>NC_092471.1:5745000-8245000 GCF_047495875.1 Pithys albifrons albifrons | reverse complement strand
GTTTTCTGTGTCCACAAAACGCTCAGTCACCTTATAAATTAAATCCTGTGGTGGTTAAAATTTATACTTAATAAAACAGCATCAAGCAGTACAAGTTGCCCACTTTCTACAGAAAGAAAAGCACGAATCCCAAACTAAGAATAGGTAAGGTTACCAAAGCAGTCCAACATCTCACCACCACTATGCCCTCCATAGACTCCTGGCACACTGAGGTCAACTTCTAGAGCCCTGCAATCCATTACATTCTTTAATACATGAAGTGGAACAAATCTCTCACCCGGTCTCTCTCGCCACCTGCCGGTCCGGCTCGCGCCACCGCCCTGTCCTCGCTCCCGGGTGGAGCCGCCCCTTCCTCGCCCCTGAGCGGTCTCGCTTCTGCCCTGCTCTCTCTGTACGGGCAGTGGCGCCGCTGGACAGGCTGCTGTGGCTCCTCCTGCTCCGGACCCGGCCGCTCTCGCTGCCTCCTTTGCGGGTTCCCCGGCCCGAGCTCCGCGCTCGGCAGCGCGGCCGCCGGTGCCCGGTTTGGATGGGGAAACCCGTCCAGGGAAGCCGAAGGAGCTCCTGGAGCAGCGGTAGCGGATGGGGCCGTTGCTGGGTACTTTGTAACAAAATCAGCCGAAAGTGATCAGAATGTTCAGAGGTTTCTCTGGAGTGGAGGGGAAGCGCTCAGCCCCTCCTCTGCACCTCCATCAAACCAAATTTGCACAAGGGGAAATGTTACATTTGAGTGCAAAGGTGACAAAAGACCTGAGTGCGACCAAACAGGCCTGGGGGTGCCACTGGCATCAGCCCTGAGACAGGACGGCACGGCCAGCATGGGAGGACAGAGCCAGTGTCATCTACAGGAACCTTAGTAGTCCTGCCCTGCACACCATCAAGATGCTTCTGTAGGGGTGGATTTGTTTGCTTAGATGGGAGTTTTTGGAAGGAGGAGTTGTCTTGGTGTCTTGTTTGGTTTTTTGGTCGGTTTTGAGGGGTGGGAGTATTGGGTTTGAGTTTTCTGTTGTTAAACCGGTGTTTTGAAAGCTGTTGGGATGCACTTTCCCCGCCAGCGCCTGTCAGGAGGAGCCCCAGAGCGTGACGCTGCCTAGAGCCAACACTGGGTGACACAAACAGCTCCCGCAAACAGCTCCTGCCCGGGTACCCCGGCCCTTAACAGCCTGTGACCTAACGCAGAGGCTGTGCTGTGCACACCCGGCCTTGCCCAGGACCCCCTAATGCCCACCTGACCACCCCAGCACTTACCCTGGCCCTCCTGTGCACGCCTTACCTCCCCACCCCGTGCATAACCAGGCACCCGACAGCCTCGCCAGCAGCCACACTCCTAGAGCTGGTGTTAATGGAGCAATATCATCGGCACCTCAGAGTCCAAGGCTGCCACCTTTTCTCTTGCCACAAAGCTCAGTCCTTCCTTGGCACCAGTGGGTCTGGGAAATTGCCATTTTTCAGCCAAGAATTGAAGATGGATAAAGATTCCTCTCAGGGAATGAGTGCCAGGACATAAAGGGATTGCTGCTTTTAGAGTTTTAATGGCGCCACATCATTGGCACCAGAGAGCCCAAGGCTGCCACCTTTTCTCTTGGTGCAAAGGTCAAGCATTTCTTTTCACCAGTGGGTCTGGAATATTTCCATTTCTCAACCAAGAATTGAAAAAGGACGAAGATTCCTCCCAGGGAAAATGTGTCAGGACACAAAGGGATGGCCTATATTTTTTTATTTTGCTGGACCCCCACCTGTTTCCCCTCCTGCAATTTAGGAATTTTTTATTGTTAAATTTAGGTTAGAATTAGGGTTAGGGTTAGGGTTAGGATTTTGGTTAGGGTTAGTGTCATGGTTAGTGCACTTTTCAATTGTTAATGGCGCTATATTACTGGCACCTGATAGCCCAAGGTTGCCATCTTTTATCTTGGCGCAAAGCTCAAGCGTTCCTTGGCACCTATGTTTCTGTTAATTTGCAATTTTCTGCCAAGAATTGAAGACGGACGAAGATTCCTGCCAGGGAAAAGGTTTTTCTGCTTTTATAGTGTTAATGGTGCTGCATCATTGGCACCTGAGAGTCCAAAGCTACCACTTTTTATCTTTGTGCAAAGCTCAATTGTTTCTTGGCACCAGTGTGTCTAGGATATTTCCATTTTTCAGCCAAGATTTGAAGACGAACGGGGATTCCTCCCGGGGAAAAGGTGCCAGGACATAAAGGGAATGGTGCTTTTGGAGTGCTAATGGCGCCACATCATTGGCACTTGAGAGCACAAGGCTGCCACCTTTTCTCTTGGTGCAAAGCTGAATCATACCTTGGCACCAGTGTGTCTGGGAAATTGCCATTTTTCAGCCAAGAATTGAAGACGGATGAAGATTCCTCCCATGGAAGAGGTGCCAGGACACAAAGGTATTTCTGCCTTTACAGTGTTAATGGTGCTGCATCATTAGCACCTGAGAGCCCAAGGCTGTCACCTTCACTCTTAGTGCAAAGCTCAATTGTACCTTGCCATCAGTGGGTCTGGGAAATTTCCATTTTTCTGCCAAGAATTGAAGACGGACGAAGGTTCCTCCCATGGAAAAGGTGCCAGGGCACAAAGGGAGTGCTGCTTTTATAGTGTTAATGGCACTGCATCATTGGTGCCTGGGAGCCCAAGGTTGACACCTTTTATCTTGTCGCAAAGCTCAATAGTACCTTGCTACCAGCGTGTGCAGGTGTGCTCAGGGGTGTGCAAGACTGCTTGGGGGGACACAGGTGTGCTCCAGGGTGTACCTGCATATTCCAGGGTCACTGGGGCCACTGCTGAGTGCCTGGCTTGGCAAGTGAGCAGAGGGAGCACATCCCTCCCACTGTTTGAATAAACTGGGTGATGTCTGACTGTTAGCAATTAACAGCTCCAAGAACTTCTCAGAGCAGAGGGACCTTCCATCTGGGAATATCCCTAAACTACAGCCTCCCCTCAACCTCCTGCTCTTGTATGAGAGACCTTCCCACTTCTCCACTCTTCCACAGCCCTTGATCCAGTAACTAAGCTGTGCCCAAAGAGACCAGAAGGGGCTGTGGTCAAGGTGCAAAATGCAGCCCAAGGCTGAGAAAGGAGGAGTTGGGGCCTCCGTTGTGTGAACCTGCCAGGAGCCGCCTGCACGTCCATATCCTGAAATGTAATTTGTTTTTAAAGCAAGTGCAGTGGGTGAGAGCTGCCCATGGCTGCATTGTTCAATAGTTACCCAGTGTCAGCAGCAAGTCTCATGTTCCCTTTTGCAGAGAGAGCTCTTGCAGTCACCTTTGACCCCTACTGAGGGCTCTGGAATGACCTTTGACCCCTACTCCTTGGGAACAGCCAGTCTCTGAGACTTCAACAAAATCTGATTTTTTTGCTTTAACTGACTGTGTTTTCTAACAAGCAGGACTGAGCAGCCTGTGACCAGCCACTCTGGGATGCTTGACAATGTGCTACACCCTCCATTAGGGCCCCAGTAGCAGAAGATGGGTGCTGTGGTAGTGCAGCATGTGGCACAGTTGAAGGCACCTTTGCTGCTATACCTCTCTTCACTGTTGGCAGGTTACCTCCACAGCAGTGACTTCTCACAGGATTGCAGACATCCAGTGCTGGTGCCTGGAGGAACATTTGTCAACATGATACAAACATGCTTTTTGCTCCTGCTAGATCAAGACGGACAAATAAATGTGCAATGGGACAAGTAAATAGGTAAGAACTCGAGGCTGTTCTGCCAGGACAGCCTGAAGTAGTAAAGCACTTGGCAAGTCCCTCAAGGGCAGAGGGCAGAACAGAATGCCCAGGCCCTGTTTGAAAGTCTGATTGGAAAGGGTGACATTCTATTAGTAAGCCACTAATGACCATCTCTTTGGCATTTCCTGAAAACTACAGTATGTTGCCTTTGCATTACCATCCCTGGAGGAGCACTCTGATGTCAGCAGCCAGAAATCCTGTAGAACCGGCTGGACTGGCAAATGCATCAAAGTCAGTTAATCTGTTTTATCGCTCCTCCACCCCCAAATCCCCATCCACTTCAAGCATCAGAGGGAAGCTAATTGAATTGATCCTCCTATTTGTGCTCAGACACCTCGGGTGATTTGGTTATTTTCTCTCATTTTTGTTTCCCAAACAAATCAGCTTCAAAGGTGGTGCTGGTGCAGGTGTTATGTGATATATATCTACCAAATAACTCCACCAGGTGCTTGCTGTCTCTTTGAGTGATCTGGTCACAGCTTTGCTGCCTCTCACAGCTGACTGGGGTGAGATTTGCTGCTGCAGAAGGGCATCAGCTGTTGCTTGCTTTCCCTCTTTTCCCTCACCCCTCAAAGCAGAGGAAAGTGGGGACTTTTGGATAAAAGGGCCAGTGTGAAGTGGTTTTACAGGGAATGGGACCTTTTCAGGGACATGGCACCATTCCTCAGAGTGGCTTTTGTGATGAGAAGGGCAGGTGCCCATGAGAATGGGGGCTGGCCCAGAGGTGGAGTCTCCCATCTTCACCTTACCTGACCCAGTAGGTCTGCCTCTGACCCTCATCCTGCTCCACCCTGCAAAGAACGAGATGGGCATGCTGCCAGGCTGTTTTCCTTCACCGAGCTGGAGACACAGTAGAAGGTTAGAGGCAGGTGGGAGGTGCTGAGCTCTTGCCTTAGCAGCAGCTGGAGCAAAATACTTTCCCATCCCTACCATGTTGCTAGTATGAGAAAATAGGAGCAGGTTACATTGATCTCCTCACAAGGCCCCCGTCTCTTTAATGCCCAGTGAGTTTCAGGGATCCCTGCAGGGAAGGAAGCCATAGCCTTCCCCATTGGCATATGCCAAGGACATGCACTGAGCCAAGGGCCAGCTGGGCATCACCACTGTTCCCAGGAGGGAGAGGTGCACTCAGGTCTGCACCAGCCACCTGTGAGGGTGGGTCTCACAAACCAGTCCAGAGCAAAGGGGCACCTATGTTGGTCCCCAGGGAGCTACATGGTCTTTCTGTGCCATGGCCAGTTCTTCAGGTCCCTCCCAGGGAAAAATTCCAGGCTGGGGGAGTAATTGGGAAAAACTAAAAGGCTGAGGAAGCTGTGCTGCAGGATACATCAGGGTGTTTATTGGAGCAATGGAAAGCAGGGGCTGCAGGCTGTGCATGCAAATATTTGCATGTTGTTTCATGTTGATATAGACCACAGCGATGATATCCAGCTGGTATGAATTGCTCCAAAATTCAGGCACTTTCATGACACAGGTACCAACACTGGCAGGTGGAGGGAGGTGAGGTGCTAGAGCTGGTAGCAGAAGCCAGTGAGTTAAATGGGATCCACTCATACAAACACCTCTGGAGCACAGCAAAGCACCTACAGAAACCATGTACAGAAACTACCATGCAGAGCACTGGGGAAATCCAGAGGAAGCACTGCAGCTGCAGGTGAGGTTCAGCACAGACCCTGCTGCAACGTGGCAGCACAGAAGGATTAGGGCTGTGCAGAGGCATGGTGGGGACAGGGAGGTGACTGGGAAGCAGGATATGCCACCAAGGCGTAACCTGCTCACCAAAACATGCTGTGCCAGACAGGGAAACACCAGGACAGGCTTCAGTCTACCCCAGCTATAATTAGCCAGGAGGTGAATGTAACTATACAAACAAGGCTGCAGAAGCTCTATCTAACCTGGATGTGACAAGTTCTTGGTGACACTGCCTGTGTCAGGAGCAAGAGGGGTGGGAGAGATAGGCACAGGGGCCACTGGGACTAGTCATGAGGGAGTCCAGCACTCTGGCAAGTGCAAACTTACAGTTCCTGTAGCACAGTGTCGTGGTGTGCATCTCTGCCAGTGGTGATCCACTGCTGCTGACTGTGTCCCTGCTCCCTCTACAGCCCTACGCCAGAGTAAAGCAGCCCTTTGCCCACCACATCAGGGAGAAGTGAAAGAAAAGCACTACAGCTCAAAACATGGCCATGGTAGTTGTCCATCCCTGTTGCAGCATGACCTTGACAACAGCAGACAGTTCAAAATCTGCACTTTGGTTTGGGATAAGCCAGCCAGCAGCCAGCAATCCATCCATGAGAGCATCCATAAACCACCAAATTGCAGCATTGAAAGACTTGTCAGAAAACATATTTAGGATGATATACAGGCCAGATGGGACCTACTTTATCCGTGGGGGGCATTGGACCAAGTATCTGGGGCTGGGCCTGTTTCTCAGGGCTTGATGCTGCCTCCAGCAGTTCACAGGCTCTGAGAAGCAGCTGAAGCACAAAACTCTGTGGACTGGCACAATGTTGAGCCAATCTGTGTGTGCTACTTGCCCTTTCTGACCTTCCACTTCCTAACTGGTGATCCATCTTCCCCCAGGAGCTGACAGGGGAGGAAGAGCACTTTGCAGGGTTTGCCCTCCTTGATAGCTGGATGTGGGACCGGGAGGACTTTGACGATGCCAGCTCACCCTGTCCAGCAGCACCCCCACCAGCCCCTCATCCCCATATCCATGACACAGGTGCAGGCAGCGTGGACAGACAGCAGTGACGAACTGAGATGCCACGTGCAGCTTGTTCCACCCACAGGACCACATGGCCCAAATTAGTACCTCCTGCCCCTACAATGCTTTTTGTATTATTTATCCTGCTTCAGAAAAATCACTTCATTTATTTGTTTGTTTGTTTCTGTTACACATACCTATATGGTCTAGGCCAAACAGTTCATCCTTTTGGCTTGTGTAAACACTTTCAGTAGGCTGGCTCGTTCCTCTTATCTGTGAGTTGATGTTTAACCAAGTCAAGCATTATTTGTTACAATCTTTCAGCATTGGCACTGTTTCCCTTGGGCTTGCCTTATTCTTCTGAGATTTTTTTCAGTCTTTCAGCATCTTCTTTAACTTTCCCTGCTGTGAGCACAGGATTTTCATGGTGATACTGCGCTTCATGCCAGTCCTGTTTGGCTTGCACAAACTCCCAGGTAATCTCTGGTCTTCCGTCCCCACTGTCATATGAGTAGAAGGGGAAAGTTCTGCTAGAGAAGGCTCCTGTGCAATCCTATACGTTTCCCATGTGATCCATAAGTTGCCATTGAAACTGTAAAAATGTACAGTCTTGCTCTCCTTTGAGTGCAGAGGGGTGAGGACAGGTGCAGGTCAGGGAGAGTGGAAAGAGAAGACATATCCAGTTGTGCTGAATGGGAGCATCAGACCAGGACAGGGCAAAACGACAGCATATCAAATTTGGTCTCTTTAAATTGCAAAAATAACAGTTCTTTTTGCAAGAAGAGACAGCTTTGTTGGGTTTGTTTCCTCCCCAGGGTTACAAAATCTGCTCCCAGGCCCTCAGGCAACAGTCTCTGCTGCAAAGGCAAAGCCTTACTCTGGTGGGATGCTCTTACAGCAGGAGAAATTTCACTGTACTGTAACCTTACAAAAGAAGGGTGAGCCCACCTTTTCACAGCTTTGTTATGCATTTTGCCCTGCCTGCTACAAATACAATTTTGGTCCATATAGTCCGATTGTGAAATAAGGTTAGTCACAGGACTTCCTGGCAAAGCAGCTCATAAACAAGCTTTCCTCACTTCCCTCTTATGAAAGTTCAGCTCTCCTCTGCTGTGCTGACTTCTTTGTTTCCCTCCTATCCTATTTATCCCCTGACTCCCATTAATATCTCAGTCAGCCTAGTAAACATTTTGCTCAGTGGCAGCCTCTTCAAACATAGCAGGGGGTTCAGGTTGTGGAGTGCACTGTTGACACATCTCCTGGGGATCCTTTCACACTGTCTTGCAGGTTACTTTGCTGTCGTTCCTCATTCACACATTGAAGGGGGAACCAATGGCCCGTGTATTCAGCAGCTCGTTAGCAGTGAACGGTAATAGGGTCTGTGATGCTTCCTCTTCCCTTCACCCCTTTCTCACTCATATACTCCCCATACTTTAACCTTTGTAGTGGCAGTTTCCTGAACTGAATGTGCTGTTCCACATCTGGTAGTAGAGGGTGGTATTTAACTACCCTTACTATTATTTATGTTTCACTGAAAAATACGCCTACTTTTCTGGGTGTAAAGGTGGTCAAGCCCTAGCACACATAGAGGATGTACCACCCATTGTGTCTTTTATGGATGCAGCTTTTTAGCACACAGGTCATGCTGTTACCATCATGGCATTTACGGTCTCACCAATAGCCCTACTAGCCTTGATCCACGTGTTTATGTCTGACTTCCTCATCAGCACAAGGGATAAATATATGCAGCAATTGGACTAGATAAAGGAGAGCTCCCAAAGCAGCCAAGAGATGTGTACTCCTGAGTAATCTGCATTTTGGTGCTCCTAGATGGCAGAAAAGTGACTATACACACAGGGTCATAGCGGAAATTTCCACTGAACCCACTTAGGTCCACAGAGCTCACCACACTGGTGTCTTGGTCTCACCCATTCACCCAGAGAAACCCTGGCCCTTGCATGGAGTTTTATTTTACCTACCAGGTTCTGCCTGTACCAGTCTGACTGCAGATCTAGGACTAAGAACTGTCACTCTATTGACACTCCATTTGCCCCTGGCTAGTCGCAGCTGTGCCGCCAGCTGGGTTGGTTTGCTGCATTGCTTGAGGGCTCATTTCCTGGAAACAAGAACTGTGAAGGCAGGAAATTTTTCAGATCACTCCACTTCTATATTCAAATGGAAGTGAAAATCTAGCAGGATTTTATGGTAGCCCTGTATTTCCTTTTCATCTCTGTTATCCATTTACCCTGTCTTCCTGTAAAACTAGCAATGTTCTAAACTGTCCTCACCTCAGCCTCAGATTGCCCCCCCTTACCCTCTCACCATCCTTGCTGAAGTCTTGAGCATCTCCTGATTTTCTCCACACACGAGCCACCATCTGTGACATGTAGCAGTGCATACAAAGCTGGGTGCTTGCTGTTCTTGAGTGACATACCAACTGGGACACAGATCTTGAGTCTCATTTCCCACAATTCTGTGGCCTTTGGACATTTTTCCAAGAGATTTGTTCCATTCTCTCCTCTTGTTCAAGTTTCCTTTTAACAACCAACTCAACTGAGTATGTCTTTTATACAAACAGCAATTTCCTTTTGAAGCTCTTAGGCAGAGCCATGTTTGTCACTTAGTGTTCTGGGAGGAATTTGGGTAAATTGGACTGGGGACAAAAACACCTGTATTCTCTCTCCCAAGAAGATACCAGATTCCTGCATTTCATGTGCATTTCTGCTCTGAGAAGGAGCACAGCAACAGTGGTATTATCACATTGCCCCTTCACATTGATTCCTGGCTGAACCACATCCAACTCACTCAATTAAAAAGACCTGTTGCCATTGTTGCGAAGTTCCACCTGGAGTTTCAGATGAGTCCCTGTGACCCAAGCTGTGGTCTTTTCACTGCTAAGACACCATCACTAATAGCAAAGGGTATACACAGCAAATACAGCACTTGGATCCACTGGTTGTGACTGCCACTGCTTCATTTTAACTCGGCTCGACATTGTGTCCCAGTGCTGTCTCTGCAGGGACATGGGAATGAAGAGCTCAAGGGAGAGGTTTGCATTTAATGACCCAGCTTGTCCTGGCAGAAGTTGTATGGAATGGCAAAGATAACGAGTCTTTTCCTGCCGTGACCACTCCTCAGGGAATTGAATGCAAACTGAGAGCCGTCAAACACACACCTCACCTTGCATGGGTTCCAGTGACAAGTGCTTTTCCACAGCCACACTCCATTGCTTTCTTCATCTGCCTACATTGGGGCAACTGGGAAGAAACTTTGTGGGCTGAGGTGATGAGTACTCGTCTCAGCTCCATGGAAGGAATTGTGATGCCACTGTTTCTTCCTAGCTGCCAGCATCACTGCAGGGGCAGTGGATTTCTAAGCTGTATTCCTCTAAAGGAACTAGGAAGTTATTTCTAGCTTTGACCAAAGTTTTCTCTTCTGAGTGTCCCTGTCGTGCTCCCCACCGTGTTGTGACCACTCTGCCAGCCTGTTTTCAGCAGGTACTGATAGTTGTGATGTGCCAGGAGCCCTTGGAGGGCTGCCCATGCATTTTGTGAGCCCTGTTGCCATGATACTGAACACAGAGCAGATGTTTATTTCAACAGAGATGGCTTTGATTCCTTTTCAACTTTTCTCTTGAGCTGCCATCGTGTGTGAATACTTCTTCCCAGGAGCCAAGCACTGACAGGGCCCAACAGCCAGGCGTTGTGGCTGCAGCCAGTATGGAGGAAAACAGGGTTGAGAGGCAAGTGGCAGAGCAGCACAAAGCAAGCTGAAGACCATGGCCTCTCAGGAAGGATAGTTGAGGCTCTGGGAACACTGAGGGAAGATGGGTGTGGATCTGTGTGCACGTCTCTATGCACATGCACGTGTGTGTGTGTGTGTGTGCTCTAATTTGTTGCTGAAAGCCTGGCAAGGCTGGTGAAAAGCAGTCTCTTGCTCACAGCTGGTGCTCCCAGTATTTAATTTTTCTTTTTTTTCCCTCCTAGTAGGCTCCATTGTTGCCTTGCTGCAGACCTGGACCAGCATCGCAGGAGGCTGAGGTGATGAGACCCTCTTCTTCTTCAGAGTAAGAGAAGTCAGGCATCTAAAAATATTGAAGATGTGATAAAAAAAGGTAAAGAGATCCCTTCCTTTAGCCCAGTAAATCCAGACAAGAATTACCAAGAAGAGATACGATTTTTTTCTTAATTTATTTTTCCCCTTCTCCTTTCCCCTTTTCTTTCTAGTTTCCCTGTTAATATATTTTTAAAATTATCTCTTTCTTTTATCTTTCCTCCCTCTCCTTTAACCCATCTTAACTATCTTTCTCTCAACCCTTTTCTTGGCTCTGGCAGAGCAGCCTGCCCCAAGTACCCTGCCCAGAGCCCTGCCCAGGGCTGATTATTCCCCTTTGGAGGGGCCACTTTGCTAGTGTAGGAATTTCACCAGAACCAGCTTCTTGTTGCTGTTCCCTTATATAGAAATGTTTTTAATCTATAAATACGGTATGTATTTTACTAAAAAAAATAAGGAAAAAAAAAGAAGGTTGGACTGGCTATGTAAAGACACTGTTCTGTTGGGGCTGGTGTTTTGTTTGCCAACTGCCAGGGCCTCTCACTCACTTCCTTCACCCCTTCCACTGCTGTGACCAAACTATTTTTGGTATTCCAAGAGCGCAAGCTTCGCTGAAATTCTGGTTTCCTGCTAAGGGGGGAAATTAGGGCAGGAAAGAGTTATTTGAAAGTGCAAAATATATTTGCAGACAGGGAGAAGAATATATGAGAACATAAATTTGATAAGATCAATGGTCTGTGGTATTAAATTACTGAATTGGATATAATTACCCATAAAGGTATATATGTGCATGTGTACATGTGTATATGGTTTATTTTAGGGAAGGAAGTGTAAGTAGAGTATATTTGTCATAAAGAGATCAGAAACACAACACTAACCCCATCTCACTTCTGTTGCAATCTTGGAAGCACAGGACTGTCCTAAGAGGATCATCCTAAGAGGACCATCTTTTAGCCAAACAGTGTATTGAAGTGAAAAGTTCACCTGTACAAGGGTCTTTTTGTGACAAAGCTGGAAAGGTTTGCCCTTGAACTTGTGAACAGCCCATTCAGTTTATCGTAATCCTTAGTAACATAGTGACTCACCATTCACCACACTGGTACAATATACATGTGCTATTAGCTTAGTACCTGCATAAAGACAACTTACCAATTTTTTCCCCTCTTATGAAAAATGAAAGATTAAGTCAATGAAGAACTCCCAGGAAAGAAATTAAACAGTGCTACAGACTCACATAGTACCATGGGCACCGTGTCTTCTTGTCCTGTTAGCAAGTAGCTCTTCCTACCACTGCATAGCAGTTCCTCCCATCTCAGCTGGGGACTTTGATCCTCCAGGTTGCAACTTCCACATGGGAACATACCAATCATATGAGGACAAAGCCCATCCACCACAGTAGCTCATCTCTGGCTGGAGCCAGTGGCAGGAGCTTAGGGAACTGGTGAGAAGGGAGTGAACAGGGGCAGTTCTTGCACTTGCCCTCAGGAATTTGCAGCTCACCTACTTCCTCAACCAGAGGTGCTCATTTTATAAACAGTATTTCCCAATGTTGGGGGTTTTGTTCCTTCCATTAAACTGTTCAGTCACTTTTGGCCTGTAGCAAATAGTTTGCCAGCTTAACTATACCCTGTGAGAAGAAGTGCCTATTTTTGTTTGTTTTGAACCTGGCACCTGCTTGTTTGATTCAATGATCCTTAGTCTTTACACTGAAGGAGATGGTGAACCAGCATCCCTCATCCACCTTTTCCGTCCTAGACATTTACCTCAGTGTGATTATTTTCCTTAAAAGTACAGGAAGTGTCAATTAAAGAATAGTTCAGCCATTTCTAAGAGGAAGAATGCAGGAAGATGTATCATTTTGCACTGCTAAGAAATATCATTTTGCTCTCTTGCTTTTGAGAAGGATGTGGAATGTTGTAAAGGTATCATCCTTGCAGCAAGGACATGCCATTATTGTCCACTGGAGAAAATGCACAGTTTGCTGTATTACATGAAAATCTCCTTTTTTTTTCACACTTAGTTGACACTGGCAGACTTTGGCAGCTGAATTCTTTAAAAAATCCATTTGTACTGAAGGAGTTCCTTGCTCCTGGTGTCCTGCAGAATGACTAAGCTGCCTCCTTTGAGGGAACCCAGAGCTGGAGAAGACTTTTGCCAGCCAATTCTCCTGGTGGCATGGGGCTGCTGTCACCATGTCACCAAGCTGGCACTTATCTGTGTCCAGCCAGGCTGCAGGAGACTGGAAACAGCCATTCCAGTGTGCAGAGGCTACAGGGAACATTGGATACTGCAGCAGCTGGAGAATGAGACAACACAAGGCGGATTCAGGGTCTGGGAATAAAGGTGGTGGGCAGAAGTTGATGTATTATGGTACTGTTTTGAGTCCAGCTGCAAGGCTTTATAATTTTAAATTATTAGCCAGATACTGAAACATCAACTTTGTAATGAGGGATTGACAAGAGCTACATCTATCTCCAATGTTAGTATCAGCAGCTTCTAGCAGCAGGGCTCTAAATTCTGCAGGTCCTAAATAAGTTGCTTCTAAGACAAAGTGATTTCCCTAAGGTCCATAAATCAGAGACTGATTTATGACAAAGAATGAAGAAATGATATTCTTACAAAAACATTTTAATTCTTCCTTTTACATGCCCATTCTCATTAATAAAATAAATATGCAGCTGTTTTTTCCTCAATCCCACTCACCTTTTGACTTCTACAACATCTTTGGCAAGGTGTTTCAAACATAAAAACATGAAAGGCATTGAATGTTACCAGCTTGGGATGCTGCATTCCATTCTTATGGGATGACTCCTTTATCTGTGCTTCTTGTTTTGAGAGGAAGTGTCAAGCAGAATTGTGGAGTTGCCTCTAAAAATGCATCACATGGGATTGTCACCGAGAGCCCAGGTCAGTGTCGCACCAGCCACTGAACTTGTGAAAGCACCAAAGAGTTCAGAATACCCATATCCACATGAATATGTAGAAACTGGCCATCATATTTCCTACACAGATATGTGAGTCTGAGGGTGTCTTTCCTAATGGTGAGTTTGCATTAGCTCTACTGGAACCAGATCAGACACCTGCTCCCTCCCTCCCTCCCTCAGCAAATCACTATGAGGAGTCCCTGGAGTCAATAACTATAAGATAAAAAAATTTTCTGTTTAGCACTGTAAGTAACTTCATTATATTTATTCATGTTTGAAAGATTCCTACCACTTTTTGCATTAGGTCTAAAGCGACTAACAAGGTGCAGGCACTCTCAAAAAGCTCTGTGTTTTTGCTGAGTCTTCTGATGTAAAAAATAATTATATTTTCACACCAGCAACACAAAAATAGTAGTTAAACACATGAAACAGTAGAAGGTCTGACTTAGGTCACATTGCTACTGTAAGGCCCTGCAAGCTGCTCTAAGTGAATTATAGACACATTTTAAGCCTTGAAAAACAGCAGCAACAGGTATTTACAGGGCAGGCTGGGAGGGAACAGCAAAGGTCTTTCATACAGCAATATCAGCAACTGACCATCTGACTTTCTTAATGCACAAATTAGAATTGCTAATTACAGAGTGGCATACAATATTACAGCCCTTTTCTTAGAGGTTATGGTGCCAGTCTACCTACCTTCACAGCCTGGCTTGATGATTCAGTCATTATATGACCGACCAGCTGATTACTTAAGATTCCCTGGCAGATTTTCCTCCCCAGCTTCACCCACCATATCGTCTTGGGGCTTTCTGAGCGAGTATGGCACAAGGAAGCATTGCCTTTTCACAGGATATTTTCCTTTGTGTTTTTGTCACTGTAGTTCCCTTGGCCAGCCTGTCATGGGTGGGAGACACCTACAGATATAATTGCTGGGGGGAATGCCTTATCACAGCATAGCAATTGCTCTGCAAGAGCAGAAGTAGAACTCTCTTAAATAAATCTGCTACAGACACTTTCATGTTATATTAACCTGCATGCAAGTCAGAAATGCATAAAAGGCCAAAAGTCGCAGAGTATGGCCCCAAAACAGAAAGAATGGATTGGCAATTAGTACTCTCTGATACAAAGTAAACAAGTGCCTTCAAGAGGAAATACTTGAGGGAGAGTATAAAATCAAGACAAGGCAGAGATAAGCAGTTAGTGGGAATTTGGAGAGAAAAATCAAGGCAATGCATGGACAGAAGGAGAAAAGCAGAGTTTCAGAACCAGAAGAGGAACAGTCTGTAATGCATCAGCAGTGTGAAACAAAAATTGTCCTATTTCATTTGCCAGGATTTTTTCAGGGGTCATGTTCTAAAGATTATTAAGAAGTAAAAGAAGTGATTTAAATATGTTTGAGCAGAATGAACCAGGCAGGATTCAGAAACACAATGAATGGATTCATTCATTTATTTACTCAATCACTGTAGATAATTAAGAAAGCTTTTTGTCAGTAGAAATCCCCCTTTCTTCCCAGAGGTTTATTAATCAAAAACATTTTTGAATTTAAGTATATGGTATAAATTTTCAGAAAATACTTACACTAAACATTCCACCCATTAAAATGAACCCTTTATAGGCTTCTAGGTAACTTAGATGTACAACTTTCACACAGGAGCCTTTCAAAATCATGTTATTTTTAAAAAAAACGTGTAGAAGAAAGTAAATATTTTAGTAGCAGTAAAGGCTTAACAAACTGGCAAGTTGGAAAAAAAATATTCCACCATGATCCAGGAGCCTGTCCTTAACAAACATCACTGTGAATTTGTCTTTTGGTTCAAACCACACTGAATTAAGGATGGAAAGACTGCCTAACTTTGAAATTCTTGGCTTTAGCCTGTTTTAACACAACCTTACTTTACACAGAGGTGTTTTGTGTTCCTTGCCACAGTGCAACATTCCTCTGAGCCCTCAGGGAGGGGGACCGCCTGCTGTCACATCCTTTCTGAAGGGACCCACCCTCTGAACAGGGCAGTGCTGGTATGGCCAGCAATGTAACATCTCCAGCTTACGTTACTTTTTCTTGGCTTTTAGACCTAGAAACCTGTGAGTTTGAGGGAAGTCCTTGTATACCCATGAGTATATTTGTGATGGACCCACGTGATTTCTATATTCTTGCTCAGAGGGGTGCAGAGAAGACCAGTGTCATCAAAGATGGCATTTTTAGCTTTGCTTGAGTAACTGGCAAAACTTTCATGTAGAGGAATATGAATCACACACACGAATAGGTGACTCATTCGTGAATGTCACCTAAAAACACTGCTATTTTCCCCTCTCCAGGCCCTGGTAGAGTGCAAGGAGCAGCCCACCTCACCAGGGAAGCAGGTGGTGGTGAGGGACAGGTGTGTTGGCAGAGCCCTGCAGCAGCCAGGGCAGGCTGGGGAGAACTGGACAGTGGGGAAAACCCTCCTGGGGTGGCAAGCAAGAGCCAACCACCCCGAACGGGGACCTGCACCTCCACAGAGGAACCAGACTTACACTCGCCACCTTTGCCATGGCTGGCTGCCTGGAGCATCCCTGAGACGAGAAGACATCACCTCTTTGGTCACAAAAAGCAAGTAAATCCCATCAAATACCCAGTCAGCTTTTGCACCCTGTGTCTCCAGAGCCAGGGGTACAGGTGTGGTGGTGACAGGGTGTTGGGGACACTGGGGGCCAGGGGAACAGCACTGTGACTGCAAGTGACCGAGGGGTCGGACATTCAACACTGGTGAGGCCACACCTCTAGTGCTGTGTCCAGTTCTGGGCCTCTCAATCCAAGAGGACATTGAGGGTCCAGGAAAGGGCAGCAGAGCTGGTGAAGGGTCTCGAGAGTGAGGGCCATGAGGAGCAGCTGGGGGTGTTGAGCCTGGAGAGGAGGATGCTCAGGGGGGACCTTCTGGCACCAGCGATAGGACAGGGGGACACAGTCACAGGCTTCGCCAGGGGAGGTTTAGGCTGGACATCAGGAGGAATTTTTTCACAGAAAGTGATCAGACATCGGAACAGGCTGTCCGAGGAGGTAGAGGAGTCATCATCCCTGAAGGTGTTTAAGGCTGGATGTGGAACTCAGTGCCATGTTCTGGTTGGCATGGCGGTGTTGGGGCAAAGGTGGACTCGATGATTTCAGAGGTCTTTTCCAACCTAAGTCCGTGGCTCTGTGGCAGCGCGGGGGGGCACGGCTGTGCCCGGCCCGGGGTGGGCTGGAGCTGAGGGGGTCCCCTCTCCCTTCCTCCCTCGGCCCCCTCGCCCTCCCTCCCTCCCTCGGTGCCCTCTCTCTCCCTCCCTCCCTGCATCCCCTCTCCTCCCTGGGTCCTTCTCCACCCGGTGCCCGGCCCGGCCCGCCCCGAGGCGGGCGCTGTGACGCGGCCCGTGTGGCGGCCCCGCCCCGCCAGGCCGGAGCACAGACGGAAGAGCCGCCGCTCCGCAGCCGCCGCCTGCAGCGCAGCCCGACATGGCGCTCTGAGCCAGCCCCGGCCGCGCCGAGAGCCGCCAGCCCGGGGGGCCCCGAGCAGCCGCCCCAGCGCCGGGACTGGGGACCGGGGAGCGGGGCATGGGCAGGGCCGCCGCGGGCAGCCCGGCGGGCAGGGGACAGCGGCAGTAGCGACCCCCGGCCCGCCCCTTGGCGCAGCGCACCCCGCGGCCGCGAGGTGAGGAGCCGGCGGCGGGCGGGGGCCGGCGGGCAGGGCAGGGCGGGGAGGGAAGGAGGGAGCGCGGCCCGCGCTGAAGCCGCCGCCTCTCCGCCGCTTTGTCCTTCCAGGCCCCGCCGCCGCCGCCCAGGAGCAGGAGGCCGAGATCGGGGAGCAGCGGGCGGCGCCCGCCGCAGCCGCCATGGCCCACTCGCCCGTGGCGGTGCAAGTGCCCGGCATGCAGGTGAGCTCCGCGCCGGGCCCAAAATGGAGGCGCCGGGCCCGGCCCCGGCTCCGGAAGCGCCGCTCGAGGCCCGCACCGGGCGGAGCCGCCGCGGGTGCGCGGAGCGGAGCGGGGCGCGGGGAGGCCGCGTTCGGCCTGGGGGAGAGCGGGGCCGGGCGCCTCGCCGGGGCAGGGAGGGAGGGAAGCAGGGGGTGCCCCGAGGTAACGGAGGCCCCGGGGCCGAGTACCTGCAGCCCTGCGGGGGCGAAGGGATTCCCCTCCCTCCCTGCCCCCTTTGTTCAGGGGTGGCCGTGCCGCATCCAGGAGCACGTAAGAGCCTCTGAAATTGATTAAAGGCGAGATGGAGTTAATCGCAGGGTGTGTGGGTGCGCTGTAAATGACATCCCAGGCGTGCTGGCAGGCGGACCTGCTGCAGGACTGCCCCACCGAGCTGGCGCTGGGCCTGGAGCGCAGCTTCCCAGAGGACCTTGGGATTCATGGAAAGGTGGGAACTGCCGGGTCTGGTGGGAACAGAGCACAGGGGAATGTAAGCTGTCAGAAGCCTGTGCTGTTTCTGTATGGTTGTGTTACCTGCTTAGAAAACAAACAAGTTGGGATGTTACTGACTTTCGTAAGAAAGGTGGAATATCTCTGATACTTCATTCTTACTCCAGTGGACAATCTAGTACTAGTTTGATGAGATCTTTATGAAATGTAAAGATGCTGAGACCCAAACTCAGTGTTGATTTTTGCTTCTCAGACACTGGCAGCCCAGTCAGTCTTGAGCTCTCTCTTCATTTCTGGGATAGTCATGCCTGTATAACATCAGAGGTTTTTCCACTTCAAATAACATGTAAACCTTTATGATACGACTCTATGTATGTGAGACAGGTAAAGAGTTCAGGAGGTTTCAGAACAGAAAGTTAAAATTTCTCTTGATCTGGTATCTTTATGAGTTCTAGAAATTGTAGAATTAATGTATAAACAGTGTTCATACATTAATTTAGGCCAGGTAAAATACCAAGGTTTAGTTTACCTTTCTCATTTCTAATAAATCCTAGGCTTTCTGAAGGCAGTTACATTTTGGTCATCCACTGAATTTCTGTTTCTATAAGAGGACAGAAGCCACATCTACTTGGTCCTCTTGTTCCATATGTCAGAGTAAATGTTGTGTTGGTACACCCTAAAAAAATATTGTGATTAAAAGATTTAGAGGCTTTAGCCTGAGGTTCTTTATTTACATCATCTGGGCTTTTTAGTGTGTTTGTATTTGAGAAACTTCCATATCAACATTCTAGTTTTGTCAGTTTCTAGTTTTGTCAGTTTCTTATTTTTATGTCTTGCTTTCCTATTTTCTTAGCTGTCCTGTCAGCACAAAAGGACCTTGAAATGACTTGTTTGTTTTCCATTGTTATACCAAGAAACTTTATCTGATAGTATACTTAACTTCATTAGTATTGTTATTAGTGTAACCCAGACCCCTTAACATATATTTGTATGTTAAAAACACTTTTTAAACTGTTAGATATGTACAAATGCATAAATTAAAACTTTTTTCCTCGGTGACCTTTTTTTATGAAGACAATTACATAAATCCTGAAAGTCTTAGAATACAAAGAAGTAGAATTTAGTGTAAAATTATTCTGCTCAGCCTTCTTTTAGAAGAGTCATAATACATAGTATTTTAATTAATGAAACACTAAACCCAACACAACAACTGTACTGGAAGAGTGTGGTAGTCTGAGGTAGAAGAGTTGCTTCCTTTGGTTTTTTTTAACCTATCTGAGCTGTTCAGTCAGGATCATCCCAGTGATAAAAGCAACTCCTCTTCTGCTCAGTGTAAATGTGTGAGGATTGATTGAAGAAGGAATAAATAGGTTCTTCTGTGATGGAAGATCTAATAGTGATGTTAAAACTATCACTCTGGGAAAGTGCCTTTAATGTCAAACCCCTTGTTTTGTAGTCTATTGTATTCATTTTATTGAATGTAACAGTTGGAAACTGAATTTGTCAGGGAATGTGTCACAGGTTTGAAGTTTTCAGTTTTATTGCAATCTTATGCTTTCCCTTGCATTTTGGTATAGAAAAAAATTCCAAGAAAAATCTAGAAATAAACATGTTATATAATTCCCATACTCCAAAAGCAAGACTTAAGACAGTTTATCTCCAAAGTATAACACAAGGTTTTTTGAGTGTTCTAAGATTTTTCATCTTATGAAGAGTCGGGTTCCCTTTAAAAAAAAAAATCAAACATGGAAAATTACAGAAAGTCTCGTAGGGTTATTTTGGTGGACTTGGTGGCTGACTGTCAATACCCCGGCAGCAATGGCAGACCCAGAGAGGTAGTATTATCTGTTGCCCTTATGAGCAGTTACAGAACAATTTGTTTTTGTAGTGGTTGCATTCTGTTTAACCTGTCTTGTGTCTCTAACAGAACCAAATTTCATACCTAACAATTTTTGCTTGTGCAGACAACTTTCTAAATACATTCATTTTCCTTGTTCCTTTGGAAAGACTCCACTTGATCCAGTTGTACAATGTTAATGTGCCCAGCTGCCAAACTTCTGAGCCCATTCAGTAAAGTCACAGTGCTCAGTGTATGTGTAAAATGAGTGCTCTGAAGCTGAGCATGATACCCCAAATTGTGGCATTTTACACGAGCTCCAAGAGGGAGGAATAAAAATATTCAAGCTAGTTCTTAGTCTGGAATGCTTTGAGATCTAGCTGAGAAAGTTGTTCACCAGCCCTACCTTCAGGGAATCCAGTTGAACTCGTAGAGAACATTTCTGGGTATGCTGCAGCCTGCCTGTGTCTTTTGCCAGCCCAGTGAAGGTGCTGGACCCCTCAGCAGTCCTATACAAATGCTTCTCTCTTGCCCAGCAGGCAGGATGGAGAGTTCAGAGGGTTGTTTGTTTCAAGTGATCAGAACATTTATGTGTCAGTCTTTTCAGACTGATGTGTTTCTGATGAACTTGTGTTCTTGGCAACATCTCATACAGTACTCCAAAAGTTCCTTCCAAGTAAGAGAGGCTGGAAACTGTTCTCTTGCAAGTGAGTCACAATTAACTTTTCTAAGGTGGACAGTGAGGATACTTTTCAATGCATCAGCATTTAAATTTTCTAAACTGCTCTGTAAAATTGATGGAGCATCACTCAAATAGTAAATGCTTTTTTTAGGCAATAGAGTTTTAATGTATAGACTTCGCCCTTTCATATTCTAATTTGTTGTGCAAAATTTTAAGTCTGTGAAATATTAATTTATTAACTGATGGAACTGTTGATTCTCCTCATTTGCATTTCTTGTTAGTATGGGCTTCTTTGGAACCTGGTTGGGGACTTTATTTTTCATTACTTCTGCTGTCCTACTCATCTAAACACTTTCTGTTTCCTTTCTCATGGCTTTGTTGATATCTGCTGATCCTGTATGGCAGGAGTCTTGAGCACAGCCAGAAAGGTTGTTTAGACCTGATCTCCATCTGTTTTTGTTGGCATTCAGAGTATCTTACAATAAAGAGCCCAACTTCCTCTAGAGGTGGAGCAGCCCAAGCATGTGACCTGTCAGCCGGTGTGCTCTGATTCACAACTGAGGGATTGCTTGATTAAATACAAACTGGGATGGCAAGGTGAGCTTTGCCCTCAGTGCTGCCAGTTCAGAGTGTCTGTTGGGCACTGCTCGCTGCACAGCCTGAGCCTGGAGAGTCCCTCCCTGCAGGATGCTCAGGGGCAGATCAGATAATGCATAGTTGGATGGGTACAGAAAGATTAAACAAAAGGTGGCATTTAATTTTGTAAATGGTCTTTTTCACAGACCTAGAAAAAATTCTCTTAAATTAGTGCACGTGTAGAGATGGACTGTTTGCATGTGGTGCCCACAGCTGGCCTGGAAGTGTGTCAGATTATGCATTGTAGTTACAGGAATATGACTTCTATTAAGGGCAACCAGCCTGTTACTGTCAAAAACTTAAATGGTTAGAGAGTGGCTGTTAAAGGAACTTAAATCTCTGGAGAAAGATCCATTCAAAGTTCTGTTAATTTATTCCTCTCTTAAGAACTGAGCTGTATCCAGATGCTTCTATAGAGAACTTAGGATTTAGAGGCATGTCTTGCTTTAGAGAAACTGGAAAGTCTAGCACTTGCAGCACACCAGAAGACTTCCCCAGTGCCTGGAAAACAGGTTTCTTGTGATTAAGCTGATGTGGACTGTGGTATTTTGTCCAATTTCAGTTCCCTGACTGGTACTTTGAGCCACAGTGCAGGCAGACTACAGGAAGACAGTGTTTTAAGACTTGTGGAGAATGTGCCTCTTTGCTGCTTGTAGCAGATATGCCTTAAGATACTTGTGGAATTCAGCACTGCAGTTGTTCCTGGTTGTGCTGGATGCACAAACTGAATCATCTCTAACATTGGATTGCTAGCTCAGCTCAGGCTTTATTAGTTAAACTTGGTTCTTCCATCTTGTGCACTGTGGTAAGTTACTCTGGTGACAAAGAAAAGTAGAGCTCTGACATCCTTGTACTGTCTCAGTGTTACCAAAGGAGGAGAATAGACAGAGACCTGAAGTGTTTGACACATGGGAGCATGTTGGCATAATCACCTGGAATTCAGCAGGTGCTTTGGTCAGGCTTAGAAGGAAAAGTCCCCAGCAATCGTGCTAGTATTTTTTCTGCAGATATTACAGGTTTATGGGTACATTAAGTGCTTTGACATGGAATTCAGAGGCAAATCAGCTGAAGCTGGAGAGAGGACGTAAACCAAACTCATCTCAGTCTCTCTGCCATTCTGTACTGTACTATCATACACTCTCAGTTTTGACAAGAGAATAATATCCCTCCCAACGGTAAAAACATGACATCTGAAACCAGACTTAAAGCTTTTAAATGATATAATAATTATTTTATTCTATAATGCTTTTTTTCTGTTGATTTAAAATAGGTAAGATTCACACTGGCTGTGTCTGAACTTGTGTCTCAACTTTACAAATCCTTATGAAATTTTTGTTTTGTTTTTCTCCTTTTCCCCTTTTCCTCCAAAAGGAGAATGTAGAGCAAGTAATACCTCAGTAATACATTGTAATTTTTTGTTAAAAATCCAACAGGTTTTTTTATTTAGGTTTTTATTTTGAGGGAAGGAATGTTTCCTTCTGTATAAAAACTTTGTGGCACGCTGGGAGGAGTATGTGTGACTGAATGTGCCTCTGCAACAGTATTTGACCTATGAAACATGAAAACATCATAGTGAAGATAGACAAGAGTATTAGCCTTGGGTTTCCGTCATCTCCAAAACTGAAAGAATGAATTTTAAACCCAGTAGTAAAAGTACCACTTGTTTGCTCTTTAGTGGTTGCCTTCAGGTTTAGAAAGAGTCCTGAACTCTGGAAAGTGGTATGAGACTATTGTTTTGTCTTGTTTATTCTTAGGGGCTGAATTTAATAATTAACCAAAGAGTTTAGGAATGGGGTTTGGGAGGATGAGGTTGAAAATGAACAGTACGAAGTTGATTTTGGAATGCCTCTGTAACAAGTAATTTTTTGTCACATTGTGATTAGTGGCCGTGCCTGGGTGTTGTCATTGAAGAACTAAAGACTTGGTGAGCTGTCTATGACATCAGGAGTCACTGTTCCAAATCCTGCTATTTCCTTCTTACAATAATTGAAAATCAAATTCCTGTCTAATACTGCCTCACCAGTTTTTACTCTATTTAAAGAACTCTCATTTGTTCTTAAAACTTCTGGCAGTTCTGCTGGAACGAGTCTGTTCTGCTGATAGATGAGGATCATTGAGCACAGTCCTGAGCTCTGAAGGAGAGACTCAGATCTCATGGGAAGTGTGCCCACCTCGGGATACTCGCTGAAATATCTTCTGCCAGAGGATTGCTGGCCAAAAAGAACTCAATCAGAGAAACTTGACATGGTAGCAGTAGCTTGCTGGTCTCATTCTTCCCTGTATCTCGTGCCTATGGTTTTGCAGAGGTGGGTATATCGATTATAGCCTGGGAAAGAGCATGGCTTCAACTAAATTCCTTCTTTATGAGAAAAACCTTGAAGAACCCCAGGGTTGATTCTTGGGAGTAGCCAAATTTGTGTTGCTAAAATCTGGATTTAAATGGCCTTGATTTAAGCAGTGTAAAGGAAAAGCCTTGTGGCAGGTTCTGTTTGAGTTCTGTGTGTACCAATGAAGGAGAACAAGAAATGAGAAATGTTCAAAAATCTGGAGGTTTCACACTTGGGCTGTGGAACGGGCAGTCTGAGAGCCCAGAGTGCCTTCACTGTTTTCATGAATCAGATGTCAAGAACCTTGTGTTCTGCCCTGAAGAATTGGGTTTTTTTCCTGTTTCCCCCTGCTTCCCAGTCTTTCGCAGACTTTCCTCTCAACTGGGTACTGTTCTGTGTTCTGAATATTTGAATAATGTTGACTGGGGGAGGATCAGAGAGTGTCTATGCTTTACTAGATGATAAGTTGTGTTTCAATGGAGGGTTCTGTGTTGGCGCTGAATGCAGAATAATAAAAACACTGTACAGCTTGAAGTGACCACGAGTGTTGTAATGTACCTAAATGTAAAAACATTGAATAAAATAGATTGAGTTTCTACTGATGTAAATCAAAAACGTGCAGAGAATAAGGAGGGGAGCTTGATGTTCTTGCTGTTGATCTCTCACCTAAGAAGGTGTCATTTGGCAGCAGGTCATAGCAAGAACATTTTTGCATTCCTGCACAGCTTTATTCTAGCCTAGTTGGCAAGAAGAATCCAATTCTTTTTTTTTTTCCAGGGTGTTTATTTTCCTCCCCTCCCCCTTCCCCTCGCCTTTTATGTAATGAGATGCTTTGCCATGCTATGAATGAGCTGCAAAGTATTTGAAAAAGGAGTTTCCTGTAGCAGGCAGGTTGGTTCTGGCAGTGGAGATTTTTTGCTTTCTTTGTAGCTCATTTTGGAGTTGCATTTCTAGTTTTTCCTTGTGCGTTTTTTGTAGCTTCAGGTCCAGTGTCATTGATATGATCAAGTGCTGGTGTTCAAGAGGAGAGTTCAGCTTTCAAGCTTGTGATCCTCTGGCCTTGGGGAGAGGACAGAAATGTAGGATTCTAATAGACTGGTGTGTTCACCTTCCTTTCTCCAAATGGTCCCCCCCAAAACTAAAGGAATGGTGTGATGTCCTCTGACCGAGGGATTGCACTTGGGGTTTGCTGCAGGTGATCACTATGCCTGGAAATTTTTCTATAGTAAATAAACTTATGGGCTGCTCTTTAACCCACCCACACTGTGGTTGGGAGGTATCCCTTTTCAGCTGGTGTGTTTCTGCATCACTTTTATTTTGTTTAGCCTGCAAATAAGTAATGGCTTCTTCAGTGGAGGTAGATGTAGCAAAAATCCATGTGTGTTATACTTTGAGATCTTGTTCCTGCTTTTTAGTTTAGGAACTGGCAAGTTAAAAGCCTGGATTTTGTTGTTATTTTTGTTCTAGCTGGCTTATAGTACGAGTTTAATCTTATTTACAGGAGGAAAATCTGTGTATCAAGTTCTGACTTGCACAGAAGAAATGCTAAAATGGCTTCTAAAATAGTGAGGAGGTCTGTCAAACTTACATAGCAGTTGCCACTTAACTGTAGATGTTAAACCTTTAAACATTAGGAAAATGGTGGAAAAGCCATAGTGATAGAGTTTATTGCTGGCAGAGTTCTGACATAGTTGTTCCTTTAAATGGGTGTGGCAAAAATTAAAAAAAATTTGTTTGTGTACTGATAAGCAGGCTGTGTGCTGAAAGGAAAGGCACAGTGCTAAATGTAGGCTGCAGCCCATAAATGGTTATTTTTCCATATTCCTTTTAGATGTGGCTTTTATAATCTCTCTGCACATTTGGCTTTTCAAAGCAGTTCTTAAAATGGAGAGGTACAAGTGTTCTTCAGCAAGGAGAAATCATAGCAGTTCTCTGTGCTCTGACTTCCAGTTCAGGTTAGTTCATTGAGGTGGGTTAGTTACTCACTCTGTAGTCACTTGTCCTGCTCTGTTCAACAGAGAAGATTAAATTTGTTGTGAGAGATCAGTTTGCTGAATTCTAATTAACACAGATGAGAGTTTGAACACTTTGGGATACCAGAAGCTGTTGATTTCTTGAACTGATTTCTGTCTCCATTTCAGGATGTCCATCCTCCTAGACAGGGAATGTTCAGCCACTCATGTGTTTTCAAATGATACGAAAGACACACGGAATTTGTGGGCCCTCCCCCCCTTAATTCCTCCGACTGTTTGGTATGCCAGGCTCTTCAGACAGGGGAGCAGACTGAAGAATATGCAGCTCTATGCAGTGGTTTGGGGGGCTTTTTAAAATAAAGACACCAGGAGGTTAAAGAGTATAGATACATAGAATGGAAGCTAAGTGGGGATCCATTGGAAGCGTAGGATATGTAGGATACTCAGTTACAGAGAAACTCATTGTCACGATAAATTTCTCTTTGTTTCTTTTGAGGACTCTTTGTAAGCAATCAGTGTAAGTTTTTTTAATTGCCTGTACCAAAGAGCTAATCTTTGGGACATGTGGGTTTAGTCCTTTTTTGTGCTTATTTATGCTGTTTCCTAAGCTGCTTTATGCTGTGTTACCAAAGTGAAAGAAAACCCAAGAACAGAGGAAGTGAGTTCAGTGGTTTCCATTTTCAGCATAACGTACAATGACAGCTCACATCTGCCACAGGTCAGAGAGGGTTTGAACATGCAGGTGATTATTTCCTTAAAAATATGACAATGGGTGGATTTGAATGCTGATTTTAGAGTTTGGATAGTCATATGAATTTTCAGGCAGCTTGCCTTATGGCTGACTTAATGAAAACAAAGCCATGTGAGTTTTTGTTTTCTATTTTTGCTCTTTTGTACTCAAGTTCTCCAGGTTCTCACTAAAAATGGCAATGAGTCTTGGCCTTGTCAGATAAGGGAGATATTCCATACAGGGTAACAGTGGTCACATCCTATTTAAGCTAAAATCTAGTGTTTACTACCTGCTGAGTAGAAAAGTTTGTAGATGATGTAAAAGTCTGATAAAATCAAATTATTTTGTTGTTAAAATAATTTTCTCTTCAGTATATATCACAGAGTGTTAGTAAATATAATCAAGTATATATAAATAATAAGTAAATATAATCAGGTATTTACTGTCCTGGTCTTTGAGTCTTGAATAGAGTTGCAGGATTTGAATGCATCAGAGTTTATTTACGTGCCAAAGTGGCTGAGAAGCAAAAGTGTTTGTGTTCAAGATGGAGAAAAAGAGACATTTACAGGTTCCACCCTTGTCTTGAATGTCTGCAGGTTCATTTCTTGCTGGTTCTTTGTAAGTAATAATAGATCTGCACCTGTGCCTTCATTAACTTCAAACTATTTAAATTTTTATGTATACACACACACACATGCCTGTGGCACTGTTTCTGTGAATAACTTTAATTGTATTAGGATTTTAAAATAAAATTGGCAGAGGGAGGTGGTGAGGAGCTCTAGGAATTAAAAGCTATCACTACCTGTGATGGCTTTGTTATAAAGAAGTAAAATGTTCCTTATGCAGGTAAAATATGGAAATATATTTGTAATATAGGTGAATATATGTTGTTATTTAATTTAATATGCATGGTTTATAATTAATACGTGTGTGTAGATATATATGTGGTATCTGAAACTCCAAGCAGATGGGGCATGGGAAGACACTCAGCTAAGAATATCTGTTCATAAAGATGTTACTCTTAAGAAGTATTGTAGCCTATCGGATTTGCCAGTCTTATTCCCTCTTAATTTCTGGGGTTTGGGGATGGTTTTTTTGGGTCTGAACAGAGGAAAAATTTAAGAGGTACTTTATTATCTGAGAATAGATAAATGCCTGTGAATGGGCTGATCACCTCTGATTTCATAGCATTGAACCCAGATGGAGCATTTGGTGAGAATCAGATGAATGCTGAGAACAGATAAAGTGTCTCAGCTTCTCATGTGTTTTATTAACTTTCAAGCATCTTTTAAACTGACTGAATTTCACTTACTAATTCTTAAGACAATAAAAGGTACCTTGGAGATTTTACAGATAATAAACTAGGCTTCATTATTGCTGTCTAATTTTATTGTTAGCCATGATTCAGATAGTGGGACTTAAGAGAAAAGGTGCAGTGTGTGCTGGCACCAGCAGCAATGTTGGCACACCTTTCTGATCTGGCATTGGAATGCCAATGTAACTGTGAGGGTGCTGAACACATCAGTTACTGGGGTGGTTTTTTGGTGGCAAGTTGGTTTTTATTTGGTTTGATTTGTTTTAACTGCTTTGCCATAACACAACCTCCTTCTCCTCAGCCTTTCCTTAAGGTAATTCTTTTCATCAGATTTTACCTTTAACTGATTCCTGACTATGAAGGTCAGGGTTTTATTTTAGTGAGCAATTGCTTGAAATGACAGTCCTTTAAACACAGGTAATTCTGGTGGCTTCCAAAGATACCAGTACCTGTGAGGCTGCTGAAAAACACATGAGGAAATGCTGTATGTTACCAACTTCGTATGAAATCTTTTGAACTAATTATTGTATCTTTATGTAATGCATATTTGAGCAATGTCTCCCAATGTAGGTGAGCTGTTCTGTAGCACTGCTACAATTCTAAGGAGACTTTTGTTCCAGATAAGGCCAGGGAGATGCTTGAAAGTCCAGACACTGTACCAGCATTTCTGGGTCAGGTTTTAGAAATACTGTTAAGACAAGAGGACATATGTTCTCACATTGACAGACTACTTAGAGGAAATAGCACAAGATTGTTAAATTATTTGCTTTGGGAATCTAGAGGATTTTGGGGTTTATTTTGTTACAATTCAAGGCATTAGTTCAGTCTCTGTCCAAGATTTTTTGAAGCTTTATTTTTTCGTTCAATTGTTTTCAGTACCCTGTAATGAAATTCATAAATGAGCATACTCAGACCTCTTTCTTTAAAAGAGCTGTCCTGCTCTGACAGATCCTGAAGCAGCCTGGCATACTGTTTCTTCTAACTTAGTGTATGTCATTAGATGTCTCTATCATCTTGGAAGTTGGATATGCAGTGTTTTAACTTTGTTTCAAAGAATGCAGAATTTGGAGAACAGAGAAGTGAAATGGTCAGAGGTGGCAAAGAGTCAGCAAGCAGAACACGGGCAGGACATTGCTACAGAAACAGGTGTTTATCAGAATCAAAGGAAAATGCTTACATAAGCAAGACTGGCAGAATACTTGATACAACAGCTGGCCAAAATTATGTTAAAGAAAAAGGTTGCTGGCAAAAATGTTGCTGTAGTGTTCTTTATTTGGGGCTCCTGAGCAGGATGTCTGACCAGAGGGACTTCTGAGGTCCCTGTGAAACCGAATTATGTGACTCTGTCTGTGTACATTCCTGTGTGTGTAAACACATCCCGTGATGGCTCCTGGTTGGGTAAGGGAGGGGACATTCCCTCAGGACCGCAGGCTGCAGTTGTGCTGGGCTGGTGACATGGTGGAGTTGGTGCAGAGCAGAGGGCTCGTCTTGTCCCGCTCGTGCTGGTGCTGTTGGTCATGTTGGGAGACCAAAGCTGGATGTGAATGTGCCTGTGCTTGTCGTGCTGCTGCTTTGTCTGTGGAAACCAGCTCAGGGAGGGGAAGAGCAAGGCCTTCTCTGCCTGATCTGTCCAGTTATAGGTGTTATGTTTGGAGAGGTGATGAAGGAGCCCATAAATTGTCTATTGTATTGTTACCATCTGCCACCCAACAGACATGGCTTCCCATGGAAACCAGTATTTAAAAAAAACAAAACAACCAAACAAAAAACCAAACCAGCAAACCCAAACCATTTACTCATTCAAGTCTCTGGTTTCAAAGATTCTAAACCTTTTCCTCATTCAATAAAAGATCTGTGAAAGAACAAGGAATTGGTGGTTTTACTCAGGATTGGTAATAGTGTAGAAATCTTAATTTCTACCATATTAGAAGCTTAGCTGGCAGCTGTGTTGCAGAAATTCACTGGTATGTATTGAGGGTGTGAATACACACACACACTCTCACACACGCTTTTATTTATATAAAATATATCTCCATCCTTTTCTATACCTTTGTTTACAAAGTACTCTTTTAAAAAATTTTGTTTTGTTTCTATTGATTGTAGAAAAACATTCCTGTAGAATAGGCTGAAAGACAAGGAAATGAAGAGAGGTAACAGCAAATCTGTTTCAAAATGCAGTCTTTGTTCTAAGGCCATGTTTTATGTTATGTGGTGTTAGAAGTTTGAAGTCCTTCCAAAGGACATTATTTCCATTTTAGCCGTAGTTGGTCAGAAATATTTGTCCTTATCCTGGAGTGTCCTACAGTCCCTTATCAGCCTCAGTGAGTAAGAGAAGCTGTAAAGCTGACTTTGCTTGCTGTGAGAGGATTTTCTGAGAATAGAAAGATGGGACTGTTTCCTCAAGTAGTCCTGCACAGTTTGTTCTCCTCTGCTGTCCCTCAGTTCCACCTCTCCCTCCCAGGGATGTACGTGGAGTTCTGTGGTGCTGGAAGTCCAGCCATGACTGATCTCTCCCTGCACTCCAGCACTCACACCTCATGTCATTGGGAATTGTTGGGAGTTAAAATAGCCTGTACAGCTCTGATTCACCTGAAGTAGCTCGGGGGAGAGAGATTGTGGGCCTGGTGTGTTCTGTTGATGATGATTAAGTGGGTGTGTAGGATGGAGTGATGTGCTTTTCCACTCAGGAGCCCAGAGGAATTTTCTGCTTATGGTTTCTCCCCAAGCAAAATCCCAAGTGTTGCCCTTTGAGTTGATCAGACATTTGTAAAGGGCTGGATTAGCTGAGTTATGTCTGTGATTAAATTGCTTTTCTTTTATCTGACTGGAAGTGTTTTAACAGGTCTAATCTTAAATCAACAACAGTGATTAGGCAGCATGAATGGCTCCTGAAATCCCAGCTTCTAAGTGTGTCTTAAATTGAAGCTAATTTTTGTGAGGATGAGCTTTTTATGGTCAATGAAAAGTTGTGCCAATGCTCTCTCTTAACTGTTTTGTTGGAGGTCTGTGTCTTTGTTTATTGTAAATGGAGAAATGCCAGTTAATTATGCTTTATTGCAACTAATGCAGTTCAGGAACACTTCAGGTTCCTGGCTGAAGAACAGTGTGGCAGAAGGGAAAGGCTGTGTGGCAGTCACTGCTTCTTTTGCTGCACCTGTCCCTACAATAATTTTTGAAACACACCTGAAAATAGATTTTTAAATTCATATTTTTTAAAAAAAAAGTTTTTTAGTCATAACAATGAACGATTGCAGGAGCTGGTGCAATAGTGTATGGTTATCTTTGGGCAGTCTGAAGATTTACTGGTGTTTGGGACCTTTTAAACTAAAAGCTTTAGGAGCACCTGAAGCCATTGGTAATATTCTTTCCTGGTATAATAATATTAGTTCTCACAGTTTTCAGAGCAAATAGCACTCATCCTCTCTTTTTTCATTTGCTTTGTTTATTCATTCATCTTTTAAGTCTTTCACTGGCTCTACCTACAGAAGAAAACACAAGTTTTTTTGCTTAACTATTTCTCAGGATTTTTTTATTTGTTTGTTTTTAACAGAACAGAATAGCAGTGAGCTCGTTACAGACAAAGGAGAAATGCCTCATTCTTGTAATGTGCTGCTCAGGAGCAGCAGTGTGTCTTGTCTGTTTGCAAAATCTAAAAATCTTAACTCCACAGATCAGCATGAATTTGCTGTACTACTTGATGTTCCATCCTCTTGTGCTAGCAGAGCTGACAGCTTGGTTCATGTGAGCAGTGAACTGATTGAGCTGAAAATAAACCTGACAAATCATATGGTTAACTCTTAGCTAAATCTGTTTCCTGATTCATTTCACCATATTGTGGAATAAATTCTGACAGAAGGGAAGAAGCGACAATAAGGGCCCAGTAGTAAGAAAATGAGACTGTCCATTTTGGACTAGGTTAAAACAGCAATGTATTTTTTTCCCCCCAGTAAAGATTTTCTCATGAGTTCTCAAGAACTCCAGGATTTTCTGGAGTTTCATGTTGATTTTGGAGTATTTGGTTATGTAGGGTAACCTGTGCTTTGGGTAGAATGTCTCTCTGCTGGCACCAAAACTGTCACTTCTTTTGCTGGCTCTGTGTGTCAGGGTGCAGGAAATATGTAAAGCAAAGCCTCTATTTCATATTTTCAAAACTTGCTGTTGAATTAGAGGGCTTCTTTTGGGCAGGTGTTTATTCATCAAATACTGATTTGTGCAGTGAGTTGCCCCGTTCTGACAGCAGTAATGTGTTTAATTCTGTTGCTCTGCAAAGAATGGGCTGTTCTGTCCCCTTGGCATGTCTGTCTTATGTCTTCAAAACACTTTTTTGTAAACTTTTGTACTGTGAAGTTCTGAAGTTCTGTGTTCCTAAACTGTGGAGCGTGTCATCCATATCCTTCAGAAGTCACTGCTCTGATTTTTGAATACACAAAGTTCTCTAAGCAGCCACATAGCATGTTTTATCTTGAAAATGACAATTTGCTTTCTTTTTGTTTCCCTTCTGACTACTTGAGCTGAGAAATATAAAACATTTTTATAATACCCATTCTGGTGATCTTAGGAGTAGTTGCCCAGCAGAGACCCCAGGCCAGGTGTCCCCAGTAGTGCTGCTGGTGCTCTTGCTCCCCTTTTTAAGGCACGTTTGGTGACACCGCCCAGTCCCAATCTCTGCCCCAGTTCCGTATTGAGCACCATCCTTCTTATTCCTTCACTGAACATCTCTCAGTCCCTTCTGATCAGCTTTCTTTCAGCATTTGTAACTGCCCTGAACACACCTGGTCTTACCTGAAGAACCCGGCAGTGAACACCAGGTCGTGCCTTCCTCTCCCAGCCACCCCCTGCTGTATTATGGAATGGGGAGCTGTGTCTGCCCGGGCTGTTGGCCAGGTGGGAAGCCCAGCCTTTTCTTTCTGGGTGATGCTGTTGGTGCTCCTGTGCCAGTCGTTGCATTCCTCAGTCTGCTGCACAGACAGGATTCATACTGAGAACAGCTCCCTTCATTCGTTTTAGAGGGTTGTTACGTGAGGAAGTGAAACGAGGTTTGTACCCGACTCCCTCCCTGGTGAGGCTCATTTACCTTTGACAGAGTTGCATAATGGATGTTCTGTAACTAATGGCTGAATTAGGAGTTTGTGTGCAGGAGATAAATTTATCTGATGCAACCCTTCTGGTGATGATAACTCTGTATGTTGTGCTGCTTGGGAAGTAATGAGGGCTAATAACTTGGAAGTAAATTAAGTAACTCGTGTATCTTTTTTGCCCCTGCTTTTTTTTTTCTTTTTCTAGAACCACAGAGCAGACCCAGAGGAACTATTCACCAAACTGGAACGCATTGGGAAGGGCTCCTTTGGCGAGGTCTTTAAAGGAATTGATAATCGGACACAGCAAGTGGTTGCTATAAAAATCATAGACCTTGAGGAGGCAGAAGATGAAATAGAAGATATCCAGCAGGAGATAACTGTTTTAAGTCAGTGTGATAGTCCTTATGTAACAAAATACTATGGATCATATTTAAAGGTAATGTATGCTATTGCACAAAGATTTGCTAGAATGCTGCTGGGAAAACCATTTAAAATTGAGTGAGATTTATCATGACAACTTGACATTTTTTTAGTAGGTTTTTATTTTATTTTGAACAGAGCTTTCCAGTTAATTTTCCTCTTCATACTGCTTGCTCTTTGAGGCTGGGATTTGCACAGAATGGCTAGGGAATGATCAGAGTTGATAAAGAATTCCTTTTGCCATTGCTGTTGCTCTTAGACCTCAGTTTTCTCTTCTCCCTCCACTGTCTCTTGCACAATTTTGTGACCGTTCTGGGCAAGGAAAAAATACCTTCATAGCTATAGAAACAAACCCCATTCCTGGTGTGGAAAGAAACCCTGCACCATGTAGAGATGTGTTGGTAATTATGCAGCTTTGTAGGCCTGAGACAAAGTAAAACTGACATCAGCAGAGTTATGTAATCCCTGGGTGAAATGTTATCTAAGGCATAATTCAAAAACAAACAAACAAAAATGAAACCCTACAGGAATCCAAACTGTTGAGTAAGACTTTTCAACTTGCAAAACTGTCCAGGTATAATCACCTTAAATAATGCTTGAATGTTTTGCACTGCAGACACGTTTTAGAGGATTTAGAAAAACCCTGAAACCATTTAATAAAAGCTAAAGTGTCAGTCATAGTTAGAACCATATTAAATGTCTGGAGGGAATTATTTCCTTGTATTTGGTGTTTTGTTTGTTTATTTTTTGTTTATTTGCTTCAGTTTGGGGATTTTTTGTTGGTTTTGGAGAAGGGTTGAGTGAGTGGTTTTGGTGTCTCCCTCAGCATTTCTGGCTTCTTAAAGTGTAGTGGGTTTTTTGACATTCTATAGACAGATCTCTGATAAACGTTCCCTGTGTCACATTGTGCTGTACCTTTCAGTGATAGGTACAAGTACTTGAAGAAATTACTTAGTTGTATTCTTTGTAGATTTTTTTTCCTGTTTAAATCACCAAAGTATTCAATATTTAGTATTTTAATGCCAAGTGGCAAGTTATTTTTCTGTACCCCAAATACTAAATTCTCATTTTGTCTATAATATAAGGTACCTGTAATGGCTTTGTTTTACTCTGTGTTCTTCGTACCCCAGCAAACATACAAATTGTCACTGATGTCCCATCTTTGTTTCTCTTTATTGGGCTTATTCATTAGGATTTTTGTTTTGTTTGTTATTAAGTAATAAAACTCTGAGAAGTAGGATTTATTTTCATGCATCACAGTGTGTTAGGACAAGACAGTTCTTCTCAAGATAACTTTGAATTCAGCTACTAATGTTCCCCTGGAGCTGTACACAAATGGTAGTGCAGATCCAGACACAATCAGTGTTTTTTACAATCCTTTATTTTCTGTGGTGAGTCCTAAATATCCTCCTGAGTATCCACCATCTTAACTTTGTCTTGTAAAAGCCCATTCGAATGGGTCAAAGTAAATTTTGGTGGTTTTGCTTGGACGTGTATTTGCTTGCAAAAGTGTTTTGTGAAATTTTGAGATTAAGCAGTGATTTCAGCAGCAGGAAAAGGGGAAATTGAGTTGAATTGGTGGGAGTTTGTTTTGTTTGCTCTTGGGGGTTTTTTGTTTGTTTTCTGTGAGGGGTGGTGGGTGGAAAAAGCTCTTTAAGTTATGGCTTGAATAGGAAAAGAAAATAATCTCTTTATTATTTGCAGTGATACAGGTGTGGAAAGCATAGTATAGTTATTCTATCCCTGCTGTACAACTATCAATTTCTGGTGAGGGTTTTTTATTTTTTAGAAGTTCCTGGCAAATACCAGATCATGTTGGTGCTGCAGAACTTTCCTCACCACTGTGCGAGTTCTTTCCATTTCTGTTCTAAATGGATAAATTTTGAAAGATTAATACTGATCTCTTGTTTACTTTTCACACTTGTAGTGTTTTGGGGGAGAGAAAATTGCTGTGCATGGAGCTTGGGGAGGTGTTTGTGGACTTTGGTTACTTTCCCATTCCTTTAAGAAATTCCTCTTTATTAAAAAAAAAAAAAAAACCAAACACAAAACCCCCTAAAAAGTGGTTCACAGGAATGTTTTTCATCTCAGATTGGCATGAATAGGTCATTCTGCTGCTTGCTGTTCCCCAAGTAAATGAATAAAAATGTCCACAAATAAATGAGTACTTTTAATTCTGTAATTTAAAAAAGTTACTTTTAAAGTAGTATCTTTTATCTAAATATTTCTTAGACTAGATTTATCCTTGGTTACTAATACAAGATCTTTCAGCTTGAGACTCCTCAGGAAAAGAGGGAATTGGCTTTGTTAAATATGCAAAGAATCTTTTATGCTGCCTTTTCGTTTTAGTAATAACAGGTATTTTGAGAGTTGTATCTGTCTACTTTTTTTTTACTTAATTGCTCTGCCTTTTAACTTTTATTAGCTATGTCTTTGAGAGGTGCTGTCAGCTTGACTCTTTGGCTGTGTAGTACTTTTAAGGATTTAATTTCTCTATATAATGTAAGTATTTCTTGGAAACAGGGAAATAGGTACAGTTGTGTACTAAATGACTGTATAATTAAAGGCTGAAGAACACTGAGATTAAATTCTGAAAATTAAGGCATCTTATTTCCTACAAAACAAAGTCCTGGCCTGCAGAAATCAGTAGGAGTTTGCCATGGATGTGACTGGTGTGAAATTCACATTGAAAGTGATCCCATGTGCTCGTTGCTGGATGCTTCAATTTATCTGTAAAATATCATTGAAAAATTCCTAGAAATACCTTTTAAGATAATGGCTAAAAAGAGCATAAGCCTACAGTAAATAGAAGGTATTTCAAAATTTGAGTTTTCCTTTTTCCTTACAGAGAAATGAAACAGTTGAGCCAGTCTGCTGTCTTTCAAATTATGCTTACGGAAGTAGTTATGGAATAGAAATTCAGAATATAAAACAAAAATATAGAATATGAGATAGATCTATTTTATTAAAGTATATTAATCATACATCTGGCTCTCTCTGAAGCTCTAAGAATGCCATTAGAAATGTTTGTGAGTTTTAGACTGTTTAAATGAAAGAAACTTGGTATTTTCCTGACTAAATACCAAAGCAGACCCTCAGTGCAAAGGCATTCAGGTTGCCTGTAACACTTACTGATGTTTCTTAGTTCAGTAACCTAAAGCTGGTTTAAATCTTTAAAATTGATGTTTTTACTTTGTAGAAACTGCATTTGAGGCTTCAGGTTTTTCATGTGGGCCTCAGTCCATCCAGTTGAACTGTAATGGAACATCTTCTGTAGTAACCTATTCTGGGGTTGTTTTAATCAATTTTAAGTAATCTTTGAGTAAACACATCGTTCTTGTCACCAGTTTGTAGTTAGTTTGAGTTTTCCCTCCAGCAAGATCACATATTCCGTAGTTGAAAGTTGTTAATGACTAAAACACGAAAGAAGAGATGTTAATTGTGAGGGAGTTCTAATTGCAGGCATTTCAGAGGAGTGATTCTATTTTTGCACAGTCAGTTCTATATGTTCTGCAGCTTGGCAGTTTGCTCACACTTCAGGGTGCAGGGGCAGCCCTGTGGCTGGTGGGGATGGGGTGGGCCAGTCCCAGAGAGCCCAGGGCTGGCCAGCTGCGTGCAGGCCCTTCAGGTGCCTCTGATGCTGAAAGGCAGGAGGAGAGAGGGGCTGTATTTCAGTTACTTGACTTACTAATTTGTAACTTAGTCAGCCGTGTAAGTTACTTCTGTGTTCTTCAGCCTGGCTGCTCATTAGCTACAGCTTGTACATCTGACTTGTAAATGTGGCCTTTAAATGTGGACAGTCCCTTAATAGTTTCCATAGCAGTGCAGTGTTATTTGTAAGTTATCAGGTATTTCAGTCCTTAAAAACCTTATCATTGGTACAAGATGGCAAGATGTGCTTCTTAGAGGTTCTTGGAATAAAGTTGGTGCCAATTTTCAGGTTTTGTGACACAAAAAGGTGCAAAACTCCCATAATCATTTCATTTGGGTACCTGTATATCTTGAATTTTGAAGTTCAAATGGGAATTTCACATTGAATTAACCTTAAAGATTAGGCAATAATAAATTTTTTCCTAATTTTCCATTGGATATCTGTCAAGGTCAGTAATGTTTACTAAACATCCTGGTGGATGATGTGCAAGCATGAGTATAGTCTAAGAATGCACCCCAATAAACACATTTGTGTATGATAGTAAAATATTTTACCTTTATATCATCTTTCACAAATGTTTGTAGAATTGTCCAAGCTTAGAGCTGTATTAATGCAGCTTCTGTGGCAACCTAAGTCCTGATGTAGGTGTCTATAGATGTTCGTATTTGTAGAAGCTCAGGATCTAAATTTGTCTCTTCATTCCATATTGCACTTTGATTGCAATTAACATCACATCTCAATAAATAAAACATTAGGTGTGAAGGGTACCCATGGAAGTGCATAGGAATGCAGCAGTGTAAGGTTAGGTAGCTAAAATGAGTGTTTTCCTCAAGCCTAATGGCTTGTCACAATGTATTGCTACTCTGCCAGTCCAGGCAAGAAAAGATTAAAGGTATTTAAAGTTAGCCTAGTTCTGGCATGTTCTGGTTACACAGATTTGTGAAACTTGGCAAAATGCTTCAGCTGTACTTTCCATCTCATCCCATAGAGAGAGATCTCTTGGTGACTGAAATTCTATAATTGTTTCCTTTATTTTTGCCATTTAGACCAGGGTGTTCTGTATCTATCCTTGTAGCTATCACAGCCAGCTGGGCTTGCTCTTTTCTTCTGCAATTAAAACAAACCTAAAGTTATTTTCAGCCTTTCAGATTTGATTGTGGAAAAACTCTATTGTAGCATCCAGAGACTTTAATCAGAATTGTACAGCATTTTTGTGCAATAAAGTTTTGGAACAATCTAAAGATACTGGTTTTTCTACATTGTCTATTTATACTTTGCTGACTGAAAATAGCTGGGAAAAAGGTTGTTCAAGACTGGCTAGAAAATATCCACACCCGGTTACAGTGGATAGTAGCAGCAATTTCTTTGAGATATTATTTGAGAAACACAGAACTTACTCATTTTCACCTAGTGCTGTTTTCAAGTAATAGTCAAATCCTCCAAATATGTCTGGTAACCACAATGTTTGCCTTGAACAGGAGTTCCTTGCGGGTCTTCTGAGCTGACAAAGTTGGGCTTTATAAGAACTACTAAAATTAGCCAGCCCTTCCCTGCTGAGATCATAGTATTGGAATAGACTCTCATAAATGGTGTGTTTTTTAAATTCAGTATAAATCTCACAGAGCACACTTTGTTAAGGTATTTAGATGTGGTGCTTCCAGAAACTGCACCTTTATTTGCATGTGGAGTTTTCTTTAAGATTTCTGTCCCAGGGCAGGCCATGGGGTGGGAAAACATGCAATGGAGAATGTAAGGGGCTTTAAAGAGTCCTCCTTCCCTGGGTCTGTGCCCTGTTGTAAGGAATTAGCACTAGGAAATATTTGCTGGAGACTTACACAGTGTGCATGGTACCTCACCAGCTCTGGTTCAGTGGAGTATTTTTAATAACTAGTTTTTATTTTAAGTAAATGTATTTATTCACAAAATTTCCCAGAGTAGTAGCCCATAGATTCATGTTTGAGTTTTGTCTGAAATGTGAGTGGACTCTGTCAAGCAAGTAGCAGAAGGTCCCAGTTTTGAAACATACAGTCTGTAGATGTACCCAGTCCTTCCAGTTGTGTTCCTGTGAACCAGCCACCCTTCACAGCAACGTGGCAAGGACAAAGTCAGCATCCAGACATCAGTGTTAGAGGAATTGTCAGTTCTAGTAGTTGAGACCTCTCCACAGAGAAGGTGCAGGAACTCACATATTGACAGGGGCTGAGGATCAGACAGTGTATAGCAAAGGAGTGCATGAGCTTTGCAGTGCTGCTAGACACAATTAAAAAATAATAAAAATTCCTAAGATAGGTGCCTCAGGTCATACACATTCAGTTGAACTATATTGCTCTTATCTTTGACCTTTCAATGGGTGATTGTGAACCTCTAATCTGAAAACTTGAGAAACCTGAAGATTTTTATATGGTTGCAGGTCTGGCAGTGCAGTTTCTCCTGGCTGGGGGTTGTAGTGGTGCTTTGTTATCTCAAAGTGGGAGCTCCCTGTAGGGTAGCAAGCAAGTTTTGTGGCAGGGAGCAAGTCCTTAGGTATAACCAACACAAACTGGAGCTTGTGGACATGTCAGATCCACATTTGCACAGATACCATGTAGGTGAAGAGGCACTTTTGCAGCTGCCTCCATTAGTCTTTAAATTCCTGTTGTCTTTGAAACATGGTCACGCTCACACTCTTGCTCTAAAGTCATCCTGAGTTCTGAGTATTTTCCTCATATACGAGATGTGGTGGTGTTACAATAAAGTTTCCTATTAGAATTGTAATGTTTCTGTATCACAAGTGACTGGAATTGGTAATTCTAATGCAAAGACAGTCTTTTTTAAGAATCACAACCTTACATTAAAACATTTAGTTTAAACTTAAACCACCACCTAATCACTTCTTTCTTTAAGTTCTGTTGCTTTAGGTGAAATCACTTTAGATACTAGTTAGCAGATTAGTGGTGATGGGATTTTTTCATTGCTTTTTTAAATACAGAAGTCAAATTTACTAATTAATATTTTAGACTTCACAGGAACTCTGTGATCATTCTACAAGAAGTAATTACGTGTAACTTGGTGCTTAATGGGACTTTGCATTTGCCTTCTCCTAACAGTGTGCTGGTAGTCTATTGAAATCTGTATAACTTTTTTTTATGGCAGCCTTGGACTTCTAACAACTCATGTTTTCCTTTGCAGGGCACAAAATTATGGATAATAATGGAATACTTGGGTGGAGGATCAGCTCTGGATCTTGTGAGTATATGATTATGCATTATAAGTACCAGTGAACTTTACTTCATTGTGCTTTTTTATCACTTTATAAAAATCCAAGTACCTGGAGGCAGCTGGTATTATGTCACTGCTTCATTGTAGTGCTCCAAAAGTAGTTCTGTTACATTTAATTCATGTTAATTTTTAAATTTTGCTCTTTGTCTCTAAGTATTAGGAAGCACCCGTTTGTTCTCAGTCAAATGCAAGGCAATGTTTTTTTAGTATGAGAAGTATTTTCTTGCTGTATGTGGTGGGGTTTGGGGTCCTCTGTCCATCCCTTCTCACCTCATCCCAGCAGAAGTCATTACACTTAAGTAAAAAATATTTCCTCTAGGTTTGAGTCTCAGGGATGAATGGAGCTTGTGTCCACGGATAAAGCTAATTTGAACTGGTTAAAAGGTGTTGGGTTTTCCATTTTCAGTAAAGCCTGAAAGTGCCTTTTCTTCAGATAGTGTGGCATTTGTGGAGGGTGCACGAGCACAGTCCACAGAGGGTGGCTGTGGTTTCCCTGTAGTTTCAGTGCGGCTCTGCCTCGGCTGTAACACTGCAGACCCACCCTTTCCTGTAAGATAATGCAGCTCAGTCTGTCTTTGTGTGATTCTGAAGGGAAAACACCATGTCTTCACTATTACAGAATGGTGATAATTAGGTATTTGCTAACAGGGGTCTTGTCTGTGGGAGTTTTGAAGTCTGTACTTCACAAATCTATTTAAACTTCTGTACGGAACTACATCACATCAACTCAGCTACAAGAATGCAAAAGCATAGTAATTATGTGTAGCATGTGGTGGTTTGTAGCTCTGAAACTTGGCCTTTTTGAGTAATTGATTATCTCCTGTGGAGTGCCAGGAATAGTGAATAGCTTTTACTAGTGGCAGTTTAATCGCTGAACCTTTAGAAGAATAAAATTTGTTCTGCCACATTGGCCTCACTTTGCCATATCATAATTTCATGGTGTTCAGTGTTTCAGTGCTGTGTTGTTGGTATTTTTTTAATGGCAGAATGACCCACCTTAATTGCTTCTGTTCTATTCACCTCCCTTTCCGATGTGCAGAGTTTATACTAACTCCATACCAGCAGCATGTTATGTTTATAATGCAGAAGCAAGTGCGAAATCAAAAGTACTGGAACAAGTCAAAATTACATCATTAAATTTTAAACCCACAGTCAATACATTATTCTATTCTGAAATACACTGGATCACTTAATTTAATTAATCTAAATTGCAAAATTCAATCTGCTATGTGTGCTGTCTGTAGGGAAATAAAACTGTGGAAAGTCAGTTCTTGCTTTTCGTGTGCTTTACACTCTGAGAGGAGCACAGAGTGTATGTTGGAGGAGGAGCAGCATTATCAATGTATTATCCATCAGCAGAGTTGATTCTGAAGATGATCTTTCCAGTGGCACCTGTTTCTACTAGAATGTTGACATAATTGCATATTTCATGAATTGTCTTAGTTCTCTACTTTAGAAAAAATCTTCAAGAGTAAGATTTAATTTAATCAATACCAAGGCAAAAATTAGATAAAACACTAAAATTATTTTCATGTGTCTTTTCTCTAAAGCTGCGTGCTGGCCCCTTTGATGAGTTCCAGATTGCCACCATGCTAAAGGAGATCTTGAAAGGTCTCGACTACCTACACTCAGAGAAGAAAATTCACAGGGATATAAAAGGTGTGTAACATTTCAAATGTTACTTTTTTAAAGCCTTTAAATACCACAAGAGCAGCATTCTAATTTAGATTTTATGTTATTTCCCCTTGGCAGCTGCCAATGTGTTGTTATCAGAACAAGGTGATGTTAAGCTTGCTGATTTTGGAGTTGCTGGGCAGCTGACAGACACACAAATTAAGAGGAACACCTTTGTTGGAACCCCATTTTGGATGGCCCCTGAAGTAATTCAGCAGTCAGCATATGATTCAAAGGTAAGTGCAAGAGTAGAACACCTTTGCTTTGTATCTGATGATCCAACAGATTTTTTGCTTTTAGCTCTATCAGTGTAGAGGGAAAAAAAAGTAGATTTCAAATCACAGGATTTCAAATAGTCAAAGCAATAGTAGGATTAAATTATTTTTATACAGTAATTCCATGTCATTGTACTCCCATGCAGGACACCTGCAAAGTCACCAAGTAAATTGACCACTGCCATGTCTCTGTCAGAGCAATTCCCAGGATGGTTTCAGTGTTGTGGGGTGCTTGGTTTGGTTTCAGTTTATTGTTTCTGATTTAATTCAAACAGTAATAAAGTACTCACAAAGTAGAATGCCACCAAAACTTTGCAGTTTATTTGAAGCCAGGGTGGTGGCTGAAATTCTACTCTCTTCTCAGATTTTTATGCATAGCTCTGAATATAATTCCTTTAATGTTATTTCTGAAGGCCTGTGCAATGCTGAAAATTTTAGCACAGGTCACTGATGTGAGAAAGGTAAAAAGTAACTTGTTAGCTGTGGTAGCATTATGGCCCCATTTCTTTGTCATGGGAGCTGTTGATGGATGACTAATTGCAAAGGAGAGTTTCCCAAATGTCAGCTAGCAGTAGGAAAGCAGAGCTGCTCTGCTTTTCTGAGGATTGGGAACTGGTGCTACAAATGACAGTAAGGAGGGGACAGTCCCCTCTTCTCCTGTGCTAAACCCCCACAAGATGATGTGGAGTGTGTGGTTAGGGAAATGGCTGCAGGTTTCAGGGCTGGCATTGAACTTCCCACTCTGTAGAGAAAACCTTAAATAAGAGCAATAAATCTAAAAATCCTGATATGTGCAAAGTAACATTTTCATGCTGTTTTTTTGTTAAACAGTAAGCACAAAACTGTAATTGTGATGTGCACATAAAGGAAAGACTGTTGACCATCTGAGGTGTCCTGAAAATATCCACACTGCGGAAGACTTTCCCAGGATCATTCAGACTTGAGGGAATTTGTGTACTTGTCACAAGGGTTCTTGCTGATAAGAAAGTTGTAATTCTCCTGTTTAGGGTTTAAGTGGTGCAACTGTAATGTGCTCCCTGGGGCATTTTGGAAAAGCACCTCACCCTGCTTTAAAAGAGTGTGTTGGCTGGTCATATTGGGAAAAATTCCTCTTCTGCTTGCCCTGTGTATAGATCAATGTTACCACTCATTCATTTACATTTTCCCAGCAACCTGATCTTTTGCCTCCTGTATCTTCTCAGGATGTTGCAAGAGCAACGTCCTCCCCCTGTTCTTTCCATGCCAAAAGTCTGGTGGAAAAAACACAGAGGATAGAAACCTTTGGTAGGGGACAGACAGAGGGTTTGGACAGATTGTACTTCAATTTCCCGATTAATACAGATTAATATTTTGGTATCTGGACTGAATTTTTGAATTTTAACCTTTCTTCTTCTCTTCCTACTCCAAAATGATGTAAAATAAAATGATGGAAATTATGGAAATCCACATCTTGCAAAACATTTTGCTTCAATCACCGTTGTTGGTTATGGTATTTCAGTAATAAACAATGAGCTAATTTAATTATTTGATGATAAGTACAGCTATTTTAGTCCTTGTGAATGGGAAGGGAATATTGGAGAGATGCAAATTTTAACCCTGATTTACTCTCTGGCAACTTTGGTTTATTCTTCTGTGCCAAGTGTAGTCAACTATTGCCAGCCTCTTTTTAATGAGAAGCACCTTCTGTGACCCTCATAACTACTATAACTTATCTAAAAAGATGCAAATAATGTATATTTCACTTGGGGAAAACCTCTAAATCAGGAAATAATGTTATAGTTCTGGAATTCTGTGGTTATTTATGATAAGAAAATATCACAAGATATTTTGATACAAAGAATTTGTTTGTAATGCTTACTTTTAGCTAAAATAAACAGCATGTCGTTATTATTCAGAAACTTACACTGTGAACTTGGTGTTTCAAGTCTAACTAGTTGTCAATAAATCTCCAGCTGAATTCATCAAGCAGTCTGTTAGGGATGAAATTAAGTGTTCACTTGCTGGATTTGATTCAGGTTTCTGCCTTGTTCCCTTAGAATGAGCTGTCAGACAAGGCTGGACACCTCACTGCATCTTCAGTTTAAAACGTGACATCACCGTGCAGTTTGGCTACCTAAAGAAACTCTGATTTAGACATTGGAAATTTGTGGCAGTTTGTAGTTAACATATAGGAAAAAAATCAAAGGAAGATCAGTGTTTCTGAAGCCTTTTTCAAAAGCATGTGAATTTAGGTGCCCATTTAACTTGCAGTGTCAGAACAGTGTAACAAAAGTGATGATGTTTGTTATTAAAGACTGACTAAGTCTGCCAGGTCTTTGGGAATCAAGCATTCCCAAAGTATTAGAAAGGAATATTTGGATTTTCTACTTAGAAGACCAAAGTTTTATTATATAAGTGCCATACCTGTGAAGGTTTCAGTTACTAAATACTTAGTCATAATAGCCCATAGTTTTCTACTAAAAGTCCTTTTCCCCTTTCTCAGGCCGATATCTGGTCTTTGGGAATCACCGCGATTGAACTGGCCAAGGGGGAGCCTCCCAACTCTGATATGCATCCAATGAGGGTTCTGTTTCTCATTCCGAAAAACAATCCTCCGACTTTATTAGGAGAATTCAGTAAACCTTTTAAAGAATTCATTGATGCATGTCTGAATAAGGACCCCACATTTGTGAGTACATCTGTGTGTGTGTGTGTTTGTGTTTGTATACAAGTGTTTCAGTTCTGTTTTCTACTCTCTGGTGCTTGTGAAGTATTTTGCTGGTGTAGTGCATCATTTATGATTGAAATCATTTTGAGACTATACTTTCCACTGCAAATGTTAGAAGTGCTTTTTAGTAGCTTTATCTCCATCCTGTTCTCTTGTTTAAAGTACTCAAAGGAGAAGGTAGAATACTGAAAGAAATTATGGTGGCAGACACAGGATAATGTCATAAGAGAGGCTTTAACAGAGGACAGAATCATCTTAAATCCTTTTCTCCAGCACAACTTTTGCTGTCTGATTTCATCTTACAGGGAAATGTTGCATTGGAGAATTTTGATTAGTCATTTTCCTGGGTGTGACCTTCTAACATTGAAGGATAAGCTGTGTAGTCTGTGGGTGACTTGATTGTATTTTTAGACTGTTCATAAATGTGGATTACTGGTTTTTCTTGACTTCCTGTTTCACTAAGTTCCTGATGCTGTACAACTTAGCCCTAGGAGGATGTTGTCTTACTAAACCTCCCCTATTAACATTTAAAATCATGAAATGTTAGCATAATGTTAAATATTTAAAGTGTTTCTTACAGCGCCCCACTGCAAAAGAACTTCTGAAGCACAAATTCATTATGAAAAATGCCAAGAAGACTTCCTATCTGACAGAACTGATTGATAGGTTTAAGAGATGGAAAGCAGAGGGACATAGTAGTGATGAAAGTGATTCCGATGGTTCAGATTCGTAAGTTTGTTTTCAGTTTAGTCTCTTCTGTGTTTTTTTTAATTTATTTAGATCATTTTAGGTTTGCTTCAGCTTCTCTGTGTAATTAACTCCATTTCTGCACACCTGTCTTTGTTCCATTTGCTTTTCATTGGCTTCTTTCAAGAAAACCCCCTGTATGAGCCTAAAGGCTAACGCATAAGTCAGGCTGTGCACTCATCACTCTTAAACTCTCTCTCTGAACTCAATTTCAGTTCTGCTTAAGTGCTATGTATTTCCTAGTCTGAGGCTAGTGGTTGTACCAAAACCAGTGAATCACAATTAGAGATATTACAGAGCAAGGCTGAGGTGCATGAAGAAGTTTGCACAATGCCTGTGGAACAACATGCTTTCTGTAAGTCTCTTGCTTTTCTGGATATCAGATAACTGTTTTAAATGGGATGCCATGGGAGAAGGTGAGCTTTGTGGGTAGATAACATCTTCTGTTTGCTTTGATCGCATTTCAATTTATCCAGCCTCTTTTAAAGATCAGTTAATGTTTCAATCCATGTTTTTCTTCTTATTTTAAGGAACATGGAACTAATCTGTATAGCTTTGTTGTGTATTTGGGTTGCCTGTGCTTGCTTGGTGTTATGTTGTGACTAGTATTATGCACATCATGTCCTTTTCCTTCAGGGAGTCCAGTAATAAAGAAAATAACTCTCACCCTGAGTGGAGCTTTACTACAGTTCGGAAGAAGCCAGATGCAAAGAAGCTGCAGAATGGGACGGTGTGTACAGTCTGGAGTTCTTCTCTCTGACTGCTGGTTCTGAAGCCAGTTTAAACTGGAGGATGGTGATAAAACTTAGTATAATCACTTTTCATAAGAACCAGCTATTTTTTTGTAATTCAAGAGATGATGCTTGTTAGCAATATTTCCTATGCCCACGTCAGCCTCAAGTGCAGAATATCCTGCAGATTTACTGCTTAGATCAGTATCTGTTCACAGAGATGAGAATTTAAAAGACTTACATTAGGGAGTAAAAACTTAACTGGTTTTCTGACCCTGTATGACACTGTTTGAGATGTGCCATCAGGCATTTATTTCAATGTTCCATAATGTTTGTTGATATACTATGTAGGCCTTTGTTGATTTTCTGATGTCTTTTAAGCACTTTTTAAAATTTAACTGAACCTCCCAAACCACATGTGCTGTGTTAAAGGCAGTGTGTATGTTGTGTGGGAATATGCTCATGTTATCCTTATTTGTTAACTTCTAGGATCAGGATCTTGTTAAAACCCTGAGTTGTTTAACTATGATAATCACCCCTGTGTTTGCTGAGGTAAGTTTTGACTTAAAAAACTTCTTTGAAAGTATTAGCCTAATGTCTGGTAACTTTTCAAAGTTCCACCTGTTTTGTTTTGCTCCTCAGCTCAAGCAGCAGGACACAAATAATGCTAACAGAAAGAAAGCAATTGAGGAACTAGAAAAAAGCATCAATATGGCAGAAGCAACATGTCCAGGGATCACGGATAAGATGGTGAAGAAGCTTATGGAGAAATTTCAGAAGTAAGTAGTTTAGTAGTAAGTGACATGTGCTATGTCCAGTGCTTAAACTTTTAGCTTTGGTAGTTACAGCTAACACTTTTTTTGAGACTAAAACCAGTAGTAACAATTACTGTATCTGGTCTTCTAGTGATGGAACTTTACTGTACTTGTTGTATCTTGCTTCCTTTAATTTAGGCCACAGTTTTGTTGTAAGCATATTTGTAGCCAGTAATGGAGACAGAGACTCTTGATCTTACCTGTTTTAGGAATATTTTCTTGAGAATGCCACTTCTGGTGTTTTTTTCCTATGAACCAGTGACATGAAAGCATGTACTAGTTTAGTGATGCAAAAATAATTACGTGCTCTTTGCCTAGCTGAAACAATATAATTGGAAAAATTTTACTTTCTTTTTTATCTGTAGATTTTCTGTTAATGACTCATCCTAAGAAACTTCACACAATTGACTGCTGTTTCGTATGGACCCAGTGAAACCCACCAAAACTACTTCAAGCTTGGCAGTGCTTAGCTCATGAGCTCCTTGTGCCTTTTGGATCTTTGCAACATACTGATGGTGATTGAGGATTTGAAAGAACCTACTCAACTATTTTGTGGCAGTGCACATGGTTTTATATTTTCAGGAAATTATTTTGTAAAGAACAACTTTTAATATTGTAGTTTCACCTGTTTAATCTGATAAATGTTGAGGTGCAGTTTTGCTTTTAGAAATAATCATTACATTAGTTGATAGAATGTGCAAGTACAGTATGTTTTGATGCTGTTTTGTTCCTGTACATGGGGTAGTACAGGTCTTTTTTATTCATGAGTTAAACTTTTGTAAATCACTAACAAGCTTCAGAGAAAATAGCTTTTTCACGAGCGTATTCAAGACATAGTGTAGTGGTAAAGGGTATTGCTGTAGCACCTGCTTCAACCAGCATTTAGTTACCGTGCCCTGAAAAACAAACCTGCAACAGTATCTGTTTTAATTCTGAATTGGTACAGTATTTTAGGCAGCTCTATGATTAAATATATTTGAGAGCAATATGTCAATAGTTTGCAGGTGATATGTAGCAACAGGTCTATCCTGATGTACAGTATGTGTATTACCTTTTAGAACAGGTTTCGAAGTAGTAATTCAGTCTTACATCATCATGGTAGGAAAATTTAGAGCAATACAGTTGAGGGGGTGGGGCTTTTGGCAATAATGGACAAAACCTGAAGTCCAGTTTAACTTAATTTAATTTTTTTCCTCTGAGTACACATGCCTGGGTGGAAGGGAGCCAGAGAAGCCGAGCGTGTTCCGTACCTCACACACAGGGATCGGTGTAACACCAGCGTTCTGTGTGGTGGTGTTGTTTCTCCTGTAAGATATTTATACACATTTTTTGTTCTGAAATACATTAAATACAGTACATCAACATAATTTGTTTATAATTTTCTGAAAGTGTATTTTAAATATGTATTTACTAGTTAATATGCAAATAACTGAGTTATAGATATTCTTTCACAAAAAGGTAGTACTGTGCAGTACGGAGTGATTTTTTTTCATAAAAAGTAGGTAAGACTATAAAGTTGCTTTCAGTTATATATTTATGGTACTGCTAGATGGGTAATCTCTTCTGTTGTTTTTGGGGGGGTTGTTTGTTGGGGGGTTTCTTGTTGCTTTTTTCCCTTTTTCAACCCAGTATGTATATTATGCTGAAGTTTTGAACTGGGGTTGTTTTTCAGTACTTAGCTGTGGAACTGTTGGTGTAAATTTATTTTTGATAAAGGCTGGGTGTGTTTATTTTATGGTTCAGACCTGCACATTTTGTTTTTGCACAAAAGTCATTTTAAAGAATCTGAAATATATCTGCCAAATATTGAAAAAGTAATGGTGTGCAAGTAAATACTGCATTTTCAGTCAAATGTTGCCATTACATCATTTTTATATAAAGGACACTCGTGAGAGATGGTGGTTAGATATGCCAAGGACAATTATTTTCAATGGTGCCTACACTGTAAAAAAATTACTTTTAACTCCTTGTTTTAATTTTAAAAGAAATGTTTCTGTTTAAAACTTTCATCTGCTATATAACTGAAATTCAATTAGAATTTATATCTGAGAAAAAAGTCTGGAAATAGTTTTTGAAAACAATAATGTTATGGATTAAATAAATATTTTTATAAATGTAAAAGCAGCAAAAGTTGTAAATACAGTTGATCTGAAGCTTTACAAAATAACTGCATCACAGAAACAAATTGTAGTGCTCCTCTAGCTTCTCTAGTTGTTAGTCTTGTAAATCTGTTTATAGATGAAGCTTATTTCAATGTTTTGGGGGGTTTAAAATGGTTTAAAAATAAATATTTAAGTTCTGTAAACTTTGATGAGCTTGTTCTGTTGTGCATTTTATTCTGGATTTTAGCAGATGTGCAGAGGTGTGGACATGGCTCTTTCAGACTTGTGTCCTAGTTCAGGAATGGTTGATCCTTGCATGACTTTGTGGGAGTGCTTTGTGTGGGTTCCCCCCATGCTGTTCCTGTCCAGGGGACACCTGCCAGCAGCTGTGCCTCAGGAATGGATGGAGCAGCCCCAGGGTTCGGTGTGATCCCATTCCTGGAGAGGAGACTGCAGGCTCTGTGGGTTCAGGCAGACACGTATGGCCAGTGAGGACAAGGGAGCGATCTCAGAAGGATCTGACTGCCCTGGACCTCAGCGCTGGGAGTGAAGGTGCACAAGGTCTGTGCCACAGATCCACCCAAATCTCATTTTAAGGAGCTCCATACTATTTTTCAGAATTAAAAACATTTTTACTTCTACGTCACTTTCCTTAGGGTGTTCTTTTTATGTACAAGTCAAAGGGGAGAGGTGATGGGAATTCCTGCCAAATTTTGTAACTGTTGGCTCTACCCTATTGAGACAAAATCATTAATCTGTGCAACTGTATGAACAATTCTGGGTAGGTGGGGTTAGGTACTGACACACAGGAAATTGGAACCTGACCTATTTATAATAAGACTGTAGCAAATTGCTGAACTATGATGCCTCTTCCTGTGAAGTGAGTGGGATTGTCTACCTATCTCATGGGACAGCATGGGGAAAACCCCAGCCACATGAGTATAATATAGCCTGGTTCTCTTACAGCACAGTCCATTCAAGAAGGTTTGTTTTGTGCTGCACATGGCATTTCTGCTCCTGAAATCTCTATGCATCTGAAGAGTATCATTAACTCCTATGAATGGATGTCTGTATTGCTGGCTACAGAGAAGACCTGTCTTTTTCCCCACATGTGTTAGTTATTGATGAAGTGTGTAACTTAATCAGCAGTATTCTGTTGCTGGCAAATAGCTAATGGAAAGACATATCAAAATATTCATGCAGGAACCATCTTTGTGCTCGTTTGGTTTGCCAGGCTTCCCACGGTAGGCTGAGAAGAGTTGCTACTGAAGTAGTCTTATCAAAGTAGTCTGAATTGCAGAATAGGGGAATGTATTTGTTCTTGGGTAGATGAGTCCTTTATCAGTGTAACACTCTTAAAGCCTTTGGTTTCTGACCCCTCTGTTTGCTTCTGTACAGTAATTAAGTGTTGTCCCACCTGCTCCTGCCTTTGATTGAGTGTCGGTAGCTGAGTAGGAGATAGGTAGGTTTTTGATGTGTTTGCACAAATTTTAGCAGTTGTTGAAAGTCTGATTTTTATCACACTGTTTTATTACAACACTGGAATAAAATTATTTTCCTCTTTGCAAAGTTTTAATGGTATGTATGCTGACCTGTCTTATTTCACATCTTTCCAATAAATGAAATAACACTTAATACAGAGATGAGGTATGCTGAAGCCTGTCAGTGCTTCTCCAAACTCAAGTTCTTTGAATACTGTGTTCATTTTGCTTCTTTTTATTTCCTAAAACCTCTACTAAAAAATTGCTGAACATCATCCATCTGAATTTCAAGATCAGCTTTATCTGTTTTATCTAAATCTTTATCTGTTTTATCTAAACCAGTTATGTCAGTCAGAATGCACTGAGTAGGTTAATGTTTTTACACTGCAGTGCTCCTGTGCCTCCTGCCCTTCAGTGTTCCTTCCATGTTTAAGGGCTGTAACAGTTGACATTTTCCAGGTACTGCTCTCTGTCTTTTACCAGCAAATCAAATACTTCATGTCCTCTCTATATCCTTGTTTTCTTCCCTAGAGAAACACAATCACTTAAATAGATGTTCTTACCATTTTGGGGTGAATAGGGCTGAACAGGGACCGGGGGGAAGGATGTACTCAAGTCTTGTTTCAGTTGTTCTCAACATATGAGGCACTGCTTACTGGAATTGTTCCTTAATTTTAGTCAATCCCAAGAATGCTGATTTACCCAATGGATGTAGCTTGAAGATGTTAATTTCTGTCAGTTGCTGACAAGCTGCTTTGTTCCTCTGCTATTGTTGACCATCCTGTAGGATGTGCTGAGGCACAGTGCCTATGCTGTGCCCCAATGCTCTCTAGTCAATGGAAAAATCCAAAAATAGTTCCCAAGTCCTTGTTTCTCCTTCTCAGTGCTGTTTTCCCAGCATAGTCTTGAACACCAGAGCTGGCAGCTCCTGAAGATTTGGGAGGCATAGTTGATCCCTCTTGCTGGGATTGTGTCTGCTCTGGGACATGGTAAAGGTAAAGCTGGTGTGGGCCAGCCCTCACCTGTGCATCCACCTGTGCTCAGGAGCTTACAGTGAATGTGGGTGTATCCCTGGGAGGTTCATCGTCCCAGGGCTGGGTGTGCAGCCTGTTTGAAACACTGCTGCTCTTTTAACCCTCTTATCACATTGTGCACACAGGCTGCCTTTCTCTGGAGCGAGTGGTGGTTCTTTCCAAGGTGCAGAGCTTTGGGAAAGGGAAAAAACAACTCTAACCAGAAGGATTATCCCTTTTTTTTTTTGATAGAATGTGTGCCAGAGCAGCATGAGGGACCACTGTACTTCATGGCTTCAGCACAGGGTAACCAGGAGGAGCAGCAAACCTTGCAGTGTGCTCACTTTTTGGTCTAATGCATTTCTTTGGGCAACCAGCCAGGAATGTGGCAGTTTCCAGCAGCATTCAGGGATCTCAGCAAGTCTTCCCCAGTTGCTGAGGCACAGAGGGAGCCAGCAAGCAGTGCAGGAGAGGGAAACCAGCTCCTTGGTGCAGTGAGGGCTGCCCAGGAGCTGGGAGGAGGAGGGCAAGGTGGGCGGGGGGTGCCTGCAGGGCTGAGGGTGCAAATCACACAGGCCAGAAGAAGGAATGCAAAACTTGGTTTTGAACAACTTATTTTTATTGTCCACCTTCTAAAACAAAGGACAGTGGCACCTAAGGTGAGCACTACCCATAAACCCATTTATTTTTGCCTTTTAGCCTAATTCTTTTTGTCACAGCTTTCTTGTTTCTGAAATCCATTCCAGCAGGTCACAGTGCTTTCTCCACTGTGGATTTTCGGGGCTGTCCCTCTGCTTACAGTCATGTAAGACTTACAGGATTGTTTTTAAAGAAAATTACCAAGATCTCTCCTAAAATCTTGCAGAGGTGTCATCCTCAAAATTTCTGAGCAGATTTAGTGTAAGTTTAGGGTAATAGTAAGTTCTGTAATAAAAATATTTCCAAGAAGCGGCCTGTTCCTTTCTTCCTCCTGCCTGAGATCTTTTTCCCCACACTGCTTGACTGGGGCCTGATTTGGGGAAACAAAGCACCCTCTTACATGCCTCTCTACCCCAGAAGTACAAGGGCTGTTGAGGATAATGCTCTAACCTGGCAGGGGAGAAGACAGAGCAGTTTCCTTCCTCCATGACTCCAAGCATAGCAAGGAGCGTGCACAGCCCCCCTTGTCGCTAAGGGCCAGGTGCTCCCTGTGTCAAAGGGGGGTGAGGCAGGTGCAGGAGATGGGCTCTGGGCATTGGCTGTGTCCACATGGAGTCATCTCCTGGATCAGATTTCCTTGAACATCCTGCTCCTCTCCAAAGGGGCTTCAAATGCCCTTCCTACCAGTGTGCTTTCCTGCAGCTGGGAAAAACAGCAACATAAACTGTTCTGTGAGAAGTCTTGTCTTTTCCCCCCTCGCCTGTCAGTGAAGACTCCAGCAGCTGAGCACTAGGTGTGATGGGTTGTGTCCTACTCACAAAGTTGGGCAGGACACAAGGTCTTAGCAGGGCTTTAAGCAATCCCTGGCCCCTCTAGCTGAAGCAATAACCCCCGTGTGTGGGGCAGAGGCAGACCAGCAGGCATTGAATACTTCTGAACACCCCTGTTGTCCATCAACACATCCTCGACTGCTCACACAACACAAGCACATCAATGTTTCATCAGCTGCAAGCAAACAAGAGTGTCACTGTTCTGTGGTCCTGGGTCAGCAAGGGTCACCTCTGCTCCCTCTGGCCGATGTCAGGCACCTAGGTGAAATACTTGGAGGGCCCCCTGGAAACCTTTTCAGCAGCACTGGTGGTGAAGGACACCTCCTCATCCTCTTCATCCAGCTGGAGGCTGCCGGAGGACAGCCTTACCCGGGCCATGGGTGACCGCAGCACGCGGCCATACAGGGAGCAGTAGTCAGCAGCCAGGAGGTCTGAGTCAGAGTCACTGGACTCGGTGCTGCTGCCCAGGTAGCGCTCGGTGGAGCGCCGTGGCCCTGGTGCCAGCCCTTGCTGGGCTGGTACGTGCCAAAATACACCTGCTTTCCGGCTGCTCAGTGCAGGGCACGGCCCCAGGGGCCTGAACTCGGAGCCATAGGGGAAGCGGATGGTTTTCATGTCCGACTGGCTCCAAGAGCGCTTGGGAGGCTGTTCCTGAAGGCCACAGTCAAAGGAGCGAGCCAGGGACCTGTTCTCACCCACCATGCCAGTGCCCGCAGCCTCGTGGTCAAACTCCCCAGCCTGGGTCCCACTCGGGCTCTGCCAGGGCAGTTTTGCTGCTATGGGGCCGCATGCACTGACTGCTCCTGCTGTGTCCTCGCTGGGTGCCAGTGCCGGGCATGGGGACTGCGGGGCCCTGTCCAGGTAGAAGGGGACCTGCGGGGCCATGGGCAGGGGACACGGCACATCCGTGTACACCAACGGCCGTGCGCTCACCTCCCGCATGTTGCCCACCGAGGTGCTTTTGTTGTTCCCGGTGAACTGGTGGTGGGGCCGAAAAGATGTCAGGGGGTTCCTGGCACCAAAAAGGTCAATGGGCTCCCACGCCCGCTCCATCTCCAGCTCAGCGTAGAGCAGGGGGAAGGCAGAGGAGCTTTTGGAGTGCGGCAGAAAGGTGGGGGATGCTTCAGGCTTGGAGCGTTCCAGTTCAGCGGTGAATGTCACCTCCATGGTGGAGCTCCGGCGCCGGCTGTCCAGGGTGGGCTCGGAGGCATGCACTCCATTGGCGTGGTATGAGCTCCGGCTACCGTAGGCCAGGCGCAGCTCCTCCACCTGAGAAGGGCAGAAGGGTGGGTGGGTGCCCTGAGCAGAGCTGGCAGCACTCATCCAGAATTGAGGGTCTGGCTTGGTCTCCAGCTGAGCTCTGACAGCTGGGGCTGCAATTCCAAGCCTCCCCTGGGTATGGCATTACCTATTGCTGACACCACAGGGACATACCTGCTTGGAAACATCCGTCAGGAGGTCCGGGGAGGAGCGGCACTGCCTCTCATCATAGCGGGATGTGTAGTGCTTCCTGCAGGCCAAAAGCATGGGTGGGTGTATGGCCAGGAGGGCTCTGCCTGCCCCCTCAGCCCTGTCAGGGGCACTGCCCCCCTCTGTGCCCCCCAGTACCTTTCAAAGGGCAGGCTTTTCATCTTGGCCTTCCTCCCATGCTCCAGCAGCTGCCGCTGTGTCCTCCCACTGCAGCATAGAAGGAGAGGTGTGAGCAGCACCATCAGCCCCAGCCATGGGTAGTTCTCATGCCCCAGGTGAGAGGGTGCAGCAGGAGACTGAGACAATGGTATCTCCAGGAAAAGTAGCTGTTGGACATCACCCCCTCACATCCAGCCAAAGCTGACACAAACAGGAGGCTCAGAGCCTCCCCATGCCCTTCTCAGACCCAGAGGTTTGGTTTTCCCCTAGGAATTTACCTGTAGCGGAAGCTGGAGCCCTTGCTGCACAGAAGGGCTTTGGGCTTTGACTTGGGCTCCTCAGAGAGCCTGAAGAAGGCATGGTACTCCACACAGGTCTTCCAGAAAGCCTTGCAGGTGTCCCGACTTGCCATAGTGAACTCCAGTGTGTCCTTACACAGCTCCTGCATGATGGAGACAGGCAAGGCAGTGTCAGGGGCTCAGGGCCAGGCTCTGCAGTTTTCCATTCTCAACTTCCAGAGGGTCACTCTGGGCTGCCAGTGGCTCTGTGAGGTGCAACATCACCTCATTGGGGACAACAGTGGCACATGCCATATTTAAGGGGAAGTGGCATCACCCAAGAGCAGCAGGAATGGATTTAATTCAAAACTGGGGACTTTGTGTGGCTGATCTTCCATCCACAGCTGCCAGAGCCCAGCAGCTGTCTGTGGCACGGTACTTACAGAGATGTTTGCATGGAGCTTGATGAGAAAATGCTTCCTCTTGAAACTCAGTTTGCGAATTTTGGACCAGTTGAAGGTGTTGATTTTTGTATTGCCCTGCAAGGATGAACACAGCAATTACAGCAGGACAGGGCAACCTGTAAACACAGAAATGTGATGGGCCAAGACCTGAGCTCACAAGATACTGCATGAGACTCCAGTGCAGCTCTCAGTGCTGCTGGGGTCTGGACAAGGGGTGCTGGGATTTGTTGTTTGACCCTGCCCTCCACCAGTTGGTTCTACAAGTGGAAATTGAGGTTCAGGACTTAACTCTACCTGCTGAAGCTCTTTGTGCGAGTCCAAAATGCCAAGACAAACCTCACAAAGGTCAAGGCAGGGAATCCTCTCTGTCCCAGCTCAAATGTCATGAGTTAATGCAGAATCAGCCCACAAAAGAAGACCCTTCTCTCTATTGCTGGGAACTGTAGCAGAGCTCAGCTGATCCCTATGCCTTTAGACTCAGTTTAAGGAAGCTGTAAGTGTACCTTACCCCTTATTATCATTGTGTACAAGTTCAGACACAGCTACACAACACTGGTGACACAGGAGAAGCAGCCAAAATTGCATTACTCCACACTGTGGCACCAGGACCCTCTCAGTTTTCTGGGAGAGCCCAGATTTTAATGGGCTCACTGATGCTCTAATCATGCATGAGGAGTGTTTATGGCTCTGAATAAATAACTGGGTCTGGCAGCACTAATTAGCAGACCCACAGCTAGGATTTATTGGTTGCTTTTTTTTTTTTGGCTCTGGCAAGACGTTCCCAGGTTGAAATTAGCCGGTGTGGGAGGTGAGCGCTGCCTCGTGCCGGCTGCGAGGAGCTCTGTATTTACTCTGCAGCTCTGCCGTGATTACAGCGTTATGTAATTGCACAGACATGAGGGGGCTATTTTCGCTGGAAGATTACATGGTGAGCACATGTGACAGAGCCCTGTAACCTGTGGTTCTTACACAGCTGTGCTCATGGGACAAGGGCCAACAGAGCCAAGGCAGGTTCAGTGGCACGCAGTGGGTGCTGAGGGAATGGTGGGGCTGAGCCCCACAGCCAACACCCCCACAACCTGAGGTCTGTGCAGCATATTCCCTCTTGCAGGATTTTGGAGGGTTTGGAGCACACAGAGGGGAGAAGGGTCGTGTCCCCCCCCCCCAGCTGGAGAGGTTGTCCCTGGTTTAGGCCACCCCGGAGCCCTGGGCTCACCCGCAGGACCAGCACCCCCATGTGCGTCACAGCCAGGTTGATTTGTGTCCCCTCGCCATCACTGGCAGGGTGTGGGCGAATCCCATACATCTCGAGCTTCCTGGCCACATCCAGTAGCTGAACATCTGACTCGGCCGGCGTCTTCCCTCTGGAAACACAAACATACAGGAAGGAACAGGCATGAGAAGGCAGACACTGAAACGGGCTGAAAAAATTTAATTTTGGATGTGCACATGCTGGCACCACACCCACTTCAGTGCCAGCCCAGCCTGCTGATGGGAACAGTCCTGTCAGCAGGTGTCCATCAGGTGATTTGGGTGGGTGACCATGACATGGAGCAGCCCTTACCTGTGTCTCCGGTGGTAGTGCATAATCTTGTTGTCCAAGTACTCCTGATTGGGCAGGTACCTGTGTGTAGCCAGGTGCTGCTGGTCTGTCTCCTCATGGAAGTCGCCCAGCTCCGCTTTGGGGAACGTGGGTAGAGCATGGATTAGACTGTGAGGGGTAAATGCAGCAAGAAGCCCTGGCTACACAGCCAAAGGCCCATCCCCGGGGAAGGGGCACCATCCCTGCAGGCACTTCCTTGCCCTTACACTGCAACAGGTGGGAGACGAGCAGCGCCGCACTCTTGTCACTGCAGGGCAGCCGCCCCTGTGCCAGGTCCTTCTTGATCTGGAGGGTGAAGAGGTACCTGTGGAGGGGGACAGGAGCATGCCCTGGGGGATGCTGAGTGCTGGGCTGAGCCATGAGGACATTGCTGGTTCCCATCTCTCAGCCCATGGGATGCATATCAGCAGGGTCACAGGAGGAGCACACAGCCCCTGCAGTTGTGCCCCAGTATGACCAGTATGTCCCTGTCATTGAAATACTCATTAGTAGGTTTCAGAGACAACATTCTTTTCTGTTTTGGGGGGCATTTGCATCTCTTGGGGCATTCTGCAGAAGCAGTGTCTTAGTTTTATTCTCAGTTCCTGTTTACAATGCTTTCTCTAAAATGTAAGAGCTAACAGTGTAATTTTTAAAAATAAAGTTGTTCTTTCAGAACACAGCTTGAAGCAGGAGCTAGACTGAGCAGTCAGACTTGGTGCCCACTGCTAAAGCATTTGGCAGTAAACAAATTGCAGCCTCCTAAGATGACTGATCCTTCAAGTGGAATGTGTTTAAAAACAGAGGATCAAGAAAAGATACTCTCTGGGTTTTTTGTACAGTACTGAACTCTTTCAATACTTAGAATAACCACTACTCACAGACAGGTTGGGGGGGGATGAAGATATAGAATTAACACATATTTTGCAACTGCAAAAACATGGAACTGTGCAATAAGAAAGTAATAGAACAAGTGCTGTACCTGGTCAGCTCTTCTCTCAGGTGGCCGGGGTCCACTGGGAAAAATTTCACCATAAATTTGAAAAGAACCTCCTTAGGATCTTAAAACACAACATCTTCATAAGTTTTCTTTTACATGTCTATTGGGAACAATTACAACTCTCTTCCCATATGCTGTCTTCCTTACAGTGTAAATTAATCTGGACCCTTACAAATCTGGGCTGGAAGCCCTGAACATCAGGAACTCTAGCCTGCTCCCCAGAAACAGCCTGCCCAGGTGCCTACTGTTACCAATGGATACAAATAGGGATTTGGACACCTAAATAATACTAAAGAGAAAATGCCCCAGCAATTCTTTAAATATGGAAAACTCCTGCTAGGAGGGGTTTCCACAGAGCAGTGCCAGAATTGTGGCCAGAGCCCTTGTGCAATTGCCACCAGCAGGTCTGTGTGTTAAACTCAGGACTTCAAGAACTTGGGATGAAACAGCTCTGCCAGAGGCTGCTTGGGCAGAGTATTTTTTGCGGGATGAGTGACAGCAAGGAGCCAAGCCCAAGGCAAAGTGCATGGAGGGAGGGAAGCGATTATATAGGCACCAACTGTCCCAGAACACTGTGGGTTGGCTCAGAGCGACAGGCCAGAAGGCAAATGGTAAAAGAAATTGGTGTCTGAAATAATTCCATTTGTGGTGCACCCAGAAACAAGGCTTTTTATCAGGCTTTCCCCTTTCAGGGGAATTCCTGCAAACTCTGTTCTGCAGCCTCTCAATGGCAAATACTGGGGTCATGGCCTCATGCTCTCGGTCACCTCCTGGTCACTGGGGCAAATGTTTTGGGTTGACTGCAGGGATGGAAACAGGTATACGCTGCAAGGGGCACTATGTTAACACCATGGCCATAACAGGTGATACTGAGCCTGAATGCAGGTCAGGCTCTTTAACACCTCAGTGGGGCAGGGGAGGAGCAGCAGAGCCTGTGAGGTACAGGAGTCACCTCTCTCACACAGGTCTGGGCTGCTGGGAGCTGCAAAGGGGAAAGGAGGGCATGCAGGAGCACTGCCTGCCATGCTGCCAGCACGGCCAGGCAGCCACCCCTGCTCCTCCACCAAGCTGTCAGGTTATTAACAGCTCAAGCATAAAATGGTGCAGATACCAGATTGCAAAGACAGCAATATTTTCACAGGATTTTGTGTGAACTGAAGTGTCCTTGCAAACAATCCTGCTAAGGCTCACCCTATAAAATGAGCTCAGGTAAGCACTGGAAACCAGTCCCCAAACTACATGAACGTGTCTATGCTAGTCTGTCACTGGTAGTGATTTAGAAGAATTTTATTCTTGAAATACTTACTTTTGACTTGCTTTGTGATGGGTTTTAGTGGTTCCAACCAGACCTGAAACAAGGCAGTGAAGAAGTGGGTAAATAAAGAGCACAAGGGGCTGGGAATAAAAACAGCAGTATCATGCTGGAATGCAACACAAAACTGTTGGTCAGCTTGGCTGCTGCAGTGAGTGTCCCACTGCACAGCCCCACATGGAAGGCTATGGATAAACCCCTTGGGCAATGGATATCACTGGGGCTTTGCCAACAGGCTTGTGGCTCCCCTTCTAACTGCCATTTTCAGGATTCTTTTGCCATAATAACAAAACTTCCTGTTTAAGTTTTCCATCTCATATTTCAGGGAGGTGCTAACAAGTCCCCATCTATGTGGTCCATGGCTGCAAGGATGCAGCACTTGCAGCTCCAGGATCCACACTGCCAGCTGCACTCACCTGGTTCCCAGCCTGGCTGCAAAACTCCAGCCCAAAGTACTCTTTCTCCACAAGGTTGAGGTGGCTGCAGGTGAGGTTGAACAGCCCTTTTCCACAGGATTTTTGCTACCAAACAAGCACAGCACAGAGCAGAGGGTTAGCCAGTGCTGACAGCAGCCGTGATGGAATTTCAGTGAGATGGGGAGTTTCAGCTCCCTGCCTTCACCCCTTTCCTGGTTGTGCTGCAGCAAAATCTTACTCAATAAATGTGGGGCACAAGAACTGTATCCTGTGTTCCCTGTTTTTGGAAATCAGATTCCTTCCCATCACTTCTTGCTTTTATTAAGGAATACAAACCAAGAGAAAGTAAGAGGAAAGAAATCCTGCTTTCAACTCACCTTTTGCAACCATCACTGTCTGGGCAGCTCTGTCCCTGGCAAAGCAGTGAGTGATCCCTGGAATGAGCATCCACCTGAACCACGGACAGCCATGGCAAACGTGCTTAGTTAAGAGCCTAAACAGCCAACGGGAGCAGACCTCAAACCTGTGCAGCAAGCCCGTGTGCCCCAACAGCTGGTGACCAGATTGCCAGGGACAAGTTACTATTATGGTTAATGGTAATTAACAGCAACAGGAGCCTGCAGAGATCCTGTGCCATGGGCCCTGGGTCATCCTTGTGCTTCAGCAATATGAATTAAGTGGCAGTACATGCTGATAAGGGAGGCCAGGCTGTAGTTATTCCTGGTAAACAGAAACACTTGCAGGGTGTTTTGCTTGGCTTGTTGCTGTGCTGTGTGACACAGCTGGAGAACAAGTCAGGACATTTCCCGACCTTGGAAAATGTTCCAGAAAGCACCAGAAATGAACCTGGCAGTGACCCACACCAACAAATACCCTGCTACTCCTTCATCAGCTTGTGAAAAGCAGACCAAAAGGAAATGTAGGTTATTGCAAAAGCAAGCCAGAGCAGAGAGGCCAGGTTAGACAGCTGCTAAATTATGGTATTTTGGGTGATGGAGGGAAAGGCAGTGCTGCTCCCTGTGGCAGTGGCTGTTCCCACCAGGGACGGGAGGGACCCAGCTGCTGGTGGTGATGCACACTAATAACCACCTTTCAGGGCTTCTCCTGAGATGAAATTGTTGGCTCTGTGCTGAAAGGCTGGGGAAAAGTGATAGCGTAATAACAGCATTTGCTCTGCAGCACTCCCGGTTCTCCTCGAAATTACTGGATCACAAGGGTAATTAAAACAATTATAAATGTTTATTTCCAAGTTAGAATTTTGTAGCATGAAAGGTCTTGGCCTTTGTCAGGCAGCCAGGAAAGACAAGCATCTCTTACTGGGTTATTACCCACCACATGTCTGCTGGGAGCGACCCACTCTTCTCCAAGCCCAGCACTGCCCGGGGCAGGCACTGGGAGAGGAGCAGCCCCAAACCCAGGAAAACCTGCTCCCTGGGAGACACAGCCTTGCTGCTGCAGGGGCTGCTTTAGAAGCAGGGCCTTTCTCTTGCACAGTGTTGCTTGCAGGTGTCCCATCTTGGATTTGGGGGTACTGAGGCCCCAGCCAGTGCTGCCACAAGCACTGGGGCACAGTTGTGCTCAGCAGCATCAGACCCGCACAGCACCAGGTAAGAGAAGTGGGTGCTGTGCTGGAGGAGTGCAGGGCATGGCAGGAGACTGATGTGTGGGATTGTTGGCCCCATTTCCAACCCTAAATGTGCCCCTGATGTTGCAGGGCCAGGTTAGGACCCACAGGCAGAAAGCCCTAAGGAGAAGATGGTGGAAAGGAGAGGCTGTGCTTGCCCCTACTCTCCTTGGTGAAAGCAGCTGGGACTGTGAGCAGGATCAGAAAAACAGAGGCACATCCAGAGACAGTAACATATGGGACATACAGCCAACTCCCTCCTCAAAGAGACTCTGGCAGCACCTGCACACCAATGGCAAAGCCCATTTCTGCAGCATTCCCCGTAGCATGGTCTGCTGTACCCAGGTCTAGGGTTTAGGGGTGAGCAACAGCTTGTGGGATTTGGTGTGATCTTTTCCCACCACCTTGGATTTCCCCCCTGTCAGACATGCTGCAGCTGGCACACAATGCCAACCCCCAAAAGCCGCCAACCCCCAAAAGCCACCAGCCCCAAGGCTCGCTGTGCCCTCCCTCCCCTGTTGCCAGCCCTGCACACCACCTGGCAATGAATTCCCACCTTTGCAAAGGACACATGACCACAGGAGACTTTGCCCTTCCCTCAGCCTTAGCCATTAGTTTTACTGAGCTTGTTTGGTTTGCCTTTTCTGGTTTTTTCCTCCCACTGAATCTTGCCCTGTAGCAAATTCCACCACCAGAGATGCCCAGGCTTTGTCTGCCCAGGCTGCAAAGTGGTTTGTCCTTTCTATGCTGTGGAGAGAGGGCTCTGGAAGCTGTCCAGGCTCGGGACTGCTTTGTTTAAACACTTTCCAGAGAAGAGACTGACTTATCAGTGAGAACACATGAAGGGTCACAGCTCTAGGTATCTGGAATGGGAGAGAGAAAGGAGGCAGCTTTGCAATATCTTTTCTCCATGCACAAAACCATTAAAGGCTGAGCTGTGACTGTCCCTACAGGTGGGCACTGGGGCAGGGGATCCTGGTGCCCTCCCAGTGAGAGGCACAGGGCTCACTGGCACGGCTGGCAGCATCCCAGCGAGATCCCATCCACTCCATGGCTCAGCCCTGATGTGTTCAGCAGGAAGGGCACAACAGGGGGCATTTAGAGATATGCCAGGTCTCTTCCTTCCCCTGCTCTTGGGGCTTAGACCTGGTTTGCCCAGTATTATGCTGGGAACCACCTCCAGCACTCAACTGAAGGAAATCCTGGGAAATCAACAGCTACGGAGAAGCTGTCAGGTCCTGGCTGCTGACATGGATGAATATGGAGGCAGAAGCCTTCCTGGGTCAGCATCCACCAGGAGAGGAACTCATTCCCATGCAAAGAAAACTGGAAATGAGACCTCACTGCACATGCTGTCAGCCATGACACCCACATGAGGCAGGCAGAGATGCACAGGCTGAGTGTGAGGTGGAGGGGGAATCAGACCCACTGTGTTTTCTCTCTTTTGTCCTTTTCACTCCCGTAATGCTGAAGAACATCACATTCAAAAGAGCTTTCTCAAGTCAGGAGGGGTTTAGGAAGAGTTGCTTAAAATATCTGCTCAAAACTTAGCCCAAAGCAGTCCTTTTATACTGGAGAAGTCACTAATTCAACTACTCATTTATTGTACCCATAGAGCAGCAAATGCATGAAATGCCTAAAAGGGGTTTCCAATACTATTCCATGCTTAAAAAGGAAATGACCAGGAATTCCTCTAATGGAAGCTATTTGCTGCAATAATGTGTCGTGCAGAGCTATAATGCTGTGTTTTGAGCAAATAAGAAAACAGAGATAGAAAAAAATGCAGCAACATTGTACCAGCAACATCTTTTAAATTGTCTCTTACTATGACCTGATCTAATCAATGGGGAAAAAAAAATAAAGGCACTGGAAAATGACTAGTCTCATTATTAAGCTGACTCTAGGTCTAAGATACATTAATTAAATAAACTAAACAATTTTCATACTGTGCTAATAGGTGGAATTGCTTTACAATTCTTTTTTGTGTAAAATACTACTGCAAAGAAACGGAGCTGTGCATCTGAGAGAGCAGTTCTCAGGCTGTGCTATAAACCACAGAACAGGACAGCAGAAGAAATCTAACAGAAGTTGGAAAAAGCAATTTATATTAAACACTCTGGTCCCACAGGAGATGCAGGTAAGTACTAGTACAAATCTACTTGAATTACCTAATTCAATTAGCTACTATGATTATCAAACCCTATCCAACAGCAAATGTGCAATCACACTTGTAAAAAGATGTTTCTAACACATAGTCAAGATACATCAAGTTTCAGTTATCTATTCACATATATATAAGTCTAACCCCATAGCTATTAATACTTAGCATCTAAAAATTGCTTCATTGTTAAATATAAATTATTAATCACAATGTGCTGTGGGACACTGTTATGCAGGAAATAAGATATGGTGAGTTATTTTCTCCAGCTGTTCACAAAACCACAGTTTTCTTTTCAACTGAATGCCCAGGAAGAGACCAAGACAGATTTTTCTCACCAGGGATAGTTTGGATAAATATGCTATTTTTATTCTGTTCCCAAATTTTACTTCTTTGCTAAATGTTTATACTGGCAACCAGACAAATGAGAAAAGAACTCAACACTTGTCAAGAGCATCACTTCATATTAACTGATTTCTAAAAGATGGCACCAGATAAGTGAAAGCCATTCATCTTTCTTTATAAATAATGTCAATAACGGGCGAGAATAGGAGTGTATTGATGCCAAATGACACTTAGCAATTAGTAGTATAACCTCTCATTTTGAATTTAAGGTTGGGTTTTTTTATTTAGTTGGTTGTTTTGGGGGATTTTTTTTAGCTGAAAATCTGAAGCTATCAGAAACCATGCAGTACTTGAGAGCAGCAACAACTTCAACAAATAACACCAAAAAACCCCAATAAGAACATGATACACACTTACATCAACTACAAAGATCTTCTGGGAGTCATCCAGAAACTGGACTTTCAGGTGCAGCATCCTTGAGCCTGTGGCTGAGTGTGCAGCAGGCACGGCAGTCCTAGCGATGTGAGCAGCGTGCTGGGAAAGGAGCCCTGACTCCTCTTGCACACATAATTTCCCTCTCAGCTGGATGGAGAAGGCTGCAGTCACAGATGTGGAGTGGAGGCTGCAGCAAAGGAACAGACTGCCTAAAATCAAGCTTAAAACAAAATACTGATTCCTCCACTGGTTTAAATATCACCACGGCAATAAAGGATGTTGTCCACCTGTGACTTATGGGTGTAGTAATAGGGAAAAGATTGGCACTAATAGGGCTGAGATAAACACTGAGCCTTTACAGCTGGTGGTGAGCAATGCGAGGCTGAAGTGAGCGCACACTTTGTGCTCCAGGCTCATGGAAGAGGAGCTGAGTATCTCTGCTGCCAAAGTCACCAAGCAGTGAGTGTCACCTTTTCCCTGCTCTGGTTAAGGTGCACTGGGAGAGCAGCTGGCTGGCAGCTATGCTGGCTCCATGAGGTGGGCAGATCAGGTCCTGTTCACTAGTGAGGATGGGCTGATGGACTCTACCGGAGACTGGGAAAAGTTTCCAACTGAACTTGAAACCAGTTGTGAGTCCTTCCTGGAGAGGCAGAGGAGAATCTGCTCCTAATTCCCAGCTTTCACTGTGGTTTAGCAGCTTAGTGAAGTCTCACAAGAGTTTGAGAAAACCTGGTTCTGGTTTCACACCTGAAAAGCTCAACTCTCCCTCTCAGTAGCTCATGCTCTGAGTGCCAGAGCAGCTGCCCACGCTCAGACCTCTGAGGTCAGCTCAGGCTGCAGAGTGCAGCCTCCCCCCACTGCAGTGGGTGTCTGGAACTTGCACTTGTGCTGCTTCTCTGCTCCCGCTGCTGTGGGGCTTCAGTGTCCTGTCTGACCTCTTTGGCCACCCTCGCCCTGCAGAGACCCCTCACTGAGCACTCGGGAGGAAGCATTTGGGCAGGAGCCCTCACTTGCAGAAGTAAATGTGCTGAGCAGAGTCAAAGGCAGGCACTGGACTGCCATAAGGGATCGTTATTGCTGCAGCTGGAAAGTCACAACCACACGATCCTGTGGAACCCAGAGCAAGAGAAACATATCTCAGCAAACCCAAAAAGCCACAGTTAGTGCTGCAGAGATTTTGCTTGTTCTCCCTTCCCATTTTCCAGTGAAACATCCACTGTAAATCACTCCAGGCTGTTTGCCGTGGCCTCTCTTACACTTCCCAAATATTCCTGGGGATGTCAGGACAGAAGCTGTCAGGGCATACATATAGCTTGTCATCTGGGGTGTAGTGAGGAAGAATATAGAGCTTTTTAGCTACAAAAAAATATATTACTCTTCTGCTAACCAGGACAAAAAGAAGCCTAAAGGTTAAAGCCAATCTGCTTTTCCGTGTGAAGCTGCTTCACAAAGCAGCCCAGCCCATCCTCCCCCAGTGCTGGGAGGGGATGGCTGTACCCTGTGTGCCCGCACTGTGTCAAGGACCAAATTTCCAGTGCTGCTCACAGCCCCGGGGTCTCAGCTCTTTGTCACAGGAGGAGGGCAGTGTCACGTACAAATCATCTGGGGGGGGGGGGGGGGGGGAGCTGAGTGCACCTTCCCTCTGCAGCTTAAAATGTCTCTGCTGCCATATATTGAACTGGGAACACAGCAGGGGCACTGGTCTGGCAGGAAGGACATATGAAGGTGCAATGGAGGAGGTCCCAGACTCCAGAAGAAGCTCTTCCTGCCATGGGCTTTCCTGATGTGCCAGGGACACTGACCCTGGGCTCCATGGATGCTATTAGAAGCTGGGCACTGGTCAGTCGGGTTGTGGGCTGAAGAAAAGTTTGTTTCACAACCGTGGCATGAAGGAAGGAGACTGGTAGGTCAGCCAGGGTCTCTGGCCACCCTATAGAGCCATCCATGCAGACAACATGGAGCCAGCAGAGGGAAACACAGACTTTTTTGGGGATAGAAGAGTAAAGGACAGCCAGAAGAGACATTGGACAAGCAAGGCTTTCTGGAGACATGGAGATTGTTGCTGTAAGCAGAAGAGATGCCCTGTCTGAGCAGATGAGAAACCTATTTCAGCCCCACTCACCTCCTTCTGGAGGTGACTTTGGGCCAGCTGGAGCATCACACATGGGGACCACCAGCACCCATGTGGTGGAGCAATCCTGGCTCCTGCTCTGAGCCAGTGCCAACCTTCTGCCTGGTATGTATGTCCTCCTTATCTTTTAGAGTTGGAGCAATGTTCAAATTCAGTTGGAAAGTGCAGAAAGTGTGAAGGGGGAGTGCAGCTGTAGTAGCAGGCAGGGAGGAGACCCTGAGCAGCAGCATTGGAACGTGGTGGGGTCTGAGCAGCACCACATTGCAGTGAGTTCTGCTCCAGGGCTGCTTGCTCAGCCCACTCTGCCCTTGATTTTAAGTACTCTGGACCCTGCTGCCACCATCCTGCATTCAGGGAGGACTTCAGTTCACCGAGTGCATCTGACCCCATGTTAGGCTGGATGGTATTGCATTGGCTCAGGGTCTTCTTCAGCCTACCAGGTATCCCGGATATTGCTGGGATGGTCTGAGCAGGGCAAGAAGTCTCCTTTCTCCCAGATCATGTTGCCCCTTTTCCAAGGAGAATATTCACAGAGGTCTTTGGGGTTTGGTCCCTTGTTTCTTCTGTTGGTGCTGGAGCAGGGGCAGCCTGCAGGATAGGACAGAGAGCTGAGTACTGTGGCTGTGCTCTGTGGAGCCTCCTGAAACAGTGAGATTCTGGCAGCAAGTTCAGCTACTATCCTAATGAGGGGCTTGCTTTGGGCCTTGGCAATGGGCAAAGAAATGTCCCAAACCTCCCCAGTCCCTCCCAAAGTTACTCCCAAAAGAGGAGCAGGCTCTGAGAGAGCAGAGAAGGGATGCAACACTTCTCTCTGCATCACTTTGTCCATAGCTCTGTGGACTGCTCTTACTTGGGCTTTGTCATGTTCATCTTCAGATGGGGTTCAGGGGAAAGGAAATGAAGATTGATAGATAAAGTCATGGAATAGAGATCTGCCAGTGGATTTTAAACACCATAGTCCAAAAGGCAAGAACCCACACCCAGCTCACTAGAAATGCCAGAGACAGGGCTCACCTCAGTGGACTTTGGTCTGTTGTGACATTTCACACAATTGCATTACACCTCCTCTTCCTTGGCTGGAGCTGCCAGGAGAACATCCACATCTCTTCTCACCCAGCCATAACTTTCCCAGCTGCAGGGCCAGGAAGCAACAGCTCTTTCCTGCATCGCTGGGAGCAGCTCAGGCACAGCCACATCCCTGAGCAGCTCTAGGAACACAACAGGAATATCACCTGCTGATTAATGAATCCAAGGCATGGCACCAGCACTGCAAACAGGGAAATTGTTTTCTGGAATAGGGTACCTGCCACATCCCTGCTGCCACACCAAAAGGAATGGCTTCGTCTCAGCTGGGGTCCTGGATAATGCACTGGTTGCTTTAAATTTTTTATAAAATATGCTCCCCAAAAAGTATTTTCAAACAACAAAGCCTAAAATAACTGAGTGTGTTTGGCTTAGAAAGATAAGAAAGAGGGAACAACAATCATCTGATTGATGCAGGGCCATTTTAGGAGAACAGATCAGCTGTGCTCCCAAAGTATGGGGAAGACTGAAAAATTGCTGGAAATTGCAGGGAAGGTCTGAGTTAGGTGCTAGAAAGACCTTTAAACTGAGGCAGGAGAAATACCAGAGCAGGCTGGAAGAGACAGGGGTGACTCATACCCGTGTTGGGGACAGTCCAGGCACACAGTCCTGCCTTCAAACCTTTAACAATGACTGTCATTTCTCATTTACTTCACAAGTTACATTTTATCTTGAATATCTCTCAACAGTTAGAGCTGACTCGCCATGTCCTGGCCTCCTAAAAACTTCTGCCCCAGAACCATTCTATATAATAAACAATGATATATTTGCATTTCCATTAAATTTTGCTTGCCAGCTATCAACTAAATGATCTGACATCACTGTGCTGAAACTCATTACTCATAAGTAATTGCTGGAAAAATGGAAATGATTGCAGTTTTTGTCTTTAAGTGGGTTTTGCCCATTAGCCTCCAGCTGCAGGATAAGAATTCTCTGACCAGCATTTTGAGACCAGAAGGTGACATTATGCAGCAGCATTTTTCTCTCCAGTTTGCCCCAGTCCTACCGTGGTGTCTCCTCACCTTGCTGACATTCCCACCGATGGCTGCACTTGTGGCAATGCAACATCACAAATACAGCCCCCTGAAAGCAGCTCCACAGACACCCTGGTGTCCACCAGCATTAATAACTTGTCTTCAAAACTGGGTGAGGCTGACTAGGAGGGGAGAGCTGTGGGTGAACGCCACAGGGAGGAGTGAAGGTGAACACCCCTGGCCTTAGACTGGAACTTAAGAGAGGTTTGAAGACAAATTGCATCATCTAACTGTGTCAGATCAGGTGGTTCCAGGGCAGGTAATGACACGGTAACACACCAGCTATACAGACTCTTTGCATCAGTGTTGAGAGGGTGAGGATCACCAGACAAACAGGGATGGGGCTGGGGAGCAGCTCTGCTGTGCACAAGCTGCTCTCCTGTGGGCAAGTGTCCCAGGAAAACCAGCTGAGTGTGACCCCGAGTGCCAGTTCAGTTGCTGGACCCAGTTATATTAATAACAAAGTAAATAGGTTTAGCTGAGTTTAAGCACTAAGCCAAATTAAAAGTCAGTTGCCTAACCTGCCCTTTTTTTAAATTTATTTTTTAGTAAGTTTCTGATGCTCAAGAATTCATAGAATCATCGGATCTTATTCTTGTGATTATATTTTTATTTCAGCTTCAGCAGCTGAGTTACCTTTTACCTGCCTGCAGTAACAGAGCAAGAAATCCCAAATAACCTTGACTATGCACAAAAGACCCCAAGTACAACTGCAATTCCGGATACCTGACACAAATTAATCCAAGGTGCAAAACCTTCTTTGACGTCCTATTAAAATATTCTCACACCACGCTACAAAAGCCCTAAAATACAAATTTATTTCTGTTCTGTTTTCAGACTGTGCTGAACCATGTTTGACTCCTGGAGCCCGAGAAGAGCTTTACTCTAAGCCAGACCATTGCCAGGATGAACCACTCGTTGCTTCCACGCTCCCTCTCGTGGTGTTGGTGGTGCCCAACAACAAACACAGGGAAGATTCAGTGTGCAGGGATGAGCAGCTCAGTCCAGCAATTACACATTCCAGGGTGCATTCTTGTGCATTGCTGACTTTTCTTCCTTTTTCACATTTTATATGCTTTGTAGAAACTATTGCCAAGCACTGCAGAAGGCAGCTTGCTATAAAGAAATGCAAGTAACAGAACAAGCTGTACAAAAAACTAAAACACCAGCCTGAATCTGCTGGTATCCAGACCACATTATCTCATTTTTAATATGCCAATTGCACTCTCCTGTTGGCAGAGCCATATAAAAAGCACTCTATGATGTTTAATTCAAACAGGTCACTTTGAAGACAGGGGAAAGCAATTTATACAGAAAGCCTCATGAATGTATCGAGTCAAAGTTGTGCTGATGCCTCCAAAGACTTGGGTATCTCAGAGCACCCAGGAACTTCCAGCTGGGGCCATGCACCTCACCATGCCTGTGCAGCAGTGACACAGCACAGGGCTGGTACATGCTGTCCTTGATTTTTTTCACACATGTTGTTCCTGGGCCACTCACACATCCCCACATCAACAAGGCAGAAGTATTGCAGGCTCACCTGTACTCCTGCAGTCCTGTGATGAGGGTTTTGGATGTCCAGGCTCTCGTTCCTTGCGAGTGCTGTCAGGAGGACAAACCCATCTACCCAGAGGCTCTCCATGACTCAGCACCAGATCGGTCCCAGGTTGTGCCTCGCGGAAAAATGGAGCTCGTACCACACTACAGAAATGTGAGTGGCAGGTGGACAGTGTCCAGCTGGTCTGCTCATGCAGCTCTACCAAGAGAGTTACGAGACCAGAAGCAGCAGCAGCAATGCATAAGAAGGGAATTAAAGGCCAGGACAGTGAAAACCTTTGCTGAGAATCAGAAAAGATCCCACAGCCAATGCCGTTGTCTGAGAAAGCTGCCAAATTCAGTCTGCAATGCCAGGTGAAGAGGCTGAATCCTACTGGAAAGGAAGGAGTTCTAATGAACTACATTGCTTATTTTCATGACAGATGTGGTTTCCCTCTTGACTCAAGATAACTAACTCTGCTTGAGTAAGCCTTGATTACATCTAGGCAAAGAAATGCAAGTGTTCTCCAGGTACCTCCAGGCCAATGTATCAGACCCATCTTACTATATGGATTTTGAGCCTGAGTTTTTTATTAATGTTTCCCTCTCAGGTAACCTCTCTTCCCCCTCTCCTTTATTTTCCTTTTATTCTTCCTCTAAAGACCCTTATCACACTTCAGTCCTACCAAGGTGTGCCAAATTCCAGGTATACAGCAGAGTGAAAGGTGTGTCAAAGCCATTCTGCACAGCAAGTAATGAAGGGCAACAGAGCAGTATCTACCTGAAGCTTTGAGCTTGGTATTTTTGTAGTGGTCAAAGGTAATCCCAACCATGTGGTTGTTCTTCCAGGGCCTTCTGGCAGGTGTTGGCAGCTATGAAACAGACATATTTCAAAGAACAGGAAATGTTCCCACATTGTGACTGTCCTGAGGTTTCAAGGGTACATTCATAAAACCTTTCTAGATCATTAAATTGGGTCCTAAGAGGAAAGCATTTGGATGGCCTGAGATACTGAGCTACAGCTACTTAACTGGATAGACAGCCAGAAGGAAAGGAACCCAGCTGGACACCAAGGTACTTCTAACCACAGCCTGACAGCGGGCAGGGCCTGCAGCTAAAATCTTTCTTCTAACCCATTAAAAATACATCTGCATTACTGAGATTAGACAAAGAGCATTTGGCAAGGCTGTGCTAATTCCTGGAACAATGAATGGAAAATAATGCCAGGATCAGTAATGTGACTGTGGCAGCAGAGACACGGGGCTGCAAGGACTTCAGAGATCCCATGAGACAGCCCAGTGTATGGAGGCAGGAGCGATACAGCCTCACACACTCCTTCCTCCAGCAGTGCTTATCCAATATTGTCTTTGAGAATTCTCCACCACCCCAGGCAGCTGCAGCTTGCTCCAAGAACTTCAGCCGTGCTCTGTGAGCACATTTCTCTCTTTCCCAACATTAATCAGCTTTCCTGAAAATTCAGTTAATTTCTTATTGTTTTCCCACAGCAGCCAGGCTGTTGCTGATCACACAATCATTTTTAATTTGCTTTAAGGAAAAGGTTTTCAGATCTATCCCAGCAGTAAGATGAATCCCAAGCTGAAGAGTGATCATCCCGCGTGCCAGTTCCCAAGACAAGTAGCCCTTAAGGAATGTCACAAACAGTTAAGTGTATTTTCTCTTTTCTGGGCTGAGCAGATAATTCAAACCTAATATCAAGGCATTCTAAGGACATAAAACTGTATGAATTAGTCAGTCTAGCAGCAGGAAAAAAGAAACAAAAGTAACTTGAAAAGCCAGAAATTTCCCAGAAAGCCAAATGTTTGGTTTACTGAGCTGCAGTTATTTATCAGTTATACCTTTCCGTAGAAACATAAAAATTCTGAACCAGTTACATTAAAGTCTCACAAATATATGAAAGTTGCTTTTCATAAGTCTGATAATTTTCCAACTTTATTATTTAAGTTCTAGCCCACATTTATTTAACTGAAAAAAGTCTAATTTCAAAATGATTCTACAATGTTGGTGGATTTGATTCCAAGTCCAAGCATCTCCCCTCTCCAACACACCCTCCCACATTTGCACCCAGGAGGGAAGTGCTACAGTTTCCACTTTTCTTCCAAAGCCAGAGCAACTGAGGTCACCCAGTAACTGGCAGCGTTGTGGAGTCTCAAATCCCAAGCAAGCCTAATCACTGGAAATATGCTTAGGAGGAAGTAAGTCACTGCTAGAAAGCTGTCACAGTGCACTCAGACGGAACCAGCAGAACACAAGGAACACGGAAAAGCCACAAGCCAAATGAACAGCAAAGCCTCCCCTGTGAGTCAATATTTTACAGGTTCCTGCAACATAGGAGAATCTTCCCCATGAATTATTGCAATTACTGCTCCAGACCTTTTGGAGGGACTTGAAGAGAACCTCAGCTTTGAAGGAGAGCACTAGAGGCAAGTGAGTTGGTTCCATGCTAAATGCACTGTTTCTGCAGACAGCAAGTTCCACCCCCTCCAACCTTGCAATGGATCGGTGTCGCCACTGCCAGGCAGAGGATGGTGAGCTCAGTGCTGCCCTTGGCAGCGTCTGCAAACCATGGCAGGTGAGCCATCACCTTTGGACTGAACGCCACGCTGATGTACAGCCGAGTCCTTCTTCTCTGTCCCTTGCAGCTGCATTGACCAGGCAGAGCTAAAACCCAAAAGCCACATTAGTTCACTTTCATAGTGCAAGAACACAGGGCCACGTCAGCCCCTGACAGAGCTCGCCCGCAGTTCCAGAGCTGTGAGCGCTTCCTCCAGCTGAGAGCGCCGTGACTCACCCAACCAAACCCACCACCAGCAAACGCAGCCACCAGGGCTGCTGACTTCCCAGCACAGATAACCCACACAGGTCAACACGTACTACTTCAGAAGCCTTCTCATTTCAATTAAGACCAGACACTTCCACCTAGTTTCACACAGTAATTGCAGCCCAGCCTACTGGGGCAGATAACAGTGCGCAGCTACACGAGGTGTGGTCGGCGGTTCACCCTCCACCCACACAGGGTCTCTCTGTGCTTCCTCCCAGGCTGTCCCCACTGTGGGGCTCCTGTGGCTGGTGGTTTGTACCCCAGAGCACCCAGCCTGGCTGCAGGACCCAGCTCTGCCCTCACCAGCAGTGACAAGAGGCCTTGTGGGTCTGCTGCAGTCAGCTCCTGCTCTCTGATTGCTCCCTGTCCTGTGGCTGCACAGAGGAGCAGGACACTGGGAGCTTCCTGCAGGGCACTTACATAGCAGGACTGTTAAACTAAAGAAGCTGCCACGAAACCCAATCTAAACAGCCCCCAAAGCAGACAGAGCAACATGACGTTGTTCCACCTATTCTATGAAGGATGCTACACAACCCTGTACAGCAACAAGAGTTCACTCTCAGCACCAAGACTTTTAAAAGATAATGGCCTTAAAAAATTAATCTTACATGTTTCCCTGAAAGCCCCAACTCAGCTTATATCATACTGTCACCTGGAAACAAAACAGAGGTGGAAGCCACAGGGACTTAAAGGCTGTAGCACCTTCACTTCCCAGCTTCCAAGTGGCTTAGTCACACTGAGTGCCATAAGGAATTGGGAGTATTATTGCTGTTATGACTACCTTTAAACCACATGAGAAATCACTCAGGCAGTAATGACTCCAGTAGTTACATCTCACAGGAGACTGGTCCTGAAGTGGCAGCTCCCACCCTCAGTGACACCAGCCAGAACAGGGAATGCTTCACTCCCACCTCTTGCCGAGGTCAGGGAAACAGACATTTCACCCAAAATCGCTTAGAAATCTGCCCTCCTTCTCTGTCATCTTCCTTTCGAGATGCCAACTACTCCTCTGTGGAAAGAAAGATTTTTGAGTTGAGAAAAAGGTTTTTAGAATTGCAGACAGGTTCTCAGGCTTGCTGGCAGGTGCAGGTTTAGTTCTGTGAGAAAAAGACTAACAACTGGGAAAAACAAGTAAGATAAGGAGGTTTGGGTCAGGCTGCTCCATGAGAAGGTATGTAGGGAGTGTGAGCTTTCTCATGGGAGAGAAAAAACATCTGCACAAAAGTACCATCCACCAGGGGCTGTGATGAGAGTTATAGACAGTGCGATTCAACCTGTAAGACGAAGCTATGGGTGGGAATTCAGAAGATATATTGGCTAATTTAGAGTGAGAACGGGGCTTTTAGTCTGGATTTTTACCTGTCTTTTTTCTCTCCATGGAGTTATTTTAATAAACTGTCTTTGTGTGACACCTGCGAGCTGTGCCTCTTTAATCTTTACCAGCTGCCACGACTTACTGCAGAACTCACACATCTGTACGCCGACACTCCTCCATTTCAGCAAAGGAAGTGTGAGCAGGAAGAAGAAACAGCACAGAAACCTACGTACAAGGCTCACACTGTTTCAGCTGTAGGAGGGGTGGGGAGGAGACTCCGGGGTTTAGTCTGTTGACACATCACTCAGGACTGAAGATACCAAGTTTTTCTCAACTTGAAATAACACTTACATTAATACATGGCTTTAGTTATAAATGAAGTACTAAAGGTCAGTGCCAAGACTGTACATTCTGAGGAAGATGCACTTTTTGTTACAGGGCCCAGCTGAGAATCATTGACTTGGCAAATTCAAGGCTTTTACTGAGCATTTAAGGATAATTGTTATCGAATAGCTTTGGGCACTCTCAGCTGGAAGGTGTTCTAGAAAAATCTTGTGCCTCTCCTGCAGCAGAGCTCCAAGAGCCTCATTCTGCCAGTGTGGTGGGGAGATGTCAGCTCTGGGTGAAGCAGCTACAGACCCTGCAAGGTGGTGTCAGGAACTCACAGGCATCTTCACAGGGACAAAAGCCTGTATGAAAAACAAGAACATCAAAGACTTGGACGAGACAAACACAGACACTTGTGAACAAACCTCCATCATACTGGCCTGTGAGGAGAGCCCCGTGGCTGCTCTGACCAGGTTCCCCACTCAGAGGGCAGACAATGCACGGATGGACACCCTGTACCCCATGCCAGAAACACTCACTCATGATAATTCAGATGTGGTTGCTGCATTTAGAATTACCAGGACATGAAAACCCCCCAAAACAAAACAGCATCAGCAGCTTGTCTGTTCAGCCCACTCCAGAAAACAACGAACACAGAGTAGTCACCCCAGTTTGGTAATACAGGTATCTATTTTATTAAAAAAGTTACAAACAGGTGGACTGTAGGGTTGTCTTACAAAATGACAAGAATGAATTCTACTGGAAAAAACTTTTTACAAAGCATTATAGGTAATTGTTCCGTTTTTGCACTTGTTATTCCAGATTTCACCTATCACTGATAAAGATACAGTACATTAGATACAGGATGTTAGGTTACATTTTAATTTGTAGAGCCCTACTGCAGTGATTTGAACAACTCCTAAACAGATGCCATAGTAAAGACAATACATATTGCATTTATTATCAGCCTCTTACTCTAATAAGCAACTTCACATGCAAACTATTGAGGAAGCCTAAATAAACTTTTGGTCCCTTTTTCCCCCCAAAGTGTGCTGAAGAAACCATCTCTCGTTTTCCCAGTCCTGTCACGCTAAGCTAGTTCAAGTTTTTTAAGGGTTTTTTTTTCTTTTTTCTTTTTTTTTTCGCTGAGGTCAATGAAAATGAACACTGGTTTGAAAACTACCCATAGGAATAAACCACTGATCAATACCAACCAACTTTTTCCCCTTAGACAAAGGAAAACTAGGATCTTTATGAATTACTTTTATTTGCTATTACTTCCTTACAACCTACAAAAAAGATCAACAACCATCACTTAAAAAAAATCTACTTTGAATACAAGGTTTGGTTTAATTCTGATATTAAAGTGCAAACCTAATAATTAGCCTCAGCCTGTTTATAAAGTTTGTACAAACAGGGGAAAAAAAAACTTCAAGTAACCCCACAGAGAAAAAAAAAATCAGGTGTTTCAATAACCAGGCAGAAATCCTGGTGTCCTCTTCTTTACAGGATTCAAATTCAACACTGAATGTAGACTCAGAATCTTTATTTCTGCTAACACTGTAAAGTCAGCCTGTATTGTTACCAATAAAACACATTAATGTTGAGATACTACACCGGTGATCTTTTATTGTTTTAAATGCCATCATCCACAATACAATTCGTGAGTTTCCAACTGCTTAACCTCATATATCCATCACTGCTTTTACTGGAGCTTTTCTCATAGTTATTTAGCTATTACAGGGAAAGAATGTACATTTCTAGAAGCATGTTCAAATGACTAAAGCTGGGCTCCTAAAAACCTAGAACTTTGGTGCAGTAGGTGAGCTGCAGTTATTAAATTTCTGCAAAAAAAATTACACATTTTAAACCACTGCTAGAAAAAGCTCTCATGTATGCAACATGTTAATAAACTGAACAAAAAGATTTTGTCTGCTCTTTGTACATTTTCATTCTGCTCTTTATACCTGTGTTATTGTTAAAATTTTCAAGTATTCAGAGAAAATGTTGATCAGGTAAACAATAAGGAAGGCAATGGCTGTTTAAAGCACACTTGCAGTTTTAGTATCACCCAAACCTGGTGCTTTTCCCCTTGTTTCACCAACTTGTCTCTAATATTAAACTTGTTTACTGGGGAAAAAAAAACAAACTCAAAAGCAATTTGTGACAGTGCAAGAAAAACTTTAACAAATATTGCTTTAAAATATTATTCAGAAAGACAAATATTAGGAACTATAAAATGTAAAGTGATCTTATTTGCATTAGATTTACATGTGCAGAGCTCTACTAGATGTCTCTTGCTGTGCCAGGCAAAGCTGAGCTGACAGAGTAGGCAGGCAGCCCGTTCTGAAGGATACATTATCCCTTTTCAAAGGCATAGAGAAGCTGTTTGTAAACAAGCAAGTTTAGAAACTCAGCAGAAGGAAAAGTGTGCTGCCATTTTTCAATGCTACAATTGTTTTTGATTAAGAAACCCAAGATTGCCAGAACATCAGCTGGAGACTTTGCATCCTGTTCCAAGTAGTCCCTGCTGTCAAATGGGACCAGTTACAAACACATTGTCACAGCTGCACTGCCAAGAAAAGGGATTCTACATCCAACAACAGAGGGGCCTTCAGTATCTTCTCATGACACTGTCACACGTAAACAAGAAGTCTCAAAGAATGACCAACTACACTGTAGGAGAAAACCTTGCAAATAGAGATAAGCACTGATGCGAGGTAATATACAGAAGTAACCATTTGTTTAAGGCTCAATTTATTCTCCATTAAAACTCTCTTCTTTTAAAAGGCATTGAGTAGGTAATACTGAGTTTAAGTATTTAATAAATACAAGTTCAGAAATTGATTAAAGAAATCAATTAAAATATTAAAAATGAACTCTTGCATATTAGCCATTATATGAACTTAGAAAGCTATAAAAGGACTGATAGATAAAGAACAGATTTTAAAACTTATGGTAAACATGCTAAGCATTCCAAGTAAGGTGTGTGGATCCTGGAGGCCACCAACCTTATGCACTTGTGTATGGCAATGTGCTGTAATAGAGACAGGTTTACCAAGGCTCAGCTCTGCAACCTGGGCTGAAAGTTCTCCAAAGCAGCATCTGTGCAAGTTTCCTCTGAGTTTTATCTGCAATTTAAACAAAATAACTAATGAAAGCCATATTCAATACACATCCAAAGTGAACTCAGCTCTTCCCACAGTCAGTTTTCCATACTGGGCTCCAAAGCGCTGCATTACACGCTGGCATTCCTCAGGTTGTCCTCTGGTAACACAAGAGGGAAGCAGTAACAACTTATTGCTATGAACTTTGTAAAGCTGCCTCTGTGGGATACTAAATTGCACCTAAAGATCTGAAACAGGCAGGAAATTTACGTTCTCCTGAACAGATTCACTTAGGCTGCTGGGCTTTGCACTGGTGTAAACCCAGGAACACAAGTGGCATTTTGCACAATTTCTGGGAACAACCAACTCATTTCTGACATCTGAGTTCTTGGCAATCAGATCCTTTAAATGACTCCTAAAAAAATCCCCTCAACATTCATGAGGCAGCCTCAGCAGGCACAGAACTGTAACACCACTGCTCTCAATCAAGCACACAAATATGCTACCAGTGTGACCAAAACTTCTTTGTGTTTCTGGTTACTTCCTTGTAGGGCACAGGATTTATCTGCAGAGGTATCCTAAAAACCTCAGGCAAAGCTCAAGGTCTGTAGAAACATCTTTCATATCCACATGCATGTACTTCACTCTTGCTTGATCCCTGACTCTTGGGGGATTTTGAGTAGTCTCTATTGCTGAAGTGATTTCTCCAAAGGAGTCAGGACCTCATGTTTCCTACTGCACTGTTTCTTTCCAGCTGCTGATTTGCTCTCAGTTAACAGTTTGTGTCACAAAAGAGGATCAGTTTGTCATGACAGAGTGCTCTGACATAGCCAGGTGTGCCCTTCTTGCCTGACAACTGGGGACCTCCAAATCAAGAAGCAGCACTCCTGCCCTATGGGAGCAAACAGCCAGCACTTTCTTGCTGGCTTGTACATTTTCCAGCTAACAGTAACTCTCCCCCAGGCTGGTGAGACCATTCCCACCCCACACGCTGCTGCTGGTCCATGAGGTTTAGATGGGGAGGGTCCCTGTACTGTCAAAGCAGCAAACCAACATTTAGCTCCTAATGGGGATGGATCAGACCTGCTTGATAGGTGGTTTTTATTTGCTTAGAGCACAGAAGAGACAAACCACTTACAGTGCAGCTCCTCATCCCACCAGTCCCAAAACATCACCTAAATCCAGCATCTAATGCTGTGGCCAGAGAACTGCTGGGGATATTGAAAACAGAGAAAGGAAGTGGTGGTATTTTCCTCCATGTGCTCTTTCAACATCTTTGCATTTACAGGTTATTGGCCTCCCAATTCAGATTTCTCATCTTTCCATTTAACTTGGGCTTAGTTACTACAATTAACATCCTATTATGGTACTTTACCTGCCTTCACTTGCCTGAGAAATTTCTCTCTGGTCTCTTCTGTGAGCAGGCAAGAGGCAAGGGGAGGTCAGACAATCTAATGGGATACATTTGCCTGTGTTGTACAGCCACAGATCACAAGAGAGTAAACTCTCAGGTTTTAAGCCAAGAGAGGAATCCTCTTCCTTCAGCCTTCCTAATATCAGTTACTCATGAATGGAGGGGGACAGAAATCACTCATCAGCATCAGTCTTTTACCCCAAAATTAAGGTATTCCCAATCCAATTAGTATCCCTACAGAAAGCCTTTAGTGCACACGGACTGTAACAGATACCATATTTTAAAGAAGATTTAAAATACAAAACACTCATACTGAAAATTCAAGAGAAATACTAGAGCAAGGAACAGAGAGCAGCTCTTGGAAATCTCACATCTCAGTGCAAGAACAAAACACCACAAGAGCAGTGCAGAAGCAGGAAAGGAGAAGGGGGAAACAGGATGTCAGAATTTTCAAAAGAAACTATGGGTTATCCTGACTCTGCAGTTCTGTTCCATCCTTAACTTCACTCAAGGCATTTGACTGGAACAGCAGTTTGAGAAAATGCTACTCAAAAACATGACAGAACTTACACATGAGTTGACAGACAGGCCGAGGTATCAGTACCAAAAAGAGTTAAGTGGCACCTGTGAGTTAAAACTGACACTGGAACAGCCTTGAATCAGCACAAAATCCACCCCCACCCCTCCCGTGGGTTTCTGCACCAGAACTGCAGGGAGGGCACAAACTGTTGCTACAGACACACTGTGAGCGACTGACACAGCTCAGACTGCCCTGGACTCACCCAGGCCACGGAACTCAGAGGTGATGCCGATGACTGTCCCAGGACACAGTTACGGTTCAAGCCCACTCCCCACACCCGGGTTTGCAGACAGCTGGTTCCACTCCTCAGTTTCAGGTTCCCTGGGAGGGATCGCTGCTAAAGCAGAGGTTTGACAAGCAGCAATTGCTTCCGGGATCGCAGATAAGCAGGAGGATTACAAGGCTGATTAGAGCTATCACAGGACACCATCAGCACCTCTCCTACACCAGAGCACATCAGAAGAAATTATCAGGCAGCAAAGGCTTATGATAAAGTTAATGAGATCCCACATCTACTCAATCAAAAAAACAGGACAGAGTGGGAGCCAGGAAGAGGGAAATACCCCAGAAGTGTGAGGCTGAAATCAAAGATACAGAGTATGAAGCCTGTGAAGAGCCAGGATGACTAAAAGAACTTCCAGACATGGCAAGATCAGCACTAAATAGGAAGCAGCTCAGGAAGGAAAGACTTGCTTGGCAGACATGGTGAGACTGTGCTGAGCAGAGGCAGCTTTGCCTAGAAGTAAGGAAGCATTTCATGCCAGAGGGTTGGTGTGACTCTAAGCTGGCCAGAAGGAAGGAAAGGAAATCTGTATTACTAAAGCTCAGGATCCTCTGTCTCAAGGGGTCACAAAGACATGAGAATACAGATGTTTCTTCTAAAGCAAGAGCATGCTTAGGAAACCCATCAGATCTGGGCACAAAGAGTAACACGTGGCCCTCAAGATTAAATTTGCTATTTTATGTTGAACCCAGAAGCAGGTAAGTTACAGAGAAACCTCTCTTAGAAGCAACCAATTCTGGAAATATTTCAAGGATGAAAGGCCCGATTTTGTCAGAGCTGAAGACAGTAATTTACTCAAGATGAACCACCAGTAACCCAGGGCTCTGCCATAACTTTGGCATGATACTTCCAGTCCACATAACCTTCTTTGGGAAGCTGCCTCAGAAATCGCTGCAACATTTCAATCATTATATGAGACTCAGGCTATTATAACCCTGCTGCACTCCACTAAAAAAAAGCAGAATTCCTTTGATTCATTCCTTCATATAACCCTATGGGCTGTGCTGGTGTGACCACTGTAGGAGGAAAGACATTATTTGCACTTTTCTCTGCTCCAACACAACCAGGTTGCTCACCTTTCAGCAAGCAAGTCTTGAACTTACAGACACCTCTTATACAGTGACAGCAGCCCTTCCTAATTCCACAGAACTGGAGATAAAAACATCATGTATTATCTGTAGCATGACAGTGCCAGGGCCATGAGCATCTAAAATTTTACATTCACAAAGCAGCTGATAACAATCTCAAAGACAAGCTTTGAGACTTCACTCTCTGACCTTGCACTCAAGATTAAAGAGGATACAGGCTCCAAAGCTGCCAGTAATAACCTATTTTCCCTCTTGTCACTCAGACACAAAAAGCTCCTTGAGTTGAGCAGGAGTTACTAACGTGGCAGTGGCAGCCTGAGCCTCCAGCAGAGCAGCTGCCAAGAGGGGCAGCTCCTTCCCCTGAATTTTCACATCCTCCCTCAGTCCTGCACTTGCCCTCAGAGATCATGACGAGCTGCTTGCCAAGACAGGTCCAAGGGACAACTGAAGGCCCAGCTGGCTGCACACAGAGCACACCATGGTGTGGAAGAGCCCTTTGCAGTCACATGGATTCGAGCCAGTGGTGAAACCAGACCTGGAACAGCTACAGGGGAAACAACAGCTGGGAGGGGTCCAGAAGCACCTCACAGGAATGACAGCCCTGCTGTGCACAGGGGAGGGACAGACCCATTCACACCATCAGGTGAAAAAGGTACTGAAAAAACCCACCACGGTGTGAAGGGTCAAAGGCAGCTGTTCTTGAGGGGAAAAGTACAAATCAAAGCTGACAGAGGGGAAGGTTTGTAGAGGTCCTTCTGCCTCTGTCATCACACCTCTTATGAGTCACTGGCAAAGGAGAGCTGTGCTTTGGGAAGCCATTTCACAGTGTGTTCTCTGCTCTGGAGAGTTCAGATGAAGAGCACTTTGTGCACACCCTTGACTTGTCCCTGTGGGCTTCAAGCCACTTCTCACCACTCAGGCAGGTTCTCTTTCAAGAGAAACTCACTCCACTGATAAGGCAGAAGGGTACTCTAAGTACATTCAGTTTCTGTACCACAGAATTCTATTTCTTTTAAACAAGCTCAGTCTTCTCAGCAAAACTATCAGGAAACTCTGTCAAAATAATCCCATCAAACTCCAAGGTAATTCCCACGACTTGAAAATAATTCAGATGCCAATAAGAGTAAACTCACTGAAACATCACCAAACATTAAGGGTAACATAACACCAAATACAGCACTGACAGTCAAAACAGGTGCAGGTGAGATCATACACTTTGTGTCACTGTAACATCACTGCAAGTGCAGCATTCCCTGACTAACCCCACTGAGGTAACACAGCAAGTCCATCTGACTCAGTCAGTCATGTGCACGAGCTCTTCCTCTTTTGGAGGAAGGCTGCTCCGGGTCAGACTGCCTCACTTCACACTCCCTGCCACTTTATCTGCTTATTTAACACCGTGCTTGTGCACCTCAGTTAGTGACAACTGTTCCACCAACCTGCTCTGTATGGCCATGGCTGAGGTTTTTCTGAATTTCTCTCACTGGACGATGCAGGTTGTACAACACTGGTCTTGTTTCTCGGGCAGGGACGCATAGTTCATTTGCCTGACGATCTCAGCAAACAGTTCATCCACCATCGTTTTGCTCTTGGCTGACGTCTCCATGAAGGGACAGCCCCACTCCTGAGCCAGGGCTCTGCCCTCTGCAGACAACACCTCCCTCTCAGACTCCAGATCCACTTTGTTTCCCACCAGGATCAGAGGAACTTTCTCGTATCTCTTCACGCGGACAATCTGGTCCCTCATGGGCTTGATGTCCTGATCAAACAATCCAGGTGGTTAGAACATGCAAGGAATCACACGGGATTGCTACAGAACCACTACAGAAACACATTTTAATGACCCTCACGTGCAACTGGACATGAAAAATACACCAGAATACTTCTTGAATTCACAGTCACTGTAGAACTCAGAGAAAGCTCACTACTAATCACTAATAAAAGTTATTTTTGATTTTCTATAAAGACATACCCATTTTATAGAATTTTTTTTTCAGAAACAAACAGAAAGTGATTGCTGTGCTCCCAGACAGTCAGTTCAGCTGGAGGAGGACACAGGATCACTGCTTTGAAAGCTGGTTTCAGCTTTCTGAAGTTGTCTCAGGTCTAAGGACCTGTAACCCTACCAGGATCACGCCATTACACAACCATTTAGGAAGTCTGTGCTTACCTTACAGCCTGAGAAAGCCAGCAATTTAAATAAAGCCTTCTCACTTGTGGAATGTTTAGAATAATTCATTGTGAACACATTTAATCACATGTAAGTAACCAAATTAGCTGCTGTAAAGAGATTTCATTACCTAGAGATGCATTTATTCAGGTCTGAGCCGACAAGGGGAGCTCACACTTGAAAGTCTGAGTCAGCCTCCTCTGCCCCCTGAGTGTTTTAGGTTACTATCAGTACTAAGTTCTACAAATTCTTGCATAGTTCTCAGACAAAGCAATTCCAGCGTTTGAAGTTACCTCTGTGTAAAGAGCTGCAGAGTGGTTTACACCTACAGCCTCCAGAGCAAACACACTGCAGACAGACGGGAGTAATTAAATATTAACAGGTTGGATTACTAACCCAGCACCCATTCCCTGAATAATGGGGGCTCAATGGCCCCCCAAAATCAGTGAAAATGAGAGCAGAGGCATCCCAATGTCACTGCTGTTGTTTCCCAAAGATAAGCACGTCTCCAGCTTGCACGGGGCTGTTTCGAGGCCTCTGCTAAGATAAGGCTTGGCCTTCAGCAGAGGCAAACACGCCGCTCCAGTGGGGGTGGGTGTGCCAGGCCCTGCCAACCCGCTGGAACAAACCCAGCTCGGCGGCCCAGCCAAGGCAGGAGCTGCAAATCCCTGCGCTGCAAAACTCGCCTACTGCCCAAAAACAAAGCCGGGCTTCTCGAGGCGGCTCAGGCCAGTCACTGGCAGAGATATTTCTTTTTTTTTGAGAGAGAGTTTTGAGAGCAGAAATCAAATCCAGAGCCACAAATTATCGCCTGTGGCTGGTTCTGCTTTCCAGGACCCACCCACGCTGGGAGAGCACCGAGCTCGGGCTGGACAGGAATACATTTTGGGGGGAGGAAAACAGCAGCTCACTTAACAAGTCACAACTGCAGAACAATGAGGCCCCTTCAGGAGCTTTGCAGGAACACGCCTTTTAGGAGGGGGGGCGCTGGAAGGGGAAGTCTCGATTTTAATATCGGGTGTTTTCTTCACCAAAGGGGATTGCCAAGAGATTTCTGCTGGAGAATTGGGAGCCGGTCATTGTTCTCCAGCACTGCGCGGGATTCGACAGTGGTGGCAGCCTGATAAGTACCTGCAAAGCAAGCAGTTCCCCCCGGGAAGCGGCGCTTTCCAGCCGGGCATTCCCACCCTGTGCCCCTCGCCCATAACGCGCCCGCAGCGCACACGTGGCTGCCCCAAACACTTCTCGCTCGGCCCCGCGGCCTCCCCGGGCAGGGATTACCTGGAAGGACTGCTGGTTCACCAGGCTGTACACGAGGATGAAGCCCTGCCCGTTCTTGATGTAGAGGTCGCGCATGGAGGCGAACTGCTCCGTGCCCGCCGTGTCCAGGATCTCCAGCACCGACGGGGACGAGTCCACCTCGATCTCCTTGCGGTAGAAGTCCTCGATGGTGGGGTCGTACTTCTCGATGAAGGTCCCGGTGACGAACTGCACGGTCAGGGCGGACTTCCCCACCCCGCCGCTGCCCAGCACCACCACCTTGTACTCCCGCATCGGGCCCTGTCGCCACTGCCCGCCGGGCCCGGGCCTAGCGCAGGCGGCAGCGCGGCCCTCGCATAGCCCCGGCCCGCCTCAGGAGAAGGGCGAGGCCCCGCTGCTCCCGCGCCGTGCTGAGGGTACCGACCCCCCGTCAGCGCCCGGCCCGGCCCGGCCCCGCTGCGCCTTCACGGCCGCGCCCCCGCCATCGCCGGCGCGGCCGCGGGACCCGCCCGGCAGCGGCCGCCCCCGCCCGGAAGGGTTTCGCTGCGGCACCCGGAGGCGGACCCGCCCCTCCCCGCCAGCACCGCTCACTTCCGGCGTGCTGCGTCACCGCCCGCCGGCGCCCGGGGGGGCAGGTTTGGGTGTGACACCGGGGCACTATGGGGGACGGGTTTGGGTGTGACACCGGGGCACTGTGCAGGGGACGAATTTGAGTGTGGCACCGAGGCACTGTAGGGGGACGGATTCGGGTGTGACACCGAGGCACTGTAGGGGGACGGGTTTGTGTGTAGCACCGCGGTGCCGTCCTTGCTCGTTCCGCTCCAGCATGGGCGGGTGTGTCGGGGGCGCGTTCGCGGCTCCAGCCCCGCACTCGAAACGTGAACTCCGTAACAAACTCCTCTCTGAGGAGGAGACCCGCGGGGAAGGGGACCTGGGCTGTGGCAGCCACAGCGGAGAGCGGCGCCGCTGTTCTCCATGGGCTTGTAAAGGAGGGGGACGCCGGGCTGGGCAGAGCGATGGGGCATCTCCTGTGAGAGAAGGCTGAGAGAACTGGGATTGCTCAGCCTGGAAAAGAGAAGGCCTCGGGGTGACATAATTGCCCCTTCCCGTACCTGCAGGGGAATTGCGGGGAAGATGGAGAGAGACCATTCATAAGAGCTCCACGTGGAGTGACAGGACAAGGGCGAGTGGGTTCAAACCGAAAAAGAGTAGGTTTGGTTTGGGTATTTGGAAAATATTCCTGGCCGTGAGGGTGGGCAGGGAAGCTGTGGCTGCCCCATCCCTGAGAGTGTCCCAGGCCAGGCTGGACAGGGCTTGGAGCACCCTGGGACAGTGGGACGTGTCCCTGCCCATGGCAGGGAGTGGCACTGGATCCTCCTCAAGGTCCCTTCCAGCCCAAACCACTCTGGTTCTGTGGAACTTGTCACCGCCACTCTGTGCTGTGTCCTTCCCCCCGCGGCTGCCGCGCGATTTCTCGAGGTTTTATTTGCCTTTCCCTGCCGTTCCTGGATCCCTTTCCATGGGAATTCCCGGACAGCAGGTGTCAGCACGGCCCCGGCGCTGCCGGATCGGCGTTTCTCGGCCCGGGAATCCCCCCCTGGGGTTACGGGGAAGGAACTACAGGGAATAAACATCTCTTTTCTTTCTAAATGAAACCCCCCAGTGGCGTCAGACCTGACCGGGTCCTTCCCAGCCGCAGGAGAAGCTGCCCCTCCACAGAACCACATTGGTTGCTGCAGGATTCCAGCAGACTCGGAAGGTGCAGGATTTGGCCCTTTCCCATCACCGGCTGGATTGCGAGTCCAAGGCAGACAAGTCTGTCCGTGCTGTGTCCGTCCTGCTCTCCCAGCAGGGCGGGAGGGGTGCCTGGTCAAGGCTAAAATCATCCAAAGACACACAAAAAGTACTGAGGAAGTGGCTCTGCTTGTGGCTGTTTTCACAGCGTTATTTTATTCACTTTCTTTCCATTAAGAAAATAAGTCCATTATGGGAAAAGCTCAGTGAGGAATTTTATCCTCCAGAACAAATCTTACTTAAGTGACACCAAATTTTATTCTTCTTTATTACATGTAGGTAATAGCCCCTCTTCTTTCTTTGCCATTTTCTCCAAAATTGTGTTGTCAAGTGAATTGCTGGCATGAGCAGCCGTGCCTGGATGGGGGATTTTCATGTGGCTGGTGAATCAGCTCGAAAATGTAAAAAGGTGAGCATTAAAAAGAGGCTGCCTCCCACTTCAACCCCATTAGAACTCACGAGTAGCTGGAAAGTACCTTAATGCACTCAGGGTGCTCGGGATAAAGGAAAGCCATGGTTGCTCCCAGAGCAGCTTCCCGTCTTATTTTAACCATGACACAATCGGTGACAGTGACAAATGGGGGGAGGGAGAAAAGGGGCGAGGGAGGATGAGGGTGACAATAATGAGATTACACGGTCACTTAGGTTCATTATGTGCGTGTCCTTGTGGCACTGCTGGTCCATTATGTTTGTGATGCGTGGAGGAACGACTGCGGGAGAGGAATGGGGCAAAGAGCACAGCGGGAGAAAAGCCAAATACATTTTTGTGCAATTGACTTCAGCGGCAACGCCTCCTCTTGGGCTGAGGGGAAGCCCGAGCAGGTGGGCACGGGGCTGGGAGGCTGGATTTGTTTACCTCTGAGTGCATCATCGGTATGAATTTGCATTCCCAACGTTTATTTCCCAGCTCACAGCGCTTTATAGCTCGGCATTCGTGTCCACGGAGCTGAAAAAAAAGGCCGACCTCAAAGTGCACCAGGTTGTTCTTTGTCCTTAGGACCAGCCGGTCCCTTCATTAAACTGTTTGCGCAGCTCCTCCTCGTGCCCCACCACACACCCCGAGCCACAGAAACAGCGGGTGATGTAAAAGGTTTTGAAACTCTGGATGGGAAGAGCTGCTTTGCTTCTGCCATAAATGGCCAAGCCCTGAGCCAGCCACGCAGGGAGGCACCTCCTGCCGATCCCGCCCCGCTGCCACCCCCCCCTCCATCACCGCTGAGGTGTGGCACACCCCAGGTCAAACGCCTGATTTAATCCTGCTGCCACTTTCTCCACGGCTCCTGCCAAGGAGAAAGAGGCAGGGCTGAGCCCTCGGCGCTGCCTCAGGAGGGTTTGCCCTTTCTCTGCAAAACAACCCTCCCAAATGAACATCCGGGCAGGGGTCGATTGCTGCCAGAGCCGCTCTGTGCTGCTGATGGACTCAGCTGCTCTGCCGTGCCCGCAGCCAGCAACAATAAAGCAGGCTCTTATTAAATTAACCTGCTAAGATAGAGATCCTGCAGGGATGTTCAGGGAACAGACAGATGGCACAAGCAAGGGCCAGGAATAATTGCAATCCCCATCTCACCAGTGCGAGAGATGGATCCTGCCTGGTGCTGTGCCCTACAAGGAGGAAGGAGCGGGAGCGGACAGTGCCCTGCCCTGAGGTGACAGAAGAGCATCCCCAAGCCCTGGAGGGAGCCAGGAGCCTGGAGCATCTCCTCTGAATGACAGGGTGGGACTGCAGCACCTCCCCAGCAGCCAAAGCCTCCCCACCGCAGGCACAGCGGGGACCTGCCCGGCTGCTCCGCCTGTCGCGGCTGTCCCCGCTGTCAGCATCGATCGGCTCGCGGCTCTGACTCACCGTGTCTGCCCCAGCTACAAACCAGACTCTTCCCTGCCAGGAGCCTGCAGCAGGCTCTGAGCCAGCGAGGGCAGCAGGGATAGCCCGGATTTCACCTCGCTTACCGTCTAGCTGGGCACATCATTTGCGTAAATACGTGCAAAACCAGCTTAAGACCAAGTGTCATTTCTTCTTTGCCTCTTCCAGAGGTTCTGCTAATCCACTTACTGTGCCTTATGGTGTTCAGCATGTGAGCTGCAGGGGCTGGGACCGGCTCCCTGGGGCTGGAATGGCTGCTGGAGCTCTGGGGGCTGCTCTCACACGCACCTCATTCGGGGAGGTCCTGCCACACCAGCCAAATAACTGCAATGATGGCTTTTGATCTCAGACCCATCAGGTTACAGTGGACGTGCCCACCTGGCCCAGGCTCCTAATTCTGGGGCTCTTTCAGAAAGAGCCTCCAGTGATACTCTTCTTCTTTGCCAGCTTTTTCAGCCAACACAGAGATGACTCAGACGCAAATCCTGAGGACCTTTCTCAGAAATTTCATATTTTCTGCCATTCTTCAGCTTTTAGCTGTTACATTAGCAGCAACAAAAGGCATGGAGGTACCTCAAAAAAGAAGGCAAAAGGCATTTTCCAAAGCAATTACTGATTTTGGGGCAGAAGCACAGCTGCACTGAAACATAATTGATACAACAAGGGGATTATTGGGATTTCTGTGAGGAAAAGCATCTCTCTGTGGTCCCCCGGCATGGTACCAGATCACCAGCCATTCAGAAGAGCTTGGCCCAGGAGCTGGTTGTTGCTGCTGGGCAGTGTGAGAGGGGAAGGTGCTGCTGCTACACTGCCACACTCTGTGTCTGCAGCCCCTCCTTGGCAGCAGCTCAGTCTCCTCGTTATCCCCTCCCATGCTGCCTCTCCTGGCTGCAGGATCCGCATCAGCCCCGGGACCAGCGGGCGGGTCTCCATGTGGTGATGAGTCACCGCTCCGGGTGAGGAAGCTGGTGGTGCAGCCAGAAATGTGGTTTCATGGGTCATTCCTCTTCCTATTTTGTCCCTGTGTCGAGCCATCCTCCCGGTTGCCCTTGACAGTCCGAGCTGCTGATCCGCAGTGCTGGGAAGGGCCTCCAGCTCTCACTCACCATTTCCACGCTGGGCTCCGGGACTCCCAAAAAGTGGCCTGTCCTCCATGTGCACGACGTGATGCCAGCGTGGCACACTCTCCTTGGGTACAGCTTCCATCAACTTCTGCAAAGCTGAGGGACGGGACTGTCCTCGGGTTTGACCTTGTCAAATCACCAACACACGTGACAACCTCTCCCTAGAAATATATATACATACATATTTTAAAGTCTCTAGCCAACGTTAGAGTAGAACTGAAAATACAGCTCCCTAAGGCTGAAAAGCCAGAAGGCAACAGTGAGCACATAAACCAAACCTGTTGCTTTAAACCCCAAATGAAAAGAAAGGAGTGGGGAAGGTAAATAATCTGTCAAGATATATTTTTAAGATTTGTGAAAATAAAGCGATTTTAAACTAATGTCCAACAGAAGAGTTCCCATTTGCTTTTAAAATTCCGTGTGTTTTCCTCATTGTATTCCTGCAGCATTTGCAATTCAAATTCTACAGAAATGTGTAACCTTGCTCATGAAATTTGCTGGCCAAATGAAGCAGCCAACAATTAATTAGAGTGAAACCCTCTGCTTTACTCCCATCTGAGAGAATGAGGGAGAAAACACAAAATTCATCCCAAATGGGGTATTAAGAAAATACTTTAATATGATGTTGATCTTAATAAGCAAAAACATTTCTTTCTTCTCTTTTTAATAAATTGCTTTTCACTTGACAATTTCCTCATAGCAAAGTGACAAGTATTGTTCCGAATCGTTAATTCCTGTGTGGAAGCTGCGGCGCTGAGCTCATTAAAGCACACCGAGTCCCCCGGCGGGCCCTGCCAGGCAGTGCAGTGACCTGAGACCAGAACACCCACTGCACTGTCTCGTCTCCAGCCCTGGGACAGGCGGTGCCACTGGGGCAGCTGAGCCCCTTGCCCTGCTGGCAGGATCTTGGTTTCTTGGGTGGGTGACACAGGGATGTTTCTGCTGAAATACTTGTGCCTCTCTACTGGGGCAACACAGAGCATCACTTCTGGCTGGGATGGGATGCACAAAACCTGGGCCCTGGCAGCACTCGTGGCTCGAGGGAGGTACATTTCCCAGGTGGTCAATGCCACTGTCACCAACTGCTGCAGGGTGGCACATCCTACTTGATTTAGAATTATGGAGTATTGTAACAGAATATCATAGGGCATCAGCATGGCCCATGCTGATGGCACTTGCTTTCCCATCCATTGCTTTTCTCCAGGATGTACATACACAGCAATGTTGCTGGAGAGTCCCTGTGCCAGGCACGTGTCCCCAAATGGCCGCAGTGCTTGTGGCTCTGAGGAGCGTGGTGGCAGGTCATGGCTGAGATGCTTCTGGAGGAGATCAACCTGAGGCTGGAGGGGAAGGCTTTCCAGACCAGTGCATTGGCAGAGCTGTGAGCAATGGCCAGCCAGGCAGAGCTTCTCCCCAGCCTGCATTTTCCACCAGCCAACAAACGGTCTACAGAGCAGGAACACGGTGAGCTCATTATGAGACACTTTATCAGTGTTCCTGTCAAGGGAGGCCGATGGTACAAAGCTGTGTGTCCACCGTGCCAGAGCCTGTCAGCTTCCCTGGAAAGGACACCTGGCCACTTGGAGGCAATCCAGGCACCAGCAAGGGTCTTCACAACACCCCAGAAAACTGCAGCCTGGATAACACATGGCATCCATCACTGTCATCCAAGGGAGTCAAACCAGCAGGCCTCAGAGGCTGACTGCTCCAGGAACCCAGCCTGGGAATCAAGGGGTTAAAGTGCCTGGCCAGGGAAGGTCCTTGGAGGAGAAAAGCACCGAAACTGCTTAATTAGAGTATTCAAATTGGATGGGGTTCTCAACTTGAAAAAGCAGAATTAATATTTGCCAGCCAGGATCACAAGCAGTGGGAGCCATCGACAGCCTCGCTGGGGCTCCCCATGCTGGGGAGGACTCCAGAGGTCTCTGCTGTAATTGCCTGTGGTCTTTAGTATTTTGTTCTGCAGTTTATGAACTTGCTCGAGTTCGTTTTGTGGATAAAAGCCAGTGATCTAAGCCCCAGCTGTATCTCTGCCTTCAGCAGTGAGGCACTGCTGGCTGGTTTGGTATTGCAGTGCAACTTTGGTGTTTCAAAGAATTTCCTGATTTGCACAGCCTGGAGAGGATCAAACCTGTGGCTGGTGAAGGGAAGTGCAGCTCTGCCATGGCCAGTGCTCCCTCTCAGCCTCTAGGACAGCAGCTGGTTCCCGTCCCTGTTCCTGTCCCTGTCCCTGCACAGACAGACCAACAAACAGCCCTGCACAGACGGAGTTGCTGCTCATGGCCATGGGCACCTCGGGGTCAGCAGCCCCTGAGCAAGCCCAGCTATGCTGGTGCCAGGGAGAGGACACTCCTGCCTCTGCCTTATGGCACAGCAGACCTGGAAACAGCCGCAGTGTGGGGATGTGGACTTGGGATGCTGTGGGGAGAGTGCTGGGGCTCATCCCTAAGCTAGTCTGTGTCCACAGACTTTTCTCATCTCCTGCTTTTTGCTTTTCTAATCTTTTCTCCAATATTTAATCCCATGCCAAATTCTTTCCCATCCTCTTAGAATTCTGCAACACTCTTAATTCTTTTTTTCCCCCTTAGCTTGGCTGTGTAATTGCAAAGCGTCTCGAATCCCTCTGTGTTTAGTCTTCATACCTTGTGCCACCTCTATGTTCCAATCACTTAAACATGAGGTCTTTGCATATTATGCCTGCAGAGACAAATTTTTTCATGTTCCCTAGAAAGAAAATCATCCTCCATTAGCCAGTGCCTCATGGTGAATGAGAGGGGATGTCACAGCAGGAGCAGAAGCAGCAGCTGAGGGTCCCATCCTGCTCTGTACCTCCAAGTGACACCGATGGCTGAGACGAGCTGGGATTTTTTTCCCAGCAATAGCTTTGCTCTTCAATGGCTGAGTGAAAGCATTTGACACCCTCCATCAGCACTGCACTGGGTGAGGGCTGGCACAGGGCCACATTGTGTGGCCTTTCAGGGTTCCCTGTCGCCCTCCTGCCAGCGAGGCAGCTGCCACCGCCCCTGGTGTCACCCACCAAGTCTCAGCACGATGCAGAGAGGAAATAAAAAGCCACTTCCCTGTGCACAGAGACATTGCATCACAAGCAGAGAAAATTGATCTCTGGCTTCTGAGCCTCTCTGGCACTTTGTGTTGCTGAAAGGAATAATCAAGCCCAGCCATGGAGAAGGCAAAGACGGAAAGAAAATAAAAGCTTTCCCCATCTGATCATTTCTGTCTGGGGTTGGGACCCAGCAGCGGTTTTGGGAGAGATGTGCTAGGGCTGCTTTTGCTCTAGGGCTGGATTTTGTGGCAGGTTCACAACAATCCCAGAAAATGTTGGTTTTCCTTCCACAGGTCTGGGGAGAAGGGGAAGAGGGTGGGGCAGCTGCCAGAGCTCTGAGCTGAGCCCCCAACCATGGGGCTGCCCCATGCATTCACACCGGGCTTACCCAGGGACGTCACTTGAGCCACAACACAACTTGTCTCCATTCCTTGGTTCAGCAGCCATGGTCTGATGCAGAAGCCTGGCTTTCTGCAGGATGGAGCCCTCACACAGCTGTAGGGGTCAGAGTCTAGAGATGAGGAGTAAAGTGCCAAAATGCCACTCATGGGCCGAGCAGGGAGAGAAAGTGCTCGAGGGCTCCTCACCTGCCCACAAGCCAAGGGCTGACATTTACCCTCCAAACAAGTGTGGACCATTTGCCACAGCCACCACCAGCAGCAGCTCAAAATGCTCTGTTGCCAGATTAAAGGAAAAATTCACACTGAAAGGGGAGTCCAGAGGTTCCTCCTGGCTCCCAGCAGCACACCCTGAGCTGGCCCAGCCCCAGCTTCAGGTACTTGCAGTCCAGGGGACACACATTTCAGCAGGCAGACATCCTTGCCAAGCTGTCCAACAGCAGTGGGCAGAGCTGTGGCAGTGCCAGGCACCTGTAAGGAATATGGGGGACACTGCATCCCCACACTGGTCCAGGGGAGCAGACCTGTTGTCTCAGCCCCAGGTGAGTGCTGCTTGCATGCTGCATCATTTGGTGCCCTGTGGAAGATGCAGGTCGATGAGGTTGCAGCTGGGGGTGAGGCAGAGGAGAAGGGAGGCAGCAGATCTCTCCCCACTCCTGCCAGTGCTCTGCAGCTCTGCTCCAGGACCGGCCGGGCTGTCGGTGGGCGTTCGTGACTCATTATCCCTGATCATCATCCGATGACACATTTACTGCCAGCAGGACGGGCCTCCCGCCAGCATAGCAGCCCTGGAGCCTTGCGGGAGGGTGTCTGGGCTCTGCCAGCAGCTGTGCTGATGCAGATGGGCTGGGAGGTCACCAGCTGCAGCCCCGGCATGCACAACCTGATGCACACCCTGGCTGGGTGGGTAATCGATGCAGACCAGGTCAGCCTGTCCCAAGGCTCAGGGTGGGAGTACAGGGCAGTGCACAGCAGGATACAGGCAGGGATGGGACCTGGCCAGGGCCAAGTAAGGCAGGTCACGGAGCCAGCCCAGCATCCTCACCTCCCACAGCACTCACAGGTCACCCCAGCATCCCAGCTCACAGCACTGGGCCCAAAATGACAAATGCCTTTAAAACATTCTTTATTAAAGTGAGAAATCTGACTCCACTCTCCATGCCAAGCCCTAATACAGTGCAGACCTAAATACAGCACTAATGCGAAGGCTTAAAGGATTTCCCATAATTGAGCAAAGCTGGCAGAGGGGTGAGAGCCTGGTGGGGGGAACTGCAGCCCACCTCTCTCCTCAGCATGGGCTACCCTCTGACTAACACCCCGCTGGTACAAATTGGGCCAGAGCCTCTCTCCTTGGACCATGCAGTGTGGGAAATTAAAGTCTTCCAAGGCCTCATTCTACCCAACTCAGAGTCCCAAGTCGCCCTCATTACTGTCACCAAAATCCCCATGATTTATGCAATAGCACAAGTAACATCATCATGTGTGACCTCTGTGTCACCCGTCCTGCCAGCACTGCTGGGGCTCTGCCTGCTCTGAACTTCACTGCAGGTCACGGCAGGGCCAGGGGAGCAGGACTGGGCACATCCAGCTTCCAAAGGAGCCCAGAGCATGGGAATACTAAGCCGGCACCCACTGCTCCTGCACACCCCAACATCATGGGGCAGCATGGGCACCAGCACCTGCCCCCTGCAAACGTAGGGCTTACCTCTGTATTCCCCACACACGGCTCTGGGAACAGTGATGGTTTAATGGGAACATCCCGTGTCTCCTTGCAGCACAGCAGAGTGTGACCCTCAGGCAGGCTCACCCCACAGGGCAAGCGGCCAAGGGCTTTGGTTCAGGCATGTGTTTCTGTGGGAAAAACAAGTTTTTCTGCAACAAGGGTTCCAGAAGCTTTGCAAAGTACTCACGAGCACCTTTGCTTTGGTGCAGACATGTGCACCCCGAAACACTCCCAGGGGCCCTTTATGTTCCAGTGGGATCACCAGCAGCTGTTCACAGTGGGAGTCCTTCCAGGCATCCAGGTGCCACGACACTGCAGGGGTGGGGGCAACACAGGGCTGGTAGGGCTGCGAGGTGAGTGGGGACACAACCACAAAGCCCTCTGCCGACTGCCATGGGGTGCACAGGACATGCAGGAGCTGCAGCAGAAGCACTGCCATGGAGACTGGCTGAATTACAGGGGCGTGAAGCATTAAAGAAGCCACATCGATTACAGACACAGGCTTCGAGCACACAATGGCTGAGAGGGTGGAAGGCAGCAGCTCCCTTGGGAAGGTGCTGATAACATTTACGAGCAAATAATTTACACGAACCATGGAGCAAAGCAGAAATACCTCTGTGGAACTCAGCTGTGGCTGCAGAGAGATAAATGGTGCAGCAGCATCATACCAGGGTCTCCTGCCTGGCTCAGGGAGACTCGTGGAGGCAGCTGGTGAGGGTGTCACAGTGCCGTTCCCTCAGGGCTGGCTTTACACTTTCAGATCCAGGGGAAAGAGAGTAGGAACAGTGGGGCAGATAACAGAGCACATGGCTGCTAAACAGACTGGCAGAGCCACCCTGAAAAAGGCAAAACAAGGAGAAAAGGAAGGGCAAAGGCATTTGCAGCAAACATCTTCCAGCTGAGCCAAACCTGGCTGGGACCCTGTCAGAGCTGGCTTGCTGGGTGCCCGTTCCTCCAAGCCCATCCCTATCTACTTCAGGCTGTGGCTTTTTCTGTCTCTGTGCAGGTCTCCCTGCCCACCGACACCTGAGACACTTCCCAGGCCATTCACAGGGATCCTTTGTTGGCATGTGCTGCCATTTCAGAGATGTACTCAAGGCAGGGTCCCACCTGGGCTGTAAGGGGTACATTAGTCCACTGTCGGCAGGAACAGCCCAGGGCACAAGGAAGAGGGATGGGGCTGTTCCTCACGCTGCCCTGCACTGATGTGACCCCTCCCAGGGAGGGTTAATGGCTGCTTGTGTTGGAGAGGCTCTTTTAGATCCACAACTCATAGGGGATTAGACAAACATTTCTCTATTCTCTTATTTCTCAAAATAAATATATCAAAGTGATCTATTTATCCAGCACTAAGTCCAGATTGAATAAAAACTGGCTTTGAACCACAGAGACCCATCAGAATGTGGAGCAAGTCCTGAAAAATAGAATTTTTCCCTTGTTTTCCACTGAAGCTTCAACAGCCAAAGTGCTAAATGGAGATTTTTTTAATAAACTTGACTTTGCTGCTCAAACAGGCCCCAGAGGAGAGGAAGATGGATGGGCCAGGTGTTGTAAGATTTCCAAATAACACATGCTGTAAATACAGTATCATGAATAGTGTTACTCAGATCCTTTAATCCAGCTCCATCTATAATGCAGTAAAGTGCAAATGGGCCCCAGGTAAAATCCCACATCCCTGGCCCAAGGATGTTGTTTGGCCTTGAAATACAATTTAAGGTCTCTTGTTAATGGGCTACCCTTAAATTTTGTGCTACTGCGGGACTCCCACCCCCAAACCTTCACATGGAGGAGGCTTCTCCTGAGCAGAGATTGTGTCTCCAAGCAGCCAAGGCTCAACTCTTCCCATAGCTCCAAGGAAAACATCACTTGAAAGCCCCTGACCCCATCCTGCAAGGAAAGCAAACCAGACCAAAGCTGGCAAAGAAAAAAACCCATTTGGGAAGGATCCCATCCTTCCACAACACCCACTGCCTAGAAAAGTTTCAGTTCCACTTTTTTTTTTGTTTTAGAAGCAATTCAGACATTTAACTGTGCCATCAGACGAGGCAGAAGTCATTTATAGAAGAAAGCTCTAAGTGGCCTTGACACACAAATGGAGTCAATTAACCTGCAAGGAGAAGTCAGGGGAACAGGCTGATGAAAAAGCAGCAGTTACGTAATTTGTCCTGGGCTCAATCAGTCTATTCTCAAAGTCAGCAGCTTGTCCTACTGAGGCTGAGGAGCAGCATCTCCCCAGCCTCCTTCAACGGTGCCTCCTTGCTGCACTGCTCCTTCCCCGAGAGCTCTACTGGACCCACATCCTCTGAAACACTTATTTGCGAACTCCCAATCCCTCCCCACACTCCCAAGAGTCAGATTTTTTAAACCCTTTGGGAAAATGGCAAACAATCCCTTGCATGCTGCGCTTCCCTCTTTCGTGCTGGCACCAGACCCCTCTGGCAGCACCCCCTGGGCTCACCCATCACCCCGGTGTCCTGGGGCCGTGGTCAGACCAACGCTCTGATATCATAGGAGGTCAGTTACTCACTTTCTCAGGGGCTTCCTGACGTCATCCTCTGCTGCCCACAAGACGGGTGATGCTGCAGCCCAGCAGAGTCACACGCCCTGGCTTGGTGCCTCCTTTCCAGAGCAAGTGGTGATCTCAAGCCAGTTTAAGTGTAGAAGCCCCCTTTTATGCAATTCAATTTGCAACAAGGTGGTGGCCAAGGTGGCAATGCCCTTGAGCCGTTTTCTTACCTCTAAATCTATGCAACATTACAGAAAAGGACAAACAAGCTCACTGAGAAGCAATTCTCTCTTGCAGCAGACCAGACCAAGCTCAGCCACGGCTGCTCCAGACCGCAGTGAGAGGCTCTCCCAGCCTGTGCCAGCCGGAGGCGCGAGCCTGGCCACGCAGCCCGGGATGAGCTGGGCACTTGGAAGAGAGCTGGGGAATCCAGACTGCCGGCAAAGGGAGGTTACTGCTGTATTACTGCACTGGGACATTCAAAACAGTATCTGACACAAATGCTGAAAGAGAAAAATTAATACACACATCACTGTGCTACAAAAGCTGCAGGCCTTTCAATGGTAGTTGATTTATTCTTCATGGTTATCTTCAAACACACAGCTCTGATCTCCTCTCTAATCGTATCACAGACAGGGTCAGAAAGGAAGCATGGAAAAATACAAACTAAGCAGACCACATGTGTCTCTGAAGGTCTAAGGCACAAGAGAAACCAAAAGGCAGCATCTGGAAAGTTTTACTTTTTATTTTTCTAAAATACAAATGTCTGTCTTGTGTTAGTAACTTTAATATGATAGGCCGAATGCATCCGGTAAAAAGGAGGCACTGGCTACAGAATTCAAAATACTGAAGGTATTTTCTGGAAAGAAATTTATTCTGTTGATCTACACTTTAGATACAACATTGAATCAAATTCATTAGTTATTATTTTTACATCAGAATCTTTGAAGTTTGGGACTAATAAACTGGAACTTGAAAAATTTTTAAAGTAAACTCCTATTAATGTGTAGATATGGATCCATAAAAAACATAACCAAGAATTTTATACACTTTATTAAAAGATCAAAAAATAAACAATAACAATATAGAAGTAACATACTAAAATGAGTAGCATTATGCACATTTCTAAAGCACATACAAGCACTACAGCAATATAATGTGGCAAAAAGAAAAATAAATTCAAAGCGTACACCCTGTTGGTAGCAGTTGAGGGAATGAACTATTGTGTTATGAAACTGAAATATTGCATTAACCTATGCCTGTCTGGATCCAATGATATTTTAATTTCTTACAATTCCACAGGGCTAAGTGTAATCATTTGTATATAATTTCTAAACTATACCATTAAATTGATATCTAATGTTTCCCTTACTTTGTTTTACCAGAAATGCCTATGAAAAGAATGTGCTTCAAAGATCTACTTTACACAGTACAGTATAAATGTTTTTATATATTTAAATTAAAAATTGACAATTTAGGAGAACATTCTCTCTTTAATTTTAGTGATTGCCTAAAATACAATTCTCTATTTATAAAAAAAAATAATAGTGATCTGTTGTAAGGTGATGTAATAAAGGGTGGGTAGTTGGTTCATTTTCATGATCTAAAATAAAAATATAATTAAAACAAAGCTAAGTGGAAATAAAAAAAAAATCCCATAATCCAATCTAAGAATGGTCTTATCATCCCCTCATCTGCTAGGATACAAAAGCCATGGCAACAAAATCATTTGGCTTCCACCACTATCAAATAGCATCTGTGTACAGTAATAAAGAACTGGAACCTTGTAATTCGGTGTCAGGTAATTCTCTCTGTTGTGTGTTTGGAAAAATAACTTCATTTTATTTAACAGTTGTGTTATTTTTGCATGTTTAAATATCTCCTTAGAGAGGCAGATAGAGTTATTTTTGATGATAGAGGATGTCAGTAAAGATCACTAGCAAAGATTTTAGCAGTGTTGTCATCATCATGCTCATACCCCAACGAAGTTTGACCAGCTATGATTCATTTCGCATAGTGCAAAATATTTTTCTCTCCTAATTCTAGAAATGAGAAAGAACTCGATTACAGAAATTGATTACAGCAAAGAGAAGCCTTAATATCGTGAGGGCTAGAACCAGTTGATTATTGTGTATTACAATCTAGGTTATCGTAACACCACAAAGAGAGGCAACATCTGATTTTACCTCGTTTTAAAGACCCCGGGGCTGCACAAGGTCACGACTCTGACTCAGCAAACCACCCACTTACACAACCCTGTGGTGCAGTGTGGGTTGGCATTGCCAAGAGACAGGAACCTCCAAGGAGCCAGGAGTGCTGGCCGAAGAGCAGGTCTGGCACTTGGCAGTGACAGCTCAGCCCCAACCCTGGGGCGGGCAGGAAAGACAGACAGTGACATTGGGTGCTACCACCCACCAGTTCTGCTCTGGGGGGACTCATTGCTTCAGTCAGGACCAGCCTCGCAGCAAAATCAGCAACTTTTCTGTAGCAAATTTGGGACTTGGGTTTTGGAAAAAAAAAAAAAATTCCAACAAAACCCAAACGTGTTCCAATCAAAAAAAATGGGTCAACACAGGCACTTCAGCTTCTCCAAAATCCCCTGGCACTGCAGAGCCCCAGCAGTACCAACACAAACAGGAACAAGAGGTTGCTCATTTGGGCTGAGAGGCCATGGCTCTGCTCTACTTTGGTGGCACCTCAAAGGGGCTTGTTAACCCCAGGCTGGAGCACCAGCTGGCCATGCTGCACTGTCCAGCCTCCACCTCCCTGTCCCAACACCACCCAGCAGCACTGCCATGTGCCTCTGAAATGAACACCATGGCTGTTGTACAGCAGGAGGAACTGGCTCCACACAACCCCAACCCATCCTGTCCATCCGCTGTTCACCAGTCCCTTCCATTTTGTTACCTCGTGTCAAAAGGTTAAAAAAATCAGTAAGGTGTGACATTTCAAATTCCTTCCAGGATTTAAAACACTCTGCACAATGACAGTCACCTCCCACAGATAAACAGTTCCAGCTAGAAATAGGATTAGGTGCTAGGAAAAATGCGTGTGTGCTGTCACAGACCTACCGGTCCTAATAGGATTCACCGAGAACACAACCTATCAGAAACATGACCTGGGGTGCGTTTGAAAATGTAGGCTGATTAAAAAAAGTAATTTGAATCTTTGCTAGTGACCTTACTAATTAATTCCGCACTGTTTCCCATTCTCTGTGCTGCAGGTTGGAGCTGACCTGTTATCAGTCTGCTGTATAATAAGCTATGGCAAACTACAAAGCTTTTACAACAGCAAAGCAACATCATGCTTTCAGATAAGTTTTATAGCAAAAAACTCCTCCTTTTCAAAGCCTTAGTAATACCTATCTCTTTTACAAACTTTTCCTGTATTATTACAGACTTTTTATATTCAAAATAAGTTCCAAGGATTTCTTTCGTGGACTATGTACATAAGTGCAAAAAAGGTGTGTCTCACACATTCGTACACTAACTGAATCAGTTTAACTGCAGCATATTTGTATCTTCAACACTGTTACGGGGTCATTCCACAATATTTTTTTCTTATGTACAGTTTTTGCTAATATAAATTAGTATTAAAATAGTTGTATGCGTAATTATTTAGCCCTGATCATAACGTAATTGTGTGAGTGCTCAATTTCTGGAGAAAAGAAAATTGCAGGCAAAGCTACAGTACTGAAACGGATTAAATCTGAATTCCCACTGTGTGAATGAATGTGAAATGAAAGCAAGACCGGTCACCACGCTGTAAATACAGGCTGCCATGTTTCCGAAGTGAAAATACTGTGGAATAACCCTTGCCACACAACAATTTCTACAAGCTATAAAACCTGACTCTAAATCCATGTGTTGTAAACTTCTTGACTGAAAAAGTGACCTTAAAGACACAAATTCAGCGTTCACATGGGACTTTGGGATTTTAAAAATATTCAATCATATCTTTATCTGACAGTATCGAACTGTACCTTTAACAAGCTCATACTGTTACACATCACTTTTAATTTACATGTGAAAATTTCACAAATAATGTATACAAAGGTAGCCATGTTGTAGTTTTGTTGCCATAGCAACAACAACTTAATATAATTAGTTAACAATGAATCTATCATTGTAGGAGTTACATACAAAGTTAATTTTGTTCTTAAACTGTAAACTATACAAACTAGTTATGGACTGTATTCTATACCTTACCATGCTTCAGTGTTGGTTTAGAATATAACTAAATGGGCTGAATACATGTATTAAAAATCTTAAACTTTCTCTAACTCTCCTTCAAAATTAAATTCATTAGTTACTAAAGATATCAAAAAAAGCAATAATGAAAACCTTAAAAACTAATGGTAGAGAAATGAAAATATATGACATGAATTAATGCATTGTAGCCTAGTAACAATGTGTTGTAGCTCTATTTACATTTGAATTAGGCTATCAACTATTTTTTTTAAAGTTATTACAGTCTTTAACATACAGTATATACTCTAAGGCCTTCAACAGGCACATGGTAAAATCAGGTCAATATCAAACTAAATCCATTCAACAGGAATGGGAAATTAGATTTTCCTCATAAATTTCACCTTTTTCAATTTTCATGTCTGTGAAATGTACAAGGGATAAACAAAATGAGGACTCCAGTTTCTCAATCGCTGTGTACCCATGTGTCCTAGAGCTACTCTACCTCGCCAGCAACAGCCCACGAGGCGGAGGGGGCGTCTCGACATCTCACCGGCACACGCGTCTCCTCCTCCGGCCACCTGCACCCACGACACACACCCATCTCCGGCGGCGCCTCCGGGGGTTCTGGCTCTGGTGGGATGCCCACCGGCACACCGGGAGCACCCACCGCGGGAACCCGGAATACCCGCGGTTGGCGGCCAGTCCAGCCATGCCGCCCTTCAGGAACACTCCGAGCATGGTGCGAGGACAGCAAGGAAGGGTGGCAGGGAGGGAAGGAGCGTCGGAGTGCTCGGGAAGGGCGCCCGCGCGGGCTGGCCAAGGAGGTAATGGCTTCTAGAACATTGCGATGCAAAAATACACAGTCAAAAATCATCAGCTAGACATTTCCAACTAAAAAACACGGCTGATTGTGAAATCATGTTCCAAATTACTAAAAACACTGTATTTAACAAAAATAATCTTAATAGTTTTATGAATCCATTTTATTTTAAATCCCTCTTTTATTGTCTGCTTATGTTACAGTTTAGTAGTAGTACTTTTTATTGAAACTACTAACAACCTTTTTTCGTGAAAATGATCAATCTCAGCTTTCATTTTCCCTCTGCATGACCCGTTTTATCCAAGTTTCAGCATTTCTTGCATATTGTTTGCATAAGGCTGAGAGAAATGGACAAAGAGAAATAACTTTGGATAAATAAAAAATATAGGTTCATGGAAAGTGGGAAGCTTATAAAAATGTCACTAAAATTATATCGATTTAAACAAACTTACATACATCTCTTGTCAAATAAAGGATGATATTCATGCTTTTATGACATTTGTTTAGAGTCACTAACTAGCTCGGTGACTTTGTAATAGTCTATTTAGGAAATTTATAGTCTGGCGACTGGTTTTTTTTCTTTTCTTTCTTGAACAAAGAAAATTAGAGCAAGTCATTGCACAACTAGTTTAAATAGTGCTACCTCAAAATGGCATTTTTGCCGAGATTGTTTTGAATTTGGTGAAGTTTAGTGCTTCAAGCTTTTCTTTTCTTAAACTCATTTACAAATTAACTCTAAATTTGCCAGCAATATAAAAACTGTTGTGGCACCTAATATAACTACCCTGAACATCCCTCATTGGACCTCTTTAATAAAAAATAATCCTTAAACACTTTTTTTTCAGTGCTTTAAACGTGACATGAAAACAGCTGTATTCTAGGTTTACATTCTATGCACATCTATGCCAGATGTTTAAGTCGATAAATAAAATAGGAGGTTACATCAAAGTGTCAAGATATACAAAAATCCATTTAGCACTGAAAAAATTTCAACCTCCTTGAACTCATAAAGCCATACAAGCTTGAATGCATCCTTTCTGGCTTAAGAAGATCAGCTCTGTTCTTTGTTGAGGCACTGGCACAGGTTGTGCAAAACCCATTTTTGATACACAAATAATTTCAAACAGGAAGTACTCAAATCCACTTTTTCCACTAACAATGTTATGGTTTTGGGAAACAGAAACTCAGTGGTGAAAAGAACAGGTATGTGGTCGCCAACACAAACGAGAGTCACTGATTTCAGGACGCTTGTGAGCGCGGATGGCTGGGGAACATCTATGGACACAAGCAACTGTCAAAACATGGGGTCCACAAACAAGGTCTTGGGGGCATGTTTTTTCCTCCCCTCTCTCTGGGTTTGTTTAAAAGTCTATTGAAGTGAACAGAGAGATTCCTTCTGTCTCAAGGCCTTTTTGAGTTGGGCTCTACAAAGGTTCATGCTATGAATGAGTCTCCACAGGCAGACGGTCAGAGCGTGCTCTGGGGTGCACACACTGTGCCCAAATGGCCCTCCATCACTTGTGGCCTGTGGAGGTACACGTTTAGCAAACTATCTGGCCTCACAATGGAGGAGAGGAGGCAAGGAAAATCTCTAACCAGCCCAAAGAACTTGAAAAAGTGAAGAAAATGTGGCTGACAATTTGGCACTCTACAGGACCACTGTGAGCTCGGAGTGGGCAGCTCTCCAGACACTGGGAGCTGGCCTCTTCCTTGGTTTCAATGACAACTCTTTTCGTATGAAGCTTGTGGATTTACAGCAGCACATCTATCTCTTCCATAATGCCAATGATACTGTAGAGCTATGACAGGGATGAATCTGGCAGTATCCTCAATCAAAATGCATTCTGCAGCCAGATTGTTCAGCAACGCAGCTTAATGACAGGCTGGGCTGTCCAGAGTGCATGGGCTGAAATGGTTTTATTCGTGCGTATGAAAAGGAGGTATTGAGAACTAGCCCTTGTTGTGCAGCAAACATTGCTCTTGATCACGTAGAAGGTGCCAAAATACATCCACTGACCTACAGGAGCTCCCTTAAGATGAATGTTTATCTACGGCAGAAAGCTTATGCTGAGCTTTTCCCAGCTTTGTTACTGCTGTGTTTGCTTTAAAGGGCCAGAGATCACAGGGGAAAAATCACCCACTTAGAGAAAATGGTGATTAAATAAATGGTGCATGCTGACAAAATTTCAAGAAGAGACACATGAGATTTCAGGCCAAAATGTTTCAGTATGCTTGGTGGAGACAAGCCCCGGGGCTCGGCACTGCCCAGCTGGGCTGAGCCGTGGTGGCTCCGGGGCCACTCCAGATAACGGGTGGCAACTGCTCCTCTCAACGCAATGAGGTTTTGCCCAACTGAAGCTGTCTCACTTCACCACCTTTTTTCTGTTGTTTTGACTGCACCATGAGAACAGCAGAGAGATTGTGCGCCGTGTTCAGCTGAGAATGCACTTCAATGGACAACAGAGCTGCAGAAATCCCTTGATGCTTACCCCTGTCTGAGCAAATTGTTCCTGTCCCCTTACTGAGCCTGGGTTTTGTGGGTTATTTTTCCAAAACTTTCCAGAATCAGCTCATTGTATTGAAAGGAATACCCTGAGCTGGACTAAAATGACAGCTGTCCTTTCACATCACTTGTACTAAAAATTTGGAGACTATCTGAAGGCAAATTTTAAATGTTAAAAGGAACATTTAACACAAGCAACTTTAGCTGACGTTAACAGCAAAATCCAGCAAAGGGCAGAACATTCCTGTGTCGTGTTTTTCAAGCACATAATTCCTGTTTCCCACAATAACATTTTTAGTAAAAAACAAACAAAACCCCATAAAACCTACAGTATATGAAAACTTAAGACATAACAATAATGAAAAATGGTATTGAGTATACTTGATAATGATGTACACTTTAAAACAAATCAATAGACTATGATGTAAACAAAACAGTAAGATAACACTTTAAACAAGACAAACATTTATCCATCGATAGTATACAGTAAACCAACAGTCCGCTGTGCAGATGCACTTATCAGGATGGTAGTCATAGAATGATTAAGTGTGTTAAAGTAATGTGTTATAAAAGTCTATTATAATTTCCTACTTGTATATCTCATATAACAGAGCGCTGTTTGTTAATTGTTTCTATAGTGCTTTTTTTTTTCTTTTTTTTTGACATTCCCATTGATCAGTTTTTGGTTAACATGTAGGCTGCAACAGGCTTACTGTAGAGGTGGTAGAGAATGATAGAGGGAGGAGGGGATATATACAGAAAGGCCATGCGCAGCTTCCCACCAAGAAGTCCTGGTGCTCCATAATTTTACTGTTCAGAATTTCAACATGGTCTGCTGCAGGGGAAAGAAAAAACAACAACAAAGAAATAGTTAGAAGTCAATACACCTGTATTTTAGAAGTTGTTCTTATAAGATACATTTATATCCTCACTGCACTGCCCAAGAGGTTGTCATTACTATGTTGCAGGCAGAAAACATTTTATTCCATTAATTTTCTGACGTAGGGTGAAATTGCTAATAACACACTTGGCATCCTCTTAAATCTGCACTCAGGGCTTTCCCTTTCCCATGTGCTTCACACACACCGACAAGGCAAATAGTGAAAGAGGGAGGTGGGCAAATAATAGTCTGATTTTTGGACAGGATTCCAGGTAGAGAGTGACTAAGGAGGGAGCCAAAGGAATTCCTGATCCCTGTTAGCTTTTGTTTCCTTCAGACAGTCACATTAAATCTGATCCTAAGGAGCCATGAGCCAAAGGCAAACTGGGCCCAGCAACAAAACACACAGAAACCTTGTGCTCAGGGGACCCTCTTCCGGGAGAAAATTGCCTCTCTTGGGATGTACTCGTGAAAATACTCCCCCTGAAGGAACCAACACTTGTCTTCTGCAGAGCTAGACTAGCCAGCCTGGTTACCAGGACCTTGCCAGCCATGGAGAAAAAGAAAAATATCTGTCAGAGCAGCAAGTGTTTCAGTTATCTCCACTCAGGGCAGCTTTTTGGCAAAACACTTGAGCACACAAAGTTTCATGTGCTCATGTGGCAGGATGAAACAACCTGTCCTGGAGAGAATGACTCACCTCTAGTTTATGCACAGACACAGGTGGTAACAATGCAGGAATAGGATCAAAATACCCTGCTCGCAATGGTCACAGGGGTCTGTGAGCACTGGGGATACTGGGGGCCACAGCCTGTTCCTTCAGCCTCCAACAGTGGGTTATATCCCACAGCTGCAAGGTAGTAAGAGGACAAGTGCTTCTGGCAGAGCTGTGGCTCACACTGCCCTTGTGAGGAACAGTGTCCTTGTCTGACCCAAGACCCACACATGTCCAGTGGCGTGATACCCAATAAATCCCATAAAATTCAGTAGGTTGACCTCACTTATTTCAAGCAAATGTTTTTCACAGTCCTCAACAGTCCCATAGATGTTTCTTGCCCAGTCTGAAATCACTACTGACAGTGTGAGTTTAAGCACACATGCACATAGTACTGAAAAGAATTTAGAAACAAAAGAAGTTTCCTGAAATAAATCCTGAAAGAAATCTCAAGGAGTTTAAAAATGAGGCTTCTCCAATACAAATGATCTCCTTATCAGGTGGAACAGGCTGTTTTACACGTGTTATGGAAATGGGTCAACATGTCAGGTGTCATGTCCATCTGCTCTTTGGAGGAGCAGTACATTGTACACTGAACATTTTCACTAAGGGGATGGCTTAGTGTCACTCCTATATGAACAGGGGTCCATGGACACAGCAGGTCATGTATTCATACAGTATTTAATTAAGTTCAGCAGAGATAAGGGCCACCACTGAAAAATATAACTTCTGTTGACTGCTAATAGATATAATTAGAGAACTGCTTGCCAAATTAATTTTCAGCATTTAAGTACTTGCCTGTAATATGTGACCTAATGATGAAACAGGTTGCATATCTGTGTATACTAAATGGCCTGCTTTGAGAAAATCTGGTGACTTCTTGTTGAATTGGTTGAACTGCTTTTTACTCTCTTGGGGTAAAAAAATACAGTGATGAACTGAAATTCTCAAGGGATTTTATCTCATGAACATCAACTAAAACTCAAAAAGAAAAGCAATGGAAAAATGACACTGCTGCTATGGCTGTGAAATAGTACCCTGTAAGTCAAAGGACAAACTGCTCCGTAATTTTCACTCAGAGGAAACCAGCAGCTTAGGGAAGCCCAGAGTCTGTATGCAGGGTGAAGACTATGTAATTGTGGCATTCATCCTGGTCCTACACCCACCATAAGCCAGGCCCTCACTGCAGCTGAAAAGCAGAGCTCTGCTCAGACCAGGCCAGCCCTGCAGATGCACAGCAACTGCTGCTGACCCAATCCTGCCAACCCCAGAAAACAAAATGTCAGTAAAAGCAAAAAAGAAGTTACACCTTTTCAGCTGACTCATTACCAGAACATGCTTTGCCACCAACACTGCAAATCCCTGAGGCATCTGCAGGCAGCTGGGAGCCCTGCAGAGCAAGAGCAACCTGTAAACACAATCACTGGACTTGTGGGATGCACAGAGGGAGGCTGTGAACACCACAAAACAGGTATTTCAGACACAAGGGAACACTGCTCATTATAAACCATGGGGCTGGTCCGTATCTGTGCTGCAGCTCTTGAATTCCTGTTGAGTCAGCAGAGCATGAAGCCACTGGGGTGCTGCAGGCTCAGTCCCTCTGCCTGAACCAGCCCCACGTACAAAGCAATCCACCGTAAAGAGAAATACCGAAAAGGAACTTACTGTTCTATCGGGAACTTCTACATCTGTGAAACAAACATGCTGCTACTCAGTTCATCTACTGATAACTGGGATATCTACAGCAAAAAAACAAAGAACACAACACATTAAAACATTGCCTTGAGATCAGACTGTTCATTCTGTCTTCAGTATCAATTCAGTAAGTACATCAGGATTCATTCCCAAGAAGTCTTTATTTTGCTACACATTAAGTACAATGCAGCTGCACCACTACTGATGCCTTGTGGAGTACACGGTGACTGTACTACAAGTAAGACAGAAATGCCCTTAAAACTATCTGGCTGAAACGGGACTCATACAGCCACAGAGTAACACTGTACAGGAATTTCTACTTTCTTCTCATGACCAAAACAAGTCTGAGTAAGACCTGCTCTACCTGAAAATAACAACAAAGCACGGAAAAAGACTGGCAATTCCTATTGTGAGCAGTAAAACACTGCCTAGGACTTATACAGGCAAAACTCCTACTGAAAGCCTCGTGATCTCATGCTAGCAAAAGACTAGAGGATGCCCCTGGAGATATTACTGGCATTCAGCATGGCTAACTGCCTCCTACAGAGCAAAGTGACACCCCGATTCCTTTGCAATATCTCTAAACCTGAGAGCATGACAAAAAAAAATACTAAAATTAGTACTGGGGAAAAAATAAACAAAAGTGAGATGTCTCTGGTCTAACTGGGGAAAGGTGTGGCACACCAAATTGTCAGGAAGCACCATTAGGACAGCTTGTGCATATACAGTTCAGGACTGGTGCGGAAGCAGCCATCACACTCAGTATCCTCAGAGGAAAGTTCTGGAGAGAATTATGGCTCGGCAGACATGCATGGAATCCTGTACACTTACGGCAGTGCTACAATGGCACATACTGCACATCCAGAGTCATTTCTGTAGGGATGGGTGACATGCTACTGCTGTAAAAAAACTTTAGACTTCACAACCTCACCCCCCTTTTTTTTTTAGTTTTGGTTGTTTGGGGATTTTTTGGTAGTTTTTAGAGTCCAATTTTGTGGTGGAGGGAGGCCACTTTGTATTTCCACTTCCACTTTCCAGCCAGGAGACAACATGCCAAAATACCACAGAGAAGGATGCTTGGGGTGGTATTTCTGCTGGAGACTGAAAGCAGAAGTGCTGCAGGTCTTGCACGACAGTATGCTCAGGAGTTTTACAGCCCATTTTTTGAGGACCTGGGGGGAGGTATGTTCTTGGAGAAGAGCCTGCACTCCTGCCAATCGCCCATCCCTACGCTCCGGCTGGGCTTGCTGCCCATCCCACACACAGCAGGACCAGCCCCTCACCAATGCCCGGACACACACGCACACACGCACACGCTGCCTCTGCACACCCGAGCCTGCGCCGAGCCGAGCGGGTCGGGACGACACTCGACCCCTCACGGGATCCAGCCCTTGCCCGGTCCTCGAGATCTGAACACGTGAAAGAAAGCCATTGAAAGGGCCAAACCTGATTGGCGGTAGCTGTTGCAGCGAAGGGGACGCTGGTGGCAGGAGTTGTTGCTGCAGACACAGTGGTGGGCGTAGCACCGTGCATCATGGGCACTTTCGGAAGGGAACCATGGAAGCGACATACGGGAGGGTGGAGCGTATATATATTTTGTTTGTTTGTTTGTTTTATGTAACCATGGCAACATGTGGTGGATTTGGGGGCGTGGCAGGAATCACAGCAACAAGCCATGTGACATCGTCATGAAGGACACATCGGGGCGCAGCATGCAATCACAGTGCAAAGCAAGACAGCGTTGGGAAAAAAAATAAACAAGAGAGAAGGGGAAAAGCCAATTACAATTATAATTAAGGAAAAAACCAAAACATTCTCAACACTTAGTACATTTATAAGCAGAACAATGATGTATTAGACTCCAAGGGCCAAATTTCCAAAGGGGGGAGAGGATGGGTGTGCTAGCAAAAGCCCACGTCAGCTCGCACCCGTGGGGAGTTAGACACAGCCAGTGCACGTTCCTTTGGGTGGGGACATTTTGGCAAGCGCACCCTCCCGCCCGCCTGGGAAAGCTTGTCCCCTTCCCTCCCCACCCCATCCCCGCCAGCAACCAGAGGTACATGATGCACTTTGCAGCGGCTGCCGCAGCCCTTTCACCAGGTTTTCTCGCCTCTCTAGCGGGGATGTGTTTCGGCACGGGACAGAGCTGGAGGCACGGCAAACGAGTGGCTGGCAGCCCGAGCCCTCTCTGGACATCTTCAGCATGCTTCCTTTCCACCCTAATTCTAGCGGGTTTGACAAAACTCCCCTCTTGCAGGGTCGGGAGGGGGATGGAGAGGGGAAGAGACCAAGAGGGAAGAATACACAAATGCGTCTTAACAGCTACAATTTGCAGCAAGAGCATCCAAAATGACAACACGGCAGCAGGGAGCTCGGCAACCTCCTAAAGCTGCACGTCCGCGGAGCACGACACTGGAGGGGATGCTCTGGTGCACACATGGGCATCCCCCAAACCCAGGGGGATTTTGTGGGGTTGAGGAGCCCGCAGGAAGGCCCAGCCATCCCCACAAACATGCGGTGGGGAAGCACACTTGCCTTCCCCTCCACCCCAGCATACACGTCCAGCCCCAGCAGGGAGGGAGCGTGTGCCTGCGGGCTGGGCACACTCCGGCTGTGAGATGTTAGAACATGTGGGTTGGGGTTTCCTACAGGAAGAGGTGTGTTTGAAGGACTCAGCTCCCTGTCAAGCAAGCAGTGTGTTCTCCCTGTGCTGCAGGGATGGGGAGGTTCAAGAGCAGAGTGCTTAGCCAGTCATGCCAAAGTTTCAGACCTTCTCTTGGAAAGCCTTGCACCCTCCCCTCCTGCTCCCACCTCTCTCCCTCTGGCTGAAGGAGGCACACACCTGAATGCTGGTAGTCTTGTATAACCTTGGCTGGAGGATGAAAGCTCAGCTTTCACCCACCCTGATGTGCCCAGCAGCTGTAACCAGAGGGGAAGGTCTCAAAGACCTGCACACGTTTCAATAAGACCCAGATGCTGAGCCTGAACACAGTGGATCTCTGCAGCACTAAGGAGCATGTTCTCGGCCCTGCTGCCTCATTGCATCCCATGTGCACATACAGTGGTACCTCCCTACGATCCCCTGGACCTGCACACCTGACACTGCCCTACAGAGGTAACTCTTCAGTCAGTCCATGGTCCAAGCCCTGCTTCTCTTGCTGTACAAGCAGTGCCCTGCTCTGTCAGAGGGGCTGACCCCAGATGTGTTCCTCCTTAGCACCTTTGTTAAACCAGTCTCCTAAAATGTCCTCAGAAGGACAACCAAAACTCCAAACTCTAATCTGGCAGATGCCTGATACAAAAAAAACCCCAAACAAACAAAAAAACCCACACCGGGATCCTCCCCTTGCCATTTCCTTTTGTTAGATGACTTAAATGGGTTGTAAAGACATTTAAGTGACAAATTTTTGTCTCTGGAGCAGAACTAAATAGGGGTGGGAACACGTCACCTTGGATTCTCTTATTATAATTCACATGAAACACTGCACTGCACAGAAATTAAAAGGGATACAACCATTTAAGCCTCAAAGAAGACAGCAGATAGACAGTCACACCACTCAGCCACCCAGGTTCTCACTGATACATACTAACTTGCAGTCTCTTTCAGATTAGGAAAAGTTGAGAAGTTTGTGTAGAAAAACCTACCAACGCTTGCAGTGGGTGTCATGCACAGAACTGACCCTGCACACCATGCATTGAAGCGTGGAAAGATGAACAAAAGGGATATTTCATTAGTGAAGCTTCAGTGTTAGATATCACTTTTAACTAAAAAGCAGGTATTCTCTTTGCAGCATTCAGTATTTAAGCACATGCAAACAGATTCTGCACATTGGTACATAAATAGTTTAAACTCAGTTTTAAGAGATCATAGCAAACCAAATTAATTCTTTAATTCTTGAGTAGTAGAGAATATACTTCTTCTCCCATCTTGGTATTAAATGATATGATCGATCCCAGAAATCAGAGTTGCTTGGGTATTTTTTATATTGGGAATGCTGATTTCTTTCTGATCATGTCAGCAGACAACAAATTGCCCTTAGAGGAAATGTCACACTCATGTTAAAACTGACTTTTCAAAAGCAATTTACTCCTGCAAGCAGTGACTGGGATTCAAAATCTCTAGTTTAAGCTGAAAGAGGCTTTTTTTTTTTCTGGACATGAAACAATTGTAGTGATGATGCCATTTTCAGTAGACACCCTGAATTCTCCTCCCATGGCAACCCACAATGTTGATCTCTCAATAACTGAATAGGAGTTACTAAGAAAAGCAACAGCTCCTTTCCCCTCCCCACAGTGAGAGCTGTGATGTGCCACCTCCCTGCTTCGCCTTCCAGAGTGCTGCAAAGGCTGAGCCCAGATCTGCAGTCTGATGCGTAACATAAATTCATCAGAGACCTGTTCTCTGACTGGAAATTCACTGCTCTGCCCAGCATTAATGTCCTCAGACAAGAGCAGCTGCCAGCAAGCAGACCTGTTACGCATCAGCCCTGTGTGTAATTTCATTGCCATGAGACAGGGCACCACAGCACAGCAAGTGCTGGGCAAAGCTAATTTATGGTGCTTGCATCAGAAATGCATGTCCTTATGTCAACTTTGGCAACTGTGACCTCGAGGAAGGGGAGTGCGCAGCCAGCTGGGGGCCTTGGCATTCTCAAAGGTGTCAGTGTTTCCTGAAGTATTTTGCTTGGCACCTCACAGAGCTGTGTAAGGTCAGCTCAGCCCATCCCCTTCAGCAGCACTTCACAGAGCACAAGGTGGGAAACTACTACTCAAATCCCTTCCTCCATCTCTCCATGAGAATCCACTTCCCTGAAGAACATCTTGGCACCTGCTGAGTCTGAGTGTCTCCAAGGTGTCTCACAACAGAAAGGCCACAAAAGCACAGGGTTTAGGTCCCCATTCCACTTGAGAGTTTGGTCTCAGGACAAACTTCTATAAAGCTTTCCCCCTGACCCCAAGAGCAGCAAGACCAAGGTGCAGGTCCACTGTGTGTTTACCTTCAGGGGTCAGCCCTGAGAAACACTTTGTATATTTTTGTAAATATCATCTGGCAAGTAAATACAGAATTAAACATTAAAAACATTGGGCATTAATTTTCTCATGATACTCTGAATGATAATAATGATACTAAAACATGAGCTATCCACTCTGGAATATTTCTAATTCAGCCACTTATAATGCTTACTACTCTAAGTAGGTTTTGTTTTTCATCTGGTTACAGTGAACAGACATGAATTGGCCAGTCAGCAGTCAGTCACATCTGCCACGTTAATATTTCCAGTCCTATATGAATTATTGAACTGCATCTTTCAATTTTACTCTGAGATCTTAAAGGTACAATAAAAGCTGGGAGTTAAATTGCTTTTCAAAAGCTTAAGGTATCGTTCTGGTCAAAAGACAAGCAAGAGTGAAATATATGCCTTTAAAGAGGATTATGTAATTTGTATTTACTAAAGATGGACCATTCCCTCTATAAACATCACAGCTGCTGGAATATGTAGGTCACTGAGACAGAAGCTCAGGAAGAAACCTGCAGCTTCAAGAGAGCAGTCATAGAGATCCATAAGACATTTTAATATGAGTGCGTAAGAGTGCTACACAAGAGTTAAAGAATTAATTTGGGATTAACCAGTTGAACCATAAGGAGGAGAAACAGAAAGTATGAATTCAAGAAACATGCAGACATTTTTCTTAGTTTGACTGCTTAAAAAAACCCAAACCACATAGAAAATGCTAAGAAGGGATTTTTACAAGTTAAAAGCTCTGAATTGTAGTAGGTGAAGGGGAAAAAAGGTCAAACAATAGACGTTAATTTTTCATCCATTTTTAACATAAAACTACACACCAATACTCTTTTGCCAAGGACTGTTACAAATCTGCTCATTAGCTGAACACCAAGGCCTAAAATAAACAATCACGATGGTAGGGAAAGCAAGGAGACACTTACCTGTAGGGATGAATGTAGGCTGTTGCAACTGCATGTTGGCTAGAGCCTGTTGGTAGTGGAAAACGCTTGGGTTAAAGACTGTGGTGGCACCATTGTTTTTTTCAAGTGCTGGCCTCTTTGGTAAAGGTTGAAGTGCACCAGGCGGCAGGGCCTGTGAATAAGGGAGTCATTAAAGACAAGTGGAGTAAATAAAGGGGCCCAAATGTAGGTCAAGCATGCAATAAATAATAGGGGGTCTTGGCTGTAAATCATCTGCAACTGTGATAAACTTAGCAAGACAGGCAAGAGAAGAGCAGCTACGTCACAGTACAAGTAATAGGTGAAGCAACAGCTTCACCAGGTAAGCAGGCAGTAAATGCACCAGAAGAAGGGGCAGAGTCTAGAAGGAGTAGGGATGCTAACAAGCTTTTCAGCAGGACTGACTTAGGCACAGAGGTAAAAAAAAGCATGTGGAGAAGGAAGGGCAGAGCTGATCATCTAGACAGGATGCTACAAAGAGCAATTGCAGGCAACAAGCATTAAAAAACTCAAAACAGAGAGGTAAGAAAAATACAGTTGATGACTATTTAAAAACAGTAAAATTAGCATGAGCAACAAATGCCATGGGAAAAAAAAGGGATGTTTGCCTTTGGTTCAACACCTGCCTCCATGTGTGTGTGCACGTGTGGAAGTGTGCACACTGTGTGCAGTGGCCCATGTGTCCAGGTGGTAAAGCAGCAGCTGTTGCCAAGTACACATAAAACATTACATTTATTGTAAAATGCATTTCCACTTGTTAGTAGAGAGGCTGAGCAACATGGTCAAGACCAGGCCTGATCACTGCTCACACCAGCAGCACAGCCACCACCTATGTTTGGACCTGCTCTCTCTTTCTAGAAGGTGGCCTCCATCACTCAAATACTGCTTGCTCATTACTAACAGTGGAAAAAGCCATTGACAAATCCCCTCTTTTTGTTCTATCACACCACCAGGCTTCTTCCAGCCTGTTAAACCTGTTTCATGATCAGACTTGGTAAAAAGCATTAACCCAACTCAGGAACTTTTCTCAGTGAGTTACTCATCATTCACCCAAGCATGTCTCAACAGCAAAGTAGTATGTCAGGTTCTTAGGAGACAGGAATGTTTCTAATGATTTACAGCTTTTCATTGTACCCAAGTAGAAACCACATTTTTTCCTCCACATTGTGATAGAAAAGGGTCCTTTTTAATTATGCCCCGCAGTCCTTTTGCACGTAACGCTCTCATTGACGTCAATGAGATTTACGCACGTGGAAGTCATGCAGAATCAGGTCACTTCTGACTAGTTGTTAGTCTGTATCACGTAGCAAAGCAACGTCTGAAAAACACGGTTATCACTCCTACTTTTTTTTTCATAGGTGACAGTGGATGGTAGGTAATGGGAGAGGTTTGGCTAATGAAGGGTTAAGGCGACACACACACAGTACTCAGAAGAAAGGACACAGGTAAAGAGATTTTAAAGAATTATGAAGATCAACACACAACAGACTGTAAGTGAAAGGTTGCAACAGTTTGTTGCCATCTAGAAACAGGTTTCACTTTAAATTTAATTTGCTACAGGAGACTGCTCATCTGAGAAATGTTAAGCAAGATACTTCCAGGCAAAACATTATTCCCTCCTATCTCTATTTATATGGTGGCTTTTGGATGGTTTTAATATTAAAAAAAGAAAATTAGAAGAAATTGCATTTGCAAAACTGCCCTCAGACATGCACACATCCTCTGCTAATGCTAGCAGGCACCCACTGCCAGCATTACAATTTCATCTTTCCAGATTTCTTCTGGCTGGTACCAAAAGATAACAGTCAAAGATGGGACAATATTCTCAGACACAGACACCAAAACCTTTTACTTAAGGTCCGTATTTTAGCATGACATCTTTCAGGTAAAGATCTAAGAGTTTTCATTTCTAGGTAAGCTCTCATTGGTATCTATGTTAAATCTGACTGTATCTACATCTCATCTCTTTAATGATGGCTACATGAATGTTCCTCCAGGCACGGGAGAGATCTGCAACTTGCAGAGACTGGAGTAACTTCATGTACATCAGAGAGGTTTTACAGATTTACAGTGACTGAAGAACTTGCTGCTTGAATTCATGCTCCTTACGGTGCCTGATTGCTAAACAATTATTTTCTGACACTTCTAAAATCTGCCTCAGAAAAAGAATTTACTAATTATAGAAGACAACTCTGCCAGGCACATAATGGACTTGTGACTCCCTGCTTCTTGGCCAAAGGCTGTCACCACCCCAAAAAACACACTATCCCATAATGGCAGAGCCAAAAGTAGAACAGCTGAAGGCTTTGAGACATTGTAGTGATGTCCTGGCTCCTACAGGACAATTCCCAAGCCCAGTAGTCAGAAGCAGCATACAGACACCAGCAGGTCACAGGAATGTCAAGGGACAACAAACTATCCCCTTGTCTTTCCAGCAACACCTTTTCTCCTACCCTGGCCCTTAGGAACAAGGGAGAAAAAGGATCCAGGGCAGTCCCACCACTGCTCCCTGAACAGCAGTCAGGTAGAGAAACCTAAATAAATGCAGCATTTCCAGAGTAACTTACTATGACTTCCTTTTTTGCCCATATGTTTGTGTGCACCCATGGGTACACAACCTGTGCAACATGATCTGGCCATCTGCACTGGTGAAAGGGTTAGTTCAGCTCAGTACCCATGTCATGGCCCTGTACTGATTCCAATGAACAATTTCCACTACAACAATGCCAGGCAGCCTCTAATTTTTGGACTGGGAAAACGATATTCCTACTGAACAAAGAGGCTTGTGCCACTTCTCTGCATGCAAGTGTGTGTGTGGCTCGGCTTCGCAAATGAAGATTTGGGAAGGGCTGTCCCCACGTGGGTGTGCCCTTCCAGCCTGAGCAGTGGGTTTTAGGTGAGGCTCAGCGTGCGCAGAACTGGCCCCACCGTTTAAGTCCTGAGGTTCATCTGCCACGGCCGAGTGAGCTTGGACAGTGCCAGTGAAGTCCTCAGGACTAGAACCTACAGCGCCCGGTATTTCCCAGGAGGTCTCCCATCCAAGTACTAATCCGGGGCTGACCCTGCTTAGCTTCCAAGATCTGACAGGATTGGATGTCAGGGAGGCATTTAACTGCATGCAAGACTGACAGATAAAAACACACTGCATGCCAAAGTCAAAATTTCCCACGTGTTCATGAACAAACCCCTCTATTTTTTTGCAAGACAAAAAATGGATTAAATCTTTGCAGCAAACACTCTAATTGCACCTGCAAGTTCTGCTCGGATCACTGTCTCCTGGGAGCAAATCACACTTTCACCCCTCTGCACTCAGCAAAGAGCGGCTGGGTTTGCTGCTTCAGCCAGAGGTGTGACAAAACAGAATGATCTGAGAAAGGGCAGAGGTAGCCTTGGATCCCTGGCAAGCAGCATAAGCAATGTAAGCAGTTTCCTCTGAAGGTTATACATGCTTTTATCTCCACTGTGACTCCTCCTCTGGTGAAGTCTTTAAGAAGGGTTCAGAGGAGGCGACATATTCCAACAATGTGGTTACAAGCCTTCCAATGCATCAGAGCAGGAAGACTAATACAAGTGACTTATCTCATGGGGTCTTGTTCAGTGAGGGAGTAGTTAAAGGGCTCTCTCATTCTCTGCCAGACTGTACCCTCAGAGGCAGCTCTTGGAGAAGGCAGCAAGGCACTATGCAGGCCCTGCCTGCACTGGCTCTGGGGCCACGTCTGTGCCAGCCGTGAGCAGCAGGGAGCAAGAGGTTGTGAAGTCATTTACGGCGTCATTCCACCACTGCTGGCAGAAGCTGGTCCCTAGCAAGGTTTCCTACTGCTGCTGCCTAAAACTCTGATAAGGAAGTCTCTTGATTACTTAAACCCAAAAGCAAGTCTTCAGAGAAGATGGGGAGCAGATCAGCTGCTGCTTCCTAGCTCTGGGAAAGAGAAGCAAGACCAGCTTGATAGTTTTATGGCTCCTCTGTGTCCACTTTTCCCTATTCCCTTTGCCTGTTATGGCTGAGCAACAGCAGCTGTTTTTTTCAGGATGTATTGGATCCCTTTTTTTTTGGGAAAACAGAAAGGAGTTGTCTTCTACAGAGCCAGGACTGACAGCAGAGTGTGAGACTGGCTTTAGCCTCACTCTGAGCATCACAAAACCAAGTGAAATGTTATTATTTGGGATTCAGAAAATAATCAAAGGTAAGATTATATAAAGACAGCTTGGAGGCAGACGCTCAGGGAGCAAATCTTGTACCTGACACTGAAGCAAAACCCACCCAGAGCAGGTTTCCTTTGCTGACACTGTTCCACTGGGGCATGGTGGGAGGAACCAAACAGAGCCAGCTGCAGGCACAGCCACTCCCCAGCTTACTGGACATGTGACCCAAGTTCTGCATTGAACCCGCTTCAGTTCCCAGCACAGACTTCTGACGATGCTGCTTAACCCTCTCCCACCTAAATCTCAGCTGTGCCCATTGCACAGAACGCCCTTGTGCAGGGCAGTACCAGCATGACACTGCCAGGCAAGGCTGCAATGTTGGGAATACCACAAAAAGTTCCTGGATGTGTCCCGCACCACTCCTCTGACATTTACAGCCCACTGCAGACCTAATGAGTTAAATTCTCACTGAAACACTGCATCTCATGACTCCAAAGTTGCCAATGTTTGAAAAAAAAACAAAACAACAGTTCAAAAGCCAGAGCTGCCTCCCCCCAAGACTATTCACTGCCTTCAAAACACATCCAGGCTTCAGGAGGCAAAGCTGAGACATTAATGGATGGTATGTGGGGCACGGGATTGGCATGTCTGAACGCACACTGCAACATTTCTGGCTGGGATGGGCAGTCTCCCCTGGCACTAACAGCACAGACCAAGAGCAGAAGGCTTTCATGCAGACTAAGATGGTTACGTGCAAAGCGAGAAGGTGAAAGGTCCAAGTACCAGGTCAAAGGTTGCCTCGAGCGGTCGCTTCAGTGATCTGACAGCTGGCTGAGTCTTAATTAGCAGGCAGCGAGCACATGATGGCAATGGGCCAGGGAGGGGGGGCAAGCACAGTAACAAAAACAGCAAGCAGAGGTGTGTCAAGAGAGAGCAACAATTTGGGGAGGCGAAGAGAAAAAAAAAAGTGAATGCATTATACAATATATTAAGAAGATGAGGCATGCACAACGTGGGGTGGCTGGGTAGTTACCTGGCCTAGTGGCTAGTCAGCTATTTTGCCTTGGTAAGTTTTAAAAGTAAAAAAATGTCATCACAGGACATGTGCTTTAGAGCTCTGTCATGGCAGCTGGCACAGTGGGTCAGGAGCACTTGGGGATCAGCACCTGCAAGGGGACTTGCACTGGGCTGCAGCCCCAGCACTGCAGCTACAGCCATGCAGGGCCCAGCAGAGTGGTCATGGTGAGGGAAGGACCACTGAACATGGAGGGAGCTTCAAGCACATGCTTAAATGCCATCCTGAACTGGGGAGCGAGCCTGGCCCAATTCATCCAGTGCTGCACTGACTTCAGCCAAGCAGGTGTGAGTAAAGCTACTACTTGTGCATGTCAAGTAACTGCAGGATCGGGTCCCTCAGAAATTCTGAATTTAGATTTGAAGTCATTAAAAATCTGTTTTAGAAGGTACACCCCATAGTCTGTCATCTGTATTTTGGTCCAAGAAAATGGGGCACCATTCTTCCCATTATTAAAGTCTCACACCTCAACAGGTACAGTAAATGCATCAAACCTTGAAAAGGCAATGAATAATGTAAGCTGTTTTGGTAGCAGGGGTGATGCAACAAGCCATCGATAAATATTTTAAAGGTTCTAGTTAACAGCATACAAATATGGTTAATTACATTTTTAAGAGAAGCCAGCAACATGAATAAAACATGTACTGGCTTTGGTTAAGTAGCAGTGTCCTAGATAATTAGTGAAAAAATAAAGATTCAGTTGTAAAAAACCCCAAGAGTTTAATTTCAGAAGGTTATTTTTCAACAGACCTGGGTTCTTATTTCAACAATAATAAAAATAGTAAGAAAACTAATAAATAAACTCTGTAGGACAAATAAATACTGCAGTATAAATTGGTTCTTCAAATTACATTCCAGGTAAAATTGATGCTACAAGGAGGGCACTTGTTTAATTTCTAGAGTTGCCCTGGTTTTGCATTACATCTCAGCATGAATGAAAAGCAAACTCCTTTACTATCTTAAAAAAAGAAAAGGTATTTAGAAAAAATTTGGTAGCCTCAATTCTAAGTCAAAAAGAGGCAGCAAGAGCCTTTTTAATACTGATAAAAAAAGTTTTTAAAAAAAATCACAGATCAGATGAGATTGGAAGGGACCTCTGGAGATCAGCCAGATGAACACTCTGCTCAAAGCAGGGTTAACTAGAACAACTTGCCCAGGACTGCATCCAGGCAGGTTCTCAGCATCTCCAAAGATGGAGATGTGTTCCATCTTCCTTAGGTACAGAAATTTTTTCTTATGTTTAAATGGAATGTCCTGAATTTCAATTTGTGGCCATTGCTTCTTGTCCTTTCACTGGACATCACAGAGAAGGGTCTGCCTCCACCTTCTTTACCTTCCACATCAGGAATTTATACACGTGGTTAAGACCCCATGGACCTCTTCCCTCCCCAGCTCTCTCATCTCTGGAATAAACAGATGCCCTTAAACTAAATTCAGTGGAACAACAAACTCTAGCTAAGAGTTTCATCTGGTAAGTCTTCCTTGACTTATTTTAGTATAGATGTAAGTAGACACAATTCAAATTAAAATGCAGGTGCGACCACCTCTACCAGGTCCAAAGCATCAAACAGGTCAGGAAGTCATCCTTGGTTTGCGTCTTGTAATTTCACTAAGCCTTGGCAAAGGTACCAGGCACAAGTTTGCTAAGCTCAAACAACCGGTATCTTGTCTGCTTTTAAGTGGAAATTTTGCTAGTGACTTCAACAGGTCAGGATCTTCCTGCAAAGGATGTATTATGGGATGGGATCTTTGCTTTCCTTGTGCACTGAGGAAGCTGAACTGACCCTACAACTTGGCCAAAGAAGTTGTTGGTTCCAAGTGCTCCTGCACTTACATTCATGTCACATCACAATGTCATGTCAGAAAATCACTGGGTTTGTCACCATGTCCCCACCTGGTGAGATGTACTGAGGGCTTCATGCTGTGGTGAGCACAGAGAAAGGATGAAAAAATGGGACGCATCTTGCACATGCTTTTGGCTCTGTAGTCAGCCATTTACAAAGCTGTCCACTTTTCCACAAACAACACATGACACATGAAATCTCTCAGCCTGAGAAGAGCTCTACTTACCATTGCAGCTGCAGCTGTCTGGTTCACCTGGTGTTGAGCTGCCTTGATTTTGGCTTGCAGGTGTGCAGGGGGATGAAAGTACTTGCATTTCTCCCTAGAGCATCGACCTTTGATGTAATCCATGCAAACTGTAACAGTATTTTCATTTGTGTCTATCATTGCAATATCTATAGGGTGAGCATAGCGGCAATCATTCTCACCACGTGTGCAATTTCCACGCTGAAACTCTCGACAAACCTTAAAAGAAAGTCACATTGTTGAGCAGAACATCAAATTACCCTTTTTTAAGTACTTTCAACACAGAGTATCAGTTCAGTTGGCCACATTAAAGCACGTGTGTATTCTAAATCCATGCTCATCTGGTGTAGCACGTACACCAGCAGTCACAGGAGCTACCGGTGCTACTCACAACTGCTTCAGGGGATGAAGAAAACCACAATGTTAATAAGGCCAATTATCAAATGCAAGTGAAGTACAGATTTTGTGCAGAATGGAAAGTGACCCCAAAAAGACAATGTCATTTTGACAAAACTTTTGGAGCTTTAGATTCCTCCCCTGCCTCTAAAGCCTAAATGTTAATAACTCTGCCATTTGTGTCTCACCTATATTATGTATTTGTTATGGAGCACACTCCTGGGTAGGACATTTAATTCTAAATGTTACATGCTGCTGTTATTTGCAACAAGTGCTTTTTCTTCAATATGAGGTGCCTCTTTCACATAAATAGTCTCACTGCCCTTCACAATAAAACCCCGACCCTGACATTACATGACAGCACATTTGATTACACAGCACTGTGTTTGAAGGTGTTGCTAAAATTACTGGTTTTGTTGTGATCTTGCAGCTCCTTTTAAGCACTGATGACCACTGAAGCATCAGAGGCAGAGGAAAAGGTTTCACAAAATGGATCTGCAAGGTTTCCTTGTCTGAGGAGCTAAGGGAAGTTGTTGAGTACTACAGCTAATGGTGTAGATCCCGTCCCAGTGCACTATCAGACTGAGCGTGGGGAAAGGTGAGACATCAGCAAGGCAAGATAAAATACATAACACAAAACAATGTGTTTTGAAATTACACTTTTCTCCGCTACCTTTCTGTGTTATAATTTACACCTGCAGGGGCCTCTGAATTGAGGTCCTCAGCCCTTATCTCCTGCAGAGCCTCTGCTCAGGGTTTCAAAGACAGTTATAACTATTCAAACATGAAGTCCCAGCAGGCCCAGTCAACTTGGGAAGTGGGGCAGGGAGAGACATCTTTTCAATGCCCCACACTCACCATTCCCATCTTAAAGCTTTCTGTAAAAGCTCAATAAGCCCATCTCTAGACAAGGGAAGTGTCTGTTACTTCCAAAACATCTCCAGCTCAAGTGTAAGAACAGATGATCTACTTGTAATTTTTTTGAAGTCTGGCAGATCACACACAAAAACCCATCCCAACCCTGCTCTGATACCCAGTGAAATCAGCAGAGTGAATTCTCCCCAGTTTCCAAGGATTTGGGTCAGGTCCCACAAAACAATCTTCTCTAGCAGAGAGCAGCAGCCTTGTGTTAGGAAAGCTGCAAATTAAACTATACACTGTGCTGCATCAGGTCATTCTAACAGAATGCAACAGCTGGGACATCTCCGGTTCATCCCTGTCAGCAATTTTGTATCGGATGTCCAATACCTCCAGTTTATCCGTACGCATCAGTTTCTGTCCAGCAGAGCCTCCTGGTACTGTAACAGTGGGATTTCCGGAAACCAGGACAGGAGTATTTGGTAAAAGCTCTGCAGGAACCAAGCCCATCCCAGGAGAAACATGACTCAGGTAGGGACTAAAAGCCATCGTGGGGCTTGTTGCAAGCGATGGAGTCACAGGAAATGTTGTCTGTGTACAGAAAGAGGAAAAACAAAGTATTAGTTAAAAAGCTCTGTCTTGGATTACCCATCAAAGCCTTGCATCACTTCAATCCTTTTAGACAATTTGATTAGCCACATCAAAATGCTGTGCTCTTCAATCTATTCATTTATCGCCATTTATTTGCGATCCCTTCGCTTCTCCTGACTCACAGAATTGTGACTCATCCTGAATACAAGGCATCTTTATTTGCCAGATCAAAGCATATTGATCATCTTTATAGTTTAATGACACAATTAACGATTTCATGCCAGCAATTAGGGCAGGCCCAAATTAAACAGACTTCTCATTCCCAAATAAATGTCTCAGCTTCTGTGTGTCTACACAATGCTGTAGAGAGAATCCAAGGCAAACTGCAGCCTCAGAACTTGGGGGCAGGTAACCCCATTAGCTGCATGGCTGAATTCACTATCAGCCTGCAGGGGCTCCATGTTAGCAGGGCTGGGGTGGCTCAGGTAGAAAGAGGGAACATTTAGAGTCAGGTGAGGTATCTCTCCCATGGTACACTTGGTGGTACAGCATCCTGCACATCTGGGGTTGGTTTCAGACTATCAACACTCACCAGGCAAAAGCCATTTTGCAGAATTATCCCACGCCTACCCTCCACATGAATGGCAGCAAGAGGACACCAAACGCGTTAGTGTCACAACATCCCAGACCTCGTGGCTTTGGCAAGAGCAAGTGAGTCTTGGGCTTGGAAGAGCCTTGGACAGAGTATACCAGATGGACCAGTACAAGGCCCAGCACACCACCTGTGCTGCAAGAGCAGTAGTCCCATGAGAAGACAGAACAACAGGCCATAAGGATCTTGAATGCTTCAGACCCCTACATTGTGTTAGTCACATCCTCAGAGCATAGCAGAGCTTCAGTGCCAGCAGCTAGAGCCACTTCCATGGCCTGAACCACTCCAGCAGCACTGGTCTGGGAAAGGAGCTGCTGTGCTCCCAGTCAGGCCAGATCACAACAGGCTCCTAAGCAGATGCTCCATTTAAAGTCTGTAAGTAGCCCCCACAGCCAGGGAGTTTGAGAGACTTTAATGCACCAGATCCAATGTGTGTTTGGCAATGAAACCAACTACAGCTGATGAAAAATTTCCCCTGCCCCCACTGAAGACCAGAGCCTGCACAGCAGCACTCCTGCTCCTCTAGCAGGGGTTCAAGCAGCTTCCAGCAGCAGCAGCCTGTGACTTGCAACCATTTTTATTTTCCCTCCTGCCACTTGGTCCACTGTGAACTCTGGGTTCCAGTTAAAGCTGCTCACATTTGTGGGTGTATGTGATACCATCCTTGGGAGCTACAGCCTCTACTTGACAATAAATACCAGTGTGCTTACACAATGGCCTGGGGCAGTTTTTTGGCCATACATATCATTCCCTCTTTGATTTCAGTACTTCTAGTCCTGTGAGCTTCTTAAAGAAATCACACATGGACAGTGTGTTCCTCAGCAGCATCTTCATCCCAGTACTTCCACACTTTGCTTGTTGTGATATGGAAGAAGCGAGTCCACAGTAACACCAGTCAAATTGTCCTAACACAGCTTTATCTAACACTGCCCCTTTTTCAGGTCAGTGACAGCAAGCAGCTCCTGAGCTGGTGGGAATGACAGGTCGTTGCCAGAATAGGTCCCACTTTCTCCTCCTCAGCAAGGAGACACAGCCTCCTGCATCAGTGGTGCTGGATGTTTTAAGTGTAGCAGAACTAAGTAACTCTCTCTCTGGGAGGGATTTCCAATTTTCCTTCTTTTGAGCGCAAGTCAAGTCAAGCACTGCTTCAGCTACTGGGAGACTTCAGCCATTAAATCCAGAGATCCTCCAATCCACAGCCCTTTATTAAGTAATTTTCTTCTCTCTCACAATTCTCTGTGGCTCCCGGACATTTTTCACCTTTTTCTGCTATAAAAACACTTTAGGATTTTCAAATGCTGAGACTCCCCGAACACTTTAGCGAGAAGGCAGCATACATTACTGTTTTCCTTTGTGTGAGCACCAGTTATTACAGTGGCATCTGCTGAACTTCTGTCACCATTTGCACTGTACATGTTATTTTAAGGAGCTTCTCTAGTCTGACCAGTCTGCACAGGGTTATGTTGGGGCCTGACATGTTGTCAGCACTTGTTTTATGTGCCCATAGTAGCCCAAACCTTGTAGTATATGTGGCTTGCATAAATGTGTGGGCAAACTGAGCCTGTGCTTTTCAGCACCTCATGCAGAGTATCCTGACTGCTCCAAAATTTCAGATCATCCTTAGAAGCAGACTTCTGCCTGGGCTCAAACAAAACCAGCAGCCAGCTCAAGGACCCACCTGGTTTCTGAGACAAAGGGGAGATGTTCCTCCCACTGCTGAAGCAGAGGATGCACGTGTGCAGACTGGGAAGGCTGGGGGGCTTGCAATACCTCACACTGAGTGAAATCACCAGAAACTGGTGGGAAGGGGTGAGAAACATTCACTAAGAGATGATACAGTAGCCTCTCCACCAAAGCCACTACAAATAGGGAAGCAGATCCTGCTTCCTGAAACACAGTCCCCACCTCCAAGGCCATTCCTCAAAGGCAGCCCCTCTCCTCACTGGGAGCAATCAGCAAGGGCCAATGGATCTGAACCCAAGCTAAAGCGAGCAGGGAAAAGATGTTCATGAGGAACAACTAAGGAGTACAATCGACTTGAGGTCCTGGAGACCTGCGGAGTGTTGTGCGCAGAAGCAGGATGGGTTTTTACTGCTGCCGCTGTTTGTTCACCCATTTCCGTGCCCTGACATCTGCTGCCACATTCCCAAGGTTTCACAACCACTCCTTCTGCCCGCCCGCGCCATGTGCCTGGTTCACTGATTGGAAGTGACAGTTCTGCTCCACACCCTGCCCGCGGGCAGGGGACTCACACTCGGCAGCCAAGCGGGTGCGCAGCCAGGGAACAAGCAGACCTCACTCAACACATTAAACCTGGAAGCACTGGGGTTTTAAGTCTGGAGAGTGCTCAGCACTCTGAAAACTGCTCCTTTGTGAGCTGGCACCAGGGAGCTCTGTATTTATTGTGGCTGATGAGGGGAAAAGATGGGCTGTGCTCCTTGCCAGACCCGGCTGCCTGTCTTGGATTGGGAAATCCAGTCTGGCTCATGCATCAGTACCAGTAATATGGTTGCTGCCAGACAATTCTCTCCTCTATGTCTGTGCAGGTTCCCCATGTCCTGAGGGAATTCGAGCAAACTTCTTCCTTATAGGCAGAACTCAACTATAATTTTTACTCCAAACAGCACTGCTCTCCTCAACATGCCACCTGTCCACCTCTTGTGATGGCTGTGCTGGTTTTGGATGGGATACAGTTAATTTTCTCCACGGTAGCTGGTGTGGCTCTGTGTTTCAGATTTGTGCTGCAATCAGTGTTGGTAACTCAGGGGTGTTTTTGTTACTGCACTTACAACAGAGTCAAGGGCTTTTCTGTCTTCTCACCCCACCAGCAAGTTGACTGGGGGTGCAACAGGAGTTGGGGAGGACACAGAGCTGGGACACCTGACCTCAACTGACCCAAGGGATATCCCAGAACATATGGCATCATGTTCAACTTGTTAAAGTGGTGAAAAAGGAAGTGGGGACATTTTGAGTAATGGCATCTGTCTTCCCAAGTCATCGTTATGCATGATGGAGTGCTGCTCTCCTGGGGATGGCTGAACACCTGCCTGCCCTTGGGAAGTGGTGAATGAATTCCCTGGTTTGCTTTGTTGTGTGCGCAGCTTTTGCTTTACCTTTTAAACTGTTTTTATCTCAAACCTATGAATTTTCTCACTTTTACCCTTCTCCCATTATTTTCCACATCCCACCAGGAGTTAAAAACACAACTCTACACAGCCAGGAGACCTGACAGAGCAATACTATGACTGTACACTAAAAAAACAAGCTCTTAACTTGAGTGCAGGTGTGCTTTAGGGTAAAACAGAGGGATTCAAAGTATCACCACTTACACCTGCTGTCCCCCTTAAACCTCCTGCAAATTGAGGAAATACAGGGACAGGCTTCCCTGCAAGTAAACTTTTATTAACCACAGGACACAGACACTATCAGTAACTTCTGAGCAGAGGAAAACAGATTACAGTGCAGCAGCAAAGGGTTCAGGCTGGTAGCAGCTCCCAAGACTGGTTTACTGAGTATGAAAATGCTTGTAATAATAATAAAATGTGAAATGGCTGTTGTGAGAATTCATCTCAGGGGAAGGGTTGCCAAGGACTGTGACAGCTCTGAGCTCTAATCCCAAGCATGGTGTGAGCAGAGAAAGGCACCATCCCAGGAAGGGGCATTTGTCACCACAGAACCTGACAGAACCTGGAACAGCTGATTTTGTTAACAAACTAGAAGTTGCATTCAATTTGCCTAGCAGAAACTGTGCTAAAGCTAGAGAAGAAACACAGAGTGGGTGTGAAGAGGAAGGCAGAGGAGCGGCTGGTGTTTTGTCACACACAAGCACTGTCTCAGCCAGGAAGCGTTGATTCTGAGTTACCTCAGATCCCGAAAAGGGAAAGCCTGAAAATGAGAGACCCACTGTAAATATGGAGGTGTTGATGTCCTCAAGGAGGGGAGACAGGTCACTTATAAAAAGCTATGCATGGAAAGCACACAAAAAAAAAATGGCACCTTACAGTCTGGTGATAGAAACCAAGATAAAGATCTCGTACTGAGAAGACTGAAGACCCTGATATTGAAAACATAATTGATGCTGTAAGAAAAAGCAAAAACCTGTGCTCCCCTCCAGTGTAACTGCACGGGGCTGGCTGAAAAAACACCCTACCATGTGAAGGCTGGGCACACTGGAGTGAATCCAACCAGCCAAAGACCCAACTACCTACTCCCACAGGTGTTCACTTCCTCAATCAGACTGCAAAGACATAAGTAGCTCAAAGGATCTCTCATTTGAGGGCGGCTGTAGTGTAACAGACAGGTATTAACGCCACATAGCACTGTCTCTTTGCAGATACCAGCTCCTGGGTGGGCCAGGGTACCTGTGTTTATTCATTCCTAGTGTGCCTTTGACTAGAGGCTGAGATACAGATCAGGTTTTTGCTGCATGGAACAAATGCCTGAGCAAAGCACCTGTTGAAATCGGCTCCAGCACTTGTTTCAAGCATCACTGGCCCAGCAAGTTGTTCACCCTCTGCTTTAATCCCTCCATCAGCATCAAGGAGTGGCAGGAGTACCCCACTGCCCCAGGAGGGGACAAAGGGCTGGGTTAAAGTCTGGGTTGTCTTCAGAGGCACAGGTGACTCAGAGCTGACAAGATAGTCCTGGCTACAAAGACCTTGACAGGAAGAAAAGATGAGGAGCTTGAAAACAGAGAGGAAACAGCTTCCACAGGCAGCAGCAGAGGCAGCTGCAGGGCAGGTGTGTCAGCACGGCCATGCTCCATCACCAGCGTGTTACAGCACTAAGGGGGCAGCACTGGGCGAACCACTGCCCTGCACCACCCCATCAGTTCAGACCCTGAGCTGAAGCCCCTCTAGGGTCACCTTTAGAAGTCTGTCTCACATTGCTGCAAAGAATAAGGTAGAATGGAGAGATGGGGCACTAGGCCTAGGGCCCACTTCTTGGGTGGTCTTGCACTGGCAAGACAGGACTCCAAGTCACCACATCTGAGAAACCAGACACAACATTGACCAAAATGGCTCTTCCTATCAATGCAAGAGATCAGCTCCTTCTACCTTCAACACAACTTTTAAGCAGTCTAGCACAAACAGAGGCAAAACCAAGAGAGCTTTCAGCACAAATTGACCAAAGTCAGCAGTCAAATTGAAATCTGGATTTTTCGAAAGTCAAAACTTTTCGTATAATCTTCCTACTTGGCACCTACATGATCATTCCACCATCTCTCCCAGACAAATACACCATGCTGAGCAAACACTCTGCTCCGTGTTCTTGCCTAACTTGCTTTCAAGTGCTGTATGAAGCATCAGGGGCACCAAACACACACGTGATTTTCAGCTCTGCACAAACGGTAAAGCAGCAACATCAGAGAGCAACCAGAGACTTCTGAGAAAGAAGTCCATGTAAGCAACCACTAATTCACACCTAGTAGGTTGCTGTGAGCAGCGTGCAGCAGGCAGCCCACCTGGGACATGCCTCTTCTTAGAGAGCACATTCATTAAACAGCCATCACCAGGCTCCTGGCTCTTGGTTTAGCAGGAAGATTGGCTCTTCCTGGACAGCAGTGGTGGTGTAAGATCTGGCAGTGAATGTTTAGACACAAGATCACAGACAGACATTCAAGACCATTTCAGGCAGACTGGTGAAAAGCTGATATGTCGAGTGCTGCTTGGTTTGTTTTGGGTTTGGTGGAGTTTTTTTGGTATTTGGTCTTTTTTTTTTAAACATGGCAGCTTTTCTGAGGGAAACGCACTTTAAAATGTCTAAGCATTCAGCTATTGTTTGGAGCTATTAAGCACGCTGTTCCAATCCCATCTCTGGCAAGCATCCCAATTAAGCAGGCATCTCGTTGATGAGCTTTCTGATCACATGGGATTTGTTCTGCTGCTGCATCTGATACAATACCTTCTGCTTTGAAGAATTTTCATGTGCAGCCAGAAGGAGGCCCCACCCTTCTCATTTAGAGAGAAAAAAAATTCTCAAAGCCAGCTTCCACTGACAGCATCTTTGGGAAATCAAAGGCAGTTGAAAGAGCAATCTCTTGTTTGTCCTGAAATTGGTGTGGAGCAAGTTGGGCAGCAGGAATGAGACCGTGAGCTCGTTTACTCTGAGCAAAGTGTGGGAAAGCAGGAAGGGAGCAGTCATTGCAGGGCAAATTTTTATTTTTATTCTTTGCCCATGTCTCCCTCATGGCACAATTTAGAAACCAGGGACCTTTCTCATCAGATAAGGTTACCTCTGAAATGAGAGCACTACCCAGACAAACCAACAGATTCAGTCTCAGAGGCAATTTAAAAGGCAGGAGCGAAATTCAGGAGAGTACTGAACCTGCAAGCTTGCAAAGTGGGAAGATGGGAACTTTCCAAAGAGGAAATCCCAAAGATGTTTCAAATAGCCAGCCAAAGACTGTCCACTATGAATTCCCCACAGAGGAAAACCCCAAACAGGAAAGGTTTGCTTTTAGTACAGGACTTGGAAACCAGTACTACTATTTTGTGGGAATTCAGGATTTCCTTCTGATGTGCACATACTTTCAAATGCCACAAAAAAAGAGGTGCAAAGACTACAGCAGATTAGAGCCTAATGCACAGCACAACTGAAGACTTTTTCTGTGGCCCTTTTTCTCTTCTGCCTCACTTTCCCATCTTCAAATTGGGAAGAACAAACAGCATTTTCCCAGCTTACATGGCAGCACCAAGATAAAGCTGCCAACAGACACACAAGCATGGTCAGAGTGACGGCAAACAGGGAAAACCCCCAAAAGATGGGAGGAATACGCCAGAGTGAGGAAATGCCCCGGTCTGGTGGCAGAGCACCATCATGAAGGGACAGTGGCAGTTTTCCCTGCTGAAACAGCTCCATCACAAGCTCTTACACCAAACATCACAACAGCCTCCAAAAAGAAGAACCCTTCACCAGTCTCTGGTGAGAATAAACCAGAGATACTTGAGCTTCTCAAAGCCAGGGTGACAGATGCTGAGTCTCATTTGGGCAGAGAAGCCAAACGTTGCATGTGGGACACCAGGCTGGTTCATAGACTTGTCCAACTTCAGGCTAGGAGACTTTGCCCACGGAATCCAGCCAGTCCTCTCATGTGGCATAGCACAAGGAACCTCACCCAACAACAGCACACCAAGTGCACATTGCCCCAGGAAAGATATTCAGCCCCAACTTTAAACTGAGAACTCCTAATTAACTCTCAGTGCAGCTTATTCATGTCAGCACTGAAGAGCTGCTTCAAGACCTCTGACATTTCTTAAAATATACACTGTGACAGCCTAAAACTCAGCTGACAAATGTCACCTCAGTCCCAGGTACACCAACAAGCCATTCTCTCCCTGCCATGACAGGGTTCTCCAGACTGAAAATCCATTTTAACTGACAGGCAAAAGTAGGGATAGACAGTGAAGGCTTCTCTGAACTACCTGCTCTGCAAACACCTGTCTCCCACATGCTTCCCTTCCAACCTGCTCTTAGTATAAAACAGGATTACTGTGAAAAACAAGTGACAGGGCTGTGACATTAGCACAAACTCTCTGCTGGGACAACTGTAGTGAAATGGGTCTCACTCTCAGAAATAAAAAAGTATTAAGGTCTAGGTAGGATTCATCTTCCCCAGTTTTAATCCACCAGTACATCTAGTCCAAGGGAGTCAGCCTGATCCTCCCAGTGTAAAATAACCATCCCAAATAGGATCCACTGGAATTGAGCCACTCAGAACTTCTGGGATGTACATAAATTAACTGGTCAGATATGCACCTGGTGCTAAGACCCTTCTACTTGATTCCCGGAATCTTGCAGCTCCTCAGTTATCAGAGGAAAGGAGAGACACAGCTTGCAAAGAGATACAGAAGTAACAGACACCCTTGTGGAAGATTGTGCCCAACTCTGTGCAGCACAGACAACTGCCTGAGCTCGAGCACAGGGGTGGGGGTCTCAGTGAGCAAGCAGAGAGACCTGTGGAACAGAATGAGCCTGACTGAGCCACTGCTGTAACTTACAATTGGCTGTAGCTGCGCGCCTGGGAGCATGAACTGCATCTGCTGAGCAAACATGGCTGCGGCTGTCTTCTGCTGGATCAGGTTGTTGCGTCCATTTATTTCAAGTTGTGTTTTTAAGTGTGGGGGAGGGTGTAGATACTTGCAGTTCTCTCGGGTACACCGGCCCTAAAAAACATAATGAAACAGCATTTCAGTGAATGTAACACCCAGGGCAGCCAGAGAAATTTAATTAAGGATTGTTTGGGTTACTGGAACAACACAATCATCGAGGCGGAGGCAGTTTGGTTGCCACTGTGCCTCTTTTGTGATTTTTCTATAACAGGTGAAGAGAAGAGCAACATGACTTCTCCTGCAGTAACATTAACTGAATACTATCAAGCTAAAGCCAAACATCAGGCTTCCTGATGTTAAAATGATTGTTGAAAGAAAAAAATCCCAAACAATCTAACACAAACACCAATATTTTCAGAAGCTAGTGGCAACAGTTCCAGAAACAACAACAAAAATTCCCTGTTTCCTTGCGTGGGCTGTTTTTCCCCTCCCTCCCAACACCAGACGACTTAATTGGCCCTGACAACCAGACAGCAAGGAAAAAAAACTGTCTCCACCACTTCCCCAGCTGTGCTGAGTAAAACACTGAGAGGACAGCTCTGTAAAGCACCATCTCTGATCCACAACATGCAGGTACCCCGAGATGCCGTGAACTGGCAGTCACAGGAGGAAGAACTGAAGCAATTTTGCCCCCTCATGCTTTCCTTTGTCAAAAGCCACCATATGTTGCATCAGTGACTTTCCCTGCCCACAATAAGCATAAGCACTGGAGATGCCAGCGGCTCCTAAAAAGCAAGGCACCATTAATGGGATCACTGCAAATCAACTGAAATCATCCACTTAGAAAATATCTATAAATTGTGCCCTTGCCTTAATAGAGTTTGCAAGTAGATGTAAAAAGATAAGGACCAAAAGCTTACTGAATAAGAAAGCTAGTAACAAATTTTGTCATTAAGATGAAATAATTCTTGGAAAGTAAGGGTTCCTTCCCCCCTTCTTTGTGTATTCCCTCCTCAGGAAACAGAGGCACACAGAACACTTAAATATTTAATGTAATTTTATGCTTAAGTTATTTGTAAAATTTTTACCCCAAAATGGTGAATTTTTGCGAGAACAAATTCTTTGGAGTCACTCAGAACCTATTAAAATGAGGCCAGATCTGAAGGCCACAGAGCAATTCCATGACAGGTAACTAATGATGGTTCCTGCAGCCAGCAAAGGCACAGGACCATCCATTACCCAGCCTATCTCAGATACTCTCAAGGGCTGGACATGGAGTTCTCAGTCTCAACGTAATTAAGTTTCCTTTGCAAAAGGGCACACCAGGTGCCTCCTCCTGTTAGCAGGATCACATGCAGCAGAGCTGTAACCCCATAAGGTTTTACGCTTCTGCACGGCACTGCACCCAGGGCTCAGGTGGATGGGAACCTCCTCGGATGCACCACTCCTGCACCCGGAATGCTTCTCTGGGGATTCGTAAGACCTGTGCAAACATACAGGTGGAATCACTGGACAGTCCAAGTACCACTACACAAAGCCAACACCATGACCCACTGCAGGGGCTGTTTTTGAACCCCTCATCAGGCTCCTTGGATTGCTGGGAGAGGGGTAGGTCACTGTAGAGCAGCCTGAAACTTGCAAGCTCTCTTTTGTGTGTTTTCCTCTGTCCTCTTTCCTGGTGGGGTAACAGCTTCCCTTGGGAGAGTGCTGCAGAGCTTGACTGCAGCGTGAAAGGGGCTGTTTGACATGTACCATGGGAACAGGCTCTTCTCTTATCTACTCCAAGGAGATCATAGTTAAACAAAAGGCAAATAATTAAATCCAAGAATGGTGGGCTAAACCCACTGGGACAGGGAAAAAAACCACTTCCAAACTTTAGCAGCCTGTCTTTGCGGAATGAAACTCTGCCCTGCTCCGAAAAGACCCTGGTGGCTCCCAACAACCCAATTCAAAAAGAAAGAGGCTTTTTAACGCTATTGTTTTGGCTTCTCGGCAATCAAACAGCCCCAGATCCCCAGCAGCGAGTTAATTGCTCACAGGCCCTGCGGATGTGAATCTTCATCAAAGGACACTTTCTCACATCTGTGTAAAGTGAGGGTAAATGGCACCATGCAGCTGGCTGGTGCTCAGACGACCCAGCACCAGGGGAAATAAATCTGGAAAGAGCAGAAATCAGCACCAGGCAGGTTGAGGTCATCTTTCTCATGGCATCTTTCCAGCTGCACGGAACCAGGACTCTCCACAGCCCTCGCCATCACCTGGGACCCAACAAGAGTCCAGGGTTCAGCCTCAGAGCATATCTGCAGCTTCCCAACTCTGCAGCTTCTGTGGGGCTGCTGCTGATCAGGGGCAGACCCCACAGAGCCAGGGGCTGTCGATGGCCTCAGAGCTGCTCTATTCTAAGCTCCAGTCTCCAAGGGCTTACACATCAGCCTTAGAAATTCTTCCTGGCTGTAACTTGGCACAAGAGCTTTGGGTTGGGAAAACACTAATTTCTACCAAATTTGGAATAAATCTGTGTAGATGCTTCTACACTGCAGGAATGGAGAAGATGAAAAAACAACCACCATTTTTTGTAAACAATACTTAGACACTCGTCTTCAACTTGAAAAGGACTTTGCTATTTCAACAGAATTGTGAATATCATTGATACCAGCAACCCCAGCTTGGTGCGAAGCTTTGTTCTACTATTTTCCTCAAAGCAGTTTGTTTAATTCCAACAGGAGGTTCTACAAACAGAACAATTTTACTACCAGGAAAAAGAGACTACACAGCACAAGGCCTTGGTCCTCCAGACAGTGCCTGTAAGCCAAAACCAGTGCCCACACAGAGCTACTGTTTTCAAGGACATGTGTCTGTAAGAGACAGAGCTGAGCAGATGCTGCTGCAGAGCGAAGGCTGTGAAGTGCAGCACGGCTGTCAGGCCTTCAAGGCTCCAGAAAGACTAAATGAATCACTACTGCACTCGGATCCAAACCCACACCTTTGGCCCAGCTCTTCCTAGTCATCATTTTGGTCCTGAGCATCACCAACCACTGCATTTCAGCGGGTGGGTTGGAAGCCACAGCTGAGTTGAGCTGCCCTCTCCAACACCCCAATAGGTACTTCATTTCTCAGACAATGAATTTTTGGAACTGATGATGTGACTAAGAGTGACACAAAATGCTCCCAGCTTAGACATCCTGGTATGAAACAACTTTCAGTATGTCTTACTTTATAGTGATGGGCACCAGTAGTACCCCCCGAACTCCAACACTGAGCCCTTCTTCCACACTTGAATCACAGTGCCCACCGTTCTTGGTACTTCTCAGCAACATACATGCTCTTCTAGACCAATTTCAGCTCTACAAATGCCGCCAGAAGGACAAAAGAGCTGCCGTTTTTCACTCCTCAGTACCAGCTGCAACACAGCAGGGAAAGCAACAGGGAACTGGTAGCAAATCTGCTGTATGGATACTGTGCTGGGGACAAATGAGGACAACCAGGAATACAACAGGAGAAAATACAACAGGAGTTAGGCCCCCAAGTTTCAGATGACCATATTTATGTGCAAGGCAGAGTTTTCCTGCAGGGACTAGCTTTGGCTACAGAACATCAAATGCTCAGCACACAGTATAGGACAATTCCAGTACTCTGCATGGAGAACAGCTGAGACACTCTCCAAGCTGAACGTTGTACCAAAAAGCACCACCTTAGCATCTGGAGTGGGTCAGTGCACATGTCAGGAAGGGGCACAGTGCTTAGAGACTGATCTGTGTTGGTCAGTGGCATGCTGAGCCTTTTGGGACCAGTACAGCCACCCTCTTGTAACTGGGAGTTGGCTGCTGTTAATTTAGCATGAGTTCTGACTCCAGGGAAGGCGCATTCCCACCCTGTCCCAGGTGGCACACAAGTCTGCAGCCAGGGAATCACCATCCAGTAACAGACTCTGCTGCTGGCCTTGGTAACATGCTAAATATAGCTGTATTTTCTGGCTCCTCGCAAAATGGAAGGAGTCTGAAGGACCATATTCATCAGCTGCTTTGCCAACTACAGCCAGGAGGGAAAAGCATATGGACTGCACTTCCCAAGGCTTGAAAAATGGATATTAAATATAAATCATTAAAGGATCTTATAAGAGTATCTGCTCCCCATTTCTTCCCACACACTCCCCCACCCTTACAGTAGGCCGCTGGCATGTGATTGACTCTGTGTTCCAACTTAAGTCATACTGTGATGGCGTAGACTGTAAATGGCTGGAATCTGACACCAGCTACTGTGACAGCACCTTGCAGTGCAACAAAGCCAGATGTTCTGAGTGCAGCACTGATGGCAGCACACTGAAATCCAGCAGAAAAACCTGCAATACACCTGGCTGTCTGCTGGGCTTAACCTTGTCATCTGCATCCCAGCTTGGATCAATGCAAATACGAGCGGGCTGGGTACTGCACCAGGCTGGATGACCCAGCCCTATGCACACTGCACAAATTGTCTCCTCACGGGCTGCTCGAGTTGAATTGTGCTGCAGAAACAAGGCTTCCAGCACAAACCAATGCTTGCTCACGTGAGCACCAGTAATGCAGTTTGCTACGGTCTCTTTAATCCCAGACCAGTGAGGGGCTCCAGACACATGTTTCTGGTTTTAATGACTGCACTCTATGTCCCGTCAATCACCAGGAGTTCTCATGTGAAAATCTTCACGTTAATGCGGCTTTTCACACTGGAGTCTGCAGTAGGCTTGTGCCCCGACTGTGCTGTCTTTTCCACAGACACTGATGACATGTGCAATGACTGACAGCAAAAAGAATGAAAAGAGACCAGGCAGGAAAGGATTTCCATGTTTTGCACAAAACCAAGCACCAAAACACAGCTTGTCTACATAACTTTTCTCTGCATGAAGCAGCAGATTTCCACCTCCCTAAGAGAAACTCAGTGGGGAGGCACATTCAGAGATGTGCTGGCCCTGCTTACTCAGTGCCTGTCGCTCCAGTGATGAGGCATGAAACGCTCTCGGCTTTCCATCCCACTCACCACATGCACAGAGGCCTTCTCCTAGTCATGGATCCTTGTCTCTGCCACAGCCTTGCATAGCTTTTACATATGCAGTAACAACTTCAGCCACCATAGTGTCTGCCCCACACATGGAGGGCAGGCTGCAGAACTGCCATAAATTGTTCTGCAACAGTGGGAGGCAGAAAGGGCAGAGCTCAGGGCTGCATCCCTGCCCATGCAGCACAGGTAGGAACGTGTACTGAGCAGCACCATGCTGCTCCAGAGGTCTACTCCTATTGCCATCTGCTCTCTCAGAAAAGAGATACTGGGAGGCAGACTTGGTACCTGGTAAAGTAAGTCCTTTGCCCCTCTGTAAGGACTTGCAGCTTCAACATTTCCTTTCATGACAGCAAACCACCAGAGCACTGGGAAGACTGTCCATGCACCAGCCCTACTCAAGTGCTTTGAGCTCCCTACAGTTTGTCCCTAGTCAGCTCCAGGGCTGAGCAACTGGAATGCTGGCTGGATTAAGTGGCTCATCCTGCCCCCTTCAGCGCACTGGTGGGCTCATCCAGCCACCTCCAATGCTGCATCACACTCCTCTTTCTACGCAGGTAGAGACCTATGTTGAAGGAAGGGAGACAACTCTCCATCTCACTGCTGGATCAAACACCTTCCACTCAACAAACATCAAATAGCATGGATATAGCATGTTTTCCACCGGAAAACAAAGGCGGCTGAAGCCAACAAGTCAGGCTGATCATTAGCAACTGTTACATCTCAAATAGGTGTTCATGCAGCCCAGCTGTCACTCGCTGCAGTTCAAAGCACAGCCTTGAACATGCCTTATCTGCAAGCTCTTTCTACAGCTAATCAAATCCCAAAAATGTGCCAAGTGAGTCAGTGAGAACTGCAACCTTGCAACCTGCCTTGAACATTGACCCTGGCACAACACATCAGGTAACTTCTGCTTAATACCAATGCTTTTCTCCTTGCAGTGTTGGAGCAGCTCACTTCTACAAGAAGGTTTAAAAGCGTAATTATGTGCAAAGCACTCCTTTGAATGTGTTCTCATGGAAGGCTCACCTACAAGCATCCTAAAAAGCAGGCCTAGAAGGGTGTAGTGAAGCGATACATCACACTGTGGCCCACACAGATCACCTATTTTCTTCGTCCCTATTACCTGTGTATTTCCCAGACACAGGGCTCTAACACATCAGTAACACATCAGTCTCCCTGTAGCTCATTTTCAACTGCAGTCTTGCTCCTCCTGCAACAGAAGCCTAAAACTTCTGGTTTAGGCCAGAACAGAAATTATTTCCTTCCTCTTTGAGGAAGGGTCCATACTTAAAGGCTGTGGTAACATCTACCCCACTTCCTCAAACCTCTCAGCTCTAGACTCTGCCAACCACCCCTCCCTCGGCTCTGTGAGCACAGTCTCCAAGGCTTTCCTCAGGCTGTTCCCCCAAGCCCTCCTGCTGTGGGTGCATGTGCAGGGCCCCTGACCAGTGAGGTGCAGGTACACAGATTATTTCACATGTTCCCCAGATGACACTGCTACTTTTACATCCCTGCACAGCATTTTCTTTCCTTCTAACAATGTAACATTTTTTCACTCACTCTCAACAAGCCTTTTCCAGAACCTCCCCTGACCCAGCTATGCTGCATCCTGCACAGGCAGCTGATTTGCTCAAATGCCTTATTTGGTACTGCTTTTATTGAACTCGCTCCTCTTTCTACGGACCACTTTGTCAACCTGTCAAGATTATCTGCAACTCTACATCTGGTTCTCTAAAGTGTCTGTAGTTTCTCCCAGCTCAGAGCACCCTATCAATTTAACAAGCATGCGCTCTCTGTTCCATCATTCAAGCCATCAGAACAAAACACAACTGAACAGCCCTGCCAAGCCCATCCTTCCAGACTGCCACTGAACTCAGTTTTCCAAGCTGTTGTGGATAGTCACATAAGAGTTTACCCTATGTTTTGCTCCCTGACTTGTTTGGAAGCTGATTTGTGCCACATCAATGACTCCTAAATCTAATGCCAGTATTCCATCCTCCCTCTCTGAAATAACCCACCTCAAATGCTTTTCAGTTCTACTGCCTTTTCTGCACCTCTCAGGACAACAGCTGGGATTCCAGAGAGTGCATGCTCTGGCATCCCTCCTGCTCCAGCACCCCTGCTTGCCACTGAGCTCAAAACTGGGTACAAAGAAGCTGGTAGCCCAAAGTTACTTTTAACAGCAACAAAAAACATAGAGCACAGCTGGCTGCTGACATTTTCCAAATGCAGGTGTAACACCCATTTACAGAGAGCCCAGAGACTGCCGTTATGGTGAGGATCCTGCTGAGAACAGATCACAGATAAAAAGAAAAAGCAAAATATATCTTTTAGGTAGCATTACCAGATGGCAATCAGCCTCGAAGGGAAGGGAAGCAATGTAGACTTCCTACCATAAAGGAGTTTCAATTTCAATGTATGTAGATAATAACACAAGAGTTAAGGTTAATTTGGTAGCTTCCAGGTATGGATGATACAGACCCTGTGAAACACATGTTCTAGCCAGGAAAGAGTACAGTTCATGAATGCAGAATTTGCTGGAAATAGAATTCAAACAGACCATAAAAAGCAAAAGCCACAGTTCTGCAGTGTCTCTAGGATGAACTCTGTCTAACTTTGAAATTCCCACCTCTGGGTCCAAAGAGCCACCTCCCTGAGCCTGCACAGACAGATGAGAAGAAAACTGCTGAGAACATCCCAGGTGCTATTTTGGCCCATCTCAGCTCCTCTGCAGTTGCTCGAGAATCCTTTTCAGATTTTATGCTGTTCTGAACGATGCTCTGAGCTGTAGCAGCAGCACGTCAGCTCTGACCCAGGGCTGCTCAGGTGAACAGGGACATGTATTTTGTCAGCATACAGAGGACAAGAGGCAGACCTGCCTTTTCACACGGCTTCAGTGGAAAAACCAGAATAGTTATCACAAGGTCCCAGGGCTACCAACGTTCCCAACACTCTCAAGGCAGCCCCAGCTTGTCACTGAAACAGCAACTAAGAATTTCATGGCTTCAATGAATGTCAGGTCAAGGCCTTTCGGAGCAAGCCTAGACTTGATGTTGACTGAAATGAGCGAACCTTGATGTTTGCATGATTCCAAATGAAAGCAGGTGACACTTCGCAGCTACAAGAGTTTTGGGCATTTTTTAACTGAGAGCTCAGAGTGAAGCTCAGTGGCATGGCATGTTCAAGTGCAAGGCAGTACACCAAGGAGATGTGCTGCGTTCACCCCACTCAAGTGAGGCTGGTACATTTTGCACACTTTTCCTCTCGCTACAGTTGTGGAGCAGAGCCCTGGGAAGCCAACCAGTAACCACAGGTGTTTGATCTTAAAAAAACCAGTTATATTTCTCTGTAACTTTAAAAAATCAGATCAGACAAATACAACCACTTCAGTCCAGGTAGGGTCTAACTCCATCTGAGTTAGAAAACTACAGAAGGAATGCAAAGCAGAGACAACAATGCCTGGCTCTAGGACTGGTGTTGCTCTTTGGCCTCCCTGTCTCACCTGTGTTACTGCTCTGCTGGGATATTTTTGCTTTGCAGGGAGATGGAAGGAAGGACAGGAGGCAGAAAAATGTCAGCATCATTTCTGTAAATGTGTAAGTCTAGGAAAAAAGCTGCCAACAGCCAGCTGAGGAGACTGCTGAACAAACACTGCTGAAGACCTGTAACACCTTCATCTCTTTATCATTCCAGCCTTTGTGAAAGCCATCCTCTACCACAGACACACAAATCAGGTTTTAGGGGCAGTTTAGCAGCTGAACAATTCCAGCCGTGTATTAAAAAAGTACAGAGCACACCACAGTGCCTCTGTCACACCAGGTTAAGAGACATCAGATGCAAATGCCAGGAACAAACAGATGCACAGCGTGGCCAAACCCTCCTGCACATGCCAGACCTTCCAAATACTGTGTGTAATACTGCAAAGCACTTGGACAGGGGCAGTTTCCAAGATCAGATGTGCTCTGCTGGGATTCAAACATGCTTATCTAGGACTTGCTTACAAAGTCTGCAGCCTCAAAATGCTTGTCAAGTTTGTTTTTGTTACACAGCTCAAACCAGAGCAGGAGAGAAAAACAAAGCAGAGACAGCAGCGTTTCTATGTCCTCATCTCCCTTTTTGGGAGCACCTTAACCAGTGACAGCCACTCACAGCTACTGCCAATAACTTCAAACCACTGAACTCGGCAGGCAAATCCAGCTCTATACAGAAACAATGGCGCCTTAGCACAGAGTTCAAGTATTAAAACAAGTACCATCACCCTGGCATTTTAAAATATATTTTAATTAGAAACAGGGGGGACATGCAACTACTGCATTCCAGTAGACTCTAAGCAGCCACAGGCACTAGCCTAAATTCCCAAATCCTTATTCACCTGGCAATTAGGGAAGCTGAGAGCTGCCGTGAGTGAAGTTTTACTTTTGCACATTGCTGAATACAGCAATGTTCCACTGAGTTTCCCCAGGACAGCACAAAGAGGTCGTGGCTGTCCTCCTGCTTTCATGCAGGATTTTCATTCCAAGCTGTTTATTATACTTGAAGGTTCTTACAAACTCAGAGCAGTTATTTTGTTGAGGAAAAGCCCTGTAGCTCCTTCATTATATTTTTACATCTTGACAACTCTTTCCAGCTCTGTTCTCCTGCCAAGCTCTCTTCATTGAGGCCAATGGCACGCTCTGTTATGCTCGATGAAAAAAAGAGTGTATTGATTTTAATGTTTTTGGTTTGTGGAACATTTTTGTTTGCTCCAAGCAATGGACAGTGTTTACCAAGTCCAAGAAATATATATTAAAAGGGTATGGCACTGTCAAAGTGTATTTTTTGATCTGTAGAGACACAGAGCAGAAAAACATGTTTATCTGAGAGATTACTATTTCCAATAACAGCAATCTCATGCCATAAAAAGAGAGGAATAAGGACTTCATCAAGCTTTCTTTTGTATCCACCAATACATTTTGATCAGGCTACATTTTGTGAACTGTATGAGTTTGTTACCACCACATACTTGAAATGAGGTTACAACAGAAGTATCATCAATTCAAAGTTCTGAACAGAACATTTTTCATGTGTTCCAAGTATTCCACTACTCTCCCATGTTCAAGAATGTTCAGACCATAATAAAATAGGCTTCCTTTAATACAGTATCAAATACAGACTCTGAAAGCAAAACAAGACTTTACAGACCTGCCTGGCCACAGACCTGCTCGAGAAAGTGATCAATAACAATTACAAAAGAAGGCATTTAGTGTCCAGTGAAGAGAGGACATTTAGGAACAGGTTTAGCCCTGGGACAACTGCACGTGCTGAGAGTAGGCCTTGGAGCAGTTGACATCCTGCAATGTTAATATTCCTGTTTTTTTACTTTTAAGTAAAAAAATCAATTCTACCTGGAATATAGAATATAGAATACAGAAACAATAGCATGTCATTGATTTTTCTTCTGTAATAAATTACAAAAAAAGCCCGTGCCAGTCTCTGGAACAATACTGCACAAGGACTGTATTAAAAAAACACCACAAAACCCCACAGAAAAACAAACAAAATCAAACTTCTCATATGTCTTCCACCTTCTGTCTCCCTCAGTTCTGTCTCTCCTGATTGCTATTACACCAGGCCAGCTTTTGAGAACACCAAGTGCAGTTTCTCTTGTCCCTTAAACCACTTTTTCATTGCAAATCCTGTAATCCAATTCTACAACTTTCACCAGCTGAATCTGTCAAGGTCATATGGAAAGTTGATGCTTTTGACCTTCCTCTACCTACAGTGTCTATTGAATATTACAATTGCAGCAGGCAAACCACACGTAGACAGAACCAAGCAAAGTACATTAAAGCCCAAGAGAATAAATGTTAAAGTCCTGTGTTCATGAATACTAATATGGGACGCGTGACCACCTCCGGCCGCCTCGCTCCTGGAGTTTACACAAGGGACAAGGCAAACAGGGAACAGCAGAGATTGATGAGTGTCTGACCTGGGCCCTCCCTCCTGTCACGTGGAAGGCAAATTCATGCTCAGAAAACATCATTCTCACTGCATTTTGGAAAGCAAAATGAAACTGCAAATGAAAAGATATGGGGGTGGATGGGTTTGGTTTGGGGTTTGTTTTTAGAAGTTGGCTGAATACAACCATTTACCAGCTGAGGATTAGCCCAATTTTTGTTTGTGTTGTTGCTTTGCTCAGAAAGCAACAGCTTAATGGGCACAAACAGATTCCTGGTTTTCAAAAAACAATGAAAAAAAACTTTTAAAAAAATTAATTCCATCTGGACACAACAATTTCCAGGGAGAATCTTCAGTCTGGAAAAAATAACTGTGCAGGATGTGCTTCAGCCTCAGCTACTGAGGGGCTGCCAGGGGGCAACGCAGCAGTGCCCAAAGTGGGAGGGGATGTGGCTGGGCCCTGCTTGGCGTGCTGGTGACTCCTCCCAGGGCACACCATGGCACTGCCAATTCTTCAGGTGGAAATACCAAGACATGTCAGAACAGGACACAACAGTCCCTCTGTGCAATGGCTTAAGCCAACAAAAGCTGTGAGTGCAGGGAGCAGCAGTTGCAGCGATACAGAAGGGTGATGTTCTCAGTTGCCACTGCAAGATTTGCTCCCAGACACCTGTCAGAGTCAGGGGTCTGATGTTCCAAGGCACACAGGGCACCTTTCTGTTCTCAGCTGAGATCTGCCCAACAGAAGAGTAAAGCCAGCTCGGCCTGCCCCTCACCCTGATGGCCCACTGATGTCTCCAGACACTTTCTCCACAGCTGTGCCCCCCTGGCTACCGTTCAGCTCACCAAAGACCAAGCTTTGGCCTTGTGTTCCTGCTTCAACCACACATGACAGGCAAATTTGTGCAGAGCAGCCCAACTCCCCTCCACTCTGGCTTTGTCAATAAACAATCAGGCTACCAGAAAAGGGCTGACTGTGCCACCAACTCCACATGCTCTCACTCATCTCCTGAGCAAGGACCCCAAATCTTTCTGGTCCGTGCCAGGCCTCAGATTTCATGCCCACAGTACAATGAACTTGCTGCTGGTCAAAGGATTAAAGGTGCAGATATAAAAAGCACCTTCAAGAGAGCTCCTTCAGCCTGCTAAGCAGAGCAGGCAAGGACCACACATATCACATGGCCCCGGCTTCCAAAGAGGGCATTCAGCCCAATTGACACTGAATCACAACCCTCCATCTAGGAGGCAGTAAGGCTTGAAGAGAAGGGGAAAAAAAAAGGAAAAAGAATGAAAAACAACAACCCAAAAGGAAAAGAAAGGCTGCCTTGCCCTAGGCAAATATTCTACCTTGGTCAGCTTTTCCAGAGTGATCTATTTAGTGTGCTGTTTATTACAGCCAGTAACATATGCACATTTAAGTCACAGAGAGGATTTTTCATTTACAAAACAGCTTCAGAAGTGCCCTTCAAGCAGTGTCTGGCACTAGAAAGCAGATATGTGACCAATATTTGCTACTATCTCAAGTGAAAGGAAGGTTAAGGCAGTGTAAATGTTTGTTAAGAGTTAAGTCCGTGGAGCAGCACAGCAAGCTGTGGTGGCAAGAGGACAGGCTTTTTTCTGTGGAGGTAAACACGATAGGCTCACAACGCCAAAGATAATACACTGCCATCTCTACAGGCAAAAGGAGAATTTGGCAATAACAGTTCTGGGCTAAAACTGCAATTAGTGAGACATATTTAACTGCAGTTCCCATGCACTACTCACAAGCGCCACACAGGCAGCCAGCCTTAATGAACGGGATGCCAAATTCTGTGCCAACATCTGAAAACCTGTTAATTTACAATAGATTTATTAAAACAACCTCAGCCAAAGAAAAACTTCTACCTGTTCTAATTACAAAACTCTTCACACACCCCTGTTCCCACAGTCTGTTATCCAGCCTCGTGAGGGTCTGTGCAGATTCACACTCCTAACCTCACTCAGCCAAAGATCCGTGCTTGTCTCTAATTAAACACAGGCAAGTAACAAACCCTACCCAGGAACAGTAAGTCAACACAGAGGCTGCAGAAACCAACCTGCTCAAGGAGGCTTTCTGCTAACCCTGTATTCCATGCTGACCTAGATACCCAAAATTCAGGGTCTTTAGGTCTCTACACAGACATACAGCTCAAAGACCCCCAAAATCTACCAAGAGTGGTCTGTTTTCTCCACGTGACACCAGGAATGGGGATTAACTGATAATGCATTTAGTAGAAACCATGATTTCAGCTGCTGAGAGGTTAATTCCGTGTAGCCGCTGATTAGATCTGCTCCCTCTCCTGTAACAAGAGCTGCAGGACAGGACACTGAAAAGGTTGTATGCCTAGCTGGGTAGATGTATCCACTTTCCCCTGTGGGATGCAACTTTTAGCCTGACCTAAATTCTCCTCTGAACAGCATTGGGGTAAGTGCCAGAACAGCTAAGAAAGGAATGTGTCGTGCGTTTGCATTCATGTGTGTCTGTCCATCCGTCTGTCCCAGCTGACCAACAGGAATGGAACTGATCAGGGCTTTCCTTTCATTCGCTTGGTGTTTTGGAGTCTGTGTTTTAAATAACTGACAGATTTGCTTTTTTAGGTTTGAGAGCACAAGAGAAAAGCTGGGGGAGGTAGAAGCAAATAAAGCACATCCATGTGGACGTGCTTGCTTATTCAGACTTGAGGTACAAAAGGAAACTGATCAAACTACAGTGGGGTTTTTCTGTCCTCCCTGTACTGCTGCTCTGCTTTCCAAGCTCCTGCTCTGAGATGCTTAACCCTGTCCTGTTCACTGGTGCAGTACAGACAGCCTGAGATGCTCAACCTTTTGTAGATGAGGAGGAACGCAAGGATTACCTTTTGAAGGCTGTTTTCTGTTAGAAAGCAATCTTAAACAACATTACTTCCTCAGGCAGCAGACAACTGACCTCATGTATTTTGCCTCTGTAACTGACAAGAGGTATCTTCACATGCAGCACAATCCCTTCCTAAAAGGGCAATAAGAAAAACACCTTTCACTGCCCTCATCGGGCACAGTTAGGATGAGTCAGCTGCAATGCAAATGTTCATTTGCTTTTAGGTGGGATGGGCCCATATAGATGGGGCTAGGCGGGATTGGAGGGATTTTTTCTGCAAGGAAGAGTGACCTTTCCTGAGGACATCTGCAGTCTCTCCCCCCACGTGAGAGGAGTAGCTGCAAAGAAGCTCCAGTGTCATTAGCAAGTCTGGAATGCAGCAGGACTGGTGCCTACGTAATCGAACACTGGCTGGAAAAACACTCTCACTGCCTTAAACCGAGATAGATGGACTTCTGATAGGGCCCCGGCGGAAATCCCTGCACAAACTTTTCTGTAAGTGCCTCTGATACAAGCCAAGAAGGAAAATTAAGAAAAGTGCAAACACTTCTCCTCTGGGTGGGCTAAACATTAAAAGGATGCTTAAAATCATCCTCCAATAATTAGCACAATCAAAACAGAAAAAAAGAAAAATTAACCCAACAATTTTCATTGATGTTTCTGTTCTACCTAATGTGAGCTGTACTGCAAGCAAAGACTTCTAAAGATTTTACATTACCGTGGACTCTTCAAAACCCCATGCAGAGAAACACAAAACAACAATGAAAATCCTCTTAATTCAATCTGTGCTTTATCGCACAACGCCGCAGCAGGGGATTTTTGGCTGTGGGAATACAAATACTCATCAATGCTACAGCTCAGGGTCCTGCTCCAGTTACTACCCAAACACAGAAGGAGACAGTCCCAGCCTGAAGAGTTTTCAGTCTAAATACACTAGACTTGGTGGAAAAACCCCAGGCGGCGAGGGGAAGCCTCAGCAACACCCAGACTGCATTCCAGCTGCTCTGTGCTGGGCTCTGCAGCTGCAGAGCTGCGGTTGCGATGCCCTTGATGCCTCCGGAGCTCCTGCTTGCCGGCAGCAGACAGCCTGCCCACCCCACCTCTGCATCACTAGCAGAAGTGATCCTTGCTCATTTGTCCCTCAGACCCCAAGGGACCTTTACCTCCCCTCAACTCTCCCAAAGATGGCAGAGGAGCAGTTTGAGTGGGCTCCGGTGAGAGAAGCCTGAGGCAGAGCTGGCATGGAGGCTGTGCTGGTCTTGCGGAGTAATCCATGCCCTGCTGGGACTGCCAACCAGCGGATGCTGATGCAGCTGGCAACGATGGGTGGCCGAGGTCCTTGCCCCATCCCTGAGCTCCCTGATTCTACGGGAAGTGCCCTGGGGAGGTGCTCTGCTTCTCCCCGTCACCCCCACCCCCTCCTTCCCTCGAGACTGCAGCTCGGTGAAGGTTTCCAGCATCGATGTCTTGCTTTTACCAATCCTGATGGCTCTCCAGCTCCAAAGCGCCTGAGTGACTCAGCCTGCCTGCCTTGCTCCAACTCCCACCCTGCAGCACATTCACCGAGGTTTTACAGGCAACAGGACTGACACAGCAGGGAGCCAGAGTCTGCAGGGAGGTAACCGTGATGATTACCTCTTCATTGGCAAGTGCACCGAAAAATAAAAATGACTGCTGAAGCAACAGGAGAGCAAGAGACTTCTCAGGCTTTCTTGTTCAGTCTCAGCAGACAACACATCAGAGAGAGGGAGGACAGGGGAGCTGCAGGAAGGCTTAGGGACAAATAGGCCCGAAAGGGGAGGAGGAAACAGAGCAGAAAGGAGAAAGAGGGCATTAGAATAAGATTGCAAGTCTTGCACCATGGGAGCAAGATGTGGGAGGGATTCTGCAAAAAGCAGCAGGAGCATCCTTAACACCTTCCCTTACAACATTTGGGAAGGAGTGACAACACTGTCCACAGACAACTCCCTGGCTTGGAAATCCACTGTTTTATGAAACAAGATTCCCTCAGGTGGAGGAAAGCACTTTCCTTCCTACCGCTAACCTCAAACACCATTGCCTCTGCCACACCTACAGGACCTTCCTTGAAGGCTCTATTTCCAGCTTTCAACTCCACACCACCCTGACCACTCAAGTGCTACTGCACAGGCTGAAATGTCCAGCCCCTCGAGGCTCTCGCTTTCTCCTGGCAAACTCATTCCGGGCTCACTATCTGCAGCATCACGTGTAAGGGACTCTGGGAGCAGATTCCAAGCCCTGCACACAACACAACCCTGCTGGAACTGATCATGTGGGATCAAGCGGCACTCAACGGCCGCAAGCTTTACTTGCGCTCTGATCCTTCAGGAGAGGACAGCAAGAGCATGAAATGCTGGTCAGTGGGAGTGGCCAAAGCAGTAGGGATTACATGCTGAGGTTTTGTATTCAAACTTTGCTCGGTTGTGGCAGGGCTCTTTAAGGACCTAATCTCCGTGTGACTGTTCCCAGCTATGCCCCTGCGGATAAGGAGGACCTAGAGAAGCACCCTCATGATGGCTGTGCTCTCCAGGCAGCCTCATTGTGTTCACAGAATCGATTGGGTTGGAAAGGACCTCTGAGATCCTAAGTACAACCCTTGGTCCAACTCCAGTCCTTTTACCAGATCATGGCACTCAGTGCCACGGTCAATCTCAGTTTCAAAACCTCCAGGGATGGTGAATCCACCACCTCTCTGGGCACCCCATTCCAATGCCTGATTACTCTCTCTGGAAAGAATTTTTTTCTGAGATCCAACTTAAAGTTGCCTTGGCAGAGCTTAAGTCCGTGCCCCCTTGTCCTATTACTGAGTGACTGGGAGAAGAGACCAACCCCCACCTGGCTAGAACTTCCCTTCAGGTAGTTACAGACAGTGCTGAGGTCACCTCTGAGCCTCCTCTTCTCCAGGCTAAACACGCCCAGCTCCCTCAGCCTCTCCCCATAGGACTCTGTTGATGCTGTCCTGGCCATCTCCTCCACTCGAGAGAGAGATTCCACACTTTCCTAATTTCCCCTCTGCCTGGAGAGCTGTCTCCTCTCACTAAGCACCCAGAGCTAGTAACTCAAAGCAGAAGTAATGAGACAAATAAAGCAGCACATTTTGGGTTAATGGTTTAAATCCTCATTTCAGAACCTGGTGTCGGTACTGCTGGGCAGATGTGGACATCACTAATGCAACTCAGATGGATCCAGACACTCCTGGCTGTAGTGGTTGTTTTGGGTCTTTCGTTGACACCAGTGTAGGAGAGATCAGCTAAAACTGAGTGCAGTGTTCATGGCGAGTATGGTCAGAGACAGGATAAAACTCAGGGCACACCTCTAACCAGTCACCTGGGCAGTGTGTTGTGATACCATACCCATTCTGCAGGATTCGCTAAACTGCTCCTGGTCCCGATTCCCAGGACTATTAATTACAGCAGAATTTGCCTCCACTTTTTAATGGTGCTCTGTGCACCTACCTCAGGAAGGGGAGGGTCCAGCAGCACCACACAGCAGGCACATGCTGGGCTGGGTGCTGGGTCCCATGCAGCCAGATTAATACACAGAGTAACTTGTTTTAAACATTCACATTCCACTGGTCCAAGAGGAAAACCTCTTCCCCAGAGCACAGGCTGCCACCTTCCAAACAAGGTCAGACACTGACCTCCTCCCCCACCGCCAATGACCTTATTAGCACTGATCATGGTTCTAATAATATCCCGCATTGTAAGCGGGCCATCTGCTGTAACATTTCACTACAAACTTGGGGAATTGCTTGGTTTGAGTGTGCTAATGTTCCAGCAAGTCAGTTGTACTCCCTCAGGAACATGCTTCTTCCCCACAGCTTTAAGCTAAATGTTGCAGAAAGGCTTTCCAGCTCAGAGTTGACGCAAGCAGGGAATAGCACAGAATCATTCCCAGGTGCTGGCTTCAGACAGAGGAGATAAGAATACAAGAGTTATATGTTAAAAATCCATCATTCCAGCACCACATATCCAGCATGTCACTCCCCTAACAGTGTGGACACCAAGTAACCATGCCACCACTGAAACCCAAAACCAAGGCTAAAACAGATGTTCAGAGAGCCAGACATAAAGCCCAAGGTTCACGAGAGATCATCACTACTTTTGTGCCATGTACTTTCTATTGTGTGGAGAGCTGAAAGATTTTACTATCCTAACACTTTAGCTATGGTTAAGCTCAATATTTTCACTGCCATTTCAGGAAAGGCGGCTTTCCTAACAGACCAGTAAGTCTGCAGAACTAAACATGTTTGATAGCTTTTCATTTAGAAGGAGCCAGGATTTGAAATGCTTACTCACTTCGGACACCTGCCTGAAACACCTAAAGTCTTGTTACTACAGCAGCTCAGTTACACTCAGCCTTCAAAGAGATTTTCTTTTTACTGCTCCTGTTAGGTCAAAAAGTGCAGTTAGGCACAGAGACTGACATTACAACACACTGAGGCGGTTTGCACCATCACAAGGCTCTGAAAGCTGGTTTTCCAAATCCTTGGCCTTTCCTCCAATCAAAACGCTGTCATTGGACATGGCATGAGAAGCTACATGGGGCAAGAAAGGGGGGTCAGCACTTGGGTCCCTGCTGTTTTATGAACAGTAATAAAGCAGTAATAATAAGCCAGAAGTAAAATTGTGCCTGTATGGGGCAACACTCACTCAAGGTCCTCAAAGCATTTATTTTAATACCAGCATAACAATATTTATAGGGGCAAATTTTCAAAGAGCTCAGCTCCTCACTTGGAAATCTAACCACTTATTGAAATGCTCTGTGGGAGATGTCAGATGATGGGCTCTCCAGAAAGCCTAGTACATCTTGTTTATATTTGTTTTAAAGCTTCCAAACAGAGCAATTACATAAATGCATGTTATTGCACCCTCCTTCAGATGGGTGAACCAAGTGGCAGAAAGCTACTGTCAGCAAAGGGATTACATCAAACTGCTGAAGAAATCTACCAACTCCACACGCTTGTTCAGTCACTTCTCCCCAAAGGCATCTTTCACCAACCTTCCCCCCCCAGCTCACTTCCCTGGCCTAATGCAATCAGGAGCACAGGGAGTCCCCAGGTAGCTTCACTGACACTGCCACAAGACAGGGCACCACAGCCAAGTGTGGCTCCATGTTTGGCTCCATGTTTACAAGGACTCTCTTTGTCCCAGATTCTCTCCAGGGATAGAGACTTGTAGCTTTGGGGCTTCTAATTCAATTCCAGTGTTAGCTACTGCTACACATCAGGGCTGGAAGATGCAATGATTGAACTTCCTTCCTCCCCAAGAGAATCTGGTAATGCCACAGCTTGCAACATGGCACCGGTTGAGGTGCCAGAGCTCACTGTACACACACCCCCTCCATGCTCTCTTGGCCAACTTCTGACTCACAGCCAGGCAAGGGTAAACGCAAGAGCAGCCACAACTTGCTGGCTGAGCTCAGCACCCCATCTCCCTCCTCCGAGGGCAGAGGAAACCAACCCCTTGGGCTCACAGAGCACCCGACTGCATTTGCAGTGTTACAGGCACAGAGCTGGTGCTGGCAGGTCTCAGCAGGTGTGTGTGGAAAGCAACTCTCCCATACTGGGAAGCTGAAGGTGGCAGAGGAAACGACCACGGGCAGTTCTGTTTTTGGAGACTGTCTGAGAAGACCACTTCTCTTTCTCTCAAAACCTGTTGCAATAGCTCACTCCAACACAAGGAGTTCTTTGCTGCCCACAGGAACTCTACAATATTTAAAATCGGGATTAAGTATTTTGCAGAACTGGAACCTCAGTCTGGAGGGCTTTGCCCTTAAAATAGGAAAGCAAGCCACAGGAGCACGAGGTGGCATGCCACGGGCCCTGGAACATTGCAATATGCCCATAAAAGGTTTCAAAATGTATCTGCCTAAGAGCTCACAGAAGCTCAGAAGGGTTTAGAGTCACATCCCAAAAGAATTTCTCTCCTGCTTTTTTAGGCAAGTGTGAGCAGCAGTCAGCACTTTACCATCATCTTCCCAACCAGAAACCCAAGGTTACTCTTGGCTGGTATTAATAATGTAAATGCTGCTGGCTTTACCCTTTGAGGATGGCGGTTTGCTCACGCCACAGGGTGAAGATCGAGGCAACATGAGCTGCGGGCAGCAGCAGGGGCCCTGTGTTGCCAGGGCTGGTTGGTGAGGAAAGGCAAGGCAAGGCTGGCAGCAAAACCTCGCTGCTGAATTTGCTTGGCCCATCTCCCTGAAGAGGCTGAACTCCAAAGTGTGGTCTCAGCAACAATCTGTGGGCACAATTCTGCTTTCCAACATGTTCAAGGGGAAAAGCACACAAGTCAGAGGCCCAAGGAAAAGATGCAATAAATTAATCAGCTGCAGGAAGACAGAAAAGGACTGTGGTCCTGTGCTTGCCCCTTGCACTGGGAGTGCCTCCCAATGTACCAGCCTGTGCCCTCACCTCTGCCAGCCTCTTGAACCTGACCCAAGGACACCTCTCATGAGACTGGCACTCACACGCTGCCAGGCAACAGTAAAGGCATCTGCTCCTGTGTAGGCAAACCCTCAGGAGATCCGTGTCGTCAGGAGATCTGGGCACAGACAGTGCTCTCCATCCACTGCACAGCAAATACCCAGTCACCAAATACACATGGTCCACAGGAGTGTGAGTCTGAGGACTGTCAAAGTAGTATCAAGGTCCGTCTATCTTTTTCAGAAGAAAGTTGTAAAAGCCTGATCAATTAAGAAAATACAAGCTTCAAGTATTTAACTACTACTAAAAGTGCCATACTGATAGTTTGGTGGGCATTTTATTTCAGACAGCTCACTGCAAGACTCCTCACAGGCTCTTAACATCCACATCTGTACTGACAGTGTGGCCCCTCCAGGTCCTGTCTCCAGAGGCTCCAGAAGCCCTCTGGGATGGGTTCTACTCCTCAGGATTTCCATCAGAGCTACACGGTATTTCTAGGACTTCCTCCACTCTTCCAGCAGTGAGCTGAGAAGGTAACATCTGTGCAGGACTGAACCAGAACTAGACTATGCACCAGGAGCCTACAGACATCTCATCTCTCTTGCCATGTTACCATGGACAACACCAAGATTCACAAAGCACACATCCTCGGAAATGTAAAGGCCAAGATGAGGCTGCTCAGCTACAGAAAGACCCAGTAGAAACAAGGACAGGGTCAGCCTCTTCTCCCTCCACACAACACCTCAAAAATCACCTGTTTGCTTTAAAACACAGACAAGGAATTCCTGTCAACAACTCTTGCCTTACATCTTTGCAAATGGCTGGCAATTAATAAGACCTTCCTGCACCTCCCTGTCCATTGCTTTCCCTTCAGCAAAGACACCCAGTAACACCAGCCTGTTTCCAGTTACACGTGTTCATTGCCCAGCAGCTCCATGGAGAGCCAGGACCAGGGAATTCCAGACGCTGGACTTTATAGTCAGTGCCTAAGGCACTCTGTCCTCCTGCTAACCCTGCTGCAGAGACAGCAACCTGTGACAGAGAAGCAGAGGGACAGCTCAGGGCAGCAATCTTCTAAACTATAACACCAAGACTCACCAGTGCTCATCTGTAATGTCTCAGCCGTCAAAAAGTCACAGTTAAATGAAGTGAGACTACTGGGACATCAGAGAAACCATAGGATAACAGTAAACAAATCAAACGTGCTCTGGACAGATGTGTCTTGCAGAAAGACCATCTAGGTAGATTAAAGCAGCAAGTTGTATTCTTTCCCTGCAAAGCTGAACATGCCTAGAGGGGTCTCACATCATCTTCAAGTAACCAGCCTTGACCCCACAGAGCATCTGCCGTCCAGACACCAGGGCAGGCCTGGGAGATGCTCAGCCACAGGCAGCGCCAGGTGACCTTCTCCATCAGTACTCTCCATCCCACAGATGTGCCAAAAAACTTCTGAAGACACTACAGAGAGTATACACAGCATGTGTGCCAAATACAGTAAGCTGTGAAAACATGGAACTTGCTATAACCCACAGGCAAGAAGGAATCAGGCCTAAATTATTTTTTTCTCCACAAACTCTCCTATTCTCCTTCAAGTCCCACTCTACTTCAGAGAGAAATAGAAAGAAAAATACAGAAATTAACATAAGAAGACAGAGAAATACATTATTAACAGTCTTTATAAATAATCTTGAGTTTAAATACATTTTCCTCCACTTTCAGATGTTTGATTCAGTAGTTATAAAAAGCACTTATGACATGCCATAAGACACACAAGCATCCAAAGAGGACAGAAAGCTGCTGTGAATCTACTATTGCCATGCAGGCAAGTGGCTTAATGACTAAATGAAAAATAAAGGTCTGTCACACAGGTGACTTGGCTCAACACTGTTCATGTGGAATATCTGACTCTCTATTACACTAAGCTGAGACATGCAGTCAGAGTGTCTACAAAAATACCTTTTGGGGTTTGTTTGCTTTCTTCTTCATCTCTAAATATGTAACCATATGCTAAGTTTAGTGGGTGTTTTTAGTTGTTTCCTAGCTTGGAGTTTATTTAAATTTTAAAAAAGTAGATTTGATTTCCAAGCATTAACAGTCAGAAATAATTCCAGTCAAGTCAGCATAAACCAGATACAAATTAGCATGAGAACTGTAAGGAACAGCCTCAGGTACACCAGTTTCAGGATCATATGGTACATTTATTGCCCAAGTACTGTGAACGTTTTAGATTGCTGTGGGACTTTAAATACTATTATCAGAAAACAACTGCTTCTTTTAGAAAACAGACAATTTAAACCAAACTATTTTAACTTCTGATTTTATGACTGCTCACAGAAAACCCACCTTTTTATGGAGAACTGCTTTGAAATACTCAATAGCTTAACAATGTTTTTTACATTAGACCTCCCAAAGTCAAAATTCATACTTCTGAAATTTTTCACCCCACTATTTTCTGTCTCAAAATGCTCTTCAAAACTCCAATGTGCACATGGAAATGACCAAGTTCATAAATAATTTTAAACCCAAAAACAACAACAAAAAAAGAACAAAACTCAATCCACACCTCACAAAAGCTGGGTTTGTAATTTTTTTTCAACCACAAGTCCACAGTGCAGTGCGTAATTCAAAGCCTGTGAACACCTGATGTTCATTAGCTACATATTTTCATATCCTATATATCTCCTAATGCCCCACCTCTCAGCTTTTTTCTCCACTAGTGGCTAAAGATGCTGCTTTTTTCCTTCCTGACATGTTCAGAAACTGAAAACACAACAAACAATGCTCGCTGGCCAGGAATTAAGATCTTACCCCGCCTTCCTGATCCAGCCTGAATAGGAAGGTTAATGACTTGATGAGCACTCACAGACAGTTCAGTGCAGTGCCACAACAAACCTTTGTGGGAATCGCCACGAGCCGGCAGCCCGTGTCCTGACCCTTAGAAAAGCACCAGCTCTGCACAGGGACGGTGCACAATGAGCGTGGAAGAGAAGAAATTAATGAACTCAAAGGCCATTTGAGTCTACAGGGATGACATTCCATTCCTCTCCTTTGCTCAAAACACCTCTGAGGTTCCATGGAAGGCACCGCAGAGCCTTGGCCGCTGCCCAGCTGCCCTCACAGTCACTTTTGAAAGCAGGGTGGCCCAGCACGGCCCATCCTGCCCCTCTGACCTGCCCTCCACAAAGCAGTGCTGCCTGCCTTTCAATTCACACCAATTAATTCAGAGAACACTGCTTCCAGAATAACCAGGAGGGATGCACGAGTAGAGACTTAGAGCTCTCTTGGCATTGGATTAAAATTGCAGCTTCTTTCAAGCAACTATTTTTAAGTTTTATATCAGTCTGTTCGAGAAGGGTTCCTTCTGCCGCCTACAAATGTGCAAACTACCCCTTCCAAGAAGCACAGCTCAGGACAGAAAGACAGCCCTACAATTTCAATCTAATCAAGGCCCAATATTTCACAACCAAAGCACTGCACAACACACAATGCTGTGCAGAGCATGTCCTGGTGATTCCCACCCAAGAATCAGCGAGGACCCCATTACCTTCAGGAGTCCTGTGTTCTTCACAAGATTACAGGCGGCACACAGTCACCTGTGAAACAACCAACACTGAGGCAGCCTGGCTGCTTCTGGAAGTACTGCTCTTACTGCTGCAACAGGCACAGAACTGCTACAGGAGATTGAGGAAAAAAGGGAAAAAGAGAGATGCAGTAAGTGTATGGATGCTGCGTGACCTGACCTGTGAGGTGAAACCATTGTACCCGTGTTATCAGGAGTTCCTGCACGAAGGCATTGTTCAAGCTTAAGAGGTTTGTGAGAAAAAAACAAGCAACAGCAGTACACAATGGATGCAGATAAGCAACCTCCGAACAAAGCCCTGGGCGACTGCAAGACAAGGGGAAAACTTATTAGCTGCAAGCATCCTATATCCTGTCTCCAATAAAGCAACACAGATGTTCTGCTAATGCAGGGCGTGAAAAGACAAGAGAGCACTAAGCAGCAATTGAGCTCTACGAAGAAGAGAGGGTCGGTGTTCAACAGCTGTTGGGCATGAAGGCAGGATGGGCATGAAAAATCCCTTCAGCAGGTCTGAGAATGTAACATCTCTCTTGTCACCGGTAAGGGCGGCCACGTTATGGCCATGAGCCCCTCAACATCACTAGAAACGAGGCTTTGCAAGCCCAGCTCTGGCCAAGAACAGAACGACCATTGTTTGAGAGTTTAGTCACCAGGGTGGTTCTCACCACTGGGAAACGCCTGGTGCACCCACACCCGCCCAGAGCGCTGGGGACCGCAGCTCTCCGTGGAAACGCGGCTCTCCAGGAGAGCTACTGGATCCCTGGGTCTGGAGAAGGGAAGTGCTCCGAGACCCCTTTCGTGTCTGAGAATTATCTACTGTCTGTCATTAACCCTTGGTCAAGTGCTCTGCACAGTCAGACCTCTCCTCCTCCTGTAATTCCCAAAGACAGAGTTGTTGGCCCTCCATGAGGCTTTCCCAAACCCGAAAGACCTATTCCCTGGAAAACCTGTGCCACTTAACTACCACATGCCCGGCACCTGCTACTGTGTCAAGAGGAAACTGCAACAAAAACATTATTTAACATCTAGTTACATGGGAAACACTCTAAGCTACAGATTGTATATTCTCGACTCCTTTTGACTTTTTTTTTGAACTTTCTTAACATGGTGTTCCCTATCGCTGAAGTGGGAGAAGTGTCTGCCCACACCAGTGGGTGGGACTTGAACCCCACCTGTGCCTGGACTTGGTCCTGCACATCTCCCAGCCCAGCTGTGCAGAGGAGGCTGTCACAGAGAGCCTGGGTAAGCTGCAGGCTCTGCAGGGCCAACAGCACCCGTGGGGAAGCGTCACACACCGGGTGACAATGAACACAGCACAGCCAAGAGCCCGGCCAAGCTGGGAGCCCGCACAGGGGACACCTCCCTGAGACACTGCAAACAGCAGGCAAGTTCTGTTAGGGCACAAAACTACCCTACACAGCATGACAGCCCTCCTCTCTGTTCACAAATAAATGCCATAAAACATGATTATAATAATCTGTTCATTAAAAGTATCTGCACTGCCACTGGCTACAATTCAGAAGTTTCAAGGGCATAAAGAACAGGACTTTTTTTCCTCTTCAATAAAAAAAAATGTTTGTCTCTTGCTGTCAGCAAACCAGCAATGTAAATGAACATTTGAAAGTCACTGTATAACTAAGTTATTGCATATAATCAGATTAAAAAGAGAAAAAAACTGAATGCAAACAGAAAACTTGAGCTTCCTGGAAAAAAAGAATAGAGTGAAAATATGAAGAAGCCACTAACAGGAATGAAATGGGTAAACCAGTGTTAGACCAGATCCGGCTCCAGTCTGAACCTGTGCATATGTAATTCCACAAGTTCTGTTACTCATTATGCTCATAAAAATAAACCCAAATCTTTTCAAGCAACAGTTGAAGTTCAAGGGAAAACTTTTAAGCTTGTAAAATTTACCAGACTCTTTCTAGAAATTTTAACAGGTTAATTACTCTGATCAAAACATTAAACACAGTATCAAGAGTTCTCAAATGTTATCAGTTATCCATATGGTCTCAGAGTTTTTACCACCCTGTTAAAAACACATTTGAGAAGTCATACTTCTGGGAAAAAGAAAAAAAGTGCGTATTCTTTTCCCAAGAACATGATCGAGTGAGCCAGGAAAGACGCCCACATCCCTCTCCTGTGAGCCCCCTGTCCCACACCCCGACTGACAATCCAGGTCTTTGGTACATTTTGGAGGTCACCCCTGGAGTTCCAGCAGTGACAAACAATCAAGAGCCATTTCCTGCCTCCCAAACACGCAGTGCAAGGATGAGCAGCAGCCACGAGGATCAGCCATAGCTGCAACAGGCCTGGCAGAGCCACTGGGTTTGCATGTCCCCCACTGACAGCGTTTTCCCAACACCCATTTCTGGGAATGCTGTTCTCCAAATATTTTGGCAGCTCCTCATCTACCGGACAGCGTTAGTGCATCTGTAACTCTGTCTCTGGGAAATGCATGTAAAGCTGATTCATTATCTTAAAACGCTGCTTTCACTTCTGCTCATTAAAAGCACATTTCAGATCCCTGTACCAAGTGCATGGCTGACATGCTCTGGTCACTCAAGCACTTGGGTTTCAGTTCTCTCCTCTTATTTAAGTTCATTTGCTGCCCACAACCTGCACTCTCCATTTTGGGGACAGCTAGATCAGACCCCAGCTACCATCAGAAAATGCCCTGGATAAAATCCTGTCTCTCCTTACAATGCCTGGCACTCCTGGCAGTGGCATCCGATGTCAGACTCAGCCTGGATTTTGGGAGCTGCATCCCTGCAGAAACAATAAACAGCTGTTCTGCACATCCCACACCCCAGCACGCTGAGCCACTTGGAGGAGAAGGAAAAGCAAGTAAGCTTAGGTAATGCACACGTTAGACAGTCCTCACCTTTAGGGAGTCAAAGCAGGCAATAACTCGACCATTTTCCACATGGCAACTCCGTGACGGATGGGCGAACTTGCACTCTGCATCAGACCGAGAACAAGTCCCTCTCTGAAACTCTCGACACACTTCTAAGGTCAGCCATTTTGTATCACGAACCAGGGAAACGTTTACAGCCATATTAAAAAACAAAAATTAAAATGCAAGCAATCGCACCCTTCCGCAGGGCAATGCTTGCTGCTGATCTTTTTTTTCTTCTTTTTTTTTTAAAAAAAGGGTAAAAAAGTGAATTCAAGTTAAACGTGAAGAAATAACTAACTTGTTGCTTTGGTAGAACTCCTATTCATCAGCACTTAGGTTTTCATTTAAGTCAAATCGTGTTTCTTTAAACAAGAATTAAACATAAAGCCAATCATAAAATAGAAATCTTATCAGAACAACTGAAAATCAAATTAGAGGCCAGCTCCTAAAAGTGCAATTGTAGAAGTTAAAATACAAGTGTTATATTTTGTGCCACTGCCAAAGTTACTTGCAAATAACTGGCAGACTTTCAAAAGAATTCTGTGCTCTCCAGTTAATGGTTTCAATTATTCTTGCAAAAAGCATATGCTGCTGGCAGCACTTCAGTTTGTGGAATGGTCTCGGTCCTTGGGGAGAAAACTTCAGGTTTTCGGGGGTTTTTTCCTTCTATTTCTTGCTTCTAAAAATTACGGTTCGCGAGCACGAAAATAGGCAAAAGGATGTCTGATTTTTTTTTCCCTCTTTCTTTCCTTTCTCTTAAATATTTGCTACATAGTCGGGAAAAGGAAAAAAATAAAATGGCTGAGCAAACTGCGTGTAAATGGGGAGCAAAAAAAAAAAAAAAAGGGCAAGGCTGGAGGAGCCGCCGTCAGGGCACGGACTGCAAGCAACGCCGATTAAACAGAGAGGGGGGCGCGGGGCAGAGAGAGGCAGCCCTAGACAGAAATCCAAGCAGCGGTGGCTTCAGGAAAGGCACTTTTCAGCAACCTGCAGGAAAAAGAGAAATAGAATCAGGCAGGAGCCGGCGACGGCCCCGCTCGGCGGGCGCGGGCGGCGCCGGCGGCCATTGCGGGCACGGGGGCACTGCCCGCGCCCGGGGGGCGGCGCCGGCCAATGGCGCTCGCCGTTACAGCGCCACGCGCGGGCAGCCGACCAATAAGAAAGGCCGTTTCATAACGCAGCGCTCAGAGCGCGCCGCAGCCGCAGGACCCCCCCGGGACCGCGCCCGAACCGGGACAAGAACGGGGACAGGAACGGGAACCGGGACAGGGACACCCAGCCCGGCCCGGCCCGCCCCGGCCCGGCCGCCCCCACACGGCCAGCGCCCGGCGCTGCAGCCCCCAAGCCCTCCCGAACTAGGGAGTGATATTTTACTCCTTAGTATTTTTAACTGTTTTTTTGTTTTGTTACATCAAGGATCCCACCCCGCGTCTGCAGGAAGAGCAGCCGGTGGGTCTCGCGTACAAGGCTCCAGCTCAGCCCTACACCCCCTCCGGCACTTCCAAGGTGTTCCACTTAAGGCATCCCCAGCACAGAGCCGCTCCTGCGATGGCATACGAAGACAAACGACTGGTTCACACTCGCTCCTCCACAGATTGAGAGCCTACAAAACTATGAGCAAACCCGACAGGGAAACCCAAACCACACACACACACACACACACGGAAAAAATTAACTCATTCCTCACAGCTGTAGTTTTCCACCAGACCAAAGGCAACTCGAATTACTCTGACTCCAGCAGCCCGTGTTATACAACAAACAACTTTTAATGCATTCCTGTTCAAGGCTTCCTTGGCGTCCACTAAAATGTTAAGCTGTCCCTAGAGTCTCCCATTCTAATAATAGCTGTGCCATTGCCGCCTGATAGGATTGAGCTGCTTCCAAGTTCCCAAAATCCAGCCCTTTATCTTCCCAAAGTACGGCCCGGCCAGTTTTGCAAACACTTGACAGGCGCAGGATGCTGCTCGTGTGACTGCTATTAAGACTTCAAGCTTTCGCAGGAGAGGAGCCTTCGACTACAAGAAAAGGAAGCTTAAATTCCTCTTTTATTATTGGTGTGTTATTGCAATTACACTGATCAGTAACTGAAACCTACTGGAGCTGGAAACAATGGAAACAATGCTACCAAGGAAGAAGTGTGGGAAGAGGCTGTCAGCAGCAGCAGGGGGTGGGGCACAGAGGCTGTTTGATTCACAGATCGAATTATTTCAATTTAGAAAAAACAACGCTCGTTAAACCTATACTGCAAGTACTTTCTAGGCTTAATTAAACTCAAGTTTGTAACAAAAACTACCCAGATCCTTGCAATCCAGCTCACAACAAGAGCACAGAGCTTGGTCTGCCCCATGCATTTGGAAGGACCATTGGATTTTTGCACACCAGGTGGGGACCAGAGATTGCAAATGTCTTATTTGCTAAGAATGTTTTAAACTTCAAAGAGAAGGGGGAAAAAAGCACAACTAGCCATACTTGCATCTTTTGGGTTTCATAAGGACAAGATGCTCTAAATCAATCCCAATTTTGCAAATGGGTCAAATTTATATCAGAATCCCATTCACTGATGTGTGGGCTCAAACGAGCTCAGCAACCAGGAAAAGATGTGCAGAAACCTTTTGCAGGGAGCGAGGGACTAGCTGGGTGCAGCTCTTAAGAACGAGCTAGAACAGGTCAGATATGGGTGGGGATTAGAAAGAATGCTCTCTCAGAAGCTGTTCTGAGCAGACTGAAATAAAACCATCTTGTGGATTAAGGGCCTGTTCCACAGCTTCAGATTCCCAGGGAAGTGAGGGTCTGTCAGTGTCGGGGCTGGAATATGATGGACCTGACTTAACACACAGTTACACCACGATGTACAAACAGCGTAGTAACATCTGCCACTTCCCAAACCTTTTACCTCGAGAAATCCCAAAGAATGTAACAAACCAAACGCTGACCTTGCTCTCAAGCCACGCAGCTCAGGAGCGCACACATGCCCACAGGTATGTGCCTGCATGAACTGCTCAGTCCTCAAAATGAAGGGAATCATGTTAATGAAAGGTAAATCAAATGAACCCTAAACCCCAGTAAACTACAAATATAAAGACATTCAGACACATGTAAACATGGCTGTTATTTTTCATTTACACCTCTTGGTGGGAGGAACAAACAGAAAACTCTGAAGAAATACTTGCCAAGGTCCTGTTGATGAAAACTGTCCCTGCCCCACACCCTCCAGAAGGGCACACTCATCTGCTCCATGTGCAAGAGTGAGACACAAGGAATTTCCTGTGCTATGGAAACAACCCACCTACCTACAGACTGTCATCTCAGATCCTGGGAGCAGGGCTCCTGTACTGGAGGGAACCAAATTAATGAACACATTTTTCATACTGGGGGCCTCAGTTCCACAGCCTGCACGCCATCCAGCAGAGCACAGCAGCAGCACACATTGCGCCATCACTTGTTTTCTCTGCACTCAGGAGAGCAGTCAAGCACATGCTTAACTTTCAGCATGCCAACAGTCTTTCTGGAAAGAAAACCTGAAGCATGAACTTAAGTGCTTTGCTGAATCAGGGCCTAAATAAATGAATGTGTTTCGTAGGTTTATCAGGGCTGGGAGGCCAGCAAGCACAGACAGCAGTCACTGCATTTCGGCTTACGTGATCACAGCCCAGAGGAGCACGAGTTAGGCTTTTCTGCGAGTCAACAAATACAGTTCTGTCAATGTTTGGACTGCTGCAAATCCCCCTCCATGTGGCCACGCAGAAAGCTGGAAACGTGTGCATGCAGGGCTGACATCACCCTGCTGCAGCCAGGCTCCCACGCACAGCACCGAAGGACAGCACACCTCAGACAGGAACCCACTGCTGACAGCACAGAGCTCCAGCTCTCCACGTTTCAATTCCTGGCATCAAAACAACTGTAACTGTTTTCACCATAATGCATCCTTACAGTTCCCTTGTATTATCCCTTTTTTTCCCTTTTTTTTTGTGGGGGATGGAGGAGCAACTGGCATTTTTTCACTTTGTTCTCCCATGTATTTCAAATGAGAAAAAAAACAAAAAGCATCCATGCCAAAACCAACATACAAGGATTAAAAAGTCACTCCAGAAATCAGGGGCTTCATTAGCGTGCAGGAAACACAACAAAGGGTAGGTGCTGCCTTTTGAACCCTTCCCAGCAAGCCAGATCCGTCTGGCAGAGCTCAGCTCCTCCACTACCAGATGGGCCAATCCCATTTCAATGGCAGCAGCATCAAAGCTGGAGAAAGCAGCAGAGCAGAGAGAAAAGCCCATGGCCTTTATCCCTGTAAAGAAACTGTAATATCCCTGAAGCCCCTGCTCCAGGCCACTTGCTGGGCCAGGCTCTAATTGCCTGAGCTGCAGGAGGATGGGGCTTGCTCCAGATGTCAGACCCAGCCCTGCAGCTACCAAAGTGCAGGGGAACAAGGGCAGTCTGAGGAGCGAAGGTCACGCCGGGGCTCGCCTCTGGCGGGACTCAGATGCCCTCACCACTTGAGGTAACACGAGGACGAATGTATTCACTTGACGCTTGAATTCCTCCTGCTTGCCACGAAACTGATCCCCTTCCACTGACAGCCCCTATGGATGTCAACTTGTGAGGACACTTCCTGACAGCCAAGTTCAGGAATGGTAATTTATGTGACAGGGTGGATTCGAGCAGCTCCCAAGTGTAAATGATGCTATTTAAAAGAGATTTTTTTTCTTTTGAGAAGAAAAAAACGACTCAGTAGAAGTGCCAAGGTGGGTTCCTTATTTAACGTTTCTCAAAGATTTCTGGGTCATGATTGCTCAGTTGAGAAGCACAAGTGCCACTGCCCTGACTGTCCAGTGAGTGAAAACAGCAGCTATTCCCTTTGCCTGAAGTGGAATAGGGATAGTGCAGAGACACTGGAGTTTTCCCAAAGTCAAGTTCTAGCTGTGCCCTTTCTTAATCATATGTGATGCTGTCCATGCTCCTCTCCAACTGGAACCAGCAGGATGTGACAGAAGAATGGAGAACCTGCTCTGAGCTCAGCCCTGTACCGCCAGGCTACAGTGTGCTTTATCCAGTTTTGCAAGTTACAGTCAACGAAAGCTCACCCAGCCATCCCGGATGGAGGGATGCATGGATGGAGGGATGCATGGACACCCTGGAGGCAGAGCAATAGCAAAACTGCGCTTGCAAAATTAAGACCTCAAATCTTTCACCAACTCCACTACAACTTACATCCCACACCTATAAACGTTCACCGAGTGTCTACATATTGTGGGAGCCAAAGACTTCCTGGTTTTGGACATTCCTCAAAGCACTAAATTCAGCTGGAAGCACAACTGAGACACTCATCAGTCCTTGCACCTTTGAGACAATTCTGTAAACTTATCTTTTTATTGCATCTTAATGGGTATGGAAGAGCTTGGTGTGCTCACCACCTGGGCCTTGATAAGCCAGAATGGGGAACTCCTCACCCAAACAGCAGTGAGGTGTTTCCACTATCAAACACTTTTCTAAATAAACACCGTGCTCTTGGAAACACCGCAAGGCAAAGAGAAATGGGAGCAAGTGAAAATAGCCCACTGAACTGTTTTGTTCTGAAAGAGAAACAAAACTCTGTAGGGAGAATACCACCACCAAACAGCATTTTCACATTCCTATGGAAAACCAAGTCTGAGCATCTTTCCCAGTGCTTCCTCTGTCCTCCACTTTCACATCAGTAGTAAAGAATACAAGAAACTACATCCTAGCTTATCAAAGGAACCAAAAATGATAGTCAAGGGCAAGATTTTATGGGGACTGCTGCCAATTATTGGCAGCAATGCATGAGGTAAGATAACCCCCACTTGTGGGCAGCTTTCAGACTTAGTGAGGAGGGGAAAAAAGTTAAAAATAAAAAACTTCATCTAGGACTCACAAAGCCAGGAACACGATGACATTAGCTGAGGTGTCTGACATCAGCAATGTTCACTTTGGCCCTCAGAAAAGCCCATGGCAAGTCAGGTGCTGTCATGATTATATCACAGGGCAGCTCTGCTTTACTTAGGACTGGTCCAAAAGTGCTGGTTCACAACAGTAAAAGAAACCACAAAAACAATCCCCACAAGGTCAAGGAATGGATCCTCCATTGCTGAAGTCTCAGTTAGAAGCCTCCATCACATAAAACCCAGCACTGCTCGGATTCCTATAGACTCAATTTCTCTGCTGTTACAACGTTGACAGTTTGCACACAGCGGGGCTGCCTCCGACATGGGCCAGCTCTCGCCCCCCACGCTCATATGGGCTGTGCACTGGGACAGGAGCCATCTCAGCAATAGCAGCTTCTCCACAGCTTCTCATCACCTGTGCACTTCATGAGCTTCAGTATCAAGCCTGAAGAAGGTCAATTTGTTTTCTATCACCCATAAGAGGTACTTTTGCTTTCAAATTAGAAAATAATCTTCTACTTTTTGCTCTGGCCCTCATACTTTAAAACAAACACTTTAAGGATGTGGTAGACACTTTGAGTATTTCCTTTGTGAACATTCTGTACCTGGACACTTTCTCCCTCAGGGAACAGTTTACTTAAGGTAGACCTTTACAGCTAGAAGAAAATAAACCTCCTTTTGTTCTTCTACCAGTTACTCAGAAAAGGAGCAGGTTTCCTCTACCATGGCCATGCATGAAAAGTTTCTGTTCAAGGTCTAATCGCAGATGTTGGGGGCCATGAATCACCAGGGATCACACGGCATGCCAAAGAGTCAACTCAGCCCCGAGTGCCGTCTGTTCAGAACAGGATGGCAAAACTCAGAAATAAATTATAAACCCACGCAAATAAAACCCCCTGATGCTGCTGCAATGGAAAAGCCTCTCTGGAAGGACACAAACTCACTACAGAAGTGGCTGCATGCACAGGATGGATGTTTAAGGATGCAGATACCACATGTCTGTGCCGAAGGAGCCAGTAATGCTTGTCCTTCTCTCCCCATACCCGCTCTGGCTTAGAGCGACTTTGGAGCGTGGGGTTACTGGTCGTGACCTCTATGGAAAGAGCAGCACAAGGAAAATCCTCCTGCTTCTCAGCAAGGAAGGCGGCACAAACATTTCCTACAAGGCTCGCCAGCCTTGCTAAAGCTCCTGGATTTATGGCACCCCAGAAGATGGCTGTGCTGCTCTGCAGGGCCAGCCCACTGGTGTCCTTGGGAAAATGGCTCATCCATCACTTGCCTTTGGGTGCTTCCCACTGCTCTTAGCTGGCCTGGCATGACCTCAGCATCCCTCTTACCTGCAGAGACAGCAGCTGAGGAAGCAAGGAGTAAAAAACCCAAAAAAACCGGAGATGTAAAATAAAGCAGTAGGAGGGAAGGAAGCCCTTCACTGCAGCAAAAATAATGTGTAAGTACAGGAAACTTTATCCTCCTTTGTGTACATGCAATTCTCCACATTTACACCCTGCAGCAAACAATCACAGGAAAAATTAATGCAGAGTTTACAGAAATACTGAAAAAAATCCCTTTGTTTATAAAATCTATCATTCTTCACTGTACATTATCGTGCCCCTATTCCCTCAGCCACTCAAAATCTTCACAGTCCGTTTTCCTTCTTCCTCAACCTCTAGCACCTCTTGTCCACCAAAGTTCAAAGAACTCCCCTCCCCTTCACTCCTGTAGGATTAGTTGTTCTTCAAAATTCCTCCACAGGCAAATGGATGGGAGTTATTTGTCACTATCCACTGATGATTTTTAAGCCAAAAATATATTAGAAAAACACTGCAATTTAAGAAGCTTTTTTTGTTTATTTGTCTGTCTTTGAACAGTCACAGAAGCTGCTGTGCTGGACCCACCCAAGTGCCTCAGCAGAACAAATGCCTTTCCAAGGGGTGTTCCAGGGCAGCATGCATTGCAGTGCTTCAAAGGGAACTTCCCCCTGTTTCAGGAAATAGATTTGTTGTTATAATAACCACACACACAACATTTTTGTTCTTCTGGGCTTCTGATTTTCTGCCATCAGCTTACTTGTGACAAGTTAGAGGTCAGGACCCCTTTGCTACTCCAGCTCTCTGCTAGGACTGATGGTGACCCACTGCAATCCCAGACCTGGGGGATCTGGTGGGGTGCTCTGCTGATCAGGCCATCGCTCCCCAGTCAGAGACACATGGAGAAGGATGCTCCTGTTAGCACCCGCCTGGTAAATCCCTTCCGGCCTCCTACAGGAGGCAACTTCCCAGTGCTGGGGGGCCAGGGAGCTGCCTTACAGCAGGGTGGCTGACCCGAAAGGAGCATTTCCTCTGCGGTGCAGAAGCAGCTACTGCGCTGCTGTGAAGCAGTGCTAAAATCCTCTCCAGTGCCAGCACCGCTTGGGAGGGGTTAGGACCACAATTACACCAGCTGCAAACACAAAAGAAAAGGGGAAAAAAATGTTGGCAGGGATCTCTGGAGGTCAGCTAATCCAAACCCAGTCTCAAAGCACAGTCAGCTTCAGAGGTGGATGCTTCCATATCCAAGCACAAAAAGAGCTGTCTCACACAAAAAAAGCTCAATTGAGTCAAACAAATTTACAGAGGAGACAGGAAAGGCCAAGGCTCATTAAGGCTTGTTCCCCACCACGTAATCATAAGAAATAGGATCAAGCAGATGTATCCCACAATCTATCTGATTATCCTACTCAGTGTTCAAGAAACCCCCAAGGTCCCTGCCAATCAGATAAGTGTCCGTGTGTGTTTGGACAGGCCAAGGGGATTGCTGAGCGGCGGGAATGCCTTTACCCAAATGCCCTTCATGGGATTCTCCCAGGAGGAATGAACTAGAGTTCCTTCCTAAGCTCCAAGCATGGCCCTACCTTTGAAGCCAGGCAACAATACTTCATTAAGCAGGAGAAATACTGAAATAGGAGCCCAGACTGAGCCATTCCCTGTTGCAGAGGAGGCCCAGGACTTAGGGGAGGTGTCAGATATGCTGCATACACAGAGACCTGCCATGTCATAGGTGCCTCTGACAGTGCACACGTATCTGTGCCTGGAAAATTCCTACTCCAGACTTCTCAATCAAAGAGCTTGGCTGCTTAAAGAGACAATATTCTGCAACAGGAAGGTACTTTCCATGTGGGTTCCATATTACATCTTTTAAAAGCACATTTGTGTACACACCACAGTTGCAGGCACTCCTGCATTAGCTGTCCTACCTGGTGACCACAGGACTGCAGAAAGAGGAGACAGCATTTGGATTGTGGCTTGAATTCTTTCTCAGCCAGAAGAATTCACAGAAAACAAAAAAGTTTTTCTTTTAACATTCTTTGTACTGAGCGCTTGGATAAACCGTAAGTAGTAACTTGGCAGCAAACCAGTTTGGTACAAACACAGCACACCAGAACAAATGCAGTCATCACAAAGCCACTGCTCTGGGTCAGACAGTAATTTTCCCCTTTGCACAGCGCAGGCCTCCAAAGTCTTTATGCTACTACATTCGAGTCCATCTGAGTTACACTTACGTGTTAAAAACAAGGACTCATGCACAATGAGGAAAACATCTGTTGTTTATGGGCTATGGGGAAGGGCATACAGTGCACACAGGTACTCAAAGAGCATTTGTGAAACCATTCAGGACTTGGGGAAAAGGAAGCCTTGACTTATTTCTCAACTCAGACCTCTAACAGCATCCTCAGGTTGCAAATCAAATATGCGATGACAGAAGAAGACCAAAAGACTGGTAACAAAAGCATCCAACATATTTAGGATAATTTCTTTCAGGATTAAAATAAAGAAGTTATAACATGCAGGAAAGCAGGAAAAGCAAATATAACAACTGAGAGCATATTTTCCACTTCCATGTGCCAGTAAAATCCAGAGCAGCCTGGTCCCAAACCTCAAAGGCATTATGGTTGCACAGGTAGTCATCATTTTGACAGGAAAGCTGTGTTACTCTGTAAGTGTCAGACTGGGACCCTGGAAACAGGGTCTCACAGTCTGCTGCAGCCACAGGTGCCACAAGTGACAAGTCTCTTAATTCCTCTGCAAGCTGGGAGGGGCCGTTATATTCCCATCTCTCAGTGATGTTTGGCAGATAAAACGCAGGAGCTGCAATCGGGCACTCGGAAACTGCTGCAGTAAAGGCTGTATGAACACTGGATGAACAGATCTGTTTCAGACTCCACAGCCATTACACCACAAAGCAGGACACAGGAGGGAGAGCAGAAAACATGCACACACACATAGATCTGCCCCATTAATCCAGCAGGCTGCAACAGGATGAAAGGCACGTCCAACAACTCCGATCCTGCTTGCGCAGCAGTAAACACCCTCAGCATGGAAGGCAGGCCCTGCTGCAGCACATGTAGGGGAGCTGCGGAGCCAAGAGGCACCTGGAAAGTGTAAGGACCAGCTCTGGCAGCACACTTTGGCACCAAGCACTACCCACTCAATTCTCTGTCCAATGCCCTTGTGGGACACAAGGTTAGGGGTGCATGCAGAGAGGAGTCAATGCAGCTAAGCCCTGAAAAAGGCAAAAGGAAGTCAAAGTCACCCTTGAGGCACTTCCCAAGCTGTTCAGAGTTAGTGCGTTGGCCTCTCCTGCCTTACACACACCTCGAAATCTGTTACTCATTTCTCTTCATCTCACTGCCAGGTGGATGAATCAACTTTTCAGGCACTGAATATCTTGTTTTCCCTGAGATGCCTGATTCATTGACACCAACTGAAGTCCTCATCTTCAAATCTCTCCTTCCCTTCCTACATCTGTAATATGGCAGCCTCCACCTTTTCTCCCCTGTGGAAGTCTTAGTGACCTGAATTATTTCCAGTTTCCCACTTAAGCCCTGTGGCATGGTCTCCTTCAGAAAGCATCTGACTCAGCATGAAACCGATAACCAGGGCAGATGTGCAGGTGAACAGTGACTTCCATGCCACCAGTCTGCAGCCCCCAGCCACATGCAAGCACACAAGGATACACCATGCCTGGATGGGTGTCTGTCCAAGCTGAATTTTAAAGCAGAAGGCAAAAAAGCCAAGTAGGGATATATTCACTCGAACACTGAATACACCTTTTGAACTACCATCCATCAATATACTTATTTCCCTCCACCCAAGGGAAAAGGCTTGGGTGATGGCGGAGGGAAGAGAGGATAGATGGCAAGTGAAGTCTTTGTTTTAATTGGCTGCTGTTAAGAACATTAGAAGGATGTTTGAAGGAGAATGATTACAGGCAGAGTGCAGAGGAGGTAATCAAAGGTGTCCAACAAACTGAATTTATGATGTGGCTTAGCAATCCATCACCTGGCCATCACTCCTGTGTACATGCACATACAAAAGCCTCAAAATATATTTAGCTCAGGGGGTCTGGAAAAAAGCAGCTGTTCTTGCAACCCCAGCTAACAGCACTCTGCTCCTTATAATATTACAGTAGCAATTTATTTCAAACAAGGGAGGCAAATCAGATATAAAGGATAAATTGTTTTAAATTCTTCTTAGTGTGAAGACAACTTTGTTTACTAAATGCATACAAGGGAACATATGTGTACAGCACAAACCCAGGAGTGGAAATTTGGCTTCCTGCAGTTCCCTGTGATATAGATGCATTTTTTCCAGAGGAAGTCCAATGGTCTTGTTTGTTTTCACCACTAATAGAGGAGGAGTTCAATGAAATTTTCTATTGGGAGAGTCTAATGAGGTCAGAATAAGAGAACAGAGTAACTAGGAAGGAATGTCATTGCATTTTATTTATAGAAGAAGGATAAAGGTGGGGCCTCACAAGAGGCAGAGGATGGGCCTGTTTTGCCACACAGGGCCAGGCTGGAACACTTGGTCCTGTGAGCCTGAGGGGGTTTAGAGCTTTTCTTTTTTTTTTTTTTTTTTTTTTGCAACAGCAAATCCTTTGCTGAGATCAGTGAGAATGAAGTGAGTGGAGGGATCGAGCTGGGAGAAGAGCAGAGTGGTGGGCAGTGCATGGAGAGTGGGGAATGACTGTGGGGCAGCTCTCAGCCATGCCCCCCTCCCCAACCTGTTTCCTTTCCTTCCTTGGAAAGATGAGTGCCTTCACCTGCTCCACTGAATTGGGCATCTCTCTACTGCTCTTTAAAGGGAGTCCAAGTTACAACAGGGTAAATATGGAGGGAATCAAGAGCAAGAAAAGTTCAGTGCAGGAGCACAGGCGGGCATACGGTGCTGCAAAGGGAGCAGCCACCAGCAGGACAGGGATCGACTCTCTTGTTAAGGGTGGATGTCAAAACCCAGAGACACAGCCTGAGGGAGAAGAGATGGGCCAGAGTAAGGCTGTGAAAATGAAAAGGAAGGAACAAAGCTAAATAAAAGAACCGAGGTGGAGCGGAAAGGGGCTTGATTAGGATAAACAGGTAAGGAGGAAAAAGGGTGCATTCAAGAGCAAGCAGGCCGTGGTCTGTTTCCTGGCACCAGCTAATCTGATTGGCACGGAGATACAAGAAACAGAGGCTTAAATAGCTCATGGGAGCAGATCTTCAGCTGGGGAGAGCCATCATCACTTAGCAATTAACTCCCTCGCAGGCTCTGCCCCCAAAGCCGAAGCACAGAGCTGACCCTGCTGAGCGCAGCCAACGCAGAACAGAGGAGCACAAAACAAAGTGTCTTCCTAAGGGTTAACAGACAGCAGAGAACAAGCTGTTCCGTGCATTCAGGTCACGAAAAACAGAACTGGGACTTGACACGCGCACCATGCACACGCTGCTCTGCCAGGATCACCAGAGCTCAAGTGCAGGAGCAGCCAACTCTGCCTGCTAGGAATGAGACTGTGAGAAGCTTCACCTTAAAAACATGTGAGGACAGTGTTAACACAGAGGAGTATCGTTTAGAGAACATTTAGGCATCTGAGAAGACCAGAAACTAGCATTTCTGCTCTGCTTCCTGATATTCTAGGAAATCCTAGGAAATTCCTGATATGCCAGGAAAGGACTAAGGGAAGACTCGTTACGGGGAATGTGTGCAGGAATAGGTGTAAAGTAAAGCAGTCTTTCACCCCTCCTGTGCTGCCCAGTGCTGCAGGTCTCCTATTGTGCTGGAGATGTAGGTGGAAACAACCCAGCAGACTGGACCCAGAACCACAGGAATGTTTCAGGAAGGGAACGAAAATGCTCCTTGACAGGCATTCATGGGACGCTGGACTTCCCTTCCAGCATGCAAGTCGTCAAATATTATGTTTCAGAGTGGTGCACTGTGTGTGCGAGTCCCTCCTCTGCTCCTGCCCACAGGCACATGTGAGTAGAGGTCAAGCCCTCTGGGCAGCCGGAGTGTGGAGGAACAACCCTCCTTCCAGCTGGGCTGCAGCTGGTGAAAAGGATCCAGCAGCCCCCGGAGATGCCCAGGAGTAACAGCACAGAAGAACATGCACCATCTCCCACTCTGGTGCTCTCCAGCCGCCCACTATTTCTAACTCTGAGGACTTTCAGAGAATTCCTGCTGTGCTTTGCCTGTTCACTATTACCCATCCAACCCCTGGCTCAGTGCTTGCTCTGTCTCCCCAACACTTTTGCAAGCTTCGTGTGCCCACAAAACCTTTTCCAAAAGACCTTCAGAGCTCCATTATGGCTCACATAAAGGCGAAAGACCTCCTTTGGAGTTCATGGCCACAATTACGCCTTTATCAGCCTTTCCTTCCCCTGGTTTGTTTTATGGTGTGCTGCAGACTGAGCATCAGTCTCTTCCCCAGAGACACGTGGTTTCTGGGACTTCTACTATCAGCCATGAACTTCAAAATCTGTGTACAACAGTGTACAAAGCTTATTTTCCCCTTAGATGAAGGGGAGGGGTCAGAGTGACACAGAGTAATCGTGAGATGAAATGCCACAATTTCCAAACCTTTCTGTGAGCTCAACACAGCCAGTCTTATTTCCAATCCCAGACTTAAAAGAAAGTTTTGCAATTAAAAAAAAAAACTGTGACCTTGAATACAAGGACTATGATTTAACTAACCCACATTCAGGATTTGTTAATCAAGAAGCCCTTCTGTAAGCTACAGCACAAAGGGACTTTTCCAAAGATCAGGTTACCTCTGCCCAGCTGTGCCATGGTGGAATTTTCAGAGACCTTTATATAAAAGCTCCAAAAGAGCATTCCACTACTGAAACCTCTCTGTTTGCTCTTCTCTCTCTGCTCTGCAAGGAGCAAGGTGAGCTGGAGCCTGGCTCAACCCACGGCTAAGGAAGGGCTCGTAATTAAGCAGTAACAATCACAACCAGGAGACATTTCAAGGGACTGACGACCAGCTGGGTGGGGCCACAATCCACGGACTTAATCAGCATCTCAACCTCAGGAACTGCACAGCAGAGGCTGCACCAGGATTATAAACCACAATGAGAACACACACTCTTCAAACATGCATCTTTTGAGGGTCTGGAGAGCCTTACAGCTACTTCTTCACAGCTAATCCCATCACAGGTACAGGGCAAGGTTAGCAAGTAAGTGTCCAGAGTGAGTTTATTCATTTTATCTGGCAGAGAAGTGTTTTTTACCCTCAATCCCATGGTAATATTACCTTGACAGGTGCAGTGCCCACAGTAAATACTCTCTCTGTTCCATATTCTGAATTACCCTTTAGGGATGAAAGCAAAGATACACATTCAGGGAATGGATGTTGCCTACACTCTCCTGCACAGTTTGCAGCATCAGAAAATTAAGCTGATGGAAGAGCAAAACCTGATGCTGCCCCTAAAGCACAACTTGTTTGGAATCATTACTCACAGGCCAGTTAAACTAGGAAGTTGACTGTTCTGTACCCTTTTCTGCTTATTTCTTTATGGATTATAAGGCAAAATACAAACTTCAAAGAAATGTCCTGGAAATGCCACATGCCCTAGGCCACCACATATATCCCACTGTCAGTAGCCCTGACCTGAACTTTACCCCTCTCCTTAATTTGTTATGCTACCTTTTAATAAAGTATCAGCTGCATCCCTTTGCTCCTACTGACTAGCTAAGATATCACTGCAACATGGTGGCAGTTGGTAATTAGTATTTTTAACTCTTGGAAAGTGTTTTGTACGGCAGCACTTTCTCCTGGAGTTGGCTTTAACCCACTGTCCTAACTCCTCTGAAACACAGACCCACCAAGATGCCACCAGGTGCAATGTCTGTGCATGTGGAAGGACCAAGGTCTTAGAACCATTATCAGAGTACAAAGGAGCTATCAGGTCCAAAAGGTCTTGTCTCCTCCCAGGCAGATGTTCAGCACTGTAGCACAGATTTGTGCAGGCTTCCCGTCATTCTCTTCTTTTGGCAGTTTTAGTTGCTACATCAGTACATCCCCCAAGCCCCACATCATTTCTGTCCAGCCAGGGCTCTGCCTGCAGACAGGACAGCTCTTTTTAACTGGATCTTTGTTCTTTCAACATCATCTAAATATCACTCCCTTAACACCTGATTTAGTATTTCAACCCCTTTAATTACACACAGTGGAGATTTTATCGGAAATCTGATTATTGTTTGAAAGTCTGAGCATTTCATCCCAGCCTCAGAATTGATCTATCGACTGCCTTTAAATCTCACATTTTAATTTAACATTTAACACTTTATACCCACATTAATTACATTTCCCATGATCAATATCAGCAAACACCGTCTCTGGCCCTCTCCTGATAGAGTGACCTTGGAGACCCTGCTCTGCCAAACATTCAAGATAGCTTTGCTCTTGAACATGGACATTTACAAGGCTGATCTGTCCAGTGAGAGAGGAAGAGAAAGAAAAACCATGAAAAACAGCAATACTGAGTAAGTAGCAAGGTTTAGTAAGCAACACCACCAGCAGAGATGCAAAGGTACAGCCCTGGCCATGGGACTGGCCTGGCCCCAGGACATGGGGAGCAGAGACTCTGCCAGCTCACCATCCATCTGTCCCACTCCCACCTTGGCTGGAGGGGGATCAGGCTCTGAAGCAGGGAGCCACCATGTATAGGCTCTGTTCTAACTCCTGCCCACACTGAACAGCAGGTGAGCTGGGTCTGGCCTGTCCAAGAGCTGCACACAAGCAGCAGGGCATGGGAAATGTCTGATGGGCTTGGTACCTCCCAGCATTTAACCAGCTTGCAGGTTTAGTCCCTCTGTTTGCCTCAACACGGCACAATACGGAGAGCAAAGTGCTCCTACGATCCCCAAGTTTAGCAGATCTCTTATTAGCAAACACAAACTGCACAGACTAATTAAGGAAGACACTCAATATGCTGACTTTCTACCCAGCCTCTGCCAGCTCTCAAAGGTGGCTGCTATAAGGGACTGGACGGTCTGGCTTTGCCAGCAGGACAATACCAGATCTCCTTCTCTAATCCATGGGAAGCAGAACTGGACATGTGTGAGGAGACTCAGGTCCTCCTTGCACCCGGCCTGCAATGCATTTGTGTTTGTGTTGCAACTGGAGAGGGAAGACAACAGCGTCCCCAGCGCCGCAGAAAACAGCAATACTTGTCCCTGAATAATTTCTCTAGCATATTAAGCACAAGTCATTCTTATGCAAAGACTGCCCTGTACAGCTGCCAAGGTCAATAAGACCTTGCTTTATTTGCTGCATAAGGGCTGGCTGCGCAAGTTTTACCTTGTACATATTTTTCCATGTGTTCTCTTGTCTTAGATTTCCCTGCTGTGAGTGTCTGCATCTCGCTGTCTGTTCAGTAGGTCACGCCACCTTCTCTGGCTGTTGATAATGACTACCCAATATCCAGTGCTCCACAACAGTCAAAATTCCAGCAAACCAACTCCTATGGTATGTTTAATTCAAAAGACAGCAAGGACAATATTGAATAACAATTTTCAAGGAAAACATGCTCCACAGCTTTTTGTAACAACATCAATATGTTTCTATTTTCAGGGGGTCGTGACCTGCTATCCACTCACACAGCCATCACTGTTCACATTTTAGTATCTACATACAGATGATTTTTTGTGCAAGGATTGCATTCAACCACATGGCACTGCCTGCACACACAGGCTCTGGATTACAGTATCAGCAAGTGCAGACTTCGGGAAACAGCCAAGTGCTGAACAGCCTGGGTCTAAATAGATGACAGGGTCTGAAAATAAGGCCCTATGCTTTTTTAAATTGCAGACACATTCTTACAGACTACAGCCAATAGTTATGCTAGACTGAAGACTGTCCCTCTGCCCAGTTTACTGAATCCTATGACACTGCATACAGTCAAATTTAAATATTTCCACGAGGAAGAAAAATAGTTATTTTGAAAGTGTACAACATCATGATACTGCAAAACTCAAATTTTGACATTTAACACAAGTAATTCCTTTGCAGAAGAACATTTAAGTGACCTACCTGAGGTCAGTGGCCAGCTTGGTAAACTTCACAATGGCCCACCCTGCTCAGGAGTCACACTGGTCAGGAAGCACCTGCCTTGCTCCAGCCTCTAAAACCAAATCAATGAAGACATGCAAGCAAAAATGTCCCTGATGTACCACGAGCAGTGCAGCAGTCCCCCGAGGGCGGGCAGACCATCTTTCTGGCTGGTTTATTTCACCACATCTGATTTGCCACAACAGCATTAGGTGCTGAGCTTCTGCTTATCAGTGTCTGATGCAAACAAGCTGCCCTATGCAAACAAGCTTCCAGCCAGTGAGAAGATCTGGTCTGGTGGGAACAGCAAGCCAGGACTCCATACAAGGGCTCACACATCCTTCTTCCAGCTCAGAAATCCAGCTGTTTCAGCTGGCTCACTTTGCACCCCGCTGTTGCCTGAACCCCCTTCACAAGTTACAGTCAGTACCACTAACATCACAGCACCCTGAGGGCTACAAGGTCCTCGGGGTAGAAATCCTCTTCCCCTTTACTCTGCAGCAGTCTCTGACCTTGGTAAGACTCCACAGCCATTGCTGTAAAAGAAACCATCACTCAAGCTCAAACACATCCTGGTGCCAGCAGTCTCCCAACTGGAGACAGGCAGCTCTACAATGGGGCTGCACAGAGGGGTTAAGAAGCACCGCTGAAAAGGGATGCAAACAAGGACTACAGGCTCTGAGCAAGCACTCTACCATACAAAAGGTGAGCATCACTTGTAAGCAAGAGCTGTCTGGCTGAGCGTACTGCCTTTGTTAACCGAGAATGCCACATGATGGAGTGGGCTAATTAACTGCATTTTACTTTGGGGGACCCAGGCTTAAATCCTGGCTCTTGTCACAGCTGAAAATGAATTTAGAGACTAGAATAAGAGCCGAGATAATTTATTTTCTACAAAATCACCAAATAATTGCCAGTCTCCTGACGGAGAGGTCCAGAATTCTATGAAGGGTACTAGTGCTTATGCTGTTATTTCTCGAAATATAAAAGTTATTAAGGATTGATGTGAGCAGTCATCACAGCTATCCACACTGCTCTGCCGGACTGAGCACCCCAACATGAGGAATCTCAGCATTCAACACATGATCCAGGCTGCAGGTTCTACAGGGAGGGGAGCCATGCAATTCAATTTTCTTATGGATTCATATATCCCTTAAATTTAAAGGGACAAAGCACAGCCCTGGTGTAACTCTAGTTACTTCACTGGAAAACCACCGGGGCTGGTTGTGGTCCAAGGGAGCTGAGGGTAATTTCCCCACTTCCTCTCAGCTGAAGGCAGCCCAGCAGAGCCAGTAGAGAAGCAAGTACTTTCCCCATAAAGTAATTCTCTATTTTTATCATGCTAAGAAAGTTTTTCATTTGGAAACTAAAGCTCCTGCTTTGGGAAGAAGCCAAGCACCCTATTCCTTTTCTGATTTTTACCACAGAAGTTTTCATCTAGTCAAATAAGCCATTTTTCCACTGAAAGGAATCACTGTGGAAAAATCTCCATCCCAAATGACGGAGATCCTTGGTGTCAGAGCACTTCTGGGAGCAACATACTCAACGTGTGAGTTAACCAGCAGCTAGCCATGATGAAGCCCAGTTTTAGGCACAATATGCTGCTCTACTGAAGTACAGGGTTATTGCTTCTGAAGTGTCATCACCCTTCTCTTTCCTCCTCTCTCAACAAAGAGGCATCTCCAGCACCTTCAGCAGTCAGCACAACTGAATTTGGGCAGGAAGATACAACGGAGGTCAAAAGGAGCACAGAAACATTTTCTGAAGCAGCCTCCAGCACACAGTGCTCTGGCACACAGCACAGCTCAGCAATACAGCACCTTTCATCTGCACCAAGCAGGAGACCCAGACACTTAACCCCTCAACACAACAAAGTGAGGGGTAGGTGTTGTCTTCACACTAAGGTTTTACACCGAGCCAAAGGTTTGTGTGGGAGGTTTCCCTTGAACAGCAGAAGAGGAAAACTGAAATCAGTCTTCTATCCAAAAAATCAAGACTTGGGGGGAAGGATCAGTCAGAAGACATCCATGAACTGGGGATGGAGAGAGCAGCAGCCAGAGTGCTCTGGGGCTGACGAAGAACTCAGGGACCAGGAGGTCCCTGCTCCCAGGCATGGTGGATTCCCAAGGCCAAACCAAATTCTGCAAGTAAGGGCCATGCATCTCCCCCCGCCGTTATCTTTAAATCCTCTTTATCCCGCGGAGCTGTTCTCCACCCTCCTTCCCTTTTAATCAGGCCTGACCTACAGATGTCAGCCTCATTTCGGCTAAGTCAACACAACTGCCACATCTAGGATGCTGTTACAGGAAAAACCTTACTTACACTCTTGGCTAAATTCCAGAATCTGCTTCTTGGTCTAGACCTGACCTCGTTCCTCTTCTGCAAGCTTAATCCTATACCTTAAGGGCACAGCAAACACACAGGGACTCCACTGTGGGCCTGGCTAAGCTCAGTCTCCCCTTCAGCCTGCAGAGACTCTTTTGATCATGCTGCACAAACACCAACAATTATTGACAGGAGACTCTCTCAGAACTGATTGTTCTTAAGGAACACACATATGTTCAAAAGCCAAAAAGGCAAACACAAAACACACAGTACTTTCTAAAGGCTAAGCCCCTACACTAGAGCTCACCCAACAGGACACAAACCTTCAATCAACACTCTCCGAAGTTTCCTCAGATGCAGCTCTGGCCTCACACTGAAATCATAGCCAAGTCTGATACATCCAGCTTCATCCAAAGGTTAGAATGCAAGAGTTTGGGTTGGAAGCAACCCTCAAAATCATCTATTTCCAATACCTCTGTCATAGGCAGGGATACCTTCCACTAAATCAGGTTGTTCGAAGTCCCACCCAGCCTGGCCTTGAGCATTTATTTATTCATCCTTGATCAGCAACGCAAAACTGGACACGAATTGAACACAAAGAACTTCACCCAGATAGCACATCAACCTCCAACAGCACCTTACCAGGCACAGCCCAGTAACTTTCTGCAACAGAATGGTCAAAGAGTGAGCCAATTTATGGCTCCTCTAGTTTGCCACACTTGGCCTGGTCCTTGCTGTCCACACCCCACGTGGCCAACACGCAGCAGTCACAGGCTGAAGGTGAAGGGACAACAGCTTGTCCTGTCTTGCCTAAACACATCATATGAATAGTGTATCAAGACTTCACAGACCTGGCTCCTGCACTCCTGCCCCTTATGACCCAAAAACCTCAACCCTGGTCACATATCAGTAGCAGTAGTGGAAATATCAACTAATGAATGAGATATTAGCAACTATTTTGTTATCAGTTTATTCCAAGAGAGCAGCTAGCTGTGAATTTAACCTTCAGGCAACAACACAGGTTTTTCTTAGCTCTCAAAGACATTTGCTTAGTATTTTGTTAAGTGTTTGTGGGGGATGTTCAAAATCCCAATTATCTGTATCTGACATGAAGCTGAACCAATACCCTGATGGTTCACAGGAGCTGTAAAGACAAAACTCCATCAAGACTAGGACGAGCCTTCAGATCAATTTGTCTGAGTTCTGAAACAGTCCTGAAATATGTGCTCCAAGAAATCCTCCACACAAACACACCTTTCATACCATGGGAGGAGGAGGGGAGGGAGAGGAAAAGAGATTCAAAACAAAAGCCAGATCCTCAGGTAACTGAAAAATCAGAGACTGCAGAGATTGCTCCTTCAGCTTACACTACCACGGATTTGAGCCAAAGTTGTTTTTATAGTCCTTTTATTAAATATTTTAATCTGCCTTTCTACCTGCTATGTGTGCAATCTAGTCAGTCCTTTTCAGAGAAATTATTTATTCAGTTTTACAGTGACTAACCTGAATTTCCAGACTGCTTCAAAAGAAAAACTGAAGCATCTCTTTACAAAATGCAAAGAGCATTAGGATTCTTCCCCCTTGTTTTTCTTTTTTCCTCCACCCCTCAGCTGAAACATCTCTACCTCTCATCTAACAAATAAACAAATTACGTATCTTTCCACAAAAAAATGCTCTTCACCTCCATGCCAAAAATGTGCTGACAGGTTTTATTTTTACTTTTCTTTGTTCAAGACACTTGAGGTGGAATAAATTCCTTTCTTGTTTGTTTTTTTTTAATTGATTTTTCAGTTTAGCCATCTACTTGAAAAAAACAGCAAGTCTTACATCACTGGCTGCAGTTTTACAACCTGGAATAAACTGAACACTATGCTGAAAGCGTGGGATTACCACTGGGTTGGCATTAGTGGGATACCCCGGGAAAAACAGCCACAGTCCAAAGGAAGTTACAGGGTCAGTAAAAGTGGCTGCACTGTTGCATGAACCACCTTAATGTTACTTCCTAGATTAAAACATGGGAAGTAGCATCACAACACTTAAATACAATTAAGGCTCTAATTCAAGTCCATCAAATGGAGGACCAGTTCCAAAAGGCAAGGACTCACCTGGATACACTTGTGGCACCCAGGGGAGGAGTCCTGGGGACAGGGAGCTCAGGTAGCACTCACCCATCTTCACCACGTGCCTTCACTCTGCCTGCTGCAGGGGAAGCGATGCCACAGACAGCGGGTCTGGCTTAAGGCAAGGTTTAAGGTCCTTACAACTGTATTTCACCACGAGTAAGCTCTGCCTCTGGGAGGGGGAAGGCAGATGTACATTTTCTTGAGTGGAGATGCCCTCTACTCAACCCAGCCTAAGAGCTTCACCTACATGAGGCTGTGATTAGGGGATTCAGGTCATGAGCAAGCAGATCTCATGCTTTAATTCTCTCTCTCATTTTGGTTGCCTGGATCTCCAGGATGAGCAACAACACATTTTTGCAGAAACACGAGCTCGGGTGCACCAGCTCTCTCCCTCAGAGGAGGGAGATGCATCAAGTCAATCGTGATAACCTCCCACCCGAAGGTGTCAGAGGCTGCCATGGCACTCTCCCCACATTGAAAGGAAAAACAACAATCCTAAAACCAGACTTGACTCTTTGTCTCCACAATCCAGCTAATAATACTACGATATTTAACAGTACTGTTGCATTTGTACCTCACCTCTGGTATGTATGTACGGCCAAACTTTGTGAACGAAGATTTGGGAAGGGCTCTCCCCACATGGGTGTGCCCTTCCAGCCTGTGCAGTGGATTTTTGAGGTGAGGCACAGCGTGCACAGAACTGGCCCCACCTTTTAAGTCCTAAGGTCCATTTGCCAGGGCTAAGCAAGCTTGGACAGTGACAGGAAGTCCTTGGGACTGTCACAGCACCCGGTACTAACCGGGGCTGACCCTGCTGAGCATCCGAGATCTGACGGGATCGGATGGCAGGGAGGCTTTAACTGCCAGGGGAAGAGTCCCACTGAGACTCGACCTTAGGACCTTGGGATTTGGAGTCCAGAGTGCTCTCCATTACACCACGGGACCGCCCCCTCACCTCTGGTAAACCATCCAGAAATTTGTATATCCAAAACTACAGCAGCCTGCATCCCCTCACACTCTCCCAGCTTTCGGTTTCCTCATGAGATCACCCTCCTGAGAACCACTTCAGCAGCACATGGAGGTTTAAGACCATCCTAAAACCACCCACACACTCATATCAGATTGCAGGCCTTTGTTTCACTCTCCCGTAAGCATCACGCAGGATTAGCCCCTTGCTAAGTGATCAGGGACTGCAGTAACACGCTCACAGTTTTGCCATTTATTTGTGGCAGCTTTCACTACCTGCAGATGCTGTCCAAAAATACAGAAGAAAAATCTGTGCCCTTGGGAGCTCATAGTCTAAAGGCAGAGGTCAGAAGAAACACTCTGTTCTTATTAATGCAGTTCTATGGAGAGCTGGGGAAAAAAAAGTCATGTCTGTATGCTTCTCAAAAGCAGATTAAGGCTAATAATACATAGATTACTGACATTAAACGAATTTAAATTCATTCTTCTATTATTCAGAATATTGAGTTTTGTACGTTCCTCTCAGGATCACTCCCATTTGTAGCCAGCTTCACTTTCTGACTATCACAAAGTTGTTATATTTGGACTATAATCCCTGCAATGGACTTCTACCCCTCAACTCTTCTGTTGTACCAAGCGTCTTATAAAATAAAACCTATTTGCAGTGTTAGTTTAACCTAAAAAGGGAGAAGGATGCTTGTAATTGCTGCATAACTCTGCGACAAGTTTTTGCAGTCCTAACAGGTTCTCTGCCTATGAACAGACAAGGGGAAAGTCTCACTCATGCTGTAGCAGTGTTATTGCTGCAGCAGCAACAAGTGGTGCTCAGCCCCAGGCTCTGCCAGGGAGTGGGAGCTGGCACTCACCAGCCTGGACATGCCACAGCATCAGCACGTGGCACAGGCACAGGGGACCAACAAAGAGTCCCATCACTGATGACCAAAACCCAGTTTTAGATTCAAGTTGCTCCTCACTAACACTCAGACTCAACTGAAGACACTGCTCTGCACAACCCCATGAGGGATTTAATGGTTTTACAGCCAACACCAGCAACCTGAAGATGAAGCCAGTAACAGGAGCAAATTCAGCCACAGATCCACTTTCAGGAGAAAAAAAAAGTCTTTTGGAATTTAAGTTTCAACTCAACTGCAGGAACCCTCTACCCAGACATCATGACATTGATGAAGAAATATCTGAGGATGCTCAAAAGAAAGCTATCAGAAAAGCAAGTCACCAGCCACGTTTGCTGCTGAACATCATGAAAGATCGCGCTAAAAGAGTCTCACAAGTGTTTGCACTACATTTTACTGAGGGAAAGGGAAATTCATGACAAAAAAGATATGACATGCTTGGCTGGACTTCCCCATGTGCTCTACTGGTCCCCACACTGGAAAGTCAAGACAACACATCCTCAGGCCTGTAGAGCTGGGATCAGGGGGCAGTTATCTGAATCACAGAATCACAGACTATTCTGAGTTGGAAGGGTCCCACAAGGATCATCGAGTCCATCTCTTAAGTCAATGGCCCACATAGGGGATGGAACCCATGACCTTGGCATTATTACAACCAAGTTTTAACCAACTGAGATAATCTCAGGGTCTGAAATGCAGTTTGAGGTGAATTGCCACTGCACAGGATCAGTCCAACTCAATTGTCCAGTTCTTTTGTTTCAAAAAGGGTGTTACTGCTGATCAAAGGCACCTCCCTGAACTGACAGCCTTATGCAATGGCTGCATTAAGCATTACTCTTATTACATCAGTACCTGATTGTAATAATGTGTTACTGAACTAAAAAACCTCAGTACCCTGTGAAAGGCCATCAGTGCCCAGCTCAGCCTCACCCCTGCAGATGTTCTCCTACAGCCCTGGGCATCCTCCAGCTCCACTTTCACCAGCATTTCCAGCTGACCCAAGCACAGCCTGCATCGGCCCAGGCATCACTCCTGCCCTCTCCCTTGGACAGGAAAACATTCGAGAGAGGAGAGAGGACAGCAGCAGGGAGGAAAGACAGCACACCTTCTAGTGGCAAAACCTTTTGAAGAGCATGAAATGGCAGGCTCAGCTCCTCATGGCACCCATGGAGCCAAGGGCACCCAGCACAGCCTGGGAGCTCATGCAGCCACCAATGGCTCTGCCTTGGCAACACCCCACTGTCAAGAGGCTTCCACGATTTTCCCAAATACACACATTCCCCACATTTGCTTCTCTCCTTGTATATGCTGAAAGCCATACACATTAAAAACATACAAGGGGAACTGGGTGCAGACCCTGTGAAATGGATGAATTCTGCAGTGTTATCCAGCCACTCTTTCCACCCAGAAGTCACCAGCTACTGCATCCCTCATGTTGGCTGAGCAAGTGGAGATGCTCCAAGACCCAGGGGAAAACTTTCTCATGTAAGCTGGCATTGAAAATGGTGCACTCACCCAACTAAGGGCATCTAGGACAATCTCTACAACTGGGCTGAATTTAGAAATCCTGGTATCTCCAGAGAAACAAGATGGGTGGCATTGTACAGAAAATAAATATCTGTTATTAAACACACCAGAAGCTTCCCTGTACCTTATGAATGGATGTCAGGGTCTTGTCAGAAGGATAAACCTTCCACCTCACACAGGGCACAGAATGAATTTGCCGTTCAGCAGCAGCATCCTCATTCCAACCTCAGTATCTGAGCATCAGCTACTGAATGAGTCACTACAACACAGTCACCAGAGCTGGAAAGTCCCCAACCCAGCAGGTCTCTCCCTTCAGCAAGGTTCAGAAAACATCATGCAGAATCTAACCCACATGTCCCACTTATCTCCTCGGTCTCAGAGGAAACATGGATCACAGCAATTCAACCAACTGCTCTGCAGTCCCTGAAAATCATGGTGAAGGTGGTCAGTCCCAGGTGAGAGCCAGCCAAGCTGTGGGCACATGTGGGTGCACAGAGCAGGCATGGGGAGGAGTGGAGACAACCTGTCTCCGTTTCTGAGCAAGGTGGAGGAGGCTGGTTGCATTCAGAGGCAGCAGAGGTGTCACCTCACTGGTCATACTGCAGGAGTGCAGCCCACTCTGGCCAGCCTTATTCACGCGACCTGAAGTGTGGCTTCCTCCAGCATGGCATGAAAGGTGCTGCTGCATTAGCCAGACCACCCCTGGGTACTTGGGACACTGCCAACATTAGCTCATTACCCAGGCTATGCTTAACAAAGGGCACTGAGGTTGTAACACTGAGTGCTTCACTGAGTAATTAGTCAAGCTGAATCCATCAGGGATGGACTCTGTGGAACAAGCAGAGTGCACGGGATGGAGGGATTCATTTGTGGGTGCAGGATCAAGTGCAAAGGATGGTCAGCCCCAAAACCTGGACAGTCTGTTCAAGGGCATGAAGGCACCACAAGACAACTCTGTGCTCTGCCTTCTTTGGTCAGACATAACACTAGCACCTGGAAGCTTCAGAGAAAGGAAGATAAATCACCTGTAACCCCAAGGATTACATATGTGCATAACCAAGCTACTGTTTCTTTTCTGCACTTCAAAAATAACTTCCCTGAAATGTATCTGAAAATGCAGTAACAAGGCCCCTGGGCTGGCCCAGCTCATTATTATTTATATAAAAAATGTTCAGACTGTATTTGAAAGGAGCCCACTGATACCTGGTATGGCTATAAAAAGGTTTATCCATTTTGACCTGTTGGCTGCAGACAGAGTAGGAGATCAGAACAGCTTGATTAGAAGAGTGACCAGCATTGATCAAAAATTTTGACCAGATTTTGGGAGCAGAAACCCAAGCACTTTTGCTGTCCAGCCAGGGAAGAGCCCAAAGAGCCCAATTCTCTCTTCTCCATCCATTTTGTACTTTGTGGTAATGCTTTGCATGCTGTGGACTAACCCAGTGCTCTGGAGAACAATTCCCAGAGCAGCCTGGCAGCCAGCCATGGCTCAGAGCAGGTGATGCTCTTTTGCAGAAGCTCGTTGGAAAACTGGGCAGGATTTTCTATCAGTAAGATGGGGACATTTGGTAGCTCACCATTCCAGCTTTTAGGACCACTTTAACGACTGGTCCAACAACCCACAGGGGCTCCTCCCTCCCAGCATCACAGCCCTGCATGGCACAACCACACCTCTCTGCCACAGCCCCAGAACCTTCCACCAAAAGATCACCAAATGCTTCACAACCATGAAAGAATTAAGTGCCAGCATCCCGATTAACTCCAGCAGCATTATCCCCTCATGATCAGTTACACCAAAGCAGGCTGAGGTGTCCCAGCCTCCCTGTAAGCCTGTTGAGGAGCTGGTCATGGCAGACAGACCTGCCACCTCTCCCTCTGCTCAGCTACAACCTGCAAGCTATTTCAAAGGCTCTTTTCAAAGCAGAAGGAAAAAAAAGAAAAAGCTTTTTGTTTTCCTTGAAAAGCAGGTTGTGCAACAAAGAAAGCACTAATAAAGGTTTCACCATCCAAATTAAAAGTCAAAGGCAGCAATAAAGCATCTCTGAAATGTAAGAAACACGTTGTGTGCAGTGTGAAATTTATTGCCGCCTTGCAGAATGAAGCCAAACATCTTAATATGGAAAAACACCGCTACTTTTGACCCAAACAGATTGGGAACAGGAAGTAAAAACAAATTACCCAGCTGCAGCAGAGAAACCAGCGTTTCCTGCCCACGCTCACCCTGCCCAGGGCCACACTCTGCCTGCCCAGGGGCCAATCCCACCTAAACCAGTTTGTTTTTAAAGCTCTTCTAGGCAAGATCCGGCCTTTAAGTGAAGGGGAATCACTGAGGAGAGCCAGGTAAATGGGACTACAGGAATCATCCCAAATGCTGCATCCATTTCTAAACTGCACAGCGCCAGACTCCCCTGCAAGGGGATTCCCCTCCATTCAGTGGCTCTCTCCATTTTCACCAGCCAAATTCCTGACTCAGGATAGGCACATTTCAGGAGTTAATTTTGGCTTTATTACATCATCACCAGCAAACCCTGAGAAATTAAGTCAAGCCTCAATTGGCTCAAAACATAATTGCATTTCTTTTAAATAATAGCTTTGCATTACTTCATTTTTTGTTGGGTTTTTTCTGAGCTCGTGCATATTACATCCTAATTATATTTTTCAAGCCTTCATTTGCAGCTACAGGAATAACCCAGAAAGACATACAGATGAGCTAATTTTCAAATCATCACTTGAGTAAGGACATGGAGCTTTGAAAAAGTGACAGATAGACCAAGGGACCTGCAAGAAAAAAAGAAACATGCAAAACTGACAGCCCGGCAGCTCTTCTGATAAAGCCAGTAACTCAAATGCCAGAGAGAATGGTTTTTGAGATCTCAGCAGAACAAACACTGACTATCACATATGTAATACAGCAGAAAATGCCATTTACACAAACACTACACACTGAACAGCAGCTCAGAACATTGTATTTTGACTAAAATTCTGCTTTCACAAAATCTCATAAGCATCATTTTTATCAACTCAAGCAGATTTTTCCTACAAGATTTTAAAAGATTACATGCCAGGTGTAGAACACTTCATAAAGCAGAGTTAGATTTTTTGACTTGCATGATTTTTTTTTAAATAATAGCAACCAGCAAATTACAGCCTTTAGTACAACACTGCCTTCACAGCAGATTTATGGCAGCATTACCGAAAGCAGAATTTCACCCAACACTTCTGAGTAACACAGACATCTGCAGAACCAAGGGGGAAAAAGCACATAAACATGCACAACCACACATTTTGTGCATTACCATCCAAGACTTTTACAAGGATGGGTGTTTAGTGCCACTGTTCTGCAAGACAGCACCCCGAGCACGCACAGACTGTGGTTTGCTCTCCTGCACACAGTGACCTCCAGTCCTGCCTCATATTCCTTTAAATCCTTCACTTTCATGCTCACAAATGCTGCTTTGGCAGAGGGGCTGCACTGCCAGGAGGGAAACACCCCACACTCAGTTATCGTGCTACATGAAATCCTCCCTCTGACCCACAGCAAAAAAAATATACAAGTTTATCACGCCAAGGAAAGAACAATAAGTGGGAGTCCAAAAAGGCAGTCAGAAGTACCGCCAAAAAATCAGAGCTCTTTCTCAAAAAATGGCCCTCCCTTAGGAAGGCTGCCAATCAACCCTGATCACGAGGCTGTTTTCCGAGGGTGAATAGAGTTCTTATTGACACAGCTTATGTCTGCAGCATGCAGCCCTCCACAAGGCTTTCAAGAGCAGATCGGATTACACAGACACATTCTCTCTGATTTTATGCATTCAGAAGCCCTCAGACATAAAATACCCAGCTCAGAAGGCCACCGCTTTTTCAGCTCACTATCGGCCTCCCTGCTTTGACAAAAAAATAGCAGGCAAACAGATCCTGGCACCTTTACAAGGGCTCCCGAGGCCCTCGCCCTCACTCGGCAGGGCCAGATAATTTGGAGGCCAAGTCACAGATTTGCTCCCTGTGAGTAACACAAGCAACTCATTCCCATGGTAAGTACTTAACATCAGGACAGGAGAAGGGAAAAAACAAATATCTGCTGACACCATTTAAAATGGGGGACGATAACATCACTCTGGGTAGACAATCCTTCCTGGAAGATGGCATGGAAAAAGGGGAGGATACACACGAACAACACACAATGCACAGCTAAGCAGGCAAGAGGTGCCCAACAGCAAAAGCATCACAAGTATAAATTCTGGTAAATCATCTATTCAGAGGCAGCAATTTGCACACATGGGAACCTGAAGAAAAACTAAAAGGATATATTTATACAGTTTCTATACTTAAGGGGCATGATAAGGAACTCCATTCTAGCAGCAGACTCACATACAAAGTCCAGGGTTCCCGTGATGCTGCACCAGAGGTGAGCAGAGAATTACAAAGCATTTTATTACAAACACTCCAGCTTAAACACTGCACTTCAGCAAGAGAGACAAATCTGTGCTTAAATCATGTGACAAATTAGGACCTGAGCATTGCCCTAGAGAAGGATGCATGCACTAGCCAGAGGTCTGGACTACAATTAAAAAGAAGCTCACCAAAAATAAGTCTAAGAAGCAAACCAGTACATTACACATGGGTAAGTGGATCTCTATCACCTAAAAAGGAACTCCTGCATCAACTGAGCCACACTGAATTGAAACTTCTCACTGAAATATTACATATGGCAAACACAGCAAATCAAGCAAGCTTGAGCTTCAGAGCTTTTACGGGATTTTAAGAGCAAACACACACTGTTCAATAAAGACATCCTCTCTTCCCTGCTTCCAGGCTGCAGACATTCCCCAAATCAGTGTTTCTATCATGTCGAAAAAGATTTTTCTCAGATTTTTCTTAATGGGTGCCAGGAGGTTGGACCTGGGTAACAGAAATGCAGGATGCCACGTCTGCCTGAGGTGGCAGTTCTTCGGCTGGATGTTTGCAGTTTTCAGAGCACCCCAAGAGAGCCACAGCTCCTGTGACTACCTTTGGGAAAACGAGATTAAGCAAACTCTGGTTTTCAGAGCTCAGCCTCCCTCTCACTGAGCAGTCCTGTGTTCCCAGTACTCAGTTTCCACACGTGACTTCTAGTATGCTCATGGTCAGAACCGCCTGCTCCTATGAAGGCTGCACACTCTTTCCCAACACGTCTGAGTCACGCAATGGTTTGCTGCATTGCCAAAGCCGAGTTCTCACCACCAGCACAGCAGGGGTGTCCTGCACCAGTCACCAAATCCTGCCTGCATATTCATCATCTTCACCTGTGCCTGTATTAGACACAAAGAAAATCTTCATTTGCTGTTTAGGCTCCTGACTAAGCTGCAGGCACTGATGACTAGGTTTGACTTGTGTATTTAGGAAGATCCATTTGCCAGACACCAGCCATGCAGTTTTGCTGTGGCTCAGCCCTATCCTGTCCTGCCTGTGCCCCACTAGTCCTTGGGCCAGCACAACCATTTCTGTGGCCACATGGAGAAGTCAACCAAGGAGCAGTGATGTCTTAAAATAAGCATCACTTTTTTACCTGTTATTCTAAAAAATTATTCTTAATTAATGGATGGTAAAAAGACTGGAGGAAAGGACTGGAAGCAGGACAACTGCTTCCACTACAGCACCAGCTTCAAAACTGATTTTCAAGCTATGCTGCAAAAAGATAGCCAACCTCTCTCTCTTCGCTGTCCCAAGTCTTTGAATTTGCACTTTGAGATTCACTTAAGTGTGCAGAACAACTCTCTAAACCTCACTACTGGTGGCACCATAAGTGCAAAACTCGATGGTCCATGTGTTCCTCTTGCCAAGATGGGGCAAGCCCAGGAGTAAATTATTAAGTCTGTAAAAATCTACAAGTAACATTAAGGTTCATGCCAGTCATTACCCAACATGAGGGCGGAGCAGGCCACTACGGCTTGGGAAGTGGAACTGGCATGAAAATGACTAGAAAATCCACTGTGTGGATGCAACATCCCAACATCTCAGAGGGACAGCTGCCCAGTACCCCTACGGTCAATAACCTTCCTGCAGCACATGGTCCAGCACTGGGAGGGAGGGATGACAGCCCTAGATCTACCCTCTCATTCTCTATGTGGTTCCCTCACTCTCCCACAGCAGTCAGAATTCTCCTGGTTTGGCCAGATGCTGCAGGAGGCTGAGCAGCACAGTTCACAGCATGGTAGAGCCAACCAATTTCCTTGCTGACCACCAGCTCCGCTTTGGGCCCCTGCCAGTATATCCCAAAAGGCCCATAAACCAGCACCAGACTCACAACAGCGACATAACTATCGACAGCCAGAACCAGGTGCATAACTCAGCCACTTCTAGGAAGGCCAACTATGCCTGAAGCAGACTGTTCCTCCTCCTGCTAGAAGGGCATCCCATAATACTTAGAAGCTTCAGCACAGTCCATTGTCTTTCAAAGACAAACACTCAAACACTGAAATAGCTCTCAAACTTTTCTGGGCCATCTCTACTTTAAAATGACTTAATTTAAATATGTTCCATGTCTATATATATATATATACACACACACACACCGAGGGAAATTAGCATTGTGAGCAGGGCTGGTGCCCACACACCATAACTCTGCACAGCCTCCCAGGTCTGCTGGTCCACAGCTGTGCTGCCACAGCCCCACAGCAAACCAGAGCCGCTCGAGAGCCCCACCAGGATCCTGCCTCACTGGCAGGAGCATTGGGAGGACCACAGCCTATGGGCTCTCCAGCAGACCACTTGCTAACACACATCTTTTTTGGGGTATGGAGAGCAATGGGGGCAGGAAAGTTTTAAGACCAAATTAAAGAGTCCTTTAAGCCCTTCAGTTCTCCACAAAGCTGAATCCCCAAGTTCTTCCTTCAGCAGAAAGAAGAACTTTTTCCTATCCCCCTGCCCCCACCAGGGCCAAGCTACATGATTCAATAGTAAATAAAGCTCCACCAAGAAGGACTGTGTCACTTAAGGCGTTTCTCCAACCTGGAGAGCAGCACCACTGCAGCCTTCCTGTACTACCTCAACAGCAAAATACCCACAAAGAGGACCCATAGGGGGAAAACATCTCTGCAACCCCATGAAAGCTGCTATATGGAAACTTTAACTGCATTACTTCTGCTTCTGCATAATTCCAGAAGAAGTGGCTTAATTCAGATTGCTCCAACTCAGACATTCGATAGTTCCGACACAGTATAGACTATAACCTCACTCTAATTACACGATCACATTACGTGTCCAACAACTGCTGCAATTTAGTCTTGCCTGATACACCCCAGCTCAAAACTGGTCATCCCACCTCTCATACTTTTTGGCAACCTTTCAATGGAGGCAGGGATACCCAGCAACACCTCAGCATCTGACACATGCACACCCCAAGCTCCAAAAAGATTAAGTCATTATTTCCTTGCAGTAATGAAGGCAACGACTTCCATCAGCACAGAATAAACTAGTTTTAGGCAAATAGCACGGACACAACACTACTGCTCACATGCTTCTCTGTGCAAACGCCATACAGGATTACTGCTAATAGCTACAGCACCACGAATTCGCATGTCGCTCCCCGAGCCAGGTGTTGGTCGCAGACGGAGCCTATCCGAGCAAGGCAGGAGTTTTCAGAGAGCCAAAAGCTGCAGGATCAGGCGTTCGGAGTTTCACTACCTCAAAGGCAGGGGATGTTCCTTACAGCAGCGCACGTCTTGCCTTTGAGCTCAGAACTGCACCCGCCGCTCCCGCTGCCATGAAAGGGGAAGGTTTTCCCCCCGCAGCCGCTCGCCCGCGCCTGAGCCGAATGTTAACAGGTCTCTGCCTCATGCCCGACCGGGGAATGCTCCGCTCTCCGCCAGGACGAGCTGTCCGGCCATGGCTCGGCGATGATTCAGCAAGGGGGAGGCTCCCGGAGGGAAGGCACACCTCCTGCGAGCTGTCACACCGCGGGGCCGGGGCAAAATGGGAGAGAGAACTTGCTCCGTCTGTCATGGCTGCACTTTCCCAAATGCGTAACCTGGCTCGGGAGGGTTCGCGTGGGGGGGCGAGACGGGGGGACAGGGAAGATGTTTCCATCAGCCGGCACATGGAAATAATTGAAGGAAACATCTCGAGGCTTTTAACTATGGCACAGGCAAATGAAGGGGAGGGCGGGGGAAAAGGCCAGACACTTTGGGAGCCAGCATCAACTTCGCCAGGCTGTGTTCTTTGTTTCTAGGCAGACTCCAGTGCGGTGGCAAGAATGAACAAATGCGCATGTCTTCATAAGAGTCCAAAAAAAAAAAGAAAAAAAAAGAGGAAAAAACCCCACTCCCCTCCGGCCCCTCTCCCGCCGCTGCGGTGGCCGGAGCCCTCCGGAGAGTTTGTGCTGCTTTTTCCAGAAGTAAAACTCCGCTTCCCTCTGCTCCGAGCGGGGGGGTTTTGCAACGCTACGAGGCTTTCGGGGGTTACGGCAGCGCCCGCAGCACTTTCGGCCGCAAACATTAGTTTCGGTGCGGGTTTTGTGATTTTATTTTTTCCCCTTCCGAGGAGCAGCCCACCGTGCCCGCCAAGCTCCGGCCGCCCGGCGGGGCACAGCGGGGCCCGGCCCGCCGCCGCCAGACAAAGGAGCGATGCGGAGCCGCGTCGGCACCCGCGGGCAGCCCCGCCGGCAATGCCGGGCCACCCGTCCGCGGCACCGGCACCGGGACCGGCCCCCGCCGCCGCGCCCCCTGCCCGCAGCGCGCCCCCCTGCCCGCAGCGGGGCCCCGAGCCTGCCCCGGCCTTACCTCGGCGGCGGCAGCGGCGCTCGCAGGCAGCGGCAGCGGCGGCCGCTCCGAGCCACGCGCGGCGGCGCGGGGCGAGCCACGGGGGCCGGTTTAGCGCGGGGGCCGCCTGCGCGCCGCCATTTTAACGCCTCCCGCCCGCCCTCCGCCCCCCCATCCCGTCCGCCCCCCCCGCTCCCCGCGGCCACGCGCGGCGTGGAAATGCCGCCCAGCGCCCCCGCCCCGGCCTCCCCCGTCCCCGCCGTTACATTGACGCAGCGGCTCCTGGTCGCGCCGAGCCCGCCGTGGCGGAGCGGTAGCAGCAGGGCAGCAGCAGCAGCAGCCGCCGCTGTCGTCGTGGCCCCTCCGCCGCCGCCTCCCGCCGCCGGGCGCACATGGTACGCTCCGGGGCCGCGCCGCGCCCCGCCGGCCGCGCGCGCCGCCCGGCTGCTGCCATGGCAACCGCCCCGCGACCCCCGCCCCGGCGGGGCCTGCGGAGAGTGGATATGGGGCTGCGGGAGAGGGCACATGGGGCTGCGGGAGAGGGCACATGGGGCTGCGGGACAGGGGATATGGGGCTGCGGGAGAGGGGAGAGGGAGCTGCGCAACGTGGGGCTATGGGAGATGGGCCTGCGGGACAGGGGGGCTGCGGGACAGGGGAGATGGGGCTGTGGAACATGGGGCTATGGGAGATGGGACTGCGGGACAGGGGGCTGCGGGAGAGGGGAGATGGGGCTGTGGAACATGGGGCTATGGGAGATGGGACTGCGGGAGAGGGGAGATGGGGCTGCGGGACATGATGCTGCGGGACATGGGAGATGGGGCTGCAGGAGAGGGGTCTGCGGGAGAGGAGAGAATGGGACTTCGGGAGATGGGGCTATGGGAGATGGGGCTGCGGGCCCGGCCTCTCCCGCAGCCCCCAGGGTGCCCGCACTGCCCGCACCACGGACACGGGCACCAGGCCTGCCGCCCGCACCTTGTCCTGGCCGCTGTACCTAAAGCCACCTCCGCGCCCTGTGCTGAGTGCGCCTGTCCCCAAAGCCACCTCCACGAGCACCTGCCGAGGGACTGCATTCCTGTTGTTCCCAAACCACCATCACATCTGCCTGACAATGTCTCCTCCATCCCCAAAGCCACCATCATGCCTCCTTATAATGTCCCCGCTGTCCCCAAAACCATTGTCGTGTCTGCCTGCTGAGGGGCTGCATTCCCAATGTCCCCAAAACCACCATCACATCCCCCCGCACTATGTCCCCACTGTTCCCAAAACCACTGTCACACCTCCCTGCCATGTCCCCACTGTCACCAAAATTACCAACACATCTGCCTGCTGAGGGGCTGCATTCCCACTATCCCCAAAGCCACCATCCTATCCCCCACACTGTACCCCTGCTGTCCTCAAAGCCAGCATCTCATCCCCCTGCTGAGGGGTCGCATCCCTACTGTCCCCAAACCACTGTCACGCCTCCTTGCTGCATCCCCACTGTCCCCAAAAACACCATCATGCCCACCTGTTGAGGGGCTGCATTCCCACTGTTCCCAAAGCCACCATTTCATTCCCCACATTGTGTCCCTGCTGTCCCCAAAGTCACTGTCACATACCCCCACTATGTTCCCTCTATCCCCAAAGCCACCATCACACCTTCCCATTCTGTCCTCTCTGTCCCCAAAGCCACCATCACATCCCCCTGCTGAATGGTTGCACCCCTACTGTCCTCAAATCACTGTCACACATCCCTGTTGTGTCCCCTCTGTCCCCAAAGTCACCATCACACCTTCTTGCTGTGTCCCCACTGTCCTCAAAAACTCCACCATGTCCACCTGCTGCAGGGCTGCATTCCCACTGTCCCCAAAGCCATCACATACCCTTACTATGACCTCTCTATCCCCAAAACCACCATCATACTTTCTTGTTGTGTCCCCACTGTTCCCAAGGGCACCATCTCATTCCCCCATTGCATTCCTGCTGACCTCAAAGTCACGGTCACATACCCCCACTATGTCCCCTCTATTCCCACACCTTTCCTCTCTGTCCCTGCTGTCCCCAAAGCCACCATCACATGCCATCAGTGTGTCCCCACTGTACACAAAGCCACCATCACACCTTCCCACTCTATTCCCTCTCTTCCTAAAGCCACTATCACACGCTCCTTTGCATCTCCTCACTGAGGGGTTGTGTCCCCTCTGTCCCCCAAGCAATCATCACATCCCCCCAGACACATGGCATTCATCCTCAAAGTCACCACCACATCCTCCCGCTGGGTCCCTTCCATCCCCAAAGCTACTGTCACTCCCCCCCAGCAGAGGGGCCGTGTCCCTGGCAGGCTTGGCCACCCTTACCTGGGTAGTGGCACAGCTCTTCCACGCTGCAGTGCTCATTTTCACTCCTGTTTTGCAATAGAAGATTGTGTACGCCAGGACAGTCGCGAGGGAGAGTAGGCGCAATGTGAAGCAGATGAGCGAGTAAATCATGAAGCCGCCGTACATGTTCTGCATACTGCAAACGAGGAGCTAATTTCCTGGCAGCCGCTTCAGGATGCTTCAAGTCAGTCTCTGCCGATGCGGCCCTTAAAAACCACTCAGGCTGTGGCTGCAAATAACCCTGCTCCTTTCTGACTTTAGCATCTAACTCCCACAAATACAGATAACTGAATTATTCACTTTGTCAGGGTGAGAGGAAAACAACCAGCAACCACCGAATCACTGAAGAAAACAAACTCAATCACTTTTATTTTATTCTTTTCTTTTTTTAAATTCAGCATTTTATGGGGTTTGGTGACATTTTGTCAAGCATGAGCTCAACGAGAAGCAGACAGAAGCAGCTGAGGGTTGTTTATTGCACACAGAGTGGCCGTCCCTGACAGCAGCACTAATGGAAATGACACTAATAAAACTGTTGTGTTCATGGTCTGAGCAGCAAAGTGTGAGCCCTGATTTCTGTGCATGTTCTGACTACCACTTCCCCAGTGACCACCAGCAGATCACTTCACCTCCCTTCCTAGTTACCACCACTGATTCATAGTTGAGATCAATTAGTTAATGTTTGCAAAGTCAGTTGAAGATGACAAAGCATTACTTACTGCTAATAAAACCATAATGATCCCACTGTTAAACATTAAACACACAATGAGGTGTAAAAAAAATACCACATTTATGGAAAATTCCTCCTGCTGCAAGGACAAAGGATGAGCTCCTAAAAAAAGAAGGACAAGCTCAGATTTGCACCACAGGATTGTGTCTCAGGGGTTTGGCTTCTGTTAGGTCTTTGCTACCTATTATTTGTGTAGCCGTGGGCACATCATTTGGGCCAGCAGTTGCTGACCCACCTGAACATGGGCAATTTCATTCAGAGCTAGCCAAAAATCATGAGAAGCTTTTGAAAAGTGCTGGTCTTTTTCATTTTGTGCCTCCACTTCTCAGTCTGCTAAATAGGATGAGAATTGCAGCTGTGTAGCCTGATTTTTGCAGGCAAGATAATACAGCAGTGAACAAACCCTGGCAACATGGTCATTAGAAGCTTGGAGAGCTGTGCTGCTCGTGAGACACGTCACAGCACAGTGCAAGGAATAAAAGTGGGTGTGTGGGACTTTCTAGGAGATTTTTCTTGGCAATGAGTCTTGCTTTAGATGTAAAACTGGTAGCTGTGCCACTGGTAGGGCTCCGGGTCGCCGTATGTAGAGCAGTGCATGTCTGATGCTCTGACCTACAGGCAAGAAGAAAGGAACCAGGAAAACCACGTTTGTCTGTAGCTTTGGGACTGCACAGGGCCACATTCATGGTGATGAGGCACTGGTGTTTCTGGCAGGGCAGAAGCCCTGGGTGGAGATTTGCACAACAGGAGCTCCAGGCAGTTTAGGATCTGGCACAGCAATCTTAGAGAGGAGAACTCCCCAAAAAGAGCAGCCCTTTGACAAGGTATCCCTCATTTCCTCAGCCAAACTGCCCTTTGCAAGGAGCATGCCTGAGCTGCAACAGCCTATTGCATCTTCCTCCTGAAATCTGATGCTGCCCTGCTTTGATGGTGATCAGTTGATGTCTGCAGAAAAGCTGAATCATGAAACAGAGGTTATAAACAAGGTTATTTTTAACGAAGGAAACGAATCCCACATCATGCAGAAGTAGGAGCAAGGGACTGTCAGCAAGGGCTCGCAAGTCTTACTTCTGCCCTGATGTTCTTTATGTCCTGGAGCAAATTAAAATCTCTCTAAGCTTTAATTTACCTCCTTGTGACATGGACAAAGCAGCAGACTCCAGTTGTGCTTTCTTTGTACAGCAAAGCTCCTGGTGTGACAGTGGAGCGGTGCTGGGAGCCGTGCGATGCCAAGGGCTGGCTTGCGCTGCCGCCCGGCACCTTGCAGAGCTATTTTCAGCCATGCAAAATGATCACATGCAGTATTTCAACAATGTTCATAGACGTTTCGAATGCAGAGAGAGACTACCCAGTCTGATTCCCCGCTCCCATATTTCACAGTCTTACATTTCAATTCCCACATGCAGCCCAGTAACTTCTGCTTCATTTTGCTCACTGCAAACTCAAAATAGTCAAGTTTTGTATCCCAGAGACTCACGCTGTGTCCTTCAGCCACTGGAGTGCTGCAGGGGGTGTGCGCTGTAGATACCCAGCCCAGGGGAAGGGAAGATCTCTCTCCTACACCTGCAGTTAACTGGGAAATTTCCTGATTATGCCACTTCTCTTTCTCACACTTAAATTCTTCCAAGAAAAGACTATTTCATTTTCCCTAGGAAAGATGCCTCAACTCAAGGAAGCAGGGGATTGAGGCTGGGACTGGCCAGGCTTCCACGCACTTCCCAAAAATATATGAACTCCTTGCAAGCCTGTCTTCTCTGCTCCCTGCCCAAGTTAACAAGTGCTTTGGGTGCGTCTTCCCAACATTACAGAGATAACAACCAAGGTTAAAGAACTTGAGATATTTTGAAAATGTTTTATAAATATATATATATAAACACACATATATTTATGAAAACTTTAGGAGATTGTAAACTTTCTTGCCATACTTATTTACAATACTGTTAGAGACTTTTGCTGCTGGAGGAGCTTACCTTCTTCACTCAAGTTTTTTGTGAGCTAAATAATAATTTCCACACAGAAAATACCAAACAGAACCCAAAGCAGCAGTGGGTTGGAGCCAGAGTGTGTGCTGCTCCCTCTGGCTCATCTTAACCTGCCTGCTCCAGAAGCAGACACCAAACCTGCACTGGCTTGGGACACACACCAGCACCTTGGCACAGGTGCCCAGAACCCGTGAGAAGTGGAACAGGACCAGCCTTGCAAGCCAGTTCCCTCTTGTAGGTGCCTGCAAGGACACGTGGCTGTGTGCCAGCAGAAGGAATAACCATCACCCCGCACTAGTTATGGGGCAGGGATGCTGCAAGGCTGCACTAATTAGTGCTTGAGACGCCTCTGTGATCTGTAGATGAAAGGTGATTTACAGCTGCAAATTATTGCTCTCCTTCATGTGAAGTCTATTATTTTCTGGTGTCCCTCATTTTGACTCACGCCACGTCCCATATTTGGCGTGGGGCAGGTTCCTCTCTGCGGGCGGCCGTAAAGGTGCTTTACATCTCCAGCTGGCTGCACACTGTAGAAGCCCATGATCTGCTTGCAGCATCCGTTCAAGGCAGTCTGGCCATGCCCATGCTTGGGAAACTTGGACCAGAATTTGCACAAAACTCTGACACTTGAACAGATGACTTAGCTGGTGGGTTCAGAGTGGTTGTATTTGAGGCTTTGTACTCAGCTTGGGTTGTGCAATCAACTCTGTGAACAGTCAGAGGACCAGCACAGTGAACTAGAGAGGAGAAACTGCAATATCCCAAGCCTCTCTGCTTGGGGCTGCCCCAGGGAAGGGGAAGAAGGCAGAGAGGACCAGACTGAGGCCTGTCAGCCTATAGCTTCTCATCTGTGTTCCAAACCTCCTGGGCAGGAATTATAATGCATGAAAGGTTTGTGTTTTGGCAGGTGTCTGGAGGGAAGGGATATTAGGATGGTTTTGTGAACAGCTCATGGATGGCAGAAGGAGCAGGTATATTCAGTGTCCTTCCCACATTATGCCCCATGGCACATACACCCTATCAGGCTGCAAAAAGCAAGTGACCTTTTGCTTTATATTGTTAAATAAAACTGCAGAAAGCAGCACATGGTGAAAGTAGTTGCAACAACAGAGGAAGATTCCTTCCCCCCACTGAGCATGCAGGTCTCCATCTGGGAGGTAAATAACCACTCACACAAGCTGGCACAAGGTAGTCAGGGATTTTTAAAATTGGAAGAGATGTCCTACCTCCTGCCTAGCCCACGGCAGTTTCCACCTTCTCCCCAAGGTCCACGAGATTTTAAACCTTCAAGTGATGGAGACTCCCAGGTAGCCTCATGTACCAGTGAACAAGGAGGACTGGATGGGGTCTTCAGTCCCATTGCAGCCCTCTCTCCATCACCCTGTTCCCACCAAACCTTTCTGGCAGCTGTTTGCCTGCACAGCAAATTGGTCCGGGTCTACTGTTACTCCCTGCATGGACACAAAAAGAGTCACACTCTAATTCCAGCTTTGGCTTGCTCTCAACAAACCCATTTGGGTCCCATTTTCATGAGTGGCGGCTGCAGAACAGGAAGTCACTTGCTGCATTGCCTACAATGGCAACTGGGCTGCTGCACTCCCCAAAATGCAGGCTGCTGCAGACTCTTGCCTGTCCTTGCCACCTCTTTGGGGGCCAGCAATGGCAATGGCCCTGCTTGTCCTCTGCAAAAGCCCTGCTAATAGTGTACACACAGGCTGCCTGTGGGTGGGTAGCCGAAGTTGCAGAGCTGCACCCTGGTGGCAGTGTATACACAGAGAAAAAGAGACTATTTCAGAAGTGTTTGGGCCAACAGGTTTGATGAAGGCCAGGTGGTTTTCTGGGCCAGTGTGACCTTCTCGCACAGATCCCTTTGTGGATGGTCATGAGACCCATGGTCCCTGCATCCCATGCTGGAGGGACCTAGTGCTTCAGGCTGATGTTGTGACCCCTTCCCCTGCTTCACATTCTGCAGTTCTGTGAATCCTCTGAGGTACTAAGAAAGCCACAAGCTAATTCCTTTTCTTTCTACTAAAGGCAGCAAGATGATCAAAAGAGTGAGCCAAACACTGCTATGGGGAGCACTCATTAGAGTTCCCACCTGTGCTGCAACAAGCACCTAGGAAAACACATGAAGAAAGAAAGATCCCCACCATAAAGTCCTGCCCTAGTCTCTTAACCTGATGTTCTGTTACATTTTCTTGCTGCAAAGTTTTCTTCAAGTTTTGCCCTGAATTCCTCAATGTTTTAGGGATGAGGATCTTTGGGTCCAAAGTCACTTTTGCACATCACTCACTCCCATGGCAGAAAAACCCCGTGTTTGCTGAGACAGGATCCTGCACTGTGTTCCTGCACTTCTCTATGGATTGTACTAACTATGGGAAATTATGCACATAAGTCTTCAAAACCTAACTCCACTCAAGCAAAAGCTGATTTTAGTGGCCACTGCTGAGTATTAACCCTACACATGTTACCAAGAAGTGAACAGAGACACAGGCCATGAGCACTGCTTAGAAAACAATATTATACATAAAAGGTCAACAAAGCCAGGATCATTTTGACACCTACAATAAGATAAATCATGGTAGAGTGTCAGAAAATTTTTTAGCAGCTGAAGATTTGTAAATAACAGTTCTTAATAACCACAAATGACAACATCAAACTGCCACACCCCAAACTGAAATCATCCCTCAGTTCTTCTGGCAGGTGGGGAAAGATTTCTCAGCTTTCCTCCTCCTTTTAAACAACCACTGCAGCAAAGAAACACTGAAAGGTGGAAAAAACACACAATCTTGCGTGGTGGTGACATTGACAGATGTGATGGTGCAGGCTGCACATGACGTTGTGATTTCTTATTAATAACTCTGCACTGCAGAGCTCAGTTAGGAAAAGAAGGAGTGCCTGAGTGCGTGGGGAGGACAGCTTTGTTCTTTGGACTTGCAAGAGAAGGTATGTAACGTCAAAGGTAGAAACACTGAAGGAGAACAAGACTCACAAAGGAGGCAATGGGCTGTGGGTGGTTGTGAGCATCAGGTACATGCAGCCATCAGGTATCCAGGCCTTTAAATCAACTTGGTCAGCAACAAGAGGGCAGGAAAAGGTGCTCTAAATCTGTGGGAGCAGATAAGGGAGGTCAGGTTGTTCTAAACAAATGGGTTTTCTTTGCTGACTAATATGGTGAGATACCCACACAACAATGCTTGGTCCCTTCCTCTGGCAGAAGAGTGTCCTTGTCCCCCCTAGCCCACACAAGTCACGCATGAAGAAGTGTGCAGAGCCAGGCAAGATGGGGAAGGAGGGCCTCCTAGCAGCCACAGAGGAGCTGCTCTACAGGGAGGACACGGGCAGCTGTAGGAGCAGTCGGGCTCGCCCCGCAGAGAGCCAGAGTGCCAGCATGTGATGAACACACTGTCCCCAGTCACGTCGCTGCACCGCCGAGGGGAAGGAAACCAAGCTTCAAAGGGAGGGAGGCAGGAGGGGCCCGAGTTTCCGGGGGCGGCTGCTCCCCAGTGTTTGTCATCATCCAAAAGAAGAGTGAAAGTTTTTGCTCATGGGATAATTATTAAAGACATTTGGGTCTTGCTTTCACATGCCCTCTTCTTTTTTGTTTTTCTAATTAACTGTAAACCCCATCCTGGTTGCTAAATAGGGATCTGCAGAACTGAAGCTTGTATAAATGTAGTGATTTATGTTCCTTTGGAAGTGAACTGGCATTTCTGAGGAACCCCACCCAAGCCTAGCAAATACCAAGTGAGCACACTGACTCACTGGCTGCTGGCCTTCACTCCTCTCCCTCGATGGCTGGAGCCTGCAGCCAATTTGGGCACATGTGAGACAGTTCTGGTAAGCGAACCCCAGTCCCCAGTGACACTGCCTTACACTGGAGAAGTGCCTGCCAAAACCTCTGGCTCCCAGGAGAGGCTCAGAAGGGAAGAGCAGCAGCACTGCAAGGCTGAGTCAAGCTGTAATCACCAGAGCGATGCACTGAAGGAACCAGAATGTTGGCACAGCCTCTCCCTCCAGCAAGGGCTAAGAACCTGCTGCCAATTCACAAGCATTGAAGTCACCCAAAGGCAGAGGAGAGCCCTGCGGACTGGCCTGCCTGGCAAGCCTTGGCAGAAGCCCCTTTGCTTTGCTAGACTGTGAGAGAAGCCGGGAGGATAGATGAGCTTGAGAAAGCCCTCAAAAAATCCAGTGCTGACTGCAGAAGGATCAGCTAAGGCACCAATACCCCCTAAGCACATATACCCCTAAGCACAGAGGAGCCCAACTTACAAAAATTGGTTCAGCCATTTTCAGATATGATCTTGGTTAAGAAAAAGTTCCCACATTGTTAAAATGCCCCCTCCCTACTCAGGACTCTCTTCCCTTACACTAATGCAGTCGTATTCGATGACTTGAGGGAAAAAGGTCCCTTTAGACTGCAGCACTCCTGCCAGGATGCAGAGCCACCCTCACAGGCTGGTTCTTGCCTGACTCATGGGGCATCTCTCACACTCACACACATCCCATATACATGAGGCTCCCCTGGGACTGCCAGCTCACTACTCCATCTGCCCCAGAAAGGCCCATTTCCCACACACCCACAGATAGCAGCACTGACTGCTGGGGCACCTGGGTGGTATTTGCCTGGAAGAACATTTACTGAGCTTCTACAATTCCCATATGCCATAAAGTGAACCAGCTGGGCTGGTCTTTCCTTGTTTTTTATTTTTTTTTCACTAGCTACCCATCCAATATCTGCTGTAATAAAAAAGGCAAATCAGAAAACAATGTGGTCTGTTTGTGTGTTGTAAACTGGGAGAACAGCTGCTACTCCTGGGCTAAATGGGAAGCCTTTCCATGAGAGCCATAAAAAGCAGAGTTTCTCCTTTCAGTTGCTGCATCACATCACAAAGAGTGGTTTCTACCAGCCTTGAAGCTTTTTTTCCTAACTAAACTAGGTAAAGCTCTGGGGAGTAACACACAGGACACAACTCTGTCCCTCAGCACCCCACTGTGCCTTTAGAGAGCCTGAGATGCATCTGAGAAGGAGAACGTCTGTTTCCCAACAGTGCCCAGCATGCATAGGAACCCTAACACACCCTGGGGCATCCCTCTGAATTGCGGCATCAGGTCCAAACACAACCAGCACCATCCCCTCTGAAGACCTTTCCTTGCAGATCACAGCACTGACAGACACTATGTCTGTTGTCTCCATCTCTGATTTAAAGAAGCCTCCCTGGGTCATTTGTGGACTCAGGGTGTGATGATACTGAGGAGGTATCTCCCTTTCCCTAATAGGTTCCCATTTCTTCCACCAGTGTCACCACTGCAAGAAGAAGTGTGTGCCAGGCACCATCAGAAGCTGAAAGCTGCTTTAAATATGCTCTGGGGCCAGGTTTGGCAGCCCTGTCTGCACACTCCCCACAGTCCCAAAACACAAAGAGGCTTTGTTTAAGCATTACTCAGCTAATATTTCTTTTTTGATGACTTACAAAAGATGCACTAATCACTGTGGGAGAGCAGGAGAGGACGGGAAGGATTGCCACACCACCACAGCTCCAACCCATGATCCTCAAATGCGACAGTGTGTGTATCCCACCCACTGAGTGTCGCATCCGCCACTGTGCCATGGTTCGGCTGAAATCCTGGAAAGTCTTCCTGACTACTTATCTGGTGTCTGTTACTCTCTCCCAGCCTGTTGCTGGATTTATTTATCCCCAGTGACAGGTCTTGGGGACTTGCAGTGTCAGATCCAGGGACCCTTTGAAACTTTACACAGCTGGGGGCACAAAAAGAGCACAGGACCAAGAGGAAATAAATAAATTGGAGATCTCTACTCTCAGCTGAGAATAACCTTGTTTGATGGAAGAAAACTTTTGTCCTATTTTCTGTTTTATCAGTGAAACAGTACTTGACAAGACCACTGCTCAGCTTTCTTTTGTTGTCGTTCAGAGGGAAATATTTCTGCCTTAACAGAGATGAAGTTTCCTTGTAGACAGAACAGCAGCCCATACCCGAGCTGCGGCAGAGACAGCTCATCAAAGCCCCAACAAAGCTGCTGTTGTGCTGTAACACAGCAAAGCAAACAGCCTGCTCCTGTTATCATTTGGGCCTCACATGTGCAGCACAGTAGCCACCATTAACAGCATCATGGGCTAAATTTTCACACCCCTGCTCTGATCCCAGCCTTGTTCCAGTAACAGCCCCTCTCTTTTCCATAAAGCCACTGATGCAAATAGTCACTGTGAAAATACAGCCCTTGGAGTGGCTGTGTGGCATGTCCCGGTCTTGCCATGCATTATCATCCTAAAAGATCCATCAGTACACAGGGATTGTATCATCAGTTCACAATATTAACTCCCAGAGGAGGCAAAAATGATTACCTGTCATCCTAAATCATCCTTTATAAACAAGCATAATTTATCTGAGGAACATGGGGGCTCAGGAGAAGATCAGAATCTGGAACTTTGCTGATAATCTGGAAACTCCCATTCCCCGTTTCCCAATGCAAGGAGGGATCAGGCAGAAGTAGAGGAGCTTTGTCTCCCTTAGACCCAAGGACTCCCCTCTAGGGGAAGTAGATACTGGGAGCACAGGGGACTTTAAGAAGAGATTAGGTGAATTTGTGGGTGATGGGCAGGCAAAGACCGTGGAAACTGTAATTTCAGATGAAGCAGAGTTCCAAAAATAATTTCCAGTCACCTGAAACATTTTAATTGGGTCTTGGATACCCTTAACAGTGGTTGTCCCCCGAGAGTGGGATACTGTGTAAGAGCATCCTGGCTGTATACACAATGCTTCAGCATGGAGGAGGAATACAGGGCAACATCCAAAGAGAACATCATCTCCTAAGCAGGGACATTCTCAAAAGGCAACATTTTGATGTGGTTGAAATAAACTCCTTTTTTCCATCTAAAACTTTGACAACTAGCAGTATATTCAAGCAATACACTTTACTTTCAAGAAAACTGCTCTTCCACAATTCCCAAACTGTTATTTTCAGGATTTGCTCCTCAAAGACACCAATTTTCCCGTGGAGAGGGCAGGAGCAGGCAGGGCCCAGGGCCTTGGGGAGAAGGGTAGGAGCCTGGCAGCAGGCTGGGGATTGGTTTTTCCATGGCTCCCTCTAGTGTGTACAGTTCAAAATGGGATTGACACATTGAATTTTATGCACTCGATGTAACCTAAAATAGATTTAATACAACAGGCACTTAAAATGTATTTCCAGAGAAATGCTTGCTCTAGTAGAAATTTTGTCATTTTGCACAGAAAAACAGCTACTGAGGCTGCATCTTGCTGCTCACAGAGTCTGATTTCCTGTGTTTCTGAACCGAAAATTAAAAGGTCAGAAAGACTCTTCTGTAATAGCAGCTCTGGCCTATTTTTCACCTATTGCTTTTTCATTTATTCATATCTTCCTCAGGGATTGATCTACCTATTAGAATAATAAGGTTATTTTCTGAGTCTAATCTAGAGAAAATAAATTAAAAAGTCTAAACCTTTCATTAGATCTCAGAGAGACAGAATTTCTCGGTCAAGGAGAGCTGAGACACTCAGGAATAAATGTCCAGCAAATAACATTTATTAATTATGCATATTCATACCCACAGCCATGGACAGGCAGCCTCCACCAGCAGGCTCACAGAATGCTGCCTGCAAACTAATGTGGTAAGTAAATATCTCTTTTATTCATCTAAGTAGTCACGTAGTAAAGGAGCTCACATTTCCAAGCAGCCATGGAGCAAAATAATAGAAAAGCTGTTAAAATCCAGAGAAAGATAGATTGTATTATATTGCCTAAATTAACCCTCAAATTGGTATGGATGTAAACATTAAGGTTCTTACTTTCTTCCCCTTCTGAATACCAAGCGGCACCTGGCCAATACATAGAAATCCTTTCAATAAATGACTCTTTCTGCCCTGGAGGTCACATGGGGTCAAGGAGGGGGAACTTTGCCCTGAGGGCAGAAGTGCTGACACTGGATGTGGGGAGAGATCAGGCTGGGATGTGATGGGATGTCCAGGCATCTCTGCTGCTTGGCAGGTGAAGGGAGCATTGAATCTTCAGACCCATGATCAGCAGCAAAGTCTTCCTCACACCAGAGCCTATGGCAAGGGGCATCCTCAGTTTTGGAGGCCTGAGAAATGAGCTCTTGTTTAAGGTTTCACAAGCAAGTCACCCTTGAGATGTGCTACGTATGTTCCCTCTCATCCCAAATGCATCTTCTTTGCTCCCCTGGGTGCTGAGCCTTCCCTTGAGGAGCCAGGCTGACCATCAGTCAAACGAAACCAAACAAGTCATACCCCAACCCTCTGGTCGAGGAAATCCAAGGTGCATCCTGCTTAATTACTAGCAGTCATGACAATTATCAAAGCCATTTCCTAGAATCAGAGCTATGGAGCCGCACACAAGTGCAGGGGATGCATCCAAACCCCTACACAAGGTCTGTGGGGAAGATGAGCACTGCCAGGGTCAGATGAGGACCAATGTCCTCTGTTGTGACCTGCTGCACACAAGCAATATATAAAATTATCAACAGGTTGCAGAGCAGAAGAGCTCTTTTTTGCAGTGGTTTTGCCACACTGTCACTCTCAGAGCAGCCTCCCTCCCACCCTGGGGCCTTTGAGGACTTCCAAGGCAAAGTGCTGCACCTCTTCATGGCTGTTTGCCCTCCAGGGAAGGCTGTGTGGCTGCACAGAATGGCCCTGCTCAGCACCCTGCTGAGCACTGCAGGGGATGGAGACAGGCAGCATATTGCAGCATCCCTGGAGGCACAGGAGGCAGCATCACTGCCCCAGTGGCTGGTGCCAGCTGAGATATTTCTTTAAAGGGTCAGAATGAACTGACCCATGAATATTCAGAACCTGCATAGCAGCAAGACCTTTTCTAAGAGCATGTCACAACTGTTAAGGGTGGCTGAGATGATTAGATTGTCTCCACTTGCCCCCTACACTTGGTGGGTTCACTCCACAATTCAGCTAGCCACACTTGTAATGAGTACAACTTTGTGTGGGAAAAGCATCCCTCACAGAACAGCAGCCAGCCTTCACCTGTAGACAGCAGGAACCAGAAGATCCCCTGCTCCCCTCAGTGGCTTGTTCCAGCAGTTAATCACCCCTGCTCAGAAACTTGTGCATGAACGGGTAACGTAAAATTAATTATTTCTTTCATCTCCTGTCTTGGCAGTCTGCTTGAGCTGCTTGTTCCACTGACAGCAATGATTCAGTAATCTGAAAAACATTGTACTTCATTTACAATATTAACAGCTGAGTGTACAGATACAGAGATTGTATTTATCCTCATGGAAAGGTTGTTCTGCAGCCTGCAGAAGGTGACAGAATGACTCACCTTTACATCTTAATTTCTTGTATTGCCTCTGCAGCCTTTGATTTGGCTTTCACTTTTGTACAGAAGTGACAGAAAGCAGCCAGGTCAAATGGGCTTGTCAGGGGTGAGGATTTAAGGTATGGGCAGCCAGATTCAGCAAAGAACTATCAGGCAGGAGCATGCAGGCCCTGATCCCACTTGATCACAACTCATGGTCTGCACCTTACAAACCTCCAACCCAAGCAGTGACGTCTCATCCACCACCCAGATGTCTTGGGAGAAAACCACTGCTGACAGTGTGTTCTTTGAGTCCCATCCTGCTCAAGAGCTGATCACCGCTGGGGGAAAACAGACAGTCATTCAGGTTCTGATCTCCTTCTCCCCATTCAAAATCTGACCTGCTACTCACAGAAAATCAATGCAGCCAAACCAGATAATGCCGCCCCTCTGCCCTGCCATGGGAAAGTGAGAGATCAGGTATGACAAATGCAGAGGGCCACAAAAAGTGCACTGACTTAAGGAGCCATCAGAGTAATTTTAAAATCAATGTGATGTTTGACAAAGAGCCAGCACGACTCCTTCCAGACTGGCAGCGACATCCTGAAAGGCCCTGGGAGCAAGTTAGAATTCTGCAGGCAGCACTTTGCACACACTGACACCGATGCAGCATTTTCTCAGCAAGGCCATAAAAGGGGAATACCAAAAAAAAAAATAAATTAAAAGCAGCATTGCAACGGTGTGACTGGGTGAGAAGGGGAAGCTGCACCATGTGTGAGTCAGCAGCACCACGGTGTCCCTGCAGAGTCAGCCCACACACCATCCATATGGATGGCCAGGCAGCCGTGGCATGGAATGTGCTCTGAAGGGCACTGGAGGAAGGCAGGACAGCATTTATTGTAATTTGTGTTATCTCCACAATGAAGCTTGAGGACATGGTGGAAGGGATTGCTTAAGAAAGCTGCTGTTGCCAACTCTGCCCCTTCTGCCTGTTGTGGTGCTGGCACTGCCTCCCCAGCATATCGAATCAGCCCCAGCAGCCAGCGTTACTTCGGCAGAGCCTGGTGCATGTGGGCTCCTTGGGCAGGATCCAGCATGGTGCTGGGCTGAGCCATGGAGGGATCTATGATCAGTCCCAGTATGGATGCAGATGAAACACAGCGGTGCTGCCCAAAGCATGGCAGTGGGGCAGAGGGCTGTGACAAGGTCTCACCATGGCCACTGAACTTCTTTGTGCCCCCAGTCACCCTTCCTGAGCAGTCCTGGTTCCACTGCTCTGGACTAGCAGACAGAGGGGTCCCTGCTCCCAGATGTGACTCTCTGAGGAGGGAACTAGCCCACTCATGACTCACCAATCATTAGTGACTTCAAGAGCTACGGTCACATTCCAGGCTCCTTGGCTAGGGGGAAGAGCTCTCCACCATTCATCTTGACAATAGTTGCCCATGTGATCCCTTTTGGCTTAGACACTTGCCAACAGTGGAGCAGCACCACACAGGCCATAGGCACATCTGATGGTACCTGGCACCACCTGAGCCACCTCCCAGTGTGAGTCCTCCACTTTCAAACTCAGGCACTGAAGTACAGGACCCAAGGGAATCAGTTCTGCAGTTCCCTCCCCATTATTTCCACACATTTGTACTGTAAGAATACATTTTTCTATTTTTCATACAATTCAGCATATTGCTGCTGTTTATTCACAATTCATTAATCCCAGGAAGGACCTGTAGCTTTTACATATATAAATAAACAATGCACCTCATAAACTTTGCATAGCATCAGATTCAAGTTTATGTTCTTTAATGAGGGGTGAAATTCCAGGTTGTGCAGCTTCTCTGCTCCCCCACCTCCACCTCATGCTTCCTGAAGAGGGTAGGTAGCTTTTCACCCCAGCTCCAGACCCTTTCCACTCCCATCCCCTCTGTTAGCCCACTCCTCACTCCCTGGATCACTCCACTTTTTGGCTTCCCAAGTCAAATGAGACCAGCTGGTGATGAGACCAGGCCCCCAGCGGCAAAAGTCAGCCCTGAACTTGGCAGAGGTGGGATGGACATGACATGGGGGCACAGCTCCAACTGCAGCTCCCAAAATCATAGCAACAAATACAATGGCTTTTTAAATACCCCAAGTTGCACTGGCCCCAGCACCTCAGAGCTGTTTATTGGCAAAAGTGCAAGTGCTCCTTCACTGCCAGGATGTTAGTGTCTATTGCAGGGAGAAGAGGGCTGCTTGTGAATCCTTGACTGGATATAAAACACCCTTTTCCAACACCTACCACCAGTCTCTCCAGGGAAACGAGCTGCTGGTAAAGAGAGATCAAAGTAATTTGTTTGCCAGTTATCTCTCTTTTATCAGTATTCAGAAACCAAAGGAGGTGCCATTTGAAAAAGATGATGATGAGTTAGCCAAAGCAGGACAGGAACCTCAGAGCCACCCTCCAGCCACAAGGACCTGCTCACAGCAGCCATCTGTTCACCCCAGCAATTAGCTCCTCTGATCTGGGGGCTGACAGTGTATTTTTCTACTGAATCAGCATAAACACATGCCACTAAAAATGTCTAAGGACTACAAGTGGGGCAATGGCAGCAGCAAACAACTCCCAGCAGCAGCAGAGGTTATCCCACACCATCACTATTCTTCCAGCACTGGGAACAGAGGAAATAGGAGTTTCAAACACTGCAAGAATTATTCCAGGTGTGGCAATTCCCCTGAGAACACAAAAATCCCAGTAACGACTATAATTCCATGGCTGTTCTCTGCAAGCAGCTCTGTGGAGAACAACTGAGGGGCTCCAGATAGCGGCACCCAGGGACAATTCGTACGTTGTGGCTTCTATCCACTGGCACCGTGGGCATCCTTAGCCTGACACCCATCCAGCGTGTCCCAGCTGGGCCGGTGGGTTCCCAGGATCACTGGGTCTCAGCTGGGATGTGCATCGCAGCACCTTCCCTGTGGGGTGGATTTTGGCTCTTTTGTATATTTACAGCCTTGTAAAACCGTGAGGCTGCTCTCGGGGACAGCGCTGCCTGATTGGCCCAAGCCGAGGGTCCTGGGCAACCAGCAGCCACAGCCAGCCCGGGGGTTTGCCCAGCTGCTGTTTGGGATGAGTTCCTGGTGTGGGTGGTGCCCGGCTGCGTGGCACAGCCATCACAAGGGCCAGAGCTGCCTGACAGAGCAGGGAAAAGGCAGCAAATCTCCCTGCTGCCGTAGCAAGCATTGGCACAATGCCACAACACCAAAAGCCACCCTGTTTGTGCAGCACTCAGTGAAGTAGATCACTATTTAGGATGTAGGGGCTCCACAGGGCTCCAGACTCTTCCCAATGTTGCTGGTTTATTTTTGAAAGGAATCAAAAGGTGACATATGAAAGGCAGGTCTGCCTTTGTGGCTGCTTAATGTTCGGGGTCAGATTATCTTCCCAGTGGGCACCTTTTCACACGGGTCCTGCTGCTCAGAGGCACTAATGGCCCCTGCCCAGCTGAGATTTCTCAGCCACCCAGGTAACCACTTTCTGCACGCCCTTACCCCAAAATTCCAGCCGCGGGGCCGACTTGGAGCCAGCTCCCAGCGACACAGGGAGAGAGAGCGCGGTGCACAATCGTGGATGCTCCGGGAGGGCTGGGCTGGTCCCAGAGCCCCACACCCGCAGCAGCATCTCCCCGGAGGGATGTCGCGACCGGGTGGGCTCTCGCCGACCTCCAGACAATCGCAGCCTGCGGGGATGGGCCCCTGCCCTGTCGCCCATTAACAGGGGATTGACTTCAAAGTGCTAGAGCAGCTGATGTTGCTGGGGGTGCTGCAGCCATTCAGACGGCTTTATTCATTAGTAATTAGGCAGGCGTTGTCTGGCATCTAGATTAATCCCACTTTTAATTATTTTGAAACTGTGTGAGATTTCCCAGGCATTAAAGATTATGTACGCGCTTGCTGATTCCACAGCAATTATTCTAATGTAATGATGTCTATTAATACGCTTCCCAGCTTGCCATGCCCAGAGGGGAAATTCCCAGTTTCCCCCTGTGGAGCACACATCTCCCACGCGGCAAAACCCCCCTATCCACCTGCTTATGTGGCACAAAATAATACTTTCCATGTGCTTCACCTAATATTAATAACATTACAGAGCTGTTTCTGTACTGAACACCAGGTGCTGATCACACAGGGGCTACAGACCCTCGAGGCTCTGCTCCCCTTGCAGCCATAGAGCAGTGGCTCCTGTTGAAGGGATGGGAGTGGAGACCCCACTAGAAAAGCTGGAGCATCCTTCCTTCCCCGGGAAACTGCTCCAGTTCTCACACCCAGCGCCAGCCCACACAAAATAAGTAGCCTGTATTTGTCGGGCTTTTTGAAAGGAAAGGGTCAAAACATTTCCATCTTGAGCCAGGCTAAAGGATTTAACCTGAAATCAAAGGTTTAATTCAGCTCATGGACCATTTGAGCCCGTTACAGATTAGCTTTACAATTTAAAGACAGCTTTTAGAATGCAATTTCAAGGAGAAACATTAAAGTACAAGTTGAGAGCCTAAAAACACAGAGCCGTTCCAAAATTTCCTTTGGCCTAAATAATAGCCTTTTCCACTATAGCTCTCATCATCCCCAAACTTGATTTATCCAAAAGTTTACTATTGACTGCCAAAACAAGTGCTGTGCCACTGGCCACCAGCTGATGCTGTGGAGCTGAGACCTCATTAGGAGAATGAGGGCCTGAGTGGATGTTGAGCCGGGAGTCATTTGCAGTCCTCTGTCCATGCATGGCCATCAGAAAAGACATATATTTCAACATTAATCTCTATAGTTTATGTAGAGGTTCATGTCAACAACTGCTCGTGAAAATCCTTCCAAGTGAAAGCCTTATTTGCAGTCATACAAGGGAATATATAAATTAAAATAGTTGAGGATACCAAAAAGCAGCGGCTGCATTGTCCTGAAAATGAACACTCAGCCCTCACTGTAACTATTTTGATTGCTTTGCATATAGATTGTTTCAGCATTTCATTGCTCCCAAAACAAAAACCAATATAACCCCTCCTGCCTGGCCTAATGCATCCTCACAGAGCTAAACTGCATGACAGAGCTTCTGGGTAGAGACCACGGGTAATTTGACTGATAGATCCTCTGGAAGCTCAGAGCCAAATTCGATTTCAGGTCTAAACTCGTCACTCTGTCTCTAGAGATGGCAGAGCAGTGATATTAGCATGATGGCAATGCCGTTGACTCTGAACTCAAGAAATGGATTAAATGAAATTACACTCTTCCCTGATGAGGCTGCTGGAACAGGGAGATTGCTTTAGAATTGAATTTCAGAGGTAAGAGTTCAGATGTTACGCTATTTGCCCAGGAAGGTTTGTGTAGGCTGTTCCTCCATGCTACACAAAGCCATGGCTGCCAGTGGGGCCAGAAGGACAGACTGCCAGCTGCCTCCAGAGCCCAGACCCCACCCTTGTTTGGATCACAGCTTGGTTTGGCATTGCTTCATCCACCTGGGAGGCAGGAGATCCCAGGTCCCCATCCCAGCATCCACATTCCCACATGCAGTGAGGACCCACTGCTTTTCTCCTCCCACACACTGCCACCTCAGCAGAGGCCAGCAACAGCCAAACCATCCACTGCTCCTCCCAAATACTTTGGAGACAGGGATATTTTTAGTAAAGCAAAGGTTTTAAATTTATCACCTACTGGGAAACTATTTCTCCTGCAGAAGACATCTTCGTAAGGATGACCTCTCCACCCAGAGCTGCTCTCTGTGCCTTCCTGGGAGCACTGGGCCAGCCCAGCAGTCTGGCTCTGCAGCTGAGGGTTTGCATCAATTTGACAGGTTCCCTCAATTATCTGGTATTTCTGGCTCAAATTTAAGGGAGGAGATGTATCAAGTTTCCTTCTCCTTTCCTCACTGATTTAATGAATTGAAACAGCTGAAATGGCAATTGCATTGGTATCTGTCAGGTGTTATTCTTGGCTCTGGTAGGTTTGGATAACATATAAATTTAAAAAATCATATACAAAAGTCCATTAGTTCATTTTACTCAAAAATTACATAATTGGAAGCAAACATATTACAGCACATTAAAATATATCATGTTATATAAAGAGGCTGCAAAATTAATTGACAAAAATCAGTCGCACAGTTCACTTCCAGCAACTTTTACATACCAGGTACCCTCTTGGAAAACTTCAATCCCAAACTATTAGCCCCAAATACAAGCCTTTGCAAGGCCACACAGGTCTCACAAATACCAACTTTCCAATTTAACAGCCCTTTCCATCCCCAGAAACTTAAGAGGCATCTCAGTGTTCAGGAGAGTTCTCTTAATGCGTCTCCAGGCTTTTCAAAACTTGCCAGAAAGTTTGAAAGTTACTTTACTCACTGCTGTAGCTTCTCAGCTTCTGAAGTTTGTCTGTCCAAACACATTCCTCCTTCCTCCATCCTTCCTCTCCTGCAGTAATAGTTTTCTCAGCTGTCAAAGTACTCTGTTCAAAAGGCAACCTCAATTAGTTTTATGCCAGACTTCACTGCTGAGTGGTTTTTAGCTGCAGGGAGGCATCTTGCATGACCTCTATCCCATTAGCAACTCCAACAGCAGCTCTCTCAGTGCAGTCACAGACCTGTCTATAAGGCAGGTCTTCTGGCAGACCCCTCCGTTCCCTACTCCCCATGACTCAAAAAGCCTCACAGAGGTAAGATGCCCCTGCAGGTATTTGTATGAGGGAGGGCAGCTTTGTCCTCACAGGGGAATCCAGCAAGGTCAAGGAAAGGTCTCCTGCAGACACCTTCATGTCAACTGTACTGCCCCAAGTCTGGCAAACCTGTGGATCTTTTATAGCCACCAACAAAAAAAATGCCTCCATCCAAATTCTAAACCAGTATCTTTGTGGCATCTCTGGCCAAGAACATGCTCAGAGGGCTGCAGAACAGCTGAGAAAGGCTGAGAGAGTTGGGGTTGTTCAGCCTGGACAGACAATGCTCTGGGGAGAACTTAGAGCCCCTTCCAGTACCTGAAGGGGCTCCAAGAGAACTGGAGAATGAGTTCTGACACGGGCATGGAGCGATAGGACAAGGGTTAATGGCTTCAAACTGAAAGAGGGCAGATATACACTAGATACTAGGAAGAAATTCTTTTCTTGAGAGTGGTGAGGCACTGGCACAGGTTGCCCTGAGAAACCATGGTGTTCAAGGCCAAGCTGGATGGGGCTTGGAGCAACCTGGGCTAGTGGAAGGTGTCACTATCAAGTCAGGGGGGTTGGAACTAAATGAGCTTTAAGGTCCCTTCCAACCCAAATAATTTTACGGTTCTGTGATTCTATGATGTGATTTTTTTCTATTTGATCTGGGGCATTATGGCTTAATTCATTTTCACCTGCTTTTGCATCTATTTTGTGTGTGTGTGTGTTTTAAAATGTCCCCAGGGGAGGCATACAGAAGGATGCACTGGAAGTCAGTGGCTGGGCAAAAACAGAGGGTTATCACATAAAGGAGAAAAAAAAATCATGTGCATACACACACATATATGTACACACAGAGAAAATTCCTCGATGCTGCAGACCATTGACAGTCATACTTAAAATCATGAGAAACTACAGTTGTTTTTTCTGAAGACTGCTCAGAAAAGCAGTCATAACCTCCACAGGAACTCCTGAACCAGAGAAAGTCCAAAGTGGCTTTGCCCTTGAAAGCTGTAGTTTAAATACACTTCAGAAAAACAATGACTTCCAACTCATATACTTGCTGTCAACTGCTGTTTCATTCATGTTGGAATTACCATTCATTCTGAACTTTGCAGCTCCCAACACATAGTGAGAAAAAGAAATAATCACATGAAAAGCAGAAGTCTGTAGTTAAATTTTATTTATCAGTTCTATTGTTAAATTACACAATCAAAGTCAGTGGATTGGCCTGTAAATCTACACAGTAGGACAGCGTCTACAGTGGAAATCAGTAGAATTTGATATGGTTATGACAAAATGGTATCCTTATATTCGTACATCCCCTATATACAATAAACAGTATACACAAAGAAAATGCAACTAGTCTCTGTAAACCATGCACACCACAGCATAAAAACAAAATGCACCTCCTGCAACAGGCCTCCAGCTCGCCCACAGTTAAGTCCTGTTTACAGCAGTGCCTTTCAGTTTTATTTTTCCCCCGTAAAAACCAAGATACAACCGAGACATCATATTGACAACTGCAGTTCTCATTTAAAAAAAGAAAAAATTGCTGTACATGAAGCTATTCTCTTCTCGAAGCTGCTAACGCAGGGTATTGGTTTGCTGCTGCTTTGCTCTCTGCTTGCCCCTGGCAGGATTGCTGCCCCCAGGCTGCCACACATCAGATGGAAAATAACTTCCAGGTATCTTAGGTGTGGAGCCTTAAGATGGTTTTAATGCCTTGTGCCTCATTTTCTGCCCCCCCTGCATGGTGTGTAGAGTATTACGGTGAAAGGCAATAGTGCAAGTGAGCCTTGTAAGCATCGTGTCCATAGGGACACAGAGGGCCCTTTTCGGGTACCCCCATCCACACACCCACTCTGGGATCTCCATTCAGTGCCAAGCTGGGGAGCGCTGCAGGCTGCATACAGATTTTCTGAACTTGCTGAATGTCTAGCCCAAGCCTTGTAGAGGTTTTTTACATTTTTTTGCATAGAGATTTATAGGAGCCCCTCGCACCACCTGCCCCATCTGCTCTCCCTGTCTGGGTGAGGCCGGAGGGCTGCGGGTGAGCCCAGTTCGGCTCCAGCTCCGCACCCTGTGCCCCAGCAAAGCCTGCTCTGGAGCAAGCTGCTGCACCCTGTGCACCAGGACACCTTCTCATCCCATGTACTATGGCTATGGTAAAACTGGCTTACATCATTTTCAGTCCTCACTCATCTCTTATCACTAGGAAGGGCTCAAGAGCATAGGAAAAAAAAAAAGCCCTGTTCTTATCTGGTGTAGCAAAGATTTACTGGAAGTAAATCCTAATTCAAGTGTAAATCTACTTCCATTGAGCAATTCTCTTCATAGTATTGCTGGGATTAGAGAGTTTAATGACTTTTTAAAGACACTACACAAATATCTGCAACATAATTTCATCTAGTTTATACCACCAATTATTAAGGAATGACAAATTCAGCATTATGTATTCTAATGGGTAAGAAAGACTTAAAATGAGACACTGTCACAGGATTAGAATTTGGAAAAGGCTTTATGAAACAAACATGAGAATGTGCTGTAAGTTTTCCAGAATGGTTAAAATTATACTGCCCTGAAAAAATCTGAAAACAGTGTCTATAGCATTGGCATTGAGTTCAGAAAAGTATGTATGCCTTTTTTTTTCTTTTTTTTTAATATGAGATAGACCAAGCTTAAAACTCTAAACAGCAGTAGGTAGAAAAAGTTTAAAATTTTAAATATTTATATAACTAGAGAAATTACTTCTATTCCTTTTAAAAGCCAATATTATACATAAAACTAGTCGATAATTTTTCTAGACCTTTATTGTTCCCTTCATTGTCCATTCATTAACTTGGTAAATATCATAAGCAGTCGGTGCCCTTGAAAACACATTGTTAAAATAAGATGAAATCAAAGGGAAAAGGTTTTGCTCATATACTGTATTGTGAGAGTATGCTAAATGCTCGTTATTAGGAAATGAGTTTGCTTCTCAGATAGATTTCAGCCGAGCATCATAAACATTTTCCAGCATCCCATTTTGTACTCATAACTAATTTAAGGATTTTTTTAAATTTTCTTTCCTTTTAAATAAATGTCCAAGCAAACACTTCCGATGAGCCTACTTGGCCCCAGTATTTCATAAATAATCCAACAAACCTAAAAAGGACAATTTAATTACACGCTAAGATTAAGTGTTCCACGTACAGTACAACATTTACTGCAAAGGCAACTGCAAAGGCAACATTTTAACCTCTTTTTGCTTCGGACCCTCAAGAAGCATCGTTTGTTGTCTCCGATTTGCAGGGTGGGGTGGGCTCCGCTTCATTTCGGTGCCTGGCACATGCCCCCCACTACCGCCGCCACCGCTCCACGTTCCCAATGTAGTCAGTGCTGGAGCTGTTCTCTCCCTGCTCCCTCAGGTGCACCTGCTTCGCCCGCAGGATCTTCCGCTGCTCCTGGCGTTTCCGCCGCGCCTCCTGGTGCTCCTTCTGCCGCATGTACTGGTACCGCTGCAAAAACAGGTCTTTTGCATAATCGTACAATTCCATGTCTAAAAAATTGAGGGCCTCGATGCGCTGCTGAGTCTGCTTGTCTATCTCCACGCTGGAGGCCCTTGTGCTATTGTACTGCGTGAACGGAGAGATGAAGTTCATGTTGAAAGTCTTCTCAAAGAGATACTGAGTCTTGCGCTGGAACTCGGTCAGGCCGAAGAAGGCCATGCGCTTCAGGTTCTCCTTGGCACTGTCTAGCAGAACCTTATTCCTCTGCTCCTCAGGCATGACCGACAGGTTGTAGCATCCCACCAGGCTGAGGTCAGACAGCATGCGGACCTGGCGGTTGTTGGCCAGGTTGTAGGGGCAGTCCATGAACTCCTGCAGGGAACAGCCTGACCAGTCGTCCCCTGTGTAGCAGCTGGGCAGCTCCTCAGTGGTTGGGGACCGGCCATCGCAGACATGCAGGGACGCCTTCCACGTTGCTCCTCGCTGGACGTGGCGCCATTCGCTCAGGTATCGGGAGACTGGGTCACGCAGGATGGTGATATAGTAAAAATTCCTGCCAAGGGGAGAGGAAGACAGAGTGTTTAGTCCCATGTGTCTCCTGCACACAGCGCATTAATGTTCAAAATCAATAGAAACTGGGAGATGCACTTAAGAGGCTTTCAGGAGCCCTGCTGCAGCGCGCTCCTCTGTGTGCTCACCTCCACAGGGTGAAGGACGGCTGAACAAATTCCTGAGGGGAGTGCTAAGGTTGTCATCTACCTGCACACACACAGCTGACTCTGTTTAACAGGTGTTCTACAAAGGTGAAAGGAACACAAGACCTCTCTCTGTGCTGGGCTGCCAGTGTGGCAACATGCTCCTGCTGGTGCCCAAACTGATTCTCTCCCCAGAGCTTGGGAGAGCAATCAAAGTGTCTCCCAGGATGCAAGCCCAAACCCAAGCAGGACACAGGTAGCTCTGGCTCTTTTAATTTCCTTTTACTACAGAGCTGCACTGATAGGTTTCTGCAGTCTACAAAGAGCTGCTCATGCTACACTCCCTGACGAGCAGCCGTGGGTCTCAGCTGCACGAGCCCCAGAGCAGCATAACACACATATGAGGAAGGCATTTCCTGCAGGACATTTCCTTTCACAGGCCAAGTAAACGGGATATGCCCCAAACCCCCAAACCACTTCCACCCCAACGAGGATTTTGGAAAAGCTCATGCAAACCCTGTTTTATGCTTCTGCCTTCACCTGATACAGGACTGCAACAATGAGAGAGAAGAGCTAAGTGACTAAGAGGAAATTGAGGGATGCATTACAGCATTTTGTAAGAGAAAATGTCCACCGTCAAATAGAGCATTGTCCACTGTCACAGCCTGAAGTCATGCACAGGATATGCTCTTTGTACCTCCACTAACCCATGGCTTCATGCTGCAGGAACACTGTCAGGATACCAGACATCTGCTTAAGTAAATGGAATTGAAGTAGCTCAATAAGCAAGATGTCCTGCCAGGGAAGGCCATTTCTTCAGGACAAGGACACAGGAGTGTGTGCCCAGGAGCCCTGAGCCTCTGGGGTGTGATCACCACGTCCTTGGTGCTGTGTAAGGAGGAGATGGACATTCATTTGCTTTCCCAAGTGGCATCATGACTGGCCACCCTGCAGTCAAACTTTTGTTCCCTATCGTTTCCTTCAGCAGAAAAGCCACTAGATGTCAATGTTTTACAGAAAATTGTCTCTGGGTGGACTGAAAAATGAATCACAAGCACTGAAAGGATCCAACAGCACAGGGGAAAGGAAACCTGGAGAGTCACCATTCCTCTTCCTACTTAGAGTATTCACTCTCATAAATAATTAAGTAAGCAGAAAGTACAATAAATGTGCAAAACCAAATAAAGCCAAGGAGCCCAGTTCAGCATCAGTGGCTGGAAACAACAGCACCTCATACTCAGCCTGGACACCACAATTGGCACCAACACCACCTCTACGCTCACCTGAGTGCTGCTTCTGCCCCTCCTGTCTCTGAGGGATTTGGGCAAAGATTCACAGAGGCAAAGGGAGCAAAAGCCCCATCACGACCACAAGGAAGGCCATTTTCCCCAAAAATGCCATTCAATTATCTCACTGAGAGTTGGAAGTAAGCAGGAGCTAGAACAAATCTCACTTTAGGAGTGACTGGCAGCTGCCAACCTCACACTGTCCCTTGCAAAGGTGGGAAGAGTTTTGCTCTGCCTTAGCAGGTCTACAGTACCATTGGAGAACCCTATGTGAAGGAAAAGGGCTTTCCATGAGCATCATTACCTCAATCAGTCACTCCAACGAGAAAGAACCACCCCGGTCACGCTTGTGCTGCAGGCTCCTTTGGTGCAGCAGCAACACAGCCTTGTCAGGGTCCCCAACACAGGAAATGGGGCATCTCTCGGGCAAACCCAAGCCTCTTCTTTAAATTCTGTCAGGACTCCTCACCCTTGAATCTAGTTTACTGGTATTCTGTACTAAAATAATGACCCAACCATACAGCACTAACCTCTACACTAACTACAGCACTCATATACAGCAACAAACCTCTGGGAAGAGGCAAAAGCAAAGCCCTGCTTACCCCAGAGCTGCTGCTCCATCAGCAGTTCAGCGAGGCTGGGAGGGGAGGGGGGGTGCAGGCACAGGGGTGCTGCCAGCTGAGGGAGAAGGCCAACCAAACCATATGCTTTAAGGTCATCACAGAAATCAATGGGGAGTTAATGCAAGAAGGGAAACAAATCCTGAGCCAAGATCGATCCAGTGAGCGTTTTATTATAGTTCAAACTCTTCAGCCACTCTCCCTTTGTGCCCTTTGGTCACAGGCAGTGACAAAGCATCTCCCTTGGCTGCTGTTGTAAAAATAAAAGAATGAATAAAAACTTGTATGTTGGTAGAAGAGGCTGCGTCGTAAGGAAGCACCATCAGCCAGGGTGGATATCTCCATCAGCACCTGTCAGGGAGAAATGCCACAGTGCAGGGAGACCAGGGAGAGGAGGCTGACTAAAGATGCTCACTGGACTCTGCAGTGAGCATGAGAGTGTCTGGTCTTCCCCCAATACCCTGTGCAGGGCTACTTATGGGATGCCCCAGATGGAGCCCATATCCTATGTGGCCTGAGCATGGCTCCCTGCAAACACACTCATGGCTGTTATTTATTTCATGTTGTTACTTCCTAGATGAATCCTGCTTTCAAGAAATGACTTAGAGAGAGATGCTTTGTCAGCTGCTGGGCCAGTCTCAGTTACTTAGCGCATTTTAACCCTTCTTAAATCTGCCTATTAAAATTCTACTGGAAAAGGACAAGACCCTTTTGGGAACACCAGCTTTTGGGCTTGCCCCAAGCCACTCTCCTCCAAGTTAGGAATCATGGCAGCCCCAGGAAAGCAGTCACACTGCTCTGAGTTCATCTGAACTGAGCTTCAAAAATTCACCAAAGCTTTAATGCATTGTCAAGTCAGAGCTGTGTCAGAGATGGATTTGACCATCAGCACTTTGAGCAACATTCTGCTGCAACCAGGAGGAAGACTCAAAGCTTCACAATTATTTTTAGCTCCGTACGTAACAACTTGTTCTTTCTGCTGTCTTAACAAGGGGGTGTTGAGCTCCTGCCCATTCCTTGAAGCTTGTGCTTCAGAGCCTGAGACAACATGTTTGCAGGTAGAGCTCAAACTACTGTGAATCATCCCTCCAACTGTGAGCTGCACTCACCAGAAACATGGCTTTTCTGTCAAAGTTGAGCTGGACGTCCATGAAGCAGAAAACAAAAGGAGCTTGAGGACAACTCCCAAAGTAGGTTGACCTTGGAGGCATCAGAAATGTGAGATGGTGTGAGTCACTTGCTTTTGGTATCTCCCTGAGTACTGCTGTTCCTTGAGGAATGTGGGGACCAAACTGTCTCATTAGGTTGAGTTTGCTCCCCATGCTGCATCACCCACTCTGCTTATCCCACCACTTCAAGGCTGAAGTCAGAGGGGTTTTGGGAGCCATGATTTATTTGTGCACAATCCACTACTGCAGAGGAGCTCAGGAAAGATCAGAGCTCCCCTCAGATAAATGCCTAGCTAAGGCTTACACTGTCTGCTGGGATGTGTGTCTGCTGGGCTTTCTGGGTGCTTTGATTCTTCAACACATGGGTGGGACAAGGGAAATGGGAAAATGGCCAAGACAGGCAGGGTGATGTGCAGGAAGCCAGGATGGAGAGAGGGGAGACATGTTCAGTTTCCCCACAGCTGCAGCGATGCCAGCTCTCATGCTGCATCCTCCTGGCATGCCAGCTGGCACACCATCCTGGCATCACTGCCATGCCAAGAAAGCCACTTTTCACCCATGGGCCAGAACTGCAGCTCCCTCTGACTGATCCAGCACATGTACCACTGCTGGGGTGGTGCTGCTGCCACCCAAATGGCCTCTGGCTGGTCCTGGGGAACTTTAATGACCTGGATGGTCACAAGTACACTTTATCCTCTCACTCTTAGTATAAGTGCTGCTATCCCACGTCATCATCCTAGAGATCCCTCATGGCAGCAGGGCAAGCTGGGCTGTGGGGAGAGTGCAAACTCCTGCTTGTCATTTTTGCTTTGAGATTACTTTTGCTAAGATAAGATGTTTCTCATTGAAAGGGACCAACAAATGTGTGTTGTCAGGGGATGGACCTGCTTTCAGCTGTCCTGTTCCTCAGCCCTGAGCAGCCCCCTCTCTCCTAACTCCACAGTCCCTGGTGAAAACACAAAGTAAACTGCAACCTCAAAGACCTCCATGAATTTTCCTGAGAGGTTTATTGAGACTGAGCCATCTGCTTGCTTTGAAGGATAATTCTGTTGTCACATAGTCCATCTGTAGCAGCCCTTTCCCCACCTCTGCCAAACGCAGGGGAAGAATGAGAATTCCTTTCTCCAAGCTAGTGTTTTTTTAAAGCATTGTTGTATCAACCTTCTAAATGCAACATTAAAGGAAAAAAAAATTGAAGTCCAAGTGAGGAGGTGTGAAACCCCAGGGGATGACAGCACTGAGTAAAGCCAGAGATTTCAGAGACCAGGGAAGGGATACACAGGTACCCACACCACAGTGCTCAAGGGGCTCTTTGCATGCAGAGCTCCTCTACCAAAAAGAGAGAAGGAGGGGGTGACTGCTTAAGCATGAAATGGGTCAGAATCTCCTGAAGTCAGAGTACATCTCATCCCAATCCCACTGCCCTGGCTGCTTAACTGCTTGCTGAGGTTGAGGGAGACTGGACGTCAGAGGCTGGCAGCTGCCACGCCTTCAGCCTGGAAACCCAAGCCTGGCTTGATGGAGCTGAGGTAAGGATCTGGAGAGGGGAGCTGAAAGCTGAACATCCACACACCATTACATCCATTAGCATATGGATCAGTAGGTGAGGGACTGACTGACCTTTTCCCATTTCTGCTGAGAAACGAGGCTATACCAAGGGCTTTGTAAGCTACAGAGGGTGAGAAACCTACAGCCTTTGCACAGGGAGCACCAGAGCCCCAGGAACATCCCAATCTCCCAGGCTGTGCCTGGGCAGGGGGCAAACCAACCCAGGAAAACACAGCTTTGGCAAAGGGCTGAGGAAGGTGAGCTATGATTTCCAGGGAACATACTGGGGCAATCCCATTCACCACACAAAAGTAAGGATATACTTTAAGCTGACTCAAGCCCACCAGTCTGTATCTGGGTCAAGCTCATGCAGATGGTAAGCCTGGCTACGATGTTTGGAGTTGCAGACAGGCCTTATGCAGTCAATAGGAGGCAATTTTATACAAGTGTCTCCATCCCTTTGGGTGGAGATGGAGGCAAGGAAATTTGGGAATGTTTCCTATTCTGTGAGGTGTCCCCCCCACCCCGCCCCCCAATCCATGGACTTCAAGGTACATTAATAACGCAATATGAAACCAAGTTCTGCTCCAGGTGAAGACGGGTATTTTTACAGTTATCTCTGAAGGGGCAGGGGCAAAGGGACAGACCAGATTTGTACCACATGCAGCAGAAATGCAAATAAACCAAACTAAAACCCTGCAGCAGAGATTCTGCATATCATGCAAAGGATTAAGGACTGAGCCACCAAAAAAAAAAAAGAAATAATCGTAGGGTTGGTGCTTCAGCACCAGAAACAACACAATCACCAGAGCTGGCGAGCAGCACAAGGACATTGGTGTCCTTCCCCTGCTCCCCACGAACTGCTCATGCTGCTGAATAAAAATCCACAGAGCTCATTTATGAAAGTGTATTCACATACTCATTCTTTTAAAAGCTGAGCAATTCGAGGGTTTTTTGAGAAAGCAACTTGTCTCGCTCAGCTCATTCAGCCACGCGCACAGATCTGAGACCGAGATCCCACCTCCTTCTCCTCCGCTGCTCCCAACAGTGAACTGAAACTGTGCTGCAGGCAGGCTCTTGCACTCCTCCCTCGCCCCACACCACTCAGAAACTGTCCTTGCTTGGGATTATTTGACAGCAAAGTCACAGATGATGATGCAAGGTCAGGAACAAGAGCGGTGCAAGTCTTACATTCCTTGTTCTGCTCTCAGAAACCCTCCCCACGTGGCTCTGAAGCTGCTGATGGATTTTAATCTTTGGCAGAGGGTCTCCCCACCAATCAATCATGCCCACCACATCGCTCTGAGAAGTCAAACTCAATTACACCACACCAGGTGCTGAGTGCTTCACTCACAGAATGTGAGGTTAATTCCCATCAGGAGTGGCCCACTGAGAATTTGATTTGCTAACACTGCAAATTGTTCCTCCAACAGAAATACCTCCACTGCCTAATCTGTTGGAGGCAGGTGTCGGTTTGGAGATCACTCAGAGAGAGGCAGAGCATTCATTTAATACTGTGACTCATCCTGATTCTTAAGAAACTTTGTCACCCAGAGACACAGTTAAAAGGATAGAGGTGAGTATCCTGGTGAGTCTCTCCTGCCTCAACCATTCACGCTTGGAACCTCCCTCCAAAATGGGAATACTTCTTCCCTGCCAAGAGCTGTTCCCACAGCACAACTCACAGAGATGAGGCCAAAATATTTGGCAAGTTCACTGAGGCAGCACTGGGAATCAAATGTTTGCATCCACTCCAGATTGATCCCAGATGCTTCGCAGCAGTGATGTGGATGGCAATGGCAGCAGTCGGGAAGCATCACCTGTGGGCTTCCTGTAGTGCTTCTCTCTGCTCCCAGTGCTCCAGGCCCCACAGACAAGGGCAACAGCCCCACCTCAGAGAGGGTGATGAGCAAAGGGGGGCTGTCATGCCCTCTTGGAGCTTCAGGGAGAAGATCTGATGCCCAGTGTCCCACGGCTGTTTCCATGCCCTGGATCCACAGTCTGACTGCCCACGCCAGATGCTCCCCTGCCACCTTCATGCTGCTTGCAAGGAGGTGAGCAGAGTGGGGTTACGTGAGCAGGTCTGCTCCCCAGCTCCTCTCCTCTCTTCTCCTCTCCCTGAGGAGCTCAGTGCAGCTCTTGCTGAGCAAACAGATTCAGGGCTGGCTCTTACTTGTTCCTGCGAGACCTCTCTTCATTCAGTCATTCCAATTAAACTAAACTTCCACCTCCACCTCATCCAAAACTCAAAGTACAGTAAAATCTAGATGAACAAATCAATTAAAGAAGTGAAGGATAAAGATTATAGGGAGGGAGAGAAGGAGGAGGAGGAGGAACAAACACTCCTTTTCTCTGCAGCAGCCTGTAAAACTACACCGACTATAATATTCTTTTACTCCAAGTCTCAGGGTGGCAGAGGCAAATCATGCATTAGCTCTGAACAAGGACCTCAGAGGAGAGAAGTATTTCAGAACTGTGAATTAAAGCCGTTACCAAATGTGAATTTACATTTTCTCTAAGTAATCATTATGTTTTCACTTCTATCAGCACCCAATGAATCACAGAGATGTTTTGTCTAGAAACACTAATGGTGGGGGTAGGAAGCCAACAGCCTACCCACAACAACGGTAGCAGGAGAAAAGTGCCAGAGGAACCCATAAAAAGGAGCTGGATTTTTCAAGAACAGCAATTACAGCAGCCCATCATTGCCTGTGAAATTACCAAATAGGAAAGATCTGCAGAAAAGAAGCATTTGAGGCACGGAGGAAGGCAGCAATTTTGCAGCTCAAGGTACACGTTCATTTATGTTCAGGCATGGCATATGCACACAAAGATAATGAAAATAAGGCTTTAAACAAGTAAAAAATATGCAGTCTCACACACACACACGCTCCCAGCCACCCTCACGCACAAACTAATTGTCCACAGCATTGCCTGCAGAGGGAAGAGCTGCCCTGCAGATCTGCCAGAGTGGTATTAATTTCATAATTGCCTGTATTATTAAAATCTCTGCAGGATACCCCTGCTCAAAACCAATTCAGCAAGAATAGTGGCCTTTTTACTTATTATTTTTTAGTGGTGCATTAAAAGAGAAGCAAGTTTCTGTTTTTAGACTCAGCAAACAGAAGAGTGAGTCAGCCATTGGCACCAGTTCCCAATCCTCTGTCTCCACTCCGGAGTCTGGCAAAGGAAAGGGTGGCAACACTGGGCAAAGGGGCCCAGACCAATCACACCCACCTGACCTGCTGGCAAAAGGACTGAACTACCTTTGGAAACACCCATCTTTCATCACAAGCAGCAAAGCTTCCCACTCTTGAGCTAAATTATAAGACAGAGGCATCTGGTTGGAGGGCAGCAGCAGTGCCAAGACCCAGGGCTGCACATGGGAGGCAAAACCTGAGGAAAGGAGAGAGAATGTGACAGAGGAGCATCAGCATGAGAGTGTGCCATGCTTCCTTCTTGCTGGATGAGGAGCTGCAGTCTGGGTGACGCTGGATTTGTGACACTGGCCTTGGCTTTGGAAAGTGCCTTCCTTGCATAGGGTGATTATTCCTTAAAAACACTGGAGGCAGAGCTGAATTTTGCCCTTAATACACACAAGGAAAAGCCAAAGTATGAGTGCTGTCTTTTGAAACATCGAGCTCCGAAGCCCACAGAGTACCAGGAGCATCTTCCTACTCTCAGTGTGAGGAACTGTCCCTGTCCCCTGGAGCTTATGTCCCAGAGCTGCATCACACAGCATCTTCCAGGTGTGGCACAGCAACTGCCTGATCACAGAGCTCACACATTCATTAAAAAGCACGGCAGATAACCCAAAGCCAAAAGGAGCCCATTGCCACAGAGCTGGTGAATAACCACAGGATGCTGCTATAAATCAGATCTTTACAACAGTATTTACCCCATCTAAATGCTGCTGCAGGAATTGGTTTCAATGTGTCACTGATATTTTTGCAGTGGCAAGGATCGAGGTTTGCAGAGCCTACACTCCGTAAGTAGCGGTTTACAGAGAGGGAATAGTGGCAGTTTTTCATTTTCCAGAGTCCACTCACCCTTCCAAGAATCTTAATGCCTCATTGATTCATAATACAGTACATAAAGATTTCATTTTTTCTTGCACACAGTGATATATTATGGAGGCAATCTATTTTGCCACTGAAAAGTTTGCTTAGTAGAGAAATTTGGAGTTTTGACATTCAGGAAATTACAGTCATCTGTAAAGTGCGATTGATATGCCAAGGCTAACATTTTCATTGCACTCATGGAGCCAGAATAACTATGCTAAAATATTTATTATATTCCAAAAAAAAAAATTCCATCTTGTTGTTTATAAAAAGCATATATTTAGTATTAAAGAAAAAAGCTTTATCCTTATATCCATATATATCTCAGCTATGTCTTAAATGCGCAAAGCCACATACTCTCTGACCAGATGAAAATACTTTTAATAATTGAGTAAACCCAGTACTTCAGAAAGGCTCTGCTGTGTCCTGCGAGTGTAAGCAGAGGGCACGAGCTGCATGGAGCAGCACGGAGGCAGAGCAATGAGACAGGGGCTGGCATGTCAAACCTACACTATGTCCCCTGGGACTGTGAACACCTGCCCTGCCACCCACCAGCCACCCACAGGGGATATGTGAAGCAGATCACTGAACCCTGTGTGCTTCCCTTGTCAGTTTTGTGGCTAATACGACCTGGAAGGAAGCGGGTGCAGAGGGCTCAGCTTGACAGACACACTTCTCATTTTTATAAAAGCATGAATGTTTGTTTAGAAGTTGTGATTTATTCTAGTTCCTGAGCACTCGTTGCAATTTCCTAATCGCTGTTTGAACTGTAGTAACACCCCTCCCAATTCCTTTGTATGTTAAAGTACCTACTATTGAACATCCCCGCCTCAACGCTGGAGAAACATTGGAGATCTCAAGAAAAAGATCATATGATCAGCCCCAAGAGCGCTGCATATCCCACAATGGGAAATTAACTCCAGAGGGGTATTTATAAAATCATTCGTTACTATATCAGAGCTCAATCAATTCTCTTCAATAATACATAAAAGGAGGAGGTTTGGCTCACATGAAAGAACATGAGGCTGATGGTAATTCCTCCACAAGCCATTTGCAGACAATCTTCCCTACGCTGGTTAATACATCCCACGATAGGTTACACAGAAGTGCTTTTAAAAACTAAACTGAGGATATATGGCATATAAAAAAGGCACATTAATGCAACTTTTTTTGCTTATCATAATTACTGGGCATACAAAAATTCAAGGAAAACCCTTCCCTGTCTTTCTAAAATTTTATCAAAGGCAAGCATCTATTGAAAATATCTTTGCAATGTAATTAATGAACTGATACTAATATATTCTCAGTCTGATGCTAAAAGAGGGATCGAGGAATGGACAGTGTATTTACAGCTGAAACTTGCTACAGTTTTAATTTCAGCTCTCATTGATTCCACTGAGCACCATGAGACTGTATAATGAAGAAATCTGTATCAATTGGAAATACCAAGTGTGCTCCTGCCCCACAAGGGCACTCCAGTAATATCATGTAATGGAAGGGGATTCTCATTTAATTGAATTGGAAATGAAACACATATTAGCTAAGAAAACTTAATCAGTGCAATAATATTAAAATGGGCCACTCAGACAAACTATACTGATTAAGTCACTTGCAAACATTTCCGTAATCATCACTGAGACTTGTGGCGTTAATGATTTAAACTCACTTTTCTACTCCAGGGAACAAAACTGTAATTTCATAGCAGACAATTAGAATATTTTGAACTCTCTCTCACACATTACAATACAGTCAGAAGCACAGGACCAGGTCCTGCAAGGATAGGTCCTGAGCTCTGACGTACAAGAAGGTCTGCATGGATGCTCAGATGTCATCAGAATGTTTGATTTAAGATGGGAGACAGCCCTGAAAGCACCTCACTGTCTGGCAAGTGTTTCTGAGGTGCTTGCTGCGGTTCCTCCACAGACTTCATCTTTAATCTTGACTGTTACTGATGGCACACACCGATACACCGCAACACTGAGCTCCAAATGGCTCCCAGCAGACCAGGATTTAAAAAATCATATTCACACGCATTTGACATAACTGGATTTTAAATTTTCATGGAATAGAATTTCTAATAGCAATGGACTACTTTCTACTTCTACTGCTTTCTAACTAGCATGGAGTGCATTTCAAATAAAACTCTGTGGATGCATTTGTTGCGTCAAAGCTCAGTTGGGAGGGGTTTTGTATCAGCTAAGCAAGCAACACTAAGCAAACATTACAGGATGTGCAGAACATCTTGTTTCCTGTGTCTGTGAGTTCCACCCCAAACATTTAGCAAAAGCATATTTTACTTAGTCTGAATTAATTAGAACGATGCCTTTAAAAAGCCACGTTAATGGAAAATGCCCCTTTAGCCTCTTACACAACCCTGAACCAATGCAGGGATGTGTCCATCACACTGTGCTCAGAGGAGGACCATGCACACAGTCCAAGCGTGTGATGTGCCTGGAAACTGGTGACTGAGTTGGAAAAACCTAATCAGATGCTTTCCTGGGGGTCAGCAACAGCACATTCATCACAGGAATCAGCTTGGACATATGGCATGGTTTTGTATTTCAGAAGTCTCTTATATTGTTAATTAATCTGTAGCATTAAGACAGTCATAAGCAAATTCAATTTTTGGATCTTTTCAGTGCTATGAAGCAAACTCCACCCAAAGTGGCAGCTGGACTGTGGCCACCAGAAAGAGGAGAGGCAGCAACCTGGCTGGGCAGGGAGAGGAGCCCAGCTCCCCTCTGCACCAGCTGAAGAACTGGCACCACTATGCAAAAAGCACCTGATTCCACTGCCCATAAACAATATTGCTTGCTATGCCTTCTGCTCTGGCTCTCTCACTGTGAGGGTATCACAAGGTTGGGTCAAGATCTGGCCTTTCTGAGTGGCTTCTCATTGTGGTCCTTGAGCACTGAGCTCCCAGCCCTGACCATCCACAGCCAACCAAGCAGGCAATGCTTTAAACCCACACCTGGAGAAAAGTCTTGCTTAGGTTAGCTGAGAAACCCTTAAAACCAAGCTGATTTCAGCTGAAGCCAAAGCTAACCTAACCCTGCTGTAAGAAAACCAGGAGAGGCATCACCAGCCCAGCCCCAGCATGATAAACCTAATCAAAGTAAACCACATGACATCCAGGGTTATTCACTAAGGTTCACAGCTCCTTCCAAAGGAAGGCTCCCAACTCCTCTAGCTTCCTCCTCAAAATATTACAAAAAAAAAAAAAAGAAAAAGAAGAAAAAAATGGCAAAAAGCAAACCTCATCTCAGTAGCAAAAGATGGTTCAAAATACTATTATTCCTATCTGTGAGTATCTCTTGAATGATTTTCAGAAGACACAGTTCTACTCTTCCATGGATTATTCTGGCTAAAATGTGTGTGACATTTTAATTATCAAGTACAAATGTTACTGCAAGCGAGCAATGGAACAGATGGTGTCCTGAATTTTACAGTACAGCCACATTTTCCAGCTCAAATTTACAGTTCACCAATCAGCAGCTCCAAGTTGTCTCTACTGCATCTCCCTTACCCATCTGAACCACCACAACCTTCCAATGCCGGGAGGGCGGCTTTGGGAGTGGAAATTTGAACCGAGTTGTCCTCCCACAAGCAAATGCACAGAGTGTTTCCATTGAGGAAACGAAGTGGAGTGCAACTCTACACACAACAGAAGCATATCAGGTATGAAGCAGGAGAGCACTTCCCTTGGAAAAGTATGAGGAAATGCCCTACTCAAGGGAGGAAAGAGATGACCTCCCTATCTCCATCTCAGTGAAGAACATAATTTGTTTATTTCATCATATTCCTCATCAAACTCCACTCATATCAGTTGTAACTCCCAAGATCTCCTCCTCTTCCCATCTCCCATACTCAGCAGTCCTCCCAGAGGGTGTCCTCAAAGGAAAGGGACAGGATGGAATGAGTGTCCCTTCAGGACCCATCAATGCAAGTACTACATCACTAGGGAATAACTGAGCAGCAAAGCCAGAAGCTTTTCCATTCATACCTGTCAGCCTACTATCCTGCCAAAAATCCCCAGTACTTAAGATCAGAGCTGCACTTTCACATGGTTATTTCCCCCCCTCTTATAAAACATAATTCAACAAACAGGAGCCACAGAGGGGAACATGTCACACAATGTAGAGGGGCATAAGAAGGACCTGGGACTACCTTCAGCTGATCACAACTCTACAAATGGACTTTCGGACGTGTCTGAGCATTATCCAGTAGTGGATGTAGCCACAATCCACAGGAGTCCCTGCTCAGGCTGGGTCCACTCTGTGACTTGCACGTTTCTTCTGTGAATCCCACACTGAACACAATGTGAACACTCATTTTCTGGATTTACAGCACTGTGGCAAATGCGGTTCTTATTTTGAGGAGCTTATAACCCAGTTCAGACAATGCACTAGGAGACGGTGTGGGTCCAGTGACTCCTGGGGGACAGATGGAGCAGCATGCCCAAAGTTCAAGCAGGAAACATGGTGAGCTTTCACTCCCAGCTGTGTGTGGCCAGGCTGTGCCCTTGCCAGGCTGAGGGGCACACGATGCCCTTATTGAACAGGCTCTTGATTTAACAGGCTATAGCCAAACTGAATCCTAGAGAGCTTTCCTGATACTCCACTCCATTCATCTCCACTAAAGGGGAGCTGCTGCCGGGGCTTATGGCATCAGTGCTGTAATTACTGCAAGGAAACGTTTTCTGGGAAGGTGTCCCAGAAAGTAATACACTGAACGTTTCCTCTCACCACTTGCAGTACTGAGCAATAACTCCTTCTCTCACTGTCAGCACCATGCTGGCTTCCAGCCAGGTCTCCAAGGACAGGCATCCTTCCTGTTGTGCCCCACTGCTGGGACAGCATTGGGAATGGAGCTCTGCTTTCACTGCTTACCCTTGTGAAGACACCCCTGGGATATGGAAGTACTCCTGCAAAAGGCCAGGCAGAGGGAGATGCTGCATGGGCCAAGACACAGCCACTTTGGACCCCAGGCTTTTCCTGCTTTGTTTTGAAGTGTGTCCAGGAGCGCAGCTTTGGAGGTAGAGCGGCCAGTGCCAGCTTTGCAGACAGGCAGGGACATTCAGCTCACCCTGCCAGGCACAAAAGCATTTGCCATGTGGGCTGTCTCTTGCAAGCAGCTTTCCTCACTGTCACTTAATCCTGCAACACACTGGCATTCAGGAGTGAAGATGGTGAGATGTGTGGTAGTTCCCTGATCCCACCTGGGGAACCTCTTCCTAAAGGGAAGCAAACAGGGCACTTGGAAGCTGAAGGGATCCAAGGACTGAGCTTGACTTGGAGCACAGGTGCCTTCACAAACACTTTCCAACACCAAGGAAAACCTGCCTGGGTATTTGATTCCCAGGGAGAGAAGCCAAAGCACTGTCTGGCATCCCTGATGCCAGGGTACATGGCCTGGTTTGCAGCAGATCGATGCTTTCACATTTGAACTCAGCAAACAGGTGCTCCAGAGCATGATGAAGTGCATCACAGCGGCACAGGCTCTGCTCTCAGTCACACTGGCAGCTGGATTGCTGCAATAAATAAACCTGAAAATCAACTGCCTGAGCAGCAACAGCCTCTTCCTAGGTCTCCATCCCTGGAGGGGTTAATCTAAAATAATCTAATTTATTCCCAAATTGCGGGCAGCAGTGTCTTTTCCAATTTAGCAGATTAAGAAACTGTGCTCTACCAAATTTATCTGAACAATTCATTCCCATGGAATTACACTGGGTTTTGAACTGAGGTTGATATACTCCATTATATCTGCAGGCTAAGCAATCTACTGAGGGGCCAGATTAATGCACAGCCAAATAGCACCTGAGTGGGGTTTTCTGGCAAAGCATCTGTGCAGGAACATGGACAAGAGCAGCGAGTGTGAAAGGGCTCACAACAGCAGCAATCTGGGCCGGCCAGGGCTCAGGTGCAACAGCAGCATCTTTAGCTGCATCTCTGCCATCCTGTCATTAAAACAGCAGCACCCCCATAGCTCATTTCAACATACTGAGACTGGTCTTCACATTATTTTAAACAAAATGACACTTCCTCTAGACACTTAAATGCATCCTGGTCTCATCACATCAATGAAAGAAGCATATTTTTTCTGTTTATGTGAAAGGTGATACTGGATGCATCATACATTGAAATCGTTTGCTGGCTCCCTCTCTCAACATAAATAAGGGGAAAGAAAGTCAGAGAAGAGAGATTTTAAAGATGTATACATATGCATGACCATTTTCTAACCCAGAACGTTATTAAATTCTTTCATATATTCATGTGAGAACTGTGAAAGATTATGAAAGTAGAGATGCTATCACTCATACTTTCCCAGAGCAAGGATTACAGAGCTTTTCTTCTTAATAAAAGCTATATATTTAAATACTATCTGTTTGGCCAAGCCCTAGTTAGTACTGGCCAATGGAGATGGAGTGCACAGTTCACATCCCAACCTCACAGAATGGATCTGCCTATAGGTCCAACCCAAACACAGGGCAAGACTGAGCAAGAGATATCTCACAGTTGTCAGAGCTTTGACCTTTTTATGGCTATTAAATGCATTTAAATTGCTGCAGTTTCCACAGGTCTGAGCATCCTCTACCAAAAATACATCCCACTCACCCCATACCACCCCTTCCCAGTCCTCAGAAAGCTGAGCCCAATCAAACACTGCCTGAGCCATGTTACCCAAAGGCGTTAAGGAAATCTTCTGACTTGCAAGTGATGCTAAATTCATCTAAACAGCTTTATTTATGAGTAGTGTTACATCCCACTTCTTGAGGAGACAGATCTGCCACTAGAATTGCCTTTTCCTGCCTGCAGAAACTGTAACTCTGCATCAACATTACACAATTACTCTAAAAACACTATTTAGATAGTTCTATGGTTAGGAGTATGTACACCAACACCAGTTCCACAGAATTTGCATAGCAGAATTTTTTATCATGTTTCTTAAAGATTAATAATTTAAAGCAAGTTGTAACTGTGCTAAGATTTAGTCTTATGTTTTCATCACTGCTTTATATTCTCATAAATATCCAACACTCCCAAGTATATAGGAATCTGAGATGGTATTCAAGAGGAAAAACTGCAACCAATATATCTTCAATTTATGGAATTGAATATAAGATCATATTCAAAGTGCTGCATTTACTGACTGATTTTGAATGCATAAAATATATAGCCATTGCAAATTCACCTTTCATTGTAAAGCTTTGTTCTTGTAGTGACATAACTTATTGCCAGATTAGAGCCTCAAGTACATCTGGGCCGTTTTTCATGTTCTCCATTCCCACAAACACGACTGGGAGAGACAGGTCATGCTCTCTATCAGAGTTGTGCTTAGCACACAGCAATATTGCAACACGTCCCATTAGAGTTATGTCTGCTGAGACTGTGAGCACAGACTTGGCTGCAGGCACCTCCTAATGGAATTACATAATTGGAGGCATGTCATCTAAATCTGAACAAATTGGATTCCCTTGTCATGCACTATTGAATCAGAACGGAAAGAACACTCCATGCTGTTATCTATGGTAAACCAACGGCGGCAAATCCGGCGTCACTAATATTTTGATAATATGATGTTTATTAAAAATGGGGGATAAAAAAAAAGATAAAAGTTTCATGTAAGGCATGCCAAAATCATGTTGCATGCAAAAATGAGCTCATCCAAGCTTGGTTTCAGCCTGAGAATTATGTTAATGGTTTATGATGGTTAGGGTGTTAAGATGTAGCAGCAGAACCATGTGAAGCTGGTTGCCTGTAGCAGCCAGGGAAGTGCAGACAAGGACTTGAGACAGGCCCTGCCACCAGCTCTGCATCTGGCAGGAATGAAAGCCACCAAGGTGTTTGCTCTGTTCCAGTCCCTCCCTGCTCAGTCCGTGGCTGATCAGTGGCATTAACATTCACATCTTGCAAATGAATTCTCCAGCCCTTGCAATTCATAAGCATGCCCTGCTTTTCGTTTACAAGTATATCAACTCTAATTTGGAATTACTGGAGGAATCATAATGAGGGAGCAATAACTTTGAGCACACTGAACTGCGCATTCAGGGCAAATTTTCACTGAGCGCTCAGCTCGACCTCCAGCTCTGCACATATGAAAGAACAGAGGCATTAATTACATTACCAGAATCACTAATCAGCCCATTGCATCTTTACATTTCATCAGCTAAATGCTGGTGCAAAATGAGAGGCCTTTTTTCCCTGTAATTCAGCTCTTCAAGTCTCACCAGGATATTTCCATGAGCACAGGGAATTAATTTATTAACAAAAACAGCAAGAAAAAAACCCAACTAAGAAATAAATTAATTCTGATGCCTTCCAGAATTCATGTTTCTCCTGTTTAATTAACTGTGGGCCAATATGGGCTCCCCTGTCCACATCAGGTCATCAGACCACCTCGTGAATGGAGTTGGGGCCCTTGAGGCAGCAGACTGATGAGTTGGGGAGCAGAGCACCCATCCACCGTCCAGCCCAGGGCATGAGGTGTTTGTGTGAAAGGCTGGGGGTCTGTGACAGCAAGAGGGGTTGCCTGCATACAACTCTACTGGGCAGAAATTCAGGTTGCAGTATGCCCCCAGCATGCTGCACACCAACACCAGCAGCTCTGCTGCCTCTGCCCCAGCTCCAGCAGCGCTGCAGTCCTGCAGGACTGTGCCAAATGCCTATTTATACTCCGTGTGAGGGAAAAATGCTGTCAAATCACCAAATCACCTCAAGCTGTAACAGCAGGCAGCAGGAGGAAAAGTGTTACCTACTGAGTCTCTGCCTGTAGATCAACACTGAGAGGAGCCAGCTAAATATTTACTGTGACCTTTGGGGTCTGAGAATCCCCTCAGTCACAGCACAGGATCACACCACAGGCAGCCCAGCATCCACACAGCTCCACAAATGCCTCAGCAGCCCCTTCCAGACGAGACCCCCCAAAAACTGCACTCCTAAAATCTATCTATACCCCTGTGCAATTGCCTGGTCTAAAGGGCCATTAATCCACAGGGAGAAAAGAACTGTTTGAAGAGTTACTGCTCCTTAAGGCTGTCCAGCACTGTGTTTTGAGCCAAGTGGGTTTTTCCTGCCCGTGGGTAGGAGCAATGCCATTCACTGCCAACTCAGCCCCTGAGCTCCCATGGGCAATTGTGCCAGAGAAAGCAATAAACATGGTGATGGTGGGAATGAGGCAGCGCTCCATGGTAGGGAAAGAAGCAACGCCAAGAGAGCCCATGTTCCAAGTGGAAGTGTCCCACCACTTCTTCAATGCCACCATGGGGTCCTGCTTTGATGGCTCATTCAGACCAAAATATTGCAATATTTAGTGACATTTCTAGACATACAGTGAAGGAGAGGGAAAAGAAAAATGACAAACCAGCTCAGTATTTTGCAAGAGTTGGCAATACCTGGTACATCTTAAAACTAAAGATTACTGAATTACGCTGACACTACTTGATACCTAAGTGCCCTTGGGATTAAACCTGAGCCACTTTCATATCTCTGATGGGACACTAGCTGTGTGGATTGCTCACCCTGGCACTGCCCTGCAGGAGCACAGTGGGGACCTGCACACAAACTCCCTGCTTCCACAGCTCTCCACTCTGCTCATATCTTGGCAGCTGTGCTAAAGGAATTGCAAAGGATGTTTACGTGCTCCTATCACGGCTGGAGTATCACAGGGGAGTCAACTGACCACAGTGCAAACAAAACTGAACAGGATTACTGATTGCAGTACCCCCATTTCTCTTATCCAACCACCTTTTGTTAATCTGAAGCTTCAGTCTTTTCTGCCACCAAGTTGTGACCTTCTTCCCCACATGCCCATCCCACAGAGCTCTCCACCTTGATGGCAGTGCCTTGCTCTCTTTGAGCTAAAAGATGACTTAAGTGATTATGAGGTATGCAAAAGATCTGAAGGAAAGCCTAAATTACGTGATGCACCCTTAGATTTTCACACCAAGTGCCAGCCTGTCTTTAAAGCCTCAGCACATCTTGTTGCACAAATGACCTCAACCAGGTTGCTAAGGCTGAGTCTTTGCAGGGCTCGATGACGCTGTGCCAGTATCCTCAAGTGACAACACTGATGCCACCAGACCACATGGATTCAATGCAGTCCTGTTGCAGAGAGTCTGCTGTTTTGGCAACAAACATGGAACTGAACCGGGGACCTTCAGGATGGGCAACATCTTGAAGATTTGCTCTTGGCATTAGAGTAGGGAACTGAGGCTGATGCAGACTTTTAATGATACGGCTTAGAAGGAGACATTGCAAACATCCCCTGGGGCAGTGACTTGGAGTCAGGGAGATTCACCACCTTCTGCAACAGCAGTTGCAGAGCTGAGCCTGCAGAGCCCTCAACCCACTAGGACTCGCTGCAGCATGTTCTGCTTTGCACCAACATGGACAAACCCCCAGAGCATCTCAGCCAGGGACAGGAGGTGGAAAGGGTACACCAGGATACTGAGCAACAGGACTGTCCTCAACACTCTGGAAAGAATGATATTCAATGAGCTGGGAGACACCAGCACACCAGCCATGATCCTGTACACCCACATAACATCATTAAAATTGGTATTCTAACTCCTGAATTGGAGGATGCTCCTGCTAGCAGTAATAAACATAGCCACATTCGTTACCTGGCAGGCATTACCACCATCCTCTAGGGCAGCTCCAAAATTCAGAAACCTTTACTCATCCATAGAGGGATTCTGAACCACATACTTGACTTCAGCCTCCTTCACGTTAGAAGTATCAGCTTGCAATTAATACAACTAATTAATATCATTAATTAATGAATTGAAGCAAGGGTAGGGAGCTAGGAGAACATTGGTTTTGATAGCTATGAAATGCAGTTACAAGAGCCAGCTGGAAAATGAGTCTTCAAGAGTGTTTACTAGTTTGATTTTCTATCAAAAAAGCTTTTTTTAAAAGAAAAAAATATAAGAATAGAGTGAGAAAGTTGCTGTCCAGGGCTCTCAGTGTCACTCATCCTTCCCCCAAAGACAGGCTGTCAGGTTGTACTGGACATGAGGGAGTCCAGGTGTGAGAGGGATAGCATGTGCTTCAATTAGCACTCAGCTCTTTAAAATCAACTCACCATGAGACGTAAAACCTTTGAGAAGGTCCTGTCGGTGCTCATGGGGATGGTTTGTCTGGAAAAGGCCATGCTGGAGTGGGGGGCCATGCATGGTCATGATGCTGATCTGAGGAAGGAAATCCTGGGAAACATCCCCCGAAGTGTCCATAGGATCAGGAGGGACCTTTTCCCCCTTCATGGCCAGGGCAGCCTTGGTGCCTCTCTCAGGTCGTAATTTAGGGGTGCTGCTCATCCAGTCAACAGTGATGCAATGGCTGAAAGCACACCCAGAATCCAGACCTGAGACAGACTGGGGCTGGGGGTGTCTGTGTTGGGGGGTGGGTTACACAGCAATAACAGCTGGTTGGAATAATAAATTAGCACCTAATTAATAGGCGTGTTGGCTGCAAAACACTGACTTAATGGAATAGAAAAAAAGAAGGCAAAGAGCGGCTGTTGTGAAATAGGGAGATTGCTTTAAAAGCTGCTGTGTCAAGGACATGTCTTCAAAGTGGAGGGTTTAAAAGCTGAAGGAACAAAAGTGCTTTTGTGGGGTAAAACTTGCTCAGTCCTTACCCAAGGTCAGGATTTGTTTCCCGAGCAGGCATTAGCCCCACAGCACTGGTGGGTGATTAAGCCCAGACTCTCCCTGTCAGGTAGAAAGAGGGGCTATAGGGCCTAGAGGACAAGGTAAGCATTTGGGATGCAGATAATACAGTCAGGACAAATATTTATTGGGTCAGTAGTCACTGGTGAGAAAGAGAAGCTATAAAGTGGAGATAACAAGGAATAATGCCGCCACAATGGGAAACTGCACTAATGACTTAACAGCTCTTTGCACCTCTCCATAAAAACCTCCTAAGGGAAAACTCCTATTCAGTGCCAAGGAAACAGTGGTGTAAATCTGCTCTCTGCTACATCTGACCCCCTTGCACTTGCAGCAGCTGTCAGACCAGCTCCCTCCTTAGCTCACTGTGCTTCTACTCTATTTTCCGTTCCCTTCTCCACACAAACCAACATAAATACTCTCCTCAGCTTCATTTGGGTCAGAGCAGCCCCATCAGGGCAAGGCAGGAGGAGAGGCCCCATCACCACGCTCCTGTGAGCTCAGGGTCAGTGCCAGCAGGGACATCAGGGCTGGCACAGGCAGGCAGTGCGACCTGCACCCTCCCACACCAGCAGAACTCCCTAAGCCCCATCCAGCACTTGCACAGGACTGTGCACACAAGGCAAACGCACAATGAGCATCTCCACTAGGCAGGAGACACTAAGGACACAGCGGAAAAACTCGCCGTTTAACTGCCTTTAATTAATATTCCAAACTACAAGTAAGCCTTTAACACACAGCAGGATCACAGTGAAAGATTTATGAGATTGGTTCACCTTTCCGAAGAGCTGCCTTGGGTCATCAGCACAAACTTATCATCAGCCCATACACCAGTGGAGAGCTGGAGCGAGAGGGGAAGGGGAACATCTGCACGAGTATGATGTGACCTACTTTTACAGTAATTTGAATGCATATCTGGGAAAAAAAACCACCCTCTAAAATTTTAAGGGAGAATTATAAATCAAGGCGTGACAGTAAACAAGTCATCTGTGAAGTCGTACTGTCTACTCAGTACAAACAAGAGATTCATCAAATAATAAAATACTACTTTAGAAGAAAACAAGCACAATTATTTTATAATTATGGCTGCTCTAGTCTTCTGAGGGCAGGAAACCTTCCTACCTCCATAGAATCATAATCAAGACTCATCAAAGTCCTGTAAAAGCAAATCAATATCTGCTCTTGGCAGGACGAGTTAATTAATACCAGAGTGCTCTTCTGCATGCTGCCTGGCTGTCAGGCTGATGGCACTAAGTGCAGCTCTGCTGAAATGCTCTGTGAGAAAGCATCTACCACCACTGTGGCTACGGGTGACAAAGGATGCCACATCCCCGGGGGTCTGGATGTACAGGCACTGTGGGCTGTGCTCTGCTTTGCAAAGGACACAGACATCCAGGTGGTTCAGATCTGTAAAACGCAATCGACTCTGTGCATCTCCGGATCCTTATCTCCATCAAACAGGAGACTCAAGGAGCACTATGAGGGCAATTTTATAAAGGGAAATCAAAGCCATGTCCTTTTTACAACTACTGCACTCACAGAGTTGGTGCCTGGTTACATGTCCTTTAAGGTGCTGTGGCACCCCCACATCAGACATGGTGAGGGAGAGCTGGTTGTTATCAGAGAACTGGCTCATACCACCAGCAGTAACACTCTGCCAGAGAATTTGGAGGTGCCACTTCAAATATTGGCAGTCAGAGTGCAAGCTTTCATCTTTCCGTGGCAGATTCACTGGATCTCTGTGCCATTTACTGCATGACTCTTCCCTCTCTTTTTCACTTATTATGAGACCTTTAAAATGGAGGTCTTGTCTGCCCTCTGTGATTAGCAAAGATCTCACAGCCTTCCTAAAAGTGCAGGGAAAATTACAGCCAAGAACATGACAGCAGTTAGACGCCCAAAGCAGAAAGGAGTGAGACACACTCAGCAGACTGCTTTGAAGCAAAGCTAAGTAAAACATTATTAAATTTATTTTTAGCCTCATTTTCTAAAGAAATCAGCCTCTCATGAACACACTGTCCACCTCCCTCCTCTTGCCACACTCCTCATAATTTTTTAATTGGTTCCCTTATCTGGAGACTCTGCTGTCAAATTTGTGTGGAAGATAAATAAGCACTGAGAAGGGATGTAGGGGAAAACACACAGCTGGAGATGGAGAGCAGGCATTGCTGGGAGCCATGGAGGCCCGATGGCACAAGTGCCTCCTGTCATCTGTGCTTGAGACGAGGCAGAAATGCACAGCGATTTTTAGCATGGAAAACTGGCAGATACAGCAGGGGCAGAACGCAGAGGTACCGCTCAATGGTTTGCTGAACAGCAGCATTCACCATGTCCCAAGAGTGCCAGTGACGTTTTACAGACCTCCTGCCAAGAGCAGCTGATATGCCATCTCGAATCAGGCATAAAAAGGGGACAAAGATGCAAAATGCCAGAAGAGTAGGAAAAGCCAGTTCTGCCGAGTGCCATTGCTGATGTACTTTTATTGTTGTTTAATGGTTTTCTTGGATCAAACAAGGGAGAAGATCCAAGTGCACAGAGAGAACTGGCTGTTCCCTGTCAGCAGGAAAAGGCATCAAATACAGAGAAGGGCTCAGCAACAAAAATACATTGGGCCAGAAGAGTAGACACACAGTAGAAATGGGTGAGGAAACAGGCTGCAGGGTAACAGGAGTGCAGGCACACAGCTGCCTGTCAGCAGAGTGTCTGCTGGAGCCAGGACCAGACCATAGATGCCAGCATTTGGCTGGGAGAAGCAGTTTTTCTTCGCCTAGTTAGCACAGACTTCACCTGTGTCAGTGTTTTACTAAGAGGATGAGGAGAGATTGCAGGCTATTAAGTTTCCACAGGGCTAAGTGGTATTAAAATCCATTGCTGGAGCTCAGGTAAGTGGCTGGGTAAATACACTCCCCAGCCCGACGCCGCTCGGTCCATTAGCTGGTGCTACCACCGTCGGAAAGGAGAGGGAAGAGTGATCCATATGGATGGTGTTGTTTATAACCCAGCTCTCATTTCAGTGTGGTTTCTGAGCAGACTGCCCAGCCATGGTGCCAGAAAGTGGATGGTCAGGGAAAGACTCCACCATCTAAACCCCACCACCCCTTTTCTTCCATGTGCCAGTTGCTTTAGGGACCAGACAAGGACAGGCACACTGCATACTCAGACTGGTTTCAGCTCATTTTATCCCCTTCCCTGCCATTCCTTGGGTTTTCTTCTGTTCTGGGATTTAAGTAAAAAATAAATACAACCTCCCCAAACCTTTCTGGACCAGTGAGGGCAGCCAGTCCCCACAAACACCCAGCGCACACACACACACACACACACACACACACACACACACACACACACGCGCGCGCGCGCACGCACACACACACACACATCCACAGCCCTTCTGTTCTTCAGAGCAGGCTCACAGCACAGCCAGCTGTGCTCCCCGCTGCCTTTGGCTGAGGAATGCAGTGGACATCACTGCACCATTCAACATCTGTTATGGACTTTGCTTCAAACATTTCTTTGGCAGATGTGGCCAAGAGGCTCACCTTATCCATGAGAGAGAAGCCAAAGGAGTGTGGCAAAGAGCTTGGGAGCAGTTTGGCTGCAAACAGCTAAGCACCCCGATGCAGAGCTGGCTGACCCAAGACAGTTTGCTACTGCGTGCTGTTCTCTGTGCAAAAAAAAACCTCTCTGTGCACTCCTCCTCCCAGCCAGGGAGCCTGGAAACACCCTCAACCCACCCTGAGTTGAGCAAAGTGGGTCTTTCCACAGGTACCCACACCAGGCAGTTCCTGAGGGGGTAAACGATTCTGTAGGCTCAGGATTTATTTTGGAAGATGCTATGTGCATCTGTGGCTCTGCAGGGCCCCAGGAGCCAAAAGGCAGAAGCAAAACTGCCCCTGCACAGCTCCAGACTGGTAAACAGAAACCTCCAGCCTCTTCCAGGTCAGCGCATACAGAGATGTCCGTTTGTTTTGAAAACCAAGTTCTGCATTAGTTTACAGAGCAAAGGCAGCAATTTTGCTTTCTGGGCATCTTCCTTGTCCTTGCTTTAGAGAGACAACTACTAGAGCAAGTCGAAGAAAGGGAAAAGCACAGGGCAAACACTTCCAATGAAGTACCCAGAGTAGTGGGGTTGGGTCCTGGGCAGCCCCAGGGTGGGATGAGCCCTGAGGAGAAGGGGAAGGACCACTGCTCCCCTTGGTGTCAGTGCAGGCTCCTTGCCAGTCAATCAGACTTCCAACCAGATGGTCACATCTCAGACACAGGCTTGGTGGCCCATGCCAAGACCCTGCAACAGACCAGTGCCCCACAAAATCATGCTCACACTAGAGGAAATTATCTGTTTTCTTTAAGATGAAAGTTCTTGGACTTGGCATGCTGCACTGCCTTGGTGTACACAAAGACCAGACTTCGTATTCTCTCTACTTCAGGCAAAAATACTTCTCTGCTCAACAGTCTAAACATTTCTCCAAGCATGTTACTTTCCCCTGCATCCTTCATTCCTATCACTCTGCAGAAGGAAACTCTGAGAATGGGAAATGCCACAGACACTCCTTTTCTGCAAGCCTGATTTTTTCTGTGGATTTGGCAATTACTGCAAACAACACAGGATGAGTTCAATAGTAGGTGAGTGAAAAATTGGATCTGACAGCCCTAATTGAGCCTGAAGTCCCATTTACTGAAAATGATCTGGCATAATTAAAAATTCACAACTGGAGACCAGTTGTGAACACTATACATTATGGGTTCTTTGAATTACTCTGGGAAACATACGCTCTCCAGGCTTTGGTCCTGCAGCCAAAACAGCTCGAGCCACATTGATGGAGTCATTTGAGAAGAGCAACTCTGGATTTCAAGGAGGGACCAAGCTTGTGTTCAGCAGTCACCACCCATTACGGCAAGAGGGTGGCTGTGCAGAACTCGCACCAAGCACAGGTTTCCAAATATCCCCTCTGCTTCTAAGATTTCTTGTGATGCAGTATGTTGCCATCCCTACACCATGGGGATATGCTCTTCACTACCACATTAAGGCAGTAACAGGACAGCTGCTGCTTTTCTATTCTATTTCAAGTTTCTTGTCTCATCTCAGTAGAAAGCAAAGGGACAAACTTTCCTGCAAGCACTAACAGGAGCAGCTCTGCCAAGCTCAAGGGCTCTCAAGACCTCAGCCCTGTGCCTGCTGCTAAACATGCAATATCCATGATGCCCCAGCACAGACCCACGTGCAACTTTGCAATTGCTTTCTCCTTATTAACGTAATTGGGATTTAATTCCAGCACATCATTTGCAAGCCTCACTTAGCCTGAGACAACTTAGGGGAATGTGATTGGAAACATCTTAATTTCTGCTTTTAACAAACCACCAAGCTATGGCCAGTAAACAGAATATTTGAACACACACAGGCCAGTCTTCACCAAGACAGGGCATGGGGCCTGGAACATTAATTCAGTTGCAGTGTGTTCTTAGGGAAATAAAAACCTCAATAAACAAAGCACGTTCTGTTCTGCACACAAACATACCAATCACAGCTAAATAACAGGCCTTGGATCATTTATAGCAAGACATAACTTTCTATTTATAAGTGTTTTTAAGGAACAACCCTCAACCAGGAGATTTAACTGAGCTGAGCACTGAAGGTACTAATCAAATGCTCTAGTGCTGGATCTCACTTGATATGCAGGATATCCGTGCAAGAAAAAGAATGGTTACCTAACATTATCATTTTTGAAAGCCAACATATCCACAGTTGTAACCTCATTATATTTTTATCTAGACTAGTATAATGATTGTCCCATCCTGTACCGAAGGCTGCAATGGATGTAACATGCCATTCAGTTCTCTCTCCTAGCAGCGTTTTGTTGTGGGGTGTTTTCTTTTTTGTTCCTTCTCCCTGTCAGCTGCTGAGAACCGGTACGACAACTCAAACTTCCCAATAAATCACAGAGGCAGCCACTCATTTAAACCCTTCACTTCAGAGGAACAGCAAGGTGTCATCTTCCCAGCAGCACCACAGCAATCGTTAGCAATGCAACGCCGCTTTTCCCAGGCACGTCACCTGTGCTGCAATCCAAAAATAGGCCACCCCAAAATAGGCTGTCAAGCCAGGAGAGGGATCCGAGTGGCACACACAGGCTTCTCCAGTGGGTAATGCAAAACCTACTGCATGCCCAGGCTAAAGAAAAAAACCCCAAACAGGTCTGTCCCATGGTTGATTCTGCACGGCACCTGGACCTCCTCGAGCCCTGCTGTGAGGCTAATTTGAGATCTAGGTGTGAGATGAGCATTTATGCACCAACATGCCCATATGCTGCCAGAGAAGAGCCCACGGCAGTCACACCTTGCCACCTTCCCACGCTGCAGCAGGATGATGTCTGGAGCTGGGCATCTCTCCATGTGCTGCTGCAGCAGGCATGGGGCCACTGTGGTGGGGGACAGCAGAGCATCCCCGGGGTCCAACACTCACCCTGGGGCTTGGCTGGCTGTGAAACACCAGAACTCAGCTTTATCCCTCATTTAACCAGGGACAATTGCAAGTGGGTTCAGCTTCCCTGGCAGCACTGTGGGATCAAACATGTTTTAGTGAGGCAACCTCAAACTCCCCAACCTCCTGTTTCCCTGTGCAACAGATCACAAAAGGAGAAAGCAGGTGTGAACCCTCCTGCCAAACTAATTCCCTTTTGTATTTTGTGGCTTTTTGACATCACCATCTAAGGGTTCCCCAAGACAGAGGCAAGTTGAAAATAAGGAAGCAGGGTTCACATCCTCAGCTTGTGAAAGGATTTAGGAAGAGGCAGCAATCTGAACACTGAATTTTTAAGAATTTCACCCATTTCCTGGGCTCTCTGTGGGCTCTACAATGGCAGATGGACCAGAAGCACCTCTGCCTGTCAAGTTTGCAAAAGCCTGACTTAGCCCATCCTCAAACTGCGTATGTCCACCAAAGTATAATAAAGTCCAGAAGACACAAAAAATAGTAATCTGGAGGGAAAAAATGACACCCAGCACAAACTACTCTCCCTCTGCTGCTTCCAACTACAGAATTTCATTACTTTTGCTGCTGTCTTGCTGATTTTCTGGCACAATATTCGGGACACTGGAACAGACTATTTTGCACAGCATCTGTCATCATCAAGGGACTCTGCAGTCTGCAAACCTGCAGGCAGTTTATTGCTCATATTCTTCCCTTGGACAGCCCCTCCCTAAGCTTTACACAGAAAGCACTTGCAGCAAGCCTGCTTTGATGTTGTCTCTACAAACTGTGAGTACACAATGATCTCTAACCCCTGTCCTCAAACAGTGACACTTTGGATGCTTTTATTTTTGTACTAATTTTATTAAAAACGAGGTGCTCCAAAGTTGCAAAACAAACAAAAAAAATCTCCCCCTGCCCTAAGTTACTGGTGCCCTTCACCAAGCTTTCCTGTCCTTTAAGGTGTCAGCAGATGTTGATGACAAAATATTCTCCTGGAATCACACACAGCCTGTCCTCATAAATCGCTGGCAAGGATGCTTCTAAGTTTGCCTGAGAAGCATCTTGCTTCAAACAAATCCATATTTATAGGCTCCAGATATATTTTTCAGCTTGGGTTTATTTATTACAACCAAGGCCAATAAAACAAGAAAATTTAGTTCTATGTGCGTGCTGGATTCAATGAAGAGAGCAAAATTTGCATAACTTTGAAGCATAATCTTCCAAAGCAACAACTAATCTGCTAGTGATTATCTTTCTATTTGCTTATCACTGTCTGTATTGATGGGGAGATGAAATAGGACAGCACCACGTCAAGGAGGGGCAGCCACGCCGGAGTCCAAATCATATGAAGCTCAGGCAGGTATCCATATGTTTGTTTTCAGTTAGGATAAAAGTTATTCTATCTCATAAATACCTGGCCTTTCCCAAGCTGTTGGATCCCAGAGTATTTTACAGCCTCCGAAGAGTCTCCAGGGTGTGGGTTCAGCTGCCAAGTGATCAACTTTCTATCTACTAAACATCTGAAACGAGCTCAAATCTGGCGAGCCGCCACTTCACAAGCCCACAGAATAACAAGCTCATTGTAAGTCCTTTTAGCATGGATTAATTGGTGCACAGAGCCGGCAGTGTGAAGAGGGCAAAAAAACAACCGCCCAGCTCCCCCTTGGAAAAGGCAGAAGGCTCATCAAATTTCATTTGCTTCGGATACTGGATGAGTAAAGACTTCCGTGCTACACGAGCAGCCACAAGCTGTCACTAAGCCTGGCTTCAGCTGTACAGCACCCCGGTTCTCTGCTGCTATTTTAACGTTTCCTGCCATTCCAGTGGTTGTTTGAGAGAGGAAACAAATTAAAAAAAGCATCTGGAAACACTGCAGCTATCATCACAGTAATTAAATGAAAGGAAAACAGCCCAAAGTGCATCTGTGAAGAAGGGAAACCAGAAACCCAAAGTTCAGCTAAGTTCTGGTTGAGCCCTGTGGCTCTGTGTTCTTCATCTCCCTCACACATTAAAAAAGAGCATTAGTAGTGTCTTAACAAACTGCAGGGACATGGGAAAGAGGTTTATTTACATAATGTTAGGATGCTGTCACTAAGAGTTTTTATAAATATTTGCATGGGGCTCTGGCTGTCCTTAATCTGTTAAGAATATCCCTGGTGCCAAGTCAAATGCAGGAATTCTGCAAATCACCAAATCCACCTCCTTTCCCTCACATCCTCCAAGACACACTTGCTGTCTTTCAGCCTGGATTTTGGCCATGTGAGTACCTCAGCTCAGGAAACTGCATCAGTTCTGCCAGGCAGATCAGCACTGCACAGCCATGGGCAGGGGGTTGGGTCTTACTTTGAGGGGGCACAAAACCCTCCCGTGTGTTAATACAAGAAGCGTACAAATGTGCATGATCCCAAGAGCACCACAGAGGAGAAGGAACTGTGATGAGAAACAGGAGGAGCATTTTGACATCCTGAGATGCAATTTTCCTGACAGTTCACTGGGCAAAGGACAGTCAAAGGATTGTGTTGTCTAATGAATCAATACTTTTTGGAGAGAATTTCATTAGCTGTGACACCTCTTCCAGATACGGGGGTAACTGGAAGTCATTCAAGTCATCGGACCCCGTGATAGTATCTGCATACTGATGGAGTGCTAATTGTATTTGGGACATCAAAAGGTCATAAATCAAACTGGCATCGCCCTGGGAATACAATATCTCGATTCATACACGAAGGATTTTAAAATTTAAACTCATGATCAAATGGGGAACTACACTTATTAACATTTCTTCCGCTGTGTTTCAGCCCCTCAGTCAAGTGGCTGAATTGTCCAAATGGGCTTAAAACTACAGTTAATCAATATTGAATGTGTTATTAAGCAGCCAGAAAACTGCCTGCTGGTTTGTGTCAGCCCATTCTTCTTCCAAAGACCAAATGATAGGAACAGTCCTTTTATTCCCACTAGATGCCCGCAAAAACTCAGCACCAAACCTCTGCCTGCCTTAACCTTTCTCTTTTGGTAGCAATTCAAAACCTGGCTACACACCATGCAGGACCAAAAGAGTTTGTGGTGCTGGCAGGAGGGAGATGCTGGTGGTCCCCTTCCAGAAGGCATCACAGGTACCATAAGGCATTGCTCCAGACCCAGTGCACCAGCAATTATTAAGACAATACAAAATTTACTTTTAATTTGTCCAGATGACAATTAAAAATAGTAAATGCAAAGAAAGTAAAGGGGAAACACTCCAATGCTAAACAGATCACAGCATGCAGTGCAAAATCCTGGGACAAATGAACAAGATCATCAAAGGATTGGCCAAGCTAATGTAAAAGAACATGACTTCGACAGTAATATATATTCATAGTGGAGCCAACCTTGGTTCTAAGTGCAAAAACCACATTGCCACTTCCAAGGGCTCCAGTGAGCAGGGGGAGGAAAATCCTGCATCCTTACCATTTTGCAGTCAGACCACGACTTAGTGCTCTGCTCACTGACCAGGGCCACTGACAGAAGCGAGCTTAAAGCAAAGCCAGTCCCTCACAGCAAGCTGCCAGGATACCCAGGGGAGGAGCAGCACCTCTCCATGCAGGGTGCCCCTGTCTTTGCTCGCAGGGCATCAATGATGCCCGTGGGCAGGGCACTGATGGCATGCTCAGGAAGGAAGAGGAAATTTCACCCTGTGAAGTTTTTAAGACATCTCTTAACACATTGAAGATGGCAAAGGGACAGGGGAAAGAGGAGGAGACCAGAGGAAACTAGGATCTCCAGTAAGGCAGACGCAGTTTTAAAATAAAGCAAAACCTGGGCATAAGGCCACTTTTTGAGATTGCAAATATCCTTGCTCACGTGCTTTGGAAAGTCCCTCCTGCTGAAAAACACATCCTGATAATTGGCTTTCGCACAGCACCAGCTCCGCAGTTGCCTCCCTCTCTCCCCATGGGGTGTTTGCACCGTCAGCAAGCAGCTCTCGCCCAGGAATATTCCTAACAGCGATCGGAGCAGGATGTACAGACCCACAGCGCTCTCTGCATGCTCGGCTGCCCGATTCGGGCTGAATCAGCTGTCACACACTGTCTGGATCACAGATGAGTGCCTTCCCTTCTCTTTTACAGCAATCTCCTTTTCACTATGCTGAGCAGCAAATATGGCCCTAAATACAGCCCCATAAAGGTCCGCAGATCCTTGTTTTGGCTCACAAATCCAAAGGAAAATTCCCACACTCTAATGACAGCTTGTGCAATTCACCCTCCCACAGGTAGGTAAGGGGGAGTGAATTAACTCTCCTCGGCTCACACAGAACAGGGCTTTGCAAGCACAGCATGTCACTGTCAGCCCAACTAAGAGCAGAGCATCAGAGCAGCCCTGCAGACCATTGGGCAGAGCAGGAGCTTCCAGGAGCTTCTACCCTGGACCAGATGCCAGGATACTTTCTTTCTCCCCTAACACATCCCTGGTCAGCAGGACAGTCTTCCAGGCTTATTATTGGAAGACGGGGGTAAGGAGAACAGAATTAGCGTTTAGACAACCACATTTCCCCCCTCTTTTCTATGAGGGAAGTTTCACTCATGCAGACTTTGAATTCCAAGTAATTTTCAAACATCTGAAAGATGGAGGAGGTGAACCTCCTCCTACTGACCCGAGACTGACTCAGAAGCAATCATGTTTAACAGAAGCACTGCAGTAGTGAACTTGCAGGCAGAGACTGTGACATCTGCAAGATGAGCAAGCACGAGAGGGACAGTGTCTGCATTTTGTCAGCCCAGCCTCGTTTTGCAAACCCAGGGAGGACACAGAGCAACATGGAGCTGGTAAGAGGAGCTGTGTCAGAAAGGTGAATGACCAGAGCTGCTGACCTTAGTGCGACCCTGAGCCTTTGGAAGCTCTTTATTTGCACGCTCAGGGCATGGTGCAGCCATGACACAAGCAATGGAATGCATGGAAAGCCAATGCTCCTGCTCTGTCCAGAAAGGGACCCAGATGTCCATTAGGGACCTCAGCCCACCGTGCCCATGGCAGTGCACATGGGGACATGCCACTGGATATGTCACAGCCAACAAGGTGTTTGCATTTCCCCAAGACACATATTCACACCTAAAGATAGATAGATTTTGATCTATACATCCTGTATAGATTATTTTAAAAGCTCTGATAAACATTTTCTCTTACCTGCTTTATTCCAAAATTCATACGATTTTTCTTCCCCCTTTGTAGTTTTAATTAAACCAAACTCACACAATCTAAATGACAACATAACTTCTTGATGTCAAACTATACAACAACAAACCCACTCATGAGAATATTGTTTGGGTATTCCTAGGTTATCCTTCCATTTTTGCAACAGCCAGGGTAGTCAGTGGAGCATGAAATTATTATATTAATGGGTTCTAAATGTGCAGGTGTTAATTTAAAAACTATGATCAGAGAGAGGGTGGAGAAACTGCAGATGCATTTATTTAAATGGCTCATTTCCAACTTCTCCCTCTGTTTTCAGAGCTGCATCCTGTTGGAAGACTCCTCCACAAGCCTCATACACTGTATGTCAGTAGAAGTCAGAGCGGACTTGCACGACCACCTCTTCCTGCCAGCATGTATGGGATAGACAACACAAGGAGCATTGGTTCACTGTGGTCACTCTGATGCCGAGTCTTGTATTTACTACCTAAAACACTGCCTACTTTTGTTCCACTGCCTTATTCCCTTCATTATCCTCCAAGTCCCATAAGATCAAAGCATCATCCAACACCGAAGAGCTAAAAGACTCAAGCTCACACGATGCCTTTGGCATCTGTAGACTGATAAGGTTAAAAAATAAATGGTTGGGTTTTTTTCCGGCAATCCATGGAGAGCTCTGCCGAGATGAGACACTGGCTTATGAGGCTCATTACGATCATACTGCAGCAGTGACCTTCAGCACGCAGCAAAGGAAAGCAGGATTTAGTGTTCATGTCAACAGCATAATGAAACAACTCAGGGGAAGGCCAGACTCAGCCACAACTTTTATCCTGCTAAAGAACTTGCAAATCCATGGCAGTGAGAGGGAGTCTGGAAACAAAAATAAAAGGAAGCCTTCAGCCTTTTCATCCCAGGCTCTAGTGTTACGGAAGAAGTCATAAATAAGGCAAGAGAACATTCTGCTGGATAAAAATCCATTAGAGGAAGCAATTCTCAGCTTCTCATCTGGAGTTTTCCCGTCAGTGGCCATTTGGATGAGATCAGCTCCCCAGGGATGGGTGGTGTTTGCTGGCCGGGAGCACCGCAAACCCAGCCCTGGCCAGCGCCTGCAGCTCAACACACCAAGGTGAGGTGCCTGAAAAGGGCTGGATTCACAGAACCAGAGTGGAAGGAGGAGTTCAACACCACCACCAGCGCCCAGAAAATCACTTCACACCCTGGTTCCTTTTAGAGGTGGATTGAGCTACAACACCCTCTGCAACTTCTCATCACATCCTGAAAGCAACACAATCAAATTGTTGCACACAGTTCCTTCAGCATCATTAACAGAGCCTGCATCCAGCACAGTGTTGTGCCATGCAAACCATCTGAAAATGCAGCAGGCCTTTTAGTTCCCTCTCATTAAACCAAACACATCCACAACCCCTGAGAACATGCCAACAAGCAAACTGCAACCACTGATGAGGTACAGACCACAGCTTCAGGTCTGCTCCACAGCTCAGCAGCCCTCTGCTCCTGAGCCCTTGATGACTTTTCATCCTGCTAGTGAGGAAACACTGTGTGACAAACCGAAAGGTATTGGAGAGCCCTCCCGAGCCCTCCCACTCCACAGTGTGCAGCTGGCTCTGCCATAGTGGCTGAAGTGTCAGATGATAATTTATTTTCCATATGATTTAGCCAGCTTGCAATTATAGATTTGATTGACTTACTGGAAATCCCAGAAGACCACCTGCATCAGAAGAAGAGTCACCCCCTTAGACTTCAAATTAGTAGCCAAATTAATCAATCCTTACATAGTGATTTCACTAATTTGATGAATTACCATCAACACTGCATTGTTGATTTACCCTGGCTTTGCTATTTACTTGATAAGTATATTGCTTTGCTGCTATTTTGACACTGTTGAAAGTGTTGGAGGAAACCTTTTTCTCAGAAATGTGTTAAAACATTTTGCAAAGGCAGTGGTGCACATTTGTATTGATAAACTGCACTGACAAGCTGAGAAGGAGGGCTTGAGAGAAGGATCTGGGCTCACCTCTCCTTATGAACTCCCTCACTCCAGGGTGAACCTTGTTTGTTCTGCACCCCTTAAGCGGACCAGGACCAGAGTTCTGGGTGATGGAAACGATGCTTCTGCCACCCTACACCTCCTCCAGCTATCAGGTCTGCTGGATGAGGCAGGATGGGGCAGTCTAGAAACCTTCTGCTGAGGAAGGGCTAGTATTTTCTTCAGTTACTGACTCAAGTAGGTCCACTAATGATCTGATCACTCAGAGCTGAGCAGCAGAGCAAGAAGAGAGAGAAGATGACAGCTTTTGCTCTTCTGACAGTTTATGAATGAAAATAAGATGCGAGAAGATGGAAATTGCATGATCATGTTGAAGGATGGATGACCACATATCACCAGGTTTAACTGTAACTGTGAGCAATATTTCCTTTTTTAGTTGATGCTGAATGCAAGAAAAAATGTCTCAAGAAACTTATTAGTTTTCCTATACATCCTCTGCTTTTAAGTTACTTTAGTCAATTAAAGTAAATAAAACCAAATTCTAAAAAGTGACTTTCTAGAACACCTCTTTCAACCCAACAACAACTCAAAGCAAGTTATGAATCAAAAATCAAGCCTAACAATTAGCTGCAAAGGTAAGACAAGGAGACCTGCGTTAGCAAGAGGTACCAAACAATCAGACCAAACCTCCCTTCAGGGAGACAACCAGCACGTGCGAACGGAACAAGAAAATGAAACATCGATTATTTAAACCCTTGGTGCTGCTTGGCAATGCAAATCACAAATACAATCAGGAATTTAACAACGGCTTTTGATTTAAGACCAATTCATCGGGGTGGATGATTAATGCTTGTTTACTTGCAAGTGGCCGTACTGAGGGAAATGAAGGTGCAGTCCCTTCCCGTTGCTGTGACTCCCAGGGATGCACTCCATGTGCTGGGGGAGCACATCGAGGCCAAGTCCCTATGCCAGGTTCAGCATCAGGAAGGATCTTTAAACATCTGCCCAAGTAAAAGCAGCAAAGCTGCAACCGAACAATGACCCAAGCAGTGCTTTTCAATTATACAGATGACGCAGTTCAAATCTTAAGTAGGTTTAAAAACTTGCTTTGGCTGTTTCTCCTTTTGCATAATGAGAATCTGTTACTGAAATGACAAATGGTTTATGGCAAAGAAACCTCCCAGCAACCCAAAACTGCTGTGTTTGAGCGACTGGTGACAACTGTGCAGCCAACAGGCTTCCCAAATGACAGAGAGGTGTACAAAAGAGAAGCCTAATAGACAAATAATTATCTTTATCATATCACCTATGGTCTTTTACAACTGATGCCTAGAAAAATACCCACAGGTCTTTTAACATCCCTATCTCTACATAAAAGTGGACTTAAACCCTACTAGCATTGTTTCATAAACCTGCAATTCTGTCACATTTGTGAGGATGCCCATGCGCTCACAGGCTTGGCTTTGCTGTTTCTGCCTGGTGAACTTTCCTGGGAAGAGAGAAAAAGCCATTCGTGACAGGAGTGGCTCGGGAGAAACAGCTTCTAAAACTGGGAAAGCTGATGGACAGGCTCCAGTCTTTCTTTACATGAAAATTTTGTTGCATCTCATAACTTTAAGATGCGGAACAACCTGAATCCTCAACTGGCTTGAACTCAGGTCTCTGGGGATCGGTGATTCAACAGGCTGGAAGGGGTGGGATCACAACACATGATCCTGCACCTCACCATTAATTCCCACATCCATAAATTCACACAGGCACCATGCAGCTCCTTGCAAGGAAACACTGGTTTGACTTCTGTGTCCTCAAGCACCACCAAGCAGGTTCTCATCTTTGCAGAAGGCTCTAAGTGCTGCTTTAGCAGACACAAAAATCCAGTTAACGTTCCCTTTCAGTTTGATTAACGTGCTTTAATGCAATCCAATTAACAAAGTATTATGGTTTCTAACATCACAGCTTTTATATCCTTTTCTAACCAGGAAAAATCTATGACATATGATACAGCCATTAGAAAGGAGCAGATAGCTTTCGCTCAAAAGGCTCCCTATCGCCTGATCCAAAGCCAGATAGGGTCAGCAGAAAGACATTTGCTGACTCCAGCGGGTCACAGATCAGGCACTAGAGAGTGAAATCTATAAATGCCCTTTCACTGGGGAAGTCACATTACTGAGGTCCATGAATTATGTGGGGGAGAAAAAGTCCCAGCTAAAAGCTGCAGTATTTACAGCACTGTCTCAGCTATAAAAACCTTTCCTGGGAATCAGAGTGGGAACTGCAAAGGACTTTGTGAGAATTACGATCAGATGGATTAGCTAAGGCCAAAGCTGTACAGAAACATTAGACAAGGAGTATTTGAAAGCCAGAACAAAGTCTTTCCAGGATTAAGTCCTTCCACCATTCTTCCTTTCAAAATAAGTAAAAGCAAGGTAAGATTAATTCCTTGTCAAGCCCATGAAGAACAGACTCCAGCACAGAAATAAACACAAATTGAATTTACTCTGGTGGCTTCAGATAGGTCACATCAAGCCAGAACTAATGCAGTATTGACTTGCTCTTACTCTAGACTACATAACAAAGCAGCAAACAGCACTGCAGGTGCTGCGAATTCATTTCATTTAATAACATCTGGCTAGCACTTAGCCTGGGATACAGGCTGCATTCAACAGGTACCTCCAGCAGCAGGAAGCAGAAGGAATACTAAAAATTGGACGTTGAGGTGCCATCTGAGAGAAACAACTGCCTGCATTGTTCACTGCAGCACAGCACCCACAGACTGGCCACACCGTGGCTCATACCCTTCAGACCCAACTAGAAGCTGAAGGGGAAAGGCAGCCACCTGCAGGCACTCACTGCAGCCACACAAAGCTGACAGAATTTGAGTAGTGCAACCACCAAAACAAACTCCCATCCCATGCAGAGCCAGGTTTTGCAGTGCTGTACTTGACCCCCACTGTGCACTTCCTGTAGGTGCTGTTGGGATTTCATCCTTCTCTGCAGCTCTTGATGGGAACCAGCTGCAGTGGCAAAAGCTGTGCTGGGAACACCTCCTCTCTTATGCCCTGGGAAGGCTGGAGGATTCAGGTCTGATGTTTTATTTTTTGATTTTCATGCAAGCAAGGAACATGCAAAGATCCACAAGAGCAAAGCATTAAGCAGTATCAAGTTGTCACCATAAGGAAGTATTGAACAATCTCCCAACCTCCTTGACCTTTTACTGGAGATGACATTACACAGATCACCAAAAACATCTCAGAATAAAACATTTATCATATTCTCCAGTAATGCAAGTTTGCAGCTGTCAACGGAAATGCTGCACAAACTTCAGATGGAGTTCAGTGGACACACACTTTCCCTGCCCTTCCATCAAACCAGGGCATTGTGCCTCTCCTCTCTGCAGTTAACTACCATCAGACACATAACAGAATGGAAACCAGTGTGAAAAGCACAATGCACCAACAAACAGAGCTATGGCGAGATCCAGAATGTGCCCACTGTCTCACTGAGTACTTTAGACACAAAGTCATTGGGTACTTTTGACTGACGCTTATAAATTAATTTCTGCCAGCTATAATTCCATCAGGCAGTCCCTGAGACTGTGGGTTGCCCCCAGTTGTTAATGAAATCTTGGGAAGTATCAAAGAGTCACTCCCACAACTTACTTGGAACCGCGGTTGCTTTCGATGGGAGTTGCATGATACATCAAAGGGCAAAATAAATTGTGCCTGCTTGTGCAAATAAGGGAGAAGTAAAACCACGGGTGCATAGTCCTAAGAAGTTTCCATTAGAACGCTTTTGAAGGAAAACTGAGGTGTTGACAAAACTATTTATCACAAAGCTTTCCTTTTCCTCAGGGAGCATTGACAGATCGAGAAGGTAAACATTTGAGACAAAATGATCAGAAAACTTTCAGCCACAAAGAGAAGTGTGCTGCCCATCTCACCAGGCAGTCCTAGAGCTGCCTTTTCCCTGCATTTTCTTATTTCTCGACAAATTGGTTTAGGCTGCATCTCTTACAGGCTGCACCAGCTGAGCAAGAGGGGCTTTGCAGCACCCACTGGGAGAGCTCTGGCCCCACACACCCTTGGGACACAACAAGCAAATGGTGAGAGGGAGGATGTGAAATGAGGATGCAAAGCCTCTTTGCAATTCCTGTTTTATATTTTCTCCTTAGTAAAACTGAATTTCCAGCAGGAAACGTACAATAATTTCTTAACTGCCCTAGCTGTTGCTGTCCTGGGATGCCAGAGGTGCTCATTTCTTCCCCTTCTTGAGTCAAGAACCCCCAGAGGGAACACTCCAATAAGCAACTTCTCAATTCTTATTCAATCTGCAACTCCCTCCAGACAGAGATCTGTGTGGGGTCTCCACCTTGTGGGGGAAAACGGCTTCATGAAAGGAGAGAAAAATGAGAAAGAAGCAAAGGAGCCCTTAAGATGTTCTTCCCCTTTCCCTCCAATGATTTATGCCCAACTCTTCTCCTCCTCACATGAGTATGTATTACTTGTGTTACCTGATGGCTGAGGAAGAGTGGGAGAGACAGATGAGCATAAGGGAGACTGGAAACCATCAGCAGTAAGTATCTGCAAGACCTTCCTTCCCTTTCACACGCAGTTTGACTTCTAAGTTGCCAGTGCCCAAAAATACCTGTTTCAACCCATGCAGTCAGAGCAAGACCTTGTTTCAGAGGAAATGGTGGCTCAAATGCTCCAGAAGAGCATCCTCACTGTCTGATGAATTAACTAACTGCCTTGCTGAGTTAGTGGCTGATCAGCATTGCAAATAGGTACTGCCTTGCATAGCCCAGGCTCCAGGAAGGGCTGAGGGACCCACTCACACAGCTTTACACTTCATGCCTTTAAGCAAGCATTATTTATAGCCTCACACTCAACCTGTAATAAATGAGAATCAGATTAAAAACCCGTTAATAGCTCATATTTATTAGCAGTGCATGGAAGATACTCATAAAAATAAGTAAATTATGTTGGTGCAAGCCTGCACATTCACTCCTTTAAATGAGATTTTGGGTTCATTGCATATTAAATCACTTGACTCTTGGATTACACAACACCATTGCATTTCAAGCAAGTTCTCTGAAGGTTCTGCCCTTTTAGCCAGCATGCAGCAGGGCCAACATTTAAGAGTACTCTAATCCCATAGCGAGGGCCCCCATGATTTCAGTAGCCTGTGCTTCAGGGCTCTCCTAGCAGCAGTACTTCCTTTGTCTAGATATTTTAAGTGTTTGCTACTAGGTGGGACATATGTACCACAAGTAAGTTACTTCTCTCCAGCATTATTTACGCAGAAAACTCTACAGCTTGGTACAGAAAAAGACCTTTAGAGGATCTTAAGTGTAAGGATTGTCAGCAAAAACTTTAAAGAACCTTCTCATCTGATCATCTTTCTATGCTGCTCATACCTTTCTTCTAACTCATCACTGGACAGACTCAATCACAGGCTCTGAAGACCTTCTTCTGACCTGGGCACAAACCTGCTGCCCCAGGGAGAGACATGCTCCTTCCTAAACACCAAAGAGAAAGTGGCTGTGTGGTCCTACAGCACAGGGTTGTGCAGAAAAGGAACGTGGTGAGACCTGCCCTGACTGCTGTCCCATTTCAGGATCAGAAAAACAGAATTTGTGTTTTTGTCAGGATCCAGCAACTTCCAGAGGAAGAGCTATGTACTTTTAAAGTTCCAAAGTAAACTCTACTGTGGCTCAGGATTCAGCAGACATTCAAAAATTGGAAAATTCCCAGAGTTAGGATCTTTCCCAGCCTATTCTTTGCTCCATCTTACTGGCCCAGGTCTGTATCAAATTCAGGCTACATGGTACAAAACAGTACTCACCCAAGAGCTACACTTAGATGGCTTCCAATTAAGTGCTCATAGAGATGCACTTCTCAATTCCCATCATTTCCAGCCTATGTGAGTGCAAATAAAGCCATCACTTTGCATGGGGTCAGTCTGGTCCTTGACACAGGCACAACCAGCTTCACACTCAAGTTTCCAAAACCAAAACCAGGTATGCAAAATGTCTCTTCCAAGGGTACATTTTATCTGCTGGAGCACAGTAGCAGATGAACAGGTAAAGCCAGAAAGTAAAGCAGGTCTCACCTCTTGGCACTTGCTAGGCAGGCAGAGAGCAGGTACCCAGGGTATTGCTGGTACCTTGGATGAGCCCTCTCTTCATGTGACAACAGCAGACACAAGGATCCATTGTTCAGAGACGCACACACAGCTGAGACTACACACATTTACATACATCTCACTGCTTAGACAGAAGCTTGGGAGAAGACAAGACTATCGCAGGCACTACGTTGCAAGCACAACAAATATAATCTGGTTACAACTGACTGCAGAGCTTATGATACCAATGGCTGTGGGGAAAAAGAGAGAGGCACTTTGAGAATTAATGTTCTTGCAGTCTATAGAGAAACAAATGAGTTTCTGGTGCTGAACAATTAGTACTCCTGTTAATTATGCGTGCGGGTTAGAAATAACACCAAGCATTTGGGACTGCTTCCATTTCGATTGTTTTCTTTTTGCACTGGATAACAAAAATATATTCAGACAGCTAAATAAATCCTTCATAACACTGATGGGACTTCTTGTTCACAGCAAGCAGTTATGCAAATTGCTAATTATGAGGCAGAGATAATCATAATCTAGCACATTTATGCAACCACATGTACAACAGGGATAGCTAAAGCAATAGTTGCCTTATTGTCCTCACTGCATTTTTAAAAATCTTGCCAGTGGCTGGCTCACTGCTCAGCATTGCAGCCTGGCACAGTGGGTGTTACAGCCCAGGAACAGCCACATGCCCCTGGGATGCCACAAAATAGGTTTAATATACTGGAAAACAACACAGTCACAGAAATAAAAAGTCAGGTACCTCCAAGAAAAATAAATGAGTGGGTGTCAAAGCATCCCCACTGATTTTGAATTGTCCCTTGCTCTACCCCAAGCTCACATAGGTGCTCAGCCACTTCTTCATGGTGCCAGGTTTCAATTCCCAGACTCTCAGGACACCGTGGGGTCAAGTACCACCTGCTCCAAACCTGCCTGAAATTCTGAGCTGTTGTGTTTGGTAAAGAACCACAAGAGATGGTAGGTGTCCCCCAGAGCTTCCATTTTCTGGGATGAACTCTCAGGTGTGAAAGGAAAAAGACTCAGAACTACCAAAAAAGTGAACCTCCTGCTACTAATGAAGCAGGATTGTGAAATCTGAGCTGCAGTGCTTATCCTGAACTGCATTTCATAACAACTATCAGCTTCAGGGATGTCCTTTTGCTTCACGCTGAGGGAGACTGATTTAAAACACCTAACAGTCACAAAAAACCACCAAAAACATGAGCGAGAGGGAAGACTGCACACAAACAAAAACCCACCCAGCCTAGAGCAGTTCCTGCTCATTTGCTCTCAGTCAGCACACACCAGCCTCAATATTTCTGTCCAGTTTCCCAGGCCAGTTATTCCAGCTCAATAAAACCATCATTGCCTTATCATTTTCACTTAAGGCTCCAAAATCCAAAGCTTACACCATTTACTGCAAAAAAATAGAGGTAAGAGAATAAAGTACTGCAGTGCTGGGGAAAGTGCAGGGTGACATCCAAAAAAAGTCCTGCAAGGAAACAGCCTGGAAGACGGCCTGGCTTCTGCCCTAATTAGCTATCGTTTTGGCAAACCCAAGGGAAATGCAGTGAAAACAACCCCGTGACTTCATGTACCCAAAACACGGAGAGAAGCTTTGGATGGGCTCTGAACTGGAAATGATGGATGTTGCTCACTCGAGCTGTAATTAAATCTCCTTCCACAAAATAAGAACAGTGATTTCTGTGTCCTGCTGAAAAAACCTGCTGCATCATGGAAATGGAAAAGACCGATTGGATGGACCTGGGAGGAATTGCCAAGCTGTTTATTTTTTTGCATGTTGGTGAGATATTAAACTCAAAGAAAGAAATGGTTTGCTCAGATCTGATTGCCTCTGCTGGGTGAGTGACTAGAGCAGGGCAGCAGGAGAGGGATCCTGCCCTGCACCACAGCTGGAGAGTCACCCCATGCTGAACTGAGAAAGCAGCCACCACACCTGGATGCTGCTGCTCAGCACTGTCCTCTGCTTGCAAGGAGCTGGAGGCAACAAGGTAAGAGAGTCAAGCTGTGCAAGGCTGGATCCCTGTTCATGCCCTGTCAGCCAGCCTGGCCCTGCACCTTACCTGGTGGTGCTCATTCATGTGCTAGACCCAGTGCATCAGAGCTGGTCTGGGCACCTTGCCTCCTGGCACCCCTCTGGGCTCATCCCAATGCCCAAGAGATCATTCCCAGTGCCTTCCACAGGGCACGGAAGAGTTGCACATAAGCGTGGATGTTCTCCAACTAAGAGTGAATGCTGTGTAGGAGAGCAACCCAAGAACAGCAACCAGAGGCAGTCGAGGATCAAGCCTTCAAAACCTGAGAAAAGCCCTGAGAATCCTTGAGCTACACAAACTCATCCACGCTTGGTTACTTGTATTTGACTTAACTCTCAGAGCATTTAGGTTCTTATCTTCAATCTGTCCGTAGGAGCGGGAGGATTATAAATGTATTTTGCTCCTTGCAGAAGAACGATGCAAGTAAAGTCTTAGTTCCTAGAGAGGAACCATCAGAAAACCCACACTAATATCAAGAGGTAATCCTGAGGACTGCAAGCATGTGGCAGGTTTCTGAATGTCTTATGCTGTGTTTGACACTCACATGGCCCACCAAATTCAGTTTTACCCTGGCTGGTGAATATTTTGCAGTACTAATACCTAATCCTTGGGGCAGAACAGAATATACCATAGACTGTTCCTTTTCCATTGCCGGCCATTTCCTCTCCAAAATGTAATGTAAAAGCTAGGTTAGACCAAAGAGGCAAATTTACATTCTTTTAATAAAAATGAGCTTACCTGCAAGTAGGGATTTCCAGAGCAGTTGAGATGAAAAATGGAAAATGCCAAATATCCAATCATTTCAAGTGTTTCCAATCATTGCAGGTGAAAGGCAATAGGAAAGAAACAAAAAGACACTGATTAGCATAACAATACAGTGTTTGCAACACATATTTTTAACACACTAAATTGCATTCCTAATTCCAGTAAGAACCAAGAATTCTAATTCCACTTTTCCCTTTTAGGATTTGCTTACATTTGAGACTGGATTTACACCATTTTTCAGAATACTGGGCTCCATCTTATAACCGTCACTCAGGCAAAGCTTTCACAACAGTCACAGAATTTCAGAATTGACAAGGAAAGCTTTGCAAAGCTTGGCCTGAAGACATAGGTCCTCCAGCCAAGAAAATACAAAAAAACTCCAAAAAGATGCAGGAAGGGGAGAGTTGTAATTTATAGCCTGTGGCAAGCAGAACTTCCAATTCAGAGTCTGCTCTGCTTTTACCAAGATTTCTATCTGCAGCTGGATGGTGCATTTCAAATTCATTCTTTTTCCTTGTGGAAATCAAAACAAAGCCATAAGAACTTCATTCCAGCACCAGTCTGTTTGTTGCCCATATAACTTTATGTGATCAAGCCTCACATAACAGTAATAAAAGAACTCTGTAAAACATAGTTTTATAATACTTGAGCACACATTTAAACAGCTGAGGAGTTCCTCCAACCTGATGGAGCATACTGCTTTCCATCTACTCCTAAAGACTGCAAATTTCAGGTGGCTTTCATGGCTCCTTTGTGGCTTGCATTCTTCCCCAGCAGCTAGATGGAAAGTCACAGGGCAGTTACCTATCTGTAGGAACAATCCTGATCTGAGCAGTAAGAAGAATCTACCTTTGCAGTACAGCTTTAGAAAAGGACAGGCTGGGAGTTTCTATATAGAAATCCTGCCTGGAATTTGTATTTCTTGCTGTTGTGGTGTTTGTTTGTTTGTTTTTTCTCTTCCTCCCTTTAAAAGCTAAGGAAAATATGTGAACTGATCTCTCCAAGATGAAATAAGAAATACAGGACAAACAGATAGTTCCTTACAGTATTTCTAACTGTTTACATGTGATTACACACTGGACAACCTGAACTTCTGCAATCATGTGAAATCAGAATCTGAACTGCCGTACAGAACACATAAATAATTTCTACTCCCTGATCACTAGGAAAAGCTTGAAAACGTGATCCCCACAGGCCTGATATAAGCAAATAAAGAAAATCCAAGTTTGGCTGTGATCCTGCAAAGCACTTAAGCACACGCTTAGCTTTGCAAAATCAATGGGACTTTGTGAGCTTCTAGAGAACTCCAAGCTCACGAGAGATTTGTGGGATCAAATCAGGAAAAAAAAATCTTAAGGTCTTAAGCCTCAACCTAATGGTATTTCAGCTTCTCTGAAGCCTAGATTTCTATTTAAACACTGAGGACTGATCTTAATATGTTTGCATAGAAATATTTACTCAGTAGTCTTTAGAAAGGTGAAAGGTCTTTGAAGACCTGCAGTCGATGAGGGGATCTGGTAGAACATCTCTCAACCACCATCACCCCAGTGTCCCCAGGTGGGATGGCTACAGACCCAGCAATTTAAAAGACATTCCCAAACTCCCCATTTGCCTCTATCAACATCACAGCACTCCATCCAGCACCTTCAACATAAACACTGCTTCCTGCCTGTGTCACTTCAAGTCTGCAAGGCTTAAAATGGAAAAAAACCCTACAAAACTGTTACTGCACTTCACCTCAAGCTGTTAAAACCTTGAAAAGTAAAATTACAGGAACTGACTAAATTTTGAAGCACTTGGGGGAAAAAAATGAAAAATGTATAAGGATTTCACTCAAACATCTGCCAGGCACTGTGTGGCCCACTGTCTTCAACTAACGCATTTGCTTATATCAAGTTACAGGAAAAAGTGACTATTAGCAAGAGCTCAGAATTAGCTGAACACACTTTTTTGTTTGTTTGGTTGGTTGGTTTTTTAAATCAACTCATTCAATTCTCAAAACCAACATGCTTCTGATGGGAATTCACTGGTTTAGTATCTCCCTAAGGGTCATTGCAAGCAGATACTAACAATGGAAAGATAAAAAAATTCAATACCAGACTCAACAGCATCTTCTTCTTCTTCCACTACCTCCTGTTTTTTATGAGTCTGAACTAGAAGGTCATGGGGAGGTACTTGATGCCAGTGAACAGGTCTGATGGTCCCTGCAAGCACAGGGGAAGGGCAAAGGGAAAGGCAACGTTCCTCTGCCAGCTAAAGCGCCCGTTGTGCCATCATGGCTCTTTTTCCAAAGAACCTAACGAGACATCTCAACAGATCACACTGAAGCTGATACCAGACAAGAAAAACAATAAAATGGCAACTGCACAGAATTCAAGGAGAGGGAAAAAAACAGAACAAAAAAAATGTTGTACTGTAAAGTGAGCTGAAGTGCTTTTCAACCAGTACTGAAGTAGACTAAATCTCTGCTACCCCCCTTTTTTAAACCTGACTATTTGCAATCAAAACCAGGATAGAGATGATATTTGAGGGCCATTAGCAAACTACATTTTGAATTATTTCTTTATAGTAGCTGTTAAAACATAAACATGCATTTTGCTAATGCTCATTTCTCACGTTTTCCCCCAAATGTTGTTTTTACTGCTGGATTGCAAAGATAAACACCAGTGACTCCAATATTTCTTCCACTTTCTTTGAGAATGAAGGCACATTCCCCCAGCAATGTATTCACCAAGGCACCAATCACATTTTTTAAAGTAAGTGGATTTGATGATGAGAACTGCTGAACAAATCTTCAGCAAATGGTGTTTATTGCCTATGTGAATGTTAACCATGCCACGCCAGCTGATATACTGGTCCTTAAAGCACTCAGCTCCCTGTATTTATAGGAATAGCTCTCCCGCTCCCGAATTAGCTGAGCAAAGCCTGGCCATTTCCATCCCTCCCACAGCCTCCAGTGCCATCACGATTTGCATTGCAGACTTCACGCTCATCTGAGCACACCTTCCCTGTAAAATACATTCCTGCCTGAAGCTCCGCAAAGATTAAAGAGTCTTATGTTCTGCAGTTGGTTTTCCAAAAGTGTTTCCTGCCTACCTTAGCAATGGACCTTTCTAAGCAGAAGGGTTTAGACAATTTCTCTCTGATGACAGGTTAAGTGATGAGTGATTTGTCCAAGTGTGGGATGTCCACATCCACATCCATATTTTTCCCCCAAAAGCAGAAATCACCTTGCATTTCCCTTAGACCATCCGGCTTGACTGCTGTGAGCAGAGTTGAAAAGAGATGGCCAGAGACCCCTTCCAACTTTCCACATCCTCTGATTCTACTCTGACACCTCTGCATCCTCAGGCAGCCCATGCCAGCATGCAGAACCCACAGCCCAGAAATGCAGATGTGCAATTCTCTGCCCAAGCACCGTGACAGCACCAGCCAAAGGCAGCTCAGGGCACTTCAACACCACAAGCAGTGCAATATTCCCAGTTTAGAGGCAAGTTCCTCTGACACAGACCACTTATTTTGCCATCTCACAGCCCCTGTGGAATGCCACATATCTCTCTAGAATGAAGCCTGAGCTGGAACAGCCCTGGACTCATCCACTGTCACTTGCTTTGGGCACTGGACTAAGCCCACACTCCCTTTTCTCTGTAAAATCAGTTTCTCCAGAAGCATAAACTTTGCATACCAAAAGGTGGGGGAAAACAGTAAAAGAGAATCTGAATATTAAGAACTTTTTATTCACTGAATACCATAATCTAAAATAATTTTTAATAGCCTGAATCATTTACAATTTGTCTGTTTTCCTCAGTCAAGAGCCTGTGTTTGCAGAGATCTTGAGAAACTGCACACACAGTGAAACAGAGCAAGTCAAGGACAAAGCTACAAACCTTACCATCCATTTGGAGTTTGCAAGATTCTAAGAGATATTTTTTTCCCAGTCAAGCTGATTAATGCTATTTTAATGTGCAATATTTTGTGTTTAATAACCCCGGCCTTGCTTCTGAAAGGAGGAAAGGGTTTTACAGTTCAGCATTTTACAGTGGGTTTTGCAAAGGGCTACCACTAGATTGCATCCATAATTTTTTATGTTGCCACCTCCAACAGCAGATGGCAAACTGCCAATGTGGAGTCCAACCACCTGCCTAGAACGGCAATGTTTTGGGGCAGAGTGGGACAAAATGTGCCTGCAAAAAAGAAGAAATGCCAAAACTAAAGCAAAGCAACATCATTTGGCCAGGGCTGCTGAAAATAATTACCCAAATACATACTTATTTTAGAAGTCTCCATCCCTCGGAACTTCTCAAACAGGACAAAGAAATGGAAAACCATTTCACTACTCCCTCAGTCTTTGCCATTCCCAGCCTGAGATTATGTGCACTAATAAAAGCAGGATAGAAAGAACATTAAACATCTGATGAAAAGCATTCAGGGTAAGTGTTCTGCATCACTGCTCTGAAGCGGCAGAAGGTGAGGAGGTGAGAGCTGTCCCAGGAGAGCCACTGCCCACCTGCCACCAGCTCCCAAGAGATGCTACTGAGGGCAAAAACCCCATGCCAGGGAAATGGGTGATTCCTGCCACAGTTCCACATCACCTCCTGCAGATGTTTACATCCAGACCAAAGTCAGTCCCAAACCACAATCAAGAAACCTGCTGTGCCCAAGGTGATTGGCTTTAGTTAACGCCTCTCTGCTTCTCCATGGAGCAAAAAGCCAGGGTTTTATTAGGATAAATACCTTCAATAGGAAGGGTTTCCCTTTTAATTACAACATTTTAAGGTTATAAATTGTTTTTTGGCCCTTATATGTAATTAAATATAGATGTCCTCTGAGCTTATTGTCAGTTTAAATTCCAGGCTGGATCAAGCAATTCGTTTGCATGTTCAATGAACAAACCATTTCTCCCACATTTCAAAGACCTGTGTTCATGCATCATGTATAAAGGTTGCCTTTCTCCAAGCTAAAAGGTTAAGTAAAACAGACCTGCAATTACACCTGATCCTCTAAGGAGGAAGCAAGGGCCCCTAAAAACCAGAAATCAAACTTCTGATCTTTCTGTCTTAAAAACCGAATAGTTCCAAATTTTCCAGTCCAGCTAATGCTCAAGTCATTGGTGTGAGCCCAAATGTTTCTGCACTGGCTTGTGTCAACATGAGCTGCAGAGAGCAGGCTAAGGACGCACAGCTATTGGGGCGATTGAGCAAGGATTTGGGATTATACTTTCTGGGGTCATCTAACTGAACACTGATGGTGAGCCACAGTCCAGGAAAGACCATCAGAATGGATATAAAACCACATGTAAAAAAACCACCTGCATCTCTCAACCTCTCTGCACCACCAATGCTTGCTCAACTACCACAGATTAAAGCTGGAGACTTATGAGAAATGAGCTGATGAGGACAATTCCCAGCAGGGACCGTGGGCTCTCCTCACCTCAGAGTTTCCAGCTGAGCTTTGTGCAGGGTGGTTGGCAGCAGAATGCCACCTGCATCCTAAATGTGCAGCCACCCCCTTGCTGAGCCAGGACTACAGCCCTCCTCAAAATAACTAGACTAGACCAGTCTGGATCAAACCCCTCATTTTTGGAAGACTTTCTTCTCCGAAGGCATTGTCCACTATTTATTTATTTGTAAAATTAATTTAAGGTTGCTCCTCATAGACTTGACCAAGTTGCAATGACTCCTGCACTCACCACCAATGCATGAAAGAGGAAGGCTGTCAAGACACTGTTTGCCTCAAAATTTCAGACGAAACTTTCCTGCTCCACAGGGAGCATCCCTTTTCCAGCACAGGGTCACCTAGGGGGGCAGCCTTATGTGTAGCAGCCTGGGTTCTCCCTGTTATCCTGCCAAAAAGCACAAGACAGGCTTCTCCCATGAGCAACAATGAGTTACTTACCCCAGGTTTCACTCATCCACTGAGGATGCATCCTTTTCTAAAAAACATTGTTCAATACCCTAAAGAAAGCACTGGAAAGACACCAAAATCATTGTGTTGCAGTAATTGCTAGTGATTTTGCTCAGCTTACAAGTACAGAGCTCTTACCCCTTTTATTTCAAATTCACTGCAAAAGTCAGCTGGCACAGGAAGATCTGGCCCATTTCTTGATTTACTTTGCATCACTGTTGGTAACAAATGTTTTACAAATCAAGTGCTCCACTGAGACTTTCAGGTAACCTCTCTGTACTCAGATGTTTCCTCCTCTGGGATTGCATTGCTCTCACTAGAACTGGGAGGGAGAGCCCTGAGATGAAATCTCACTTTCACAATTCTGAGATTTCCACAGGACTGCTATTAAAAGCAGCAAAACTTTCTTCACCTAACGAGGCACAGGGGCTGTTGCAAGCAGACAGATTTGTTTCCAACCACTGTCCCTTGGGATCACACTCTCTTCTGACACCAACTCTGCACAAGCTGTGTCTGAAAACAATTGAGAATCGCAGAAAACTCCCCCTTGCACTTGACCTGTCGGTGCTATGAGGCTGCAACGCTCCTGTCATTACCTGCAGCTTCCCACATACAGCAGCACTGCAGGGAGGGAGCTGATCTTGCCCTTTACACAACACAGAATTCATGACTATTTCTCCCTGAGCCCATTGCTCACCCTTCCTGGCTGCCCTTTTATCATCTCTCCAAGCATCTGCTGCACCAGGGGCTCTGCAAACACCACCTGTCCCAGGACCCACCACACGCAGAGTTTTATCTATTTCAAAGCACAAAGAAGAAATCCTGAAGAAAAACTGGGAGCAGCCTGGCAGCTCTGAGGCTGCATCAATATTTCTCTGTTTCACTACACTTTTTGTACTGATGGTTAAAGCACAGCCATGCAAGGATATCAGGTCCAGGTTATTCAGCTTCAGCTTCTGGCCTCTGGCTCTTGCTATGGATCCTCCACTAGATTAAAGAGCTCTTTAATAGAAGTGATTTTCTCTGCAGGAAGGTATTTCTACATTAACCACAGCTCCTTGGTTACTTTTGTGGCAATTTGAAAAGAAGCTCGAGGGGGTTTGCATCCTGCTTCAGCACTCACTTTGGGTACCTTTTTGAAGGAGGTCCCCATAGCGCTGTGATGTGGATGGTGGGACAACACAGTGGCCAGTGGGACAAAATGCCAGTGAGCCTGGGCTGCCAACAGCTTCCACACCTCGTATTTTGCATCATCTTCAGCACAGGCACAGACCTTGGGGAACAGTCTGGTGCTGGGGGGCAAGAGGGGAGTCACCCTGGGCAAAAAAAAAGAGGTATTTGGTCAAGAGATTTTCTTCTTCTCATTGATTGTTTTCTGGGCTAAAATAACTGCTGAAGGCAGTTGGTCTCTTCTCTCCTCTTGCCAGGCTCATGCCCAAGCTGCAAATGCCATCACTGACCACTGCCCATTGAGGGCTCCCCATGCACTGGCTGCTGCAGGTGTCTGCAGCTGCACTGCAGTTAGGTGTCCCCAAGAGATGGGAAAGGAATAAAAAAATAAATAAAATTAAATAAAAAAATCTCCAGATAGGTTTTCTCAACCTATTTACTTTTACTTTTTTTTTTTTAAAGTGAGTATTTCCTGATCGGCTGCACAATAAATTATTTGCCATGATATTAATTATGCATTATTTACCTAATACATGGTAATTTATGTTGACAATGGCAATATTTTCCTGTGCTGAAGGTGCTGGATGCTGACTAGTCACCAAGGGAGATGCTACTACCCAGTCTGAACAAAGCACTTCACAGTCATTTCAGACATCAGTAGTTTGATGCTAACTTTGAGGAGACAGGAAACAGCAGAAATGTCTAAAACATCCTGCTAAAATTTCTCTCCACTGAGACATTTCAGCACCTATTTCCTCATAATAGTAACAGGATTTGGCACTACTTGATCATCTGGGGTTAAAAAGGAGAGGATGTAGGAAGGTAAGTGACAGTTGTACAGGGAACTCTGTATTTTGCTATCAATAGTTAATCTACTGTGTCACATTTCTTAGAGAACTAAATGAAATGCAGTAAGCACTGTGTAAAATTGGAGCTAGGGAGCAAAATGATTTTGTAGAGCAAATAACCATCTCATACGGGCTGTTTTATGCCCTATTGAACAACCAGCATTTTATGAAAACAAAGTTTCATAAATATCGGTGGAGATTTTCTTCCCATGCAGGAAGAACTTTGTGGATTTATAGCAGCTCAAACAAGAGCAGGAAGAGCAACTGAGGGCTGAGGAGCTGGTCCCTGGCCAGTGCTGTGGGTCTGGTGAGAGAGAGCAGCAAAAACTGTGGGGCAGGGAGGCTCCTTCTGGAGCAGCATCACTGCTTTGCTCCACACCGTCACAGCTGGAGAGGTTCAGCAGCTGCAGCAGCCCAGGGGGCCTAAGGGAGAACCCGACAGTCAGAGTCTTGAGCATCAGGGTCCACAGGAGATCAGGTGTTAGCAAGAAATTAGAAATTCTTCCTTGAGGGGGTGGTGAGGCCCTGGCACAGGTTGCCCAGGGAAGCTGTGGATGCCCCATCCCTGGAAGTGTTCGAGGCTGGGTTACACGGTGCTTTGAGCAGCCTGGTCTAGCAGAAGGTGTCCCTGCCCCTGGCGGGGGAGTCAGAACTAGCTATAATCTTAAAGTCCCTTCCAACCCAGGCCATTCTATAATTCTATGATTTTAAACCTTGCTGCTGCTGGTTGGGGTTCCACCACCTCTGACTGAGAGAGGCCAGAGTGCAGCACTCAGCACATGGATACCATTGCAATGGGGAAAAAGGGCAGCTTTGGGTGCTCTCCTGGTCAATTCCTAGGAGAAGGATGGAGAGAAACTGCTGGGAATGCCCCTGAAGACTGTGAAAAGTAGGATTTTTTTCAGAAAGACTATAGAGAAAACAAAAAACAGCCATGCAAAGCGTATACAGGCTCACTGAGGCTTCTTGCCATGAGCCAAGGCTCATCCAAGAGGAGAAAACATGCTGAGATTCATAAGGGAGTAAAATCCAAATGGGAACAGTCTGGCCATTAAACCCCTGGCATTGCTGGTACACACAGCTGTCTGCATTATTAAAAGTCATTTTCATATACAAGTCCCAAAGCTTTACCCAGAGCTCTGAATGCTGCCCCATCTCTTTAGACCTGCCTTTGTACAAGTCAGGGTACCCCCCACAGTGCATTATCTCCAGCCTCAGCATTAGCTGGGAGAACTTTGCAGAGACAAAAAAAGTATTACTTTCATCTCAACTAGAAACATGTCACTTCCACGACTCAACCTCACCTATGGCGTAGGAGTAAGTCTGACTTATAAAATCAGGATTTCTGCCAGTTGCTACTGCAATTAGAAACACTATTTTTAACACCTCAAGTACAGCTAATTTATTTTTTGAAGATAAATCATGGTGAATCTAAATTAACTTCTATTAAATGAGTCAGGAACAAACACTTTAATACTGCAATCAAATATTTTCCTCTGTTGCCCTCTTGCAGTTCTCACCTCCAAAAACAACTAACAGCATCAGCACAACACACAGACACACACCAGCTTAATTTATGGGATGTTCCAAGATACACAAAACAACTTTTTGTTTGGATTTCCCAAGGATAAGCAAAGTTTAAGAAAAACAAAGAAACCATTATTGTGAAGCACATTGGAAATGCTTCAAAAATTTGGACTGAAGAATTACTGACCCCTCTGAAAGACATTTCACTGTGGGAAAAACACAGTCTGAGCGTCACTGGGTCTGAGGAGAAGTGCTTACTCCCAAAGTATCGAGGCCCTGAAAGCAAAGCAATAAAATGTAGGTTTTATGAAGTTTCCTTGCAAGAAGGCTCCATCAGTTACAGCCCCCACGGGAAGAGGAAAGCGGCCAGCACCAAGGGCTGTGTTTTTGCCATAATGTCCTAATGCTGGCTATATTTTATACCTCTCTGGACAACACAGCAGGACCCCAGCCCTCTGCTCTGTGGGACATAAGGCTGAGATTGAGCATATAATAATTTTCAAGACTCTCTTCATCTCTCTGCTCAACCTACACCACAAACCCCAGCCCGCACCCCTCTGCCCTCTCAAGGCTCTGCATCAGCAGGGGCTCTGCATTGCCCACTGGATGCAGTTGGCTGGCATCACTGGTGTGAGAGAGAGTGGGTGAAGGAGAAGGCTGCTGTCAGCAGCTGACTTTCCTGAGCTGACCCTCTGATAGCTTTTTTTATGTTTAAATGATGTGATAAAAATCAGCAATGAATTATGCAGCATCACTTGATAAGTTCAGCCCCAACAGTTCTTGAGAATCCCATTTTAAAGTTAAATTGGAGTCTGATTCTTTATCTCACAGCTTTAATAAACTAAGCAAGCCATGTGCTGTACTCTCCACTGAAATGTTCTCCAACAGGCTGGGGTGCCCTGTCCCTCCCCATCCCCAAATATTGGGAAGCCCGGGAGCTCTCCCTGCAATGATCCTGACCTCCTGCACAAGGATCCTGGCTCCTGAAAACAAGGGTCTTGCCCTTCCCTGCGCTGCAAGCAGGCAACTTGCCAGTTGTGTTTTTCCAGCCTTGCATCCACCAGCTCTCCCTGGGAAACACTCATCACTGGTGCCACCATACTGCACCCTTACAAGCCATCACTTGGAGAAGTGCAACCAGTTTTCCTTGGCCTTTTCTTGGTTTCACTGACTTTTCCAAGATATCTTTGCAGTGTCTGTAAACCAGAAAGTCTTGCATCTGATATTTATCTCAGCTCAGCAGAGTTTAACCTAGAGAACATCCCTGGTTCTACTGCAACACTGCTCTTCCAGTCTGGGTGATGACTGGGTGATTTCAGGACAACTGTCCACTCTCTCCTATGTGGATTCATCAGCAAGAAAAATGGCTGTAGCGATTAATGGGACAAGTATTTTGATGGATGAACTATCACAACACTGCTTGCTGTACATTTCATACTGCAGCCAGCTCCTCTCTTGCCAAATGATGGAAGACCAAATCAGCAAAAGTGAGAGTTTCTGTTTGTCCACCTGTTTTCCCCACTCTAGGCAGCAATTTTAAAGATTACAGGTATGAGTACTTTCACAGAGAATGGGTATCTTTCTGAGATGTTAACCACAGTTCAGGTTTACAGACCTCTGGGGCTTCCCTGTGAGCCCTTTTTGGAGATGCTGCTGAACATCCAGCCATTCAGGTAAGATGGTGGGACCAGGAGGTAACGTGAGCAGTACCAATGCAACCATAAAGCCTTCTGTCTTTATATGAATGCATACTGCAACAGCACATGGAGCCTGAGAGACATCACACATATATAGATAAGACAGTCTCATCCCCCAAAAGCCGGTCTTACTGAAGTTGAACCCCATTACAGCTTCTGCTCTCACAGAACAGGGAACAGGGTGGACCAGCATCCCACTGCACATCCCGCTGTACACGCTTTGGAAAGACTCAGAAAGTTCAGGGGCAATTTGCACACCTAGAGTGGAATCCAATAGCGAGATGGGGTGCAGGGGTTAAGGTGTAAAACCCCCCCCATGATCCCAGAATCCAGCAATGCAGCACTGGAGATGCAAGCTCAAATACTGTCTTCTGAAAGCAGAGCAGAACACTGCTGCAGGATCATCTTCCATTCAAGAGTCTGGAGAAAAGGACACTGAATAACACAAATCCACATAGGTAGAATGAGAACACCCACCCTGGCCTGACTGCAGCTACAACCTTAATGGAGCCACTACAGAGGGAAAACAGCAACAAGCACGTCTAACAAAAGCGTTTATAAAGCACTAAAAGGCTGCGTGCTGGGACTGCGTCAGCCCGTGCCACTCCAGGTCCTGACTCCCTGTGCCTTGCCCCTGACGTAACCAAAATGGACAATTTAATTAATTAAATTAAAATGCATTAAGCAATCCAGCAGGAAGGCAAAGCTGCCTATTTCAGTTCTTCTGAAGTACCAATTATTACAGCAGGGGGAAAGAAAACAGCCATCATCATAGCCTTGGTGCCATTAAAAATAAAATCCAAGGGAAAAAAGTGCTTTGCAATAGCAAAGCACAATGTGTAGTGGTGGCCTAGTAAAAACTGGGAACAAGAACAGTCACTGCAGAGAAAAAATAGGCAGGAAGAAGAGGGAAGCAGGCAAGCTGCTTGCTCCCTGCATCACTCCAGGGGCAGTCCCGAATGAGCAGTGGAGAGTGGCTCACTACAGCCACCCACGGACTGTGCCAGACAGCCAAGTCACTAACCCCCCAAGATGAGCCAGTCTCCATAATTTGAAGCCAAATTGCTTTGGTGTAGCCAGGAACAGAACCTGGCCTGGAGAAAGGATCAATTTCCTCATTAAGAAAATCAATTTCTATGCCAACAGCACTTTTACATATGTGGAAATGCCAGGGGACGAAAGCACCTGCCACCCACTTGGAACACCCAAGCACCACCACCACCACGTCTGTCTTGCCTGGTAACAGACATGAAAATAAAACACATCCTTGTCAACTGATGCTGCATGTAGGAGGAAATTCTCTGTCCTCACAAGAAACAGCCTTCAAATTGCAGCCAATGCCTTGTAAAAGCTATTTGTTTCTGTATCTATGGCCACAGGACCAAGTGATAACATCTCAATTCCACCAGCCAACATATGGTTTGAGCCAATCACCAGAGACAAGTTTCTGCATCCAGTTGCAAGTAAGGCCTGATTCTGCAACAATGCTGAGCTACAGCCATCCTCATCCAAAAGAGGGAAGAAGCACTGGGAGGAAGGAGAAGAGATTTCCCAAGAAGAACATCTTCCAGTAGGACCCTCCCTGCAGCAGTCTGCCAAAGGCAATGCCGTGCTATGCCCTCATACCAAACCTCCCCAGTTGCAGCAGGGCCATGGTAGGGCAGAAGGCTGAATGGATTTTATTAAATTCAGAACTTCACTGCCATGTCCACAGACCTTGACACGTAGCGTATCTGTTATTAGAACATTTATCTTCTGGTACGAGATGTGTCATACACACACCCCCAAGAGCCACGGGCAAGAGATGTGGGCACGGAGTTGGAATAGCTTGCTGATATTTTACTTTTACAAATAAAACCAGAGAAAGGATTGCAGGCACAGGATGCCAAGCAGATAGCTGAAAGGACTGATTTGGATCGACAGCTACAGGCTCCTGCAGCTGCAGGAGAGAGGTTAAGGCAGAAAAATGCTCCCATAAAATATCAGTTTACCGTAGCCACCTCCACTAGTCCTCCTCCATCTTTTCACAGGAATAACAATAAATAGTTTCTCTATTATTTTGCTGTTTCCCATCCTGCACAGCGCAAGCACGACCGCCAAGATCAGAAAGTTCCTGCAAGAGATTGTAAGCCTGATTCCTCTGCCATGTCCTGCAGACTTCTGAGGGAACCTGCAGAGCCATTATCAGTGCCCGCTCCCATCAATGAGCCTTTCATCTGCTAAAGCCTCATATTGACACTCGCTTATTTATAGCAACTGCACTGCACCATTCATTTAAACACATCAGCATCTGGTAATAAAAGAGAAAATGGACTTTGAAGCATCGGCCTCAGAACACACCAGCCACAAACAGGAGACAAAGCTCTCTAAAGGTGAAGCTGCAATCGGTTATTGTCCCTCAGCTCTCTCCAACCTGACCTGTACCTGCAGAGGATGTACCTCAGTTCCTCAAGCCTTTCTCTTTCCAGCCAACCTGAACAGCACCAAAAGGCTGTAAGGGCTCCAGTATTTCTTGGCTTCACCCAGCTCACCTTTAAATTAACTGCTTTTAATTATTTCCTTTGATTTAGTACATTCCAGGGACAAAACACCTGCTACAGATCTCTGCCATCGTGTTCAGTGTTGGCTGTCATCATTTTCATCATCATCATAATTCTATTTAATCATCACCTCTCACTAAGATTACTAGCAAAAAACCAAACAGGACTGTTCATAACTTGACTGCAAAGAGTAAACCAGAAGGAAAAGGGCCCTAATCCCCCCCAGCTGCAGCAAACATTAGAAGTTACAAGGGTAAGTCAAAAACATTGAGAAAATCCAGAGACAATATGAAAGATTTAGCAACCATGGTGTGAAGTGCCTGTGATTTTCACTTCAGATCATGTACTGGTGAGGCCAATTTTTAAGTAAGCAAAACTAACTGAAACTCCAAGCCTAGATCTCCAAGTGGCAGAAGGGCAGGATCGATGCCAAAGAAACTGGGATGCAGAGAGGAGCATCCAAGAGCATGGCCTTTTCAAACCCCTCTGCAAACACAAGAACCCACTCAGGACTGACACAGCCCAGTTCATGGCCCATCTCATGTTGGCCTGAAGCATCTGAACCAGGGTTAATTTGGATTTGAGTGTAAAAGGAAAGAAAATCAAGCACTGATACGTCTGTGGCTTTATGACACAACTCACAATATTGTATATTCTTATAGTTTCAGCTTTTGGCATCTGGGTTTCCAGCCATGAAACACTTGGGCCTTTGTCACTCTGGAAATGAATAATAAAAAAAAACCAACTAAAAATTCAATGTGATCCAAATGCATCCAAAAAGCTCAACACAAAAGCAGTTGCTGCTCTCTCATTCTTGTGATTTTAATGCTCATTCAAATATATTCCATGGGGAGAAGCTGCTGCTGCTGCATGTGAGCTCAGGTCATGATTGCTGCTACGTGGAGCATCATACACACATTATTAGTCATGCAAATCATGATCCAATTTGAGCTTAAATCGTCATAGAACTCAAAACTCTTTGAGAATAGTCCAAGAGCTCAATTAAATAAGAGGCTGAATTTCAGCTTGGCTGAGCCCATTAACAGCTGATCATCAGGCACCTCCAACATTCTCCTGCAGCCCCAACTCTGAGCAGGTCTTAACTCACAGAAGTCCAGTGGGAACACTTCTCACAGCTGTCTACACTGCAGTAAACACTCCAGCATCCAGATGTGCATGAGCAGGTGTTTATGACCTGGTATTATCAGGGACACTTTATTTTAGCCATGTTTTTCAAGATACCTTGTGGATCCCAACCAAAGGGAAGCATACTGTGCAGCAAAGGAACCTGAGAATTAGTTTTCTAATAAAATTCAGAAGCACAAGCAGACAAAAAAGCAGCAGCACTGTGTGTGAACCATGGGAGCTGTCTGTCTTCAGCAGGTACACAGACTTCATCCTTACACACTGTCTGGCTGCATCACCTAATGTGGGAGAGCACCACTGATATGATACATGAGGAATAGTTGATTAGGATAAATCCTTGCACAGAAATCAGCATAACAGCTTTTGATCAGTCTGCTTTACTCCACACCACAACCTCAGCATTGCCACCTGCCTGCCTTAACTTAACTATGTCAAGAGCCCGTGTGGGCCAGGGAAGCGCTTCCTTCCCCCATCTGCCCTCACCCCTTTAAAACCATGATATTCTTTTCTGTCACTGGTACCTGGATGCCTGACCTGGGCAGGATGCTCCTCTTGATAGCAGGATGCTTGAACCCTTTTCAAAACAGCAAAATCTGGCATTTAGTTGATCAGTAAGAAGGAGGAAAACAGGGGTTTTTCTGCTGCAGTACCACAATATGTGATAAAATACTATGCTTTAAAAAGAAGAGACTTCATTGGAAGCAGCACATTACCTAGAGCATCATATTCAGCACAGAGACAGCAGGAAAACACTCCCTTCCTGTGGGAAGAGCTTGCTACATGAGTAGGGTAGGTTTGACATAACCTGCACTGAGATGAGCAGCACTCTGGCAGCCAGCATGAGGGGCAGCATTATGATGCAGCAGCTCTGATGGTCTTACCAGGCACAGAAAAATACACATCTACCCTTTCAACATCTTCTGAACCCTCCCGCCCACAAGTGAATTGACAGCCTGTGGGAAAAAGACCTAGTTTGCTCAACAGTAAGTGCACAGTTTTGTGCTAATGCACAATTCTGTGTCTGCAGGAGCACCACACTCCTGTGGCCAGGCACAGCAGGGAAATGCTGCTGAAATCAATATTGCTTATCAATGAAGGGGAAAACACATCCAAGCCTTTGAAGACTTCTAAGCTCATTGTAATGAAGCTTCCTGCTCTAATCTAGCCTGTGCACACAACAAAAACATCCAGACTTATGTTTGCAATTCCTGCATTTTAAATAATTCACAAAGAAATCAAGAGAGCTTATCATGGTGCACCGGGAATTGCAGCGGATGGGGTTTCGCTGCAGTGCTCCTCCCTTGGACACCTGCTGCTCCTGGTTCTGCAGGACAATCCTACCCCTTGGCTCCATAAACATCCCAGGAACAGCCCAGGGCAAAGGACTACCTCAACCCTCTGTCCTAGATGCCCTCTTGCAGACTTCTCCCACCATCGAGAGAAGATTTTATACAGTAGAGTCCTCTAGCAAAAGAGCAGTGCTGGGAAAAAAAGGTGAAACTTTCAAGAGCCAAAAGAGACATCAAAGCAGAGCTTGGTGCACCAAGTCAGGCCTTGCTGGGGTTTGCACCCCCATGGGAGCACAAAGCCCGTGGAGAGCTGCTCAGCAGAAGGGGCTGAAGACCCTGAACAGTGGGCTCTTTTGCAGGACCTCTGTGCTGAGCAGGGCACAGCCACCCCGGGCACTGCTCCCGGCCTCCCACAAGCCATCACTGCTGCAACAGAGCCCTGACCACTGCCAGCAGCCCTGCTCCATCCTCAGCCCAGGACAAGCAGGGGTGTCCAAGGAGGAGACAAGCCTTGGAATAACAGAAAGCACATAACATTGGTGGATGGGTACACGTGTGGGTACACGTGCAGGAATGGGAGGGAAGGCCAGGGAACTGCCCTGGGGGAGACACAGCCTGACACCACAGTGAGAATGCATCTTCAGTGCAATGTTTTCCCCATTCTCTTACGCTTCAGCGTTTCCACTCAACCATGTCCAGCCAAGCTGTTGTTACTGGCCACAGCACTGCTGCCCCCAGGGCTGAATTAGTGCTTCTACAGCCAGCTCTGCTCTGGCCTTAAGGGCTGCCAGGGAGGGGGTGGAGGAAGGCTCCTTCTAGCAGCCACCCTCCCGGCATGGATGTGCAACACTTGTATAATTCACTCGGAAGCTTCCAGCCTCCAGGCATGAAGCAACCAAAGTACAGTTGGATCTTGCTCTGTAAACTCCCAGTCAACAGAGAGTATTTCTCAGCACTGTCGTCTTCTCTGATGAGTTTGTCAATTGCTTTGCTCTCCTCAAAGAATGACTTTTTTGGAGGTAAGGACGTAGCAACTCTTTCCCTGGGTCATATGCCAGTGGTCCAGCATCCCTCCCATTGAGGCAGGGGCTGCTGGAATTGTCAGGATGCCTGGCACACATCTGCTGCAGCTTCATCTCTTACACCTCTATGTTTTGCTTTCCCATGACACACACTTACTGCCAGCAGCTATTTTTCTTCTTCCAGTTTTACTTTTAAAAATAGGAAAAACTCAGATTGCTTTCCTGATAAAAATCAGGAAGTCTGAGAAGCAACTTTGTCTAAAGGAACTGTTTTTCAAATGATGAAGAACTGAGGGAGATTGTTCTCATCAGAGTTGACCTGGTTTAGAAGTAACTCTCTGGTTCTTTTTTCCCCACAAACCTCGCCAAGTGAATATGCTCATCAGCCATGCAGTAGGAGCACCATCAAAAATACCTCTGCAGGGACTCACCTACCCACAACCTCTCCCCTGTGCCCCCCACCCCACCCCCCCAGGGCTCCCAGTCCTCAACCCACCTGGAGAACAGAGTGCACTTAGAACGCTGGTCAGCACTGGGCTACATCCCAGAAGGACCAGAAACAACTAATTTTTCTCTAAATTACTTGTGTACCTGCCTCCAACTTACAGACAGCACCGTGTCCCTAAAGCTTCTCATGCATTTCTGAGACTCTGGAGGATGAAGAGTGGAGTGTGCCATGAGAGGACTCCTGGAACAGACCTGAGCAGGGCAGTGGGACAGGCCAGCATTCCGTGCAGGAGGCAGAGCCTCCCCCTGCCAGGCCTTCAATGGAGGGGTGAGCAAACCCCCAGAGAAAGCTGCTGACACTCCACAGCCCATTTGCATAAATCTAGTATATCTTCCCCTCCCCTGAGAGCCACAGCACTTCTTGGCCCCAGCCTTTTAATCTGATGCTCACATATAAGTGTTCTGCTAATTAAACAATCCATTGCAAAGCTGCTGTTGCGATGCCTCCCTTTCCCCCTGCCGGAGCAGGGCAGCACTGTGGAATGATTCCAGCAACCTGCTGGTGCTAATAGCTTTGGGAATAAAATGGCATTGGCCCTGGAGAGCACCAAACCCCCATAGCTTGAGGATTATGTAACACTTCAACTTGTCATCCATCAAAACCCAGAAACCAATCTCACCCAGTGGAAGAAAAATCAATAGCTTTCCTCTTTCAGCACCAGGGGATGTATTTTGTCTTCTCTCCCACGGTCTTAATCAAGGGACATGATCCCAGACTACGTATCAGTGATGGTTTTGCAGCACCTAAGGACATCCGGCACATCACAGTGGGTTTTAGCCATGGGCCACTTCTCTGGGACAAAACTGATTCTGGCTAAGAGAGGTTCAACCACAGCATTAGATGAACCAACATAAATCAAGTCATGCAGGACACTGGCAGAAGGACAATGCCACATACTCCAGGAGCTGAGATGGAGACAACACCAGTGACAGTTCATGTTCTAACTGAATGTCAGCCCAGCAGGCTGTGCCAGCAGGTCACTTTGCCTTGCACTAACTTTGAGATGAGGTGCAGGAGCACTACAGTACCCAGGAGCGCTGGGAGGGCAGGGTGGAGATGCCAACTACTCCTTGGCAGGAAGAAAACACTGTAACCTATCACTGAACACCCTGACGGAGCTAATTGCTACATTAGACATCTGAACAAACAACACTAATCACTACATTAAACAACTAGAATTAATGCTGTGCTGACAAGTGCAGTGCCACACTGCACACAATGCCTTCATCTCCAGTGCCCTGCACAACCACCTCTGCAATGGGGCAGCAGCGGGTTCTGAACTGGTCCCAACAGCTCCAGACATTCCTCCTCACCAAACTCACGGTGGAGTCATTTCCCTTGCTGGCTGCCCATGAACAGAGCAGCAGCACACACCATCAGTGACTTGCTTTCCTCCTTTTAGCATGTCCTTTGCAGAAACACCTGCAAAGTGGGCAGACACATGTTGCTGACCAGCATCTTACTTTAAAACCTTGTGCATTTTACTCCCTTCTTCCAGAGTGGACAGGGAACATTCTTTGAAAGGGAAAGGTGTTTTAGCACTTTGGTAGCTTCTGAGCTCCTGGGGGAAGTGCAGAGACAGGGGACAGACAAGGACATGACACTGCTTGCAGTCCTGACACTGCACACAGAGCTGGATCCTGTTCCCATGCCACACAATGCCCAAGGCAGCTCACCAACAGCCCCATAACTCTGCTGGGACCAGCCAGCACAATTGAGACTTCCATCAACCAGGAGATGCCAGGAAGAGCTGGGCTGTTTTTAGAGCTTCTGGCTTGGCAATGAATTTAATTTCATTTATTTACAAAAACAGCATTTTTGCAGTAAGCCTGGGTTAAAAGCATAAATAAAACATTTTATGTCACACTGGATTTTCACAAAGGGAATCAATAGAGTTTTGATTTAGTAATAATGAGAAGAGAGCCCTGTTTATTACCTGTCAGAAGAACAACAAAAAGCTCCAAAGGATCTCACTCATCCTCAGCGCTTCCAAGCTGCCTCTGCACTGGCAGTGCCCCTCGTGTGGGGAGCAGCCTGCAGTACCCCACAAGGCTGGAAGAGCATCCCAAACCAGGCAAGCAGACACACAACTTGCTCTTACACTTCCCCCCTTTAAATGTTCCCCATGGCCTCACTGGTTTGAGGTCTCTAGCCCTTTCCATCAGGGTTTCCATGTGCTCAGTGGAGGGGGTTTGCATTAAAAGCAGCACCTGGTAAGTGAAGTATCTTTGCTCTGCACACAGGACCTGCAGCCAGGGATGGTGAGGGACCACCCAGTCACCCCTTTGCAGCAAGATGGCCAAATCCTACAGACTGGGCATGCTGCTCTCTCCCCTGCACCTCCCTATCCCTCTCCACAGGATCTCCAAAACCCCATATCCAGGCCTGAAGATGATGCTGCCAACTAGGAAGGGGTCAGCAACACAGGACAGTAAGACTACAGAGCTTCTGATTTCTGGCTTTTTCTTCTCCCAAAAATCCATCCTGAATTGACCAGTGCTGAACCCAATGAAGAAACAGGGCAGCAGCTCACCATGAATAGATTCTGGGGTGCTATTAGGGCAAGGGGTCACTGAGCCTGTGCTGCTATTGCTCGATGGAGGCAGGAATGTGGGAAAAGACAAAGGAACACTGTGGTGCAGGAGGTTTCACTGCTAATTAAGACTGGAAGCACAGCTCTGCCTCGCTGCGGCCCTGGCAGACGTCACCCAGTGTGATCTGGGCACGGGGGAGCACTCAAGGCAGGTGCCGTCTCATTAACACAGACCCACTCCAAGCCTTGCCACATCCTCCTCCCCAAGTGGCAACTCTTGGTTCCCACTGGATTCTTGTCACTGTGGTACATACAGAAACATGAACTTTTTGACAATGTGCTCATCCATATGTTTCCAGGTGAGGGAGATGAGGGTGCCAAGCCCAGAATGGCACTAACCCCTTGCTTAGGCTTGCCCCTTCTGCACCTGAGGGAGCAAGAGCCTGAGAGAGTAAAACCCCCAGTCCTCTCCACAACATCCAGAGTGATTTGCAAATCAAGTCTGCTCACGTAGTCATCATCAGGTACAGGGGACTTCCAGTTAATTAGTTTCTAATGTTATTAATTACCTGTCTTGCAAGCATTTTACATCAGACACGCAATGTTTAATTTCATACATAAGAACTCAGAGCACTCAACTTCCAGTATTAATCGGGAGGACTGTTTATAATGCCAGTCTCATTTTCACAGCACAGTACTAGTGCTTACATGAGGAAAGCTCCGCTACATCCCATCATCTGGCACTCGGTTATCATCAAGAAGCACAAGAACCACATGCTGTTGCTTAATTAAGTCCCTGTAGCACAGAGGGGTGTTGCTGTGTTTTTCGTTAAGAAAAAGACCCCCCGGGTGTTCAGCACAGCTCCTGTGGTGCCCTGAGCCCCACCACAGAGCGCAGCCCTTGGGGACTCACCAGGCAGCTTTTGTATTTTCCTCAGATGTTTGGATCAGGGTTTGCTCACACTTCCTGCCCCTGAACGGTCTTGCTTCACAGTTTATTTTGGGAGGCTGAATATTGCACTTGGAGCACGTTTCACAGAATGCTCATACCCCACTTGGTCACGGAGTTCCCTGCTGCTTCCTTCATCCATCGCTCACCTCGAGCCAGCGTGGAGGCAGGAAAGAAAGGGGGGTGGGGTGGGAAAACCAAGGTTACACGCTGTCTGTAAAATAAAGGGAGGTATCTCTCCACGGGTCCATTTGCACAGAGAAAATGCCCAGCTTCATTTGCACATAGTGATAATGAGCACAGCCACTAATGCTCTGAGCCACAGGGACCGAGCTCAGCCTGACTAAGGAGAAGCTGTTCCTTGCAGAGAGCAGTCCCATGGACCAAACGAGCCATCACCAAACTCACATCGAGAGCTGGTACAGCTGAGGGTGGACCAGCAACACCCAACAGGTCTCAGCCCTTGTCACACAGCACCCACACTCCCCAAAAGTGAAAGCACCCAGTGGTTCCCCTGTGCTCAATTTTCGGCCAGCTGGGTGTTCTCTTTGCTAACTTGCTTGGAAAACCCCCACAATACTTCAGCCAAGGGCTCTCAGCTGCTTAAAACAGCTCTACAACTGGGTGAAGTAGGAGAGAGTATTGGCACAACTCTGATGAGGTGCTGTAGAAACTCTGTTTCTATGGCAACACCCTATTACAAAGCTATTTGGATATTCATTAGGATTTTCTAATTCTTCTAAACCTTCTTAGTCCATAATTCCCATTTATTCCAGGATCCTCTGTGTGATGTGCATGACCCTGTGCAAACTGCACGGTGGACCCTTGCTTTGAAAGGCTCTGCTCAACTGCCCCACCAGGTAGGAGACCTTCACTCCAGGTGTGTCAGGGCCATGATGAATACAGAGAGAAGTGCAAGATCCTGCTCTGTATTGGCTTTGGGATTCAAGAAAACAGCAGTCTTCTGCAATGCTCTGTGAAACTCCCATCCTGGCACGTGGAACAATTTAAGCCTTAAAATAGACTGAGAACAAAAGGCTAAGATCATTAACAAAAAAAAACCCCAAAACCAACAAAAACCCAGACAGTAAAAAGGTTCACAAGCATAAATCAAGAGAATAGAAGAAAAACTCTCACTAAATCAACACCACTGCATTTAGACAATTACCAAATGACAGGGCACAGCCACCTGCTAGAACATGGGCCCCATGAAGCAACGGGGCAAGTACAGCACTGCTTATGCAAGAAGTCTTTGTTTCAAGAAAAATGCACCATCACCAAAGTACAGCCCCTTGCACTACACCATCCCCAGGGGAACAATATCCTGAACACTGAGATCCTTATGTACCCCAGATTGTCTTGAGGAGAAGGAGGTCCTTCCCCACCACAACCAGGGAAGGAAAAGGGGCTGCACACACTGAATTCACCTAAAGAGCCACTAAAACTGTAGACTCCACTCTCCAGGGCACAGATTCCCTACTCTAATCCTTCTTCTATCACCTTCCTCCTTGCAAAGAGATCAGACGGAAAGAGCAGCCTTGGGGTACATTCACAAGCATCCAGCTCAGTCCTCAGCACCTCAAGTGATGGCAGCAATGAGGTCAGCTAGGAACAATTACAGCCCTGAAATTGCAACCTACTTTTATAGAAGAGTAAAGAACACCCTTTCCCTACTCACTCCAGCATGTAAGGTTATGTCAGAACTCAATGCTGCAGGAAGAGGGGAGACAAGAATGTCCAGAGGTATGAGAAGAGGATCTGTCATCTGTGGGCATTACCAAGATCTCTAGGCTTGCCACAAAATCCAATATTCTTTGGACCAAAGGCAGTGGTTTCAGACCTTGCATGTTTTCCTGGATCTAGGTTAAGGTCTGTCTGCACACTCCTCTAAGTGCCATGGATCTGATGCTATTTAGCAATTCTGCCGCTCGCTGATGGGTGAGCATGGGGACTGTCCCACTTACACCTGAAAACAAACAACTGAAAGGTTCAGACATTGACCTATACACTAAAGAAAAACTACAACATTATGCTCCAAACTCCACAGACAGGAATCAAGACCACCTTGTTGGTTATTTAGGGTGCACAAGGCTCCATCCCCAGCACTCACTGTTTGCAGTAAGACCCATGGCCATATCAGCAGCACCATCTGCAACTCCATCTGAGCTTGCAGGCTAAGCTGGGCGCTGTGCTTTCAGCTAGAGCAACTATTCCCTGCTTCCCCATTGTGCAATGCCAATGACAACAAATTGTGGCTGTCTATTACATCCCAGAAACAGCCCCATTGCAGCAGCAGAGGTTACTTAAAGTTAAATCTAATGTAACATGCACTTAAATATGCACGTGCAAAAAATCAATGTGGCACTTTAGGCACAAATAGTACTGAGCCTGGATGTCCATTACCAATTTAAGGTATTAGTTTAAGAACAGCTATAAAAATGATCTCTGCAAACAAAATGGCCAGTGCTAATAATCTTGCCAAAAATGAAAAATTTACGGCACACTATAATTACGTTTCCAAAGTTAGAGGAATCACTGTGTGAAGCGAGAGCTCACGAGATGCCACAAAAATGTGTCACCACAGGAACACATTTCTGCTGGGGCAGAGAGTGATGGAAAGCTGTTTGCTTATTCTTAGCCTCTAGAGGTCACAGCCTCACAGTTAAATCCCTGAAGTCAGACAAGCAGTCGCTATTTTTGCTCCAATACATCATTTATAAGACATTGCAATTTTTTAAACAGCCCAATTTAAGGACTCAATTTTGTGGACATCAAAGGAAACTTTGCCTGGCCTTTCAGGCTCTGTATAACCCACAGAGCCGAGCACAGGAAGGCAGTTCCAACAGCGCTTCGGCTCCTGCAAATTGCATGGGTCCCATTTGTGACCCGTGGTGCCGAGATGACAGGAGCGGGTAGAACTGCTGAAGCATGAAATTGGTTTAAAATGATGAAGCGAAGATCTGTTTTTCTTTGAGATCAAGCCACGTCTGAGAATGTCGACAGCAGTCTATTCTCCCCTGAAATTTGATCCATACCATTGTTTTTCATCCCCTTATTTTCTTGTTTGGAAGCCAACACTGACCTAAACTATACTATTACCTGTGAGTTTTTCACTTGACCAAACATCATCAGCCAGTTTGCAATAAGTTCTTGAAATGCAGAGGAAGAAATGCCTCCTTTCCAGTTTCTCCAGACTGCGAGTTATGAAGTACCATGACCTACACTGTGCCGTCCTGGAGATGCTCTCAAAGCTGCTGTAACTCAGGGTTGCTCAGCAGCAGCTGGGCCAACAAGGCAGAGCAATGTTTCTGGCAGGAGTAGACACCTCAATCCAACCACTCCCCAAGTATGGCACCACTTGGAGCCATTTTAACATTGTGTGAAATGGCCAAAGGTAGCATGTCCTGCTGAGGAGTAAGGAGGAAGCAGAGAATGCTCAGATGATGATGATGGATGCTGGGCCCTGCTGGCACCAGATCCTTTACCCAAACGCTTGAGTGCCAGACCCATGGTGCCACTCCACTTAGACTTTGCATTATCAGAATATACAACATAAAAGCATGCTCCAAGACCTTAAAAAGACTTTCTTCCAGAGACAAACAAGCCCTCTCTTTTCACACTGTTCCTTGCTTATAAATAGTTCAAACTCATTAATAACTTAAAAGCAGGTGATGCTTGGTGCGGTTCAATTACAGCTGCAGCATTTAGTGTATCACCACTCTTCAGCATGCCTTTGCCATGTACTAGCTTGTAACCACAACAGGCTTCCCCACAGGGAGTAAAACTTTGACTTCAAGCAAGCAAACTGTTTTTTTGTTTAAACCAGAAGTTTTAATGTGAAAGCACTGCTGCAGGTTCTCTTTCTGGACACAGAAAAGCTGTGTCAGAAAAGCAGAAGCCCAGCCCAGCGCTGAAGGTACAAAATGAGGTCCCTATTTTGTAAATAGCATCATTTAGGCAGTGAACCTGTTCTTCCTCCCTTCTGTCTCAGTGACTACCTGCCCCTATTGAAAGACACTGATAGAAAAGTCAGGCTTCAAGTAACACATGAAAGGACCTGCCTGAGCACTTTTCCAGATTTCTCTGAGGCCTTGAACAAAAGTTAGAAACTCAGGTCATAATACTGCACCTGCTTCAACAAGGCACCTTAATTTAAAAGCTATACCTTCTGAAATCCTTTCCTTGTCCTCATTCCTATGGTAGGCAGAGCTCATTCAGGCCAGACAGTCTTAAAGAACTCAGACAACTCCAATGTCTTGGAACAGCAGCCAAGAAAACATCCTGAAGGCATAAAAATCAGTCCTCTCCTGCTCCCTTCAAACATTACATTTTATTGTTTGACTGTTAAAAAAACCCAACATAACACCAAACACACAGGCATCTGCCAAGCACTTCTGCTTCACTTCAAGATTCACTGCTGGGAAAAAGCTGTTCACTCCTTCCTCCTGTATAAAATGCCATGTGGCTCTCATCCTGCTGGGCAGCACAGCCCTCCTTCTGCCCTTGGCTTTCTGGGGCAGCACCCACACCAGCATCCACCACTGGGCACCTTTCACAAACCCTGGCTCTACCACCAGCAATCTTCTTCCCTTGGTAAACTGCATATGGAGCAAGAAGAAGAGATATCACTTGCAATTAGCTGAGAAGAGATATCACTTGCAATTAGCTGGTAACCATGTTCTTGCCACAATGTGACCACAAGACTAAAAAGAAAATAAAATAGCAGCATAATCCAGCCCATTTTACCCCACAGAACCCACAGAGACAACAATTTCAATTGGGAAAACTATTAATACCAGAGAACAAATTCTGGAACCTTTAAGGTTGATGAATTTGAAGCCTGGCAAAGCACAAATGACGTCCTCTTAACAACATTATCTGCAAGTCAAACTTCTTCAATGAAAGGTGCATAAATGTAGGTAAATCAAAGCTGACAGGTTTGTCTCCAGTTGCAACAGACTAGATTTCCAAAATTTAGCTCAGCATTTCTAAATGCAGGCAGAGGTATATATATTTCCTACTGAAATCTGCTGCATTTAGATATAAGAGTTGACCAGGTACTCACTGCAACTGCTCCAGAAGGCAGTGTACATATTCCCACCCTTAAGATAGGACCCTGCTCCTTCTGTGCCACAGAGCCTGGGGGCAGGTTGCCTCTTGCTCATTTTTATTACTCAAAGGATTTAAGAAGGGGCAGAGAAGGAATATATATCACCATTACTTCCAAATCTCTTCTTTTTCCCAGCTCCTAAACAGTTTCAACCTCAAACAAACAAATCCAAACTAGAAGATATTCTCTCTGCACCTGTTAGCTAGGCTGAAAAGGAATTAAAGCAATTGAATCTCCAGCACAAAAGGAAAAGATGATACCCTGTCTCCATTGTCTCTATAACCATGGAGATGCTAAACAGCACTGGTCCCTCTATCCACCCCCACTGTGAAATAGAGGCTTTGACAATTCTCCTTTGCAGTTGATGATCCAATCAGTTTCCCCCCCAGCTTGCAGTCCACCCATCCAGTCTGTATCTCCCCAGTTTGTCTATGAGGATACTACAGATACCACCCGAGTGGCATCAAGGTGGTCCAAATCCCCACACAGAGCCCAGATACAACTAGGAGTGTACCAGCTATTAGAACAAACTTCATCCATCTCCTCCTCATGAACCTCTGTCTACTGCTTGCATTCCCTTGTTGACCCAACATCTGATCCTGACCCATCAGCTCACAGCAAACATTTATAAAGCCATAAATGCCAACATAACCAGTAATAGAGACGTAAAATAACAGATACCTACCTCTGCACAAGACAATCACATTTATACAATTTGAGCTGGCCTAGAAATATCCATTTTCCTCCAGAATCACTGTTTAATTAAAAAGCAGAACCCCAGCCCAGTATCATAAAAAGGGTACAGCAAAGCTTCATGCTGTTTGCTTAAATAAGTTTAAAACACTGCATGCAGCTCAAGCTCATCAACATCGAACTGAGCTGGGATGGGGAGTTGTTTCTCTGGAGGCTGGTTGGGGGTTTTAAAGAAAATATAGACTAAAATACCAATAGCCACACAGAGAAATTACCAATAGCTATGAGGTCTTTTCTCTCTCTCTCTCTCTTTTTTGTAATATATGCACCTTGATACAAATAACCTTCAAAAACATGAATCATCTGCTTGCTATCAGTCTGAGCCCAACAGCTATTTTTGAACACTCAGGTGAATCAGTGTTCATATGTGTACTTAAGAAGGTGAAATCTGGATGAACCACATCAGGACAGACTTTTGGGAATGCTGTAACTGCAGATTCATCAAATTGTGCCTCAAAACCAAACCATCACTCTGCTAAAAATTACTCAGTTATAAGCCTCTGTTCATTTGGAAAGACGATGCTATTGTTAGGAAAACGTGCTAATTAGGATTCTTGTGCCAGTTTCAGGCTGAGTTTCTGTTCAAAATCTGCCTCTAGCAAATGCTAAATCCATTGCTTTTGTTTAACTAAAAACAGGCTTATCTTTTTTTTTTCCTTTGGTATATTTTACAGCTCCGATTTGAGTAAGAATTTCAGTTTAGAAACGAAAGAGCTCTTGCCAAGAACACATCCCTGTAACATTGCAATTTGATGGTTTGTTTTATTATTTTTTCCCCACTTAGATGTTTATTTGCAAATGATTAACCATCCTATATATGCACACAATGCAAGTTAGTGGTTTTCACCTATTCTTTGTCTGCAAGGGCTTAGCTACCATGAGCCAACCTACATATTTAATGTATTTTAAACCAGTTGTATTTGCTGCATTCTTGCTGCGGAGTTTTGGATGACATCCAAGCATACTAAGTTTAGCTACAAAACTGGCTCTTTTAAAATAATTTCCTTGTTAAGAAGCTGACTGCAGAGCCTCCGGCCACTGCTTGGCACTGCAAAGCAATAAGTTGGGTGTTGGCAGCACTGGGAGAAGGAAGGCAGCAATCCCTGGGAACCCATGGCATTTCTCCCCGTGTCTGACATAGGGCATCCTGGCCAGGGCATCCGAGGGGAGAAGCCCTGCTGTCCTGTGTGCTCCCCACCTGTGTTGTTTGATCAAGCCCCCAGCAATGACCACACACAGCATGGCTCCGACACAGTGATTTACTGCTGGGCAACCTGAGTGAACCCAAATCCAAGTCCCCTGCGCCTGGAAAGTCATTTTAGTCACTTAACAATGGTAAAGGGCAGCAAAAGCCACCTGCAAGCTCTCCTGTGTCCCTTCCTGCATACCTGCAGGGTTGCTGGAACAGGTGTGCACAGTGCACAGCATGGGAGGATGTCACACTGGCACAGGGGGACAGCATGCTGGCAGAGAGCCTCCTCCTCCTCCTCCTCCTCCTGGCTGTCAGTTCAGGTGAAGAACACACAACAAGCCTGTCAGGGTGGGGTGCTGGAGGCCATCCCTCTGGAGCATCCCCAGGGTTTAGTGCACAGGTTGGCCAAGGGACACCTGACAGTTCCAGCAGAGCCTCATTTCTGAAAAGCCATAAGCCAGCCCCATCCAAAGGAAGAGTGTGAACAGACCTGACACCTCTCCTTGGCAGACCTCTTTGACAGACCTTCACACACTGCACAGAGATGCTGCTGGATGCCCACAACATACAGACACTCCAGGTTTTCCCTAAGATTTAACTGGATTCAACAGAACAATGATTTATAAGATAGCATGCAGCTGCATCAAAAGTAGTATAGATTTTTCTGTAATGAATTACTCAGGATTATGGTTATTATTTCTTTTAAGGTTTCTGCTTTAAATTAGTGACACTGCAAAAATACCCCGTTTCCAGCCTTTTTCAAATGTCACTGGAAGAAACAGAAGAGATTTCAAGACTTTCAAAGGCTCAAGCTCAGAGTCTCCTGCAAACAAATCTTTAGTAGTTTGACAGCAATCTCAGCAGAGCTGGAACACCACTCCAGGTGAGATGGCCTCCAGATCTTAGAATATCATATCCAATTGTTCTCGAAAAAAACACACTGCAGTTACTTCCTCGGCCTCTGTGTAGAAGCAGGTTTCTTTCACTGACTGAAACCCAGATTTTATGAACACATTTGTAACTACATTTAACTTTCATACAGATCATCCTCTACTAGGAAAACTGAACATTATACTAATCCCAATTAGATTTGAGAGCAAGAATAGTCTATCTATCTCTTTATAATTATTATGAGAATGTATTCAATTTGCTACTTTCATCTAACAGCAATTACAACTGTTTACCAGTTCTAAAGCATATCCTTTAGGAAGCCATGAGTCATATTTCATGCTAATCACTGTTTATTTAGTATTCTCTTCTGAAAATAAAGGGATCAGTTCACAAACCCTTAAACAGAAATGATAAGAAAGAAGAAAAAATCAAATGAAGCGGTGCATCAGAAAGAGATAAAAAAACTAAGATCTTCCACTCGTTAAATAGTTTTATAAAGCACCCATTGTAAAAATCCATCCCCAGGACAAATGCTGACTGAAAATAAGACTGTTCAAGGCAATGCTTTGAAGCTGATTGGAAAAAATTAGCAGCCTACTGGTACTGCAAAAAAGAGATTTAAGCTAAGTTTTAGAAGAAGAAAGATTCCAGCAAAGAGATGAGATAGCCACGAACAGACCACTAATGAATGTACTGTGTCTTCTAGGCTGAAAAGCAAGTCTGTCTGCTCCTGTCTGGTAAAGTTTGGGGGTGATGATTGTGCTCACACAGCAGAGAAATCCCCTCCTGCTTCTGACATCCTGGGGCACAGCAGGTTGGTATGAGCATTTTTCATCCAGCATTTGTCCTGCTCTCCTTGCAGCCTCTCCGTCAGCAAGTTTTTGACAATGTCCTTAATGCCAGAAACAGACATGGCACTGCCCCTTTGTCATTCAAATCTACAGATGTGAAAATATTACAGAACCTGAGCAAGATAAATACGTATTATAATCAGTGATTAGATGGAGAGAATGAGCACGTACAGGTTGTATGTCCCAAGGAATGACACGGTTGTGTGGCAGGTCCATGTGTTCCACCACAAATGGCCTCTGTTGTGACCTGAGACTGGCCTCAGGAATGAATGCTGACCAGTCCTCATTATGTCTGTGTGGTGGCTGTGGTGGGGCAGAACATCAGAGCCTGGCCAGTGAAGATTAATTTGAGTATCCCTGCTGAGGGGTCAGTGGAGTTGGTCCTCTTTGGAGCACTGAGTCTGCCAGTGAGGAATCTCCTCTGGGGTCATGATACCACCCAAGGTAACTCTTCTAAAGTTGAAAGCCCTCACCTGATCAGGTGAGTCATTGCACATTCTGGGTTACCCTTTCTAAAAACTTGAGAATTCTCAAGCCAGTTATGTTATGAGTTTTGACATCACAAATCGGTATTCACATGCTGACAGGGCTTTCATTGGTTTAATTAATTTATCTGGTATAACTGGATTATAAAATATATCTCATTGGAATATATCATTTGTTTCAATTTTATGAGCCTCTGCAACAGGTTGCCATCTCTAACTACGCAGCATGTACACACACAAATCAGGAAACCCATCGCTGATGGATCAGCACTGGCTCAGCCCTGTTCAGCTTCATGTGGCACTTTGGCCTGTTCTGCTTGTGCAAAGTCAAGTTCCAACTATTTGTATTGGCTAATCTAAAACTAACGGGAAGCAAATTCCAGCTTAATCCAATTATTTGTGCTAAATTAAAATCCCTCACTAATCCTTCATCAATGCCTGGTAATTTTACAGAGGGGAGAAGCTGAGGGTTTCTGTAACTGGTGGGAAACTGCACAAGATAAGGCGAGCACAGGACCTGCTGCACACCATGCACAAAAGCCTGCAAACCAGCAAGGAACCCCCGGGCTCCATCGCAGCCCTGCACTACACAGGGCAGCAGGTCCTCACCACGGAGCAGTCAGCCCTTCCTCTGCAGGCTGCACAATTGGTCACACCAGGGAAAAACAAGGAAAGAGGAAACCAAAAAATCATATTGTTACTAAGACTGGAAAGGACCTCTAAGGTCATCAAGTCCAACCATTAACCCAGCAGTACCAAGCAAACCACTAAACCATGCTGCCCTTTAGGCTTCCATATGCAGGTGTGAGGTTGGCGTGGCACACACAGGGCATGAGTGCCCTAAATAAATTATTGTGGCTGCATCGTAACATAATGAGGGATCTCAGCCCGTCACAGACAAATGAAATCTCTGTTCTTGTCCTGACACAAGCAGCTCCAACAGGAACTGTGTGTTCAAACTGGGGTCTTAAACCCCATCCTTGAGGTCCCAGCACACTGGTCATCCCTCTCTTTCCTTAGGCCATCTCCAGCTCCTCCCAGTTGCCTGTGCATCCCGCTGGGAAGACCTGGCAGGGGAGCGTCAGCATTTCCACAAACACTGCCCATACTGCACTTGCTGTCGGGACACACAGACGTCAGTCTCTGTCGTCTCGACAGGCTTCACAAGACACCCATTCACATCACACAACCCCCACAACAGCCACCACCACCCACGTCTTTTCCACAGCACCAAAATAAACTCATTCATTAGAACATTTGACAGCATTTTCCCCACAGAGGAGGAAGACGCATGAAGGCTTCTTCTGAAAGCAGCATTATTTGGTGTTCAAGTTGCTATTTATTTGTTAGATGATGAGAAAGAAAAGGAGACATAGATGTACAACAGACCTCTTGAGCAATGTGTGAGTTTATTTTGAATGTGCAGGACAGCGGAATAAGGCCAAGAGGAGCTTCTCAAGCTCCAGTGATGCACAAACCTCTACTTTTGGTGGCTCCAGGATCCAGCAGATTTCCAAAAAGACTCCCTTGCCAGGTTGCAGAGACCTCGCAGCCCACAAGCACTTTACTTACACACCCACACTGATGAATGACCCAAGGCCAAGAAGACAACACAAACCATGGGAATGACTCCAGCAACCCTGCGGCCAAAGCATTTTTGCTGGAATAAGGCAAAGATCAAACTTTCCTAAACTGCACCTTTATAAAAGCAGAGGAAAAAAAATAAAGGAAGTAAAAATCCTTCAGCCACTAATAAAAATTAATGTGGGTTATATTTACTATGCATATCCAAAAAAGGGCTCTTCTGCTTTAGGAGATGTCGGCAAGGACATGACCTTTAATGCTGTGAGTTAGAGCAATGGATGGATTTGGTGTCAAAGGACCATTTCCTATGGAAAGAAGTAATTACAGTGAAAACCCACCTCATGGGGATTTTCATCAGAGGAAAGGTTTTAAAATATAAACCAGAGGTGCTGCTGCTAAGTACAAGCCCTGTAAAATATCTGGAGATTTTGCTCTGATCACGATAGGTGTGTTCAAAATTAAGAAATAATCTTTCAGTTAAAAAACAGACCAACACCTCAAGTCAACCAGCACTAAAAGTGGCTCATAAAATGGTTATTAAACTGGGGGGGGGGAAAAATCCTTATCTTCTAGACATCAGTACAGAAAGGTTTGCCAAAGTCATGGTATAAAACCTGAATGGTAAAAGGAGACCTCAAAAACACACCAAGGAGGACTATTAGAAGAAATCTGTGCATTCATCTCCCTCTGAAAACATGCTTTTTGCTGGCTCATGGACATCAGACGTCAAGGCATCGGTTCCAACAGCCCGTCTGTCTCTCCCCTCCATACATGTCAGGGCAGAAATCAAATATTTGGGACATTCATAATTCAAGCTTCTTAAATCTCAAAATTCAATTAAGTTTTCTTAATAAGCTACACATCATGCACTTTTTCTAAAGGACTTCTTTTTTGAAAGATTTAATAAACCTTAAATAAATAAATAAAACATTGTACCACAAGAAGTCATAAAGTTCAAATATGATAACCTTGAATTTAGTTTCCTACACATGGTAATGAAGCTCCAGTGCATTGGAAATTCCTGCTGCTGCAGAGAAAAATAAATTGGGCAGACATGGTTAGTGCTATCCCTTAGTACAAATGAACATAAACAAGATGCAAGAATGCAAAGCCAGCATGTGCGACCAGCTATAATTTTCTGTGATTGGAGAGTAAAATGAAATGTAAAGCAACATCCCAGAGTGTCAAATTAGTGAAAAAAGTCATGAACAAATTAAAAAGAGGATTTTTTTTAAGTCTTACAAGTCCTTATAAAAATGATGGAAATGAAAAGAAGGTTCATCTTGGTATTCAAAGGGATTTGTTGCTTAGCTTCCCCTTGCATCTACTGTGGGATTTTGTAAGAGGAGGCTTGGTGGGGTTTGTGAGGTGCAGGCAGGGCCCAGGCAGCCCCCTGGGACGAGGTGCTGAGGTTGCACAGAACCCACAGCCCTGCAGCATCCTTGGCTTGGGGCTGCCTCCCACACTCACCCTCAGCAGCGTCCAAAAACTGAGTGACGATACACGACTGAAGGTTTTTCAGACAGGAAATGTTGCAAGATGAGCCCTTATCCAAGAGCAGTAAAGTAATATACTACCAAATATTAAAAGCTCTTTAGGAAAGATCTCCAGGAAAATTATGTGGGGCTAGAGAGTGTTCCTCATCCAAACCCAGATGTCCTAACAGATGTTACCAGGAACAATGCCACGCTCATACAAGGTGACACAGCACCCAGCCTGCTCATACAACTGACTGTTTTCCATCAAGAACAAGCCATATCCAAGGCCAGAAGTATCTGGTGAGTTCAGAAGAGCCAGGCTCACCCACGAGGAATGCTCAGTCCAAGAGGAACAGTCTTTTAGAAACACAAGGGTCAGGGTTGTCTCAAACTCTGGCAGACAGAACGTACAGGCCAGGTGTGCACATACTACACATGCAAATCCTCGTTCTACTTGTTTCCTCTGCAATCACAGACATGCTCATCCATGGGAGATGCACTGGTTCAGCAGGGCACAAAGGGCTATGTGGGCAAAGTGCCTCTACAGGGAAACAAGATGTGCTGCTGATGTGCCATCCAAAATGTGCCATAACCAAAAATCCCCCAGCATGCACTTTCACCTCACTCAAAGAGAGTGACAGTAAGGAAGGCTACAAGGTTTGGGACAACAATCTTCTTCTGCCCTGGGATGCTGCAGGAAGGCTGGGACATAAGCCTGGAAACATCTCCATACACTGAGCTGTCTCCCAAGCAGCTGCGTGGCTCCCTCCCTGCCTGCCCTAAGACTAAGCAAGCTCTATCCTGGAAATAAGCAGGATTTGTCTTCCCCAGGAGACTGTGAACAAATGCGTGGTCTAATGAACATTTCAACCTCCTTAATTTCTAGCCAAAATGTATTTCTGGGCAGCTCATCCCCACAGCAATACACTGCCCATAAGCATTCAGCTTCAGGTTTGGAGCATTACTGGCAGATGAAGATGCATCTGCTTCCCTGCAGATAAACAACTCTGCTGAGGAGGCTCCAGACAACACATTAATCCTTCTAAAGCTAGTTGTAATTTAAGGTCATTAAACAAGTTTAAAATCAACAAAATCCATACAGAAAGCTGGTGTGGAGGGTTCCTATGGACTGTCACATCTATCAGCACATCTGTGCATCAGGCTGCATCCCAACATGGTTCTTCATTATCCCAAGATCTAAAGAAAGGAGCCATCGAGCTCTGAAGTCAGAGACAAAGAATGGCAATATGGAAAGATGTGCTCTCCCTCCTTCATCCCTTCCAACCCATGCAACCTTTTCACAGGGCAAGTGGTAGGGGATCAAAGCAGCAGGACATTATGCAACTGGTTTCTGACACTTCAGATACTTCAAAGTATCTGCCTGTGAGACCCTGTCAAAAAGAGTCTAAGTGGAAGGTACAAGTACAGAAATGAAAACTCACTGTTTAGCACAATAAAGACCAAATAAACAATGGAGGCCACTTGTTCTCCTTCACAGAGGAAGGGGCAGCATTAGGTTAAAAGCTGCCCCTAGGGAGCAGATGGCTGGGGCAGTGGGTCCCAGGGCAGAGGAGAGGTGTCCCTCTGCCTTGGTTCACATGGGCAGGTGACGGCTCAAGAGCTTAAGGGGAAGACACAGCACAGAACACAAGACTTCATCAACAAGGGTACTTAGGAAGCAGAAGAGCACAATACCAGGGGCCAAATCCAGTCTTCCACAGAAACACTGCACACCCACACAATTTGAATACTTCTGCCTCATTTTGAAATGAGATCCCTAGTCCAGCAACCTGTGCACCTCTCCTGTATCATGGCCATTCCTACAACAGCTCGTCCTCCCATGCCTGTTCCCCCCAGTGACCCTGAAGGGGCTTTTGCATATGGCCACCTATAAACAGTCCCAGTTACATAATTTTTAACCCACAGTTCTTGACCCACCAAAGACAGACTAACTGCATGTGAAACAGCTCCTCATTTACACTGGTTGAACTGGTATCAGAATGGCGACTTCAGAGCACGCAGAGTTGACAGTGTCTGAAGCCTAACAGGAAAGGTGCATTTCTCTTCATCCTTTTCATCTTTGCTTCAGGAGGCCAACGGTCAGGTAACTTTTGTTGGTTTAACACCTTCAGAGAGCAAGAGTATGCAGTACAGAAATAGGTCTAGAACTGAGATCACCCAGGGAGCAGAGCCTCTCCTTAAAGGCAGAAGTAACCTCCAGCAGAAAATCAGAGAAGACAGAAGACAGATCAGAGCTGAATGATCCACTGGAGTTGCTAAACTGTTGGTCTGTAAGTCTAGGAAAATGCTTAGCCTTTCCCACCCAAGAGCACCTCTCAATTGCTAACATTTACAGCTTTAGCTGACAGTCTGTCCTTGTTTCTTTACCTTTCATCAGGCAGCAATATCAGCAATTACAGATTTTTCTCATAAGACATTCAGCTCTCATACACTTGAGGGGCAAACAAAGTGGAAATTTATTAAAGTCTGGCTCTGTCATCAACCCAGTTCAAGCCCTAGCAAGTCTCTAAACTTATTTTACTGCTGCCACAAGACTTTTATATGAGCTTTTCTAGGACAGAACTACTGGAACTCCAGCCAAAAAGCACTGTGCAAGAGCCCTGCCCCATGCTCTTGAATTCAGCACTCAGTGAATTTTTTAGGATGGATGCCCTGGGGACAGATCAAGCTTTAGAGACCCTACCACAATGCAGAGCATCACTGCAACACCAAAAATGCCCCTCATGTTATCCCTGAGTTTGCCCAGGAGGCACCACATCACTGAAGTCATAGCTTGCCTCTCCAGAAGGAGGATTCAGGGAATAGAATGGCTGGTTTCAGCAGCAAAAGTGTAAAGCCTCTTTAAAACGTAAGGACTGTGATACTTGCTTAGGCCAAAGATCTCGCTAGTTCAGAATTCTCAGGTGATTTAGTTCAGTCTTTGAGCTCATACAAATTTTGATTACCCACATTGAAGAAGAGTCATGAGGATCCACCTCCCACAGGCTGTTTGAAGCCGATGCCTGCTGGCCCTTGTACAGCAGGAAGGCAGCCAGCAATCACCTGTCTGGTCCCTTCAAGCCACATGTGGTTTTGCAGGTTTTGATCATACTCTCAACCCCCCACCATTTTTCCAGGCAGCGTGAACTCTCTTTTGTGTACAATTCTGAAGCTCAGCCCTACTGCTGGTACCGTGGTCTCAGTTGCTCCCCCTGAGGTATCACCCGTGCAGAGGGACCACCAAGGTCCTGGGAAGGATGGGATACTCAGATGCCAAAAGAACTCTTATGGACTAAGAGAGGCTTAAGCTGACAATGGTTAGATGGGGAAAAAAAAAAGAATAATTAACCCATAAGCAAATCATTCATCTCTTCTCACTTCAGCTGCATACCAGAGGCCCAAAGGCACAGCTGTACAAGATGCCCAGCAGCATTGCTGTGGAGGGGGAGGCAGCAGAGCTGTAACCTGTCCTTCAGGCTGTTTACTGGAAAAAAAATAGTTTTGCTCCCCTCAGACTCAAAATCCACAGACTACTTCCCACACATGCTCCAGCATAAAATCTGAGTCCTTACAAAACCAAGGATGACAGGACAGACAAGAATGCTCCCTCACTGGAGACTGGATTGCACGGAAGAACCAGCAGGTCTCGCTTCCTACAGTGTTTGCTGGGGTTTTCCCAGTCACTGTGCAGAGGAAAATACCATTAACATCCCCCAGGAGAAAAAGCAACAGGTCTCCAAGGCTTAACAGGGAAGAAATAATGCCAGAAACATTGCTCCAGTCCAGTGCTTTCAGTGGAAAACAGAAGACTATTTTTTCCTTGGATAGAAGATAATGAGTAAATATAGAGTGGTGGGAACAAAAGTTTTAAATAGGATTTTCCACTAATGACTTGATCTTTATCATTTCCATTTTTCCACCTCTGCAGGAACACTGTCCCCACAGCCTGGGACTGGGAAGCATCACGTGATGGTGCTTGCACAGCACCTGGCAGGATAAAAGATCAGACCCCAGCTGAGCTCCCAGCACATTTCTCTTTATAAATACAAACTTTATTTGGAACTATAAATGTCTATAATTTACGATTTTATTTAAAATATAAAAATCTTGAAAGACTTGCACCAGACACTATTTTGCTCATAGATTTTGCTCCCAGCAATTTGGAAGTCTTCATAGTGGTTAATCTTTCCCTTTTCCTTACAATAGAAAGTTTTCCTCAGCCCCCAGGAAATCTGTCTACACAGAATGGCAAAAAGAAAGGAAAGTGCTTCATGGGCAAAAAAAGCAGAGCTCTACAGAAACATTTTTATACTCTCTCAATCAAGAAGAATTTAAGTATTAAGCTACAAATGTTAGAGAACTAATTTTGCACCCTTTTCTTTCCTCCAAATTAGACTTTGTTATTCCTTAAAATAGAAAAAATAGTATTTTGCATTGTAAATTACTTCCACTGCTGTGCCTTAAAGCCTCACCAAGCTATACTGAAATTCACACACACACAAAAATCTACACTTTGCTGTGAGCCTGGCTATACCCTACTCCTTTTAAGCCCAAGGTACATTCCTGGTAATTCCATGAGACTTTTTGAATGACATTCTGAGTGCAGAAGCCCAGCAGGTTAACCCTGGCAGAAGAGCAACATGAGACATGATGTGCATGCACCAACTTTCCGAATTAATTGGGGTCCGGTGGCACACGGAGCTGTGCAGCATGTGAGGAGAGCGGAGTGTGTGACCAATTAGTATCTCCCCCCCTTTCCCAAGCTCGGAGAGATGTGACTGCACTTCCCTATCGGCACTGGAGGCAGGGAGCACGCTGTGAAACATCCACGTGGCATTCTGAACCCATGGCTGCCTTAATTAAACACACTGCTGAGCAGTGCAAGGATTTCAGGGGTATTTTGACAGAAAAAGAGAGTAGAAACCCAGAACATTGTGCTATTTCAGATGTATTTTCACTGCAACCCATATAAAACGTACCCCTAGTGGCACTGGTTGCTTTTTACTATCATACATGAAGAAACTATACATGGCAGACCTATGTTTGAGGTAAATAGGTTTAAGCTCAGGTATAATCCCATACTGAGCTATCTAGAAGGGAGCAGGTGGCAATGCCCTCTTCTGCAATGAATATCCCAGGATTTACTGTCCTCTTACAGGGCAAGGTGCTCCAGGCAGGCCAGAACTGAAGACTGAGAGCATTTAATGAGAGGAAATACTTCCATGCTAGCACATCCCACTTTCCTGAGACAAATGGGTGTGGAACTTATTTTCTATGAAGCCTTGCATATCGAGCCAAATGTCCACTTCTTTGCATAAGAGTACCCTAAAATAACCAAATTAAGCACAGCAGATACCCCCCCACATATGATCCTTGAACAATTTCCATTCATAAAGTGTCTCCTTCACTTTAAAGATTCTCCCTCGCCACAAACACCTTTCAATGACAGCACTGTACATTGCCAGTGAAGAATCAGTGTTGACACCTACATTTTAAGTTTAACAGAAAACACAATTTACAACTTCCATATTTCCAGATGAAAGAAATCTAGTTATGTTTTATGAAAGCAATTATTTAAGCTATCAGAAATAAAACAAAGCAACAACATGTTTGACAAGTTACATGCCCTAAAACAGATGAAAAAGAGCAGATAATACTTTTTTTCTACCAACCTGAATTGAACAGGAGTGAGACAAAAGGGAGTAAGAAATGCCCCCACTTTTTTGGGCATAAATTAAACTGACACATTCAATATCACCCACATTAGGAGTACAACACTTTAACTGACAAACAATTCAAGCTACAAGAGAGCCCTTCCCACTTCGCCAGTGTTCAGAAAGGTGCATTAATACGGGACTGCAACAAAATGCTGCGATGTTCCCTATCCCGGTAGCTTAGCAACTGTTTTTATTTCTTAAGGCTTTTCGGAGAAAAGAGGGGCAAGACGGGGATGAAGCAGCATGGAAGAAGCAAATGTCATGTTTGGTTTCTTTCTGAGTGGCTGATGAGAGGGAATAAGGACACGCGGTCGTTACGGCCAGGAAGAATGTGGCGTTCACCAAGGGTGGCAATCCCGACCCAGCAGCTTTGCCGCCTCCTCATCCTCGAAGGCATGGAGAAATCTCACCATGTCTAGAGCACAGCCAAAGTAGAGCAAATGCATTATTTACTACAGAGGTTTGGAGGGGGGAAAGATGCTCAGAGACTCCTTCCTCCCTGTAGCTCTCCCAGTTCTTTGGCCACATCAAAATTCTTTCTGCTTAATCTCTGCTGCTGCTTGAGACAGGAAGAAAAGCCTGACTAACAAAAGCCAGAGCGTGCCCAGGCCCAGCAAGGCTCTGCCTCCTCAGTGCAGAGGGACAGCAGGCTTGCCTCCAGCACGGCAGCCCACAACCACTCCATCTCACTTTCAAAGATATACATATTATTACTAGAATACTTCACCTGAACAGCCTTAATAAAATAAGAGGGGATATTAACTAAGCTGTAAAAATCTATAAAAATTCTGCTTTACAAGAGATATTTACCTATGAATCAGCAGTTGGGTTAATTCATTATTCAGTAGGCTTGTTATTTACAGTGTATTACAGCTTTGTAAATTATTTATATGTGCTTGTCTCTGTCTGTGCATGATTTTCCCTTAAGAGACAAGAAATGTTTTATTATCTCCCACACAGGGAGGTTGTTTCAGTCAGAGGTAGGATATTAAAGCATCTGATGCTTCTCTCTGGCTTTCTTCTAACTTGCATCCTGTTGCGCTGTTGTGTGTGGATGCAAACACACTGAGCATGAGGATCCCAGGGAAATCCACCCCAGCAGCTGGGAGCCTTCAGCTGAAAAACACAGCCTTTTTGCACCATGTAGGCGAGGATCCATTCAGACAGCAGCTACCCTGGGGCTGCCGCCAGCCACAGCTCCAGGAGGAAGAGAGTTCAAATTCTGTTTTGTGTCAGAGTGTGAATACCCACCATCAAACCAGATTGCTAGCAGAGAACTTTTTAGCTGCTAATAGTGGGTTAGATTTTAAAATCTGCTGCCTAATTGCCAAGCATATGAACTTTATGTTGCAGATGCCAAGAAAACCATTGGAGGGATCTGCTCTTCATGAGTCCAGATGGAGAGCTGGACCACAGTTGTGGAGAAGATTATATATTAGGAAAAAATTCTTTACTCAGAGGGTGGTGAGGCACAGGAAGAGGTTGCCCAGAGAAGTTATGGATGTCTCATCCCTGGAAGTGTTCAAGGCCAGGTTAGATGGGACACTGAGCAACGTGGTCTAGTGGAAGGTGTCCCTGCCCAGGGCAGGTGGGGTGGAATGGGATGATCTTTAAGATTCCTTCCAAGCCAAACAATTCTATGAGTCTATGACAAGCCACTAAACAGACGAGTTTCACAGCATCACTGCCCAGGGTCAGCCGTTTTGGACACCCAGCATGAACCACAGAAACATTAAAAGCTCTCTTAGACACAAATAATGTCCACAGGAGCTCAGTAGATTCTTACATGCACCCCAAAATCTGTCAGCCACCAGGTCCCACAGGTACCACCACGGAAGAGCTCTTCCCAGTGCTTATGTAGGTGTAACTCCTAGGGCTTGGCACTCACATCCCTAGAAAAGTGACTCCAGGGACTGCTCTGATCCCACCAATCCTTTCCTTAACAAATCAGCAGAAAATAATGATTAAACATGATTTTTTAAGCCATCTAACAAACTTAAGACTTTTCATCAATTAAAAAAAATGAAGCCCATATTACTGTATTAATAAAATTCCAACCCCCATGCAAATGCAGCTTGATGCCCATCCAAGATAAACAGTTTGCAGTAAACATGAGCCATGGCATTTGCCATTCTCAACATAAAAATACATGCAGATGGACATGTGCTAAGCCACATTTCAGCTCAGAGTGTGCCTGCCTGTTCAGCAAGTGTAACAACAAATTCAGAGCAGGATTGCTAATAACTGTAAACAGCACATTTTAGTACTCTGTCCACTGATAAAAAGCGAAATTACTGAAAAAATATCAGTCTAATCTGGGAAGTTTGAAAGAGATTGATTCCAAACATCTCTTTTGCTCAGCAGTGATGAAAGACCTCAAAAAAATGGAGTGAACAAGAAGAAAAAGGGGTGGATGAGCTTCATCTAATAAAGTGCAAATAAAGGTACCACAAAGGTACCATTGAGGTAGAAACCATCCAGGGAGGAGCAGCCAGAAGGACTGACGGGATAGAGCAGAGATGCAAAGGACCAGACTCATACAATGACCCCATGGGGCACCTGTAATGTTGGAGGCAAAGATCAAATTTGCTCAACCAAATTGCAGGCAGACCAGAACCTGACAGCTCTGGGAGCCAGAGGAGCCCTTTCCCCTTTGAGACCCAGGGCAGGCTGTGACCAGCTTGCACTGTGCTGGCACGTGCCTTGGCAGCTTTGCAAGGTCTCACACCACCACTGCCTGCAAAGTGTGTTTAACTTGATTAAATATTAAGAATGCTCCTGTGTAAAGTCAGCAATAAATCACTAATCACATTACCACTTTTTAAAATACTATTGGCAATGTCAGGCCCAATTTACGTCAAGCCACTCCAACAAAGCACTACAGTCTTTTCATTACCACTAAAATTACAAAATTTCTGACCTCAAAGAAGTCTGTCACACAACTATTGTTTCTTTTTCACAATCTACCAATCGTAAAAATTTAATGAAACTCCTAATAGATTGGATGAAATAATAAATTTCTCCCTTTTGAATGAAGTTAATGCATTTCCCTACCATATCAGAAACCACAGCAGCCCAGAGATGGCCAGTTCTTCACTCACTCAGTCAGAGTTCCAATCTTTAGGTCTTAAAGAACATTGCTTTGTTGTCTTGTCATCTTTTCCTCAGTAAACACTCAAAATACAGCTTATTTATTCTTACATATTTTGATGATGGTTTCTCCATTTGTAACTGACTTTCCAAAGATTTTTGTTAACAGAAACTTGCTTTTCCCTCAGATGTCTGAAAAGTGAATTTATTAGAAATACTTTCAGAGATTCAAAGCCTGCACTTATATCTGGGCAACAAATTTTTCAGTGGGGTTACCACATCAAAATAATATCACTGCAATGCCAAGACACAATTTGAAACAATAATTTGCATTGGGAATGTGCACTGCTGAGTTTTTTTAAAGCAAGAAATGGCATTAAACCACATCACAAACACATTTTGTAATACTCTCTCACTATCAGCTGAAGATTCCAAATACTTCTATTATTTTTTACAAGAAATGAGATTTTAAAGAGAAAACGTATTAGGTTTGGTGACAAAGTTTTGTCACATCCAAGCCACCAAGCTAGACTAAAGAATGTGACTTCTGCATGCAGGAGCTCAGTAGATCCACTCAAAGAAGCTACCACACTAGTCCCAGGCTTTTCAAACAGCTTCATCCTGTCACACTCAGAAAGTAACTGAATTTAGATAAAGTGGGGAACTTAGTTGGGTTTTCTCTTACGAAGAAACAATGAGATCTACTAATCCTGAGATCTTTAGGAGCGGGGTACAGACAGGACACCAGACCAAATTTTTCACATTCTAAACGTCCTCATTAGAAGTGCAGTACTAATGAAAAGGACAGTATTTCTTGTGTGCATCTGATATGCTTCAGATAATTATATTTCATTAGAGCTTTGGAAATGCTATTTTTGTGCACAGTAATTGAATTTTAGTTTCTTTCCAAAGAGAGTTTGAGACAAAATCACACACAAAACAACAGTAATTAGTATATCAAGAATGCTACAAATCCTAACACACACATATAGATCTGTAAAACTTATTTAATATGTATGAATGGACACTGGATTGTTTTCCTAAGTTAAAAAGACAGAACACCAAATCTCATGCAACAGAGCCTCTCTGTCTCAGTATATTTTACAGCAACCAGCCCATGAGAATCACTTTAATAAACATAAATGCAAAAACCAAGATTCAAGTCAATTATTTAAATTAAGGCTGCTCTTGCTGATTCAAATAGTGACTAAATCCAGTGGTCTAAATCCATCAAGCCCAACACATTGAAGATGTCTTATGCAAGCCTGTCCATCCCTAGTCCATCAGTGCTGTGCTTTATTCGCCTTACTGGTTTTAAGGAAAAGGGGTGAAATCCTGATTCTGGAGGAATCCATGGGATTTTCACCCTCCTTTTATATGCCCATTGCTCAAGGACTGTCTGAGAAGCTGGTGACCCAGCCTCAAGCCATGCACAGCCACTGGCAGCAAATCCCTCATCCCTGGCACTAGGGAAGATAATTCAGTCCCTATGGCAAGGACATGGCTTAGCTAAAGGTGTCATGGCCAGCCAGAGCCAGGTCAAATCCACAAGCATGGTGATGAGGGCAAGGGGAAGGTTTCAACAGCTCCCCATGGATGCACTTACAGGGATTCCCACAGATGCAGAACTAACCCCAGACCTCACACCTACCTAGGCAGAAGCACCACAAGCACCCAAAATCAAGCAGCTCCCCTGACATCGTTGTGTGCCTGCTCACAGTCCGTAAACTCAAAATCCCAGAGCCAGGCATGACAGCAGAGGACCTTCTGTGCAACTGCTTTGCTGCTTGTTAATAACACTCATAAACCAAAATCGGAGGGAGCCAAAATCATGCTTTTCTCTCTGCCTTCTCTCTCCATGCCCATCCCCACCATGTGTAACACCTCCCTCCTTGAAGCTCACTTCCTGGGACCTGTTTCAGTATTTAAACCCTGGGTGGGCTCTGGTTTCTCACTGGTTACAGGAATTGTTCAACTGTCCTCAGAGAAAACCTGGTTTCCCAGCTGTGTGTATTGACTGTGTATCTGCAGTGCAGAAGACTCTGTAAGCAAACAAGAGAACGATGCCAGCTCTTTCCCCTGCAATCTGGTCCCTATTAATTTAAAATTATTTGAAAACTCCAATGAAATATTGAATTAAAATGTAATTGCAGGGGTTGGGAAAGGTTGTGGCACTAAAGCTCTTATGAAGCTGCTTCATCTACATGACATTTTGGCAGCATTTACTGCCAGCTATGCAATTTAAGCGTGGAAGCTAATAGCCAAAGGGAGAAAGATCCCAAAGCTGCACATTTTGGAGCATCACCCCACATTGTAAGATAACCATGCAGAGCCAAAACACCTCAATATACCAGCCCTCATCCTCCCCTGCAGCATAAGAGAGTTCATATAAATGAAGAGGAGCATTCCAACAACAGCAAGAAAGTGTAAAACCAGAAAAACAGCTCTTGGTTGGTTTCCACGTGCCATCTAAGACTCAAAACGTGTGTTGTTCTTGCTTCACCCCAGTGGGCACATTTTGGCGAGCATTTCTCTCAGAGGTATGGTGTGCCCTAGCTGCACTCTCTCTTCCAGCTCAGTTATTTTTACTCTGTGTTGACTCCCCAGCCTGGTTCACTGCAGAGCCGTGATGAGGAAAGCAGCGGAGCAGAGGCAGCTTCAGCTGATGGAGAGAAATGCTCTTTAAGCCATGGTCTGAAACAGCGTGGGCAGACACTGAGTTAGATCCATGTTCTTCTGCTCCTATTTCATATTCATCATCATCCAGCAGCAGCCACCAACGCACTCGCCCGCTCCTCTGGAGCTCAGCCATGCACGGCCACCCTGCTCCCTCCCCGGCACGTGGCATTCCCCCTTGCTGGGCTGTGCCTGAACCCCTCTGTGCCCAAACCCTCTGTGCCAAGGAGGGAGAACAGCTGCAAGAGTAACCCCATACCATGGCCATGCTTTTTGTACAGCTCAGGGCAACCATGCCTTTCTGGTGGGGCCATGGCATTAGAGGTGAGTGCTGCATCTAGGTCACATCCTGCACGTGCTGCAGCAAGAGTTAGCAACAGGACAGCAAATATATCAGGTATTACGTACAGCCCCAGTTTGGGACCACAGAGCATCTCTGACCTCCCCAGCATCCATCTGGCTGTTTCCCACCAGCACAGACAGTATCTCATGCAGAAGTCCGAGAGCTTTCACACGCCCACCATTGGCTGCATGTATAAATAGAGACTAGCCTGCTCCACAGACACTGTGTTCTGCAGCTCAAAGTAACTCAATACCCTCCCACAACACCACCAGCCTCTCCCTCAGAAGTCCATATAAAGAAGCCTTTGCAGGCATCTTTTAAAAAAATCCCACAACTTGCAAAAGCAATCTGTAAGTCAGCAGATCCCACACGAGCCTCACGTTTCAACGAGGATGCTCTGCCCACAGCTCCCTCCTGGCGTCTCCGCTGCTAAACTGGGACATGGGGAACCAGCCAGACTCCTGTGGCACTTAGCCACATCCCTAAATAAATCCTCATCACCAACCAGTATCTCACTGGGAGGCAGCAGGGTGCCACCAATGCACAGATGATCCCATCAAGCAGAGGGGTCAACGAGGTACTGATACAGGCCTGCCCTGTCCCCAAACCCATCCCTGTGCACCCACCAAGAGCTGGCCCAAAGGCAAGCACTGAGTACCACTGACTTGGGTTCCCTGGTTGTGGGGACAAGTCCCCATGTGTTGTTATTTCTCCACCACATTCAAAAGGGGTTGGCCACAACTTGTCATATATGCATGTTTGCCAGGAACACTGTGGCTTTGTTTTACTCAGCCATGAGGAACCCAAAGACATTTGCCAAAGACACAGCAAACATACCACTTGTTCATCTAAATACACTAAATCACATCTCCCTTCAGGAAAAAGCAGATCCAGAATACAAATTAATCAAAGTCTACCAAGCCCCTAAGCAACAAGGGCTCCCCTCTCAGCCCCTAACTCACCACCAGCCCCTGAAGGATGTGGGAATCTTCACAGAGATGGATCTTTATTTATAGACATAGATTAGCATACAGGACTCCACTGTACAATATGTCCCTGTGAGACACAGTCCAAGGCGACACCAGCCACAGACAGTTATTGATTACGAGTCAAAATGAAGAACGGTCTGTTTTGAACTGAACAATTTTATTACAGTCTTTGCTACCAAGACTCAGTGGCTCTGAAGACTGGCTTCAGCAAGCAAATCTCCAGGCAATCTGTCAAAGGCAATGCTAGCATATTATTCTACAGGGTTATTCAAGTGACCTTAAAGCAACTGTACAGACCTCTGATATTTGTGCAGGTCAAAGATTGTCTTCATACATTCTGAAGACATATAGTAGATATACAGCATTGTGTCATAAGAGAAACTTTCTTCTTGTTCTTACCAAAGTTGTTTAGATCAGTTAGTCAACAAGAATATGGGAAGCTTCAAGTTGAGAAGCACCAAGATACTATGAACCTCACTTAAAACTTTATGCTTTTTACACATACAAAGAAGTTACTCAGCTTCACAGAAAATACCTTCCAGAGTCCAAAATCTCCTCAGTTTGCAAAGCCAGTTACTTCACTTGGCTGGGTACTAATACCAGTGTCATTAGATGAGTATCATCTTCCAGAGTTAAACTGAATCCCCAACATGACATGGAAAACAAACCTAGTGAAAAAACTCCCATATGCCACCACTTTTAAAGACATGGTCCTGCACAGTATTAGCATGACAACAACTCAGCTTCATCTCTTCACTCTCAAGTCTAGGGTATTTATTTAATGTCTGTCTTAGCAGCTTGGGTCAGTTCATATGCACCCATACTAACAGACTTCTGCACAGAATAAAGCAGTGGTTTTCTCTTGACCTCTCAGCCACCCAGGCAGCAGTTACACCAGGTAGGCAACAAAGCCAGAAGCCTGTTCACCAAGAGCTCTTCCCACTTGTCAACAGATGCTTACAGCAACATGGTGAATATCAAACAACAAGGCTGCACACCAACGCTCAGCTAAGCAGCTGCTTCCTGCTTTTCTAATAAAATAGCCAAGGAAAACAGTTGATTCCTTTCTGGATCTGATGGCAAACAGCAATGAGTACTCCAATATGCAGCTTTCTACATCATACACCCACTCTGTTCTCATAATACTTTAGCAGAAAAATAATCACGTTTGTTGAAAGTCTTGCAGGTCAGGTCTAACCTCAAGCCATTGCCCCATACAGGTTAGGGAACATATGCACTTGCAAAGGCTGGGATCTGTCCCACAGCTGAGATCATAGCAAATACATCCTCACTCGTGGGATAAATATCCCAGGGGCAGTTCCCACAGCACAGAAGCAGGTGAGGACCCTCATCCTCCCAAGGAACCAACAAAGAGGCTGCAAGCATAACTTATTCCCAAAAAAGAAATTTGTGCAACTAACCTATCCTGCAAAAGCACACATATCTACCTCTTTCTGGCTATGCTTATCTGGCATTTGGTATTTAGAGGAAAGCAGGACTGCAATTAGAGCTCAGAAAGGCTGTTGGATGAACCCTACAGAAAAGACCCTAGAGGGATGCACAGCATTCTCACTTAGCCAGCACATTTGCTTTTCAAGTTCTTCACCTGTGAACTTTACCCAAACTAATTTGATAATTCAATTTTTCTTTGTTTCTCCTTAACATTGATTTTTGCTTTTTCACTCATGACTGAGCATGTTATAAAGGAAAAAAAAAAAGAAAATAACGATCCATCAGCCATAAGAAATACACTGTTGTTTTGTTTCTGCAGTTCCCAACTGGTACATTCTTCTTCCTCAAGTATCCACCATATTCAGGAAAGCAGATGGCATCATTCAAACAAAATTAAAATAGATAAGAGCATGCTAACTTTTTATGCCTTATGACGATCATCTTTATGATTTTGATTTGAAAGTGCTAAAACTATACCAGATCCAAGGTAGTATAAAGTGCATCATGGGAAAAGGATTAACAAACATCCTTCTCCTCCTACAGTGAATGCAGATTCCACTAAGGTTTTGCAAACCTATAGTTTTAATATTAATATGACTGAGGTTGGCCACAGTTTGGGAAAACAGAATGGAGGGCACATGCATTTATGTATGATTATGTGCACACAGCAGGGAAAAGTGTGCAACACAAATGTACGCTGATCTGCATCACAAAATCCTAGAGCCAAGCTGCCTTTCAAAAAATCACAGGCACCTGGGAGTGAGGAAGTATTGAAGGCACAATTAAAAAAAATATTTAGCTAGAACTGGTTTACCAACACAGCAGTCAGCATTGTGAGCAGTGAATAGATGGACAGACTGCAGAACTTCCAATCCTTCAATATCCTGAAAAAGAGAAGAGATGCAAGGGTGGGCAGGAGAGGAGGGGATCAAGAGAGAAACCTCTCCAGTTTGGACTAGAAATTCACCCCTCCCCAAACTCTCCTTATCTGTAACACCAGTGTCAGCAGACATGTATTTTCACAGCTGTGTGCATCTGTCCCCAGTCTGCAGACATCCACCCCTCACCAGGGGCCACCACAATGGATGCTGATGGCCTCGCAGCCCATCCATGTCTCATCCGGCTCATGACTGCAGCCTGTGGAGAAGGCTCTGTGTGTGTTTGTTTTTCCAGTAGCGGGGAAGTAGAGAAAGGAAAAGACTCAAAGTCATTGCAAAGGCACATCTGAGAATGCAGCTTTGCGCAGAGATGTTGAGATATGTGGAAAGCAGCCGAACTCACTTTTGAAAGCATTTTTTCTCCTTCTAAAGGCTCTGTTGCCATCCTGGCAAAATGTACCCTTGTCAGTCAGTGGCTAACCTTGTCAAGGGGAAGAAAAGGCTGGGATGTGACAGGTTTGACAACCTGTCGGATGCCTGGTGCTCTGCTCTCCTCCTGATCTGATCACTATCAAACGTTAAACCACTGTTTCTCCACACAGGAGCGCAACTTGATGCTTGTAAGCCTCAGCCAAGAAAGATAGCGAGGCTGGTGAACTGCCAAGATCCTTGCTTTGTCCCTTCCTTGCATGTTCTAGATTTCCTTTTTATGATCTGATTGTTGAATGTGTCACACCAGGAGCAGTCCCACAGGAGTCCCAAAACAGAACAGTGAACTTGCTGTTGGCTTTCAGGAAAATGAGAAGTAGAGGCAGACAATGGAGATATAACATATGAAAGGAGAGACCTGAGTGACAACTGCCTGGTTATCAGTCTGCACAACCAGACTGCCTGGTTACCAATTTGCACAACCTAACTTGCAAATCAAATCCCAAACTTGGAGAAACCCCAGATGAACCAAAATCTGCCCCATTCCCTCAGAAAAGGAAAAAAGCCTGCTCTCAATGCCACATGTACTGAAAACCCCAGTACACTCACTGCACATCACTCAGCCTTTAGACACCCACTGAATAAGATCATCTGAATATAAGGACTCTCTTTCTCTGTGTTCTGGAGGGGATAAAATATTTTAATTCATCTCTTTCCTCCACACACAAAACCTCTGCTTTTCCGGAGCAGCTTTCAGGATTCACAAGCCAAAGCAGCAACCCTGACTGTAAAACCCTGCTCTTTATGCTCTTTAATTCCACTGACACTGCAAGAGTTGAAGGCTGAATAGTCAGGAGGAAAAAGCATCCTGCAATCAGGAGCTTAGCTACAGCTAAGTGAAGTTGGAGCTGTAGTGTATATTTGAAGAGGCCATTTAGCCAACAGATGCCAAGGGCAGCCTACAAGTAGTACTTATATTGTTCCTTCACAGCGTTCATATTTAACTCACGGCAAGATGGTCGGCTACCTTCCCAGTTCCCAGTGGGCTTAAGTCAGAAATTGCATCTGGTTAATTTGTTTCATGAAGACCTTCTCACCAAGGAAAGCAAGATGCCTGCTGCAAAGCCCAGCTGCTTCAACTGAGCATAGCCATCTAACAGGCAAGTGGATTACAGCAAAAGGCAACCTGGGGGCTTCCTCAAGTCTCAGGAGGCTTGTTAACTGTCCACAACCTTCTCTGTTAAAATACAAAGCACAAAAGGGAACAACATCCCCAAAAAACAGTTCTCAAGTTGCACCATGCAAGGAGGAGGCACCACTAAACTTGCACAGCACTCTGAAAGTGTGGTCTTGCCTAGCTCACCCTAACACAGATCTAAAGTGGGGCAGGAGGTCTATCACTTGCTGTCTCTTGAGGACTACTGCTGCCCCAAAACAATTACTGGATGGGCACATGGCTGCAGCATCCATGGGGCAGGAGTGAATGGATGTTCCTGTTCTCAGGTGATGGCAGGCAATGAGATGTGATGGGTTTGGAAGCACAGGGACCTGCTGAGTGGGAGCAGTGGTGCTGCTTTGTGACACCACAGGACAGCAAGGCTGGCTCTGTAGGGAGATGTCATCCTTTAGATAAGACCAAACAATCTAAATCAAAATACCAGACAAGCTTTAAGGAATATATAAACCCTTTTCAGGTCTTTGTAGCTCATTCGCCTGAAAGACTTGTCTGTTGGATTTCCCCCCCCCCCTTTTTTTTTCCCAAACTGAACTAACTGCTGTTTCAGTACTTCAGATTCTGAAGCCCAGGTCATTGCTGACACACAAGATGGGTGAAGCTGCCCCTCCCTACTCTGCTCTGCAGCCTGCTCACCTCTGCTCCGCACCACAAACAGATGCACGGAGATCCCACACCCCCCACACATCCAACCACAACATTTTGCTGATTTTGATTAGAGTCAAAACCAAGTTCACGCAAAGTTTAAAATACAGATAAGAATTTAGGAAAGAAATACAACAGCAAGAATATTTTTTACTTTAATAATGTTTCAATCTCACATCAATTATGGATTTCTAGGGCTGCTCTCTTGCTGTAGACAGCTCACTGCTCACTTAGCTTTAAGGATCCTCCCTCTCTCTTTACATGCCAAGAGAAGGTTTCTTTTTTAAACAAATAAAAACTAAGGCTTTTTAAGACTGATTTCCCTTTTCAAGGCAGTAAGAAAATAGATTCCTTTTAGCATGCTTCATGCTTGAAAAGGTTACAGTGGCCTTTCAAAATACCACACGCTGTGCATTCTGTACAGCATTAATGACTTGGAGGATGCTCTGATACTTCCTAGTACATCTTAACCTTTTAAAATTGGGCCTTCATTGTCTTACCTTAATAAGCAGTTTGTTCACCTTATGTCACTTATGTCTCACAAAGGCCACCCCAGCTGCAAATATACATTAGATGTAAAACTGCTTGTCTTACGTGGATAGTTTAGTGCATGTGGCAGCAAAGCAACAACATCAAATAGAATATGCTTATTCTCTCCTCCCATTATTTCTCTCCACTGTGACTGAAGCTTCCAATAATCCCAAAGGAGCAGTTCCCAGGCTCTTCACCATACTCCTTCAAAACACAGGGCAAGAGGGCAGCAACAAAGGTGTAAGATTTTATTCACTGCACAGAAGTTGACCAGCCAGTGCAAGCACAATGGCTCTCTGGGAAAAGGGAGGGCAGGAATCGATAAGAAATCAACAGTGATTAATGCTGTTTGACAATCTTTTACATTAATCATGTTTCCATGCTCTTGAGAATGAGAAGTGGAAAATCTATAGTCATAAAAGTGTAATTGGGAACACTCTTCCTACCCACACTGAGACTCAGGAGAGAAAAATCTTAAAAAAACATGTTTAATTATTAAATGTCTAATTTTAAGTGATGCACACAATAGCACTTTGTTATTCAAAGAAAACCTGGAAAGCAAAGAGAGCACCCAGGCATCCTCCCTGCCTGCTACAAGTCCTGCCAGTTTAGACAACGCTGTCTTTGTCTGATCCCTCAACTCCACCATTAACAAGCTGAGGAAAAAAAATCATTAAAACACACACCTAGAAGCTAAAATACAGCCACAAGAAGAAGTCAATCACTCTTGCTGGAGCACAAGCTATGAGATGACATGGAAAGCAATGATGTCTTCATTAGCTTTTACAGTAAACATCCCCTTGGAAAAAAGTCTTTATGATCCACCAAGGGCAATAAAGATGTCTTTGCAAATTGATGAGACAAATACTTTAGAGGCATAGTTTCCTCCAGAGCTACTGGGAAACAGAAGATAATATCACTCTCTAAAATTATATATAGAGGAAAGAAACTTACGCATCATTTTCACAGCAAGTTCACACATGTAACAAAATTAGGGTCAAGCACAAAATGGGCTTTAAGCACATCAACAGAGTGAGGAGACTTTCTGCCCAAAGAGGGTGCATTGAGGCACCTGGAGAGGAAGGTCTCTTTGTCTCAGTGATTCTTAATTCTCACCTTGCAACCATGAGGACCATTCTTTGCAACAGCTTTTCACCATTAATTTGAGGGTGTTCCTGAGTGATATAACAAAGCAGAAGAAAAAGAAGAACAAAAAAACCAACAAGCATCAGATACACAACAAAGCTGGTCTGAGATTCTCCTTGCCCTAATCAGACATGATGCTGACCAACGACATTATACAGAAAAGCCATTTTTGAGCAAGGATGGAGTTACCAGAAGCTAAAGAAATTAAATTTCCAAGTCTCAACCAGCAGTCTTAAAATTGAATTTTATCCAATTCTGCTAGCACAGAAATGCACAAAATGCCTCAATAGGATACCCCCATTCTTCAAAGCAGCTCTGCCTTTCATAACAGCACTGGAAGAAACTGGAAACCAGCAGCACAGACACAACTGGGCACAGATGACCAAAACAGAACTCAAATTCCTTCCTTGCTTTGTCTTGCTCCAGCTACACTTTTCCTGAATGCTTCCAAGTCACATTTTGGGGCACCTGGATCACCTGGGACTGAGTTTCAGGGTCAGGCAGGCCTGGCAAAGCCCTGCCACCCCCAGAGCTGGCTGCAGTGCCAGACTGTGCAGGAAGGGTTTGCCAAGCAGGGAGCTTGAGAAAAAGGATTGGCTGAAGAATTTGTCACTATTGCTGTGACAGCTTTGCTACAAAATTAAGTAACTGCACCCCAAAAACATTTATCATAAAATCAGCTCAGAGTACAGACTTCATAGATAGAAACAGATTTACTTTAACAGCTCTCCCTTGCAAGGATCTAGGGACTCACACACTCTCCATATTAGACCCTTCCTATCCCACTCCACATGCACTGGATGAACCAATCCAGTTTCACAAGATGTATTGCTTAATTAATGATTTTGATGTTGGCAATTAAGGTGTGTTTGAAAGAAGATAATGAATATTTTTTCACATGAAAGCACCACCTTTTTAGTCTAGCAAATCTCTGTGCAAACTATAATTGATAGTTTGGTTTAACGTGGAACATTCCTGCTGCAATTATGGGGTTTTATTGCTCTATGCTACAGCACTTTGCACAAAAAATATTTTCATTATCATAAATTCCTTTGCTAGCAGACTGCTTAGGATGGGAATGGAAAAGAACATCAGTGCTGGAAATCTCAGCTTTATCCCTTGCAGCACCTACTAGAGCAGTGGAGGAGCTCTCACATGAGATGGTTGTGCTGTCCTGACTCTATCCCGCAGGCAAAGCGACAAGATTTCAGTTCCAGGGTATGGATGGCTATGGCCTGGATGGGAAATGTGAACTCAAACAGGTTTTTCAGTTCACTGCTAGATATGTTTCTGCCTTAGCTCCAGGAATGAGCCTGCAAGGGAGCACAGCAGCACCACCTTCCTCTGTACCCCAGCCCATGTCCTGGGGCTGCCATGCTCCTTGGCTGGGTCACAGGTCTCTGAAGGCATCACTAATTCTCACTCTGCAGTAGCTCTGCGTGAGCTGCTGTTTGTGGCAGGAGTTATCTTCCCCTTCCTTTGGAAAAATATAATTTCTCAGTCCCAAACTACATAGCATCTCACTGCCTGGCTGTCCCACAGCTGCAACACAGTGCCAAACAGAATTCCCATTTATCTGTGGTTCCTACTTGTAAATCAGGAAAGCTACTCTGCAGGACAGCAGGGTCTTGCAGGAAATCAGCTCTTCATCCACAAACTGATCTAGGGGCCCTGACCCCAACCCCTAGGCCCACTTTCCAAAGGATAATCCTGTAATGACAAGCCATGTGTTCCCACAGAGTCACTGGATAGGGACACCCTGATCTCCTGCCACCACCATGGCCATTTGGCAGCACATCTTCTGAGACCACTAATGACCTTCTACGATGTCCTCTGCCAAGATCAAACCATGGTTACCTAGAAAAAACCTTGTCCAGATCGAATAAAAGTTATCCATTGGCTCTCAGGAGAGGTGGTATTTACATAAGCTGAAGAGGAGTAAATACAAGAAAATTCAGAGTCTCAGGGCTTAGACGTGGCACATCGCATTTTCCAGAGCTCCTTCTGTGCCACCACCAAGCCCTATTCTTGAGCTAAAGCTCTTCCACCCCTGCTTAGAAAGAGGATTTACTGATCAAGAGTTGCAGCCTTTGCCTAATCCAGAAAGCAAAACCACAGGAGCTGAGGTTTCTCAGCATGAGACTGACACCAAGTTATTTTCATACCAGAGATGGTTCCCAGAGGAAGCAGAGCCCTGTGCTCCACACTTTGCTACCCTTCCGGGACCTGGAACAGCAGGAAGGCTAGTGCCAGCACACAGCTTCTGCAGGACCATCCCAAGGTAGGCCAAGGAAGCAAAGCACCCACTCAGCTAGACACTGACAGCTCTTTGTTAACTTGCCCACTTCAGCAGTAAAAACATGCTTGAACATGAGGTGCCGAAAGCTGCTCAACAATTCCGCTAGACTTGCTCTAAATAGGTCTCGGAGGAAGAAGCAAACTTCACTTTATAAGCACTTAAATAAATTTAATGCTATCTATAGTTGCAGCTCTAACTATAGCTACAGCTGAGCAACCCTGCAGAGTTGCATTTTAAGACATTCCTTAACTAGAAACAATTTGCATCAAGCTGTGTAAGGTGCTACTTCTTACCAAGAACAGAGGGGTAATTCGTGCTTTTCCCTTCCTCATGCTGTTTAATTTGCTAAGAAGTTCAAAGGCTCACCTGGCCATTAAAGTAACGATACACTCACAGAACTGTCGTAGACCACAATCATCAGAGCAGCTGTGCCAGAAGTACAAGTTTCCACATTTCTGTCCCAAACCGCTGCTCTGCACACCTATAAAAGGACTGGAATGCAATCTCACAGTACTTGTGACAGTGAATAAGTCTATCATGCACATGGCACAGCAACCCACACCACTTCTGGCAGACTACGTTATGGAGAAGTGATGGGTTCATGTGTGCACTGCACACTTGCACATCCTGGGAAGAATGACTTCCTTTCACATGTTCCTTTCCATGTTACGCTTGCAGCAGCAGCAACCCAACCACAATTTTTCCACAGTGAATTGGGCCCTAATTACTGAACAGTTTGTGAACAACTGCCCTTAAAATGTTAACAGCTGAAATGATGATAACAATAATTCCGTTTGCAGTTATAATGGCCCCTCATTAGAGCCGCTTAATTAAATATTTTCCAAAACTATCCCAGAAAAAGAATCTGCTCTCTCGACTGTAAAAGCAGAATCCAAAGCAGCCGCAAGGAAACGGTGGCTTTTTCCAGCTGAAGTATTTCCTACAGCCAACGACAAGGAGTGACCTCACACACGTCCCTAACATGGCAGACTTTGCCATCATTAATCCGTTCATTCAATAGGAAAGACGCTGCAGGTCTTCCTGAGCATATTCCCCTGTGAGCACTGTGCCATAAATTAGAAATGCTTAAACCATTTACACTTATTTAGCCTTTATGCTCTCTCTCCACCCTGTTCACCAAGTGCCTTTGGTAGGATGAAGCAATTATTTAGCATTCTCCCACAACCGAGTCAAAAGGAATAAATGTGCTTCCTTCAACCCAAACATAGCAGCATAAAAGGTTTTTTCTTTAAAATAAGTGTTTGTGGCATAAGCAATCCTATAGCAGATGCTGTTCCACCACCCCAGCTCCCCATCATCTGCCCCCACCTTTGCAGAGCCACGTCTAAACCTCTTAACCACGCACCAACAAATATCTCCTACTCCATGCAAATGAGATTAAACAGATATAATGTAACACATTACCATTTGTTAACTAATTAAGATTTAATGGCAAACCATGATTGGTTTACTTGAACACAACCAGCTGTTTATGAGCAGAGCTGGCCTGGAAAAGCAAACACACACTGTGATATCGCCATGCATTGCTAAAATATCCTGGGTGCCACTGATGGAAATCACAGAATCACAGAATGGTTAAGGTTGGAAAGGACCACTGGAGGTCACCTAATCAGACAACTGCACCTTCAGTATTCCACAGTTGTTCTTGCATGAATTCACCCTGTTCTTCCACTTTGGGGTGAACTCAACCCCAAATGAGTTACAGTACCTCTGGCACACAAGTTATGTGTCTTTTCATCACTCCAGTTGCCAGCATCACAATCTTTTCCTGGGCAATCAGTGATGTTCCTTGTTCTACCAGGCACCCCTGCTTTCTTTAGGTCTTTGCAAAGCTGTTGGTAAAATCCATTTTTATGAATGAATGCTTCCCAAAGCTATAGATAGCAGCAGGGTTAAAGCCTCCATTGAATTCTCACATAGGAACTTGGAGGCAATATGCAAAATGTACCATAATCCCTGAAGGGGATTACACCTTTGCAGTCTGACTCATAATAAATTTCCACCTTGATTACACATCACAAAAAGGTCCATCCTGCTCCATTAATCTGAGAAAAAAAAACCCAAACAGCCTAGCCTGGACAGGTCTGAACTGATTTTTATTACTTCTCCAAATACAACTTCAAAATATTTAGGCCCTTTTCTGCCACCTACAAAAGAATACGAATAATCAACTGCAATTTTTCAAAAGCCATAGCTGTATTATCTTGAATTCAAATTCATGTTAAAGCTACTTTAATACTCAGAAACTGTCAAAGCCCCAACATAAACCAACCTTAAAGGCACACAAACATCTAGTTGGGAATTAAAGTGGAAGGACATTCAGCAAGGTAAAGAGGTCAGAACCAGTACCTTTGCTGTGATTTTATTTTGGCAAGATCTATGCTAAAAATCTTTATTAAAACAAGTAAAAACTTCCTGAAGTATAAGAAAGAAATCCAGAGCCAGGAACCAGAAAACTAAAAGCTATGATGGTAAGAAAAGGAAAATCTTTAGAGAAGGAAGACTGGAGAGGAGGGAAAGCTGTTGGGACTGCAGTGGAGATGGACTTTGTGGGTAGCCCAGCATCCAGAAGGGACCCAGCACCAAACACATCCAGAGATGCTGCACATTGCAGAGCCCACCAAAACACACTCCAGGAGCCAGCCAGTAACACCTGCCCTGAATTTGGAGGCAGACACACACACAAACACACACGTACACACACATACACACATCACACATGCATTAACCAGATCTGAGTGTCACTGATTTTCCTGAAAACTCTGTCAGGAAAACATCTGTCAGAACGTCTCAGTTGTTTAATCACATAAAATGTTTGCTCTTCATTTCTGGCACCTTATACTGACACAGTCTATGGCAAGATGTCCCTGTATCATGCTCCACCAGCAAAAGAAAAGCTGTTTATAAATAAAGGAGGCACAGTTTGAGCCTGGTATTAGATTTTCATGTGCTTGCTAGCAGCCAAACATACATTACAGCAGAATAATGGCAAATAAACCGCGAGCATATGCATGGTGCAGGAAAAGCACCCCTGAGCAGTTCTGCACCGCACTTTAATTTCCTCAAACATTATCTCTGTAACGAACTGGGAGCGTGATGAATGATCTCCTTCCTCCACTCAGCCATGTTCGGACTGTTTCAACTGCTGGCTGTTGTTTACTGGTCCTGGCCACCTGAGTGTCAATTTTATTCAAAACAGTACTTATTCAATATTGATCTTAACATCAGGAAAAAAATTCCAAACCAAACAAGCAAAAAAAAAAACAAGCAACTAACCAACCAACCAAAACTAAAAGCAAGGGAAGGGAGATATGCCTCCCCCCAAATTACTACTGCAGCTTTTCATTTGCAACTCAAGATATTTCTTTGATAGATTATATATATTGAAAATCCTGACAAATACCAATTGCTGTTACAGGGCAAACTAACAGGAAAGCAGTGAACAATTCCCCCTTCTTCTAAAACTCCTATGCAGAACCTGAGACAGGAAGCCACAGAATCTCGATCTCAATAGCACTGCTAAGGGAAACAGGAGAAACACCCAACACCCAGAGGTTTCACTAACATACCATCAAATTCTTCTAGAAGACATCTTTTTTTAAAATAAGCAGAATTTAATCAGAGATTGAAAGCAGGACATGGGGAGAAAGAATGTGTTACAGACAGTGAGGTTGATTTGGTTTTCCAAGGAGCATCTCTCTGCTCAAGACTCCTTTTCCTAATGCCTGCCCACCCCAGTTGCAGTCACTACTACCAGAAATCAGCTCCAAAATATCTACAAGGCAAATTGATCACAGTATCTTCCTCCTCCTCATTTATTCAAGTCCTACTAAAATCCAGCAAACCAGTGGGAGGGAACAAGCAGAAAACCATCAATAGGGCAAATTACCCTCATTGTTTAACACTTGCCTTTCCCCTTGTTTTTCATACAAGCACCCGGCATCCTCAATGAACACCTATTAGGTTCTTTGTTCCTTTGGGCAACACATTAGTTCTCCACATCTGTCACCAGAAATGAAAAGGACAAAGAAGCAGCACTGCACGCAGAGCAATGACCCCACGTACCTGTAACTCCCAGCCCACCTCTGCCCACCTTCCTGCTCCCCACTGGCTCATCATCCTTGCCTTACACACAGGCTTTTCCCTCCCAGGCTCGGATGCACTTGTCTCTCCAGCTGTTCCCCCATCTTCTCTTCATCTCTACACTCATCAAATATGCTTTTAACAAACCACTTGAGATCCTCACAGCCAGGCTGAATCTAAGGTTTGCTGATTTCTTCTGCATAAGATTTAAAGAAGAGCCTTTCTCTACCCAGCCACACACCACAGCTTCCACCCAGGAACAGCTCATTGCACATCTCAATTACAGCACATTTCTCGACCTCTGCAAAGGAATCTTGCCCTGCTGATATCCATGCAGGCAGATGAGGAGAAAGGTCTTTCTCCTAGTCAGCAATTTCAACTGCATCTCCATTCCTGCTTCTCTACCAAATCAGCTGTTTGGCTTCTGATGCAGGGACCTTCCCATCTTTCCTGACTGCCACATGCCAGTTCTGTTGGAAAGAGCTGAATGCCACCTCCAAGCCACCCAAACAATCCATAAGCTAAGCAAAACAACCAGCCTCCAAGCTTTCTTCCATACCAAGACCTTCCATAAAGTTAAAGGAAAGCACCTGGAAAGTAGCTCCAGTCCTTCTACAAAAACACTTTCAAGAAAAAAGTGTCTGCAAAAACCTTGAGTCTCCAGCTCCCACAGGTCTCTGCTGCTGTTGCCAACAGATATGGTTGCCCTGGGCTCTCCTACATCAGCTGACATCTTTTTAAGGTGGGACTATCACACACCTCAGTGCACCTTCCAAAAGTGATGGGAAGACCTGCTGGATCCCAAGGCTTCACTGCTTTTTAATAGTAAAAAAAAAAAAAAAAAAAAAAAAGAAAGCAAAGAACACCTGAAAAAAGCTGCATTTCAGAGGGATCCCAACAGACAAGCCAGTTTTGAAGATGAGCATTACCTTTTACATGTCTCACTACTTTTTGGATCTTTGTGTGTTTTCTGCTACAGAGTGTTCCTGGGGACAGTAGGAAGATGGATGGCCAGAGCACATCCTGCACTGCCCAAGAACAGTTCAAACCACTCAAGAGTTGCTATTTCATAAGGGCTCCAGCAAAACTACTTGTAAGCAATTCATAGCAATAGAGTCTTTTTCTTCCACAGATCCTAGAGGAATTTCCAGCTGCACTACTTGCAGCTATTACCAGACATGAACTCGTCTAAGTCAATGATACAAGAGGGATTGTAAACACTCCTTCCCTCCATGTATATCCTGCTCACAGCCAGCCTATTTCTTTCCCTCTCTTAGAAGTCCATTTGCTGCATGCACACACTGGCATAGAAATTTGGAAGTCCCCATCCTGGCATCTTGCTTAGGATGTGGCTGGTCTCCTATATTCAATAGCAGTGGTTGAACACGACCAGTTCCACACAGTGAACAGCAGGGTCTAAATCAGCCCACTGGTCTGTTTAATCAACAATCTGCTTAATTACAGCAGGAAGGCTCATTTATTACTCCCTTTTCAAACGTAACTTTTCCACTTTTGTGGGTTTTTTACCTAAAAAAGTTAGTATAATTGGGTTAACATCCATGAAGAATAGGCAGTTGGTTTTATGGATGAGATCAGCTAACAAGCTTGAACAGGTTTTATGTTTCACTATCAGCTGATCTGGGCACATTAAGTCATTTACGTGGTCTCTGTTGCAGACACTGATTACCTCACTGTGTTCAATTCCTTGGAAATTCTTTCCTTTTTTTTTCCTTTAAAGTCATACTTGAAGTAACCTTTAATTATTTGTGGTCTGGCAGAAGCTGTAATACTAACCTATTAATGGTAATGAGAGAAATACAGCACGAACAATAATTATCTGCCACTATGTGCAGTGAAATGAAAATGAGCATTGTGAACTTAAGCCTGAAAGATTGTTTTAGCTCTAAATTTGAAAATAGAATTTGATGGTGCATGATTAAACCTCAAATTCTGCAATCAGGCAGGCCTTATTGGAGCAAGAGCATGTTAACTTTATAACAGTAGGAAGTTCTATGAAATCTTCCTTTTGAAAAAAAAAATCAAGCTAAAAATAAGCACTCACTGTAAAATACCGTTTTGCTCTCTTTCTACAAATCCTTATGATTTACTTTTGAGTCAATAACTCACTAAAATTAACAAGATGAAATTATGTTGTGACAAGTTCCAGAGCTGATGAACAGATTTTTGTATCACGAATCCAGCGTCACCTCATTTTTCCACCACAGCTGACAGTTGAGACGTGAATCCTTCATTCCTCCTGGCCTTTGTGTATTTTATCAAATGCTACAGGGAACAACTAACTTCAATTCGCTGAAGTAATTTTATAAAATGCCAAACTTAATGTTCTTTCATACTTTAATAAAATTAAGGTCTACAGGAAAGACAACATCCATCTAGCCAAGTTCAACTATTTTGACCATATGTTGCCATCAGATCAACCTTACTAAAACAGATGTAGTACACATAATCCTGCCACTCAGCATACATATGAAATACACCACTGGATAAGCTTTCCATTGCTCCTTGCCAGCACAAAAGGCTGTCTTCTGCATGTGGCTTGGGCCCCACCTCACCAAACAGATGGGTGTAAGGCCTAAACCTCATTTAGATAAATAAAGAAGCTTATTTGTCCCTAGAGCCAAGGAGTTGAAGCAATCACAACAGACCCAGAGGATAAGCACCATGTGAGTAGCACATGTCCAAAACTTAGTGGAATCCAGAGGAGCTTTGCAAAGCTTCTGAAAGAGGCTTAACAACCAGGACAGCAGCCAGATGACTCCCAAAAGATGCAGACCTGAGACTCCACAGGGAAAAACATCAAGGACCATTTCTAGCTTGAACACCAGTCAGAAAGGGTGAGCAAAGAAACTGTTTCCCCTGGTCAGTTCTCTCCTGTGTTAATCTCCAGCTTCACCATCAATCTCCTCTCCTTGGCTAAACAGCTCAGAGGACTCTAGATTTTGTGTAACTGGTCAGAAAGGAAGTCATTCCCTTTGGACAGAAGCCAGATACCTGCAAGCTTCCAGTTTCTCCCAGAAAACCTGAGCTGTCTGAATGCTGGCAAGCTCCTTCCACACAACAAAACTCCAGGGATAAAAACACACACCAAATTTTTACCATAGCCACTGACAGAGTAATGTTAAGTAACCCTACCAAAGTCAGTGGGCCTGCAGGAGAGAACATGATCCCTGTGATAATACTCCAAAATCCATAAAACTTCCATTTTCTTGTACACACTCAGTGTTTTCTGTTTAAAGTGCTTAAATGCAGCACCTAAGGTACTAGCCTAGCCCTGCTGAAGCCAGCAATGACAGCAAGTTCCACCAGCTCCTGTACCTCACAAGGACATCATCCAAGGTCAGGCAGTGTGTGAGGACTTGAAGGACACCCTCTCCTTCTCCCCAAAAGGAAGCATCTCCTCCTCTTACGCCTCTACCAGGAACAGCACCTACTGGAGTCACCCAAGAATCAAAGAGGCTGCTCTATTTGCAGCTGCAAATGTTTTATTTATTCTGAAAATTCAACCAGCACAGCTGTGAGATCTGAAATATGACTCGGTAGAGTTCGTGTCTTACTGCAGGCAATCACATTTATTATAATAAATAACTATAAATAAATAATGCGGTTGCTTAACAGGGACACGGGTAACCTGTCTAGACAATTGCAGCAGTGACGTACTCTGCACTGGAATGCCCTCCACATTAACAGTAAGTTTTGATTAAAAGTATTATTTTTTTTGAAGCGAGGCAATGATAGCTTATATAAAAATACCAAAGCCTGCACCTCAGCATTGCCAGAATGCACCCAGCAAGCTTACCCAGTAACACCTTGCTCTCTAGCAAGCCCTGACTGTAGCAGACCATTAAAGATCAGGGAAACATTCCAGCATGTAGAATTTCTCATAATTTACTGCCACATAAATCAAATTCTCCTATTTGGAGCAGCAAAGAATACTGCTCCATCCACAGGCTGGTGTACCCATGGCTCAACAGCATCCTGTGACCATCACCCAGGTGTCACAGTGGTGCTCTGTGGAGGGGAGAACCCCTCTTCCCCTTCCTTGGCATTTCACTGTCTGCTTAATGGAGAGAAGCAATGACCAAACTAAAAGCTGGGACATGTGACCTCAATTAATTAGCAGACCTACAGGAAAATGCCAGCTCTGCACTGTCACTGCCTGCTTTCAAGGACCCTCTGCCTGCGTCAGCAGCACAGAGACTCTGGCTCCATTAACATTTGCTCCAGAGTAAGGACACATGATGCAAGAGTGGCTCCAGCAACCTGCTACCAGAGAGTCAAGGTGTGAGACAAGGGAGTAACCTCCCGTGAATCCGTTTGTGGTGAAAGTCTTCCCTCTCCATAAACCTCCCATCTCCTCTGTGATGGGCCCTAGGAGAAACTCACCAAGAACAAAGCTAAGGTCAGCTGGAAGGGATGCGGAGAGCGAGCAGATGGCTGCCTGCCACCTCACCGATCAGCAAAATCATTCACTTCAACTGCCTCATGAAATATTTCCTCACTTCTTCCTCTCCCCCTCTAGCTCTCTTCTTTCATCCATGTGCTGCGTCCATATAGGTTACAAGACCCATTTAGCACATAGTGGGGAACAGCTGGGAAAGCAAATAAAATAAAACAAAAAATCCAACCAGTACCTTCCCCAGTGACTCCAAAATCCCACAGGCATCTGCAACAACACTCTGGGAATAACCCAAAAAATTAATTCTTGTTCTCAAACAGGCCTGCAGTTACAATCAATTTCAATAATAAACTTTATCAATAAACTTTATCAACTGCTTTTCAGGAAAAGATCTCCCTTCATCCCCTATGCCATTTATCTGTCCTTGAGAGGAAAAAATCCCACTGTCCTGGACTTTAGAGAAACAAATTCTGCAAGCAGCAGCTCTACTAATGTTGGCGGGGAGGCCATGGGGAGCTTGATCAAGGATTTGACACACATCTGGCCCACAGGCCAGATGTGTGTTCACATGGGCACAGTTTCATCAGTCAGGTCCTAACACTGGCCGAAAATCTTGTGTATCACTGACATGAAAACTACAATCACAGCTGCCTGTTGGGATTTCCATTTTTATTTCCATGGGTCATATTAGGGAATGAAATATAGTGTAGTTTTGCAACTAAAAAAAAAGTACTGTTATTGTGATGACTTCTAAACCATTAAGTCATGTCTAGATGCTGGGTTAAGCATATTTTGAATATCTGTAATAAATAAAAAAATTAAATCCCTAATGGGCTACATTTTTTCAGGAAACACAACCTTACCAACTTCAGCTCCTCCATGACCATAGGCAGCCATGCAATTTAAATCCAAATTCCTCCTCTAATTTCCCATCTTTTTTTTTTAAAGCTCAACTTCCTTCAGTATCCATCTCACGTTGGATTTATAATGCTAATCAAACTTCTCCAGGTAGAAAGAGAGTTTATAAATTAATCCTGGGTAAAATAAATACATCAGCCAATCTTGGTACAAACATTCCTGCCTCTGATTAAGCTGAATTCCAGGACTGTGTGGCATGCATTTCAAAAGGGTGAAGAGGCAGGAAAGATGCACATCCCCACATCATATTTGCATCAATGTGACCTCAAAGCCACAATGCCTGGGCAGGTGGCAGGAGGAGACTCCTAGTTATTATGCAAAGTACAACCTGCTTTGCTGTTCCTTCATGCCTCCTTACCCAGGCAGCGAGCTCCAGGTGCACGGTGCTTGCTGATGGCAGGACTAGAGGGTTTGGCTCTGACCCCCGTACCTAGGCACTGGGATGACCTGAGTACACAGCCCCTCACTGTGGGGCACAAACTGCGCCCTCTGAGACTCCTTGAATGCTCCAAGTATTTATAAATAAGTGGCCACAACAAAAGTTGTGCTTTTCTGTTTTATGCTAACTACAGGCACCCATAAGAAGCAATCAATAGTAGTCTGTGCCATAACCTAAGAATCCTAAAATGTTAAGTGCAGGAACCATCACAGACAAGACATTACAGCATTTATCCAGGCTGAACTTCAATATCAAAAGCTATTTATACACTAACCCCACAGAGCTGAAGTGTTCATCTAACAAAATTGGCTGGGTGGTTTCAACAGCACCCACAGCCAGAAGTCTGAGCAGCTTTACTGCCCAGTGTCAGGTGTAGCTCTACACTGAGCCAGCTCCCAGTGCAACCAGAGTAAAGAAAATTCATGAAAGCTGCATTTAAGCATTCATTCATGCATGAGGAATATAAAGGCAGTATCCTACCCTATTGGGAAGAAGTAACTTCTAACCTTGAAATCATCTCAATTATACCCATTTTGCTGCAGTGCTAATGCCAGGCTGACCAGCTTGCCAAGTCAAGCCCACAGGCAAAGAAGAGGGCACAGAGCTGTCCATCAGCCAAGGTGAAACCCTTGTCATTCACCCACCTGAGAGGCAGAGAAACAAAGGCTCCTCTGCCCACATCCCTACCACCCACAGCAGCCCACACCTACTGTGACACCAAGCTTACTTGTCACCTGTGCAAGGCACAAAGTGTTGATTAGTTGCCATCAATGCCCTAATTTATCATTCCTTGAAGAGAGTTAAGTGTGTACTTTATATCTGATAGGTTTCACTTAAGCATACACAACTTGTTGGTGTAATAGGTACAGTTGGAAGAGAAGTACTAAGTACAATCCTCATTAAATGAAAACACAGCAGTCCAAATCTCTGCCTTCAATCCCACAGTGAAATTCCCTCTCTTCCACCACGGACATGTTATGATTGCCAATTAAAAAGTGAAAGCAGAGCTCAATGCAATACTAAAGCAATTAAACAGGAAAAAAGTCACGAGAGCAGGATGAACAGAGTCTACTGGGGAAGAAACAAAAAGAAATTAGTCCTTTAAAAGCAACAGTAGAAAACTGTAGGTACCGGATTTGATTTTAAGAAAATGTTAGCAATGATACACATGCTCAGTTGAATTGCCAGGAAGAATTAGTTTAAAAGAAAAAAAAAGTTTTAAAAATACACTTAGAAAGCAATAATATCGTTCTGGTTTATGTACTGTCACTGCTGTACATTGCTGCATTTCCGAATGCTTCAGAGATCGCAAAATGCTCTCCCATCACCAAAATGAAGCCCAGCAAATTGCTAATGATAACAGTTAAAGCAAGACGTGGAAATCCAGCTCTAAAAATGAAGAATGTCAGAAATGGCACTCTGGTTTAATAGCCCTAACCCGGCAGCCAAGTGCTTCTCACAGGCTTGTCCTGCCAGCAGACTGCTCAGAAGAGCCGGGGCAAATCAGGAATTACTAATTACGAGTGTCTAAGGAGGATGCAGTGACATTTCTTTGTAAGGCTGGAGCACTTTGTGGGTATTACACTGGCTTTTAACCTCTCATCCCATCATATAATGCCAATGAGTTTTGTGGTCCAAGCATTAACCCTGTGGAAAAGAGCTGACACTGCAGAACCCCAGCACTTATCATTAAAGCTAACCGGATCCTGTTCTTCAACCAATTTAAGACAGAGCTGATGCTGGGCATCAATTATCTCCTTTCCTGGCAGGCCACCTTTCCAGTGAGCGGGGCTCTTCATGCAATCAACGGGATGAGCACCATTGTCTCTAACAGGGATGAGTTGGGCCATGAGAGCATCACCCCTGCCAAGTCCATGGCACACGCAATGGGGAGCCTGCAGATTTCAGCTCTGCAGCAGCCAGACCAGGCAACACTGGAGATCAAGCCAAGATCAGACCTGGCAGCACCCCAGGGCACAGCATCCACTTTGACATTTTCAATGCCCTGTGGATACCTCCAGGAGCTGCTGAAGGATGAGCTCCTGAAGGCATGACAGCCAGTACAATTTCCTTCCCCAGGCAGTCCAGACTCTCTGAAACCTTGCTGCTAACTTCCAGAAAACTCTAATTTCAACACAAAACTGAAGTCCTCTAATGTTAATACTTCTAAAACCTCACCTTGTGCTCATGAATTAAAAGTCACATTATAGACTTAAGGGAATGAAAGGGTTACATGATCTGTTACACAGGTCTTAAAATGTTCAAATGTCTGGTCAGCTGTTAAGAAGCAGGGTCTGACTTGAATGAGCTAAAAATTCCTACACCTTTTAGAAAGCTTTACCAGTAAACTCAGCTATTGATCAGAGCACTGACCCTTTCAAGCTTTTACAAACCTAGAATTTCAATATCTTCTCCAGGTATCAAGAAGAAACTCCAAACCAAGGCCAAGCCTTAACAATCCCAAGTAATGTTCTTTTTAAATGTGCTATTAAATCATTGCTATTAAAATATTGACAGTAAAGGACTTTCAGGTATCCTGTGGGCATCTCTAGCACCAGCCAATGCAGAAACAAATATGCCTGGAATACAAAGGTGAAGAGCTTCGGGATGCCCAATTGCATGAGCTCCTCCCTTCAGCCAAATTTTGTTCTAAGACTCTTAAGATACACAAATTCAACGGGATTTACTTCATCCTCTAAATCTCAGGTTAATTTCATTTTGACAGCATTTCATTTCAACAACCTCCACCCTGGGCTTAAAACCCATGACAGAGTGCTACAACAACCTTCAGATGAACTCGCTTTCAACTCACAAGCGGAGAGCAAGGAAACACACAACCCTGCAGGTCATAAACCTCTGCCCAGCAAACAACACCCAGCAAGATGCAGGTAGCTCAATTCAGAGCAATAATTCCCATCTCAGGTTGGAGAATGTGCAGCTCAAGGCACTGCACACAACTCTCTCATTGGGTCAGATGCAGAAACAGGCAGCCAACTGCAACAAGCAGGGAGTTATCTCAGGGAAAAAGCGGTTTTTTGAAAGCAAAACAGAGGCAACAGCTTCCGCTTATGGGCTGTGGTTAAAGCAGATGATATTTAATCCTAAACCCCATGCCTATATATAGTTACGGTAAGTGAAAATTGTCTGTTGATACTTGTGTTATGCAAAAGTTGCTCTAATTATTAACTACAGCTCTACAGCCTATGGTCCCTTCTCCAAAGAACCTTCAGGAACATCTCCACCACCATTAACAAAAACACTAGTCTTGATCTCAAGGGGACCAGCTCCTTTGTGACTGGGGGCAGGCAGCTGCCCCACAGCAGAAGCTGGAGTCCTGCATTCTCCACCCTGCTACAGGAAGGAGACACAGGCTTGCAGCAGGAATGTCCTGCTCCACCTCCATCAATCGCTGCCTCCACCTGCACCTCCAGCAGGAAGGGAAATAAGCACATCAACTCACTGCCACCACCAATCTTCTGGACTTTAATTAAGCGGAAAGAAAAAGGCTGAAACTCTACAGGGAAAATCTGCCTGCTGGTTTGCCTCTTATACCGAGTCATTCCTCCAGCATCAGCCTGTCCCTCCAAATTGCTTTTATATCTTGCTGTACAAAATGTCTTTTTCTTCTCTGGGAGGTTGGAGAAACATCTCATAGGAACAATGACCGGATTTCACAACATGTGGTTTTGAAGGTTGGTGTTAAATTTGACACTGTAGCTCCAAAGTAATTGTGACTAACCACTAAATCAGCATGTGTAATGGATTCCTCCGAACATTTATAGCTAGCAGTTCCATTATGCTCTAATCTGGAAAACATCTAAACTACTCTCCACAAAAATTAGAGGGGAACATAAATGTCTTGATAAAAACAAGATTCCAGAGATACTCCACTTAACCACAGTGACTTCTAAAACATAATGTCTAGTGCAACAACATCCATTAGAGTCCAGTTATTTGGTATTTGTTTTTTAAACCCATGTTTCAAGACATCAATTTAGACAGTGTCGTGTCTATGTGAAAGGTGAAACAATCAAGAACAAACCTCTAGGACAGTGTTGGGACCTGCAAGGAGGAGTTAGTGGTAGCAAAAGACCTGAGGAGCACCAAGAGGCTGCCTGGAAGCTCTGGAGGGAAGCTGCCCCTCCCTGCTGCCAAAGGGTAAGCTCAAAGCCACCCTATGCTCCTGGATGCTGAACCCCACAAATCACTTGAATCAAAACCCCTCAGTCCATAGTAAAATACCACATTGTAAGTAGTGTCTGTCCTTGTTCAGCTTCATCCTCTTCCTAAACCCATGATTTCCAAACTCTGAAGGTCTGGGGATTAAACAGCTCCTGAGGGAGAAACACCATGTTAAGAGATCCTGGCTGTCCTCTCTTGTCTAGAAAATGATGCCAGAAGGCCTTTATGCAATTAAAACCCACAATAAAAATAATAAAATTAGCTAAGATTACAAGAAGCAAAAGAGGGAAGAATTACTGATTCATTGCATTTTCCTGGAAAAGCCTGAACTGCGGTTAAGTGGAGGACAAGTTGAAATTTTCCGTTAGTGTGGGGGGGAGCTTATTTAAAGAGAGAAGGGAAAAAATCCCTCAGGTTAGTGTTCAAGTACAGCAACAATAAATTTTATCCTAAAATCTCTGCTAGGCAGATACTCACCCTGCTCCCAGCCCAAGGAGCAGTAGAGCTTGCAAAAAGGCTGCTCTTGTTTAACACAAAAACCATGTAAAAATAAAAGCCAGTAAGAGAATCCCAATCTTCAAGCAGTGAGGGAACAGACAGCTTTTTCACATTGCTCCCAGCAAATTGTCCTCCAGTCTCCCTGCCTGAGAGACACCCACAGAGGGGGAGCAGGCAGTAAGGGAAGAGCTGCTGGGCTGTGTGTGCACCAGGGGATGTGACTGTTGTAGGTGACCCCAAAGAGCTTGACAGCACATGCAGCCTGGAGTGATCTCAGCTTACTCTGGGCCAGCGGCACAGGCGTCAGTCTAGACCAGGGAGTTAAAAACACTTCACTGCTACACCTTGCTGAGTTGTACTGTGCCCTCCTACACCACAACGAAGGATCAAAGCCAAGTGATGCAATAAGTGACTGCAGCATATCCCAGCCCTGGTACCTGCATTAAAGTGAAGACTTTTATTTTTGTCCTTAACAGAAAGGGATGTTTCATCTCAGCTAGTCAAGAAAAGATGAAAAACAACTTGTAAAATAAAAGGATGTTGTCCACAGGATCTAAAAAGTCTGTGTTCTGCTCCCCACTTCCCCAAACATCCAAGATTGACTCCCACTAGCGAGCACACTGCAGATTTTAAGATCAGTTAATCTTGCACAGCTCACGTCCTTGGGACACAACACACTCTTCAGTGTCTATAAATCCTACAATAACTGAAATCTAAAAGAAAGTACATCTCCCAAGTCCTGCAAGAGAGCCCAACACAAGTTTCCCCAAGTGCAAAAAGGCAATGACTTCTGGCAACCCAGAACTGCAATTCCAGCCTTTATGTTGCATCCCAGATGCCTGCTTCCCCTTTCCATAAAAAAATAAGTCAGTCCTCTGCCATAACTGAAATGATAACTGCACTGTAAAAGATACAGCCCTAGGCAGGCAAGCCACCTGAAAATGCTCATTTGTCCAATGACTTCTACCTGCCCTGTGTTTGGAGGCAGGAGGTGAGGTTCCCATCCCAAAATTGTCCTCAATAAGGAAACAGGTTCTGGGGAAGTGGAATATGCAGTTGCAAAAGTCACAGGAAAGTAGTTTGGTAATGGCTGCTGCCAAAAAAGAGCAACTTCCTTCACAGACTATGTTAGCTTCTCCCAGTGATCAGATTTCAGCTCGAGTATCCACCATCATAAGATGCCAGATCTCAGGTTTAACCAACTCAACCTCCATTATAAGCACCAAGTACAAGCACTGGGACTCCAACATGTATTGAGACACACAAATAACCTTAAAAAGAACTTTTAATTACAAGCATAAACAGAATATCACTTATCTTCATAGATCACTGTATAAGACATTGAATATTTTTACTGTAACGGAAAAAATAAACTGCAATACTGCATTCCATACCTATAACTCTTTCATGAATACACTGGTTTACTGCAGGAAGCAATTCACCTTCATGACTTCAGGTGATACATGAAGAAAAGCAGAAGCAAAAATGTCCTGCTAATTCCAGAAAAATAACATAACATGATGGGAAAAGTAAACCCAACCCTTTAGACAAGAAACAAGAGAGCCTTAGATTCCTTTAAAAAGCCTATGGTTGCAGTTCCAAAGTACTGTTAATTTGTAACATTTAATACACTAGTTGTCCTCAGCCTTAAACCTCAATTTCCAGACTGAGTTTTACCTGGGAGAGCAGCAGGATGGGCTGAGCACACAATCAAATCCTTCAGCACAACTGCTGAGCCACCGCGGCCGAGCCAGAGAATCTGCTTATATATTTTACAAATAACCGGATCCTTCCCTAATCCAGGCTCTGAGAAATTTTTATCTCACCATGAGCTCAGCTATTCTTAAGTCCTTTCTGTGTTTTTTTCTCTGTGCTGCCTGATACACTGACCAATTTTATAAAAGGGATTGGCTGACGGGAGGTCCAGATTCAGGTCAAACAGAGTTGGCTTTTGCGGTGTGCTCTTCCAGATGCTGGTGGAAAAGAGGTCTAAAACTTCTCTAGGCCCTCAAATCAAACCTGACCAGGAAAGGCATCTCTTCCTACAGCCTTCTCCTACAGAGGCATAGTGGTTACACAGAATCTGAAACACAGGGACACATCAACTCATCCAAGCTGCTCCCTAGGTTTTTGGGTGCTGTAACAGGGAATCTCAACTTCCACTTTCCTCAGCAAGTGTCTAGACCCTGCACCCTCCATTCGTCTTGGTGCACACACAGCTGCAGCACTTACCAGTTCCAAGTTGTAAGAAAAGAATTACAGCTTGTCAAAGCTGGCATCCCAAACAAGAGCAAGGACATACGGAATTCCACAAACCTTGACTACCCCAGGGTAACAAAAGGTGCTCACACCATTACTGATCCCTGTTCTGCAAAGCACAGAGCAATACATTTAAACACTAAGTCTATGCTTAAGCAATATATTTAAGTACTTTTGTTCACACAACAGAGCTCAGGCTTGACAAGACAGAATTTGTGCGTCTCTTAAACCTAGTGATGCACAACCTCCTTCTGATCCCTACTCCAGAAATACCAGCACTGCTCTGTTATGTGCCTTCAGTTAAATGTCTCAATAAATAAATATAAAAATACTTAGGGCATAATTTTCCAAAAGCTGTATTGTACCAAACCCTAGGTCCAACACATTGAGCCATGTTTGCAGACAAGGATAGTTATTAACACACTTTTGCGCCCTTGCAAGCAAAAAAGGAACTCAGTAATTCCAAACACAGGGCAGTGCCTGCACCTTTCCCATGCAATATTTTCTGCTAATTATTTCTAGCAAAATTGCAATTTCTTCTTGAATGTGGTAGCACGTTAAATATGCCACAAAACACTGGGTGATAAACCAGCTTGCAGAACTGTTCCCTGGTCAAAACCCATCCCTAGCCATTGCCCTCTTGTTCAGCTGTTCTGCATCACTGCTAGCAAGCTGCAATCTGCAAACTCCAGCAGGTATTATCAGCACTATCCCATAAATCTAACTCGGTAAGGAAGTTGTCTCTATCCATAAAATTCAGAGTGCGCTCATATTCCAACCCAGAACACTGCTGGCATCCAAAATGCCACTAGCAGCATGGAAAGTGAGCCAGTGGAGGGCTGGCTCATCTCAGGAGAAGCAGCTGCAGGTGCAACTACTCTTTTGATTTGTTTTCTGCCTCTTCCCTGAAACTGGGATGAAAAAAGGCATTTATAACTGTACTTTGCAAAATGCATTAGTTATGCTCAAGAACATGGGCTCACCTGGGGTCTATCTGGCCTGTTTCAGACGCAGGACTAGTGTTCAAGAGATATAAGGAACCAACCTCCAACAGAAGCCTCATATCAGGAGATATAAGGATCTGAAGGTTCTCTTAGGTCTTAGTTACTACTGTGTCTTCTGATGCTCTAGAGCCCTCCACACTGAGCAGCTGCAGCTGGTCTGGAAGCACTGAGCAGTGTGACCACACGCCAGCAGCTACGTGGTTTGAAAGCTTTCCTCTTCCCTTCCCAGGAAGGGAACAAACACCACAGCCCCCACTGGACATCAGCACATGGCAGCGTACATGGCAGGCTGGAGTCACCTGTCAGTACAGCACATGGCGTTTATGTTTAAACCCTGCAGCCTCCTGAAATTCAAAGTAAACACTTAGAAATATTTCCAGTGCCTCTGCCTAGGACTTAGTCTCACACAGGCAGCCAAGCTACTACATGCAGTCAGGCCAGGAAATCCAACATCCTTTATGCTACACACGCATGGAAAGACATCCTCATGCAAAGAGCTGAATTATACAGACAAGGCAGTGGCTGAGATAAGATGACAGGCATGGTGATGAAGATGGAACTCATCTCAGGTGAAAAGTCCTGGCTTCTCAAATCCCACTTGCATGTTTACCTACCACTTTTCTCTCACACAGATCAGAGTCAAGCATACAGACCCCAGCAGCAGCCTATCACCTGAAAGACAAAAAACTGACCTTTATATCAGCTTTATTTGAAAGCAAAAACTCTACTCCACATTTTGATCTAAAGATCTAAAGTTACTAGAAATCACCAAAAATAAAAAACCCCAACCTATTCAAGTTTCAGCTAAAGATGAACAGTTAGGAAAAGAGAAAAAAATGTGAGAGGAAGACCATGCCAATGCAGGTTTTTCCTCTTAATTAGACTGACATGCAGCACACAAAAATTAAAGGAGTTAAAGACTAATTTATGCCATTTATGTTTTTGCAAGTCACTCAGCTACCATCAGGCAGGCATGTCCTGTTGTGTCTGACATTTCCTTGAGCGGTTTTGTCTTCTCCCTTCCCTGTGCTACCACTATACTGATTAGATCCAACACCCCCACAGAAACACAAACAGCTCTGTGAAAGGCAGAAGCCACACAGCCATCTTCCTTCCTTTCTACAGTTGGTGGAATCAGTTCCAGGAGGAACAAAACCTGCTGCTGTTCTGGGAGCACTGCACTGACAGATGCCTCCTCCCACCTCCAGCCCCAGTTAAATCCTACACAGGGAGGAGAACGACCCCCGCAGCATCTTCACTATCAAGATGAGTTAACTGCTGGCAAAAAAGAGGAGAAAGTTAGTACCTGGCAGGTTTTGCTACAAGCACATTCTCAATAACTTTTTCTGAACTCACAACAAAAACAAAAAAACCCCAAACAAACAAACAAACAAAAAAAACCCAACCAAAAACCAAACCAAACTTGAAACCTCAGAATGGCTTGGGATTGCTCCAGGGAATAACTTTCCCACAGGCAAAAGGAAATGCTCTCCCCTCAGTTACCCTTGAAAAAGCAACTCTCAAAAGCAGCTTCTTGGGCTCAGGGCAAGGAAACATTGTTTTGCTTAACAGGGGGGTTAAAACTGTTGCTTTACTCTGAACCCAAGGAAGGCTGGAGAAAATAAGCAGTGGCAGAGCGTGCTTTAGGCACTCGATTTCGGCATTTGCTGAAGGATCCCACATTTCAAAGAGCAGTCTGAATGAGCAGATTTCCACTGCTGGGAGCCTTGCAATGTTTTAACTTAGCCAACACAAAATGGAGTTAAGGCAGAATTGATCTTACAGCTACTTGGACCTCTAAGAGCATCAAAACTTCATAGTCCTTTTGATTATGGGAAATTAGGAGCACTTGCTACAAGTATCTCATGAAAGGCATACTCTTCTTCATGCCTTTATAGAGATGTGCAAAATCATTTATGCTGCAAGATTATCTCCCTCATAGCTGCATATATTTAGTTATATCACATCAAAAGTTTGGCTCCCTCAGAGTTGGATGAGCAGCCAAGAACCAAGAAGTAACACGATTTGAGTCTCACCCCTAATGGATCTTATGACTTATAGGCCTCTAAAGACTAATGATTTTTTTCAAGACTAAATAAATGGAGATTTCACTCAAAGCTGTATATAATAGCCTAAATGGATTCTGTCTTTAAAAGCATGAACAGCAGAGAAAGAAGGCTAGAGCCAGAGAAGAACTAAAAAGGCTGGTCCTAATTGCCACTCATTCAAAAACATTATCTTGTTACACACATGTATACACTATCCATCCGGAGTGGACGGGGAAAAGCAACAGCGAGTTAAGTGTTTACCATTAGACTTTTTATCTCAACAAAACCCACCCCACTGATGTTTAACACAGGTCCCACCCAATGAAAACATATTAAAAGAATTATACATTTGCTGTTTACATCAACCCTATGAATTTAAACACAAAAGAATAGATTGCTTTGGCTTCTTAGTCTCATATTAGCAAATGCAATTATCTTTCATTAATTTTAGAGTGTTCACAGTAGAAATTAAATCATTTCTTCACGTCTAAGAAAAACTTTACTGTGTTAATTATTCATAAATACCAAAGTCTCCTACTTATTACTCATCACAAATGTGATTTGTTTCAATAACGCCTGAATAATTCGGTGCTACCCTATTAGTCCCAGAACACAATGTACGATTGCCAGCATCAGCAAGTAAATCACAAACAATAATCCACGCTTGCTCTCTAATGCCAGCTGCCAAGGAAGAAGAGGAGGAGGAGGAAAGCAGGAATGGCACTTCCTCCCATACAAAAACACTGTCACACATCTCCTGCCCTGGTTGGCTTTGCTTCCATCCAAGATGCTGCAAGCTCAGACAGGCACTGCTCGGGCGAGCATTCCCTCCCCAAACTGGGAGCAAGGAACCAGGCTCCCAGGGGAGGGAGGCAGTGGCTGGGGATGCTCCATTGCTTTGCTTCAGTGCAGATTTACATCTGGGCAGGCAGCTGTCTAGCAATGGGAATTAACTGATTGAGAAGGGAAAGGGAAATTAATCCTCAAAGTATATAAGGAGCCTACATGGGTAATTCCAGAAAAGGCTGAGTAGCGAGGGCTGCTTGGCCACGGTAATCCCTGCAGAGTGAAACAAAGCCCAGGCGCCATTTCTGCAGCAAAGTGGTTAAATAAGGAATTACCCAGAGTTTGTGTCCTGGCCTCTGGCTGCTCAGCAGATTGAGCTTTACGGAAGGGGAAGAGGAGACTGAGAAGTTACTACAGCTGAATCTGCTGCAGTTACAGATTTTTGTACTGTTTCTTCTGCACATATCAAAAAGAACCCAAACCAGGCCTTACCACAAAAATCTTTTCAGGTTGCAACAGATTATATATATATATATATAAAAATATTTTTTCATAATGAAGTGAAGAAAAGACTAGTACCTTCAACACAATTCTCTCCACCTTTCTCTCAACCAGTGCCCACAGGGGCAGACAGCCCCTGCCGGGTCCCAGGCACAGTGGGTTCCATCCAGCCCAGCACAGTCCCTGGCACAGCTCCCAGAGACATCCTGAACCCTGCCACACTTCCCCAAAACCTCTGTCTTCTTAGAGAGATCCATTCCCACATCCCATTTTCAGCCACATATTAATTATTTCTGCTTTCTAGCAAGTTACGTGAGCTAATTTGGGCTGATCCTGTGCAGAAACACTGCCTTTCTTATTACGGTTGTGGAGAAAGTAAATTAATGCAAAGGATTGCACACAGAGGCCTAATCCATTTGAGGTAAATCAATGCATTGCACATTTAAATTGCTCTGCTTTCCTTCAGAAAAGTACATTGAAGTGATTCATTAGGCATCGAACTGTTCACAGAAACAGACCAATTCTCTCAGGCATGTCAGTGCATCTCTGCTAGTTAAATTTAAAAAGCAATCAAATCTACTAATAAGTCCTTTTTGCCGACATTTACATCAGTAAAGAACACGATTCCTGACAATTCAGATTAAATAAATGAGGCACAAATTAATCTCAGTTAATATGCCTTAGAACTGATACTCAACTTGCTAAAGTTAAAAATCTGTCTTTTAATAAAAATAACTTATTGGTAATGCCTGACTTCCAAGCATCTTTGAAAACCTTTATTAAAGATTATAAAGTTATCAAGAGGGATCAAAAGGCACAACCTGTGTCTATTTTAATACAGTTGAAGCATGTATTTATAGTTTAAATATTTACAAATTCCAAAAGAAAAATTAGCAGAAAAGCACATTTTCAAGAGAAAGTAATCATGTCTTAGTACAAGAGCACCATGCCACAGTGTTCAAATGCCTACTCTCTTCTTTAGGAAGGACCAACTCAGTCAACACATGGAATAAACAATTCAAGGAATAATGCCTGTGCCTCATATCTTGCTCTACTGCAATCACTGGGATTTATTTTTGCAATAATTAATGCCTTCTCTCTACCCACAAAAAAAAATTTAGAATAAAAGGCAGTAGGAAACATATACTCCTAAATAACTAAAAGTCAATTTGCACTTTATTAAAGATGTAGAGGAGAGTTGAAGAGACCTAATATGGAAAATGATTTTTTAATCCCTTTAAGAAGTCCACTACTTTATCTGCAAAACCAGCAATACCAATTTAGACAGCTTCACAAGTCCTATAGTCCAAACTTAAAAACCCCAGGAACTTTAGTTCATAACCAAGCCTTTCAAGGTCAGGCCCTGTAATGGGATTAGGTGAAGGAAACACTTGTACTTATGAAAATAATCCCCTGCCCTTCCCCTCAAAGCCTCTTTTTCCCCATGCAGGCTGGCCCACTGCTCCCAGAGCCCCCAAACCAGAGCCAGCTTTGGTCCCACCAGCTGCCAGGCAGGGAATTTCTGCTGCTGCAGGTGCATGTTCATGAGTGGTGAGGTGATATTCACTCACATCTCATCCTGAAGCCGCAACAGCCACCACACCAAAACAAGCAGGGTCATTAGGAAACCTCGTTGATAAATGAAGCGGCTCAGAGTCACTCAGGCCTGGCGGCATCTCTGCAAATGCTCTGGTTTTGGGGTTTTTTTTGGCTTCATAATTGCTGCAGAGTTTTTCCCCAGGAGTTCCAGTGATGCATATTTCAAGGGCAGGGAGGCACCCTCTTGGTGCTCTGGCCAGGACCCAAATTACAGCAGGTCAGTCCATCTGCTCGCTCACAGCCTCCAGCTCAGCCAGGCTGGTCTCCTCTCTCCCTGAGCAGCTCCCCCAGCCAGGCTTCAGCCCTGAAGCAGCAGCACTGGGGGACTCCATCCTTGAAAATGGTGTCTGCTCCACCAGCTCCAGAGGTTTCAAATTGTCCATCTCCTGCTGAAACCTGCATTATCCACCCCAAGTCTTGGGGCACCATGGGACTCTAGAGCACCTTTCCAGCCTACAAGCGATTTAGGGCTGATTTATGGGGCTTAACTATTGCCCAAATTCCACCACTACAGGTGAAACAATCCACTTACACAGCTATGTATCACCCTTGCAATAGCGAGAGGCACACTCAACAGCTGCTAAAAGCCAAACCCCACAAGTGATTTTTCTCTCCCTGGCAACGTTATGTGACAGTTTTCCCTCTCCACACCAAAGCAGTTTACTGGGAAAGTCCCAGGAATAGGGCCAGCCTGCTCCACGAGGATCTGCACTCACTCCAGAGCTGGTGGCAGGACTTGCTGCAGCAAATCTGCCTTCTTCCTGGGGCTCTGGTTGGCAAGGAGTCAGGCACACCGTGGTGGGTTGACCTCAGCTGGATACCAGGTGCCCACCAACCTGCCCTATCGCTCCCATCCTCAGCAGGACAGGGCAAGGAGAAAGATGGAAAAAAAGGCTGTGGGTCAAAATAAAGGCAGTTTAAGAAAGGAAAAGCATACACCATGCACAGCAAAAAGATTTATTCTCTATTTCCCATGAGCAGATGATATCCAGCCACTTCCTGGGAAGCAGGGCTTCACAAACATCTTAACAATGAATGCCCCCCTCATCCTGCTTTCTCCTAGCTTTTACTGTTGAGCAGATGTGATATGGCCTGGAATAGCTATTTGGTCAGCTAGAAGATGTCCTGGCTATGTCCCCTCCCAAGATCTTGCCCACACCCAACCTACTGGTCATTGGAAAATGCTGGAGAGAATCTTGGAGCTCTGCTCAGCAGTAGCCAGAACACTGGTGTGTTATCAACACCTTTCTAGCTACCAACACAGCACTGCAAGGGCTGCTGTGGGGAAAGCTAACCCCATCCAAATCACACCCAGTACTGCATACCTCAGAGTAGATGAGATTTGCAGACACAAATCCCACCATGTTTCCAAGAGCTTGAGGATTAATCTGTTCAGCCAACAGAAACACACACAGTAAACACTTCCAGTTTGTGTGAAATGTTTTAATGCACCTTTTTTACAGATTTTCATAAGACTCAGCTTGGAAGTCTTAACTAACATGCAGGGACAAGACAAGAACACCCATATATTGCCAGTGGCTTCTGCCCCACATCACATCAACCTGGTGCCAGCATCAGACCTCCCAAAAGCCAGCAGGCACCATCCCTGGTCCTGGTCCAATAGGCTTGTACTAGCAGCATGAAGTTTCTTCTTATCTCAGACTTTCTGGCTCCAGAGGAAGTCCTGCAAGCTTGTTCTCCTCTCAACAGAGAATATCTCTTTCCTTTAACGCTAGCCAGAAGGAACAGGAACACCAAACACAGCCTGACCTTTACCCACAACCACATCTCTCACTCAACAAGGGTACGAAGCCATGACACCACTTAAGAATGTCAGTATCTGTATTTTACTCCCATGTCTCGTTACATTTTCCTGGCTAACCTCAAGGCCTTTTGTTTCCTGCAATGGTGCCACTGGATTTACTGCTACAGACAACTTCAGTAGATACTTCCCATAATAATTAGCCAGAGCTGAGAGAAATCTCAGTTCTGTGATGCTCTAATGCACAGTTACTTTGGATGCTGTCTCTGCTCAGTGTGCCAAAAGCTTTGAGGCTTCCACAATCAATCAAGTGACCCAAGTCAGTCACTCATGACTACAAAAAGGCACATTTCTCCTTTCTCACCATTAATGCCAGGAAGCTGAGACAATTCCCTCCTTTCTGCCACCACCATCAGCCCATTTCACCAACCTCCCAAGCAGCAAACCCAGAGCACTGAAAGCATCAGCTGTGCCTGCACCTTCCACCTTCACTTTCCTGAAATTTCTGGATGCCACAGTAGTGAGCAGGACTGGTGGAGCAGGAGACAAGCAAGAACAGGGGCATACAAGAACATGCATCCCAATGGAAACCAAGAAGGAAAAAACAAAAATCCCTACCCCCACACCCAGAGAACCATGTTCCTCTAGGGGAAGGAAAAGCCAAAGGAGAAGAGGGAGGTCTATTTATCGGCTTACTACTTATTAAGGAGCACAGGCCACCACTACAAAGGAAAGAAAGTTTTGGGAATCTATATGCTTGTAGACACCAAAGCAACATTGTGTCAAATCCAGGACAAAACATATCACAACAGCCATCTTGAGTACTTCTACTGCTTCAGGGCAAGAATCTGTCCTCCAAACCTGCAATTCCCAAAGCAAACAGAAGCAGACTACTGATGGAATTAAGAGCAGAGACTGGAAGATGACTGCTGCAGGCAGCAAGGTTCTTCATAGGCACACCCTCCAGGCTGATCCCACCAGATCCCACCACAGCCATGCTCTGTACCTTGGTGCAGAGCATTACAAGGTCCAGAACAGGGTTTCCTTCAGACTAACGAAGACTCAATGTTTAAACAAAAGTCTCTTAGAGAACAGCCCAGGTAACCAGCAATCTGACAAGTAGATTCTTCATGCTTGAAAAGACAAATGTGTGTGCAAAGTAATGACACAGACATGTAAGCTAAAAAGTTTGCCAGTCTCATTTGGCTATTCCCAAACGAGGCTATGCAGCCCCAAGACAGTAACTAGAAATTCCATTATGCAGATGCCAAGCAGTTCAAATCACTCTTACAGTAGGTCTCACTTTTTAACCTCAACTATAAATGCAGCAATTCCCATCCTTGTCAAGTCAAGCTTTGCTTGAGAAAATCATTCTCTGCTCCTGATCAACTCAATCCCTGTCCTGTTGATGCTCCCCAAATGGGCCTTGTACTCCTCCAAATTGCTCTCCCTTCCCTCAGGATTTGCACACCCGGGCTGTGACATTCCTTCCCTCCCCACCATGACCCAGGATGGTCATATCTCCTCCCAAAAAACCTCAGCCCAGGAACAGCCAGGCTGGCTCCACTCTGAGCCAGAAATTCTCCCCAGCTCAGATATCCTCATCCCACACTTACTGCTGCTCTGGAAGCAGCTTTTATCTGCCCAGAAAGGGCTTATATTTTCATCTGTTACTGGCACTAGGAAGCAGTACCAATTAACTAGTTGTCAGCTGAATGCTGCTAAATCAAGAGCACAAAATAAAATTAAAGACAAGGTATTAAAATGGACAGGAAGACTTGAAAGGACTATCGCTCATTTAAGAACTTCTTCTATTTCTGTATTTTTAAACATTTAGAAGTTGCAGTCCAAATAATTGCTTGTTAAGACAATTTTTTTGAAGAATAACTGTAGCTATTCAGCAAGCTGTGTAATTAGGTTATTAAAAATACAATATCATCACAAAGCCTTGGAGTAGACCTTTACCTAACACAAAATCATCATAGTTTCATTTTTCTCTCTGTCTCCTGGCTTCAATCCCAAGTCAGGCGTCCTAGCGGCCTCTCAGAAGTTGGCCGTGATGACATATATTGTTTGCAGGATGAGAAGTCATCACTCTGAACTCCTAAGCAGGTACAAGCACTGCTCCCATTTCAACTCAGAGAAGCATGTTTGGTGTTCAACAGGGGAAAAGTAATACAAAGCCAAAAGCTAGACAAAATTCCAGGTCTCCAGGCCTGGCATTTCCTTCTGCCTCAGGTGGCAGATTCAGGACAGTCTCCCATTTTTCCAGAGGGCACAGCTAAGCCCAAGCACAGAGAGACCTGTCTCTGGGGAAAGAAGGGAATCCCTGCCCCACAGCTACAGCTCTGCAGGCCAGGCCCATCTCTGCGGGACGAGAAACACAGATCACTGGAAGCTGTACAGCAAAACAGAGCACACATTATGCAATTTCATTTCTGCTGAGAAACAACATATTTATAGGACAGGTAAAACAAACTACAAAGTCTGTAAGGCTGAGCAGCCCAAAACCAGGAAGCTAATAGACCCAGAGAAAAAGGAACTAGTTCCTGATGTTTGCAAATGGGATGTCACAAAAATGAGAATTAAAATTAAAAGCAGTAAGAAAGATAAAACAGCAGGAATCACAATAGCCAAGTCTGATAAAGAGCTGCTCTTTGAGTACAGGACGATAATGACGCTAAACATTTTTCTACTAGATGGCAGTGTAGTGTCACACTATATAAAAGGAATTCTAGAAAGAAATTGCTTTGTATTTCAAGTGAATCTGTGCTTAGACTTGACTTCAGAGAGCATGATATATAACAGTAGTCTCTTTGTAAGGGGACCTGCCATTAGTCTCACAGTGCAATAGGAGGGATACTCTAGTTTCTAATTTCCTAGGAAAAGGACATGAAAAGACACTAAAACCCTGAGCAGTTCTGCTACAGGGTACAACTGTGTGCACAGCCATGGACAAGCTACTGAGACTGTTACAACTGAAGGTAGGCTGTGACCAAACAGCTCCAGGAAAGGATGGGGCAGGTCCTCACTGCTGGGGAAAGGAGCCAGCTGGGATTTTTGAAAGGCAGGAGCAGCATTTAGGCAATCCCCTGGCTATGGTCAGAGGAGGTTGTCAACTTCGGCAAAAAGGAAGGTGCAAGGATGAAGAGAGCAACGCCATTAAAACTCAAAATGCAAACACAAAATAATGAAGGTTAGTGCTGAAGGACAACGCAAATAATTGCAGGTAACTCAGCCATAACTGTAACCTTTACTTTGCAAGGCCGCCATTCTCTTAAGGAAAAACTTCAGATGCAAGAAGATACTGTGTCTCACTAACACTCCCAAAAGCAACACTAATTCCAGGCGTACACAGGAGCTACAGGAACTCAGTACAGCCAGGTGATCTGCCAGAGATAGAAATGCTCTGGGGGAAGCTCGCAGGCAGCCGGAGCATCCCCGATCCTGCAAGAGCCGCTCCGGGGGTCCACCAGGCCTGTCCATGTGTCACTGGGCTCGTAACCCCCGGGGCTGTCCCCACTAGCGGCCACCACCGCGACAGCCGGCGGGACATCACTTCTTACATCACCTCCCTGGCGGCGGCGCGGGGCAGGTTTTGTTCGCTCCGCAGAGCTCGGAGCACGCTGCGCCCACCGCGGTAGCCCCGGCCCGGAGCGGCTCTCCGACTCCTCTCCGCACCCCGCTCCGTGCCAGGGTGCTCGGGACCCACCGGGATCCCTCCTCCCTCCTCCTCCCGCCGCCGCCGCAGCATCCCCGCCGCGGCTGCGCCCGCAGCTCCAGCGCCCGTCCCGCCGCCGGCCGGGGAGGGCGCGGGGTCCACGGGGAGCCCCCCGGGGCGCGGCCTCACCTGGAGGGCCGGAGCCGCACCTCCTTCTTGCTGTCCACCACGGAGGGCACGCAGTTGGTGAGCTCGGTCCAGTCGGCGTGCAGCCCGCAGCTCCAGCCGGTGGAGAAGCGGGAGAAGAGCCAGGTCTCCCGCTTGCCGGGCCGGTGGCAGGTGCACTTCTTCTGCCCGGCGCGGCACTCGCAGGGCTGCTCCAGCTGGATGTTGCGGACCAGGTGCCGCCCGAAGGTGGTGCCGCCCGTCTTCTGGATGTGCAGGAACACGATCAGGTCGTCCCCCTTGATGTTGAAGTCCACCCGCCGCAGCAAGTCGTCGGCGGAGAAATTGAAACGGGGAACGAAACGCGCCGGCGTCTCGTCCTCCGCCCGGTACGGGTCGGCGGCGGCGGCGGGGCTGAGGGCGCGGAGCCGCAGGAGCTGGCACTCGGTGCCCGGGCAGACGTACTGCAGCACGATCACGGCGAAGAGGAAGAGCATCACCAGCGCCAGGAGCACCTTGTGGGACCGGTCCTCCATCGTCGCCGGGAACGCCGCGCATCGCCGCCGTCGCCCCGCTCAGACCCGCCGCCACCGCAGCCGCCGCCACCGCCCCCGCGGGGGCTCCCGCGCGGCCGCCATCGCCCGCCGCTGCCCACGGCCCTTCCCGGCAGCCCCCGCGCCGCGCCCGCCGCGGCTCCGCCCCGGCACCGCCCCCGCGGACCGCCCGCCGGCACCGGGGACCGGGACAGGACCGGGATCGGGATCAGCACTGGTACCGTCCCCGCCGGCACCGGGGACCGGGACCGGAACGGGATCAGCACCGCACCGCCGGCACCGGGGACCGGGACAGGATCGGGATCAGGACCAGCACTTGCACCGCCCCCGCGGCACCGCCCTCCGGGACCGGAGACCGGGACGGGGACGGGAACGGGACAGGGACGGGAACGGGATCAGGATTAGCACCGGTACCGCACCGGCACCGCCCCCGCCGAGAACGGGGACGGGGACCGGGAATGGGACTGAGACTGAGACCGGGACCGGGACCGGCATTAGCACTAAACTGGGACCGCGCCGCGGCCTCTCGGCACCGCACCGGGACCACCCTGGGATGCGGACTGGGACTAGGACCGGGCACCGCACTGGCACCGCGCTCCATGCACTGACCGGCACTGTCACTGGCACCGGCATCTCGCTGAAACCGGCAACCGGCACCGAGGTCCTCGCACGGATCGGAACCAGCGCTCGCCGCGAGCAGCTGTCGGGCACACCGTGCTCTGAGCGTGCCCAGCACCTCCCGCCCCGTGCGGACCGGCGGCAGCCTGGGCAGCACCGCATCCTCGGCAGTGTGTGCGTGGCCCCGTGGCCATCCCGCCCACCCGAGTGCCCGCTGGCAGCAGGCGGTCCAGGGCGGAGGGTGCTGTTCCAGCAGGGAACATCCCATTCGATGGCAGTGGCACGTCTGGAGTGCCATGGTCCCTCCCGTCCATCACACACCTCCCCATCGCTAGACCCGCTGGGCACCGAGCTGTGCTTTCCACAAGCTCACACCGGGTTGCGATGGGGAGCTGTGGTGTGAGTGCATCGCCTGTTTTTCTTGACACCCCAAGTGGTTTCGGTTAATTTAAGTACCAAATACCTGCACTATCTCTGTCAGCATATTTCGAAACCCCTCTGCACAACGAGAGTGTTCTGTAAATAAAACAATAACAACAAGGGCTCTGTGGATTTACCTTTGTTTAAACTCCTTTGTATATTTATATGCAAATGATGTTTAGCCCTTCAGCTGCTCGCGGCTGTTCAGTGAGGCCTGTGGGTGGGAGCACACGGGTGCTCACCCCGTCTGTGCCGGGTCCGCGGCTGCAAAGCTGCTCACCCCGTGCCATTCTGCAGGCAGGGACGCCCACCCACCACATGCCAGCACCAGGCAGGGCCAAGGAGCACAGCACAGCCAGTGAGCTTGAGGCTTCCTTTTCCCTCTTGGTGCAACTGACGTTGTGGTAGTTAATGTCTGTAAGAGCTTCACCCTTTTAAGAAAAAGCAAATTTTTTTAAAAAGAGGCTTCTGGCTAAAGGAAGTTATTACTCTATCCCCAGTATCCTGTCCTTTCAAGGAAAAACAGTCAGGGTGGACCGTGGGTTTGGCCACCCAAAGTTTTACTGATGTGCTCCAATATTTAATTGATGGACTTAGCTGCAGACGTTACCGAGGTGCTGCATGTCACTAATCCCTCATCTGAGGTAGGGCTGGAAATGTCTGAGCTTCTCCTTCTCTCCCCATCGCAGCACCTCGAGCTTCCCCTTCCCCTTCACACCACACCATCTCAGCTTTTGTTCCCCTGCCACCTGTGACACTTCTGTTTCTCTGCCTGGCCAATCAACCAAGAGCTGAATTTTCTAATATGCACAGCAGGCAGCAAAGAAAATAATTTGTAAACACTCTCCCAGACCTTTATTCATCACAAAAAGAAAAAAAAAAGGGCCTGCCTCCTTTCTCCTCCTCTCACAGCAGTACTCTAAATAATTTCAGCAGGTACATGTAGTGTTTGGAGGGGATGACTTTATGGTTTTCATCCTTGAGCAACCTATCCTGTTTTTCCTATTTTTTCCAGTTGTCTCTAATATTTTGAAAACATTTGCACTCGCAATAATAGGCAATTTTATCACAAAGATTCTAGGCATGAGAACTACTGAGTTAATTTGCCTGTTTGTATCTCCAAAATGAATGGATTGCATCATTTAATGAAAATGCTGTGTTCTGAAATTCAAGCCTCAAAATTATAAAGATGTGTCTGTGCTTTATATCCATCACTCTCTGCCAGTCATTTATATAAAAATATGTTTGCATCTACTTTATTTTATATTATGAAATAACAAAGATGTGTTCTGGGTTAAAACTGATCCTGAATGCTAATACATGAGAATTAAACAGAGAGAATAACAATGGCCTAATGTCTAAGCTAAATTAATATACACTATAAAAGATATGATGCATACTGGGTTGGTGTTCCCAGCAGAGCCATTATTTTGGAATGGGCTAAACAAACAATGATCATCCTTTCACTGATGAGTGATGGTCTCCAGTCTGCTGCCTTCTCACTCACAGTATGTAAATGATGCTCCCGAGCTTTGATCCATGGACACAAAACATTTGCTTAGGCACTAAAGAAATTAAAATCGCACCAAACTAGATAAAAGTAGGACAGAGAAGAGCTGTTAAGATTTCACAGCACAGGCAAGTTTTGATGGCTTGTGGGGCAGCTGGTTTAAGTCAAGAGGTCAAGCAAAAATACTGAGTGCCTAGTAACACCAGTGGAAAAAAATCTCCAACTCCTTCTCGGCACATGATACCTGCACAGACCCCATACACATGGTCCCTATTCCTGCTCCCCCCACATAATCCTTCTCTGCTGGTACAGGGAATCTCCTCACCCCCATGTTTACATGCATGGCCGTGCCCAGATGAGCACATGGGTATGGCCACTGCTCCTCTCCCACTTACGAGCATCTTCTGCCAGCTGGTCCCTTCTGCCCCCCATCGTGTCAGCAGCTGCCCCTCCCAGCACAGCCTCCCCCAGCGTCTCCAGTTCCAGTCTCTTCTTGCTGTTGTGGATACAACAGTAGGGTCAAGCTGAGCTGGTGCAGGTTCTTGGACTGACCCCCTGCATTTACCCATGGAAATGTTCAGAAGAGCAGTGGTTTGTGTGCAAAGGCACCAGGTGTTTGCACAGAGTCAGATCAATACAACATCTTGTGCCTCAAGCCCTAAACTCATCTTTGCTGCTCTAGAAAACTGTTAGCTATTTGTTTGGGTCTGTCTGATCATCATATCCCTGTATATTTCCTGAAGACCTTTGTTTCCACATCATCTGATTTTCACCTCTGCATTTTGCTGGCAAATGGTGACTGCTTGGTCCCAGCAAAAAGAAGACACACATCAGCTTTGAGGTAAGCAAGCCACTGGTGTGTAAAACTGAGTTTTATTAGACATTAACACCTGCAGCTTTTTGAAAGGATCAAGATTTCATGTCAGTTCAGCCAGAATAGGTATCAGCATCAACTGTTTCACAGAGGCATGGGCAGAAGTGCAGATTGCTGTGACCCCCTGGGCAGAGGGGCAGGACTGGGCTGTGGCAACCCTGGACAGGACTAACACCGACTGCTGAGGCACCCACAGCTGCTGGGAGGATGAGGTCTTTTTAAAGTGAGAGGGGAAATTGTATTTGCACAATAGCACAATTAGAATAACTTGATTAAAAGAAATGCAAACGAGCCATTAAGTTTGCTTTATCTCCTTGTAATGTGATTCATCTTACATGACCTGTGCAGGCAGGGGGAGAAGATAGATGAAATAACGACAGAAAAGCCTCCTGTGTCATGAAAATAGCATTTTTGTTAAAATAACAAACACAACCATCACCAGCCCAACTGCTGCAGTTTTCCTTCATGGAATTATCTCTCATCTGGAATGTCTGCTGGCTGAACAGGTTTTCTGCTAGGGCATTCAAAACCACTTTTCCCATCATGGGTCCTCAAAGGGGTGGAGAGAATGCTCGAGCCTTGTCCCCCACTGCCTCAAAAAGCACCTCTCCCCTAACCATTCCCATAAAGCATGCAAACCCAGTAACTTTGATAGTTCTACATCTGTCTTGAGACTGGGTACAACTGTATTATGGAGTCAAAAGATATCACCAGGAGAGAGCATGAAGACACCACTCTGTGCCCTGTGGAAACAGGGCTTAAAAAGAGTGGAAAAGCACAGAGCAATGAGATGCTTATTGCAAGAGATGAGAAGCAAGGCCAAGAGCAAGGAAAGGGCTGGAAAGGACCAAAGAAATATTGGGGTTGGAAAGCAACGGAAGTCCTGCTAACACCTCACAGAATAAGGCCCTTATCTAGAAAAAGACTATGCAAATGAGCAAAGGCATGGAGCAGTGGGGTGATGAGTAAAACTAATTAGAAAATGAGGCTTGATTATTCATGGATTTGACATATCAGAGAGCAGCTAATCAAAGGAATAATACAAGTTTGCATATTCTTTGTGATGTGGGCATCAAAGCCTTGCTTCTTGTCACCACATCACTGCTGCTCATTCCTAAAACCAAGCACACTTAATGCAAGTGTAATGTCTTGCTCCAGATAACACAGTGGGTCTTGGAGAACCTGACGTATTCAAAACAGCTGGGTTTTTTTAGCTATTGAACTAATCTTGCATTTATCTCTACTTATAGATCTTGCCTCCCTGACTACCTGAAACTCTTGGTGTATGGGAAACTGGGCAACTTTTCAAAGCTTGAGCCAAAGACCTGATTACTCAAGGGACCCACCTTGCAAGATAATTGCAAGATAACCCCTTATGGTTTCATTTTGCTGCTGAGTAATCATTAAATGAACTTTGTAGAAATCCCACATGGGAAGATGGACTTGGTGGGAGGTATTTGCACAGAACTTGCTGGGTACAGGAAGCTTTCAGAAGTAACTCCTTCCCAACACATGGCACCAAGAACCTTCCATCTAGGCTGTTCATTGCAGCAAATCTTGGATTATTACCATCACTTGGAGCCAGACAAAAGGCAGGTCTGCTTTCAAGTTACAAGATATCAGCAGGATTTCCATTTCACACATAGACCTCGGTCCTGTGAAAGGTTTTAAAGGAAGACCTGATGTGGGACTGGCATCTGGCCATGTACCAAGTGTCTGGGCAACAGTTGGAGTGTGAATAAATGATACCACCCCATCACCACTGATTCTTTCCCAGCATGAAACTGGCTAAGAAACTGCTGAAACACTGAATTCCCTTTCAATGAGGACAGCCTGGGACAAGTCCAGGGAACAGGATCCAAGGGGATGAAAGGGCTCTTTCAAGTATGCCTCTGAATCAGTGAGAAAAGCGAGAAGTTGGGATCGCTCCTGCCATTGTTTGCTTGTCTGGATAATTACAGTGATGGGTATATTAATACTGTCTGGCATTAGATCCAAAGAGCAGCCAGGCATTGAAAGAGATTACTGGTGAGGTGAGTGAAGCACCCTTTTGGAGGTGCTTATGAGCAGATTAGGAGGAATTAGAAAGAGTATGAGCCAACAAAGCCCAGGGCTGAAGGCCATATGGTCCAAGAGACATTTTTTGTGCCCACTTCCAAGATAAATAATGCAAACCCAGTGTATCTGACCTAGTTTAGGACAAAACCTGCAGCATTTGCTTGATTAAGGTAGGTAAGAGATTAAGATAATGCAGAGTGGTCTTCAGCAGTGGTTTTACACTGAAGAGGAAGGCTGTTAAAGGACTCATACAAATATTTGTTGAATCTTCCTAAGACCAAAGGGGAAATAATTTCACATGGCCCTGACAGGAACTGTAGGAAAAGACATATTACCTAATGCTATCTCAATAGGTAGTCCTATGGGAAGTGAATACAGTGGGATCTGGTCCAAAGGCATTTAAGATATCTGAAAGGTGAAATTTGCTCTTCACAGTGAAATTATTTCATTTTGACTACACTGCTTTTGAAATATATTTGGTTAAACTGGTACCAGCTTTTGCCTGGATGGTCTTCAATCCTAGAGTAGTTAGCATCAATTTAACTTAATTTGGTGTCATTCTGTGTACAGACTACATCTTGGATGCTGTATAAATATTTGCTTATGGAAATTGATGCTGAATTTGGGCAACACAGTCTTGTGGAATTGCCTGTGTGAGAGAGGATCAGATGCAAGAGCAAAGAAAAACATCTCAGGAAGAGGTCTTAAATTTCCACAGATGAGTTCATGCAATTACCTAGTTTTTAAAATGACTGGAAGAATAAATGAAGGTGAAGAAAAAGATCCTCAAGCAGTACCAAATAATAATAAAAAAGAAGCTTGAGGACATTTTCTTCCAGCAGCAGGGCTGATGAATCTTCAGGAAGTGATCCCATAGTCCAGCAAAACAAAGAAACACTCATTTCACAGTGAGGTTTTGCAACAGCAGATTTACCAAGAATAGCAAATAAATAATTCACAGTTTGTGAAGATAAATTTTCTTTCCTTTATTTCAAATCTAGCTCTTCCACCTGCAAAAGGCCTACTGGAAACATCCCCCTACGAAATAGAAAATAAGGGACAAAGCAGGAGTTTCACTTTCCAGTTATGTTTATAAAGGCTCCGGAAAAAGGAAAAGCTCACCTTCCTCTGCAGCTCTCTCCACCACTGCCATGAGTCCACAGGGAAACAGAATATTTGTGTGATATTACATTGAAACTTCTGGAATAAGAAAACAAAAAAATCAATATTTAAAATGTCACCACAACAGAATTCATAGACAATCCCCATCTGGTCTGCATGCAAATAACAAATACTGAGTACAGCAATTTCTTGTGGTTTCCAAAAAATATTCAGGGTTCATAGTATTACAGCACTCTGCAATAACTCAAGGAAAACCAGGGTGGTGTGAATTTATACCTCCTGATCCTAAATTCTAGCCACTGGTCCTTTATCTTGGGCCAGTTCTCCCCAGGTACTCCAGGCCAGCCCTGCATTTGCCTTACTACAGGCACAGGCTGCTCTTGGAATCCCTCTTTGCAGAGATACTGCCAGTCCTGCATGTGCCTTAGCTGCCACTTTGCAGGATTAAAATAGTAGCAGCTATTTTAATCCACTACTGGAACACATCTGAAGAAATTCCTTGCAATCCCTTACTTCTCTTCCCAGCTGACACAGAGCCACATGGCAGGGAGTGCACATGCAGTTCATGTCCCCTGGCCAGAGCATTCTTTCCTTCCTTTCCAAGAGGGGTGTATGTGGGGTACCTGCTCCAATGCTGTGAGCGCCCCTTCACCCAGTGAGGGATGAGCAGCATGGGCTGGCCCCATCCTGGTCTGAGCCTCCTGCTCAGTGCTTTGGGAATAGTGCAGGCCTGTGGAAGGGATAGCTCAGGACCAGCAGCAGCCCCACCACAGCCTTGGTGTCCCCTCACACATCTCGTGCCAGTGCGAGTGCAGTCAAAAACGGTCAAAAGTTTGCCATATGTATTAAAACATCCAGTCCAACACTGCGTAAATCAGAAAAGCCAAGATGACCTCTTTGTCGTGAACCTTTGCTAACTGCTCATTGATCTAATAAGAAATTAAGTGGGCAGAGGAGAAGGGGTCAGTGCTTTTGTTCCTGCCCTGTGACAGTGCCCAGTGCCATGTGTGTACACAGTTACACACAGATGATGTGCATGCCCTAGGTTACTGTGCAAAAACTACCTGTGCAAAGAGATGGTGAAGATGGATATTATTATAATGCGTGGAGCTGGTTCCACTCATTTTCCTGCTCATCTTTCCCTGTAAAAGATAAGCAATGCACAACAATGTGGCCTTACACACAAAGGGTTGTAGGACAGAACTACTCTGCATCAAAATTCAGCAGATTCTCCACAAGGGTGTGCATACTCCAACTGCACAGAGCTTTTATGGACCTGCCTCGGTCCAAGTGATATAGCAGTGGTAAATTCTTGCAGTTGCTTGTGTTTGAAAATGCCCAGTTGGTACCTTTCTATACACCTTCTAACCTGCCCCATTGATGGGTGCTTGTACTTTCAGGTGGCTGATCCAGGACAGGTTCAGACCTGTGGCCCAACCTCAGAGACAGAGCTCCCACAACAAAGACTGCTGCAGCCATCCCTACATTTTGTCATATTATGGTTAAAATTTTAACCCTGATGCAGGACAGTTCTCATTGAGACTGTCCAACCCAGCACTACCCACAGTGCTCCACAGGACTTTTATCTCAATATATTTTGCCAGTAGATCTGTCTTGGCACATTTTGGGGAACAATCCACCATTGGCCTCCATACACTGTGTTATAAACTCTGTCATGTCTTTGCTTGCATTCCCTACCTGGCAAAAATCTCTTGGCCAAGGAGACTACCTTCACTTGCCACTGGCACTTGGACCAGCTCTGTGGGTTTACGTGAGCTAAGAAGTTCCAGGATTTCCCTCTAAATTTCCCAGACACTGGATAAATTGGCTGCCAGTGAGAAGCTGTGTCACTATGCAGAACACTGTAACAATCAGAAGAAAAATAACTTATAAAAAATTATTTTCTTTCATGCAACGAATCAAACTTTAAATGATCCCATCTGTCACTTTCATCTGCACCCTGTTCCATTGGCTGGATTTTGCTCATTAAGATAAATTTCAAGCCAGCAGATCATTTTTACCTTCAGGGCTTTGATGAAATGTAGTATTTGGTACTTCCTCCCCTCCTCCAATTTTGACAGCCGTGACAGAGGAGTAAGTGTATCTCTCTTTTACTCTTTTGCAATTGTATGGAATGGCTTTGACCTTCTAAAAGGGAAACACACCACATGCAAATTCCTCCTCCTTTCTCCCATGGGACTAGGAGCTGGCCAAACCCCTACAATAAAAGTTTCCCATTCGACCTTGCATCATAAAACCCTCTTTTCTTTATTACTCTCCTCAAAGCTTCCCCAGAAAACCTCTAGCCCTTTCAACACTTGGACTGGAGAGCTTCTATGTTGTGCAAATGGTTCAAATGCCTTTGTTTCTTCCCTGAAAAGACATAAAAGCGATTTCTTGGATTCCTTACCTCATAACCAAACACAACTGTACACTGTGCACTCTGCATGTTACAGCTCCCCATGATTTCAGCCCCAATGACTTATTTTACTGCAAGTGTAATTATGCATTGGAGTGGTTTCATGAGGGATGTGATAAATCATCTGCCACTTAAGGGCTTTAAATCAAGGCTGGGTGTTTTCATTGGGGTCCTGCTCCATGCCTGGAGCACACAGAGGCTCCCAGTGCATTTACAGGAGGGTATATAATCACGTGGTCATGGTCAGCCATGCTATTGAGGAATTAGTGGATGGGTGGGATGGCCTTTGTCATGCAGGATGTAGGATTAGTTGGACTTAATGGGCTGTTTTGGCCTTTAAAACTATGAATAGGCAAAAGGAAAGAGGAAAAAAAAACCAACAAAAAAGAACAAAAGTCCCTATTATAACCAGCACGTTTCAGCCTTCTGAAAGCAGTAACTGAAGGCAGCTGGGGCTGGAAATGAGTGCTGGGGAAAACCAAGGGCACCACTGTGTACTGCCCCTGCTGCTCCCAGAGCCCCCTAGGCCCCACAAACTGCTTCTTACAAGCAAAGCCATGAGCCCAAACCCAATGGGATTTGCTGACGTCTTTCAGAAAACAACAGACGTTAGAACATGCACAATGCTCAAATGTTTTTCTTCCCCCTCTCCCCTGAGGTCATTTTAGGTGTTCCAGAACTAGAAAACTAATGCTTTTTCTATTTCTAAATCAAGCTAATTAAAATGTTAATCTGGTGGACATTATCTTATTGCATAATTAGAAGAGCTTACATTGCAGTGGTTTGGTTGGTACCAATCCTTTTTGCTTTAAATTGTGTTTCATTAATTGAACAGAGCTTAGATAGGTGCTTATAAGGTACTAAGCCAACTATCTGTTCTTAGCAAATACTCAATTCTCCCTTGCACCTGTACCTACCCTGAGCCCACATGCTTCGTGGTATAATAGTTTTCCTCTAGTAAAGGTTGGGCTATTACACCCACGACCCACATGGGAGTTTTGGGGACTATAGACACCCCTCATAGACACCATTGCAGACAGACTCCATGCAGCAAACACAAAGGATCCTCATTGGAAAATGACAAATCCAAACTCTACCCATTAACTTGCTGATATTATCTGCTTAACTGGAGGTTATTGCATAATTAATTACTCCCGGGTATCTATTAAGTCCCAAAGAATCTTTCTATGGACTAGACTCGTATTACTTTGCTATACATTTTAAAGAGATTACTGTTAATTAATTTAACTTGCCTGCATACCTAAAACCCAGCTAAAACCCTCTATTGTGTTACCTGCTGTCATTTCACACGTGTAGTGCTTCCAAACTCCCACAGAAATAGAAATGGATTAAACTCATCTTCTCAGATATGAAACAATTTAATAAATAAGTTGTTTTTCAACACCTCCCATAGTGCCCTGTGCACAGCAGGACCTGGGAGTTGCCTGGGGCATTGGTAGAGCTCTTCCTGCAGGTCATCCATCCCACCAGGAATCAACTTCCCTCCCAGACTTTTGACCCAGTGTTTCTAAAGACACTAAATTTCCTGAAAGCATAAATAAAATGTTAGACCACAATTTATCTTCTCCTGGGGCTAAGGCACCCGAACCTGTAAACGTAAATCAGTCAGAACATTTATGATCTACTGACACATTCCATTCTAAAATAGGAGACCAACACACATAAATCCTCACAAACCCTTCTCTGGAGCCTTTCCCATCCCATTCACCCCAGATACGGTGACCAAATCTGCACAGGAACCTCCACAATGCCTGAGACTTACTGACGACCCCGTGGATGGGCTGAGGGCTCTTGCAGCTACCACAACCAAACAATAAATAATACCATTAATTATGAGCCAGACCTTCCAGCTGGCCAAGTCACAGGAGCTAGGGGACTTTTTTGTCAGTAAACAATTTCAGATTAAAAAAAAGAAGCAAGCAGCCTTTTGTCAAAACCAAACAGCTCCATACAGCAGAAATCCCTTGGACAAAAATTGCTGGTTTTTTCCATAATGAAAGCAGAAAACAATTCAGGTATAAAATTTCTTGGGTTTTTTTGTTGTTGTTTTTTTTTTTTTCAGCAAAACATAACAAAAACCTTCACAAGAGGATTTGAAAATACTGATTATGTCTCAGGTAGCAGCTTCTTCTGAAAAGATGGAGATTTTTAGTAAAAGGTTGCAACTGAGATTTTAAAAAAAAAGTAATTTCACCCAGCTTTATTGTCAGCTCATCTTCACATGCTGCTTTGGGATTAACAGAATGACAGCAATTCTGTTAGCTAGCCAGGAATCATGTGGCTCTGCGGGGACCTGGAGCTCACAGCATGGGAGTGAGCCACAAGGAACAACATTCCCAGAGAAAGCCTGCAACCCCCAGCACTGGATTAGGCAGGGAGAGCTACTGAAAGGTGGGGAAGACTCATGAAGCTGCCATCTCACAAAGCTGAGCTCAGAGAGCTGCCTGGTCTTTCAGGTCTTATTTGGAAATTAGCACAAAGTTACTCCACAGCTGTAGTGCTTAAGCAGAACCTGTTTCCTAAACCAGTTTCCAGAGTAGTCAGTGACTCTGCCCAAGGTGAGTCCCAGCAGCCCTCTCTGTTTAATTTGCACAGTGGTTTTGTTCAGGATGCAGTCCCTGCATTGCCACCTATCCAACACTGGCATTTTCCAGGCTGTCAGCCAAGGGATGCTTAGGCAGATATTCCTGCACATAGAAAGCTAAGGCTGGTTTGTCTTTGCTCCAAGAGGGGCAGGATGGAGAGCAGTGGTTTGCATCCAGACAAGAGGTCTGAGCTCATCTCTGAGGCAAGGAGTTTGTTTGCAAGGAGTGCTCAAGGCAGGGAATGGTCTCTGCTGACACCAGACCCACCACCTCCCTACCACCACTGCCTGTATAGGTGTGTCTCTCACTAATGTGATGATCAGTTTGCCACTCAAACCCAAGGTGTATTTGCTGTAAAGACAAGGGTTCATACCTCGTTGTGTCACCCTTCTTGAATTCCCCTTCAGGGGTTCTGAAGCATGGGTTCACAGCAGTGTTGGTGGGAAGAGCCTCTCATTCAGCCTTCTCCTCAAAGCAGGGTTATCACCATCGCTAAATGAGCTTGGTCATGGTTTTGTCTAGCCAGGTCATGAAGACCTCCTAGGATGTGGATGCCACAATCCTGATGGATTACCAGGGATGCATCTCTCTTGCAGGAAAGAAGTTTACCTGATCTCCAGTTTGAGCCTCCTAAGCTGCTGTTGCACTTTGTAACATAATTTGCCTTTACCAAGAAGAGTTTGGCTCCATCAGTTCTGCAGGTAGCTGTAGGTTGCTACTAGCTCATCCCTTCACCAACCTATACCAGCCTACGTCCATCAGCCAGAGCCTTGCAGGGAAGGCCTCCCAAGCCCCTGAAATCTCCATAGTCCTCCTCTCCAGTCAAACTGGGATCAGCCATATCTGGTAGCACAGGTATAGATTTTGGTCTGTACATTACAATATACATCCCAGTCCTGTGGAGCCAGTCAAGCAAATCCTAACCAGGCCACCACTGAGTGGGACACAAAAACCTTCCACACATCTTCTCCTGCAGCAGCACTGAGGCACTCATGTTAAGCAGACAGAAAACAGAATCCACACAGTTGTGATTTGTCCTGTGCACTGAGTAGTGTGAAAACTTCAGCTCGGGCAGGCATTAAAGCAGTTACAGCCTCAGTGGCTCAGTAGATACCCGCTATTTGGAGGCATCCACCTATGTCCTAAAGCCTTCTCAGCCTCCAGTCTGAGTAAAGTCCTGCCTTTCCACTTAACTGCCTAGTTTACATAGCAAAACAGCTTTCCAAAATATTCTTGTGGCACACCAAACAATCTTGCTGTCAGGCCTCAAATTTCAGTGTGATTGGTAATCAGTGCACCAGGCATCAGAACCGGGTTGTTAAAATATCTGTCATGATGAACAATGGAAAATAAATGCAGATAAATTGTATTACTCTGGGTCATTTAGTTTTAAGTGCAGCAGTCTCTGTGTTTTTTGCCACTTAAGCGATATGCAGCATGAAACAGCACAAATAAATACAGATGTAGAGAACATTAGATACACTTTGTAAGAGCAAATTATGCACATTCACATTTCATTCTAGTTAGATCAAAATTAGATGGTTTTCCTCCATTATCTCAGTGGATACACTAAAATTCAATGATTTATGAAAGAAACCGGTGTGAATGCCATTATAATTGATTAACCTAAGAGACTGGTGACCTACTTATAGATATACAAATATGATTATAATTGTGCAGTAAGTAATTGAATGTTCTGCAGGACTTCATTATAATGTGACTATAATGCATAAAATAAGAAGTAGACAAAAGGTTTCAATGCTGTGCAGGCTCTGAGATCCTAGGAGAGGTGCTGAGTGCTCTCTGCTTCCTCCTGTGAAGGTGAATAGGTGTTGAGACCTTGCAGAATCAACTCCCTCCTGAACGGCAGTATTTCCCATAAATAGACTCATTTGGACAAAAGGCTTCAGTGTACTTTGTGGATAGGCTAACTTTTGACACCCTGAGCAGATCTCATCATCTGGGAGGTGCTGCACACAGACCCCTCCCAAGTCATCTCTACCAAAGCCCCTTTTCAGAGGCTTTCTTTGGATCAAGAAAGTGGGACAGGCAGACCCAGACCAGAAGCCATGTGAACATAAAACAAAGATATGGATCCCTATTTCTAAACCATTCCTTTGCAGTAGGACTCAGCACCACTGTAGTGAGTTTGGGAATCTGCCAGACATCAGGTCTCTGCCAGTTGTGACCCTGAGTCCGGCACTGCTGCCATGTCTGCTAGTGGGTACAAAAGTGCCCACTTGCTTGTGTTACAGTACAGTACAGGACACAGCAAAGAGAAGGAGCATCTCCTTGCCTCCAGTGCTTTGCAATCCACATCCAGAATGGAGAACAGATGGTGACAGGAGATGGTCTCCAAGTGCTGGCAGCTCATGGATTGAAGCCTAAAGACCTTACCTAGACCATGCAAATGGCTCTTCCCTGCAATCCCAGACAATCCTCCTTGCTAGTTATGTTTCCCAACACCTTGGCAGTGTGCATCCTGCTGGACCATGGGCCGATGTCAACCAGCCTACAGCTGCCTGGAGGCTCACATGGCATTATTATGTGTCACTGATTTTCCTGTATTTTTTTGCTGCCAGTCACTTCTTCTGACTTAATTTGTCTGAGCTCCTCTGCATGGACACAGGCGGCAGAGCTAACCTCTGACAATGACACACACTCGCTCTCTGCAGAACAAAATACTAGATTCCTAATTTGAATGACTAAATATACCAAAGCCCAGTGATGAATTATTTAAAATCTATACAAATTTTGATGCTGCATACTGAATTAGAGACTTGAATGCACCTCTGCAATTATGAGTCCCTCTGCCTACAGCTCCATCATGGAAAAGCATCCATTTATACCCCCTGGGATAAATGATCTGTTACAATTCCCTGGACTGGAAACCCTGGAGATGATGTGAGAGCCAGGAGTTGCTAGGATGGGATTCAGTTAATTAGCACTGTGTCTGAGGAGAGCCGTAACGGCATAATGAAACAAATAGAATAAAAGCAGTCTAAAGTGACTCCAGTGGATTGATGGGCACTTGCTGCTGACTATGGAACAGTCAAGACTTTACCCATGTGTGCATGTCTATGCATTTGTCATACATTGCTCATGCTGGGGGAGATGCATGGGGAAGAGGGTGGGTCATTGCAACTCTGCAAGAACTTTCTGGTATGAAGTGTGATAGTGGCAAAAAGGTGGAAACCATTGCCAGCAGCCCCTCACTGGCACAGCACACCTGGCTCAGGGTCAGCCCTGCTCATGAAGAGCCAAAGCCACCACCCCTTAAATCCTCATGCAGGGTGGGATCAGCTCCGGCACACACATCTCTGAAGAAGCTGCAGTTAGGGGTGCACTGCAGAACAAGGAATGCTTGAGGATAACCCTGCACCCAGCTCCTGCATCAGCTAAAGGTGTTCCTCTGCTAGTGAGGAGCACTGGGAGGGCTGGCAGTACTCCTGTCCCCTTGCACCCTGCCATAGACTCTTGTCAAGCACATGTTGGTGATGGCCATGCTATGCTCTGTAGCAGAGCAGTATGTCCATTCAACTGCAAAGTCACAGACATTTAGAGCACATCCCAGAGAAAAGTTTGCATCCCACCTCCCAAGGAGTTACCACTAAGCCCAGCACGCAAGTGACTGGCTGAAGATGGCCGTGTTTGACTTCATCTATCCTTTCTGGTGCTGACAGCCGCCAAAGGACGAGCGACAGGTTCTGCTTTTTCAGCTTGTTTTGCATTCTTTTAAGTATTCAGTTGTCTAGAAGAGGAATATGTTGGCCCCAGGAATGCTGCATTTGAGGAAGCTGCTGACTTTTTCAGAGTAAATTGTTCAGAGTACTTTTACAATCGGCATAAAAATACTGACACTGCCTGTATGGATAGCTCTGTTATTGTGCCTGGGGCCAATAAAGAAAGTGCAAGGCAAAAAAAAGAAAGCCACAAGTTAAACCCATACTTTACAGCAATGAGACTCTCCTTTTTAATTTTTAAACTTCTCAAATCCTAGCTTCCACCAGAATGAATCAGTAAAAGAAAAACAGAACTGCCAAGGTGCACTCTTTTGAAGCAGAGGGATGACTCTCAGCTTGGCCAACTATACTGACTGCCAAATATGATATACACTAAAATGACAAAGCATAACAACACAAAAGACCACGTACTATCTTCAGTCAATATACAGCTCTATCTCTACCAGAGAGAACTGGAGCTGTGCCCAGCAGTTGTATCTAGTCCCGAGCATTGCCTGTCTACCAAAGACTAGAGAGAACTGCTAGGGACAGATAGCAACTATTAGCTGAGCTACTGAAGTGATACCCACAGCTTTGCTTAAACAAGAGGAGCATAAATAAACCCAGCCTAGCTTTCTCCATAGCCAAACTCCTCACTGCAGAGGCATTTATGTTGAGGCACTGCCCAGCCCATTATTGCTAAAGAGACAGGAACAGCCTGGCCCACACATGCCCCCCAGGAACCTCATTGCTCCATCACTGTGACATATCTCTTCCTACATAGCTTTTCCTCATCCTTACCAGCAACAGCTGGATCAAACACTCAGCTTCTGTTTGCCTCCTTCACTTCAGACCTCTCCTTCCTTCAGCTCCACACTACAAACCCAAGTGCAGGGATAAGCCAGCTAATGTGAACTGTGGGGCCAAACGAACTCCTATGGGTAGCACCTGTGCCCCTCTCATCCCTCTGCATACATCAGCTGCTCTTCCTTCCTGAGCATTGCTTGGAGTGAAGGCAGCCCTGCAGTGAAATCATCCCAGCTTCAAGCCCATTGCAGAAATTAAAAATTACTTTCTTCCAGTTGGATGCAAGGCTTACTAATTTCCCACCAGCATTCGGGTGGCAAGTTTGCCACATGAATAATCGTGTGTCCGAAAAGTGTTCCACTGGTAGGGTTATTAGCAGGAAAACAGGAATTCAGTTGGAAAGCATTAATAAAGCTTGAAGACAACAGCTGTTATGGTGATTGATCCACCAGCCAAGTGTACACAATTCATGCAGGATGCAGTAGCAGAGGTTATTGCACAGGGAGGGTATGCTGAGAAAGAAGAAAGAAGGCAGGGTTGTTGTAGAGGTCAGGGATAAAAATTGGTATTGTCAGATTCAAAAACATTTAAAAACCCCACACATCTTTTCCAAAGCTGACTCAAAATTTTATTATTTTAGTAGCCTGCAACATTTGCTACTTAGAATATTGGTGTAGCAATATTCTACATGGGCAATGGGTGCAGAAGAATTTTTTGTGGGCCACAGGGCAATTTCTCTGTTCAGTCCCCAGGAACAGCAGATGCTGCTATGCAAAGACTGCAGATGCCCCAAGGAACATACTCAAATGTGCTCCGTGCCCCCATCCCTCCTCCTGAGGGGAGTGATAAAATCACCAAACTCCTTCAAGGGCCGAAAGAAGGGTTTAGGGGAGAAGCGAGGTTCCCACTGAAATGCCACAAATTTCTGGCCCAGTGTACTGGGTCTGCTGCAGGGCTCTCCTGCCCATGAGTATCTGCACATAGGGAGCATCTCTCCTTTCCGCTTGTTGTGTGTCAGGGGTTGGTCCTTTGGCACTCACGGAAGTAAGTTTTCCATCTGTCTGGGTAAGGACGCTGGTAAAAAAAAAGGAGAAGGTGAACCTAAGCTGGCATGTTTGGCATGTAGGAACACCCATATCTGAAGCATTATGATCTGCAGCTCCCTTTGCCTCCCTGGAAACACCCCTTTCTGCAGTACTGCTTCTGGAAGAGCTGAATGGAAAGAAACAGAGCAGCAGGAGTCCAGGTCATTCCACACAGGACCACCACTAGGGCTGGGCACAGGCTGTGATCCATCCCAAAGTGCTCACATCATGGCATTGCAGTTCATGCCAACCGCACTATAGGGTGTTAAGCTCATTGCAGTATGTTTCCTTCTGAAGGAAACAAAAATAAAATCTTGCCAGTTTATTATTTCAGCTAATTATGTGAACCACCAGTATTTCATCCAAATCATTTTAGGAAAATATTGGAGTATGTTTGCAAAACCCAAGCAACCATTTTTCTCCTGCCAGGGTGGCAGATGCAAACATAAAGAGTAACATGTCCATACATCTCCAATCTCAACTTCTTATGAAACAAAATAAAAGCAATCTGGTTGTGAACTGATCCAAAGCAAATACAATATTTCAGAACATGCCACATTTAGTTGGTGGGGCTGATTTATATGATGCAATTTAAAGACCAGTGTGCAAATAAGGAAGGGAAGACTATTTCCCCTTCACACTTTCTTACCTCACAGACATTGTTTTTGTTTTTCATGTAAGTGAGGAACCCTTGGCCTACGCAGCAGCTGCCTTTGAAGGATGAGCACTGACAGGTGTCTATGGCACTTCCAAAAAGGGTTGTTTCACAGGCCAGAGGTTCCCTTCATCACGCAGAATGTTTTGCCATTTGTTGTGTGATCCATGAGATCATCATAGAGTGGTCTTCAAAATCAGTATTGCTGAAAGCATCCCCTGCCTAACTTTGATTTTCAAGCACTATCTCTGCTCCAGATATACAGCTGGAAAGAGGCAGAGACAAGGCAATCGAAGGCTCCCGAGGGAAGTGGTGGAGTCACTAGCCCTGGAAGTGTTCAAAAATGAGTAGATGTGGCACTTTGCAGTATGATTTACTGGGTATGATGGTATTCACTCGAAGGTTGGACTTGATTGTCTTGGAGGTCTTTTCCAACATTAATGATTCTATGATTCTATGACCTTTCTTAGTCAGTTCTGTGTAGAGGCTGAATGTCAGTGCTGGCAGCCAGTGTGCCACTACTGAGCCCAGGATGGCAGGATGGGATTACCCTGTGCAGTATCTTCTCCTTTGTCACACATCATCTGAGAGGCAGAGAGCTCATTGTGTTTGATGTTTCCATGACTCGTTTTCTGAAAAAGTGCTGCTCCAGCCATTGCCTCTGTTCTGTTTTTAGATTTCATGGTCAGTTTTCAAGATTTAGTGGCTTTTCAGCAGGCAGAGGAGCACCTCGGTTTTGTGGCACTGCAGTCCAACTTAGTGATAACTGCTGAAGTAAATCAGAAATAGGGGGATCCCTAGTAACAACTGGAATTCATGTTTTTAAAGTGAAATTGTATGTTGAAAAAAATAAAATAGCAGAAGAAAGAGTAGCAGCAGGATAATTGTAATTTTCAATAAGGAGACCACTGAAGGTTTTCCAAAACCAGTCCAATCCCAATTCTCAGTTTGCCTTGCTAAGCCTTGATCCATCATTTTGCAATGAGCCTAAGAATCCGTTCCTCAGGGATCTGCAGGCTTTCTGAATGAAATCCACTAGTCCTCTATCATGGGAGTAAGAAGGGATGCCAAATGCCTTCTCTGAAGTGTTGCTGCTGCTGCCTTAGAAGCACTCCTGAGTCCTTCCACAGCTTAACCCCATCCCACTCCCTGGTCCCAGGGAGAACCAAAGCTGTGTGTTGTTCAAAGACTACACAACAACAAATCAGTGTTTTACACCCAAATACAGTCAATATTTCAGCTGCAGCAGCCCTATGGCATCTCGAGGAAGATACCACCAGACTATATGTATGGCCAAACTTTGCGAACGAAGATTTGGGAAGGGCTGTCGCCACGTGGCTGTCCCCTTCCAGCCTGCGCAGTGGGTTTTAGGTGAGGCTCAGCGTGCGCAGAACTGGCCCCACCGTTTAAGTCCTGAGGTTCATCTGCCACGGCTGAGCGAGCTTGGACGGTGCCAGTGAAGTCTTCAGGACTAGAACCTACAGCACCCGGTATTTCCCAGGAGGTCTCCCATCCAAGTACTAATCCGGGGCTGACCCTGCTTAGCTTCCAAGATCTGACAGGATCGGATGTCAGGGAGGCATTTAACTGCCCACCACCAGACTAGGGTTGCTCTAAGATACGTCTCCCAGGAATGAGAGAGGTCAAAACCAAGAATACATGAATTTATTTTTTTCTCTGCTGCTCTCCTCTTGTTGCCAGCAGTTGCATCCAGTGGTGTGAGGAGTCTTGTCAAGAAGGGCTGCATCCCAGGACCTGGAGGACCCTGATATCTGGACTTCATGAGTGAGGCAAAATGGCCACTCTGTGCGTTAATGGAAAATCTTATGGCAATGCCAATAACACAGACACTAATTAATACCAACTCAATGAAATTAATTTAGGGCTCAGATTGCTAACCAAAGCTCTTCTTCCTCCACATCTGGATATTGCAGACCTTCCTTCAAATAGGGCTGGAGATTTCTCTCAGCTCTACGAGGAACCTGGCAGCTCCCTGTGCAATGAGCTGCAATGTAAAGTGCTGTACTGCCTGGTCCTGCTGGTGGGTGCAGGATTCCCAGGCAATTCCAGGACTTTTCTGCAATGAAATATGCTTGACATGGAGGTCAGGTAAACTGTGTTGTGCTGCATTCATGAGCATTTTTCAATTAGCACTGAACATGGTCTCCAGTCTCAAATTTCAAAGTCTGAGGGTTGTTTAAGATTTGAGCATGGTTGTGCTGGGCTAACTCTCCATTATTTTCTAAACATTGACTTTTCTATCATCTTTATTTATTATAATTAATATCCTCTTAATATAGACTGTCCCTGGACTTGTTCTGGGATATGCTGTACTCCTTGTTCTTGTGATGAGCAGCATTCTCCCACCAGAACACAGCCATAGCCTGATGACTCAAATTTGCACAGGCACTTTGTTTCTTATGAAAATCTGATTATCAGTGCAAAAAATAGCCCCTTCTTTTTCATGGCAAAGTGGCCTGTTCTGCTCCAGATGGAAATGTGGATGTTTCCATAATTGCACACTGACCTGTGTTGAACAAGCCAGCTCAAATGCTATTTTAGTTCAGTGTGGCCAGACTTTATCAGATTTATTTTATCTTGAAGAAGTCACATTGCAAATAAATAACTTCAGTGGTACACTGGAGTGTTAGAAAAGCAAATTATTTGGCAACTATTCCCTGTTTCTTCTCGTCTTTATTCACCTGGTTTATAGGGCCATTAACAAATGCACCCTGGCTAAAAATGTAGCCTTAGAATAGATGAGACAACCATACCACTATTCCACTTCATGAAGTTTTATTTTGAGTCCCTTTTTCCTCTTGCCCTCTAGAGACTTCATGTGCTGTGACATTTTCTGAATTTCTGCTGCCAGCCTGGGAGGGTGGCCAGGAGGTGAATTGAGGGGACTTTATTCGGTGCCCTCCCTGAAGGACAACATCTCCTTGCTGTAACTGCATTTCTGCAAGTCTTTTTGGGCATCACTGGCCCTTCATTTCCTTGCACACTCCCTCCTTCCACCCATCTTTACCCCCAAAGGTCTCCCATGATGAATTGGGCTGGCACTGGATCTGGTTGCAGGTAGGAAAGACAATGATGTCCCCTTGAATGGGTCAGCCCAGGCACTGGTTCTCCCTGCAAGGTTACTTGTTTTATTGCCATGGTCCCTTCTTGCTGCAACCATGACAAATGCCAGAGCTCTTCAACCATTTTCCAATAGGAGAATTAAAGTTTTAAATGATTAACCTTTATAAATTACAAGAGCAATATTCTGAATAATAAATAGTTTCTGGCCAGGTCTTACCCTCTGAGCTATTATTTTCCAGCATGATATGCTGAGCCTCCATCTGCATTTATTTTCCATACTGTATTCAAGTCCTCTTATGTCATTGAGATAAGCAGTCAGGAGATATGTGTTTTCCAAAATGATGTCCTCATTCATCATTTCTTCCTCGCTGCTCAGCCTGATTACATTTATTTCAAGAAGAAAGAAGCCTTGCCTGGGCCCACTGAGCATATAAGGTTAAAAAAGCAATACAAATGAAGCAACAGCTTCCTGCAGAAATGGCTGCAGAACACAAAATAACAGCATCCCTTATCAGCACCAGGGCTGTGTACTCTCCTCCTCATTTTCAGAGAAAACTCGCAGCACAAATGACCCATTCATCAAGATCAGCAGGTACAACTCTGCTTTAAACACACATGCACAACAGCAGCAACCCTCCCCACTAATAGGGAATGAGCTTTGAGCATTCATTTCATCTGGTACTAATGTAAAGCTTAATTACAAATAGAGATAGGGTAGCTAAAGCTTGCTGCAGCCTGAGCTCTTTCCAGTGGCTCTCAGCTTAAGGAGAAATATTTTTTGTTCCTACAAGTTCTTCTCTGTTGCAGTATTTGGCCACTTCAGCATGCAGCAGGGAGAAGTAATGCCAAAATGTGTCTGTGCACAATGTGAACAGTGGCTTTCCAAACCTGATGAAAGACTCCTTGTGACATTGCACATTCACCCTCTCCATGGTTGTCCAGGATGCAGTCTCTGGGTGCATGGAGCCCCCTCACTGAGCAGGGCAAGGCAGGGGGGGTGAGGCAGCCCCTACTAAAATGCTTGCTCATCTTCTGCAGGGATGCAGCTCCCGTGAGCTGCTCTTCACCAGCCTATGCAGAATGGCATAGTCTGTGCCAGCACTGAGCCAGGGAGCCCTGCTCTGCCCTGGGTCCCAATCCTGCACCCTCCCGGGCACCAGCCCAGCTGCTACTTCTTCCCACATTGCTCAATGTCAAAGGAGATACTGTTGGGAAGACCTGCATGGTGCAGACAGTGGCTCAGCTCAGCATGGGAGTCTCCACATGATGTGTATGGGTATGGGCACTGCAGGGTCTGACTGGTGCATGTCTCTGCAGTGGCACCAACAAACCCCCCAAGCCCACTCCCTCAGAGAAGGTGGGCTGGCTGCTTCATAGCCAGGCTGGCACCCCCATGTTTGCAGAAGGAATTTCCCAGTAGGAAAGGCGGTTTGCATATTTGCTCTAATCAGACTTCAAAGAAATGCCAAAGGAGCCAGGGAAATGAAACACATACTGAGGCAGCCAAATGGTCAAATAAACACAGGCAAAAAAAGCCAGTCTCTGATCAAATGAACTCAGACCAACTCTAGATTTAAAATGAAAATTGAAAAGGTCTTAAAAATATGGATGGCTTCCCATCATGTCCAGAGGGCAGCAGATCCACAGCTCCAAGCTCTGCCCCACAGCCACAGCACCAATAGAGGTGTGCAGCTGCTCCAAGGGGAGAAGGGCTGTGGATGCACTGGGGTCCCACCTCCCACTCCCTCCCCGTGACTTAGCATGGCTTTTTTTTCCAGATAAGTTGATGCTTTCTGTAGAAAAATATTTAATAATTTTTGGTAGCTATTCTGAAAAAACCCTCCTCCCACTGATGTTTTGATCAACACTGATTTGGAGAGTCCACTGTAACTCAGTTTGCCTTAAATGCAAATGATCAGAGGCCGTCCTTAGCACCAGGACTGTTTGCCACATGTACATCTGAAAATACCTAACTGGAATGTCTTGGATTTCCTAAAGCTTCCCTCCCAAGACTCTGACACAGTCAACAAATGGTCTGCATTACTCAGTTTTGTGTTGTTTTGCTCGCTGTGCCCCATGAACGCTTTTGAAATACATCCTCAAAGGGACAGGGACACGGAATTCCCATTGAGGCAGCTCTGAAGAAAAATTAATCCAATTTGTTTCCTCTCTCTCAGCATGGTTCAAACTCTGGCTACACTATTTATAGGCCTAGGGTTTCACTCAAGAGCTATGGCACTCACTGGAAGTAGTTCCACTGGTTTCAGTGGATGTTGGATCCTGACCCATAACTTGCGTTTAGAAGTGTCCTCCTAAGATCTAATACAAAAGGTTACAAAGAGCAGACAGAGATCTTCCAGATATAGATGCAAGAGGCAAACATACAAAAGGTTAGTAAAGTTTGTTATTTGGGTTGGTTGCATGACTGCAAAAACTCAAAACATAGCAAAAATAAAAGTGCAACAGTAGGAAGTCACTTATTATTCAGCTTCATATAATACAAGTGGTCATGCATGGAATGGAAAACCAAGATTGTGTATTGAAAGATTTTTATAGCAGTGCCATGTACAGGAGCAAGAAAATACAGTGAGACTCCAGAAAATCACCCAAAGGGTCTCTTTGCAGGAGGCAGCTGAGTTACTGGGGATGTAGCCAGTGCACAGAACAGAGGCCTTGGGCATAGAGACACCGGACTCCTTCTGGGGACCAAGAAATTCAAATTGAGTTGGGACAAAAGCAGCCCATGACCTATCTCTCCTTTGGCCTGGGCCGAGCAAGCCCATGTCTAACCCGCCTTTACAGAGGAACCCTGGAGACATGGATGGGGAAGGATTGCTGCTGGCACTGCTGCCCTGTATGACAGGCTGGGAAAGCACGGGAGGGAAGTTGCATTATCCCTCTGAAGCTACAAAAGCAGTCAAAATGTAATTATAATCACCCAAATTGGAGTTCTGCCAGGACATCAGGGCTAATGGTCTTGCTCTTGCAAGAAGTGCCATGGGATTTTTCTAATGATCACAAGTGGTCAGGACCTCAGTTTCACATCTCATTTGGAAGATAATGAAGAACTTGCCCATTTATTTTTGGTCCAAAGGGAGATAAGGACAAATTGACTGTGTCAAAGGGCATGAGGACTTAAAGATATAGATTCTTTTGCTCAAGATGTCACTGGGAGCTCTGACAGCCAGGAGGGATAGCAGAGGGAAGACAAGAAGCAAGGAGGAAGTGTGTGTGATTTCATATGACTCCTGTTAGTGTTTCAACTTTTTCTGAATCTGCTGTGACTCCAGTGACATTGCTGAAAGGAAGGGGAATCTTTTTTCATGTGAGTTATTCCTGCTGTAAAATACATTTGGAGGGAATGAGTTTATAAAGCTATCTTTGAGATAATTGGCAAGGATACTCCACTCTCCCATGAAGGTTATGAGTGGGTTACAAGAGGGTCTTCACTTTAAACTCAAAGCAATGAGAAATTAATAGATCTTGCAGTGTTAGTCCCAAGGCAGAGCATCATGATAAACTGGAAACTGGCAGAGAGACTCTCTTTAAGCTACAGAATGAGAGAAGAGAGACGTATCAAACTCCTGGGAGTTACAGAAATTCAGACTGATACCTCTGCTGAACACAAACATGGTGATTGCCAATAAAAGGTCAGTGCAATTGGGGAGGACAAATATTGCCTTATACTTCAAGGAGAAGCAAGTGTGACTCCTCCAGAGACCCTGCATGTTTCTTGCCTGGAATAGGAAACTCTGCCCTGGGAAAATTACTATAGTCAGTATAGGCAAGTGCCGGCTTTAAAAGTGAAAGCTGCTGTGCAGGTAGAGAATGATTTCCCTCTTTCCAGCCATGACTATTTCCATACCTAAATCCTTTGTAGAGCCTGCATCACCCCTCTTTTTCTGGTCAGAGCACAAGAAAAAGTGATCACACCCTACAAAGCTGTAGAGAAGGGTTTGGACAAGAGGAAGAATTGGCAAAGGCTGTGCTGGAAGGTCATTATGTGGGTATTGGCTGTTGTATAGATGGAGCTGCTGGAGTGGAGAAAGAACTGGCTGTGATACTGATGAGAACGAGTAGTTAAATGAAAGCAGTTTGGGTTGCAAAATATAGACTGCCATTGAGATCAGCACTGGAATCAGTTTAATTAATTTATATGATCAATAACCTGGAAGGGTGAAGGCACAGAACAGCAATGCAATTTGTTTATGGTGCAAAACAATCACAGAGGAGCTGACAACATGTGAGAAGATGCTCTCAGCTTGGAGTGGGAGGAAGAGGGTGCATGCAAAGAGCACAGGAAACGCTGGTGGGGACAGCTAAAAGAGTCAGGGTCTGTCTCAGTGATCTCACAGAACAAAACAGAGACCAATAAAGAGTAAAGCTCAGCCTCCAGGTGCAGCACTTAGATGCAGGGTACAAGAAAGGCACATCACAAGGGTGTGTCAAAGGGACCCCAGCCAAAGGTGGAAATGGGATATTGGTGTCAGTAGGGAACTAAGCAAATCCTGCAGCACTGTGGTTTTGATTTCTTGGGGAAAGGGCATGAATGATACATCAAAGATAAGGAAGGCTCATACATTTAGGCATGTTTGCATGGAGCAGAGGCTGAGCTGTGAAGATTAGCTGCCCCAGGATCTGACTCAGCAGCTGGGAGACTGCCCTTGAGGACATGGATTTCCAAGACATGGGATGGACAGGGCATGGTGCTGGTGGAGGAGGAGGAGGGAGAACTGAGCTTCATGTTTTTTGTTTGTGTCCCAGAACATCCTTCATTTCAGCCCTCACATGAGTATGACCCAATGTAAGGTGAAAGCATCAGTATTGGAGTTGTTTGCAGCTATATAACATTGTTCTAGAGTTGCAGGCGAGCCCTACAGAGAAGAGCTGCTGCTGATTAGTCTGATTCCTCAAAATAGTTTGGGTAAAACTCTGATAGAATAAATTTTCTCCTTCTTTTTCTTTTTGTTCCTTCTTACCCCCTGGGGGGCAAATCATGGCTTACCCTGACTCTGGAGAAGGCACATGCACATCTCTCTTGCCTGCACTCATGCACAAGCCATGCAGGGCTGGAGCCCACCCCGGAGCCAGCTGAGCGGTGCAGTGATGGGAAAGGGGGTTTCACAAACACCCTTCCATTGCTGGGGCTGGCAGCAAGGGGTAACACCCCTCAGCTGTGAGCAGGAGACATCTCTGAGGGTCCTATTGCTGGAGCAAACAAAAGGGAGAATGTACAGGAATGTAAGGACATAAATGCTAGTCCTTGGGGAGAGAGGCCGAGAATTCCCTCATGTTTGCTGATCTGCAAACCTTGTCAGAGGCTTTTGATTCTCTCTGAACAGAGAAAGAAAGAGACAGATGCTGAGATAATTACTACCCTGGCAGAGAACTTATTCTTGTATCCAGAAGGAGAGTTACGGCCTCGCAGCTGTCTTCAGGATAGAGTGAAAGCATTTTTCCATGGTACATTGCAATGGCAATTAATTTTCTTGATAAGCTTAAACTAACCTTTATTTTAAAAAGGAAGATAACTTTTTGTGTGAAGTGTCTTCTAACCTAGCATTTACCAAGGGCAATAGGATAATAATTTGAAAAGCAATTAAAGGTACCTTTCTTTTAAGCTTTCCAGTGCCTTTTTGAGATGCTGCAGAGCCTATGGCCTCCTTGCTCTGGATGACTCAGTGCTTCTCCTTCCACAGAACATTTCCAAAGGCTCAGAGCCCAGACTTTGGCACAAAAGTCTATTAAATAGACAACTAGTCTCCTGACCATTTGATCAAAAGGTTGGACCACTTTCTTGCATAGCAGGCACGTGAAATGGGGGAAGTTGTTCTCTTCTAAACAAAATTATTTGGAAAGCCTTTTTGAAGTCCCAGCCTTTCAGCAGGTGGTGATAAAATATTAAATTCCGAGAGCTGTCCCCTTAACCCCAGTGCTCTCTTCCACTTTTTATAGAAGACACTGTCCCTAGATTAATATTGCTAAAGTGCTTTGAAGAGAAAGAATGACATATAAATGCTCATCAGTATTTATTATAGTAAATAATCCCTTTATCTTAGCGGAAACCATATTTCGACTATTTAAAATAATGCATTTTAACTTTTTAATCAACAGAACATTTATAATAATACCTATATCATTATTGCCAAGAACATGACAATATCTCATTCTAAATTACAATGGAGGAGGCAGCAACAAGCAGAAAGGTGTAGTTCATGGAAAAACTATCCGCTTGGTCTTGCTGGTGCCTTTCTTATGAAGCATTTAGCCAGGATTTAGCATACAAGTGTGACTAGCTCCAAAGTAAAAGAAGGCATCCTCACAAGAACATCAAGGTGGAGACCTTTGGGTCTGACACTATGCACATAGCAATTACGCTGCTGCAAGAAAGCTCTCCCTACAACCATCCATTGGAAAGGACCTTAGCTGAGGACTTCACAAGTTTTCTTTATTCCTACTGGTAGAAATGAACTTATGCCAGAAGGAAACCTGATATAGTCGAGACAGAGTAAGGCTGCCCTGTATGTGGACACTTGTCCAGCTTGGAGCTGGGTCCTGAGGGCCCCATGCTGAAAACCCCTCTGCACTTGCATACTCACATTCCACAACCAGAGGAAAATGTGCTGGGATGCTCCATGAAGTGATTGTGGGGTGGGCTCAGGCAGAGCCACTCTGGGCTGCACAGGCTCAGCATGTGCTCGATGGTGTGACATGTGCCAGCACAGCAATGCTGTTCCCAGGGGTGACACAATCTGGGCTTTCACCCAGGGTTGAACCACAGGGAGCTGGAGCAGGGGAAAGCCCAGCTTTTATCTGCCTGTGCCTGAGCAGGCTTGGGTCCAGAGGTGAGTGTCCCAGCCCTGGGAGCTCCTGGTGACGGGTAATGGTTCTCACACCATCACTCCAGGGATGTACCTGGCCTGGACACATGGCTACTATGTGTTGTGAAGATCCATGTTGCCTGACCTGATCCACCTGCCTTGCCCAGCAGCACCACTGAGATGAAAACAACATGTGAACAAAATATTGCTTTAAGGATGGAAACACCTTTTACTTCTAGTGCAAATGAGCACAGGGTGTGCCAGCAAGCAGAGAGCCAATCCCACCACAGTAAGGCTGGAGTGTGGCAGTGTGCCAAAGGAAGACACTGAGGCAAATTCAGTCAAAATTTCAGAAGACTTACTTGATGCCTTTTGCAGCCCAAGGTATATTTGGTTTAAATTCTGCTGTCACTAAAAGAATTTTCCTAAAAAATTTGCTGTAGCTAAAAGCAGACAGATAGTTTTCAAGAGCCACAACCTCGGCTTGTGTAAGGCAGTCTCCATCCAGGGAGGGGAAGGAGGAAGGGAAGGGGTCAGACAAGTTGCCCCAGTAGCAACCACTAGCCCTGAAAGCATTGTTTATTTCAAAGGTTTCCTACCTCATGTCTTTGACGTGTAGCACACACAGTAACATGATAAAATATCTCCAGTCCCTCCTAATTGTTTTGTGGGATGACCTGTCAAAGCATAATTAGATCATTCCATGCATTGTTGTTATGGGGAAGCTTTGTGATCCTTGAATGTCAATCTGTCATGGAGATAACCTAACCTCTGAAAGAACAGTATGTTAAAACCAGGGGTTATTTATTATTGGCAATGCTCTTTACATGATGTTAGTGCATAAGCACTACAAGGGAACGGCAAACCAAACCCCAGGGTACAATAATGATGACATGCAGCAATAATTGCAAACACAGGGCAAAATGGGATCTGATGATGTAGTCTCTGTACAAGTCAGCAGCTCTGCAGAGAGCTTCAGAAGCCCTTGTGAAGCACCGTACTGTGCCCTGACCCATCTGCTTTAATATTTGATCTCCTGTGCTGGTTTCAGCTGCTCCAGCATGATATCTTGATGCTTCAAATCTCCAAAAATTATACTGCTGGATTTTAGATGAATACAGAAAGTCTGGATAAGACTGCTTACCAGAGGGAATTGGGTTACAACATTACTTTAGGCAAAGAGACCTCTGGGAAAATAAATTGTTTTATAGAAATAACTCCTTCAAAAGTGTAAGGTGGGCCTGGGATGAATTGATAAGAGGGAGTAAATTGCATGCAAACAGATATTTTAGCAGACAAAGCACCTACCAGTCAAATAAGCCAATGAAGGGTCCAGAGCGAGGGAGGCTGATGTACACTTATGGAAGCACATACCGAGGACTGACAGCATCCCATTTCCCAAATTACCTGCCCATGGCCCTCTGCCCACCCTCACAGCACCACTAATTTCTGATGTGGCAGAGAGGTATGTCACTGGGGTTGGGGAGCAGCCTGGAGACCAAGTATCCCACTCCTAACCTTGACCACAGATACTAGAAGTCCTGAGAGAGGAATATTTATATCTTTGAAAAAAAAACCCCAGCCTGATTATGAAGATCTCCAATGGTGCAAAACCTGCAGCAAGGACTTTGCCCTAGCTGTCAACAATTTTCAAGTTATTTTCCACTTGAATTCCTATTTTAGTTATTAAATAATTCTGCTGCACTACCCACCTGTCTTCCTCCAACACATTTACTACTTCAAAGTAGTCCTTAACCTTATGTTTATAAATTAAATGAGGCAACTCTCACAAATTCCATGGGGCAATTTCTCAACACTCTGATCATCCTTGTGTCTCTCCTCCAGTATTTTGCAAGTTTTCTGAAGTGTGGACACCCAAAATGAGCACACCACCCAGCAGCTGTGCACCAGTGCCAAACCCGGAGGTAATACAACCTCCCTACTCCTACTGCCTGCTATACTTAGCCATATACCCAGGGAATCTTACTGGTCTTTCAGCTACAGCCACAGGCGGGAACTCATATGCATTTAGTTTTCCACAATCCCTTTCCTGAGTTTCTCCTTCCTGAGACAGCCTCCTCCTCCACAAGCATGACCTACATTCCTTGCTTCTAAATGCTTGACCTTGTATTTGCATGTCTTGAAATGCATATTTGTCTGCTTGTCCTTGGCTTAGCTGGCTGCCCAGGTTGTATATCAGTGAGTCTCTCCTTGTTTACCACATTTCCAATCTTCAAATCACTTGGGAACCTTATCAGTACTTTCAGAATATATTTTCTCCATACTGTAGATAAAAATATGGCAAAAAGCATAGGAACAGGAGTTGATCTTTAGGAATAAGAAATTAGATAAACAGCTTTCAATTTTGACATTACCTGGTCACTCTTTAAGCCATTTAATGTGTCCTAATGACTAAACATCATTCTTGATCGATAGTAAGATTTGCAAAATCATAAACATGTACAGACATCTATGTGTACTAGGTCAATACTATTGCTTTTATTGATCCTAGGAATAATCTAATGAGAAAACAAAATCATGCTAATGTTCTCACAGCCTTGCACTGACTGGTACAAATTATCTCACCTTCCTTCAGCACTTTATTCACCAGAATCTGCCCTTTCATTGCTTGACCCAATGTCAGACCCACTCCATGTCACTCAGCTCCCCTGAGCACTGGGCAGGTGAAAGCTTTTCTCCAGGCTCTTTGACTTGTCCCTGATTTCTAAGATTAACCATTTGTGTTCAGTCTTTTTGAGAAAATTGAAAAATACAGCTCCTTTGAGGACCCTAATTGGGTGCCATCAGAGTGGGATGGAACTTGAATGCATCCCAGCTTCTTCCCAGTGCCATTTCTCTCTGTGATAATCAGGAGTGCCATACTGGAGACAACTGTGTGAAAACATGTCTCCTAAGTTTGGATCAGCCTCTGGTGGCTCTTCCTACACTGCAAAATCAAAGAGCCAGTCATGCAGTGCCCTCACAAAACTTGCCTTGGTAGAAGCTCTGCACCATCTCCCTGCCTGCCTGTTTCTCACAGAACACCCTGTGCCCACTTCCTAGAAGAGAATTCCTTTAATATTATATGAGTGATGATGGTTGTTTCCCAGGAAATCAGTTCAACATTAATCGGATGAGTATCAGATGTAGGATTGTTATTAGGATTGTCAAAAAAGTTCTGCTAATTGACAGTGAATTTAGAACCAAGTTTCATCTCCCCTTCTACCATGTAATCTCAAAGAAGTTAACCAAACCAAAGAGCATAGGTTTTTATCAGACCTTCCCAAACTTTCCCTTTTATGAAGGCAAGCCTCTGTGGTGATTCTGGCTGGGCTAGTTAGTCTTCTTCATAGCAGCTGGTATGGGGCTGTGTTTTTGATTTGTCCTGGAAACCATGCTGATTATACAGGCCTACTTTAGTTATTGCTGAGCTGTGTTTACACTGGGGATGCACAGAAACTGGGAGGAGATGCAGCCAGGACAGTCGATCCAAGGTATACTCCATACCATGTGATGTCACACTCAGCAACAAAACTAGGGGAAGGCTGGCAGAGGGGCTGCTGCTCAGGGACTGGCTGGGTATCAGCTGACTATTGGTAAGCAATTATCTTCATTTGCATCACTTGTCTTTTGGGGTTTATTTCTCTTTCTTTTTTATTTTCCTTTTCACTGCAATTTTTGTTTCTGTTATCATCATCACCATAATCATTATTGTTATTATTTTATTTCGAAGTCTTCTCAATGCAGGAGTTTTCTCACTTTGATCCTTCCTATTCTCTTCCCACTATCCTGCTTGAGGGAGTGAGCAAGAGCCTGTGTAGTGCTTAGTTTCCAGCTCACATCAAGTCATGTATGTTCTTACACCCCTCATATGTTGTGTTCCTTCAAAACTTCAGTTTGCACAAGGTCAGTGGTTTGCCTCTTATGACACATGAGTGTACATGACCTATGAGATGATCAGCAGCTGGTGTTTCTCTTGCCCTTTGCACATGCAGCAACAATGCTACGACTTTGTGCCATGTTTTTCAGCCAGGAGGTTATTGATATTTATAGCAGTGATAAAGCAGATCATTTGGACATGGAAAAGAGACAGGAAATCAATTAGCATCGATACATGTCTCCAGACTGCTAACTTCCTCATACAAGTACAAATGACCTTCCCTCCTCACACCCCGTGGTGCTCAGGAGGGGAACAGACCCTGATCATACTCCAAAGGGATTAGGAAAACAGGAGGAAACATAAATGGGAACTTCTGGAAGAAAATAGCAATTTCTTTGCATGCAGTAAGGAGTGTGATGGCCTCACTAAGCACTAAACAGAACTAACAGAGCACCAGCAGAATAACAACAGAGCGAAAACACTAAAACTGAGCCATAAAACAAGCATTACCAATTCACGTGGCAAGCACAGCTTTTCCCCCTCCCTTCTGCTCAGGGATGCACATAGTGGGCAAGACACAACACCCTGCCTGGCTCTTTTCATCCCACTGCAACCAGACCTACTGTAACCACTGTGCTACCCTGAGCCTCATCCACTGGCCCGGGAAAGGCAAAATTTCCTGTTGCCAAGAACCCAGAACCACAGGCTAAAACTCTTTTATGACCAACAGGAGGGCTGAGAAGGTGGTAGGATATCTTCTACACTGGCAATGGGAGATGCTAAAGCTCCCTATATGCCCCTTGCCATCATGCTGCACATCATAAGTATGACACACATATGGTCATCTCTGCTGCCATGGCATGGCAGGGTTTGGTACCCAGACACTCCAACAGGCTTTTTGACAGAAAATATTCCAATCTGTGGGAGTAGGAGGACGAGATATACTGGTTGTCTGCTTGAAGATAAATCTAGGCTTTCTAGAAGCTGTAAATCTCTGCCACTAAGCTCAGGGAGCTGCAAAAAGCAAACCACCAAGGAGCTTCATGATATGATATGAAACCAGTTCCTTTTGAATATCATTTTAGAGTGAGAGCATTCCCTCTGGAGCCAGACACAGATGAAGGACCTGGCCCATATGGAAGGAAGAAGCACAACAGAGCAAGCAAACAACATCCCCATGCTATGATACCCACAGATGTCATTAGGACATGTCAGCACCCAACCTCCAGCTGGGCACCTCAGCACAATAAGCTGGAAGGAGGATGGATAGTCTGAGCATGACCAAGGGCTGTCATCTCTGTGGAGGCAGCCAGCAGATGTTGAGACTAATGAACAGCCATGGCAATCTAAGTGTCACCTTCAAGCCCCGGGTTTTCACCTTAGACAGTCACTCCCTGCTTCCACAAGACCCTTTCCTTTATGAGCAAAATTCCTCCTCCGAGGTGAGGCAGCTCACAGCCCCCATGGGAAAGCCCAGGCTTACACATCCAGACTAAATCTCTATCTGGAAGCCAAGGCAGAGTTTGTCAGGAGCCTTGGCAAGACACAGGCAAACACTGCTCTGCTCTGTGCTGCCGGGCTTCCCTGGGGGAGAGACACATCCAACCCACAGGGGCTGAGTCACACTGGAGACACGTTTGTGTCTGCTTGTTCCTGCCTTGGCTCTTGCTCTGCAAAGCTAAAATGAACCCTTCTGGATCCTAGATAAGCTCAATCCCCCCCTTCTAGATGTAGGCAGGGGCTGGGAGCCATGCTGTTTTTTTCTGGAGCAGAAAGAGGGCAGAGGAACACAGCTGGTGGGTGTGCAGGTGCAATGCGCTGCTCTGCACACACCAAGCAGCTCAGAGAAGGACAGAATGTTCTCTTTTCCTAAGTTTCTTCAGGCTACATTGCTCCTGGCACAGCCACCAAGTGCTGGGGCTTGCACCCAACCCACTCCTACTCTCCTCCCTGCAGGCATTGCATCCACACACTTCAGACAGGCTGTCCTCCAAAGTCCTCTGAAAACGAGGTGCAGCTGTCTGTCCTCAAACCAACGGGCTCAAAAAAAAAAAAAAAACAAACCAAAAAATCCCCCAAACCACAAAAAAAGCCCAATAATAAAGAATAATAAAGAAATATGCTTCTTGCAAACATCTGAAGGATACTGTTATCTGGGACCAAGACACTCCCCATAGTTACCTTCCCGCAACAAACTCCTTCAGGGCTCTGCAGTCCCATCCAAACCAAGCATCCTGTCACCCCTGAGCATGTGGTGATTCACCAGCCTGAGCTCACGCAAGGCAATTCTGCATATGTCTGCTGTTCCTGTCAATCTGTCTCCTTGTGTACTGACAGAGAGAGAGAGAGAGAGAGCAGAGATCTCTGACAGTGGGCAGATTAATAATACATTTATTTTCTCCATGCATCATGAGGAAGAGGAAGAACCATAATTCAAGAGCCTCCCTGAGAGTTTTGCAAATTCCTTGCAATAGGAGACAAGAGCAGGAAAGGAGATTTTGTACTTCAAGTCTTTAAAGCTGGTGGCACTCTGTATTTTAATGCAACATTTAAAAGGCGCAGAAAGAACTACGTATACCATAAATATAAAGTGACAGTATTAAACCAGTTGATACAACCAGACCATCATTTTTCATAAGCTCTCAGTATCAGGAGATGACAGCAAAAGGTGGGTCTCTGTGACATTGTTAGCTCCTCAATATCCTAAGGAAGAGGGTTTTGAGTCTGAGTCAGGGTGCCCTTCCATGGGGAAACATCCTGGCACTGAGAGCAGGGCTGGTCTGTGGCACCAGGGAAGGTCTGATTCCCCTGCACTGCCCTTTTCATGGAGATGCAAGTGAAACATGAGTTGTGTTTAAGTGAATAGCTAGGTCTAAAGAGCCAAGGTGAAAATCTAGTAACTGGCATTTTTTCAAAGCTTGCAGGAGCATGGCAGTTCCTTCCTGCCTGTGTAGTACCCTCTCCTGCCTTTCCCACCAGCCAGATGCTCCCTGATGCCTCCCAGATCTCCCTTCCAAACCAGGCTTCTGTTCCCATGTCTTCGTTTCCTCTTTACCTTTCTAAAGTTTTCACACTGCCTGGATGAAAAGGATGAGGCAGCAAGAGTACATATTGCATTTTTTGTCCACTTAAACACTGGCATTCCAATTTTAGGGAAGGAAATTGCCATTTAAAAAGCCAAAGCTATTTCCTACAGTCCTTTTTCATATAGACCTCACTTGTACATTCACCTGCTTTCAAACAAAGGAAAGAAGAAGATGAGATTTTCTGATACTGGCGTTACTTTACATTATCTGATGGGTAGGTACAAAACAGGGTGATAATAAAAGTATATTGGTGTGTATTCATCAGAAACACACACTGAAAGGCATAGGTTGAGACCAGTAATTTATATGTCTCTTCACAGTTATGGTTTGTTTTTTTTGAAACCTCAAGAAGAGAAAAGTGTAGAGAAATCAGATTAAAAATTAGCATTAGAGGTCTGCATTTCAGACAGCAGATCTGAGCAGGTCTCCCTGAGCACACCAGTCCCACAGGGTCCTGGTTTCCTTAGGGTTGTGCAAACTGAAGCAAAACCAGCAAACTAAAGCAAAACAGATATGCAGACCCTGATAACCTGGGAAAAGATGAGGTTGTGTCTTGGCTAGGAGGCCCTCAAGCTAACCTGGTTGAGAAACTGTCTTTCAAATACGCAGCTTGGCTGAGAGGTTGAGCAGAGCAGTATGGAGAGTGCTCTTGTCTTTCCTAAAGGCCAGCAACTCACCTGAGACCACAGACACTGTCAGTGTAAGTACTAAAATAATTTCTCTTTTAAAATGTCCTGATGAAAAGGACAGCACAGAGTAATGATGTTACTAACAGGCAGTATAAGCCATGCCAAGAACCTTCCAAAGACATCCTTACCATACCTGTGACCCCCCAAGACAGTCTGAGTCCTTAGGGTATCACATAGAAACCAAATGCCATAATGATCATGAAAAATAAGAAACAGAATTTAGGTAAAAGTGTAAGCCCCAGTTTTCAACATGCCTGTGTTACTGAGAACTCTTATGATCATGACAGCATTATGCAGCCTCCTATATACCTATGTTAGGCACTGATGGGTCATCATTTGAGAGAGTAGAGCTGCTATTTCATCAGCATTTCAATTATAAAACTCCTTTGCAGAGATTGGTAACATAGTTCTTACTTTAAGCCATGAAGCAATTTTTTCTCCCTTTAAATTTCATTAAAGTCTGCTGATAAAGCAAAAAGCACAGTAACTTTTTTGTAATTTCAGATACTACTTCTATACTCTCTCACTACAGAGAAATTTTGCTCCAGGCAATTAGTTCTTCACCAGGACTGGTTGTTCCTGACCTCTAACATTTCATAACTAACATAGCCCAAACACCATTGCAAGAAGTCTGTGCAGCAACAGCAATTCTCCCATTGTAGCCATGGCTATAGTCTATATATCAGACCTGTAGGTATGTATTATTCTCAATATTGACCATTTCTTAAGCTGAATACAGCAAAATAGCACATTAAACCTTCATTCTGCAAATGCCTGCATGTTTATAAGCATGAGCCAGACTACCCCAGAGCACATCGGACCACTGCATTCCCTGCCTGTTTTCCATCAAAGTAATGGCTACAGACTATGAGCAAAACACATTGCTACACAACTCCACTTCAGTCCACTATTCCAACCAAGCATCATTGTGATTTACTACCCACAGTCTGTTCAAATGATGGAAAGAAAACAACATTTGTGAGAAAGATCTTTCTAGCAAGTCATGACACAGTGACTGAAGCCACATCAGGGGATCATCAGCCAGCCTCTGTTCCCATGATCCCTCCTTTCCAAAGCTGCCTATACACACAGGCCAGGTTAGTGTGGGGACAGCTGCATGTGGGATAACCCTGCTCCAAAAAACAGGAAGCAGCTGGGACTGAGTTAGAGCTTGGTCTCATCCAACATATTGCCAGCACCTGTTTAACCACTCACTCTAAAGAGATTTTACTCTTGTGTGAAGCCCTTTACAAAAGCCACCAGCCTCAGGTAGATGACACCATTATTTCCAAAGATGATTTGCACTAAAGGGCTGCTGTCCCCTAAAGATATACCTGTGCCTCTTCCAAATCGAATTTATCAGGTGAATTTGGAATATTGTCCCAATTTTTATTTTTTCCCTTACATCTCTCTCTTCTCTCCCTGAGTCTTTTCCTGGGCTTCAGTAAGCCAAGCAGCAGGATTGCAGAAACAATCATATTTATCTGAAGAGAAATTGAATCATAACATTCTAGGATTTCCATCTGTAAAGCATTCAGTTCTCAATTTCAGCATGTTTTGTCTTGCTTTGCCTTAATGGTCAATAGAAAGATTCCCTAAGACCTTGATAGGATAAAAGTAAAACTTCTTAACATAATAACAGCATCTCAGGCATTTCATTTCAGTCACCAAGGGCTTTCTGCTCCTTCCAAGCTGCCTCAGAGGTTTATTGCTGAGTGCTGCTGGCAAAGATCACATCTCATTCTACCAACAGGGTCCTGGAGGACTCTGTTCCAGAGCCATCTGTAGAACAGAAATTCACGTTATTAGGTGAAAAGATGGCTGCATATGCACAAAACCACACCTGCTCCTTTTATTAGCAAAAATCTACAATACACAGCATAATGTCAGAGGCAGAGACAAAATACCAGACCTTTATAATATATTCCAGGGCTGAGGGCATGTCTGTTCCTCACCTATTTGGTACAGCCTTTTAGAAAACTCCTCACACTGGCATATTTTTAATTAGTGCCCCAGAAAATCAGCAAAAATTTGGATTTTTGAATTTCTCATCTCTAGGGTAAGAGCTATCAAAAAGTGAAGCACTTTGCTTTGGAAAGATCAGGAACTCTTGGTGGGAGGAGTGGAGAGCTGAGGTACACAGTGTTCCTCAGGTGCCAGGAAGCTCATGCCCCTGTCTTGGAGGAGGATGATGAAAAGCCAGACTTTGGGACTGGCAGATGTTACAGCAACAGCACCAGGTTTTGTCAGTGCTCCTCAGAGTGCAGGTCCCAGTGTCTTTCTGCTCTCTACAACCACCTAAAAGGAGGCTGTAGACAGGAGTCAGTCTCTTCTCCCATGTAACAAGCAATAGGATAAGAGGAAAAGGCCTCAAGTTGCACCAAGGGAGGTATAGATTGCATATTAGGGAAAATTTGTGCACTGAGAGGGTGATCAGACATTGGAACAGGCTGCCCAGGGAAGTGGTGGAATCCCTGTCCCTGGAAGTGTTCAAAAAGCCTGTAGATGTGCTCAGAGACATGGTTTAGTGGTGGACCTGACAGCATTAGGTTAATGATTGGACACAATGATCTCAGAGGTCTTTTCCAACCCTAATGATTCTATAACTCTAGGATGCTAATCCCAACATAAGGAATTTAGGCCTAGCTTTTGCTAGCTGTTTCTCACAGATTCCTGGAAATGACCCACGGTTCTCCAGAGAATGGCCTGAACCACAGCCCAAAAATCCTGTGGCTCTGAGCAAGAGCCCTCACCCAGTGCCCTCCCTCCTGACACCTGCATGAGCTCTTCAGCAAAACGGGCAAAAGCAAAGGATGCTAAACACCAAGACCACAAACTCACCCATTTTTTTTTATGAGAAGCCTAAACCAGAGCCAACAGCTTCACCAGGGTCTGCAACAGGCCACAGGACAGCTCAGCAAGGCTGACATGGGACATCTCAGCAGTGTCAGTCACAGCCCAACTGGCTCCATTGCCCATGAGGAGCAATCCAGCCCAGCTTTAGAAAAGACAAAACCACATTATTAAATCACAACTTGAGTGTACTTTAAAAAGTACAGTAGCTAGTTGTTTGGTTAATTAAACTATTAAATTATGCTGGAAAATAAACATTCAGAAGTTTCCAGCAAGACAAAACCATGAATACTAAGAACTCCCCAACTTAGTGTGATTGATTACACAAACAAACCGTAGGTATTGAAGAAGTGTTACAGAAAAACATCGCTTTCATCAAATTTTAAGTGAACAGTTGTAGAGTGGGGAGGGGGAAATTAATTAATTACACCCTGAAACATTTCACTGATTGAATCCATGACCCCAGCACTTGTAAGGTCATCAAATGATAGATTAGTGCTGCATGAAGTATCACAAATGGCATTTGTGCTGGGAAGCTCATTATATGAGATGTCAGGTCATGTAAATCATAGGAAACAAATACAAACATCCATCAGAAAAATGCAGATAGTCATTACAGGCAGCAGAGAGGAGTTGAATTATTATGCAAAATTTATTTTGACTATTAAAATACAAAGAGGTGACACAAAATTGTCCTTTAAGCAAACATAAACTACAAGTGCTTTGACAGGAGGTTTTGTTTATAAATGTTTCATCTCCTCAGTATACCATGTCTGTAAACAGTACCTGAAAAACAAAGAAATGGAGAAAAAACAGGAAAAAATAAAACCAAGGATCCAATGTTTGGGTCTTCAGAGCTTTTATTCAAGAGAGAACTATTCTTTCTGCATCTGAATAATCAATGCAAGATAGGAAGAAATAGACTGTAATTACTGCATGTGAGTCATTTGTTACAGATCCTGTCTGCTCTGAGAGAACAGGAGCAAGCACTGCCTCTTGACAAGCAATTTTTTTTTTTTTAGGGAGATGCACTAAACAATTTGGCAGAAATATGTGGGTGCTCAAGAAGAGAAAATCGAGCAGCAGCAGGAAATACTAAACCATAGGGGCTATTAGCAGTCTCCAAATGGCCCAACAGGAGCTCAGCCACCTGTTCCAAACACCATCCATGACTCCAGGAGATGATCTGACTTCTACAGGAGTTCATTTCCTTTCTTGTTAAAATAAACCCTTGGGTGTCCTTCTTATTTCCTTTTCATTTGCTTGATGAAGCCCAATTCATGCCTGTTAACAGAATAGATGAGAGTATTTTTGGTTTGGATTAGGGAAGCAAGTTCTTTCTTAAGTCCAGATACAGCAGCTAAGCACTCAAGCCATAACTAACACTGAAAACTTTGAAATTCTGTAAGTTACAATCAAAGTATAATTTCCTCATGTTGAATGCAAAAAGAAATATCTTTTTCACTTTCAAAAAGCTCAGTGACACAATATTTAAAAGACACTATTGTAGAGCAGTATCATGAAGAAGACTGGTGGGTCTTGGGAACTTTCAATCTGAATTTCATGGTTGGTTTTACAGAAGATAAAATCAGGGCTGTTGGCTTATGTTGGGTCATGTTTTCAGTGCTGAAGCCCCTTAAAGGTACATCTAAATTCCCTAGACTGCTTTGGGAAATCACAACACATCTTCCTGAGCGAAGTAAGTTCCTTCCAACAGCCTCAGGATTATGTCTAATGAGTCACATCTCCTCTTAGTCTTGTTCCATCTCTCACTATTGTAAATCACTCTAATCTCATTTTATGAACACCACATAAGAAGGCAGGCACTGAAAATTACAAATAATAGGTCAAACTGTGATTTGTGAATAGTGAATGTAATATCCCTTCCATTACCTGGAAGTTGTTTGTATGATGGAAAGGAAGAACTGGACCTTACAATGAAGGAGAATAAAGCAGATTTATTGAATCTCTTACCATCTTTAAAAATGTTTACTGTGTTACTAATGTAAGACTGATTGATTCCATCTCTATGGTTCTTCTATTGCTGCTCCATGGTGGGATAAATTAGTATGCTCTGAACTTTCCTTGGGTAACAAGCCGTGAGTGCCCGAGCACTGCCAATCTCAGTACATTCAGTGCTGCCAATATAAATTGCCTAGTCCCTTTGCCACCAGACAAATGGAGTACAATTCCAGTAAAATAAACACAATTCCAGCACTGAAAGAAATTGCATCTGCTGGCGATGCCTTTTCTACCAATGCACAAAGGGGGTTGTGACAAGGAGCTAAACACAGTTGTTAGAGATGCAGGGAGCAGTTCTCCAGAGATGGAGAGAAAAAATCATGGTGTGGGAACCAGTTCCTCCTGGCCATGTTTTTGGAAAGTGTTTTGAAAACAGCTTTTGCAGGGAGCCTGGCTAGCACCTGGAAAGCCCCTGGCCCGGTGAACAGTGAGCCCATTGGGCCTGTGCCAGCACCTGCAGGTATATGATTCTCTTGCAGAAATGCTGAGAAAGTCAGAATGATACTAGAGAAATGGGAAGGTTGGGGGCAGGGGGGATTATAATCAATGCAATCAGCTGCTGTGCCATTTTGTATCAGGAAAGGCTCCTGACCTTGCTATAGATGGTGACCTTGAAAATCTATGAACTCTTGTAAGTGTGGCAGAGTGGGGCAAAACATTTCCAACCTCAAAGGAACGGTAAGTTCTTGGAGATCTTTTTATACTCTGCGTATTTTAATTGCCACGCTACATCTGAACCTCCTGGTACAGGACCACCACAGGGAGTGCTTGTGCCCCAGGGTGGTATTTAGGATTAAGTCTCCATAGAGACTCTTGCATGAGAGCAGATAGCTTGATCTGCCTCTGGGAAGCAGTGCCTGGCACAGCCTTTCCCAGGGAGCCAGCACAGCCCCAGCTCCCCTCAGCTCCCCCCAAGCTGTCCCTCCAGTGCCCCATGGCTAAGCACTGGCACAGACATCTCCCCACCCGCAGTGTTCAGCTGGGGCAGGGACAGCACTGCCCTGCGGGGCTGCAGAGTGTCTTGGTGCTATGTCATGGTATGGCTTAAAATATAATCCTGGAGGAGCTCACCTGGTGACATCTTTATCTTGAAAGCAGCAGCAGCCAGTGTGAGCTATTTTCAGCTTTGCAGGCTTGTTTTGAGCATCTCCCCCGCTGTTTGTCAAGTCCAAGCCCCAGACAAGTTCATCCCAAAGGGAAAAACAGCACTGCCTCAGGTGAGCACACAAGAAAGTGTTCAGAGCAGGAAAGGAGCCTGCTGGTCTGTCCTGACCTATTCCCAAACACCAGCAGGGAGACAGGGCCCCCAGCAGCTTACCTGGTCCAGCACCTCTTGGAATAGGCAGGGGCTGTCCCTGTTTATGACAGACACAACACCAGGCTCAGTGCTGGAGGAACTGTGCCCCACACTTGCTCTTCTCACCTCGGACACGCGCTAGTGACAAACTATTGCCATATCATTTTAAACAGGGGAGGTTTATTAGAATCTCCTGTAAATCAGGCCTGAAATTACCGCTGTGGTTTTGCAATAAGCCTGAGTCCTGCTGAACAGCTCATGCAGCTTCTGCTTGAAATTCCTATTTTAAAACCACTTTTGTGACTCCCCCATGAAAGCAGCTCGATTTGTAGCTGCACACCAGGACACAGCACGGCCCGCCAAGCTGGGAGAAGCTCTTTCCCTTTAATGACAGCCATCTGCAGGTTCCTATAACTTAGCAATGTTCCCAGCCATGATTTATGGAGGGTTCTTAGCTTTACGGTATAATCTTTACTATTTTACAGGGTTCCCTTTTTCTCAGTTAAATGTTGTTTTCTGAATAATTCCAAGCTGCCAGTAGGTTTACAGAGGAGAAAACAGGAATGAATCTCTCCCTGCTTTTATTTACTCCTATTTGAGTACTGTGTTTCTGCATCCATTTTGGAGATTTACAATGGTATTAAGGTTGCTTCTCTCATCCTCATTTTATAGATTTTTGCTGCAATCATTTTGAAAACCAGAAAGTTGACAGGAAAATTAGGAAATGAGATAGCATGTTCCTGTTCCCTCCAGTGCCCTGATGAAGAAAGGGAGAAGAAAAAGCAACTGAAGGCATAATAAATAACACTATATATCCCAGAGTCCCCTCACTGATGCTGACACCTCCTCTAGGCATCCCACTGCATCCCATCGCGCCAGCGCTGCTCTGACCCCAAGAACGTTGGGCTGTACCTGCAGTGGGTATTGAGGCAGCAGTCATCCAAGTGCCAAGTTCACAGGCTAATTGTTCATCTAATTTTAATTTCTAATGGTGAGCCATGGAGCAGCAGCTCCCTGTGCTGAAGTTATCATTGCTGATAGCTTAAGTTTTTCAAAAATAATCACTCCAGAAAAAGAGAAGTGACAGCAGTGACTACCAGTTTTGGGTATGATGGTGGTGGCTTACCATTTATTACCTGAAACATCACCTCCATCACCATGGCCCCTTCTGAGAGCAGAGGATTCTCATAAGCTTATGGAGGACACTGGGCAGAGCCCTGCCCGCAGCTCACTGCACACAGGAGTTGCAGTAACTTGCTCCATCACCACCAGCTCACCAGAAAAACAACCTCCAAATCAACCTTTCAAATCATTCATGTGATTGTATGAACCAAACTTAGGCCTTTCCCATCAAAATGAACATGCTGAGACTTTCAAAGGAGTGGCTTATGTAGTTATGAGCAAAGGCTTGTTGTCTCATGGGAGTTTATACCACCAGCAGTCAGAGACAACCTTGCCCATTGCACGGGCACTATTCACCTATGTGAAGGTTTCTGCTCTGCTGTAGGTGTTAGTTGTTATAGGCAAATCAAAAACTCTGGAAATCATCCCGGATCACAAAGTTATCTATTTTTTCTGATTTCTTCCCATCTTAGGTTACAAAGATGAGTATTTTACATAGTTTCTCCCGCTCCTGTTTCAGTGATGCGATGATTAGGAAATGGGGTTTGCTTGTTCATTTTACCCCAGATATGGCTGATTTTCCACCTATCTTTAAAATCTGACTCATCTATTTTGTGTGATACATTAGCCTTGATTCATGTTGAGAACAGGTATTTTCATTTCAACAGAGAGAACATCCATTCTGTCTTTCCTGTTCTTTATGGAAACATCTGTGAAACGAAGCAACCAAACACTGCAAAATGTTGAAATTGCCCAGGGAGCAAAATTCTGAGACTGTGGCTTACAAAGATGCCATTTCAATTTAGCCCAGTGAGTTAGAAAGAGATTTAAATATGAAATATCATTTTGCCTTCATGAGTTCAAACTTTGTACCACAGAAATTATGACTTTTTGTTAATATATGACATGATAGACAAATAAAAACTTTTTCTTGTACACTTGCATGTTTTTATACCTTCAAGTGCATGTTTAAAACTCATTTAAATTATAATATATTAATTATATTAAATTAAATATAAGTCACTCTCATTGAGTGACTTGAACTTTGATTTGATACCTGATGTTGTGATAGGCAACAGGGGATTTTCTAATGCTGTAAGTACATTGGATATACAATATAAAGATGAAAAATGTAGGAAAAATCACCAGTATAAATAGAAGAACGATGAAGTAAAGAAAAATCAAATGGGCTGCTGGCTGCAGTGTGGAGGCCCAGCTGTCCCAGGGAGCCAGCCAGCTGGGCAGCAGGCAAGGAGGCCAGGCAGATGTCTGGCTTTTGCTGACGGCTTTGATGGCATTGATGTGTTCCCACAGCACATCTTGAGACCATTGAATCAGCATTTTCCAACAGAAAGTAGTTCGGAAAACTATTCTGCTGGAAAATTGTTGACCTGCTCTTCTGGCTGCTGATCACAGAATCAGGGAATAATTCTATAGAATAATATTGGAAGGGACCATAAGGATCACAGAGTCCAATCCCTGCTCCTTGCACGACTACCAAACCCTAAATGATATGACTAAGAGCATCCTCCAAATGCTCCTTGAACTCTGACAGGCTTGATGCTGTGGGAAGCCTTTTCCAAGGACTGACCACTCTCTTAGAGAAGAACTCTTTCTTAAAGTCCAGTCTGAACTTCCCCTGACACATCTTCATCCCATCTCCTTGTGTCCTATTGCTGGTCACCAGAGAAAGGAGACCAGCAGCTCCCTCTCCACTGACCTCCCTGAGGGACCTGTGGACTGCAATGAGGTGGCTCTCAGCCTTCTCTTTAAGCTGAATAATCCAAGCGACCTCGGACACTCCTCCAAGTCTTGCCCTCAAAGCCTTTCACCATCTTGGTTGCCCCCCTCTGGCCACACTCCGAGTGCTGCAGTTAAAAATAGAATAAGAAATTAATAAACAACCCCTCCTCTCCCCAAACCAAGAGCTTGGCACTCTCCTTCTTGCATTACAAGTAACGTTCATCCCTATCCACCTTCACATCACTCACAATGGTGTAGGCTCTACCCTTTCCCCTTCAGTCATGGCTTTTCCAAGCAGGAGCCCTGAACATAGGGAGCTTTTCCTGTCACAGAGTCTGGTTCCTGTGTCTGAGATTTGTTGCCTTCTCTGTTTGTTCTCTTACTATCCTGCACTCTTTCTTCAGTGGGCAACCAGACTTGCATGCAGGATCAGAGGTGTGGGTGTGCAGGGCTTTGACCTTGGCATAGTGATGCTCCTCATTCTTGGAGCCTCCTCCATTGTCACCATGGCCATGAGGATGGTGCCAGCATTTAGAGTGGAACAGCCACAAAGGCTCCAGTACATTTTCCTGCTTAAGGGTAAATGCTAATTCAAAGCCCATCATTCTGTGTATGTAGGCAGACCTGTTTTAACAAGGGCATTAATTTGCACTTATCAGTACTGAATTTCACCTGCCAGTTCCTATCACCCAGACACTTATTTCTGTAAGATCCTTCTGCAAACCTCTGCTTTAGGTCTGGCTACTCTGGACAAATCTCTGTCACTTGCAAACTTCACCATCTCACCACTCACATCTCCATTCCCTATCATTTCTGAATATGCTGACGGTGTCCAGCACAGGTACCTGCAGGATTGTTACTCAAATTTCCACCCACTGCTAAAACTCATATAAAACTTTATACCTAGTCCTTGTTCCCTATGTGTAATCAATCCATCGAAGATTAATCTTGTTCAAATCTAGTCCTTTCAGTGTCTTTCTTCTGAGCTTCATACCTGCTGGCTGCTTTCTGGTGCATTTGCCTGCTTTCAGCAAACATTAAATGAGCAATCTCTGCTTGTAGGTAGTATAGAAAAAGTCATGTCTTGTTTTATAAAACTTTTTAATTTAAGCCCTTCCAAGTTCATCTTAATCTGTTTCCTCATTCTCCTCTAACTTCTTTGTTAAAAATGAAATATAGCTGTGGTAGGATGTTTTTTCCACAGGGATGCTGAATTTGATAATAACAATCACTATTAGAGCAACTTATCAGTATTTACATCTTGAACGAGATCCTCAGAAATAAATCAAGAACTGATTCTCCTCATCTTAGCTCTCTGATTTTCACACATCCACTCCTACACAAAAAGGGACTCTTTTGGTAATTCCAAACCTGGTCTATGTGTCATCACCCCACGTGACATGAACAACTACGGCAAAAACTGAAGTCTTCCTTTCAGGAACACTCAATTTCTTTGTACAAATCCTGAAAGTTTATAGAATTTAAAAGATATTCAGAAAAGCCTTGACATGAGGAAGCTGGGAAGGATATCACCAAATTACCTTGGCAAAGCCAACCCCCCACCACACTTGGGCAGGTGGGCAGAATTGTCCCATGGGTGAGTGTGCAGCATCCATCTCCTGCATGGCCTGACAGGGCTGCTCTGTATTGACCTGTTTGGAATGAGAATTGATTTTCATAGAATCACATTGTTAATCCTTCTGGATCACCTAGTGATTGCATTACTTTCTTCTCTGGCTGCTTGCATCCTTCGTGGCAAAGCTTGAGCTTATTCCACTGTGTTCGCTGTGTCCAGAGTTCCTGTAAGAGAGCTGGGAGAGATGGGGAAGGGGCTGCAGCACTGGGAAACAGGCAACTAAACACTATACAATCCTTTCTAGTAAATCAGATTTAATACTTTTATGCTATTACAAGCTCCATTGAAAATAGTGCAAAAACTGTTAGTAAATCTGTCCCCTAGGTGCCTTATGTCTGTATTTATTCTGTCTTTTGAAATTTGTCCATTTACCCAGTTCAGTTTTTGCTTCTGGGTGTTAGTTTTTATCCAGCATGATTTAATTTTATGCTGGGGATTGGGTTTAAAGCTTGCACCATGATATCTAAATAAGTTCATTAAATGCTCTAAGTTTCTCTAGTTACAAGTATAAATTCATCAGCATGGAAATAATGACATCTTAAACCTATTAAATTTAAAATATCTTTATGCTCAACCCCAGAGCTCAGATATGCCAGCGAATGATAATCAAATGCCACCCGACCACTCGAAAATTCCAGGGAAGAGAAAATGAGCTGGTTTGAGGATGCCTGCGAGGCAAATCAGGCTGTCAAAATCCCATCATTCTTGGGAGGAATTTACATAACTCATATTAAACTCACCAGAGCAACTGGAAACCTGGAGTAATTAAATGCTGGGAGGGAGGAGAGATTCTGGATGTTAGCCAGGAGGCCCCTGAAAAAAAGAGGAGGTTCAGGTAGGGGTTCCAAAGGGACCAGGCTGCCCTGGGGACTGGGGGAGCTCTGAGCTGAGCTCCTGCAAAGGGAAGAGAGGCATCCCAGGCCCCCTGTCATGGGTGGTGGGTAGCTGGATGGATGTCCAAGGGAGAAAGGTAGAAATCTCTCTGGCTTTAGGAAAACCCCTTGGTTTTGCACCAAGAATGCTGCGTCCTCCCCCTGCGAGGGCTGACAGGGCATTACCTCCTCCTGTCCTGCTGTCTCACACCCAGGTTTCTCTGCACACACATTGCTCACAGACTTTGGAGAGAAAATCCTCTGCCCTATTTCCATAAAGAGGACTGGAAGATACTCCCAACCCACTGGTTTGCTACTTTCTCCATGGCAGATGGCCCTGGCTCTGTCTGCCCATGGCACAGGAGCAGGTGAGCCTGGGAGCTCTGAGAGCGAGCACCATCACTGATTTGCACAACTATCCTTGGGTTGCAATTAAAGAGGGCAGAAGCAGCTGCCTCTGTCCAAATCCCCAGTCCCCAGAGCACCACTGCACTGCAGGGTGTTTAAAAGGCAATGGCTTTTGTTTCACACCAGCAGATAGACTTTGTCACTGCACCAAGTGTGAGGGACCTTAATCCTCCTCTTGTTGACATGACATATCGCAATGGCTTCTGTGGTTACCTATCAAGTCACTGTGTACTTAGAAAGCTTTAATCTGTAGATTATTTACTCAATAGACTGTAACGGCTTCGCATAATAGCACATAACAACTTCCAGCAGTTACAGCCTATTGTGTCACAGGGAGTTTGTGTTGATTTTTCCCCCCTAAATCTAACACAAAGTATCTAAGACAATAAATGGTATTGTGCTCACCTAATAAGAAATGCCTAAAGTCTGACTTCCTTTCTTTGCTGTTTTTTGTTGGTTTGTTGTTTGGGGTTTTGGGTTTGTTTTTTTTTTTTTTTTACTTTTGGAAAGACAATATTGAAAATAGCGTTTGCTTTCCAAAAACAGCAAGGGGAATAGAAACCCTTTCCCTCCACAAACCAGAGAACTGGATTGCATCCATCGTCTCCCACTATAATCTTGCTGTGCTCCATCTTCCTTCAGTGCAGGGAGTCTCTTCATCCCAGCTGTGGATTCTTATAACACCACTAGGAATTCTGCAAATCTTGAAACTTCTGTACCCCTACCCAAAGTGGCCAAGGATAGGCAGGAAGCTCACAGGTACTGGAGACTGAGCATGCAATACCTATAGCCCACTCTTGTTCAGCAAACAGAGTAACAACATGCAAACTGACTTACTTGCCCACCTTCCTTACTTACCTGTTAGTGCAAGGACAGTGTTGCACCCTGAGAAGCTGTAATAGAAAGGGAAAACAGTATATTCAAGACTTTACAAGCCAGGTTTGACATGGGTATTGCATGTCTAGAAGATGCTGTGTGAATGCTAGTTGTAGAAGATGCAACATAAAAAGCTCTAATTTAGAGATACTGTTGTTAGAGCAATGACAGTAACTCCAGACCATCAGAATACTGGCCATTCTCTGAGAAAAGAGACCCATGTGAATGCAATTTCTTAAAGGCACTTTTTAATTTTCATTGTCTTTAAGATGTTCAAAATTTGAAGGACATTCCCCACCAGGTGAAAACAACATTAATTTTGAGCCTAACTGCTCCAAATTGGTTTGATTTCATTTAAAACCTAGCTAATTAATTAAAACCACTTGACAATGCCCATTTAATGTTTAACCAAAGAGCATACCGTATTCCAGCTGAGCTGTTCAATGTTTATGTCTTATTAGCAGGCTTCTCAAAGGTTGGAGAAAAGGATTTCCACACAAGTTCTCACTCCTTCTTTTAATTACACCTAAACAGCTCAGCTCATTATAATTCCACTACAAACTTTGCTCACAAGAGCATCCTGCAACGTGCATTTAGCAGGTACCACCACTACTTACTCCCACACCCATATTCTCATATTTCTTCATTTTTAAGTGGAAATTCCTCAGCTGAAGACCTCAAAAAGTCACCCTGCGCCTTTCTGGCAGAGTGAGCATTTTGGAATTAATTGCCAATATGAAATAAATACAGTGTGAAGACATGCATTAAAACCAAGTTATAATTAAGCAGTATGGAGATTTGTACCCAGTAATCAATAAGCTCAGGGAGCTTGGGAGTATCTGGGGCTGTGGGCGGCATGGGGAAAGGGTGTGAACAGTTCTCCCTCATGGGGTGTTACACCATCTGCTCCCCACTGTTCTCCCCCGTGGAAGTTGTCCCTGCTGGCTGAAAGCTGGTTGGGTGTTGCAGTACCCCCTCAGAGTTTGCCTCTTCCAGCCACCCAGCATTCAGGTGTCTGTCTCCGTGCCAGTGCTCTCCCCAGCCCACCCTGGAATCACCCCACACCCACACACCCCTACAGCTCCCACTCAGGGATTCAAAGTGGGGAATGGAGTCCCTGGAGCCACATTTCTATATCTCTCTGGCTGCAGGGGCAAGTTGCCAGTGCTGCTCTGCTAGACAAGGATGGGGCTGGACTTTGAGCATCCCCCGTGGTATTTTTCCACAGTAACAGATTCCTCCTGACTTGCAGATGGTTAGTCATGCAAAGCAGAAATAACATTGAAATCAGTCTTCAGGTGTCATCAGATTGGATCTCCCTTCTTAATTCCAGCCTGGAGCTGGGATGATAATTTGCCTGAGCTTATGGAGTCATTTTTGAAAACATAAACAACATCTTGCCATGTGTTGGCCTTTTTCTGGTTACTGGGTTTGATTTCATGCCTGAAAAACAAGCCCATTGCAACATCCTGGTGGAGGGATTCTGCAAGAAAATGTTGGCCGAACAAGGAAAATCATTAATGCCAGCTCAGGAGTCCTAACTGCCCCAGATGAATTCCAAGCTAAAATAGTCTGGCCCAGTTATTAGCAACCACCGTACACATAAGAGCTTGGTGTCATAGCACAGAGAGAAGGCTCTTTGTAAAATTCTTCTCCCTTTCCCTGTTGCTTTTCTAAACAACTCCATTAGGATTTACACTGTCGATGTGGGATTATTTCCTATACTTCCGTTTCATGTTCAAATGTATAGAAATTAATTTTCTGGTCATAATTTCAGTACCTTTGGGACATTAGCAGGCTGAAAGTAAAAATAGAACATCATTACAGTGTCAGGTAATGCGGATGAGTGTGACTAATAACCTGAGTGTCATTGATTTAATAATCTAATAATGTCTCTGCACACTCAGCGCTCAGACTCACTGAGTGCAGATAAAGATTTAAGCCTGGCTGAAGCTGTAGATAAGAATCAGCACCTAGACTTTAGGGATCAGCACCAGTGATAAGCAACCCACAGCTGGTATCAAAAAAATTAAAACATGGGAAGGAGCCAGCTGGTATCTGCAGCTCAGGCTGCAAAGGAGGCAGGTTTCCCTTCCATGGGGTAACAGCAGCAGGAGACCACAGCTTCCCATTGGAGACACTTCTCAAGCTCAAAGGGAGATTCTTACCAGCTAGCAAAGGTCTGGCAGCTCTAAAATAGCTGCTGGTCTGCCAACAGCTTGCTCTACAGTGGTCTCAAATGCAAAGGAAAAGCCTATTAATGTCATTTACAACACCAGCCTGGCAAGGTCCGATCTGCAACCTGGCAATAGGAGGCAGAGTGAAGTGAGTGGGCTTTTGATTGGGATCCAGATCTTCAGACTCAGGACAATCTGGGTTATTCATTTGGAGAAAAGCTGCCCCAACAGCCAAGCTCCTTAGAGAAAGCTGCAAAAGGGACCTCTCTACCTTTAGAGCATCTCTCTAGCCAGGCCCATCCCTTCACCTCCTCTGAGCAGCAATGCCAGATCTGGCCTCCCCATACTGCTGGTGGTAAAGGTGTTGCTTTGCCCTGGCAGCCCCTGGATGAGCTGGGAGATGGTTCTCACCAACAGGGTGTGAAAGCACACAGACACACCTGCTAATGAGACATGACACCAGGTTTATTATAATTTGGTTGGAACAGGGACAATCGATCTATCAAACTGCCTGTGAAAATCCCATTCCCTGGCGAGGCACCTCCAGGCTTGGCCGTTTTGGGCTCCATATGCTTTAGTATTAGTGCTGCAAAATTTGCCTGTATCGGACTGCTCTGGCACCACAGAGGGCAAATGAACTTCAGGCAAAATCTTTGACTGCAGGAACTTCAAGCTACTTAGAGTAAGAAAAGTTCTCCAAATAACTGAGGTTTTTCTCAGACCATGCTCTGAAGGCCTCATCAGTCTTCTCCGACACCACTTCATCTCAAGTATATTTACTTGTTTCCAGTTAACTTCACCCAGATAACAGGAAAACTCCCTGGGGAGTTGCCATAGAAACACCCGATGGAGACAAGGCAAGATCAGGGCAGCAGAGTCCAACGATACCATTAAGATTAAGAGAGATTTTAACTCTTGCTCTTGTGAGTATCATTCCCTTGGAAAAGAAGCAGAAATAGGAGTTAAAATAGAAAATGTCCTGTGTGGTTGGTGATGGAGTGACTGCTGATAATTTCTCTCCCCCAGAGTCACCACCACCAAGCAACAGAAAAGCCTTTCCAGGTGTCCTCTGAAGGTTTCCAACCTCAGTGAGACTCTGCTGACTCTCAACAGGACATGTGAGTCCCATCTGCAAAAAGTGTTTAAAATGTCCCCATATCTTTTCTGGTGCCTGATGACATTGATAACCCTCTAAGCAAAGTAGTGTCCTTCTGCATAATGGTCTGAGAAGGATTAAATGCAAGAAAGAAATATAACAAGAAGTCAAGGAGCTACCTACCATTAGCAGCTATTTGAGTGTCAGGCAGTCTCGTTTCAGGCGATTTACCAGTGCTTTTGTCCAAGCCATTCATTCCACAAAACACTATTATGAAAATAGATGTCATTAGAAGCACTTTTAATATATAAAATATCCTCTTCTTTCTGCAATTCGACTATGTCCTCAATTCAATTTATTCTATGAAATTATGTTATATTTTCTAGAGTTTGGACAGAAAGTCCCAACAACTGGTATTCTGATCATCTGCATAAGCCAAATTTTTGGAACAGTTACTGCCCCTCCTCCTATTTGATGCTCATGCATGCAAATACTGAAGGTCATTAGAAATTAATTTTCCTTGACTGCAAAATAGATGGGGATTCATCAACTGTATTGATTTTTGTCATGTGTGTGTATATGTGTAGCTCTTTTGACAATTATTCATTAAATAAACCATGGTTTCATTCCTGTGAACCAAATTTTACTTGCAGTTTCCTTCATCATAACTGTAAACTTTCCTTGTCACTGTTTTTCCTCATGTGGAATATCTTACAGCCAGCAGGGTGGTTAATTAACACATAATCCAGGAGCCAAAGATGAAGCTGGTGGGGGAGCCTAAAGAAAACAGGATCTTCATCAGGAATGGATGTGTGCTTGCCTGGGAGCTTATGGACAGACAGCCCTTAGCAGACAGCTAAAAGCACATGCAAACTCAAAGAACTCCTAAGGCAAGAAAAAAAGCAGCTGGTGCACACCAAATACCTGAAAGAAATTTGGGAGGGAAAAAAAGGAAAAATAAAACCTCACTAATTTTATAGAAAAGACACATTCTATAGCCCAGTGTCTACCTTTCTGACGCTAATTATCATCCAGCAGGTTGGCTGGACTGGGTGGAATCTGTTGGGGGTTTGTGAGCATGTTTATCTTAATTGCCTTCATGTAGTTGTGGAGTTATTTGATTTGATCTTGAGATAACTAATGCCTGATCTTTTTTGTGCTTTTATGACAGGTAGGAAGGGCTCCCAGAGCAGGGAATGAATTGTATCTGTGCACAAAGTCATGGAAAACGTTCTCAAGGCCAGAACAAAGTCAGGTGTTAAATCTCATAAAGAAATAGTCAAATTCTGCATCTAATGACTTACCATGTAAACTAGTAGTCAAATGAGATGGTATCAATTTCTGTGGTTTATGAGCACCACAGAGATGCTTCATAAAAGGAAGAATAATATGATTAAAATGAAGTAAAACATCATAAAAAACATAACTTTTAAGTTTCATTGTTCCAACACTGGGACTTCTAGAACTACTTAAAATAAAATAATCTTAGCACATATTGCTTTCCACTGTAAATACACACACAGAAATTAATACTCCTAGAAACTAGCATTTTCCTGAACAACAAAAGCATAATTGATCGTCAGCCAGCTTCATCACCCAAGCAAACCCTCTGCCGAATCACTCAGCTGCTCCAGGTTCATTACTCGATGTGCTAATGCCCTATACAATAAACACAACAAATGAAATATGGAATTACTCTAACCACAAATCATTGCTAATTGGTAATCCTCAGCATAGCAAGATATAAGGAAGAAATATCACTCTGAATAGCTTCCTGCAAAGTTATCCCTGGACACACTTTCAGGTCTGCATCCTCCCTGCCACAGAGGAGCAGAAGCTCAGAGAGGTCACTGGGATTGCTCTTCCCATTCATCACATCTCACCTGTCCTGAGTTTCATCATTCCATGCTATATCAAATCATTTCAATTTCAGTGAACTTAATTGCGAAATTTTATCTTGAGTTTATTTCCCTATTGATTATTTGTTCTTAAATTCCATGCTGATCCATGATCATTGTCTAAAACAGCTCTTCAACTCTGTATTGGCTGAACCCCACAGATTATTATTGAAAACACAGTTTAAACAATACTGAAGTTATTTTAATTTACCCATTTACAGGTTGTCTAGCTCTTAGTTTAGTTTTCTTTTCGCATGCAAAACAGCCTGAGGACTTAATAAGCTGTTTCCAGTTTTCATTGCGGTTCAGATTGTGCCACCTTTACTACACACAGTCCCTGCCATATAGATCATTTAATCATTCTGAGGATGAGAGCACTGCATCAGTGGCCCATGAGGGCTTCTGGAGCAACACAGTCCATTTGCAAACCCTTGTGCCTTATACACTAGAGTCCCCAAAGCTCCTCTTAAGTATTTTGAAAAGGCACTTTGTGTCTCCCATCAAAGCTGCTATTTAATTTCCAACTGGATTTAAATTAACATATTTTATTAATCTAGCAACATTTAATTCTGAAGAAGAAATCAACCTCTTCTGAAAATTGCAGTGTGGCTACTATGAAACTCTCCTGGCTGTGCTCATGAACAGGAGCAGATCTTTTTGTCATCTCAGACATGCTCAGAGGATAACGAAGACAAAGCCCAAGAGATGCACAAGTGAATGGACAAGATTTTTTCCACATATTAGCTATAAAAATGCAGCTTACATAGAGCAGTGTTCCAGGCACCAGTGAAGTAGAATTACCAGCAGAGTTAATCTAGGGGCAAAGTGTCTTAATGTTAAGCATATAAAAAGAGAAATTAGCCACACCTGTGTGTGGACAGGATATTAGTGCCTGGCTTGGCAGGGCAGTTTATAATTCTGTCATTCTCACTGGAAGGTAAAAAGCCCCACATTAGAGCTCATTCAGGATTTGCTGACAAAACTTCATCTCTCCTCCCTGCTCTACTTATTTCTCCGGTAGGAAAAAATAAATGGGTGGGAGGGTTGAAGTGGAAACCTTTCCCAGCAATGTATAAGACATGGGTGACTATTCCAGCACAAAGTGGCTCTGCAGGGGCATAGTCCTGCCCAGATTGCCCAGGGAAAGCACACAGAACTCCTAGTCTAACATCTCTGCATCACCAAGGTAAAACCCTAACTGCCAGGGTCTATGTTTCTCTGTATCTCCTTTAAAAATTTCTGTTTCCCTGTGGTAATTAGATTCACTTTTTGCTGTTACCCATTCGATGTGTTCCTCACATGAGCACTGACTGCCATCCCCTCTGGTTTTAAGATTTAAAAGGCGAAAACATAGAGATTGCTGGCTCAGCACTGTTATTTCAATATAGTGTTTTCCCTAGAGAAACATCAGCACACCAGGTAAAAAATAACCCTTAGAAATGGGCGGCCTTTGATTAAGCTTTTTTCTTGTCAGACCATAAGAATAACCTTTGCCAGCCCTGTAGCTGCACACCAGCATTCCCAGTCCAGGGTGTTGCAGTGTCTCTGAGCTCAACACAAGTCTGTTCCCCCCCTTCCAAAGTCAGGGATATCCCAAGAGTTGAGAAGTCTTGCGGAAAATTCTGCCACATTTTAATTTACCAAAGCAGCTGGCACTGGTCCTTTGCCATAAGATAACTGGTTGTCCTGAGGGTCTGCCAGACCCAGGGTTTCCAGCTGCAGCCCCAGCCCCCAGGAGCCTTCACGTTGGTTGATAAAGTCGTCCCCATCATGACTCTCACTTTGTCAAGTGACAAGTATCACATACATCTGTTCTCCCTGCCAGGACTACTTATTGCTGGGTTTGGAAACACAAAGTGAAAGTCCATAGTTAACCCAGTTCCCCAGAAGACTGGGACCTCCACACCTTCCAAATTAGGGTAATATCAAATCATAACATGTTTGAGATTTGCCCGCATTTGGATTTATGGATGACCATCAGCCCTAAATACAGGCATGGGACCTCGTGTTTGACTGACTTCAGCTCTACTCTAATTAAGTGTTTAGGATGATGACCAGAATCCCAAGACCTTTATCCTCATAAATCTTCTGGATTTTAATAGTGAAAACTTCTACTAGAAGAATTAAGCAAGTCAATTTTATAGCAAAGGCAAATCAAATCTGCTGTAATTAATTCAAATTAACACACCCACGAGCTGCTGAAGCCTATCATTGGTAAGGTGTCGCTTCAGGGATGACTGCAAAAACATTCAAATACAAGTCATCATTAAGAACTTTAAGCATTTCACAAGAATCTGAAAGTAACCTGCACAAAAGCAGGCTGGATTAGAGAAACCCAGATGTTCTCTTTCTGTGGAACTTTATTATTAACAGGGTCAACAAAGCAAAACAGTTCCCTGTAAATCTGATTATTTAACATTACTTTTATCTGTTCAATATTAAGCCTCTATGGAGAATTACTGGAGTGTATCCCGTGGCACATATGGCCTGCAATAGGAAAGGATACCTCTGAAACTCTGAATAGCACAATGACATCCAGGAAATTAGAAAGGAATCTGGATTGCAGTTACAACCTTCACTGTCTTACTTTTTCTCTAGGAAAGCACAGTGTCCAGCATGGATATTTAATATGATCAGGTACTTGTGACAGAAAATATCAAAGCAGCAGCTCTAAGGCCAAAAAAACTTACCCTTAGACAACAAAATTATTATTTAAATGCTGAAAATTACAATTTTGATGTTAGAATGTGAATATGGCCCAACTATTTCTGGACAAGGTTGCTGGAAATGGAGGCCAGGGAGCAATTTTGGAACATTAGGTTGTGGAACAGGCTCATAGACTATTGCTGGAGCACAATCAAGATTTTCTGAGCTGTCAAATGCTAAATAGTTAATTGTACAGAGAGGGAGAATAGCCAATGTTCCTGGGTGCAGAAGAGGATATTGCTGGATAAATACTATGCACAACTACCCTGACACAATCGTGGACCGAGCTGGGGTAGATCTTGTCTGCAGCCCAACATGAATGCTTGGCACCAACTCGTTGCTGTAAGAACACTGTTTTGGGCTTGATGTACATGTGAGAATTCTACTTCTAATATAACAAAAAAAGGTCACATTTGCCACTATGCAAAAAAAAAGATTTGGCTTCATTTGATCATGAAGTCCTGCCAGAGTTCCAGAGAGGTAGTAGAGAGAAGTGAAATTGAATGGTAAGTGTCCAGAGAACCCAACGACTGGTTAGAACCAGGAAACCTTGCCAGCAGAAAAAGCACAACAGCCACTCACTGATGTTACCAGCCCTCACTTCCCCTAAAGAAGCTGGCTATTCACGCAGAGATTCACAAGAGAAAGATGTGCTGGTGTGTTGAGGCTGGACACCCAGCTCTGCTCTGTGCCAGCCATGCATCAGCCACCTTTCTCCTTAACCAGGAACCGAGGCTGATCTGGAGATGTTTTACATTACATGAACTCCACAAGGGCCAAAACGCCCACTGGCACGGCAGAACTGGGCAGGAAGATGCCTGTGACAGGGCAGGGAGCCTGAGCAAAGAGAGGCAGGTTTTCTACAGGCTCTCTTCAAACGTAAATGGCACTTCTGTAAGCGATTCTAAATGACACCGCCCTCCCTCCTCCCCTTGCTCCCAATTGCCTACTTACATTAGCATTTGCCAGCTGTCAAGCTCTTGCTCAGTTCCAGGGAAGTGTCTTGGATTTTCTCCTCTTTCAGTGATTATGTTGAACTGCTGGGATCAGCTCCTGGTGACACTGGATTTGCCAGATTACTCTCTGCTTTTTTTCTTATCTTCCCATCCCCTTCTCCTTACTAGCTTGAACCAATGCAAAGCCCAGCACAGACACGATGCTCTCCAGCAGGACACAGGAATGACAACCAGCCCTCCTCAAGACTGTCTCCTGACAGAGAGCTGAGGCTACTTGTAACAAAAACAACTTTTAGAGACTCTGAGCACTCACATCACTTATCCAAGAGATCTTACAGACTTCACATCTTCAAGAGCTGTCTAAAGCAGAGATGAAAACAAGCCATCTCCTTCTGCTTTAGAAGAATGGTCAGGCTGTCTCTGATCAGCAGTTCTTCTAGCCCACCACCCTGCCCCTAACACCAAATAGTTGTGGATGTCTACAGAAAAGCTTAGGAACAGGACAAACACACAGTAATTGCCTGGGGTGCTTTGAAGGGCCCCAGTAATCTGGGTTTAGAGACTTTTGGTCTCCTGGTGTGTAACAGCCCTTGCTGCATCACTCTGCCATGAACTCATCTAATTGGTTTTTGTGCCATGAACTCAACTAATTGTTTTTTGAGCCACTTAAAGCACCATTTGGCCACCTCAGCCTCCCACAGCAACGAGTGCCACAGAGAAACAACGTGTTGGGAGAGGGAACAGCTCACTGGTTTATGCTGATGAGATCTCCAGGTGCAACTGAGGTCACTCTCTCCTGCAAAAGCCCTGTGCATTCAGCAAGGGCACCACTTGCCTTACTAACCTCCAAGCTCCAAGAAAAGCCCAGCTGTGTGGCCTCACCCACATGTACCAGCCCCAGCACAACTTTTGGGCAGAAAAAATTGTTAGAGGTTAGAATGAGATCAGAGCCCCAACATGATTCATAATAATTGACCAAAAATTAGACATGGTTCAAGTTTTCCTCTCTCCTGGATCCCATAGCTCAGCAAATGCATTTGAATGAGTCTCTAAGCATGTAGCTTATCTGAACACCTCTGAACCACTTTAGGATCAGAAAATTTTAGCAAAAAAAGCAGGCATGTAGATGCAAGATGTATGTAGGCTTGTAGACATCCATCCATTTCACTCTTGCGTTTTTTAAAATCATTTTCTCCTAGAACCCAACTTAGCAACTGCAGCAGAGACTTGGTGTTTTTATGCAAATTGTCAAATTTACAAAAATGTTGAGCTGAACTGGGATTTGAAGGGAAGGCTTCCTTTCTATTCCTCCTGCCATTTAAACACTAAGCAGGCATACACTGGTAGAAGCAGCAAGAAATAGATCCAAAACTTCATAATTGTCAAAATTGAATTCTGAAGAATAGGGTATTGAGAGAGAGCCAGCCAGTGCAGCCTGAGTATCACAAGTCTGGGCACTCACCTAGGGCTTCAGAAAATCAGGTTTAGATAACAAACTTTCCTGGTGAATGCCATAACCCTTGTTCTTTGCCAAAGCTAGAATTCTCTGATGAAAGTTTTGGGCCAGATAAATGAATATTTTCTGATGAGAAACTGTTTTGCTGAAAGTTTCTGACTATCCCTCTTTATCACACAGCACCCAGGCATGGGATCACAGCCTTTGCCAGGGAACACACTCCTGCTCCATGACACTCAGACCAGGCCAGGCCGCAAAAATTAATTTACTGTAAGTTACTGATAGTGTCACTGATGTTTTGTCATTCCCAGGCTGGTATGTATTTAGTCTGATTTAACAGCTAACATCTTGGGTCTCATTTTTAATTGCACTTTGAGTGTAGCTGCCTGGTTATTTGTATTGGTGTGCAAATCAGGTCATAAACTGTCATTCAGACAGTTACCATCACAAGCATCACACCCAATTAATCAGGTTCTCCATTAAATAAATTTTTTAGCAAGTTGTGTGTATTGTAGTTCTGATATGCCCTGCCAGCAAGGTATTTAACATACCTGCCCTGAGTCCAATGTCCTTCTTTTGAATCCTTTTAAGGAACAAGAATAGATTCATCACAATTGTGACATTAGCAAATATGGAGACTGCAGAGACTACATGAAATAAATTGGAAATGGCAGGCTATGGCACTTGAATTGACAATGCAGGAACCACTGGGCCTGTCACATCATTGCTGGGAGAATTGACACTGCACCTCAGCATTAACAACTACAGCCTCATCAGCTGTGTGAGGTGGGAATTCAGCTGCAGTGTCACCTCCACACAGCCCAGCTCAGGCAAATTAAGAGATTTGAGCCATGCCATGGTGGGAGATCTCATAACCTCTCTGCTGCTCAGCCTGCCATGAACTTCACCTCCTACTTTAAATGTGGGTTTTCTCTGTAAACACCTCACACACACGGCAGCACCAGCCTGTCAGAGTTGCCTTCATGAGCAGAATGACCTGCAATCCAAAAAGCTCTTGACCTGATCTTTGGCTTCATGCAAGAATGGTGAAAAAAAAAGAAAAAGCTTACACTAAGGACTAACATTAAAACATATAAAATAGATTACTTAATTTAAACAAGAAATTGAATAAATAGGCAACCTCTTAATATGTTTCTAATCTAGAAGCCAAGAAGAGAGTGGCATTTCCAGATATTTTATCTCAGCTGTGAAACAAGGTGAACCAGAAGGAAGCACGACCTTGGCATTATGCAGACAGAGGCTGCAGATCCAGAGCACAGTCATGTCCACAAATGACCACCATCAGCTCTATGCTGCCAGCACAGACTGCCCTTAGCAGACTCACCTTCCCTGCTGCAAGTGGAGCAGGCTCTGAGGTTCACCCAGAGGTGCCATTCCCTGGGTTTCTGTGGAGGAGGATGCCCCATGGCTCTGCAGGAGGCACAGACCCACTGGAAAAATCATTGTCTGCAAAAAGACCAGGTAAAACAGCCAAGCATTACATGTGTAGTCTGAAATAAGAAGGTGGGAAACGACCAACAGATTTCCCAAGCAAATCACGGCAAACCAATTTGTCAGGATAATTAGCACAGAGCCAAAGGGGAGCGGTAGATGTGATATATCTTGGCTCAGGAAGGCTTGTGACACTGTCCCATTTAACTTTCACATGAGCAAAATGAGGAAATGGAAGCTAAATGAAAATTTACCACAAATCTACATTCTTGAAATTATTATCTGCAGCTCAGTGTTGAACACAGCCCTGTCCTGTAGCCCATTGTTCTGCTGGCAGAATGGCTAGTTCACATATGAAATCACCAATGCATGGTTAAAAAGCAGTGTATCATTCTGGGCAACAGCATCATAGCTCAGGATGACATCTTCAGGTAGGAGAACTCACCCAACATCCCCATGGTAAAGGTCAATAAAGCCACCTGTTCAAGACCACAACCCAACAATCATCCCTTTTCTTCTCAGAGGATGAAACAGTCTCTTTGCAAAACCTGCTGAGCCTGTCTTGATGGATTCTCCTTGCAATTAAAACTAAGGGAGCATTTCCAGCAACAGCTGGGTATCATTGTGCTTCATTTCCAGATGGATGGTGATGCACCTCGCTCCTCTGTGCTGCTGGTTCCTGAGGGACCTGGATGTTTACCTTTATCTCCAAATTTGGGCTACAAGCCTTTAAATTGTTGCAAGTGAGACTAAGTCTTACAAAAATCCAAGTTCTTTCCCAAATTTTAACCCTACACTTAAGTCCTTCCATTTGTAGTGAGTGTATTTTTTTACCTTTTAGCATGATATTGCTTTTAAAGTACCACAAACACCATTTCTAAAGATAAATAATTTAAAGAAAAGCAAATAGATGCTTTATGAGAGTAACCAGCTGCTCAGCCACCCGGCAGGCCATGTAGACTGGGGGTAGTGGAGGACTGTGTGTCAACCTGATTGCCCACTAAAGAGGCCCATATTCAAATGCCACAATCAAAGCTCTCTGGAGAATTAAGCATTGTACCCACGTGTAATATGTCAGTTATTTGCCAGTAGGGGAAACACTGTAAGAAGTGAATGAGTTTTACTCTGTTCAGTGACATTACTAATGACTCATGCAGGATTATGGGTAACAAACCTTTGAAATGAGAGGTTGAGTTGTACACTACATTATACATCTGAATTTCATGGTATATTAGTGACAGTGATTGGTAATACAATATGATGGGGAATTGCTAACATCAGAGAGAAGTTAATACGATGCACTGCAATTTCTCAGAGAGTCCCATACTTTTTCTAGCGCCACCCATAATCTGCTCATTACAGTTTGGCAAAGAGCAATCCCTCTCATGAAGTGAGGGGCACCAGTGCTCTGACAGCTGGTCATAAATTTGAACAGAAGATACGCAATCTGAAATGTTCATGTTTCCATGGATCGTTACCCGATTGTATCTCCTCTAAGAAGCAGGTGATTTTTTAACATCCTGCCACAGTTTATTTCTGCTGATATTTTCTCTCTTCAGATAAATCTGATGCCAGCTTAAGTCTTGGAGCACTTCTTCCCCATTTTGTTCTATTAAAATGGCTGATACAGTCTACACGCATGTTAACTAAACACCAGTTAATGGAGCGTAACTAAGAAGAATTAATATATTTACCAAAAAAAGTACTTCTAGACATTAAAATTAGAGTAAAATGTCTCACATAAGGCATTAAAATTACAATCGTGACCACAGATTTATGTTTAGGGATTCTGGCAAATCACAGGGCCACACGTGTCTCCTCAGTCACTCCAGTTGCAAATAACACAAGCAAATGTTTAAACCCTACTTGACAATAACCTGCAATCTTCTGTGGCTATTTTACAAGGCTGGTAAATATCCATCTGACCTTCTCCATTTGTACAAGATTTGGTGTTTCCTGCAGGAAGTGCCCATGAATACAGAAGAGTCATGGACACCTAGGGGGTCCCTGAAGACCAAACCCCACATACCCATAAAGCAGATGCACCAAAAGCACTACCTTCACATGGAACTGGAAATGGGAAGTCATTCCAAGGACAAGGTGGGAACACCAGTCTCCATGCCTTGTCCACACTCACACCAAATCCAGCAGTGCTTCACTACCATCAGGTGCCTCAGTGCTTGCATGTGTCAGGCCTGCTCAGCAGCATGGTCTGAGACTGCAGCAAAGTCACTCTTCCACAGTCACCCACTTCTCCACATATCCTCTCCTCTTCTACCACCAGTCTGTTCTGTGCATCCACACCTCAGCAACCAAACACCTCCCAGAACTCTTCATGGAAATTCTGCAACACAAAGGGGTCTTCATCTCTCCCAAAGGTTCCTGGTGATGCCTCCAGATAAGCAGCAGACAGAAGAATGACACATCCTGCAACTGATCCAGCTCAGGACCTGTGCCAAAGAAATGGGTTTAAAGAATGCATATTTGTTTTAATCTTGGTTTTGCTGGAGAAGGTCTTGGAGTGAGGCCCAAACACTTTGTGTGGCAAGCCCACTGAAAACCATAGCTGTGATTCCATCAGCAGGAGGACAGGAACTGGATGGTAATGATGACAAGTGAATGGAAGAAACTATCTCCCTCCAGCATTAAATTCAAGCCCTGACCTTTTCCAACATAATGACTAACTCAACCTTTACATAATAATGTGTGTGATATTTGGAGAGTATAACATATGTGTCATTTTAATTAATTGAACAGAAATAGATTCACAGAAGAAAAATGAATTAACCAATCAGCAATCACCTTTCTATCTATTTGATGTCAGAATAATTAGTTTATTCTCGTAATCTCTTGACCCCTCTAGAAATCATAACCTTGCTGACCTCTTTGAGAATAGGCACTCATTTGAATAGCACTGTAATTGTGCTCTGGGTGCATTATCATCTAGTTTCATTTTTATTAAGGTAATTTTATCCCTTCTTATTATGTCCCTCCCTGAAAGGCTGACCCAAACCCTGTGAAAGACTTCAGGACTTGGCTGAGTAGCATCAGTATACTTTGGATCAAGACCATGGCCAGCAGAATCCTTCCTCCTAGAGAGTGGGCTGGTTTTGTTAGCTGGAGGATCAGCAGTGATTTTACCACCACTCTGTCCATGGACAGCAGTATTCCTACATATGTCCTGACATTGGCAGCTGCAGACTGTTACCAACCGGCAAATGCTTAAACAAAACCACAATTTGTTCCAGAATGATAAAATGACCCTACAAAGTGAATTACACTGTGAAAAATAAATGTAAAACACTGTGTAGATGCACAAATGATTATTTCATTATCTGGCCAATGTAAGAACGACAGATACAAATTGTTCCAATCATAGAGTGATGAAAGAGTAATGAACAATGGGTTCTTGAATGAGCACAGGAAGAAAATAATGAATTGCAGTTTAAATGAAATCAGGAGTCAATGGACTGGATCACAGACTGTCCTTCAGACATAGGAATTCTGCATTAGTTAAACACTGTCATTTGGAGAAACGTCCTTTAAGAAGAAGGAATCTAAATGGGTCAGAGAAAGAGACAAATATGATAGGGCTAGACACTGGCTGCCTTTAAGTAAGCTGGACTGGAGCACCCTCTTTCCTGATGCTTTGGGAATTAACACAGATCTACTAGAGATTAGCATCTTCCACTCTGTAAGGTTAACAGATCATTGATACTTTTTGTTTCCCTGATTTAACCTTGCTTTTCCTCTACTACTCAGTTACTTTGATGCAACATCTGAGGAGATCTCTACATAGAATTTGGGCACAGAATGAAGACCAAGACACTAAAGCTTCTGGGAAAGAAAGTGTCAGCTATGTAGAAATAACACAGATGGCAGAAGCGCTACTTATTTTTTTGCTGGAAAACTTTCTGCAATAGATGGATTTTGCTTCTTTTCTTTTGTTTCATACCAATAAACCAGGAATAAGTCAAGGATTTCTAACATTGTTGTCAAAGAAACATGTCACATTACATGTATCACAGCTATCCATCACATTGCACAGCATCTCGTTAGCTCTGTACCGAAACTACATTTCTCTCAAGAGTGCAGGACGTCTGACCATTTTAGCTCTCTGTACAGAATTTCTTTACACTCTGTGAAGACAACTTAGAAATGAGCACAAACTACTTGGTGTCACAGGTGGGGCTCAAAGAATCTCAAACACCAGCTCACCCCTCCTGCTGCTCTGTCCCTGCCATGGCCAGTGCAGCACCTGCCCTCCTGTCCCTCACACAATACCAAGTACAAAAGAGAGTGACAGCTCTTCAAGCCATATATGCCTCAGAAAAAGACATGGTGCCCTGGGATGAGCATCCCCGAGGGAAAGGTCGTCTTTCATCCCTTGGTGCTCAATAGACTCGAGACATTTGAAAACTATAAAGTCCCAAATCCAACAAGGAGGACCAGCTTCAAAAGCCACAGAGTGGTGGCAACAAAGTGAAAAGCAGGGAAAAACAGGTTTTGCTTGCCTTGTGGGCAGATATATTTATAGGAGAAAAAAGCTATAGAATAGAGGTGGCATCTGTGCTGTGTGACTTTCAGTGACTGAAAGGCCACCTGCTTGGGTCTAGTTCAATGAAATCTTCTGCAAAGGGTTCTCCCCTGCAAGGTCAAGGTAAATGTCATGTGCCTGTTATGTACACATCAGCCAACATCCATAAAACATTACTCATCACAGTGTGTGGGCAGCCTGTCCAGCCACAATCAGACCACAACCAGACTTATCACACACAGCCCCTCACTCTTGCTCTAATGAGATTTCTACAACGGATCCTGGTGTTAAGCACACCAGCCCCTCAGCAAACATCCCTGCAACTCCATCAGGGAGTCCATAGCTGCTGAGACAGTCCAGGAAAACCAGGGCAACTCACGACAGGCACAAGCAGAATTTAATGTACAGAGAACAGGGGTAAAATACCTTCCTGGGGATTTTCTTCTGGATATTCTAAACCTTTCCTCATTGACTCAGAGAGACAGAACTCTCCTCATCTGACAGATGAGTTTTACAAAACATGATAAGGATTGCAAACTCCAGAGTATTTTGGTTCCCCTACAAGCCTGATATAGCGATAAAACCGTGCTGCATTTCCATGGAGTGAGGAAACGCTGAGAACAGGTTCTCCTCTCCCACTGTGCTGTCTCTGGAGAGGTGGTTTAAGGCACAGCTGCCTCCCCCTGCCCTTGTGCCGGGGACTTACCCACTTCCAGCTCTCTCCCTGACAAAAGCTTCAAAACAAGGAGACTCCACTCCTTTAGAGTTTGATAAACAGTTCCCTATAGGGCTGTTTTGTGAAAAACCCCACCTGTGGACCCAAAATCAAGATGATGCAATGCATTAAGTTACCAGTGGTTTGCTGTCAGACCTCTTAGATGATTTTAGGTCTCAGATCATCTGTAGCATAACATGGTATGGTCTTTCATGGTATCTTACAACCATTGTGGTGTCGGCAGTTCATTCAGACAAGTAGACAGTTCAAACATCTGGCTCTGAAGAGACACTCAGCCACCACCTGGGATCTGAAACCAGACTGAGAATATTCCCTCATGCACATTGCAGAGAGCCCTACTCCTGTCCAACAGTCAGATCACTGCCTGCAAAAATCCACAGCAAGCCTGGGTGACTGGAGAGGTGTCCCTGCCCCTGGAAGAGAGACTGGAACTACATCGTCTTTAAGGTACTTTCCAACTCCAAAAATTCTAGGATTCTATGGTCTCTACCCATGACCAAGCAGCGTTGCTGCTAGGAGCCCCTTTGAATGACACCCACATGCCCCAGTCCAGAGCCCACACCTTGTGCTGTTCAGACCTGGGAGTTGAAGCAAACAGATAAAAACTGTGAGTCTCACAGCCAGACACTCAATCTGTGCCACCAACCCTTCTGACTGTCCAAATTTTCCCATGTGTGGTGCTTGCCAGTTCAAGTAACACCTCGACAGGCAGGAGCTGCTTGCCAAACCTGCCCCCATCATTACAGATTTTGGAAATAACCACAAATGCCTCCTTGCCTTGCTAACTGTGAGTGCTATACCAGCAAGCTGTTGGGAGCAGCAAGATGACAGCATAGGTTGCAAGACTGCAGGAGGGAGAGGATGAATACCAGGAACCAGCCTCTTCCCTAAGAGCAAGCCACAGCAGCAAAGCACCTGGAAAACAGTTAACAGAAAAAAACCCGTTCAGTGCACAGGATGGAGAGTACAGCATTGCTTCTGCTGGGTGATACAGGGAGCAGTGAGTGCTGGAGACAGGGGGGTTTGCAGGCTGAGCCAGATGGACATGCCTAGTACTGCAGGGCTCTCGGTGGGTGTGGGTTGGCTGGGCCGGGTTTGCTCTGTCCTTGCTTACTGTGCATAGCTGCACAAGGAATGGATGTGCCTGTTAAAATCCATCCAGGTCATTTGTCTCTCTAACTGGCAGTGAGGATCCACATCTCAGCAATACGCTGCAGTTCCTCGTATTTGCTCTGGATGCTCCTCCACACATTCAGTTCAGTGTTTTCAGACTCTGAGGCAGATGCATTGGATTGATTCTGATGTAACTCTCATAGTTACCTACAGTGAATAATGGTCTCAGTGCAAACCTAGGAAGCAGACATGGAGGCATAGACTTTGCTGCATTACACAATGGCTTCCCATGGACTTTATGTGATTGCAGGGCATGGTCCCTCATTCTGGCTTGATGTTTGATAAATAGGAGCTTCAATTACCCAGTTGAGCATCAAAGGACAAACACGTGGTCAGCAAGTGAGCACAGTTTCACTGAAGCCATCACTGATTGCATCACAATGATTTGGGTTTCAGTGTTCCATGTGATAAACTATTTCACTCAAACTTGGCTGCTTACCACATAAATTTGCATGAGATTCCAAAATTTCATCAGAGAAAAAAAAGTGCACTGCTCACAGTGCTCCATGAGGGGCCCAGCATGGCCCTTATCATTTGAAGGGCATTTAATTCAGAACCTCGAGATGATGAGAGTGGGCTTTCATCACTCAGCATCTCCTGACTCCTACACCTTTTTCTTTCCTTTCTTATCATTACATTAACACTTTTGTGTTATGGAATATTTATGAGGCACACCACATGCTTAATGGTTTCTTCCTTCATTTGCAGCTACCCTGCATTAATACAAGACTCACAGTATTCAATCTGAAATCCATCACGGATTCCCAGGCTTAAAATCACCACCACTTTTAATGAGAAAGGAAATCTGTAAATCCAACTTGCAAAAACAAAGCTGTATGGGGGAAGCATGAGCAGTGCAACTGCATCCTTCACTTTAAAAACATCTGGAAGAAAACTTCTGTTATTTGAACTAATTCTAAAGCTGTGAATTACAAAGTAACTCTCTGTCCTAAATCTTTGCCAAAAGTTGCCCAAAATAGATAACAGCATGTCATGGTGCATTCCTCTCCCTGCTGCCTATCCTGCAATGCAGGGATACATGAATGAGGTGAGATGTCAGGTGGATTAGAGCTGGCCTTGGCACCCTGGTGGTACCCAAACGACTCCTTATCTACGTACTTGTGGGAGTAAGAGATCAGCTGAAGACCAGGTATCCATTATGGTGTATATATGTTTAGGTCTCATTTGCAGGGTGTGAGCTGTAGGCACCACTAGATGCAGGTAAATACTGTTCCTCAACCTTGTCACATCTCAGTGCACCAGCAAACCTCCAAGCATGTTATGTCACTGGGGCAGCATGGACCACCCTCAGTAAGGGAATGCTCTGCCAGATGTGACTGATAAGCTATTGCTGCCAGCTGATGAGATCCCTCAGAGTTCTCCAATATGTTTCTGTTGATAGAAATCATCCTTCGCTACCAATATTTCCTCATTTTTATCTCCTACACACACATGTGCACAAAAGTTAAGCCTGAATATTAACAGAAGATACAAATCCTGCTGCTAAAGAGACCACTGCAACCCCATATAAATCAATCCAATTGCATGAAGAAACAGCCCAACATTTAGTGCCATTTAGCTGCCAGATGTGCGCTGAAAATAAACATGAAGGTGGAAAGACAAGCTGATGCTTCATCAAATAACTAAAAAATGAAATTAGTAGGTTGCACTTTCCTGAAAGACCTCTGGAAGCCTTTGAGTCCAGGCCTTCTTGGAAATACATCAATGAAGACCCAATGGGGTCAGCAGAACACCTCAGAATTTTCTGGTGGAGGATCTGAGTCTGTGTATTCACGCTGTGTTAAAGGCAAGTGTGCCTAAGTTTGTGTCTAGAAAGGAACCTCAGAACCAGCCACATGCACTTTTCCAGCTGCTTACAGCAAAGTCTCAGCACCAGTAACAGCAAATTTGAGCTCCCTCTATTCCTTCTATTGTCAGGCTCTATTTCAGCAAGGGACCTCAGGATATGCCTAACTTCCAGCTACAGCTTCTTGCCTTTGAAGATAATGGGGTAATCACACATTTAAAGTTAGATGTCTCTTCCTCTCCTGGGAAAAACGGTCCTTAATACCTCTGAGTTTAAAGAAGATCTGGCAATATTTCTACTCACCATCTCACAAAAGGCAGAATTTGCAGATTTAAGAGTGGAAGGCAATTTCCCCTTCTGTGTTCAGTAACAAAGAATAGTGCCGTAGGCTTTCCAACAGCCAATCCATTTGGTACTTCACTGACAAGGTTAAAACAGTCAGAAATATATTGTGTCATCCTTGGAACAGAGATTTTTTTCCTCATATGTAACTAATTTCTACTGAGATGTTGGTTAAGGAAAAAAGCATTTGATAACCTGAGTTTGCAACTGGTGGCAGTCACCAGGTGGGAAACAAAAGCAATTCAAACACAGGATAAATTGCTATTTGCCAAGCATTTGATTTCCAAGGAAATTAACACATTCAGTAGTTCAAAGGGAACCTGACAGTGCAGGAGAAGAGCTCAAGGACAGCATGTTGTTCCCAAGGTGTGTTCAGGTCAGAAATGGCGACTAAGGGGACGTCACAGTCTAAAGACAATCTAACCTGAGACAGCTTCATTCTCTAAATCCTGGGTGCACAACTGGTCAGAAATTAGGTGCCATCAACTCCAAAAGTACATTCCAAACAACTCTGGTTCTGTACTTCCCTGGATGTATGCAGGTCCTTTTGGCAGAGCTCCCACTGCCTATTTCATGGTGTGACACTGATGGGGAGTGGTAGCCAGCACCTGACTGAGTCTAGAGCCTGAGAGAAACTACAAAGTAAACCCGATGTCTGAATCACCACATGAAAAGAAGTAAGTAGAAGCTAACGGGGTAGTCTCCTCTACAGAGTTTCTGCTCAAAAATTGGAAAGGCTGCTGCAAACTTGGACCCTCGTTAGGGGAAAAGCCCTGAGGAAAGCAGAAGGGCTCAGGAGCACCACTTGGAATGTGCCCTGCTGCTCCACAAAGAAAATACTCCAGGTTTTGAGGGAAAGCAGCTCCAGCAGATGGCATTTTGGCAGGTCAGGCTGCTCAGCAGCACACTGCAAAAGAGTCCTCTGCCAGCACCATGCCACCCTCATCCAGTGCTTGGCCCTGACCACACTGCAGCATCTCATCTGCACAGCACAGATAATGCTCCCACAGCTGCCCACCTGGCACTTTGAACATGAGGCTCATGATTGTGCAAACCACCTCACACATAGGGACCCCCATGGAGCCACCCCCAGCATGCCAGCACCACCTCCCTGAGGAGCAGGTACCACCCACAGTGCCTGGATGTGCTGCAACCTGTCCCAGTCCCTGGCTAACCCGTGCCAAGGCTATTCCCCAGGCACTGCTGCTGCTCCCGGGTGGGTTGGAAGCAGCACAAGTTTGTGCTGGAAACATTCAGCTTCTGAAGAAAGCAACACTCCAAATCTCACAGCTTTCTGATCCCCCCCAGGGGAGACCAGCTCACACGCCTGGGCACATCTTGCACATTCAGCCAAGATTTTGTGTTGCATTATTTAATTTTTAAAAAAACATTGCATTTTGAAGCAAGGTTAATTATTTTCTCCTGCCTCTCCAAAGAATAAATAACACTGGCATTGGAAATGGATGGGGTCAAATGTGAAAATATGGTCATTTGGTGTGACCTTTGGAAAAAATAGTAGGAAACAGCAACCTTGGTAGAGTTTGAAAAGCCTGGCCCCTTTTGGGCTGCTTGTAGTAATTAGGTTATATGGGGCAGTGTCCTGGCAGAGCCTCAGCCTTATGTTTAACTTACACCAGGAAAACAAGGTGCAGTAGTGGTGAGAACAGGAGGAAGGTGCCTGCTGAATGAGTATGAACCCCACAAAGAGTGTTTAAGGTCCACCAACAAGCACAGAGCAGGGGGTTACCTCCTGCTGCAAGTGTACCCTATATGCCAGTATCTGGAGGCAGTGAGACATCCAAGGGAGTGAGCTCAGCCCTGAGTAGGGAAAAGAAATGTTAAAACCAGCCTCAGAAAGGCTGTGGATCAGCACAGATCCCAGTGCAAAGCAAGGTATGGTTGGTGCTGCCACCTCCCTAGGGGACTTTCCACAAAGAGACAAGCTGGGAAGCAGGAAATCACATCAGATGGGGGAGTGCTCAGGACTCCCCTAAGAAATCCTGCCCAAAGGGAGACCCCAAACCACCCCACATTTACTCAAGCTCACTGTTCTGGCTCACTATAGGCCTAACATGGATAGTGTTGCTGTATCCCTGAGATCTTTCACCCACACTACTGTCAGCTGCACTGCATCATCTCCAGGATCCTCAGGATCCTTGCACAGGGGACGACTGGGAGCTGCCTCCATGACACCAAGATTCAGACTGCATGACTTAAGCACAATTTAAGTGTGGAGCAGAAAAACTACATGCAGAACCAGCAATTGCAACACTGATTTTGGGCTGGCTTTGGCTGAAATTCAGCAGATCGACACCATCAGATTTTGTTGGTGTCTGAGACAGAACCCCCCTCGGCATTTTTAGATGACTTTGTGATAGTTATCTTCCCTTTCTACTATTTGCTTTACGCTTGGAAAAAAACTTATCTCAGGAGTCCTTTGAACATTAAAATTTATGCCATGCATGCTACTTTCTTCAAATATTTTAAAATATTCGAAACATAAGAACCTTGGCACAGTGCCCAGGCTCCTGCCTTTTCGGATAAAAGTTTCAGATAACTGACACTTCCAATTACCGTTTCTCCCTGAAGAGGTCATCTCTGCTCCGGCTCCAGAGCAGAGCAGTGGAGGTACTGGAGGTTCCCGAATTTCACAAAAGGTTAAAAAATCTGCACAGGTGCTAATTAAAGCCAACGCACTCTGTGTCTGACCTAGTTCTGAATTGCTTTCAGGAGGCTTTACCTGAGTATCTTTCAAACCACTTAAAAATTAAAATGGTTAATAATGTATCAGAGCCAAATGTTACCCAGGGGCCGGCTACGTGGAAGCTCAGTTTTGCTTGTGGATGTCATCCTTCGTAGTTACTGGGAGTAGGGAATGTTACCAGCCTGATTCTCTGCCTTTGCTCCCACTGTGCACATCTTTATGCCACTTATTGATGCTCCAAACCTTTTTGGCTGATTTCTGTAAATGCTGAATATCATGCTGGCCAAATAAGGAGGTAGAAGTTGGCTGAATTGTTCATCGGGTCCCCAACACATCCATCTGCACACTCAGACTCTGCCAGGAAAAACCTGTGTACTTCTACAATATCTGTATGGTTGTCTCCTCTGAAGGTTTAATTTCCTGAGATAAACAGCAGGGCATTTCCGGGCTGAGGAACAAGGGCTTAGAAATCTTCCCTTTTGCTTCTGCACCTTGCACTGACATCAGCTGAAATATTTATTCAAGAAAGTTTCATTTTACCATATTTTTTACTCGGCTGCCACTTAGTGGCAATGCAAAGTCATAGCTCAGGGAAAGGTACCGGCAAACTCACAGACTGCAAATCGATCTGGTATTCCAGTGACTCTTCCTGGGGCTGTGGGGCAGATTACTTGCTCAGTAATTCAGTTTTCACTCCACTTTTCATAGGTTATGAACTTTATGAAGCCTCATGTCATCTGAAAAAGCTCCAAAAACATCACAGCCACTATGAAGGCAACATTCACCTCTCACTGGTTTTTGTTAATAAAAGGTTGGTGGTGTTCACCAGCACTCACCTTGAAGGGACTTTTAGAAGTCAGGGTTGGAAGTGCTCACCTGTCCCTCAGACTCTCAGTAAGGCAGGTACAGCATTGCAGGTGAGTCTGCTGCTGTTGCACCATGAGAAGAGTCTGTCTTCTGAGGGTAAAACTATGTAGAAGTTTCTTGCTGAAAAACCAAACTTCTGCAAAGTGAAGTGAGCTGTTTCATAAACCCTAGCACCATATTTCATGGGAAATCCCAGCATGAGGTGAGGCCATGACCAAGCTCCCACTCGCCTACTTGCTGTTCCTCTGAAGCAGAACAGCTGATTTTTCAAGTTTCTGCTGAAATGTCAACATTTCCTATGGAAACAGTGAAAATAAATCATGGCCTTGTGATTTTATAGGGGACAATAACAGCAACAGGGTAATTATCACACCAGGACAGAATCTTAAAAAGCCAAGTGAGATTTTCAAGTGAGGGAGCTGGCACGCCTTCTGTGGAGGCTCTGTGTTCCACGTCTGGCATCCCTGAGACACACCAATTTTCATTTCCATAAGTTTCATTTCTGTCTTCATAATTGCATTGGAGATATCAGAAAAAGAAATTTTTTTTGTATTCTTCATGGAGGTGGAAGAGAAGGACCTGAAATTACAATGTACTGGAGCCTTCTCATTGCAAATTCTTGAAGTTTCTCTTGTTTTCTTTTCTTTTATAACCTGCATTGATTACTGTCAAGACAAATTTCTTGCTGTGAAATAGAAGTAAGTCCTTGTAACCAGGCCCTGAACTCAAAGTGACAGTCACATTATCTAATTAAAAAAAAAAAAGAAAAAAGCCAAGTTAAAAAAAGAAAAAATGGTAATATTCAAAGCCCACCTAAGCCCTCAATTTCACCTCTCACTCTAATCACAACTCCTCCAGCAGTAGATCTTGCAAAGTCACCTAAAGGACTCTCCTGCACCTGGGAGAATCCCTCGTGCAGTAACCCTGCACACACCAGGGTAGTGGCACTCTTGCAGGATAGGGTAGAAATTTCTACTGCCCTTCTCTCTACATCAAGCAAATTAAGGACACCTCAACCCCATTTGCTTGCTGTATCTGAACTCATTTGGAGATCTTGTCACACTGGGACCAGCTTGCAGGTCTGCTTTGCCCTGCATAGCATGAAATGACATCCTGGGGAGTGGAGAAGCTCCTGCCAGTCCATGTCCAGGGATGCTCTGGACCTCTAGGTTTGCTCTCTGCATGCATGGGGGCCCCTCATCAAGTCCATGGGGACCACAGCAGCACCCTGACATGGCAAGCCGAGAAATGAGTTGGAAGAAACCATTTTTTCTGCTGTGGATTTCTTTGTTATGAATTTTAATGGTACTTCAGACTAGTTCAGCTGCTGAGAGCAGGTGGCATCCCATTTGAACAGCTCTACCTGCACTGGCATTAAGATGAAATATTTACTTTTCATGCCTCTGCACTTTAAGCTGTGCTGCAGGAATCCAACTTTCAAAAACCCTGAGCCTGCATAGGCATCTATATCCCTTTTCATCCACTATCAATTACCTCCTTAAGGACACAATTTGCCAATGTTGCAGATGATTAAAGGCTCAGGAGCATGTGACAAGAGACAGCCAGGCGTGCCCTGCCATGGGACCATCCCCTGGCAAATGCAATGGAACCATGGCCAGGTTGACTTTGTGCTGTTGCCATATCTTTCTGAGGGGAAATGGCACTGAAGGTGCAGAAAGATCCTCGCAGCCAACCCATGGGAACCGCAGAGGCAGGGTCTGCTCTTCTGCTGCCAGCATGGTCAGCTCTCTTCCTCCCCAGGAGGCAACATTTTGCTCAGTGTACCTTGAAAAGCCCCATTGCATCTGGCACTTGCTGGTGGTCACCTCACAACCATCCCAGCCACCAGCCTGTCTGCAGCACGGGGAACAGGAGCAGAAGTTGGCTCTGGTGGCCACTTCCTCTTTGCCTTGTGATATAGCACAGAGTAACACATAGCAGAGCAATCTTCTTATAAATGACGTGAAAAGGCCTCTTCACGGCTTCTAAGTCTTTGCTGGACGAATTTCCAACTTACTTTAATCACTTTGAACCTTTAGAAAGAATCAAGTGGGATGTCTTGGCTGGTGCAGCTGGACATGGCTTTACAGCCAGCTATACCTAAGAGGAAGCAGGGAAATTAACAGTTTTGCTAATTGTTACATGTAGTTTATTTGGTCTAGGAAGAGCCATTTGACAGGCAGCTGCAGGAACAGGTAACATTTAGTTTGCTCCTTAACAGGCAGAGACAAGAGTAATTATATGGAATCAAAAACATAAACACACATAGAGTAAAAATAAATTACCCAAGAGGGGCAAAACACAAGCAAATTGTCTGTTGTGGCAATTCATACTTACAACATTTAAGGCACAACTAGTTACTGGGGGGGCTCTTGACCTAAAGATACTTTGCCTTCTTTGGGATGATACTTCAAAACACCTGCTGGCCCTGGGGATTTTTGCTTGCCCATGCCCTCAAGGGCAGAGGCACCAGGACGACCTGGGAATGCACTTGCAATGCCCATTTCATGGTCCCAATGCAAAGTTCAAGACACTGCAGGTGGGAGAGATTCCCCTGGCCAGCATCCCAAAGCCATGGGCTCTGCAGGACAGCTCTTTTTCCTTTGAGATAATATATCAGGGAAAATGGGATAACTGCATTTTTGTCAAAAGAGCAGTGTTAAAATTCTGCCATGCCAGCCTTGCCTTGCCCAGGGCAAGTAATTTTTTTGACAGGTGAATAAAATATCATTAGTTTCTCCACTGTCATCAATTATCAAAGTGAAGGCTGGGCGAGTAACCTCTCCAGACAGTCCTGGGGACTGCATTAGCCCCTGGTTTCTAAAGAAGCAGAGAGGGGCCAAGACAGGAGGCTCCCTTTATATCTAAATGCATGGGAGGCAGGCAGCTAAAACCTCTCCCCAACTTTGACTTTTTTCCCTAAGTGTTAGAAGCTGACAACAGCATAGAAATGGAGATTTCACGTTGTCACTCCAGCCTGGCCCTGCTATTTGTGGCCAGGTAGCCCAGGCTGGGCTAGATATTCTATCAGGGCATTGCTGAGAGCAGCAGCCTAAGTTAAGAGGAGAGAAAGACAAATCTGAAGCTTTTGTCCAAAGGTCACACACTTGAAGCTTCTTTCGCATTTGTGTGAGTTAATTTACTTTAAAAAAAAAAAAAAAGAAAAGAAAAATCTTCACAACAAAGAAAAATGAACAGAAATCTGTCCCTGAGACTGCCATGGCCGTGAACTTCCAAAGCTATTGTGATTTCAATAGAAGAATAGGAGACACTGCCATCGAAAATGCCATGGATATTGTAACAGATCATTGCCTAAATAGACCATAACAGCCCCCATTTCAATGGTTACTGAGAAACGAGTTAACCCCTTCCCATCTGAGCGCCTGCACAATCTCTGCATGACACATCAAAGGAGACACACCAGATAGCATGAATTTCACACCCTTTTTCTGCCCCTGTCAGCTCCTCTGAACTTCCCTGTCCCTCTCTTTTTCCACACCGTATCAGAGCCAGCCACAGGGCAAATCCTTTTAAGCACAGGCAGAAAACCTGGGGTGAGTGCATTGTCTCATCCCCCAGCCCTGCTCCCCAAACCACCCAGGAGAAGGTAGAGCCTTCCCCAAAGGTCTGGGGCTCAGAGGCAGTTGAAGTGCCAAAAATTAACAAAAAATATAGGATAGATAGATAGATAGATAGATAGATAGATAGATAGATAGATGGATAGATAGATGGATAGATAGATGGATAGATAGATGGATAGATAGATAGATAGATAGATAGATAGATAGATAGATAGATAGATAGATAGATAGATAGATAGATAATCTCTTTTAACTCACAGTGGCCCAAGTCCCAGATTGCTTCCAACTTTGAAAAGGCTTTCAAGGAAAACAAAACAAAACCACAAAAACGTCCAACCCAGACAAAACTAACTAAGAAACCCCACAACTCACCAAAAAAACCCCCAATGGTACTTTCTTTAAACAACAGCTCCTCTCCTCCAAGGAGGCTATTGCAGTAGGCCCTCACTAAGCTCCTTTTGAGGTCACACATTTAGCTTGTTCGTAAACACTTTGCCATATTCTTCCTCTGGGAACTCCTGAAATATTAAGCTAAACAACTTTCAAAATGTATCATGCCTCCCTGTCACCTTGATTTACATATTTTGGGGAGACAAAGAATAAAAGCAGGTTTCTTCAGAAAAAAAGGGCTATTTCCATAATGCTCCACATTAATTGAATCTCAATCCTTTAATTCTTTACTAATTGAATCTGGACCACATTTGTCATTACTTAGCACAGGACATATGCCAGCCTAATCAACGCTTGCAGAGCATCCTCCTGCTTTTCCTGCACCACAATCCAGGCAAGCACTGCTCTGGATTTGTGACATGCCTTCTTCACTTCTCAGGCATGCACACATGTTTTAGTATAAGTTCATGAATAAATATAAATATAGCATGCAAAACTCTCTAATTTCTCTTATTCAATTGTTCATCTTGTGTTTCTCTGAACTGATTTTTTCCTATGAAACACTGCTCTGTTATTCTCCAGCTGTTTGCTCTTTCATGACTTTAAAAGCTCTTTGCTACAGTCTTGCAGTCTCTTCTGCAGAGGAATATGAGTCAGAAACACAAGTGCTCCAGATTTTCATGGCGCAAGGATGCCTGGCACCAAGCTGGGACCTGTCTCCCTGCTGGAAGCCCACAGCCACAGCTCCAAGTCTCTGCTCAGCAATTTGCCCCCCAAAAGTACCACGGGCCACACAGGTAGAGGGACATTTCCCAGAGCTTCCAGCTGTTACTGGGCAGCTTTGAATTAAGAGACAATTGGCAAAGACAGCTACACTCTTTGGTGAGTCCTGTAGGAAATGGAGGTCCTGGAGAGGACAAGCCTTGGACTGAGAATTCATTAATCCTAATGAAAAGACCAAGAGTTCATTAATCCTGCACAATTCAGACTCCTCAGGATCTTCTGGGAAGCTTCTCAGCTACTTCTGGCATCTCAGGGAGAAACCCACCTGAGCACCTCTGGCTCAGCCCTGGGCACATCCCGAAGAGGGGCTGCTGTAGGATCAAAGCTCTTTGCAGCAGAGGGCAGCTGGACCAGTGGCTGCTTTGGGAGGTGCCACAGGGGTGACAGGGGTGCTGTCTGTGCCTGGCATGGGAAAATGCAGCACCCAGACAGGCAGGGATGCTCTCTGTGCCTGAGAAGGTAAATGCAGCCCAAGAGCAGGGCAGGGTGCTCTCAGTGCCTGGCATGGATGAGTGCAGCTCCCACATTGCAGCTACTTCATTGCTAAAGTCTGAGCATGATCAAGAAGACACCAACTAGGACATTATTTTCTTTTTGCTTCTGGGTTATACTTTCATTTAAATCCCATTATTTATGAGTCTTAATTATTTTCTCTTTTCCAGAAAATTCAGAGGAAAATAGTTATCCTGTAAACAAAAAGGCAACAGATTCAGAAAGTTGCCACAAAATGACTCCTTTAACCTCCTGTCCTGTTTCATGGAGGCCTTGGGAGAGCCCAGCACAATGAGAAGTAAAGCTACACTTTGCAGGGCTTCAGTGGCAATTTCCTCCCCATATGTTTCTCAAGACACTCTGTTAATTTAGTTTGTCTATAATGAATTCTGTCATTATTCCAAACATCCATTCTCATGACCTAGTCTTATAGCATATCACCACCAAGTATCTTTTTTTGGCTATACAATCTCCCTGGGGAACTGAAAATTGTCTCCGTCTGCAGCACAACTATGCTGGGGAGCAGCCTGGAAAACAGATCCGAGATTATTCCTTTCTGTGTCAGTCATTTAAGCCTCTTTGTGTTAAAGTTGACATTTGTCTCGATGCTGTCTCAATAGGCCCTGCTGGCTGGGTTTTATTCAGTGCTCTGAGCTGGGGGGAGAACTTGTCTCTTGTTTTACTTTCAGGCCATTATTGTGCCAAAGCGTGAAGGGAGGGAGCTGAATAACCACAAACAGGTGAGGCAGGGAGAGGCTTTCTGTCTCTGCTCTCAGCTTGCGAGAGCTGAGCTCTTTGGATGCCTTTCAAAGCCAGGAGAAGCCAAAAGCAATAATCCCCACCATGGGAGCAGGCAGGAAGGAAGGGTATCTGGTGTTGGCCAGAGATGTCCCAGCACAGGGGAAGCGCATTCCCATGCGGTGACATTGGGGTGAGCCAGAACAGCCTCTGCGGGGCCAGAAACACAGAATTTGAACTATGTCCAAGCTCCACACCCAGCATGACTGGAGCTGCAGTAGAGTAGGGCAGCGAGGGAGGCTTTTAAAATCTGTGCATGTGAAACGGCTGCTAAGAGTAAGGGGTCCTTTCATTAGCCACTGATGCCTCTGCCTGCTCCCATTAGCAACCTGTGGGTGCCAGATGCAGACTTTTTGGGAAACCACAGCCATTTTTCCTTCCTTCTACTCCCTACCCATTGCTTTCATTTAATCAGCCTTGCAAAAAGAGCTATTATTTTTGCCTGACCTTTACATGGATGCAGGCTGGCTGGCAGTGGATGGTGCCAATGGGAAGTGCAGGCAATATCCTCCATGCAGAGATCAGATGTGGAGCTTCTGATGCTCATGATCTTACCTCACCATGCAGTGCTTCCATATCATTGTTTTCAGGACCAAGCCAGAAGTCAACATATTCCTGAGGCATCCCAAAAGTTCCCTGTCCAAACCGTAACTAGAGCCTCTCAGAAGTTCCAAGGAGCAGGAAAAGCATGTGCATGCTCTTGGAGGTGAACAGGATCAACTGTTATTCTCTCCCATATTCCATTCACCCTGGAACTTCAGCGACAACTCCAGTAGGAAGGTTTGGCTCATGCAGTCCCCTTGCTCAAGAAGGCTCTCCAAGACATGGCAAAGCACGTGGCAAAGCATCCCCCCTTTGGGGAGGCACAATCAGGCACCTGTAGGAACACTCCAGCACCATCTGCCTCCCTGCCTCGGACGGTATCCTGGCTCCAGCCCAGCCCACGCTCACTTCACTTCAGGCTCCACATCCTGGGGAAATGTAAGATGTTCCGCCAGCATTGCCCTGTAAAGAGAGAAAGAGAACAAGAGCGCGTTGTTTGGTAGCACCAGGCTTTAGCTCCGCAATTGTGTGTGCTAATCAGGGGTATTACATGCATGTCCTTGTGCGACTTCAGTCATCTCACCCCAAATGCTCAAGTAACAAGGGATTAGGGAAGAGGCTGGGGAAGTCAAAAACTCTCCACTGGAAATTTGTTTCAAGATGTTTAAAGCCAGCTTCTGAAAAGAGGTTGCTTTGTCTGTGCTTTACCTCATGAGCCCAAGGATTGTGGGTGTTCAGGATGTGCTGCTGCCCTGCTTTCACCAAATAACCCTGCAAAGATAAAAGCAACTGGCAGGAATGTGGCACCCCAGGCTGAACCCATGCCAGATCAAGGACAAAGAATCTGTACGTGTCTTGTTCTCTCATAGTGAAAGTCCTGGGTTATTTCGGGCACTCATACAGGCATGCAGGATCCCTCAGCAACAGCAACACCACCTAGAATGCCTTGTGTGATGGAAACAAGCCCATTTCCCTTGAAATATCCAGGGACCACAGTCACAGATGAGGGGCATTGGAGGGGATGTCCCTGTCTAGGATCAAAGGCACTTGCCCATGCCCAGCCCAAAATCTGAGTATTGCATGAAATGGAATGAATATCCAGAAAAGGTGAACAACAAATTCAAAAAGGAGAAGAAAATGTGCACAGAGGCCATTCACATCATAGCAATACAACTTTCCTGCAGGAACCATATGGGCAGATAACCCAAGCAGCCCAGCAGCTATGCTGGCAATGCTGGTCCAGAGTCTTCACGCAGCTTCACTTCTGGTTGCACATCCCAGGCACTTGAGAACCCTCATTCTGCTCTTTCTCAGCACCTCTTGTCTTATCTCTTTAGAATTTAAGGTCTCTGCTATGGCATTCACTGCCTGGCTGCACTGAACACCATCTCATGGCAGACACAGTAGAACTGGGACCACCTGGTCTCAAATGTTTGTGGCAGAAACAGCAATTTCCCTTCTCAGGACCCAGTTTGGACCAATGCATGAAAGAAAAGGTTTTCCAGCCAACACTAGCTGGCAGAGTGGGTTTGTAATCAGCCAGGACAGATGGGAACACACAATGTCTTGAACCCAATCAAGAAAACATCCCAGGAATGCCTGTTAATGTGAACCTTTAGAGGGGTAAAATGGTCATTCAAATCAGAGCAGGATGATTGATTCCAACCTAAGAGAAAAGCACAAATCAAACTGATTCCTACCCAAGGGGGAAAAAACCAGTTTGATCCACAGCAAGGCTTGACAGCAAATTAATTCAAATTTTTTAAACTTCCAAGATAAAATAATACAGCGAAAATCTGGATGCACAAGCACTGAGGAAAGCTGTGTTACTAAGTCCCATCTGGATATTTTGCAAAATTAAGAGAGGGGTTACACTCAAACTGTCATGGGTATCATTTTCCTCCCAGGAAGCATCCTTTGCTTCCCAGCTTTACCTGCAAATCGCATTTATCCCCTTGTGTGTCACTGTGGTGGTAAATAAGCACTGTTCCTTTAGAAGAGCTTGGGCAGCAGCTCCAGTTCATGCTAGAGGTCACCTCCTCTTCTTAAAATTTCCCTCCAATACAGAATTATAATCTCATGTGTCAGTATGAATTTTGGTTTATAAAACAGGTATGCAACACATCTAGAAGAAAAATTGCACCTGTCAAATGCCCTACCCCATGAAATAAACCTGTGCAATTTCACTTTTCACCTAGTAAATACCCAAGCACTCTCCAGAGTGGCCCCTTCCAGTATTCAAATCTGTTTCCATTAATATTAGAAGTTCGGAGGGTTTGGGAGAAAAGGAAGGAATTGATTAAAAGCAGATGGTATTCATTAGCTTGCTAATCACAATACTGCAAGGGCTTTTACAAAGAAAAAAGAGAAAGAAAAAGCAACATCAAGAAAAGGTCATGCTAGTACTTTTCAAGTAAAACTTTAGAAAAATAACACTTCCAAGGATTTACTCCCCTCTCATGAGAAAATCAGCTTGTTTCATATCACAGCTAAGCCATGCTGGGAAAATGTCTCTGTGATACAGTCATCATTCTCACATTTTGCCCTGGGACTGCAAACTTTTGCTGGATGTCTGAAAAAAAACCTGTTGAAAGGATAATTATCACGTGTACTGTCCCACAAACTCCGGTGGCACTGCTGGACTTCCCAGCCTGCTCTGTTGTTTTTTCCTAAAGTGAAGTCACAAATAAGCAAATAAGGCAAACAAAATCAAATAGAACTAAAACAAGCAGTTATTGGCCAGAACCAGTGTAGTGGGCAAACCCAAGGGTGGATTCTGTTTGAGCTGATTGGCTGGAGGTCACTCCAAACAACTTTCTTGGGAGGATTTTCACTTTTGGTGTCTGATCGTGCTCCTATTAAAGCCAATGCAAATGTAGTTATTAACCATCCATAGCAGTGGGAGAGGTTGAGATGTCTATACCAAAGGTGTTATAAAGTCACAAGATTCAAACAGGTCATATTCAGCCTTGCCTTGGGACAGCAGAACAGCATGCCTGTGACTTAGGAGAAGGATTGCAAAAGAAAATTCCAGTGGTATTTCCAACTGCAGAAGCACAACTGTTAGCCTGTTCACCACCAGACACTCCTATAACTTTTCAAAACACACCAGTTCTTCACAAAAACTACCCAGAAAGTGTGTTAAATGAAATTTGTGGGTGCTCCTGGTCACCTCTGGGTAGTCAGGGCAGGGGTTACCAGTCTCCACAAGGTAGCAGCATTTTGGAGTGGGTTCAGGGAAGATGGAATGCAAAATCCGGTTAGGACATGCTGAGCCTCCTGGAATGAGAGGCACTAGGAAACCACCAGCATGTCACTGACAATAGACTATTCTTTTCCTATGGTATTCTCTTTAAAATAGGAAGCGGTTTTACAACATACAGCCAAAATATTCCGCAAGTAGACATGGTGCTACATGAGCCAAAAAAGCTATGCACTGGTGAGATTTTGTGGTCTTTGGGCTGAGATTTCTAAGCAGCTATTTATATGATAATTTATTTTTTAAACCACAATGACTTAAGGCTGCCCTGAATGGCAGCACATTCATTGTTAACAGTCTTTCTGTGCCATCTCACAAGGTACTAAATAGCTCAGAGACAAACAAGTCCCAGATATGCCTCAAAACCACCCCTGCTCCCTGTCTGGGTATGTACAGCACTTCCTTGCTGATATTTAGACTTGACGTAAGGTTTTCCTTCAGCTATCCCCTCAGCTTCTCTTGCTGTCATTTATTTACCCCCAAGTCTGTCCATTTGCAACTGGGGATTCTTGTTGCAACACGTTCCATTTTCAAGATGAGGTAAAAACACACGAAATGGAAAGAGAATGAAAGATGTAGGTCTGTTTACAGGCACATGTACAAGAAAAACAAGGAGACTTGTGAACAGTTAAACTTAAGAAACCCAGTTTTCTGCAGCTTTTTCCTGTGCATTTTCTGAAGGCAACTGAGGCAGAGACTCATGCTACAACCTTCTGCCCAAAGGCACCAACTTGAGCCCTTTTTCATTATTCTGCTACTTGATTTTATGAAATTTAGAAAGGTTTGATCTCGTTGGGATACCCACCCACATATCAAACAGGCTAGAAATATTTCCTTTTTTTACCTAAGCACTGTTTTCTTCTGCAACCAAATTAAATCTCCAAGCCCATTTCTTGGACAAATGAGGAGGCAGCACGCTGTATCTGCATGGAGTTAAGACTGGTCTCTGAATTCCACATGCATGCAGAGCTGCTGTACATACTATAGGCAGAGTGTAGAAGTCTGTCCCTGCTGCAGTGAAGAGCACCAGGAGCTGGGCATCACAGAGGGGTTTGGCTCTTATCGGGAAGTCAGTGCTTTTGGAGGCAGGAGACACCCACCCAGCTCCAGGTCTGTGAGTCACTACTTATGTCAAGGGCTGGTCCAGCATTGCATTTAACACCTGCCTTTTCAGGCCTAAGCTGTGAGTACTCCCAACATGAGATGGAAATAAAACCAGAGCACAGCTGGGGAGGCATGAGAATCACTGAGAAGAAAATACATGACTACAGCACCTCCTCAAGGAGCTCAGCAATATTCGGAGCTGTCTTTTCCGACATCCCCACATTGCAAGAGTCTGCTCCCCACCCCAGACAGCTGAACCCAACTGTGCCTGCACCAGGGCATTGCAGGCATGGATTCACCCTTCCCTCCAGCTCTACTTTGCCCATTATCTTGCCTGCAAGTCCAAGTCTCTGTGGTATTTGTGAGAGGGAAGCTGGAAAGTATGTATTTCTGGTTAGCACTTATTAAATAAAAAGATCCCTGATAAAAGAAAGGAATACAGTACAGTATGCAATGCTGACACTCTGAAAGATAAACAGCAGCCTGGAGCCCTCTGGGGCTCTAAGTTATCTAGTTAAATAAGCCACCCCACCCTGTGTGCCGAGAACAAAGTGGGGTACGTGGTCCTGGCGAGCTGTGCGGTGACCGCCCAATGGTGAGCTCAGCCTGACTCCAGCCAAGAGAGACCACCACACCCAAGAGAAGCAAAACCCTTCAGGAAACATGATTCTCCTTCACATCAGTTTTTGTTTTAATAATTTGGTTTTACTTCCATTTAACTTCCCTGACCTGCAAGCAATGCTTCTGGGTCAATCTGTTTGCCCAAAGCCACCAGTCAAAAGCTCTCCCTTCTCTCTCACTCCTCCCTCCATACGTAGAGATTATTTAAAGAAGGGGAAAAAACCCATAGCACAAGCCATCTTTCAATTTTTCTTCATAGTCAGCAACACACACAGCTATTTCAGAAAAGGACAAACAGATACCCCTGGTCTTCACACCTTTGCACTGGAGCCCATTTCCACTCCTGCCCAGCTGAATAGCATGAGCTGCCAGAGTCAAACAATGTGCTGTGATCCTTTGGTGTAGCCAAAACCAGAGGCACCTGGGTAGAAGTGGGGGAAAGGCAAAATATCCTAGTCATAGTCCCAATTCAGCTGGGCTTTCAGAGTAGGGACTGGTGCCTGAGCTCTGTGAGCAATTTGATGGTCCCAGCTGCAAACCTTCCAGAGCATTAGTCTTTTTCCCTCACCTAAGTAATTTGGCTCGATTTAGACTGGATCTTTTAATAATATTCTTAGGAATATTATTAGGTTAGGACTAATTATGTCAAAACTTCAGCCCAAAAGGCCAGCTTCTCAAAGCAAAGCATATTTGCCAGGCAGTCACAGAGGAAGAAGAGACATTTGTTCATCACTGACAGTGGGACCATCAAAATTTAGCCACAGGGGGTTTCCTTGGCTGGAAAGACACTATCAGCCAAAATAAATGCTCAATGTATTTCTTGCAGTATTTCCTAAAGTTTTGGTTGTTCTATTTAAATGTGGTGATTTGGGGGCATGGGGGAGGTTTGCTGGTCAAAGTCCTTGGGGACCTTGGCACTGAGAATCCACCCCCATCACTTCTGCACACGTGGCACAACACAACCACATTATCTGCACCCAGGGAGAGAACCCCTGAGCCCCCAGTGCACAGAGCAAGGAGCAGCCATGGGAACATCCAGCAGCTCCCTGGGCCTTGGGAGATCAGCTTTGCAGGAAAGGCTCCAGCTGAGCACACAAGATTTTCCTCAAGACAAACTGCCTTTCTTCTTTTTTTTTTATTTTTCCCCCCTTCTCACTGAGTTGATGGGAAACTGTTTGCAAAACTAGAAATAACCCCTGTGGAAAAGTCAGAAAGAATTCAAAATGAGTGAAACAGCTGCATTCTTTAAAAGTCACTGGAGTGGAATTTGATGGAAGGTAAGATCTGCTCCATAGTGTTTTCTAATGCCTTTAAGAATTTGGTGGCAGAGATCTAATTTTCTGTTAAGTTCCACAAGGAGGTTATGAACAAAATCCATCGAGATAAAACTCTGTTCAGTACCATATGCTTAAGGGTTTTTTTCTTTCTTTCTTTCTTCCTAGATAATCAAACCTTCACCTAGATACTAAAATGCAGAGGTTTAGCTGTAATTCTAAGATAGAGCTCACACACTGAAAGACAGGTCATGTCTCAAGCATATTCTGAAACATATTTCTAGGTATTAATTCTGTTATGAAAGCACTACCATCAGTCCCCAACTTCAGAAGGAGCTGTCTAACACTTATAACATAGTTAATCACACCGAGACCTGTGAAAGCCACGAAAAAGAAATACTTTCTCCAGGCACATGGCATCAGGGGCATCTGATTGCTAGTTTGCAAGATGGAATCATAGGTTTGCTGGTCACTGGAATAATTTAGAAGTTATTACTTTGTTTGGGGGGATCCTTTTTAGAAATTGATAGTTTGTGATCAGACTACTTTTCGCCTTGATTTCAGTGCCAGAAGAGCACAGAGCTGCTCCAGCTCCTCCATTCAGAAACCCTGCCTATAAGGGTGGGAAGGATGGGGGGGACATGCTGCTTAGTAGCAAATGGACACCAACCCTCAACACAAAATCATCTCCATAACAATGATACTTTTTTATAATCTGAGAATGATGTAGTTTGACATCCTTTCAGAAGAGCAGAAATGTAAAGCATCACTAAAAATCAGTATAAATAAGCCTGTGCTACTATTCCTGAGCAGTGGTGAAAGGAGGCATAATTTGGGATCCTGTAAGTTTTTATGTCTCTAACTGAATCGCTCTGAACTTCCAGTGACTGCCAGTGCCTGCAAACACCTGCCATATTCTTATGTGGACTGAGCACCAACCCAAGGTAGTTTATAACCAGGGTAAAAGGGCTCAGTATGAGATACTGGAATTATTCCTGCTTTGTCATCACAGGTAGTGAGGCAATTACTTCAGATTTCACTAATGGCAAGAGATTTTCTCAAGCCACTGACTGCCATGATGAGTAACATGCAATGAAAGTAGTCCAGCCTGGCAGAGCAAGGGCCAGCTGAATACTCAGCAATTCCAACTGTAAATATGAGTATCTTACCTTTTATTTACCTAGCACATGAACACCACTCAGAGTGACTGTAGCAATCATAATGTTTGGAGACTGGCACTCCAAGTCATGCATGCGCATAACTGGCTCCTTTAATAAAACTGAAGACTGACACACTGTCTCATCCTCCTTCTCCAATCCCTTATGCTTACAGCAGTCTCTAGGATTGTGTCCATACATATGCTTCCTAATTCATCCCATTAAGAAGGACATTACAGGTGCTGCTGGTTTATTTTGATTGTCTTAAAGACACAGGCTACACCGCTGGAGGCCTGGGTTTTGCACAGAGAACATAATTGGTATGAGATCACATGAATATATTGAGTTTTCATCCCTGTGTGAGCAGTAAAAATACACATTTCCTGTCCATGTCACAGTCTCTGGTACAGATGTTCAGTTCTTTCAATATATATCACCCAGGTCTGGAGGAATACCAAGGAGTGAATTGCATTTCAGGTTCATCAAAAGGGTTGGCAGCAGCAAATTTATATACATTATGATGGCAAATTTTTAGGCTCCTAAGATTTTGCCTCCTAAGACAATTGGTATGTTTACATAAAGGAGAAACAAAAATTAAAGTCAACTCAGCATTAAAACTACAAAGTTTTGGGGGTTTGCTAAGCCTGAGCCATGGCACACACTGGTGGCTCACATTAACAGAATTGCCATAATCCATCAGAAATGGCAACACATAGCACTGGTGCAGTGGGTGCAGAGCAGTAAGTCAGGGGGTTAATGGAAGCAGAGAGTCCTGCAGCAGCACTTCTGGCTTCCAGCTATCTTAGTTCTTTGCTGCAGATACGTTTTGTCTGACCCTCAGAAGGAGTAGCAGAGACAGAGCAGAGACTTGCAAAAGATCCTACAAAATATATCTCATACAAAGCAAAGCATGGAACAAAGAATTGCTGATTGACAGTGCTGCGATGGCCCAAACAGTGTGCTCTGGGCAAGTCCTCCTTCCGGGAAGCAAAACTGAGCACAAATGCTTCATTTTCCAAGAGCAGTTCAGCTCCAAGCCTTGCATTTCCCAGGCAGGAAAGGAAGCCAGGTCCCTCTCCATGGAAACTTGAATGCCAAAAGTGGTGTGAGCAGCTCCCCCCACAAACAAACTCTTGGTTACATGCACAGAGAAGTATTCTGCAAGTCTACAGAGGAGTGTTGCATCATCAAGTCTCCCACATCAATAGTTTTTAGAGGATTTCAGTAGCTACCAGGGGGAGGTTCACCCTGAATATTTTTCGTGAGCATTTCTGCAATGCCAACACTGATCATGTAGCTGAGCAGTCACATGGATACTTGGAGATGCTAACACAACACAAATAACACTTTTGTTAATCATTAGATCTGTTGGCAGCCACACACCAGTGCCCTGAAGGACACCCCAGGCAACCAAGGGAAAATCCAATTGAAAAAAACAAGCCGTCAACCCGCCTGAGGACACAAGTGGGAGACAGCAGACGTTTCTAGGGGAGCATATTCCTCACTGGTTGCCATCTGGGAAATCACAAACTGTTTTATTTGAATGATACTCAGGATTTAGTTTTCAAGAGAAACTGCAAGGCAGGATACAAACAATGACGCATTTGTCCCAGTGAAGCCTTGGGGCTGACACTGGCAGGGCAGGAGGTGCTCACAGTCTTGGAGCACAAACACCCAGGATGACACTAAGCAGCCCTGGCTGCTTGTCCCAGAACAGTTCAGCATCCCAGGGCTGCATGGTGGGGTGGACACACTGAAGAACCTGCTCTGGGATGGTTTTCCTGCTTTCATGGGTACTACTGTGCTGCAGATCCAACCCATGCCTTCCTTCTTGATTTTATTGACTTGGTTTGCTCTCTGCAAATGGATGTAGGGATATAAAAATAACAGCAAGGTACATTTGGCCCTTAAAAAGCGGCTGAGACTCCAAGGAGAAAGTGATAGTTTAAGAAAACCCGCAGGATTACAATTCCTCCATTTCTGGCATGCTTTTCAGGTATTCAGTGCCAGCTGCTGTACTTCAGGAACCAGGTCACAAACCCCTCAAGTGCACCCTTTTCCCAAAGCTTTCTGTTCAGCTGCAGTGTTTCTGATCTCAGCCCATCATGCACAACCAGGTGAGAAACTGGGACAAGGAGGATGCGTGCAAGGCTCTTGTTGGACACAACAAAAGGGAACTAACATCCTGAACAGGGAATCAAAAGGTGCTGCTGAGCTCCTGATGTCTCTGGTGGTCAGATTTCTCCTTAAGATCCCGCTGACCTGGCCTTTCTCATATTTGTCCACCTCACCTGTAGGAGTTGTGAGTACCAGCATTTCTTGCTGTGTGTTCAGCCAGTGTCCAAAAGCAGGATTCCAGGCTGGATGTCAGCTGCTAAGGACAAGCACAGCCTGGGCCCTAGTCACACCTGCTGCCACAGCAGCTCTGGGATACCCAGGCACCAACACCCTGGAGCTTGCCCACATCAGATATGGCAGCTGTGTCACGCTCTCCCCAGTACAGAGAAGCTTAAATATAAAAAGATCACAGATTATCATCAACAGCACTGCTGATACACAGTGTACAAACAAGAGCTTGGATCCATGTAAATGATGCCAGCCTCCAGCCCTCACCAAGCATTAGCCGGGAGGATGCTGTTGGAGATGGTGGCAGTGCCAGGGCTGTGGTTCCTCACCCACTCCCTGCTGGAGCCCACTCAGAGCCCACACTCCCTGTAGCTGAGTTGGCAATGCCATCTAGTGCATACAAACAGAAATAGCACAGAGCCCACAGGTGCCCACAGGGCAGGTGTGCATGACCCCAGATGTGCAGGCCAGATGTGCCCTCAGACAGGGCGAGGGCACCAGAGTACTTGTGCCCTGGCCACATGCCCTTGCCCTTGTGCCACACATTCATACAGGCTGATACACTGCCTGCCCTGGATTTTTCGCACACAGAAAGAGCTTGACCTTATCCAGAAATTCCCACTTGCCTGGAGAGGGAAGGGAAATCCTCCCCTTTCCACAAATCCTTTCAGCTGAATTTTTCCAGCTACATCAGCCTGCGGTCATTACTGCCAATGTGCAGCTCCACATTTTGGCTCTCTGGCGTCACTCAAATGTAAAACATCTCCCACACAAACATTTTTTTGTGCAAGGCAAACACTCAGTAACTAGAACCATTTCTCTTAGACATGAATAAACGGTGAGGTTTCTTCAGACAAAGGAATGGAAGGTTTTCTTTTATTGAGAGTGTTCTCTGATGCAGACTAAAATCTTTGGCATTTTGGGTTGGGTTTTTTTTTTCCTGAGTGCCCACTTTTTAAAAAAAAAAAATGTATCTAGGCTGATTATAATATTCTTCTTTTGCAACATTTTTGGAATTTCAGCAGTGATTTAAAACAATATTTTTTTTAAACAGGAATCATTTGGCTTTAAAAAATATTTTTAACCAAAAAAAGATACGTCTTCCACTAAGAATGTGTGACCTCTACAAGCAAAATATTTCAACAGCTATTGAAAACAGATTTTTTGTTAAGAAAATTATGAGTTATGAACTTTTTGTTTTGTTGAAAAATGGGTCCATTTCTAGCTGTGTAAGATGCAACTCATTCTCCAACTGTTAGTTGTTCTTCAATCTGATTTAAAGGAAACAATCTTTTTCTCAAAGCTTTCCATTTTTCCCAAATCTTTACCAAAATATTTAAGAAGACTCTGTTCTTCATTACAAACCTTTTGCCTTATAGGCACTTTATACATTAATAGGGACAAAAACTCAGAGGAGGGGGGAAATTGGTCTACCTGGGCTTAATTTAGAAATAGAGTTTAATTTATAGACCAGATCCAATCCAGTCATCGCTGCTGCATGTAAGAGCCCAGGCTGCCTCCCACTGTGATGCTGAGGTAGAGCAGAGGGGGTATTTCAGTGGCTACTGGTGTGCTCCAGGGGTTAAATCCACCCTGGCCATGCACAGACCAGCAAAGCCTCTCTGTAGATGAAGTTGGAGCTGTTGGGGCTGGATGAAGCAGGAACGGGCAGGCTCAATCCAAATGCTGCTCGAGTCAGCGGGAGCTGCTCTGCAGGCTTGGAGCTAAGTCAGGGCTTAAAAAGGAACTGGAAGGATAAAAGCTTGTGGGATCAGGCCTTAAATCAACAGCTCCTGACTCGGTACAGCCTCAGAGAATTTATGAAATAACCAATATTGTTACAGGCCTTCATGTTAAAATAAATGAGAATCAATAATGTTAATAGACATTAATTCATGCTAATAGAATCACTGCTCCAAAAGCAGAGTTAATAAGCCCAGTTAGACGACTATCACTGTCTACATATTAAAAAGATCCAAAACATTTAAATATTTACCACATTCCTTTGAAATTAATAGTATTTCCTTTGGATTACGCATTGATCTTGGCGGAGCTATGCTTGACATCTGGAGCAGTTAAAATAGCAACCTGAACAGCCCTAGTCTGCCACTAATTTTAAAAGTTAAAAAAAACCATTTTAACTTATATGCTCTCATTAAAACCACTCTGCTGTCTCACTGCTGGGCCCAGAAGAGGAGAGCCAGGAATACACTGAGCATGGATTAGCCGAGCCACTGCCAGGGCTGGAGGTGGCTGCACCACCACAGCCCAGTTCGCCACAGGTTAAGCCCTGGGGTTGCTTATACAGGTCCTGAAAATCCCTGTCTTCCTGCAGGAAAGAGACTTTGCACAGAGATAGAATTTTCCCTTCTGCAGTGGAGACATCATTTCACTGCTCACTTTCAGAGACGGAGTCTGGGTTCACCATGGCCAGGACTGTTCCTGTTCACACACATAAACACTGACCCTCAGCAATTCCTGCTCAAACCTGAAAATCCCACCACTATTTTGTAGCAGAAATTCCTATTCAACACAAGTGGTTTTGAATGCACAACTACTCAAATAACTTAAAAATGAATAAACAGTGACCGTGTATTTTTATTTTTTTTTACGAATTCAGATTGGTTTTTCTATAAGAAAAAAAAAGTAGGAAAAGTTCCCACTTGCCTCAAGACATGAAGGCCCTAGAGTCTGTCAGAAGTCATCACCTCATCTCATTCTGTGAGACATTTTATCTGAAACACACTCCTGAAAGTGGCAATGGCCTGTGCTAGTACAGGAGAAAGTCAGAGCAAACAACGAAGTCATTTACAACTGTTCAAGTGAAAGCTACTTAGTCTCTTACTCCATTATCTTGTACATTTATCAGGGTGCCCAGCTCCTCACCTGCAAATAGAGCAGGGTGGCAGCTTACCCAAAATCAGAGGGCTGGTGTAAAGATACATGACTTGAGAGCTGCTTCCAGAGCCCTGCCACACAGGAACAGATATACTTAGGATTTCATACACCAGCTCCGATACAAATACACTCTGTTATGAGGATGCAAATGAAGGCAGCCATTAAAAAAAAAAAAGAAAAAAAGAAGACTCTTGGTTAAATCAGAATCGTCTTTCTGCTGCAGGAATCCAGTGGATATGTATCTGTGACCATTAGAAAGTTCCTGGAAATGCAGATGCATCTCCTGTTAATGTCAGTAAAATGCCTCCTCTGGACCTCAGATCTGCATCTTGCACAAGACAGCAAGCATGTGTGTGGCACTGGCATGGGGGAAACGGCTGAACATGTACAACAATTAGCTTTAAAAATGTAAGATTCCGGCTATTGTTTCATTTGCCTGTCCCTGGGGATCCTCAGCATTACTGTATTATTGGTGATGCTAAATGGGGTTTTCAACAAAGCTGGTCTGAAGGCTTGTGAATGCCAAAACAGCATTTCAACCCATTAAACTTCACAGACGAAACAATTTCTTCTAAAAATAATCATCAGTTCTTCCCACTAGAAAAAATAAAAGTCTGGCCAATTCCTACTGTGCCAAGTTTTCAGGCAGGCCTGATTTTTATGACTGAGCTTATTAAGCTCTGAAGAAAAGCAGGTTTAAAATGGAAACAACAGACAGAGCCGAGTTATAGGTGAAAAGCAGCCACCCTACGCAACAGGGCTGCTGGCAAACACATTCCACCTTGCTAATCCTGAACTTTCCAGTTCAGAGGAAAAGATGTCTTAGCTCCTGCTAACATCCTTGCCATTATGTCATGCAGATACAGTCACGAGGCAATTACTGGCCCAGCCAAGGGCCAGCCATTGTGGGGCTGACAATAGCTTGTCAGGGGAGAAACAAATACCCTCAACCTTCTCCGAGATTTTAAGTCTCATTAGTATAAATCAGTAACCCAATTAATGAAGGGTTTAGCATATTGATTTGCATCAGATTACATGAATTAATCACACACGTAGTGGGAGACAGTGTGGCAGGACATGCTGGGAAGATGAGCAGCTACCTAAGGGAATTGTATTGCTGCAATATATGAAAGAGGGGCACAGGCAACGTGGATTATGTGATGGGGATGAAGCTGCTCCCACTCCACTCCCACACAACCCTCAGGGAGACAGACATTACCTGGCTGTTGAAATGAATCACAGAACCATTAAGGTTGGAAAAAACTCTAAGATCATCGAGTCCAACCATTAACCCAGCACTGAGAGGTCGACCACTAGAACATGTCACTGACTAACAACAGAGGCAGATTTATCGATGCAAATAAGAACTGCTTTTTAAATAAAAACTCCTGTTTTAACAGTTGCAGGAATCTGGCTGGGGGCTAAATGGAGACAGCTTGCAGTGGAGACCACCAAGGTCCACTGGTGAGATACGCTCATGTTCTGCTCCTTGTGGGACATGGGGCACACCTGAGAGGTAAAGAGTTGGGAAAAAGGAGCCATGGGAGCAAGGAACCACGGGAGCAAGTCACAGTGAGCAGGCTGAAAGGAGACCAAAAGGACAAAGGCCAAGGAGGCAGAGCAGATTTAGGGACGAAAAGCATTTCCACCAGCTACCCACCAGGTATTCACCCAACAGCACAGGCATAGAAACCAGAGGAAGGCAACATGACATTAGGACATGGCATCAGCATCATCCAAAAACCTGCCAGGTCTCTTTGCCACGGCCGCCTGCTCCTTCTGAACCCAGCTGGGTCCCCAGCTCTGCCAGGCTGCCCAGCCCAGGGGCATCATGAAAAGGATAGTCCTCCCTTCCAGAGGAGAGGGACAAAGGGACAGGCCATACCCAGAATGCCTTCCCCTCCTCCCAGGGCAGGCAGCCCCTCCTTGCTCCAACAGTTATAAAAGGGCTCTCAACCCATGTAATCCATTAGATACAAATTACAGCAATTTGAGCACACTTGACCCAGAATTACAGCAAGGCAATAAAGAGCTATGTCTTCCCAGGCAATTTACAGTTACAAGCCCTCAAACAAACCACAGCAGAGGATTAAACAACAAGAAAAGCAAACCAAACCCACAAAACTTGATGCTGAAACAGCATTATCAACAAAGGAAAACCGTTACTAGGGTTAGTTCACACTCAGGTGGTCCTAAAACCCCCAGTATTGCACGACCTCCAACCAAAATGTGTCTTGGAGACACCTTAAACCATTAAATCCAGGCACTTGAGAGAGGATGCCAAGAAGCACAGCACTACTTCACAATTTGGGATGGGGATTGCAAAATTTCTGAGTAATGTTCACCCCCTTCTAAACAGTTTTTATTTATTTTTTAGATTACCACCAGTCCTAGAGAACATTCCAAGGAAGAGAAGCAGCAGAGGTCAGGCAACCTTCCTGCCAGCCTGGCAGGCACAGCATCGTTACTTATGGACCAATGCAGGCAGGTGGCCACAAGCCATCACATCTGGCAGAGACACTGCAGTTTATCCCAGTCAGTCCAGCTTACATAGAAAAATAAAGCCATCAGCATTAAAAATCCAAAAGCACAAGTTATTTTCTTCCAACAATCAGAAATGGATTTATCCAGGGTCAGATTTCCTGCAGCAGCAATGCTCACTAGCTTACACACACAGAGTCTGTGGTTCTCAGGCTCCAGGATGCTCCAGACTTGCCTGTGCTGGCGGGATCTGGGTGTCTGCCACTCCAGGCAGTGCCCATGGCACGGGCTTTCCCAGGCACAAGAGAAAATGCCATAGTTTTATGCTGGTAAGAAAAGGGCACGAGCAGGGCAGCAGCCCCTGGTGCCAGCTGTCACTGATCTGATCACTGCTGTCACCACGGGGGAACACTGCCATATTCACACAGTGGGCTGCAGGTAGGAACAGGGTGGCTTTGTGGGAAGGGTGACAATCAGGGCTGGCAATTACCGTGGGAGACATGATAATGAAAAGCACCCAAACAGATGGACGGGTGCTCTGAGGTGCCCAACACCAGATGCTACCATGAGAAAAGAGGCAGGACCACACCAGAGGGCTTGACTGGTCCAGCAAGGCTTACATCCAGCAAAGCAGTTAGGGGATGGTGATGGAAACTTCAGCATCATCTGGTCTAAGGAATGATCACTGTATGAAAGGTAGCACCTTCCAAAATTCATACGCCACTTGGCCCATGAGGACAAACCCACACTGGTTCAGGCAGTGGGAGGAGCAGGACCCTGCCCAATGGTGTGGGCAGACTCCTCTAGTTGCTCTGGTCATTTGTTCCAACTTGAGGGGACACCACCCATCACAGCACAAAACCAGAGACTGATCACAGCAGTCCCACCACGTACTCTCCTTTGAGAGACTCTGATAACAGCAGTCCCATTATGTGCTCCTAATTTTCCCCCCTCCACGTGCTCCCTACAGCGTCTTGGCAGCACCAAGCTGCATGTGGCTGCACGTGTTTCAGGAGAGGCACCTGAGCTGTTAAAAGCTGATCCTTTTAAGGGCTGGATTTTTGTTTTGTTCCAGCTCTTTGGAGGACAGCACATCCCATGCTGTCAGGGACATCACCTTCTTGTTTCATTTTGAATTTGAAGCTCATTACCAACCCATTAACTGAGATTATTAATTCTACGTATGGGAATTTTTCTTTAAATCATGCTCATAATGGCAATGGTTATGGGGAAAAAAAGGAAATACTTTAAGGAGGGGAGCACATGCCTTCCCTGAAGTCAGCAGTATGCCCTACGCGTATGGTTTAGTTTACAAGCTCATGTCAGAAAGCCAATTTCACACACAAACACAAAATAAAAGCAGGAACACAACTTTTGATCATCCTACATTGATATTTACTCTTGTTCCTGTAGCCCCAGGTGGCAAATTTGTCCTTTATAGAGCAGATGATTGTTGTGCTATTAACAAAGGCAACTGGACACGCCTAAAACTGACCAAAGCAGGTCTTTGCATTGGTGGCTTGTACCAAACTAAGGAATAATAATTAGTAAGCAATTAGTTGTAAAATGATAAATATAAATTCAGAAGTGTTTTTCTTTTCTGAGCAGAAATGCTGAAAAGCAGGAGAATTTACAAGCAACTTTCTTACATATGAATACTTACGCCAAAAAGGGAGACGTTGAAGGCAGCCCCTCTGAACACAAGAGCTTTTGTTCCACCAATCTCTGAGCTCTGAGTAAGTTTTAGTTTTTTATTCTTTTTTTCTTCATTTAGCTCTGCTGGCCTGCCAGCTGGGTACGAGCCAGAAGGGTTATCCAGTCAGACCTTACTGCGATATATTTACAATGGTAGTGCATCTAAGGTTTGTTTATTTCAGGATTAAAATTCAAATGGCTAGAACCATTTAAATAATTAAAGGGCAATCAGAAAATGCCATGAAACCAAACAAATCAGGAAAAGTCATGGAAACCATCAGCAATATTTAATTCAGAAATTCTCTTTGTTAGGGAACTTAGCTGAAAGAAAACAGCTGGATGTAGTTCAACCCTCTAAATTAAAAACAATCTAACAAGGTCTATAGGGATAACTCTTTCAGCTACATATTGGAGACCAGATTTACTTCTACCAAGTAAATGCAATAGCACTCAAAGCTAGAAAGGAAATTCCTCAGAACTGAGGTAGTTTCTAAGTATCAGCACATTTTCCAATTCCTCGCAAGGCAACTTAGCTATTTACAATCCATTTTTTCCCACACATAAATTTATAACTTTTTCAATTTTATGGTTCCATGATTTATTTTCTAAAGAAAAATAATCTAGCCAAAATATCCCTAACTCTACTAACATCATGTTTTAATAAATAACTGGCTACTTCTAGTAAAATTAAGCCTCCAGGATTGTTTATACCAGCCAAGAATACTCCATCTTTATAGCTTTGCAGAAATTTGGTGTGAAAATAAAGTTGAATATAATGCTGACCCTGAGCTAACAAGTAATTAATGCTTCAATATAAAAATAGAAAATTATCCTTTAAGAAACAAGGGTGGAATAGAGCAAACCCTCTCTCTCTCTGGATTGCTCTCCCAGCAGGATCCTGGTGTCCAGCCAGACCTAAAGGCTACCCAAAGCAGGAGGAGATGTACAGAATAATTTTGAGTCTTTCCAAAGACTTTGTTTTTGCTGAACTCTTTTAAAAATTATTTCATCTCTGTTCTTAAAAATATGCATTTCTTTTATTCATGAGCTGCCGTTCACCACAATGTTCCAACTGCAACAGCACAGGGAGAGAGAGGAGGGTGTCTCAGGTAGTGCTGAAAAGCTACAAGTGCTGGGCATCAGCTCCCAGGAGACAATACCAAAAAGGAGGTGTCTTCAGCCCTACCAGCTCCTACTCCCATCTGCCTGCCACTGTGCCTGCTCCTTCCTTTTTACCCCATCGGAGAGGAAACAAAACTCTTGCAAAAATAAACCAAACACCCCCCACCTACCCGCCCACAAAGGACTCCTTAAAACCAGAACAATTAAAAAATCAATCCAGCATTCACCTAACAGATTTGCAGACAAGACACGAGTTGGCATTTGGATTTGTGAGACAACAAATTGCTTCCAACCGAACAAGTTTAATGCTTCGTTCCCATGGGGGATGCACGTCAGGAGCTGACCCACAGGAGTTACAGCTAATTGTAAGGATCCCGAGGAACAAACAAAACTCTTCTTAGCATCTGCAGAATGGGAATTCTCTGTAGTCCCTTCCAATTTAACCAAACCTCCTGTAAAGCAAGCACAACCTGCTCCCGGCATGGATGCCCCATGCAAACGGGGCCCTTGGCACACTGACCAGCTCTGCCTTCACCTTCTGTTTTACCGCATAATAAAGACAAATGACTTCCACTTCTCTCCAGATAAGGCAACTAACATAATGTGGATAAATGGGAAGTTAACTACATGAAACATTTTCTGCTTGTTGGGCAATTATTTTTCCCCATAAGATAACATGATAAATAAAACCTGCTTCTGTACAGATATTTCTCATTTCAGAAACACATACTTGTTACAGGCCAAAAGAAGACCCTGGGGTTTTTGTTTTCGTGAGAAATACAGCAAAAGAAAAAAAAAGTGATAAAAGACACAAATGCAGAGCTAACTACAGGCTTGTATATACATTTTTGATATCCACTTCTAAAATGGACTCTTGGTGAACGGGATAGGCTGGTACTCCCCGTTCCTGTTATTCCCAGAATAAGCAAGGGAAAAAAAAATCAGTATCTTAAAACCAGTGGCAACATAGTAAAAACTGTACACTGTTGTCCATTAACTTAAAAAGCAAAGTCTCTAGATGGTATAAAAGTGAAAGCAGGTGCCTTCTACCTTTGATAATAAAAGTCTTTCCCCCCCCCCCCCCCATGCTGCACAATTATCTCCATTGTCTTTGCATGGCCAAGAACATAATGCTAAGGAGCAAGGCTGCTTGTGATAGACTGCTCCTGGCAGCAGCAGAAGTGTTCACGTTCTTATCGCTCTTGTTGGAGTTCCGAGTGACCTCGGTGGCGTTGAACTCGAACTCCGGGGAGCACTGCTGGAGCTCGCAGCCACTGCCGCTCTCCTCCCCGCTGCTCTCCTCACCTGTGGGAGACAAACACACCTGCTGTCCTCCTCTGCTCTCTGCAGCGGGAGAGCAGAGGATAGCAAGAGGAAAAGGCAAGGGAATGGCTGTTTTGGTGTTTCTGAGATGTAAGTGCGGGTCCTCTGGTTAAGCGGACTGCTGTGTTCATTCATCAAACCTGTGTGCATGCAGCCCAGAAAGCCCATTGTGTCCTGGGCTACACCAAAAGCAGCATGACCAGCAAGTCAAGGGAGTGGATTTGCCCCCTCTGCTCATGAGATCCCAACTGGAATACTGCATCCAGCTCTGGGGTCCCCGACACAGGAAGGATCTGCTGGAGCAAGTCCAGAGGAGGCCACAAAAATGCTCAGAGGCTGAAACACCTCTCCTGTGAGGACAGGCTGAGAGAGATGAGGTTGCTCAACCTGGAATAGAGCAGGCCCCAGTGAGACCTTACTGCAACCTTTTGATACTTCAAGGAGGCTTGTAAGAAAGACAGGGACAAACTTTTCAGCAGACCCTGTTGTGATAGGACAAGGGGTAACGGTTTGAAATTAAAAGAGGGTAGATTTAGGCTAGATATAAGGAAGAGGTTTTTTTACAATGAGAGTGGTGAAACATTGGCACAGGTTGCTCAGAGAGGTGGGAGGTGTCCCATCCCTGGAAACTCTAAAGGTCAGACTGGATGGAGTGGCATCTGAGCAACCTGTTCTAGTTCAAGATATCCCTGCTCATGGCAGGGAGGTTGGACTAGAAGACCTTTAAAGGTCCCTTCCAACCCAAACTGCTCTATCACTCTGTGGGAACAATCTTCTTCAGACAGCCTGTCAGAGATGCCACTTCCCACCCTCTTTACTAAAGCACTCCCCCATAGCTAAAGCTTAACCAGCTACATGGTGTCAGCATGAAATCCAATTAAAAAGGGGGGAAAAAAACAGCAAAAGGCAAACCACAGCAAACATACTTATGTCAATGAAGTCGACATCGTTCCCACTGTACGCATTCTTCAGCTTGTTGGTCATCACCCGCAGAGCCATGATTTGCCGGCGAATCACCATGTCTGGCTTGGTAATATCGACTTCAACCTCTGGGTTATTCACTTGACTTGCTAAGCCATTTCCAGTCACCGCAAAGTCATACCTGAAAAGAAACCATTGCTGCTGGTACAAGAGCTGCACCTCAGCAGGGTCCCTGTGCCAAAGGGTGACAGCATAGGAACTTGGCGATGCCATCTCTGTTTTCAGTCTGGGTGACACTCTGAGCCCAATAGGATCTTCCCATGGGTTAAACCTCACAAAGCCCTTCTCTGGCTTCTTATCCCAACTTCCCTCCCTACAATCTCTGCAGCATGTGGAATTAAACACTGTTTTCATTTACGCTGCGCCACAAAGGCAGGGGCTGGACAATTTTCTCCCTAGCTTGAAAAGAGAAAGAAGATCTGGGGTTTATAGTAATAATGGCTTTCAACAGCATAAATAAGCTCACTGCAGGCAACAGAACAAAACAAGGTGCTGAGATGCCTTGATGCCCAGTTAGATGACACTTTTGGGAAAACAACCTTCGAGGCCCTACTTATCTCGGAGAAACCTATAGTAACTGTTGGAGACAAGCATGTCATTCTGGCTTTGCATAATGCACCTTAATCATCAAGGTGGAATATTAAGTGTGTGCTTCTCACCATGCAGACATGAGATGCAATTTCCCTAATAACCCTAGCAGGAGAAAACATCTGTGATGCTGAAGATGAGATCCTGTAGCCCCACGCACTGGAGCAGGGAAGAGCCAAGCTGCTCAGCCTCAGAACGTGTGCACGCTCAGGTCTGAACACACATACAGCCTCTGGGTTTAAAAGAGAGACTAAGCAACAAAATCCAACAGAATACATCTCCTAAAACAGGTCTTTGGAGCATTGTAGATCAAGGATAGGACACATTTCTCCTTCCCCCAATTACCTGACTTGCTAGAAAAATCAGTTTAACAGAAGAAAACAATACTTTTCTTAGGTAATGATGCCAACATCAGTATCACAAGAGAGAGAAAAGCCTTTAGCATAGTCTACTGATTCTGGAGACCAGGCAATGAGATACAAGCAGATACCTGAAAAGTATGCTCAAACCCTGTCCTAAAGGTGGAAGTCTTTATGATGATGGTTATTGGTGGTGGTAGTTTTGTTATTATTTGTGACCAATACTGCATGTTTCAAAGAAGTCAGAGACCAAAGTGTGGAAGACTACCAAACGTTTAGCTTATTGGAGTCACTGAGAAAATACTAACAGCAACACAAATTATCTTGCACAATCCACACAGGATGACCAGTCTCCTCTCTGCCTTCTTGACTAGTGCTGCCAAGTCTCCCTCTCCCCTCTGTACTGGTGCCAGCCCTCACACACACTGGGGATATCTGCCATGAAAAGCCCTTTAGAAGCTGCTGATAAACAAGTCTTCAGGAGCCAGAGCCATTTATTGTCACAGAGACCCAAAGCATTGCCCTGGCCAAGCATGGTAGAGTTTTAGGTGTGCACAAAATAGTGCAAAATTTAAGAGGTATGGTTTAGTCCTGTGGCTCAAAAATATCAAGGGCAAAAATTGCTATTACTTAGAAAAACTGTTGGAAAACCCCAGACAACTGTTTTTTTTTTTAATGGAACATCTTGGATTGTGCTTATTTCCTCAGTAAGCAAAGAGGAAGAAAAAAAGACTTCTATTTCCAAAATAAAAGTTAAACAGTTACATAAACCATATGACAGAAAAACTTTGGCTTACTCATGTGTTGGCAATTGCTTCCCTACCAGAAAAAAACCAAAACTACAAACCAAGAGTTTTGTAACTCTTTTTCCATAAAAAGTGTGAATGAAACCACTGGCCCCATTGCACTACTGACCTTAGCAGTGAAGGTCTCTGGCCTCCATCACCCCTGCTTTTGCTCAGCAAAGAAACCAGCTCGTGGTGCAAACATCAGCTGGGACACTGGGGCAGCAGCACTGTCAGACAACACAATCTGGCTCTGTGGCCATGATACAGAATTTTGTACAGATGAGCTCGCCAAATCCATGAACAATTAGTAAGAGGTTTTAGTCCAAGAAGAGGTGCACTGAGTACCTACACTCACTTCCTTCCTTTAAAACAAACCCCTACAAAGAGCTTGGACAACTCTCTGGCTTGGTGTTCCAGCTCTCCCATTTACAAAAACAAGAGGCGTAATAGCAGCAGACTGTCTTGGGAGAGCTGGAGTCACTCCTGTAGGAGAACAGGGCTCAGGGAGAGAGGCCAGCACACTGGGAAAGGCTGGGGAGAGAGTGAGAGGGTTAAACCAGGGCCAGCAGCATCATCAAACCTGCTCTTGGCGCTCCCGTTCCAGCATTCGTTCTCATTGACAGTGCCTACAGACATCTTTTCATCATTGCAAATGTTGCCAGGGAGAGATGACCAAAATTTTTTGGCTTGCTTCAGCTTCTCTTTCACATCTTTAACCTATTAAATAAGAGAAAAAAAGAAACACAAGACATAATCCAGAATACCAAATGCTCATTAAAAGCGAAGTAGGGAAGGTATTTTTTATCACAACAGACATGTACAGGCCAGATCTTCAGGCTGCATGTTTTGATGGTTGATTTACTTTTTTAATACAAAATTAAACACTGCTCCTCAAACACATATTACTCATAAGCCAAGCCTTTAGCACAGGCACTTCTCTGACTTAGAAGCGTTGAGGTAATTCATGTCTACAGCCATGGCCAGATTACACCCCTCAGAGAGTTTGAGACAGACAAAGAATATTAAGAAACCCTATAAATTAAAAATAGAAAATTATACGGGTGTGAAGCACCTGCGTGGCACCAGCAGGACCAGGCACTCACCAGTCGGTCCAAGCTCGTGCCAGCAGCTGTAGTTGGCCGCTCGTCCGGGGTGTAGGGTCTGAAACGGGGAGTGAAACCAGGATCGGAGACAGAGCGAGCAGTCCGGCCTTGGGCAAGTGTTTTTGGCTGGCCACATCCCTGGAAAACCTACATGAGAGAAGGAAAGGATGTTATGAAATGGGAGGTCATAAAAGTCTCCCTTCTCCAAGTTCCAACCCAGGCCCGGCCCAAAATAATACATCAGCTTTATATATACTTGAAAGGTCATTCAAGAAAAAACATATTGACGAGAATAACGAAATAAATAAATCATTGAATAAATAAATTCCAAATGTCCTCTTGGCCCATTTACCTTCTGAGACACCTGCATGCTGTTCTCCTGCATGTTCATGATTGCATCTGAAATTTTCACATCAATGGGGTCCATGACTGTTTCAATGTTGAAGGGACCCTCCAGCCTCTCTGCTACCAGCAGCATTGAATCTGACACAGAGAGAGAAAAACAAAGGTTTTTAATGGAGGATCGTCAAGAATAACAGGTAACAAGAGTAACAGTTTGAGCACATGGACATTAACCACCGCAGGGTTGCCTCTGACCAGTGCACATCTCCAGGAAACATTTACTCTGTTCCCAGAGCCTACACCTTCACCAGGCACTTTCAGGCTGCCAGCACCAAACCTTGGGCTTATATACATCAAAAGCCATGTTAAATGACGAAGAGTCACCACAGCCTGCCAACAGCAGCCTGTAATCAGCTCCTCCCATCAGAACAAGCATTACTAACACCCTCCACTCCATGCTCATTTATTAAAGGTTGCCTTGTGTCATTTGTTTTTCAAGACTGTTTTCAAAGCCACCGGCTTCCTTGTGCTGGTCCTGAGCACAAGACACCAACATGCAAGGGTCAAAGATGATCTTTGATACCATCTCTCCCCTACAGACAGCTACAGGAAAGCCACGTGATTGCACCTCCGAGCATTACATGGACAATGTGCATGAGGGAGTCTGTGTGAGACCAGGGTGAATGCTGTGCACTCATGATGCATTTGGCACATCTCCAGGCAAGGGGAGATGGAAAGTCCCTCAGCCAACATTGGGTCACTCCTGTGCTGACATGCACGTCCTCACCAAATGCATCATTAAACACAGCAGCTCCTGAACATCTCCTACTTCCTCTGGGAAATTATTATTGGCATTAAGACTTTCACCCTGCATTGCATTTACAACCTTTCTTAGTTCTCCCCTAGAAGATGCCTCCAGATACACACCTGGTACTCAGCTCCAGCTTCTTCTCACCCACTGCAACCTTAATTTAATGGCAGTTTTCACTACCCTCAACCCCAAAGCATTTGCTGGTCTCATCTCCCACATCATTTCATGATGCTCTGACACCAATTCATCTTTTTCCAGTTGCATTTAATTCGTCAATTTTTCCTAGCCTGAGTGATGAGGGAGGTCAGGACACAACAGCCCCTCTGGCCCCAAGGAGCTCCTCCCTGCTCCTAAGATATGCCTGTTCCCTTCCATTAAGGAGAAATGGGTGTTTCACAGTCAGTCTATTAATCCTGAAAAGCGTTTCCCATGACATTTATCCTCCTCCTAAGTGTAGAAGGTACCTTCAAAAACCAGAAAACTTCTGTGGGCTCTGGCTATCTGTTAAAGCCCTATAAAGAAATTCCACATACTGAACAATTCAGTGGTAGCTCTGCCTTAGTGCCCCAGCCATGTTAAACTATATTAAAAAAACCCCACAAACTGGTGACAAATATACAATTAAGCTATGTCTGCATGTGAAATAATAACAACAACTACAATAATAATAATAGTTGTTGAAGTAGTAATAATAATAATAATAATTCAACACCAAAACCCCCACATGAACTGCAGATGCCTTCCTAGCCTGTAACATCCACTTTTTAGAGACAACTTAACATTCTAAAGTTTTGCTGGGTGTTAGTCAAAGGCCTATCAGTCGATAAACCCACTCTCCCTCATGCAGCTCCACCAAGGTGGGGGTGTTTAGGAAGTGAACCCAGGGAGGAACTGAAGTCCCCCCAGGAAAGCCCCTCGCTCTGCAGGCACACACCACCAGCATCAATGACAGAGCTGTTGCAGGGCATGGCTGGAATTTCGCCGTCAGGGACTACAAACAGGTCTGAACTAAATGCATTAAAAAAAAAAAAAAGAAAAAAAAAGAAGGTAATAACAAATGAAACAAAGAGTCTTAGACTGTATTGTGGTGGGCTCCAATAAAGTGATGCTTCAAATCTCTGAGTAATGACTGCTAGCATGAATATACCATTGTGCCGGAGGAGAGAAAAATGCTTTTGATGTGCTACCAAATGGAGACTTTTGTAAACAAGTGGAGCACAACTTAAATGTGTTCATCATTGTCAAAGCTTTTGGAGTTTTTCACGCGCATAAAGAACATCCCGGTGCAGTTTGCAGGAAGCAGCTCATTTCAAATAAAAATATTATGAATAGACAGATAATAAAACACACAAAATGCACAGGGTTGGGGGGTTTTTTAGAGAAAAATCATTCCATTTTGTAACTACTTAATTCTTCGAGTGGCCAGGAAAGGCCACAGATCAATAAAGTGTTTGTGAAAGACTGAAAGGAAACATAAACCCCAATTCTTCTGGCTGTTTGGCATCTTTGTAAACTTTGAGCCGGGCAGGCCATCCACAAGACCATGGGAATGTAGAGCGAATTGGGTCCTTTGTTAGCAGGGGTGCCATGGCGTTCCATGTATCACAGCCCAGGAATGCAGCCTCTGCTTTGACTGCCGATAGAGAAAATGCATTCGGCCTCCAGCAGAGCTGCCAAAGCTGGCGAGAAAAGATAAGGAAAGTAATAATTGGAGTTGGGATTGATACAGGCAAGGAGCGGTAAATGAAATAAACTTTCATTAAGAAGCAGGGAGGGGAGAAAGGGGCTGAGGGTGGGGGGCTCTCCCTCATCTGCAGTTGAGATTTTCGAGGGATCCTGCAAACTTTTACCTCCCACCAGGAGCTGGCTGGTGTCCCCAGCAGTGGTGGCAAGCAGCGAGCAGCAGTTCCCTCTGCCAGTCCCGTCTGACGTTAATAAGACTGGCTGGGGTTCTGGGTACTGCCGGCACCGCTGCCCGCAGGAGGGGAAGATGCTGCTCCAGCACCAGGAATGAATCTTTGGAGCAATGTCTCTCCTAAAAAAGCTTTCCCATTACTGGGAGACAGGAGTTGATTATAAACAGCAACTGTTTAGCCCCAGCTCTGGTGCAAAGTAATTTATATTTATAATCCAGGGCGAGGTGGCTCAGCTTGGCTTCGCAGAAGTCTGGCAGAGTGAAAAGTGTACCCTGGCCGTGTATTACAAACACACAGCATGACAAAGACTGACTCTCCTCCCTGTGATGGGGACAGAGAAGTGGATTTGGGGAGGGAAAAAAAAGAACCAAGCCACAACCATCTAGCACCATCCCTTAAAGACCCTTTTCCTCTTGCATACATTTGTCCTTGCTACTGGCATTGAGACAATCCTTGGCAACAAAGCACCTCGCTCTCATGAAGGAAAGCAATTCTTTCGCATTGTGCCACCAATAATCAGAAACCCACATCTTCAGCCTCACTGTCTGACTTGAAGAACAAAAGGCAGTTTTCAGTCTTAACCCCAAGATCTGATTTAAAAGGGGAGGGAAGGAGGGGGAAGACCTTGACCATTCATTAACAACAATCTTTTTTTTTTTAAGGGGAAAAAAATTCTTTGCACACAAAGTAGTACTCCAGATATGTATATGGAGCCTGAATTCGACATCTTTGAGCAGAGTAAACCTTTGTGGGGGGAAAAAAATAATGAAAAGGCACTGGAGATTAACACTGTTCATTCAGGAAAGCTCCAACCCCCCAATAGCCTGTTTGAAACAAAGTATACCCCTGTCTAATTGGTGTACAATTGTGTCAGGAATAGAGGGAGAAATAATTTAGATAGTTAAAGGGGAGAAAAGAGTACAATTCAGTCATTATTTCATACTCCTCAGCTTTAAATGGTACTTTGGAGAAATAAGAAATTACCAAGTCTTCTTGTCTCAAAAAACCTACAAACTTTACAGTCCACCTTGGAAAAGCTTTACATAAGTCACTTACATATAGACCCAATAAATACACACACATGCATATTCCAGAGGCACATGCACCCAAATGCATATAAGACTTCCAGCAAGTTCTCCCATTTAACTATCTTTAAATTGATTTGCTAGGCTCAAAATCTGATTTTGACTCGTAATAAATCATTGCCATAGTTTGGTACTTAAACCTACAATGTAAAATCGCATTGAGCCCATGTAGGTGAGTTTTAGGGATTTTGTGGGGTGGCTTGGATGGGGATTTTTTTTCCTTGTTTATTTATTTAATTATTTGAACTTTTAACACACACACAAGAGATTTATCCCACATGACCTGCCCTAAACACCAGATCTACTTAATTTAATTTGCTTCAAGTGGCAAACTGAGATAAAACCCAAAATCTGGAACATAACCAGCACCTGTTCAGTTATTAAACTGCCTAAAGAAAGGAGAGCTTAAGTTTTCCATATCCATACTCCACTGCAAGCATCAACCCAGAGTGCAAGAACCAAGCAAATACTGCCAATAAACATAATGAAGCTTAATACCATACTTAAGTAATGAGTGGGCAGGAAGCCCCTTGGGAAGGAAGTACTTCAAGAAGAAAGCTTTGCTTCCAACCTGGAATCACATGTATTTATTTTGTCTTGTTTAATAATCTTAATTATTGTATGCCGTCCCTGATCAGTCTCGTGTGACGGGGCTTGCCGGCTTCCCCCGAGGTTCGTTTTTAGCCGCATACCACCTACAGCAATTAGCTGCTTGTGCTTTTGTCTGTTTTCTGGCATTATGCCCTTCCCTTTCATGGGATTCCTCTTTTCTACTTGGACTAGATGTTTGCAAGTCTCCTGGCTTTGAGCTATTTCAGCAACAATTGTAGTTGAAATACTTAATATTCTCATGAGAAAAACGGCTGGGAGGAATGGGGGGTGGGGTGTCAGCCTCCCAGAGAATGACTTGGAAACCCAATTTAGTGTCACATTTAACTCCCTATATGGAGTACACATGCAAAAAAAACGTCTTCTGAAAATATGATCCTGCACATATCCAGTTGGCAGGGCAGCAAAGCGAAAATCCAGAGCACAGAACACAAAAAAACATATTCTGAGATGTAAATCTAGCCTAAAATGCTAACTTATCACCAATTTCCCTTTTTTTATCTTGCGGCTTAATGAACAGGAAACCTTTTCTTTCTAGCAGTCTTTTTCCGCGAGTGGGATGGAAACAGTACCACAGCCTTTTCGGTAGCAGCAGATACTTTACATGTGCACTTCATCACACATTAACTGGAGCGAAGCGACTGCTCCCAAAGGATGCTCAATCACAGATAAATCAAACCTCATGGAAAAGGAGCACAAATGAAAACATTTAACATTATCTATTGCCTGTGTCCCCCCAAAATGTGATGCATTGCCAATTGTGATGAGCCTTGACCCGAGGTAGAATCTAACATTTCATTCTAAGTTTCATGTATGGAATGATACCGTGTATAAGCAGGGAAGAGAAGTAAACAGGAGGAAGAGGATGGCAAAAGCACTCACATAGCGTCACGCAAGACCTGTCAACAGTGCAAAAGTATGGTGGCTGAGCGCCAAATGAGCTGTTTAAAAACAGATTCAGGCACATGTCCTACTCAATTTTTTAATGTAAAATCCAGGCCTTCAGCTTTCCCCAAAGCTCATCGTGGCTAGCAGGAAGATTCCCAGGCTGCTGAAGAAAACTGTCTTTGGGAAGGACAGCTGTATGGTGACAATAAGGTGTAAGAAGCAGTATGGAAAAACCAGCTTGCATACATGCTTGGTCCAGCAAGAAGAGAGACTCTAAGCCTACAGGCACATGGCAGGTCCATGCTCCGACAGCTTGCTGCAGCAGAAGTCACTGGCACAGCAAAAGTCTCATTTATTTAGAAGTTAATGTGAATGGCAAAAAGGGTGCTGTATACAGAGGTGTGGAAGGAAAAGCTATCCATCACAGACATCTGAAAAACCCGCTATAGTTCAGCACAGCCACTCACAAAGCCATTCAGGTGGAGGACACAGTATCAGTGTATACTCACACACAGTTTTGATCCATATTGCCTTACCGATAAAGATATTCCACTCGGCGTCCAAGTCGCCTTGGTTGGCCAAGCAGCCTCTCATGACATTAAAGCAGTAGTTGTAACAGGGCTTCACTGATACCAGACCTCGGCAGTACGGGCAGTACATCATTTTCAGCAGCGCTCTTGTACCCTGTGGTGTGGGGTTCACCTTTAAAAGAGAAAAGGAGAAGAAAATTACCCCTCGGGCAACAACCCACACATTTACCCCAAGGTGCATGGGACAGAGCTGTGCAGAGGAGATGCAATGGGGTCAGCCATCACTGTCTGGCCAGAGCTCCTTGCTTATCTGGTTCAGGGATGTGGGGAACAGATGAGGGGTCTGGGGAACAGATGAGGGGGTCTGGGGAACAGATGAGGGGGTCTGGCTCCCCTCCTTCAGTATACCTACCACTGCAGGTCATATGGACAGCCCCTAACTCTGCAAAACATTACTTGCACTGCAATACACCTTATATGTCATGCAACCCCTCCCCAGGGCTGCAAGGACAGGCACCCCAAGGGGACACTCAAGCTCAGGGAAGGCAGTAAAATGTGACCAAGTCAAATGATGTCACACATGGTCACACTATCTGAGCCCTGCTGCACACACATGCTGAAGATGATAATGGTGGGATTTCTCAGGAAAAAGTGTCCAAGACGGGATGTGTGCACCACTATCCCTATCCCAAACCCACCGGGAGTGTGCCCTCCTCCTCAGCACTCACTGCAGCTCAGCTCTTCTGGGACAATCGCCCAGCAGGGCTCTCTGGCACAGAGACCAGCTCCTTTATCTCACATTCAACTCCCGCAACACAGCATTTACATGACAGATACCCAGGTTCATTTATACTCAGCACTCATCACACTGGGTAACACCACTCCCCACACCAGAAGGAGGTGGCAGCTACAACCCTGCAGCTGAGGACAAGGCAGGAGGACCCTCGGAGCCTTCGGAGCCTGCGTGCAGCCGCTGGCTGTGCAAGCAGAGCTGTTTGCAGCAGGCACGTCACCCCTGAGCCCTCAGCAGGGCTATTTTCCAACGTGACTCATGGTCATTCATGTTTGATTCACTCTCTGGCCCAGCTTCAAAACATTCATTGAAACCATTTCCACCCAGCCAGTCCAAGGAGCATTACTCCATCCCCATGCAGCAGTGCCGACCACATAGTGGGTCTGTCTAAAGTGTTGAACAGAGAAGCTCCCTCAAAAGCAAGTTTAAGTGTTAATTAGCCACCACGAAAACAGGAAATTAAGATGCAATCAGAGATACCCTGACAAAACAGAAGCAGTCCCTGGCATTTTAAATGATGCACCTGAGACTCCTTGTAAGGCATTTGGAGAAAGTGCTCTAAATAGGTTGCAATCCAAGACCATGCTGGAGGAGACACATAACATCCCTATGAAAGAGGGAAGTCGCTCAATACAAAGTGCTGGAGATGTGGATGGTCTCCAACATCTCGTCTCTGGAAGCCTGTGAACAGTCTTTATGGCAGAGGACAACAGGATTGAATGGAGATGAATGCACACAAGGGAGATCTGGTACCACACGTATCCTGAGGACCTTACTACTGCAACGCCCATTTCAGTGTGAGGGATACAGAGAAACATGATCTTCTGGTACGAAAATTAGGTGGCAACACATGAAACTAGGGGGTAATAGATTTTAACAAAAACAAGACAGAAAGAAAAGGCTACATAATCAGGCTGGCTTTGTTAATAACATCAGCAGATTTTTAAATCCTCTTTTCTTATGAAAAGAGATGACAGATAAAAATCTGCTGTTTCTGACAACTGCAGAAAGACCATGGTTTCCCCTCGGTAGGCAAGCAAACCATTTTCTGTAGTTGATGGAGCTCAGTGCTGGATTTTGGCTGGCCAGCAACATTCATCAGACAGCACTTCACCCTTCTGTTTTCCATGAAGAGTCTGTTTAGCTGAGCAAAAGGAGACTCCATATAGAAAGCTGTTTGCGGTGGTGGTGGAATCTGATTCAGATGCTTCAGAGCATATATATATATATATATATATATATATATATATAGTATTTATATATATATATTTGGAAGGCATAGTGGGAGCAGGAGCCCCAGCAGAAAGTTCCCTATTGGGACAGCATGGCTTTAAAGCAGAACTGGTTCAAACACTGGGAAGAGCTCAAGCAACAGAAACCAGCTAAATCAGATGATTTATAGTTGGAAAACTGGTAACAGACAAATATAAAGGTATCATCTGCCATCCAGATGGTGCAGGCCTTGCATAACACAAACAAGAAAGAGGGAACTACATAACATCTCGCACCCAGAGACTGAAGTATTCTACAGTTTAGCAGTTTACTTGTTTGTCTGATAAAAATCCCTTCCTGTGTCACTTGGTGGTAGGTGCCAGGACCTCCATGCCTAGTCCTTAGGGCTTATCAGCTTCTGACCATTATAGCATTGTCGGCCCTCAAAGTAGTGCTCTGCATCCTCCTTGGGATGAAAGATTAGGAAAATGTTGATAGTATGAGCCAGGTGCTAGAGAAGTTTGAAGCTGAATGACAAGCAGGAAGCTACCTCAACCCTATCATGGAAAGCTGTATTTTTATGAAAGGGATTGCATGACAACATATTGCAAAAATCCACACACAGATCCATGACCCAGGGGGCCCCTTCCCATCTTAGGTTCCCCCCTTGCCCCATGAGCGCCGAGCGGCTGCAAGCCTGCAGCATCCCCTGCTTTGATATTTCATAGGGGTTGACCTTCAAGAATCCCAGCAGATGCAGGGGAAACTGAAGCTGCTTTTCCACGTTCCACAGCAGATGATATGCAATGGTGACTTGGATTAGGTCCTTTGAATAAAGACCAGGATGATTTTAAAAGCAAATGAGGTTTTGTTTCCTTCCCCACACAGGTTTGTGGCTCTGAGTCCTGCACAGAGCTGAGCAGAGAGTGATCGCAAAGGGGAGATGGCAAAGACAAACCCCAGCCTGCAGTGACTGTTGAACGGAGCCCTATTAGTGATGGATGTAACCCACAGGGAAGCTCTTAGTGTGCAATGCAGCTAATACAGGTGATGAGGTAGTCAATGGGCAAATTCATCAGTCCAGAGTTGGTATTTTATGGTGTCAGAAAGCAACAGGAAGGCAGAGGCAGAGATCACCTCTAGGAGAGAGTTTCAGGGAAGATTATGAGCAATTACACCTCGTTACAACAGTGATAAATGCTTAACTGCTGCATATCGCTGCAACGAGAACCTTAACCCCTGGCACGGGGCCCGTACCCGGTCCAGACCAGCTCTGGCTCTGGGATGTGCCATATGTTGCATTGGCAATTCTTCACAAGCTTTTAATGCTGGCCCTGCCATGCCAGGTGCAAGCTCTTAAAACACCATTGTATGTAACAGTAAACCCAGATATGCTTTGTTCTGGGGTTGTGTTTATCTTGGAAAGCAACTCAAGTTCATTCAAACTCTACTCTAGAATGACCCTCAAAACCAAATAATCTCCTTTCTCATAAAGCAGAGTCCCAAAGAAAGCTCTATTTGCTGGAGAGGATTTACTTTGCTAGATCTGAGCCCAGGTAGTAGTACACTGCAGTACACATACCCTGTAAAAGCTTCTAATAGAAGCAAATGCACTCCAGTCCCTTCCTTTTATCTTGTGAAATTTATTTCCTTTCCATGCATGCCATGCCACTGCAGCAATCCATCACCCTGTGGTTTCATCATGTAAATTACAATTTGTCCATATCTATACGCTTCGTCAAACGTGAAGATTAAAAGCTGCTAACAGATGTGTTTTGGCACCAATCTTCACATTCGTATCAAACTTGCTCCTTAAAAATACAGATTTGTACACAGTATACAAAAATTAAGTGAAAAAAACCTCAATCCTCTGCTTCATGCAAACATTTTGTATCGTATTTGTTGGGATAACTCCCTAACTTATGTTGACAGGTGAAGGTAAAATCATGTTCTTGTAAAAATGCCATCCTCTTGACACAACAAAATCTGGTTTTTGTTGGTACCTTGTCATACCTATCCCATTTCAGAGTCTCATATCAGGGAAACTGTTTGCCTTACATCCTCAGCCTTTTCCAACTTGCTGGCAATTGCAGCTTGATGTATACACCTGGCAGAAACTGCACCATTAAAGTACACACCTATCAAGTGTGTATGCCTTGGTCACAACATACCATAAACCCACCACAACTCAAGATAAGCTGATCTGTGGAAGCAGATAAAGTTCAGAGAAGCAACCACATTCTTTGTCATCTCCTTTCCATGGCAAGGAATAGAAGAGAAAGGATGACAGAGCTCTAACCATAGACAGTCCTGCAAGGAGCTCCTACCAGCTGCCAGACACCCAGAGACACATTTCATTCTCCCACTCCACCTTCAAGTTAGCATTAAGAATGTTAATAATAATATTTAAAATCCTGTCAGCTTTAATAACTATTTATAATAACACTGATAACTCAGGCTTTCTTACTTTCCAAGCTTGCACAACAACAGTGTTGCTATGCCAGCAGCACAGCCACCAGAAAACATAAAAATCCAGCCATCTGAAAATAAACACAGTGAAATTACTTTTGTTTTATACTGTGTTTTCTTTGCAAAAATAACTGAATGAGGGCAATACTGGCTATGAAAGAATGAAGAAGTAACTTCTGAGTGACACGGAAAGATGATTTCATGATTTCAAAATCACACTTCAAAGCTGACTGTGGGATGCCCCAGGTGAGCAGTCCACTTAAGACAACTGAGGTGTCAATTTTTGGGACCAACACAACCTTACTTACATCATTTTTTCCTTCTCTCAGTGTTGTGCAAGAGCATCATCTTGGCACAAGTTGGTCCAGACATTCAGCCCACTGTGAGGCAGAAGATCACTTGGGAGGCTCTTGGTTTGCTTCCTCACCCCAAATATTCCAATGAAAGTGCTTTGGAATTAACTACGCATTTAACCAATTTTGCTGGCCCGGTGCTAGCACATGAATAATTTAGACAGCATCTGTTTCAACCACAGAGTTGGGCCTCTGAGGTCTTGCATAAGGGAGCACATTTAGGAATGATATTTGGGGACTGCAAGACACTGTGTCTCATCAGTATTCACTACCCATGGCCATGTTTGCTGCAGCTTTATCTTGTGCAAAGAAAAATTCAAGAGTACATTTATACTCGATTCCTTATTTACAGCTTTCTCCCCTCACCACCAGATGTGACACGGCAGAGGAGCAGCAGAGCTCCTGAGAATTACACTGCTGGGCACTCAACCTGCTCGGTCGTAACACTAATGTGTCAGAAGAGAAACACCATGTGCTTGTCTTCCCCAACAGCACCCTCACAGCCCACATGGGGCAGGGTAGACCTCTGGATGCCAAGTGGATGCCTCTCCCTCTGCAAATTTAAGTAACAATTACAGGATCAGCACCTCCTGCTCCTGGTGCCCTTAGAACCAAAGTGCCCTTTACACCAAGCTTGTAGTCTGCAGGATCTGCCTCTCCCTGTCTCAGACACCACAAACCATGAGGAACGGTCTCTTTGCTGTAATGAGCAAAACAGCAGGAACCTGTGTAGAGCTACAACCAAAAACATCCTTAGTTACCCTCCCATTGTTTTCAAAATTAGCAGCAGAACCACAGTGAGGAGGGGAGGCAAAGAAAGAAAAGAACAAAACCAACCCAGTGGACTGAAGCACTCTTGCATGATGCCATCGACTCCAAACCCACAGCCACAGCCACGTGCTCCCAGCCCCTTAAATCTGCGATGACTGCTGCTCCAGAATGCTTTGAAGGCTGTGCCTAGCTCAGACCCTCAGATGGCTGGAGCTGAGGCAGATGCAGTCACATTCTTGGCAGGTCTTCTCAGGGTCATCTTTGATGTGGAGAAGTGCTTGGTATTGTTTTCTGCATTGCTGTTTGCCCTTGGTACGTGGAAGGCAAGGTCCTTGTGCATGGCAGCCCCTCGGTCTGGCCCCGCAGCTCGCAAGCTGCTGCCTGGACAGCACTGCCTCTTTGGAGGACCCCCTGCTACACTAAAAGGGCTTCTTGGCTTCTCTGGCCATTTCTTGGTTGCCCACAAAGCAGAAGCGTTGCCCCTCTGCCCCCTCCCAGTGCATGCAAGCAACACATTCCATTTCTGTCACTTCTCTGCCAGCGTTTGCTCTTGTCTGAAGGCTGCTCAGTTTCACTGGATATAGGAACTGAATTTCTTCCTGAAAGAGGATTATGGTCACATTCCCCTTAAGTAAAACCAAGGATAAAGACTGTACAGAGGGAGGTTGGACTTCGGCTCTCTGACTAAACTTTCAGATCCCCAAATAGTAGTTACAAGGGGCAAAACTTCCAAAGAGAAAGCTCAATGCCCTATTTTTTGTGACGACACAGGCCCCATTGTTTTATTATTTTCACCATCCCTTCTAAGCCAATGTCTGGTCCACATTCAGCCAAAAAGGGCAGGAGCCACAGTTCAGGGAGCTCACACAAGACAACAGTTGGTTGGCTGACACAGGGTCCAGCTCAGAGCAAAAGGGGCTAAAAAGCCACCAAGCTCCCGCTCCAAAGCAGTGTGGGAAGGCAACCACCTGTTCCCTCTTCAATTCTCTTCATAAACAGTTTGAAGAAAATTCCATCCTTGGCTGATATCATTACACTTCATTAGGGAAGAAATGCCAATACCAAGAAAGCTGACCTTCCCATCCACCATGAACATCTCCAGCAGTCTCATCTCATCTGCTAATGTCACCTGAGGACAGCAGATGAAGAGATAAGTTTATTCCTCATATGAAGCTGTGCATTATTTCACACGGTTCATATCTGTGCTTCCAAACCAAACACCATGTCTTGCATACAATTTCCAAGCTGCTGCTTTTCCCAGGGTTCCCAAGGATAGGTTGAAAGACCCTTTCCAACAGCCCAGATGCTTTGGTGGCAACTACTTCTCATGTAGCCTTCAGTTTGCAAATGCTTGTTGGGGAGGTGATTTGGGAGACTTCTGAGCTCCCAGCAGTCCTTCCTCAAATGACAGGACACAAGGGTAAGAGGGATAAGTAGTAAAAAAAAATCCCAAAACAACAGTTCATCAGCATAAATTTCCTCAGGAGCTCCAGAAAACTCTCACCACCACTATAACTGCAGGAGGCCACATCCACAAGTCCCTGTCCGAAGGTCTGGAGAGAGATGGTGACACAGATGCAGGGACTTGATGTTGTGTGACAGTACACTTCATGTGCCTCAGCTGACCTCCAGCCAGACCTCTCCTCCCAGCTCCTCCTGACCCTACAAAACGCTGTCAGGGAGCTCAGTCTTTGATTTCTCTTCTTTCCCCCCCACAAGGTAGAGACCTCTGCTCCATATCTGCACCCTACACATCCCACTGCACTTTGCCCTCAAAGGAGTCATGACCCTCGACCAGGCTGCAGTTTTAATTGCATGTAACTAATTACAGGAACATCTCTGCAGCTTGAGAACTGCTCAGTTGCAGGTTCTCATCCTTTTTTGGTCACTCAGGGCTCTGGCTTGTATTTGTTCCTTTTTTCCAGCCCTGGCTGGGGCAGGAAATGTCACTGCTGGCAGCAATTTAACCCGACTGACTGCAGCATTTGTTGAGGGTTAAGCAGCAGGTGAGTGATTAGGGGATGGGCAGATTTCCGTCTCCCGAAGGCAGGGGCAGGAAGGTCAGGGAGAAAGGACCCAGTGACAGCAGATGACAGAGGAAAGTGCTGGAGGCCCCCAGCCCCTCACAGTCAACCTGAGGCAGGGCACATCTAAGAGGCAGAAACAGCATCCTGAGTTTTCTTCTCAGATCTGTTGTTCAGGAAAAGTATGGAGAATTTTGTACTTTTGAGGTCCAAAGGAGGGAATTTTGAGAGGTGAAGACTTGAGCATCAAAATTGTGAAGTTTAGACACTTTGAAAAAAGTCTGTGCTTTCTCTCAAAACCATACAGCTTTCTCTCTGTTGTGTATTTGGGCACAGTGACATGGCTTCTGATCCATCCAAGGCAAAATTAAAAGTTATTTTCTAGCATTCTGGCTTGGAAATCAAGCACACTTACAGCTTTGCAATAACCTCTCTTCTTTCACCTCTTTACTCCCAAACTCAGACAAGAACAATACCCTTCTAAACGCATCTCCCTAGTGAAGATGTAAAAATATCTAGGATCATTAAAAAGCCATCAAGGCCGTTCCACTGTAAAGTGCTCTTTGCTCTCCTGATAGCATCCCGGGGAAGTATGCAGCTGGGGCTTGCAGTAGTTTGTATTTCTCCTCCTGAGGATTTTCAGTTAAGTATTTTTGACTTACTTGTTACAAAATGCATTAAAAGTAAAACTCATTTGCATTTCTTTGGACATTTTTTCATAAAGAAGAACTGAAGATTTATCCCTCAAGTTAATCCCTGGTAGAAGCAGTCATTCCACTACAACTCCTCAGTAAAAAAAATAAGGAAATAAAGTCAATGGAGTCATTACATAGAGCTCAGCAAAGCCAGGCTAATCTACATGTAATGTGGGAAGGCCCAAAACACAACCACAGAGCAGCAGGCATAAAACCATCAGCTTTTAAACTCATGTCTAGAATTTCCCATTGTGTCTTGCAGAAACATGATGTTAAGATTCCCACTGAATGAGATTAAAACACTACAGAAAAGATTATTATTCCTCCTACTGCTGCAACTAAAGCTTAGGTATTCAGCAGCACGGGCTTTTGTTACTGCTTGGAAAAGTCAATCTGTTGCAGAATTTCCAGTGCAACTTACTAAAGTGAAGTGGAAAGTGCAGCAACTGTGACTGTCCACAGCACGTGAGCTATTTCTGCAGCTGCGTGGGACTATGGGTAGCTTTCCACACTCGAGCAATTAATTCTAGGGTTGAAGGCAACTCTACACTCAAGGATCTTCAAAAGGGAAAGAGAAATCACAACACCACCTTGGGTTCACGACTCTGATTCGTAACAGATGCGGGGACCGTAGCCCTTGTGGTTCTGTGTCAAGTCTGGAGACGTTTTGATGAATTCTGAGCAGATGGAGCATAAACACGATCCCTCACCCATGCACATTTACTGCCTATCAAGTGATTGCACATTCTCAAAACCGTACTGGGGCTTAACGGCCAGACCTCCCACCCAAATATTTCATCCACACTCTACATCAGTGCAAACCCCATCCCCTGACCACAAGATCTGCCACACAGCCACAAACAAGGGCCACCAAATCTGAAAGCCCAATCAGGAGGTTAGCAGGCTTGGCCAGGGACCTGTCACACAGACACTTGGCCTCATTTGGCACCAACCCTCCCTCCCACCACAGGATGGCATCCCTGAGGCTGGAAGATTTTGTGGGTTCATAAGAGTGACCCACATGTCACACATAGAGCTCCACACACCCATCCTCAACCAGCAGCACACGTCTAACACATCAGACACATCTACCTTGAGAGTCATCACTATCAGGTGGGGACACAAGGGGTCCAAAAACCTAAATCTGCCACTGCTAACTTACAACTCATGCCCAGGACCTGGATATATTAGTACAGCAAGTCTTTCCTTGCTAATATTCTCTGCCCCACCACACATGTACAGATTTATTGTAGGCTGTTTTTCTCATTTCTCTTCAAGAAAAATTAACATGGAAGCAGACTTTTTTTCCTATCCTCAGAGAGAGTATTTTAATATTATCCCTGTAAGTCAAGGCAATTTGAATAATTATCTCACTTAACAATGCTGCTTGTGCTGCCTACAAAACTGCATTCTGCTTCTAAGAGCATCTGAACAGCTATTCTGGTTTACTTTTTTCTTTTTTCTCCTTTCCTGGCACCTAGGGTGATTCAAACTCCTGCCTGCTCTTTCACCCTGGTGTTTTATTACTCTGCAGCTAGGTAGAGAGAAAGTAAACCTCTCTCTGCCCCATTAAATTATTACAATAAATCTTCTACAGCCTACAGGAAACAAGCTGAGTTTGTTAAAAGGAAATCACTAATATTCGTTATCTTACATAATCACTTCGAGGGGATTATTGATTGTTCTCTATACCATACAACTCCAACTAAAATTAAAGATAGATCTCATGTCAAAAAAAAAAGTCACTTCACTTAAACAACTCCAAAGTGATTTATATGAAGAAGGAGGTAAACAGTTAAGTGACCAACATATTGCAGCTGTTTGATCCCCCCAAAAGAGTGATCTTACCATAAATGTTTGAGGTCTAACTTGTGGCTCTTTGTGTGGCACCAAGTACAACTGCTTCTGCCCTGTGTGTATGGCTCCAGCTTACTGTTATCACTGAAGTGCTGTTTGCTCATGTGAATGGCCTCTACCCATGCCCAGGGTGAGAAGCAAACCATCATCATCCATAATGGATGCCTGCAGCATCCATGACTCACTGTAATTTAAAGGCAATATTAAGTAGAAGATACAGCCATTACACAAGCAAACATGGTTATTTCCATTGCAGAAGGGATTTAATTTCCTGCTGTTACTGTTCCCTAGACAGGAGCAAATCAGCCTCCTGAGGAACATCCCTGCTGCCGGGCTGCAGCACTGAATGCTGCCGTCCCCAGAACGTGACTCTACCACACATCAGAGCAGTCTACATAGATAGAGTCTGGTCCCACTAGCACTCAGCTACACCACCAAAACCTTTAGGTACTAGTCAGGACAACAGGGAAAGATGCTACCCATTGTGGGGTAACCATGAGACAGAGCTCACCGCGGACACTTTGCTCACGACGTCCCTTGCGACGGCGAGGCCCTGCGCAAAGGTGCGGGCAGCAACGAAGGCTCGTGTCACTTGTAGCTTGAGCTTCCGTGGCACATCCCCGAAGGGCTTCAGCTGCTCCGTGTACTTGCTGACACACTCCAGGTACTCATCTGTGAAGTGGTACTGGGGGTTGACCAGCCGGAACATGCGCTCCAGCAGGCGTGCCCAGAACTCGTTGAGCATCTCCTCCAGGTTGACGTTGCCGCCCACGTAGTACCGCTTCAGCTCCACAAAGAGGTCCTTGAACAGCTCCGAGTTCTGCATGTACAACCGGCCATACGTCCGCACAAACATCTCGTTCAGTGACTTCTCAGCATTCTCAAGAAGTTCTTTGAAGAACTCTAGAAAAGAGGAAGAGAAGATATAGTAAAACAGGCATTGGGTTGTTGTGTTTGCACACTTCTGTAACTACTGACATCACTTAACTAGAAAATTCAGCCCAACGAGACCACAATCCAAATGAAATGGAAGATTAAAGGACTCTAAAATTTTCAAATAATTTCCATACCTCAACATTTTTAATTACTCTTCATAAACCAACCCCCCCCAACCACTCTCCAGATTGGAAAACTTGCATGAGCAAAATCTCTTTTGATGCAAATCTGAATACCATGACAAGAATCAGCAAAAAGACAAAAAAAAGCACCAGTTTCTTTTATTTCCACTCTGGCATCTTAAAAGAAGTAATTTCAAAGCACAAGACTATCAGAAAGAAAAAAGATGGTTTTGTTAAACAGATGTTTTACCCAAATGGGTCTTTCTTTTCAGTTCTTGACATTTCATTTTCCATAATGATCATAAACCAGCCTGAAAAATGAACAAATTTCAACACATGTAAAAATCAAGCCCAAAAATCTACCTGCGAGTTCTTTCTCCCATCTTGCAAGTTCGTCATCTCTAAGGGCAGGGTCTGTGTCAAATTACCTAAAAGGTCCTGATTGCAGACAGGGCTTCAGATACTCGTGGCAGTGCAAAAAACCCCACAATTACATTAGAATTTGCTCAAAATCCAAGAGTAAACACTTCACACAAGGACACGAGATTTTTCAGATGACAAAGGAGGGATGGGGGCCCTTGGGGTTTTTATCACTTTCTAAAAGCAAATCCACACTTTGATTGACCCTCTGAGAGGACTGGACAGCCCAAAGAGCAGCCACTGCCAAAGTGCCATCACTGTGTCTTGGCAGTGCCATATACATCTCTAGCACTGGTAACAAGTTCACCTGATGATGTCAGACACAGTTTAAAGAACATGCCCTGCCAAGACCATGCCACCAAAGCCTCTGCACGTGGATCTAAGCACAACCTACCCTGCCAAAAATCCTTTGCCTTAGAGATTCGGCATAGAGGACTTAAAGCAAAACAAAAAATAAGGGAGGGGTCCACTAGGCAAAAAGCATTTGGGTCATATTGGAACAAAACTCAGTGCTATGTGGCTTTGGGAAGAAGCTAAGGAGAACAGGGGTGGGCTCTGCCACGACAAAGCATCCCGTGCCGCCTGTTTGCTCCAGCCCCACGGGAACACCGGCACCCTGGGCATGGGCACAGCCTCTCTGCCGCTACAGCCGGCATCAGCAAGGGAGTGTATTATTTTATGCATGCCACCAGCAATTGAGGATTCTGACCTCTGCTTTTCTGTGACTCATATTCAATAAATATTTTTTAATAAAACATGCCTCTGTGGTTTTCTAAATCCTCAAAGGAGCAATGTTTAGGGCCAGAAGTTGTTAGAAGGAGGCGGGGGGGAATATTTTGGCCCAGTGTGAATTTAAACCTTGTTAAAAGACATTAGAAGTATGCTGAAGTTCAGAGTTTCGTCTTCAAAGTGCTCCAGTACAAACAAAGACTAACACAGAAAACATTTTCTGGAAAAACTGAAACATTCCTTGAGTTCCTGATGAACAAAGTCATGGGGTTCAGGGCCTGACATGGTTGTATATAATGCAGCCTCTTAGGAGTACAAGAGAAATGATCCAGGGAAGAGGAGATTGATTTCAAACACCCAACATGTCCTCTGTCCAATATCAGCAGGAACCTTCACTTTCGTTCCCATGACTGGCATTTCCTGTCCAGGAAGAATTTTTTCTGTTCAGTTTATACTATAGAGATTAGCTTGGTGTATATTAATTTCTAATTCACTTAATCATTTTGAAGGCTCACTTCCTTCCTTTGGTCAGACCTTTTAGTATCACCAAATAAGCTGTTCATTTAAATACTTTTGTGCCAGGCACAAGATCTGCCAGATGCATCAGCAAACTCTTCAAAGGTGATACTGATGGCAAATCTATTAGATAGTTCCAACTACCAGTCTAAAGAACTCAAAGTAATGTTTTAAGCCAAGAAAGTTATCTTTAGTAATACATACATATTACCATAACCAATTTATTCTCCTGCCCAAACTCATTTTATTGGTTACACTCCAAAGTGGAAGTTGAATAAACTGTTTTCAGGCTTCAGAGCTCTTCATCTCTTAGAAATTTTTAATGTGGGCTAGAATCAGATATGGTCATTAATTATCCTGAAAAAAACCCTGCCATCTAATTAGCAGCAAATACTGGTGCACCTGCAGATTTCCAGCCAGCAGCTTTTCCTTGCCCCAAAGGAAGGTAAATAAAGGAAATGAAAACCTCCCACCAAAACCAGGCAATTCTAAAAGCCCAACACAACACTGCACACACAACACCATCATCTCTGGCTCGAGCTCCAACCACCATTTTCATGAACCGAAAACACCTATTGTCACAGTCCACTTCCCAAATAAGAAGGGGAGAAAGGCAGAGAAGGCTGTGTGCCTGCAGCACAAAAATCACCATCCACCTCCCGCTCCCCAAAGCTCCCTTGCTAGCATGTGCTCACATTCCCAAACAATGCCAGACAGGATGCCCTGGTGACCAGCGACAGTGGCTTTGGCCCACATGAGCCATTGCTGGCACCGCAAGGTTGCTGGGGTGGAGATGAGGTTGGGTTGGTGGAGAGGAGTGATGCCAAGCATGGCACCAGTGACGAGGGGCCACCAGACACCAGCAAGCGGGGATGGACCCAGCAGTGGGACATCCATGGCATCTTCCCCCATGCAATGCAGAGCACTCTCAACTTGGTCAGCAGTAGTGATTAAATCATATATAAAGGTATATTTTAGTCTGGCTATTGGCATAGTATAAGTCTGCATCCCTACTTTCTATCTCTATGTCAAGAAATCAGCTTCGGCACAAGAAGGAACATTAATCTTTCCTCTATGCAAACCATGGTCATAGATGTCTGCAACAAAGAGAAGAAAGCCCAAAAATCCTTTTTATGAGTTAAATGCTAATCTGACTAGTAACTCCCTACATCTAACTAGATATTAATTCTCCCCTTCATGGAAATGAGCTGATTACCAAACACCAACGTAACCCAGCATTAACCTTGCCACCACAAGAAGAAAAATGGCAGGTTCCTCTATTACGTCTTAACTGTTTGCTGGATAAAATAAATGACCACCTTTCATTTGTATTAGAAGTTGACTTGTTCTCAAACAAAGCAAACACACAAAGGCCTCGGCTGCTTATTTTACAGCACTGTAAAAGCACGTTTTACAGCTGTGTTGCAAGCAATCTGTACTCATTAAATTATCACTCTGACAGGTTTCCTGTGAAAAGCTGTCAAAAGCAAACATTTTTCACAGATGACAAAATCATACTTTGCCAGTGCTCTCTGAGACATTGCTATCTGGAGGGATGGCAGGCTCTCTTTTCCCTCCAGTTATCTTGTTTAAACTCCCTGAACAAGGGCTGGCCCCTATGTCGACAAACAGGCCCTAGCACACACATGGCTGGGAAGGGCTTCACAAACTGATCCACAGGAGCAGCACGTGGCTCCAAGGTCTCCCTGGTTCTCCTGGCTAAATGCAGAATGAGGAGTGATGGCTGGGTTACACAGAGGATGAACCACAGACAAGGCACTGGGCTAACATGGCACAGCCAGCTCTGGTCCAGCCTGACACAGCAGCAAGTCCATGTTGTACTGCTTCAATACACCTGCTGATGCAAAGTCACCTTTTCACTCAGGACAATGCTCACAAGAGGATGAATGCAGGGGTGAGGGTACCAGCACTGCTGAGCTGCCTGATGTGACCAGGGCCACAAAACCTTTCCTACCAAGGAACAAGTTTATAATTTTTCTGTACTGCAAAATAAATCCTGTGGATGCTACAGGCTTTGATGCTCAAAGGAAGATGACATTTGCAATGCAATTAACTTTTAGAGACAGAAAAGGTAGTAATCTGCAGTTGGGCAATCTACAGCTCTGGGCTCTGTTTATTCTTTTAACACGTTTGAATTTCAAGGTAGAATTTCAATGCCCAGCATTCAGTGAGAGCCTAGAGATGTCACGAAATGGTAAGAAAGACTAGATGTGACATATCGGGCATCTCTGCAATAAAAATCCTGGGAAAAAAAAGTCTCTTCTTTTGAACAAATCCATCTATAAAAGAGCACAGTGGGAAATATAACCATAGTTATTTGGCAATTTCCTTTTTTCAGGTAGTAAGATGTATTACCTGTTTGCAGCTGGAGGGCAGACCAGCGCTGTCAGTAACCCAGCACATGAGAGCACCACATCTCCCCAAGGTGCTTCCACATGACATCAGACTCCACTGCCAGAATAATTCAAACCAATCTTTCTTTCAAATTGCAGATACATGAGCTAATTGAAGAAACACAATCACTCCACCTACTGCGAGACAGAGCAAATCCCACCTCCAGACAACACATCTACTGCCTTCGACCTGTGAAGCCAGTATTATTTTTTATCTTGGATTCATGTCTCAACTGAAAATATCCTCTTTTTGTTTTCCTTAAAGTAAGAAGGTAGGCAACGTTTTCCTATTCCTTGTGCTAACATTTTCAGGTATGTTAAGAGTGAGATTTTCATACAAGAGGGCTTTCGCTGAGGAGAACCTGGTGCACAGTATGACCTAAATCAAAGGCAGCTCCTGGAAATGAGATGAATACATCAAAGGGGCACATTCCCCTCCACCCACAGGCAGGTTTTGTATTTCCCTATGAGTGCTGGTGACAAAGGAAGAAGCAGAAAAACTGCCTGGTCTGAGCTGCCTCCTGCCACCACCTGCCCTGTGTCAGGACCAGAGCATCAATGTCCTTTACCTCTCCAGCCCTGCCCCAGGCAAAGTCCTCAGGGCTGAACCCATAGCTGATCACTGCAGGAGTGCAAAGTTCTGCTTTGAATTTCTTGATCTTCAGGAACAAAACACATTTATTTCAGAGAATAATTTCACACAGAGAAGCACAGTGCTGCATGGCACCCTGATTGCTCCTCTTCCAGCCTCTGCAAAGAGTTAAACCATCAGTGACCCATGACTCAGCATGTAAAAACCCCACATTTTATAGAGCAAAGGAAACCTTAAGTGCAGTGCAAAAAAGGGTAGTCTTACCCAAGATTTTAGCAAGCCTGTTGAGCCAAGGTGTTTACTATAGACACCCTTCTGTTGGCCATGTTCAGGCACACCAGTGCCCTTCCAAAAGGAGACCAGCATTGCCACACACTTTTCTGCTCCCAAAAGCCACCAGACACACTGTGTTTCCCATACACCAGGTTTCCTTAGCTTAGAGCTGAGTTTTCAACTGGCTTTTTTCTGTTTGAGGTCTGCAAATGAGCTACACAAACAGATCCCAGGTAAACATGCAATTACTCAACACACCTTAAAAAACAAATAAAACTGGGTTCAAGCATGTAGATGGAACATGCTGAATTTTTATAGGTGCAATTAATTAGTTACAGATAATTTGCCACCTAGCGTTTCAGGCATACTCTTAGTACGTTGTCCAGATTATGATTAATTAAGGACCGTCTGTCTTACCAAACCTTTAATTTGCTTGTCTGTATAGACAATTATGCTTTCTAGTGCATACAGGAGAACACTGCCACAAAGAGATTAATTATATTTTCTATTTAAATGGTTTACTCATAAAATGTCCACACAAATGCTCCTGCCCAAGCCACGGCCCTGCAGGCTGTGCTGTGGAAGGGCCGGCGCCAGCACCGTCCCAGCGTCTTCGCAGAGGTGCATCTGCAGATGCAAACTCCACCCTGCAGCTGCTCCTACCATGAGAAGCAAAATTCAACCCAGACAGATAAAAGGAATTTAGAAGAAAAAAGACAAATATTTCACAGCTCTCTTCACCTGGAGGCTGGAGTCATCCACAGCCATGCCACCCAGTCCAAAGGGAGAAGGGTTTTTTTTTTTTCTAAATGTGGTTCATTATTTTTAATATGCCTTCACTTCCTTTATTGCACATACTGCATTTGTAATTTTCACCAGGGAAAAACAAACTGTAGCTTAACAACCTTTTTCCGGAAGTGTTGAGAAACCGATGAACACATAGTGTTAACACATTTATGGAATATGAACTCAGGAAGGGTAGGGCAGATCCACAAGCTGTTTCTGTGTCCTGTTTTCAAACATGTGTTAGCACTTATTGACATGGGAAGAACTCTTTCACAGAGTTTGAAGAAGTACAGGCTTAAATCTTGCCAGTGTCACAGCAACAGCCCCAACATGTGAACCCTGGAGAACTGGGAGGAACAACATCATCTCCCCAAACTCTGCTTGATTAGTGAAAAGTTGACAATAACAAGAACAGGGCTGCAGCTGCAGAGGTTAAACAAACAAACTATCAAACCCCAGGATTTTTAAAAGTTCTTGTTTCTAGAACACCACAGGGCTGGTAGGAGCTGAGAAGAGCAGGGCAGAAGAAAACACACAGTGCCAGATACCACCATTGCACCGAGACTGAGCTTGTTGGAGAATAAGAAGCAAGGAAGGAGGAAGAAAAACAGTGTGGAGATTGCCATCTTTGATTCAAGAAATAAATAGCAGTGCATCGCATCCTGCTGCACACACCAGTCATCCACAAATTAGGAAAACAGCAAGAAGAGAAATGGCCATCGTCTCCTCTTGGTCCACCCTGCTCTGCTGCATCCCATGCAGCAGGATGAGTCCAGACTCTGTAGCCTCCTCATCCCTGTTTTCAGGGACCATCACTGCTCATGCATCCCTTTCTGGGTCAGCCAGAGTGGGTTTCTCCCACTGTTCCCATGCTGCCTCCTTCCTGAGCAGCAGGTCTGTCATTCCCAGGTCTTCGATTCACCTGCTTGTGAGAACAACTCAACAGTACTCTTCCCCAATCCACCTCCCTTGCTGCTGCTTCTTTTCCCTCCATTTTTTGCTCTTCCCTCCACTCCCATGTCTAATTTTCACTGCACCCATTCCTCAATCTCAACTGACCTTTCAGACACATCTATGACTTCTCAGCTGCTTCAGCCTGCTGACCCACAATCATTCAGTACAAACACATCAACTTCCCACCCCAAACAGCAAACTCACTTTCACCTGGAAGTGAGCTCCTTCAGTCTGCCTCCCACACCCCTTCAACTCAAAGGAACTTTCTGGGACACTCACTAAGGTATTTCACACATATGTGTTTTCCCAAGCCTTCCTTCCTACTGCTGTCAAAGGGTGTGAGGAGGGCCCTGCTGCTGAACAGTGGGGATGGCTTTCTCATTCCCATTACCTCAATTGCCCTCATGTCGTTACACTTGCACTGAGAGCTCTTCCAGCTGGGGCCACCTCGTATTTGTTCAGCAAGCATGAGAACGGCTGTACACTAAGCCACTACAGCATATTAAACACTAACAAAATAGCTTCAGCTTTGCAGCAGTGGGTTATTACACCCTGAAGTCCACCACAAGATGCCCAAACGCCACCAACTCAACAGGCATCGAGAGAAACAGCTACCAGGACTATGCACACAAGGCTGGTGGCTCCTTTGTGCAAGAAGAAGGAAGAGGGAGTTAATTTTAAACAGACAAACAATAGCTCATTGACTAGTTGACAGCAATTAGTAACCAAAGAGCACCAGGCACGTTTCCTGTAGCCAAGTACAAAGCCTGCTGCCCGCATCTTGGCCTTTGGGAAAAAAACCAAATGAGTAAGAGCAGTTTACCTGCAACCTAAACAGCAGCACTGCTTGGACCTGAGACCACAGAAGAGTGTTTGATGCCACCAAGTCCACACACAAAGGGCTTTTGCCCACTGCTAAAGTCTTTGCTCAGTTACAAGATCTAGCCTCTTTTTTTTAGCCCCCCTCACAAACTACTGAGCAGGAGCTTCCCTCCCTTTGAGATTTCCTACTTCTACAAGTTAAGATCTTTCCAAGCCTCCCAAAGAGAGGTCTAGTTCCTGCCATTTTCAGGCAAGCATCATCCTCCTCAATGAACAGGACTAAAAATCATGGTGGTTTATGTACATCCTTAGAAACCTCCAGATGGATAGAGGCCAGTTGAACAAAAACAAAGCATAAACAAACCACAGCACAGACAGCAGACAATTTGTTTCATTGCTGTTGCAGTGAGTGGGAAAGCACAAACAAAAGCCCTCAAGTGGGATTTTCTGAAAGAAGTGTGTTGGCTCCCATTACCCTGGGAAAGCATCCATCTAAAACAAAGTCTGAAGGAGCCTCTCTACAACTGCTTCTTCCACGAAATTTGAGGGGTTTTTTCACTGTTTTCTGCCCTGGATGGTATGACCTTTGGTGCCATCCCTTTCAGGAAAGGGAAGACCAGGCTGTGCCTTTATCTGCACATGAACAGCAGCAGATAGACCAAACCACTCCATTATTTGTACACTAATGATGCAGTCATCATCAGTGCACTAGCCTGAGAGTGGGTTGCAATGGGAGAGCTCTCTTCACCACATAGGTTTATTCAAAAGCTCAACATCATAGCTCTAGCTCAGCAAAGGTATACCAGGTCTCCACTCGATGCTCCTGCTGTGTCACACCTGGAGCTGCCTCCTGCAGAGATGAATGCACTGGCAGCCAGTATTAACCCTGTGGTCCTGGGTGCCACAGACACCAGGGGATCTTGCCAAAGGAGCAGGATGAGGCCCTGGGTCTCTGCTCTTCCAGGCAGTTTCCAATAAAAGAGTTAATGTGAGATGAAGGTCCCCAAAGGGCAGTTATTTTGGTAAGGCAGAGCACCCCGATGGTCTGCCAAATTCTAACTATAGGAGCAGCAGGCTGGGCACCTGCAGGGCTCGTCTTTCACTGTTTGCCTCCACACTGCCTGAAGCAGCAGAAAGGAGACCACCAAAAGCTCTCCCTTCTGACTCCTTCCCAGTTATTAATTAATACATCCCAGCCACATGCCCCACTGCACCAGAACACATCCCTGTTAACTCCTACCTGGAGACAGCAACTGGAAGCCTCAGGTTATCTGAACAACAAAAACTAAATTCAGAAATCAGATTGTAGGCTTCTTTCCCTCTGGTTTCAGCACAATTTGAATGGTATTTGGCCACTGTTTCCCCAACCAGTCTCTCGGATTCAGCCACTGCCAGTTATTGGAAGTAATACATGCATTCAGGAGGAACACTGGGCTCACACAGTAGAGGGTTAAGGGAACCCTGGGATGCTTCAAAGATGCACGTTGTAATCACACTTCATAGCTATCCTGCCCAACACAAACATGGAACCCACAAACAGGAACCCTCTACAGCCCCTCTGTCTTGACCTGTGCAGCAGAGGACTTGTGTGCACCATGGACTCAGGGACTCCTGGCCAGCTCCTTCTTCTTGGATTTGGTTTCATTCTGCTCATTGTCCCAAAGGGGTTTTCTTCTACACTTCTGTATTTGTTTTATCTTAAATGCTAATGGCAAAGTCAGGTGGGCTGAAGCAGAAAGAAGACTCAGCATTTAACAGCTTCCCAGATGCTGGCCCGGGCTGTACCATTTTGTATAAATGCTTCTGATGTCTGGGCACTGGGAACACCAAACCTACTGCCAGCCTGGCCCAGAAATGGACCAACCATCTCACATGCACTTCCTCATTCCCATACAACAAGGGTTGCAATAGCAAAAGTGCTTGCAAAATGCAGGGGTAGGAGAGACAGAGAGCTTGTAGGGCCCAGCTGTGTCTCTGTGCAGGGGGGGATTGGGGTTCTGGCTGCCCAGTCACTCTGCAATCAGCCTATAAAAAATCATTTCTCTCCTCAGAAAAGGGTTTGGCACAAGTTAATCTTCCAAGAGATTCGGGACGTGTCTTTAATAAGAAAAAGTAAGAACATCTTATCTAGGAAGCAACAGAACAGCGGAAACACTGCAGAAGAGTTATGGGCTATGTCCTGTCCTGGCTCCAATTCCTCTAAACAGCTGAGCAATTTCCCCAAAGCACTGCTTGGCTAGCACAGACCCTGGCGTGGAAAACTTCAGCCTCAAAGGGCAAAAGAGGTGAAAGTTTGAATTTAATAAATGGAATCAAGCACTTATGCAGTCTTAATGTCACCATTAATTCTATTAATGTTATTAATTGCTGAGAGAGGAAAGGGGAGGGCACTAACTTGTGAAAATAAGGCATAGGAGATTTTTTTTTAAAAAAGGAGGGGTGGGGGCATTTAAAGCCCTGACTGCTATATGGCATGAGATGTCATTATAGTGGCCTTCCATTTACTGTCATTGTCACAAAGAGAGGCAACAAACTTGGCCAGAGAATCTCACTCACTCATTTTTCATGAAGGCCATAAATGTATCTGAGAGGATACTGGAAAAAACTGCAAATCTGCACCTCCAAAATCATTTAGCAATGGCAAATCCAACAACTCACAGTGTTTTCTATTTTACCAAAAAATCATTTCCCTTACTGCTGAAAATACATACCTTACTGCTGCACTGGGATCAGGATAGTGGCTTAAATTACAACAGGAGAGACCTCCAGGAGCATACATAGCTGTACAGTGAGCAAATATTTAGACAGGATATATAAGATATGGGACTCCAAAGCTTGCAACTCTCCCAGTGCCTGCAAACCAAACACGCACAGGAGGATCTGACGCTGTCACATTACGCATTAGGAGCCGAAATGACTCCTGGTCAGCCCTCTGGGGATGGATAATCAGCAGCTTGTTCCATGCTCCCGATTAAGAGGAGATAATCCATTTCTGTACAGCTTTGGTGTCAGATCAGAGTAATTCTGGCAACAGTTCCAACAGCACAGAGTGCTCCAGCAACAGCTGATGCAAACCCTCCAAAAGCCACAGGGCATCCCAGCCTCCATCCAAAGGACATGCCGCCACTTCGACTGTCCTTCTGCAGCAGCAACTGCTGCAAAGGTCAAGCATGTAACAGAGGCAGGACAGGTTTGCCTCTCTTCTCAGACCTGAAGGTCAAGGCTGAGACATTAGCAGCTAAAGAACCCACGATAAAGATTTCCAGAAGGCTGGAGGACAGGGTTTGATGCTTCAGCTGCATCCTGGAGCAGCCATTCACAACATGGACATGTGTCACGCTGCAAGAGGAGTATCCATTCCACTTGCTGAAGTGAATTTGCTATCTGTAATAACTCATCTTGCCTGCTCAGTCACTCTGCACAGCTGTAGCACAGAGGATTTCATGTCAAACAGAGGTAGGTGTACTGCTCTTTTCTGTCAGCTTTATTTTCATTTGAATGGATTTAGCTATGAGTAATGAGGAAGCCCTGAAGAGCCACAAATGGTAAAATCAGAGTATGGGTCCATATAGAGCATGAGCTCCAGAAGGGATTGTGCCCTTTCCAATCTCATCCCTAGAGATCAGGACAAATATATGAGTCTTGACTGCCTCTCCTTCCTGTAGTTCAGGCATGTAACATCGAAGAGTGTGGGATGAACTATGTTGGACAAGGAGAACTCAAATGTGCCAGGCAGAACTGACCACTGCTAATCTGATGACCGAGCACCAGGACCCAAAGGAAGGAAATGCCACCCCACAAGCAGCCAAACACTCAACAGCAGGCTCTTAAACAAACAGAACACAACAGTCTAGGGCATGGAAATCTCAAATTTTTGCAGAAGAGTCTGAGGACCTCAGAGTGGAGACTCCTTGACCTGCCCCAGACACAAGCAGGAGAACTGTTGAAGATGTGCCTCCAGCCTCCAGGTGACTGGGCCGAAGGGAGAGGAGCAGTCATGATTGTCTTCCAAGAGGTAAATGATGGAGGGTGGTAATCAGTTCATCTCTGCTTCTATCCCAGGTAAGATTAAAAAAATCCCTAAATCAGCTTTGTCTGCAGCAAATGAAGATTTAGATCTGATATTATCAAACACTCAAAGACAGAGCCATTAGGCTCTGGGACAGGCTGAGAAGGTTGCTAATTCTCCTTCATTAGTTTCATACGAGGCAGAGAAACACCCTTGAGGGACAGGCCAGGCACAGTAAATCCAGCTTTCAGGAACAGCTGAACATCATCCCCTTCCAACTTGCCGGTCAAGGACTCTTCAGGCTAAAATGAGAGGGAGACCAGCACAGGCAACAGTGCAAGGGGCTGACATGAGAAACATAGAGCACAAACAGAACAGCTTGTACACAGCTCCCTCCCAAAGCTCACCTGTTCTGCCTTTTGAAGCCTTGTGCTTCGACAAGTATCCAAACCAGCAGATGCACCTCCCAGTATGTCTGCTCCATTTCAGAGATTCTAATGCAGCGAACTGTGCATGCTCTTTGTTTTCAATGCAGCATTTCAAAAAGCCCCGTCGTTCATTTAAGGTGAAGCAGATGCTGTTCCTCTGGTCTCTTTGAAAGGGCTTATCTACGGGCTGGATTTCATTAAGTGTCTTGTTCTGCATTTAATAAGCTTGCAAGTCTAGACACTTTGGTTCTCCCTCTATCACCCCTTTGGTGTACCAGCAGGTAGAGACAACAGAGGTTAAGAGGGAAATATTTAGCAAGCAGATTGAGATGCTATCAAGATGACTGAGTAATTCCACTTTGACTCACTGCAATTTCATACCTAGGGATTTTTTCTCTCACCCTAGTTCCAATTCCTTTTGAAAGAAAGAGCCCGTACCTGTTGCAGTAGCGCAGGGGAAGTTGCTATGAGGTTCAAGGCACAGACTTTGGGATATTCACAGAAAACTCAATTTGAACCAATGACTAAACATGGGAGAAAAAGGTCCAGAGGAGCTGCGTGGCAGCATCACCCTCTACTACTGGATAGTGATGGTAATGTACAAGGAGAACAACTATTTGAGCAACCCAGTCCACTGGACTCATCAGGTATTTCCATGTGCAGCTGCCGTCACCTCATATTCCCCGCCAAGAAGGACAACCCAAGCAGCAGGCTGATACCCTACCCTGCTCCTCCCTCCAGGAGATGCCCAGGCACAGGGGCTGCAGTGTCCAGGAGCACTGAGGTGTCCACAGTGCCCCACAGGAACCTACCAAGAGCTCAGTAGCAAACCAAGAGATGCAGATGGGTGTTGTGCCCAATGTCTGGGCATCGACTACAGCTTTTTGCAACAGGTGGTCTCTACAGAAAGCCACTGGCTGCAAAGCTGCAAGGCTGTGTGCCAGCTGCCTGCCAAGGGAGATTCTTCCTGCAACTCCCATGAGCCAGGAATGCCCTATGGAGACCCAGTCTGACAAGACACACTGTGGACCTGAGGGCAATGCTGAGACCAGTCATTTGCTTATCTGTCAGCAGTTCACATCACTCCAGTGATGGGAACTCAGCCAAGACTTGTTCATTTTGTTTCTGACCCTGCATCACACTTGAACCCTCAGCCTCCACACAAAACCAGCTCTGTGTTTATCTATTGCTCTGCTTAGCCCCAAAGGCTAAAAGAGAGATGGATACAAATCCTGTGGGTTCACAACATACTGGGAAATATCAGCATTGTTGTGGACCAGGGCTGGAAGATGTGCATGTTACAATTACAAGCACTGCAGGGATGTACCAGCAAAACCAACGGCAATCTTACATTAGAGCAAAATGGCTTTTCAAAAGATTAATCAGAAAGAAAAATCTTTCTCTTTGGGAAACAAGCAGCCATAATCAGCAAATATTTCTCTCTCATGGGATTGCAAAACAAGGCATGCTCTGCCCTCTGAGCCACGAGTCATGAACTTTCCCAGCAAAGGGGGAGACAGAGTAGAATGACTGCATAGAAAACAACAGGATGGGGATTTTTTATATTTTTATCCCAAGGAGAACAAGTTCAAGGTCTTTGCACTTACCATCAAACTTCTTGTATCGGGAACTAAACATGGTTTGTAGGTGATTGCTAAGCTCTACAACAGCGTTTCTGAAGTCGTGTTTACTCTGCTGACTGTACTTCTCCTCCATTTCTTGAGAGCAGCATGTGTAGCCTTGTGAGCAGACTTTCAAGTGGTCACCTGGAAAGCAGAGTAGAAAATATCCTAAGTTAAAAGGATTCTCTACATGAGGGCAAAGAGGTTGGCTAATGAGGCAGGGGGTGTGAGGACCTGTAGCACCATCTCCTCCCACCAGGGAGACCCTCCTGCTGCTGCGAGTGCTGGACCACACATATCAAAACCTGATTCTGTAGAAGAAGTTTATAGCAACACAAGTAAAAACCTTGTCTTTATGCAAGAACATTAAAAACTCTCCTCTTATTTATTCAGCTAAGAAATGGAATAAACAAATACTCATCCTGAACAGAATTTGAAGAACCAGAAAATCAATCTGTATACACTATGATAACTTCCATGAAGTTTTTGCTGAGTATTTTAATTACTTTCAACTCATTCAGTTAATACACAACATGAATGGCAATGGCCACTTTTGTACAGGTAAGTGCTGTTTTCTTCACCCCTCTCCTGTCCACTTATCGGAGGAGAAATTATCTCTCTCAGAAGCACAGTTACCACTGGCATTAAAATATAATTGTTTTATGGAACAGCTCAGGAAAACACTTTATATTTTCTAGCTCCTAATTTTACAATTTTCTGTCATCATCTGGGTGAAACTGGGAGATTGTTTATGGAGACTTAGAATAGATTTTTTTTTCTTCAACCCTCAAAGATAATTCTTTCCAAGAGTCATCTGGCTCAAGTTTGCTTGGTCAGAGGGATCATCAAGTCCTTCAGTATCTTCCATAGCTCCATTTCAAAATCTCTCAATCTGGACATGGGATCTGGCTTCATGTAACTCATTTTTAGATGCCTCACAGCAATGTAGGAAGAAGCCGGCAAAATGCTGCTCTCAAGTTTCGTGGACCAGGATAAACCCTTGGCACAGCAAAGCTCAGCTCCAGCTCTCTGACAGGCCCTACAATGTAGCACCACCACAGGCAGGCTGGCTGATGCTAAAGAGGTTCAAATATGGGCAAACTGTGCAAATCTTTGTCAACACTGAAGATACGATCCAAACAACCAGTTAGGATGGGAAACTCATCCTTCCAAGTCAGATGGTATTTTAAAATACACAGCCTACATGTAAAGCTGCTGCCTTCTCTTCCATTTCACACTCTGCTGCCAAACCTTATCCTTCATTTTGAGGAAGCAGATGGAGATGAGAAGGCTCTTCCCTACCTGCTCACACCCTTGAAAGCCACCAACAACCTCCAGCCACTGTGGAGGTTCACAGACACACTGCTGGAGCTGCAAAGGACTTGTCAGCCCTACGCAGAAAATAACCTCTTCCTGACAGGCTGTGCACAACACACTTACTGAGAAGCCATCCATCCTACCTGCTAGAGTTTCAGAAGTGGGTTTAGAGAAACAAAAGCAGTTTTTGCACAGTGCAAAACAAAGTCTGCCTATGGCTAACATGAGTAGTTAATGCGCTGCCAGCCTTGTACAAGATTTCCCAATATCTTGCCCATATATTGAACCTTTGCATCACTTTGCATGACTTTCCAGCACAGAAAAGTTACAAACACTTAAGGACCATTTAAAAATAAGATATAAATACTTCTATATCTCTCTCTATATATATAGTTCCTAAGAACCTCTTCTTCTAAATCTACTTCCCTGTTGTGCTACAGGATTTGTTTGTTTTCTGTGGCATTACAGAGAGACCTTGACCAGCAGATAATTCCATCACAGCTAATTTATTGCACAAGACCATCCACTACTCTTCAATTATGGAAAGCTCAAAGTCTGCTTCAAGAAGCAGCACTGCTTAGGCAGTCTTCAGAAAACACAGAAAAATCCTGCCGTCTCCTTATATTTGGCTTTCATGGACAATTTCATTCTGCCTCAGAGAAGCACTTTCCAGAAGCAAATACATGGCACTAAGGGGTGCAGCACTAAGTGATGCAGCTCCAGTAAGCTTCACAAGTCTTTTTAAAGAGAGGAACGGGTGCACCCAGATTTGCAGATCCTGCCCAGTAAATCCATCGCAGAGTACGCCTGGACGCTCCTCTCTGAGCCTGCCTTACCAGCAAGCATTAAAAAAAGAAAGTGCCCAAGCACCACTGCTTTATTTCACTTTGAATCTCTTTGTTCCAATTCCAATACAGGACTAAGGACTCTGACACAACAGGAACCATAAATAGCAGCAAAGCAAAGTCAAACATACTGATAGTGGGATTTTTTTTTTCCTTACTACACTTCGCAGACACCTCTGAAGTTGCCCACAGATGCCGTAGGATCTCTAAAACAGCCCAATGTATTTCACAAATGCAAGTAAAATTTTTACACCTATTTGTACCATTAAACTAAAGACACCATTCCACCTAACGTCACAAAGCAAAATCATTTTCTTTAATCCCCCTTGTCCCAGATTTCATGGTGCCTCCCCAGGACATGTACAAAGCCAACCAAGGAGAACACTACCAACAGTAAATTAACTTGCACAGATCCCATTTGGTTGATCATTAAGAAATTATGCTCCAAAATGCAATTCAGACATTCAAAAATGAATGACCAAGCAATCTAATTATGGAAGATATTTCTCAGTCATGTCAGCACTATGTGGTCTTGGCTTGTGATCAAAAATTAGCTCTGTCTGGAGCTGAGGAGCTTTGACTACCCAGTGTTAATCATAGGAGGATGCACTGTGTTACCCAGCAATAAAAAAACAGAAAGTTTTGCTCTGTGGGCTGCTTTTCTAGCAGTTTTCTTGCGCCACATTTGGAGATGCCAATGGAAAGTCACTAGGAAGACACCCGGAGCCCCCTGTTTTCCTACAGGAAGGTTTATCGTTGGCATCGCTGCATCCCTGAGAATATATCCTTGCTTGAGCAAACCAACAGGCACTGACATGGTGAGAAATCTCATGTCTAGCCTTTTAAATTGGCTAGCAGAGCTAATCCATTCAGGATTCATCCACAGGATTTATCCCATGCTCAAGTCTGCAAGAACAACGCAATATCCCAAAGTCCCATTGCATGCTCGGGTGATGGATCCATCACGTGCCGCTTCAGTGAGTGGGGTTGCGGTGTTGGGAACTGCTCACACCCCCATGGGCAGAGGATCAAGGTGTCATCAGACAACAGCTTCCAAACACAACAGTGCTAAACCCAGGGAATGGAAGGGATGAAGCCTGGAGAGCCATCACTGACAGTGGCCCATGTGAGCACAGACCATTCATGCACACACAAACACCAGCCTAGAGTCAAGATCAAAGCCAATGCTCTTTGTCCAACTGGCAGTGAAGTCTTCTAAGGAAAATGAGTGAAATATACGTGTATTTAGGCATACTTACAGAGAACTAATGTTTATGTATATTATGTAGAGAACACTCACGGTGTGCACTCACTGTCAAGGACACATTCAGCAGTAATTATTTCCCAAGTTAAAACTCATCAAACAATGCCCATACAAGGCAACTCTTCATCTACCGTTGAGTGTGAAAAACTCGGCAGCTTTTGTAATTTATCACCATGTGAGCACAGCAAAAATGTAACTCTACCACAGCCTCCTTTCAAGTTAGGCTTTTTACTGAATTGTTTGGCAGGGTGTGCAATCATCACATCAGGAGCTGCATGGCAAAAAGAGCTTAAGTAGCAGAGATTGACTCCACATATCTACCACATATGCACACCATCAACACAGCTTGTCATGGATTTGCAGCAGATCTTTCCCATGCCTTGTTACAACAAGACTTTTCCTTTATTTTATGCCTCTTATGAATACAGAGAGAGAAATGAGGGACCAAAAATTATGAAAGAAGCTTGCTCCTTGGCTAGTTAACAACACATCTCTGGGGAATGGAGGTGGTGGTTTAAAGATGGAAATGTGATGATACATGATGTTACTATCTGTACATCCAAGGAAATGCACTCAGAAAGGTAATCTTGCAAACTTACAATTTAATCCATTACAGAGACACCACATTTAGCAGACTCCAGGCACACAGAGTTTCTTCCAAATCAAGTAACTATTTTGCAACGTGTTGGAAAACAAGTTTTCATCAAATGAGTAAGCAAGCAGTTCAAACTTGGGGGCTAACATACTGAAAAGCAGTTCCCTTCACTCAACAATTTTCCAAGACCTTTTCAAAATGTTGTTTCTGGATCTCTAACACGCCTCCCCAGCCTGCTTCTCCTCACCTTGGCCAAGTTCATACTTTAAGTACAGCTAACTGCAAAACTAACTACACTTTCAGAAGCGGTTTGCTGTGAGGTGGGGGGTGAGTATTTCTTTAAAAGACTCCTGTACACTGCCTAGCCCTTCAATGTAGCTCAGTAAACAAGCCACAAGTGGTTTATGGTCTGTTACTGCTGGACTTTGCTCCCATGTGAGAAATCGGGCTGGGGATAAGGTGGGGCGATGGAGGAGCAGGAGGCAAACACTGCCGGGGCACCAGAGTGTGGGGCCACCATTTCAGCCTCATGCTTTCCCTCTTCCCTCTAACACACATGGGCTTCTGTCATCTTTAAAGGAGTTTTATGACTTCCTCTGAACCAACTACCAGAGGAATCCCGGACTGTAATGCCGGGCCCTAATCCGATTTCACACTAGACTTGCCTTCTAATTATCACAGAATATTAGGCTTCCACCCATCATATATAATTGACATGCTACCGAGGCTTTACAAAACCCCCAACAAAGATGACAAGAAACACTAGCATCACCTCTGAGCACAGCTCTGCTGCTCCAGCCTCGCATTAACAAGCGGCAAGAAGAAAGAAAAGCGTGAGCTTGTGATCGACTCCGGTGGAGTCATCAAGACAGACAGGGCTACCGAACTGTCCTCTCAATCCCATCACCTTTAATTTACCCAAAATACAAAAAAAAATGCCCAGTTTTCCTGGCTACAGAATGATCTGGGGGTGGATGCTTAGCACCTCTGGGAATGGACTATCTTCAGTGGTGCTGCTGTATCCCCTGTGGGCTGTTAGGTATCTGCTCATGAAGAGCACTACAAATGCAGAGATCATCTTGGCATACAACTATTTCCCAGTGAAATGACACTAAGCTGTGAACACCAAAGGGAGGAACAAAAATCCGACTCTGGGGTACACCACACACCCAAGCAATCCTGCCACCTCCTCCCTGGCTGTCACACACACAGGCTGCTTCAATGCATGCTTTCTGCCTGGCAGAAGCAGCAAACTTGAATTTTTGGTTGATGGCTCTTATCATTGATCTCCTTTTTCACTGGGTGGTCAGTGTTCTCCGCTTCCTTTAAAGCTGTGCTGCTGTCGGCCTTGTATTCATTTTACTGGAGAGAATACTCCTGTGGAGATGGTCGTGTGCCAGGAAGGAAGAGATGTAAAACAGCACCGAGGTCCTGCTAACAGCAGTGATGCATCCACGAGGGGCAGCTGAGTTACAACCCTAAACTCACATCCTGCAAACAAGACAGCATGGCTGGTACCCTCAGATAAGACCAGGGCAAATCAGGCTGGCATATTTGGAGCTGTACTTCTCTGGATGCTCCTGAGTACACCTTGTTACATCCATCCCAAACCCTTATTTCAACTGCAATACCTATCACCAGACACAGAAAAACATACCGTTTACAATGCAAGTCACTTCCTATTCTAAAGGCAATCATCGTACAACCAGAGTCAGCTCTCCTTTCTTTCCTGCTCAAAATGTTTGTAATTCCTATCGGGATCTCAAACCCAAAAATCAGCAAAAGAGCATATCCCATACACCCTCACCCCAGGTCCTCACTGTGAAGATCAGCAGCCAGCACCACTCTCCACCCAGGCACAGGGCTCCAGTCCTTCCACAGTCACAGGTCTTGGTCCTGGATCCAACCATCACGGATTCTCATCCCCCCACCCGAACCTCTTTTTTCCAACCAATCAGGATTTTTTAAACCACAAGACATCCTCACTCGTAATCAGCTCCCCAAATCTGCCTGGTAAGGTTATGGAACTACCACAATTTGGCAGCACATGCAGCATGCAGTGTATTTAACATCCCCCTCAATTAGCAACCATTTTATATAAATGGTTTATTTGCCTTATTAATGTTAAAGCCACTTGTTTCCCCTGTGCTTCCACTTAGGTTATTAATCAATGTGCATTTCAGTTTTTTGCTGATTACTCTAATGGCACAGAAAAATTCCCCAGACTCACAGAGAAAGCTTATAATATTGAAATGATTTTTTTTTTTTGCTAACTTGTCAAGCAGTCAAAATACACTCTTTGATACTCAAACCAAAGCCCTTTCACCTACACTTAACAACAGTGAACTATTTTCAGTTGAGCTTTACTGCATCTGTTAACTCAGCTGCTAATCCATCTTGCAGGCATGGGAACTGCCAGTGCACACAATACCTCAGTGACATACCTCCCTTCAACACAACAAATAATCCTAATTATTTCCATAGCATGTACCTACAGTTACTTAAAATATCGTACACAACCGAGGTCTGTCTGGCTTCTATTTTTCCATTTTACTTTGTTGACAGCTTTGGGTTCCCAAATTTACTGCCAAGAGGGTCAGAGACTGAAGAGAACAAGAGAGATTTATATCCATGTGTGTACATTAAGCCAAATACACATTAAGAACCTTAATTTTCTGCTGGAAAGAGCAACTTAGGACACAAAGACAGCTCTTGCCTTCCACCCGCCCAAGTCCAAATCACCACCACAAAGCTTGTATTGGAGATGATGACAGCGCCAGGTCCCTGAAGGACCAAGTCTGGGTAAACACTCCCTACTGAGGTCAACCAGAGTGATTTTGGGACATCCCCTCTGGACAAGGGATAGACCAAGAGAGCCCTTCCCATACTCATAATGCAGCTCTTCAGCCCCAAATAAAAACCAAAGATTCGTCTCTGCTTCCCACACCAGCCTAAAGAAGCATCACTGGTCAACTGTGATTCCCTCATGCACACATCAAGGTTGGGGCAATGGAGAGGTTCAGATGGAGGTCCTCAAAGACCAAGGACTCTCTGCAGCACATCTGGGCTGGGGACTCTGCCCTTTGCCAGGGATGTCCAAGCAAGGAGGATGCAGGATCTCACCATGAGTGGGGTTTTAGGAGTTCATTAATAGTTAAAGCTCTGCTCACCTGAGTAAAAATACCATCACCACTTCATTTCCACAGCACAGCCAACAATTGCCTACCAGACAGGGTGGCCTGAATACTGCAAGGTTTTACACCCTGGAAAAATATGCCATGATAGAGCTTGCTTTTATTCCAACAAACAGGATATTGAGTCAATTAGTGGCACACCAGACAGATTAAGATAATGCATTTTTGCAAACATCAAAAGAGAGAGAAACCACACAAAGACCTGAATATACAAATAAGGCAAAGATGAAAAAAGTATTACAATATTACATAATTAAACTTATTATTTAAGCAAATGTAGAGAGGAAAATAGCTCTGGTTAACTGGAGGATTCTCCCTGGCTCCAGTTAAGACAGAAACCTTCAATGGAAACCAAAAGTTGTTTCTAAATTAAAAAAACAAAACCAAAAAAACCCTACTTGACATCGCTGAGTGAGAACTTAGGAAATGCAAATTCTCTTTATTATCACTGAATTCTTTAGGCATGAAATAAGTTTTCATAACATGCCTCTGCCTACGTGCCCTAAGTGAGAAGTGTTACACAATGGACAAGGTATGCTGAAAATTATTCCTGGGTTTTTTCCACTTCCCTGGTGAGAAGGATGGATACACAAGGCATACAATAGACCAACCTATCTCCAGGATGACTAAGCCAGGTAATGCCTCTACCCCTTCACCAGCCACCAAAGAACAGCTAGAAAGCCCAACACCTGCAGTCAGTATTTTTATCTTTATGTAAATGTAAGAATTAAGTCATGAAAAAAATAAGCAAGTTGCATACAGCCAATGATGAGACTTCAAAATTCAACAGAGCTTGTTCATCAATCGGATTTTACAGGGGTAATCCAAAAAACTTCACCAAGTATAATTTCATGCTATTCAAGGGGGTAAAAGGGGCGACAGGGAAGAGAATCCATTGCAAATACACAGAATTACTGAAGGTACAAGGAACAGCAAAGAGAAGAGATCTGGCTGGGAGACAGTTACTTTCTTTGTGAGACTTCTCAGTTTTTTTCCTCAAATTCCCCAATAAGAAGGCAAAACAAAGCTAAAAAACTGCCTGCTTGTTTTGTTTGGGTATTACTCCATAAACCTTTGAGCTATTTGCCAAAAAAGTAGCCTTTAACCAAAACTGACTCCACTACCAACTATCATTTAAACTGGAATATTTTTCCTTAACATTTTCTCCCTCCACTTCTGGCCCCTCTCCCTCTGCACGCCCCAGACCCTCCACTGAGCACCTCTGGGAATGTTCGCCAGTGCAGGGCGGCACCACACACGGGCAAGCAGGAGAAGCAGGAATATGCTGCTGGCAACCACTTTTCCAGTAATTTTATGGGGTTTTTTTTTCCCTTTTCAAACACAGCTGATTTCAGTGTCAATGCACAAAAACACATTTCAGAGCCACACAGTAGGTTCTTGTGAGATTCACCCAGGCTCACCTACTTGTGCCAGCAGACTGGTCATCCACTGGCAAATCCCAGATCTGGCAGTAGATGACTCCTACAATTCTGAAGATCATACTTTGTTTGGAAAAAACACCCCAAAAGTTACCAAAAAACCTCAGAAAGAGATAAGACATCCATGGTTCTGTGGAGGCACTCTGTCAGACAGAGCTGCACAACCACGGAAAGCCACAGGTCTCCCAGCTGGTGGCACTGGCACATTTCAAGGCAAGGATCAGTGTCCCAAGGTACTGGTGCTCTGGCTGTAGGATCAATCCCCCTGAACATCCCGTCTTTCCAACCTTACCAGCTACACAGTGGCTCAACAGAAGTGAAGTTTTCCCGCTTACAAAAGCAAAACGACACGTGCACCACCACACAAAGCACAGCTACCACTTCCACAAGTTTCACAGGAGCAAGAGCACTAAGGGCATGTGAAGTGGCAGCTATGACCAAAGTAAAAATTTTAAACAAGGCCCAGAACCAAAAGATGTTTTTAATTCCTTAAATAAGAAACAAAGCTTGTGGAATCCAGCCACAATTTCCTGTTTTCGACTTAAAATAAAATTAAAAAAATATCCTGGGCTTTATACAAATAATAATCTAATCTATAAATTGAAACGCAAGAGAGACGTTAATTAACTTCCAGAGAGATTAATTCTCTATTGTAGGATCCAAAGTAAGCACTATGGAACCTGCAACAATTCTGAGACCAACTTAACACAGACAAAACCCCAAACAAAAACAAAAGACCAACTGCAAACAACTATAATGAAGGGCGGTGTACAAATAAACACACAAATATCTGAGCAGTAGAAGGGCCGTGTTTTCCATCCATAAGAACATGTTCCTTCACCCTGTCTAGGGTTGTTTTGGGCAGGGAGAACAGTAAGTAGAATGCAGGGGCTCAGCAGAGAGCCAGGATCAGCCAGGCCCTTCCAAAAGTCCTAAGTGGCATGAACAGGAGGTCTGCTTTTGTTCCCCTTGTTTAGATAGCAAAACTCATGTTAGTCCCTTGCTCCACACAGCTTCCATTGGGAGGGCTCACTTCCCATCAGCACAGGCAGCCTGGACTTTGGACTAGAGCCTCAACTCCTTATCTCCTTCCTCCTGGCACCCTGCTTGCCAACAGCCACCTACACACAGCACCCAGTGCCACTGATCCCAGGAATCCTGCCTGGGAAGGAAGCGAAAGCATGCCCAAGCTCTGCTTCCACCAGAAACACTTGATCATCTCAATTTGCAAGACTATGGCTTGCTTGGGGTTATTGGAGGCAGGACTTAGGACTTCTGATAACTGAAAATATGAACAGGAAGACAAGAAGCTTTAAGGGTCCAAGTGTAGCCAAGTCAGGCTGTAACCCATCACCACCGATCCTCTCCTTGACAGCAAGGCAAGTAACAGGGGTTTGCCCAGAGGGTCTTGCTGGTACCCACAGCATTAAAAGGCATAATCTTTCCATCTTCTGGCTGGGACGCATGCAGGCTTCTCTTTCTTCCAGGCAAGGACAGATCTTCCCCAAAGCACAGAAATACAGTATAATTGACTCTTTATTTTGTCTGGCTGCCCAACTCCCTCCAGTCTTGCTTGATGGATGGTGGCTCCAGCCAGCATTTCACGCATCCTGGCTCGCTGAGGACCAAGCCTGAGGGCTTCTGCTTTCCAAATTCCCCCTTATTCAAGCCTAGAGATACCCGTGGCCTTTCTGCAAGACCTGATAACCAGCCTGACCTACAAGGGGAGGCAAGGTCCCGTAAATACTTCCAACAGTATTAGTGCTGTTGCTCGAAACAAACTCAGTGGCACACACAAAGTCCTTCAGCAAGAGCCTCCTGCCAGCCCCAGGATGAGCAGTTGGGGGATGTCAGCTCCCTGCACAGAGCAACAGTTATACAAAGCCAGCAAAAGCGGAGCCCAGGCACGGCAAGAATTATCCATTTGGAGGATGCTTCCCACCAACTGAAGAAATATTTGCTCTAACAGCCTTGAAGTCTTTAAGGACGAACTCAACATTTTATTTTCCTTTCCAATCCAGTATTTTCCATTTTTCCATACACTGACTAAACCAACCAAAACCTACCAGACCCCTCCACGAACACACCTTAACTACCAGACTTTCCCTTGCAGCACAGAGTTGCTCCCCACATAGCCACATCCTGCTGCCCCTCGCAGGACAATTAGCCTTAATCCTCGTTAGTTCTGTACGTTTCCTTTAAATCCTGTTACCGCATTCCTCCGTGCACTCGAGCGAGGCTCAGCAGCCTCCTCCGCGGCGGTGCCGGTGACCCCGCGGTGCCTCCCGGCTCCTGACCCGCCGGAGCTGCACGGGTCCCAAGGGCTGCAATGCTCCCGGACTAATCTATCTTCACTGATTAGTTCTTAATCAGGAAGGCAGACCTGAACAAAGGGTGCAGATGAAAAGCGAAAGGGGGAGGGGGGCTAAATAGGAAAAAAAATGAAAATATTTTCTTCAAAAAAAGGTTTTCCTTTTCTGCTTCAGGAGTCACCTCTGAAAACCTGGTCCAAAAGCAGTGTTTGAAGTCTAGCTACTTTCATATTTATAACATTTGAGCCTCTCCAGAAAACCTATGCCAAAACAGACTGAGTTGGACTACTACATTCATTTATTTTGGAAGTTTATCCAAGCCTTGGTAAAGATAAACATGCCTGGATGTGAAAGAACATCAGAGCCAGGTTGCCAGAGCAGCAGGGAGCTTCCACCCGCTTTGATAGTGCCAAGGCACAAGATGGTATCAGCACAACCCAAAATGTACTTACTCCTTCCTGCAGAGGCACGGAAAGGCCTGGGAAGTTCTTGCTTGTCCTTGGGAGACATTCCTGCCACGCTGATGTTATGCAAAGGATTCAGCTTAGAAATCTCAGGTACAATCAAGGCATTTAGACCTGACTCATTAGTGGCCAACAGTTAATAGACTGGAGCTGTAATTCCTCCGTCTGGGGACTTCGGGGTGTTTAAGCCAAATCTGCAAAAATATATAGCTGCACTATTGATCTGTCATTGATGGTAGGAAGCACCTTTCAGTCCAAAACACGCTAAGAACCGAAAGAAAACTAGACTTTTCCAGGTCTCCACTGATTCCCAAAGCCAGTAAGTCTATCAGTATTCCTAAACCTGTTTCCAGAAGGGCCATGGAAAAAAAGTGATCAGTAACATATCTTAATGCTCAGTACTCTTTAACATGTTCAAGGAAAATTCTCCATTAAATAAAAGTTTTATAGAATATAAAACTGCATGTCACAATTACAAATCAGTCTTTGGAGCCTGCCACCCTCCTTTCAATTTAAAGTTTAAGGCAACAACAACACACCAAAATCCAGGGTCTTTCTCGTGAAAAACTGCTCTGCAAACACATGGTTAACATATTGCCAAATTGGAGAGACACCCCGAAAGAGCGACAATGTGAACTTTTGGGACTTCAAATAAACAAATTTGAACTAATCAATCTGGAAAGTCTGTTTTCTATTTGTGGCTTTGGGTTTGCTGTTTTATGTTTCTTTCTTTGTCTTAGCTGTTTGTTTGCTTTCAATTACGCAGGCTCCTCCTTATCCTAACCTCTAAATCTCCCTGTGCCGTGCGGGCGGGAGGCGAGCAGCAACACACCATAGTCATGGAATACCAAATGTGAGCCAGAGGATGAACCAGAAGAGGCTCCTTCAAAAGCTGTTGGTTTTGCTCTCAAATCAACTTATTTTGGTGCCTCCCATCCACAACAAGATTATGGCACCAGCAGCAGCCTGGCATTCTCTCCTCCAGAGCAGACTATTTGCTGTTTCATAGGTCATCAGGAGGTAGCAAGAAAAGCTTACCAGATGTGGCTTTTATCACCTCAAGTGGAACTACTATTTTCTTTATGGGAACCTTGGTTTTTAAGGTTTTATCAGATCACTGCGATTACAAAAACTTCATTTACATGCTCAAAAGCTCCTATAAAACCACTAGTTCAAGGTTTATTTGGTCTAGGTGGTTTTCAACTTGGAGGAATGACTTGCAGACACAAGTAATTCATCCTATAAGCTTTAACTGACCAGTTGCAAAGCACACTCAAAGATGCCTGCCTCCTGAGCAAAATTCCATCAACTCATTGACCAAAAGATGCTCTTTTAAGAATATTTTTTAAAAAAGAGAGGGGAAAAAAGAGAAAAAAAGGGCTTGCAGCAAAAAGGAAGTTTCAATTACTTTGTGAAATCAAGCAGAAAAATTAAGATCCAAGCAAACTTTATTAGCTCTGACAAGCAAATGCTGATGCCTTTGTTTCCAATGTGCGCACAACTTTTACTAAGGAGGGGTATGTGTGGCTTTGAGTTTGATTTTTCTTCTTTTTAAGCCACAGAAATATGCTGCTTTTTTTTTCCACAACATGCTTTGCTACAACTGGGTTTCGTAACTATATTCAAATGAAGGAACTGGCACAGATCTATCACAAAGCAGCTGATCCTTCTCTAAGCATCCACCAACGTTTCCATGTGTCAATAGTACTTCACAACCACATTTATCTACGTAAAAACCCACATCAAAAAGCCCTTCCCCTGTCTGCAGAGCATGCCAAGCAGAGTAACAGTACACGTAACATAAGGATTTAGAGCAGGTTAAGAGACTCTGGAAACAAAATACACAAAAGGCCAGATTTTTCTAATGTATTTTGCATCCATACATTTTTCTAAGCAGTTGGGCTTCTTTTAGGCATTTCATATTCAGTTTGTAGTCTGCAGTCTAGTAGATGGCTGGAGGGATCTGTGGGAGCACACACAGTAGTAGTCTGAAGCTTGCAATATGGTGAGCTGTGGTCCCCCTGGAAATTAATCTTTTAGAGGGTTCACAAACTAAGTTTGAGACAGCTACACTACCCACTGCCCCACTCAGCCCCTTCACTGCTCCTGCTGAACAAACCACCTCCTCTGCCAAACCCCCCCACTGGTTCCCAGCCCCCCGAGGGCAGGTGGGCTGCAAGTTGGTGGAGCAGTTATTTCCACCCCCTTTAACGACCAAAAAGTCTCATTTGCTTAGAAAATAAAATTCAGTCCAACAGCAGGTCCTGCACAGACATAAATGAGACTTCAGTTATAAGTGGAAAGTTTTCCACAAGACATTTTCATAGCAACACAGGGACCATTTTGGCAGCAGGGGGAAGGCAGAGCACTTACACTGCTCCAAACTTTCACCTCCCTGGTTCTCCCCCTAGTTCAGCTCAGCTCAAGATGACCTGCTTAGCCCAGTCATGAGCAACGCCCTTTCCACAACAAGCCAATTTTGGGTCCAATATTCCACCTGAGAAACTCCACTGCAAAGCAGCTTTCCAGAACAGGAGTCTGGAAGAACTACCACCATCACCCTGGAGATGATTGTCCAAAACATCACAGCCACAACACAATTTTGAGGAACCCATGCCACACTTCAGTACACAGCTGTACACTACAAATACCCAGTAAAGCAGCAAGTTTCTGGCAAGCTGCGTTTTCCATCCTTGCTCACAAAACCACACAGAGGCTTTTCTTGCTTCGTTGAGAAGCCCAGCAATGCTGCTAACCCCTTGCTCCAGTCTGCCTTCCTGTGAAGAAAGGTGATGCTGCTCTGCCCCATGTCTTTCCTCTGCTCATGACTGTAGAAACAGTTTCCCAATTTCAGCTGAAACAGAAAGATGCACCAATTAAAGGGGTTTCAGAAATAATCAGCTGGCAACAAAATCTGATGCAAAGCAGGGTTGGGAAAACAAGCCCAGATGAAGGGCTTTGGGAAGGACAACCAGCAGAGCTTGAGCTTGCAGTAGCTCTTCCAATGTAGCTGGAGGACCAAGGCACAGATGTGTGCTTCCAAGCTCACCCTCCACCTCGGTCACAGCTCCCAGAGGCTATCAGGACATGCAGTGGGCTCTCCGGCTTGCCAGGCCATCAGAAGAAAGGCTACATGGGAAATCAATGAGCAATCTGTGTCTATGATTCTGTATTAGGAAAGAAAAATAATTACAAAAAACAAAATCATACACTGCTGCCTGCAGCCAGTACACCACAATTTGACAGGACTTTCTAATTCTAAAAGTTAAAAAACTCCCACAAGGTATTGCAAAAGGCAGGAAGAATATGCTGCTCAAAGAGTATGCCAGAACTGAAAACAAGGAGGTGGGTCAGGTTTAAATCTAAACAGGTCCACCGCACATCCATCCTAGGGCCAATGTTTATAATCAGAGAAAGGCAACTTTATACACAAAGATCACACACTAGTGATTCCTGGCCGTTCCCAGGAAGAAAAGCTGCTTTTCAGCTAAACTTTCCGAGAACTGTTCATGTAAATAAGAGAAACCTCCAAAAAGACACATGGCCAAGGCTGAAGCACCACATGGAGAAAGGCAAATAAGCAGCACAACAGGAGTAAGGGGAAGTCCAGTGCCAAAAACCCAAAGTGTAACTTGTCCAAGATCTTTGAAATGCCCCTGAAATTGGGCCATCGTGCACAGAGAGGGAAGAAAAACTGCCAGTGGGAATCCTCCCTCCACCAAGAGGCACAGCTCCAGGTTCAGTCCCCTTGAAAAAAAGGGGGATAGACCCCTTCCAAGTCCTGGAGAGGCGAGAGGCATCAACTCCAGCTCCACCTTACCCATGGCACAGGGTAAGACATCTCTCAGAGATCCCATGGCAAGGTCACGGACTTCACTCAGGGGCATTTACTGGGAGCAGCAGCACTGGGACAGGAGCACAGCGCCACTAGCACCAATGACACTCAGAACCAACCCCTACACCACCCCACTCTCAGCTTTACTCCTCTTGGATAAACACCTCAGAGCTAAGACCACAGCTGAGTTTGTAAGATTTTCTGACCTGAAAAAATGTGCTTTTAAGCCCTTGCCTGCTACTCCCACCAAGTGTTACTTTTCCAACAGCCAGGTATCCATTGCAGAAGCCACCCAGCTCACACAAGCACCGCACTGTGCTCCGCCAGCACAACACGACCTACGTCCGAAAACCCATCCCACTGCTGGAACAGACTCCCAATGTACTCCCAGGTCTGGAACCACCAGCCTGCCAGTGTTCACGGAAAAGGCGAGGCTGAGCGGGGGGGAGAGACGGGAGGAAGAATTACGATAAGGATATCACAAAATTAAAAATTCCACCTTCTCCCCCTCTCCGGGATGCCCTATCTATCCCGTTCTCCTTGACGCAGCTGTGAACACCAGCCTTATCTGCCGGCAGCTTCACATGGACACTCCTCCTCCTTCTCCTCCTCACCACTGCATAAATAGATCACAGCATCTTTTCAACAATTCCCAAGCCAGTTTCTGTACTGCCACCTTTGAGCAAATCCCTCCCATAAGGGACAGCAGCATCCCCAGATGAGGGCAACTGCTCGCAGGGAAGGCAGGAGAGCACAGGAGTTCACTTCAGCCTTTAAAAATGAGATCTTTTTGAGTTCCCTGCCCCTCCCTCCCCCTCCCCCTTCCAAACATATTTCACAGTGCAGGCACGTGCCTTCTCATGCTGTTCTACATGGGAACATGGCACAGGAACACATTTTCTTAGGTATTTCAGCAAAAGCAACTTTGGGAGACCTCAGCCCTGGTATCGCAGAGACTGTCCACCTGCAGACCCCACTTCAGATCCCCTCATGCTCAGCAGCTGGGCTTGTGCAAACAGCCTTGGTGGGGTGGGAAAACAACACACTGGGCTGAAAGTCCTCAACTGTACGAGGGGACAATTGCATCAAGGTTTTGCTGGCAGGCATCGAAGGGGTTTATTTTGTCTTCTTAAGCACAGCCCTGAGCAACCCAGGGGGAGGATCAAATGCAAACAGGACCTTTGCCATCCACCTCCCAGGTGGTACCATCCAAAATCCACCAGGAGGAACGTAAACAGCCTCAGCACACTGTGAGCCCTGGTGAAGGGATGGCTGATTAGAAGGATGGGATGGATCTACCAGTTCTGTTAGTCCTTCTCAAGCAGCGAGACGGCCTCCCATCCCCCCACAGCCACCGCTGTGCTGTCCCAGCACTCTTTGTCAGCAAAAACAGGTCTATAAAATGTTTGCAACTAAATAATGCCCCGAAGAGCAATGGGCAGGCCCTGCAGAGGGGAGGCACTGAGTGATCCAGTGATAGAAGTGATGCTGGCAGAGCTGAGACAAGGCTTTGGAGTGAGGGCTGCCATCAGTGGCAAATCCATGTGGGCTGGGTGTCCCCACTGGATGCCTGTGCTGTGACCAGAGCGGCTTCCCACTGTGGGGATGAACATGTCCTGGAGGGGCACCAAGACAAAACAGGCCAAGAAGCAGCCAGACAAGTGCCTGCAGCAAAGCTGCAATGGGCCATACTGCTTCAAATCAACATGCCTGGGGCTTAGCCAAGGAGATAAATGCAAAGACAGGGCAGAAAAGGAACAGAGGGCAGAAAACCAGGAGCCAGCAACTATCCCATGAGAGACCAAGTACTGGCCACCACCCCATCAGTGTTTCTGTCCACAAGCCAAGACTTAGTTTCTTTTTTAAACTGTACCCACTCAAAAAAAAAAAAAAAAGCTTCCCATCCTTTATCATCAAAGGGAGAGGCAGGGATGGGACAAGCGTAGTCTTCCAGCCTGGACACCCCGGGACAAAAAAGTCCAAGCTAACACTTAAGCCTTGAAGCTTCACTTGAGCCCCCAGGTAAGAAGATTTCCAAGACTGCCACAGGCTTAGGGACAGCCTCCCTTCTGCTCTGGTGCTATTTTCAAACAATGACATTTTTTCCAAAACAAAGTCTTTTGCAATCATTGAGCAATCCTTTCCTTTTCCAATAAAAAGTGAAATTCTCTTCATTCTCAGCCAGTCGAGACGCACAACCACAGGCACAACCACCAGCTCCAAATCCATCCACGCTGCAGACGGCCACGTCAGAGCCCTCACCCCAGGCTCCCGCACTGGGCCGGCACCAGGCAGGTCTTGCTGCACCACTGCTCACAGAACACTGGGAAAGGTTAAATTTTAACTTGAAACTCCTTCCCTAAACTGCCTGACTTGTCTTCTAAACCTTGCTGCTGTAATTGAGGGATTTCACTTAAGCTATTTAACTTCCAAGTGCACTCCTTTTGCCATAACTTGTTTCTCCAAAAAGAAATTGCTTAATGTCTTGGAATATTAATATATATATATTAATAACTGAAAAGCCATGGAGCTGAATATGACCTATTTCTCAAAGCAATATAAGTATTTCCAGGTCCTGACAAAGGCACAGTAAAAGTAACTCTACAGCAAAATGAAACTGAAGTCAATAAAGAGATTTGCTCTGAAAGAAATTAACATGAATCAAATCCAAGGAAGTGGATTTCATGGCACAATCCACCTATGTTAACTGCCCAGTAGTCTCACAGACTGCCAGTCCAAAGGCAACATACAGTACAATTTACATTCTGTGGTCACTCAGACAGAGATCTGGTGCAAAGGTTTGTACTTTAAAATAAAAACCCATTGAAAGCACTTCTGAAAGAACTTTGCAGTTTAAAAACAACAACAAAGAACTAAGTGCGATTGAACAATTTAATCCCAGAAGACACATGGGCAGCCCTGGGGCTCATCCCTGGATGCAGCTGGGAGAATGCAAGGGGTTAAACTTGTGGTGGGCTCATGCAGCAGGAGCATGAAGGGACTATTTAAAAAGAGGAATCAGAAATAAGGAATTTTGCCAGTTTTTACCCCTGATAAATCCGCATTCCAGTCTGTCAGCTATCTTGTTATCCCCAGAGCTGCTGAAGTGTCTTTGGCTGCAACTATGCATGACTCCGGCTTTGAGTAATGGAAATAAAGTATGTGCATTGCAACTGCAGCGTTCCTTTCCCAACCCCAGAAAAAGAAAGGCAGAGCAGGAGATCCCACAGCAGCTCAGGAATTTTCTCCAGAGAAGCTGGAAAGCTGTTCGCACCCTACATCAGCTGCCCACCCCACCAAATCTGCCTGAGGAGGGATGTCTGCAAGTTGTAAAGGAGATGCCAGGTTTTAGCCTAATACAGCAGCTCTTACTGTCTGCAATAACAAACAAATAAATACTCTTCCAGATTCACAAGTCCAGTTTAGCTGGCAATTCATACCAGGCAAACATTTGGAAGCAGTATTGTAAAATTAAACAAAGCTATCATTTACAGGAAACCCTGCCTCGAGTACAAATTATAGAGTTGTTAAGTTTATCTGGGAATGCCTTGCCCCTGAGTGCTATATAATTATTCCTAAATCTTTCAGGAAAGAATGCAAATATTTTCAAGCCGTAATTCATTGACAAGGAGGAAGTCTCGTTTAACCTTTTGTGCATATTTTGATACCTAGAAATTAACCCCTCCTTTGCACAAGTATTTTTCAGGATCCGACTGAGCCAGCTGGGCAGCGAGTAGACCCAGCCCTTGTTTCAGCAAGGCTGGCCAGGAGCACCAGAGGCTTGCCTGGCACCCTTGCCTGCTTCCACAGCAGTTTTGTGGCTGCTTTGGAGCAGCATCATGCCAGCCAGGCTGCTCCCCACCCCACATGGAACCTTCCCGGTAAGGAAGGTTTCAGGCTGCTGAAAAGGCTGGCTGTTCTCATAGGAGTTACGGCAAAAAGAGGTATAAAGGAGCCTTTAATAAAGTGGAGGGCTGAGTTATGTGGAGTTTTCACTAGCCTGGCGCCTGCCACCAGAATCTCTGCATCCCTTTGGTGGGCTGCGTTCAACAGAGCCAGAGCAGCCCTGAGCCCTCTTCCAGCCTCCTCTGCCCACCAAGCCACAGCTTTCCAACTAACCTCAATTAATTCATGTTAATTAGTAGAAGTCACGTGGCCAAGAGCAGTGCCACCTTTCCCAAACCACACAAAAGTGGTTTGTTCTGTACAGGCAAAGAAAGTCAACTCATCCTCTGCTCAGGCCCTCTCTCCACTAACAGAGCCTTAATCTATCACTGGCAGCAAATTGTTTGAGGTGTATTTCTAAAGAGATGGTCTTTCACAGCCAAATGCATAACCCCCAGGACAGGTCAGTGGCACCCGCAAAGCCACACACACAGCCTCCCACACTCCCAACCACACCCTCCCGTGAGCACCCATTGCCCCATGGGGGCCCATCCTGCTCCAGATCCGGACTGTGCCGCAGGGTAAGCTATGCTGGGCATGCCCTGCTGGCACCTTGCTCTGCCATCAGGGCTGCTCTGAAACCCAAATGCACCTGCTGCTAAGGTATAAAGGCAAAAAACCCCACCCAACCTTACCTTTTCAAAAGGTTGCATTCAGGCTATTGTATTATCCTCGCAGTGGCATTATTTATTGAATAAGAGCTCAGTAGTGGGTGTTATCCCTCGGTGCTCCCGGCAGCTCCTTGGCACAGCAGCCGTGTGCTGTGGGAGGCAGGAACTTGCAGCCTGTTCAGCAGCATCACCACTGTCCACAATTAGTCAGACATGGAAAGCAAACAAGTACTACATCATCACGGTTAGGCTGCAGCAGCTAATCCTGTAGCTTCATATACACAAACAACATCCATGATGCCCATCAACCATCACAGATCAGTCCTGATACAGCCAAACTGGGAGGTGAAAGGACCTGGCCTCTTCCTCCTGGTAGGAGCAGATCACTGGATTCCCTTCCTTGCAAATAGGTAAGTCCAAGAGTTTTCAGTATGAAGACGAGCACTGCACTGAGAAATCACACACAGTGGACTATAGCACAGCTCCGCTAAGATGCCACGATGCTCCAAACTGCTAAAATGATGCTCCAAACCACCGTCTGTGTCTTTCAGAACTTGTCCCAGCAATACAAATCCCCTTCACCTCCTCTCCTTTGCAATGACAGGTTGAGAGCTTTCCTCTATGCCTGGAGCCAGGGAAGGGATGCCAGGCCAGGCATGGAGCCCTCATGCTGCCTCCTCGCTCCGCTGCCACGCTCAGGGAGTGGGGAGGCAGAAGCATGTAAAACCAAGCCAGCATGCAACTGCACTGAAAGAAAGCAATCTCATTATAAGAGCTAATGAAAGCAAACCACAATTATTATGTAAACAGCACTGAATCATTAGCAGACGCTATCAAAGCCATTTTTCCCCCCACCGAGAAGAAAAGCGTATGGCCCTATGGCACCCTCAGTTCTGTCTCTGAGCAGAGCCAAAACTCAGGAGGAAGCCTGTTTGTTTTCCTCCAGTGCGAACCAAACCAGTGGTACCACTCTGACCTCTGATCTGCACCCCAGGTGTCTGCTACCTGCCTCTTCCCAGTGCCTCTGACCAGGCAAAGGAGTATGGACACTAGTGCCTCACTGCCTTGGCCAGTCAGGCACCCTGTGCTCCCCCAAAACTGCCAGTCAATACATTTTAGAAACCCTAAGGTTGGCAGGTGATCAAAAAAAAAATCCATCCTGCACTACTCAGAGCAAAGGCAAATCCCACCTGGGTGCCCACACATACTTGGTAAGCAAATGATTTTCCATCAGGCTTATAATTCTGCTTGTTCCTTTGATTACACAAATGCTGTGTCTTCTCATAGGAATGGGACAAGGAAAGCCAAGGAAGGTGTAGAAGGTTATTTACCCCTCTAATTGCTTATCATGCAAGTCTCTCCTATCACAGATTTCTTTCTAATAGCAGCACCCAACACAGCTGGGTGAAGTTGTTTGCTCATTAATCTTCCATGGCGCATAGTTATCTTTAAAACAAACAAACAAGCCAGCTCCCTTGTAAAGAGGACACTGCCAGGCAGTTGGCTATAAAGATGCTCAAAACAAGATCCTCATGTTTGTAGGAGAAGCAAAAAAACTGCATTTCAGGCCAGTAAAAATCCTGGCTCCGTCTTTATGTTCCAAGAATGCTGAATCAAAACAGGCTCAGCTCTTGAAAAAGAAGAGAGTACAAAGAAGCAAAAAGTTTGTATTAAAACCCATGTAATCTTTTTAAAACACCATTATTAGAACCTGTAGCACCAGCCAAGAGTGATTTATCACCCCCTGTCATCACAGCCTGCAACACAGAGCTTTTTATACCAAACTGTCAATGCTACCAAGCTAAAGCCCCAGCTCATAACTTCTCAAAGCTGGCCCTCTGCTGCCAGCAAATCCCCTAAACCCTGGGATTTGGGGGTCCAGGGCACTGCTGCTCCTCCATCAGAGCCACTTGGAGCATCCAGCACAGGTTCTGCACTGTGCCTGGAAACAGGAGGATGTTGTAAGTCAATGTAGGTAAACAAATCACCCAGGGTTAGTTATTTCGGCTTCTTTCAAAAGGAAAGTCAACGGCAATAAAGGCTTTAACTGCATTTTCTGATGTGAGCACGAAGGGACGTACCTCGAGGTGCCTGGTTTTCACAGGGCAAGCGGTCAGAGCTCTCTAAAAACCAGACACCCTGACATTTGGGGTTTTCCTGTGAAGTCGTTACTCTAACACACCCCAAATCACCAGTAATTTCTAGAATAGCACTACAAACCACAAGAGGTTAAACTGACTGCACATTACTTAAACTAACCTAAGGGTGACCCCTGGAAAGGAACAGCTATTGGATGTTGTGGTTCTGTAGAAACTCAATTACCAAAGCCAATTTCCTATGAGCATTTTTAAAAAAGGAAAAAGAAGGGGGGAAAAAAAGCAGCAACAATGCTGACAATGTGTAAGGGCCACATATTTTCACCTCCTGAAAGCTACAGCCTTGCCTGTATAAGAACAGTTCCTATTCCCACAAAAATGTTGAAACATATTTTAAACATTTCATCATTGTTTGCTCCCATCTGAATTTGCTTAAAATCCAGACAATTCTCAACTTCTAAATTGGAAACATTAAGAGAAATACTCCTTCAAACTCGTTTGCTCGGGGCAGCTTCTCTCCACCATCCATGTACCTTTCCAACACCAAAACCTGCAGAGAGGGAAGTCTCTCACAGGGAACTCCCACAAATTCAAGTCCATCAGTCACATTGTGTAAGCCACAGAAAAGATGAGTAGAAAGACAGGAAATGAACAGATTTTACTTTTCTACTTAAAAGATGAACAACAAAAAAAGTTTTGGTTTTTTTTGGCAGGCGAATCAGGTAAAGTTTTACATTGGGAAAGAGGCACTCCAGCCCTAATTGCACATTAAAATCAGCATCAAACAGCCCTTAACAAAGACTGATCCCACTAGTAGGTAATCCCACACACACTTTTTAAGCACCATCTTTATCCTTTCAAGCACTTTGCCAGCAAGGTGATACTCTGGTACCGTTGAGGACCACCATCCCTTTCCCATCCACCTCACTCCTCTCCCAGACCCCACAGAGACCTGAGAGGTGATGGAGTACAAGACACAAACTAGTAGGGAAGACAACTGTGGTGACCACAGCCACTTTCAAACAGAAAACATCATTCTAAGAAAACCACCACAGCACAGGGGCAAAGCCAGCCCACAGCCCACACACAGCTGTTGTCCCACACCTAAAGCCTCCACTGCCTTCTCACCAGGTCCACTCTTCCCAACACTCTTTTATCCAAGTACCCTTCCCAGACCAAAGATGTAAAGAAGAAAATCCCCCAGCACAAACATGGTGCTTTTGCCACAGCCTCTGCAGGGTTGCACGTATTCTGCACAGGCAAAGAAAAACACAGACAGCCCAAAATCTCTGCTAGAAAAGCAAAATAGTTTCATGAAACACGGAGGAAAGTCTCTGACAAAACAGAAAGCAGGTAAGATGGGCTACAACGAAGTAATAATCCATTCTAATTAAAACACTTGGCAATTAAAAAAAATAAATACACACAGCAGCTTTCTTCCCGAGATGCACAAATCCCCATGAAGAGCATCAACAGTGCCTTTCAGGGCACTGGACAGGTTTGCCATGGGGCATCTTGGAGCACACAAGATAATTTAGGAAGCGAGGGGAAAATGTAAAGAGTTTTGCTGGGCCCTTGCATTGCTTAGCAATGGGAGAAGGAAGTTATCTTCATAATCTCCAAAGAAAGAGAAAGCAGGAGGAATGTGAGGAATGCAAGGAGGTTATTGCCCCGGAGACCGGGACTGGCAGCTCGCTGCTCTCAGCTCTCAGCCTGGCCGCCGGCGAGGAGACACACATCCTGACCTCTCTGGCTAACAAGAATTTCCTTTCCCCCTCTCTCCCCCCACACAAAAAAGGCAGAAAAAAAGCAAGTAATAAGGTCCCCGAGGGTTGCTCCTCTTCTGGGAGGAGGTAAAGAATTTTGCGACAGGATAATTCTGATGCTCCATCCTAGTGCTGCCCAAACCTGCGAGAGATGTGAAGGACTGAGCCCATGCAACTCAACACACGTGAACATCGACAGGATTCCGTGATGAGCAACCCTCTACTTATCAGGGGAATGAATGGCTATAGGCAGAGGGGACAGGAGGTGAGAACCATGTCTGACACCTCTCGAGAAGCACTGGCAGATCTTCTCCATCCATGCAGGTTCCAGTCTGCACAAGCCACCAGCCAACATCACAGAGTGGGGCCAAGACTGCATCAAATAAGTGGGACCCTTCCATCCTCCTGACAGAGGTCCCAGCCTTATGGGCAGATGCTACTTGTGCCTCCAAGAAGGGACCTTCTCCCATCAGAGCCATCTCACACACACAGAGCTGCGATGCTTCATCCAGAACTTCCTTGGTTCCACAGCTATAAAGGAAATACCACGGCAGAGGGGTGATGCAGAGACCCAAACCAGACCCAGTGCCTCACTGTCGTGTCAGCCTCGCTCTGCTGCTGTTTCAGTGAGAATAAAAAGCCTGTTGACATACGAAAGCCATAGAAAATCTCCCTGAAACTACAAAACAGCACTGAAAACATTGTGCAGCTCTGGCCTCCTGCACAATGTACACACGCCTATTCAGCCTCTTAAAAAACAGCTACACGTCTAAGGAAACATCTGATAATTAAGGCAATTTTAACAATAGATAATAATTTGCCTATGAATTGTATGGAATGTAATGACTGCTTATTCTGGCAGAAAAAACAGAACTTTCTATGAAGTGTCTGCCAAGGAAAACGATACTCCCACTCAGCCCGGACCACTGCAAGCAGTTGCTGTTAACCACATGCTTCACGCTGCCGGCTGCAGGACACGGGGCGCCGCTGCAGCCGAACAAAACCCTGCGCTGCAGATTTGCAGAGAGAAAGCAACATCCCAGGCAAGTGGCCGTGACTCAGCCAGGAGCTGCCGCCAGCTCTTGCCAACACTCGCCGAGCCACAGGGCCGCCAGCACCGGACACCAGGGCGCTCATCGGTGGCCTGCGGGCAACTTGCACGCTGCCAGCTCCCCACCCCCGCTGTTTCCAGTTGCTAAATGACATTAGAAGCAGCTAAAAATACTTCAAGTGATTCTGTCATTTACTTTTCCTTGCCAGCACTTGTGTTTGCCACGGGGATGTTCTCCAGCAGTCACTTCTCCACCCACAGGTGGCCAGGCAATCACTCTGTTAACACGGCAGGCAGGAGAGAACTCCCTGCCTGCCAAGGACCACTGCCTCGGCTGGACAGGAATCATGGCAAACAGGTACAGCTGGTGGCCAGGTCACTCCACACCTTCAAATTGAGAGCAAGGAGGACCAGACATTATCTTGGACTTCTCATAATCCAGCAAGTCCAGGAGCTGCCTTGTACAAACTGACTGCAACAAGCTCAGCAGTGTCAGATGGTAGGAGTAACACCATCCTGGACAGGATCCAGAAAACCTTTCTGTTGGAAGAGGCCACATGGAAGAGAAAAAGCATGTGAAAAACCAAGGGAGCATTTGCTGAACTTGACAGGTAAAACAGTGGGCTGGTTTTGGCTGGAGTAGAGTTAATTTTCTTTACAGTGGTTAGTATGGGGCTATTCTGGATTTGTGCTGAACACAGGGCTGATAATACAGAGGTGTTTCTGTTAGTGCTCAGCAGATACACAGAGGCAAAGCCTTTTCTGTTTCTCATACTGCCATGCTGGTGAGGAAGCTGGAGGTGCACAGGAGGTTGGGAGGAGACACAACCTAGACAGGTGACCCAAACTGATCAAAGGGATATTCCAGACCATATGACATCATGCTCAGTACATAAAGTGGGAGGGGAAGAAGAAGGACGAGGAGGTGACATTTGGAGTGAGGGCATTTGTCTTCCCAAGTAATTGATATGTGTGATAGGGTCCTGATCTCCCGGAGATGGCTGAACACCTGTCTGTCCCTGGGAAACAGTGGACTAATTCCTTGTTTTGTTGCTTGTGTACACGGCTTTTGCTTTCTCTATTAAAAAGTGTCTTTATCTCAACACACAAGTTTTCTACCTCTTACCCTTCCAGTTCTCTCCCTGATCCTGCTGGTAGGGGAAGGACTGGGCTACATGGGGCTTGGTTGCTGGCTGGGTTAAACCACGACAGTCAGCAGTGTCAACAAAATAGCCTTCCTGAAATCACCAGGGCGATGCACTAGCACCCACTGACAGCCATGAACACACTAAAGACAAGTTAGCAGCAGGACACTGGAGCACCTCTGGCCAAAGTTACTTGAGCACAGTCCCACAAGTCCCAAAATCAAGGGCCAACTGATTTCCTCTGTCACAGTAAAAGAAGTGCTCTCCATCTCTCACAAATAAATGCAGCTATTCAATTAATTTGGTTCATTCGGTTTAAACAAGAGATTACACCAATCATCTTCACTGAGACTGCAAAGAGTGTTGCTTGTGTCCAGTTCCCCGGAAAGAGAAGCTCCAGGTTTGCTCCATGCTCCCCAGCATGCCACCTTCCACTCCATCCTGTCTCCCTGCCACCATGGAGCCAGGACAGCAGTGCCAGCAAGGGAAAGGATTACACTGTTTAAAGAACTTTAAGGTTAACTGACTACACTTTCTACCAACAGGCAAGATGGGGTTTTTTGCCCTTTTCAGTCCAGGAAAAGAAACATCTACTTTTTCCAATTAGCAGGAAAAGGGAAGGAATTTCCGTCTGTTTAACACCTGAGGGCAAGAAGGAGCCTCTTGAAAGAACCGTTGAGGTTTTTGTTTTTTAAATCACAGCCACCTACTGTGGGTCTCCGGATGCCACCACACCAGCTCACTTTGCATTTTATTCTGCAGCCCCACCAGACCCAACCAGGGTAAACAGCCCCTGCAGATGGTCACTCCTGGGAGTTTTGCTCCATCACCATGACAGCCCAGAGACACATGGGATCAATAAGGAGTGACACATTCTGGGTAGCGTTTGAACAAAGTGAGCAGCTACAGCCTGCAGAGCCCAGACTTTCTGAGATGTAACCTGTCCTTGGAGAACTGCTAAAGACAACTTAAAAGCAGTTACAGGCTGATGCTCTCCCCACATCACCCACTATCCACACACTATCACAAGCCAAGTTTCACAAATTAACCACTTAGACATCAGGTCTACATAAGCACTGAACTCTCCAGCAACAAGAAGATTGCATCTCACCACTACCATGAGCTTTGCCACACATACATCACAGGGCTAAAAGTGTACAAGCTACTGAAGATCACTCAAGGTACAAGGCAACCAAAGGGCCATGAATTATGAAATGTTTCCACAGATTTATAGCACTAGTCTGTCTTTACACCTCTAACAGCAAGGCTACATAAAAGGAAACAATTCCTGTATGTCCCATGCTACAAATAACACATTTTACACCTCTTATCAAGCATTCAGTGAGTTAACCAGCTGCGCAATTCTTTCAGAAATACTGTTCTAATTGGGGCCTAAACAAATATTAAGGTGAACTCCTGGATAATTATGAACAAGGAATAGCCTTTTAATGCCACTGCCACTGAAGTAGCAATGGTACAGATAAAAAACTTGCCGGATTGGGCATTTTCCTTGAAAGAAAAAGAAGTTGTACATACCTACTGCTCCAGAAGAATGTAAATGTGGCCAAAAAAAATCCATGCAAGGTACTGCTAAACCCCAAAATACTTTGATGCCCATTCAGTGAGGATGAGTTTTACTTGCTGTCACGTAGCCCAGTGCAGGGGCACCACCCAGCTGCTTCATTTTCACAATTCAAGAACAACATTTTGTAGGATCAGTAATCCTTGGCAAGTCACTGCACACACAGAAATGAATCTGCCACAGTTTTTAGGACACCTTTTTGTAACGGTGATAGAAAATTTTTGTCTCTGCACTGTGATCTAAAGCAACTCAGTAAGAGAATGTGAGAATAAAGCATAATCCACCAAACCAGTACAAAAATCTAGGAAAGAACTTGATGGACTTAAGACATGAGTTCACGCCAGAAGCAGCCATGTGTCTGCACGTCATCCCATCACCATCACAGTCCACTGAACCCCCTGCAGCCTGTCCTCCACCACAGTTTAGTGAGCAGGCAGCACTGTTACTGAGCCAAAATCACCAGTTTCCACCACCACCGTAATGGGCCACTTACCCAAGCACATGGCTCGTTCCCTCACACACATTTATCTTGTTCTCACCTATAGCCAGGCACCCAGGTAACAGCCTTTCCAATTCACTTGTCCTCCTGATGGAAAGCACACCCCCTTATCACCTGAAACACCAACTGAAATCAAAGGTTTGGCAAGTGACTCATTTTTCCAGACACATCAGACCTTTCGCCCTGGTGTCCAACTTGTCTCCAGCATTATCATGGGCAGTGCTTCCCACACAGCACACCAGTGCCCTATGCTGATCCCGGAAAGGCAAAGGCAGGTGAGGCTCGCCACTCTAAGAAAGTTAAACACCAGCAGTGGGACTGGTGGTTACCGCCTGCATCCACCAGCTGAGCAGCAAGAGGGGAGATCCAGAGCCTCTAAACACAACCCGTGCCAAAACCACACGAATTCACAGGGGGAATGTGAAACTGCAGCAGGTGTAGCACCCCACTCTGGGTTTAACTTTAAGTTCAGACACACCTGAGGTACACCACACTTTAAAGCGATACACAGCGCACCTCCTCTAAAGATTTCCACCACTCTCTCTGAAACACCCCAAGGAGCAGGATTACAATTAAAATGTAACTTTGCAAGACTTGTTGCTTTCTAAGCGAGGCCAGACACAGACACCCCGTGTCCCTGGAACAGTGACTTAACCCAGACGATATTTTCAGCATGTCACTGCAGAAAGCTCTTGTCAAATAATCTTACCTTGCTCATCACATTTCTCTGGCCCCTTATTTCAAAAGCACAGGGTCAAACAGACAACAGCTTTAGAGCCTCAAATGGAAGCCCTGTCAGCATGATCTACTCCTGACATTCTCCAAAGCTCACCAAGTCATCTTAAACAACAACATATAAAATAAGGACTAACTAGGTCAAACCTTCCCAATACTGAACTTACGAGGAAGTCTGCTCACGTCCTGATCCTACACCGATGAGGGCTGGACTCAAATCAAATCCAAGACTATTTATTAGAGACCATTTTATGAAGCAGGGAGGGTGGAGAGAGTATTTTAACTGCAACCAGTCAGACGTTTCTCATTAAAATATTTCTTGGAGAAGTAAACGGGCCTGCAATTTTATTCAAACAGATGTAGGCTAAATGCGTATCATTAGTCTGACAATATAAAAGCACAAGCGACTGAAATTATTTTAATTTTGTCAGTGAAAAGGATAATGTATGCATATCTGGAGGGCACACCAATGGTAAAGATTACCCCCAACTTCTATCTGAGCCGTCTAAAGGTATTTACTTGGGGTCTGTCTGTGTTGTGACAGTGTCCCAGACCGAAATGAATGCCTCCAACACTCCACATTTTTGAGCCATTCAGTCATGCATTTTTGTTATTGTTGAAAGTAGTGCGAAATTGCAGTGCATGAGCTGGAGTCCTTGGTGGTCTCCGAGGATTCCAGCTAAAAAGGCACTTCCTTTGTTCCGCGGAGAATGCGGTCCAGTAGGTCATTCAGAAGGGGAAATAAAAGCAGCGGCCCTGGGAGGGAGATGAAGGATGAAACAAAAAGAATAAAATGTTTTGGGTGTGAGCACATTAGCTACCATTTCCTACTGCTGTCGGCTGCGAGCACTCCTGTCCCCGGGATGCGCGAGTACCTCGGGACGAAGGCGGAGGGAAGAAAGAAAGAAAAAGAAAGGAAGAAAAAAAAAAGAAAAAAAAAAGGGGGGAGCCATGTCTTGGTCCCTCCGTCAGCAACCGCCGGTACCGGGGCAGGACGTGCCGCCCGCTCCCCGCCGGGGCGAACAGCGGCCCAAGGGCAGGAGCGCCCGCCCGGCCGGGAGCGGGGCCGGCAACAGGCGCGGTTCCGCCGCGCCCCGGCCCGGCCCGGGGGGAGCGCAGCCGCGCCGGGACCCCGCGCGGGATGAGCACCGAGCTCCGGGCGGCAGAGCCGACCCGAGCCGAGCGGGGCAGCGCGCCCCGAGCCGAGCTGCGGGGGCAGCCGGGCCGGGCAGGGCAGAGCCGAGCCGGGGCCGGGCGCGCACAAAGGCGGCAGCGACGGTCGCGACTCACCGCTGATCTCGTGGCTGGGCGCCTCGCTCTGGCTGAAGCCCTTGGCGGCGTAGAGCCTCCTCACTTCGGAGCAACTTTTGGCGCGGGGCTCGGCGGCCAGCAGCAGCGGCAGGCTGAGCGCGGTCAGCGCGCACAGCACGGCCGGCAGACAGCCGCGCCGCCGCGGCATCGTGCGGCCGGGCAGGGGCCGCCGGGGCCGGGCGAGTGCGCCCCGAGGCTGCAGCTGCCGCTCCGCCGAGCCTGCCCCGCCGCGCCCCGCTCCGCTCCCGCTCCGCTCCGCTGGCCCGGCGTGCGGCGGCGCTCCGCGAACTTGGCCCGGCAGGAAGCACATGGGGTGGTGGTGGAGGAGGTGGAGGAGGTGGAGAAGGAGGAGGAGGGAGGCGGGGAGGGCGGCAGCCAAGCAGGATCGCGCAGGGCCGGGACAAGCCTCTGCAGCCCCCGGGAAAATCAGGAGCTGGGATCCGCCCGCCCAGCGAGGCGGAGCGGAGCCCGGAGCTATCCGGCCGGCCCCTCCCGCGGGGAGCCCCCGGCCCGAGACCCCGAGCCAGCCCCCCCCCCCGGGGCCGGGACTGAGCATCGCTCGGCCTGGGGAGGTCCCGCCTTGCTCCCGCTCTCCCACGCACCCCGGCTCTGAAGTGCCCCGCGAGGGAAAGAGTTTGCCCGTAGAGGCTGGACGGGCTGGCTTGGCTCTGTGCCTCCTGGACGGGAACTGTAGATAGTTCAGCTCTGCCACAGGTTTAATAGGTTCACTAAGCTGATGAATTTTGACATCGTTGTGACAGGTTTGAACTATGTGCGCGAAAGAGTTGTCAAAACCGACTTTTTTTTTCCACCAATCTTCTGTTTCCAAGACTTTAGCAGGACAGAGGCCTCAGGAACAAATACACCAAGGTCCTCCGGTCACTCAGCTTTGTACCCTGGCCCTGCGCACAGACACAGGCATAGATATAAACAAGCCCTGCTGAACCCTTGAACCCTTGGACCAGAGTCCAACAATTGCTCCTTGCTTCTGTTTACTGAAAATCACATAAATAGTACTGCAAGAATGGCAGGCACCATCCCAATTTCAGGAGCTGCAATGTCACTTAAAGGGGCTGCTCAAGGAGACCTTGCTCCCTGTCTGGCACAGTGAGGTCTCTGTGTCCTTGTCCCCTGGGTGCAGGTGCTGTGCAGGGAGCTCTGTCCTGCTGCAGCACCCATGTCTGCACCCAGTGCTGTGCCTCAACCCAGAACCATTTGCTCCAGGACAGTGTTGTGGCCTGGTGATAGCATCATTTAAGAACAGAAATGTGCAGTGGTTTGTGATACAAGAAGCTTCTTTATTATCCTCATTTCTCTCATAGTCGCATTGGGGAAGAACAGGCTGAAACAACAGCAAATGAAGTTGGCAGCTTCATCCCCTTGCTCCCAAGCTTTTGCCACCAAAACTCCCGGTGGCCCGTCTGTTCATTTCCCCCATGAGTGTAAAGCCCAGCCATGCTGTCCCGCCAGGCACTTCTCCTGGGAACAAGATGCTCATCTAGTTCTGAGCTTTCGAGTGGCAATGCTGGCAGCTCACCACAGCCCTGGGGCAGCACAGGCTGCTGCAGTTGAGGAATCACACCAAAAGCAGAGGGGAAACCACAATACCACAGCCCAGCCTGCTCCAGCTGTGATGGAGAGGCTCCTACTTCTCCAGGGCAGGGCTTCTCTCTGCAGGGATGCAGGGGCATCCCCTGACTGCACAGGAAATGGGCCACAGCATCCCCATGGCAAAAAAAATGAGTTTGTTTTATCATGGTTTAAAAAGTCTCCAGAGACAAATCCAGCCATCCCAATGGAAAGGGGTGTAGGGACCTCATTCACCTTGCCATCCGCTGGAGCCACTCACATTAAGCTGGTGAGACAAGCCAGGCCAGAAGTTCTCATGAAGTTATAAAGTGTCCTGAGAGAGAATAATCCTCTAGGATCTGGCCTGCAATGTATGACTGAGTTCTGGTTTTCAAAGCACTACCTCACCCTCCCAGCCTTTATTTGAAGAGACAATGTGAATTTTAAAGAGAACTCAGCAGGGAGCACTGCATTTTTTATTCCAAAGTGAGAGAGAAAACGAGAGTGAGAAAGTCTGTGGGGTTAGAGACAGCTTGCCATTTGTTGTTTCTCATAATCCCATACCTCGGCGGGATTTAAGAAACCTCCTGAAAAACACGGAGGGTTTTGTCAAATACTTGGTCAAGTAGTTAAATCAAAGGCTGCAGCAAAACAATGGGACTGCCTGAAATTTTTCATGAAAAACTCTTTTTCTTTTTTTCTTTATTAAGGAACAGAAAAGTAGCCTCTCTCAAAAGAGACATTTTTTTCTGAGTTTTTTGCTTTCTCCAGCAATTTTGCACATCTGGCAGACCCTCCCCAGCCCCCTCATCCCAAACCACTCAAGCGATTTCCCTTCTCCACTTCTCTTCTTTTCCCAGGAGAGAAAGATAGAGAAAAGCAAAGGGAAAACCTTGTCGTTTAGTTTTTAAAAGACTGAAACTTCCCACGGCCCACAAAACTCTCTTTTCTCTCCATTCATAGTTTCTTCCCCCAGACCCTGTGTTTGTTTTCCAGCCCTAGAAGATATCTCACAGCCTGCTGTGGAGGCACAGGATGCTTCTCGGTCCTGGGGCTCATGTCCCCATTCCTACCTGGCAGAGAGCCCTTCTCATGCTGCCTGCAGGGCTTTCAGAGCCCCTTTGGCTTTGCTCACTCACAGTCAGCTATGAGTCTCCTCTGTTATTTGGGGAGATCCCAACGTGTCACTATCACTGGTGTGGGCACCCTGGGCTGGGCAGACCAGCTGCAGCGAGGACCTGCTGGTGCAGCCCTCACTGGCCCTGGCACAGGAGACAGAGACAAGGTGACATCACCCGCATTGCATCTGCCCAGAGCCTCTTCCAGCATATGCCATGGGCCTTGCACAATTTGGCATTTCAAATTTCCGTCATCTTATTCAGTGGAAAAGTTGCAGTGCTGCCAGCTTTTCAGAGAAAAGGAAGGGCAGGGAAGGAGAAGCCAGAGGAGACATGTTTCTCCACAGTTTCTCTTCACCTTCCTCCGATGTGCTGTCTCTCCTCTCCAGCTCAGACCTCCAGCTGCACTGCTGCTGCCTAAGCCTTCATCCACACAGCAAAGTTGTGTTGGTTTAATTAAAACCACTTTGAATCTGCTTTAGAGGGATCAGCGCAAACCCTTCATGGGAGTGTGGTTAAAACACTATGAATCTTACTGGTATCAACCAAGTCCACATCAGCAATGTACTGGCTTACACTAAAAATCAATACAAATACTTGCCACCTGTATGGGATTCTCTGGATCAATTGCAACTTGAAGTTGGTGGGAATGGGGCAGTCCTCTAGCACTGGCAAATCTTGGCAGCAGTGAGGAACCCCAAGCCCAGCCGTGGCACTGATTACGTCCAAAAATCCCTCTGAGGTCCTATGAGGGCTTAAGCTTTCAGTTTGATTTAATTCTGGTCCTGACCAGAGGTCTGCCACAGCCCGGTGGTATTTCCAGTTGGCTGTCTGGGAGTTTACTGGGGGGGGTTGTACTTGGATAAAGATTTCAGATACAGCCCTTTAGGAAAACCTGGCTGAATGCTATCCTTGACCTGTTTATCATTAAGGATGATTAAATCCTACTTTTTGGTAGGAAAGTCTGGGCCACAAGAAGGTTAGAAAGTGTTGAAAGGGAACTGGACAGACATGTCTTCCCAGCTCCATCTCATCAGCAGGAGATGGCTCATTGTAAACCCGAACCAGGCATGTTCCTGCGGCAGACCAGCCAGACTGGAACGAGGGACACTCAAGTGGAAACAGTCCCCTTTGATAAAACCCCAGATACCACAAATTTAGGGGTGTTTAATCCAGGGCATCTGTCACAAGGATGAAGGATTCCACTAGTTGCAAACTGAATCTGGTTTTTGAATGTCAACAGCCCAATATTTTAGGGAGAGCAGATCCAGTGTTTCAGCATGGGCTGATGTCTCCATTTATTTATATCACTTATTTTTATCTAAGGGTTCCTTCACCCCATCCAGCGAACAGAAACTCCCCGCAGTAACTGCTTGGCTCTGGAGTAAGTGGTGGATTAGCTCCTTGTTCCCTTCTGCAGGTGGGCTGATGCCAGCAGAGTTCAAGGTGCTGTGCACAGAGGTGAAATGGAAAACTGCTAAAATGGCAGGGGGATCAGGCTGGGCATGCAGTGAGGCAGCTGCCAGGGGGTCACTCAACTTCCCATGTCCACACCAGTTTACAGTGCACTGGGCTTGCTGTGCAGAGCTCAAGACCTTCTCCATTTAAGGAATGTAAGAGTTTATCTCTCCCCCAGCAGGACAAGAAGTCATCTCAGCTCTGTCCCCAGGCACCATGGGAGGAGACCTGGGGACACAAAGCTTTGAAGGGCACAGGAATGCGCTCACTTTCACAGACTTTCATGCCTGTACTTTCTAGCTCTCCCAAAAATGACTGTGTGGCAGATGGCTCTGACGTGTAGCACACTCACACCCAGAGGATAAAAATATTCCCCAACAGATTCCTGGCAAGTAAATGTCAGTCACCATTGCTCCAGAGCTGGCCATGGCTTTCTCTCCTCCCTATTCCCTCATCCGGGGGTGCAAAGAGGGTCCACAGGCTGTGTCTCCCCAGTGTCCACCACATGGCTCACCAGACTGATGCTGGCAAGCTGGGATGGCATCCTGGACCCAGCCTGACCTCACCTGCACCCCTTCCACAGCCCAGCATCCCTGAGGACATGTCCCCATCCTCCCTGCCCCCAGTGGCCCTATGTCTGGCTGCCACGTAGGAGGGTGGGAGGTGGGATGGAACCCTGTCTCTGCCTCACACAGACCTTTCTCAGTGTGAATTATAGCCAAAATATTTAATTCTCCATCTTCCTATGGACATGAAGTGGGGTGGGAGTGGGGAGTGCACCAAGGGGCATGTGGAGCAGGAGCAGCAGTTGCAGGGCAGGGGAGAAGATGAATAGCACAATTCAAGGATGACAGAGGATGACAAATGCAAGGATGACAAGCCCACAAGTCATTCTTGCATTTCCATCCAGTCCAAGTGGCATCACATCCCTGCTCAACCCTCCCTTGGACACTCTGGGCTATATTTTCAGCAGGTATCACTGCCTGGGCTGATTTATTACACTTTTATTCCCCTTTTAAGAGCTGGCTCAATGCCAGTGCCAGTCCAGGACAGGGTGGATGCTGGCAGGGCAGGGGCAGAGCAAGGTCTGTAGGTTCTGTGAGCTGTGGCAGGGCTGGCCCACATACTTGAGAATGTGCCGCCTCCTGGTCCAGAAATAAGCTCCACACACAGCTGGGGGGGTCAAAAAACCCCAGAGCTGCAGAGATCAGGACTGGAAAAATCTTCAGACAACTGATGCCTCCCTCCCTGGCCCAGCAGGACCGACCTCAAGCTGTCCTCTCCCTGTCTATTCTCAAAATCCCTCCTCAATCAAGACTACACAGGCTGTCTTAGGTACCAACACAGGATCTTATTGCACAAAAGCATTTCTTAATGGCTAACCTAAACCTTTCTGGCCACAATTCAAGCCAGCTATCTTTTTCCTCCTATCTCCTGTACATAGAGAAAACATACCCTTTTCTCAGCAGAGCCCAGAGCTCTTGGCACGTGTGGCTGGCACAGCATGGCGTGGCTGGAGATGGCCCCCTGTTGCTGTTGGTGGCCCTGCTGGCTGTGTGGCCTCAGTCCCTGAAGACCTGGGTGAGAGGGAACAACCCTAAGCGCTGTTTGGAGTAGCAGGAAGTACTCTCCAACATGAAAAGGAGAGAGAGGGAGAGAGGCATGTGCAGAGCAGCAGATAACCCAGCCAGTTGGCACTACTTAAAAATGAGTAATAGCTATGTATCACCTGAACTCCCTTGTGCCAGCTAAAACACCATGGAGCAGAGCCAGGAGAAGAGGGAGCTGGTTGCTCCACAGTTGTCAGCAAGACTGTCCCAGGCCCCTCTGACGCCAGGCATCACCACTCATGGCAGCTGCTACCTCTGGGCAGGAGGCTGGTTTCCACCAGCAGCACTGGTTTCCGTGATGCTCCAGGTCCAGCTGTGCTTGTCCAGGGATGAGGCTGCACTGTGATGGTCAACAGGAAGGTCAGAGCTGGTTTCTGAGAACTTGAAAAGATCAGTGTGAGCTTGCCAGGGGGAGCTTCAGAGATCCTAATTACTGCAACCAGCACTTCATCTGGGGCCTTTCATTCCCCTCAAAGCGCTTCCACCTGGGCACCGGTCCAGCAAGCGCTTCATTTGTAGACATCTGCCTCATACCAGCAGGGATGCTGCCTTTGAGGTTTTCATTAGCAGAGGAGGGCAGAAGTGGCAAACCCACCTGGGACATGGGAGGCAAAACTGGTAAAAAGAGAGCAAGGGAAGCACCAGCTCTGAGCAGGACATGTCCCAGTCCTGTTCTGTACCAGGCCTCAGTATCAATAAAATCATTATATATAAAAATAAATAATGATTAAACAATTTTTCCCCCAGACACACTCTCTTAATTCTGTTTAAAGGCTATTTTGAAAAAATTTGTAAACACAGGGTGGAAAATGTATATGCTTATAAGAGTGAAAGGAAACAAAACCTTAAAATGTTCTCTGCTGCAGGTAGAAGGTACTGACAGCACACACCCCACTGGATCACTGGGCTGGCTGGACAAGGTGATGTGGCTCTTCTCTCTAACAGTGCCATGCTGAAAGCAAAACCTATGAAGGAGAAGAGCAGGTTGCAGGATGAGTGTCAGCTCAAGTCTCATTTGTTGGGGGTGGACTCACTAGACTTTGGCTTGGACCAAAGTGGTCACAGCTCCTGTCCCCATCCCAGGTTTATGCCTATCAGTGGGTGCAATGTGGGTCCCAGATGGTGTAACCTTCCCAGCCCTAAATGGATCAAGCATCATCCATTCCACTGCAGGGATGTGCATCCCTTGCCCATGCCCCCCCACATGGTAAATGCTTTGCCTTTGGCTCCAGCCTCTTTGCCCAGCAGGGCTGGGGCAGCACATGGGCTGCCAGACATTCATGGTTATATCCTTGCTCCTTGAAATCTTTCTTTTTTAATCTTTTTTTCATTCCACTCCACTCTTGTCCCTCACCCCCCATGGTTTAAAGTTTTCAAATGAAAATATGCAAGCTGTGACTTGCGGGTAGTGAGTTGGGGCTTGTAAGGAAAGCAGGAGGGAGGAGGGAGGAAAAGAAAGAGTGATCTGCTCAGAGTGCCAGCAATTGTTTTTATCCTTTCCAGATGAAGGAAAAAGATCATGTTATTTGTTCGGCATAAAGTTCCAGATTTTCAGGAATGAAATCTGAGAGCAACATGTCAACAGTCTGTCTTGAGAGCTGGGGTGGATGGCAGCCTTTGTGCTCCCAAACACCAGCGGGGCCAGTACGCTCCGCTGCGGAAAAAAAAGGCTCCATTCTCACACTCTGAAGTGGTGGCATTAGATATCAGCAAGATAATGGGCCCAGGGCCTTAGCCCTATTTCTTCTCCCAACCCAAAGGCCCCGGGCTGCTGGCTTTGATGTGCTCATTTATTTGCCTTTTCCTTTCACAGACGATATTTTTAACCAATATTGCGGTTTGGGCACAGATTGTGGAGAAAGAGAGGAGGAAAAATGAAAGTCATTTCATTGCAATAGCTGATCAGGAGGCAAGAAAGGAAAAATAAAAAATAAAAAAAAATCAGCCACTGGTTACCCTGCAGGTCGATGTTTCCTGCTGTAAATCAGCCGGGACACGGTGGTCTCGCAGCTGGAGGGAGATCCCACATCAGCCCAGGCAGACCTCGAGGGCTGAGGCTGGTGGTAGGGGCTGTACAGCCCACTGCCTGAGGCATTTGCACTTGAATCCAAGGGGAAAAGGAGGGAGATAGTGGGGTCAGGGAGGTGGCCAGTGGCGGGATTCAGCCGGGGCTGATTGATGTGAGGGCGGTGTGGGTGGTCGCACGCCACGGGGCCGGGAGCGTGTCCCACACAGGATGGGGACCGCGGGAGCATCACTGTCCCTTTGATGTGCTGTCCCAGCCACGCTGCCGTGGAGAGGCGGAGGGCTGCGTGGCAAGGCTGCCCATCCTGTGCCCTCCCATCCCCTCGAGATCCAACTGGTGGCTGGGAGAGCCCTTGGCCTCCAGACACATCTAGGGCAGGATGGGGGAAGAAAAAGTAAAAAGAGAAGGACTTTTCTTCATACCTTTTCCACTTCACAGAGCCCAGATGAGAGCAGTGCTCAGCATTCCCCTGGGCCGAGGAACCTCCCAAGATGACCAGTGCAAGGCTGGGCACAGCCCCATATCTCCTTCCTCAGGGGGAAAGTGACTTGAGAGAGGTGATGGGTCTGCAAAACACCAGCTGCAGAGCCCTTCACTGAGGGACCTGGTGTCCTGCTGGCTGTTACATCCACAGTTTGTAGCCTCTTGGCTCCACCTTGGTCTGAAACAGCAGCTCCAGGGATGTCCCCTCTGTGCCACGCTCATATCTCGCTTCCGAAACTGCCTGTGCAAAATTGCCATTTCTCCTCTTTGCAGCACCCTCATGGCCCTGTCCCCTCAGAACAACCGTTCCCTGTGGAGCCCGTGGTGCAGATGCTCACCACAGAATCTTTTACAAGGGGAAAAAAAAAACATTCAGCAATTTCTTGTATTAATGGACAAAAAAATGTTCCTTGTAGAAAATTTCATTGTGACTCACATCATTGTTTCAGTTGAGAAAGCAAACCATCAGGTAGTTGTGTGCCTGCTCCTCTTCTGTGACATGCGTCTGAAAGTAACCATAAGCAATGCTGAGCTCCTGCAATTTAGCTTTCACAATTCTCCATGTAAGTGCCCAGCACTTGAAATTGTTGTCTCAGCTCTTTAGTTGTTTTTTTTTTGTTCAAGCCCCATGACTGCAGTGGGAAAATTGAAAACTCATACCCAAATAATGCAAAACCAGATGGCAGGAATGGAAATCCAAATTAATTATTTCTTAATTTAAAAATTCTTTTAAATTTTATTTGGTTTCTAAGGGAAGCCTGGCTCGTTCACCAGCTTGAACACTGCTGGGATGATGATACCACCAAACTCCTATGTGTGGCTTTTTCCAGAGCCCATAAACTGGCACACGTGTCCCAGAGACACAGACACACTCCCAAGTCCCTTAGGCCATATCTCAACTGCAGGACCAGCACAGGATGGGCTCCTCACTTGCTGGGACTTCATGCAGCTGCTGTCTGTGTCTTGCCAGAGGTGAGTTGTGCAGACTCACACCTCAGCTTGGACCTTATGGGCAAGTTGCCAGCCCCCACTGTGTCCACTTCTCCCTCTGGTCATGTCCCTTCCTCTTCATACCCAGCCCCACAAACTTTCCCTCCTTTCCACAGCATGTCCACCTTGCAGCTGGATGAGCAGAGGGTGTGGGGAGGCAGCCAAGTCCCAAAATAGGCTCACCGAAGGTGTACAAGCTGCAGCCCACACAAGTCCCTGCCATCACAGGGTCAGGGAGCTCTAGCAGAGCCTTCACTGGCCACCCCTCACAGAGGGCATCTTCACCACTCTCCCCTCCTGCCTCAGCACCTTTCCATTGTTTGGAGCAATGACCCATTTTCTCTGGTAAAGTGACTCCCTGCAATAGCAACACTGGAGCTGGGAATGTTCTTAACCCCCAAGAGAAGTGTACTTCAAAAGCAAGAGCGTCTGGTATCTCTCAGAGGGACACTTTTAAGTGGAAAAACTATTAAATGAATGGCTTAATTAGCCGCTGTGTACCTGCCCAGAACCCCATGGAAGGGAGGAGATTGACAGGAAAAAGAGCTTGGGAACGTGATGGGAGGTGAAGCATCAGCACCTTTCCACACTGTGAGCATCTCAGGGATCATCACACTCAGTTACACTGAGCAAATTATTTTCTACTTAACACTTTGTCTAACTGTGACTGCTTTGAGATGAAGCACCACCAACCACACAAATCCCTTGGCCAAACACTACTCAGGGACCAGCAGCATTGGTGGAGACCCCTTGAAAGGAGTAGAGCAAGTTTGGCCAGACTGACTTGCACAGCATCCCCTCATCCCTCCTGCGTGCTCCAGACACCCTCTGGAAAATATGCTGGCCTTGCCTTCCTCTGACCTTCCTTTGCACCTTCAGTTGCAGTGATTTTATTGCCTGAGCCGGGGCTGCCGCTGCTCATGCAGCCAGCTCTTCCCTTGAGTTTCACAGTAGTAAAGGGAACAAGACAGGGGTTCAGGAACGAGTCCCTCTCCATCAGTCCAGAGTTTATCCAGGCACTCCGATCAGCCCTGCAAACCATCCCCACGCCCCACTCTGTCAGAAACAGATCAAGAATGAAAATGCCATGTGAGGCTGTGTAAAAGAGGTGGTAAAAGCCGTCTAAACAGCAGTCAAGGAATCCACTTATCCCACAGTCAGCAGACAGAAACACCAGGACCTTGAGTTATTCCTTTAGGGATTGGATTAGCAGGTCAAGACCACAATGACCAGGAGCTTCTGCCAGACAGTCGCCAGAGCTGGAGTCTGGCAGCCCATCAGGCAGTGGGATCAATCAGTCTCCTTAAAAATAATGAAATGATCTGTCTATATCTTGATTAAAATGATCATTCTTCAAAGGCTGTAAAAAAGTTTCAGGCAAGAAGCATGGAAATCACAGAGGTTTCAGTGAGCATGCTGAATGAGCTACAGAGCAGTGGTGGTTATTATTGTTACTATTACTATTTTTATCATTATGGTTATTATTCCTATAATGGTTATTATTATTATGCCCTCACATACAAGGGCTCTCTTCCTCCCCAGGGGGGACTGACTATTGTGTAAGTCTCTGCAGAGGGAGGTGACACCAAGACAGTCTAACAGCCACACACAGAGCAGTTTGGGGTTCCTTCCTGGTGCTCACACTTTACCTGGACCTGTTCTGAGACCTCCCAGTGCTCCTGCCTCTCCTTCATCCCTGGTTTGGCCCTCCAAAACTGGGGACATCAGTTCATGCCACTCATGGCAGCCACTGCCACCTCCTCCTGTGCCTGTCACCTGCACCCCACTAAGCTGTGGCCCCACAGGAGGATGAATTAGTCCCCAGCTTCAATGGGCTTCTTTGTGCATCCCTGGAAGACATAAATTATCAGTGGAGAAATTCTTCAACCTTGTGACACAGCAACAGCATGAGGGGAAGCAATAGCTTCCCCTTGAGCACTGCCACAGAGCTGAAGCTGGGGCACTGGTGAAGAGAGTTTTTCTCCACTTCTCCGCTTTTTGTTACTTTTAAACTTTTTTTTTTTGCGGTCGCACACTTGGTGTCTGCAGGGTGGTTTCTGTAAATGCAGCACGGCTTTTATAATACTAAATAAAGCAGCATGCAAATCCCATCTCCACGTTTGCAGTCTGCAGACTTGCAGTGTTTAAAAGGTGCAAGACCCATGTCTCGAGTTATTCTTTCACCAGCAGATATGCTGCTGCTAAACATTTGTCTCCAAGCTGTGGGATGCACCCTGTGCAGCCCAGCTCCTTTCACCTTCCAACCTTTCTGTTGGATCACCTCTAGTTTGAAGGCAATCCCTGTTAACACCAATGAAGTTTCTCCCTCCCAAAGAAGCCTTGCATTAAGGACCCCTAGACTAGTCCAGCTTCCAGCAGCACTGCTGCAGGTCAGAGCAGAGCCTGGAGCCATGGCTTTCCTTCCAATTGTGCCTCTCAAGAAGGGCTGAAAAGCAGGTCACCTTTTCCTAGCCCAGGCCTCAGTCTCCCTTGCTCTCTGTGGGAGCATCTTGACGTAGTGAGAGGGCAAGAACCTGAGCCCATGCAGCAGCTGTTGCCCCTCACCCCAGTGCCATATGGAAGCAGGACAGGGCTGCCCTGCACCCCAGCCATGGGCTCTGAAATCCATCCAGCTCTCCTCTAATGTGGTCACAGAGGGCTGAGCACAGCAAAGCCATCCTCAATGCCTCTGTGGCACCACCAGGGCAAAGTGTCTGTGCTGGCTACCATGCTCAAGACTTGTTTATCCCACACACATTGACAGACAATAGCAGTAACTTACACCACGGGTCTGGCACCTTGGGCCAAATCCTGGGCCATTCCACAAATTTCAGCTCAACACCATGAGTCACTAATGCCACCATCCTCCCTTTACTTTTTTTTTTCCATAAAACTTTGTTTTTCCATCAAATGGGAACAAATACACCCAATACCGGGAATTTTGCTAGATAGAGTCCAGATGACAAGTTCTCAGAAAATGCTGTCAGCTGCTGAGATTTAGATTCAAGAGAAATCATCCAATGTTAACCATAAACAACAAGGGCAACAAGATGTCTGGCAGATCTTGATGTGACATGAGATGCCTGTGCTCCACAACAAACCCATTTCACACCACGGGAAAGGTCACCACTTTAATCCACTTCTGGATGGAATGTACACAAACGTCATTCTTCTTTGCATCTGTAATTAAACAGCCTCTTGCTTTGCTATCCAGCCCATGTTTATTTTCCCATTTGTTAACATGGTAGATGGTAATATAATATGACACTGAAGGGATACAGGCTGCTACAGGCAGGCTTTCGACTTCTTTATAGTGATCTCCCTGCAGAGAGCTGGGTGCGAAGGTTGGTTGTGCTGCTTGGATCCAGCAGTGATTTCCTTTCTGGATGTGCAGCATCTTTGCACACTGAAATAACAAGAGCAAAGAAGACAGTGAAAGCAAACAAAAACCACTGGCAGACATCCCCAAATGTGTTGACTTGTTGCAAGAAGTTGTTGAGGTCTCTGCTGGGCTCCTACAAGGGAGGAGACAGCCACCAAACTGGGAGGTTGAGGCTAAATCTGTACTTCTGCTATGAAAAATCTGGTTTTCAACACTGGTAATACCCTGAATCATTTGGGAGATGTCTTCTGTGTCCCTGTGGCCACGAAGGAACATCTGAAATAACCCTGAATAGTTCCCGACAAGGCCCTTCCTTCCCCACAAAGTGCTCTCGGGTACCAGTGCCAGCTCCCACCCCACAGCAACAAGCCTGTTTTTTCCTCTCCAAACCTTTTGAGCTGCAGGGCTGGCATGCTGGGAGCCTTGCCAGGAGCCCAACACAACGGCTTTTGCAGGAATGGTGCTAGCCATCAGGAAGGACCATGACTACTCCCTTTGCGCCCCGAGGTGTGGATGTGTACTTCAGATCCTAGCAGGCTCTCAGCAAAAAAACTCCAAGATGTTTATTTTCAAAAGGATACAACGTTTGACAAAATAAACTATATGTGATTAATGTCAATTGCTTTTCTGGCTTTTTTTTGGTTTTGGTTTTTTTTTTTTGACAGCAGTAAATTTGCTGACTCTATAAACATCCCACAGCCACTTCATCTGTCTATACCAAAATTTCAGTTACCTCGTTTCCAGGGAATGTTCTTAGTAATATTTTGACAAACTTATTAAGGGGGTTGTTTGTTGATCTGGGTTATTTTTTATTTCTATTTCTTAGGAAGGCCTCCATGAGCAAGACACAGGCTGGAGCTGAACAAAACTCACCACTTCTCTTCACATGGAGGGTTTCACCATGTCCCTAACCCTAAGAGAAAACCCAAATTCCTGTGCTGAAGACCAGCGAGCATCCTCCAATGTGATGGTTTCACCTCATTCCCCTCCAGCTGATACCTCCACACCTAGCTCCTTCCTAAAGGACAAATAACATAATGAAAGGATTTGTGATTTTGCTGGTGCCCAGCTGAGTGACCCCCAGCTGTGTAGCTCAAACTGAAAAATCCCTGGGTTTCTGGGAATAGACACCTGCTTTAGGGTGTGTGGTGCATGATCTGTTGAAACTTTAGCAGCATTCGTAAATCATTAAGCTGCAGTGCGGCTGGAAAGGTCAAGGAAATTCCCACCAAGGCACCCAAATATTTGGGAACCTAACAGTCTATTTCTGGGCTGCCTTAGCTTAGGTGAGCTGGAGTGCCCATAGGGCAGGACTTGTCCAGCGGGCTTGGCCAGTCCCACCTCTGAGCTATGTACTCCAGCACTAGAAGAAGGTGTCTCAGCAGCACACCTGGCTGTTTCAAGACTTTTGAGGCCTTTGTGAGTTTCATATATTTTACTTTAGACACTTATGCAACATCCCACATCTGGTCCTCAACAGCAGCCTGCTTGTCTCCCTGCTCTCTGTGCCTCTTGGTGGGAACAGCCCACCAGCACCATCTCCGGTGCAGCTGCAAGGATCTCACCCATGGACCAGCACCTGCTGAGAAAGCAGGGCAGGAGGCAGCACAAGGCAGTCACATCCTCTCCTCCCAGCAGTCCCCAGCATGCCACCCCACCAGGAGCCTGACCTGTGCACAATCTCTAAGGCTGAGGATCATCTGAAAACTGCCCTTTTGGTTGGTGGCATCTCCCTTACTGTACCCATAGTTCAGCACGCACCAGTTTTGACTCAAAAGCAAATCAGAATACCTGACAGCACAGGGTTACACATGTCCCCCCTATGCAGACCCACAGGAACACCCCTGGGTCCAGCTACCACATGTGCAGGCATAGCTGGTGCTCTCTGCACCTTCCTTGCAAGGAGGATTTTGTTTCCATTGGAAGCCCCAGTGAATCCAGTCCTACAGCCACACTGGGTCTGTGCTCCAGAGTGCTTGAAGGCTTTGCTCATGGAGATGAACGAGCAACTCTGAAAATCTCCCTCAAAAATGAAACTGAGACACACTAGATTTCACTTTCCCAAGCAGCATGAGCCGTAAGCACCAGCTGTTTCTAGCAGCTGTTCAGTGAGTTAGATTTTGCCATTCCAGCACTAACATATTAGTCAATTGATTAATGAACTAGGACTTCCCCTCCAACAAAAATATTTTGGTTTTAAATTCTAATTTGATGCATGATTAGTGCAGAAGTACATTACACATGCTAAGCACATGTTTACATCTCATCACCACTCTCAGACACAGGGAAAGGTGTCAGCATCACCACCTTTCCAAGGCTGCTTGCAACCCCCCCCAGGGATGCAGTGCCTTCACATGCAGCGTGATGCTGCTCACTCCTGCTTGCACATGTGATGTGCACAGAGCTGGCAAGCTCCTGCCACCCCACTGCTGCCACCTGAGCTAAACAGGAGCTGCAGAACTGGCCAGGAAACATTAAGGTTAACTGGCAGGGGTGACAGCTCTATCACCTAAGACTCATATAAATGTATTACTGCATACATGATACGCACACTCATTAACAGTATATACTACTACTACTAATGATAAAAATAAAAATAATCTCAACTCTGTAGTAGCAGTAAACCTGTAACCCTGGGACAAGGTGTGGAGTTCCAGGTATATATGTATAGGGAAGGTGACAGAGCCCATCTCCTAATGCAGGGGTCCCATCTCATGGCAACACAGGTCACAGTACACAGAGCTGGTGTGGAGAAACAAACAGGGAACAATTATTCCTTATTTCTCATGACATGGGAATGAAATACTGCCCAGTATTAAACACCAGCTTTATTCCACCCTGGTGGCCATGGCATTCCCTGCAAACCCCCTGTTAAAACATGCACAAACCCACAGCAGGGGAAAATTCAACAGCTGCTTTTTCAAGTTATAATCCGTTATTTTATAAACTTGGCAGGTAGTGGGCTCAAAGGCTGTTTTTTGTGACCTCTGATCATAGTAATGTCTCCAACAAGCATAGGTTTGCTAAAGAGCATGTCTGTGCAATGGGAAACCAGGCTCAGCATGCTTCAGAGGGGTCTTCTGCTGAGAAGCATCAGCACTGTGCTCTGGTGATGCAGTGGGAGGACCCACTAGGCTTTGTGAGACACACAGCAAGGCACAGCCTGAGCCAGCTCCCTCAGAAAGAAAGAACACTGGATTTGTACTGAAAGCTGGTGCCACCATCCCATCCTGCTGCTTATCTCAGGAAGCAGCAGCACACAGAATACTTCTGACACAGTATTAGAGAGGAGAGGGTGTCCCTGTGCTGGTACCAGCAATGCCTGGCAAGGCAGAATCAGCACATCACCTCCGAACAAATCCAGTGGCCTGCTCCCACCCCCAGTGCTCCCGAGGGATGAAAGCAAAATGATCAGAAGGGAAGAAGCGATGGAAATTCAAGTGGTGCTAATAAAATATTCCCTTTGGTGAAGCAGAGGCTCATGGGCTCAGCCAGCTGCAACACAGAGAGCTGGGATGATGGGGAGAGCTGGGCCAGAATGAGTGCAAAGCAGCAGGAGGGTGAAAAAATTCCTCTGCCAGCACTGCCAATGGCTCTCCCCTGCATCACCCCATGCACTGGGACCCCTTTTGACCTGAGGGCTCCCCACTAAGTATGATACCAAGAGATGGAGAGGATTTCAGTTTGGTTTGTGAACATGTAAAATATAATACCTTGTTACACTGTGTGGATGTAAAAATTCAGCCCTTACAGGAATCCTACATGTCACCAGTGCTGCCCAAACATCCTGAGCACTTACCCCAATGCAGATAGGGCATAAGGATTCTGAAACCCATTTGCCTGCAGGTCATGCTGAGGCTTAGCCCAGATCTGCTCCTTTCCATCAGGAGTAGTGAATTGGGAGTCAACATCTCCAGCCAGAAGAGTGGGTTAGCAAGCTTCTCTCCCTCTGCCACAATCCCAAAGCACTTTACACAGTCCCCCAGCTTCAAATCAGGGTCAGCCAGATCAGCCCCACCACTCAGACTAAGCAAAGTTTCCACTCTCCAAACCATCTGACTGCATGGTTCAGATTTACCCACTTCTTCTAAGCATAAAGTTGCTGTAAAAAATGTCTGAGGCACACAAATATTGAAAGCATTCACATGCATGTGAGGGTGTGCGTGCACACCAACATGCACACACAGAGGCTTAAGATACTGTGGAGATAATCACTCTAGTAAAAGCAGCATGTTAAACAACAATATATAACCATCTTGGCCAGAAACCAAAACAAACCAAACACTGTCTGGCCCCAGCCCTTTCATTTGATCAGACCAAGCCCAGTCTTTCCACAGTGGGCCTGACTTGGGCACAGTTGGCCTTCCCAGGTTGCCCACTCCAGTACAAGAATGAGTATTGTCTCGAACACATGGGAGGTGACTTCCACTGCACCACTTATAGAGCACCCAATCTTTATTTTAGAGATAGCTTACGTAAAGTAACATGCAAAGAAACACATGAGTAAGAGTCTCATCTGCCTCAGGCTCTTACAAATCCTTTTCTTTTCTTCCTTCATAGCACAACGCATTGGACGCCCGTTATTCATCCCTGTAAAGCACAGCGTGTACATCCACGCCGTCTGTCCTTTGGCTGGAGCTGTGTTAGCACATTTCCCATGGGAAAGGAGGTGCTTCACTTCTGAAGAATAAAACCAGGGCATTGCACGGGCCACAATGATGCTGGTGGGGACCGGCCACCTGCACTGAAGGGCTTCAGGACCTGGCTGAGATGTGAGCAGCACAGTCACCTGCACCTTGCCATGATGCCAAGTGGGTTTCACGCCCAGGGGAGCACATCTTCATGATAATCCCAGTGCATGGCAACATCTCATCTGCAGCATCTTTCCGCCTGCTGTGTGTCTCATCTTCTCTCTCCCCTGTCTTTACATGCTCTCAGTATTATGTTCTGGCCAGATTCCTAGGGGTGAGACTCAAATTTGGAGTAAGTACAAAAAACCGCTTTAACTACAGAAAAAATCTGTATTAAGTCAGGTAGGATCAGGGGTTTGATATTTGCTGAGAGTATTTCATAAACCATAGGTGTTCTGTACCCCATGCATGTTCAAACAACTGAGGATGAAATATGGTCTTCACCTTAAAGAGCAAGAGAGTCTTCAAAAACTGCGAGAAACACAATTTAATATGAACTCGCTTATTTTAAACAGGATTATCTTTAAAAAGCACTGTTATGTATTTAATAGTTTGCCATGAACAAGCACTTTTTTAGGTGGTTTTTTTGTGAAGATACCATATTCTCTTATAAAAGCAACTCAAGTCATTTGTCCAGTCTTTGGAAATGTGCATATATTTCAGAAGAAGTTCCAAACGTCTTCCTCATTCAAAAAAGGCATGGAGAGACACAGAGTGATGCCACCAGCACTGCTCATGGCCAGTGGCCCAGCAATAGCAGCAGGAGCAGGGCAGTGGCTGTGGCAGGACTGGGGCGGGTGGCTGCACTCCCAGGGTCACTGCTGTGGACTGTGGCACCATCTTTGCTTTGTTGATTCAGAAGCTGCTTATTTGCAGAGATGTCATCCATATCCAGGTCGTATGCCAGCTCTGAAAGCAGAAGGAGGGAGGGGGTTAGTCATAGGTGGTGCATGTTAACATTCTGACACATGGCACATCCAGTCCCCGCCAAAACTGGGGTCCTGGGGGCAGTTTGTGCCACAGCTGGGTCAAAGGGCAGCCACAGGCATCATAGCAGGGCTGGATGGGGCAGAAGAGCTTAGCAAACATCCTGTCAATCCTGCACCCACTGGTCCCAGAGTACCTCCCAGTACACTCTTTGGAGAAACCAAAACGTGGTAACTGTGAGGTGCTCCCATAGGAAAACAGAAGAGATAAGGGGATCTGGCTTACTGGAGAGCTACTCCCAAAGAAAACCAGCTGAGCTTTGGAGCAGGTGTTTAGCAATGCAAATCCCGTCTGCTCCCCAGGCACCACAAGAATGTGTGCAGGAGTGAGGAAATCCTGGCGAGCACAAACAGTTCCCCAAATCCAGAGTCAGCAGAAGGCCCTTGCTCACCAAAACCTCCTCGTTGGAGGACCTGAGGAGCTCTGCATTTCTGCAATCTTGCATAATGGTGTGCAAAATATGCTCCTAAAAACACATTCCATCCCAGTTCCACCTCATCAAAGCACTGGAGAGGAAAGAATGTCAATGTATCATGCACTCTGGGCATGCTGGTTTTGCAACATGTGGACTTTGAGATGAAGAACATACGAGTTCCAACCCAAGAAAATGTTCAGTATGAAAGTTTTGATAGTCCTGGCAGAGGATTGTGACATTAATGAGGGACAAGCTTGTGGCAACCCATCACTGGCTGTGAGGGACCTGCTGAGCAGTAACAGCCACCCTGGTCTTCTGGGGTCAGGGAAGAATAAAGAAGACCAAAGAGACTGTGAAAAGACTAGACACCAGCAATTCTCAGGGCCAAGAGCAAAAAGGAAAGGGTGTTTTAAGATGCCATTATCCAGACCCTCCTGAGGCATTTGTGACCTGTCAATCAGCTGGGTGCACCCATGTTTGACTCAAGGCAACAGGTCCCTTGCTCCCCTGCTTGTGCTGCTGCCATCTCCTGCTGGGGTCTAGGTTTCTCACCCCAGAGCCCACCCTTTGGAAGTGAAGGAAACTGCTGGTTTCCACCAGAAGAGACCCTGGCTCAAGCCTTTTACAAGCCTCCTGGATCACCAGCATGTTGACAGGTTCAGATCATCCCACCCCACCCCTAAGAAAGAATCCAAGAGACTGAATAAACACTCTATCTAAAAAAATCCCACATCAATCCAATGAACACCACTGCCAAGGCAAACAGGCAGTATTTCTTAATCAAAAAATACCCAAACATTGCAAAACAAAAGCAGAACTATTGTAGCATGACATGTGAGTCATCTCAGGTCATCAAAAGGGGTAAAAAATGGCTCAAAGGGAGCAGTTTTCCAGGCACACTAAGGGCCAGGTGTGATCAAGACCCGCCTGGTAAATTCTGAATTCTCCAGTAGATTCCCACAGATTTCCTCTTTTCCACAACTTTCTCACTTTTTTTCTTAAGAGTACAGATATGCTGCTGTTTTAGGGAATTGCACACCGATGGGCAGAACAGGGAAAGAAAGGTGCCACTTTGAAAGGGATGTGCTGGTAGCCATTTCTGCCCATAATGACCCACTTTCCAAGCACAGACAGAACAAGTCCCTCTGGCATGAGGGATGCTCAGGCTTCAGGGCAGTTTGGGAGCAGCCTGGCTGTACCACCTTATTTTCCCAAGCTCATTTCTGGCAAATAAGTGAAGGGATTTGGAGTTAATAAAATTCCAGCAGATTATTTCACAGTTGGATGTTTCACACAAGACTTCTCAGCTGGCACAATGTTGTATCAGGGTAATGACAACCTGCTCTGGTGTGTTTTGGAAAGTATTTCCACACACTCCAAAGGCTCCTAAAACCTATGGGGTCACAGTACCACCAGGAACCCACATAGTTCCAGGCCAGTGATCACCAGAGGTTTTGGGGCAGAATATTCTTATTGGATATCCTAGCAAAACTAAAGAAAGGTCCCCAGAAACTGGGTAACTATTCTTGTCTTCCATTTAGAAAAGAAATTTGAAACAAAAGAGTATTTCAGCGAGGTCCTTAACAGCACAATGGGTTTTGACATCCCCATTTACAGTCTCATTCTGGGATGTAATTTATGAGATGAGAGTTCCTGCACGGTCGGAACGCAGCAGCTGAATCATGTTGGAAATGGTCAGCCAGAATGTACCAAAATGAGTATTTCAAATATATTCTTTTGTGTGGGAAATTTTCAAATTCTGGGATTTCACCTTAGTTTGAGTAAAGGTAATTTTTTTAAGTCACAGCATTTCACCCAAATGGGGATGCTTATTCTCTCACTCATCCTTTTTGACCAAAATAAAGAGAAGGGAACAGAAACCCTCTTGTCATCAGAGATTAAACTGCTATTTTCCTTGTCTTGTTGAAATGCTTCAGAAGTTTAGCACTTGGGTGTGCCATTTGTTTTCATTGTTCCTTCCATTGTTTCTCACTCTGGGCTTTCTTGTGCCCAACTGTATTTTTAGGCTTGATGGATTTAGCCAAACATCTTTTATTTTGTATTAATAATGGATCTGTAACTTGCAAATCCCTTTCACTTAAGTTCTAATGACCTTTGGTACTTCAGAGTAGAGGAAAGTAAAAAGTATGAGCCTCTAACAGGCCTCAGGCAGCTGATAACCAGGTCCAGGCAATAACAACATTAAAAATATACATCACAGAAACGCAGAATGAGTACAGTTGGAAAGGACCACAGTGGGTCATCTGGTCCAATCTCCCTCCTCAAGCAGGGTCATCCTAGAGCACATTGCAGAGGATTGTGTCCAAACAGTTCTTGAGTATCTTCAGTGAGGAAAACTCCACATTCTCTCTGGGCAACCTGTTCCAGTGCATAGTCACACCAGCACAGTAAAGAAGTTCTTCCTCACATTCAGGTGGAACTTCCTCTGCATCAGTTTCTGCCCATCGCCTCTTGTCTTAGTGCTTCTATTATTGGTAATAATCATATTTCAAATCCTGGAATCCAAACGTTCCTAACCAGGCACTTCTTGAGAGGGCTCCATTACAGTTTCCAGCCTTTGTTAGGCTCTCCAGTTAGTGCAGGTCACCGCCACATCCCTGCACATCCTCCTTCCCCCACAACCACTGGGAGCAAAGAAGCCCCAGCACCAGGGCTGGAGCTGCAGGAGGGCTGGAGGGGTAACAGAAATTAACCTTCCACAGATTGTTCTGGTCACTTCCACCCAAAACTCTGCCCTTACGCTGCAAAATAGCCCAAAAGAAGCTGCTCCTCTGCCTCCCCTCTACCCTGCTGCCTTCTGCATTAACCATCTCCACAGCCCCAGCTCTGATCACCCAATTCACTGGTATCAGTTTATCAGTACAAAGTGGCTCTTTGGCTGCAAAGACTTTTTTGGGGGGTAGGAAACTAGGAAAATCTGTTTCTGTTTATAATAATTTGGAGTCTAGGGGGTATTACCAACAATCTGTGCTAATTACAAATTCAATCTGCACTCATTTTGGCCCCTCTTGTCCTCTGGACTGCAGATTAGATAATCCCCTTAAAATAATAGTCAATCATTAGCTCTGCCTTTTTTCCCGCCCTCACACAAGCCGAACGTGCTGTGCCGTTTCCCGGAATCCTCACACAGCTGGTGAAAGGTCTCCAGCCGCACACAAGCCGGTCCCTCCGGAAGCATCTTTTGTAACCAAAGCCCCTCTAACACAAAGCTGCTGTGCTGTGCTCCCAGGACTGCAACAGCTTCAATGGTCTCGCAGTGTGGATGACAAAACCTGGCGCCAGCTCTACAACATGCACTTTCCACATCCACAAAGTAAAGCAGCAACATTTTCCCATGGATTAGGACTAGAATTGGGCATACTGACTCTGCGCAAGCTTACTGGGCAGGATCATTAAAAAGCTCTTCTTGCTAAACCTCACCAGCTTTGGAGACAGCTACAAAAAACTGTTGAAGTGGGACGAGGTTGGTTTTGAGTTGGGATAGTAAGTCCCATGGCAGCTGGCACAGGGGGAGCCGGGAGGATGAGTGGCACACAGGCCAGTTATAGCAGGCTTTCCTCTGCCAAATCCACCACTGACTACCAAAACACCCCTTTGCACCCCTAAAAGGACAACACTGCCTTAAGCAAAGAACAACTAACAATTGCTGCTCTGGCAAATGACCCCCAAGAGGACAATGCCCAGCTCCCACAGGCTAGCTCGACTGCTGCCCAGAGCCAGGGAATGTCACCTTGCAGGCAGGGCTGCCTGCCTGCCAAGGCAGATGGTTCCAGTGATGGCCCTAATACAGTAACAGAGCCATAATGGACAGCCATGCACCAAAACCCTCTCACCGTGTTGTCTGATGGCTCTGCCAGAGCCCTGTGCAGCAGTGACGGATGTGAGGGGATCCTGTCACAGCCAAAACTGTCATGCCCAACGCAGTGTGTCCACCAAATGGGGCTGCTGAGTGGGCCAAAGCACCTGCCGGGATGTGGTGACGACCCTTGTTTGCAGATGATGGAAACTCTGTGGTGGGAAGGGAATGGATTGTGACCATGTGTTTTCAGTGAGTGCAAAACACATCAAGTAGAAATGTCAGAGCTTGGCAAGCTCCTGCATCTGCCAACATCTGCCTGCATCTTTCCTTCAAGATTGATCTAGGAAAGCACATGCTACCATTGCCAATGAGAATGACAATCTCCAAGGTGCATTGCTTTGGTTAATATTTTTAAGCAGCAAGCATCTCCAGTGTGGGAAACAGGCTGCCAATAGATGCAGTAGACTTGCTGTCTCCAAAACAGGACTGGATTTCTTAAAGGGAGAGATGTTTGAGTCAAGCCCAAACTGTTGACTCATTACAAAGTGAAGCATAAGAGTCTGTGATTCCTCAGACCAGACTGCCTGACCCTGGCTCCCAATTCTTCCCCTCTCTATAGTACCAACTGCCTCACTCTCACAGGTGTTTGCACCTGAAATCTAAAGAACAGTCCAATTTCAACTCAAACACTAAAAGCTCTGCTCATCTCAGCCTCCACTTATCTGGCTTTCTCATGCAAACAGCTTGTACTACAAACACAGCCCTCCCTCCACAAAGGCAACATCTGAACCCATCCATGGCGTTACAAGGCACAAACAGCTACAACTGCACAGATACAACCAAGATCCCCAACCCTCTGCCTCTCCAAAACACTTAAAACTCTTCAAACACGTAGCCAAGCATGGATTCATATCAACAGGGAGGTTTTGCCCTCTGGCTTATTACCACTAAAATCCTGAAGCACCAACAGGTTTGCCAGTTGTCTTCTTGCACAACAAGCTGCAACAGCCCAGCCATAGGCGCAGCTGTGCCAGGGTGTAATTAAAGCGCTGAGCCAGGGCTGGCTGTGGTGCTTGTGTTGGCACAGCCGTGAGATCACCGAGATGGATGCACAGCATGTGCATGGTCTTGTGCCTCTGCTTTTCCACCTCCTCCACAGCAATTTAGGAGGTGTGGCTCTTGGCAATACAGATTTGAGAAAAAAAAAAGAAGAAAAAAAGCTCAACACCATCCTGCTGCAACATGGCTGAGAGAGCCTGGCATGGCCCAGCAGCAAGTGGTAAAACCAACTTCCTGGGCAGACAACCAAGGGAATTGGGTTTGGGATTGCTGATTTGCAAACCAAGGCTTGTCTCCCCCACCTTGCCTCTGACACCTCTTGGCTGTTGGTGTGCCACCGATGACCCACAGCCTGCAGCATGTGATCCCCAGCAACCCAGGGATTGCAGGCACCACCACAAAACCAGCACTGATTTGGGGGGGAAGTTCCCCTAGGATCGAAGCTCTCTGGAAGGCAGTAACTAAATTGACTTGGGGAGGTGAAGAGATAAGGAAGATACATCTCAGTTCCACAACAGGGGTGCAACCACATGCTGCTCGGGGTATCCAGGGGAATGAGCTCTGCTAGGCAGTCAGTACACACACTCTCTAATACTACTACAGAAATCTCTCTATAGATATCTTCAAGCTTTTGCTGGGGTGAAGGGACTAAACACCCTCAAAACCCCAATACATTAGATAGTATAGGCAGAGGGGCTGCACCATGACCTCAATTCAAGCATTTGCTCCTCCACCTCACCTTGGCCAGAGGCTTGTGGTGAGGAAAGGCTATCATTTATGACCTGGGCCTGTGTTTACTTTGAAAACATGCTCATTAAATTCCTCTTTGCTCCTTGGTTTGTTCTAGATTTACCCTGAAGAGAATCTGGCGTCTGCAATTGCATTAATCATTTTCCCTTTGGCAGAGCGTGAAAGAGTTTCTGAACTACACTGGCAGAGCAGAGCCACAAAAATGTGTTTAGCAAAATGCACTCATGTAATCTATTAAAAATTAACAAATCTCATTAGCATTATTAATTGGAAGTGCCAGAGTACTTGTGTTTTGCTGATGAAGCAGCATGCCCCAGTCTGATATCCAGCTATGGAGTCCAGAATGAGAGCTGCTACCTAAAGGAATGTAGGAGAGAAGCACTGAAAAATAGCGAGCCAAACGTACAGCCAAAAACATTGACAAAGGCTGGAGTCAAGAAAGAAAAAGACAAATAGATGGAACCAGCAGAGTATGAATGGAAGTGAAGTGATCTGTATGGCAGTGATATAGGACTTGGTCAAGCAATGGTCCTGCAGATCACCTATGTACCTCAGCCCACCCAGATGGGGAGACATCTTCTTCCTCTTTGTAGACCTTCAAGATCTAAACCACAAATCAATCCCTGCTGATCACTCTCCTATCACCTGAGACATCTCAGTAACAGTCTTGATTTTGGGAGGTACAGTTCCCAGTGATAGCAGAGCAAAATGAAATGCTTCATATTTCCTCTAATGACTGAAAACAGCACAATTCCATCAAATTGAAATTTTGTCCTTCATCTTTTCTCTCTTAAAAGCTATTTGGATATGAGCAGCACATGTGGCTCTTGCTTACTACATGCTGGCCTTCAACACTCCAAGCTCAGGACATTTAGTGAGACTTAGGTACTACCTAAATGCAGTCCTAAGGTGAATGTCAATGGTCCTTGCCTTCCAGATGCTAGCCACTAAAACCAGCCCTCAAGGCAGAAGGATATTTGTCAATGCTTGATTAGAGAACTCATGGTGGTGTTACAGCACCCAGGAGCATCTGACATCTTCCCCTGTGACTCACTGCATGTGGAAACCAGACTTGAACAGCGCCCAGGCCATGGAGACCAGGGGTTCGTGGCATTCATGCTCCAAGTAGGCAACCAGGAATGTGCCTCTTCAATCAGAAAGGACCAGGATTTCGTGCAATGTCTACATTCAGTCAAAAATCCCTGGACATCCATCATGCCTTATGCTTTTAAGGAAAAAAAAAATCCAAGGCAGCTGGTGTATCACTCCGTGAACACACCTGTAAAGAAAATATTGAGCAGCATTCTCAGCCTGGGAATCAAACTGACAGACACTCCACCAGGCTACAACTCGTGATACCAAGGGAAATATCCAGAGTCAGAGTTCAGGTCATAACCCAAGAATGTGGGTTGTGCATGGACATACCTGCTCAGCCCACAGGTAGAGCTGGCAGGTAGGCTCAGGCATGGTGATACACCATGCTCTTCTGCTCAGGCTGCCTCTGTTCCTGGAGAAACTCCCTGAGGTTTTGTGCTCTGACACTGCCTGGGATCACTGACGTGGATGGAGACCAAGCTCCCTCCATCCATGCCAGGGGAATGTTTGCATAGGGCATGGGCTGAGAGAGCTGTCAAGGGAAGGGAGCCAAGAGGCTACAGCATCTCCTGGCTTTTTTAATTGTGTTAAGCTGCTAAAACAATCAAATAAATAAATAAATAGAATGCTGGACCTGCCTTACAACAGCATAAAAGTGACTTTGGCCTATAAAAATGGGGTAATACAGAAGGCCCTGGGAAACATCACTGTACACAACTTTCCCACTTTATACAGAAGAAGGTTTGGGTTCAAAGGCTGGAACTATTTAACAGCTTCAGGTCATCTTCCCTGAGCTGGAAGAAGCCCCAGGAACAGCAATTGTAGTCTGAAACCAGGACCGGGCTTTGCACTGCCTTCTGCATGACTCCAGAGAAGACCCAAATTAAACCCAGCTGCTTACTGGGTGTGTGTAACATCTGATACAAACCCAGGCTGCTTCCTGCTCCAGGCAGGAGCCTCCCTCCCAGGCAGAGAGCAAACCCTGGTCCCAGAACACCAGTGGAATGACGGTAGTGAAAGCTGGATCTGGATAGTGGTGGCAGTTCCAGTGGGAAACCCAGTGTCATCCCCACTGAGCACCAGGACACTGCAGCTGCAGTGCTTGGGCTGTGCTGGACTCATGTCAACATACTTGTTCTTTCCTGGTGGCCAAGGGTCTCCCTGTCATGCTTGGGAACCACCTTGATTGCCCCCACCCCAGCAGGAGGGAACAAGGGATGGAGAGGATTGGCCCTGGGCTCCTGCCCAGCATCTCCCCAGGTCAGCTTGTACAGTGCAGTCACAAGAAGGTATCAGGGACAAGGACACACCACTCATTTGGTGGGAGCATTCAAATTGTTCTGGGGACACCTCCCCTGTCCTGACCCAGCAAGCAGTGAAATAAGATGACAACTCAGTCCAGCTCCAAGATCTATGTCCATGAATGCCTCCTTCTCCATCCTATCTGTAGCAATCATAGCTCTCTCTCAGGAATGTCACAATCACAGTGGAAAATCAAAATAAAAAGGCTACATAATCCAGTTTGTAAATCCCTTCAAAAACACAAAATCCTCTCTAAAATGGATTACAGCGATTAGAGTTTCCTGGAAATCAAGAACTGCATTTCAGCCTCTTTCTCCACCCTCTCAGAAAAAAAGAGACAGGCTCACACCCCCCATCACCTCACCACACTCCACCCTGGCTGTCACCCTGGCCTTGGGGAGCAACAGCAGCTGCCTCCAGCCCCTAAAAACAGCAGAGCTGGTTCTACCTGATTTTGCCATAAGCACTATTTTGGGCCACAGTCTGCTGCATGTACCTGAGCCTGTGGACAACATGCACCAGTGGGAGGAAATCTGCCTGCACAGGAGAGGAGGGGATGACTGCCAGCCTCCTGCAAGCTTTTTGGTCCATCCCTTCTCCAAAGGGACTCTATGGGACTGTACAATGTGCTGCCATGGTTTTGTGAGCTGCAGGAGCTGTATCCAACCCTGAGGGTGCCCAGCAGGAGAACATCCTCTTAAATCAGGGTGGTCTTGTAAAAATCAGGACTGTACCAATGGCAACAACATTACCAAGAGGAGAAAGGTCACACACTCATGAGCAGATGATATAAAAATATTTAGCAGCCATGCCATTATTATTCTGGTAGATTAAAATCAGTTTTTTGTTTATTATTTTGACTCAAGTATCCACAGTCGATGGTGGCAGGACAATTTTCTGTTGGGAATTTTTATTTCGTGAGACTTTTTGTGCTTTCTTTCTTATTTGGAACAACAACAACAACAAAAAAGGATTGCAATATTAGCATTCCCGGCAGAGCACACATTCAAGTTCCTGACCTGTTATTGCTCAAGGACTTCTGCAGCTGCAGATGCCTGTTTGGAACTACAGTTAGGTCACTTTGAATGATGCTCATAGAATAAGGATCAAAACACTCACAGTTTGATCAAAAGGACATTTTATGAACATTGCAGCCCAAGCTAAGTGATGATGTGAATACTTACATTCGCCCTTATATTACCTCAGCTCAGTTCTAATAACATTAACACCCTTATAAATAATGCACTTAATTTTTATTTGTTTCATGCTTTTCTGCCTTATGGCTTTGAAAACATGTTCTCAAAACCTTTACATCACTCTGAGAATATTTAGTTGTGTTGAAATATGAAAATCAGCTTCTTGTCCAGAGGAATAATGGGGGTTGCAGCTTTATGTCATTGTTCCACTGGTTTAACCTGAATTTATCCACCACAAGTTGTGTTTTTACCCCAACAAAAGAGGGTAAAACAGTCATATTCTCTTTTCTCAGTAGGAATTACCACCTGTAAATAACCAAAAACTGAACTACAAGCACCAGCAGCATAAATGTTCCTTTGAAAAGAGACAACAGGAAAAACAAAGCAGGAAAAAATCCAGACTCTTTTCTGCATTTCACTTGCACATCAGAGGCAAAATGAACTTACCAGTCCAGGACAGTGGACGTCTTATTGGTGCAATACAGCTGCTTAACTGTTCTTTAGAGATATTCATCTCAAAAGCCAGAACAGAAAGAGCATTTTCCCCCTTTTATTTATTTATCTTTTTTTGTGCCAACTCACCTTAGCTGAAAAGCACATTGAGATTGTAATTATGGGAAGGCCTCATCTAGTAGATTTGTAAACTCAGCTATCGGCTTGAATTACTGGAATTAGCAAGGCTAATTTAATGTCACTGTTCAAAATAGCTCAGATTTGGAATTTCTTAATGGCCTTAGGAAAAGGAGTCTTTATGCATAGTGCAATCTAGGCTTCATTCTTAGAGTAAATTCCTTCTCATAGATTTTGTGAATGCCCTGTTTTGTAGCCAACACAAACTCTGTCCAGTAAAATAATGTAAGGACTCAGAATGAAAAGAGATTAGCTGTTCCCTGCTCCTGTTATTTTAAAGCAGAAATAACTTTGGCTTCTACTGATTCATAGACAAAGCTTGAAATGCAAAGCATGCTCAACTCCAGATTCAGCATGAAAAGGACCTTAAAATATTCCCGAGTGCAAGTAATGGACTTATTAGAGGGATGAAAAGAGGCACTTTTCACAGAATCCCAAGCCCTTTAGTCCTGTCATATCAATAATCTTGCTTAAGAATTTCATTCTATTTACATTTCTTTCCCTTCCAAATATCCTGCCTGACTTCTATGAAATACAAGGTTTACGCTTTTAAAGTGTTAATTTATTTCTGTTACTGCTTGGTGACAAGTGGTGTAAAATGTCTGTGGATCACCCAGAGCGGCAGCAACGGTGTCACCATGGGGTGCAACAGGCAACAATTCTGTCCAACATGCAGTTTTACACCTGACAATTGATAAATAAGGAGGGAATTTTAAAGGTTTGGTTAAAATCATCTTCTTTAAATAATAGCAGTCAATTGTGCTGGAATTCAACATACCTGCAATCTACCGCCCTCTCCTTCGTGCTTATGTTTAACACCCATAAAAACAATGCTAACAGTAGCGGGAAAAAAAAAGCTTTATAGATAGCAGGAAGGAAATTTGCCTGGCTATCCTTAAGCTGCCAAAATATATAATTCTTTTAACCCAGTTTGCTTAGTCTTTGCAAGATTGTTTAATATAAAACCAGCGCTAAGCAACTGGCAACAATTTTCTATTTGTTTGAAGAAATGGCTGAAAACCAATGGGATTTAAGGAACAAATCACAAAAGTCTGTGTGGGAATACCAGTAAAGCAGATGGAGATGTCCTCTTTTTAAGGAGTGAGAGAAGGCTTTTTTCTTCATTCAGCTCCATGTTGCCAGGACAATTAGCACTGATTGGGGAGTGTCATAGCATGGAGGGCACAGAAGATGGGCTTCATCTGCCCATGGCCCTCCCTGAGACAGCACCAGCAGGGACCAAGAGGCCCTCAAGCATTGTGGTAGTACCAGTGGCCATACTGGAATGGCTGTGCATAGCCTGTGGTACCAGTCAGTGATGATTTTCACAGACCAAACCAGATTTCACACTGCCTTTCACCCAAGGGTCTCAAAGCACAGCACAGGCATTAATTATGCCCTTTGCTTCACAGAGATTAATTAAGCACTGAAGCCTCACAGTCCCTGGGAGCCAAGCACAAGCCTCCATTCACTAATAGCTAAAACTGAGCTGAAGTTGTGATGAGACTTATGAGAGAGCTGAGAAAAGCACATTTCAGTGCCCCAAGCTGTTCTGAAGCAGCAGCATTTCTTCCATGATACTTTTAATTCCTCTGGACACATCCCAGCAAGGCCCTCTGAGAAGGCAGCCATTCCAGTTTGCCTCTAAAAACACTACGGCAAGACATGGAAAGCTGACACACCAGACCTGGGAGGGCAAGGAGCAGTCCCATCCCACAGTCATCCTTCTGTGCATCCACTCAGTCCCAATTTCTAAGGACACTTCAGGAGTCTCTTATGTTAGCAGTCATTTTTCCTAATGATAAACTGCACTGCCCTGATAAAACATCCTGCATCCATGTGCCAAGAAGTAATAGAAGCTCCTCACATCATCACTGCTTCCTCATGTGCTGCTGAGCTGCTGTGCCACCCCTCCCTGGGTGGGACAGGCTGCAGAAGACAACCAGGCTACCTTTTCCTGCCCCATCCTCCCAGCTTCTCCAGTTGCAAGAGGCAACCTCAGCAGTTCTGCCAGCAGAGCCATGGGAAGGCACCCCAACATGCCCAGAAGCTCTGAGATGCTTCAGAAACCACCCTCAATGCAGCCCTTGCAAAGCCCTTATCCTCCACCAGGAAAAACCCACAGTACTCGTGCAGCTTTGGTCATTGTGGAGGCATCTCTTGCAATGCTCTAGCAAAGAAGCAAAACCCTCTCTGCGTCCTGATCCCCATTTTGCTCCATTCAGGCTTTCTGGATGCCTCCCCATCATTCCATCTGCTTGGATGTCTTCGTGTCCTCTCAGACATTGATTTGCCCAGAGAACACACAATGGATTTAGATGAGCAGCCTGCCAATCCACAGACATCTGCTGTCCCTGTTTCTTCAGCAACAAATGCCTGGATGAAATAGGTGAGAAGAGCATTAAAAAATATGATACCTGTGCTGCAAATTGCTGGAAGGCAAAGGGGGATTGCCAGCCCCTGCAGCTAAGAAAAAGTGGTGGCTGTGCTGCAGCTGCAGCCTGGGAAACCCATTAAGACCACATGGGGTGTCAAATTGTATGTCACATGAGTGTTGGGCTTGCAGGGCAATCAACAGAGCTGGGCAGGAAGTGGGTCCAAAGACAACAGAGACAACACTTCTCGTCACACACCTGCCTTTGCTTCCCAAAAACGGGGAGGAGCAGGTGAACAGGCACAGCCTGAGCTGCACGTTAAGGCAAAGAAAGTATCCCTTGTGCATCCCGTCCTTCAGTGGGATGGAGCAGGGGAGATGCCCGGGGAGGGATCCCTGGGAGCTGGGCTTGCTGTAGGGGCTGCATCTGTTTGCTCTGTTTTTGAGTTACTGCCATCCTGCAGCCACCCAGTTCCCCAGTGTAGGTTTCAGTGGGATGGAAGGGAATTAGGAACCTCTGGGTAATCCCACACAGTGGTCCCAGTTACCCTGTGTCCTACATAATAGGAGCTGGGTAAGTATTTTTACAGATAGGTTTCTGCTCCTTAATGTATGCAGCTGGTCAGGTGAATCTTACTGTTATTAGCAATGAAAATCACGCTCTAACCTCTTGCTTTCCAACTCAAGCACAGCAGTTCTTTTCATTCAGTGTGTAGCAATACCTCCTTGCTATGTCCTTATTTTGGGATATTTTTCTTTGGTACACAGAGTCATTTTTCTTTTTTCCACATTTTTAATGAGTTCTGGCAGTAGGAAGTTGTTTGTAAATCACACAAGTATTTGTTATACTGGAAACATCTGCTTTAACACATTTGTCTTTTAAATAAACATTTTTTTAAACAAAGGTATTAAGCTGCAATGTAAATTGGGCACATCTGTTTATGAGTCACTGCAATAGCACTGCTTCTAATGCACCAGATCACACAGATCTCCAGGGGCCTGATCCAGCAGAAATTGGAAACTCACAGCTCATTCTGCTCCCTTTTCCTGCACTCCTATTCCGAGAGCACTTCTGCCTGATTTAATAAAATAAGGCTACTAAATAAGAAAGGTTAATTTAGCATCTGCTAATAACATTAGGTGTCTGGCCCAGCAGACACTTAAGTATCAACAAGATACTTCAGCTGGTACCCAAGTCCATCTGAGGACCAAGTGCAGTAGAATTATTTGTGCGTGGGGGTCACTCATAGCTGTGAATTCCAGGCTGCACCAGACCAGGTTGGTCAGAGCCCCATCCAATTTGGCCTTGAACACTTCTGGGGATAAGGCAGCCGCAACTTCTTCGGGCAATCTGTGCCAGTTCTCACCACCCTCACTGTCAAGAATTTCTTCCTAAAGCCATTTCCCTTTGTCCTGTCACTCCCTGCCTTGGTCAAAAGTCCCTCTCCATCTCTTTTGTAGCCCCTTTAGGTACTGGAAAGCTGCAATAAGATCTTCCTAGAGCCTTCTCTTCTCCAGGCTGAACAACCCTAATTCTCTCAACCTGTCTCTATAGCAGAGGTGTTCCAACCCCCTGAGCATCACTGTGGCTTCCTCAGGACCTTGACCCTCTTTAGCCTTTGCAATGGCAGAAATAAAGGTACAAGTGTCAGGAAGGGACATGGAAGGTGACAGTATATCAGATGCTCCCTAACAACAGACAATGGAGCACAAGTGGGGAAGTTTGCCTTTGGAGGGAGAGCGTTTTGGGTATAAATACGTTCTTTCACATTCTCTGCACGTGCCTTAGCAGATGATTTATGTGGACAAAGGAAGAGATATTGCAGGCTGTGTTCTGCAATGACTTTGGGGAGCACACAACATTTTTTGTATTTACTTTTTACTGGAATGATCTACACAGAACCAGAAAAAAAAAGAGCAAATGTACTGAAGCTGCAGAGCAGCCGGTGGAGAGTTATCAAGGAGGCAGAGGATATTACTCAGATTCTGATAATAACCACCGGCTCCCACCTGCCAACTGCAGGCTGCCTGACACAAAAAACTCCCAAAACAAGCTGCAGCAGATGTCTGCCTCCCCATGCAGGAAGCGTCTCCAGTATCCATGAGACACAACTCCAAAATAGCTTCGAGTCCAACAATTCAAGAGAGACTCAAGATACGGAATTCAAACAGGAAGGGGGGAAGTAAAAAAAAAAAAGTAAAGAAAAAGAGTGTGTTTCCTATTGCAGTTGTAATTTACATTTTAGAAATCCTGCTGGGACTCCTGCACTGAACCAAGGCAGTGACAGATGCCCTGGCAGTCTGTCCAGCTGCCAAACCTGACACTCAGCAGGCAGCAGTACCTGCCACCACAAACATCCATCTCCACACATCACAGCACAGAAGCACCATGGGAGTTGCCAGCCAAGGGATGCAGCAGCATCCTGGGCACATGGTGGTGTACAGGGTCCCTGAGCTTCCCACAAAGAGTCTGTTCCAAGGCAGCACTTTGGGCACCAGCTCCTGGCTGCTTGGAGATGGGATATGCAGAAAGGGCCCTCTGTGGAAGGAAAGTGTGAGAAAGGAAAGGCGCTGCTGGGTTTGCATTCAAGATCCATGCTGGGCACAGACCCAGCCTCCTGCAGGAGGGAAGGGCAGAGCATCATCCCAGGTCCCACAGCAAGAGAGAAGGAAAAGCAGGAACAGACAACAAGATGTCACCCAGAGCCCCAAATACCACTGAAGACGTTTTCTGAAACAAGAGAAACCGGCCAAAAGGCCAAACTTCCATTCCCGTAGAAAAGGGAGAATGTGCTACTGTTCCAAAGCAAAACAAAAGCAAAACACATCCAAATTTTCTGTTGTTTAAATAAAAAAAAAATCAAAAAAGGCAAGTTGATATACCACTCCAACAAAAGTTCAAACCAATTAGTTTGTACTTCATTTTTTCCCCTGTGTTTTATTTTAAACATAATCTCAAAACAACTTTTAGACAAGAAGCCACTCTGGAGTGAAGGTTGACAGCATTACCTTGTGGCATGGGCAAGCAGGCTGCTGCTGCTTCATTTCCCCACTACAAGAGCTAAGAAGGAATCTCCAGTTTATTCCAAAACAAGAAAATCCCATCCAAGACTCCAGCATGTTTCACTGAATCCCAGTTCCAGCAGAGGCAGTTTGCAACACAAACTCTCTCAGAAAGTTTCTGACTTGCCCTAAAAACAACACAAGAGGAGGTTAAATCTTGAAGCCTTTTGCTCCAAAGAAGATGCACCACAGACCCAGAAAAGCTGGCAAACCCAGCAAACTCTAAAAGCACTTGGCTATCTGAAATTTGTCTCTATGGAAAAAAACCCACCTGGCCCCTCTTTCAAGCTCTGAAAGCCCCAGGGCTGGGAATGGAGAGAGAAGGCAGAGCACAGTCCACCACGTGGCAGCCACCACGTGGGAAAGAGGACATCTCTCCTCCAGTTCACAGTTCATCCCAGCGTGCAAGCGGTTGGGATCTGCTGGAAACACACCTGGGAATCAGGGGAGCCTGTGCTCAGGCAAACACACCTGGTTCAGTTCATGTTACTCCTGGTGTCAGCCCCAGCAGATGTGTGTGCACAGTGTGGGGCTAACACACAACAGTCAAGGAGAGCTCCTGCCTGATGGATCCCTCCTTTCTGGAGTGCATGGAGAAGTGTTGACTCAGTAACTGATTATGTCCTGGTAATGCACCAACTGATGAGTGATTTGCAGGCCAGACCCAAATGTACACTATTTTCATTTGCAAAGCAAGGCGTGAGAAGAGAGAAATGAAGATTAGAACCTTGGACTACTAGGAGGTTTCTCTGGAGGAGCATCCTTCTTCCCATTTCCAGTATCTTTTAGGGAAGGACTAAAAATCAGGCTGCTTTCCGGGCAGGTTTGTGCTTCTTTGTGCTGGAGACCAGCCATCAGCAACAGGCTCCATTATCAAGCCTGTGCAAAAGTCCAGCATGGGCTGTCCATTGATTTAATTTTGAAAACCTGAACTCAAGTAATGCCTCTTCATCCATCCAGGCTACATCTGCATCCAGACATCTTCCAGTTATTTAACTCACAGCTTCATTTAATCAGGCTTGATTATTTCACAGATACATACATTTATATTTATGGAAAGATGTAAAAACTAATTTTCAAGAATGCAATGCTGCCGTCTGCAGCAAGTAGGAACCTGCTGGATCCCAGGACTGGAGATTGCTGCCATTTACACTCACTCAACCACATCTAAGTAAACATCAGGTCTAGAGAGCCATTGATTACTGACACAATACGATGCTGCAACTCACACTGCTAGGTCATTGTCACAATAACCTGTATAAGAATAAACACGTTTGTTCAAATTTGAAGAGGAGAACTGAGAGGTCAGCCTTTTTAAGGCAATCTGGAGAATTTCAGCATTTCCCACTTCTTCCCTTTAGGGCTCAAAAACGCTCTGAAAGTTGCACCCAAAAGGTTTACAGTAAGTGGTGGTCTCCATGGTCCACCTGAAACATCATCTGCTCTCTTTCATATCTCCTTCAGTGCAAGAAGATGAACAGCATTGTAGCAGCCACAGTAGAGAGCCAAAGGCCCTCTCCTAGACATTTCCAATGAGGCAGGACGACCTGGCCCAATGTTAACTGTGTCTCCAGTTATTGACATGGCTGTATTTCCCCAAGACACCTTTTGGGCAGATGCATGTCAAGCTTATCCCAAGCTAAGCTGTGTTTTATAGTTCTTAATGGACATCAGTTGTGTGAATTGGTCTTCTTGTGTCTTTGACTGCACATAACCTCTGGTTGTCCCCCAGTGTGTGACACTCCTCTTGTTCAAGCCTTGCTGTTGCCCACAGCCAAATCCCCAACACAATGGCAGTGTGTGCCAAAGGATCCCAGCCTTGCTGAGCCCTGTCTTGTGTCCTGCTGGGGCTGTGGTTTCTGAGTAGTGCCACTGAGCAGAACCTCACTATAGTGCTGTCCCTTGCCTGCTGCCCTTCAGTGGTGCCCAGGTGGTCAAAAACACCTGAAGCATAGGCAGATATGACAAATTGCAGCACAATCCCAAGGACCACAGGCTAATATGGGCACTCAACACCCACCTGTCCTTGCTTTGCATCAGGCTAAAGACAATGCAGTGAGGGACACTGAACCAGCAGTCCCCAAAGAAGGGATCTCAGCTGGACCAGCCTGTCCTGGGCCACAAAGGAGTGGAAATGCTGCCAGGAGAGAAGGCAGCCCTTTTTCATGCAAGGCACAATCCCCCATTTTAGAATCATGGAATGGTTTGGATTGGAAGGGACCATAAAGATCATCTAGTTCCACACCCTGCCATGGGCAGGGACCTTCCACTAGATCAGGTTGCTCAGAGCCCCATCCAGCCTGGCCTTGAACACATTTTCTGAGAACAGGAGTTGCAGCAGCCACGGCACAGAAGAAGGATGTCCCAGGCTTGTGCACACAGGACATCCCTGTGATGTTTTACAGCTGAGTGCTGGCACACTGACATGAGTGCTGGGCACAATCATCATCCAGCACAGCTGGAACACACTCCAGGGCTGAAGCCCTCTCCCACAATGCTGAGTGGGGCTGTGACTCCTTTATTACATCCCCATAATCACCCTTATCAGCTTACCTGCAGTAAAGCATTAGTAAAAGCCAAGGCACTCATGAAAAGGGGCACCCTCTCCTATGTGAGAAGTCAATCAACACGTTATATTGTTATCGAGCTCTCAGACAAACCTCTCTTTGTACAACAAACTGTGCAGATACGGTGCCCTGACTATCAGTGTAAGGTTATCTTGTCGGTCCTTTAGCAAGTAGCACCCGATCTGCTTCTGTCTAAAATATGCCTTTAGTGTTGCCCCTTAAAAAGAAAACCAGTTAAACTATGTTGTCTCTCCACAATGAAAAACTGCAAAAAAAGAAAAGCAAGTTTGTATCCAAGACAGGAATTGCATTTCCCAATTTTATCAGCATTAATTTGTTTCAGTCAAAAAAAGGGATTTCTCATCCTTTAAAGATAAATATGGCCATCACTATTGCAACTGTGCAGATTTTTGCATACTTGAAATTGTTTTGATGAGTTCAGTCATGTAAAATGCTGCACTCGGTAACAATTTAAAGATACATTAGCTCCCAAATTACACTGTTGAAAAGTATCTCCTTAAACACCCTGGCATAATACAAACTGTTATTTAAACTTGCAGTCTAACTAGAGGGTAAGCCTTTTGCCAGCAGACTGGCATTATAAACATCTGAGACTGATAAGCAACCACAGATTTCCAAAGACCTTTGCACATTTGTATGTGTAATGGCAGAAGCATCATCCCATCTGACCTTCAGTGTGTCTACAGCCCTTCAAGCCTCAGCCAGTCACCTCATGCTGAGCCCACAGATCAGCCTCGCCTGCACTGATCTGGACTTCCAAAGGAAGGATTTAGACCAACGTCTGCTCACAGTGGGAATGTGATGCATCATGTGATTTATGATGCATGCACTGATTCTGCCTTAAAAAAACTGGTACATCATTCTTTGCTTTGAGTCAGAATGGACTGAGGCAGTGGAAGCCAGCTCGTAAAAATACAAGATACAAATTGCTCAGATGGATTCCGATCTCCAAGCACAACACTGAAAAAGTTAAAAAACATTTAAAAATCAAAGTAAAATTGAAACCAGAAAAATAGGAGCATGGGATTAATATATCCAGTGGATTTACTTGCTGATTTCACATATGTCTTTTGCATATATGTGGCTTTTCTCAAAGTACAAATTGTGATAGATGACTTACTATTTCTTCAGTTGTAGAACTTAGTGTTTCTTTGGAAGAACTCACAGCACAGAGGTTACAAGAACCCTTCAAAATGTACACACTGTGTACAGTGTGAGACCTGAAGAGTCACAGCAGCACAAACAGCTATAGGATGCTATAAACAAATCCATCCCTGAACACCACCAATAATTTTCCTACTGTGTCAATAAAAAAAAAAATCACTTTTTGTTGACGTCAAAAGTAAATTAATGAGCTTGCCACTCAATTAGAGCATCAGCCAACTGCTACATGTGACACCCTCTCCATCTTTCAGCTTGTATTTGAACAGTGACAAAGAATTCTTGACTTTCAACCAAATCTTCATTAAAAAAAAGCTCAACCAACACAAACACTTGAAATATAAAAGCAATAATCAAGCTATTGCACTGTTTTAGTTGGTACAATTCCAGCTCTTCCATCAGGATAACTTAACTGACATTTGGCCTTGTCGTTTTTTCACCCTGGGACAGGATGAATGTCTTGTAAAACAGCATGTTTCTGTTATCCTTGTTTAGTCAAGCACTCAACGGCACCCTCTTTGGAAAAAAAAATTCAAAAAAAGTAACTTGCTGCTACAAAAAATTATAATTAAAAGTCCTAAAGTTTTTAGCAGAATTGAAAAACCCATCAGAAGAATGCTGGGTCAAACCAACCTAGCTCAGCCCCTGTGCCTGAGCCAAGAACAGGGCATCTCTGCTGAAGGCTGAGGAGAGCCACGTACAGTAAATATTGATACTGTGCACATGATATTTGTCAGTAGGACAATCCAAGCCTGCAGGCTGTACAGCGGGAAGGGACAACAGCCACGTGGCCCTGCACTTTCAGCAAAACCCACACAGATGGGGACATCTCCCACCTGTGGAAGGAGTATTTTAAAAGTCAGTTAGGTGTTTGAAAACATCCATCTCAGCAGCGGGATGAACATTCCAAGACCCAGCAGTAAATGGAGCAGAGCAGCAGACACAGGTGCTGGGATAAAGGCACCTGGGAGGCATTGGCAGAGCCGTGATCACCATGATAAAGGATGGGAACACATGATCTTGTAAATATTTTAACTAATGTTTCTCTCAGCACAAGCACGGAGTAAGCCCCAGCAGACTTTGATCACTCCTCCCAGGTAGGGAGCATCCCTTTTTTCAGCACAAACACTCCTGAGGAACCTTTCCCACCAGAACGGGCTGCAGAAATCAGGAGCACAGCAGCACAAAGCAACCCTGTCTGGCCTCACTCACTGCCACATACAGCCACCAGGAAACCCCTGCTCGATCCCCAGAATGAGCAGTCTTTTGCACCCCACGAACAAAAAATGTAAATGTCACTCTAGCAGTGTAGGTCAGGGAAGTTGCTCGTATTGATGGCACCTCCTAATATAATAAACCTGTGAGAAAATGGGCTGAGGAGAGAAAGGGCACCAGAGGCTGAACTGTAGGAATGACACCTCAGCACTAAGACCCCCTAAAACATGAAATGCTTTTTGGGACATTTGCAGATGTTTAAAAGCCTTTGTAACATGCATACAGGGGTTACCAACAAACAGCTTTTCCACCTGGGAAGAAACCAATCTCAGCCAGCCCAAAGGTGATATTCGAGCCTGCCATTTGATGAGAGCACTCGAAAAAACCCTGCCAAGAGGATAAATCAGTGGCGAAGCAAGCCAGAAGTTACTGAAGAGTTAGAGATCTGGGTAAATAAAGGGGGACATTGCTGATCTTTCACAAAGCACATGGATATTGTGTGAATCGCTGCAAACCCACACAGGAGTCCAGCCCAGCTGGCAGGTCTGGCAGCAAACGGGCAGGGTGCAGAAAAACTCGGGGCTTCCCCAGGGGTTTAAACTACAGACTCCCTGTCCCCCTTAGAAATAGCCAAGGGAGAGCAGAGAGGAAAAACTCACTGCAGGTTATGCAGCAGGAGCAGCCAGACAGGGGAGCTGTTTTACACACACACACTTCCAGAGCCATCTTTATATATCTTTATTGCACACATCTATCCTTACATATCTCATGGGATGAGGCCAACTTCCCTTCCCAGGACAAACTGTTTCTACTTCATTCTGCCAAATCCATCTGTTCCCAAGACAACTTTTGTTACTGCCTAACACAGATATTGTGGAAGGGTAAATCTTCCCCTCAGCCTCCCAAACCCTTCCCCCCCTAGTTGCTGGATCACTCAGAATATTCCCTGGGTGCTTCAGCTGCTAAAAGGGATATTTTTCTCCTAAAAAAGCTTGTGAGGTGCCCAGGGGCACAGCCTACCCGCACAGCTGTGCTGGACCATACCACCTTTGCAAACCCTGACAAAAACCCTGCACCTCCTCTCCCCCAGCACTTGATGAGGCTGCCCACCCAGCACAGAAGCCTCTCCAGCACCCATGTTTTATTTCCAGGCTTCCTGGCAATGACTTTGTTGGTTGTAAGTGGCATCTGGAGTGAGCAGACCAGAGGTGAGCTAATTAGTGGGTGGCTGGCTGGAGCATCAGCAAAGCACCAGCCACCCTGGGCTCTGTTTGCTTCGGGTGCCCCATGCAGAATGACTGATCCCAGCAGGCTGTGAGCATGTTTGTGTCTTAGAGCCTGGAAGACATTTGCACTGACTCATAACTTGAGGGAAAATACTATAATTCATTTGCAGACATGATGTGCCATTGGTGTGGCATAAATACATGTGTGTGTATGTACACAGCTCTATTTTTAGAGCTGCACGGCCAGGGTGCTGGCTCCATGGGTACTCCATTGACAAACAGGATGCACCCTTCTCTGAGCTGGGAGGTTTTCAGTCCTCCCCCTTATTGTAAACATCTTCTGCCTTCAAAACCCTTAATGTGTTGCAGATGTGATAAACAATAAAAGACCTATCATAAAAAAAAGCCTGCCATCTCTGTGTTTCCCACTGGGGCAACATAATAATGAATTTATTAGCATATAGGGCTCACCAACATATGTTTATAGTCACTCACAAACTTTTGACTTGACAGTTTACAAGTATGTTTAAATCATTAAAGTTTAAGTTGACTGTCCAGTTATTACAGGCTCATTATAAATAGGAAACAAAGGTTACATTTTATACAACAGGCGATAAATCAAAACTAGTCTTATTTGAGACTGACTCCTTTTTTTTTCCTTTTGCTATTTTTTTCATCTCTTTATTTTCAAGACCTTCTGAGGAGACATCTCAGTGAGGCCAGTACTCAGCAGATGTTTGCAGTTAGCTGGCAGGACTAGCAGCACCCACACCGGTGAGCACAAGAAATTCCCACTGCATCCAAGAGATGCAAAGACCTCAGAGGTGCCAAGCTCTGCCAATGTTTTCACTCAACCAACAGCCAAATGCAGTGCCATCCCAAGGCACTCACCTCTCCTCCTCCCCAAGGCATCACCAAGTCCATCTGCAAGGCTTAGGAAACCCTTTGGGAGAAAGGAGTTCTCCACTGCCATCACGGGGCCAAGGAAATTTTCTCCTAAGCTGAACAAAGCATCTAAGAAGAGGAAAGCACACTCCAAACTGTGTTCCCTGACCTCTGAGGGTCAGCAGAGGCTCTCAAACATGCTCAAAGAGGGCGTGTGGGTTTGACCACTGCACTATGACAGACACCCCCAGCCAGCCAGCCATGTTCCTGCCTTAACACTGCAGAGCATCCAGCATGGGATAAAACCAGGGACTAAGTAACATAACCACAGCCACTCCCAGTCCTTTCTGCCTCTATTACAGGGTAACCACCTTAGGAAGGAGAGAGATAAAGCCACATCAAATGTAAAAGTTCATTTTGTAAACTATTTCCAGATTTTAAGCCTGGCATCACTTCAAATCGGCATGCTACCCTAAAATTCAGAAATTGTGGAAAGGGGGTGTGTGGAATGGTTTCTGGTCCCTTTTATTTCTTGCTATGTACATGTGATATGATGGGAAAAAATTTAATTGAAAAATACCCTTTCAAACTAAAAAGAAATATCATTCTCAAAAATGTTGAAAGTGAGTATTTCCACACCATCAGCAACTTTTCCTGGGCTGGTTTCCAACATAAAACTTGAACAGAGTCACAGTTTATATCCAATACCAACCAAATAGGATTCTTTCGCTGTCAGATCAGCTTCACCTTTCTGCTCTAAAGCAAAACACAAAGAAAAGAGGATTATGGCTTGGGAAGGCAAGAAAGCACCAGAAAGTCTCCCTGATGACACAGCTCATGCCCTCTGAGTTCAGTTGGTGCCTTAAAGCTGTGCTGGACAAACCTCACACTCTCAGCAACCCGAAAGACTTAACTTGCCAGGAACACCATGCCCCAAAGACACTGCTGCCTAAAGTTAATATTTATCCAAAGGCAGCAGCAAACACCCTCCTGCAGAGCAGCACAGGGAGGAAGGGAAGACAAGTCCTCTTTTCCTACTCCATGTCCACGTACCACAGTGACAAGAGGGTTCTAAGTTGCCAGATGGGCAAGTTGTCAGGGAGATCAATACAGAGATTAAACTAGCCTGGAGAGACAGAAAAAGGCAGAAAGGATTATATATCCGGCTTCAGAGATCACTGATGATATTATGGGGGAGACTTTGAGAGGAAATTAGAAACACATTAAAAATAGCATCAAGGTGTGACACAAAGATCACGGAAAATGAAACACGTATCTCTGCTCTGAATGCAGGACACGGTGAATCACCTGTATTTCTTTAACATACACTTTGATATTTAGTCCTTAGATAAAATAGAGTATATTTTATCCTTCTCTGAATTCTATGTTTCTCTTTCAGACTTGGATTGGAGAAGTTAAAAGTCTTTTCTTTCCCATAGTCAATGTTTGAATATATGTATTTTATGCATTTTACATAATGTGTCAATAATCTTTGATATAAGATTGGCATTTAGTATTTCAGCTCTCACTTCATTAAGGATATTTTAATTATCCCAGACCAATGGAAGGGAATTTATAAACATCTGTGCTTCGTTTAGCAGCCCAAATTTGCCTCTAAAACTTCAAAGCTGTAAAGCTGATTTTATCCAGGTTCAGTTGTCTGGTCTCTCAAAGATCACCACATTGCACTGAAACCAGCATTAATTGGGCCAAGCCTCCAGCCCACAGACCCACGTCCAGCACCATTCATCCACACTGGACACAGCCTCTATCAGCCTGGTTTTGCTCACGCAACCAAACCAGATGATGCTGCTGAGCTCCACATTCCCAGGAGCAGGATGCCAGTGGGTCGAGAAGAAAGCACATGCCAACAGTATGTGTGACTGCCCAAGCCAACTGGTCCTTTGCTTTCTCCTCCTGATGGATGACCAGGGACTACTCATTAATAATATAGCCTCAAAGCACCAGGAGTGTCTTAGGATCATTTTCAAAGCAACCAAAGACATGACTTGTATCGGTAAGCAATGCAACTTTAGGCTCCTGAGTACCTAAATGACATCTGCAAAATAAGCCTGAGTTATTTGCAAAAAGTCACCACAGGTTACTAAACCCTAGATGAGAAATATCCATCATTAGCCGTGTCAAACAAAACTTCCCAACTTTCTGATGCCCTTCAGAAAGCAGAAAAACTCATCTCAAAGCTCATGATTGCAGGTAGCAGCAGGAAGGACAGAAGGAGAGACTGGGACCTAAATCAGGTTTGCAACTTGCCTTGAATCCTCTCCCATGGGTTGCCTGCAACACACCCCTGGCAAAACCAACCTGGAAAAGCAGCAGCATTTCTTTTCCAGCTGCTGCCTTAACTGCCACCGAGGCCAGCAGGCATGATGCTGGGCAGTAACAGCCTCTGGGCCATGGCTGTGGAGGGCACTGGGGGTGCCAGCAGCAAGCAGACCCGAGCAGACCCCAGGGAGCAGCTCTCCACACCATCACCAAAACCTACAACCCACAGAAGGGCAGTCACTGTGTTACCACCATCCCCATCACCTGCTAAGAACCGGAGCTGGTTCCTCACTCGCAGCTCTCCATCCCCAGAGCCTCTGCCACAGTCATCTTCATCATCGCAGTCTCCGCTCTCCTCCTCCTCTTCCGGGGTTTTGCCTTGAGCTTTTCGGTGGGGCAAAGCCATCCCTCTGAGCAGCTGAAAGACATGAGGTGCCACAGTCATTCAGCTGCTTCCCCCTACCCTTCCTGCCGCTTCATCCTGTGCCTGTGGGGGAACCAGGTGACACAAGGGTGACAAGGCTCAGTGGAGCCAGGACAAAGGGACAAGATCCCAATGCTCCTTGTGCCAAGGGACTGATGAGCTTAGCTTCATTCATGGACAAAGGTGCACACAGAACCTCAATGAAAGAAACAAAAGGAGGAGGAAAATCCACACTAAGTCATTCTGCCCTTCAGCTTCTGCCCAATGAGCATTACGTGAGCTACAGTGCATTGACCAGCCCTGTGACATCCCAGTGTCACCAAAGTTCTGGGGTTGCTACAAAACATGTGTCCAAAGTTAGGTCAGACAGGGAAAAAACCAGTAGCAAGAGGAGCCTCTGTTAGGTGATTCTCACTGCTTTCAAGGGCTATATCCCATATGAGAAGTAACCCACATGAAAGGAAATAGCACATCTCTAGGGTGTGTATGGCACCCCACACGCATAACCTAAAAAATCTCATTCTTCACTCTTGAAGCACAGAGGGTGCTAATCAAAATTTTTGGGATAGTCAAGTGAAACAATGAAAGCATCTTTTAAAGGACGCTTTATAGCTGAGACCTAAGCAAGGGTGAGAGGTTGCACACCCCTGAGCCAGGGACTTGAATGCCTCCCCCGAGCATGGGGTCAGGACTGCTGTCCAAACATGGGTAGGAGCTCCCCACACTTCCATCACAGCACATGGAGGGATTAGACACATTTTAAGCTATCGGCTTCCTCTTCCCGCTGACTTTTCTGATTTTGCTGTTGCTGAAAGCAGCCAGCTATTTCATCATAAACCCAGATTCCCTTTGAAAAAGTGTGAGTCAGCCAGTTAATATATGCTGAAAATTTCTATCACTGCCACTCCGCTGTTAAAAGTCTTCTTGAATTTAATCTCAGCGCTAAAAAAAAAATAATGAAAAGGATAAGTAAGAGAGAAGATATTGCAAAATGGGAGCTTTCCGCATACTTCAGGAGTTTAGTTAGTTCCATCTCTTGCAGCAATATGCATGCCTTGCAAGGCATTTTTTAATATCTGGAATCTAGGTTATATTTTTAAACTATTAAGTTAGCCTTAGAAAACAGTTTCTAAAATATTTATCTGCTGAAGTTTATACAGCCTTGGAGGAATGCTTTTGGCATCTGGCTCGCCCTGTCCACAGCACTGTCCACATACCTTAGTGTTTATATTACAGGAGCATAACGTAATGAAAAACAAATGGCTCCATGCAAGACCCCTTTGGGCTCCCCAGCTGCACCAAGCAACACAGTAAACATCTCCTTGGCACGTGCCAAAGTCTGCCCAGCATGAGAACCATGCTGGGTCAGTCCCCCATCCATGGTAGGCAGCAAAACGGAGCTCATCATCCCAAAACTCAGGGGATTTGTTTCCATGGGCTTCAACAGGCTTTGGCTCAGGCGTTTTAAGTTCATTTTTCATGAATTTTGTTTTGCTTAGACATTTACAGGCCTGTCCAGAATATGGTACAATCATGAAAAAATAACAAACAAACAAAAAGGCAAGTGCAGTGCTGGGGGAAGCACATGAGAGACCTCACACAGGAACCACATATGCCCCTACTCAGACCTTTACACCATTGTTTGAACTTATCTCCTCTAAATGAAGCCCCATGTAGTAGCACTGCTCAGCATAGAGCACCTCAGCTTGAGGTGGAATTAGGGTCTCACACAGCAGCTAATCAGTGCACATACACCAGTTTGAACCCACCACTAATATCCCAAGCTCATCATGGTGGAAGGGACTGCACCCTCTCAGCAGCAGGATGCTCACTCCACTGTGGGATGCTTGTTCCTCAGCATCCAAGGCATAGAGCAAGCCAGACGGGACCCCACGGCGCAGCCCAGCAGCACAACTGCCATGACTTACCCAAAAAAGCAGAGGAACTGTCTGGCAGGGAGAATTAAGCTTTGGGATATTTTCAGATTTAATAAGCTCAGCAGGGGGTGAAGGGGAAAATCAAGTTTTTCAATTGTGTGTTTTCAAATAACTGAGCATTTCTCATATTACCACTTTTTTTCTTGGCATGCCATAAATTAGCAGCTTAATTTCTCTGCCTTCATAGGCACAATAAAACAGGAACTTTCTGAGAAATGTCATGTGAGCCCTGACTTTGTAATGAGTGAACGTGACATCCCTGTGCCATGCTGCTCTTTCCTTTTCCAGAAGAAAAGCTCCATCATCAGCCATGCGCTCCCCAGCTGTTGATAACCACAGGGAGGTTCAATTAGTCAAATTTAACAGCTGGCTCTGGGAGAAACAAAGCCTATGACACAAAACCTACTGGAACAGTTAGCAGGAGACCAGACGTGGGGTGGAAATCCCACTTCACTCTGTTGGCACATCCAGACCCGGGAATGCTGTTGGATGTCTCAGCTTCGTCTGGAGCAGCATCCGTAGTCCCATTCATCAACCATTCCACAACATCCCTGATGGTCTGCACGTTTTATGAAATTATATTTGGTGGACTGAACATAGATTCCCCATCCTTAAATAGCAAGAAGAGCTGACTGTACCCTAACATTACAGTTTATTCATGTCCTGTGGTTTAAAGTCCATGGTAAAAGGCAGGAAAATACACAGTCTGGGGATCACTAAAGTAGTATGTAACAGTGATAGTTTTAACTTAATCACAATTCACCCAGCTGTAAGAGTTTACTGTCATATCTACTCTTCTTTGCTAAACCATAATGGCAAAAACACAGTGTAATGTACCCAAAGTAAACTAGAGTTCTCATTGTGGGAGTCCGGGCACACGCACCTCCAAGGGGTCTGCAGGGTGTTCATCTCTCATCTGCACAACCACCATGACAAGAAACTTCATTTGCTCCTGACTACAAGTTCTAATGGGTAAGATGTCCATCAGTTTTATTTCCAATCTCATGTCTTTTAAAACATGACCCTCTGGATGTGTAGGGCAGGCAGTGCCAGGGCATCAGTACAAGAGACTCCAAGGGACAGTGGGCAGTCACATCTGGTCTCCATATACATCTTTGCTGCTTGTCTTGTCTTGTGGTCTCCCTGCAGCTTAAAAAACAAGGCAGACGGGAACAGTGCGCCGAGCCTTCCTGCAAGGAAAGCTCCCCAGGGTATCCCAGCATGATTTACACAATTATTCATAACTGTACAGTGACCAGACAAAAACAGATGCAGCAACACAGGGGAATGACTCAGCTGGACTTGGACAGGCCCCTGTATGTTGAAATCTTTTTAACTCCTTATTCTTTACAACTACTTTACTCAGAGCTCACCATTCCACCAGCCCACTAAGCCACCTGGTGTTGTTTTTTCAATTTTAACACAAACAGTGGGAGCTGCAACATACGTTTTATCATTAATCTCCCATCTCTAAAAAGAACTCAGCATCGTGTTTCTTGGACTGCAGTTTAATAGCTGTTTTCTCCATTTGGAAACTAAGCCTGTGGTACTGCAAACATCAATTTGAGCAATACCCAAAATTGTGCCCACAAATTCAGATTAAATACTGTCAGCAAGCTACAAGCACTGTGCTCCTTTAGGGCAGAAATCATCCCTTTCAACACACTTCAAAAATATGTAAAGTAAAGAGAACAGCCAAAGAGATTATTATGGGGGAATAGAAGATTTTTAGAAAAACATTTAATTCCTTCATGAGTTTAGGGGAGAAGCCTGATTGATATTTGTAATCTTTTGGTGGACAGAGCTGTCATTTAATTTAGCTTGCATGACTGAAAGAATTTAACAAAATGTGTTCCATAGAATTTTGCTGAAATTCTTCGCATGTTTTTAGTAAGCCTCTGGAATACGATCAAACCTAAAAAGCTGGAAAGGACGGAGACTGAACTTGCAGCTAAAATAATATTCAAATTGTAATATATGCTTAATAATCAAGTATTCACATCCAGCAGAAAAAGTGCCTCAGTGCAGAAATGACTCTGGATCCCCAGCCATGTATCCATGTGCTGCTTGGCATCAGGAAAGGAATCCTGGGAACTCAACCCAGAAGTGAAAACCAGCCCCTGGCTCTGCTAGAAACCTTCCAAAACTCAACCAAGCCCACCAACTCATGGCTGTCTGCAAAATCTGGGATGCCTTCCTTCAGGAGCCTCATAAGGAAGAGTTTTGGAGGAGCAAAGGTGTTATTTCCCCTTTCATCACTCCAGCCACCAACTCTGGTCCCACATTTTGGCCACGCAGTTCCAGGTACGTGACGCAGATGCCATGGTACTTCCCACACAACTCCCAAGATTCCCAATAGGTCAAGTTTTTCTATTTTAAATTCCAGCTGGCTGAAAACATGGGGTTTGGGGGAAAGAAAACTAGATCTCATGGCCAATCCTGACCCTGAAATCTGCAATACCAAATAACTTATGTGTGGCTTTTAAATCAAGGCGGCATCATGGGAAACGTGCAGATTTTCACACGATACTGTTCCCTGTTAACAGCTCATTACAGTCTACAGAAGTATATTCCCATTATGAAATACAGCTGGGGTTGTTTTGCTTACGAAGGTCATTATCTGATCACAGGCAAGAATCGAGGAAAGGAACCCATTTTATAAGGCTGAAGTTGTGGACTTTTTGAAAACTCATGTGTTTCGAATTTGGTGGCCTGATCATACACAAGCATGCAACAGCAGAATCAATTCTCTCCACTTCCTCTGCTTATTAGCCCTGGAAATACCATGGAAAAAATTATCTTTTATTAGCAAATACTTTCTTTATTGTTGAACCAACTCTCCTGAGATTTGTTCGTGCCCTCCATGCCACGTTCCTATTTCACAGCTGCCTTTGGTTTATCCATTCTGTGGATGGGGGCCTTGGTGGCACAGGAGCAAGCACCAACACAAACCCAATGCAACATCAACAGCATAATTTTTTTAATTGTTTCTTTCCAAGCTCCAGAGAGCTTTCCCCCCTCTTGGGCAGCAACAAAATGCAACACATACTACAGAAAAACTCAATGTTCCCTGGCACCAAACTGCATTTAAAAATAAGGATATTTAAAACTTTAAAAGTATCTGTAAATAGCAGGATCTGTACTTCTGTCTTGCAAGAGCAAACACATGTGCCTGTGCAGACAGGCAGGCATCACTGCTCTTCTGTACACAATGTTAGCCCACAGACAGAAGAGCCATTTTGGCAGCAGAACATTTGAATTATGGTTTCCTTATGGCCCCTTCCAGTTGGATGCACCTTGGCAGCACAGACATAGCAGAGAAGAAACCTGTACCTAATTGAACTCCTATTTCAAGCTCAGCAGAATAAAGCATGATCACTAATCAAATGTTAATAAAGTGGAAGCAGGCTTTGGAACTGTAGAAGTAATTTTCAGTGCTTGGAAAAATTATGAGTTGGACATGTTGGCTGTTTATTTAGCTGCTCTAAAAGGCAATCCTGCACTTCCCTGTCCTTCGAGACATCACAGGTTTTGTGCTGCTGGAGCTGAACTCTGCAGACCAAGACCGAGGCAGCACCTTTGGCCTGCTCTGGGCAAGGGATGACCATGGGATTCCCAACCCACACACTGCTCTTGGGTCATTCCTGCTTTAAGGCTTCAAAACCTGGTGAAGAGTGCCAAAACTTGTGAACCATAGCTCTGAGTTTATACTGGGGCTTCTTAGCCATAAAAATGTTTCAGTCTTTAATTCTAACACTCAAAACACCATGTCCTGAAACAGTAAAAATCTCTACCATGCATCACTTGGGGTCCATCAGCACAGCAAGACACACTTCACTGTCTTCACAGGCTCCAGAGGAGATGCTCTCAGCTGCCAGTAAATCAGTTTTCCTGGTCACTCTCCTGATAGCACAAAGAAGCTGGTGACAGCAGTGAATTATTGACCAAAGGGTAGCCCTACTTTATGGATCATCAGCTTAATTCCAGATTAGCTATCCAAACTGACAACATCCCTATGGGTAAAGGAAGACAGATAAAGATGCCTAAGTGCTGGCAGTAATTAACGTGCATCCGCACCAGACAGTAAATCTCTTTTGGCAACAGAAGGGGCTGCCAAGGCATTATGGATTGCTCTGGTTTGGTGAGGGCAGGCTGATGCTCAGGACAGGATGCTCCTGTGGGCACAGAGGTTAAACCCTGGCTGGCACCATGGCAGAGTAACTGGCTCCTGCTTGCTGTCCCCCAGGCAGGGGAGGTGTCACTTCCCTGGCCTGAACAAATGCTCATTCATCATCCCGCACATGTGAAAAAGAGATTACTCAGGCTTTACGATCAGCTCATTCACTTTATATCCAGTTCCTTCCCCTTTCCACTCCCAGCTATTTATGGGTTGTTTTTGTGCAGCAGTAGGATGGCCAGTAGGAAGGAACAGGACAGAGTGGATGCCGAGCAGGGCTGAAAGGTCCAGCCCAGCCTGATGGGGACCTGGACAGTCCCCACCTGGTTCTGGGTCATCCCCTGAGTTCTGCATCGATGCCAATGCTGGAGAAATGCTCTTTTGCTCTTTAAGCTGCTACAGTCTCTTCTATTCCTTTCCATTTCCAAGCCCAGACTACTGACAGCCCTTCAGCATCCTTTCCTACATCCTTGTGCATTAAACACAGACATCCCTCAAACTCCAAAAACCCAACCACTAGACCAATTATCTAATATGTGGTTGGAATAGGCACTAGATAGTGTCTTCAGCAGCTCGCTGGAGTCTGCCCTGACATTTTCCTGTCAGAAAGACTTGCATGAGTTACCACTTCACTAGAAACATAGGAATGCAGCCATTTACTGCAAACACCCTCTTCCAGCTCTTCACTTTGCCTGGGCTGATCTGCATAGTTTCCCCAGTACAAGTTTTATCCACAGGGTTCATAACTGCTCCAGATATACTGCTACTCACACCAGAGCATCTCCTGTGGACATCTGGTGCACAACCCAGGAAACCTTTGGCTTGATTAAGGGGAGCAGAATGCCACATTAAAACCGTGGGTGCACTTTTAAATCTGCATCAGGGTAAGAGCTGGTATTTCAAGACCACTTGGGCTTTCAGACTGCATGGAACAATTAAATCAGGAAAGAAAGTCACCAGAAGAGCAGTCCTCAGCAGCCTCATTAACCAGCCATGCCTGTCAAGAGTGGATAAGGCATTGCAAAGATACTTCCTTCCTTCATTCTTTGTCTGGCATCACAGCCCTGCTCCTTCTCCCTACAAAGTTTCACAGTCTCTGTTCAGTAGCCCCAGCTGGCTGCCCCTCTCCTTTTCACCTGCTCTGCATCACTAGACATGAGAACCTGGACCAATTTCCCCACCTCTGAAGCAGTCACCCCTCAGGGGGTTGGCAACTGAGTGAAGAAGGAGTGTGAGAACCTATGTGGGCTGCTGCCCATCACTGCTATTATCCATATTTTCCGTATTTTGTTTAGTTATGTTGGAGCAGAACCCTGCTCTGCCATCCAAACACCACTCAGGAAGGCCGAAAGCGCACGTCACCAAAAGATAAAACATGAGACAACAAGCAAAGTAGGAGCTCAAGGAACAAGAAGACAACATGGGTAGAAGTGGAACAATCAGCTGCCTCAGCACCATCATGTCCTTCAGACATCAGAGTAGGGATGGCCTGGACAGAAGATGCCCAGATGCAAGAGCATCCAGAAGGACATGTAGGTATCACACCACCTCAAGCCCCTGCGAAAACAGCCCCACATTTCTGCAGAGGGGGACCAGCATGACCCAGGCAGCAGCCAGTGAGTCCTGGCAGCCTCTGCCCTGCCTGGCTCAGCCCAGCCATGTCAGAACAGCCGTGAGATTTCCTCTTGGCTCAAGCTCTGGCACATGTGGCAGCTCTCCAGTTGTCAGCAACGTCTGCTGGGACTGCCTGCGAGACAAACACCTTGTCCTTGGCATCAGGCAGGAAACAGCAAGCTGAGAGCTGTGCTGGAAGGATTTTTTTCCTCCTCTTTACCTTCTGCAACACAAATGAGAGGTAAATCCCTGTCCCAGTCACTTCCCTTTTCCCCTAAAAGTTCCCAGCTGAGAGGGACTTCTCAAAACATGCAGTTTTGTGCACAATGTTGTGTTGCACAGAGACTTCTGCAAGAACACCAGCCCGAGTCACCCTGGCTGCATCCTGCCCTGCTGGGGGCTGCTCTTTCCAGGCTTTTCTTTTGCATTTGCTTCACCCCATGGCACTGGAAGCCCAAAGAGCTTCCATTGCAAGCAGTTCCAATGGATGTTTCCAGGCCCACAGAGCTGTCACAGGGAACTGAACAGCAGCCTCATAAGCCACTTACCTCCCTTCAGACAGGACAACCCCAGCGTGGAGTTAATTACTGAGCTGCTGATTTCAGCAGAAACTCAAATCAGACAGGAGGAGAACTCCATGTCAAACACTCCCAAACCTGTTAGCTAGGGAGGATCAAGCAGCTGGTCTCTAAGTAATGGCTAATGTCTGGGCTGGCTCCTGGGCAAAGTCTCAGGTCTCAGCTCTCCTCTGCATTCAGAACATGTTATAGCTATTTGCTATAACCCAAAAAAGTGTCATGAACACAGCTTTTCCCATGTCAATATTGGCACCTAGGATAGGTCTACCAACAGAGGATAAGGAACCAAACATCCAGGCTCCAGCTGGGTCACTGGTGATACACTGGGGTGCAACTCACCACTGATACTGAATGTACCTAACAGCAACTGCCCCCACAAGGCTCAAGCCTCTGGAGCTGCAGGCAGGAGAAGCCCTGTTTGGGGTGGTTCTCCCACACACAGATGCCAACTGAGCAGCTGAAGAAACTCAGTGTTTAAATTAGATTCAAGCTGGTGACTTTATACCCTCCCCCAGTGAGACTCAACACTCACAGAGGAAGCCCTCAAAAGCACCTATACAAGTCTCACCCTCAGCATTTAAATGTTTATGTGCTGCATGAAAAGGTCAGTAAACTCCTTCCCCACTCATAAGCAGGAGGCATTCAAGGGGTCCTGCCAAAAATAAAAAGTAACTTCCTGCCCATCACAATATTTGTTGATGGCTCAAACACTCACCCCATGCCAGCTGCCTCCCATCCCCTCCTGACCGTGCTGCATGGGGCAGCATCTTCTTACACGTGTTCTCAGAAAGGCCAACCAAGCACATTTCCTTCTCTTAAATATCTCTCCCTTGCAATACAGCCAAGCAAGGCCATAGGCAACAAATCCTACTGCTACCTCAACTTCCCTCTGTTCTTTGTCTGATGTGCTGAAAGGACCATCTCTCATCACGTGGGCTCCAACAGCATGAGCACTAAAATAAAACCCAGCCTCTACAGCCACTTACATTTCAAAACCAAGGTAAGAAGTTTAACGAGCAACAGCATCAACTGAGAGTTGTCCTGAGCCACGAGGAGTATTTAGACCTGCCCCAACACAGACAGGTCAATGTCTGACTGGGGCAGGATTTGCCAGCACAGAGACCTGTCTCATTACAGACATCTGCTTCATCAGCAGGATAACAAAAGGAACAAGATCACAAATTATTCATTATCTAAAATAAATGAAACCTCTTGCCCTTTCTGACAGTAGCACAGTTTGCATGAAAGCTGCAATGGTTGGTGCCAGCCACTGCCTCCCTCAGATGTTGGATTGAGCATCAGGAGAGGTCCCAGGAGAAGCCCTGGCTTCTTACTAAACCAAACCAATGCTGTAAATAAAGGGACCACACTTTCTCAGTGCAGGATGAAATGGCATGAAGCTGTGTCAGGAGAGGTTTGGGTTAGATATTAGAAAAAGGTTCTTCACCCAGAGGGTGTCTGGGCACTGAATAGGCTTCCCAGGGAAGTGGTCACAGCACCAAGGCTGATAGAGTTCAAGAAGCATTTGGACAACACTCTCAGGGCACATGGTGTGACTCTTGGGATTGTCCTGTGAAGGGCCAGTGGTTGGACTCAATAATCCTCGTGGGTCCCTCCCAACTCAGGGTATTCTGAAATTCTGTTCTAGGATTGTGGAACAGGTTGTAGGTCTCATGCATCTCCTACTTCAGACCAGGAAAACTCTGGTGACAGTTGTTGCAAGAACAAAACTGTTGAGATCAGAAGATGAACTGCTTCAGCCAGCTAATGCCTTCCTGCACACAGCAGTAAGACACCTTGCAGTGCCGTTCACACTCAAGGGATGCCAAACCAGCGAGTGCTTTCAGTTCCCTCAATATAAGACACGTACAAACTGAGCAGGCAGGCAAGCAGGATCTGGAACGATTTCCCCACTACCCATCCACAGCTGGTGGTGTGGACCAGATACAAACTAACACCTCTGGGAGAAAAAAACATGTCACAAGTGCATCTTGTTCCCACTGCAGACGTGATGCTTTGGTGGAGTGGCAGAATTGCACTGGGGAAATCCCTGGCTCCAACCTTCCCAGCACATGAAGCAGCTCGGGATGGAGTGGGAATCTCACAGGCATTTGATCTCATGGCCACACAGCCTACACATCGTGCCACAGCTGGGCACCATGCTCCCACAGCACAGCTGGGGGTTAGAGACGGAATTCCTGCTGGAGCTGACCCTCTCTGCCCACAGTGGGTCTGACAGCACTGCCTTTTCCTCCTGTGCCCTGAGAACATCATGGCTAGCAGTCTTACACGACCTCAGGATAGAATCAAAAGTAGCATTATTGTTAACAAGTCTTCTTCTTGGGAACAAAAGCAAATGGATTTGTTCTTTGGCCAAGCAGACTATAGGTTACCTTCTGAATCATGAAGATCAGCTCTCTGAATCCAAATCCCCTCTCAGTATGGACCACATTTTAAAAACCTTGATGTTAAGTCAAATTTTGGAGAAACACATGAGAAAACTACCTATCAACCCACTAACACCAGAGAGCTGCATCCTTTGTTACTGAGACCAGGGAAGACACCTATCCCAGACATCTACTGATTAAATTACAGACTGAGTCACAGCACAGGACACTTGATACAATTAACCAGGCCCAAAATAACTGTAATTAACTGTTAATCTGGTGTCAAGGGCTCCACTTACACTGGAGTTTGCTGCACAAGGATTCCTTCAGGTTTATTTCCTCCACAGCAGGATAAACTCCAGCACTGGTACAGGATATCTGGTGTTTGTTTTAAGGTATTGCTATGCATCAGCTGCATGTTTTGGACACAAAAGCAAATGAATCCCCTTTAAAGGTATTAATTTGTTTTTTCCCCCAGCTGATTTCCACAGCATTGTTTGGAGGTTGGTCCCTGCAGGACACACCTGAGGCATCTGCCTCCCTGCTGGAGCTGAAGCCACAGGGACAAAGTGTAATCCCTTCTCATGCATAAGACTGCAGCAACAAGGGAATTTCAAGAAAGGAGAGTGATAAAATGCTATTTATGTTACCCACAGGTTATGGACACCAGACAACGCACTGGTGTGGAAACCAGCCAAAATTGCTACCCATTCAAGCTCAGCCCCAGCAGCGTCCTGGTCTCGCTAACAGCAAGGAGATGAATTTCAGCCATTGGAATAAGCTGCCCAGAAAAGTCATCATGCCTGGAAACATTCAAAAGGTATGTGAATGTGGCACTGGAGGATATGGTTTAGCAGTGAACATGGCAGTGCTGGGTTAATGGTTGGACTGGATGATCTTAGACAGCTTTTTCCAACCTTAATGATTTACTGCCGGGGAAAGCCTTGCTGCTCCTATAGTCTCAGCTGAGCTGAACATCTACCCCAGTTCCAGAGAAATGGTGAAACACCTCGGAAGAATGAAGCAACCCCTGGAAAGGCAGGTGGGATTAGCAAAAACTACAGGTGAGACGTTCCTTTTCCACACCAAAAAAGGAGATACATGGCTTCACACAGGAATGCACCTTTTCCAGTACTCCCATGTGTGTTCCCAAAATTCACTGCCAGGGACAGGCTTCATGAAAGTAGGAAGGACAAGGAAATAGTGAATCTTGTCTCAGGAAACAACAGCTCTAGAGTTGCATTATTTACCGTCCCAAGAAAAAGGATCACATGGCTGTGGACCAAGGATTTGGGTGTGCCAAGGAAAAGCCTACAATGAATTATTTTCTCCAAAAACTGGCTGATGTGAGGACTTTGGATATTGCCAGATGTGGATATACTTTGGATATCGCCAACATCAGTAAAACCAATAGGTCAGTAACAGAGAGGGTTTTCTGGGTTTCTGCAGCACACAGGAGATGCTTAGGCCCTTAGCACAGATTCACTGTCACTTGAGCGGTACCTGGAAAGTGCCCATTTACTGCCCTTTCCTTACTGAAAATAGAAAATACCTCACATTCCACAGCAAGATGCACAGTGTGGATCTTAACTGTGCACCCCTCATACTCCGTGTCCAGGCATGACCGTGGTTAAAACAGGCAAGAAACTCCAGCAAACACAGCCCTCTGTTTGCAAACAGGCACGAAAACACATCAGGTCCAAATAATCTCTGGCTGTTAAAGAAAAACCTTTTGGGTGACCTGTGGGTACAGTGTTCCCACAACAACCCTGATAAAGCCGGAGGTTTGCGATAGGTCTCTGGTGATATCTGTTGTGGGCAGGCGCCGGCTCTTCCTGAGCAGGGGAAGGAGGGGCTGGGGCTTGAAAAGACACCGGACAGTCAGATACCTTCAAATTTAATTATGTTCTCATTATCCAGGGTCACACTTTCCCTGATTTAACTGCCCTGGCAAAATCCTCTCAGTACCACTTGCACAGGGTGGGAGAGCATTTACTCAGCACATTAACAGGAGCTGGGGCACAGCTAAAAGGACAATGGAATTAGTATTTAAATACCAAGCCTAGACTTGGTGGAGCTATAGATTACTTTGTGCAGTAAAGAAGAATTAACTGATCCTTTACAAAATGCATTTATCATTAAAATAAAAATCTTCTGTCATTTAATTTAATAGCCTTTGTAAGAAATAATTGCAATGTCTGGTTGCTTTTCACCAACATGTGGTTTTAATATTTTAATTGTTACAAACTGTTTAATAATGGTGAACAAAAGGCGTGTCTAAGTAATTATTGTATTTATTAACATTTCTTTTGAGGATTTGATAGATTATATTGCACATATACAGCACTCCAGACATTGTAGTGTTAACTTACCAAAATTAAAGGTGGAAAATGAGCCAAAAGTGACTTGCTTTGGTGCAATTTAAACATTGTGTTTTCAAGTGATTAGTGTAGTGTATCACATTATTCAACAATCTGGAAGTTTGTGCATTTTTCTTATTATTATGCATCTTTATCTGATTGGGGAATTAAAATACAGTGGGAATAATAAACCTCAGAGAGCGTAGCAGGCACAGGGAAATGCTGTTCCAGCAAATCCGTCAAAGTCATGGATGTTTCTGAAGGGGAAATATATTCCTGAAAAGTCCCCACCTCCCCAGGCTCTCCCATAATAAACTTCATAGCTTTCCCTGCTTTGAGCCACACAGGACAGAGTCTGGTGAGGTGGGTTCCCAGGACCTCACACCTCCCCTGGGAGCAGCCACGGCCACCCTGAGCTGCCCCATTCCCTGGGAGCCCCCTCTGCATCACTCAGACAGCCTGTTTGCAGGTTCCCAGTGTGCCCTGAGCAGGGTCTGACTCCCTTTGCCTCCCCAGGCATCATTCCCCCATGGTGGGGTTAGAGCCTCCTGGCCGGTCCCCGATGCTCCACCACACTCTGCATTTTAAGCAAAGGGGTTGCAAGGGACTCTCATGTACAAGGGCATCACACCGTTCCCAGGCCTATTTTGTTTACATTTGATTCAATCAAGTTGTGGCCTTTTGGCCTCTTTCCAAATTAACTTCTGGGTGACCTCCACCATGCCCTCTCCCAGCAGCCAGGCCGCCGGGAAACAGCCCATTAAACCTACAAACAAATATGGGACATATTGGTTGATCAAACCAGCTTCAAACACGGCTCTGGAAACACCAGGATGTGCTTTTTATGCGAACTTCAAGTCTATTTTGTCTTCGGTCATTCACACCTCTGAGGCTCCAGGCTTTTTTTTTTCCCCTTCCAGCTATAGTTCTGTTTTACTGCCTCATAAAACTTCTAAATTTTGTTCTCATCTTCTAGTAAACCCTGCAAAGAGCAATGCAAGGGTCTCACCACAGGACCTGGGTCTTTACACCAAGCACATGAAGAAAGGCAGCAAGATCCTGCTTGGGGAACAGCTGTAATAGTCCAAGAAACTGTGTCTTCCCCATATTTCCAAGGAAATAAATCAAAGGGAGTTTCTCAGGGTCTGTGAAAGCACATTGCCTGGATTCTCATCCCCAAAGGGTTTATTTTTTCAAGAGCTTATATGGTAGTTAGATTTCTGGCTAGAGAATATGCAATATGATAAAAACACAGGCTCTGTATGGGGCAATAAATTACAGATTGTTTGATGTGGAAACCAAAGAAATGTCAAATTCCAGTATATCTGAAATATTCTAAATGAGCCCTTAACTGGAGTGTCTGGAAATGTACAATATGTTTCCAGGCCATTCAATTTTGTAAAGACACATCTCCCCCAGTTAAGTTTCCTTTTATGGGTTTTTGTATTAATTTTTGGTGTGGTTTTTCATTCCTTTTCTTAAAAAATTGTGCTCTTCCTCCTCGAGACAGTGCTATGATAAACAGCAGGATTTAACTAAGCATAAAAAGGGACTGGAACTGGGCACAAGCTAAAAGAGGTAACTGCATTAAGGATGGGGTAAAGCATCTGCTGCAGTGGTGTGAGAGCCCCATGGGCACTGCAGAGGGCACAAAGGCCACCTCAGGACAGACAGGGACACGAGGTACTAGGGATCCCTGCTGCATCCTCACTCAGGTCTGCTCTCCAGAGCCTTTCATGGAAGAGGATGATCAATAGGAGGTCACCAATGTGGCAGAGCTCCCAGGGCATGGGATATGGGACACCACAGCTCCCAACTCCATGTGTATCTCTTAAAACTTGAAGCTCATCCCCATCTGTCAGCCATCTAAATGTCCCTATGGTGGGAGGAAAACTGTGTGACCAGAGGAAATAGCTGACCTTGCACACAGCTTTCTGCCTAGGGAGGCTACCGAGTCACAAAAAACTGAGCAAGACCTTGTGCTGACACTGAATAGCCTTTCAGTTTCAATATACTTTCACTTGCAGGATGAGTGAAAACCTTTCTAGCTAAAAACAGACCCCATCCACTCTGGGAAATAAAAGTTAGGAACCAATTCCAACTCATTTTCCTGAAGGTGACCCTTAGCCTCCCAGCTGAGATAACAATGCTAATATTTATGGATGGGCTGTTCATGCCTCTGGGCACACAACAAAAACAACTCAAATCAAAACTTGGTAGACATCTAACTGACCTAGGAAAAAGAATCTACTTCCAATATGGCAATAATAAACCATCTCACCCACCAATATACGAAAAATAGCATCAGCCACAACCACACGTTTGGGTGAAACAAAAATGGTCTGATGTAATGAATAGGCACCACTAAAGGGGACTCATCCAGAAAGGGCTGACTTGAGACAGCACACTACTCAGGCACTGTGCTTTATTAATTTATTTTAGCTTGATAGAAGGTGCTCAAACAAAAATACATTCTGGGAAACTTTCACTTCCCCTTCTCTCTGGGTTAGGTTTTCTATACTTGTATCAGTTCCAACAGGTTCAATTCTAACACACAAACCCCATTCTCACGGCAAATGTTTGATAAGAATTTCTCATGTGTATGTGTGCACATTTACCCAGATTAGGTTGGAGGAGACACGAACTAAGGAACAAGCACGATTTCTACACATAACACATTCTCCGTTCTCAAGCAAGCTTGAAAACGTGGCAAACTGCTGAAAGAGTAGACATTTTCAGCAGCATGAGCAGCCTGGAATAAAGTGAAGACAAGTCTTCAGCAAATAACAGAAATTTTAGCAAAAATCTACAAGTAAAAGCTGTGGTACTCTATGAAAACTGAACCAACTAGCATGGTTCCTGAGTCTGCCCACACCCACAAAATCCAGGCTGCATCCCTAATAACACACTGGGAGGAAACCACAACACTGTACTAGATTCACAATTTACTGCTAGTCACGTGAGGAGTCCAGTTCACAGCTTTGAGCACTACAAAGATGCTCCTTTACCCAAAAAATCCTGGATACTGGAAAATCCTTAAAAGCCACTGTTGGCTTGAGCTTGGTGGATAAGGAGATTTTCACTCCTCCCCAGCCCAGGAATCCCTGCTGCTTCCTAAATCTGAAGCCAACACGTGAAAAACACAACTGTAATTCATCCAGAGCTGCTGCTGCTTCCACATTTCCTACTCTTTGGCATTCAAGGTGCATTCCACATGTGAAAGAGAGCTCAAAACTTCCTTAAGCCAAGAAAATAAGTGTGATGGTGAGCTCTGACACCTCAAATCCCAAATTTAAGTAACCCCTGCAGTTACTTCCATGGTATATGAGCTACTTATCATAGACTACAGACCCTTCACAGGAATAGAATAATATCACAGAATTACAGAATGGTTTGGGTTGGAAGGGACCCTATAGATCATCTTGTTCCAAGCCCCTGCCATGGGCAGGGACACCTTCCTTACAACAGGTTGTTGAAGACCCTGTACAACCTGGCCTTGAACACTTCCAGGGATGAGGCATCCACAGCTTCTCTGGGCAAGCTTCATAACTAATTTTCACAAATCACTTCCCATTTTCTCCTGATTTTATTCTCAATTTCTCCTCTTTCTCAAACACCACTTTACAAGATGGTTCAATATTTTTCAGACTCTTACATTTACACCAGTCAAACCTAAACAGCTTACCTGCACCCAAAACATGTTCCAACCCAAGAAGAGGAAGCACTGTAAGAGATCACAACTAAGCCGACCATATTCACCCCCTTACAACTATTTTTCTCTGAGCAGCAGCTGACAGAGACACTCTACTGCTGCAAACAGCTGAATAGAGCCCAGCAGTGTTTACCCAGGGTCTCCCACTCCACAGATCTCCACTCCTCAGCAGCCTGAGCTGTTCAGCAAAGACCTAACTTGACCCAGTCTGGCAGCCAGCATTTCACAACCACTTTATGTCAGCAGTTTCAAGTGCACTAATAACCATGTTTTGTTCAGTGCGACTTTCTCACTGCAAACGGCAAAATATCATTATCACCTGCAGGTTGAAGCCTGCCCTCCACCCCATTTAATAGGGAGCTGATTATGCTGTTCCCCTCCCCGCTTTCCCCTTTTAATAATTATGGGCTGTTGGCAGATGGCACCGCTCGGCACAAGGAGGCATATGGGAAGGCAGAGCAGGCTGTAGGGCCACTGTCCACCTCGGCTCTCATGTGGTGGGGTGCTCCTGGGGACCCCAAATTCCTCACTGCATCCTGCTCCCAGACAGTACCTAATGAGGCATGTCTGCATTGGAGGGCGCTGGGGTTAAACTGGGAACGGCTATGAAAACAGTCCCTGGCAGTCACAGGAGCAGGAAAGCAGAGGTTTGCAGAAAAGTTGCTAAGCCAGCAACTCCAAACAGAGCCGCCCTCACAGCCCACCCGGCCGGGAAGCAAAGCTGGGCTTAACCCCAGAGACCCACCACTGCCCAGAGCCTTGTGCCAGAGCAACCCTGAACAAGGTCCCACTGGTAAGAGCTCTCTCAGGAGAGACTGGGCAGCTCAGCTGCATTAACAGTGTTACCACCCGAGTGTGTGCCCTGTGAGGTCCCAGGACCATGTCCCAGCAAAGTCCAAGCTATCTGCCTACTGAGAAACATCCCCTCTATGACTTACTGCAATGTCCCATACTCAGTGACAGGAGCGGGGAGAGCAGAGCCCAGAGCTGGACCCCAGCCCACTGGCCCAAGGTAACGCTGTGGAAGAGCTCTGGAAAGTGAACAGTCACAAGCTGAACACTGTGCAGAGGTGCCACCTAATTCCCTGGCAGCAGTGGGGCTTCTTCACAGGCCTGACCTGGCATGGCATGATGGTTGGAGACAAGATGCTGCTTGTCCCAGGAAGGATGCCAAGTCTGAGGCAGTGGGAAGGAAGCTTCCTTCCCAGCAGAAAGGATCTCATCCAGCTCTACCATTTCCCCATTCAACAGTAACTTGCCCCAGCAGTGACAGGTTGTCCAAGGAGATACAGCAAAGAAGCAGGTGGCCCTTACTGCCAGCCATAAGCAATGTCGAAAGTGAGTCCTCTGATAGAGAGGACATCAAGCATGTGCCACACAAACCCTTGCCAACACCTTGTGCTTAGGGGAACCACAGCAGCTCCATCTTTCCTGGTCCTCCACTGCTCAGGGGATGGATGGCTGGTGGAAGTGCACTAGGGGGATGCATCCACACATCCTCCAGACATAGGTTGAGCCTCAGAAGGCGGCAATGCATGTGCCCCACAGCTCCCACTGAGCCACCGAGAACCACACCAGTGTGTATCCAATAGGACCTGCCACACGTGCCCCTGCAAGCCCGGTACCGAGTAGGGCTGAGGTGGCACTGGCTCTGCATAGAGCTGCTGAAGATGGAGACACCCACGGTTGTCTGGCTGAGCCCAAAGAAAGTGTCGGGGAGGCCAAACTGATTTGGAAACCGCCCACTCTGGAGCCGCCCCTTCTGGCACGTCTGCAACAAACCTGGTTGATGTGTTTCAGCTTGTCAATAATTTGGCTGATCACTGGCTCCGGACCTTTCATCTTCACTTCATGGTTGCCAGTCTGAGCTTTTGCTCCGTTCCTTGTGATTTGGGGGCTGTACCTGTAGGAGTGAGAACAGAGCTGATTACGATGTGATGGGCTAATACAGGGGAGATCTTTAAAGATCAGTACAAACAAAAGAAATCCCAAGATAAGCATCATTCCTTTTCAAAACAGAGAGCACAAGACAGTTAATAATGACAAAGAAAAGGCAGATGATTCCTATAAACATTTTTACTCTGACTGTGCAAAGCATCAAGATGATGTAATTGTATCACTTGAGGACAATGAAGTCCTTTCCAGTCCATTAGTAACCAAGGAAGATGTTAAACAGTATACAACAGGGATAAACATTTTCACATAACTTGCACCCAAGAGTTCTAAAAAAGCTGGCCCAGAAATTCGGGCTTGCTCATGTTTGTTTAAAATAAATCTTGGCAGACCACAGAGACTCCAGTACAAGAGTGGTAGTGTTGTGCCCACAGCCAAAAAAAAATGAGTGGGATGACCCAGTTAACTGGAAGCTGATTAGCATAACATCAACCCCCTTGCAAAATAATGACTATCACTGATGTGTGATTTCAATAATAAAGAATTAAAGCATCAGAATATAATTAATGCTGTCAACACTGCTAATGGAAAATAGGTGTTGTCAAACAATTCTGATTTCAGTCTTTGATGAGATCCAGCCTTGGGGATCAAAGTAACTGCTCAGACAGAACGTACCTTGACTTTGGTACAGTTCTGGGCTCTGCACCACGGGGTATCTTGATTTACACGGGTACCACATAAATCAGCAAAGCCCCCGTAAAGCAAATGAAGCTGCCAGAGCACCTCTGCAAAGGAGGGTGCCCAAGCCTGCACTCAGCTTTTTCACTGGCAATTAGGAAAGAAATATATATTCACTTGCTGCAAGATTTATGGAATGGCCAAGTTTAACAGAGTGATTAAAGTGGGAGGAAGAGAGACAGAGGGGTGGCTGCTCTCTTGCCTGTGGGGGAACATGTTCCTACACTTGGGACCTGGTGCTTGGGAAATGAGACAAGCATGTCCACACCAACCTCAAACTTGGGTTCAAGACCAGAGCAATCGGCTGCCACCACCGCCTGCTGGCAGCCACAGCAGTGGCACAGAGCACACCAGCACCTTCTCGAGCTGTGAGCTGTTCATATTCATCACAGTCCCAGTGACAGGCCACGGTACTCTTCAAGCACAAAACAAGTCCTGGTCTCCAAGAACTGGCAGCCAGAACAGGCACGGCCAAACTACAGCACAGCCTACGAAAGTGAGATTGCTGAGATAACATCAGCACCAGTCTGCTTTACTGTACCTCTGTTTTTCCAGCGTCATGGGTAAACATGACGAATATTCCTTTCTGCATTCATCTCCTACAGATCATGTCTTTACCAGCTCCCAGCACCAGCCCTAGTGCCTGCCTCCCTGTCTGTCAGCTCCCTGCTCCACTGCCCAGCTAATCCTTCATCCCCATGCTGCCACGCAAGCTTGGGCAATGACAGTCAGCCCATTTCACATGGGTTTTGGGTTGAAAGTGGGACTTTAGCAAGCATTTAAAGAAGGGGAGGGACACAGGAGGGATTGGTGGGGCCAACTCAGGGAGGATGCTTTGCTGGGGGAGAAAGCAAGAGGCATGGAGACATTTGGCCTCCAGAGCTCTCAGGGCACACTGAAGGCTTCAGAAATACACAGGGGCTTGGTTTGAACTCTACTTAAACTCTAAATTAGGAATAAGATTGACTCAGACATGTGGGAATGCAAAGGCAACCTCAGATCTATACTGGTGTAGCAGGAATTTGTCCCTGACCTGAAATATTCATATCATTTAAAATACAGAACTGAGGCTGATTCCCACTCCAAGGCTATTCCAGGGCAGGAGTTCTATGTTGAGGAGCTCCCTGCACCTCCAGCTGGGTCCCCAGCACCAGGCACTCCCCATACACAGCTCAGCTGATGGCTGTTGACCCTGTGAGATGCTGCACTGAAAGAGATGACAGATGAAAAAAACCGGGAGATAAGAGGTGTGTGTGCCTACAACAGAGGAACAGATGCCTGTGTATATTTCTGCTTCCAGGCACAAACAGCTTGTCCAGATACAAGTGTCACTGCAAAGCAAAGACATCAGCTTGGGTCTCCCAAACCCCTCCAGCTCCTCAACAAGGGAGCAGCTGCATGCACAGTCAGCCCACTACCCTGCATTTCAGCACCAGCACTGTACTGAGAGCTCTGCTCTCTGCACCTGTCTTCGTGTTGGGGCCTCCTGTTAGAACTCAGCATTTTGCAAAACACTTTTTTTTTAATAGTTGCGTTATCCTATGAGGCACAAAACACAGCTTTGCCTGAGACACAGTAGCTCCCAGTTCAGAAAAGCCCTCACACACGCAGTTAGAGGCTTGTTGTAGGCTGAAAGCTTAGTGACTGGGAGAAGTGGGGCCAGAATGGGCCAGGCTGGGTGCCAGCCTGCAGCAGCCCATGCTCCTGGCACTGCCGGGCTGCATGCTCCGAGCACCATCTCGTGGGAAGAGGCTGCTGCTGCCGCAAGCACAGACCTGCCCGGGTCTAATACTTGGGCTGAACGTTTTGCAGGGGAACAAAGCACTGGGAGCAGTGAACCACTAATCCTGCTGCTTATTTGTCACACAGTCAGTTAATGTCACCGTGCCCACCTGACAAACACATCTGGAGACTGGATGTAAACAACCACAAGGCGCAGGACTTTTCAGATGCCAAATAAATTACCATCTTGGGTATCACTGTAAATTTAATTAAAAATACTAATGGAACTCAAAAGCACATTGCTGAAAGTCTCCTGTGATTCGAGAAATTTAACAAGCAAACTCATACAGGTTTTAGCAAGAGCAGAACCAAGCCCATTTGGTGCATACCTAAATTAATACAATCTCTCTCCTAAACAGTTTTATATAAAGAAACACAATAGCTTGAATTTCAGTGGGTGAAATCCCTTCTGAAGTGCACACAACGGCTGCCAGAGAGGATTTCTGTAGCCAATGCAACGTTGTACAGGAGGGAGGAACACAGTACTCTAGCAGTACTATACTGTAACTTCATGTCCAAAAATTGAAATTGTTCTCCAGAAAGTTCTGCTGGGGTGGTGAGGATCTCAGGTCACCCTTCCCAGGGTGAACAAATCTACCAGAGAAGGAAGAAAACTCGAAAGCATCTGCAGTAGGATCTGTCCCTAAAACAGCGATGAAACAAAGTGTCACCACCTGGTGCTTCCCACCTGGGCAAGGTACAAGGGTATGCACCAGACCCAAAATGAACCCAAAATCTGCATCATTACACAAGTCACTTGAAGCAGCAAGGCAGTGGGCACTGCAAGCTGCACATCTTTGAGCACAAGTTGGAAAAAAAGAGATGCACAGGGACACGCTACATCTGAACAGACAGAGGTGTACTCCTGTGTGGCGTGGGTGCTTTGGCACACACTGCCTCTGCACTGCCAAGCTGGGACCTCCTGGGGTGTTCAGATATGAGGGGGGCACCAGCTCCCCTCGGCTGTGGCCACACTCAGGCACGCAGGATGAGGCCAACTAAAGGGTTAAAAGCTTTGAAATGTAGCTTCAGCCAGCGATCTGCATTCCTGAAATGCCAGAAAAGCTGGAAAAGGCAGCTGGCACCCCTCCCTGCAGCCTGGGCCAAGCAGCCGGGCCTTAATATGGCAGAGAGATGCCTTTGCAGACCCCAACACACTGGAGAACGGGGGGCACAGTACAGTCCCCATGCAGGCTTCTCTGCATCCCTCCCCCTACAAATTGCTGCAGGGCTAGTGGGCTCACGGCAAAACAAAGCCAAAGCATCACCTTCCTCTCATGTTCTCCAGTCACAGTGCAGAAAAGGAAAGGTCTCAGAGCCATCTCGAGCTGCTTTCAACTTATGCCAATAAAACAGCCCTTCTTGCAGGACACTTGTGCCACTCCATGATACCCATCACATACCTCTGCCATGGTCATTAATAATCAGCATGCACAGTGGACTAGGGGATCGCTGCACCAAAGGGGTATCAGTGTTGCAACATAAGCATGGTCTGGCTTCCACTTCATAAGCAAAGCCCAAAATGCATCTCCTTGCCTGGGCTCGCTGCGTATAGACTCTTGCTGGGGATGTGGTGTTTTCCAAAGACAAATGTCACATTGTAAAATGTGCTGATAAGCAGTCCTCATTACAAAAGACTTTAAAGACAATCACCTTATGAAAACTCCAATGATCTGAAGTCTTCAGTGGGGATGGCACAACTACAAACCTCTCCTGCTCCTTCTCATCCACCAGCCATAAAAGACCAAGTATGTTGTCAAATTAAGGGATTTTCCACTCCTTTTCTCCCCACCATACACAAATGTCTCCTGTAAATGTTTGGTCTTTCCAGTTCAAATGCAACTACTTCCAAGCTTTCATTTCAGAGCAAAGAAGGCAAGATGACAAATGCTATTTAAATATATAGCCATGAATTTAAAACGTGTGTTCATCCTACTTGGCCATGCAAACCTTTGAGATGAGTTATTGCAATGCCTGGTCTGTGATTTAGAGAAAGCAATCCTGGAAGTCAACCATGAAGAATTACACCTTTTAGAAAAAGGAAAGTAAGTATGTCATTCAAATAACAACTAATTGATGCCTGCCTTCCAGTTGCAAATTATTTACTCAAACACAGCTCCACTATTTAAACAGCACAGTATCCCTTGCAGGCTCTTCCTCTACTATATATGTTGACTGAATCATACTTGTTTGAGACAGTGGGTGAGGGACAAACACAACATAGACTGCTACCAAGAGAGGACTACAAACCAAGAGAAGAGTTTTTCTTGCACAGGAGTTAATAGCTGATCTTGTGAGAGCAGCATTCCCAGCACCTGCAACATCCCAAAGCTGCTCTGTATTTCAAGACATGACTTACTATAGACCATGTGGGTTCGTGACAAAGTCCTCACCACATAGGAGGTAAAAAGATATGAAAAATGGGAGAAAAGAAAAAATGTTTCTCCCCCTCCCCACCACTCTTGACAGGTACCCAGGTCTTACCTCCAGCTGGTCTTCACAGGTTAGTAAAGGTGGGTGCAGTGGTGAAGCCAACATATTATTCTCTGGCCCTGATAACTTCTGGTTTAGTGAGACAACTTTAGTGTCACATCAGCAGTGCAAGCAGTGGAGGCCAAAAGGCTTGAAAAGCTGTTTCCAAGCCACTCATCCTGCCCTGCAGAAAGGGAGTAACTCCTGGATGTGCCCACAAGCCACTAAGAAGAGGTGAAAACTCCTTTCCCTGACAGTTTATTCTCTAAGGAGAGACTGTCCAGAGATAACCTGGTCAATCATACCAATTACCCCACCCCAGCTGTCCTCTTCCATATGGGGTCATGTTCCTGTTATTCCTTGACCATACGCAGACATCTGTTATATGAGGGTGCAAATGGCAGGAGAGAGGTGGGGGGTTTGGCTCTTGGGTGCCTTCCTGGCTTGCAATCTGCACTCATTTGCTTCCTTACAAGTGAGTCCTTGCAGTCCCTAAAGAGCTCATGATACCGCAGTCAATTTACACCACCAGCACCTCCAAATGAGCTGCTTCAAAAGCAACCAGGAGGATCCAACGCTCTCAGTGGGGAGTGTTCTCACCTAACTAAAAAGGAGCCATTTTCTGATGGATTTCTAAATATCAACACCTTGAAGCCTGGTCCATGAGAGTCCTCTCAGATGCTGCTGTTCTCTGCCAAGAGAAGCGTCCTGCAGTTCATAGCTTGATTATAAATGTGAGGTATCAAGTAATCACCTGATTCATGGAGATGGGACTTTAGAAGGAACAGCAAAAACTATAATATTCATAGCAAAACAACAGGAGCTTGTGGCTAACCTGAAGTCTCTCTCCACTCTTATTTCACTTAAAGTGAAGACAAACAGATTATGGAAAAATAGCCTAATTCTGAGACCAAGCAGCAGGCTTAACAGAGGAAGATTCATTATCTTAATTTCTGAAATATTCTGGAAACAACTATGGCCACTCAATAGTCCACTGAATTTGCCTACTATCCTCTCATTGTAGCTTACATTTGCTACAAAGCTGTGTTTTATGTGCTTGAAAAGTTATACAGCTCTCCTCTTTGGGGACTCCATTGTATCAGATATTTTGCAGTACTGCCAGAAATAACCAAACCCTTCATGAACTCAAGGGTTATTGCTGGCATGGAATTTCCTTTGTTCCAATTACAGAATCTCATTTTTCTGTCTTGCTTCCAATTGTGCTTCATTGTTTATGATTTGTATGATTAAAACAAACCACAGTACATTGGCAACAGCAGGGAAATCTGAGACTTCTAACTTGAAGAAGAGATTTGGCAAGGTGCTAAAAATATATTAATTTTGAATTGCTACAAAGAGAACAAGAGTTATGCTGGTGATTTAGATTAATGCACAGGTTTGTCTTGAGATATTTGGAAATCACAATATCTAACAGTAATGCTTAATGTGCTTACAAGTTTTGCAGTGGGCAGATGTTGCTGTCATTCTATGCAGAACAGCTTGAAAGGAATATACTCATGTAAGCAGATTATTAAACTCTAAGAATCTAGATTTTAATAGGCTTTTAGTATTAAATGCTGCAAAATCCCAATACTGTATATAAGGCTATAATCACCTTTGAGATTCCAATGCCTACCTCCCATGGAAACTGAGGTGAGTTTTATATCTCAACACCTACTTGACTTAAGCTAAAGGCTTTAAATGAGCTAATTATTCAGTCAGGACTTCAGTGATAAGAATCACCCCCTGGTTTTTCTCTGCATTGGATGGAGATAAGGATAAGAGAGGCTGGACTGCATCTCACTCCACATCACCAGCATGAGGTCTGGTGAGAGGATGGGGCATGAAAACAAAGAGGGGCAAGGAGGGGCCTTACAGAAACCCTCGCTTAGGCAGCTTTAAGTTGTTGCATACCCACCCTGTCTACACATCTGTCTTGTGGAATTGCCTGTAATTTAGCCCAGGAAAGCTGCAAAGAGGTGCACAGGGATGCACAGAGACAGAGGAAGATCCAGCAGGTCTGGTCCCCAGCTACCACCAACACCCAAGCACTGTGACCCTTCAACAAGCTCTTTGCAAGTGGTAAAATGTGCCTCAGGTGGCATTTGCTGTGAACCTTTGCTGTGGCATCTCATAAAAACACAGTGTGTTTTTGAACACTTTGAAAAGTGTGAAAAGCAGGAATGTGTTGCCTTTTAATTTTTCTTCCCATTTTGGTTTATATTCTTCAACCACACAGTAACAGCATAGCAAAAGACACAGGTACTGCTCTGCATACCCAGAAAAATCAACCTTCCTTGTACAGTTCCCTCTGTTTGCAAGCCCTTATTTCAAGGCACTATGTCCTAAATCCACAACATGGATGGCAATCAAACTATTAACCCAAAGATGAAACCTCAGGAAGGAGGATGAATTCTTGTCATTAGTGTAGAGAAATACAGGACCACAAAGGATCACAAAGTAAGACTCAGTAAAAGAAAATGAGGGATGAATCACATTAAAAAGCCTGGAACACACAAAGCAGGATGAGTAACCCATGAGCAGAACATGTTGCAAGATATCCCCACCACAAGCTAGGGTGTGGAAAGCTCTCAGTCCAGTAGGTTCTCAGAGCTCTTCATTTCAGGGGTTTTGCAAGGGGTTGCCCCAGACAAGGAGTGCAACCACTGCATCATAACCCTCCTCCATCAGTGGGAAATCTCAGAGCCAGGGATGAAACGAGAACTGAAGCAGAGTTGGACCTTGATCACCATGACAAACAGAGTCTGCACAGACTGCACAGAAATGGTTTGCTGTGGCAGGAGAAAAGCAGGACAAAATACTCCAGCCAGCTGCATTGCATTGGAGCCCCAGACAAAACATGCCACCTTCAGTCAGGGCAGAGGGAGTTAAGGACAGGAAGGAAACAGAGGATGGCTCAAGGCTCACATTGGGAAATGAGATCCAGCAGAAAGGCATTGAGCATGTCAGGCCTCTGGGGAGGAGGGACACTCTCACTGTCTGCGGATAACAAAGCACTGGGATAAACAGGATAAAGACTGATTCAGAAAAACCACAAGAGAAGGAGCACAGGGTGCAGAAGGGGCTGTTTGCGTCAATTGACAGGATACACACTGTCGGTATTATTTAGTACTTGAGAGCTTTGGCCAGGGGCTGTGAAGTTGCTATTCCAGGCATGATTCAACATGTTATAGGAAAAGGGCTTCAAATAACTAGCAAATTTTGTCTTGACAGAGAGCTCAGAAAACAGGCAAACCAGTAGGGCTCCTCTTTAACTTAGTGAACACTTGGATACTGTGTTAAAAATGTAAATAATCACAAATAATATAGGAACTCCACCAAATCCATATGGACATTCACACCTTCCTCACTGACACTGCAGTGCTCAAGAAATTTTATCCATCCTCTGCGCAGCACCAGTTATTGAAACACATGAGAACATGGCATCCAGCCAAACATTGCCCTTCCCTGGTCTTCACCAGACGCTGCAAAGCTCTCAGCAGCTTGAGCAGGTGCTTTCTAGTCAATCCATGTACCTCCTGTAATGCTTATGCCCTGCTGTGTTGTCCCTCCAAGACATATTGAGTTGGGTGAAGTCCCTCGTGAGGATCAGGGCTAGTGAACATGAGGCTGCCCCTGCCAGTCCACAGCAGGAGCGCCTCATCCATTCAATCTTCAGATCTGGTGGCCTGAAGCAGAGCCTGACTATACCATCACTTGTCTCTGCCCTCCCTCTAATCCTGACCCATAAACTCTCATTCAGCCCTTCATTTATTCCCATGTGCTTCAGCTGGTCCCTGACATTGAGGGTGACACTCCTTCCTCGTCTACCCTGTCTCCTTCCTAAAGACCCTGCAACCCTCCCTTCCAACACTCCAGTTGTAGGAGCCATCCCACCTCATCTCTGCAACCCTTCCTTCTGGGAACCACTACACATGTGGGACAGCTACCAGATATTCAAAACACACCAAATTTCTTGCAAATAGTGGCAGGATGGAGTCTGATGACCAACAAACACACAGCAGTTCAGCAGAAGAATTGCTGCAGCCTAGCCAGAAACACACATTCTCAGAGCTGCCATAAGAGCTCCCACGCCATAAACAGCTGCTTGGCTCCCTCTTGGGGAAAACACTGAAATAAAGGAACTGGCAGTTTGGGGTACTTGACCACCGTTACCTTAAATGCTCCTGATTTTCAGGAATTCTCCCAGACTCTCTGAAAGACATGCCAAGCTGGGAAGTCCAAGCACGTGAAGCAGTCAGTTTTGACTCCACACGAAGCAACGCAATTGGCTTTAGAGATCATTTTAACTACATGTTTGCTTCTATTTGAAACATTCTGCAAATGGGTCCTGGGAGAGGAGCACCCTAGACCATTATCTTACACCTCAGCTTTATTTAGCCGAGTTCTCCATGTAGCTTCACTGGCAGAAACACCACCAGGTCTGAGACACTTTCTCAGCCCATGGAGCAGAGGGTCACCCTGGTTACAGCTGCAGATGCTAAAAACACAAGGTGGGAACTTGTATTTGAGGGAGGATCTGGACTCAGCATCCTTTCATTGATACCACTTCACCCAGCACAGTGGTGACAGCAGGACCTGGACTGGAGCCACTGGTCACAGTCTCAATGAACTGCAAGAAAAGACTTCACCCTAGTCTTCCCCTCCAGACCTGCAGCCTTTAATAGCCATGCTTGAGAAGTTCTAATTAACAGTCAGAGAGACAATACCAAAATACTCTCTGTTTTTCCAATTGAACTTCTCAGTTAGGCACGGAAACTCAAGATTTTCCAGAAATAAGTACCAATAGAGGACACATTTTTCCTTAGGCAACATGAGTACATTTTATTAAGCGTGTGATCTCAGACGCTTCAGTCACTTTTTTTCAAAATAGAGTTTGATGCTATTTTGGTCTATTCAGTGTTTCAGGTCAGTATTGCCAGTACAGGCTAATTACCACCTGAGGTTACTGATCAAGAAGTCATAATTAATAACTCCACATTTCACCACTTCCTGATTTTATTTCTATTTTTTCCCTTATGCAAACTACTTAACAGCAAAGGATGCTTTGCAAAGTAGGGTGATTAGAGGAGATTTATGTATAATTATAAAAAACATTTCCAAGTTCAATTTCCACGTTATTTAACATTCCTGAGGGGCATTTTTTGCATGAAAAAAATCTCCATTTTCATTAACACTTCCTTTCCCTTTATGCTGTGATTCCTACATTTGCCTGTCTCTATTAATCTCACAGCTAACTCCAGAACATCCTCAGAACCAGTGAGTGGGGCAGGGAAAAGTGGCCAGGGTATAAGCTGAACCTTGGCGTCAATGGTTTTATCCAGAGAGGACAGCCAGGACCTGGTGGTGGAAAGATGGTCAGATGGCAGCAGTGGCAACACCAGAGCTCAGTGGTCCTGAAGTTCTCCAGCATGGAAACATGGCAAGGAGAAACCCAACAAGGTGGTTTTCCTTTTCCCTCCCTGGGTAGGGCAGGGGATGCCAACCATGCTGTCCTGCTACCACTGCATGGTGTCAGACTGGAGACATCCTCAGCCCAGGCAGTGCATGGTGGCAATGCCCTCATTGCTGCTCCAGAGGAGCAAACCCTGGCACTGTGGTGCACCCTCCCACAGGAACATGGCTGTGTCAAGCTACTGCTGCTCTCTAGTCTCTGGCCAACCACAGCTAACTCACCCTGACCTAAATCAGACAGGGATGCAGGGTTTTCACTGAGCAGAAAACTCAGTGGAGGGCAGCACACAACCACTTCTCTCTGCAGACTTCGCACATCCACCTGAACCACAGCACAGCTAGACACTTTTTCTGCACAAGGTTCTTAAAGTTCTTAAAGGACTGAGTAGAGTCCTTAACAAAAGACAAGCAGTGCTGGGGAGGGGAAGGGAAGGGAGATGTGATTCACCTCTCCACGACTTCTTGTCCATTCCAGCAAACGGTGTCGTTCTGAACAGCAGAGCTGTGGTTGCAGATGTACTCTGGCAAGCTGCTGTAAAAACTGCTGTGGGACTTCAACTTCGCAATGAGCTCCCTGGAAGAAAGGGAGGGAAAATGCTGCTCAGTTAAAGGAGGAAGAGAAGATGGGGTTGGTGCATTTTAACTATTGAAAGTAATCACACAAACACAACAAGAAAGCAACTGAGTGCAAATAAAGCACAAAGCATCAGTTTTATTTCTGACCTCAGGTAGTTCTTTGCATTGTCCCCTGACATTAGGTGGTCAAAGGCTGAATCTGTGTTTCCTAGGGCAAAACTGCTGGTGATGGGGAGGGATGCTGGGGCAGCAGAACCTCAGCCCAACCATGCAGTAGGCAAAAGCCAGATACAGTCTCTGCACTCTCATGACACCTAAGGAAAAGTGCCACTAGCTGACACCATGCATACATGGGGTACATCTGAGCAGCAAGTGCTCAGGCTGCCAGCAGTCCCCTCTGCTTCGCAGAAGGCAACAGAGGCCCTTTAGGGACTTTGCCTGACATTGTCCATCCAGCATTCCTGCAAGGGCAGGTAGCATTTTTGATGGCAGACCAGAGCAGACACCCTCAGCACAGACCTGTACACATGGGTAACACTGTCTCATGTTGCGCCATCAAAAGTACACGATTTCAAGGCATACACTGGGTCAGCCACGGGTTTACAGTCTGCATTCAAAGGGACAGGTTACACTCACCAAAATGACTCTGCCCTGAGAAGGCAGGACAAGCCACAGGAGCAGTGCTTGCAGCAGACAGAGGGGATATGAATCAGGCTGCATCCCAACTCTGTGCCCTCCATTCCCAGCACCAAGGACCTTTGTCCCCAGCTGGTCACCTTCAGTAGTGGTCCAGAGATGCCAAGACACAGGCTGACCCCAGGGACTCTGCCAGTTGCCAGAAAATAGACAGGAGCTGTGGGAGGGGGATGTGACATCTCCCCCACCCAGGTCAGTCCCCTCAGGGACTCTCAGCAGCTGTCACCAGGAAACACCAGCAGATTTAACAAAATAAATGGCACCAAAAGTATCATAATACGAATTGCAGGGACAGGAGGCAGTAAGACTTGGCCTCACAGACTCCTTGCTTGCTTTCACCTTGTTTCCCTCTTTGGCAAGAGGTTATTTCTCAGTCTCCTTTCTCACTGGGGGGATGATGAGGAATCAGCACACCTGGAGCTGGGAGCTCTCAGGGGCATCCCCCTGGGTGCCCTGCCAGCTGTGGGGAGCTGCCTGCAAGTTTAGGCAGTTCGGTGTGCTGAGGGGGTGCCCAGCTCCCTCCACCACTCTTTGCTTAGGGATTCCACGGGGTTCCCTCTCCGGTCGAAGCCCATGACAGCCAGCTGGGGGCAGGCGACACCAGGAGAAGCCGCAGAGGAGACTGCTGTGCGCTGCCTTTTCGCTGCCAAGGAGCCTGTTCCTGCCCTGGTGGGACAGACACAGCCCCTGCAGGCAGAGCCACAGCCCACAGAGGCCACACAAGTCCTCCCTCTGGCCACCACAGCACATCCTGCCCGGGTATGGGAAATACCAACCAGTCCATTCGTCACTCTTCATGCCAATGAACAAAGGTTTGCCTGTTAAGCTAAAACCCCATCCAAAGGGTGGGAGTTCAGCCCACAGCCTCCTGCACAGATCAGAGAGGTGCTTCACAGTCACCTCCTGCATGAAGCACTTCCTGCATCCACCTTCTGCACTGGCCTTACAGCTGGGCAGGAGGTCCAACCAACACCATTTGGAAAGCTAAAATGAGGCAAGACCTGCATCTACAGTTAGATCAAACCTCATGCAGGACAAACTCACTACCCATCACACCCAGTTTCTTGCATCCCAGACACTGCCTTGCTCTGCTTCCACAAACCCCAGCGTCACTGCGGAGAACAGATGGAAGAGAACATTCCTGGGGAGCAGAGCTCCCCTCTGGGCAGGGATGGGGAGGGAAGGGAGAAACTCCTCTGTATCTGGAGGTATGAGCCGACGTAATTTATCTCAGCAGACTTTGTTAGACTTCACAGTCCTCAAAAGACATCCCTGTCAGACCTGGGCTGGGTAACCTTCCAACATGTTGAGACAACTGAGGAATGCAAACCCTAGTGCTTGTCTCCTGGGAACCGTATCAAGAATGTGGCCCTGTTAGTCTTCAAAGAGAAATCCATCCAACTTGGTGCATCCCCAATTTCAAAAATTGCCAAGCTTGCACGTTTCTCTTATCCACAGGGATTTTTCTTGTACACTGCATATCTCTGGGTGTACCTTCAGATCCAGAGGGGAGATGCTGCTCCCTAGCACACTAGCGTGAATTCACCTAATTACAGCTTCTGCTTACAGTGGGAAAGAAGCACGAGGTGCAGTGCCAGCAGTTGAGGCACCTGCTTCACTAAGAAAATACTCAGTAAAAGGCTGTTAACGTTTCTGAACTACCATAAAACACTATACAAAAAAACCCAACCATGAAATGCATCTCCCCTACCTATACACACAGTGTAACATGCAGCATTTTAGGCTAGAGCAACCATTTCCACCTGTAACTACACCTGTGAGTGTTTCTGGCACTACAGCACTGCCCAAGAAACCCAGATAAGGCATTTGGTGAATGAACCTGCATGCTTGGTGCATTGCAAAAGCAAAACAAAGATGGGGAGCAGGAGGCAGTTTTATAGGTTAAAAAAGAATGCACTAGGTGAGAAAATCCATGTAGACACCTTGCTGCACTTCAGAGATAAAGCCAGGTTTACGGATAAGGGAAATAAGGAGCTCTCCCATCCAATTCCACAGGGCCATCCCATATGGTGACCACTCCTGCAGCCCATCCATCCAGCAGGCACCTTACTCAGCCTGAGTGCTCTCACCTCCTCCTGCTTGACAAAGTTTCTTCTTGCTCAGTATGAGTCACCTTCAGGACTTTCTTGTCAATGAGAAGGTCTTCGGGGTAATTAGCTGATCGAGCCTGCCTCTGCTGAGCGTGGCCACATAACCGGCTGATCTGGAAAACACAAACACAGCAGCATGAGGAAGTGCAGGGACCAGAAGCACTGCAGGGAAACAGCTCAGAAGCACACTGGCACCTGCACAGAAGCTGGTCTGTTGTCTCATCAGCCACATCTCGCCCATAGCTCACACAAGCACCTGAAAGCAAACCACTGCCCTAAGGATACAACCTGGCTTTTGTACAAGTACCTGCGCTGTGGGAAGGAATGCAGCAGGCTTCAGGCACTATTTTTGGGCATCCAAATGCTGTCAAAACCCCTGAGTTGCATTTGTGACCAGCAAATGTGGTCAGGTTAAACTTGTGCTGACAGGAGGGGGCCTAAGATGTGTCCTGCAGCTTCCTAGCCGAAAGCTGCAGCATCTCAACTGTACGCTCTGTCTCTCCAACCAGAGTGTGTTTTAAGAACACATCCCCTCTGAAGGTAAATCCTAAAACCCTGGTTCTGCATCTCGAGGCAGCTCATCATCTGCATGGGCTGCACAGCAGATGCCCAAGGATGAGCATCACACACACTTGTACTAATTAAAAAAACCCAGGGCCTAAAATATAGCAAGCATTGTGGCCACAGCCCAGTCATACAGTGGGAGGTCTTGATTAACAGGGCTCTGCTAATGGCACAAATTAGCTCATTAGCATACAGATGATTTGGTTACAGGCTGCAGCAGTGAGGGAAGGAATCCAAACCACCTCGTTAAAACTCTCTCGCATGGCCACTGTCCCGAGACTCACCCAGCAGCCCTGTGGCCGCCACTGCAGTCCCTGCTGCAGATGGATTTGCAGTCATTTCCTTTTCTGGGAGACTATCAAAGGACAACTCTTCCCCCTGGCACCACTTGTCACCGTGAAACTTGCCTTTTGACCCACCATGGGCTGTTCTGGAGGATTCATCCATGTTGGGTTGTGAAGGGAGCTTGGCTGATTACTAGGGCCACAAAGGCACCACAGCTAACACCAACCTCTCTTTCTGTGAGCCTCATCCCACCACACACATCCAGGTTTGGGACCAATCACACACCCATAAAATGCCTGTTCATTGCAGAACTTCATTTATCTCCACACCACACCATATCAAGGCAGTTAACTAAACTCCCAGTTAGCTGCACACCAGAGGTTAAAAGCACACCCGCTGCCTAAAGCTACAAGCATCTGATGTGTAAAGAGAAGAGATTAATTCTGTTCTATTACATCCTGCATTTGGGTGGGCAAATAAATTAGTAATGTCACCTCTTTCATTATCAAGAGCAGCACAGTTTGTTTGCTCGCTCAGGCTGCCATACAACAAAGAGTAAAACAGAAACCTCCTGGGAGCTGGGCACTGCAGATTCTGCTTCACAGAGAGGTGGAAATAGATGCCACAAGTCCTTCTGCACCTTCAGTTCCCTCTGCCAAAGCAGCTCTTCCTGAAGCAGACAAGTGAGCTGTTTCTGAAGTATCTTACCTGGGTTTTTTTCTCCTCTTCCCTCCCTTGGCTGGGTCTTCTCTCCACCTTGCCAAACCTAAGTCTTGCAGACGAATGTCCCAGCCCTACTGCCCTCCCTAAATCATGTGGCAGGCTTCAGACACAGAGGGAGGAAGGAAGTCAGAAAACTGATTACATTTTTGGCTCTTTCCTTTGCCTTTTGGGCTCTCCTTTAGCACTCATCCCTCTCTCATAGGATTTACAGGTAGTCCCCTGAGCAAGTAGACAGGAACAGGAGGAAATCACGGGGCAGCAGGAGATCTGGAGAAGGGCATTTGAGACCTAAGACTCCACCACTGTGGAACGGGTCTGGACATCCCATGCTCACTCTGTGCTGACTGGTCCCACTGTCCCTGCAAAGGGCAGATCATCAGGAGAGTGTGAGGATGCACTGGGGGGGGTGGTGGTGGTCTGTGGACTTTTCCCCTCCAGATGTCAGAAATGAGACCTGCCATGAAACCTCCACAAGGAAACATAAGGTACACAAAAACTCCAGGACAGTGGATATAGAGGCAATAATGCCACAAAGCAGCATCACTGCACCAACACTCCACACAGGCACGTAAAGCATAGGAAAGAAGTGGGAAAAGGTCGGATATTTTAAGCTGCTGTTTGTGATGACTCCCTTTGATTCTCCCCAGCTCTGTGAAAAGCCCCCCCCTTCCCTTTCCAAAGCCTGGCTTTCAGCTGGCAAAGCCTATTGAACTCTGAGAGAAGAGCAAGTCCAGGATCAAGGCTTTTTCCCAAGGATGCAGAAAGGCACTGAATAGAAGGGGAGGGCCAAAGCAACAGTGTGAACAATGGCACCACCCGAGAGTGTGATTCAAACTGCAGAGCAGTCAGGCACAGCAGGGCTGCCTCATCTCCCACCCAGCACCAAAGGTACTTCAGCCCCTCTGCTCCCAACTCCTGTGCAGGAGCTGTGGCTCAGGTGCATCCCCACAGCCCCACACAGTATCTGGATACCATGGGCTCCAGGAATTACAGACTCATTAAGGTTGGAAAACACCTCTACAATCATCAAATCCAACTGTTGATCAACTCCGAGCATTGATCACTGCATCCAGCCCTCCTATGAGGGATGAAATCAGAAACAGGATTGTGTTAGCTGTGACATGGGACACCAGAGGAAATCTTCTAATGGATAAAAGGTGGAAAGTTTGAGCAGCGCATCCAAGTTTTTGCTTATTTATTTATTCAAGCACCAACTAACCTTTTCAGGCAAAAAACCCAACCTTGCTGCCCATCTTGTGAAGTCATGGTGAAATGGTTGTCATCTTCTAGTCAAACAAAAACTTGGGTGAGATTTGAACTTAAAATAAAGTGAGTGAATGTAGAAGTAACAGATTGCCTGCTCATTTGCAGGGGCGGCATCGTGTGCACTTTTTGGGGGAGGGAAGGATTTCACAAACCATCTGCCAAAGTCTGCTGGGCCACAAGTGGTCCTAGGACAACAGCTCAGAAATCTTATTTCAATCTTTCCCTCTTTTTGAGTCCCCACTGCAAACTCAGGAACACAAACAGGTTCCCAGTCTCTTCCTAAACACGGCTATTTTAAAGCAAGCTCCAAAAAGTCCAGAAAAATGCCACTGCAGGGCAGTTAGAGAAGGGACAACACAAGCTCAGGCTTGTGATGTTTCAGCTCTCCAGGTATCACTTGCTCTGGCTGGAGAAAGGACAGTCAGCTCCCCAGCATGCAGTGTGCCTGCAGGAGGGACAGCAAAAGGAAGGCAGCACATCTAATGGCATGTGCCAAGTCACAGCAGTGAATACCTGGCTTCCTCCCACCACACAAGTATAAATTTGAAATTCCAAGCAAATTGACAGAACTGAACTGCCAGCTCTTCTCCTCAGGCTCTGCACATCATCAGGGGGATCAAAAATATACACCAGCCTTTATCTAAAGAATAGTCAGTGTGAGAATCATGCAGTCTCTTAATTCATGCCACAGAACAGGCTGAAGTTTGACACACCAGGCTGCAAAAAAAGCTGCATAAGTAAATCAAAAGGCAGTGTGTTTTTAGGCAACAGGAGCTGGACTTTTTGCTTGTTTTAAAAAGAATTTGCCAGTCCACCGAGAAACTGCAGCAAGGGGACATCAGCCAACCAAAACTCTCCCAAAGCCACCAATACTGTCACAGCCAAAGCAAAATTTCCCTACCCCAGTTCATTAACAAAGTCACTAATTACCCAATTTAATTAGCCACCTCCATGTGAGCATGACCCAGGCCACGAGGGGAACACTCTGTCTTCTGACAACCGCTACCCACTGATCTGTTTCTTGATTCTGGCCACAGGGAGAGACCATACTCAAGTCAGGCATAGCTCCTTGGGGACTGCCTGAGGCAGAGGGTCCTGTGCCCAATGGGGTGGCAGCTGCTCCCAAGACCCTGGGGAGCCACTCGCTGTGGAATAGCTCTGCTTTAGAGGGAACAGTGATTTGAGAGGAGCACAGGGACAGTGCTAATGGAGTAGTACTATCAGTCCATTTTAACACTTCCACATTAATTTAAGATAAGAGGTGCCTGAGGACTGCCGGGAATGTGCAGCTGCATGGGAATGATGCACAGTGAGCAGCCAGGGACCAGATCTGCCACTGCAGCTTCTTTCAGCTGGGTCAACCACATGGGTGTAAAGCACAGTATCAGTGGGTACCTGCAAGCCCATGAAAAGTGGGATGACTGAGATAAGGTTAATTTATATCAAAGAAATAGTGACCACAGCACTGGGTTCTGTGCAAAGCATCAGAGCCAAAGTGCAGCTGATGGAGGGCAGACCCTCCACAGGCACCTCTAGCCTGGCATCACTGGATACCACTGAGGCTCCAAATGGAATCTATTCTGCTGCCCAAGCATGAGGGAGCATGGCCACCTCTTGACTTGAGCATCAGCAAGCGAATCCAGAGGGGCAAAGGGCTGGAAAGCAGCACACGTGTGATCCTCAGTGCCAATCCGAGCATCATGTTAAGGAATAAGAACATTTTAAAGGTAATTTTCTAGATGATTAAAAAGAAGAAAAAGCTAATCAGCTTCCCCTCGGACAAGAAGAGAGTGCATTAGGCACTGCTGAATACCTGCTGCTGCCACTTCTCATTCAGCCCAGGAGCTCTACTCTGCTCTAAAGAGAGCTTGCTCTATTTGACCTTTGCTTAAACTTTATATGGAGTTTCCATTTGTCTTCTCTATGAACTCTTCTGCTTATAGATTCATTCTCCAGGAAGACACAGTATTTTTTTCCCCTTGAGGGGATGGCCTCATTTTTGAAGATTTCCTCTCGCAATCTCCTCTGCTCTCTGGAGTTCACGTAAGTCATTTTATACCTATTCACGAGTTTCCTTTGGGAGAAGCCACACATTAAACTGAAAAGCGATTAACTCTTATAATTGATTTGAACACAGCCTCTAAAAGGGTGATTTGCTACAGTATGCACAGAACATCAAGAGACCACAGACATCAAGAAAACCTGCTGTCTTCAGAGGAACCAACGGGTGCCCACTAAACCCTGAGCATCCTTCAGTGATGGAACCCAGTTTGACCAGTAAGGCTGAAAGCCTCAGCAATGCAGCTGCCTGCATTGGTGCTTCTTCCTCATTCTTTTTAACAACCCACTCCACTACACATCACAAGTATTATTAGCATTATAAAGATCGCATTTGTGTCCTGTTTATCTTCAAAGTCACCATAAAAGTGAACCTGAAGTCTATTACTCAAGCGCTGCTATAGAATTCCGCTTAATTAAATTCTAAAGGGCTTAAACCAAAAATATACATTGCGATGATGTGGGATAGAACATAAACTTTTTAATAGTAGTAACCAAGCACATTTACCATTTCTACAGGTGTAATAAAAATGCTAATATATGTTAATGTTTAGTCTGTGGTTAATGTTTTGTCTTGTTAATTTCCCCAGGGCTTTTATTACTGATTTAAATCTGCCACACTGCCCCAGTGATTGCATCGCCTTCCACAAACGGCGCCAGGCTCTCAAACGAATGCTGATTAACAGGAGTGAAGAAACATTTGGCTAGGACAAACACTCTTATTATATGCTTCTAATCATTATATACATTTTGTCAGGAAGATGGGAAAGAGATAATTCCCAGCTCCCTCACTCCTCTCTCAGCACAAAAATATGATTATTGGCATAAAAATGAATTTACAAGCCTTTATTTTAGGAAGCACATCATTATTAACTAAGTAATGATTGTTCTTCTGGTTCCAGGCACTCAAGCAGAAAGAACAAACTGAGTATGGTAACACAGATATCTTCTATGAGCACTTCACTAAAATTCCTCATTAATGGAGTCCTAAATGTTATTAATCAGCTCTATAGTATTACGATCTCCATTATTCAGACTGCAAGGATTACATAAGAGACAGCATCCTAACTCACTCATGCAGAGCAGCAGGAATCGCAGGAAGTGACCTACTCTCCACGCTGAGGAGAAGAGCGTTTAATAATGCATCACCCTTAAATAATGCAATGCTATAATGTGTAAAATGCACACAAACACTAATGCTTAAAATAACAGAGTGCCTGTCACACCAGCGCCCGCAGTGACGCCCAACACATGCTGCAAACAGCGCTACAAATGCTCAGAGATCCCTGCAGCCACCAGACCAGGTTACACTGAAGGCCATCACCACCTGGTTTCAAGATCAGGTTTTCCAACTCTTTCAGACTGCAGAGGCATTAAGAGGCATATTTAAAAGGGAATACAACTTCATTTTTTATGGAATCATGGAATGGTTTGGGTTGGAAGGAGCCTTTAAGATCATCTAGTTCCAAACCACGATTCCTATCCATCATGTAGAGCACCACAAGACATTTTACAGAGGCTTAGTGTCACAGCAGGAACACAGGGCCCAGGAAGGACCAACGGGTGCTCACTCCCTAGCCTTATTTCTTTACTACAAAGACAACTCTGACCAGCAAATGAGAGAAAAATGAGACATGGCTCAATACCCAATGGAAAAGGAGCCAACAGCTCAGCCACGCTTGCAGACCCCAGCTGCTGCCCAAGGCACTCACTGTGCCCCAGTGTGACCCAAGGGCTAACTGGGGCTGGTTCTCAGGGCAAAAAGCAGCACAAGCTCCCCACACAGACATCTGTATAGGTGTGACAGAGGTGACACAGGAGCTGGCAGGTCTGAGACATCACATGGTTACAAAGTCCCTATACCCCAGAGCCTGCATACAGGCAGGGGTGCACTAGCCCAGCAGTGCAGTGGGGAGCACAAGGGACTTTTTAAGGGTTTCAATCCTTGGTGCCAATTGCTGAAGCTGTATGACTCCCATCTGCACTTCCCTCTGCTGTGTCAGGGTTCAAAAGGCTTAAATCAGACAGAGATGAACACTGTGTTTTCAATCACTGCCCCTGATAGGACACACCAACCTGTCCCCAGGAGAATGTGATGTCCACTGTACTGTACATGTGCTGCAGCACACAAGGCACTTCCCTGCTGTGTCCCACCATCTCCTGACTCCTGCACTGACCCAGCTTCTCCCAATGCAGGATGCCCTTTCTCTCAAAGGAACTGTGACCTCAGCTTGAGTTGAGCCTTTTCAAACCTACATAAAATAATGCAAACAAGATGTTTCTTCTTTCTGGCATCCCCAGCATGGAGTGTTTAATCCACCAAAGAAAGCTGCTTTGTGTTTCAGCAAAAGGCTGTTTATTGTTATTTATAGGTAGAGAGGAAGTCAGACTAAATGATCACAGTTGTTCCTTCTGCCTTTATAATCCGTGACGTATAATTAAAGCACAACTTTTCAAGTCAGCATTTCCCTCCAGCATTTTGTTAATTCCATATTTAACACAAAATCTGGTATTTTAAGTTCAGGTGGTTGGACCTCAGCAACAAACCGGAGGGCAGGCGGCTGGAGCCCCATCTAGGACTCAGACCTAACCCAGCCAACCAACTGGGAGAGTCAAGAAAAAAGCATTTGCTTAATTTTCAGCACACACTTAGGCAGTTTTTCCAAGTGGAGGCATTTCCTGGAACAGGGCCCCATAGCATAGTAAATGCACCACTATGGTTTTAAGTTAGATCTGCACAATCTGATGTTTCTTAGACAACCAAACTAAGACTTTATTCTTGGAAGAAGTCAGCTTTGTCTGGAAGTTAAGAACTGAGCAAAAGGGAAGATGTGGGAACAAAATCCAGAGAAAAACAGAGCATCTTAGACTGACCAAAGTCAGGTTCAGGAGCAACACGTGACAGCACCCAAAACCCAGCTCCTGGTGAAGTCCTGAGCCCCCAACATGCTTCATGGCTAATGAGGCAGCACGGCAGGGGCAGGGACAAGGCTGCCCCTGACCCCACGCTGCTGCTCTGCCTTCGGGACTTATTCCCCAAGGAGGCAGAAAATGCTCCAAAAACTCAAACAGCTGATTTCAACACTAGCACTGATTCATCTAACCTGACAGAAAATTTGGACTCAAGGCAGCTAAGCCCATTTGTGCTAAGGATGCTAAATACATTGCAATTATACAACCGAGTTTTGTGCATACTATAACAGTTACATAAGTGCTACCACAGGTCCCTAGATCCTCCTATTGCAGGCAATTAAATCTACTTCATCCCAAAAGACTGAGAAGCAAGGAACAGGCTTGAGGGATAACCAGTTTCTACCAAGACCTCAAGAAAAAACATCACTGGGCAAAGCTGGGCAGTACAACAGCTCCAGGCAATCACCCTGTGCTTGTTATTTTCCTGCCATGGGTTAATCGGTTTCCTTGGCAGATTTCTGTGGGTTTTAATATTGCAGCATGTTTGTGCCTACGGCACTACAGAAAGGAACAATCCAAGAGAAATAAATTCCTAGCAGCTTCATTTAGAGAGTAAAAACAGATACCTGCCATCAGTTTGGAATGTAAGCCAGCAAGCCAGAATCAGAGCCTGTAATGGGGTATTTAACAGCAGCTGTGTCAGCTGAGTTGCAAACGTGGTCAATACCCACCAGTCCCTCTTCCCCCCTGCAGCCATGAGCACAGATTCAATTATTCTTTGAGAAATACTTTGTTAAATAATTAAAAAGTTACTGCATTACTTTTCCCCTTTTTTTTCCTTAAACCAGACCGATTCAATTTTGGAAGTATAAAGCCATTATAATGTGTCAGCTAGCAATTAGCTACTGTACACTGTTTATTCTTTAATATAATCTTTGAGTAGAAGGGCAATATTCTTAGAAACGCAGCATTAACTTGTTCCTCAATGACTTTAATATGGCTCTTTTCAAATTATTGCTCATAAAATCTCAGGGAAGAAAAATTTACTGACGATATCCCATCTCCTTAATTAGTTCTCTCTCTGTCTCAGCAATCCAATCGCAAGTGTAATATTTATTTAAAATAGAGCACAGAGGGCTTACCACTAAATCTGCTTTAACTGGTGATATCAAAACAAGCAGGTGAATGCAATGCCTGTTTCACAATCTGCACAGACCACGCTCACAGGCATACACAGCTTTTCAGATTTATATTTCAATAAATGCTTGCACTGAAAACATCACAAATGTTTTTATGCCACTAAGTATTTTTTTGCTATAAAATGCCTTTCTCCCTTCCTTTGCTGAATGGAAAACCCTTCCAACCCCAAAGCGTTTGGTTGTCACCATTCCTCCCCACTCACCCATCCCTTACAAAGGACTATCACCCTACCTATTTTAACCTCCCCATAGGAATAATCCCCAGAGAAGCCACCTTTTGCTCCCTCCATCCACCCTTCTCTTTCTGGATTCCTGTCTCTGCTAAAACAACAAGGGTGGAGTCACCAAAGCTCACCAAATCATTTGAACAGCTAAGCTGCTGAATTTCTTCAGCAGAAAAATTACAAGCACTTGTTTTCCACCGAATCCCAAAACACCCCACAGCATATTATCCAGCTGCTGGCAAGAGAGGCATGAGGTTCTCCCCATGACCATGGCATGGACCTCTCCAAATAAAGCCTGAAAGAGAAGTGTGACCGTTATCATTAACGGAAAGTGGTAAAGGCATATCTGCACAGCACAGAATAGCTGCTGGTAAAATTAAACCATTCAAGACCAAGAAGGGCTGAGGAAGGCCCTGTGTTATTTTTTCCATTGTGATTTTTAGTTCACCTGTTGAATTTTCTTTAGTTTTGAAGCTGCAAGTTCCATAGCAATTTTTTCCCCTGACAGTCAGGCCTAACTTAATCCAATTAAGGGTCAACACCAAGATAATACACCCAAAAACAAAGCAAATAAGGAAAAAAGGCTCCCATTAGATTTTTGCTCATGATAAAGGAATTACATTTTTCCCAAAGACAAATCAGGCTTATTGAAAATGTAAATCATTCTTTTCTATAAAGATATAAATATCTGCAGGGCTTTTTTGAGACTTTGTTGTAAGACATCTTGTTTTTACATGTACTGTGGTTAGAACAATTGAATAACAGAATGACTTACAACGTTAGATTAGTTTCTGCTTGATTGAGGATATCTTTATAATGGAAATCGGTGTGCACTTTTAACCTCGTTACAATGCTATATGTCTGATTAATGTATTAAAGTGACTCGTTCAAAACAGGCTGTTTGCAGACAGAAATGAAATTAATTCAACTTCATTACGTCTTTATTAACATCATCAAATTGAAGACTAATATTTGATTATGAGATGTGAATTCCAATAAACTGATATACAACAATTCCAAAATGAGGTGGGGGAAGCATTGGATGGAAAAAACAATGGACTAAACATTCATAATGCATTTCTGTTTATCTTAATTACTTTCCACTCACCCTGCAAGTTGTAAGCTAGGCATTTCCACAACTCACTGAAAAGATAAATATCTTGCACCAAAATCTACAGGTAGTGTTACTGAAGTTCTTTCTGGCTCCAAACAATGGGAATTGCAGGAAGAAGGCTCAGAGATATCCTTCCTGGACATTTTTCAGCATCTGCTGGGCAAGCCCTTTTGGGCCCACCTGCTCTGAGCTACTGATACCTTTTTCCTAGTCAGGGCCATTCCAGAATCACCTCATGCAGTTTCCATTGTCCTCAAGTGCCCTGTACTCCATGGATTTTGGGCTGTCCCTCGGAGACAAGACAGACAATGGATGACTTAAATACCAGCACAGGCAGCAGAGGTATTGACAGAAATACCTGCACTCTGGCTCTCTGGAGAGCAGCAGCATGAAGTTTATTTGTGCAGCGATACAGATCAATACATGCAATTCAAAAGTTAGTAAGCTTTAGAAAAACATTACTCAGAGCACATCCGTCACCCACAAATTATCCTCAGTAACCACTCAGCTCATTCATTCTCTCCAGGTCAGTGGCTGAGAGAATCATCTCTACTATTGCGAATAGCATGGAAGAGAATTGGGTGTGAAAACTGATTAGATTAAAAAAGATACACCTGCATAAAGAATTGCAAAATTCTCCAACAGCTGCCTTGCTTTTTCTTTTTAAACAGAAATAACTCCACCAAAGTAGCTGTAGGTTATGGGTGGAGCTTTCTGTAGCCAGCTTACTCCTGCTTAAACAGATCTTTGGAAAAGTAATGCAGTTAGCAGCAAACTTCACCTTCTGAAAGTATGATCCGTGCCCTCGGGGGCTTATTAGTGGGGCAACACAACAGGCAGGGATGGAAAAGGCCACCAGTTCATTTTGCAGTAGCAAAGGCAGTGGGGACCCAGCAATGAGGCATGGGTACACTGCTGCAGCAGATGGACAAAAAAAATCTGCCTCAATCATTTGTTGGGGTTTTTTTTCCCAGCTAAATGTATTTGTAGATGGCATCTTTCATGCCTGGTACCTCAAAGCCACTTTACTATAAGATGTAAAAGTGATATAATTCACAGCACCACACACAGGCAGAGAATTCAAAATGAAGCAAACCACTCATTGCAACCCAGCCCTTCATCCTCTCCAATGCAAAACAAAACACCACTGCTCCACCCAGGCAGCTCTGGGCACTATTTCTGCTTTGCAGAGGGTCCCTTTTAAGTTTCTGGTTTGTTCTTGGCTCATTCATCAGCATTGCTAATGGGAGAGATAGTTCTTTAGTTTTAAGGCAGCAACACTCACGGGGGTTACTGTCACTGGAAGTAAACTCAGCACGGTTAAGATGAAGGATGCCCGGCAAATGACCCCGGGTGGAGGTCTTAGTGGAAGCTGCAGTCACGGATAATGAGGCCAAAAGAGGGTTTAGCGTAAAAAGCACAGAGAGATGGATATTGGTGAGCACAAGTCTGGTGTTGCAAAGCTGCGGGTCTAAGCAAGGATAAAAATCTTCAGGAAAGGAAATGGGCCAGAATGAATTTTGCTAATAAAGCATCTATGTTAACAGAGGTTGCAGGAGGCTGCAGCAATCTGGGCAGCAAGTGAAGGAGCCATGTCCACAGGGCTGATACTCAGGGATTTTATCTCTCTGATAATAGAAAGATGTGTGGACAGTTTTGAGAGAGAACCCCAAAGGCAGCTCCACTACTCAGCATGCAGGGCAATGGATTTTCTGGAGAGACAGTCTGGACCAAGCTAAATAAGAATAAAGGCAGTTCATGCCATGGATATCAATTCTCTGTGGGCTCCTTTGAAGCCAGATGGGTCAACCCTGACCTGAAAGTCTCCTGTTTCTGTCACGCATCAGCTTGCAGCATCCTTCAGGTAAGCCAAATCTAAATCTCAGCAAGGATCCAGAGCATAAGGCTAGTTTAACTCTGAAGGAAGTTCAGCTGTAAAGCTCACCTGCTAATACAGTCCCTGCCCTCCCTGTTCAGAGGGGCAGCTCTTCCCCAGCCAGAACCTCTCCCACAGCTTTTGAAGCAGCAGAAGCCTCAAAACACCTGGAGGGAACTTTGTGACACTGTGATCTTTGGTTCAGACTGAAACTCATTTTCTGCTTAAATCCAATCTACTTCAAGACCTCACATTATGTCCTTGACCATTACAATTTATTACAAAATGAGACAGTTCGAAATTTCAAAGCCTAAAGCTCAGAGCCCAAAGAACAGACACCCCCACACATCCTCTCTTGCAATGCACACAGCTTGCTCTGGATGATGTGATCACCAGCTCCCTCCTCTCCTACATCCCAAAGCCTTCCAGGTCCAGCTGCCCAAGCTGGTTGTGATAGGAGCCAGGAAAAAGAAGAGGGATGAGAAAAAAAGATGCTGCTCTGTGCAGTGAAGAATGCTGCAAAACATTGCAAAGCTGTGTACTCCCATTTTCATCTGCTAAGACCAGATCCTGCACCACTAGCTCTGTGAGCTCTTGGTACTGATGTCAGGGCATCTCAAAATCAAGTATCTTTTTAAATGGTCAGGAGCCAATTGCAAAACAAATTAGCTCCTCCACTAAAACAAGGAACAGGCGAAGCCACAGGACATGTAGGCAGCTACACAGAACCAGTAACTCATCTTTAGGTTTGTTCTGACTTCAGCTTGGAAAAAAATGCAAGACATCCCATCACATGCAACCTGCGTGCATCTCACTTGCACTGCAGCCAACATATGACCCGAAATGAGATCAAGGCAGGCTCAGTGGGTGCTGTATGATATTCCCTCCTATAAAATGCAGCAGCCTTAAAAAGCTCTTTTTAGGCTGCAAGAGTAGTGGGGATGAAGTTGCCACAAGCTGAGAGATCTGCCTCAGACTGAAGTCGATGAGCAGATTCATGTGAGCTTCAGTACAAAGTTGGGCCGGACATCAAACGTGCTGTCAAAGGATGCTCCATGTGCTGCTGTGTGTGCATGCAGGGAGGAAGGGACACTGTCAGCAGCTACCTTCTACTTTTAATTTAAAAAAAAAAAAGCATCACTTCAATTTCCCTTGAAATGGCACAACATGCCAGAGGCTAGAAGACGTCCAGTTCAAAGGACACAGGGAGAGCAAAAAAGGAGAATACAACATAAAAGTTTACAAATTGAAACAAAATCAAATGCTGTTTTTAAATCACACTTGTGCTGATGTTCAATGGCATCTCCTCTGGCTTTGCAGTGATGGGTTTGAGCTTCGCTGGCCATTGCTTCCACCCAGCAGCTCTGCATAGCCCCACACACATGGTCAGCTTCATCTGGACCCAATTCAGTGACAAACTGAGTCAAAGCCTCACCATGCCACCAGGGCAAGCAGAGGGCAGGCCAGTGTGCCACTTTGCCCACACTGGACCCCAACAGAAAAGGGGTAGGGCTGACCAAAGACTATGACAGCATGCTCCCTGTGTACTCCAGAGGCAAAGTCCTTGTTGGCAGTGAATTAATTAATTGTGACACCAATGGCCTCCCTCCCCTGGCCAGACAAGGGGTAAAGCTTTCACTGGCAATGACCTGAGTCTCACTCCCCTAGAGAGGCAAGTGATGGTCAAGAGCATTCATGCCAAAGTCCCTTCCAAAAATGATATGCAGACCCTTAATTTCTTACTGCTAAACCAGAGATTAAAGTCCAGTAGCAGCATGCCAAAGTAGCTGAATCAAAATTGTTGATTCTGGGTTACCAAAGTGCAGGCATGAATCATTTTTGCCCTTACTCTTTCAGCACCAGCCAAGCCACCAACAACATGGGAATTCCTAGCTCAAAGTCAACACCTTGAAGTTCAGCACCTTGCCATATGCTTCCTCAGGTATCAGAAAGTCTTTGCTACCTGAAACCTCTTCAGGCAACTAATCATAGTACTCCCAAGGTCTTTTCACAGGAATGGGAATGCTGCTGATACTGCCCTTGGTAATAAGGTTTATTTTCACCCTGCAGGGGAAACAGATGCTTACTTTACCACGCCTTATCAGGCACCTTACACTGCCTATCACAAAATGGATAACAAAAATACATTATACACACACCTTGGAATAGCTACAAGGGGGTCTGAGATCACTGAAAACCAAAACCTCACCTGTACTTCCAGCTTTAAGTGAAAAATGGAGCTAGCTACCAGTGAGCATTAGAGAATAGCCTGAAGATTAAACTTTGCCAATAAAGAGCCTGAAAATACAGAGGCTGTACATCCAGCTGACTATCCCAGGAGTGATGCCAACAGAAAGCAACCCACATTAAAAGCACAAAGAAACCGATCTCTGCATCTCAAAGGGAAGGACTTCGCGAACACCTCTGTAATTTCAAAGCTTTCCTCACAAGTCTCTTGCCAGCTCTAGCACAGAAAGAAAGATCCATTAGCAGACAGAAAAACTCACTGGAGCTCCCTGCGGCTGCAACCCACCAAGGAAAGCGGCTTCCAGCAAGTCACCAGGTGAGACGGCTCCAAAAGCAGATTCCAGAGAAAACAGCCCTGGCATTGCCATGCTGACAAATGCACTAAATCACTACATGTGGCAACAGATGATATTTTCATCACTGCATGTCAAAAGTCCCTTTATTTACATGTTTTTGATTTTCCTCTCTGTGTATCTGCTGGCAGTGCTAATCTGTACCTCAACTGCAGCAGAGCTGCTCCTCTTTGTGGTGCTACAACCAACCCAAGAACCTGGTTATCTTTACAGCATGCTTACAGACTCCCTGACAGGATTCCCTAAAAATCTAGGGCAAACAAGGGTACACAGCTTGCCTGACTCTGTTCCTGCCTGGGGCTCCCCTGGCAGCTTCCCAAGGCCAGCATCAGAGCTGGGTTCACACCAGGCACTCTACCTGAGCCAAGTGAGGTGAGCACTCCAGCTTTGGGATAACACCAAACCCAGACTGCACTGTGGCATCACCTTCACAGCGTGGGTGAATAACCTAGTTAACCCAGATCTCTGCAATTTTTTAAAGGTGTTTGCAGGGAAGTAAAACAGCAGGGATCCTCTCACAGGACACACACTCTGGGAATGGCATGCTGTTCTGTACAGCACTGGCACCCTTCCTCTAACCTACTCCCCACCTCAGCACAGGTGTATGTGAGTGGTTGAAAAAAGGTCTGGTTAATTTTGCAATTTAGTAAGATTTTCTAGAAACTCAGCCATCAGTTCTGAGTGAAAAAAAAAAGCTTTGCTGAGCTCCCTGCTCTTTTCTTTCTAGGCAGTGCTCTGCCTAGAACTGCAGAGGGAGCAGCCTAGGCTGGGCTGCTCTCTCTCAGCCCCTGTCCCTGTCTCCCTCCCAAAGGATGCAGATGCTCAGGCTGGGACTCACCTGCCTGACAAGCCTGGACTAATATCATGATTTTTTGGTGGTGGGTTCCTGGTGTTTTTCATAATGTACTTTTTCTATGAAACTTTTAAGACTAATATGGTATTCCTTTGCAACCTTTTCACATTCCCAGATTTTGTCATGTTAGAGACACATCAGCTGCACAGTGTCTTCTGTGCCCAACCCTAATTACACAAACACATAAGGGTCCTACCAAGCAGGGAATCCCGCTGTGCAAGGCAGGGATTGGCGCCTGCAGCTCCACATCTAGACAGTGAGGCACCACATGACAGCCAAAGGGCAGAAAAAGTCCTGATGCCACCATCCAAAGAGTTGGGAGGGGACATGTGCCCTGCTGGGCACACAGGAGCAGCCAAAATCCACGTCCCTTCTCTGACAACTCACACCTACAGTGCATCCTCCTTCTCACGTGCAATCCATGGCTACAGCCTCACCCCAAGACACCCCCACCTTTTTTGGTTTATGTCTCACCATGCTGTGAGTTGCCTGTTGTTTCCCACTCTCTTGGAATGGATACAAAACCCTGATGATTTATGGGGTGGAAAAAAGCATTAAGAAAAATATTTACATAGATAAATTAATATCTGTGTCAAATCAACAGCCTGCACATCTCAACCTTGCAACCTTTCAAAATAATTTTACAGTGCTGGCTTAAGATAGGGAACTCTATGTTTGCAGTGGATAAAATTGGTCACACTCGAACAGTTGCAATCAAGGGCTCAATGGACAAGTGGAGATCAGTGACAAGGGCCACTCCTCACAGGTTGGCACTGGGACTGGCAATTTTTAACATCTTGGACAGTGACATGGACAGTGGGATCAGGTGCACCGTCAGTAAGTTTGTCAGTGGCACTGAGTTGAGTCGCACAACTGACACACTGGAGGGAAAGGAATGCCATCTAGAGGGACCTGGACAGGCTTGAGGTGGGTCCCGCACACAAATCAGAGCAATCTCAAGCAAAAATACAGGCTAGCCAGAGAATGTATTGAAAGCAGCCCTGAAGAGAAAGACCTGGGGGTGTTGGTGAATGAGAAGCTCTACCTGACCTGACAATGTGCGTTTGCAGCCCAAAAACCCAACTGTGTCCTGGGTTGCATCACCAGCAGCATGGCCAGCAAAGAAGGTGATTCTGCCCCTCTGCTCCACTCTGGTGAGACCCACCTGGAGCACTGCATCCAGTTCTGGGGCTCCCCAAGATAAGAGGGAAGTGGATGTGTTGGAGAGAGGGTGAAAAAGGAGATCAGAGCTCTGGAGGACCTCTGCTGTGGAGACAGGCTGAGAGAGTTGGGGTTGTTCAATCTGGAGAAGGCTCTGGGGAGACCTTACTGCACCTTCCAGTACCTAAAGGGGTTACAAGAGAGCTGGAAAGGGACTTGTGATAAAGGCATGGAGATAGGGCAAGAAGAAAAGGCTTCAAACTGAGAGAGAGCAGGTTTAGATTAGATATCAGGAAGACATTTTTGACTCTGAGGGTGGTGAGGCACTGGCACAGTTTGCCTTGAGAAGCTATGGATGCCTCATCTCTGGAAGTGTTCATGGACAGACTGGACATGCCTTTGAGCAGCCTAGTGTAGAGAAAGGTGTCCCTATCCATGGCAAGGAGTGTTGGGACTTGATAATCTTTAAGGTCTGTTCCAACCTAAACCATTCTATGATTGTAACTCCAGAGGAGATCAACTATTAGCTATGTAAGAGACAGATTGTTTCTCCTGTAATTCCAACAATGTGAAAGCATTAACTTTTAGAAGTGCTGGGGTTGAATATTTTATTAAGCTTATTTGTACTGAGTCTCTCCCAGTTGTCTTGGTATGTGGTAAAAAGCACAAACAGACTGACTAAAATTGCTCTTCCCTACACTTATGATTAAAATATCTACAAGAGGTGGACACACTAGGCAGATTTTCAACCAGGGAAAAAGCGGAAGATTGGAAAATTAATATAGATATAGCCCTAGACAGCAAATTTTTTCCCAATGTGCCCCGAGAGTCAGCCTCCTTGATAAAGTACTTTAATAGCATGTTTTAGGGGTGAAGTTTTTAAACAGACAAATTGTAGAAATAATAAAGCCCTAACACACGTTACTGCTGACAAATTAGCTATTAAAGCAAGGCTTGGGATGGGAACAGTTTACTGCCGTATTACTGAATTCACTCTTCTGCAATGCTGTTTACAGACCAGGAACGGCACACAGGCTCTCATTTAAATGCATGCCTGGAGGCACACAGTTCCCCAAAGCAGATTCACAGCAGTATGACTTCCTCATTCTGGGAACTGCAGAGCTGCTCAGAAGTCTACCTGGAGGCTCTGCAACACCTCTGGAGCTCAGGTTCATGTGGTTTTTGTAGCCAGGTCTGTTGCAAGCTATAAAAGGGTCCAGGTCTTCATGTGAATGCTCATACCCAGCCTAGGGATGGGTGGCCAGGGAGAATGAGGAACAACCATGTGGTGAAAGGATGCCCAGTCAGGTAACACATCCAAGGATCTGAAACACAAGGAGGAAAAACTACTGCTGCAGAAATGCCACCAATGCTGTGAAAAACAAAAGAAGCTCAAAGGACAGGCAAGGGCAATTACTCAGGCTATAATCACTGTGGGCATGGAAGATAAGTTTTCCATAATTCCAGGGGATTTTAATGACAATTAAATAACCTATCATTATTTTTAATATCATACAGGTGTGAAGAATTTTGTCTAGAGAAGCAGTGGTGGCCAAGGTCAGTAATAAAAGAGGTCAATATGGGAAGGCAGCCCAAAACTAAAACTCCACATCTTCATAGACAATCCCTGTGGCATTTCATACCACAGTGTCTAAAAACAATCATATTTACAGGATAACAGTAAAGAGTTTGCTTCAGGGTATATTCTTTGAAACTCAATATGTGTTGATAAGTTTAACCAAGAAATTTTCATTTTAGCACACCTAAATACAAAAGTTGTATTCTATCAGTTACAGAGTGATATCTTACACAGATATTTACCCCAGATTATCTCAGATGCATCTCAGGTATCAGAGTCAGGCCATCTGCAGTATTGTAATTAAGACTGTCAGAGCTTCCATTACTGCCTTATTTCTCCACTGAACAGTTGAACATTCATTCGTAAAAAAAAAAATCGCTCTGGGCTCAGATATGACATAAGAACCTTAGCTGAGCAACATCAGTGTTCCAAAAACAAACTTCAAAAACCCAGTGGCCATTCTCTTTCAGTGAAAATTGCCAGGCAACCAGCTTGCATGGCTCAGATTTTTCCTCTGCACTCCTGTAACTCAAAAACGTCTCTAGAGCAAATAAAAGAATCACTCAAGTATTAAATAATCAAGAGGAGTTATGTTTAAGTAAGTACCTAACTACATATGGCACTAATGAATTCAAACAGCTCTATCAAGTACGAAAGCACTGAATGGTTTAGCAATGTCCACTAATTTTTTATTGCAAAGGAAGTCAATGTATGTTCTGGTTTGGCAGAGGACAGGCACATTGCAGCTTTAGTGCTTTGGCTTGTGTTGACTTTAGTGGCGCTTCAACTACTCATCCTCCCAGAGACACACTCTCTGTAGACAGATCAAGGCATCAATATTCAATAATATAAGTGACAGTCACATTCATTAACTGTATACATGGATGTCTTCAAGAAAAAGTGCATCTTTGTTGTTGTGCCAATAAAAGGAGGACATGGGAGGACAAGCACTGATCCTTTTAGGATCGCACCGCAGTGCACATGTTATCTGTGCTCATGAAACCTGGCACACACCCCACAGGGGCAATGTTTCTGTTCTGCCTTAGCACCTACAAGTTTTGCTGGTGCAAAACACATCAGATACTTTTGTTCAAAGCTGAATATGTCAGCTAATCTTGTGAGATCAAATAGGCTCACACTACAAGTAGAAATAAGTTTTGTTTCTTACTGCCTTGGAAATGCCAGCTGGGCTTAGTGGTGAGGTGGATTTTTTCTCATTATCACCTGTAACACAAATTCTCCATCTCACCTGACCTCAAGCTAAACCTACACTTACATCTCTGCTTTGCTGTTTCAGAGAGGGTTGCCAGGTTTTGATAGAAGGAAGAAGAACCTGCCCTGGCCCTATGGCAGCAGAGCTGCTGCTCGTGGACCATCAGCTGGAAGACCCCTGCACAAGAAGTGCTTGGCAGGCTACTATAAAACTGGGATTTTCTGCAGAAAGGGCCTAAGGTAGGTCGAAAGCCAGTGTCCCCTGGAGCCTAAAATACGGCCCATGAGTCCTGCCAGGACCACTCTGCCCAAGTGACCAACACCCAGAGCAGCCCAGCCACTGCCTCCTCCTGGTCACTGCAACACAAGAGTAATCCAGCTGACTGTGATTTGTTCCCTAAATCCCTTCTAAGCAAAGCAGAGAGCTCGTTCCATGTGTGCCAAACTACCCAGGTGGTGTGAAACCACATAAGTGCCACCCCACTCTTTCACAGCCTGCATAAGTGTGGTGGCATGTCTTGGGCAGTCACTGAGCAGAGATGGCGCAGAAAACGGCACAGCAGAGTGCTGCTGGCTGAGTGCCACATAGCTCAAAATCCATAAGCTGATACATTTCCACGGTCCCAAAAAAAAAAAAATGAGTTACTCACGGTGCAAGTAGTACAGTGACCTACATAAACACAGTTCTTTTGTAAACAGGAGTCAAGAATGGCAGGAACAAGCAGCTAACAAGGAAACTGTGTCAGATTTTAATCATCGTTGGCTTTAAGCAAACTATTACAACACTCCTGCACCTTTGCCCCATTCCCAACTCTACCCTACCTACAGGGAGCAGCTCAATTGTGTCTTAAGAAAAATCTCTGCAGAACAAGCATCGCATTACCACAGTACATTTGTCCTTGGTGTTCAAACAGAGTAGCAAGATTTGCAGAACAAGAAAGCCTCAGTTTCTCAGGAGGCTCAGAAATTCACAATGTTTTTTTGAAGAGTCAAGTCACTTCTGATAAATAAGAAATTATCTCATCCATACAATTAAATGCAGTCCAAAGCTGGAATGAATTACCAAAAGATGGAGAATAAGATTTGCTTTGGTAAATCAGGGAATGCAACAACAGATGCCTCTGCTTGGCATCTATTTGGAAGGATATTTCAGTGATGGTAAGGGAGGCAGGGGCCACCTGAAGAGCAGGACCACTATCACAGCTACGCAAAGTAAGCAGAGCACTCAGGAAGAACTGAAGATGTTGGGACATCTCAGCTCCCAACCTCACACCCCAGCTACAAAGCTGATGCCAGGGTGAGTCCAGACCCTTCTGCTCTGACCAACAACAGGAAAAGCCCTTAACTGAAACCCAGGCTCTGAAAACAGCAGTTTCAAATGCTACCAGAAGTTTTTTTAAAAAAAAGAATGGGAGGGAAGGAGCTGGTAATTGGAACATTTGGGGTTTGTTGGCTGGAAAAAAGGGACAGGTTGGTTTTAACATGTAGAGTTCATGGTATATGAGCCCTGCCACAGCAGATCAGGGAACTACAGGGATCTACTCACAGTTGTCAAGAGCTTTCCTTGGTTCCTCTGCACGTGGACGATCGCATCCCGCACCAAGGAGAACAGGTTCAGGAGCACATGCTCCATGTCATAGATGCCGTGCATGCCCTTGGTCAGCCCCTCCAGAGACCCGATGTACTCTCTCCAGTGGTTATGGATCTCCAGGACACCCGCCAGGCAGCCCTGCATCACCACGCCGCAGTAGCTGGCACAGGGCTTGGCCAGGAGCAGCCCCTGGCAGTGCGAGCAGTACCACATCTTCAGCAGTGCCCGCCCGCAGTCCTTGCTGAATTTTAGGTGGTCAGTAGTGTTTATCACCTCAATCCCCAGGTTCAGCGCCTGTAGGAAGACCCTCGTGGCCTGCAGTGACTTGGACACCTGCGTCATCATCATCTTCGGGTAGTTACCAAAGACTTTGAGGTCCCTCCTGGCCACCCGCAGGCATTCGGTCATTTCCACAGAGGGATCAGAGGAGCCGGGGTTCAGCAAGTGAGAGTAAACCAAAGGGAATAAACTGTCAAAAAATTCATTTATCATGTCATTAACACTGATGTCAGAGCCCAATATGTACAGCGAGATATCAGTAAAAAGTTCTCCAACAAATTTAAGAGCTCTGGGCCCCATGCTCTTGTAGTGGGTCCTAAACATGCTGTTGGTGAAGTTTCTTGCGTGTCGTACTACAATTTCAAAGGCTTCTGCAAAACAGAACAAAAAAAAAAGTGTTACTAAGAGACAATGAGCTCAGAAACCAGGAGGATAATTTTCTACCACATCCCTGCTGCCAGGCCTGGCCCCATCCTGCCTGCCTTGGGTCAAACACCTGCTGGCAGCTGTGCCTGCTGCAAAACTTACCAGCATCAGCGATTTTCAGGGGAAATGCATAAATTCTTTAAACAGAAACTACATTTCAAAGTGGCAAAAAAACTATGATCTAGTTAACATTTCAGCTTTTAAAGAAAATATTGATTCAAGAAAAGGGCTAGACTGCAATTTCTTTCTCTCCCCCTTTCATATTGATTTGAAATTAACAGGAATTCTATCTCCAGACTTAATTTAAGGCAGAGATAAATGTTTGACAAGCTATACAGTGTTTAAAATCAGGAAACAGTAAATGCTGACATTCCATTATGAAAAGCAAAATATTTATAGGAGCTTAATCACAGAGGATAGTCCAACTCGACCCTCAGCACTAAGTGTCCTCAAAGCCATTGGAAAAGCCCCCACAGTGCTACAGTTTTCCCAAATGCACCAGGCTCACTTCAGTTGCAGATCCAGCATTCAGTCTGTCCTGGATGAGAGATGCTCCATGGTCCAAAGCAATGCTGAGAGCAGGTGATGCCATGTCCACCTGTGGGTGCCCACCCAGGACCACCCACACACACATCAGGTTGTGCCAAACTGTCCTATCAAACTCAAGTTTTAGACGGAGACTGTCATTCTGTTAGGAAAAAAAATGGTGCATTTTTCGGTTTTCATCTTCAAAGACTGAAGGACTTTCTGCCCACATCTCCCCCATGAGGTGAGCAGGAGAGGCACCAGCAGCACAGTCATTGCACAGTTATTCCCTTAACTACAGCCCTCCTCACCAAGAGGCTTCCAAAATATCCATACCTCGCTATGTAATGACAACATACCTACATACACACACACCAGTTAGCATGCTAAAGCATTAGAAGGGCAGGCCATCAGTGTGAACTAAAGTCTTTTTCTTTGGCCAACTCTCTCTATCAGCCTGTGTCCCACCCTCCAGGGTACTATTCATAAAATGCTAAAAATAATGAACAGCCTCTCAGTTCACAGGTCACTGACACCCCACAATGTAACTGCTCTCAACTGTGTCACTCTGGAAACGCACATCCAGGCTCAATTTGCATGAAAATTATTCATGCTCGATAATTAAAAGGAACGTTTAATTTTTAAAGCCTAAGTGTTATTTTGCCCATTTTTTAAGGCTGGGATGCAGCTGAGCGTGGCCTGACACATCTCCACAGGGGTTCAGTATCAACACCACCTCAAGTAATGTCAGGCCTCGCTGCTCGCCCTGCATAACCTCTCACCTTACTCAAGAGCTTTTAAGACCATCATATCTCCAGGACTTACAGCTCTTTCTTCCAAGGTGCATTCTGTGCAGGAATGCCTGATGGGACAGGGACCAGGTGCTGCTCACTGCCCCTCACTGCAGCATGCAGAAAGCTGTGATGTAAGCAGAGACTAAAGTAGGAATCACTGATACACTTCTGCAAACACTGTCTCCATCCCATCTGGTGCCTGCACACATCCCAGGCATGCTGCTGAAGCATTTTGTCCACAACTCCCAACATTCACACCAGGACTGTCCTGGCAAGCCCAGAACAACCATCTGCATTCCCAGGCAACAGCAATCCTTCCTAACAGCACAGACTGAGGGATGCAGCGGTGCAAGGACACAGAGCCCCTCTCTCCACACCTTCTTCTCCATAACAGCCAGCATCCTGCTTCTCACCCCCTTACAGAGGATGGTAAAGCTTTCCAGTGACAATGGCAACTCTGACACAGAGTGGGCTGCGCAAGCAGAGCAAATTCTGGTTGCACTGTTATTAAAAGTTTTAAAACAAAAACATCTCTTTAAAGAGGGCACATGGATTACATAACTTTTTTTTCCCCCTTCTTTATCATCAAGAGCACCAGAACAGCTTTTTCCTCAAAGAGCACAAAGAACTTTTTGGATCAGTGTTTTTTTGACAGCACTGGAGACGGTGCCAGGATTCTCATGCTGTGCCTCACTATTCACCTTTAACCTCTTCTCAGTTAGTTTCCTCAGAAAAAATCATCCCTTTTCCCTTTTCTCACTCCTCTGTGCTTTTCCAGTTATCATCAGAGCCAAAAGACTCTTTGCTGATTAGAAAAATATTCCAAGCTCCTATGCAAACCTCCTATGGCGAGAAATGCTTCAGAAAGGAATGGAGAACAGTGGCGTATCAGCAGAGCATGCACACACAGTCCCACTGCTTTAAAGGTCATGACATGCACATAATTTTTCTCATAATAACTGGCTGAGAGTATCTATTTTATGTGCCTTGAAGCTTTTGCATATATCCATTAGAAAGCACAACAGGGTCTATAAAAGCATATGGAGACTCCTGCTGCCCTATTAATAGATGTAAAAAATAATAAAACTTTGTAAAAAAGGAGTCTTACACATCCAAAATCTCTCCCACCCAACTCCCATAGTAGATGCTTATTCTGAAATATTCCTCACCAAGCAGTGGCTGCAGGAACATTAAATCCCCAGCTGCCAGCAGCTGCAGTGACCCACAGCCAGGCTCTGAGCACTTCAAAGAGGAGGAAACTTTGCAGGTCAGCCCCCCTGTACTCCCATGAGGGAGCCTCGCAAGGAAGCAGAGGGGATGCTGCATTACAGAAGCAACACGGGCTTCTGATCCCCCATAAAAATCCCACAGCCTGGATTTGCTGCTGGTAAAATCTGCCCTGCTATAACACAGCATTATTAAAACTCCCATTGCTGGAGGATAATTCAGTCTTTTCTTTCTTCTTCTTCTTTACTTTTTATTTCAAAAGCTGCCATTGAAGGCAGTCAGTTTGCAGATCTGGCTGAAGCGGAGTGAATACCCTAACAAAACAAAGCATCAGACTTGCTCCCAACTTCAGGAAGCAAAGGTACTGCACAGCTGAGCAGAACTCACACAGCACAGAATAAAAAGTGTTCCTGTAAACACAGTGGCAGCATAAGAAGGGCTCAGAAGAATCTCCATCCTTAACTGGATGCAGGGGTAAGCATAGTGACAAGGGACTATGCTACGCAAAGGACAAGGAAAAGTCAGATGTACTTAATGCCTTTGTGGCTTCAGTCTTTAATAGTAAGATCACGTGTTTTTCAGGTACCTGGCCCTCTGAGCCAAGACAGGGATGGGTAATAGAATGAAGACCCCACAACCTAGGAGGAAATGGTCAGGGACCTGCTACACCACCTCAGTCAAGGACAGTTTAATAGGGCTCCCAAAGGATGCATGAAACAGCTGAAACAGACTCTAGATCACAGGTATCAGGCACCAGTTGAAAAGCATGGGTTGTTCCTTATTTTTCAGGCAGGACTCTTGCCAAAGCACCTAAAGAGGAATTGCTGCCCGATTTCAGCAGCTAGAAGGGAAGGACTAAGCTCCATTCAAAGTGTAAAAGCTTCCCAGAACACAGCCCAGGGAGAGCTGCATGGCCACTGCGAACAGGCAATTAAAGAAAATAAATTGTAAAAGAGCATAATAGTGCCCTGAGTGGGGATTACTGGCGGGAGAAGGAAATCACTGCCTTCTCAGCTCAGATAATAAGAGTCTGCTGCTTAGTAAAAATGCCAGCTTTCCTGAGAAAGCACGTTCACTCCTAAGCTGCAGCAACTTCAAAGGGGTCAATGGCGGGGCCAGAGGAGCTCCGGATTAACCTACTGCTGCCCCAGGCTGCAGGAGGCTCCAGCCACGTCTGCCACTTGATGGGTTTATTTAAGAGATTATGTGATGCAGTTGCCTGAACTGCCAGGAGCCAACATGAGAGACCCCAGCAAGCCATTCCCATACAGCATCCCACTGGAGAGGCAGACAAAATCTGATGGCAGCCATAGAGCTTGGGCAGCTACAGACATGGAACCTGCAGGACTGAGCTCAGCAAGTGCAGCTTCTGATGCAGCTGAAAGTGTTTGGAAAGGTGCTGCTGCCAGGAACAGGGAGGTCTATTGCCGCTCTGCCTCCCATATCAGTTCACCAAAAACCAGCACCACAGCAGCCACCCTTGCAGCCACGTGGAACCATCTCCCCCCACCACTGCAGCCACTGGGAGAAGGTGTGAGCTGGCACAGAGCAGGGAGGAGGGGCCAGCAGGATGCACCATGGTGGTCACGCACCATGACATGCCACAACTCTCATTATGGCTGCTCTCACTTCCTTTCAGGAGCTGAGCTCCCAACTCCCATTTGCACCTTTGCAAATGACTGCTTAAAAACTTGTCTTCCCACACTTAAGGTCTTATCCTGACCATCTTCACAGTGAAGGAACTACAATATGTTTGTTATTCCACTACCAAGATCCAGTAACAGCAAGACTGTTTTACTTTTTGAGAGACAAGTAGGCAAGTAATCCTAGGCAAGGTCACATTGTCACCGTTGTGTTCCTACCCTCCATAAAAGCTTTAGGGCCATCTCCTCCAAGATTGTGGCAGAGTGGTGAATCCTCATGCACTATCCCATACTGTAAAACAAACAACAAACTGATTTGTGTGCAGCAGAAACCTCCCTTGAGCTCAACATGGATCACTGGCATTCAGCTGAATTTCTCTTTGCAGATGATGATACATTTTGTGATTCACTGCACCTTTCCCAGGATGCTGCTGCTTAGAAGCACCCCAGGCTACAGGCTGCAAACATGGCATGCAGCAATTCCCTGTTTTGTACATGGGACCATTTTCAAATCTCACCAGCTCCACGTCGCAAAATGCACTTTAATGCCTTTTAGGAGTGAATGTGCCCCTTCTCCCACAATGAATCCCATCTATGGCTTCAATGCACCAGGGAAGCAAGTGGCCCAGCCCCTGCAGCTCAGTGGAGCTGCTGCAGTCCCTCTTTCAGGCTTCAGTGGCTCTCCTCATGTCCCTGGGTTTGCACCCCAGACCCTGTCCTAGGGGGTCCTGCTCACAGGGCCTGACACCAAACTCTCTGCACGAGGCACAGTAAGAACTGCAGGGGTCAGAGAGCCTCCAGTCTGGTCAGACTTCACCTGCCAAGCTGTCTTGCCTCTTCCTGCCCTCTGGCACTTCACTGCTGACAGCAAAACCCCTCCCTTCACTTCTCAGGACACAGATCATACCAGGAGAGAACTAGACACTAGAATCCCTCAGACCACGAGAATCATTTTCATCCTGAGGCAAAAACATGGGTGTCCAGGCAGGATGGTGGAAAATTCATCAGTTAATTAATCTGTTCCTAATGTAATCGCTGCAACCCCTTTAGGCCCAGGGTCACAAACCTTTGAAAGTCCCATATATCTAAAAGCCAAAAAAGTTCAGCCCCTCAAAAACACCACCAGTGTTCATGGATTGGAATTTAAAGGTTTATCAAGGAAATGCTAAAAGTTGGGGGGGTTGTAAGCTCAACCAAATATTATCTGACCTGGCAATTGCCATGGTACTGCTTGGAAGTGGCAAAAGGAGCCAGAGGCATCCACATGTGAGTGAGCTGTAAAAGGAAACACTTCTTTAGTATCTCAAATGAATCAGACAGCTTCAGACCCATCACAACAGCCTGTGTTCCCAAAACAACAGAGCTCACCAAGAGAGGAACAACTGTTTGCAATAACAGCCTGGCTGCCACAGGCACTACTGGTGAGATGAACCCCAAGTCATTTTTCAAACAGCAGGTAATATTTGTTTACCAACTTGGAAAAGGTTGGCAATATATTGAGCAGAAAGGAAACAAAATCTAAGAGAATTTCCCCTGGCAGCAATAAGAGCAGCCTCCAGATTTGTTCCGTTATGATTTACACTACACTGCAAGTTTTTAACAACATTATCTGGAGACAAAAGCTCTTCTAAGCAGCATAATTACTTTTGTCTGTGGCATTACAAAACCCATCAGATGGTGCCACTGCTGCTCTTACAGGGTTTGTTTTTTGGAGTACATTTGGGTTTAAAGCTTAGGAAATGCTTTTTTTCCAACTATGACACAGCCTTTTGGATTGCTTTTACAATATTGTCACCATAAAAATTATGGCCTCAAGCTCGCAAGCTTATGAGATTAGCTTCAAAGCATTAGGAATAAAAATTAGAACAATTCAGTTATTCCATCTCCTAAATTTTAAGCCACCAAGATTTGCACTTTATACCTTTGCTCTGTCGCCATCAGACCAAGAAAGTAAAGGTCTCAGTCCAGCCTTTAAATGAGAGAGGGCTCCTTCCAGCTTCATGCCCACTCCTTCACTCCCACAAGAGCCAAGTTACAAGTTTCCAAGCCAGTGTTGCTCACCAGCCAAAGCCAAATCACTATGCTCTTGTCAGAAAAGCATCTCCTCCTAATTATCAGTTTCTATCAAAACACCAAGCTCCAAAGCCATTTATTTTTAATTGTTCAGCTTATCTAACTACCCTGGCAGTTTGAAATACATTCCCTGAAGTTTCTAATAAAAATACTGTATGATAACATCTCATTATACCCTCTCAAACTGCCCTGAAAATTTGCTCCTGTTACAGTCTAGGTAACAGTCTGCTGTTAGACAATTAGTCACACTGTGGTTCACCCATTTAATATTTACATCCTGCACACAAAAACTTTGTTAATGCAGACAGCAGAGCACACCAACACAAGCTGCTACAAGCCCAGAAGTGAGGAGACAAGAAACCCTTGTGCCCACAGCTCCCCATCTCCAACCAGCCGCTCACTCGGAGGGAGTTCAGCGCAGAGCTCTGTTCCCTGCATCAGCATCCGCATCTCATGACAGCAAAAGACAGGCTTCGGGATGCTGGAGGGACCACAGAAAAGCAGTGGTTCTTTGAGAGGCAGCAGGATGCCTTGAGAGATCCCTGGAGACCCTTGGGAGTACCCATTTCAACACAAGAAACAAACACTAAGTAAAAATTTAAAAGAACTTCACACCAAACCCCTCATGGGAATGATGCTGCAGTAAAATCTTTCCTGGGGCTTTGTGCTTGAACACGTGGCTTTGGTGCTTTTATTAAGTATGAGTTGCATACCCATTGTATAATTTGTTTTCCCGAGTATCAAGAAAGATAATGCCTTGTGCCTTGACAGATGTGTGAACACTTAACAGATTCCTGAAAATTTAATAAAGACAAAGTTAAAAATGCAAACAGTCAGGGCTGGCACAAGTGCTGGATGAACACAATTCTTTATCAGAATCAAAGGGAGGAGTAAGGGCCCAGGGAAGCAGGCTCAAACCAAGACCCGGGAGCACAAATAGGAAAAGTGGAGACAGAGGGATGTAAGAGGCTTCTGCAGCAAATAAAGCAGCTCTGTTGTGCTGGTAACCTGTCAGACCAAAGATAAATCTCTCTCCATGCACCCCAGGCCTCCATCCTGGTGTTGAAGCCCACATAAGGGCTGGAGTTTGAATTTAGGCTTCTCTCCATCACTGGACACCAGTTTAGGGATGCAATGTGCAGCAGGACCCCTGGGAAGAGGCAAGGCCAAGCCAAATGCAGGACTGCCCAAGGATGGAGGGAACCATTTGGCTTGAAGAGCATCAAGCTCTGCCCCCAGCATTTGTGTAGGGTAAAGGGTGCTCCTGCAGAAGGGACTTCCTGGTGTTTTTTTATCCTTGCCCAGAGCTCTCCAAGAAGCTGGGACTTTGCAACAGAGGAAGCAGGAAACAAACTGCTGCTCCAGAAGGCAGAGACCACTGGGATGAGAGCAGTCCCACCAAACCCAGCCCTGTGGGAAGGCAGTGGGAGAGCCCAGGGACAACGAACGAGGGGTGCACTTTCAGACACACACAGAAATATGTACACTCCAAACACTTCATATTTTCCTCTTACCCTCTAAAGGGGAAATGTTAATTAACCCAATCCCACAGAACAGAAAGTAAATCACTGAAAACCACACCACCAGGCACTTCTTTTACATTAGAATTACGTCAATAATATACCCAGAACTAATGTCATATCACTGGGGAACTTTCACCTTCCCCATTTTTTTAATCACAAATATGTACATTCTTTGCTTCTAGTCTCTCTTACCTCTCCAATTTGCTGCAGAGAAGACAGGTCTCCACTCAGAACTCTTATTTCAAGCCAACTGCTCAGCCAGGGAGCACAGCCCAGCACAGCAGGAATACCTTCAAAAACCCTGGGAAAAGGGCATCTCTGCCCTGTGTAACTGAGCAGACAAAGATATCACAGACCCAGGCATTTTTCCATTGCATCTGGGATTGTTTGGGTTTAATTTTTAAACACAGAGTGCATTCCAAAAAAAAGAGAGGAAACACAAAAAAGCCAGCACTTGGTCATCCACCCAAGAATATTTTACTAATTGGAGAATCCAACATCCACCCAACAGGGTTATAAAGATATCAAAAAAGCAGCATGCCTCTTAAAAGATGAATGATGAGCCATGTATCAAGCAGAGGGTAAGTGATTCCATGCACTCCCACCCAAAGTTACAAGCCAAGCATTTCTTTAAGACCAGGACACCAGTTTGTGTAGTTCCTTCATTTATTCTAAACTAAAAGTTATAAGCAACTTCTGAAAAAATGCAAGCCTGGCAAATTCCTTTATTCATCAGAATAAATGAAGATAAAGCAAGCCACTAGGTCAAGTTGAGCTTGTATTCAGAAAGTCGAAAAAAAGTCTTTGGAAGTGCATTGGTCTCAGTAACTTTAGAGCAAGGCAGATCTGAGACGGGTTTGCCAGGCTCCCTTTCATTTCAGCGGGCTTTTATCAGCCTGTTAAGTCTCCAACAATGGAGAGCAGACTATTTATTTAAGAAGAAAATTCCTTCCTTAATAATCTCTCCTGGCCAAATTCTCTTGAAAGTTATCTCAACTGTCTGATGAAAAGCAAATGGCAGAAGATCAGTTCTTGATCCCTATAGTAACACAAAGGACTTGCACTTATTTAAGGGCACCTGTTGACCATTTTTAAGGCGCTCCAGGTGCTTTATTTCTGTTATCAGCTTCCTACCTGTGCTGGCAGAACCTGGGAAAGGCATTTGCTCAGTAACATACAACTTTTCCCCTGAGTGAATGTTTCCAAGACACAGAACAATGCCCAGGCTCTCAAAAGCAATTTAGTGATTTTCAAGCTGGTTTTGTCTCAAGGCACTTCAGAGAAAGACAGAGGTTTCCAACATGGAAATAAGACCATGGATCACCTGGGTAGCACAAGTGCAACCAGCCCCTTCGATGCCCCCTGACAGCATCTGACTTGCTGAGTACATGCAGAATATTTTAGCAACCTCTTGCTTGACACAGAGCAGGGTACCCAAACCTCCCTCCCATCTGAGACACCACAGGGGTTGGGTTTTTGTTGGTCTTCTTTTTGGTGCAGGGATGTTTGGTTAGCTTTTTCAGGGGGTTGTTGGGCTTTGTTTCTTTGGTGGGGGTTGTGCTTGGTTAGGGGGTTTCTGCAGCTGTTGTTTGGGTTTTTTTGTGTGTTCTCTTTGGTTGTTTGGTTTTTACTCTGTTTTTTAGGTTGATGCATGGGCAGGTTCCTGCCAAGAGAAGAAGCAGAAGCTGGGACACCATGTTCTGGTGACACCACTTGAGCCCATGCCAGGGCCATTCCACGTGGCTCCTGCATTCCACATGCCCTGGCTCAAAGCCCTGGTTTGATTAACACTCATTTTAAAAGGAAGATGTTTTATTGTCTCCTTACCCTCCCTGTGAGAGAAAAGCAGCTGTTGTAACAGGAGCAGAAGACGGTAATTTGGATCTCAAGAGCAAGGCTCACAACCACAGCTGCCAGGAATCGATCCAGGGCTCCACTGCCCGCTCCAAAGAGGCTTTCCTTTAAGAACATGAATAATCCTCTGCAAAGTAATGGCACTATTCATCTCTCGAAAGTTCCTTGCAGGCTTAAATCCCTTGCTGAAGGAGGGCCCACGTGTTCAGATGCATTCCCAGTAAATTAAAATTCAGCTTGTTCTTTTTCTGAAGAGAAACATGGAGAGTATCGATCAATAAATTTACCAAAAGTTTAATGGCAGCTGGTTTTCTCAGTAACACAGCAACCACTGCTCAGACATGGTTTAACACATAATCTCCAGATCAATATAACTTTTGATTTATAAATAATGATAACAAAAGGAGTTAAGACAAATATGCTTGGAAAAAAATAAACAGGGTTTTTCCAAAGGGTACTTTCATCATAGTCCTCTCAAAATAAAGATCACATATTTCAAAGGCTGCTTGTGGAAACCAACACAGAATATTTTATCTACGAAGCTGAATCTTCATCTTCATCATTACACTGTTCTGATCCATCTATTCTGCAATTCTTGGCACATGTGACCCTCCTGGTCCCATTTGCTAAGTATTAGCTGCTCATGCTCATAACTCCAAAATTCCTTTCTTCCTAAGGAAAAGTTACAACTCAGTCACCTCCCATCTGAACACTTGCACACAAGTTATAGGTTCTTACTGCAAACATTGTGTTTATTATGGAGTCTTTCTTAGGTTGAAAAACACAGGTCAGAGAGGATTATAAATCCTTCCCATCACCTGACAATTTTTTCAATTACTGTGCATGTTAAAATGATGCCACCACAAATAGGTTGCAAGAGGTATGCTGGAAAATCTATTAACTCACAGTAAATCTATTTAAGTTGGGAATTCATGCCTTGCAGAATTTTACCATTAGTCCTGAGAATTAGTTTATTGCTGGACAAGGAGAGCAGAGCCCATGAGGTTCATCTCAAAGACATACTGCACCATGGCCTGTGTAAAAAAGGATCCTACCCAGGTGTTAGCGAGTCTTTCAGTAAGTGCTTGCACACCCTTCTACTGAGTAAGAAAAGCCATCACCTTTTTCTAAACCTTCACATTGCTTCTCCTCCCATCCACAGTCTCCTTTTCCAGTGGTAGCACTGACATATTTGAGAGGTTATAACAATTCCTGTACAATTATTCAACTGTTTTAGGAATCAACACATGTTTTTCTACATCCATGGAGAAAAATGAGGAGGGAAAAGAGCTCAGATTCAAATACAGAGAATCCTGATCCAAAAATAACTGCCTTCCCTTTCCCCAAGCCCACCACTGTTCCTGCCAGAAGAATACTTTCCCTCAAAAAGCCATTCTTTGTTGACTTCTTGTCAAGAATCAAAAAACTCATTTCCTGTGAGGTCTGCACTTAGCTGACTGGCTCAGGCATGTCAGAGATGGATCCTTCTTGATAACAAAATAGTAGGAGTTTTAACAGCCTGTGGAGACAGAAAGCAGAACCAGCCCATTTTCCACCCTCTGAATTGATCATTTGCTGGTTGTCCTCCGAAGGCATCGGCGAGGGGAGCTCCCAGACTGCCATCATCAACCACAGCTCAGCCACTGCACAGCCTCCCACACAAACAACATGACAGGGACGGAAGAGAAAATGAAAGAAATTAAACACTGGCAATTCAGAGTTATGTCCACATCCTCACCATGTCTCTGCAAGTCTACACAACCTTGCTATTTTGACCTGACCTACAGGTAAAAAGCCCAAAAATGTCTTCAAGTTATGTCAGGGGAAGTTTAGATCAGACATTAGTGAAAATTTTTACACTGACAGGGTGCTCAGGCATGGAAACAGGCTGCCTGCCCAGGGAAGTGGTGGAGTCACCACCCCTGCAGTGTTCAAAAGGTACATGGATGTGACACTTGGGGACATGGTTTAGTGGTGGTGCTGAGTTAATACTTGGACCTGATGATCTTAGAGGTCTTTTCCAACCTTAATGATTTTGTGGATCTATGATCTGTATTCAAACCAAGTCACAGCAGAGCTCAAGCAGCATGGAAAAGAGCCTTGGAAAGAGAGAAGGGGAGACCTGTAAGTCTGTGGCCAGCACTAGGAAAAAAATTTGTTCTCAACATGGATGAAGAGAGGAGAACATCCTCTTTGCAGTAAGTATCCCATATTTATATCAAAATACATCTTCCTATTTGAAGTAAATAGCATTCCTCTACGCACGTCCTCATCTTTCAGCTTTTCACACAAGACCCAAGGACCCTGAAAGGTCCCTTTCCTCAGGGCCTTCCTGAAAGTCCCTTAGAACAGCCTCACTGAGCTGGGACAAAAAGGGTGAAGCTCCATGGCAGCTGATGGAGAGTCTACCCCTCTTCATCCAGCGATGCTCTGAACCCCTGTGGTGAAAAACCCACATCGTCCACGGAGGGACCTCTACAGGCAAGGAAAGAGCTGGGGTCAGCAGAGGAGCAACAATGCCTTATGACATCCCTGCACCCCCAGACACCTACATGGAAAAGACTTGACCACAGTCACATTGCAATACTGTGACCACCCTCCCCATGTGCTTTTCCATTGCAACACTTCACAGATTCCCTGTGGCTTCAGGGCATCTGAGGACTGCAGGTGAACAAAGTTAACAGCATTGCCAGCACCAAGACAAGCTCCCGGTGGGCTCACAGAGCCTGAGTCAAGGGATGAGTGAAAATGCTGGCAGCAATCAGACAGGCCAGACTCGCTGTGCTGCTGACACTTCTCCCCAAGCACGGTCCATTTGCTGGGACAGACTTTGGAAAAGCTCCTCCTGATGTCCCAAAGCAGCAGCTCAAAGCAGGCCCACACAGACATGGACTCAGCCTTTCTCTACAGCCTGCAGAGTCGGGCACAAAGCACTCCTTTCATTTCCCCTTGCACACAGAGCCTGCTCTGCTATTGCTAAGCCCAAGGCTCCTCCTTCTGTTACCAATTTGATGGCATTTTACATGCCCAAGAAACCTAAAGTGTAAAAAAATCCCACAGTGACAAAACCCAAACTGGCAATGGAAAAAGCAGTTCCTGCCCAGGGTGGCTGCGCAGGGAGTGTGTTAAAAGCTGTCTGGAGCAAGAGCTATTAAAATCTGCAAACATGCAGCTCTCTGCTGACTGTCCCCAGACAGCAAACCCCCTTGGCCCAGACAAAGAGCCCATGGACGCCAGGGCTGCAGAATCTCCCCATAAACACTTCCATTTTAAGCCAGTTTAACTGGGAAAAGGTCAACACCAGTAACAGCACAGCACGTGTTATCAGTTAAACAAAGTTAGCAGCTATCAGTTCAACAAAGACCACTTAGACAGAAGGCAAACCAAAGAGCCTCTGTGTTCCAGGCACCTGGATGAATCCCTAATACCCAACTAAGCCTCTGTGTTTTATGTGCAGTCTTCATGAAGTCTGCACTGTGCATTTTTAATTGCACATAAATGAATAAACCACCTAGGTAAAAAGGCTAGAACTTTTCAGTGTAATAATATAAAATGCTGGAGGTGTCATCTACATCTCTGCTGCCCAGAGCCACTGGTTGTGTTTCTGATTTCCCATCATCAAGCACTATCTAAATTATCACCCAATTAGTATATATAGTCAATAAAGTATTTTTCTCCACCACAAAGATCAAATAGAGATACATATAAACCAGATCTTTAACAGGAAAGCTTGCTCTGTGCATGGTGAATGTTTTCATACCGTATCATCATAGGGATGTAAATACCATCTGGGTTCCAACTGGCATACTACCCACTTCAGTAAGTGGTATTTGTAGCAAAGTTTCACCTTCCACAAAGACTGAATCTATTCCCAACCGCTGGAATTGCTCCCATAGCTTGCACAATCTGTTGTTTTCCTGAAGCCCCAGCTTTGCACAGAGGAGATTACATAAAGACCTCAGTTTACAATTAAAAACCAAAACAATCCAGCCCTTGCTGCTCTGGGAAAAAGCTTGAAACTGTGACCTGTAGTGCTGGAAGACAAGAAAAGCAAATTAAGGAAAATCTCACAATGTATAATTTTTCAGACTTACCAATTTTAATGCCAATCTTTGTTCTTATGGCTTTAATCATGATTTTGTAATGCCTTGAGGTTATGGGAACTGAAAACCACATGCTTCCACTCGAGACAGCAAAACATTTTGCAAATTCATCTTTCCTATGAAGACACTCATGTTCCATCCTAACATTTACCTCCCCACTAAGACAAAAATTTACCCAAATCTCCCAAAGACTGACTAGATTAAGATATGGTGACAAAAAACCCTGAGCATTTGATCTCCTTTCCTTTCCAGAACATCAGTGTAACCCTATCCTGGATTTGAGGGAGTCCCAACCTTTACCTTTATATATTAACAAAACCAACCAGTTTTAAAACATGGGCATCTTACCCTTCCCTGTTTCCCAGGCTGACATACAATTTATTGCCCAGACCTAACAAGCAGCATGTAAGCACAAAATGCCGTTTGAAACATTCACAAACCTCAAAAGATTCCTCCCAGATGCAGCACTGGAAATTCAGACACTTTCCCTGCAGGATAAGCAGCATCAGAACCCGGAGGGGCTGGGGCTCCCACCCTTCCCAACACCAGGGTGTGATGGCACCCCCTGAACCAGCCATTCCAGTGTTTGCTTCCAGAGCTGGGAAAGGAAGATTAGGGAGAAAAAGCTAATTTCCTTTGCTCCTGAGTGAATTCCTAGCTACAGTTCCTGTCCTACACAAAGCGTTTCTGTTGGCTTAAGCTGCATGAAAGCAACTCAAACTAGACAAGAAATAAAAAGAAGAGTTAGCAAGTGGCAAGTTCACGTTTAGCAATGCCAGTATATCAACCTCCATACAGCAGGAAAAAAAGAAAATTAAAAAAAGAATTTCAGGAAACATTGAGGACTTCTCTCTAAGCTTTGCCACCTTCACTTATACAGAACATCACTTCCATCTCTCATTGGTTTTTGTGAAAGGGGAGTTGGTTTCTTAGCATGTGCATCTGCTCTCAAATTTTTCTGTCCATCAAAAAAGTCCAGTAGACAGTAACATCAACTAGAGAGTGGAAACAAAGTGAAAAAGCAGCGGCTAAATTGCTTCTCACCCTTCTCATTCCTGTGTGAACCCACTCCTGCATCAGTCCACTCTTCTTCCAGCCCAAGCCTGATGTCTTAAAACCCTGTCTGCAGAGAGAATTAGGCTGGATTTATTGCAAACACCTCCTCTGGACACTTGTAAAGCAATCTGAGAGCACCTAATGGATTTAGGATTTAGCTAAATTGGTGAAACACAATAAAGAGATGAAGAACACAGTCAATCACAAGTAATTGAGTTAGCACATCCTTAAAAACTACTGGCCATCAGCAAGGTCCAAGAGGAACAACTGAGCAAGGAAAAAGGGAAGTAGAAATGCACAGCAGAGGATGCACATTCTGGGGAAAGTCTCTAAGGAGCAGCACAGGCCAGATGGCATCAAAGGGACACAGAGCTGCAAACTGGCACCCACCTCTCCCCGCCAAACCCTCTGCCCACCCTACAACTTCCTTGTGAACGCTGCAGCAAGACTGCATTTCCCACACATGTACCACCACCATCAGAGTGTCTCTGCAACAGCCAAGGAGTGCTCTCCATTGCCAGCACAGGAAAACTTTGGCACCAAGAAGCATTTGGTACAAGCTCATCTGCATAGCAAAGAAAACTCACTACATTACTACTGGCAATCTAATTTTGGAAAATTAATTTGAAGAGAATAAACAAATTCAAAATAATACATTGCTGAATGCAGGCCCATTCCCACGAGTGATGATCTACATGGATACCTACAGGATCCATGCACCAGCCAGCACCTCATCACAGCATCATCTCACAGCCTCACCTGACCTCACTACCTTTTACTAAACAGTGTCACAACAAACCACCACGCATGGCTCCCCAAGAGTTTCATGTGCTCTGAATGTGCAGAGTCCTTCTGGAGCCTGGCAAGGTACACTTTTTTCTGGCTTTCACTACATAATTTCCATGTGTTTCCTTGAGTCCTCTTCCCCTCCATCTCCACTCCAGCATACATTGCTGGGGGATGCAGGTGAGTAGATTACATACCAGCCTCTCTGTTGGTTCTGCCAACAGTTCTCCTTCAGCTGGGAAGAGATCTGGTCCAGTGGGGTCTTTGGGTAGTAGACATTGATTTGACTCAGGAAAGTTACAGCAACAAAGTCCACCAGTACTCCAACTGCTTAGCACTACCTTGCACTGGATGCAGCACTTTCCAGCCTAATTCACAAGAAAAGGCTCATGAACAGGCTTATCATAAAAGTCTGGTTTGCAATTCAGGAAAAAAACATGAGTCATATTCTGGCTTCATATTCATGGAGACTCCACAAAAGAGCAGAACCAGTCTCTTAGCATCCTATCAATCACACTTCTTCCTGTACCAGTTGTTTCCAAGCACACAGAAGCACTGAAAACCTTTCTCCTAATGCACTGGAACTGCACATCTTCAGTTCAGACAAGGCCTACACTATTTATATTAGCCCTCTCCAACATATTCATTTCAGAAGAAGCCATCCATATTCTTCATTCTCAGAATAATTCTATTTCAAACAAGCTATAATAAAAGGCTTCCCTCCATCTACCTCCAGTGTGAGAACACAAGTATCCAAATATTTTGGCTGTAGGAATTATATAATAGCCTGGCCTATTGGTTCATTTTGTATCAAACTTACTGAGGCTTCCAGGCATTTACACCGCCAGCAGTCCTTCCCTTACTGTAAAATCTTTTTTATTGACAATTCAATCATGTCAGGTTTGGAACAGCAGACGCACTGATTTGATCAGCTATCATTGGATTTACAATATATAAATGACAGCACCATATCTGCCCCACGTTGCAAGCAGCTGCCTTTTATCGATTTATATTCTACTAGCAAGGAAGAAAAATTGCAGCACAATGTAGTGGTATAGTCTCAGATCAATACCAATTTTTTTCTTAATGACACGAAGGCCAAGATAAGGACAGCATAAGTCAAAGCCAGACAGATCAAATTTGCCCGATATCCCTTTCAATTACTGAGGAACATACGCAGGGATATGTAACATTAAAGCTGAGGGGAACATTATCAAAATACTTTAAAATTACAACAGGCTTACAAGGCTGCCTAACATCCCCACAGTCCCTGGAATCATGATGGAGAACCCAGAGCTGCCTGGCTCCATCAGCTGATGTACTGCCTTGGCAGCCTTTGAAGCCTGAAGGCTGAGGCTTCCCCAGAGAGCAGGCAAGACCAACTCCACTGCAGCAAGGAGAGGGACTCTGGTTTGATACTAACAAACTCAGCAACAGTCCTAGTTGATATTTGCTCCATGGCCACAACTACAGTAGTGCCCAGCACTCCAAGGTGCTGGCACAGGGTCCCTGGTGTGCTGGGCACCACCAACACATCTCCAAAGAACGGTAAAAAAGGCAGCAAATGGCATTTGCATATCCCTCCTGCCTCTTGTCCTCAGGTTTAAACCCTCTCTGGATAGTCCAGAGGTAGATATGATGTTGTGCAGTGCCACCTCCCCACCCCTCAGCAAGTGGTGTACCCACAACCTTGGCATCACCCCAAGGTGACCAAGGAGGAGGAGGAAGTGCAGATATGCTCTTGTTTAGATCCTGACCCCTGCTCTGTACCAGCCAGCCTGGCCCTGTATTCCCTATGGGACCACAGCCTTGCAGCAGGAGAAGCCCACCTGAGGATGTCCTCCTTTTCCCAGCACCCCTGCACAGCCTCAGCAGGATTCATGTGGTCCAGGCCCATTTCCAGCCACTGCACAGAGCCATGAGCACAGGCTTTGGGATTGAGGCTCTTAGAGATAATGCATCTCTCTTTAAAAGTCCAACTCATCAATAATAAAAAACTCTTAATTATTCCAGTAGTGCCACCATTTCATAAATTCAGTCATTTCTTAATGAGAAGTTATGAGCAAGCACTTTCTTCATTAACTCTTCTGCAAAACACAGAAGCAGAAACTTCCCAACCTAAACCCTCCACACTCAGGCAGCTTAAATTCCCATTCTTAATTGGCAGCTGGAAAGCCGTGCTGTCATGATTTATACCTCTTCTGTACTCCCAGTTTTGATAATTACAAGTTCTGCATGGCTTGTGATTAATCTATTTGCACTGTATGAATTACAAACCCAAACACATTTAGAAATGAAAATTCACATGCTAGCTCAAGGATGGGCAACGTGACAGTGAAGTGATGAAGTAAAATCGGCCGAATGCTGTGGCTGAAACAACAGTGCCCAGGATCAGCTTTGAAAACTAGTTTGGGAGATTTGAAAAAAACAAAGCAACAACCAAACAAAAACCCCACAGTTTGAAGTTTCCTCCCTCCTCACTTCTTTTCTGGAGGCAGAAAAAGGGCAAAAGAGCGTAGATAGTTATTAATTTATATGACCTTGCTGCATGTGCATTCCTCAGCTCTTTAAAATGCATCTAGAGCAGTCAGTGTAAAAGCTCCATTGAGCCAAGTGTGCACACAGGCACACGGTTTCTCAAGGCAACACCAATTTAAAAAGGTAAGTGGGAGGAAATCAAGCCATTTCTGCTGATTATTCCTGCAAAATTTAATGCCCCTCTCCTAAACTGTGGAGCCTTCTGGGCACAGTGAGCTTGCACACAGTGCTAACCACTGCAGGAAGGCAGGACCGGCTTCTGGCCACAGAGGTGACCAGCCCTGGGGCACCCAGGTGACAGGACCAGGATCCCCAGAGAGGGACAGGGAGCACCCACTGCACCACAGCAGGGTCCCCTCAGGCACAAAGGACCTGGTAGTCCCCCTACATGATAACCCCGGTCAAACACGGGCACAACAGGTCAACCCCAGCATTCCACAGCTCAACCTGGCCATGACTGTTCTGCTCCTTGTCCTGTTTCACACGCCACTGCCAGCAACACCCAGATTTCCAAAGACAAACAGGAAACTGGGGCTGGCTTCAGCAGGCACAGACAACTTCACTCAAAACCCCAGAAACACAGGGATCACCCATGTCATGTCTCTATGTTCTTGTGACAGGTGCGCCCACCCTGGCAGGGTTGGAGCTCTCCAGCCAGTGATCCTTAAGCCAGTCATGTGGCAACCAATTCTCTTGAGATCACGAATCTGTATTCACGTGTTGACAGAGCTTTAATTGGTTTATTGGGTTTAACTGGTCTATAAAAGGAATCCCATTTAAATATATTATTTGTCTCAATTTTATGAGACTCCATCACAATTCCCTACCTTGGGCAGTGTGTCCCAGCCAGGCCACCTGGAGGTTACAGACCCCCATTTCCAGCTCCTTTTTCAGAGAACAATTTCACTATAACTTACATAGCATTTGGGCTAACACTGGGGTTGTTTTTTCCCTCCCCTTCAATTCAAGATCATTATAATCCATTCTATAAATCAGCCTGTCCTTTCAGTGCAATTACTCTGTTAAAAATGCAAGGCAGCAGTGAAACTTTTCACTCAACAGTGGCCATGCTCCAAAAGAGACTGGAAAAATGTTACTTCCACTCTGAAAAACAAACATTGATTTTTAATTGCCTAAAAGGACAAGACAATTTCCAATTCTTTTGAGAGATTACTTCTTTGCAATAAATATTGATACCTACATCTCACCTACTTAGTAATTTACTTTTTTAAAAATATGCACATTTTAAAATAGGTTTACTTTCTCCTCCATCATGAAAAATGCAGGCTGCATTTCTCATTCATGAGCATTTCATTTTTAATCTGCCATCTCAGACAGGTTTGGGCTGCATTGGTGGTGAGGACAGGCATGAGAAAAATAAAACTTTCCTTTTAGAAAAAAGAGCGAAAAAAAATTAAATAAACTCTAAATCTTTCCCTTTTGTGTTTGCCTCAGAGAATCCCACAAGTCCTTGTGGCAGCAGATGCAATTTGATGTTCATACAGGGTCCTTGAGTCACATTCTTCCCAGAGCACATTAACTTGACATTTTGAAATACTCCTTTTGAAAGCTGTTCAAACAGTAAGAAGTTCCTGACTATTTCTGACCTGCAGGGCAGCAAGAGGAACAAGAGTGATAATTAATTCCTCCCCTATTAGGGAAAAAAAAAAGGTAAAAAGTCAAGTTCAAATGAAAGTTTTCCCTGGAAAATGGCAAAACATATCCTACAAATGCAGCAGCAGAGACACACAGCAAGTGCCATGGCTGTGCCAACTACATCAAACCACGGATGGAGACTGTCCCAGGTTTTTGGGTTGCATCCTGCATTCAGAGCACACTGGTTTGGGCTCCCCCCATGCAAATTCACTTCAACTGGTTGTTACAGCCCTGGTAAGAGGCACAAGAACAGTGTGTGCACACACCAGCAGCACAGGGCATCTCAGACCAGCATGAGCAGGAGCTCTGCCATCATCTGCCTGGGCAAGGAAGGAGCTTACCCCAGCTCAGCACCATGGAAATGTTTAATAACATGCTTGAGCCCATTATTTTTAAAGGATTTGTCCAGAATTAGTCCAGCGTCTGGAACTGCTGCCCCCAACACCAAGAGAAGGAGTTAAGCCCCATTTACTATACTCAAGACAGCAGTCAAGCATCTGCTGTGCCAGCTGAAGGCAAAACAATGCCACCCACACAAGACTGAGGGAGCATTCACTTGTGCACAGAGCAGTTATTTCCCACGGGACTGCACTGCAGGAAGGGTTGCTGGTTTATTAAAAGCTTTCACATGACTTCTGGATTCTTTCTTTTCTCCACAGGCACCCCCGTGCCAAAGTATTACAGATTAAAGTTACAACTAAAAGAAATTATTAACTAATAAAACAGCATTAAAACAACTAATAGCATATTGCAAGAATTCTGGCTGCCTCATGATAATATTAAAATCCCCTAGTGTGGAAGGCACAAAGTGCAAGCTGGGACAGTTGGCTGAGCCAGGGCTCAGATACATCCTCGATCTCTTCTCCAGGACATCAGCTCATTAAACTCAGAGCCCAATTCCCAACCCAGGCAGCCACCACATTGATTGTGGGGCATCTGTGGACTGCCAACATCCACACAGGGAAGGACAGAAATCATCCTTCCCCATGCAGGAAGATTTGCTTGAGGCTTCCCAGTTGCATCCCTCTCCACTCCATGCTCTGCTTCTCCCTTGCTGGTATTGGAAACATCCACCTGGCCCTAAAACCACCCATCTTTGTGCCCATTCTTGCCCCATGCCGTTTCTGTATCTCAAGGCTCAATGCAGAAGCAACACAGAAGACTGACAGGGGGAAATAAAAAGGCAGGATGTCTTTTATGCTCTGGTGAAGAAAAAGGAGGAAGAGAAGTCTGGCTCTTGTGTTGCCACAGGTCTGAGGCATCACTAATCCAGTTTGCTTCAACTGCATCATTGTCAGGACCCTTAGAACAAGATGGTGACCCAGCACTGCAGGTGGCAACTACAGATCTATTGCATTGAAAAATAAATGTTTTGTAGCCTTGCAGGAGAGATACCAGGGTGATTTTATCCCCTACACACCAAAGAACACCCAGGGCTAGTAAGTTGCTAAGAGAAACGTTGGAAACTTGCCTTGGCAGGAATCTCTTCCTCAGCTCTCCACCAGGAGTTCATGGATCAAATGACAATCCAGCAGTGTCATACCAAAAGGTCTTTAAAACCCTTCTGGCTGCAAAAGGGACCTTTGAGCAGAGAAGCTCCCCATCCAGCACTGCCGTGGGGATGTGGCAGCCATTCCAGCTCCAGAGGCAGAGGCTGTGCCCAAAGCCCTCTGTCCTGCAGCTGGTAGGAGCAACAAATGGGGTACAACGTAGAGCAGTGCCCAGGCTGCTCGAGAGCACACAAGGGACTGAACAGATTGGGGTAAAGCAGCAAGCCAGCAATTGTCAGTCAGTTTTTGCTCACACTGGGGCAATTTTTTATTTTTTAAAAACAATTTCTGAACTCTGTTGTGCTGTGAAGCACATCTGTCCTCCTGTGGTAACCCCACTCCAGCCCCAGCCCTGGGATACTTTGAGGTTAGCAAAGGACCACTAACAAGAACCACCAAGGAGGGCTGAGATGTCTTCAACACAGAGGTGAAGACAACAGTAGAGGAAAATAGCAATGCCCACAGCTGGCTACAGGCCAGAAGAGAGCAAGGGGAAGGACCAGCAGCAGAACCCTGTGACCCGTGATGACAACTGATAATTGTTCCCTCTGCTTTGAGCAGGAGCTGTACCGGAAGCTTTTACATGAGGGTTACTAATTTCTGGCTTGTAGTCCCATGGGACAGCTGAGGCCAAAAACCCTAACAAAGCAACAGGCACATGCTCTGCTGAGTCCATCCAGCTGTGTCTGGGGAGAGGAAAATTTCCTCCCTTTGCATCCTTTGCAGGAATAGGGCATGAACAGCCTTAACTCTTGTCTGCACACACCACTCTGCTCACAACTAGTTTAATAGCATAATTCTTAATTCAGGCCCATGCATGAAGTGTGAAACAGATCCTGTGTGCAGAAAAGTGGCATTTACTGATGGAGATCATTTTTGCAGCTGATGGACTAGAACTGTTCCCACTGTGTGCTCTACTGCTATACTACCAACAGAGCAGGCATTTTCCTGCTTTTCCTATATCCTCTAAATCCCAAACAGATGGTTTGTTGGACTGTTAGTCACCCAAATCTGCCACATTAAAAGCAACAGGAATTTCAATCCAGCCCAAAAATCCACCTTGTCTTTAATAAGGCTTCTTTTCAACAGACCCCAAGGATCCACCTCTAATACTGACAGGCAAGCAAGGCAAGACAGAATAGCTGTCCCAGACATCCACAGGGAAGTGTTTTTCAGAAAGAAAACATGTTTTCTTCACTTACAAAAAAATAATGCACAAAACAGGAGTACAGCTCATTCAGTCCAATAAACCCCATATGCTGAGTTACATCAGTACCTGCGAGTTTCCACCAACAGATTCTCTCTGAGGTATTTCCACACTTCAGATTTGTTTTCCTATTAGGAAACAAAGGATTTAAGGCTAAAGCAGACATTTGGTTGCCAGCATTGCCTCTGTGTTCTCCACTACCAGATTCAGACACATTTTTCTCCCCTCACTGAGCTTAATGTTGAACAGACTAGCTGTGATTGCCAGTGCCCCATCAACTGCTCCTCTCCGTGTACAAACACCCAGAGCCACTCTCCAAAGGAATATGCTAATATCTGTCATTCAGCTGAGAAGAAAGAGGATCTAAAATGTTATTAAGGCTGAACAACCCCAGCTCTTTGGAGGGGGGCTGAAGCTGATGACTGACAAACAGCCGGGAACAGAAATGTAACAAACTTATCACAACAAAATGTGTAATTGTGCACACACGATGCCACACATGGGGCATTCCAGCACAGCCAGCCATCTGCAGGAAGGGAATATTTTAAAGTCACTCAGAAAAGGAAAAATAGGCAGAAAAGGGGGGTGTTTTATCATTTCCCCTCTCTAATTTTCATCTCTTGGATCAATTTTTAGCAACAATTCCAAGCGGGATGACATGTGCTCTGGTTTGAAAAGCTTTCTTCCTCTGATGTGACTGACATGACGGATTTCTAAAATGGGGAGCTGTGATTTTGGGCCAGCACAGCCACACCACTGAGCAGTACAGGGCACAGGACAGAAGCTGCAAAGTGAAGTATAAACAACAACTTTGAGATAAATATTCTATTTTAAGCTCTGATTAGTGGGACAGGTTCTCCTTTCTCAATAATTATTATTCAAGCAAACCAAATATAGACAATTTTGTAATGCAAAAGATAAAGGGAGGAAGATGAGGATGCTGATTTAGCTGGCATCTAGCTAGTGGTTCAATGTGCTGCCTTGTCTGTGAATAGCTGCAGTCCAAATTACAGACTACATTCTGTTCTCTTAAACCAGTCACATCAACACCAGCATAAGTGGTATTTTGGGTATAAAACCAGGCAAAGTTTGATGCAAGTTTCACGAGAATTATTCCCCTTTAAGGTAACTTTCCCCTCTTTCTAGTCTGACCAACCTCAATGCTCCAGTGAGATCCAATTCCATTTCATACCCGCTGGTCAGAAAGAAATTTCGAACAGACTTGAGCAAAACCCCTGTAATTAAACAGCCTGCTCAGGAAGCACGACTTCAACAGCAGAAGCAGCAAAGCGAGTGCCTGCAGTCCCTGTTAAAATTAGTAATGGCTATCCAGAGAGAAAACGCTGCCCAGGACTGCCAATTCCTTCCCCCACCTCCACCAGCCCTACCAACCCTGGCAAGCTGTGCTATTGGGATTTTCCTATTATTTTAATTCTTTTTATGTGATACCTCAGACAAACGGTAACCAGCAAGTCCCTTCAGTCTATGAAGTGCAAGCCTCTGTCAAACTGACAGCAGAAGCAGCACAATCCCCTTCAGCCTGGATAAACCATGTTATAAAGCACATGTCTCGCAGTCGCTGCCGGCTCCGATGTGCCAGCACCAAGTCAGGACTCCCACATGGTGAGGCTGGAGCCAGTGGGTGGGCAGGGAGGGCTGCAGTGCTCCCAGGAGCTGTCAGAGCACTTGAAGAGACACATGGTGATACACACCTGGCCATCTCTCCACTCTCCAAATGTCACCACATCACACAAGACAAGGAAATTCAGCACCAGTCTCAGCAAGCTGTGACGGAGAGGCAGGGGAGAGTCTGGGTCCTCCTCAGGGCACAGCCCCCCACCAGCAGCATACACAGTGGATGCTCCTCAAGGAAAGGTACAGTCAAGGCAGGCTGAAACCTCGCTCAGCAGTGGCAAGATCAATGCAAATGGATCTTGTCTAATGCATCAGCAGGAAAAGCAGCACAGAGAGTGGGTTTGGGACAGACAGGCACATTGCTCTGCAGTAGAGGGCTGGTGATCATTGAAGCCTTGTGCTCACTGTGTACCCACCCAAAGCAGGAAAAAAGAAGTGTCATTATGATAAAAATTGAGGCCATTTAATAAAAACAAGGCAGATTAATTTTCTTTGTCTCCTGACATCTTAGACTGTAAGGCAAGACTGGGTTGGATTTTCAAGCATCTCCCTGCAGTTACTCAGGCTAAGGTTTGGTTCAGAGGGAAAAAAAAATAACTAAAAACCCCTATCCTCTTCCTTGATTAATTGTATAAAACTGGGAGAAGGGACTTTCCTTTAACAGCATACCAAGTGTTATAAAAAAGCTACCACTCCTGTTAACCAATAAGCTCTTAAGTGTCCAAATGGAATTAAACAATCTTTTTAACAGCTAAATTCACAACAGCATCTGACTTCATGAACAGTTCACTAATTCCAGGAGAAATGTTCAAAATTCTGTGCCACTGCAGGCTGGAAAAAGCATCAGCACTGTTAGGAGGCCATTTGGGACTTGGTATGCAATCTGCATTTTAAGCCATGGGAATGACAAGCTTTGCTAAACCCTGACCTTGACAACCGTTGTGTGTTCATAAGGGACTTTATCTCAAATGTCATTTAATGCTCTGTAATTATCACGGCATTCAACAGCACCCAACTAGTTGCTGTGTTTATTTACAGGCATTATGTTGGAAAACATAAGTTTGGGGGGGGAGGGGGGGGTTAATCCTTCAATATGGATACAGAACAACCACACCTTCAAACCAGAATAAAACAGAAGGGGATAGGAATACCAGCCAATTAGAGGGATCATATTATTACAGAATTTCATTCATATAGTGGTCTACATTCCTTAACTTAAAAGCTCTTCATTGTAGAAAACTATAATGAAAACTCATAGCCTTGTGTAGACAACTCATTGGTGTGCCTAACACACAGCACCCAGGACTCTGTGTGATGATGATCAACGTTACCTTCTCGTGCTTCCATGTGCTCCTCTGCAGCTCCTCCTTCCCCCACACAAAACCACACAGAACCCCCAAAGCACCGATTGCAGCTGCCACAACAGGCGAGGAGATGCACTGAACTGTCAGATTTTGGGAGCTCAGAGCCACACCCATGGGCAGCCACCACTCCTTCGGTTCAGCACCAGCAATTGTTTCACATAATTAGGTTTAAATGATATTTATGGGTGGAGGTTTTGGGAGCCACCTCCTCAAGTCCAGGGATCACACACAGAGCTGGGTACCAGCTCGCTGCTCCTTGCTAAGGGCCATGCAGGGGCTCACCCAAGGACAGGTATTGGACATCTGCCTGAACAAGGAGATCACACAATCACAGAATCAATTTGTTTGGAAAATAGCTTTGAGATCACTGAGTCCAGTTATTAACACAGCACTGCCACATTCACCACTAAACCATGTCCCCAGATGTCATAGCTACATGTCTTTTGAACGCTTCCAGGGATGGTGATTCCACCACTTGCCTGGGCAGCCTGTTCCAATGCCTGGCTGTTCTTTCAGTGAAGCAATTGTTTCTAATACCCAATTTAAACCTCCCCTGGTGCACCTTGAGACCATTTCCTCTGGTCCTGTCACTTGTCACCCAGGAGAAGATCTCGACCCCCACCTGGCTCCAACCTTCTGTCAGAGACATAAGGTCACCCCTCAGCCTCTTTTCCTCCAGACTAAACACCCTCAGTTTCCTCAGCCATTCCCTATCAGACTTGTGCTCCAGACCCTTCCCCAGCTCCATTGCCCTTCTCTGGATCCACTCCAGCACCTCAATGTGTTCCTTGTAGTGAGGAGCCCAGAACTGAACCCCACACTCAAGTGCAGCCTCACCAGTGTCGGGTGTCTGAGGGAAACACAATTGCACATGCCTTACTTGCACCTTATGACTTCCTTTACCACAAGAGATGCACATATTTTAACATATTCCTTGCAGTACAACTGAAAGAAACAAATCAAGTTGCTGTTGACTTCTTTGTTAGTTTCAGTTTTCCCCAGCAAAACAAAAACATGCATGAAATAAAATTCATGGCACTGATTCTGAGGTGTGCCAGGTGACAACCACAAGTCCAGGTTTTATTCCTGGCTGTGATCAAAATCCCTCTAGTGACGAGCCAAGACAGACCCACAGTCATTCTGCACCAGCTGACTTGGGGCTGGGAATGGACATGAACTGCAAAGCACCAGAGTCTGAGATCAAGTGGCAGCATTGGGAAGCTGGTGAGGTTTGTTACTGTTATGCATACTGAGCTAAAAAGGGAAGCAAATATAAACACTAATATATTTTGATCATGAATTAAACAGAAGAGAAGTGTGCTCTTCAGAAGGGAGTGCTACAGGAAAGTAAATAATGAGGCACATAGCCAGAAACAGGCTCAGATCAAAGAGAGGTTTACAGACAAACCAGACAGTTCAGTGCAAATAACTGTAGCGTAATGACGACTTTGATGAGTCTTTATCACACATGCCTCTGTGTCAATGACTGCAAGAAATAACAACCAGGAGAGGAAAGCTCTGCTGACACTTGTGTACATCGTTAATGAAGAATGAGGAACTGAAAACACAAACACCCCAATGCTGAGAACAAACACAAGCAGTCTGCATTTGAGGAAACTCTGGGCAGCCCCAGGGTTGGAAATGCGCTCCACAAAGTAGACAATATTCAAAACGTTCATATGTCACCTTAAATATCAAACACTTCTGCATTAGAGTCATGCCTGTTCGAGGCATTGCTCACTGGAGGGTGGTGTCAGAGGCAGAGATTCATCACATTTAACGATGCCAGGACGATGCTTAATATTTCACAGTTATGTGCAGTTGGACATTACTATACCCCCTGAGCCCTATATGCCCTAAATCATCTTTGTTAACTCATATAATCTGCACATGGCATTGGGTAATCATTTCAAGCTGGTTCTATTGGTTTAACTGGTGCCCCTTGTAAATTTATTGACCCAAGTTAATTCAGTAAGTTGAACAGAAAAATTCATGCACATGAAACAGCACCAGTTATATCAACAGCAAATCACCATATCAAGCCTGCAGCTCTGTACATAAATCAGAATTTAGGGAGAAGGCATCTTTGAAAACAGCAACACCAAGGCAGAAAAACAGCAGGACTAATAGAGAGACTATGAGAGGGAGCCAAGTGCAGAAGGCACACAAGGTGAGGCAAAGCTCACTAATGGGAGGTGCCAGTCCCAAGGCTGGGGCAGTGATCCCAGCAGCAGAAGTGATTTGGAAACTGCAATCCCTGCCCTGAAAAGACAGCTAGACCAGATGAGCTCCAGACATCCTTACCAGCTTAAATTATTCAGTGAACAGACCAGAGAGGTCAGACCTAGACAGGAGGCTCTTAAAGGGCAGATTTTTTTTCCTCTTACACCTCTGTTGAATGCCCTGGGAGGACCAAAGCACTCAGTAACTGTACTCCTCCAGTGATTCAGCACACTGAATTTCTTGCACTGTCTCCCATGTTTCACACTGTATATTCACTTTATGAATATTTTAGTTTCTCCCACCACTGAATCGCAAAGTCCAGTCCAGGCTGGGCCACTCTGAATCACAAGTTTTATTTGTATGTGCAAACATGAGGGGTCTGCCAAGGCACAGGCACTCCCGAGACCAAGCACAGCACCAGACACAGCTCTTACCAGCATCCCACATCATTCAGTTTTCTGCATTTTAAAAAAATGACACACAGGCACCTGAGCAGAAAAATTATGCCAAGTGACAGCCCAGCGGTCCTTCAGAGACATACCCAGGACCCAGCAGGGTGGATGCAGATTAAAACCCCTGGGTTTAGACAGAACAAATCCAGAGATATTTCTGCAGACTGATCACTATTTCCACGTGAACCAAGAGACAAAGGGAGCCTCAGAAAGAGGCAGCAAGGTTCACACTCTCCCAAGGGAGGGGACCCCCAAGCAGGGTGTGAGCACACCAAGGATGCTGCTGCCAAAGGGCGCACAGCTGGCACAGTGCACACAGCTTCCCACACAGCATCCCTGAGTCACAGTGGGTGGACAGGGATGGGGAGGACAGCACAAAACCTGCAGGTCATTACCCTCTACAATAAAAATGCCATCCTTGGCTAAGAGCATTTAAGGAAGGAAAGAAAGCAGTCTGGGCATAAAACAGGATTAGCTGACATCTGCAAATCATCTTTCTGGTCTTATTGCTTAATGCACAGCAGACACACAAACTATGTGTGGTTGTAAGAAACTGCTACTTAGAAGAGGGGCCAGGGAGAGGCACAGCACCACAGGGCTGTCTGGGGGCACTCCTACTTCCCACTCCCTTCTCTGATGGAAGAGGGAGTTCTCAAAGGATCTCACAGCAGGGGGAGATTAAAACAAACAAACAAAGCCAAACACACACCTCAAATTTCTGGAAAACAAGACTAGAATTCAAGATCATCTTACTGAGTGGACAAACAATTCCATTAGCTCAACCAAGAGCCCAAAGACATCATCCACCAGGAGACATGTGGACCAACACACACCATGATGGGCAGGAGCACAGCAGGAAAAGCATCCAAGGCAGCTCAAGTGGCAAGAACAGGCAGGCACGAGCAGTGATTCCAAGCACCATATATAAGACAGGAGAATTTTGCACTTCTCTGCACCAAAGGATGAAGTATTTACTGAGTATCAAACCCACTCTGCTCTACCAGACATTAAAGGGTCACCCACGAGAAGAGACCTACAAGAAACAATTCTGGTATTTAGCTTACAAGACACGATGCAAAAAGCAAAAGACAGTTTAAGTGAAAAAAGTGATCCCTGCTGCATCTCTTCATTCCCCTCCTCCCTAGAAAAGCACCATGAGAAGCAGGCTGAAGCACAGAGATCTCCATCTCCTGGGAACTGCCAGCACAATGCTTAACAGTTGTATTTGCTGACCAGTCTATGGTAGCTGGGACTCCTGGGACTAAGATGTTCATCAGTCAGCCCAGCTGCTGCCTGGTAGCCCCTGGGGACCACATCATTCAGCACAAGGAAGTCACCCGAACATCCTGGCTGTGTTCTTGGATATCACCTCTCTTGCAAAAAAGGCATAAAGATCAACATGTAAAAATCCATCTCAATACCACCAACACCTTGGGGTTTCAGAAATGAAAACTTACTAGAAACCTGTCATGGGAGCCCCAACAACACAATGTTTGCAGTTTTTATGCACTCATGGTTGCTTCCTGGGATTTTTTTCTTCCCCTTGTAGGACAGAAAAAAAACCAAACCACACCACTTTGGAGCTAAACTCTATATAGATTCTCCAAACACTGTGATCCATCCACACTGCTGGGTGATCTGAGCCAAAGAACCAGTCCTGGTCCTTGTGCTGAGTGGTGCAGACTGCCTTGCACACAGACCTCTGACCAAGTGCCACTCCTGCTCCAGGAACTCTGATTCACTCCAGTTCAAGAATCAGAAAAATAAAGATTCAGCATAAGAGCACCCAGAGGTGCATTTCACAGAACAAGAACTCAGTGATGAGCACTAAAGGGTGCATCCAAAAGCCCAATGTCAGCTACAGAGCTCACATTTAGAAATATTACACAATTTATGACATTGCAACAACACAGTCCCTCCTCACTGCCACAAGGAGGAGGCCAGGCAGGCTCTGCCTCATTGGTTTTACTGTCTTTCTGGTGGAAAATGTTACATGAAAGTCTGGGGTTGGTTTCAAGTGCAATGTCAGTAGTTGTTTAAAGTAATTGTTACTTGTCATACAAATTTGATCTGAACAGCAGCAGAGTAGCATTTACCAGCATCAGAGACCCCTAGAGAGCCACACACAGGTACCTGGCACAGCAAAGTGGCACCTGCGAGCCGAGCTGCTGCGTGTGCTCATGTACAAATATTAACATCTTGGCTACAACTATTTGTCTTCCTTATTGCCCAAGCTACACTGGACAAACAAAAAAATGACCTCATGCCAAGCTAATGTATTCAATATTTCATGCAAGGCAGATACAAGTTTAGATGGTCTGTCCAAATGCAAATTTGAAATAAAAAGCAAAGTTCCCTTCAGAGCCTGGCATTAGCAAGCCATTTCACAAGGAAAGGAATTTTCAGTAAATTGCACATTTAATTTCCATGTTATGGGAAGTGGCTTCCCTTAGTTCTTACAGCAGTCACCTCCTGCTATTAATGACCACAAGCAATGCAGTGACCCTTATAATGTCTGATTTCACAGCAAATATTTTAATTTCTGAAGGTGAAATGTGAGACGTACTCGCCTATAACACTTATCTTTATGGCTCTCTTAATTCTTTAGGATTTATCGTCTCCACTAAAAGCACACAGAACATAATTGAAATAGATTTTCCAAGATATATCTGGAGTATTTAACCTACCTTTCCTTGTTAGCCTTTTATATTGTATTATTCTAACAGAGGGAAAAGTATTTTTACACTAAGAGCTCAGCAGCAGCTTTTGAAACTTTAAAAAAAATGGCTTAAAAAAACCCCCACATTGGTTCTGGCAGAAAAGATTTTCAGAAATCAGAACTTGAGGGAAAGCTCTACAGCCTCAAGATTCTCCCATGTTATCCAAATCGATCAGTCTCTCAAATAAAGGCATTAATACTTCTTGAAATTATGTCTCAAAACAAAATGTGCAATTTCAGGGATCTTAGAAAGGTATGAACATGACATTGCAATGAGTTTCCAGTGCACAGAGAACAACTGTGGTCCAAGCGAGCCACAAGGACAGAAAAAAAGCTTTTTCCAAAATTTTTTCCTCCTTATAGCAGTCCCACTGTGCTCTGGGAGAGGCTGCCACACCTCCAAGTTTAAGAACATCACCAAGAGTGGCTTTGCAGTCCACCAAACTTCTGTTTTTCATTGCTGTTTTATGTGAGGTTTTTTCCTCCAGAAAAACAATACTGAGACAAAAAACACAATTTGAAGAATGAATGCCTTTTCCAGTGTTATCACTGCAGCAATAGGGACATATGGGAACTCAAAGCAAGCTCAGTCCTGATTTATGTTTGATATTTCATTTAATTGAATTTTTGCAAGAAAACTGTTTTCATTATTGAGAAATGGACCTCCCATCATGCAAAGAAGAGGGGAATCAAATGTTTAAACTCTGTCTCATTTAGCACTGACACTTCAGGAATGAACAATAGCTTTGTACATAAATTCGTTTGTTTGGCTGCCACTGATATGAATTGTCGGGGCATTTTAGAACAAAAGAAATGACATGTCAAAGCAAATCTATAGTTTAGCTCATCAAAATGCCATGTTTTAAATATTCAGATTGTTTTACACCAAAAGGCAGCATTTATCTGAAAGCACATAAATTTAAGATGAAAGTGGAATACAGACAAAATAAAGATTTTCAAGTACATGCAAGAAATTTATTTTTCTGTGCACTTTATCAACCACCACTTCCCCCCCCCCCCCCCCAGAAAAAACCCACAACCCAAATCAGCACATGAAAAAGCATATCCTCTGCCACTTTCAAGCAATGAAAACATTAAAGCCCCCTAAGCAATTTAGCTAACAAAGCTGGTTCAGCATTTTGCACTGCTCAGAGTTGGTCAGAACACTTTGTAAAACGCTCTTGCAAGGCCAAGGGCTGAGCTTCTTCCCAGTCTTTCCACTATGTTTTATCCAGGTACTGGTTTCCAGCTTCCAGAGCTCAGAGTGGTAGGGCTGATAGGAAATGGAAATATTGGGTACATCTGCAAAGCTTGAACTTGCTTTCTCCAGGCAGTCTGGGGAGAACAAGTACGAGAGGATGCATTTGGTGACTAGTACACATACATACTCTTTACCTGTAAGCAGGTAAAGGCATAGAGATACTTCCAAGGGTACTGCAGCAGAGCTTACATAGCTACAAAAAAAGAAACAAAACTAAAGGAATCAGGCACAAATTGCTCATTTTGTGAGACCCCTGCAGGACTTGTGCTGCTTACAGCCAGCCTCCTTGCACCCCCTCAGCACAGAATTCATCAAGCTCTGCTCTCACCAGCCTGCTCTGAAGTTACAGTAAAACTTGTCAGATCAAAAAACCTTATTATGCAGGCACAACAGCTTGCTGTGCTTAGCTGTTCCCAGCACAATGCCCAGTTGTGGAAGCTTAACATTATCTCTTAAAAGTTAAGCCCTGTTCCTTTATCATCTATTGCCAGAAGAGTTATTGGGTTGCTAAAAAAACACTCCAAAGGGAGACTTTTACAGCAGTTGGTCTGTTTCCTGCTTCTCTGTGCTTGGGAGGTTAAGTCCATTGCTGGAGTTTTGCCTTTGCAACACAAACATGTTTCTGAGCTTGTAAAATCCCCCTAAGCCCACTGAAGGTGTCAGTCCTGTTGTGAGTCTCACCACTGCCCATGTTCCACAGCCTACAAACCTGCAGATAAGCTTCCTGAAAAACATCAGCTCTCTTCTAGTCTGCCACAGCAGAGAGCTCCTACATCCTAGAGGCACACAGAAAAAGCCACAAAAGGTCATACCCAGACTTTAGAAGAATTTCAGGAGCTGGGCTTCACAGTTCATTAATGAGCTGGGTAGCCCAACACATTAACCAGAGTTCAGGAAAGCACAGCTGGGGCCCATCTCCACAGAGCAAGGAGCAGCATTAACTGGCTGCAGTAATGCTTGCCATAAGGAAAGCATACCATGCCATCCGATACTATGATTATCATCATGTTCTTCTGCATCTGTCACTTTTAGCCTGTCTTTCATCAGGTCTCAAAATCATCACCCTACCAGCCCTCCAACTTGACTCTTCATCCCACATGAAAAAATAACTCAGTTTACAGAAGTCCCTGCTTAAAACAAGTTTTTGCATACCCATCCAGGATCTCTGTTCCATGTCAGGTAGAGCACTGATTCTGGAAGGAAGGGATTTACAGAGACCACAGTCCCCAGCCCAGGAACCAGCAGATGTGCAAGAAGAGATACAGAATGAAGCTTCAGAAGAGACAGCACCTGCCCACAGAAGAGACACTTTTTTGTTGGGCTAAAAGATCAGGGTATTTTCTGTGTGAGCTTCAGGGTCACTGCATTCTCAATTCAGCAACAATTTATGGCTGTCTAAAGTCACAGACAGCAAAGTGACTTCATCACCAGAAAGGTCTTGCTGAATCTGCAGAAGAGCACAGTGGGATCAGTGTGCCCATCACCATGCACATGCCAAGCTCTATCAGCAGCACTGCAAGTTGCTGCTGATGTCCTGAGAGACTGAACTCCTGTGGCACTTGTAGTAAGTGGCTGGATTGGTAAACATTTCAACTCAAGACATAAACACCACCACCTTAAGAAACCCGTAGATGTGCTGCATTTAGTGCTGCTGGGCAATGATGCCAACAGAGTTGAAAACCAATGGCACTAAGAGCTGTGTACAAGTGTCTTATTTCTCCTATTCCCCTGGAAGCTTTCCCTTAGCAATACAACAAACCTGGCAGTTCCAAATGACTAAACACTCCCTAATCCCTTCAAATGACAGCTAAAAAGCAGCATCTAACACTTTAGGGCTTTACTTCGGCTATAGCTGAAAAAAAAGCCCATTCATAAGATCCTTAAACACAGCTATGAAACAAAGAACCCTGTACATACTTCTTCACACCAATTTGAATAACCAACATGTCTAGAAGAAAAGCATCTCTCCAGCAGGGGCTCAGGAAAATGGCATGCCTGCTCAGGAGACAGCTTCTGTTTTCTGTACTTTCAAGAAGGGCACAGGACTGACTAAAGCTCTGTTCTCCATGTGCCCAGGGCTCTCCTGCCCCAAACCCACCCTGCCCAATCTTCCAGCATCCAAACCAGGCACTTCTGCCTGCAGCACCATCCATGGAAACGGAGCAATGAGTGGTGAACTTGATCTGGTGGGGTTGCAAAACAGTTCTTTGGTCATGATATAAAATTACAGGTTTCAAACACCTGCTATGCACATATTGCAGCATTTCATTTTTTGCACTGGACACTTGGCAAGAAGGGCACTATCACCAGATGCATTTCCTTGGGGTTCTCCATCTCTCATTTTAAATGACTAGAAGTTCTATGTTACTGGGAACTACACTATGTTTTTAAAAATTATGAACCTGTCTCCCACAGAAGTACTTCAGCAACAAAACATTGTTGTAAGTCACTGTGTAGCTTTGATACAGTCACACCTCCAAACTGGACTGGGGTCAGGACAAAAGATTGCCCTCTCCTAAAACAGTGAAGCCATGCTATATTTGGAAACATTATTAGACTATTTAGTTCTTTATTAATAGAGCCATTGAGATTTACAGCCTACAGAAAATGGTTGTTCAATCAACAAGGAGCAACTGAAGTGAAAAAGCATTAATGTTACCACTGAGGCAATTATTGTAACATGATCACAATTCCTATGCATCTTTAATTTTTTGCCAACACAACAAATTCTCTAATACATGGATTCCTGTTTCATTAAAGTAGTATGATTTGTAGCAATAATATGAGGTGGGTGAAAGAGAATCCAGTCTCAACACTTGAGCTTTGCTTTCTCTTGGGGGATATCAGTACACAAAACAGGGGTTCCAGCAAAGTGGTTGTAATCCCAGAAGCTGGTGCACCTATTAAACACTTAGCAGGGCTCCAGCAGAAAGACAATCCCAGAGACAACAGTCTCAACTGAGACAAAAATCCCAGTCCTGGTCTCAAGAGTGGAATGCTGGTTTAGCTCCATTTAATATCTTATCTACCTGGAAATCCAAACAGGCAAGAAAATTTCAGCAGCCTCCACAGACCAGAGCAGCAATTCTTAAATCCCATGCAGCTCCAGCAATGCAGTCTAGGGCAGGTGACCAGTTTGTCATGGGAAAACCAATTCCCTGGGGCCAGCAATCCTTCTGCATCTCTTCTGTTCCAGGGTGATGCTTTCCTTTGGGAGTCTTGAAATGCAGACCCAAAGGGAATTAATGCCTTGATACAAGAAACAAATCTCAACTACTGCTTCAAAATTTTTTTCCTTCCTTCCTTTTTTCCAGGGAAGGAAGGGAAAGATGGGACAGGCATCAAGAAAACAAGCTGTTCTAACTAGAACACCAACAGAGAAAGATAAAGGAGATTTCTATTAATGTCTACTGCACTGCAATCATCACTTTACTGAAGGATCAGACCCAATCAGGACACTGGTTATCTCCATTCATCTCCTAGGGAAAGTTTTTCTCAGGACTATGGAAGAGCTGCTCATGAGCCCTTAGTTCTACCACAGCACAAGGGTTTTGACAAACTTTACCACTCATAATACTCTTCACTTAATACTTCACCATGTTGGATAAGGGACCCAATCTTGCCAGGAAGAGACAGTTGCAGCAGGGAGAGGAATGTTTGTGTAGAGTCAGGTGTGCAAGCCACATGGTCAGTCTGAGTTTCAGAGCAATATAAAAGGAGAAGGGAAAAGTGACTCCCTTTCAGGACCAGCGCTGAGCTCTGGATGAAGACAAAGAGGGAAGTGAGAGAGATCAAAAAAATTCATAGCAGGGAGAAAAAAAAATCTCAGAGCACAATTTGCTCATTATGTTTAGGGCTTTACAGTGAACCTATCTGTTTTCTTGCATCAAGGCAGCAGCAGAGCTTCTGACCATGCCAACAGACCCCCTGCTGTAGCACTCCCCTCAATGAGTACCATCCTGTCCTGTGCCTCTTCAGGTCCCCTCTTTGACAGCCAGATTTTGGGCACATGCAGACCTCTGACATGCTGCAGTTCCTGTACAAAGCCACAATTCTCCCCCTTAAAACTCACACTAGTGTCCTGGCACCTGCTTTGTCCCCCAGAGGAAAGAGCAATCAGAGGGAAAACACTACTGTGCAACTGACTGGTATTGGATCATCCACGCCAACTTCCAGGGGGTATCATGCAATAAAGCAAGAAGAGAAAACAAGAAGCACGCACAAAGCTCAGCCCTTCCCATGGAAACCCTCCATGGGATGCCCCGTGGAAAGACCCAGCTCTGTTCATGAGCCAGGGACCCAGGCAAGATCAGCTTCACAGACCTCCTCAGTCATGTTAGCTGGAAGGCGACAGCTCGGGTTTATGAAAAATGGAGGCTGTGACATTTGTTTTTTTGCTGAAACAGATGTTTTTAGCTAGTAGGCATTTTTCCATCCAGTTCTCAAATTGATTTTTTCCTGGATTCTCTGCACAGTGCCACTGTTGCTGTCTTATGCACTGAAAATATTTACAAAGGCATTAAATTAACTCTGGGTAGGACTTTGGCAAGAAAGGGGGAGAGACCAAAAGAAAGCAATTGTACATGTGGAAAAGAAGCTGTTTCCTTTCACTGCAATCAAAGAAACAGAGCAAGTAGAGAACCAGCTCTGAAGTCAAATAAGATGAACAGCAACCACAGCAAGGGCCATAAAAACACCAATAAAAAGTAAGTTGCCATAAGGGAAATACCCGGCTCAACACCTCTCCAACAAGGTAAGTATAATAAACTCACTCCTAATATGGACACCAGTTTATTTTTTCAGGTGCAACCTAAATACAAAACCAGGGAAAGATGCAGAGAAGCAGCACTTAAATTAAATTCCATCTGCTATGTAAATAGTCTTGCTTGTTGATGGAATTAGTTGCACGACTTAGATCAACATAATTTCATTGTTTAAGGTCAGATTAACATCCAAAAGCCAGTGCTCCTCCTTCCCTGGGGGCTGCAGCAGTTCCTCTGCAAACCCCTTTCTCAGACCCTCAGAGAAGCGATTCCTCCTACGCTCATCTTGGCACCTGTCAGAGACCATGTTTTATTTTACTTTGCACCAATGCAAAGAGGTTCTAAATATTCTGGAATTAAAACTATCACAAAACATGAAAGTGCTTATAAGGCATTTCCACATTCTCATCTGGCAAGTGAGAGGCTGATTTACAAGCCAGCTGTCAATACAGAACAATTGCTCACCTCATTTTTACAGGAAAGCAAAAAAGCACTAATAAAAAAAAATACTTGCAGTGCAGAATACTATGTAAAATTGCTTTTTTCCAACATGGCAGTCAGCAGTGTGTGTTCATCTGTGACACGTCAAGAAGAGATGCTTGTTTAGGTTTCAGATAAGCACCAAGAGCTGGGACCTGCTAAGCAAATAACCAGAGACCACCCCAAAGCTTCCCCCTCTGCAAAGCAGTGACCAGCACATCCCTACAGCTGAAGACCAGCCTCTCCTCCAGGTATCTGCGACTGTGCACTTACTTGTGTCAACACAAAGCAAGATCCCACAGGCTCCACGCACCCTAAACCTCAAAGGAAAGATAACCCATGCAGTTAATGTTTATCTAGGCCAGCACAGTTACAGCTCTCAAAGGAAGACTCCAGTTTGGATGTGTGAAATGTTAATGTCTGCAGAGGATGGACAGCAAATGCTTCACTCCGTTTGGATGGAGCCTTACAAAAACAGAAGGCAAATACAAAAAGCTGTCCCATACACCCAGAGACACCTCTGCAGCTTTCCTGGAAGGAGGAACCAAATGAAAGCAGAAGAAAGGATCAGTGTCTGACTTTACATCTCCCAGTTATACCTGTCCAAGACTCTACTTACGATGCAACAGCAGATGGTATATTGCTCTTTCCTTAAAGACAACATCCATGCTTTAGGGAACTGGATGCAAGAGTACTGTTTCAAGAAGGGCAAATCAAGCCTTCTGAGAGACTTGGAGCTGACTTTTAAGTCAGTATTTTCAAGTTTGAAGAATCTGGCACTTTTCTGTACACAGAATCCTCAGAACTGCCTCCTCACCATTCACTACACTGTGCTAGTCACCACTAGTCCTGGTGGTCTGCAACACACCCATCTTGGTGCTAGTCCAGGCAGTGCCCCAGGGCAACCACAAATACCCATAAAATGTCCTGATGCAGGGACACACCAGCAGCAGGAGATGGAGGACCAAGGTCTAACACTGCCCTGGGACACAAACAGCTCCCAGTTACAGCTACGGTCCCCTGCCACTGGAGGTACCTGTACAGGGCCTTCCCCTCCAGCTGGCCCAGCTGACACACTAGACAAAGCCTGACCTCATCCCTGCCCAATCACCAGCCCCACTGATAGTGCCAGAGCTCCCCACTTTGGAGACTCCAGTCTCCACCATAGCGTTTTGTACTTCCTTTCTTAATTGCTGCCTGCAGAGGATTTTGACAAGCCCCTGACTCAGCTCTACACCTCCACCACTTGTTCTTATTAAAATCCCGATATAAAACTCTGTACAACAGTAGCATAATGCATTAAAATTACAATTATGTAGTAAGGACAAGACAACGACATTTTGAGGGAGCAAGTATGACTTAGTCTAAAATGTCATTCCTACTAGGAAAATAAACAAACCAAGGACACTTCATTCTATACCATTAAGCATTTCAAAGCATCTGGGTGACACCACTGTACTAAGTAACAGACTACTCACTTTCCCATATAATTTGTTTAATAGGCAGCTGAAAACATTAGAAAGACAAAAGGGAGTTTTTGTATTCTGATCATTTACATTTTATCTACATTAACAATCAAAAGCATCATAAGCAGTGAAGGGGTTGTTGTCAGATATCATTTTGATGACACGCATCCTTTTAAGTGTATCCAGTGTTCCTCATATCATTAGAGGCAGAGGAAAAATTAATAGAATACTAATGGCCAAGCAAGCTCTGAGTACAGTAACTATTTCCTTTTTCTGTTCATTTTATCAGCCCATATTTTAGCTCCATTTCTTGAAGATCATTTGGAAAAATAAAATAGAAATTTCAATATACTGAGTACTTAATTTCCTTCCATGCTCCACTACACCTGAAGGGCTACCAAAAACAAGGAAAAGCTACTTATTTCTATACCTTCGGGTTTGTTTGTTTTTGCTGTGATGCTGAGACCACAGCATGTTCATCATTCCACCTGTTTCTTTACATCACCTCTTTTCTCCATACTTAACTGCTGTCACCAGCTTACACTCAGACTGCAAACCTCAGAGAGAAGCAAGACCAGACACAACAGCACCACTGTCCTGCAGAGGGGCTGGGTACAAACACTTGCATGTGTGTATTCATAACCTAATGCTACAACACCGCAATTCAGGTGGACAAGCTGCCCCTAATCCTGGATCTCAGCAGGAACCCGCATCATCCTTTCCTTAGTCCTAAAACCAAGGCTCTCTGATGATCCCTTCCCTTCAAAGGAGAAAGGAAAACCAACACAGAAAAGGTCAGAAAGGATCAGCAGCACAGCCCTTTGGTATTTTGCCTCCCCTTGTACCTTTTACTGGATCTCTAACTCATAAGAAGTGCACATATGCACCAAACCCAGCTGTTTTTTCCCATCCTGTATCTCCACACACTCCCCAGCATGAAGTGCTTTGCTGTATGAGGTGTATCTGCATTGAGGGGAGCAGAAAAACAGAGAACATTGCTGAAGAGCAAAGAAAGTTACAGTTCGTTAACTGTAATTAGAGGAAGGACTAATTTATGAAGTAAATAAACTTGGATGTGTGTTAGTTCTATACAGTAAGTGCACAGAAGGTAATGCCTTCTGAAAAGTTTCCATCATTCCCTGGTAATCCATGCTTAATTAGGTATTTTTACTTTAATGCAGATTTCCTCTCCCTGATGCTCCTGCTGTCCTTCCCCACTTCACCCTTTCTCCTAATGTTAGTGGCTTTGTCCTCTGACAAAAGCCCACTGCAATGGGCAAAGTGCCAAGATAATTAATTTTTCAGTAAAAGCCAAGTTGTTGTTTCCTCAGAAACATTTTACACTTCAGAAAACGCCAGAAATGTCAGAGTCCATAAGCAGAAACAAAATCAGAGATCTGCTTCCCTATTAATACTGCATGACCTCCTCAACCATCTCACTCCGGGAGAGGAAGACAGGGCGCTCAACAGGGAGCAGAGGAGCCAGCAAAGAGGGGAGGGGGCCAGGGAATGAACAGTGTCAGCTACTGGCATGTTAGAAAAGCAAATAAGGATAAAATATAAGTAGCACAGAACCAAGTGCCTCTACCTTGAGAGCAGGCTGAAAAGCTGGCCGCTGTTCAGAAGAGGCTTGCAAAGCCCAGAGGAGAGCAGAGAGACAAGACTTGGTCCTCAGCCCTCAATCAGCCTTAAATTCCTCCTCCAACACCTTTGCAGGCAGAGGTGGCAATGCAAAACTACAATTGTCTATAGAGAGGATGGAAGAAAAGTGCTGCGTCGACTCTGCTTGTGTCTCAGAGGGATCCCTTAAGACTCCCCTCAGTGCATCGCTCAAGACAAGGCAGGGGGTCATCTTCAGAAATAACACATAGGAGCCCTGTTTTCTGTCCCCTTTCACCCTGAGCTCAGTTGCTGCTGTTTTACTGCGACCTCAGCTCCCATATGTGCACAAACACCCTTCCTGAAGCCTGCAAACACATCACAGTGAGTTATGTGCACTTTCAGACCTCTACAAAAACACAAAAGGAGATCGATCTCTGCTTCCCCAGGAGAGCCTGGGCAGAATGGCTTGGACTCAGGGGGCACTGGCCATGGAAGACACCAATCCCACTTCCACAGGAATTTTATAGCCCTGAAGATCAGAGGGCTCAGGTCACCATGTGATTTCATCATTATTTAGTGTAGCTGGTAACTAATACTACCAAAACCTAGTATTAACAGGGCAGATTAGCTCTTACCCAGAGTAACTCAAATATATTGGCTTAACTTAAAAATCACAGAATCATAGAATTGTTTAGGTTGAAAAACCCCACTAAAATAGATCATCAAGTCCATCTATTAAACCAGCACTGCCAAGTCCACCACTAAGCCATATCCTCCAGTGTCACATCTACATGTTTTTTAAACCCCTCTGTGGATAGTGACTCAGTCTGCTGGGCAGCCTGTTCCAAACGAAGTTTTGCTCCAGCCTGCTGGTGGCCTTTCTGCCTTCCATTGCCCCATGAACCATGATCAGCAATGTTACTGACAGAATTGAGCAGTGCTTTACCCACAAAAGGGTGACACCAGGCTCAGTTTGGGCTCCTGTCATACAAGACAGGCTCAGTTCTTGCAATTTTTCTTTCTTCTCTTGTTCCGTCTCTCCTCTGAGCACATTAAAGAACTGGCACTTTCATAATGTTTAGTCAAGTCCTTGAACAGCTGATCATTTCTCAGCCTCTAAGCAAAGAATTTTAAAAATGGTATTGAAATGCCTTGTATGAAAAAATATCTACACATTACTTAATTTGCTCACAGTGACTCCTGCAGCAACTTAGACAAAAACACAAAAGAGGCACAGCCATTTATAGGATTGGAACAGAAATTTTGATTATAAACACATAAGCAATAAACTCAAACTTATGGGAAATTTGTTATGACCAAGGTTTCTTTTGTTCATCTGTTACACAGACTGATTATGGGAAGAATAAAACAGCAACATGGGCACCTGAGAAGGTCTGTGTGACCACAGCAGATCCAGCTGAGAGGAGGTGACACATTCCTAACATCATATATACAGAGGATAAAAAACCCTCTCACATTTCACAAGCAAACTCACTTGAACTATAGCTTTGAGTCCCTTCCAAATCTCTGAATGAATGATCACACTTCAGAACAGCACAAGAGCTTTCTGCAAGAGACATTTAGATTAAACATTATAACAGATTACAGGCAGAGCTGGTAGCCCTGCATATTACAGTTGCCTAATGCTTCTGATCTTTAGACCCTATTCCTACTTACCTATAATTTTGCCAAGCTCCAGCCATCTGGACTGCAACTTTGCATGCCTTTTGTCTGCCTCAGGCAAATTTTAATTTCAGCCAAAAAGGTTTGACTGCTTGTGAGAACAGGGAGAGAGAAAAGATGTATCTTTTCTTTTTTGCCTACAGTCAAAAAACCCGCTGACCTTTTCTTTAATTAGCTAAAGCATTTCCCAGACTTTGAAACAGAACTCAGCTTTTGACAGGATTTTGTTCAAGTCTGTATAAACATGAACTTTTTGGTCACAATTTGGGGGTTCAATCAAGTTTGGTGGGTTTTTTGCTCTATCTGCAGGAACATACCCAGGGTCCAACATACTTGTGTTTTAAGGGAAGGGGGAGAGAATAAGAGTTGAATTTTTTTTTATTTTTTCAACCTTGAAACCTCTTACTTTTTAAAATAAAGCCCAGGGTTTGGTACATTATTGCCTGTTTTTTTAATTAACTTGAAGACAAAGTGGAAATACATGGAAGCTGGACACTGGTCCTCCAGCTCCTTGCCTTGCCAGCCCCAGAAGCTGAAAGGTGTAGGGTGCACAAAGTCAGCGTCAACCAAAGAGGCTGTAGCCAAACCCAAGACCTACAACTTGAATATCTATTGCTACACTGAAGTGAACACAAACTTAAAAGGTCTTAATTAAGGTTCCTTCCAAATTGCAGTTTTTCTATCTACCAGTGAAAGAAAAATGGTACTTACTCAGCAGTGAACTTCATGAAAAAGCATTAAAATAAAGTATTCACATGTAATAGAAATTTTTTAAGAGTTCTGTCTAAGTGTGATTTAAAAGTATTAAAAACAGAGATGAAACAACAAAGAAACAAAAAGACACATTAAGGGACATTCATTCAGTGCCCTTACACAAGGGAAGAAGCTTGTGGAAAAAACACACATGATGCTATAATTAAAGGGTGTATTCTAATGCACAGGACACAAGAAACCAAATTGAGGTTGCAGAGATTGTCTGTTTGTTCATAACCTTCATAAACTTTTCACCCTCAATAATGTCCTTCCGATGTAGTTTTCTGAACACAATTTTGTGATCTAGCCATTGGTGTGAGACAAGGCCAGGAGAATCAATGTGCATATGAAGAGGTCACTTTCTCCCAGCCCTCTATCTTCGAGATCCATTTCAGGACCAAATATTTACTTACTAGTGAGTTTAATTATTTTTCATGCTTACATCACAGTGAAGCATCACAAGTTAGACAAAGAAATGGGTTGCAAGCTCTCTCCAGTTCAAACTCTGCCTTCCCATTTGATGTGAAGCATTTGCTTTTATTTAACAGTAGTAGTGCAGTGCACTTTATGGAGCATCTTCAAGGTAAAAATCTATGCAACCTAGTAAAAAATAACATTATACTCTCCATTAGTTCAAGAAGTAGATTCTGAACCACATCCCTTAGAAAATGAACCATTTCCTCTAATGTCAAATGCACTGTTTACTCCTCACTGGTAGTAAAATGTGATGTGCAGGGTTACTAATATCATTTCCAAACCGTTATCCAAACAGTCTACAAACAAAGGAAGAGAGGAGGGAAAGCAGCTTATCACCTTCAGTTTTGAAGCTGCTGCAAATACCAACACACAAGTACCATCTCTCAGCAAACACAGAAGAGTTATTCAGAATGGAAACATACCTTTAATCTTTCTCCAGAAATCACAAAGCTCAAGGACAGTGAAGGCTCCATGAGCACAAGTGCTCTTCAAGGCAGATCTTTCCCCCTTTTCAAGGCTACCCCTCTAAAAGCAGGCACTCTTCATTTAGTACAGTGCTGCAGCTCACACAGGTTGCAGGAGGCGTGTGACCTCCTGGTCCCTGCAATGTGTGGTTTCCTCCCCGTGCCAGCCAACAGAAGCATCTCAGCCCCATCTCGGGTCCCACCCTCAGTGGGGAGCTGCCATAGGAACCCAGCACAGCTGAGCAGATGTGACCTACAGCAAGCCAGGAGTGGCACTAGGCTGTTCCTTTAGGCACCTGCAGAGCCTCTCAATGTTTAGCCCACAGGCATCCTCCTCCTCTTGTTCCCCATTTATACAGAGGGTAAAGACCAGCACACAGCTCCCCAAGCAGCCACATCATCCTCCTGCAGGATCACAGGCAAGAGTAACCATCCTTCCCCCTAATCTCAGCTAAAACCAGCTCAACTGCCTAACCCTGGGACAGCCATGGGTCAGCCTCCCACATGCTGCTCCCACGGATCCATGTCAGTGCTTTGGCAGGTCTGGCTGTGGTGCCCTACATGGGAGAGCTGCCCCTGCACGGTCTCATGGCCAAACACCATCCTCCTCCTCCAACTAGCACACATGGCTCTTTGCAAAGACAAGGAGGAGCCCCAGTCATCACCCTGCCCTCCACAAGAGGCTGAACAAAAGACCACCATCCACTCCTGGGCTCTTGCTATTTACTCAGCCAAAAAAAGGTCCATGTTTTCAATGTTTCTTACTGACATACCAACAGCAGAGGCAAACTCCTTATGACTGAAGTGTTTGCTGTGAGCAGAAATGCTGTGCAAGAGATTCAGCATTCTTCTGGTCATTTTTCTCTTTAGAAAACACTCTGGTTTGTTTTTTTTAATGTCTTATCTACACAGAGGAGGCTTAGCTGCAGAACCACCCACCAGCTGTGTATCCCAGTGCCACTTCCACCCAGCTGAGGGGGACAATGCCTTAACATCACACATGAAAATCCCTCTCAGGCCATCTCAGAGGCCTCCATCCAGATCTCACTAAGTACATAATAATTCCCAAAGGTCTCATAAGAAGGTCAGTCTCGGGTGTGCAGCCGGACATCAGAGACTGAGCACTCCCCTGACAAATGACAGCATAAAAAACAACCTTAAAAGCCTTGTCCAGAGGGAAGATCTGCACCTAAATCAGCCAGTGCAGATTTCCCTGGTACAAATGGTAGCTCTCACCCTGCCATGATCTTGGCTGGCATTCTCAGCTGACAGACCAGGGATATTATTTTCTTCCATTTGAAGAACTATTTTGAATTTATGAGCCAATATTTAAGAACAGTTGATAGCTCACTTACATTGGAGACTCAGGCAGACTGAAATAATTTCGTAATTAAAAGGCAGTAAAAGCATGTGTGTCATTTCAATATAACGCCTTGAAAATTCAGTAGCAATTTGATTTTATTTTTTTAATGAGATAGATTTGAGATTATGCATTGATCTGATTAGCCTTTGCATTCTTTCCTCCTTTTAGTGTAAGCCAATCTCCTTACATGGATTACTAGGCCTATTTAATTTCCTTTCCCTAAAAACAGGAACCTCATTTTTTACTGTGATCATAATAGGAATTTGACCAATACAAATATACTTCATTACTGCAATCTGTTAGTCACCAATTTCCTTCAAAAAGACTGAATTCCAAAGCTGTGAGCTGTAATTCTACAGGCAGCCTTTCTCTCCTCTACTGCTTTTAAAATTGCTTCTTCATGACATTCAATCATAGACTCTCTGACTTGAAGATGACAAATTTGGGAAGAGCTAATCAGCAACAGAATTCATTTCCAATTGATCTGCACTACTCTTTGTTTTCCCTTGTCTCAGAGGGTTGGGTTTTTTAATCTTCACTTTCTAACTAACAGGTTTATGTGATGTTTTTTTCCCCAAGAGCATATTCAGATGATTTTTTTCCAATTAAGCTTTGGGGTTTTTTTTTTTAATATTAGCACATTAAATATGCACACTTCCTACATTTACTCTATCATAGAAGATGCATTAATTCCTAGATGCAATACTTCATGGAAATGGATTTACTGTCACACATCAGAATTCTCTCGTCTCCTGTGCAGCACTGGCTGCCACATGGAGACCCATGTGGCTATCTCTGACCCACCAGTGTGACATGGGACAAATGGGCTCAATCCAGCACCCACCAAAAACACCCAGAGAAGTCCAACTGCTGTGCACAGGGCAGCAATTACAGATTGAACCTAACACTGCTAAACCCAGTGTCTAAAGTTATTGAGCTCATTGCATAAATACACCATTTTCCTTTGCCTTTTACTAAGAATGCCAAGGTAGCACCATCCTGCCAACATCACATCCGGGCACTAAAACAGAGTGAGGGAAAAAAGTAATCTCATCATGTTGGTCGCTAATTTCTATTTTGTAGCAGTTTCGAACTAATCTACAACACAAAGCAGAGTTGAAAGCATTCCCAGGTGTGCTGCAACCAACTCCTTAATTCATGGTGGGCCAATGGGAATAGATTTTGACTCCAGCCCTTTCCTACACACCAGCAGCAGCAAAGGTTGCACAGAAGCAGTGATGAGCTGCAGTCATAAGACTTGGATCAAGATTAAGAGCAAAACTATCTTCCCTTTGTGAAAAGAAAAAACTCATTAGACCTATGTTTATCAGAAAGCAAGAGGGTTTAATCATCTTAGTGACTTTAAAAAAAGCCCACCACAATGAAAGTAGCAGAATCAGACAGCAACTATTGTATTGCTGTTCTCAGCTGATGAGAGCACTGCCCACCCTGGGCAGTAGTGAGGCAAATGCCATCTCTTCCCAAACATCAATAAATTAGAGCTTTTTCCAATTGCTTATTGTGAACTGTCTCCAAGATGCACTTGGGTCATATTCTTCTGCAGCCAATGTGCAAGAGCTTTAATTTCAAAAGCAAAGCTTCTCATACACCCATAGGAACCACCATCCATTGGAATCCCCAGAAATGTTCAAAAACATGTAGAAGTGGCACTTGGGGACATGGTTTAGTAGTAGGCTCGGCAGTGCTAGGGTAATGGGTGTACTCAATGAACTTAAAGATCTTTTCCAACCTAAATGATTCTATGATTCTTATGACACCTGAGGGCTGCAAGTAGACAAAGCACCAGGGACAGCATCCCAGTGTTCCTGGAAGAAAGGGGTTTTCCAGGTAACATCTCCCCTAGGCACATCAGTCTGAACCAGACCTGCATCCCCTTCACAGCAGCAAGAGAAAACTCTAAACCCAAACATTTAGATACTGTTGCCACAGAAACAAAACACAAGGAAGATCCCACATCCCTCAGCATCTCTGCACTATCCATGTCAGATGTATCTGCTTCACTTTCTAATGAGCAGTACATACCACAAGTCTGCCACGCTCATTTCTTTGATATCAAAAGAAACTCCAGAAAGCCATGTCTCTTCTGGGCTGAGGGAAGAAAGCCAGTTTCAAACTACTGCAGTTGAGTAATGAAAAATTAGACCAAGGCGCTACTATGATTTTTTTTAACATTATAGGGATAAAGTCCAAAACTTGAAAACTGGATTGTCAGTGCCTCCAGCGTGTCCAAAAGTTACACGAGCTCCTACACACCAGATAATCCAAGAGGCACTGCCAGCTATACACAGTTGTGAGGAAAGCTCTCATCTGCCCTCACTGTTTGAGTGGTGTTTTTCACAGATTAATATACTTTCATAGTAGAATGAAAGATTATAAATTGCTAAAATTGATTTCACATCAGTGGTGAAGTCAGAGTGAGTAACACACCTGAGGTGACCCAGTCTGCTCAAGGGAACGTGAAACCAGTGTATTGACAGTTTAATTGGCTCAGCAAGAGTTCATTTCCCTCAGATGAAATGCGCCATTGGCCATTTTATCACTATATCTTATTGCTGCTTTAAAAGCGAAGCAGATGACAATCTAGCAAAATGTTTTCGTTACAGAGACAGCCCCTGTCTTTATTGCTTGGTGCTGGCTTTCTTCCCTCTTTCCTCCCCAGCAAATGCAAACTAGGTCTTGTTTGCATTTTAAGCACTTCTCACGATGAGAATGCCCCTATATATCCTTTCAGGACAAGAGATGGAAGGTGCTGCCATGCCCATTTCTGTACTGGAACTACAAAGGAGAAAACACTAAAATTCAATGGCATCAAGCAGTTCTATAAATACTACATTCAAGGGTAACATGACATTTATATCACCTTACTGCAAGCTAAAAAGATGTCACTTGACTGCTTTATAGCATTAGGAGGCATTTAAAGAATGTTAGTATTTGAACTATCAAAAGATGATAACTTACAGCTCTAAAGGTAATTACAGAAAACAGTCCACTTGTGGAAGCAGGAGACTTGAAGAAACACAGGAGCCCTCATTCCCTGGTTATCTCACAACTCACACTCTGACAGGGAACGCAGGCAGAGGATCGTGTTTTCCCAGCATGGCTCAGAGCAGACAGGACAGAGGCATCTCCACCACCCAGATGTGGAGGAGCTGAGGGAGATGCCACAGGCATCCCAGCAAGGCCACAATGCCCCTGCAGATGCCCAGTCCAGACACTTCTCCATCTAAAAAAGGTCCACATCCCCTGCGGAGGTGCAGCATCTTCCACAGCCCTGCCCAGGGAGCAGCCCCAAAGTGCCTCTCTTGCCCCTCAGAAGCAGGAAAGCACAATCCCCTCTCACAGCAGAAAAGCAGTATCAGAGCTGGCAGGGAACAGTACCCTGGCAGCAGAAGGCACAAGTATCCAGAAATTCCTCTGCACACTTTGAACTAAGCCCAGACACCAAGTGCAGTGCTTAAAAACTGCTGAAGCAGCACACTACAGAAAGCCCCTTATTAACCTCCAAGCCTCATTTCACTGATGAGGAGGACATCAGTGGTATTTAATTGCAGGGGAGAAACAAAGGCAGGACACAGGGAGGGATCTCAGACACACACAGCTCCCTCCTCACAGCTGCACCCTTCAAGCCATAAAATCCCCAAGGCAGAGGCTGGGGGGACAGAGACATCTCCTACCACACACTTTACTCCTCCATGGGCATGCCAGAGAGTTGCTGCTATCCCTCTGCAAAGAGCATAATGCAGAATTTTCCTACAGCAGACAACTGATGGGATACTCACCATGGGGATCCCACAGGGGCCTCTCTGCATGGAAATGCAGGTGGGAGCATGAGGCCATTGATGTGGGTGGGATTGTATTGCAAGTAAGGATGCAGGGAAACAGCAGCAAAAGCCAACAGGCTCCCTCCTGCAAGGAAGGACCCCAGAGACACCGGCCAAGCCCTCTAAGAGCTGTGCAAGATGCACCAGGATGTTGGAAGATCAATTGAAATGGGAAAACTCTGGTACTGACTGAAGCAGGGGAGAAGGAGCACCATGTCTGGGCTTAGCAGCACAAGGAGTACCAAGAGGCTCCTCGGGGGAGCAGCCCCATCCAGCACCCAGAGCTTGGTGAACCACATGCCAGCACTGTGCTGGCATTGCAACTTCAGGCAGAGAGGAGGAAACAAAAGCAAAACTAAACATATTTCAAAATATCCCTTCCCGGTAGCATGCACTGTCATGCAATACTTCCAAAGCCATGGTTTATGTGGCTCAGGAGGGCAGTTTCATGCCCTAACTCCTGCATGATGGATTTTACAATTTGTTAAAGAAACTCATCAATCCTCAGCAGTCATTTTTAATGCCCAGAGCCTCCACAAACTCCTGCATTTTGCTGATCCCCCAATTTCAAATCATTTGAAATTGCTGCTACTATTACAGCTCTGCTCCTAAAGCTAAGCATTATGGCACACTCCAGACTTCCAGCTTCATATGCTGGTGTAATAAACAGATTAACTGTGATTTATGAACAATAAGTTCTGGTTATTTGAAAGGAAACATTACCTCCCTAGACCAATCCTGACAATCAGAGATCTCTCATTATGCAGACAGCTCTTTCCACCTACCTGTAATCATCGGTTTAGCACATCGTTATCAACCTGGAAAATGTATCACCACAGTTTTTCACTACAAAACTGTGCATCCAAAGCATCTGGCAGGAAGCAGGACCAAAGGCAGAATACCAGCCTGAATTGACCCAGCAAGAGAATTCCTATTTAAAATACATATTAATAATAATAATAATTAAAAAATTAAAGCAACAACAAAACAAGAAGCTTTGGGAGAGCAGTGCCTCAGTGGAGATAGGTGCATCACAGAAGGAACAGCAAGACTTCAGTTAGCAGGGGACTAATTAGGAACAGGAATTATAAGATGATACAGAGATCTGTTTGTGGTGCTTATTTACTAGTAAAGTCTAATAAGAGCTTTAATACTATTTTCCAAAAAATGGACTCATTCTTTGAGTCCACTCTAAAATGTCAGCTTAGCATTTTACAAGCCCACAAGCAGGAGTTCGCATTTCCACTTGCACTTTTCACCTGCAGCTACTAAACTGACCACTCCACTCATGAGGTTTTTGAGCACTGCTAGGAATCATTTTATACATTTATTTAGTTAATCACAATCACATTCCTCCTGTTTAGAAAGGCCATGCAGCCCTGAACACTGATTAGACACCTAAGCCCATGCACACATCACAGCTGTGACCTGTTGGTCCCCAGGGCAACTCTCCCCTCTGCAGGGCTGGTTCAACTCCAAGAACTTCCCAAGCTAGAGACTTTTCCCTCCCACCCCATCTCACCTCCTCTCTCCCCACACTGTAAGGATAATAGTCTGCAGAACAATGCAGTGCTGAAATCCATCCAAGGCTCTTCCTACTGCCAACACCTGAAATACCCTCCTGAATTATCAAACTTAATTGGCTTAAAGATGCTGGAGCACTAAACTGTCCCAAAAGACAAGACCTGAGCTCTGCTGGGCTGCACCAGTATCAATAGACCCTTCTCAGTGATTAATGTGCAAGAGCTCCCACCACAAAGCCCCCATCTCTTCTCACCTAATTGCCACGTGCATCTTGGATTTACCTGTGCAAGGCATAATTAGTAAAGGCAAAATTCTTTATATAATTAAATCTCTTTAATAGAATAAAAGAAATCTCAGCTCCCTCACCTTGACTCTAAAGTGGTAACAGCCACTCCTGAAAAATGAAAAGCCTTGAAGGATTTGGAATAAGAAACTTGGAGAGACAATTGCTAATCTTTTATCTTCCAGACTTCAAGCAGAATCAAGTTCTTCAAAGAAAACCCAATAAAGCAGAGACATTTTCATCATAACAAAATAAATAATTCAGTCATACTTTAGAGGACTCAAACATTAGGATTGGCTATTTGATATATTTGTGGCTTAGGTGCCTCTAAACTGATTAAAGATAACCTGATAGAAGCTTGCAATGTCAAAACTGCCTTCAATCCTGACAGATATGAATGGATAGTGTAAATAACTATAAATAACCAAAATGGCTGCATTTATGCCTAATGGAGGATTTACAGCCTCCAGAGCTGCCTGGTAGGACTGCAAGTTACAGCTCTGCCTTCATCCAACTGCAGCACACAAGGGGAGATGAATCCATATCCTTCCCACACCATCTGCTCTGACAGAATGACCCAGGGCTCAGCTCCAGACAGGACAAGGAACAGGATTCTCCCACAAATAAGAGAATACCATAAACACACAGACAGGTTTGTTGGTATTGATTTATTGTGATCTTCCTAGAAACTACTCTGAAACGCATCCCAAAGGTCCCTCAAATCTCCACAGCCACTGCAGGTTCCCCCCAACAGTTTCTGTTATCTTTCATCTGCCATCTGCAGAAAGCAAAATGCCATTGCCTTTGAGGGAGAACAGACCAGGCTTTCATTTAAGCCTAGGGACCTTCACCCAGGGGGACTCATCTGCAGCATCCCAGTCTATTTTCCAGTTTGGGTAACTGCATTCCTACCTTCCCACTGTTCCCCACCTTCCCAAAGTCCCAGCAGCTCTGCAGCCCCACAGGAGCTATTTGGGAAGCAGGTAGAAGCAAGCCATGCACCCACACAAGCATTGGGGCAGCTTGATTGAGGGTCACAAACAGGCACGTTGTGTATCTCACGATTTATGCCACTGCCAGGGGATCACAGAGCAGCCACCAATATGCTCTAACAGCCCAGTGTTTGCACCACACAGGAAGGCATCTCCAGGACTGGACTGGCATCAACAGAAGAGGCAGCAGAAAGACAATACAAGATCCTGCTGTTTGCTTATCAGAGCAATGACTCAAAACACTGAAAGCAACTCTCCCCAGGAGCTCACTGCACTGCTGCAGACACAGCCCAGCAGTCAGACCTCCTGTTCCTGTGCTTCTCACTTGATAGAGGGGGAAGATTACCAGCAAGTCCAACACAAAGCAATGAGTGCAGATGTTCCTCTTCCCTTGGAAGCCCTTCTGTGCTTAATCGTGTTGCAGCCTTTCCCCCTTTTAAAGAACCTTTTCCCTTGGACAAAGAATTGGGAGGAACGTACCACAAAAGCTGCATTCCAGCAGCTGCTGAAGCTTTAGTTTTCTGTTATTCACAGACCAGTATGGTCAATATGCAGGACAAGAAATTAAGTGACCACTCAAAAACAAATTTCCAAACTTGGGAAGCAGGATGAATCAGACTGACAAACACAACCCAACCCCAGGGAACAGAGTTCTTTAGTGAGGGGAAGGAGACAAAGAACCACCACACTGGCATTTTCCAGCTCAAGTTTACCTTTCACAAAGTTGAGTTATCCAGATTTAATATTTAGGAAGTCAATAGGATTCACAGAGGCCTTTTTTTGTTGTTGTTTTTTTAATACGATTCCCCCACCAAAAAAGCAAATATGTAAGATCAGAAGAAAGAGAGGGGAGAAAGCCAACCATAGGCAGGGCCTCACCATTCTCTGCAGCAGGTGAGCTGCACTAACTCACTGGTCAGTTCACATGAGAACCCCACAGCAGTGCTAAATGTCACTTGACAAAAGACACATGGGCAGCTCTGAAGTGATGGGGTCCATCCTGGCTCCATGGCATGGAGCTGGTGGTTGAGAACCCAAACAGGGAGGTGCAGCAAGGACAGATACCAGCACGGATACACAGCACAAAAGCAAAAAAAGTGCCTGAAAAATAATCCTATACTAAGATTTAACTGCAGCTGAGGCAGTCACAATCCATTTTAACACTGTCAAATGCAGCAAGTTTCCAAAAGATTTAATCACTACTTAAATCATCTTCATCATTTTAAAAAGTGCCTGCAAGATAAGACCAGGAGCTAATTGTACCATTTAAATTTAGTGAAGGGAGAATTTTTTTTGGTTGGGATTTTTCCTTCTTGACTGCAATAAAAAAGGAGCCCAAGGGTCTAAAACTAATAATCTAATAAACTTTGCTAAGTGAACATTGTAACAGATAGGCCTGCATGAGATTTCCTGTAAATGCCAGACAATTTCCCTTGATCTTTATCAGCAGAGATGCTGCTCTAGCTTCAGCAGGAAGAAATTAAATTTGGTGCAAAATAATAACATCTGGGTGAGATTCTGTTTGTCAGACTAGCAGTCCCTTTAGATGCCAAGCTAAAAATATTAAAATCAACTCTGAAGGATTTCACATTTGTGTTTTTAATATGAGTAGTTCAGCTGTGTTTCCATACCAACACACTTCCCCACTCTCCAGAGTGTTGCAATTATCTGTCCTCTGCACAGGGTCCCCAGACGGTGCTGGGGTCTGACCCAGTGCAAGACACACAGAGACCTCTCTGCCCTGTCAGAGCACACCTCAGAGTGCACTCCCAATTCCCAAAGCCACAGGGCATTTGTCCCCTGGTTCCAGCAGGACTTGCAGGAGGTGCTTGAGGACCATGAGCTCCTCGTCCCTGACCACTCCAGTATTCCTGACCTGCAGCCACCAGTCCCAGCATATACCCTGGCAGTGTAGGAGGACTCAAACAGCACATGGGGTTTGATTTGGGACACCCACCTCAGCACCAGCTCCTTCAGAAATGCCTTGAGATAGAAGCCTGTCCCCCTACAGTGTCAAGAACAAATCAGACCACTGAGTTGGGTCAAGCACAATTTCTACAGCTGGAAAAGCCTCTGGCACTGCAGCCATCAAAATACTCTTAAGCAAGAAGCAATTAAAAGATCTACCTACTTTAAAAAGTGTTCTTCTACAGACTTTCAGACTAATTTTAAAGATAACAAAAGCAAACAATGTTCAAAGCCTAATGAATGGGCCTTCCAAGTCCAAAACACTTTATATAAGATAATTAAAGTGAGCTCCTCAATCATTCCAGCTAGGAATTCCTCTTCTTCAGTGGGATTGCAAACAATTTTTAGCCACAAGCTTTTTTATAAGCAGAAGTAGTCAGAAATTGTTCAATTAAATGTTTATCTTCCCCACCAACAAGAATGGCAATTCTGCATATCAAGGCTTCTCAGAATAACATCAGCTTCAAAATCTCTGCCTTGGTGTCTGGGCCAGGATGGATATATAAAAAAAACAGGAGTGAAGGAAGAAAAGAACAAAACAAAACAACCCAAACAAACAAGCAAAACAAACAAATTTTTAAAAAAACACGCAAAGGAGTCAACTCTTTCCAGAAGAGGCAGAAAGTTCAAAGCCAGGGCACCCCACTGCTGTGCACAACCTGCAGGACCACAGGGTGTCAATTCCCACACACAATAAAAACTAATGTTGCAGTTTTTGTCAAATGATAGGGAGGGAGGCAGACACTTTGTATTCCAACCAGGTTGTTCACCGTTTCTGAAGCTGGTCCCCATTTCCAAGGCCTAAAAAAACAATCTCTCATTAGTTTTACTCCATTCTGGTTCTTAGAATTGGAACTTAATAGTCACTATATTAAGAATTACTAGGGGAAAAAATACACTCTTATTTTCCCAGCAATTTATTTGATCTTACATTGAGAAAAACAACACATTAGACTTCATCCGTCAGTTGTGGTCCAGAACAGAGCTTTACCTTGATCTCACAGGCTCAGCAGTCCTTAGGTCTTGCTATTAGCGAGACATAAACAAAAATAAATTCTGCAAAAATATCATCATGAAGGAAAAAACACTTGATTGCCCATGATTTCCTCTTTAAATACAGGCAAAAGCACCATTATACAGAATGATAGTACCTCAACAGGACATCACTCAACAAACAAGCAATCATTTCACCTCACATAAACCATGGCTGGAAAAAGTTTTGCTTGTCTGAAGGTCCTAAAAAGAACGACTGCAGATTCAAGTGGTACAAACTAGTGTGCATCCACACTAAAAAATACTCAAAGATCCATCTCACAAACAAACAGAAAAAGAGCCCTAAAAAAAAAACAAGCTATCCTTAGAATTGAAGCTGCCACAGCAGGACATCAGGTCACCAAGAATTCAAATACTCCATGGAGCACCAGGAAACAAGTTTGTGAATAAAGCAGCCTCTGCCCACCTTCCCATGGAATAACCAACTTCCTTATGTGGTGGATAATACCCAATACACACATTTGAGTCAGATCTTATGGAGCATTACACTGAAGTGACAGCCAGATCACATCACTTCATCCTGTGTTTTGGGACTGGCAGAATCAAGACGCTACTTGCGCAGAGATCTTTAATTCTTGAAGAAATGAGCTTTTCATTTATTTTTAAATTTGCACTTCAAGAGGTTTAGTCTTTAAATTTACATTTGCTGTTACAGCTGCAGGAATATTTAGGACAAGCTCTGCAAAGCAACTATATACCAAACCAGGCGTTTTATTAATCTTAAATACACATATATACAAATATAGGAAAACAAGTGAACAGAAAGCTTTCAGTCACCTGTGCTTCCAACTGCCAGGTGCTGAGGAAGAGGAGGAGAAGTGCTGCCTCCTCCAGCATGTGACAGGACCAACCCCAGCACTCACCTTGGAAGACAGCAGCATTCTGGATTACGAGAAACTTCAGCTCCATGCTGGCAGACTGCAGGAACTGCTCCATGTTCAGACGGGCTGTTGCCTGGTACTTCTCCTCCATCTTCCTCGAGCAGCATGTGGAGCCCTTTGGGATGCATACCTGCAGATCAGTGCCTGGAGAAACACAAGAGAGCAGAAAATTTTCATTAGAAGGCGGAATTACAGGGAGTGGAGAGGAAACCAAATCCTATGCATCCATATTGCTGCAACTACTGTTTGGGCAAAATGATGACATTTCTGGAATTTGTCCTGAGCAAGCAGTTTGGCCAAAGGAGAGCACTGATAAGGCAGAGCCAGGATTGCTGAGCCATAGCCCCAGAGAGCCATGTTTGCCTGCCAGCACAATGCTTGCTTTAGCTCCCACACACTCCATCTGATGTGCTGGTGCCAAGCAGAGCAACCCTGAGTATTGCCCTGCTGTGTCCTGTGTGCCCACCAGCACCCTGGTAAGGAGCCACAGGCAGACTGAAAACATGGAGTGGGAGATGGAAAACAGAGACAGGATTTGAGGCTGCAGATTTACAATGAACAGAGCAACGCACAGAGTTCATCAGGGAGGACAGGATTGTAATTTGCACGAAGACTTTAACACTAGTTTAAAACATAATGGTGTTATTTGCCTGCAATTTCCATCCTTTTGCATCCCCAGCAACAGCAGAAACAACAGATGGACAAAACAATAATGGCTTACTTTTTTTTTACTGCTGCCTTTAAACCGTACGTATCTTTGAGCTCTCCCACCAATTGCTCCATCCCATCCTTCCTCCAATGCCACAGGCAAAGCCCACAGTACACCACTTCACTCAGAAGTCACACTGCAGAGAGACATCCTGAGGGATCCACTGAGCACTGCACAAGGCAAGAGTCTCTTCTGCAGATGTGCTACTGCACGGGCAGCATCTTCACCCAATTCACCAGGATGGGACAAAAACCAGGGAGCCAGAGGAACACCACTTGCTCTGGCACCTCCAGCTGTAATTCTTGGCACTGATCAGTGATGTTAAACTTAATTTTTGACATTCTCAAAGCATGGAGTAAGTAGGCAATTTTAGGAAAGGTGTTGTTAGCTAAAAATAAATAAAATACAGAAAAAGAATAAAAATCTTTCTGGACTCAGACAACAAAAGATGAAACAGAAGAGCTGGAAGTACCAGCAACAAAGTCTCACTTTTGATCAACTTTCTAGAGCAAACTGAGGCCCCACAAACAAGCAGAGCAGTGAGCTCATATCAAAGCAAAGAGCCCTCTTCACACAAAACACATCTAATGTGATGCTGCTGCTAAAACTCAAACAGCAAGCAACAACACCATTAAAAACAGTTATCCAGGGTCAGAGAGAAGCCAGATCCTCTCAATTCAGTGTCCGCCACTCAATCTGCATCACACCTGGAGCAGGAGAAGCTCCCTGCCAGGCTCAGCTGACCAGGATTAGGAAGCAGACCCCAAGCCAGTGACTGACAGCCCAGAGTGAAGGCTCCTCATACCTCTCAGCCCTTGCTCCTGCCTTCCTGTTTGGTTTTTCACCTTAATAGAAGCAAGTTTGGTAATTTACATCTTTGCTCTAGAAGGATTACATATCCTTCTAGGTTGCTTTCTCTCCTCTCCGTCTGAAAAGTCTTTTACCACATCCGCTCTCTCCCTAATTACTAGAAAGTGTCAAAAGTCACTTCTGCAAGTGTAGTCTAGAAGAACAGGATTAATATTAATGTCAGTTCAATCGTGTGCCTCCTGAAGAATAGTTATCCACAGTGCCAAGGGAAAAACCATCTGTCAGGGCTCAGGAGCAGCAACAGCAGAAACCCTCCTCCCTCCAGCCCCATCCCTTCCCTGACACAGCCTCGGAAAAGAAACATGAAACATTTTATCTGCAACATGCATTGCACGTGGGGAAAGGAGATTTAATCAGTGCAGGTCCTGCTGTCATTGCAAAAAAACCACATGGCAAAGGGGGGAGAGGGGTCCTCACCCCCATCCTGGCTCCATCACTCCCCGCTGCCTCAGTTTCTCCCTCGGCAGAGCTGGATGCACAGCACAAACTCCTTCCTCAAGCCCTCTGACACAGAGCCAGCATCACTGCCATCTAAAGCTCGAGTCTCAGTGGTTCATGAACTCACCCACTCCAGAGGAGCACAGCGACAGGTATGTCATGCATTGAAAAAATAACAGGGACTATAAAACCACATAACAGCAAGACACTGTGTTAATGAGAGAAGCAGTTATATAACAGCAAGTTAAAGAGGTTTTTTAAAGTCAAACTCAAGTCAATTTACACCACAAAAAGGCTTAGTGTGGTCACTTTAACACTACAATGTGGCCATAAATTTCTTTTTAATACAAAGCTTATTTCCTCCTACATTTATTATATTACAACACATTTCAAATTATTAGAAAAGAAGCCTTCAATGATTAATGGAAATACCAATGTAGAAAACCTGAGAGTTGGCAATTAAGAGGTCTGTGCAAGTTAAAGCCAGGGATAGGAAGCAGCAAGGTCACCTACTCACAGCCCATCCTTCTTTTTAGCAATTAAGGCAATTTCTTCCCTTAAATGGATTTTTATTTTTGTGCTGTAAAAAGACAGATATATGCTGTATCAGAGCAGTCATGGAGGAGGAGGAGGAGGAAAAAGCCCAGGAATCAACTCTGACAGCTTAAAACGTTTTACAGAGATAGCCAGCTAACACTGGTGACCAGAAACCACTGTGAACGCAACAGGTCAACACAAGCAGGGCAGGCTCTTATGAGGTACCAGGGACAAGGTCCTTCTTGGCACAGTGTTGCTACAGAGGGACAAGGGATGGGGGCCTGACTCCCATCTGCCAGCTATTTTCTGTGCATGGCTCTCCCAGATGGTGAGCTGGCTCAAACAGGTCTATCTGCAAGTCCCTATAGTAAGGACGGGAGGTTTTGATGTCAGTCCCCCAGGAGCCACTAACCCACACCACTGACCCCAGCCCCAGCACACACTGATGAAACAAAGACAAAGCTTTTTGACCTGCAAATATGTTTGGGGTTTATTCATCCCGTTGCTTAAAGGAGCCTCATCTACTCTCAAGCTGCAGGACTCCCCAAGAGACCCAGCCCCAAGAGCAGGGGGCTGTGCAAACCACAGGTGGTCCAAAAGCGTGGTGGATGCAAAGATACGAACTCCTGGAAACACCCAGCAAGCCCACAGATCAGACACGAGCAATAAATGAATTAAAGTGCCACACGTTTCTGGCTCCAAAAATTGCATGGAAAAGATTCTGTGAGTCATCAAATCCTAGCCTCTGCCTCCCAATCCACCCCCTCTCACCATGTTATCTAACACAAACACCTCCAGCGATAGCTACGGCTTCAGATAGCAAAGCCCATTCCGCTGCCTAATGGCCCTTGCTGTTAAGACTGTTTTTATCTCCCAACCTACACAACCCTTTTTCTTAAAGTTTCAAGTCATTACACCTCCTAATGCCAGTCTCAGCCCTTGCAAACAACCTCCTTTTGCTATAAATCATTACAAAGTCATTTTCAGAAACAAAGTGTCCCATGAATTATTGCAACAGTTTTATTAAATTGCATATGGATACTCATATACCCATCTTTGCAAGAATAGTGAGACAATGAGAAGCTAAACACAGGACCCTGACCCTCTGCCATCCAACTCCCACACATGAGAAGCCACTGGATGCAGTCCCTTCCATGGGTGCAGGAACACCAGGCACCATCAGAGCTGTGCCATTTATGCCATCTTGGGGAACAGCAGTGTAAATGCTCCAATAATTTCACATATACTCCCAGGTGACAGAAATAAACTCTAGAGCTGCAGTAATTTCAGTAGCACCCTGCCTCTTCCTCCTCCTGACACGGGGAATTTTTACAGAACACTGGGTAGCAGTGAATTTAAAGCATTACATTTGACTTTGATGTACAATTATCCCTGCAGATAGGTGGTTAGTACAGCAGAAGTGAAAATAATTTCAGTGGATTAAATGTCAAAAAATTCCCCTCGAGATCATCTGTGGGCAGTTGTGAACTCCTTCACAAGGCTGAAGGATTTTCCTTTGATTTTAAGCATCCCAGGATAGCTTCAGCTCTGTCATTAGATACAAGCAGACAAGCTGTGCTTTCCACTGGGGCACACAAGCCTTCCCACCCAGATCCAATGGCAGCTTAAATCAGATTAACATTCTCCCCGAATTTACCCCAGGCATTGCCAAAATAAGAACCTATCCCTGCTGAACGTTCCATTCCTGCAGCCTCCTCCCCATGTGAGCGGGGGCTCTGTCACCCTGTGCAGCAGCACCTTCGCCTCCTGCAGTCTGGAAATGTCAGAGGGCCCCCTCCTACCCTCTTAGCTCCACGACTTGATAATATCACCCGAAAGAAAGATGCTGAGTTTGGGTCAATTTTCCTCCTCCAATTGTTTTACAGGCAGCATCATGCTTTAAATAGATAAAATTATGTTGTGCATCTGTCCATGGCTTTTAATGCTCAGCATTTGGGGGGAAAAGGAAATGCAACTGTTTAGAATCCAGGTTAAGTGCTGATCTTTTAAAACCTAATTAAAGAGATATAAATTATAAACCAACCTCATTCAATAGGTGATTAAAGTTGGAACAGTACGGATACTACATGGGATATTTATTACTGCTTAATTATCCTTTATTTTCTATTCCATCTTGTGTTTCACAAGGCCATCTGACTCCAGATTCCTCCCCAGGTCTTGCAATGTTGGCCACATGATTCTCATGCAAATCTAACACTCTATAAAACCTCATCTTTTAAAAGAAGTTAGTGAAAAATACGTTTTACAGAGTAAAAGTTCACTCCTAACAAATGTACAAATGTATCAACAATGCTGTCATCAAAAATATGGAATTAATGTGTAGGCACCCACTCACCATACACATTTGTTACAGTCACATGCACACATCCTACAGCCATTCCAAAGACTGGGAAGAACACTGTTCAGGATGTTGTTAAAGTTAACCCCTAGGAAAAAAAATAAAATTAATGATCTCACTATAAAACCACTGCCTGGGGAGGTTACTAAATTTTAGGGTTCTGCTCCTGCTCTCTTAACTATCAAGAGAGCAACTTGCAGGCCTGAAATAATTAAGAACAGAAAACTCAATTATCTAGTAAACTAAGCCCTTAAACCACCGTGCTAAGCTAAATGGAAAGGCTGCACAGGGAGGAGCATCGTTAGTCCCACTCAGGAAAAACAGAATAAAAAAGAGCAGGAGTACAAAGACAACCAGCTCACAAAAAAAGGCACATCGAGACCAGCAGGAAGACTTGGGATTTTTAATTTTTAAACTGTACATTGGCACACACCAGCTACCAGAAATAAAAGAGAGCTTGAAATGCTCAGCCACCCAGTTGTAAAGCTTTACACTTTGACTCCAAAACCAAAAGGTTAATCTCCTATTTTCTCAGGGTGAATCCGTATTTGCTTCCATCAAAGAAAATTAACAAAAAAGCTGGAAATAGCACTTTGCCATGGGAGGAAAAAAACCAGATCTGCTAGCAGATATTTCTGTCAAGATACATATTCCTCAGCTTTCCTTTGTCCCAGGGCAGAGACATCCATCCCATCGTCTCCTCATCCCAGCAAGGCACCAGTTCACCCCTTCCCCTCTACACACATGCACCAGCCCAATTACCTAGACAATCATCACCAACACAAAGAAACCCAAATGGTAAAGAGAAGAGAAAAAGAGACCAGGAGAAATGGAAATTCAAGCTACTGTTTACATGTGTGACATTATGCAGGAAAAAGAATGGAGAAGGAAAACCAATACAGGCAACATATGAAAGAGACTTCAGTTAGTACTGAATGTGAAGCTACCCCAGGGCAGAACCACAGGCTGACAGGAGCTGGTGCCAAGTCTCACCTTCAGAAAAACCTAAGAAAAGCACTCTCCCATCACTCTGCCTTCGCTCTTCGCCAGCACAAGACCTCTGATCCAGCCCCAGATGAGCCATGAATTACATCCTCCCACCCCTCCAAACACTCAGATGCAGCTCACAGTAGTTAGGTCATGCTACTCTCCACCTCCAAGCATTCCAAAGCTGCTCCAGAGCTACAAAAACCTGGTCCCCAGGCTGCAGGACTGGAGGAGCACCGAGCTTCTCACTGCCTGATGTGTGCCTTCAGCTAGAATTACTCCCAGAACATCAATACCACTCATGAAACAGCATGACACTTCCCTCATATTTATGAGAATTGCCCCTTTTTTTTGTTTTTTTAATTAGAAGTGTGGTCTCTGACTCCTTCAGAGCTCTCCTACGGAGAGCACTGTGCCAATGTCATCCCAGCCCATGCAACACTGATCCAGTAAAACAGAGCCATGGGACATTAATTCTGCATGTGTTGCAACTCAGCAGTGTTTCCTCTACTTATTCCTTCAGCCACCACTGCTCATAATGCAAAATGGGGGCTTCCAGCACTCATTGTTTCCAGTTTATGCCCAAAAAATTCTAAAAAAATTCCCCAAACCACATTTTAGAGAAGTTGTTTAACCCTTGGTTTCTCCAGGGGGGTATGAGCCATAAGCAAAGTTCTCAGAATTGATTCCATGGCAATTTGTGGCTGGAAACTCCAAAACTTTTTTTAATTGACAGATGTATGAAAGGAAGAAAAGCAATAAACAGATGCCTGGAAAACAGTCCTTGAGTGATGTTCCCCTATTACAGAGATTTATGCAGCTGCTACTAGGAGAGGCAAGTGCTCTGAAGTGTAATTACTACAGAGTCATGCAAGATGGGCCAGATTCAAGGTATAAGCAAGCAGTCGTTGCTTTAATTATGATCAAGTTTATGTACTTAGGCAAATGTAAAATCCACTTTCAATTTGAAATGTGGGAACTTTATCATCATAACAAGCTGGAAGCATTCACTTGAAACACCAGGCCTGTTACGAGATATTGATCCAGCTACCCACAGGCTCTGCAGAGTGGCAAAGGGCTCCTTACTTCTGATTATCACGGATGCAGCTGGGGCCCCCAGAGGAGACAGCATAACTGAGCAACTCCAGCAACCTGAACCCTGCTGGAAAGGGAAGATAGCAGGACAAAAACACCCACTGCAATCACAGCCAGTTTCAGGGGAGGGACTGGCCACATTGCAGCACAGCAGCCCCAACAGCCCCTCAACACTCATAGCACAGCCTCTGATGGGAGTCATCCAACAGGGACCTGCCCATCCCTCCATCACCTCCCTGGAGTGTAAAAACATACTCCAATCAAGGTACCTAGGGATCAAGGCAATCATTTCAATGACTTTAAAAGAAAAGTCTTCCCTTGCTTCTGTGATTACAAACAAACATCAGAATTTGTAATTTCAACGGTGATTAGAGCAGCTCTTTCCATTTCCTGCAACTCTCCATGCAAACATTTCACTGGAAAGTGTTTTCAGTATCACTTCCTTACTGACCAGGAGACCAAGGCCCTGCAGGGTGGAGAGAGAAGAGATGCTGCTCCTGCAGCTAGTCCAAAGGGAGCATTAAGTGTCAAAAATTATATAGGAAGGGTGTGCAAGGGCAGGAAGGGACAGGAAAGGTACGCTCTCACAAAGACTTACATCTAAACTCTCCTTCTAGATCGCACAGCTGTTGGTAAGCTGAGGCACTGCTACAGCCCTTCAGACCACACGATTTGGGATTTGCACCAGCAGCCACAACACCCTGAAGTCCCAGCCCTGAGCGCTCTGCTTGCCCCCTTCCTCTCTAGCGCTGCAGCAGATCACTGCTGAAGTAACTCTTATGTTTCTGCTCTGTGCAACACCAAATGCAAGAAATGCACCTCAACACATCGTTATTAAAATCCGCTACTGCTGGCACTGATCTCATTGCACCTCCCCTGCCTGTCACGTTGTCCTGTTATCTTTTCCTTTACGTACTTTGATCATCAGGTTTTCACGGCAGGCGTTCTCCGCTGTGTATTGAACCCAACACAAGAGCACCCGAGCACTCCAGGCAGCTCCGTAACGCAGCCATCAAAACTGATCCGTTTGTATACACACACTCCCAGCACACAGCCACCCACCTGGAGCAGCCGACACTCCCCAGTTCCCAAAAAGCTGCAAAAGAACCTTTGAAAGGCAGGGAATTCAAGTGTTTCACTTACATTTTAAAACAGGAATGAAGCAAATATACCAAAAGCAGCCTTGCAAGGCGTAGGTGGTGAGGTTTGGTGCGGTACCACCCAGGCAGCCCCACCTGTAATGGGAACTGCAGAGCAGAATAACACGTCGTCCAGATCCATCACAGACTCCCCCTATGCCCTCGCACCCCGCACGGCACCCGCACCGCTCCAGGAACGCCGCGCTGCCGCCTTCCAGCCCCATCCTCCGGAGCTGCGGCAGCCCCCGGGCTCAGGCTGGGATGAGGGTTTGTAAGCTCCGGGGACGGCTTTACAGGGCGGGATTGCCCTCGGACTCTGGCACACCGCAGCACGCTGTGAAAAGAGGCTCGAGCGGACGGACCCAGGACCTCCAGAGACGGGACGGGTGTGCGGAGCCTCTGCCTGCAGGCGGGGACACCGCGATCTCCCGGGGACCGCGCACCGGAGTCCCGACAGCAGCATAAGAGGACGGGGCCGGAGCCGGGGCCGGCTGGTTCCGCGGGCAGCGCCGCAAGCTCTGCCCGACAGCCCGAGCTTGCCTCAGTGAAAGACCACCGGAGCAAACCGAGCGCAATAAAGACCCGCTCATTCAGTGGCTTCCCATTCCAGGGATGTAGCCGGAGTCTCCCCGTTATCCCCGCGGAGGCGCGGAGCCCGGCGGCCGCCGGCAGCCCCTGCCGCCGGGAGAGAGCAGCTCCCCGCAGGCGGCCGGAGAGGGGACAGCCCGCACCCGGCTCCGCAGCGTCCCACAGTCGCACAGCGAGCCCCGGGGGGATGTCGGGCGGCAGAACACCACGGGGCAGAGCAGTCTCACCTGGCACGGGGATCTCGGGCACCCACTTGGCTCCCGGCTGCAGCACCTGGAAGGCGGCGCGGACCGGGCGGCAGGAGGCTTCCCCCGCCGACTGCGCGGTCCCCGAGGCACTGAGCAGCGCGGCCGCCAGAAGCAGGAGCGCTCCACCGCTCCCCGACATCCTCTCGGGGCACCGGGGCACTCCTCTACACGCTGCCAGCGGGCATCCCCACGGTGCCGGGATGCGCCAGAACCGGGATCAGCGGGAGCTCAGCCCGCGCCTCGCGCGGCGCCACCAGGACACCCGTCCCGGTTCCGCGCGCACCGCACCGCCCACCGCGTTCTTATTGGCCCCCGCCGCGGCCGGCCCCGAACCTGATTGGTGCCCGCCCCCCGCTCCCGCCAAACTCGCCCCGCTCGCGGCACCGCTCCGGAGCTCATTGGCCACACCTGCCCCGCTCCGCACGTGTGCGGGCACCCCTGATGCCCTCCCCATCCCACTCCCGGCCCCAGCCCCATCCCGCTCCCGGCCCCAGCTCCATCCCGATCTCAGCCCCATCCTCACCCCGATCCCAGGCCCATCCCGGCCCCGGTTCACACCAGGCTGAGCGATGCGCCGGCGCTCCCTCGCTCCGCTGCCTGTGCGGTGCGGCCCCCACGTCGCCCCACGCGCGCATTTGGCATGGGAATGCGGAATGCGCGTCCCCTCGTCCGCACGTGTTGCACGAGTTCATAGTGCTGCGCCGCGAGGGAACAGAGCGTCTCTTAAGGCCTCGCCACCCCCAGTTTGAGCTGCAAGGGAGGGGAAAGTTCCGCATGCCTCGCCAGTGCCTTTCCATAAGGCGAGGGGATGGAGTGGAACTGACCTGGCAACTCTGCCGTGTGAGCAGAGTGGTGTTGAGTGCAGGGCCCTGGGGCAGCAGTGGAGCCTGGATAACCCAGTCTTTCAGCAGTCCAGGGGTGCCTAAGGTCTGGGGGGCTGTTGGGTGAATACCAGGCAAGTCACCAGGGGGGTGCACTGGAAACAGTCAGCTGTACATGACCAGGTTGTATTTCTCCAGCAAGGTCATTTCTTCACCAATTTCCAGGTGGAGCTGTTGGAAATGCCTCACTCACCAAGCTAGAGTTCCCCCACAGTCCCACAGGCCTGGCCAGAGCATGTGTTCCAGGGCAGCAAGGAACAGGGACCCTCACTGCTGCATCAGCCAGGGCCAAGACATCTCAGTTCCAGCTCACCAGCAAAAGACCTTAAATACCATCGCTGAACACTCAGCTGGAGAAACCCATGCTTCTCATCTCTCAGCAAGCAGCTGTACAAAGTGGGAAGCAAACAGGTGGGGCAAGGGAAGGCTTTCGATGATCCTTGTGGGTCCCTTCCAACTCCGAATAGTCTCTGATTTAAAACAGCAGGGGCCATGTATGAAAAACTGCCAAAACAGTATCTGCCCAGGCAGTCTCCTGACTACTCCCCCCCAGCCTGCACAATGCACAGAAAAACAACGAGGGAGCAAGCACAAGCAGAAGAACAGAAGAAAAATCTATTTAAAAGTTCCAGTGCAAATGCAGGATCAAATTATTGCTAATGGCTTGCTACCAGCTCTTTTTCACTCTGAAATTTTGAAGAGAGATGAAAAATGAAAGTCCAACCTGTGTATTTGTTCTAAGAAAATGCCTGCCAGGGAGAGATTGTTAGAATATATTATGGATATGATTCTAATAAGCTGGAATGTGCAACATGTCTCGTTGGTTAATGGATTGTTGGAGCCTGTTGCTGTCCACAGACTGCACTATTTATTATCTGTTTATTGTGTCTCGTAAGCTTGACTGACAAAATTCCCATTAACCAGGCAGCAAAAAGTCCCGCTTTGGAGGAATTCAGAGAAATCCAGATATTTCATTTTGTTTAGAGGTGCAGGTGCTCCACACTGCAAATTGTGCCTGGTTTCAGCAGACCTAAGAGCAGGCATGTGCTCGGTGATACAGATGAGGAGTCATCCTTTCCCCATTTTCATTGCTCCTGGTTCCTTCCATGGAACACCAGCACATGTGCTGCAGCTCATGTGGGCTGTGTCACACTGGATAGGTAACATACTTTTTCTGCATCTCCTTCACTGATTCCATGATGGATCTGTTATGTTTATGCAACACTCTTGGTTTCGGGTACAGCCTTGTATTAGGACAGGAATCAATTGGACTGAATTGCAAAACACAAAGGCTGGTATTTGAAGCGCTCCTTTATATACACTATTGCAATCTATATTATGTTTATGGTCTGAATTACAGTTGTTTAAAAAGCATTCAAGCATCTCCTGTGTTCATCTTCAAACCTGCTGTGTGTATTTCATTTAAGTACAGGAGGCTTTTGCTGCTCCAGGTAAGTACACAGATATTGTCAAGCATGCCATTAGAGCAAAGAATTACATGCAGTGCCAAATAGGTGCCATTTAGGTATCTCTGCTCAGATGAGGAAATGTGTTAAAATTTCAAACAAATTGGGAAACAACATTACTGCTCTTTACTGGATCTGGCTTCTCAGTGGGATCTGACATTATCTTGACAAAGACTTGCTGCAAAAAGTTTTTTTACCAACAAGAGGATGTGTCAAAAGCAAGCTAAAGCTTGTGGAAATGTAACACAAAACCAAGTGGCAGCCCTTTCTTTCAGTCACTATTTTGGCTTATACCAGAAGTGTGCTGGCTGTCAGAAAAAAAAAAAGAACTCACATTTTAACTGGAGACTTCCCTTAATGAAGTCAGTGATTTTCACTCATTTCTCCCAGTTTTCACTCCAGCGTTACTGACTTTCCCTGGGGTACTAAACTCTAGGATGCGGCTAAATGGAGATAAGGCTTGAATCCCATCTGATCCATGGACCAACACTGTCATGTTCTGTAGCACCTCCAGCCCCAAACCCAAAGGATGATCTCCACCCCAGTGCTCACAGAAGCATTCCCAAGGTGATAACTGAAGACTCTCTGACTTCCACCAGGACTGCAACCGCCCCAAGAAAGTCTGAAGCTATTTTCTTGAGCACTGCACATCCTTATGACCTATTCTTTTAATGTGTAAGGGTAGCAAAAGCAGATTTGTCCTGGAGGAGAAAGTAGACAACTTGCTCCAAGATCAGAGGCAAAGTCACTGGGTTAGTTGTCTGCCAGCAGATGTACTAAGAGCCAAGTCATTGTCTCATATCCAGGATGATAATTTCCCTTGTTACAACTGCTCACACCGTAAAAAATTCACTTAATCATCTACCTGCCTCAAGCCTGTAAGTAATGAGAGGCAGGATCGTGTGCAGCTGATTTTATCAAATGCTCTTATGAAGTTCTCCACTGGGAAAACCCTGAATCAATTAAAATACCAAGGAGAGATGTAGGAGAGGGATTCATGCTCCCCAGTAGATGCTCACCAGGTTATAAACATATTTCACTTACTCTGTGGATGGATGTATGAGTTCCATGGGGACAAGGTCAGCTGAGCCATGCCTATAACAGAGGAAATCACTGTGGGACAGGGCAGAAAAGAAAAAATCTGAAACATTTGTTGACACATCTGTGTGGTTTTGGCACATACCTGACAGTCTACAAGGGCAGGTTTGGCCTGGATTTCTCATCCCTTTTGTGATCCTTTTGTGCTGTCTATGGCCCAACTGCATTGTTTGAGATCTCACGTGTACTGCTGGAATCAGGAGCTGCAGGCAATGATGGCTTCTCCCTGCCAAAATGACCCTTCCTATCTTATTCTGCACCTCACAGAAGTTGCCTTTTCAGGCTTTCATAACCATTTGTGGAGGAGAAGGGAGAAGCTCTTCACTATATAACAGTGCTCGCACATAGCCTGATGGAAAAAAGAAAAGTGCATTTGCCATGGGGCACTGGGAGAAATGATGGATTGTCAGGTAGCAGACATCCCTCCCTGCTTTGGCAGGATATTGTATTCCGTGTGCCATACAGGAATGCTGATAGATCCATAAAGCATTAGCCTCTTCCTCACCCTAAAATGCAGTGGCTGATAAATCACTTGCTCTCTGGAGTTTGTTGGGAGCAGATCACACAGCAGAAGCAGTGAAGCCTTCAGAGAGATACATCACTTAAAGACACTGCAGATGCCAATAGGACTGTACATCAAGAACACACAGACAAATCACTTTCCCTGTTCAAAAATGAGATACTTCAGAACTGGAACTTCTTTTGCAAGTATGTACGAGTTTCTGCTCATACTTACATCAGAAGTGCCTCCCCAGGCCTTGGAAAACCTCTGCACCCCAGTCCTAGGGATCTCCCCATCTTTTACAAAGAGTTTGAAAAGTCTTTGTAAAGTCTCCATAAAGGACACAAAACTTACTGTGATGGCAGAATATTTCATGGGATAAAATCCCAGCCAGATCCAAACTTTTCCAGACCAGCTCTTAACTGTGGATAAGATTCACATTTTTCAGGGGACAGCTGGCTGAACAGCTAACCATGCAGTTACCTGAAGGGATTTGCATCCTTTATAAAATTAAAAACGCACAGACACAGTCAACGTAGCTCAAAAGCTCCTCCACACACGCACCCATCTCTGGAGGACCCAAACCACAGCATGAAAGGATGAAACACACACTGTGATGGAGTTTGGGCCACGCTGGTCATGGGGTGCAGCTGACAGGGAGGAAGAATGCTCAGAGCACTCCTCACCACTGCCCAAGCTGCAACACTCATCTCTTCTCCAGCACCCAGCGAGTGGGGCTGAACACTGGCAAAGCTCCTGAGTGAAAGACAATCACTTGAGACACAGCTCTGTAGAGGAAATCAAAGCAGAAGAGATGGGAGAAAACTATTCACCATGCACTGCTGCCTCTACTGGGAGCACAGAGCAGACATTTCTCAAGCTGGTATTTTCATTTATCATCTTCTGGTGATTAATCAACAGAAGAGACACTGCCAGGAGCCAGCCCTGAAGGGATCAACCCAGAGCATTCACCTATGGAAATGAAGTGCTGCTGACAATTACCAGCCCAGGGCTGTCACACTATGGGCATCCCACTCTCACAGAGAGCTGGGATGTAAAATCACAGGGCACTGCTGTGAACCAGCCCTGCACAGTGTGAGCAGACTGACAGCTTTGGGGCAAGCACGGCAGGCACTCTGGATTTAACTCCACAGAGATGCCACACTCCCAATTCCCTGCACAGCTTCAACAGCACAGCATAAACTCTGTGAGTGCTGGAGCAACAGGTGACATGGTGCACAGTGCACAAAGGGCAGAGCAAGGCTGCACCTTTGCAGAACAGGCAGTCCAAGCAGGAGTTGTGGGGCTGCACACACTGATGAAATCCCCATTGTACCATGTAGAGAGCACACAGCTTTGATATGGGATTTACAGCAGAACTAACAGAAATTACATTGAATATATAAATTGCTCCTGCTATAAAGGAGGCCACGATGCATTCAGGTGCCTTTCCAGGAGTGCTTTTTTTCCTGTGCAGTGGCACCATAGTAAAACTTGATTTATGCCTTAGTAAATTACTGTAATGCTTAATATTATATGCAAAAACTCTGGGAAAAGATATAATAGGGGACTATTTCTGCTGGGCTCATGCAGAAGCTGTCTCCAGTCGCATGGTAATGAGGCAGCTCCAAAGATATCAGAAGTGTTAGACTGCTCCTCAAATGCCACTTTGTGGGTAAAAGAGCAGATGGGTGACCCAGTGTCAGCTTTTATACCAAATAATTCAAGAAATTGTAGGGACACAGTGTTCCTCTCCCTCACCGACACAGATCAGGAGTCTTTGTTGGAGCCAGTGGATTTGGAGCAGTCCCAGTGAGCCTCAAGCCCTGGCAAAGGAGGAGACTTGGAACAAAGGACTGTGAAGCAGCATGAAGAGTCTCTGTCAAGGGCAGGGTGGCTCTGTGGCTGGCAGTGGGCTACTGCAGTGTTCAGCCACTGTGCAGCAGCACGGAAACACCTCTGCTACTTGCTACACCCCCACCAGCACCTTCTTCCTCCCCCTCCCTCTCAGGCTTCTTCTCTCTCATTAGGGAAAGGTCACAGCACACAATGGCAAGGAGAAAAAAATTGAAAACCAAAGAGTTTCTGTTCTTACAGCTGCTTTCTCCCAGTTCTCACCAGCCCGCTGGGGTTGCTGTGAACCTCACCCTGCAGAAGGGATGTTCCATGACATTCCTCAGCTGCATGTTCTGCTCACAATGGGGCACAGCACAGATCTGCCTCTCTGCTGCAGACATCTGTTCCCAGAGGCTCTTTTGGCCTGTTTGGGTTTTTCTTGCTCCAGGTCTCCCAGCACAGACATGATGCCTGTGCTGAGCATGGCTGGCTGTGTCCCAGAGCCCCTCTCTGCCCAGGAGGGTGCCTCAAGGTGTGTTGAGCTGCCCCTTGCCATCAGCAGCTTCCTCGTCCTTTGTCCCTCCGTCAGGCCATCACACTGGGAGACCATGACCTTCCACTGATTATTTTTTATTGCTGCATTCATGGCCTGACCCTTCCAGAGGTGATGCCAGCAGCAGCTGCACAGGAAGCCATCTGAGCACTTCTCCTGGCTGGCTGGACTGAGCTCAGCACACCTTGGGCTTCTCATATCAGCATCCTTGCTTGCATCTGCAGGGACATTAATAGATCTCAGAGGGCTATTAATATTGCACCCTTCTTGCACAAGCCAAATAATTTAATAAGAACCCAGTAAGATTTAACACTTGTGCATTTGAAGGCATTTCCCAAACAATAACTAATTATCCTGCTGGATGCTCAGTGAGGTTTCACCCCTCTGTGGAGCAGAACAGCTTATCAACGGAAGGGAAGTTTGGTTTTTAAAGGAGCCTCACTAGAAATTCACATTTGTCTCATTTCCGATCAGTTAGAATAATGAACCACCTTACATAGAGAGATTTATTTTGTTTTTAAATGCTAAATCATCCCTGCATGCAATGCATAAATGCCAGACCTCTCAACCAGTTCTTTGTGGGGTTGGTTTATCTTATTGCTATTAAATGTGAAGGAGAAATTGAGAAGCAGGTAAGTGTGAGCCAGAGATAGTTTCTCCTGACTTCCCCTGTCCTTTAAAAAAGCCTGAAAAACCCACTTGAGCTACAGGTGTCTCAATTAGAAATTGTCCTCAAATTAAGAAATCTCTGTGTGTGCATGTGTCAGGGAAAGGATGGGAAAGGGAGAACAAATCACGGTGCTCCATCCGCTGCTCCATGTTGTGACTCTGGTGTAGGGCACTTCAAAGGTTTTCCATAAACTTAGGGATTAGTGCAATTAGGTCAAAACTTCTCATTAATGAAGAAGGAATAAAGCTGTTGACAAATTACTTCAGAGGGCTTGGCCAGCAATGGATAAAGTAAATACAAGCAAGTCCAAGCTTGTTGTTTTTAGTGCTTTGGGGTTGTTGAAATCAGTCTCCTGGTACAGGAGGTGGGGGGGGCCTGACTTGGAGCTGGCTCTGCCCAAAAACAGGACCCAGAACGGTACAGCCTGGGGAAGAAAAGCTGCTGGGACCAAAGCCCTGCTTGAGGGGCATCTCCAGAAGAACCTCAGTGCAAAGGGCATTTTAGGACATCATTTTAACCTCAGGCTAAGTGCAAGCATTTAGAAATAAAAGTGACCACAATGTATTATTCAATGGGCTGTTTTAGAAGAAAGTGAATAATTTAAACAATACATGCTTAGAGCTGAGTGACTTTTCCTCCCCTTGCCCCCCTTTCTGTTGCTGCACCTTCTCTGAGGCCAGCAGTACATTTCCTGCTGATTTGGGCAGAGTGCAACAAGCAGCACTCAGGTCTTACCCATGGCCTTTCAGGGATTTGTCCCTATTTGTGAACTGGGCAAGAGTAAGAAGAAAGATCTTAGGAGAAAGAGGTTTGGCTCAGCTAGAAACTGCTCTCACACGTGAGAGTTGCTGTTGGTCAGCAGTATTTAGTACTTGCAGGGTGAGTGTGGGTGGCTTTCGTTTAGCTTCCCCTGGAAAGCAAGACTGATTCAGCAAGAAAGTGTATTCAGTTTAAAAGCAAAAATTACCTCATTTTTGCATGATACAAAGCATTGAACCAACACAAGCATCTTGCAAATGCATAAAAGATTTACTCTGTTTTGCAGACTTTCCGCCAGACAAGGCATTACCAAGTGCCAAGGGAACACAAACCTATCCTCACTCACAGGACATGGTGATAGGATAGAATTCCTGCTACAGAGAGGTCCTGGGCCCTGCCACCAGCACATCTCTAATGCCCTGCACATAGGCCAGGAACATCTGACCTTTTGGGACCCCTTCCACAAAATTATTTAACTCTAAACTGCAAAGCAATCCCACTAAAAGCAGCCCTGGGTGCAAACCCCTGGCTAAATCCAGGCAGGAGTCTTAGAAGATAAAAACTTCAGTACAAAAGGAGTCACTGATAATCTTGTACCAGTCTGTTAAATGTTGGCCATGCAGGAAGGAAGACCAAGCAGAGGTGAACGTGCTGGGATTAGAGTGTGGAAACTCCACTCAAATGCCTTCAGACCAGACAACCTTGGGAGCTCCTTCACTGCCTCGCTCCCACACCTCTCCATTTGCAACATGGGGATAATGGTTTTCCTCTGCTTTACCAGGACAGTGAGAAGATAAATTCATAAGTACTCTGAAGAGGATCAGCAGTTATAGCACTGAGGTCACCCTCACCCCACCTCGATGACAGCCCAAATGGACCGTGCGAGAGATGTCCCTGCATCTTCCTGGGATTAGCATCGATTAAATACCACAGGGAAACTGCATTCTTTAGCAACTTGTGACAATTATGAAGATGGTCAGGTTCATACCTTGGAAAAAGGGTTTAACAAAGCTGCCAACAGGAAAGCAGCTAATTCCCGCTGGCTGTGATCAGGCTGCAGCTGCAACACCAGAAATCTCCAAGGTCCAAAAATATGAAGATGCTGTCTTAATTTCCAAATGGATTCCCACATTTATTAGATATTCCTGATAGAAATGTACAAGTAAGACAGATCCAATTAGTTTGTCTAATAGTCTTGCATGATGAGATTGGCCTAACCATCTGAGCGCAGGATTTTGCACAAATGAAAGAGCATTCCCATAAAATAGAAAATGTAATTTAGTAATTTGGAAAGAAAATCGACAATCTTTTGAGGAAACTAATAGCTTTTTACATTGTAATATAAGCTCACCTATCTAGTGTGGAAAAAACATATAAAGCATTAAGGAGACAACCCTACCACTAAATGTAACAATAATAAAACCTCCTCAAATTAATTCTTATTACCCTTCTTTGTTCATTTTCAGACTATCCAGAAATAGGGACTCTCTGTGCTTCTGATTGATGATCTCAACAATGCCTCATAGGGCTGAAGGTGGCACTCTTCCTGCAAGCTGCCACCAAAAAAAAATAGGGACATTTTCTGCTTTATTACTTAAAAGACGGCTCTGGGGCCCAGACCATGGCAGGTGTGAGCTGCCCAAGCTGCAATTTGATGGCACTGCTGGGCTGAGACTGGGCAAGGAGGTTTTTGTTTTTTCTGGAAATACTTGAGGCCTTTTTTTGAGGAGACATTAATCCATAATTTCTCAGATCAGAGGCATGGAGAGGATTATCTGTTTTCTGTACACCACAGTTTCAAATTGCCTCCCGTTGCCTCTGCCCTTCACCCACCTGTGTTGGTCTGGAGGCATCTGGATTCAATCTGAAAATGTTACAAGATGGAGACCCTGGGGTTTGCCTTCCCTCCATTCCTCAGCATCCTCTGCTCCAAAACACAACCCTCCTTCCTCTGCTGCACGTCCTGCAAATCAGTGGCTCTAGCCATGCTTCTGCTGCCTCTCTGGGTGCAGGGTTTCTCCCCAGAGAGGCACAGGATGCATAAAGCTGATAACCCTGGCAGGATATTCCTTTGTCTTTTAGGTTCTCAAATCTCAAGCTATACACACTCACAGCAGCTAAGGCTGTCAGGCATGGCATCGACATAATCTGCATCTTGGGTTCCCCTAAATCCTCAGCTGTGCCATCGCTGGGGACACCTGAATCCACCCAGCATAGCTCTTCTGTCACCAGCACGATGCCAGGGGCTCAGCAAGTCAGGGGCTGCACCATGAGAAGAAACTCCCTTCATCCCTGCTGTCTTTCCTCCAGATCCCTCACCAGGACTTTACTCCTCGCCAGGCAGCAGGACAAGATGCTCAAAACCAATATTCCACAGCTGAGCAAAGAAGAGTTTCCTCTGGTGAGATGGTTTGTGGCACTCAGCATCAGAGGGCAAATGCTGAGCACGTGGCACATGTATCAGCTCAGTGACGCATGGAGATATTTACCTGACCCCTCAAATGAAAGCAAAGAGCTTCAATAGCCACTGAGAGCACAGAAAGTGTGGCTTCAGAGACATAGATATTAAAACAACACGAGGAGTGAGAAGCACAAAATTAAAAGCTGTGCCAGTGTTTCTGTGTTGGATTTTGAGTTATGAATTGCTACAGATTAATCATGTACCTGTCCTGTTCGCACCACTCACATCCCCCATCAGCTTGTTCTTGAATGCTGCTTCTGGTTTCCAGGTTGCAAAAACAGCAGAAATCTGAAAGTTGGTCCCATGATGTGCAAAATTACTGAACTCTTCAGAGAAAATCTCCCCCTCCAGCTGCCCTGCTTCTATAGGTTATAATGTGTGGAAAGGGAATTAATTAACCCAGGCAGCTCCCTGGTACACATGTGAATTCACCACAGCCTATATACAAACCTGCTTGGAAATGCTGGCTTAGCAGGCAGGTAGGCTCCAAATACAGCTGCAGATGGAATCCCTGAACGTTCCAATGGTAGTTTTGAACAGGAATAACTTGACATTTAATTCTGGGACAATAATGAAATGTCAACATCTGTTGTGGAAACATAGAATAATGATTAAATTAACCCCATTTGCAGCTTTTAAGAATGTGGTGGTGTAACACCACACTGGGTGTTGGAGAAAATCATACTGAGTTTTGTGGTTTGAGTTAAAGAGAGCAGCTGTCCAGGCTGGAACACAACAGGATCATGCCCTGCTCTGGGCAGATGTATTTCAAGGATGCAGAGCTCACGACTGCAGCGTGCCAGCTCAGGATTGCCGTATCTATATCCTTCTGATTGCTGCAGTCCACACATGCATCACTCACAGCCTTTCCAGAGGAAGAGACTGTAACTACTATGGAGACCTTAGACCATCCCTTATGATTTGCAAGAGCCTCAGTGTGATAAAGCAAAGCAAACCAAGGCTTGCTCAGTATTTAATTCCAGGTCTGAAGTCTTACAAAGATTTATTCAAGAATTTCACCTTTTGCTTCCTCTCATTACAAATCAAGCTGATGTCCTCACCTAAAAACTGTCGTGATCTTGGTCTGGTCTAAGTGAAACATCTCCCCATGTCACAAGGATGGTGGAAGCAAGGTGAGACCCCACAGAAGGTGACAGAGCTAGAAAGCAAGAGGCTTCCACAGCTCAGCACACAGATGGGGATCCCAGCAGGAGCTTTGCCATTCACGGCTTCTCCAACACACAAACAGCCACAGGCAGCAAGTGTAGCAGCCAAAAACAGCCTGGAAGAAAAAAGCAAATAACAGTGAATTTTGGGCAAGACACCCAAACCCCTGTGCACCACTCAGTCCCAGCCAGGAGTAGGGCTGGGCAGCTCACCCCATTTGCACAACTGAGTCCAAGATGTACCCAAGGCTCCCCTTGTGCCTCCCATGACCCTGAGAGGCACCAACCTTGGCAGCAGCTCATTCCCAGCAACACAGCATTGCAAGAAGTTGTCAAATCACTTCTACCATCTTGGCTAAAACAGAATCACAGAACAAACTGAAGCATCACAGACTTGGCACTGAGTGAGCTTCTGAGCTGTGTTTTATGAATTGGTCTGAACACAGGCCAAATCCCAAAGTACTCAAGGACATCAGTGCCATAGATTTTTTGATCTGAAGGGAAGTTACTGTATTTAACCATTATGGGGTGATGTTAAAAAATGGTTATTAAAGCCAAGCATCAATGGACAGCATGTTAGCAATCCTGGCTTGTTTGGAAAGCAATAAATAAGGAACCCAGCTTCGTTTTACCCTCCTCACAGTCATACATCTACAGAGTTTTTTTAAAAAGTGTGTAGGTCAGGTGGTTTGTCTTCTTGGACATTTTATGCTGCTCTGGAGGAGCCTTTTGTGTTCCCAGGGTTAGACTCAGAGAAGTGCTGAGTCTTAAAATTTAATTGTGGGTATTTTAAGGGTGATCCGAAGAGTAGGAGAGCATTGCAGGCAGCACAGCAGGTCCTGGTGCTTGGCATCAGCCTGAGCATCCTAAGCTGAGCCCACAATCAGACTGGTACCAGAGCCACAGAGAGGAACCCAGAGAAGTCACCAGCGATCCCAAACTAGGAAAAAGAAATGCGGGTTTGTTTCCATACCCAAATACTTGGTTGGGCAGGGAGCTGGGGTGGGAAAACCAGCATGTTACCTGTTAGCCACCACCCACATGAAGGGGGTGTGAGCTGGGACAACCTGTGCCAAGGGAGTGGCTCAAACATCCTGTGCAGCATCCAATGGCACTTCAACTGTGGCAACCACAGCAGCAGAACTGACAGGCAACAAAACTAGTACGCTAAACTCTACTAAGTAAAAATTATTCCTCAGGTTTCAGTGCTGGAAATGAGGCAGTGGAGCTGGGCTCAGCACCAGCACTTTGAGCTTTTAAACCCAACCCAAATCTTGGCCTAGCTGAAGTCAGTTGGAAATTTCTTGTTCATATTCAGCCCCTGCATTTTCCAGGGGGCTGGATTCCCCTGCAGAGCAGCTGGAAAGCGTTCCTTCACTTCTACCAATCTTATACAGCTCTGCAAAGAGATTTGCTCTGGATTTCCTTGGATTTGGGCTTGGCATTGGGTCAGAGACCCTGACACAGTGACATCAAAGAATTGCAGGAAAATAGCCCACAGGGCCAGTACCAAGAAACAGTGGAAATGCTGCCGTTATCCCATAAATTCTGGGACCAGTACAATACCAGCAGCAAGCAGGGGCTAACACCCACCAGTTCTGGGGTGTTTTTTTCATCCAACTAGCTCATTCCTGTGGCTGCTGGTACATATTTAGCAGAGGAGTATATTCACTGTGGGAACAGTTTTTCAAATTAGTGCTCCATGTTTTCTAGGTGGGGGGATAACCAGGATTTGGGATCAGAGGGAGTCTTCCTTTGAAGTACTACTTTAACCCATTGTGTCATTAGCAGCCAGAAAGAGTGAGGAATTCCCTTGGCCAGCTCCAGTCCTGCCAGCAGACACTGATAGCAAACCAACCATGTGTTTACACACCACTTGGCAGGTCCTGGTCCAGACACTGAGACCACCAAAAACACTCTGGCAGGTGACCTGATGGAGTAAAGGCTTTACCTCAACAGCTGATAACACCCCATAGAGCAATGCCTTTTCTTACTCCCTCATTACAAGCAGGGTAGCAACTCTTGTGGAGGGGGTAGTTTTCCAAATTCCATTCTTAAACTCCGCGATTACCTGTCTGTTGTGTACTCCTGTTAAGCCACAGGAGAGTGACAGGAGAGGAGAAGCACCACTTCCAAAGATAAATAACATTTCTGTCCCCACTAGGGCCAAGTGAGCACATCCATGAGGCAACAATCACCCACCTAGCCATCTCCCTCACCAGCTGCTGTTCTGCACTTCAACTCATCATACTCAGCAGTGAGAGCAAAACAACCAAGGGAACCATTTCTTTCCATCCTGGAAAAATCCCAGCAATTCAGCAGCAATTATTTATGTCACTCTAGATGGAAAAAAAAATCACTTTTAAAAATGCAGAAAGGAGAAATTTGACAGTGGTCAGGGCAAGGGACCAGAATTCCCTCTGGCCCTGGCTGCCTCAGTCCCAGAATTTACTTGCCTTGGATCAGGAGTCATGTTGGCATAACTGCAGAGAGATCCAGGCTAGAGAAGGTCAGACTAGGTGAGGATGAACAAGATCACAGAATGCCAGGAGTGCAGGTTTTGTTTACCTACCCCATTCTCCACCCAGGATATGGCTGAGGCCATGGACATGTTTCTCCCACAGAGCTGCAACAGCTCAACCAGATTGAAGACACTAATAAAAACTTTAAATGGAGCCAAGGTGTCCTCCCAAATGCTTTACACAGGAGGACATGAAAAATTATTTGAGAGAGCAAGCAAAGCAGAAGCATATCTAGGAGGAGTTGTCTGGAACAATCTACATTGATTTAAATCCACTCGTGCCTGCAGCTCTGCAGGCACAGCCACGAGGGCAGGCAGGGCTTGGGCAGAAATTGAGTTTCAAACAGCAGGAGGGCACAAATTCACTCATAGAGAAGGACAGTCGAGGCTCCCAACATCAACATCTTAGACACTTCTCTCAGCAGCCACTTCTGGGGTTTGGGGGTATTGTTTGTGTTGTTCTTTTGTGGGTTTTGGGGTTTTTTGTTTTGATGGGGGGTGTTTCCAAGTAAAGTTTTGAAACACCAGGAAAAGAAAAGAGATTTATTAGAGACCCTGGCAAGCAGGACAGAGCCACACTGAGGGGGTTTCCCATCACGTCTCCTGACTGTATTGCTCTCAAGATAAGCAAGACTTGTGTTTTATTGCATGATATGTCTGACACCTAAAGATTAATAACATCTGGTAGGCTTTTCCCCACCAGCAATCACATTGCTTTGCCATGAGGCTTGGGTTTTATCCTCATTTCTTGTTGTTCTGTCACTTCTAATAACATGTTAGCAGACATTTGCTATGCTAACAGTGGACTGCGAGCTGAAGGATTTCCTCAGACCCATAAGCTGCAGCTGCCTGCTGATGCTGTCCATGAGAGTGAAACATTTTGTTAGTGCAGCTGAAGAGGGCTTTGGAGAGGAACATCTCAGAGGACTTTCCTTACAGCCACTCTTGGGGCTGCCTCTGTCCCACCTTCCTGCACAAGGTACCCACCACAAAGCCTTCAGCATCCTTCTTTAACACCCTGAGTGTCCTTGCTTTGGTTTTAAGGCCATGGCTCATAAACCCATGAGTATTATTTGCTACGCTGACAATCCCATATTGTTTTTTCCTTAAAACTCCATATTCCCACCGGGCATTTGCTGCTACATGTACATACAAAGAAAAAAAGGAGAGGCATAAACTTGAGTCAGAGGCAGCATTAACCACTATCAGACAAATTCCAAGTAACAGAACTTATTTAAAACTACTGTAAGCTGTGTTAACTTACATCACAGCTGGCAGGCAGAAGCTGTGAAGTCAGGTGAGACCACGGTGCTAAATCCCCATGGTGCTGGTTGACAGCACTGTGATGCTGCTGAGAGCATCTCTGCACTCAGGGGGATGCAGGTACCAGGGCGAGCAAACACCACTAACCTGCAGCTGGAGGGGCAGCAGCATGATGAGAAAAGACATCTATTATGCAGAGCTAATAATGCCATTAGAGTAAATGGAGTTTGCCCAGAGGAATAACAAAGCAGTGAGATTGTTATAACAGACACTGAAGGGTTGTCCTGGGCATGGGGGATGATGGTACTCAGGTGGATTCTGCACATCCAGGCTGTGGGCATGTACATCCTCATTTGCCACATTCCCCTTGGTTTTTGGGGTCAAAATCTGGAGGGGGCTGCGCCAGCAAGCCCTCTCCGAGCCAGAGGGCTGCTTGGGCTGGGGAATTTATCCACTGAGCTGAAGATTTTACACTGTATTTTATTTAGAAACAGTCTGCCCTCATGTGGTGAATGGAAAACCAGGAATCTGATGATTTTGGACTAAAACTGTCCACCAATATACCAGGGCGGGGGTCAGGAGCCCTTTGAAGCAAATCTCTCTCAGCCCAGTCACACACAGCTTTTTCTCACTCATTTTTGTGCCTATTTCCCTTCCCATATGCAAAGCACCCACTTTTACTGGCCTGACAATTCCCAGAGAGCCACAAGTGCCCCAACAGAGCCCCTGGGTGTCCAGCACAGCACCGAGGCTGCAGCACCTACTCCTATGGCTGAGCTGGTCCCACAGCACTGGCACAGGGGATGGTGGCACAAAGTCAAGGCAAGCCCTCAGTGGAGGCAGAGCACGGGGCTCCAGCCACTAAAACGAGGAAAATTCCCATTTGCTTTCAGTTTATGGGCAGAACAGTAAGAACGTTTTCTTGAACAGCTCCAACACTTTCCACGATGGTGCAGGCTTGGCTCAGAAAGGCAGCTGCACCCACATCACATACAGTGCTTTCTGGGCAGCTTATCATGACAGGGAATAAAAGATTTACCCAGAATCAGCATGATCCAGAATAAATAAAACCAAGCTGAGTAACAGAGCTGAGATAGCCATACCTTTCCCACCCAACCAACTCTTTTTTCTAAATCAGCGATGTGCACAAATCTTCCAAAAATCAGCTGTGATGCAAGACAGGGCTCACGAAGGAGCAGAGTGCACTGACTGCATTTTAACAGCCAGGACAGTAACTCAAGGGGCAGCAGGTGATGCTGCAGACCAGGAGCCAAGGCTACCCATAGCCAGCCCAGACATGAGCAGTGAGTCACAGCTGCATCATGGCTCAGACACAATCCCTCGACATGCAGACAGGACACAGCACAGCAGCTCCTGCCTGAGGATTTCAGGAACCCAAAACCCAGGGAGAGAACATCCCTGCACATCACACCAACAGCCTGGACATCCACAGTGCCAGCAGCCCCAGCTTCTGATGGGACACATGCAAAACAGGTCTGATTGTCCTCACCAATATCTTCTAAGTGGCATGGAAAAACTAGAACAGGACCCCACAGCAGGAAGCTGAAACAAGGCAAATTCTGCCCAACACAGAAGCAGTTTTTCTGACCCCCTCACCAGCAAAGACAGGAGAGTCCCTGAGGTCTTGTGCCATCACTCCAACATGTGCCAGCTGAGCACCACAGGCTAATGCAGAGTCGCAGGTGAGCCATTTTCCCACTTTTTCCAAGCACCTTCATCTAATGCTTCTGTTTGCAAAGCTCCTCAATTGCAGTTGGCACAGCCAAGCACCAACAACTCATCCCATCTCAATCTCACTCGTGCAGCTTCAAAGCCTCCCCCTGGCAGATTTGTGACAGCCCAACAGAAAATGAGGGGAAACACAATGAAAAGCATCAGTCTAGATGGTGCTCATGGATTTTTTTACAGCCTGGACAAGCAGCAGCAGTCTCACCCCAACACTTACTTTCTAACCTGGTTTCTCACAGCAGCAGGTCTGACAGGCATTGCTTTCTGGGGCACCTTGGGCAGAGCAGCTGCACAAGGAGGTGTCAGTCCACAGAGCAGGGTGCTCATACAGGTTCAAGTCCACATCTGAAAAGTTCTGAGACCTGCTAATCCCAGTCTTCTGCAAACAACCTTCCAGCAGCTGGAGTGACAGCACTGCAATGCAAACTGCCCCGAGTGAGAAACTACGAAAGGCAGCACTGCAGCTCTGCCCGCAGCGAGCGGAGGCTCTAATTCCACTTTATCTGCTTGTCATCACCTCCTAAAACAAGCCAGGCCCAAGTTTTAGCTGGAGAGTGAGGCATAACTGGGTAAAAGAGACTTTTGGTACATAAAAATAATTCTGAGCATGTCTGTTTATGACACAGCTGCCACAGGAACAGCCCATCAGCAAAGCCAAGGCAATGCAGCGACCAGGGTTAATACAATGGTATTTGCCATATTTACTGCACTAAGAGAATTGCACAGGAAGGAGCAATGACACACGGGATCAGTGGTGGAAGAATCACACTCTGCAGTCCTAATTCTGTTAAATTTGTTTTCTTCTTCTTTTACTGCAGGTGAAGCACTTCCTATGAAGTCTCCCCAAAACAGAGGGTGAGCAGCCATCTCATGCTTCTTTCCATAACATATCATGGTAAAGAAAACTAGAATATTTTTAATCAATTAAACTTTCTCATATGTTTCTCTTAGATTGAAGGATAAGGCTCAACATTCTTTGCCATAGGGTCAATTTATAAGGTTTTATAAGGTTTTCATCATCATCACCATTTTGTTTCCACAGAAATTGCTCCTTCAAGGAAACAAGGATTTGGGGGTTTGAATAAGCTCAGATTGAGAGAGCAAAGACTAAATTCTTTTCCCATCTTTCAGTATAATTTTTCTTCTGTACCAGTGCAAATCCAGATTTTTCAGCAGTGAAACCAGTACATTTCTGTCAGCACAAAGGACTCTTTTAGTAAGAGAAAAAGAACAGGAAAATTAGAAAGTGAGAAGCCACATTGGCCAGTCCTGCAGCCTCTCTGAGGGAAGACAAATGTCCAGACAGCATGGGCAGGACAAACCTACTGTCTCCTGGGACAGTGCTTCCCTATCAGTCCCCAATTCCTCCCACATGCCAGTTGGAAAGCTGCAAATGCAGCCACAACCTCAGCACGGGCTGGAATTTTCAAGCCACTTTCAGAGATTTAAGTGCCCATCTAGAGCACTAAAATGAATACAAGTGGACATTCTGGGATCCAGTGCTACTTAAAAAACTGGTGTTTGTTAAAGCACTAATGGGCATCTGCAGCGCTGCTGGGTGCGGGAAGGAGGGAGTGCTCCGGGCTGTGCTGATAATGTACAGAGGAGTGGTCTGGCTTTGGAGGGAAGGGGACTGCGGGTTTAGGGCAGGAAGATCTTAATTTTCTTTTCATTACTGCAACGAAGCTCTGAGCAGGCAGGCAGGCTGGCTGACAAAGAGTGGCCTTTGAAGTCCCAAGAGATTTGTTACTTCTTTGAAGCTTTCAATCTGTCCTGCCAGCCATTTGCTGTTGCTGCAGGGTACCCACCAGGGAACCAAGCTTGGTGCTTCCTCCGGCAGAGAACAGCACAAGGATGGCACTTGGCACCAGAGACTATCTCCATTAAAAATAATAGTTAAAAAAAGTTCACTTTACTCCAGCTCTGTATCACCAGAGCAACAAAATAACAATTTCCAATTTCCTCTTCTATATTATTTTTAATATATATATGTAAAAACATAATTGATGCCTTCCCCTTTGATTCAATACAGCAATTCCTTACATTTTATAAAATTCTTTTGCAGATGAAACTTAACCTTTACAAAGCAACGGTTCCAGTGAGAAGGGTAATTAGCCAAATAACTGGTGAATTCTGATCTGGCTGCAGCAGCTGGCACACAGATTGCAGAAGTACAGCAACTTACATCCATAGGTAGTTGTAAAAAAGGTGAAAAGAACGAAGTGTGTTATTCTGGTGTATCACCACAGGGATTTCATATAAGAGGGAAGTGCAACCAGGGAGGAGACAAAGATAGATGCAGCACATAATCACTTTCTCAAACAGCAGGTCCAGGTCGAGAGCTGGTTTGGATCTGGACAACACTTTATGCAGTGACCAATACAACCAAATTAGAAATATTTACACCTTTCCGTCAGCTACAATTTAAACCTAATAAGGGAAAAAAATATTTTTTGGGCATGTAATGCAATTACTTTGGACAAAGTAACTTGGGAGCAACTGCAGATGAAGGGCAGGGAGCGCACAGGCTGTGCAAGACACATCAGTTAGAAGTGCTTACCTGGGTATAGTGCACTGATTTAGACATGAACATGCTATATAAATAAAAAACCCACCCCAAAGACCATCAATAGCAGAAGATACTTTAAAAAATAGTTCAGAAGTATTAAGAATTATCTTAACAAGCTTCTTTTAAGAGAAAATGAAAGCACCCAATAGATGCTCCCACAGGATAAACACTGATTACAGCTGGGAGTAACCACACACAGATTAAATAATGAAGTGTTGTGTGGCAGGAAGGAGACTGAAATAATATGAAATATTCCTATTCTATAAAAATAGCCCAAGCGCTCCAATGTTAGAACCTCTCTGGAGTTTCCATCAAGAGTTGTCTCCTTCCAGGAGTAGCCCTCACATCTGTGTGTGCTGGTACCTATTTATATACTTCCAGCAAAAAATTACCAGTGCCGACTCCCAGAAACAGCCACTGCAATAGCTCCTGGAACAGCCCCAGCCCCTCAGCACCAATGTCCAATGGCCACTTGGCTGCAACACTTTCATGGATTAAAAAAGCTTCATTTAAAAAGCAGCACAACCATCCCCGCACTAGCACAGCAACAGCAGCAGTGCACATGTGGCCAGGGAGATTTCATCCCTTTTGTCCTTCACTGTAGCACCCAGAGGCCCACCCCTGTGCCCCTGGTGCTTCCCATGGGAAAAGGGGCTGCACAGAACATCCCAAACAAATGGGGGAACCCCCGGCTTTCCAAAGGCAGGGTCAGGGCAAGTCAAATGTACAACAGAAAAGCCCAAGATCCTGTGGATTCCCTCCTCATAGAGAACTGGAGATAAACTCCACAGTTGCCCAAACACAGCTCTGCTCTGCAGGCAGACACCCCACCACAGAGCTCTGCACACCCATCTCTGCAGCCACTCTAAGATTTCAGACATCCAAAATACCCAAACCCACCATTCTCAGTCTGGTTCGCTTTGGGGTTGAGCTTGTTTGTGGCGGGTTTTTAAGGGGTTTTTTTTTCCTCCTCGGGACTTGATTATACAGAGCACTCAAACCTCAGAAAGCAAAGGCACCTCCTGAAAAAGCTGCCAAAGCAATGCTCTGAGCTTAAGACAAGGCAATCCTGTGCAGTGCTCCTAGCATAGAAAAGGGTAACTTGTTACTTCAAAACAGCAGGTTCAGCATTTTTAAACCTTTGAAAACATAAGAAATGACACAGAGATCGGTGCAGTGTAGAACAGGCTGTAGGCTGGGCACAGCTGTGAGCAAGGTTGGGTGACCTGCTCAGAAAGCAGGTTCTGCAATCCATACAAGCCAGCAAGTTATCCTCAGGTGTAAGAGAGGAAAGGACAGTGGAGGTCACAGATGAATCAGACGCCTTGATGGGAGATGCAGAATGAATGAGTTCAGAGCCAGCAGATTCTGCTGTCACATGAAGTCTCTGCAGTCTCTATTCACACCATACCCCTCATCAGCCTTAGAGACTCGCTCAGATGATAACAGCAGCAGGTCTGACTTCCAGATCCTGTATTGCCAAATCCCTGTGGGTTAGCCCCTCCTATTTCACCATCACCCTGGAGAACAGGAGCATATAGTTTTGGAGAGGCACCACCTGCCCTGCTGTGAGTACCAGAGCCTGACAATAAAACCCACTTACTATACAAGCAGGAAGCACACCCAGGGCACTGGAAACTTCTCCCAGAGAGTGGACTATCCCACTTCCCCCCAAAGTCTGAGCCAGTTTACAACTGCAGGCACATTCAGCTCACTTCCATATTCAGCACTTTGAGCAGTCAGTAAATTCCACGCAAACCAAACTGCAGGCTTGTCACTCGGAACAGATTGTGTAGATACTCACCAGCACAGCACACACCTACGCTGTTAATAGATAGCTTTCACTCACGGGAACAGACAACAATCCCCCTCAGCCAAGTAACTTGAACACAACCCCCACTTACTGCTGAAGCCATCAGTTACCTGCCAACAGCTCAGCCTGGGTGGGGTAGATTTGGGGTGCCCCTTTCAAGCTCTGGCCCACCCATAGGGCTCAGCTTTCACTGTTGAGACATCCTGGGATGACATCAGCACCTTGCACCAAACACTGGCTAAACTGAACTCATGGGCACCAAATCCCCTCCGGCACCTGCCCTATCAACACAAGCCTGGATCACCCAAAAGACAACGTAAGACCCTGTGCAAGAGCTGGGTACAGCTCCACCCTCAGCAATGCAGGGCCAGGCTTGAAGCATCTCCCAAGAGTGTACCAACACAGTAGCAAACTTGGGTTTCATTCCCGGCATGAACACATCCCAATGCCTCCCACCCAGCTGGGGTATGAAACAGTACACTAAATCCCACTTAGCACACAATCCAACCCATTTTTCTTCACTGTCAACAAGTGGTACAGTCAGAAGGGCTCTACACTTAGGGTACAGCTTTGCCTTTTCTTTGCAGAGGGATTTTTAAATCCAGATTACAGCTCTTGAAGCACAAGGAAGATTACAACTCGGCCTCAGATTAGATTGTGGGGTAGAAAATCAAGCCACCAGCTGCAGGGACGCCCTCACAGAAGCTTGTGGTTGTGCTTGAACCAGTCAAGGACTGCTCTGCTGGGTGTGTTGCCTTTCCTGCTGAGCACAATCACCCCCAAACCACATCTGGGAACGGGACCCTGGGGATAGGGTTGCTTTAGGGATTCATTGTGGCATCAGCCCAACTGCACTGGCCACCATAAGGCAGACCAGCAAAACAATTCTTTTAGATCTCACACTATTTTAGCTGGGGGAAGAAGGGTGTTGAAAACTCACTGGTGCTGCCCACCAACCACATCTGCTTGTGGCGAGGCAACTGCAGCGACCACACGCTGGAATTCTGGGGCAAGTCCCAAACAGTTCTGCCACACAAGGCACATGTAACCAGTTTTTGGAGGACAGACTATAAAATCACCCAGAAGATAAGGCATCCAAGCAATTCTCTCCTCAAGACACTCAAAAGGTGCCCCGTAGCGGGTAAACCACCCAAAACACCCCAAAGCCAACCCAACATCTGGCACACAGCAGCAATGCAGGAACACTCTCCGCAATGCGGCTCTCCAAAGTACATCAACCCTCGCACACCCACAGCCCAGGCTCGGCTCCAACCCTCGCCAGAGCACCCAGACCCCATGGCTCACTCTACAGGCACAGAGACTCTTCCAGCTGCAGTGCCCAATTGTGGGGCAATTTCAGGCTCTTATAATCAGCTTCTACAGTAGCCTCAGCTCCAGCCCCTCCCACAGCAGAGCTGGTCACAGCATTTTGCCAGTTTCTGAAGCTGGGACAAACCAAGGTGCCCTCACTCCCATGGGCAGCAATTCAAAGACAAACTGGAAGCTCCACTCCCAACTTCACGGATAAGCAAGTCAAAGAGCAAAAAAAAATGAAGCTTGACTATGGTGTAAGGGCAAGCATTAAACACTACCACTTAAGGATGTCCTTCTCCTGGCCTGAGGAAGAAACATCCTCCTTTACAGCAAAAAACCTCCTTGAAATAACAGCAAGGTTTGTAGCAGATCCACCTTCTTCAACACTGAGTGAGAGAAGATTGTTGGAGGCTGGAACCAATGGGCAGCAAGAAAGGGCCTCCCACATTTCTTGCTTACTGCAACCACACTTAGTGAGATCCATTAAACACAAGTTTTATTTTTAAATCTTTTTTATTGGTAAGTCCACCACAGTCATTTAAATGATATTACAGAAACACCACCCACCCCACACCACCCCCCAGATTGTGCTCCCTGGACCACTCAAAGTGTTCCAGGCGTTTACTTTTCAGGTTGTTTTGAGTTTTTTTGGTCTTTTTACAATGGTAGACAAACCTTAGCATTGAAGATTTCTTTCTTTCCATTCCTTCAAGCTCTGGAACTACCAGCAAGCCATTGTTCCCATCACTGGGCTGTGAGCAGGGATTACTGACACGAGCTATGCTGTCAGCGATGAAGGTCTTGCGGTTTACAGATGGATACCGTGCAATTTTTCTCCTACTAAACTAATCAAAATTGCATCGTGATCCACCCGACAACAGCAAAACAAAGCTTACCAAACTGGCACATTTGGGCAGTGCAGCCTGAAGACAAGTCCTTCTTTCCTCCACAGGCCGGGACAAGTGCAATACTCTACATATAGCTACAAGTAATGCAACAAATCCCCACCCATGGAGAAACCAGCGCAAGGCATCTTCAAACCTTCCATTAAAGAACATAAAAGGGGGCAGGGGAAAAGCTTGAAAACCCCTTAGTCTCCAGATTCACCACCACCACAGTCAGTTTTGCATGGATTTGCACAGCAATCTTAGTAAGCTGGGATGCAAACCTGCAAAACTGACTGTAATCAGCACCATCTTCTCCAGCAACTGGCACTGGCTAGGATGCACTTTATCTAGCAGTACTGTAAGTGCCCACATTACAGTAGGTCCAATTCCAAGCTACCTGCACTATGAGCACTTTGATACTGCTAGGACAAAACTACTTCCTGAGCAATTGCCTTCAATGGAAAAAAAACTTTAACTAAAATGGTAATTGCTGAGCAAAAGCCAGGTGGATGCGGGTTTTTTGGATGTGCAGGCAGCAGCTTGTGCCAGAAGGAGCATTTAGGGCAGTAGATTCTACGCTACTTCACTAACTGCACTAGATGCACCTTAACACAAGAACCACTTGTAACATGGCTTGAACACAGCAGAACAACAATCCTGGTCCTGTCCATGCCCCATCAGTCACAGAATTGCCACAGTAATGCCAGAAGTGCTTAAACTGCAGTAGATCCTAAACTCTACCTGCACTGTAAGCACTTTTGCACAACTCAAGGCCCATCACCAGATACAAATTCTTCTATTTAAAGGTCTTGTTTCAGCACAGAAGCATCTTGACTGAAGCACAGGAGCAAACAGTACCTGCCAAGAGAGAAGACCAATATTAATGTTGCATAACAACAGATATGGATTTGCTACTTTATACTTTTACTACTTTTTACTATTACAGAGCAGAACTAGGTTTTGAGAAGGCAGTTTAACTGAAAGCACACCAGACAAGAGTTTGCAGCTCATTTTCACTTGAATTAAGGTAAAAATGGCTTCCTCCAGTGTTTAATGGCAGTTACAAAGCACGGTAATAGGTATCAAAACATCCCGATTTCCTGCCCTCGTACGTTACTACAGCATGAGAGACATTTTAGTTGACCTTTCTCCCGGAGCTTCACCGAGGATCTTACATCACCCAACCACCAAACATTTCCCCCCCAGCAGCGCAAAAAAAGTTCTGACACATGATCCCGCACCCTCCGCATCAGATAATGGAGTATCTGTACTCCAGATGATGCCACGAGCTGCGGCGCTGCACAAAAGCGACGGACCCTCCGCGCAGGAAGGGAAGGAGAAAAGAATCGTATATTAACAAATTTAAATTTCCCTCCGGAGCCACGCTGCCAGGACTCGGCCTCACAAACCTGAGGGGGGGAGAAGGCTCTGGCCGGGGATGCCCGGGGGTAGGGGGGCCGGTCCCCCCCGGGGGCTCTCACCGAACCGGAGGCGCTCCGGGTGCAGGCGGCGGGGGCTCTGCCAGGGAGGGCCCCCACCCCTGCGGGGCATTACCCCCTCGTATGTTCCAGCACTGACCATCTGCTCGGGGGGGCGGGCACGGGGATTACTCGGCCCCGCTCGCCACGTGCGCGGCGCTCCCCCATTCCCGGGCGCCACCGGAGCATCCCCGGGGGCAGCGCTCGGCGCTGGGCACCGGCACTTCCAGCGGGGAGTGCCCCGTGCCGAGCTCGGCCCGGCGCCGTCCCGGGAAAGGGTTTCGGGGCTCCCCGCCACGTGCTGCCCGCCCCGTCCGGGGGGCGCGCGCGGCCGGAACAAAGCACGGTGGGAAATGCAGTTCTCCATTCAAAGCCCCAAAAACGCGCCAACCCGCCCGCCCGTCGCCACCGCGGGGCACCCGGGCCCGGCCGCGCTGCCGGGGCACGGCCGAGCTGCGGGCGCGGCGCGAAGTTGCGGCGAGGGCGGTTCCGCACGGCCGCGGGCGGCCCCTTTGTCCCGGCCCGACGGGGACCAGGGCGGCCGCCTCCCGCCGCCGCTCCCCATCCCTTCTCCCGAGCCGTCCCGCCCCGCTCCCTGTCCCGGTCCTGCCTGCGGGTCCCGCGCGGGTCCCCCCGACGGCGCCGTTGGCCGCGCCGAGCGCGTGGTGCTGCCCGCGCGCTCCCGCCCGCCCCCTCCGCGCGCGCCACACGGGCACCCAGGGCGCGCGCGCACCGCCGGCCCGCCCCCCCTCCGCACTACAACCCCCAGCGCGCACCGCGCCTGCCGCGCATGCGCAACGCGCCACACACACGCGCCCCCCCCCCCCCCCTCCCGCGCCACCGCCGCCATGTGCTCGCCGCGCGCGCTCCCCCTCCCCCCCCCCCCCCCAAACCCGCACCGGCCACGCGGGGGCGGCGCGAGACACCCCCGGACCCCCCCGCACCGTGCGGGACACGCGGAACCCCCCCCCCCCCCAAAAACACCCTCCCATGAACCGCCCCCCCACCCCGCACACACACAGATCACACACCCCCCCGCACCGCAGCCCCGAGTTTCCGCCGCTCCCGCCGCCGCTGCCCCGCACTCCCCGCGCTCCATTGTTGGAGCTGCCGGGTGGAGAGGGGGGCCCGTGGGGCGCAGCGCGGTGCGGGGCAGCTGCGGGACCCCCCCACGCACTCCTACAGGTGGGAGGAGGCGGCCCCGCGCCCCCCCGTCTTCCCCCCGCACGCCCCGCACTGGGCCGGTGGTCGCGGGTGCCCATCCCGGTGCGGGTCCCCCGTCGCGGGCAGCGCCGCACGGATTGCGGCGGGGCGCGGGAGGGGCCGGGGCAGCAGAGACTGAGAGAGGGAAAAAAAGAAAAGCAATAAAAGAAATAAAATAATAAAAATAGGTCCAAAGCGGGGAGCGCTCCTGGGCTCGCGACGGGTTTGGAGGAGGGAAACAAAAAAAAAAAGAAGCGCAAAAGAGAGGGCAGGGAAAGGGGAAAGATAAACACGGTACCTTGGAGCCGAGCTGAGCCCTGGAATAAAAAGGGTTTTACGAAAGTGGCGCGAAGACAATATCATGTGATCGGGCCAGGGCGGCTCCTCCCGCCCGGCCAGCCAAAAACGGGGAGAGGGCTCGGGGGAAGCGAGCACATCCGCTCCCCGCGCCATTAGCATAATTAATTGTGTCCTGCAGCTGCGGCCGCCGCTGCCCGGCCAATGGCAGCGGCCGCCCCTTCCTCCCGCCGAGGGGGCGGCGATGGAGGGGACCCCGGGCCGGGCTGGGCCGGGCGCGGGGGAGGGACAGTGCGGGGCTTGGGGGCTCCGCCGGGGGATGGACAGTGCGAGGCTTGGGGGCTCCGCCGATGGAGGGGCTTGGGGAATGGACAGTGCGGGGCTTGGGGGCTCCGCCGATGGAGGGGCTTGGGGAATGGACAGTGCGGGGCTTGGGGGCTCTGCCGGTGGAGGGGCTTGGGGAATGGACAGTGTAGGGTTTGGGGGCTCCTCTGGTGGAGGGGCTCGGTGGAGGAACATTGCAGGGTTTGGGGGCTGCCGCGGGGGGCGCGGGCATGGCGGGGGCTGCGCCCTTCACCGGTGGGGCAGGGCCACTGCCCCCAGGGCAGAGATGGGTGGAAACTTGTGCTGTTTTGGAGTGAAAAGCCCCGAAATGTGGCGGGTCCTGCCCCCGCCCAGTTGGGCGTACAGCCGGCTCCCCTCTCCTGCCCTCCGTGGCCTTCCAGCTCCCAGGCACCCCAAAGGTGCATCTCGAGGGGTCTCGTTACACCTGAACCCCCCCAGGTGCGCCCCGAGGGCTCTCCCCGCAACCCCAGCACTGTTCGGGTCCCCAGCGCAGGGTGGTGGTCCTGCCTTGGCCGGCGCGGCCCTCGCAGGAATGCCAAAAATGTGCTAATTGTGCCCTGCTAGCGAATCCTCAAGGATTAGGAGTAATGATCTTTAGAGGGAAAAAAATAAATAGCATAAAATCAATGGGTAACAAACTTTTGCCCCCTTTCCCCCGTCCCGATGGAGAAGCCCGAGGTGTCCCATTTCACCCCATCATCGGTATCCGAAGTCGGAACAAAATGTCCCCATGGAAACCAGGCAGTGATCTGTCGGGACACAGGGATCTATCAGGATATACTAATCTGTCACGGTTGCGTTCGTGACACAACGAGAAAAGGAGTTTTTGTCCCGCCTGCATTGATTACTGCTCAATTTATTTTTGTAAAAATTTTATTTTAAATTCTGCAGCCCCGGTTTGTGCAGGTTGGGAGGGCGAGTTCTGCGGGGCTCCTGCACGTGTGAGGCCTCAGACAAAGCCACCATGGAGGGCTCGGCGGGCAGAACCTCCCTGGGGGCTCTGCATCCCCGTCCCAGCCACGAACCGCAGTTCGTGCCTTCGCTACCAGTGGGAAACCGTCGGCCGGGTCGCTCCTGGCAAACTTTCTGTTGTAGTGCCTGGGATGGATGTGGAATTTGCTGGTTTGGAGCTGCAGGGGGATTGTGTGTAATGGAGGACAGAGGTAAAACACAACATTTAAATTTCGGCGAAGTTTCTGCTGTCCCGACCCAAGAGAGAGCGAAAAGCTCGACACTGAAGTCAGTAATTTAGCAAAGGTGTGTAAATTTGTTATCAACACTCCTGCAGAAACAGAATAGTGAATTGACCCTGCAATGAAAAACATAAAAGTGTCCCATAACTCATTTGTGTGCAACAAGACAGAAAACATTCCTAAATAAAGGATATTTCATGTCTAACTCTGTAAAACAAAGCTTTTTAAAATCGGCAGCAAATAAGCACACAGTGCTAGAAAACTTTCTTCTTTATATAAAAAGAAATATGCTATGCACTGATTTTTTTAATTATTCAATATAAAAATTTGCATCATAAGCATATTAAAATCTTACATATCAATAAAGTTATGTGTCAGTGTAGCAGCTTTTACTCAGTGCACACTGCAAATTGATTATCTCTTTTCTGGAGTTCAGAAATAAATTAGTCTTTCAACAAAGAGAGCCTGAAGATGGTGAAATAAGTCTACATGAAGTGTTGCACAGATAAGATTAAATGGTATTTTTACATCCTCCTACTGACCTTTGACTTGTGTTTTTGTGTATCTTGGAAGGGAGTCTTGGAGTCTGCAAATACATCAGTTGCTAAAAAAAGTAATGGTCAAAGAAAAAAGTGCCAGAACTTTTCTTAATACTTTAAAGGGTATTGTCTGGGGAGAGCTGTCACCTGCCATGTCAGGTGGGCAGAGAGTTTGGATGGCCTTTTTCAAGCACACTGTGATTTATAGATTGCAAAGTGGTGCTTGTAAAACAGGTTACTTAACTGTGGAAAGGTTTTGTTCCAGGTTAGGAGGACTGTTAGGGAAACTAAGTGAGGTGCAATCCCTCTATAGAGATGAGATAGAAATAAAAATATAACTACTGAAAATCACTTTCAGAATGTATTGTGAAATTATATACCACAGTTTTACAACAAATATGCAGAAACTTTGGAATTTTTTTCCTGTAATGGAATCAAGAGCATCATACGTGCTGAGAGGATATTTCAGTTTCCTTCACTGCACTTTTCTTAGTGCTACAAATAATTCTGTTCGGTTACTAATTCATTCATACTCTAACAATTATGATCAAGGCTTGCCTTGGACAGTCTCCTCCACTTCTGTTCCCTTCCAGAACCAGAACTATTATCAGACCTTTTTCATATGGGAGAAAGCACAGTGAATTTTGGTGGACTATCCAAATGTATAAAAGAAAAGAAATTCAGAAACAATCAAGAGGGATGAATCTTTGTGAAACAAAAAATTATTTTTCAAAACAAACTATCCAAATACATATATTGGTTGCTGTATGGAAGGATTTCTGTGAGATTAATAAAATCTAACTTATTTCTCAAAACTTTGGGAATAGTTGAAAGTCTGAAGATCTTCTACTAAACCTGCAGAGCACCAGCATGAAATCAGTGTCCAAATCCCTATTTATAGCCAGGTCTAGAATCTTTCAGAGATCATATTTTATACTTTTGAAAGAAAATGTTTGTAGAGATCATGTCATCTTAAAAAGAAACAAAAAGCCCCAAGGAATATTTACGAGAAAACACTTTAATCATTAACTGTAGAGTTATTCTCCAGATAAGACAGAAGCTCCAAACTCCTTCTGTGAATTCTCACACAGTCACAACTCTGGTAAATCTTTGTAGCAGTAGAATTCCTTAAAGATTTATCTTCTGCACACTTTGGATTTTTCGTGTAACTGTAGATTACCTGTCATTTGCTGCTGAGCTGTCTTTGTTTTAAAGCATTCAGCTGAAAAAGATGTAGAATGAAAATTATTTTCCTCTTGTGAGGACAGAGTAAAAAGAGATACTTTGGGATTACAACACAATTTTTTCCTCAGTGTCAATAAAAAATTTAATTCATGACTAGTTTTTTGAATCACTGCTATGTGTTTGCACTTGTCATGAAAAATGACTCCGTAGAGGTTTTATTACAAAAGATTTCACACTTTTGTCGTTGTGTTAGTAAAACATTTGAAACTGGCATTTGAACCTTTTAATTTCTACTTGCTTCTTTTGTAAAACTATTTAATATAGAACAATAAGATACAAATAAGCTTTGTTACCTTGCATTTTAGTTAAGTGAAATATGCTTATAAAAAATGAAACTCTTCTAAATAACACCAATCTACATGTAAAATAAGAAACAAGTGTACACTAATGGCATGGACTTCATGTCTAATTTTAACTATTTTTTTACAATATTGATTCCTGACATAAATAATGTAACATTTGCTGTGTCTCTGATATGCTGTAAAGAACTGCTGAATACTAATGTCTCAAACCAATCCCTTTAGGAGCTCTTTGACAATTTATTATAAACATATTTATTAACACAAAACTTAAATGTAAAAAAGGAAAGTTCTGTCTCATTTATCTTCACAGCTTGGTAGCTAAGTATATTAAAATGCATTTAGCTTTCTAATAATTTTCATTTATTTTGTATTTATATTACTTTCTAGTAGGCTGAAATTGCATTTTCGTGCAGCTCTTTTAGTACAATTTCTATAGGATTTGATTCTGTGAGTTGCTTCCACCTTCATTGACATCATGGGTAGTTAAATGAACTTACCCTTTCACAGCACTGATTCCTTCATCTATTGCTTTCCCATTTCAGGTGGGTTAAATCCTGAAATCTGGATGTAAGTTGTCAAGTTGAAAGGCAGGTACTTGCATGACTAAATGGCCCTTGTTGTGGTACAGGATAGGGCCCTATAAAATGCTGAACTGCTGCGTCAGAAATGCTTCCATATTAACTTGCTCAGGAACAGGGTTTGCAATTTTTCATGTTAAAATCAATTCTTTGAAGACAGGGTTCCAAATGCATAACCAAGCTGGACATACATTTTTTGTTTCAGATTCACTGGATAGTCTGTTCTTAAACACATCTCCAGACATCCCACACATCTTTCTGCCATTCTGACAGATCATGGATTATACCTGCCCACAGCACTTGGTTAAAGTCTCTGTGGTCTGAGATTTGCCTTCTCATCAGAAGATTTTTGCTGTGTTAACATCATCTCTGCTTCATTTCAGTGAAGATATAAGAATTATTCCCACCAACACATTTCCAATTTTTCCAAATATTATGGATGTTTTGATGAGGTTTTTTATTTGTGGATGTAACACAGCATTTTAGTTAGTGCATACATCCCTACATATTAATTCTGAAGTACAGTTTCTATTTTGTAACAGTACACAACTTCCCTTTTTGTAAAATTGCTTAATAGATTTTATTTCTCCACAGCTGGCAATCAGAGCATGTTGTGAACTGTCTAGATTTTGTGTAAATCTTAACATTTGCATGAGCCACATAATCTAAATATATGCTTAAGCCCTTAAAACTGTGTAAATAGCTTATATGAGGAGTGCATCAGTTTGCAAACCATGAAATCTGTGTCTTGAGGAGCCGTGATCTTCCCATCAAAACAAGCTACAAAGGCAGGCTGCTCCATGAGTCTAATCCTACACATATTTTATACACATGGGGGGTAATTTGGGCATGAGGGATCCTGCTGAAGGTTCAGCCCATCCACAGGTGCAGGTCAGGCAGCGTTGGTCCCATCTCTGTGCACCCACTGAACTCCTCCTTCAGGGCAGTGCAACAAAACAGGACTGGTTTAAACTTCCCTATGCATAAACTTAAAAATGTGCTCAAGTCATTTCTAGATTAGACATCTCCCTCCAAAATATACTTCCCTTGTACCACGTGGCATTTTAGAAATGAGTCAATAAATTACTGTTTGACTACAGGTTACATATAAAATTCATATTTTGTTGAGCTCAGTAACCCTCTTACTGCAGGATGCGGTACAGCATTGCCTGTAGTTTTCTCTGCAATCCACATGTATTATCAAAATTAGCTGTAAGGACCTGATGAGAAGACCCAGAGACCAGAGCTTGTCCTTGTGCTTCCACTGTATCATGTGGTCTGTGTGTTGCTCTGTCCAAACATCCCTTCTAGGGTAAGGAAACAAATGTATTTCTCTTCTGTTGATCGGCTCATATGCACTCAAGGGAGTCAAGCAGGTATTATATTTTGGGAGCTGTTTCTGTCAGGCAGCCTGGAAGAAGAGACAGAGGTTTGGGTATTGTCCATATGAGAAATGTAGCAGTTTACACAGACACTGTATCATCAGGTACAGCAAAAAAACCAGCCAGTACTTTTTTCCACTCTTGAATTCCAACGGTTACAAGCAATAGGAAATAGTAGGATTCCTCTCTCTCTTTTTCCTTTCTTTTTTTTTTTTTTTTTGCCTCCACAGAAGAAATATGATTAAGTTACAAAGAAAAGCTCTCGGGTTGCCTGTTAAATGTACAAAACTTTATGGTTTATACACCACCTGCAGCTGGCAGGATGCTTGTACCTCACCCAGCACCCACAGCACCCCTGAGGGCCTTTTCTTCTGTGCAATATCAGACGGTGCTTCAAGAGCACTGATGACCAGGACATCTTTAAGAGAATTGACTGCACAGCAACAGATGTCCTAGACAGAAATCAGTGTATGTGGCCATTAAATTCCAAATCCTGACAGCTAGGATGAGCTCCTTGGATCAGAACAGTGTGAAGTAGTTTTTACATCCATTTGGGGGAGGTATTTCATTATGCAGCTTGTCAAAGTTTCCCTTCAGTGATTTCCCTTCCCAGTAATTGTGCAGCAGCTGGACAAGGTGCATCTCAGAGGCTGTTGACTCTCACAGTAGCATTTGGGAAATTCAAGGGACAACAGAGTTCACAGAGTAGTTAAAATACATTGAGACCTCAGGCTGACTAAACGCAAGGATGTCTGCTCCAGGCTGCAGAGCAGCTCAGGATTAGAAGGGCATAAAAACAGCTTAAACCTGCTATATGTTACCACCTCTGTATCTAGAGGCATAACATGAGATCTCACCTCTCATCTCAAGGCAATGTTTTTTTCCAGTGCATGTGCCATGTGTGCTGCAGGTCCCTGCTAAGAAGATAAAATTTATTAGCAGCAGTTTTAACACATTTTGGGATATGCACACTAAATGGATGATCCTGTTATCACAAGCTCAAATCGTTCTGCTGGGAAAGAACATCATGATAAGACGTAAACAAGCCTTAACACGAGGAAGAATGTGTAATTGGTCTCAGCATAGTGGGGAAATATGCTTGTTTGGAGTGATAAAAGTCCACAGACCCAGCCCAGCCAGGAAATAAGGCTGAGGATGGATACAGGCTGGAGTTCACATACAAAGATATAAAAACGAGGACTTTGGGAAAAATATTTTCATTTCTGAGAGGGAAGCTCCCTTCTGCCTCAGAGTGTGGTAACTAAATGTCTAACCCAAGGAAGGGGGTGTTACTCCCCCTCCAGAACCTGTCCCAGCTGCGAAACCCTCCGGAAAAGAGGCTTTTCCCGGCTGCGAGCACCAGCCGGTGTGGCTCTGCCCCCAGGCTGCAGACAGGATGAAGTACAGCACTGAGAAAGAAAAGTATCCCAAAGACCGTATAATATCCACTCGCTTTAATAACAGGGAGAAAGCGGGACTTTTGGGATGAAGCCGCTGGAGGTGGGGAGCTCTGGCAGCCGGATGAGCAGCAGCATCTCTGCGGTGGCGACGGCAGCGCGGGCTGCGATGGCAGGACAGGATGAGATGGGGTCCAGGATCCGATGGCAGCGCAGGATCCGGCACGGCATGAAAAGCTCCTCTGCACAGCTAATGAGATTGGCTCCCAGCCCCGGCGATCCGCAAGCACACACAGTGCCTTCCGTCCGTCCGACCGTCCAGCCGCCGCCTCCCGCCGCCTGCCCGCGGCAACAGACCCGCTCCTGTCTCATCAGCTGGGTGAAAAATCATCCCTCCGGCACAGTGTTTTCCTAGAAATCAGCGTTGTGAGTTCTGCGAAGAAACCCCTTCCCCACGTTTGCATAAATTTACTCTTGATGTATAAATGAACCTGTTAAGTCTATTTTAATAGCAGCGCTTCTGCACTGTAATTATATTAACACACAGACATGGAACTGATGCGGACAAAAGGTGGTTTTCCGTGTAAATTGTGCATCTCAGTGTATCTCTGTTAATGTTTAAGAACTGTTTACTGCACAGCTCGTTACATGAAATTATTTTCTGGTTAAACATGAGCCATGTGCAACCAGCTGAGGCAGATTTGCAGTTTACATCACAGAGTTGTCAGCTTTGCAAAAATTGTGAACACACTCACGCAGATTACTGTGATTCAGACCTTGAAACCCATTACATTGTACCTTTAATAAAGTTCTCCACCAGGTTTTTTTCAGGAGTAACATTGAAAATTGTAGTAAAAATTTAGAAATTCTTGGAGGCAGTAACTCTAAAGGATTTGTACTAAACTGAGTTAATAAATAAATCATCTGGTTCTCACATCCCCTTATTACATATGCCCTTTTATTAACTCTCAGAGGAAAATCTTACATTGTTTTCTTTATAGAAATTGTAGGTCAGTTCTGCAAACACCTAAACATACAAGTAGCTTTATTTATGTGAGCAAATTTACTCATGCATCTAAATATTTGCAGGATGACCCTTTCAAAAGTAATAGCAACTAAAAATATTGATATGTATAACTTTTCCTGTTCAATTAATTCTTGCAAGTGCTGACTAGCAAAACTGAGGCATTCCACAGCAAAAATGCCTTCAAACACCTTAAAACGATGAAAGATTTGTTGGCTTCTGCCTCCTACAGGATTAAGATAGAACAAGGTGAGTTTAATGCTACAGGCAGGACTCAGCCTAAAACCAGACATTCTGGAAACAACTTTGCCATCAGTCATCTTATTTGTCACAAAATATTACTTTCTGAGATTTGAATCTATCACAAATGTTTTTTCTGCCTTGTGATCATTTGAAGAAACTGAAGAGAATTAAGTCCAAAAAAGGTAATTGAAAGATTATGGATCTTAATACAGAATTATACAGCAAAATGCAAAATGTAAAGCAAAATCCATTTGCTGTTGATTTTTTAAAGTCTCAAAATGGATTAATTGAAAAATTTGGAGATAAAAATCCCCTAAATACTCAAAATTTAAAGGCAGGCAGCAAGAAAGCCACTAGCATGCTGTGGGCTCTTTCAGATCAGCCTGTGTTCACATGGAAACTGAAATCCGTAAGAGATAACGGCAGCAATCATTATTAACCCTGAAATCACATCCATCAGCAAGGAGACAGTTGTAGGAGTTTTATGAGCTCTGCAAGGAGTGAAACTCTCGCTGATAAATATGTTATACAAAACAAAATCTCTGCAATTTCAGCTCAGAAATGCTTTTGAGGTACCTTGTGACAAGGCTCTGGGTCATGACCCAGGTCTTGAGAAGCCTGAGTTAGGAGATGTTCGTTTTCCTTGGGGCTTTGTTTACCCTGGACTTAGACATTTTGTATTATTAAGAATCTGTGGCTTATGAGGACATTCTATTTATCTTACCAGTCTTTTTTGATGGAAATGCCTGAATTTTCTTGGAAACAGGGATTTTATTGTGGATTCCTGGTGCCCCTTGGAGAGGCTTATTTTTCTGGACAATGGTATTCCTTAGTGTCACTACCCTTTTGATTTCTCAATGGTCACAGGCTCTCAAGGTCGTGCAAAGTGCATCCTTTTGTTATAATGGACCCAGAATTTTGTATAAAAAGGCAAAAAAAGACCTCTGCTTAGTAATTTAAAGTATATTTTCTGCCATCTAACTCTGTGTTAGATTTTGGATGTCCTGCTTAAAAAAACCCTGTGTCATTTGGTAAGAAGATAAAAAGTTTGAAGGCAAAATACAAGAGTACATTCAGTACATATATATTTTACTTTACATGTTCCCATGTAAAACTGAAATGCAAATTCTGAACCAGCATTTCCCACACAAACCTCTGCGAAATTTAAACATTTAATGTATCAGATGTATTGTACCTTACACATACTGTAGTGTAAAGCATTAAGAAAATATGCCTTTCTGTTTTGTTTATTTTGATTTAGTTTGACTTTTCCTTTCTACATTACTCATTTAGACAGATCCTCTTCTCTTCAATTCCTCCTGCTGAGTGTTGCATTAAAAATGCTGATGACTGCCATGGCTTGTGGCATCACTGCAATTTGTGATGGTGCTTTGCCTGCTCAGAAGGTAAATAGTTCCTCTCTGTATTAACCAGAGAGCACACAACTTTATGAGGAGTGAATTAAATGAGAATAATAAGAATTCTAACATCATTTTCCCTGTTGAGATTTGTCTGTATTTCCAGTCTCCTTTCAACCTGTGTAACAGCAAGTTTTGATTAAATGTGAAAAAAATGCTTCAACTTTTAAGAGTGTTTCAATTCTTAACTTTCTGTTACAGAATGGCACAGAACTCCAGATAAATTTATTCTATGTTCTGTAGGAAACATAGTAAGTCCCTGAAGAAACTGTTTGAAAACCTGCCTAGGGATAGGTATAGTTTGTCTCCGAAGTGCTGCAGCAGCAGGAGGTGACCCAGGGCTGCAGAGGTCACTGGTGGGTTTGGGTCCTTGCCGGGGGTTTCCACATGTCTGCGGGGCTGGGCTTTGTCCTGCTGCTTCTCCCACTTGTGCAGAATCCGTTTCAGGAGGATCGTATCCTGTATCCTCACTATAAAACCTACAACCAAAAATGATTGTTGAAAAGATCACATCCATTAGCAACATAAAATTTATTGTTCTTGGGACAGTTTAATTTTTTTTTAAAATAGTGGTTATTTTACATGTTTCTGCAGAGATGGGCAGGAGTTGCAACATAAAATGTGTCTACTTTTAACATCATTCCCTACAAATAAATTCTCACAGTCAGTTTAATTGTTAAATTATACAATTTTTTAAAAAATCTTTCTTTGAAAAAAGCTTTTTCACTTTCCTGATATAAAAGCAAACTCTTAAAGTTACAGCTTTTTGAAATGCTTTTGCCTTTTTTTTAGTGTCTAAGCAGAAATGAGAAAAATCAATTGATTTCACTTTTTTCTTTCAAGCAGTGTCTGCTCATTTTCATTGCCTAAACTTGCTCCACTCACACAGCACTTTCACTTTACTCTGCAAATCCCTGAGTAACTTTTAAACACAAACAGAAGTGTGATAACTGCATATTTTACACATTTTTATGAAACAATTTAATTAAAAGAACATTTAGTTATAACATTCTGCATAAACTACCAGGCAATTCCCTGACAAAGCTTATTAATGTCAATGGAATTTTTTCTCTTCACTGATTTCAAGTTGAATTTGAAAAAGCCTTTGAATAAGACTGTAACAGCAATAACTTTTTAAAACTTTTATAACAAAATATAGCACAGTAAATTATTTTCAGAGAGAAAAACATGAGTCTGATACATAATTTTATTTATCTATATTTTTTATATGCTAGTTTTCCATGATTTTCAGTTTTCTAGGGAAAAAGAGCTACTAGATTCCATTGCAGTTTTGCTTAATTAAAAATTTAGGACCAGTCTTTTTTTTCCTTTTGCTTGAAATGTTTTCAGGTCAAAGTAGAGCTCATTCTCCAATTAAGCTCTTACATACTGCTATGTTCTAGTAATGATAGAAGGCAACAAATTCACTAAATCCTCCAGTCCTGACAAATCAGGTTATTTTCCCATCTGCTTCTACTTGCTGGAATCACTGTTTAAACCTACCCCTCCGATTCCCACAGAGCAGGCTGGAGGATTTTCATTACCTCAGAGTTACATATTTGATTTGTGAAGAGATGACGAATTCTTAAAAGATTCTTTTTCACATAGTTTGGCCATATTTTTCGTTGGTTTTTTTTAGAAGAATATGGATTTTTCTTAGAAACCTGAATTCCTTTTTAGTTTAGATCTTTTCTTGAGCTCTGGATGATGCAAGCCATAGGCATAAACAGCCACACAAAGGAAACTGGGATTTTATTGTGCATTCCTGGTGCCCCTTGGAGAGCTTATTTTTGTGGACAATAGTTTTCCTTCGTGTCACCACCCTTTTGATTTCCCAGTGGTCACAGGGTTCCAAGGTCGTGAAAAGTGCATCCTTTTGTTCCTCTTAGCCTAAAATTCTGTATAAAAAGGCAGCTAAAGAACCCTAAAGTTGGTTAAGACATGGAGGGTATTTTGTGTAAGAGAACTCACATTGCAGGATTTGTTGAATTACAGTTAAGATTACAATTCAAGAGAGAAAGTACTATTAACTGCATTGTTTAATATAAAAAATTAATCACTATTTATCAAGTCACAGAATCCTGGAATATCTCTTAGCATTAGAACAGTGATCACCAAATAACAAAAAATCAACATTATTTTAATATCTACCTACAATTAAATTGGTCAGTTTTGCACTGTCTTTTTAAAAGAGCTTCACAATATATTTGTAACTATTGAGAAACACTAACAAATTATTATCTTTATCATCTAATTATTATCTTACCCCTTTCAGTTAAATCATGGTTCTTTTATGGTCCCTTTAACCTTTCAAAAAGACTAATGAAAACTGAATTTCAGACAGGAAATTTAATAGCCCACTGAGTTTTGTCAAGAAAGGACTAAATAGTCTTATATATGTGTACTTCCTTCTTAAAATGAAATGACTTATACTAAATCAATTCTGTTATTTGCAAGTCTCTTGCTTTAACATCCCCACAGCACACTCCCATCCCTATTTCAGTTTTTATATGTTTCAGATACAGGACAGCTCTCAGATGCAGCCCAACACCTAATTGTTGGAATTTGGGGCTTGTCAGTGTCATCATGCCCTGGATAGTCAGCTCTGCACAAGCAGAGCACAGGCAGTTCCTCCTACTGCACATCTACAGAGTCTGGAGTCAATTCCAAGGGCCGGGCAAGAGCAATAGGAGCTGCTGGGTGGAAAAAGCTGCAGAAAAGCTGGAGCAGGACTGTAAGGGATGGGGTAGTGTTCAAACACGAGGTTACATCCTGGGGGTTAGATGGGCTGGAAGAGAGGAGAGTCATTCCCTAATGCTGGATAGACACCTGATTTATTTATTGATGCCAAGCACTTGGAGCCTGCAGTGTCAGACTCCTCTGTGATTGAGAAGTCAGGCTGATCCCAAGAGATAGAAAATGAGTTGTTTCCCAAAGTAAAGTGTTCCATGAGAAGTGTATTGTCTCTGTGGAAGTTTTGCTCAGTTTAGTTTTCTAATTAAAAAAAAATGTGCATGAAAAAATAGTTAATTTGAAAAAGCTTCATGGCACTTGTCAGTGTGTTGCCACATGTTCTCATCTTCCTTTTCCAGCCAAATTCACATAAGGCAGGCAGAGCCTTCTGTGATTCCATTCACTTTTTTCTTTCTCCTTTTTTTTGGAAAAGAATCTATCAAGATAAAGAAATTCTGTTTACAGAAGAACAAGGTGCAGTATCCCATATAAAGTTTTATACTGAAATGTACAAACAAAGCCTCAGGAACAGGATAAGAGAATATTTTTAACGACATTTTCTGGATCCCCTGTAGTCCCTCCCCTTTCCAAGAATTCAACTCGGTATTTCAAGGTGCAGTGCTGATTTTATTGAGAGCAGGTGGAGGGCACCTGGAAATGGGAAGAACAGACCCTGCCAAGTATTCCGTGTCCAGAAGACATTTTCATTCATGTTGTTCAGATACCTTGTTACCTTGGAAATAGAAGGTATTTCTAATTTACCAGAATTAAATGAAACCACTTTATCTATCAGCCACTGGAATGCTCAAATATTGGCTATATCTAATCCAGACTGGTGAGTCACTAATAGTTGGTAGACCAGATTCACTGATATTTAATACTGGATGTATTTTCTCTGGTTGAATGTATAGATCACACTCATTTATGCCATGAGAAGATAATTTCCTTTGCAGTTGGTGGCTCTGACATTTAGTGAGTGAAGGTTTATCTTTAAATGAAGCAGCAGTTCATGGATGCTTCAAACTGTCCTGTCTTGTCTAACCACCCAGTTTTTCTAAACTCAACTTGCCATTCCCATGTTCCCATCTCAGCCCAGTATCTCCTGCAGCCTGAAGAATAATTTAAAGCAGAATTTCCTACAACAAACAGAAGTTAATATCAGACAGAAAAAGAGATTATGGTGCTAATAACGGTTCATGTCTGTTTTGTTCAGTGCTTCCATTTAATATAAGGACAGAAGCTGAAAGGCTTGAAAAGGAAGGTTTATTCTAATAAAGGTTTGGTCCTGCCTCAAAATAGACCAATTCCTTATTACTTGGTACAGATTGAAGGTGCTTTGTTCTATCAAAGTGTCAGTTACATCCTTGGCTAAGGAAAGATTGAGGCTGAAACACATAATAATGTATGTCACACACTTCCAGGACATAGTATACAGATAACGGGTACCATGTACAAGAAAATCACATATAACATACATTTCAAACCATATAATTAAATTTTAAATGTTATTTCTATAATTTCATATTTAAAGTTTAATATTACAAAAATGAGCATCCTTTATGACAAACCTCAGAAAGATATTTTATGCTTGTTGGTCTGATGAAAAGCAAAATACATTTAAGGCAGTGTGAAGAGGAAACATCTCCAGCAATCATATTAAGAACACCATCAGTATCCAGTACAGTAATGTCTTTATTTTCTCTGTCTTGTCTTCCCATCCACCATTCTCCTTTCCCAAATACTTTTTCAGATGTAATTAAGACATCCTAGCTCAGGTAAGTGCAGCTCTGATTCCTAAATGTAGTCATGGTGTGTTGACCTAAACATATAAATGAGAATAAAAGATATTTGAGATGATTTTGATTTGCCTTTCCCCCCTCCCCACCCTCACCCCACCCCCATTATCCAGAACCTGCGAAGGTTTTTTTCCTACACGTGACTAATACCTACAGTGAAATTCACCATAATTTGTGTACTTCAATATTGGAACATATTTAGTCTCAAATGAAATTTCAATTGAACTAGCTAGGTTATGATGTTTTTAAAAGCTTCCTAACTATATCTCAAAATACTGTGACTTGATAATTCATAACCTCTTGCATTTTGTCTGGAAAGAACCTGCCCCACTGTGCTACCTAAAACTGCAGGAGAAAGCAGTTTTGATTCACGTAATTTTTATTAGCTATAGAGACAGCTTTAATTTTCCCTTCTTTCCTTGGCAGTACCTCTCAGTGTATCATTTGCCAGGCCACAAACCTGAGAAGATTCTTGCCGAATGTTCAGAGAGAAGCTGACAAGTCCCTCAGCAGAATTGGCACGTGAATCTAATGTCTCTCTGTAGGAAAAGATCTCAGGGAATTCAGCAGCCCACACTCTGCTGGTCTGTGTATTCACACCAAGTACAACTTGCAATGCCTGAGCATCTTCCAGAAGGGTCTTGTACATGGCTCAGGGTGCAGAGAGAAACTGCATTAAGGAAGAGTTAATAGCAGGAAGATGAAAACAACTGGAAAATTTCTCAGTGTCCTCAGGCAATTCCTCCTCCTCCTGAAATACAATTTTTTTCTTCTTGGGTTTTTTTTGCAAGTGTAAATGGATAAAACAGTCTCACACTTCATGAAATGCAGAAGCTGAAATTATGAACATCTTTATTCTAAAGCTTGAAAGGTAAATTGCCCATTTCTTGCAACATTGTCTATCTGGCAGTGTCTGGAATGTGGCTCTGCCCCTTTGGCAGGCAGGACTGTGGAGAGAGGAAGGTGGGAAGGTTGATGACAGGATTGTCTCTCAGTCTTCCAAAGAGCAGTTTGTTTAACACACACATTTCTCTCCAGAAGAACACGCTGATGATCCACTCTGCATTTTCACACCATCAAACCATCGGTCTGGGTACTGATGGTTTATTTCTGACTGGAGGAATGACAACCTCCCTCCTCCTGTGGGAGCAGGTGGCCTTAGTCCCGAGATTACTCCTTGCTGACCTCATTGCCATCTTTAACCTGGTCACTTACAAACAGAGCTGTTACCCTCCTTAAATTGTAATGTTATATATTTATTTCTGCTGTGTTTGGAAATCTTAGGCTATTTACAAATACTCTTTTCCACATCCAGAAACAGTGCTTGATGGTATTGCTGCCTCCAGCTTGTTATCTCAGTACTCTCTCAAAGATTGCTGACCTAAGGACAGAGTAACTGGTATTCCACACTCTCTAGTACTCATTAAGAAAAAATATGTAAATGTAGAGATGTGTAGGGTAAATTTGCCCAGGTCTCAAAGAGTTACTGGTTACTGGAGAGATCTGGATCTTCTTCATTCCCTTTGACAATGTGCTTGTCTTTATTCTGGAAGAGACTCCACAAATAGAGGGCTTGACTGTGGATGCACCACATTCTTGTAAGGCAGTGATGGGATTATCTGCCCTGAGAGCACACAGGTAAATGCCACTATGCAGCAGGGGCAGATCTGGTAGCTTTGTGACAGATTCTGGTGGGGTTTTTGTCAGGACTGTCCTTTTCCATGGCAGAGGTGTTGGATAATTAAGGATCCTTCCAGCCCAAATCATTCTGTGATTTTATGACTGGTGGTATTCTCTCCAGCCTTGTTTGGCACTGCTCTTTGCTTGCTCCTACCCAGCTTTTGACTTACCTAAATAGATGTTTCTTGAAGCAAATCTCCATCTGGCTTGTAGGGCTCCCAGAGAAAAGCTGCAGGAAACAACGGCTTCCTCTGAGCTCCGGCTGCAGCAGGATACTTAATGAATTTCTCTTTCTCTCCTCTCCTGTGCCCCTTGGTTCCCAGTTTAGCTCAGAGGTCTAATACATATAATGTAAGAAACCCCACTTTTGGGGCAAGATGAAGAGAACAGACTGCTAGTCCCAGAGATTAAGACTGTGACCAAAATTGTTGCAATTACAGAGCTTCTCATCAGTATGTGGCTGGAGAACTGCTGGTTGAATGGGGGCAGCTGCAAAGGTAGTTGTAAATCATGTCAGGTGCTTTGAACTTGTATAATTTACCTCTTTAGCAGAAGAGGAGTAATGTGCACAGAGTACCTGTATCCCTCTGAGAATAGTGTTTCGATAACTGCTTCTGTTACTATTTAATTTTTAATTCATTTATCAGGCAATTACATTGGCACAAATAATTCTGTAGCTCACACTGTACACTGTCTCACCCACGTGCACAAGAGTGATTTATGCAACAAGTACCCAAAGTTTTGAGATCCAGAGTTATGGCTCTGCTGAGGTTTCTGTGGCAAACCAGCCTGGCAGAGCTGGGTGGGTGCTCAGGGCAGTTCCCTTTGTGCCCAGGTTGATGATGAAGCAGAATTGGGGTACAAAGGGGATACAGGTGAGTTGGTCCATCCTTAACACCTGTTAAAAAGCAACACACCTCCAGAACGTAATTTTTCAGTGGAGCAGTGAGCTGAACTGGCTGATTGCAGCACGAAGCAATGGCTGGGGTCTGAACAAGGATGCAGAAAAGTTCAGCTGAGGATGGTGGGAGGGAATTAGAAGTGCTTCTTTAGCTTATACCATCTGCAGCCATGTTAGAAAATTCAGCCTTTCAGTGTCTGACTAAATACAAATTGGTTGTTTTGCTTTACTTTGTTGATTTGCTGCATTGGATCTCAGCCTACTTTTATTATTAAATAAATGTGTCATGGCTAATTTTGTTCATTGGTAATGTGGTGAGAAGTCCTATGTTTCCAAAGTTTGGAGCTGAATTTGGGCATACACAGTTGGAATGATTCAAAGCTTAACATTAAAAGGAAAAATTACTAGAGTTTACATTCTCTTTTTCCTTCCTTCCTTCCTTCCTTCCTTCCTTCCTTCCTTCCTTCCTTCCTTCCTTCCTTCCTTCCTTCCTTCCTTCCTTCCTTCCTTCCTTCCTTCCTTCCTTCCTTCCTTCCTTCCTTCCTTCCTTCCTTCCTTCCTTCCTTCCTTCCTTCCTTCCTTCCTTCCTTCCTTCCTTCCTTCCTTCCTTCCTTCCTTCCTTCCTTCCTTCCTTCCTTCCTTCCTTCCTTCCTTCCTTCCTTCCTTCCTTCCTTCCTTCCTTCCTTCCTTCCTTCCTTCCTTCCTTCCTTCCTTCCTTCCTTCCTTCCTTCCTTCCTTCCTTCCTTCCTTCCTTCCTTCCTTCCTTCCTTCCTTCCTTCCTTCCTTCCTTCCTTCCTTCCCTTTTCTTTCTCTTTCATCCTGTCTTGCTTCTTTTCTTCCTTTTCCCTTTTTTCTTTATCCAGCAGTGGCTTTGTTTCCAAGCTGTTCCATGAATGCACCACTCTTCCAAATTGCCTTGTAGGAGCCCTAGACTGCTCCTCACAGCAGAACAGGCTGCAGGTTTCTGTTATGTGCATTCTTAGTGCATTGTCAGTCGTGTTCTGGGAAAACTTCAGGGGAAGTTGCCATTCTCTTATGATCAGTAAGATCCCTGCCTGTATGACTTTAGTCTCCTCTCCAGACTAATTTAGTCTCTGATCCCAGCATGGTGCTGACCTCTGAGATGGAGGTACCTGCTTGTCAGAATCTGGACTGAAACAACTCCACTTCTGTCTGATCACTGCTGGATCAGGAGGATCAAAATCCTGCAGAGGAGGAAGACATCCTTGGTTATTAATCCTCAGTCAGCCGAGACAGAAATTCAGTACTTCAAACTGCCTCCAATTTATGCTGACCCTCCTCTGATGTCAGTGAGAAGTTTATAGGGAAACTGAAGTAGAAGACATCCCTTTTGCAGCATTTATATTTCAATTTACTCATACCCATACCACATAGGAGTACTGCAACGTGTAATAAAGCATCTCTGAACTCACTACTGTCCAATTATTTGATTTTAATTAAGTGAAATATTACTGCTGTTATTTATTACCTTTCCTCATCCAGATATATAAAGCCTGTGTCAAGAATTTCTTTCATATCTCATTTATACTTCTTCTAATACTTATAAAATTTTTTACTATAGATTATCCAGTTCTAGGAAAAGACATTTACCATAATCTTTTCTCAATATATTTCACTTTTTGCAGTTGTCCTTATGAGATTTTAATATAAATCCAGATAAAATTTGTTACTTTTCCATTTTTAACAGTAAGCAAATGGGGTTTCATTTCCTCAGTTCAGCAATTATGATGCAATGAAACATATCTGAACAAAGAATGCTGAGTAAATAGGATAATAATGTATTCCAAATTTTTCACTCCTGAAAGTTTTGATTCATGCCCTGATTTAGTTTTAGTTGATATGGATTTTGAGACACCCTTGAAGTTCCTGCAGAATTTTGCTTCTGTATAAATGTGTCTCTGTTCAGTACGCAAGCAGTGGACTACGACTGGAATATCAGGAATCTTGTAGGTCAGGATTAAAGGGCAATTGTCAGGGTTACCCGAGACAGCCTGTATTGCCTGTCTATACTCTGCAGAGCTTTCCAGTAATTCAGTGTAATGAGGTCTGACACCTCCACAGTTCTTAAATAACACTTAGCGCGTAAACCACAGCCATGTTTCATATATTCAGATCCCAATGCAAATGTTAAAACAAAGTGAGAACCTCTGAGGAGTTTGAGTGGTGATGCGATTAAATGAAGTGAGGTCATAACAAACATAGTTTGCAATCTATAAATGTAAATATCTCAAACATAGGTCCTATAAATCTCACTTCATTTTAAAACTACGTTTTGCTAAATGCAGGAGCTATACACGTTTATTTGGTTTTCATGTTTCCTCCAACAAACTAAGACACCAACAGCTAAAATACAGCTGAGCTCCTGTATATTTAATAGGTGTAAGATCACTACTCACACTGAATAAAACCACCTGGATGTGTGTCTCCTTATGTGAGAACTGCTAAGGGAAGGTATTCAAAGTTTTAAACCTTTCTACAATAAAAACAATCAGTATTCACATCAAAGTGAAATTTTATTGTTCAAACTTTTTTTTTTTCACCACGTGATAGGAAACAAACCTTGAGAATGGAAGAGAAAACACTGGGAGGAGTTACTTTCTCCTAATTTCAGTGCTCAGGACTTTTTTAGTCAAGCCAATCAATTTGAATCACTGATGTTTGAAAAATTGGCTTTAGAGAGAGCAAAGAGAGGGGGGGTGGGGGAACCCACAATCCTCTACAATGCGGCAATTACAAAAATTCTAGGGGGAAAATGGTTCAAGAGGAAAGATGCGGTTCCCAAACTCTGTTGGAACATATGGACCTGAGTTAGTAGGTGCAAAGATAAACATTTCAAAGGAGGAAAGAACTGGGGATTCTGCCTGCTGTGGGGCTGGTGATTTAGATGTTGGAGCTGAAGAAATCTTCCAGGGAACAGAGGTTCATTGTGCCTGGAATGCAAAGGCATCCGCAGCTTTGCGGCGAGAAATGCCCGGGAGCCGCCGGAGCTCGGTCAGAGCCACGCGTGGAGCCCCGGGAAGGGGGAGCAGGAAAGGGAAAAGGGGGTTCACTGCGGAACTCCCTCATTGCAGCAGAGGCAAAGGGCAAGATCAGGGAACGAGTTTGAGCTTGAGGGTTTAAAACAAGGCTTAAGTGAACAATCAGCACACTTCAGGAGGCAAACTGAAGAATTGCTCCAGGCAAGAGAAGCAGCATTTAACTATGAACTGAAATTTAAACAGCCACGATTGGCAGCGAGAGTCCGAGCGAAATAAAAACATCGGCCGGGGCTCGGGAATAGGGTTTGCACAGAGAGGCGGGAACGCAGCAACACCCGGGAAAATAAAGAGCGAGTTGGAAGATGCTAAAAGTAAACTGAATGTTGAAAAATCTTGCCTGCCTGGAATATCAAAGCTTTAGAAATAGTTACAAAACCATGTTTTGGGCCAACCATTAAGTGATGCACTTGGTGACTTCAGAGTGAATGTTTTCTAAAACACACAAGTGGAAGGAAGTCCTTGAGATGCGGTGGGGGGAAAGAGGCGAGGGGGAGAGGGGAATCCACAGCCGTTCCGGCCACTCGGCTTCGTTCTGAAATGTCCTGGCCCGAGTTTCCCCTGAAACGGGAGCGGGAACGGGGGGGTGGGGGGAGGGACGGGGGGGACCCCGAGAGACGCCCCGGGTGGGCTCCACGGCCGGGGCTGAGGATGATTCCCGCTGGGAAGGGATCAAGGACACGCTGGCACAGGACCGGGACCGGCAGCACTCGAGTCACACACCGAGCTCTCGGCGGCAGAGGCAGCTCCTCCCGGTAGGAACGGGAGCCTCAGTTTGTCACTGCAGACACCCCGGGGATGAAATGGCACATTAGGAGGGTGGAGCATCTCCAGGCGCTGTCACATGGGGCGAGGGGACCGTCTGTGCCCGAGGCAGCGGATTCCCGCAGGTTTCTGCGGATCGCGTCCCTGCGGGCCCGGGGGGAGCCCCGGTGATTCCGCTGCCCTTGCAGGAACAGCTCTGATTGAGCCACGGCGGGACAGACCCGGCAGAGGAGCGATTTGGGGCTAATTCACCGAACCACCTAAGTTTAGTCATCAAGGAGTCATGAGCTTGTCTTTGGTTCCCCCGCCTCCCTGCACTCTATGAGTGGTTTAAAGTCTTCCAGGGCGCCCCGAGCCCCAGCAATTCATATTTACATGGGGGGCAAAGAGGTGTGGGATGCATTTAAAAATTACTCAGTTCAAAGGTAGTAGCTGGTCTTTGCCTGTCTGTCAGATCTAAGAGGAGTGAGTGGATTTTCATGGAGGAATTTCATGGAAATTAAATCTCTGCTGGAGCAATCCATTCAACTCGTAAAGCTTCAGCCCAGTTTTGTATCCTGGATGAATACCCTGCTGAATAGCTTGGTGGGGATGCAAAAAGCCACCTTAAACTAGGGATTTTTCTTCTGCTAAATTGACTTCAAAGTAGTAATTAAACAATAGCTAGCTTTAAAAAAATCAAGTTATAAGAAGCTATAAGAAGAAATTACCCATTAACGAGAAGTTATATTTTATTGGGAGGAGAGCAGTGGGTTGGGATGTTCAAACTGGAAAAGCAACTGGGTAGAGGAAGATTGAGAGAATCAACAATGTGTGCAAGGAAGTAAAACTAACTGCTCTGATTCAAACTTTTAGTGTTTTTTTTCATTTGTTTTTGTTACAGCTGTACTAGGGTCGAGTCTGGAGCTGAGTAAGTCGAGGTGGGGGAGGGATTGCAGAATTGTTTGGGATATTTTAAGCAGAAGCATCCAGTTCAGAGGCTGAAGCACTTTTCTTTGGCCCTTGTCCTGACCTGTGTTTGAGTCTTGTCTTCTCCGGGCTGCTCTGCATAGGGCTGAGCGCTGCACAGCTCGGTATTCATCTCTGCTTTTGTAAAGCAAAACGACGTTTGTGGCCAAGGGCAATCTTCCTGCCAATCTTCTCCCTCTTTCTCCGCCTCCCAAACCCACAATCACAACTGCATTTGTCTCTCTCTTCGAAGATTTAGAAGCACGTTTGACTTGAAGGTAAAACAATTGAAAACTAATCTCCTGCCTGACTACTCTGGTGAACTCGGGCCCAATTTTCCCCTCTACTGCAGTAGAAGTCCCTCACTTGCCATTTGCTGATTTTAGTCCTTGGGGTCCTTGTTCTCACATGAAGAATGTTGCCCAGTATTGCACGCTTTCCCATCATGCCTGTTCTGGAAGGAGAAATCTGAAAGTTTATGACCTAATTTCATTTAAGATCTCTTTGGAGTTATTAGTTTGGGAGCTTTCCGGGTTTGAAATGCTTATGGGGATTTATTCCCACTATTTTGTAACGTAGAGGATGTCACCAAATGAGCTACAGGAAAGAAGTGGAGATGAACACAAATTCAGCATTACAGCAGTTGCTAAACTTGTAGTGTGTTTAAAGTAAGGTTTTCTACTTTAAAGTGAAGTGTCCAATGCTGCACTTAATCTGATTAGCACATTTTTTCATACTCCTGGGGTGTTTCTGAGAATTCATGCTCAGGTTCAGTCCATGGAAGCAGGCAGTGTACACTGGCAGAATCTGATAGGTCTTTAAAATACTATCCATCTCTTGCCTTCTCACCAGTGAAACCATGTTAAATGGTACTTCAGATAACGACTTTATATTGTCTTATCAAAGTTTACTGCAGTCTGTAGGCTTGACTGTGGAGCTTGAATATTCCCAGTGTCCCAAATGTCATATTAATGTCATAGTTACTGCTAAAACAAAGCTCTTGAAACATAATTGGCAATTGTTACATTCCTCTTCAAATATACTTCACAGTCTATTTGCACCAAGAATTGCTTTTTGCTTTTTAAACCTGAACCTAATAGATTGCTAATAACTGCAGTGCATTTCCATGAAGTGATGAGCTGAAAACTGTTTGATGGGATATGTAAACTCCTGGTGAGTTTTAGTCCCCCCCAACAAATACTGTAATTGTTACAGACCCTTGCTATACCTGTCAGAGGGCAAGTTTCCTGTCAGGCAGTAGTTCTTCTGATAACTAAATTTTATCCTCTCCAAGATGATACAAGAGTATGAAGGCAACACACATTGTCAGTGGACAACTCTTCATAAGTACTGGAAATAGAAAAGCACTTTGGACAACACTGAGATCCTTCTGTGCTGCTGGCCAGGTGTGTAACAGCAACCCACAAAGACTTTCCAGCAGTGCCAACGTAATTTGCTGGAAAGTCCACAATTTTGATTCAGAAAACCATGGAAGTTGCAATAAAACACAATGACAAAGCATGTGTTTTATTTAAAGTTTTCTGCCTGGCTGTTCCACACCATTCAAACAGACATTGTTGCTGGGGTGTAAAGTAATGAGGGCTCTGCAGGGCGGTTTGTGTCAGCTGAGATTGAAGCCAGCAGCTCTGGGACAAGATCTGGCAACAAGTCAGTCAGGTGTGGGTGTTGTTTAAGAGGTAGCGGTGTCTTTATCACTGATATTTTGTGAATAATCAGGCATCTCATCTTTCTCACAGGGAGAGCTTGTGCCTCTCAGAAAGTTCCCTTGTGTGTCCCGTGGGTTTCCATACAGCACAGTGTCCTGGGTCATACATCCAAATTGTCCTATTGTGCTTTAAAAAGTAGCTTAAAAAGTACCTTTCCACAGCCCTGTCAATCCCGGGCAGTACTGTGCTGCCAGCAGAAATGAGTTCCCTTCCCAACCACTCATTGTCATTCCCTGAAATCAGTCAGACCAAATTGCTGAGCTGTTTGAAAACTAAAAACTGCCCCCTCACCACCACCCTCCCAGTAAATAAAGATACAGATGATCACTCCCATCTCCTCTGGGAGTCAGAAGGATCTGAATTCTTCATGATAAAGGACATAAATTATAAATATGCAAGAATGAAGTCCCAATTCACATAAACAGAATATTCACCTCTTTTGAGGGAGTTTGACCAAAACTGTGGGCTGTTCTCTGAATGCCTTCTTTCTGAATGTCACTCTAACACCCGCGTCTTACACACACTTTGCAGTTTTTCTTGTCTTATTAAGGTATTCTCAGAGAACATTCTGCAAAACCACTGCTGGTACTTGCAAGACAGTGGTTTCAGATACATCTGACAGTGATCTCTAACATATTAATAAGGGAACAGCGTTTCTTCATACAGAAACTTTAGGCACTGCTGATCTAAGATATCTCCTCTATTGTCTAACTAAAAGAACATCATTCTACCACTTAAAAAACCACAAGGGTGTATTAAATCCATGGCTGAGAAAGCCTTTCCTAAATAGAAAACTGAGGTGTCCAAGCTGAAATTGATTTATTTTTAAGGAAGTGCTGATGGTTTTAACAATATATTGAATTCAAATGAGGAGAAGATGTTTTCCATAAGCCACAGATGGCTCAAAACAATAGCTCTGACAATGGCTCCCAGAACACCCAGTGCTTCTGACTGCTTTAATTCAGAAACTTAGAGATGGTTATTTAAATGAGAGTAGCATTAGCTACTTCTATCTTAGCAGAAAAAAAAATTCCTGTTAAAATACTAGAACCAAAATAGTTCTAATGTCCTTCACTGATCTTTAAATTTATCTTCTTTATACCTCTAGCCTCAATGGATTCCATGTTCCAATCACTGACTGTAACCACAAACATCTGTTGTGTATTTAAAATGAGAGTACAGTCTGCATTAACTACATCATAAATCAAAACAAGTATGATTTGTATTAATCCTCTTCAGATTTGTTTGAAATTGTTCTATTACTTTTGGAAATAAAAGAATAAAAAATCCAATGTTCTTGGTATTAGCAGTAAAGTCCACCTGGTTAAGCCATATGCACAATATTCATCTTTATTGCAGTTCTCTCCTTTTCCTAAAGAAGAATCTCAACAAGGATTTGCATTTCCCACTTCTTAGATGGTGGAAAGCTCTTACCTCTTGTTGGCATTTTATATTTGTAATTGTCATATCACTGATTTGTAATGATTATCTAACTCCCTGCAGCGCTCCAGGCTGGAGACAGAGTGGCTGGAGAGCACCCAGGCAGAAAGGGGCCTGGGGGTACAACATGAGCCAACAGTGTGCCCAGGTGGCCAAGAAGGCCAAGGAGATCCTGGCCTGGATCAAAACTAGCGTGGCCAGCAGGCCCAGGGCAGTGACCCTTCCCCAGGACTCTGCCTTGGGGAGGCCACACCTTGAGTGTCGTGTTCAGTTCTGGGCCCCTCAGTTAAGGAAAGAGATTGAGGGGCTGGAGCGGGGCCAGAGAAGAGCAACGAGGCTGGAGAAGGGACTGGAGCACAAGTGCTGTGGGGAGAGGCTGAGGGAGCTGGGGGTGTTTAGCCTGGAGAAGAGGAGGCTCAGAGGTGACCTCAGCACTGCCTAGAACTACCTGAGGAATGTTCTGGCCAGGTGGGGGTTGGTCTCTTCTCCCAGGCACTCAGCAACAGGACAAGGGGGCACGATGGGCTCAAGCTCTGCCAGGGGAAATTTAAGTTGGAGATCAGAAAAAAATTCTTTGCAGAGAGAGTGCTCAGGGATTGGAATGAGCTGCCCAGAGAGGGGGTGGATTCACCATCCCTGCAGGTTTTTAAACTGAGCTTGGCCGTGGCACTGAGTGCCATGATCTGGTAAAGGGACTGGAGTGGACCAAGCATTGGACTTGATGATCTCGGAGGTCTTTTCCAACCCAATCCATTCCATGATTCTGTGATTAAAGAGAGCGAGGAACCTCTGTATTTTGTAATTGTGGAAGATGAAAGAGCTGCTTCAGGACCGGCAACCTTATACACGTATCTTTATGCTAAAATAATCAGTAGTAAAATAATTCAGGTTTCAATCACCATGGGCAACATTTGTTCTTTTGAAGGGGCTTTGTGGAGGCTTGTTTTGCTTCAATTTAGAGTTAACATCTGGACATTTTGTAGCTGCTTTGAGAATGAAAGGAAATAAGATCAAGAATGTTGTACAAAACCCAAGCAAATGCAATTATGTATCTAATACATATTGCCTGTGAATTATTTTGCAGCTTAAAACTGAGCTGATTTTGGGGAGTAAAACGGGTGAGATTTGTTTGCCTGTGGTGTGTTGGGGTGGAGCTCACAGCCTGTGGGACAGAGGTCCCCTTGCACAGGTCTTTGATGTCCATATTTGGCTCCAACGGGGACAAACACTCAACATTACTCATTATCATATTTAAATTACATTGGAAAGGCCATTCATAAAACTGAGAGGTTTTGTTGGCTTGTTTTTTTCTTTGGTATTTTTCCTCCTGATAACCTATAAATGGAGGTACCTGCAGGATGGCTGAGCCATTCTGTGTTCTCTTTTCCCAAGACACTTTCCACTCATTATCAGTTTTCTTGTTGTTTTGATTTCTCTCCCTTGCAATCAGTTTTTTGTGAATCTCTTAAAGCAAATTTGCCAGTGCTTGTCTTGGAATCTTATTCTGTGCATCCATTGCCTTTGTCCTTAGGTGTGAAGCACTATCCAAATGCAGGGAATGTGAGGGATATTTGAGGGAGTAGCTGGGCTTTGGTTGAGCTGTTCGTCTGCTCTTGGCTCCTGCGGAGCTGCTCTGGGTCTCACCTTGTTTAATTTCAGCTACATCTTGTACCTAAACCAAGACTGCAGAAAGGGTGAGATCTGACTGACTGCATCAATTAACTACAGTGTTTGGATTGTACTTAATTCATGTAGCAGAAATACAGCAGCTATTTGTTTGACTTTGTTTTGTTTTTGAGAGGATTCAACCTGTTTCTAAAATTACTTCTTTTAAATATCTCCCCCTGTTTTTTTTCTTACAGACTTTATATGATGTTTAGGAGTTTGTTTTAATCAGGCACTGCTTTGTGGGAAATAAATGAGGTTTTATTTCCCAGCATTTTAACTAAGAAAATGAGCTGCACACACTGAAGTCACTGTAGACTGGGCTGCACTACAGCTGGGCTGCAGAAAATCGACAAAGCTGATCATGTCTCTGATGAAAGAGGAATGGGTTTTGTAAAAGTCTGAGGTCTATGAAGCAACTGGGTTATTGCTGTGTCTGTGAACAAATGACAAGCTCTACTTTGCAATTTTGGTCTTTTTAGATTCTTGATTATGACATTTCTAGTTCTCTTGAAATGGGAGAAAGTAAATAAATGAGTTTGTGGGTGATGAGCTTGCCAAGCCCGAGGCACTAAGAAGGTTAATGCCTGTGGGCTCCTTGCCAACATGGTCAAAATAGTTGAGCATGAAGTTACAACCTCTTTGTGTTGTCATTTGCCCAATGGGCTCATCATAACGTGGCATTAGGAATTCCAGCCGAGTCTGTGATCCTGCTGCACGTGACCATCACTCCTGGGATCTCTGGCTGCAAAACATCATGATGACAAAACATGAAGGCAGCTGGATGTGCTGTTTCTAAAACTCATTAATTCCTCTGCCTTGCTGAGCCTCTCACTGACACTGAGCACTTAAGGACTCGTTATTCCTGTGAGATGCAGCATCCCCAGAGTGCTTTTAGTGGCTGTGCTGTGAGGGAACTGAGCTACTGTCTATGTTAATTTTAAGGTCCTTTAGAAAGAAAGGAAAATACACTTGTGCTTGGAAAATCAGGAATAACATAGGACCAAAAATCATTACCTGATACTACACACAAAGTGTTGCTTCCACTTCCACCCTGCACTCCACACTTTGGTTCTCAGCCTTGTCCTTGAGCATGAAATCCATGGGATGCTCCACAGAAAGCTCCTCCTGCCAACTCCGCAGGTGCCTGAGCTATTCAGCCACACAGGGCACTGCACTGACCTCAGCTGCAGCCAAACCAAACAACCATCACCATTACCTTTACTGATACATTTTCAAGTGTTACCCCCTAAAGCTCCTTGTGCCAAAGGAGGATAAAGAAATTGCTAGATGGAAACAAAAATGATCGTCCTGGGAAGGAAGCACAACCACTGGAAAAGATTTTTCAGGCAGAACTCAAAGCAATTGTTTTGAGGCTTTATTTTTTTCCCCAATAACTATTATTCAATAAATATTCACTGATAAGTAAAAAGCAAAGAACACCAAAGACCAAGGAGAGGTTTTACTTGAGAACATGCAACAATTTCTGAAATTAAACAAAGTGATGACTTTTTATTAATTAAGCGCAAAATAAAAAGAACAAGACTCGTGGAAGGACTAGAGAACAAGTCTGAACAGGAGCAGCTGAGGGAGCTGGGGGTGTTCAGTCTGGAAGAAGCTCAGGGGACACCTCATCACTCTCTAAAACTCCCTGACAGGAGGGTGAAGTGAGTTGGGGTCAGACTTTTCTGCTGTCCCTACAATGAGAAGACTGGAGGGAATGGCCTTAAACTGAGACAGGAGATTCAGATAAGATATTGGAGAACAATTTTCACTGTTTGGATAGTCAGGCATTGGAATAGGTTGCCCAGGGAGGTGGTGGAGTCGCCATCACTGGGGGCGTTTAAGAGGCGTGTGGATCTGGCGTTGGGTGATGTGGTTTGGAATCACAGAATGGACCGTGTTGGGAGAGACCTTCGAGTCCCTCCAGTCCAGTTCCGGCACTGCCGCTGGAACCACCGAACCCGCGGCGTGTCTGAGAGGGGCGCGGGTGTGACGTGGCTGCTGTGGCAGTGCCGGAGGGCGGCGGGACTGGATGATCTTACAGGTCTGTTCCAACCTTGCCCGTTCCGTTCCGCGCCATTCCCGGCGGGAGGCCCGGCCGCTGCCGGGGGAGGCCGCGCCACTGCGCCTGCGCACCGCGCCGTGCCAACGGCCGCGCGCGGGAGCTGCGCATGCGCACACGCAGCGTGTGCCCCCCCCCCCCGCTCGCGGGGAGCCTGAGGCGGCTGCGCATGCGCAGAGCGGCCTCTCCCCACACGCATACCCCTACCCCCGTCCCCCGGACAAGCGGCACGGGGAGCCGGAACCGGGAGCGGGAGCGGGAACCGGGAACGGGAACGGGAACGGGAACAGGGAGCGGGGGAGGCGCGCGCGTGCGCACAGGAGGCCGCTCGCAGCCGCCGCTCCCGCCAATCGGGCGCCGCCCCACCGCGGCCCGCGCGCGCCGTGCGTGCGTCGGTGCGTCGGTGCGTGCCGTGCGTCTGTGCGTGCGTGCGTGCGTGCGCTCGGCGGAGGTGGCGGCGCGTCCCGAGCCCCGAATGAAGGCGCCGGTCCCGGCGGGGGAGCGGCCCTGACCGACCGCGGGGCACGGCCCGAGCACAGCCCAGCACAGCACAGCACAGCCCCGCTCCGCCCGCGCCGCGCCCGCCGCACGGGTGAGTGACCGACCCGCCGCCCCGCCGCCCGTCCGCCCCGCCGCGCACCGGGGGCAGGCGCGGCGCCCCCGGCCCACCCCCTGCCCCGCCGTCCGCCCGCGGCCGCCGCCGCTCGCTGGGCCTCGGCCGGTCCCTGCGAGCCCCGGAGGGTCGCGGCGGCGGCGCTGCCTCCCCCGGCGGTGTCCCCGGTGCCGCCGCCGCCCCCCGCGTCCTCCCCGCGCCGCCGGTGCCGCTCGATCCGCCCGCCCGGCCCGCGCCCTCCCGCCCGGGGCATCCGCCCCCCCTTGTCTCGCAGTCCTGTGCACCCCAAAATTTCGCGGGATCCGGAGGGGGCTTGCCCTCCCCACGCCCCCCGGTGCTCCCCGGCCGGGGGTGGGTTGGACCCCGGCGGTGCCGGCCGGGCCCGCGGGGGGGGGGCGCCGGTGCCTCCCCGGGAGGGCCCGTCCTGCCCCGGCCGTGCCCCGGGGAGGCGGCGGAGGAGCCGCTATCGGCCCATCTGCCGCTCCCCGTGGGAGGATGGAAACTTTCCTGGAGATCCCTTGGCGCTCTCTGCCAGATCTCCCTGACCGCGGGCTCTCTCTGTCATTTTCAGTCACCTGCTCTGCTCTCATTGTTTGGGCTTTCGAGGGTTTGCCCTCCTCCCCCCGCTTTTACCTCCTCTTTGGTTTATTTGTTTATTTATTTATTTTCTGGGGAAGTTGCATGGATAAATTCCCATCCTGATTTTATAGTGGAATAGGATGCTGTGATGGCATAACTCTGATTTGGGTTCTCAGCCACAGATCCCACAGGAGACCTCCCCTCTCCCTTGATTCACCTCCTCCTTTCCAAAATAAACCCCCCAACAACGGGTGATCCATCCTGGAAGTGCAAAGCACTTGGAAGTTTGTGGAACAGCAGCTCTGGTATCTCCAGTGAGCATCTTGAAAAAAATCAAGTCAAAAAAATCTGTAGCTTTTCCTGAGCAAATCACTACAGCACCTTCAGTGGCAGTTTATGAAGCTTGTTTACTTCTCCTGGGTTTTCCTTAGGTGGCTGAAATCTTCATAAATATAAATTCTAATTTTTAGAAATGTAATTTGGGAATCAGACAGGTCACAGAGCAAAACAGAGTTTGTGATTGCAGGATGTAGGTCATTGTCCTTGGTAGGAGATACAAGTGAGGCCTTAACTCCTGTAAAAGAGGCTCTAGAAACATATTTGGGTGATAAATAGGAATTATAGTCGGGGTTACTTTCCCTTCTTCGGTGCTGAACAAAGTCTGGTGCACAGAGGGCATCCTGGGCCTGAGAGTCACTGAAATGGCACTTCTGTGTTGGAAAATCTGCTGTGCAGAGCTCGGTCAAACAGCACAGAGGCCACAGGAGGGTGTAAAAAGTGCTGCTTTGGAGCTAAACTAAAGGTGCAGTGAGGGGAAGCACCACGGTGGACACTCCAGTGGGCATGAGAAATGTGAATGCAAATGAACCCAAATGTCTGAGTGGGGAATGGCTGAAGTGATTTCGTCTTTTGTGGCTCTGGGGTAGATGTAACTTCTCATTTTTTAGATCAAGCCCATGGAAAAGTGATTTGTATGAAATAATCTGTGTGTTTGCAGCTCGTGTTCCATTCACTGGATATGTGAGAATCTCCCCCAGTACCTGAGTCTGATCCAGTCTGGGGGACTTTCTCTGGCAAAGCTGACACGTGAAATTCTGTCAACAATAATCACTGTTTTTTAAAAAATTCTGACTTATTTGTTAGGTTTTTTAAACACAGAAACCCAAAATCCTGGTCTGTGTTTAAGCTGCACTTTTTTCTCACTGCAATGAAACGTATTTTGATATTTGGCAAACTGGATTAGTTGTTTCCGGGTGATTTAACCTGAGAGAAGAAAACAGAATTTTGAGTGTTTGCATTCCCAGCTCTGGGGCTGTGCCTGCATAACTTGGTTCATCTTCTTCAGATTTGGGGTTTTTTTAAATGGGCAGGGTAAGAAGTGCATTTTGACACAAAGAAAAGTGATCCCAGGGTTGTGTTTTCTCACATTTATGAGAGAGCAAATATAATTTAGAGTGGGGTCTGCAGATATTTCTCGTGCTGAGGTGGGTTTTTTTTAGAAATGTGTAAGTAGTGTAAATGCCCAGTGATACAGAATAAAAGAAATGGAAATAAGGCAGAGGTGGAAAGAAAACTTTTAGATATCCTTGTAATGCTTTCAGAGTAATTTAATCTGAGCGTGTCAAGAATGTGAATTTCCTTTTTGGCATCCCCTGATGCTTTTAGTTGTGTTTGAGTTTTGAATAATATTTCAAGTGTTAAATTATGTATAATGGAAAAGTATTTCCAAACATATATTTGTTTTTTTTTTAACATCAGCCTCCATGCCACAGGTGAAGATTGGCATTATTTTTGACTTCTGTAAAAAATGTAATTGTGCAGAAGTACTTGAAGAAATGAGGCTGTGTCAGGTTCTGGTCCTGCTGCAGTGCCTGTTGGTGCACTGGGAGGTGGAAAGAGCAGCTGTGAGAAGGTTCTTTATGCTCTTGTGTCTTGGAAAGTTGTTATCCCAATAAATGAAATATGATTCAAGACACTTAATAAATTTTTATGTGTTCTATAAATTGCTTTCATTTTCTAAAATATGAACCTGCTTGTTGAATTGAAGGGCAGCTTTGGTTTAAGTGGTCACTCCTGAAAGTCAGTAGAGCCTGTGCACGTGCTCAGGGATCTTCCTGACCTTCCCTTTAAGAACTGCCATCATTGCTGTCAATATTTTCAATCTGAATATAAAATGAAACAGGTGAACCCAAATGACTCTCTGTGTTTATCCCACACTATTTATACCAAAACAGAACTAGTTGCATTTTACTCTCTTTGATTTCTTTTATTAGTTTATTTCTGATGCATCACTGTGTGATTCATGTTGAGCTATTGAGTGTGAGCTGTAAACAAGAAATCTTTGTGTTAGTACTTCCTAATTGTCTTTTGTAGGAGTTTTTCTGCTCCCAAATATTATATTAGTTTAAAAATTTGCATAAAGTTTTACTCTTTGTCTGTGTATCTATCATCTATATCTATATTTATATCTATATATATGTATATCTCTATTTATGTATATATCTATGTTTATATATTTATATTTATATCTGTGTCTGTATCTCTGTATCTGTGTCTCTCTATATCTGTATATCTTTCCTTCAGGATCCCTTCTTTCTTTCTCCTCAGAAGGGATTACAGAATGGTCTTGTTTTATGTTTTCTTTGGAAGATTACAGTGTAGTAACTCTTTTGTGCTTAACGCCTCAGAACTCTCCGTTGCCACTGCAGAAGGGTGTGACTGGTTTATCCAGATTGGCACATTTTTTGTGCAAATCAGCAAGATCTGAACTCTTTGCATTCCCCCTCCGAGTGTGCGTCACCAGCCGGCGAAGGGCTCTGCAGTTGGGAGAGAGAGCAGATGAAGCTGTTGGGAAAGCAGAGGCAGCAGGGGCAGGACAGGGACCTTTTCATGCGGATTTGCAGTCGATTTTGCAGGGCCAACAGTTAAAGCTCAGTGTGTGACAGTGTGTTGGATGGAGCGGGAGTGTCTGTCAGCAGCGGGACACGGCGGGGACTCAGGGAGGCTCCTCTGCTTTCAGAGTGAGTGATACCAGCATTGTGAGCCTCTGACAGCACTGGGGAGCACCAGCTCTGCCTGTGCTAATTCCAGGGACCAGGCCTGCATTTTCATGTAGATCTGTGCCGTTTTAGCACAGTCCAGATGTTTGTTCTTATGATTGGATTTTTTTTTCCAACAGAAATATCAAACTATACAGTGGCTTTTCTTCCTTAGCCGAGTCCAATGAAGGCAGAGGCTGAGGAGGATTTCATTGCAGTTGTGGCCAGTTCTGACAGTACAGCTCAGAATCTCCAAAGTAGCAACCTCTAAGAAAGTCTATTTGAAGAACAGGATATTTTATTTCTTGGGAGATACAGAAGCAAAGGAACACAAACTGGGCCAAGAAACTTAATAATGGACCAAGCAGCTCGTACCACTTGTTGGGTATTTTCACTTTTGAACGTGCCGTGTCTTCCTGATTTGAGCATTGGGACCCTGGAGTTATATTTTTACTTGTGTTGCTGGTAGCACATGGAATTTTTGTGATTCATGTTGAGTTCAATGTTAAGTCCCCTTTCTCACTGACAACAGCAGCTCTCACATGTTACTGACACCTGCTGTGGCACCACCATAATGACTGTGGGGCACGGAAAGGTTTCCAGTGCAGCACCTTAGTCATAGTGGCCTCTAAAACTTTGTTCCCAGCGCTGTTTGAGTGGCCACAACGTATCTCTGATACCGAAAATGGTAACATTTATCATCTTCTCTCTGCTTGTTATTCTTCTGCCCTGAGACTTGTTGAGCCTTTAGACCCAAAACCTGTTCCGAGCCTGTGCTGGACTCGTGGGTTTTTCTTTGCTTCTCTTTTTGAAGCAGTCCAGTAGCATGAATTTCATTGCATGCACAGAAATACAGATTTTCTACAAATTCCTTTCCTGTAAGAAATATAAAAATGAGTTGCAGTAACTTTTTTCCTTAATGATTTCCGTGTATTTTCCACTTATTTTTTCTTTTCCCCTGTAAGCTTTGTGTTATTATCCAAGGTTTTGTAGTAATGCTTAAACTTTTTTTGCCTAAAGAACTGTTTTTTTTCTTGCTGATACAACTTCATAAAAATTTGGCACAATATTCCTTCTGGCAGTTGTGTGTTTGTCTGGGTAAACAGATAAAGGGATAAACCACTTCCAAGCCACTGATATTATGTTTATAAAACTAAGTTAATTTGTTAACAAGCTGATTGCAGTTTTATTTCCTGTAGCATTGAGAGGATTGCTGTGGCATTGTAAGGTCATTTAAAACCATGACAAGCTCCGTGGGACAGAAGAAAGTCTCCTCCAGACAAAGGAAGTGCGGGTTCTGTCGGTCGAATAAAGACAACGAGTGCGGGCAGTTACTGATGTCGGAGAACCAGAAGGTGGCGGCACATCACAAGTGTATGGTGAGTGCCCGGGACGGGATGGAGCCGGGAAAACACGTGGAAAAGCCGGCCACGCTGGGATTGGCACACACCATCAACCTCTGCAGTCTGAAATTTTTGTGGGTCTTGTATCTGTAGATGTTCTCTGTCATTTGTGCCCTTAAAAATATAAGTTCTGTCTTTGCCATTTTAGCTCTTCTCGTCCGCACTGGTTTCCTCACACACTGATAATGAGAGTCTTGGTGGATTCTCTATTGAAGATATTCAGAAAGAAATAAAGAGAGGCACTAAACTGGTAAGTGTTTTTGGCCCTTGAAAATGGAAGGCAGTATCTTCACACCTTCCATAACGTTTACAATGAATTTGTTCACTGTATTATATAGAATCACAGAATGGATTGGGTTGGAAAGGACCTCCAAGATCATCAAGTCCAACCCTTGGTCCAACTCCAGTCCCTTTACCAGATCATGGCACTCAGTGCCATGGCCAATCTCAGTTAAGAAACCTCCAGGGATGGGGAATCCACCACCTCTCTGGGCGTTTTTTTAAAAGTGGGAGCCTCTAACAATTAGTCTCAGATTTACAAACAGAAAACCTCAGTAGACTTGATTATTATCCTTATACTGAAATGTAAATGGCAGTTAACCAACTCTGAAATGTCTTCAGGAAAGGATAAAAAAGGACTTTGTTTATTTCAATCAAGTTCTGCTCCCATGTAAACAGGTTGTTTCAAGAATTGTAGCTTAGTCATGTAATTATTAAAAAATATATCCTGAATTATTTTTTTTACAGTTTCTTTTTTCACCACTGGGCAATGTAGATGGTTCACTTACAGAATATGCCTGTTTTTGATGGGCTGCATATAAACAATAGCATTTCCTACATTTCTGTTTGTAATCCAGTAATTTCTTCTTAATATTTCCTGTTAGATTCCAGAAAGAAACACATTCTAGGGACCTGGCAAGGGTATAATTGTGCCTTTACCAGTATTTGGTTTTGCTGCTGAAATCTGGTTTTAACTGTCAAAGATACTTTTATTGCTGCTTTTATATTGATTTAAAAGATGATGCTGCAACTGCAGATGTCTTATGAGGTGTTTGGGTATAACAGTGATTACAGCTCTGCCAAATCACTAGGATTGAGCAGCAATGACTTTTTTTAATTCCTGAGAAGCTAATTTGTGAGAGGGTTTTTAGTATTATTTTTTTCATTTAGGAGCAGTTGATTTCCATTTGGGGAAATGAGTGAGGCTTTTTTAAAAATAATTTTAACAAGTGATCAAAACACTTCTCACATTAAAACCTTCAGCTTAATTATTTAAAGCTCTGCATATTTACCAGTTCCCAGACTGCAAAAAGAAATCCAAAGTATTATTGTAGAACTACAATTATAGAGTAATAGTCTAATATTTCATCCACTTTTTCTTTGATTTGGATTTTTCTCAGTGCAGGGAACCTTATTTGCTGTAACTGGCTGAGGCATAAAGAAATAACTGTTCATTAGTGATTCATGTTTTGATTAGGAATTTCCAAAGAACATGGTAGTAAAAGGAACTACAGATCATAAAGAAACCTTTTCATTCTTCAGTCTCTTTCAGGCTTTTAAAAGGTTGTTTCTTTTTTATGTCTTTTGGGTTTTCTGTCTTTTTTGATTCTGAATCTCTTTATGTTCCTTCTCTGATGCAACAGCTGGATGGGTCCTTGGAGCTCCACAGCTGCATGTACAGGCACTTTGTTCAGGTCTTTTTGCAGAAAACCTGGATCTGCTTCATGTAGTACATTCACAGTCCTGAGGTGTTTCCTATTTGGAGAAAATGTACAGGATGGTTTTAGTTGTAGGTGCCTTATTTCTGTCTGTGGCTGTCAGAAAGCTGCAGCTCTGAATCCTTCTCTGCAGGAACTTGTCTGTCTCCACTGACATGTGTAGGAAGCTTAAACATAAATGATCTTAGTAGCCCAAATCCCCTCTCTCAGGTCTGCTCCTGGTCTGGCCTGGCAGAAATATCTCAGTGCACTGGGTTAAGTGAGTATGTTGACAGCTTGGGCAAAATTTGTCTGCTGGCAGAATTTCCGTGGTCATCCCCCTGCAGGAGGTGCTGCTGGCCAGGTGTGCCCTGGGAATGGAGACCTGTTTGTCACCAAAGTGACAGTGACTGACACCTGGGGCCTTTTTGATGGGGATACAAATCTGTGAGAAAGAGTTGTAGGTTCAAACCTTAATGGGCCAGTAATAAAAACTTAGGAAGCCTAAATTTTTGGGAGTACAAGGCACTGATATCTTTATTATTTACCTGTGCATGGGAGGATTGGTTTTTTAAAGAACAAACTTGTTTTGCAGCTTATCAGACTTCAGACACACCTGATATAACTTGGGAATTAATGACAACACAACTTGCACTGCATTTGACTTGCATTTGAGCAGCACGACTTGCACTGATGGAATAAATACTTTATTACTGTCAGGAAACATAGACCAGTAAATCACCATAAAAATTTCTGTGTCTGTTTTGTTCATACAGATACATCATGATCTTTACAAAAAAATTATTTTAGTAACTTCTGTCTTTCAAAAAACTGAGGTACTGATTAAAATTGATTGCGTGGACATAATTTCATCCCAGGCTTTTATAAAGGACTTTGATCAGCAATTATTTTATATTAAACCATAATGTATAACAGATTCATGCAATCAAATGCCCATACAAATTAGAGAACATCTAGGGAACAGTATATAACTGTACCATTTCAGAGCTTGCAGAGGAGTAAATGGAGATGATCCAAGGCTTTGACATTTTTACTGTTCAGTTGACTTTGTTAAAATTGAAAAACAGGTTGGTGGTTCATTTTTTTGGCATATTTGAGACTAACGAGAAGAACTTGACTGAGTGAGTTCGATGGACAGAAAATGTAACTACAGAGATTTATGTATCAAGTATCCCACATTGCACACTCAGACTTTATGGATTTGGAATGGATTGTAACCCTCTGAGGGTGTGGGCAACATGCAGGATACAAAGAAAATGCTCCAGTTGTCCTGGAATGCAAATTTAATGAGAAATTCTGAGATTTTGGGGCAATATTACATCAGTAAAACATAATACAGAGAAAAATCTGTTATGCTGTCAATGGCTTCTTTTCCTACCACACTAAGAAGGACCATGAGCAGCTGGACCAGGACCAGGACAGCTGGTAAATCCTGAGCAATAATGTGTCTAATAGGAGAAGAATTAATTATTGGGAGAGAAGAGTAAAGCATCAGGCTCACTTCTAACCTTTTCTTCAATATACACAGTGAAAATTAGTCTAATTAAAATAAATTCATTGTGTTTGACAAATATTTTGCTAAATTCAGTGTTTTGGAAAGGTCTGAAGAAAATAACTATAGAAAAAAAGAAAGTTATCTGCTGATGCTGAGGTAAATTTGCAGCTAATCAGTATTTCTGGCTGCAGGTTCATTGCCAAATGGATGTTTGGGTTTTTTTTCCAGCTACCTTCATAATGTAATTCAGAATTAAACAGGTACAATTTTAACTTTTCTGAAATGGTTGGTACCAACAGCCAGTCCTTGGGAGGAGGATCTTTAGGTGAATAGATGCATCATGTTCATCAGACACATGCCACAAAAACAAATTCCTTATTTTCTTCATTGAATGGATAATCAGCATACCGTGGTTATTGCACTGCTGCATCATTGCAACAGATTTCTTGATTTTAAACTAAATTACGAAAAACCCTTGAGAGCAGGAAGAGTAATGTTAAGTGCCTGAGTCCATTTATGTTGCCACCAGAAGTGGTAACAGTGTTATTTCTGAACTCAGAAGTGCTAAACCAACAGTAACATGAGTTGCCCTTTCTTCTTTCCAGATGTGCTCTTTGTGCCACTGTCCTGGAGCGACCATTGGCTGTGACGTGAAAACGTGTCACAAGACATATCACTACTACTGTGCTTTGCATGACAAAGCTCAGATAAGAGAGAAACCTTCACAAGGCATTTACATGTAACTTTTTTATTTGCTATGTCTGTTCCTGTATTTATATTTTACATTCTTTGTTTGAAAACAAGCAACAAAAGCAAAACAAAACCCCCACTTTGGAATCTAAACAAAACTGTTGCAAAAAAGTTCTAATGATGATTGTGGCATTCAAAATGGTGATGTGCTGGAAAAGCAAATTTTCACTGCGAGATTTGTGTATCTGTGAGTTTTACAAGTGGGAGAAAAATGTACTGGCATTTAAATTTAAAAGATGAGTAAATAATCTGTGAATCGTGACTGACTTGACAGTTTTCAACTACTTTGTTTATAGGATTTTATGTCGAAAACACAAGAAAACTACGCATAACTCTGAAGGTAAAATTATTCAATATAAATTTTTCCCATTGTAGAAAGATATTTGGTTAATTATAATTTTTCTAGAGAATATAAATGTTTTCATTAAAAATTAGAACTACATTTTTTTGAGAAACAATGAGTTTGGAAGCCCATCTGATTTCTGATTTTCTCTAAAAACTATTGGTTGAGGTGGAGAAAAACCAAAAGCATAAATTTTAGGGTTGTTCAAAAGATATGATGCTCCAAAAAAACAAAGTTTGGGTAGAAGTTACTAATTCCTTTCTGGGAAGAAGCTGACTTATATTTGTAGTTAAGTATTCACAATATTACAGTCTGAAATATTTTGTCAGGTAACAGCTGATTTTTGTTATTGCTAATGCTCCTAAATATTCACTGGTTTTGAACTATTAAATGGAGTTTAAGTCTTTAAATAAGAAGGATCTAATAGTAAATGAGAAAGATTGTGATCAGTTCACTTACAGATACATTTCTGAATTGTTTTGTTTGAAAAAAGTGGTGTTGGTGCATTCATAAAAGCTGTTTATCTTTGCACAGTGGAGTAGTGAAATGCCACAAATGTAGATAAATGTGTGGCTTAAAATTCCAGACTAGTTTTACTATTGTATATTTCTTAAGATACTTTTCCTTTTGGTACTGTATGTGAATTTGGGTAAGGACAGTTGGTGGTTTATTTCTTACATTGCTTTCGCCTGGAATGCATCAGATTTAACTAATGAGAAGTGTGTGATTGTTTGGTGAACATGACATTTCATAAATTGCTTCAGTCTCTGTGCCAAATGTATTTTTAAGTTAATATACTCCTTTTTATGTTCAGAAAGATACTGAAGGCAGCAGAAAATCACAAATGAAAATTAGGGTTTTTTTAGTCTATTTAAATATTGTTATGTGCTTTTGTATTTTCCTATACTAGATTTAAACAAGAAAAACATTGTAGATGTTTCTCCAAAGTGATGGGGCCATGTTACCTTGTAGTTTGTCTCTTTGTTTTGGGGGTTGTTTGTGTGTGAGCAGGAAGAGAATATGAAAGACGTTTGAGTCTAAAATTATGAATCTCTTTAACTGGCATTTAAACATAATCTTTTATCCTTGCTCACAAATGTCTCCATGTTTGATTTGTATTGAAAAATGCCTCCAGTTCTGCCTGGAGCCCAGAGCCAGTGGATGACTTTCTCTGCTTGGAATTCCTTGCAGGATCTGAACTTGTATTTTCTTTAAGAGTTTTCAGATACCATCATCTCCAGTTTTATGATGTCATTTTCTAACAGCAGAGACTTTTAAATTTTATATGGATATTTTGTCTGGGAGGACATTGGAAAAATTACTAGAGGCTTTTTTTTTTCTTAAATGTTGATGATGGCAGTTTATTTAAACATTAAAATAAACTCACCCAAAGAGACTCAGCTTGTGGGTAGGAGAGGAGGAATAAACACATCACTCAGAAAAACTGAGGCCCAAGAACCCAACAGAGCATCTTATTTAGCATTTAACTTTGCACACCTTTTTTTTTTGTTTAAAATATTTAGTTCTGTTACACCTTACACTGCCAGAAATATGTGTAGCTATACTTCACTTTTTTCTGTTTTTTATTTAATATTTGACTGAAATTCCACCCAGTGTTCTTTCCCTAAGAATATGTTATCTTTTTAGTCCATAAAGTTTATTAAACTGTACCAATAAAATAGTTACTGTTTACAGTTTGGGGTTTGATAATGGCAGAAGCTGAGGGTTTTTTGTGGTAGATCTCCTTTAAATCAAAGGACATAGAAATACATATTGCATCTGCTGATTAAATGCTCTGAGTAATTTCCATAGCAATGGTACTTTGCTACATTAAAGCTAATTACCTTTAGGAGCAGAAAAATACAGGGTGGCTTTCAGAGTTTTGGAAGGGACTTTGGAGGTTTCGTTTCTTAATGTTTAATTGCTGAAGTTTGCTCGGTGAAATGACAGCTGGAAGGTGTTGGATGGTGAGATGAATCTGTACATTTGTATTTTGTTTGTTTCTCGATGAAAATGTGAATGTCAAGGAGGCTTTTAAATGTGCCAGAGCTGTGGCGTGTGGAACCAGAAAGAACTTGCCAGAGAAGAGTGACTAGAGTAGGTAGGGAAACTGGATTCTAACGTAATGGCTTCTTTAAAACTCTTGTTTTAGTTTCATTTTCATTAATCTTTGCTCTTAGCAGTGTTTTCATAACAAAATACTTAAAGCTCATCTGCACTTCTGTCACTCAGTGCAGGTGCACAGAGGCACTGGAGCTGTCAGGCCTTTTATTGGAACTCATTGCTCCTGCTCTGGGTTGCTGTTTGCTTGGGGTTTTCTTTCAATTATCATTACTTTGTTGTTGGGTTTTTTTCCCCTTGCTCAGTTTAGAATGTCTGTGTGTTCTTATCCTTTGCTCTCTGTATCCAGATTTAGTTGTTGCAATCCAAGTGTTTTTATTATGTCACTTACGTTAGTGGATGTTCAAAGAGTTTGTGGGAGTGTTTGGTTTGGTGTAGCCCAGAGCAGTTTATTTTCTGTGGGCACAGCAGAGATTTTTCCTTCCTCTCCCTCCCTTGGAAAAGAGATGCTTTGGGATCATCCCTGTCCAAGTCTGAGATATGCCTTGAGTAGTCTTGTTAGAAGTTCTAGTTTAAAAGACTATCTGTTAACCATTTAATAACACTTGGAGAAAATTTCTGGAGGCTGCATGGAAATGTGGTTGAAGAACTTATGCTGGAATTGAGTTACCTGCTAAAACCTCAGAAAAAGGACCTCTTAGATGTCATTTGTTGCTGTCATGAAATCAAGTGGTGTGAGGATTCCTCAGGCTTGGTATCTACTCATCAAGACAAAATTAATGAGTGATGGGAGTTAATTTTCCATTAATTGACAGGAGTTGCTGAACTACCTTCTACTTCCTTGGAATACAAAGATGGGAAACATGGCAGCAGAGTATCTTATCTTAAATTCATTATCTGTTTCAGGAGAATATTGAGTTTATCTGATTTAGCTGCATGGCCTGATCTTCTGGTGACATAAAATAGGAAATTGTATTTCTCCTCTATTTCCTTTGTGCATTTCAAAGGGATTCTTCTGTGCTGTGTTTCCACTAACTGGAAAAAGGACATTTAGATTTTTCCTTGCTGTTTACAAATCTAACAACATCACTTTTCCTCGGCTTGAGACAGTAGCTTAGTTCATAATTTTAGGCAAGCTGTCTAAGTTTTCGGTACCTAATAGGTTACAGGGGTTGGTGCCAGTGCTTACAAAAGATCACAGCTAACTATTAGTTGAATTACCATTCAGTTTGATACAATTGCATTTATTCTTTTTATTCAAGAATAGAGTATTGTTGAACTAAGGTTTTGGAACTGATTGTTGGAATTTATTCCAATGTACTAGAAGTAATTGTTGAAAAATGAAGAAACCTGGTCTCTCATTTCCCTGCAGGTGGGGCTGCCCTGGCCCATGTGCTGAATTTAAACAAATTCAGCTGATCAGGAATAGTTTTGTATAAACTAAGATAAGAATGTAATTTCATTCTTCTGTTACATAATTGTAAAACAAAGACTGACAAAGCCGTGTGACTTTTGCTCTTAATATTTAAAGCAGATGTTTGAGAACTGTGGGGTCAGAGCATAAAATGTCCATAATTCCTGTCATAGCTGTGCTCAGAACCGCAGAGAGTTACAGTTCCACAGTGGAAATAAGGACGTTCTCTGCCTCAGCATCCTTTTCATGTTACTCTGAAGATCAAACAGGGAGTCTGTGCTTCTCATACTGATCAGTAAGTTGGGTCAGGGTCATAGTTCCCTGTGAGACCCATTTGGAGACATTACAATCTGTAGTGAGCTGAGTACTGTTTCAAAGCACTTGACAGGTAAAACACCTGAAATGTTTTGGCATTGTGGTTTGATAACATTCTGCTTCATTTGTGGATTCTTCAAGCAGTGTTTGTTCCCTGTTGCCTTTTCTGTAGCATAGACTGGTCCCAGCATCACATCAATGCAGTCAGACATAACAGTTCCTGTACTGCTGCAGGTTGGGGGCATTTAATTTCTGCTGGTGGGTGGGGACAGATCTTTCCCAGGCTCTGCTGACTCAGCCTGCTTGTTGTCTGTCCTTTGGAGAATGCTCTGGATGGGGCATCAGATGTTCCCACAAAACAGTTGGCCCAGGCAGTAAATTAGTGATGTCCTGTTAGGCACTAATGGGGGTTTGTGCAGGAGCATCACAATGGTGTTTTCCTACGGGAAAACACACAGCTGATGGAAAAGGAAAACCCTCAGTCACCTGGGGAATGGTTTGCCCTGTCCTGGGGTGTTACAGTTCTCCTTCCCAAGTGTTGCACAAACGAAAACTTCGTCAGGTACTCACACTGAGCAGGTTTATCATACCAGGGCTCAGATAAGCCAAGTCTGTCTTCAGGCTTTGACAATATTTGTTTGCTTGAAAAAGCATTTAATTGTGTGTTTGTGAAGGACTGTTTTATTCATTTTCTATGTTAAATGTACTTAATTAAAGAACTAATCTCAAGCACCTCCTGTAACATAGATACTATTCAGTCAGAAATAACTTTTCAGTCAGAAATAAGAGTCATCAGTTCCTTGAAGTACCTTTTGGTGCTTTCAGAAAACATATTAGTGGCAGGACCTAAGGGGTAATTTAATTTTTTTCTTCTCCACTCTTACTTTAGTTTAGATATGTTTTGTGTAAGTTTTTTTCCATTGAAAGAGAAAACTCAAAAATTATATTCAGCATTTTCATTGTTAATTTCTCATCACTTGCTGATAAAAACTGTTATTTCATGATCAGTTTACCTGATTTTGTATTTGCTTGAAAGAGTTTTTATGCAAATCTCTGGTTCTTACTAATGCTTATAGATGCACTCATATTTTTGGTATTGGTTACTGGGCCAATAAAGCTTTCTGGGGCTTTTTGACATTTCTTTTCAATTTAAAATAATTCTGTTGGCACATGTGGTTCATTGGGTTCTGGCCATATTTTAGAGAAATCTTATTTTAACATGCTGAAGTAGTTTTTCTTTGTTATATTCCATTTCTCTTCAAAAAATCTTATAAGATTGATTTTTTTGACCCGGGTTTTTAGAGTTTCTCTTTTCTCCCAAATGCACTGTAAAACTTTAACTCCATAGAAGTGGTTTCAGATCTGCATAAGCAGCAGGTCTGAGCCTTCCACATTCTTCGTTATGGCTTTTTTTGTGTCCAGTCCTGCTTGCAAATTTTGCCAGTCAGTTTTGTTCATTACCTTCCTCATACAAACTCAACCCTCTTTGCTTGTGCCTTGCTTAGTCTGTTGTTTGGTAATGTAGGAGGTGTTAGAACAGTATTTATTGTACATCTTCTCTTTTAATTTGTTCTTCCACAAACTTTAAATCACTTAATTCTTTTATTGCTTTTCTTTAACCTGCCTTTTGGAAAGGGCTGATTCCATGTGTATTTCAAGCTGATGCAATTATAGATCAGTGATATCTCAACCTCTTCTCTGCCAAGCCTTATTTTAAACAGCAAAACATCTTGATCCTTTTTCTTTCTAGTCATGATCAAAGAAGCATTTTTAGATTCTCCTGAAGCTGAATCTCCCTGTTAACAGTTTATGTAATGCAGCATTTTACCAGGCTTCTCTCTGTCGTGCTTTGTACTGCTCATGGATTTCTAAAATGAAAACTTGGGGCTCATCTTTTTTCTCATCTGAATTTCCAATATCATATTCTTAAGTGCCTTTTAAAATGCAGGTTGTTTCCTCTTGATTTCTGCCCTTTCCTTTTCTTCTCAGACCTATTGAGTATTGAGCTCTTTTTTACAGATCTGGCATTTAGGGGCTTCTGAGGGAAGCTCTTAGAAACCTTCTTTGAATACTTTAGATGAAGTAATATTGAGAATATTGTGATGATTTGAAAAATCACTGCAGTGATGGGATATGGGATGGGGGCAGCTGAAGGATGTCCAGGGAATCTCAGGGGATTCAGAGGATGGGTGATACCCGTGATAAAACATCACCTGGTCAGGGAGGAGTTGAACAACTGTTTGTGTTTTCCTTAGTTCAAGCTGACATGAGAAGTTGGAAACCCCCAACCATCAGATGCCAGGGATGCAGGGTAAGCTGGGGTGGGCTCGAGGGGAGGGGCAGGTCACCAACAAACTGTGTGTTACACAAAAAGGCCACCCAAGGCAGGGGTGTTTGACACCTGATCACAGTCCCTTCCTGTTCTGCTGTGTGAGTTCACAGTGCTGTAAAAATCAGAGAAACTTTGATGTTTTGAGATATCAGCCTTGCAGGGTGGATGTGGTCGAGCAGATCCTCCCATCCTGGTGGTGTTAATCTGTAGGTCCGTGTCACTTGTAGTAGGAGACATAAATATGCAAGGACTGTGTTTTAATGAAGGGGTCCTGTAGCGTCTGGGTTTCAGTGAAGTCTGAACTTTTCTGGAAGTCCTAGTTTTGAGCACAGAAAGGGGTTCTCCTTTGAGGAAAGCTCTGCCATCTTGATTTTTTTTTGTCTTTTACTGAACCATCTTTTAAAACTACAGCATTTTTACTTTTCAAATCTTAAACATGCTAATAATTGTAGACTAAAAAACAGCACTCAAGAACTTATTCTATTAGGAGGCTGTGACATTTCATATAAAAGTTGGTTTTTCTAAGGTGTTTGGTTTTTAGAAATTATGATTCACTTCTGGTTTTGTAAGTGTGGCTGTTCAGGACATGCTTTAATGTTGTGTAGAAAATAAGGGTGTACTGAAAAGTGGAAAGCATTTTGGCTGACAGAATTGAGAAGGAGCTTTGGAAAAAATAAGGAGTGATGGTGAATGGACTGCATTTTGCTTTATCAAATATAGTAGGGAAATCCATGCATTTATTTTGGAAAGAATATTTTTAACTTCTTACTGATGTTATTTAAAGGGTCACAAATTCAGTAGTCATATTTTTGAAAAGTGTTTTTTTCTAGAATAGCTGTCTAATTTCTGTAAATGTAAAAACAGAAGCAGAGATCCACAAATTTCTTTTAGTTGAGAATTCTTTTATTTGAAAGAGGGATTCAGGTTGTAATAAAATTTGCTCTATGCGGTCTGAGAGGTTGATACCAAAACTGCATAATCTTGTTGGGGAATTTAACAAGTGATGATAAATGAAAAATATTAGTTATGTGGTTCTGAGAAGGAAATGTAAAATGATTGTTCCATTAGAATAATCCATGTCATCCTGCATAAAATTTTTTTGGAGTAAAATAAGTGGTTCTTTTGACATCTCATTAGAAAAGAGCAGTGTGTATATTAAAGCACAGGGACTTTGCAGACAGACTGATGTATTTCAGTAGCAACTTGGGCATATCTGTATGTAGCTGAATAATCTGTCAGCTGAAACCAAAATAATTAGCAGGTCTGTATAAATTTCAGTGTAGCCTGTTGTGATGCATTTGGGTTAGTTTTTGGTCCTTCCTTAGAAACTGAGCAGAATCTGCAGCTTTCTTGGGGATTGGGAGCTGACAGGAGAGACAGAGCTGAACAGGCTGTTCTTGTGCCAGGCTGGGGCCCAGAGTTCAGTTTTCTGCTCCCTGCTGGGGGCTGTGAGTGTGTTCAAGACTTTGCCTTCAAACTCTCGTGCAGTTGAGTTGCTGCTACTTTGAGATAGAAATGTGATCTGATCTTTATGTGATAATAGATAAGAAAGACAAGTTCTGGCACGGCAGCATTGAGCCTCAAAATAAGATGTGCTGTCTGGATACTGACACCACATGGCAATATCCATCAAGTGGATGTTCCAAATCTTCTGATTACCATTTCCTTCTGTTTGGGGGCTCACACTGATGTTTGTGGTTTGGATTTTGAGAAGAGAAGTCTTTCAGCAAGGTCTTGTACATGTTTCTTTGAGCAAGTCTGCTGAAATGTCTTTGCAGTTGGAGCAGGGTGGGTGTTACCAATTGAAATAAAAGTAATGGTGCTCCTACAGGCAGGAAAGTTGTTAATGACTGAGTTGAGCTGGTTATTAGTTAACGCTATCAGATGTAACTTAACTGGCTCATACTGGAAGCAGTCTCAAGCTTGCAGAATTGATCTGTGATATCTGTAGAGCTTTGAGTTCTCCAAAGGACAGTCTGCTGGAATGCTGGACTGCAGCTCTGTGTAGCATTCATAGCTGAGCTGACATTGTCACAGAAACTTGTCAAACCTCTTGTGTGTCTGTATTAAAAATAAACATTCTTACATTCTTAATGATCTGTAAATACTTGATCTAGGATGTTGTCAGTGTGGGTGGTTTTCTGAAAACTGGCAGCTGCTTTTAGCTGTAATGAAATTGTAGATTTGTTTCACAAAGGCAAAATATGTTTCAGTTTTAAAAGCTGATGTTCATGTTTTAGCCAAATGGGTGATTTTTTCTCCCAAGTCAACAGGCACCAATTAATAAAGCAAGGAGAGTGATGTTGTTTGGGTACACCGGCATAGAATGAAGGACAATTTACACTGAAGTTTTGTATCTTTATAAATTCAGAGCTTATTTCATGGGTGAAAACATTTTCTGCTTTCAGTGTAGTTTCCACAAGTCTTATTTTCAGTAGAGGTGCAATATGTTTCTGAGGACACATTTTGGGTCTGAAAGTAGAAACTGTAAGAAATGCTAAACCTTCGTGTATGATGTTACAAAGATGCAAAGCTGTGTGGTGTGTATAAAGTAAATCATGTTTTCGGGATCTGCAGTTGCATGTTTGTAATAATTGGGGAAAAGTTGCTATTTTTATTTCTGACCAAAATACAGAAAATACTGGTTATGTTTTTTTCTTGCCTATTTTTGGTGGGTTGTGGAGGTTTTTATTTGTTGGTTTGGTTTGGGTGTTTTTTCTTGATTTGTTTTGTGTAAAATTTTTGAGAATCCTGTTTGATGATGTTTTCTGACTTCTAAAGCAGATTTAGAAGAAAGTATCAATGAACACGAGTTGGAGCCTTCACCTCCCAAAGGAAAAAGGAGGGGTCGTAAGGGGAAGCCAAGAAAAACAAATTTAAAAGGGCAATCAGAAGACACCAGATCTACGTCCTCACACGGCACAGATGAAATAGAAAGCAGTTCCTATGTAAGCAGTAAATATGCTAAACTTCTTAGAAGACAGAATTGCATATTTCTTCTCTGCAAATATTATTTTTATTAACATTTGCAATTGTCTGAGCCTCCAGCTGGTGGCCACAGGCTTTTAAAATTGCAGCCTTATTTGTAACCCAGCAGTATATTTTAGTAAAATGTTTTTCTTTCAGAGAGACAGGTCTCCCCACAGAAGCAGCCCCAGTGATACAAAACCTAAATGTGGATTCTGTCATGCAGGTGAAGAAGAAAATGAAGCTAGAGGAAAGCTTCATATATTTAATGCCAAAAAGGCTGCAGCACACTATAAGTGCATGGTGAGTAACAGTGTTGTTGTTAACCAGTCCATTCTGTGAACTTTGAATTGCTGTTTTAGATGTTAATACAGTGCCCTCACGTGTAATTATGCATGAGTATTGTCTGTGTGCTGATGATCTCCTTAAGCACTGAAATGTTGCAAAGTGAGCAATTCATTTATTTTCACTGCAGGCAATATGGATAAAAGTTGGCTTCATGCTACGAGATGGAATTAGCTCAGGGAGACTCTTTGGCTTATTAAAAATGCTCCCTTAGCGTCTAAATGCATATAAGTATTTAAAAAGGAAAACAGAAAACAGTTTGAACTAAAAGAAGCCACTCAAAAAAAAAAAGTAACTTTACTCCACAGGCGTTCAGACACAATCTGGGAAGAATCCATGAACTTCATTAATTTCCTGACCTGTGGATTCAGAGTCTGTGACTCAAGTCGGGTGGAATATGGAAGTTCTGGAAAACCCTTGACCTTAAATGGTTGTGTTTTTAGAACTGTCAGCCTGAACAGACAATGAACATGAGCAGACAGTGCAAGTAACTTGTTCTGTGAACGATGTGGGGCTTTGGGTAGCAAACCCCAGTGGTTCCTGTTGTGCCTCAAAATTAGTAAATAACCAGGCAATCTGTAGAGTGTTAATTGCCTTCTATACCCAGGCCCACTAACCAGAGAGCTGGTCTGTGCCAGCAGCCTCGAGTCTTACAGGATTCTTTGCTGCTTTGTGTACCTGAACTTCAGTTTTAAGGCAGTTTAAGCTGAATATACCAGGATGATGATAGAAGGGGTTGTACTTGTGTGCTCCATTGTCATCCCTCGGGGGTTTTCAGCTGTACTGTCTCAGCATGTGACAAAGCTCAACTATGTGTATGTCACAGGGAAGGAAATGGAATATTCCTTAGAAGTGAAGCAGTGTAATTGTTAATATTGCCCATTTATTGCTTTGGTTTTTTATCCTGTCATTATTGCTTGTCTACTCCTTGGTCTTTTAAAATACATTTCTCCAAGGCAACAACCGTAATTAAAGCAGTCAGGCAAGGATCAGAAGGAATACTCATCATACTAATTACTCAGCATGGGGTTTTTCCTACATTGTTGGTAAAGCACTCGCTGTCTGAGCTCACGGAATGGGATGTTCAGTGCTTGGTTACTCCAGCACAGAAAAAAATTTCCAGCCATGTTGGTGACCTGAAATTATTTTGACATGCTTGCTTTACAGTTGTTCTCTTCTGGCACTGTCCAGCTGACAACAACTTCAAGGGCAGAGTTTGGTGATTTTGATATCAAAACTGTACTTCAAGAAATCAAGAGAGGAAAAAGAATGGTATGTATCTGTGAAATGTGATGAATGTGTTAGTGATTCTGCTAAATGTGTGTAACTCTCTTCCACAAAAGGAAGCAGGTAATCTTTCCCATCTGTTTCTACACACAATATTTAAATATATTGTTACTTATCACAGAATCACAGAATGGATTGGGTTGGAAAATACCTCCGAGATCATCAAGTCCAACCCTTGGTCCAACTCCAGTCCCTTTACCAGATCATGGCACTCAGTGCCACGGCCAGTCTCACTTTAGAATCCTCCAGGGATGGTGAATCCACCCCCTCTCTGGGCAGCCCATTCCAATGCCTGATTACTCTCTCTGGAAAGAATTTTTTTCTGATCTCCAACTTCAATTTCCCCTGGCAGAGCTTGAGCCCGTGCCCCCTTGTCCTATTACTTGTGGGATGGGCAGCCAGATAGGAATCACCTTAAAATTATTGGTGTTTGAGCATGTGGTATTTGGGGTTCTTTGTAACAATGTACATAGTAGTTATTATCATAGAATCATATGATTCATATTAGCCTTGCTGTAACTGTAAGGAAGTAATGACTTTGTACCTGTGCTACTGAAAACACACTATGAAGCTACAAACAAACTTAGAGAATATGCAGTTCTTGGAGTGAACATATTCTGTCAAACAAAACTGTTTCCAATTGTTTGGGTGTTTTAATAGGAAAACTTATTAAGGTCTCAAGAGATGGGATGTTGGTAAAATGTCACACTGTATTTTATTAAAATTCATGAAGTTTTTAAAGTGCTAAGAAATTTGTGGGGGGTCAGGAAGAAAACAAACAACTAACAATATTGTTACTTGAAAAAAGATAATTTAAGACTCTTCCTGTGTGAACATGGTAACTTCAGTGGTAATAAAATGATCTTTGAAATGCAGCAATGTGCCACCATGTAGCAATTTTCAATGCAATAGACAGGTAAATCCTACTGTTCATATTTTGAGAGGTTGGTCTTTTATAGTTTCTGGTTTACAATGTCTTTGATTAACTTTTCATTGGAAGGATGATCTGCCAGAGGAATTACTCTGTTCCACAATGGCAGCCATAAATATGAGGAACACTAAACTGAATACTGAGAGTCAAGAGACTGAGGGGCTGAACGGTGCTGTTCTCTTCTCTCCCCTGCACAGAAATGCACACTCTGCAGCCAGCCTGGTGCTACTATTGGGTGTGAAATCAAAGCCTGCATAAAAACATACCATTACCACTGTGGAGTAGAAGACAAAGCTAAATACATTGAGAATATGTCACGAGGAATTTATAAGTAAGGATCTATGTAATTCTTGAATCTAATAAAGTAAAGATGTTTCATGGGACTTTTTCTGCCTAACTTGGCTAGTCAATTGTTATTAAAAAGAGGATATTATTTCATTGGAAATGGTGTTTTTAAGTAATTGTTGAGTTTGCAAGATATTTCAGTTACTCTGCTAATTTAAAATTTCTGTAGTAGAGTTGTAATATGAAGTGAGAAAATTAATTGACTTGTAGTATATTTTCCTCCTTGATTAATGTGTAATTTGGGTCAAGAAAATTAATGTCATGATTCCTCTGTGTTGGTATGTTTGTACCTTACTTTTGGGAGGTTTTTGGGCCCCATAACTTTCCACCCCTGCTGAAATGCTGTGACTTGGCTGCAGCTGAGTTGTCACACTGTGCCCACGAGAGGGCATTGGCTGAGCACTGCAGTGACTGTGCTGAAAAACTGGGATTGATCAGTTCTGCTGCCCGGTCTTGAGCCTTGCTTTGCTTCTCAGTGTAACTAATGCTTATCTGAAAACCATGACTGAGTTAAGACTTAGCAACTGACTTGTAGCACATTTCAAAACTAATTGAGAGGAAAGTCAGGTTTTGATGGATATTTTCAGTGAAAGTCCTCACTGTTTCTTTTATTGTGCCAGACTCTATTGTAAAAACCATAGTGGAAATGATGAAAGAGACGAAGAGGATGAAGAAAGAGAAAGCAAAAGCCGTGGCAAATCAGGCACTGACCATAATGACATTCCTCAGCAGCAGCTCAATGGAAACTAGGTATGGAAGTTACTCCTGACAGATCTGTGCCCAAGACTGAAACGCAATATACCTTTAATGTAGTTTATTGCAGTGCAGTATTTAAATCTAGTGTATGCAGAGAAGTACTTTTTATTGGCATACTGTAGAAAATTGGGGAGGATTTGTTGTTTTTTAAATCCAGTTGACTTTGTAACAGTGTAAGAAGGGAGGCTCTCATTTCTATTGCTAAATGTAGATGTAATGTCAGAGCTGCTAAATGCTTTTCTGTATGATTTTAAATTTACTATTCTTTTCATCATTTTTTAAACAGGTTCAAGGGACAGAGTTATAGAACTGGGAATGGCTAAGACATCATTACTACTAATTCTTTTAAATTGTTTTCTAAAATCAGAAAAGGGTTAGTAATGTTTTGCTACCCAACTCTGTTAGAAATTTCATTGAACTGCCTGAAACGTTCATGTGTGTGAGCCTTCAGTAAGTTGCAGAGTTTTACATGTCAATATTATGTAGTTTGTAGTCTGCAGTGTCTGGAAAAAAATGAAACACTATATAAATGATATGTAACATGTACAGTGTCAAAAGTTAAGGCAGACATTGAAATGAAGTAAGATCTATATTTCTGGACTGAATAAAAACCTTAAGATTTGGAATGTGTAAGTTTTTTAGTGGATTCACACAATGAGGGAAGGTCTTAGCTAGTTTAATTAACAACCTGGACAAGTTTGTGGTGGCAACGAGCTGGTACTTTGTGATTTTGCATTTTCTTCCTGCACAAGTGACGGATTCTGTCCCTGGGAGAGCCGGGCACTGTCTTTGCTTGCCAAGCACAGTAGGGAAGGACTCGGAGTGCACGAGGCACCCCTGAACATTTCAGGTTGTTCCTGTTGTGAGTGCTCATTCCGCCCGGCATTGTTTGCGGGAGACTGACTTGAGCAGCTGTTGGTTCTGAGCTGTGAGCTTTAGAACTCATGCCAAAGGGCTGTAGTTCATTCTGTCCCCAACAACCCACCTCTCTCTGTGTCCTGATTTACAAAGAACACCTCGCCAAGTGTGATTTAAAACCTTACTGTACAAACGTTTGGACTGTGCAGCCCAATCTCCTTCATTTCAGAGAGTCACAACTCTTAACTCACTATGGAATTTAGCCACCATATCTGACGTCCATACCTCAGGTGTTCTCTGTTGTGTGGAACACTTCGTGTTTTGTTGAGAATATGCTTAAAGGTCCCGTATTCTGTAAGAAGAATGAGGAAACAACCTTTTTTGCTAGATTGGTATTTATTTTTTAATCTTATGACCACTATATGACAAACTTTGCCTATCATCCTTACTGTTTTAGTGAGTATTTTTCCTTTCTCTGTCAAGTCAACAATCATGTCATGGAATTCTACTTGCTAGAATTTGTTGTTCCTTTAGGGAATGATCAGATCTAGGCTATACCAAACCTAACAGAACAGTCCTCTGATTGCTTTCAGAAACCTTGTCATTTCCAATGGGTACTGGCTTCTTCAATTGGTCTGGTAAAGCACATCCTCAGACATAAATAAAACCAAAAAGCTGAACCTAGTCCATGTTTGTCTGTTGCTACCACATCACCTTATTGTTTGTTTAGGGTTTTGACTTGTTTCACTCTGAACTCCTAACAAAACTTCTGGATTTGAAGGAAGGAAACAAGCAAAAGACACTGATTTGACTATAAACTGCTACAGTTCTTTGGTGATTGGTATTGCAAAACCAGTTTATTTGTAACATGAGTTTCTGTAGCATTTTTTACTTGTATTTTTAAAAGATTTAACGTGTGTCATTTGTCTTCTTATGCATTCCCTTAATGTCTTGAGGGACTCAATTACTGTATATTGGAATTTCTAACATTTTACTTGTTAGAAATCAATCAGTTCTGTTTGCTTTCCTGGAGAATAATGCCATCTGGAAAGAAATATTGCTGTGTACAGAAAATATTCAGTTACTGCTCTAAACATGATGCCATTGATCATTTTTATTTTGTATTTGTAACTTTCAAAATTAAAAGCGTGACTTGAATTGCAATGACAGATCGATTATTGAAATTGTCTATCAAGGTGTTTTGTTTCTCCTGGAATATGAACATTTTTCAGCCACTCAGAACAGTTTTAGAATGCAAAATAGCATCCTTCAATATTTAAATTACTTCAATTTGTGCCTCGGACATGGCCCTTCCATGGAAAAAAGGCACTTTGTTTGCAGCTACTGTATTTAAATAAGTTTGCATGGGGTAGATCTGCCAGCATACTGACTGTACTTGAGACTGAGCTCTAACTCATTGTGTGTCAGTGGCTTAGTATAATATTCAGTCCAATAACTCATCTGTTAGGAAATAAATGACCCCATTCCATGCCTTGAAGAACCAGAACAGCACTTTACCTTCAGGTAGCAGAAAGACGAGTGGCTGGTTTGCCCATTGACCTCTGTGAGCTGAGCTGGCCTGACTGACCTGTCATCAATTCAGAATTTATGGAAACAAAGTCAAAAGCAAAAACCTTTTCTTATAAAGCCTCAAATTTGTCATAACTGACTTCAACTCATGTATGCTGGGTAAAAGTGCCTTACAATGTAAAAATTGTATTTATATGTTCCCAAGTAGCATCACCTGCTGGGGAGTAATTCTGTTGTGGTGTTAATATTTAGAAGAAATGTACCTCAGCAGTGTATTTACTGTACATCTCTTACATCCTTAATTGTAGTTTTAAAAAGCATGACAATGTCAATGTATGATAGTATACAACATTTACATCATTTTTTTAAAAGACAAAATACTGCCATTGCTGTCTTTTTGTGTGTATTTTAGCTTGGAATTTCAGACAGTCTGTCTGAATTTTTGGGGGTTTGGTTTTTGTTTTTTGGTAAAGCAGTGTAATCTTTGCAAGCATATATTGAAGATTATTCTGAAGCATCTACTGCCTTCTCAGAAATGTTAGAAGTAATGAAAGTGCTCTATAGGTGAACTAGGTATGTTTAAATTAGGTAGTTAAATTAATACAGTCAATTCATTACTGAGAATTTTTTAATAGGCACCTTCTGCTTTCATCTCACAATCAGAGAACTTATGAACTCAACAAAACTTGTCTTACAAAACTGGTTTCACTTTATTTAAGTTTTTTTAATTATTATTATTTTTATTATTATTATTTTTTGCCTTTGGGCATTTCTTGTGCTCACAAGAGGAGTGTGTGCTGTTTCAGATGCCTGGAACCCTCTGAGAAGGGAGGTTGCTCCCCAGCTTGCTTTATCTCCACAGTAAGAGATCTCCCCAACTCACTGTGTCTCTGTTAACAGACCTGCAGTTGTGCTGTTCCAGGAAAGGATGTACCAAGGCAGGACAGGCCTCTGGTGCAGTGCCAGAGGCCCAGGGCACCCCAAAGCCTGCAGCAGTGGGCTCTGCTGTCACTCCAGTTCAGGGAAGGGCAAAAGGCTCGTTCAGTGTCAGTGCAGCTCAGTAGGATGAAATAGATCAGCTGATCAAAATTTCTACTCCCTCAGCAGGTGTTGATCCACAGGAGGTTCTGTGACAAGGCTCCAGTAGGAGTCACACCTACACTCCACAAAGTCTCGTCTTTAGGTACAAAGAGCTGTGCTGATGCAGAGTTGAATCTGCCAAATCTGACCCTAAAGTTAATGTAACAGAAGAGAATTTTCCTCTTATTGCTGCCTGTAGGAAAAACGTCTACATGCTAAACCAGAGTGAAAAATTCGGAGGTGATAATCTGTTTGAAGTATCAGACTTACCTGGCAGGTGATAATCAGTGCATTCCAAAAATATTAATATGCTGAGTCAGATTGACAAGAAAATTAATCCTCATTAGATGAAATTAATCTGAAGAGAACTGAAAGTACATGATAACAATTAGTAACTCTTCTTCCATGTCACCAGAATCAGATTCCACTATATTAGTGATGGAGATGAAAAAACAGAACACAGCCCTTGATTTACCTACTTGGTGAAGCAGTCCCTCTACATGCATATGTATGCACAGCCATTAGCCAGCAGTGACATCTCAGCCCTTAATGAATCCTGGAGAGCTGGTGCTTGTCAGAATGCACTCAGGTTAGGCCAACGTTTGCAGCTTTTGCTCTAGCATACATTTTCAGTAGGTGTAAAGACAAGGAATGTATGGAAGAGGGTAAATGCATTCCTATCTACACTGTTATGTATATTTTGTTCCTGTTATATTGGCTTTACTTCCAAAGTTGTAGTTTGCAGTATTAGTTTCTTTTTACTGGTATCCTTGCATATATATTCAATAAATGAGTTATGAATTTCATATTTGCATATCTGTCCTTTTTCTGAAAATACAACTTTTAAAACTGATTTTAATGCATAATACAGTGTTTGCTATTCAGGTTCCAGGCCCAGGAAAATGTTACCAGGAGAGAGGTGAGAAGGCATCATGCTTACAGAGTCTGGAACTTTGTGGTAACTGCTGTTTGTGTTCCTGGCTCTGGGCACTGGGGAAGCTGCTTTGGATTTATCTCTGGTTAATAATGCGAAGTGACTGACTCGGTGAAGGTTCCCTTTCCCACCCTTCAAGAACTCTTCTCTTTTTTGTTTTTTTTCAAGAGTGAATTAATTTAGATTGAAGACACCAAGGAAATGCAGAGTATGTCATATGTCCTATGATTTCAGCTGGGATGGAGTTATTTTCTTGTAGTAGCTGGCACAGTGCTGTGGTTTGGATTCAGTCTGAGTGCAGTTGATAACACACTGATGATTTAGTTGTTGCTACGCAGTGTTTGCACTAAGTCAAGAACTTTTCAGCTGGTGGGCACAAGGCATTGGGAGGGCACAGAGCCAGGACAGCTGACCCAAAGGGATATTCCATTCTCTATGGTACATGCTCAGTGCATAATCTGCAAGGTGAGCTGGCTGGGGCACCGCTCGGGAATTGACTGAGCATCCAACAATGAGCAGTGAGAGCTGCATTGTGTGTCCCTTGGTTTGTACATTCTAATTATTTTATCATTATCATCACCATTATTATTTCCTTCCTTCTCTGCACCATTTAACTGTCCTTATCTCAACCCATGAGTTTGCTCACTTTAACCCTTCCAGTTCTCTCCTCCATCCCACCAGTGAGTGAGCAGCTGTGTGGGCTGAGCTGCCAGCTGGGATTCAGTGACAGTGCAATTCAGTCACCCTGCAGACAGGCAGCTGCATCCAGATGCACTTTAGAACCACAGAAATGTAGCATAAGAGATTAACAAAACAAAGGATCACTTTGAAATTGCTGTCCAAGTATGTAACTGCCTGGAATAGACAGCAGTACCTTTCAGTGATTTTAAAGTATTGAGAAATGTGCTGGAAAAACTCCATAGGAGTAAGGGCACTCTTGGCCTATTGATGAATATTTTATTTTTTTTATTCTGTCATCACCTTGAACAAGGAGTTGATTTAATGATCATAGTAGGTAATTACTGTGACCTGAGAACAATCACCTCAACAGAGTCAGCACAGACTTACGTGTCAGGAAAAATTGTCAGTCATCTTTATCAGTTAGGAAATTGCCAAATGATCAGGTCATATTGAAATCAGAGAATCATAGAATATCCTGAGTTGGAAAGTGCCCACAAGGATCACTGAGTCCAGCTCCTGGCCTTGCACAGGATAACCCCAGAGTGTAGTTATGGATGCTGTGATTCCACAGCCATCTTTGCAGAGGTTTCCTGAAGAGGTTATTTAAGATTTTTATTATCAAAGTTAATGTTGGGAGTAGTTTCACCGCATGGAAATGATGGCATGGAAATTAGTACTGGATGCATATTTACTTTATGTACTGAATGCCTTTTATGTGTGAATTCAGTTGGCTGAGATCTTTGAAGGAAGTGCAAGATACTGTGAAGGAGTCTTCTGGTTTCACAGATGTGATTTCTCACAGGAATAGCTGGTCACTGAAATCTTGGAGCAATGGAGGGGGGACCCACAGGCACAGGAGCAAAAGACTGTCATTGTCCTGAGCAGAGCAGTGAATGCTCTGAGGGCTCTCATGTCCTCACTCAGACAAGTTCTGCTTACTCTGCTCTGTGTAAGGGGTTGCAGCACAAGCACAACAACTGTGGTTGTCCTCGTGCCTAAGTCAGAGACCCCATATGGTAAATTACTTCCAAGCATTAGAGACAAAGGGAGTTGCTGTAACTTCTGAAGGCTCAGCTTGTCTCTGCTTCCTCCTGCCTGCTCAGAGCTCAGGGTCCATAGTTTAAACTGGCAAATTAACGGAAAAGGGAAACTATTGGTGAACTTCTAAAAGAAAGATCAAATCTTGTGAGGCTACAGCAAGGTAACAAGCTGCTTGAGCAGAGGAGAAGCAGCAGGCACAGCTTTAAGTGACTCTCCATGAGAAAGCAGAGAAATGTGAACTGACACCAATTTAAAAGTAAGATTATAAAGCCTGTTTGGAAAACCCTACTCAGAATAATTGCTGATAATTCATAGAGTGCAAGGATGTATTGAGTGAGCTTCTCTGCAGTCCTGCTCTGATTTGAGATTATTTGGTATTTCCATTAACAATTTAGAGATGGCCTATGGTGATTAAATTGTAGGGAGCACCAGACTTGATCTAACTACTGGCTGAGCAGAGGACAAATACAATTCAAAGTGAATCTGACAAATTCAAAAGAGTTAGCATGTGATTCAGTAAATCCAGCAATGGATTTGACAAATGTGTATTTATACATTTCAGCAGAAGCCACGATCAGCTGAACAAATACAGGATGGGACAGGACAGGCTGCTACGGTAGCAGTTGCACAGAAGGGTTCTCCTGGGGTTACAGCCAGTCACCAGCTGAACATGATTCAACAGCAGCCTGTTCCTGAAAAAAACCCAAATGTTGTTGTGGAATGTATGAACAGGAATGTAGTCTGGAAAATACATGGCATGGTCCTTCTCCCTCATGTGGTAGGAGAAAGAAAGCCTATAATGGAGCGTGGTATCCAGCTGCATTTACTGGACTTTGTGGAAAATGTGGAGCAGCTGGAGATAATCAGAGAACAATGAGAGGGGTGACAGGATGGGTGACTGGGCCTGTTTCAAGGTGATGGGAGAAGTGTTTTCAAATCAGTTAGAGGTAGATGGAAGGAAGAAGGAAATAAGCAGTTTCCCCCTCTGATGCAGGTAGGACAAGAGAAATATATTCTATTGCAGTGGCAGACATTGAGCTGGGACATCCGAGTGGGCTGTTACACTTGACAGCAGGAAGGGAGCAGCTCTGGAATACTGTTCCTTGGCAGTTTGTGGAATCTCTGGAATCCGAGGTTTTAAATGAAGAGTCTGAACACGGTAAGGGTTGGTGAGGGTTGGAGGTGCAGGGAATAAGGCCAACTGCAGGTGCCTCCCGGCTCATATTCCATACCCTGCCCGCTTGCACGCACACAAACGCCTGTGTGGGAGTCACAACTGCCCTGGAGCAAACACTGCTGGCAAAGCTGAGTGCAGCCTCAAGGCTCACAGCCATGTATTTCCTTTTTCATCCCTTCTTTTAAAATAGCACTTGTGGTAATAACATCTGTGGGCACACTGGCATGTTCCTGTGGACTGGCCCACATCTGTGTAGTTAGTATGAGCTTTCCAACACCACCCAGCGTAAGGCACTCTCCACTCTTCCATTTCAAATTTTTGGGAGGACTTAAGCATTCCAGCTTTTTGACTGAGTATGTCCCACACCTTAAATGCACATTTTTGCTGTGTAAAAATAAGTGAAGTGACAGCAGTACTTTATATGAACAATTCCTTGATGCTTCTTAATTGTGTGTGTATGTGCACTGGGATGGTACAGAGTTTGGAGTGCCTGATCTCTTACCCAACTTCTGTGACAGGAATCCTAAACCTTTATCTGAATTTTTGCCAGAGATGGTATCTTACTTTGTTTAAACTGAGTTACCTCCTTTTATTTTTCCTAAAACAACATTCCAGCTAAGAGAGCAACCAGGACTGCTACTGCCTGGCGTTCCATTCCCTGGGTAGATGTGCAGGTTGCTTAGCACATCTGCAAGACCCAATTTCACACTGCTGGCCAAAAGAAATTCCTGTGCAAAGTCTCCCATCAGGATCCTGCCTACTGGTGGAGAGCATTTCAGAGGCTTGGGGCAGGGGAAGGAAGAAACTCCCTCCCAAACCAAAGACTAAAAATAGGCTGATGCTGTGCAAACAGCTTTGCCGTGAACTTCCTTCTCTGGCCGGCAGCCAGTGCAGCTGCCCCAGAGTTTCAAGCCCAGATACCTCTTCAAAACAAAGAGTCACTGAAGTTAAGCACAGTTAGCAATGCTTTTAATCTTATTACTCCCTGCCGTATTGTCTCAATTTCAGCTCCTTCCACAGTGCAGGTAGCTTATTTGGGATCTAAGGTCAAATTTTTTACCTAAACCATGGCTGAGATGCGCTGGCAATCCCTGAAGTCTGCAAAGTTCAAAGCAGGGAGGAGGCCTTTAATCTAAAACTGAAATGCTCAGGTGACGCATCCAAAAAGTGCTTTCCTGCAGAGTGAGAATTGCAGTATCTGGGCTGCAGAAGGTTTTAAAACTTTCCAAATTGCTGTTAAGTAAACATCCTTAAATCCTGATTTGGTGATACAAAATTAGAAAGTCAATTTCTTAAATGAGACTACTTTAAAAAAGAATAAACACAGGGCACAAGACTCGGGGCAGTTGGGTTGAATGACAGAAGTGATTCATGCATGCTTTGAAGCCTATGAGTTCTTTGGGTTTGCCATATTTTCCAGTGTTTTTACCTACATACTAGTGCTGACATTTTGCTCATGTCACATTCTTCTGTGCATTTTGACTATGAGGACTGATGTTTCAGCTTAATTATCAAGCTTCCTTCTTCTTTATTTCAATAGCTGTTGATTGCTTAGACATAACTAGATTCACATTTTCCTTTATCTTTATTTCATAGGAAGACTGTTTTACAAGGCTAATTAAATCTCTGGGTCACTTTCAGCTATTTCACAAGAATGACTAAGAACACAGTAATTTTCATGGCTGCTTTTTCCCCCCTCTCAATTTCATAGTCAAATATTCAGTTTTTGTTTGAATCCAATGTATCCAGTTACCTGGTTTGTGTGGCAGTTAAACAGAAGATCAGTGTCATTGTGCTTTACATTCTCTTTAAACTCTCATAAACAGCAGGACCACACTAGTCTGTAAGTTTGTAATTTAAGATCCGCTTGGCGGGGGTTCAAAGAGACAGGAGCTCTAGTCTGTCTCACTTCCCCTTGGAAAGCCTTTCTGATGCTGCCAAACAATATTTACACCAGCAGGGAACTGAGTTTTGGAAATCTTTTCCATGCTCTGAAGAAACCAAGCAACCTGAGACTTTGATAAGCCTTGGTAAATTTAAAAACTCACGATGCTATCACTGTGTAAAACCTGTGTTAGCCCATCAGATACCACAGATTTACAATTTGAGGAGTGGATTTCAGTTAAGAGATAAAATTAAGAGCAGAGGTTTGGAAAAAAAAAAGTGTTATTTGAAGCAAAATTCTCCTATTGTCATCTCTGTTGAGCATTTTGTGATATCTTACATTTCTGCAGCTACAGGTGCTCTGTTCCACAAATACCTGAACATACTCTTTGTTAAGTCGGGTCAGTGTCTGCAGACAGATAGGTTTAAAAAGCATCAAGCTTATTTCTTTTTCTGGGACCTTCAGCTTTCTAGTCTGCAGAGAAGGTTCAGGTGAGGTCCTGTTTTCTCTGTCTCAGAAGAAAGGTTTTCTCCCCTTGCTGTGGGGTCTGGCCATCCTTTTGAGAGCAGTTGTCCCCCGTCCCATCCCTGTTTTTTGGGAATTTTTCAGGACAGATTTCTGAAAGGACTTTCCACTGGGTCAAGCAGGATTCTGGGTGGGTGACAGACAGTAAGGAAGAATTCTAGCTCCCTCCTGCCTGGTTGTTTGGCTTGAGACCCTAAAAATTCATTTATTTCCCCTTTTAAATATGAACTGAGTTCTAAAAGCATTCTTCAACCAAACTATTGGACTCTGTCCTTGCCAGGTGTCTCATCCAGTCTTGCAGCCTTAACCCAAATCCAGATTCAGGATCTGATATTACTCCTAGAACAGCATTTCGTATTTGAGGATCTGAATGACAATCTTGCCAGCTCGTACCACAGAACTCAAGACAAGGAGAGGGGAGTCCTGAAGTGCAGCTCCCTCCTGCCCTGGTGTGTGTCTCATCTCTGCTTCCCTTGTAATCTGCCCAGAGAAGATTTCTGAGATACTTGAATGGCTGCCAGGATCTGGATGGCAGGCAGGGCCCTGGCATGTGAGCTCTGACACCTGATGCTTAGTCTGCATTGAGGCAGTGCCAGCTGGACCCGCTGCCTGCTCCATCAGGAGTTATCTGATCAGGCTGCTGGCTGTGGGCTCCTGCTGGTCCTCCTCCTTCCTCTCCCTGTTGCTGAAACAGCCTTGCTACTGTCTCCTGCCTTCTCTCTGGTTTCTGTTCTCATACCTGTTGGTCCCTTTGTCCTGGTGTCAACAGGCTTCACATTATTATTTTTTCTAATAATCTTCGTGTCTGGGTCACCTGTGTGTAGCCGTACAGACATTTCAGGCAGCTCCTGCACTTGAGTGCCTGGTGAAAGCAGATTAACCTGTTCATTCCTCAGAAAGCAACTGAGCAAGGTATGGAACCCCACATCTCTCCCTCAATCCCCCTTCCCTAAGGGGAAGACCTGCCAGCACCAACCATCTGCATTTGGAGTCGTCCAGCCTTCCCTCGGGGCTTACTGGAAGGCACATACAAATGAACTTCAGTGCAGATATCCTGAGCTGAAGTCCTGCTGCAGCGTTCCCTTGGTTTCTATCAGCATCCATCTAAGCAGTGACTGAAAAAATTGAGGCTGTGCTAAGATGTTGGCTAAAACAAGCTGCTGGACTTTAGCAAGAGCACTTCCCATGCACAGCTCATGTGCCCAAAGTCCTTTCACACCTGTAGCCCTGGGAGTTTGCTGCATGTGGATATTGCAGTGTGGAAATCTGTCTGCTCCTGTTCTTCCAGAGACCATTTATTTTGAGTAAGCCATCAGGATAATGTGGCTGCCATCAGTCACATTCATTCTGGTAGGGTTTGTGCTGGAATGTGTCACAGAAGCTTTTGGGTCACTCAGGTATCTTGTTGATGCAAATGCTGCTGAATGAGGGGAGCAGAAGAGGTTTCCATGTTACTGGCATGGAGACAATCTACCTCTCACTATTCCTTGCTGCACAGGGAAGGAAGGAATCTGTTGTAACTGTCTTGGCCCTGCTCTTTGTTCTGCTTTTGCTCTTCCAAGGGATTGCTGGGGGCCTCAGGTGACTCCTTCAGGGTCAGGAGCACTGTGCGTGCAGTCAGTGGAGGTGTGGGAGGGGTGAAAGGAGGTCAGCCTGGGCTTTACCGTGTCCTCATGCTGGGTTTGCAGGGCCATGTGGCAGTGTCTGATAATGCTGGTGTTCCCCTCGTGTGGCAGCAGGTGTGGTGCACACACAGCAGAGGGTTGGTGCAGCAGTTCTGAGGCTGTTCTGCAGCAGGACTGAACTGTGGTCTTGTGAAAAGAACCCTCTGTTACCAACTCAGTCAGCAACTCCATCAGGCTGCACTGTTCAGTGAGTCCAGCTGAGCTTGGAAAAACAGCCATTTTGAACAAAACAAAATACCTTCCTGGTAGTTACTCAGGCCTCAACAAACAAACACAATGACCTTGGGGTGGGTCTCTGGGTTTCAGGTGTGCCTTTCTCTCTATCCAAGGCATTTCTCAGAGCTCTCCTGTGCCCAGGAAACAAGTTCCCTGCTGAGCAGGAAGAGGAGCAAGCTCAGACCTCAGAGCTGTTGGGAGGAAGGTGGGCACCCCACATGCTGTGGAGCTTGGCTACTCCAAGTCTTGTGTGCCTCCACAGGCATGAGGCCCCATGGCACAGGTTGTGCTTCAGGTCTGGCAGCACTGGATCTGCCTTTGCTTGTTTTCTGCCACTTCCAGATAAACCTTAAGTTTCTGCAGGCCCCTGGGCAAGCTGGCCCTTGGCAGCAGCCTGGCACCAGGTGGGACAGGACCCTGGTGTGTCTGTGGGTGCTGAGTGCCAAGTGCCAGCCTTGCCACACTGTTGTGACAGGCACTGTCCCGTGTCTGGTCGTGCTGAGCCAGGACCGTTGGGATAACTCTGAACGGATGTTTGCAAGCCAGAGCTGATAAAGGTCATAAATACCAGCCCCGAAGTGCAGTGTGGTCTGCAGCAATCCAGGCCGGTGTTTCTCAGGATGTTTGAGATTTTGTGATAAGCCATGACTGAGTGTTTTGTAGTAATTGTGTAATTCTTGTGTCAGTGACTGTTCCTTGCACTACTGAATAAAGAGCAAAATGTCTGTAATTCCTCCAACCCCATCCTGGAGTGTGAAAACCTTTTTAGTGAAAAAAGATGTTCTCTACAGAAGAGTACATTGGTACAGAGGTTTTGCTTATTTTAATTTTGGTAAGTAAATTGTCATTTATTAGCTGAGCAAGGAGAGAAAGAGAAATCTTGGTAATCCCTTATTATCCAGGAAATCCTAGTCTTGAAACAAGTAGGTACCATTTTCCAGAATTAATGGAGACTGTCAGTCACTGTGATGACAAATTTCTACAAGAGTCAACAAGACAGAGAACAGGAATAACATTATTTTAAAAGGTATTTTGCAACAAACATCATCTATTCCCTATTTCTTTGGAAGGGTGGGTCTCTTTTTAAGTGATGTTTTGGCTTCCTCTCCCGTTTGGCTTCCTCATTCCATCTGGCTTCCTCTCCCATTTGAAACATTTGGCTAGAAAAATAATTATAGGCTATTTAAATTACTAGTCAGAGTGGAGAGATTTCTTTGTAGCCATGAAGTAGACAGGATGATTGTGTGCTAAATTCCAAATTTGGTGAGTGCTCTATATATAATCTAATGAGATATTCCTTCTTGGTTTTCCTCATGACTAAAAGGGGTGGTACTCATCTCAGGACTGGGTTAATATGCCTGGAATTCTCCATTTCCCCCCATTCTGTTTGCACAGACACATTTCTGGTCACAAGGGAGTCCTGCTGGTCTCAGTGGTTAATCTTCTGAAAATTTGTTGTGCTCTTTGCTTTTTTAGGAGATAAATTCTGCTAATTCCCTCTGACTCACCCAGCAACAATGGCAAAGCTGGGAGGGAAAAATGGGGGGAAGAGGGGGATTGGTGAATGGGCACTGGGCTGAAGTGCTGACCCAGAGCACACGATGTCAGGTGCTTCCAAAGAATGAACACTCAGTTAGTATCTCCAGGTATCCCACCACTGGGGGCATGTGGTTACCAAAAAACGTTTTTAAAAGTCTGTTAACAAAGTTATTTACAACTGGTGCTCACACAGGCCATGGTTCACTGGGCCTGAGCACTGAGATATGCCTGGCTGGCAAGGACAAAATAATTATGAAATGAAGAATCTACTCAGACACAAAACACATTTATGAAATCATTTTGTCTTGTAAAATACTGTGCATACCAGAGACATCAGAACATTGTCTTTCCCACCTTAGGCATCATCTAGCCAGAAAATGTGCAGCTCCCGGATGCCTCTGAAACCCCTCACCCTGCTCTGCAACCCTCAGTGGCTCCATAACCAGCAAGAACAAAACTGGTCATCTACTAAACTGGTGCTTATCTCAGCTAACCAACTTCCTGTAATATCAGCAAATATTTCTGCTTTTGTAAATCTGTTTTTCCCTCCATAACGGGGTGCCAGCAGGACCAGGAATGCTTTGGATCCAGGAATGTGCTGTTTGGCAGGAGGAACAAAGAAATTGCTCACCCAGAAGGGCAAAACAGGACTAATGGTTTTGTCTGCTGGGAAGAAATCACACAGAAGTCAAGCCAACAGCTCCTCCATGCCATCAGAAACGTGCTGTTGGATGCTACTTTTAATGGCAGACATTGATGTCAGTCATTAACAAGAAATGTTTTCAGTAACTAAAGTAAAATTGGATCCTGAAACACTTCTGTGGTTGCAGTCTCTCGATAGATACTGCCCACTGCTCACTAATGTCAGGCTCTCCCTGGACTTGACAGGGCAGCTGCTGTTCTTCATGGCCTTCTGGAAATAGTCCAGCTATGACATATTCCTGATATCCCTGAGCTGCAGGGTGTGTTTTTTAAAGGCTCCTTCCTCCCACTGCAGAGTTAACTAGCCCAGACTGGAGCTGAACACCTCACTGCAACAATGCAGCATTCACGAGGGATCATGCCCATTTCCTTAGTTAAAATTCACTTTAATTGGTTGTTTCATACAAAGGAACACTTAAATTGATTCCATCGTGTTTTCTGAGCTGACAGCAATAATACTAGGTATTTATTGATTGCTGCAGCTCTTTATAAATAAATTTATTTTTTAAGAATCATTATCCTTTTCTTGGCAGTAAGATTTTATGCAGCATAATATAAAAGTTGATTTTCACCCCTCAGAGCAAGAAGGGGAAAGCCTTCAGCTGATACAGAGTGTAAGAAACCACTAATTTCCATTTGCACTGTTGCATTGTCCTTACTACAGACCTACAGGAAAAGTCAACACTTTATTTCTCTTTCTCCCATTTCAGACCGCTAAAGTTATCCAGGCCTTTCCATGCTTTCTTACTATTTTACCTCAGGATCAAATTTTTCATTTAGACAATTACAGATATGGACAGCAGCTGCAGGCACAGTTCAGCCTTATCTTACAACAAATGCATCTTCTATCCACTTGGTGCAGGGAGGTGACAAGGATGCAGGGGATCCCTTCCTGTTGTGCATGGGAAAGTGGCACCTGTCACTGTCTTTGCCTGGTGAGAAGGCACAGCCCTCACCAACTGAGGGGCACTCCTGAATCAGTTCCCTGCTCTGTCAGATGTGGAGTGGCATCTGTACCATGTCACAGCCATGTGCTGTGACCACACTAATGCTGCAAAGGGGAGCAGAGGAGAAAAATCCCACAATACATTAGTTCTATATATTCGACCCTGGCAAAAGATCAGCTGGAGGTCTGGAGCACAAGATTTGGTTATCACAACCATCCCCACACGGCACTGCCAGCTTGTCAGTGTGCCCTGCCCTGCCTGGGGCCCTGAGAGCTGGCAGTGCCCCGACACCCCAGAACCCACCAGTGCCTTGCTCTGATGGCCTCAGCTGCCTCTGCTGGGGGCTGGATTTCCTCTGCCTGGGGAAAAAGAGGCCCTACCAAACCCCAGGATTCACAGGAAGACACAGAGCCATGCAAACATTCCTGTTCCTTTCCTCCTTCATAAAGCATAAAGCTGCAGTGGAGGGGAGGCCTTCCCTGGTGACAGAGGGGAGCCTGGGTGGAAAAGTGTTCCTGCTGGGCATGGGGGGTCTGTCTGTGGAGCCCCTCCAGGGACAGAACACCCGAGGGATGCACATCCCTGTCCTTGGTTCTGGAATGACAGCAGTTACCTGCCCTGTTCCCCATGAACATGGGAGTCATAGAACCAATTAGGCTGGAAAAGACCTCTGAGATCATCAAGCCCAATCCATGACTGAGCACCACCGTTCAGCTAAACCACAGCACTAGTGCCATGTCCTGTCCTTCCTTAAACACCTCCAGGGGTGGCTCTGCCACCTCCCTGGGCAGCCTGTTCTGATGTCTGATCACTCTTTCTATGAAGAAATTCCTCCTGATGTCCAACCTAAGTCCCCCTGTCCTATCGCTGGTGCCCAGGGGCAGAGCCCGACCCCACCTGGCTCCAGCCTCCTGGCAGGGAATTGCAGAGATCCAGAAGGTCCCCACTGAGCCTCCTCTTCTCCAAATTAAACACACTCAGCCGCTCCTCATGGCCCTTACTCTCCAGACTCTTCCCCAGCTCCATGGCCCTTCTCTGGACCCATCCCAGTGCCTCAATGTCCTTCCCGAACTGAGGGGCCCAGACCTGGACACTGTTGTCACCCTTCCATGGCGTCCTGAGAGGACGGGGACCACCCACCCCAGCCTGGTGGTGTGGAGCGGGAGGGCCAACTCTTGAAGCCCCTGGAGAGGGGATGTGGGACATTGAGGACACTGAGCGCAGGGGACACCCGCACCCGCCGGGCCGGGCCCAGCCGCGGTGAGCCCCCCGTCACCCCCGGGGCCGCGGTGAGGGCCCCCTGTCCGTCCCGGGGTCGCGGTGAGTCCCCCGTCACACCCCTGTCCGCCGTGATTGCCCCCCTGTCACCCCCGGGCCGCGGTGAGCCCCCCTGTCACCCACCCCCTTGTCCGCCGTGATGCCCCCCTGTCCGCCCCGGGCCGCGTTGAGCCCCCCTGTCCGCCGTGGTCCCCCCTGTTCCCCCCGGGCAGGGCGGGCCGCACCGCCATGTTGCGGGCGGGGCGCTGCGGGCGCGGGGGCGGTGCCGGTGCCGCTGCGGTGCCTCCCGCTCCCTGCCCGGCCCCGCCGCCGCCTGAGCCGCTCCGAGCCGCCCGCAGCGGCCGCTCCATGGCGACCCCCAGCCCCTGCATCGTGGTGAGTGCGGCGGGACGGGCCGTGCCGGGGTTAGGGTTAGGGTACGCCGCTGGCCCAGGGAGGTGGAGGGGGTTGTTCTCCGTGCCCCACGGAACGCCGTGATCTCTGAGGGACCGCGGGGGTGCCGTGCCGTGTGTCGTGTGTCCTGTACTGTCGTAGCGTGTCGTGTGTCGCGTCGCGTCCCTCAGCGCCGCCGCCCCGCGGAGTCACCTTGAGGGCAGCCCCGGCCTCCCGGAGCCGGGCCCGTCCCTGCGCTCGCTGCCCCGGCCGGGCCCGTCCACTCGGTGGGATCCCACGGGATGCGATCCCCGCGGGGTGCGATCCTCTCAGGGTGGGATCCCATCGGGGCGGGATCCCATCGGGATACGGTCCCCTCGGGGTGGGATCCCCTCGCGATGCGACCCCCTCGGGATGCAGTCCCCTCGGTGTGCGGTCCCCCCGGGATGGATCCCCGCAGCCCGAGGCCGGCGGGCACAGCCGGCGCTGGCGCCTCCGGAGCGAAGGTGGCCGAACTTCCCCCGGCGCGGCACAACTTCCTATTCCTGTTGCTGTTCCCCGGGATTGCCCCACGTGCGTGGCCGCGGCTGTACCGGAGCAGCGGCATCCGGGGGATGTTCTTCATGTTTTTGCGTTACTGCCGCATCTGCTAAGGCGCTTACATGCTCATTTTTATTAATCTTTTAAAGCCAGTGCCAGTGCTGATGAAGTGCGTGCTGTGTCTGATGGCCGAGAGCTGTGCCGGCCGCGGGGTTGCGGCAAATCTCTGCAGTCCATAAAAAAACTCTGATAAAACCTGTAGAAAGGGCCCGTTCCCTGCCAGATGCAGAAAGGAAGGTTTGGTACTCACGCTGAACCACAGGGAAACACCACGAGCTTTGGGAGGGAGCTGCCTTTTTTCTTAAAATAGCAGCCTGCTGTGGACAGCAGGGACCCAGAGCAGGGACTCGATGTCCGAGCTGTGTGTGTGTGTAGCTCACACAGGGTCAGTTTCGGATGGGAACTTGAAATACTAGTGAAATTGCCCAGGTGAATACTCATTAGGGGTTACCCAACAAAACCCCCATGTGAACAGTTTGCTGATCACTGGCCAGGTAAGTGTTTGCACAGGCACTGAAGGAAGATTGAGCCCTGCAAGGGCAGCAGTAACAAGATGGATACTTAAAATGCCTGCCCTGGTGAGCTGTAAGTAATAAGCTTCTGTTTTCCCTCTGAAATTCTTCCCATAGTAGTGTTTGGCTACATAAGCAGAGAGTGAAGTAATTAAAAAAACACATTGTCATTTTCAAGCTGCAGCCGAGTTAAGGTTCAGGGAAGGCTCTGCTTGATGCGACAAATGTGCCCTGAACCTCAGCAGTGTTTGGTGTCATTGCATACATATGCTAATCCCTTGTCTAATTAACATGCACTTACCAATATTGCAGACAGTTTCATGCAGGGAGTTTATCCATGTGGAACAGGTTGCTGAAGGCTTTAGTTTCAGATTCTGAAAGACCTTGACCCTCCCTGTTTTGGAGATGGTGGTCAGAGAGGACTTTCTTCTCAGCAGCACAACTTGCCATGCTCACGTAGCTGTCTTGTCTTGTCTTGTCCTGAACACCGGCTGGTGTGTTTTGTTGTGGTCGGTGTTGTGGAGATTTGGAAGGTGTCCATGTTAGAACCTCTGCTTGCTTAATTGCAAGTGCAGGTTTTGCATTACACCAGGAAAATCAGAGGGGTCAGAAAGCTCCTTGATAATTTTTTTTAGTGGAATATAGAGCTTGAGGTGAAGAACCTTCACTTTCCTGCCTGCCAGTGGAGCAGAATGTTGTGGGACTTGGGCATTGCATTACAACTTGTGGTAATTCAGGTATCCCTTGTGAACTGCTGGATGTTCAGTGTGACTGATGCTGAGAGGCAAAGTAAGGTGGTTCTGAGGAGCATGGTGGGTTTGGAAGTTTTTACTGAATAGTGCAAAGGACGTGCAGTTTCTCACTTTCTATAAGGCTCTGTAGAAATCTCACCTTATTTCCTTTTCAGATTGGCGATGACGAACAAGGTTATGACCTGGACTTGTTCTGCATACCTAAACATTATGCAGATGATTTGGAGAAAGTCTATATTCCTCATGGACTCATCATGGACAGGTTTGTTTGACTCCAGACAGTGCACTGATTCCATGACACAGGAATAAACAATTTTCCAGTGATAATTTTGCTGCCTGGTGATTGCCTAAATAGATTACATTTAATTAGAGACTAGGACATAGAACTGCTAAGTTACTCTTTTTGGCTTCTAAGAGTCTGTACATTTGCAGTCATGCTATTGTTTGAAAATTGGTCATAATTCTCAAGTGAAATTTTGTGGTAGGTACCAACCTGTGACTCTTTCCGGTATGTCTTTGATGTTTTACCTTCTTAAAACATAATAAGAAGACATTTTGTTATACCAGTTTGGTTTGAAAACAATTATGGTCTCTTGAATTTCCATAAGATATTAATAAAAGTAAATTATTAATCACATCGTCTTAGAATTTCTCGTGTTCATGTGGTAGATAAATAACATCCAACTTTCTCCTACCTTCTAGGAAAGGCATTATCCTCTGCAAATATAAATCTGTTGCTTCTGTGGTTGCTGAAATCTTTGATGTGCTGTGGAAGTTTTATCTTGCGTGATCAGAAATTAGTGCATAAACCTGTGAGGCATTTTTGTTTTGTGTTTGATAGTTGCTAATTCCCTGTAAGAGAATGAACAACAAATTTGGTGAATTTAAGCCATTTATAAGTGGTGCTGGATGGATCTTCCAGGAGCTCCTGTGACTAGGAATGCACCTAGAGTTTGCATGGTCCTGTTTGGCTAGATACAGTGAACATCCCTGTGAAAAAAAGTTAATTTTTAAATGTTTTAAAAACTTTGTACTGGCAGTCCATATAGAGCAAAAAACTGGACAAAGTACCTGTCACTAAGGAATTGATGTAAAGTGTTAAAATGATTGGCTTTGTCTGAGAAACCTGCTGTCAGCTGGCACACAATAAATGCAGACTATGCTTTCTAAAATAAATTGCAAGACAAATTTAGAAACAGTGATGGCAGAAAAACGGTGCAGTGTTCTCTTGCTCTGCGTTGTTGGTACTGTATTCTGCATTCAGGACAAGTTTCTGGCATTCTGACTTGGCAAATAAACTCTTCTGTTTACAAATTGAAAGTTTATTGCTCCTCATTTAGTCAGGGGTGTTGCCCTTTCGGCTGTGTTAGTTGCTCTTTGCATGGAAGCTGAACCTGCCTTTGGAAGGAGAAAACACACCTTTGTGTCCCATATCTGACAGTGAAACAGTTTCAGGGTGTTAAATTTGCTTTGGCTGAGTGTGACGTATGAAAACAAGGCCATTTGGCAGCAGTGCTGTTGGGTTAACCTTGAAGAGCAAAACTCTGTTGACCAGTAAGTGTAAAAGTGACTGAAGGGGTAGGCAAATATTTCTGAGCAAATATGTGTCCAAGTTTGATGTGCTTGTGTTTGCTGCTGTTCACAGTTTGCTGTTCCAAGTTTGATGCTTGTGTTTGCTGCCATGGGGAACAAAAGAAATGTTTTGACAGCTCACTCTGCCTTGGTTTTGTTTAGGACGGAGAGACTGGCACGAGAAATTATGAAGGGCATGGGAGGACACCACATTGTGGCACTCTGTGTACTCAAGGGTGGCTATAAATTTTTTGCTGATTTATTAGACTACATCAAAGCCCTGAACAGAAACAGTGACAAATCAATCCCCATGACTGTGGACTTCATTAGGTTGAAGAGTTATTGTGTAAGTATCTCTGTGGTACTGGGCAATTTTTATCTAAGTTTGGCTACTAATTATTAACAGAGGTGGTTTAATATTGTTACTTCCAGAATGTGCTAATATTAAACAAATAATTATGGTACTAAGAGTCACAAGCTAATTTACTTTTTCTCTACCTTATTAGATAATGTATTTTCTTTTAGACCTTGGTATCTCCTTGGCCTGGTAAAATCCTTATGCAGAGCAGAGAGACCCTTTACATGTCCTTTACTTGTCAGCCCTCTACCCTTTCTCTAAAGCTGTGACTCAGGAATAATACAGAGAATTCTGCTGCAACTATGATTACAAAAATTTAATTCTAGGAATTTTTGTGTGGCCAAGACATCACTGTTGAACAGGATGATTTGAAAGCTGCAAAACTGGTAATACCCAAGTTCCCTATCTCATCTTGTGTTTGGTTCAACCACACAGTGAACCAAATTGGTTCTGTCTTGCCTTGAGGAAATAGATACATAACCTTAGAACTGTGATTAGTGGCCCCTGAGTGTTGTACCACCTTTTCAAGATTAGACATCTTGGGTTGAGTTGCCTTGGGTTTACATGTTTTGGGAAAGTCTTTTCATTCTGAACACAAGAACTTTATAGGGAAATTGAACATTCTGTGACATTTTAAGTTTTATAGAAGGAAGCACAAGGTTATGTTACTCAGGTCAGAGGAATAAGCAGGTGTGTCAGCACTGTGTGATTTGAGTTACTGACAGCTGAGTCTCATGTTTGGGGATTTTAGGAATTTATTTGTTCGCCAAGACCACCTGTAGCATACAAATAATGACTTTTTTGGTTTCTGTTTAGAGTGTTTCAATACATTGTTTCACAAGGTTATGCTTTCAGTTCTGTATCAGTCACTTGGCATTGAAGTCACCACTCTGGGTTACTTGTTGCAGTTGTAGACCAAGTGAGAAAGCAGAAAAATTTGCTGAATTGCAAACTCAGCCTCATGCTTTGTTGCACTAAATTGTGGAACTGGAGATGGAGTTATTTGCAGGCTTAGTTTGGGCTGTTGCAGAACTTCACAAATCCCTGGTTCCTGTGGAGGGATCCATGAAGGTGTCTCAGCAGAGCCCAGAGCTGAGTGGGGCTTTGGTCCCATCTGTGCAGGACAAGCAGCCCTGGCTGCCCGAGGCACTCAAAGCTGCCTGCCAGGGGTTACCTGGACACCACAGAGGTGTTGGCAGAACATGAGGCAGTAATTTAGTTATCTGCTTTAATGAGGAGGCAAGGCTGGTTTCTGCCAGCCTTTGGTTGTATCTCACGAGGCACTCTGGGCTTATGAACTGTTAAAATCAGTAAGAGAGAGCAGTTTGAGCCCTTTCCTTCTGTTCCTCCCAAAGGAGGAGGCTCCTGCTGCCAGTCCACTGAACTGCTAAGCCCCCACATGCCCATGTGTTCTGCTTGTAAAAGCCACTCTGTTACAGAATAACAGGTTAAGGAATAGGAAATTATGGCTCCCATCACCTTTATTGGTAACCCTGGGACAGGCAGTTGTGTGTATCTTCTGCTTTCTCAAAGGAACACTTCCAAGAGCTTTCTTAGCTTGTTTAAAAAAACAATATACAGACTACATCCTTTCACACTCTCTACTTTCTAACTTGAAAAAAAATACTGGAGAAATGGTTTGAAACACCTGAAAAAGAAAGCCTTTCTTAAAAAAGCAAGGCTGCCTTTTTACTGGTGTGTGGGGTGTGTTTTAGTTTATTTCTTTGCTATAGCTGCTTTTGTTTATTTCCCCCAGAACTGCCGTGCCTTGATATTAATAGGGGAGTGAACAGCAAAGTAAATTTTATGGAAATTAAAAGCCTCTTTTTGTAGTAAAAACAAGTAGATGAAGAGAAAAGCAGAGAAAGTCAGACAGAAAGCTGCCTAGGCAGAATATTTTCCTTGAGGTGTTGGCTTTGGGGTTTTTGGTTTTGTCAGCCAATTCTATTAAAGAATGTTTTCTTGTTCTGGATGAGTGAGGAGCTTTTGTTACCTGATGCCTCCACTACAGTATTTACAAGCTCTTAGATGGTTCTTAATATCCAAACTTGGGTTCTTAAACTGGATAAGAATGTCCTAACATGGACATGTAACAGCTTAACTGGGTGTTCCATCAAGAACAGTGTTGGAATGTTAAATCTGCTTTGTAGTTTTGACCTGTGCTTTACTACATGGAGGGATCTGTGTTTAGTGATGGGAAAGGTACCACAAACTGTAATGGACAGTTGAAAGTGGAGCTTTCAACTCTCTTGTCACTGCGCCTGGATGTGATTACCAGATCATCCTGCCTGCCTTTACAGACTGGATAAAAGATGTTAAAAATACCCTGATCGTATAAATGAAGCAGCTGAACCTTTGTAATGGTTCTGTAATTGATGTAATTGAGGTTCTATTCTTGTTTCAAACCCATCATTTAATATTTACAAGCATATGGGGTTTTTTTGTGTTGCAATGCAAAGTTCATACTGTTGTGCACCCAAAAATAATTCCCTAAGAATACTGACATGATCAAGCTGTGATTAAACTTTGCTCATAACTCCAGTTTCCTGAGTCCTTACAGATGAATTTTAATGATCTGGCAAGCTGTTCAGAAATGGAAAGATAGTGTTTATGAACAGTTCCAGCTCTCTGTATTCTTGACAAACAGTTCATTCTGTTTGTGTTACAAGAAGAATGGCTTTTCACCAGTCTACTGAATTTAAACATGCAAATGTTGCTTATATAGTTATGAAGGGCAGCCAAAAGACAGTGGATGTGTTGTGCTGTCACTGGGGAAAATAGGGATTTTCAGTGGAGTAGGTGGTTAACTCCAGTTGGGCTGGTCACAGCAGTGTTCTGAAAGGTCTCTGCTAACCAAGCCTTACAGCAGATGCTGTAAGGAACTTAAAATGCCTTTTTAAAAGGTGGTCCTGGAGTCACTTGAGCCAGGAGTTATGATCCTGTAAAGCGTTATTGTTTTCCAGCAGTGACAACAGGGAGGCAGTGAAAACAGATCTAAGCAGTAAAACTCTTATGTGTTAAACCACGAAGCATTAAAGTCTTACCAGTACTGACCTGGGAAATAAGGCTCCTGAAGATAATTAAATCATTGTTTAATTATTAAACAAAGTTCTTGCCAGTTGAAATCTGGTTACAACCAGTGTCAGAAATCTTTTAAGTGTTTTTTTGCCCTTTCATTGCTCAGGAATCAGCACCTGCATATGGCACCTAACAGGACTTCTGAAACTGTGTCAAGGTTTAAAGTCAGCTCAGTGACTTTAATAAACTGCAGAGATTATGAAGCACTTCTAGCTGCTGTTTTTAACTTTCCTGTATAACAGTTCATTTATGTTTTTATCACAGTTCAGTTTTACTGGAGCAAAAGGCAGTGTTGTAGTGATGGTGTACCTGGGTTGCTGTTCCATTGCTATAAGAAGTAATTTGATCTGTTACCATTATTTATTGTAAACTAGGCAAGCATAAGCTTTTCTGGTTATTTTTGTAGCTTACAGTTTTAAATAGTAATCTGTTCCTTGTTTGCTGGCTATTCTTCTTATGATTGCCTATTCTTATTCAGAGTAAGGCTTTCCAAGGCGTTAAAGTTTGAAATGTAAATTGCAGCTGTGTGGCAGCAGGCAGCTTGGAAACCAAACTGCTCTGTGTCCTGTTTCCATATCTGTGGGGAATGTATAGCACATCCCAGCTTTTTAGATACACATGTCTGTATAGTGGTCACAAATGAGAGGTGGTGCCTGCTTTGATGCAACTCCCTTGTCAAACAGTCTTTAATCTGAAATACCATCTTTGAAGTTGATCACTTGTAATTTCTTAGCTGATAAAGAGATGCTGTTGGTGTTTCTGAAAGCATTAACATTCACTGGTTATGTACTTTGCAATACTGACCTTTACTGCAAGAAAAGAAATCAGTTTTATTCTGGTAATGCTTGCCTTCCTCTTTCTTAGAATGATCAGTCAACTGGAGATATCAAAGTCATTGGGGGAGATGACCTCTCAACCTTGACTGGAAAGGTATGACTCTGTGTGTGTTTAAAAGCAAGCAAACAAACAAACCCACTGAAGAACCCACACACCTGCATGATTTTAAGGCTGCTCTTTTAGTATGTGAAGATTAGAGTTTAAAAATGGAAATGTTTCCTTTAAATATTCACCACACACACACACACACACACACACACTATGTACTCTGAGAGTGGATAAGCCCCATCAAAGCCATCAGTTTAGTCTGAACTTAAAAAATCTTCTATTCACTGTCTTTGGTATCAGCAAAGTCTTAGACTTTTTTTTCTGCAATGCCTGAGAAAAATAACCTTGTGGGGGCTGTTTTCTACAAACTGCCTTTAAAAGAGGTTGGTATTATTTATTTGCTATATTGGTGTTCCAAGGAAGTAGTGGTGGGAATTCATATGTGGACATGTGTCTGTCCATATGTTGGACACGTGTCAGTTCATATGTGGGACACATGTCAATTCACATGTGGGACACGTGTCAGTTCACGTGTGGACACGTGTCAGTTCACATGTGGGACACGTGTCAGTTCACATGTGGACACGTGTCAGTCCATATGTGGAGACGTGTCAGTCCATATGTGGACACGTGTCAGTCCATATGTGGACACGTGTCAGTCCATATGTGGACACGTGTCAGTTCATATGTGGACACGTGTCCGTTCACATGTGGGGCGTGTGCAGCCCAGGTAGGGAACGAAGGTTCCTGTGACAGGCAGTGACAAGAGAAGGCAATGGGAGAGTGTAAATTGGGAATCTGCTGTTCCTCAGCCATTCCATGAAGATACTGAACCAGGTACCCGGGGTTAAACCATCACTGCCTCCTGCTCTGTGGGAACACAGCACTTTCCCCTTCTCTTTACACACGTGATCTTTAAGATGTGTATGTCTCAGTTCATTTCAAAGGGTGTAGGTATGACAGAATTGTGTGTGTCTGTGCAGTAGGAAACTCTTTGCTTTAGAAGAATATGAATTGTGTAGACTTTTTTGAGCTCTTTTGCATATATCTGGAATTTTCGAAGTCTGAATAATTTAAAGACAACTTTGTACTCAGTGTGAGCTGTTGAGAATCTCGGCTAATTGTTATTAGAGCATCACAAATGTTAACTACAAAGAATTTGCTGTTATGTGTGTGAACAAACATAAATGGTGGTACAAATATTTAACTGCACTGAAAATTAATAAGTTATAGACATTAATAAGAAATTGTGTGTTGTCTAGATATTAATGGATTTTCCCTTTTTTTTCCTTTTTCTTCCTACCAGAATGTTTTGATCGTAGAAGTAAGTACTATAATTCACTCTGAAGTTCTAATGTGTCACTGCTAAAAGAGTTCTAATAGTTGTTCTTAGGCAAAAAACTGTTTTCTGGCTTCGTGTCTTCCAGCTTCTGATTCCAGGTGTGAATTTTCCAACTGGTCTCTGAATTTGAACTAAGTCATGTTTTGAATTCTCAAGTTGCATTCAACTGCTATTTTTAACAAGGAAAATAACCGTCTGAAATTGTTTTCATTTGCTTTCAGTTTTCTGGGATTTCGTCAATTCTAAAAGTTGTATTTTTTCCCCTTTTTTTTTTTCTTTTACAAAGTACCCTGGGCAAAGTGATACTAAGCTCATTATTGTTCTGGGGTTATCACAGCAAGGTAGGAAACTGAACCACAGAGTTAGAAAGACCTTTTATCCTAAAATATGTGGAGAACAGATCTAAGCCCAGTGTCCCTGTGTGTAATTTATTTAGAGAATATTGACACTGAGAACACTAATTCTTAATGAGTGTTTTGCAGTTGTTAAATTCCCATTCCTCTCTCTTGTCGTGGTTCTCTGGGTGGTACCAGGTACAGTCTGATTGCCTCGTGGGTACTGTTGCTTAATTCTTGCTTTCTTACCTCTTCCATGATGACCAGCATTGCTCATGTTCAGCAAGTATCACTTCCCTTGAGTACAACTGACAATTTCAGGATAGGGAAGCAGCAGCAGTAGGCAGGAAAAGTGGATGTGCAATCTGATAATGTCTTATGTCTCCAAATAATGGAAATGGCATGTTTGTAAGGACAGAAATATCTATGGCAACTGATTCAGCAGCCAAAGGGAAGGATGTTTCCTTTCATAGAATGTGGGGTTTATGTATTATTTTCCTAATTAGAGAAGGTTATATTATTCCTCAGGAAGAACATTCAGTTCCAAAACTCCTACCAAAATACTATGTATCCAGTAGGCATTGTATGACCAGTGGTGCCCTTTGAAATATATTTTGCTTCAGACAGGCAAGTGTGTTTAATTATGTATCTGCTCCATTTCAGATGAATGTAAGCCCCAAATTAGGTTAGTTTATCATTTGTTCAGTGAACCATCTATCCACTGACTGGTCTTATATGCTGTCAACTATGAACACTTTTTCCCCGTTTGAACTGTCAAGCAATACAAATACACATTCATTGTAGGTTTAATGTCTTGTGCACCAGAGCACATGGGTTTTCTATACTGCATCCCTTTAATGCCAAAAAAATCTATACAAAATGGAGTTTCACCTCCAAAGAACAGCTGATTATACAACACAAAATCAGTAATACATCCTGGTTTTCCCCTAGAGCTTGGAAATAGCTACTTCTGGTTTATTTACCATTTTTCATTTTTATCTATATGCATATATGTCTTTAGGTTCTCTTGAGTTTACAGCCATAATTAAAAGCATTAAGTGTAAATGGTATTGCTGATGGATACTCTGTTGTTTGATTTTTACTTCAACTGGGAGTCATGGGGAAATAAGCTGAAATCAGGATATTGCTACTTTTGTGCTATCTGCCTCCTTCACTTCAAATAGACTTGATTTCAGGCCAGGGTAAGGACTGTCCCTCTTAAGATCCTGTGATTGTTTCAGTCCAAATGAGGAATCCATTTCTGTCACCTTAGTTGTATGGCTTGGCTTACAACCTCTGTTGTCAGCTGTATTTTTTTTTCTGTTTATATGTGCAGTGAATATGATTAAAACAGTGTGTGACTAAAATTTATTTTAGTGTGTTTTAGACTTAGAACTGCACCCGATATTCCCAGTGCACTTTTCCCAGCTATTTCTTGAATCTGTAATGCCCATTACATTCCTTCAATTGCAGTAATGGGTTGTTCTGCCTGTTTTCCCTTCTTACTTTTCTTTCTGTTGAATACATCTGTATGTAACTGAGCTCAACAGCAGGACTAGCATTACTCTTGCCTTACTCCAATTAAACATTGTCTCGTGGCTACAAGGAGCACAAGCCACAAAATCTCCAGGAGGAGCCAAGAAGGTCATGGCAGTAACTGCTGGTTCAGCAACTGCTGTCAAAGCCATGGTTACCCACAATTAAGAACTCCTGTTAATGCGTGTGATCACTTTACTCAGCATGGTTGTTGTCTTAGTTTGAGGGAAAAACCAAAATGTTTACCAAAAGCAGAGGAGAGGATTCCTCCACAATAATCACATCACTCTTTATTAAATTTAAGAAAAGGAACTTTAATTAGAAAATGGATATAAGAAGGATAACTGTTCTTGACTACTATATATATACATATATATGTAAATACAGATATAACTGTAAACAGACCAGAGCAAACTACTCCCCCAGCACCAAAGGTAAAAAACAAAAGAGAACACCCCCCAAACCGGTATATTCCTCCTGGAGCAGTTGTATCTATGGACAGTGTCAGTGTCCCACCTCGGCTGGCTGCGAGATGAATTCTCAGTCTTTTTTTCAGCGAGGCAGAGACGAGCGGGGAGCACTCACATGAAGTCTCTCTTTGTCCTTTGTCCCAAACGAAGAAGGAATAAAGCTGGGAGTGGAGGAAATGGTGATAGTTCTCAGGAATCTCCTTGCAGTCCGAATTGATCCCCAGGAAGAGGGGGAAAAAAAGGTCTGCAGTGTCCTGAAGCAGCTGTGTCTCTCCTTTCTTCTCTCTCTCTCTCCGAAGCTCAGGGTGCCCAGAGATGGAGGGGGGAAAGCAAAGAGCAGAGCCAGAAAAAGAGAGCTCACCAGCAAGCTGTGGCTCCTTTTCTGCAGCTGCCCAAAGAAAAAAAAAACAAAAAATCAAACCAGCATACAGGGAACAAAGAAAGAAAAACAACTTCCCACCCCCAGGTGCTGGGGTTCTGTTTTCTCACCTCCACCCACCATTAAGCTTGAATCTGAAAGCCATCAGCTATCTTTTGTCCTCACTCCTGGGACTCCAAACCTAAACCTTTTGTGTTGGTATGGTGAGAGAAATTCTCTGAGGGGGCTTCTCCCCACACCACCTTCCTGTGTTTGAACCTTTAACCGTTGTGTAAGCAGAGCACGGGTGACATGTCACCTGTATTTGGCTCACAAGCATTTTTATGAGCAGTACTTTGCCATCTTTTCATGCTGCTGTGGATGAGCAATTTCTGTGCTAGAAACTTGAAAATGCTACTGTGATGTATTTAATATTCTGCCTTACATGAGTTTTTTATTTTCAGGATATAATTGATACTGGTAAAACAATGAAAACGTTGCTGTCTCTACTTAAGCAGTACAATCCAAAGATGGTGAAAGTAGCCAGGTAAATTTGTTATGATTATTTGTGGTGGTTTTCACCTTAAGAATGACACACAATGTGAAAAAACCCCAAACCAACGAACAAAAACAAACGTAGAATACATTTTTCCATGGAAGGGAAACAGGAGGGAACATTTCTGCAGGAGTCATATATGATGCAACCTGTTGAAGTTTGGTACATATTTAAACTGCAGAAGCCCTTTTGCTTGTTATGAGAAGATACATTTGTTAAGGATGTTGGAAACACTGTTCTTCCCCGTTTTATTGCTTGAAAGAGTTCCAGTGCTTCGGAAGGGAGTGGCTTGTGCGTGCCTGGGATGTCTCTTACCTGATCATGTTATGGTAAAGTTTGTGGGGTTTTACCACTGAAGTCCAGGTTTAGAAGTAGCTAGAAGAATTTCAGTCTTTTGGGCTTAAAAGAAATACCCTCTCAGGTTGATGGAGATGTTTTCAACACAAACTTGGTTCATAAATGTAGACTTTTACTAGACAAGAGGATAAAAATAGTAAGTTGTTGTCACTTACCTGAATGCAGTGTCCCTCCAAAGATGTTTGTTTCTGCTGGCACTACCTGCAACTTCACTGTACTGCAGTGGTGCACTTGTGCAATGGAGACCTTTTTTTAGTTTGCCTTCTTAACCAGCAGAATTGAATTAGTTTGCCCACCAATATTAATGTTTGTGTACAGGGTATAGTGCAGCTGAGCTTTAGAGGTCATTCTGAGAGACTCACCCAGCCATATGCTCTTCCAGGCTTTTCTGCTTAGTTACACCTTTAATCAATTAGTTTCAAAACATTTCATAATTAAATAACTTGCACCCAACAAGAAATATTGAGGATAACATTATATTATTAACCTATATCAACATTCCTCCTACTTCTTTTTAAATTGCATCTGTTGTGCTGCTGTGCTGTGGTTGTGTGTTTTCCAATAAAAGCATAATGATTGCAGGGGATTAGAGATAAAGCAGAGCTGGGTGTAATATCTAATCACTCCTGTTGCCATAACAGTGTCAGAGCAGTTGTTAGATGTGTGAGAGCAGCTCTTCTTGCTGATAATCTGGAGGTGACTTGCTGAAGGTGAGGTTGTTGAGGACTTCTCCCTGGCCAGATTATAAATATTTGTCACTGAGAAGTGTCACAACACTGCAGTGTAAATCATAAATGTATAGATGAGGGAAGACCAGTTGCCTGTTATTTAAACCTGTTGCAGTAATTTGGGTCTACCAAAGATCTGAGCAGGTAAATGTGATCATTCTGGATAGTTCTACATTCTTAGTTACGTCACTTGCCTCTCTATTTCTTTTCTTCCTTATTAGAACTTTCTGTTTGGTTGTTGTTTTTTGAGGGGGGGTGGGTTTTTTGTGTTTTTTTTTTTTTAAATTTCTTTCAGATAATCAAGCAGTTGTAGCAGGGAGATGTGAATTAATGCTAATATAATTTGGGAGTTTCTCTGATCAATTCCTACACCAATTCTCAAAAGTCAGGTTTCCCAATTGGAAGTTTCAGTAACTGTCTAAAATCAAAGCTGTGACTGGCAAATGAATCCTCATCTCAGGGGTGATCCAGGAAGGAAGGAGGTCTGTGCTCAATGCACAGTTATGCTGATCTCTGTGTTTACATTCAACCACCAGCCAGCTTTTCCTTTCCTCCCAACCGCTCTGTGTCCCATCCAGGCATTGGGATTGTCTTCCAAGGCAGAAATGCTCAACTGAATAAGGAGGGAATCAAACTATGCCAGCAGGGCATTTCTCTCTACTACAGTGCCCCCTACTCTGTATCTCCCTGCTTTTTATACCTCTATTAATTCTGAAAAAGTGGAGCAGGTTTGCATCCTCTGATTGTCAGAACCAATAACATTTTCTTTATGGGGGTAATTAGTACAGTGAAAAACAGTTCAGGACAAGTTGCACAATTGCAATTGAGGTGTGTTTAAGCAACTGAACTTTTGGCCAAGTCACCTTTTTACCTATAAGCTAAATTGCACCTGATGTTCCTAGTGCATATACCCCATTAAGTCACTTTTCACAGTGAAAATGCACCCAGGTCAGTGTCTCCAAGCCTTTTCCTTGCAGAGCTGCTGGTTATCCTTTAGGCTGTAAATAATTCATGATTCTGGGAAGTTGTGATTTTGTCATTATGATCAGCTGTGCCTGCAAATAAAATAATAGTTTAAAATATGTGTAGTTATCCTGTCAGTTATGCACATTTAGGCCTAACTGAGCTTGTCTATCATCAAAACAGTATCACATATTTGTATCCATTGCTTTTCCGTGTTTCAGTTTTACATTGTTTTTATTTGACAGTTTGTTGGTGAAAAGAACACCTCGAAGTGTGGGATATCGGCCAGACTGTAAGTGACTTTTTGACAACCATTATTAATTTTAAAAAATATGTTAGTGTATTGTGTTCCCTTTGGTTAAAGTCCATGGATGTTCCAAATAAGTTTTTACCCTGGAGGTTTTTAAACTGAGATTGGCCGTGGCACTGAGTGCCATGATCTGGTAAAGGGACTGGAGTTGGACCAAGGGTTGGACTTGATGATCTCGGTGGTCTTTTCCAACCAATCAATTCTATGATTCTTGATAGATTTTGCTCTTATTTAGGGAATTTAAATGTTTGGAATGTATTTGGACAGAGTTCATCAGGATTTGGTCAGATTTTTTTTTCCCTAACTTTCTGTACCATTTTAATATATTGAAAACCAAACTTTGATATTTTGCTCTATGTTACACCCTTCTCATGTGCAAAATCTCCCAGCTTGCATGTAGTCAAATGCTTTGATCAGCAGATTCTGTAGGATTCAGCTTTTGAGACTTTTGGGGGTGACTTGGGTGCCTCGTAGCACCTCAAGCCATTTGGATGTCCCCAGGAATGCAGGACAACCACACTGGGTAGCAGGTCTGATAAAAGTTAAGTCTGGTTATGTCTGGGCACCTGAATTACTCCCTTCTTGTCTTCTCCTGTCTGTCCTGAGACCATTAAGGAAGGAATAGCATCCACAGCAGACTGTGGTAGGAGAGTGGCAGCTCCTCTGCCTTGGGAAGGGCTGTGTGTTTTATCCCTGTTCCAGAGGCTGAGTTCCTGTTAGTCCAGACAAGGTACTTTCACCATGGAAATAAAGTGAATTTAGCAGCAGAATCACATCCTCTTCCTTCTCCTTTCCAAGGCCTTACAGTACTGTGGGACTGAAGTGTTTTCAATATCTTAAAGCTTCATTGAGGTGTTCCCCTCAGTCAAGGATGCCCCTCATTGCTGGGATCTCATTATGGGCTTAGCTGGGCTAATGGTGCCTTTGGAACATCCTGCAGCAGATGACTCGTTTTGCCATCTGTGCACAGACAACCCGGACAGTGCAGGACACGTGAGCTCTGAAGGAGAGAGAACAATGGCTGGGCCTCTGTTTTATCGCTTTTTGTGAGGCCAAATAAGTGTTAAATGCCACCTTAATTTGGGAAAGACTCAAGAGTCTTTCATTTTAGCCTGTGGCGAGAAAGCCATTTGGAAGGTTTATATTTTATATAATTTCGTTTTGGTCATTTTGTAGTGTGTGTGTGGGCAGGTTGGACTGAGTCTGCCTGACCACCCATCAACTGTCCTGCTAGAGCTGTTCAGACAGTCTGTGGAAAAGCTGATGTTCTCATTTTAGGCAGCTTCTCTGGGAGATAAAAATCACAAGGAAACACAAAAAAACCCCAAACCAACCTATGTTTCTGAAACCTGCCAGTGACCCTTGCTGCAGTCCTGCCTGGGGTGCAGGTCCAGCTCCCAGAGGTGCTGCCTCTTGAACTGGGCTGTAAGGGGGGTTAGTGCTGTCCTCACCAGTTCACTGCTTATGTGTCAAACATCTAGGAAGTATGGGCACTTTTTTAATGTATTTACAAAGTTAAAGGAAATTTTCAAGGAATTTTACATTCTTATAATATTCTGTCTATATATTTAAGAGCTTCCATTCATTTCTTGCAGATTAGCAGCCTGCAGCTGTGTAGGAACCAATAAATATGTCTATTTGATTTCCTTTCGTTGACAAATCAAGAAAGTGAGTTAAAATTTTTAAATAGCTCAAGTATGAATCTGAGGGTACTTGAGCGGAAGAAATGAAATGAGTTACAATGCTGACATATCTATGGAATTCCAGACTGCTTCTGTAAAAGGCTCCAGTGAACTCTAGGAAGTTCTTTTCTAACACATGTTGACTTATGGTCTTTTTCAGTTGTTGGATTTGAAGTGCCAGACAAATTTGTTGTGGGATACGCCCTGGATTACAATGAATACTTCAGAGATTTGAACGTAAGTAATTTTTCCCGTATGTTTTTTATTCCATTTAAAACTAGGGAGGAGGAGGAAGGGAAATCTCCTCACATCACTCTCCCTCCTCTGTAAATCATGCCTTATGTTCCAATCTGCTCCACTGGTGACGTGCTGGCGAGTCCTAGAGCAGCAGAACAGCATTTGCAGCTCTTATGAAACTGAAATTTATTTTGCTGCATGCAGAATGGGGGCTGCACATCTGTCAGCTTTGAAATAATGTGAAGTTCAGGTGAAGTTTCTTGTCTTACCAGATACCTACAATGAATTAGTGTGTTTGCTTAGTTATGTAAGAGTTAAAGAAGAGAGCTGTGAAGAAGTTAAGAAGGGCTCACTTTTTATTCTAAGTCATTAATTCTTCATCTGGGTATTGCCAGGCTCAGCAGATATTGGGTGGGACAATTAGAGGGAGGAGAAAGAAGGCAGTGTTGAGATTTGTGGACCAAAAAAGGGCTGAAGTTGTTCTGCATAAACAGCGTCACAAGATCCCTTGGTACGGAAACGTGTGCAGCACACTGCATTGTTTTCAGAGGCTCATTATTGATGTCAAAGGTTGGTCTCTTACGTTACTTTTCTAACAGGAGCTTTTTATTTTATTTTGTTCCAGCATATCTGTGTGATCAGCGAGACAGGGAAGCAGAAGTACAAAGCATGAAAGCAGAGTTCAAGTGCTGTGACAACAACAGAGCTTTGAAATGTTTTGTTTACTGAGTCCTATCTTTCACAGGCTTCGGCTCTGATACACCAGCTACACATGTAGAATGCCCCAGCCCCATTGCCATATGCTTACTATAATTTATTGCATGTACAATATAAGAGCTTGTCTTGTTCGTTTATATTTTAGAAATGTAAACAACTAGTGCAATTCTGCACTCCTTATTTTGATTTGCACTATGACTCTACCAACTATCGCTGCCCCTGGTTGGGTTGTGCTGTTTGTGAGCTCCAGAGTCTAACTCTTGCAGTGGTAAATTGCTTAAACCTCATCAACCCAGAACTGAAATAGTTCAAGTACTGTAAATGTAAAGCATTTTATGATAGGGAAGTCTATTAGTAATATTTTTTAAATCTGTAATTTAAGTTTTATATTTGAATGCACAGATGTGATTGTGATTAATGGATAGTTGCACCTTTGGGTGTTATAAAGCATGAGGAGCAGCCAGTTACAGTATCTGTAATCTCCAAGGAGCTCATTCAAATCTCCAGGAGTTGCCTTATTGCTGTAAAGGAAGTCTGGGTGAAAAAATGTCTTTTTTTTTTTTTTTTTAAAGATGGAATGACAAAACAGAATGTTTAAAATCTAGTTTTAGTTGAGCTGCCTATTTCTGTTAGATTTTTTCTTTAAAAATATCCATCAGTCTGTGAATTTGCCTTTTAAATTTAAACAATTTTAATATATTTGTGAAAGAAAATATTGTAATATTTACTTTACAAGATCTACAAAGCAAAGTACTTTAAATAAAGGCTGTCTCTTTAAAATAAGCCCCACACATCTATCCCGCTCATTCTATATATTAAAGTGCTCTTGAAATTTCCTTCTCAGTAATATTTCTCTTTGTGACAGTGAAGGCAGACTTGACATTCATTACTGCTGTAGTGCTTTTGGTTAACATAATCCTGTCTGTGAGAGAGATGATGAAGTGCTGAGGGAAGATACTGAAACAGTTGCACATTGTCTAACCAAACTAGATTTCAGAGAAAGTGGTTCGAGCACTGTTCTTTGTTCTGTCTTGGCAAAAATGAAGAGTGGATGTTCCATGTTCATTAAATATATCCATGTGAAAAAAACTCCCGCAACCATTTTGTAAGTAATCGTTTTGGTTTGTTTCATTAACACTTCTGTTCACGTGCTGTTCAGTTCTGACCATGACAGCCCAGCTCACACCTGTATTCGTGCTGTGCTTTTTGGTTCTTGTACCTCTGCATGTGGATTCTCCCACCATATCCTTGGGTTTAATGCTGCTCAGTGCTCACACACAGTGGAGTTTTTGAAAGATTCTGTTTTGAAAGATTTTTCTGTGGTTTTAAAGTTTGAGTCTTTTCCAAGTACTTCAAACTGTTGCCCACCCATGGCCTGCTCAGGTGTAGTAGGTAATAACAGACCTAAAATATGAATTCATACAGTGGTTCAAATCAAATGACCCCACTGTGTGTGAGATCTATTTGTAAATCAGTGTTCTCCTTAACAAATACTAGAACACTGATCGTGATCATACTGTGCTTTTGCAATGCTCTGGTTAATGTTCCAAAGAGCTTTTATCTCAGTGCACTACAAAGTCTGATTGTATTTCTCGATGTTTGTGTATCTGCCTTTTCAAGAACCTGTGACTTGTTGAAAAAATATGCAATGCATCTCCAAGAAGAGGAAACAAAACATGAGAAAATATAAACCCACTTGAAAACTGTGATATCTGCTCAAGTTTTCATTAGTTCTGGTTGAACTTAAGGTCTTATCTTAAAAACCAGTGTTTTCTTCAATCTTCTTAACAATTTCTACTTCACAATGTTTTAAAATAACTTCATGACATCCAGAGAGTATACTAGGTGGCTTAAAAGTATGTATTTACACATGAAAACAAGGAGAATTGATGATGTTCAATAATTTTTAGGACTTAACTATTTAATTAGTTGCTCCTGAAATGTTTTCCTATCATGGGTAAGAAAGTTACTCACATTCTGTGATTTGGGAATGGGAGAGGAGGTTGAGTTAGTCATAACAAGGGGCTTATCTTTCAAACTTAGCTGAAGTGGGGAATTTCCTGGTCTGTTTGGGGTAGGGGTTGGAACTGTATGGACTTGGGAAGATACTCTTGAGCCACACTGACCCCAGGGTTGGTGCTGGAGGACCCCAGCTCTGCCTTCTAAACCTCACCTGTGTCTGATGGAAAAGGTCAATACTTAAAAAATCTTACTGATGTTCCAACATATCAAGTTCTGGTGAACAGGCACTGGTTTTTTTTTCTCTTCCTTCACACGGGTGCTTCTCTGATGTTGCTCTCTATGAAAATTATTCAGAGAAAAAGTTACCCACTCCCTCACCCTTGCTAGAAGAGTTATAACTGCGGGAGCCTTTCATGGCACCTGTGTGTGCAGTACAGGGAGATAAATCCTCACTTGAAAAGAGCTGAAAACATAACTGTTACTTTTTATTCATTTTGGTTAAAAGACTGAGGGTTTAGTCACACCTTTGCAACTTAAATGCCAACTTTATATGAACCCGGGATACAATGTTAAAGCATTAGAAAGCACAGAGGAATATCTTGATGAACTGTTATGTGGTATTTGAAATTCATTACAGTGCTACATTTTATGAATCACAAATGTATGCTGAAAAATTAATTTTGACTATTTGTAGGCTTTGCCATACCATCTCTCCCTGTGCCATCTGGCATTTCTGTACATTTTGGTAACTCTCCTGCCACAGAGAGCTGTGATAAAAGTCTTGCTGTGAACTGAGCTGGCAATTCACTTGGTTTTGGGGGCTTTTTGGCAGCAATTCTGGTTTCGAAGATTGAAGCAAATAAGGATCTTTGAGTTGCCTTGTAATTGTATATCCTGACTGATTAAGTGTTGATGTTTCATTGTCTATTATGCTCTGAAAATCCTGTCAAGCGTGCACTAATCCAGCAGCGAGAAGCTGGCACTGCTTACAGGGAGCTGGTTACGAGTCATTAAAGGACTGTCTGCTGTGCCTGACTGCCTTTAATTCCCCTGCAGGTTGCACCTTGCAAGATCAGATCTCGACTGCAAGCACCTTTATAAGCTGAGACATCAAAGTGGTCTGGTTTTCAATTTCTCTCCCCCCTTTTAGATTTAATTTTTTTTCCTTTTTGTAGTGTTTAATGACTTTAAATTTATTTAATTTCCCAAGCAGATGTAGTTTGGTGAGTATTCTGCTGGGGAAATTGCTTCCCACCTATTTAAAGATGCCAGTACCCAGTGAGTTCGTGTCACTGCAGGCACCAAGGTAAAGAGAGTGGAAAAGCACAAAGATTCAGCACCATCTGAGCACTGGCCATGAGGATTTTCATCCCTAGGGATGCTGAGAAAGGGATCATGTCAGCAGCTGCAAGGTGATAAAAGGCTGGTGCAAAGTGTGTGTTGGGGATACGTTTGAATGGCTGCAAACATCCTTCAGGCTCTGCTCCAGGCTGTGCTGCTCCACTGAAACAACTGGTGGATTGAAACTTCATCTTGGAAGAGACAGGCTTGTGATGGCGAGTAAATCAAGGTGCAGGCACATGAACCTGTTTCAGTAAAAGGCTGGTGTTTAACAAGTGATTATTAGTGGCACCTTTTTTTTCTCTACTGTAACTAGAAAGGGAACAAACTCTCCTGTGTCTTCTGTGTATCTCCAGGTGACCTCTGGCAAACTGGGTGCCTGTGAGCTACAACTTTGGGCATTATGTGTGTGTGGAGGTTCCTAGACATTCTGTGCCCTCCTACAGGTAGTGATTCCACACCCTAACCCTCAACAAATACAGTCAGGAGAATACCCCCCTAGATAATGTCTGCATGTATAAATAAGCTATTTCCAGCTCTGTTACGTGGCTTCTTGAAGCCGAGTAGCTCATCCATGCCCAGTTTACAATCCTGAAATCTCAGCAGCACCAGCAGGAATGCTGTGGGATTGCTTTTGGAGGAGAATTAAACAAAACTTAGTTCTCCCACAATATTTTGCTACTCATGGCAATGAAATAACCCTACTTAGTTCACCTGTTCCAACCATGCCCCTGGAAGCCCCATTGATGCTGCCTGGGGGAGTGTGTGGATGGTGGTGTGGGGCTGGATTTGCTGCTGGAGCTGCAGCTCGGACAGGGATGCAATCCTTGTCCCTGGGAAGGGACTGTCTGGTTATTGATGAAACATGCTGCCTTTCCTGTGCTTTCCATCAGATAGCCTGTGGGTTTGGGAAGTGCCAGAGCAGCGATGCTGATGCTTCAATTGCCTGTTTCCCATGGGAGGAACTGGGACGTGACTAAGCCAGCCCTAAGGCAGGGAGGAGAGGGGTAGGGGTGTGTGTGTGTGTGGTGTGTGGGTGTGTGTGTGCATGTGAGCTTCTACATGTTCACTGCAGTGCCTTTATCAGATCTTTGCTCCTCAATCTCTGTGACAAATTTTTCTTTTCCATTCAAAAAACACAAAGTATCCTGCAGCAATCAGAAAATACAAAAAATATGGAGGAGAAATATAATTTGTGGTATAAACTTCTTACACTTCCAATTAGAAAACCATCCTAGTACAGCATAACTACAACTCCCCTCTAGCTGAGCTGCATCTTCCACACACCCCAGTCCCCTCCTGGCCATCAGACCTTACCTGACAGTCATGCACTCCAATAATTTCTTTTCAGTAATATGAGGGGGAGGCAATATTCTCTCACAGACCATGTGGCACAAGAACTCACTCTGGACAATTTATAAATGAATATATGCACTACTTGAGTCATAGTTTGAGTAACCTTCAATGTGCTGTTACTTGAACAGCACCTAAGGATGGGTTTACATGAGAAATTGCTTAGAGCAACGTCTTACACTTTGCTTCAGAAATGAAAACATGGAAATTTGTGTTATTTGTCCATTTGAGGAGTTTGTTGCCAGGAACCACTGTGTCATCAGGGCGCCAGTGCCATCCTTTGTGCTGGTCATCATTGTCACTCCAGCAAACCCTCACTGGGTGAGCTGGCTTCTGCTTTGCCATGTGGGTGATACCTGCCATGTCTAATTTAACCCGAGATTCTTCTCCTTTGTGCAGCTTCCCACCGAGGCCAGCTGCACAGCTGGGTACCCAGCCAGAGGCACCTTACTTAGCCAGAATTACACGTGATAAGAGAGAGTGAGACATACAAAAGATCTCCATAGTGCAAAGAGCAAGACCTGAAGTCATTAATATCAGGCACTGGGAGTTGCTGTTGTTGAAGGCATTGCACAAACACCTACCAAAGCCAGTCCTGGCTCTGAACATGCTGGATACGAGCTGAGGAAAAGCAGATGAGGTGGGTGGGCAAGAAATGCAAGGAAAGCAAGATAATGCTGGATACCACAAGGAGCTGCCAACCTTTGCCAAAAATTCCATCTGCATCAAAGGAGGTGAGCAGGAAAATGCTGAAGGTAGATAAGGTGGCTTTTTGGGTTGCTTTTTTTAGTGTTTACAGGAATCTGCAACACCTCATTTGGCTCCCACACTTCTCTAATGGAGGTGCCTGGTACTGTTAGCAGAGTAACGTAAACCTCAGTCTTAGTACGTGGGAGAGTTTCGGTCCGGGGAAAACAGAGGGAAAAAAAAAAAAGAAAAGATGGGTGTAGAAATGTGTGAATTAGAGGCTCGTTTAACGTCTGTCTTCTAAACCCAGCAGCCACACAGTGGTGTGATGATGTGCTGCACGTATTTACCTACTGCAGGGAATTGCTGCCTTCCAGCTTTATAAAATCACCCCAAAATCTACTGAGGAAGCTCAAAGACTTCCTCCACAGTGGCCACACGCATTTCTGATGCTGCAAAAACCACGTTTAGAAAAACAAACAAACAAAAAAATCCTGCTTGATCTACACAAACCAGCAAGTTTGCCCAGGCTGTTTTGTATGTGCTGCTGCCCCGGCAAGGCAATGCCTGCAGGGTCTGGTCAGCCCAAGGATGCTCTGCAAAGACGTTAGTTGCTTTTTTCCCCAAGCGGTTTGCACTTACATGCAGAGGGGAAGTCAACCTGCACTCACGTTGAAGGCAAACTTCTATTTTCTGTCTTCAGGGAAAAAATAGACAGGAGATTCCCCAACTTCTCAGAGAGCAAAGGATGTCTGCCCCCTGCCCCGCCCCGGGCTTTCTGTATTAACCGGCAATATCCTGAAACATTTGGGGCAGAGATGCTCACAATGTCCTGGGAGCAAGCACTGCCCACCCATCCTGCGCTCTCAGTTCTCGCTCCCGACATCCCACGCCCGCATTATGGAACATCCATCGCCCCCTCTGGGAGTCAGACAGGGACTGCTCCCACAGCTTGTGCTGCTGGTTCGCTACAGACACCTCCAAGGACACGTTTTTCTCTCCCCAGGGATCTATTGGCTTGATTTACCGTCTAAATTTCACTCTCATTGCTGCTCCGAAAACTCCACGGTACTTTTACTCTCCCGTTACCATCGTTTTGATTCTGACAGGAGACTGTAACCTGAGAGCAGTTTTAGCAGGAGTCTTGTTTGTGAACAAGGTAGAAATCTCTCTTTCTAGCTGATTAAAATCAAACTGACCTCAACAGAAAGGGCTAAAAAGGAGAAATAAACCCGATTTTTAACTCTCATGCTCCATCCGTAAATGTTAACAGAAGTCTTTCTTAAAAAAAATCTGATGCAAAATTAATAAAGCAGAGAAGTACAGTTAATCACTTTATTGACCAATTTCCCTACTAACAAAGTCACTCACTAATTTTCCTGAGGGAAAGCAGTATGTTATATGGCAGTTAAGGGTTTGACTCGTAGAAAGTGGGAAGGAACCATTTTACCGACACGGGTGGAATACCAATGTCTGTCTTAAAATGTATTGGTTGTGTCCACACATTTTGATTTTCACTCTTTGTGGGTAGAGGCATTTAAAAGCTGCTCCTACCCACGCACACATCTCTTGCACCTCCTTGTGCCAGATACATTTGTGTGCCAGGAGTGCCTTTTGCCGATCCTTTGGTGACACTGACACTCACCGTGCACACCAGGAGCTGTGTTTTAAGCTGTAAATCAGCAAGAGCACTCCCCCCCCCCCCCTCCCCACCCCAGAACTACTGATCATGATATAGTAATGCCTTAAAATAGCTGGGGGAAAAAAAAAAAAGTGTTCCAGAATTCACAGCCACCAGCGCTCAACAGGAGGGTGCTGGACTGGGGTTGTTAATGAGGTACCAACATTGTCAGGACAGACAAGCTCATTCCCAGCACAAAAGATGAATCTTGACCAGGAAGGCACCATCTCAGCCCTTCCCAGGAGCATCCCTACCTCCCTGGTGGTCCCTTTACTTATTCCACCAGGGTTGGAAAGACTCGAGTGGTGCAAAACTAGGGAAAACCCTTTCACCTTGGGGCTCAGCTGGCTCTGGAGCCACTGTTGCAGTGATGGGTCTGTGGACTAGTCCTCAGGTGTTCCAGACCGCTCCAAACTCTCCCTACCATGGTCCAAGTTCCCCTTACTCAGGCTGTGCCTGCCCTAGGGCACTGCAACACTGCCTGGGGAAGCTGCAGGGGTTCAGAGGACAATCCTTCCCAGAGCAGAACTTCCCCAGGAGTACTCCAGGCACAACTACAGGGTCCCTCTCCTGCGCTTCACTGGGATGAGCTGGTCCTCACCAGTCCCTGCATCGCCCCAGAAGACCCCCACAGTTCCTTCCCAGCAGCTGCAGGCAGGGTGCAGCCAGAGGCCAGCACTGGCCCTTGTCCCTCCCCACACAATCCCTCCTCAGAGATTGCAGGGAAGGGTGTCCTGCCATCTCTCTGTCCATGGCAGTGCCCTCTGTCCCTCCCACAGCACTGGGTACCCAGCAGCATGTTGGGGTGCAGCCCCTCCCCAGTAACGACACCAAGCCCTCGTTGGTTGCTGCCTCCGCAGTGGTTTATTGGTGTGGGAGATGGAGCCCCCCAGCAGTGTTGGAGGCACTGTGGGAGTGCCAGGAGGTACCCCCAGAGCCAGAGCCCTGGCTCCTGCAGCAGACACTGATTTCCAGCCTCACTAAAGCAGCAATGCAATACTGGAGAGCAACAGGCAATCCCAAACTCCAGTATTTACGTGCTGCTAGAGCACTGCTGACAGCTCTCCATGGCCTCCAGACCCCCCTTTCTGCCCCAAACGCAGGGCAAGGGTCACCTTGGCCAATCCTTTGCCAGCAAAAGGATCAAGGAGCCATAGGTGAGGGGTAAATATTATATATGAAGCTCAAGCCAACATGGGTCACTGCCCACGTTGGGGAACAAAAAGGAGCTACAAGTGAGACACACAGGAACTCACAGGGAGTGTGTTTGCAGCTGCCAGGATGTGCACAGACACAAGCACCAAGAGAACGTGTCTACATATCTGTTCAACTCAGCTAAAGGGATACATGGGAATGTTTTAGCTTCCACATCTATGATAACCAGAAGCTCACTTTCTTGTCTTATCCTTGAGGTAATGAGGCAGCCCAGAATGGTCTGTATCTCCTTGTCCCTACAAACCATGATGTGCTGCTACATCTCCTCAAAGCCCACTGAATGTTGACATTCCAAATGGTATTTTGAATATATATATAATTTTTTAAACCATGATATAAGGAACTGAAGAACACTCTACAATGAAGACATTTAACATGCATGCATTACCACCACAGGACAGGGTTTTTTCTTCAGGGGTGCTATCAGACAGTCTGTAACTATAAGAGAACAAGCAGTTACACAGTGCAAACAAACCAGTTCAGAAACAAAATCAGAAAAAAAAATAACTGTTCCCCTCAGACCCAAAGACTATGTAGTATCTCAGTCCCAACAAATACACATTTCCAGATCCTTCAGATCTCCTGCTTTTGCTACTGCAAAGAGCCTGCAGACCTTCCCAGCCCTTCCCAGTGGTCTGTGGGGAAATGTTACCTTGAACTTTCCTCTTAGGGCCAGCTGAAGGATTTTCCAGATGTTACATTAGTAATTCAGATAAATAAATCCACATTCCAACAGTCAAACCTGGTAAGTTTTCCTTAAAATAGTTTTATTCAGCTTTGTCTGACTTTTGAGAAATCTAAAAAAATCCCTTTTTTAAAAAAATAAAGACTAGATTATGCTTATTTACTATTTGAAAGGACAAAGCTTATGTGTCCAGGAATTAAAGATCTCTAGAACTTCATGCCCTCCCCTGCCTGTGCCAGAACAGAAGGTACCAGGGCAGGACAGAGGCTGCAGCCCTGCAGCTGCCAGCAGCATTTACACACCAGCCTGGGAAGGCTGCACAGGAGTAGTGCAGACAGACTGACATTTTTTGTGTTTCCTTTCAACTTCTTCTTTTCCCCCGTCCCCAGTTATGGGACAACTTCCGTCAATTCATTTTCTTAAAAAGCAGCATCACAAAAAAACCCTGAGCAATGTCAGAAATGACGCCGCTGGTTTGGATTCTTGTGCCATCCCCTCGTTCCCGAGGAGCCACTGGGCCCCAGCCCCGACTCCTGAGTCCCTGCCTCTTCAGCAACTTAAAAAATGGGAACTTCAAAAGCTCTCATGACTCGTGCCAAATGATTGCAAATTTTAAATCAAATATTTGCCAACAAAAAAAGCAGTATTTTCACCACTTCAGTGTCCTCAACACTGACACCACCAGGGCCAACTCCCTAATGAGCTACTTACTGTGAAGCCAAGATGTATCCAGCGTTAAACCTGCATGAGCTAAATCAAAACAACTCCCCACATAATTTTACCTTTATTTCTGTAACAATGTTTTACTTGAATGTACCTGTGCAGTCTTATTTCTTTCATCTCTTCAAGTGACTCCAAAAGAAAAAAGCAATAGCAAACACTATGAACTCTAGAATCCATTTTGATGGTGTTAGGTTCATGTTTTAATTAATGTTTTTATATATATATATAAACCAAACTTTAGCCTAGTTTGCAAGAAGGGCAAGAGCTCTCTTCAGCAAGGACTCAGTACCCTCCACAGCCTCTAGCACAGTGGGAAAATCAACACACTGAGCATTGGGCAAGTGGAAATTTGGGATAGGCAGTGAAATACGTATTTGAGAAAATATGCGTGTTTATGACATGACAGCATCATTATTTTAAGCAACAGAAAATTCTGTGTTTGAATCACCCCATCTCTCACTTCAGCTTCTAAAATTTGTGCTTTGCAATCTCAAGCTTTAAATCAGAAATGGGCAGCTGAATGGGATGACTGGAGTTCATCTCAACCTCTCCAAGGCATTGCCTGCAGCACCCAAGAAGGGAAACACCTTTCAGAGGAAGCTGCATTTATCCAGAGGAATATGCCACAGGTGTTTCGGAGCAGGTGGGACACGTGAGCTTACCTTCCAACTTACCTCTGAACACAGGCAAATGGGCTCCCTCTGCACGGACTCCATGGACACAATCAAGCAATTGCTGCCTCACTGGGAACTACAAAGCAACACACAGAGGGTTTAGGAGGCCCTGGCAGAGGCCCCGCTGTGCTGCAAGAGGGGACACTGGGGCTGTGTGTGGGACAGGTCCCCTCTCAAGGCACACACAGACCACAAAGGCTCAGGTGGGCACAATACTTTTAAAATCAGGGGGGAAAAATATATTACCAAGTTTCCAGCTCCAGACAGGGCCAACTATGAAGCCGAACTTACTCTCTTCTCCCTGTCCCTGCAGCCAGGGCTACCAGCACCACTGGCACCAGGGGTGTGACTGCAGGCAGTGGTACCCAGGGCACCCTGGTAACCCTGAACCACAACCCTGTACAGCAAGGAGGGATGAGCCACACAAAACCAGGGGCAGCTCTGAGGTGGGTGGAAAAGCACCGGGCATAACCACAGCTGGCAGCAAGCCCACCTCCCACCCTGAAGGATTAAAACAGCAGCAGCAAGAACAACCCATTGCTCCTGGCATACCAGAAGCAAAGGAAACATTTATGCTGGTTTGGGTGGTAATCCAGGCCTAGGACAAGCAAGTAGGATGCAGAGAGGCTGTCTGAGGGTTGGGGTTTTTGTGGGGGCACCATTGGGTGCTCAGCCCCTCCCTGACAGAGGGAGGCAGCACCCCAGGAGCACCCCCAGCCGTGCAGCAGAATCCCCACCACAGCCAGGAACAGGGTGTCCTCCTGTATTGGTAGCCCCAAACATGAAGAGAACGGTCCCAAAATCTCCACCTCTATGCAAAAGCTTTGCAAGAGCCCTTCTGCTGCCGTGAGCTCCATGCCTGCAGTGTACACCAGCTACCTCCAGAAATAGAAACCTCTACCTGTCATCTCAACCACCCACGGAGCTTTAATTAAATCCCCCAAATAACTGGGGAATTTGAAAACGCAGAAATCCATTAATGCAGTTCACAAAACAATACAACTTCTGCTTGCCAAAGTATATTGGGCAATTAAGCGAAAAACACCCTCCCCTCCCCAGTCACAAACACATGCACAAAACCAAAACAAATTCCCCCTGAAATACAGGATTCCCTTAAAATACAACCTTATCCCTCCTCACTGACACTGGAACCAGAAAAGAAAAGGAAAAAAATGTGAGAAGGAGTGTCATGGGAAAGGAAAGGAAATAAATACGGGAGCCCATGACAGGACAGATTTGCATACAGAGCCTTTACTGACCGACACACTGCAGGGCTAGATGAGCTCAAAGACAAGTAAATATTCAGCATTTCCTCTCTCTATAAAAAACAGGAACAAAAACCCCAACTCTGCTATCGAACAGTTTTCCAGAAGACAAGCACAAACAAATCCTGAAGTCATTGTTCTCATTTGAAACAATAAAAAAAAAAGGCATTTACTACTTCACAAAAAAAGACTAAAATAAATCATGTAATTACAGCTGAAGGTCCCAAACATTTATCAGCAAGACAAAATTGTGGTGACAAAACGAAAATAAGGGTGTGAGTAACACTACTGAAACACTTCTTATCTGCCTGGCTCTGAAAAATCCCACCACTTTCGTTGCTGCCTCCCTTTGAACAATGCAATTTAAACAAAAGTCACGTCCCGATATTTACAGATGTGGCCAATAGCCGGGATCAGACCCGGTGCTTGATGGACAACCACCACATGGTCCCACTGCTCCATTCCCAACAGGACTTGCCTCGACAGGCTGCTGAAGGCGAGTGAGGGCTGTGGGAGAAGTGGCTGTGAAGGAGCTCAGCAGTCGGACGTGGGAACTGCACTCAGCCAAGTTACTTTCATTTGTGCGGCACCTCCAGCGCATCTCCCTGCGCTCACATCGCACCAAAAATCGCCCTCACACGTGTTTTACCCAACTCACACTCACTCCCGGCGGCACAAAATAAACATAAAAAGTGTATTTTTCTCCCCATTCACCTGTTGGAGCTGTATGGGAGCAAACAATTTCTCACAGGCTCTATTGAAAAATAATTTTTCTCACTAGTTTACCATTAAAAAGGTTGAAGAAGCAGCACGTAGTTGATACAAAACAAGCAAGTTTTCATTCTAGCACGGTGCACCTTCTGTCTGCTAAACCACACACGCTCTGAGGTGGGGCCGAACACCCGAAACCAAACTGCAGCTACAAAGGGCACATTCAAATAATGCAAAAAATTAATTCGTTAACTTCACTTGGTGTGAAACTCGACCCCGACATTGTTACCAGCAGGATCAGCTGTATTTACCAACGCCAGGGTGTTACTAGGACAGGGAGCTACTGGTGCTGGCAAAGGCCTGCGGGACATGACTTCAACTTACAGTACTCCAGAAAACCAGCAAAATCCACAGTCATATTCCAGGATCCACAGTTTTTCCTCAACGCTGCTGACAAGACAAGTATGATGCTTCTTGTTACTTCCATTTTTTTTGCATTGTCATCTCGTCCAGTTTTAAACAACAAGGGACAGATCTGGAAGCCCGATTCCTATGAAGTTTATTTGTTAAGAACAGGAAAAAAAAACAAAACAAAAAACCTATTTTTTTTGGTCAGAAGAACAGTAATTCAAAACATAACAAGAGCACTTTGATTTTATTTTTTTCTTAGATTCGGGTCAGTTTGCCTGAAGCATTACTTAAAGCTTCTCTCTTACATTTTATAAATGTTTACTGCATTAGCAGCAAAATGTTACTCTATGTCCCACCAAAGTGGAATAACTAAATACAGACTTTTGCAAGTTGCCGGTCAGTTCTTTGGATTTCTTCAGAGCAGAAGATGATGAAACTTGGCAGATGGTCCCTCACCTACACGTAACACACACACAACACACAAGCTGAATTTCTATTTTTTTTGAGGGGGGGGGGAGGGAGGAGGGAGGCGCGCAACAATTAATGTTTTAACCTCGGAAAACTCTCTCTCCAAACGCAAAAAAATTGTCTTTATGTACCTGATGCACATGTGGGAAAAATATTGGATTTAAGATCAATTCGGGAGGGAAAAGCCGCAGCGCTGCGCGCGTTGCTCCATCCCCGCAGCTCCCGGAGCGCTGCGAGGCTGCCCTGGGAAAGCCGGCCCTTGCCAGGATATTCAAATTTCCTGTATAAAGCGAGTAACCAGCGAGGGGAAAATAAAAAAAAAGTAGCAAAAGCTGGCTGCCAATTTTTTTAATATTTTAAATGATGTCGGCGAATTATTCTTTGGTTACAGCGGCATTTTTCTGTTAATTTATAAAAACTATTCCCTACGCGGAGGGGGCGCGCAGACCCCGCGCGTCCCGACCGGCAGCCCGCGGGTCTCCGCGTTTGCTTTAAAAAAAGAGGGAAACGGGCAAGAAAAAAAAAAAGGCTCAACCCCGAGCCACACCTGCGGGGGGCGGGCGCGGCTCCCCGCGGCGCAGAAAGATTAAAAAAATAATTCAAAAGAAAAAAAAAAGGGGGTGAGATGGGGAAGGAACCCGGGGGGGTCGTCGGGGCGCCCCCGCACCCACGTGGGAACCGGCTCCGCTCCGCACCATCGGTGCGGGGGCTCGGAGGGGCCCCGCCCGCCCCCCCCCGATGTCACCGCCCGCACTCCCGGTGTCACCACCCACCCCCCCCAAGTGTCACCGCCCGCCGCGTCACGGCCCCCCCGACCCCTCGGGGCCGCCTTTGTGCGGAGCGGGGCGGCTCCCCCGGGATGGAAGGGGGGGCAATGTCCGTGCCGCCGCGCTCCCCCCACCTCCTCTCACCTCCCAAAAAGTTTTCTTGTAGTTTTTGGGTTTTAACTTCTTTCGCAACCCCCCCACCCCGCCAAAGTTTCTCCCGAGCCCGCCCGTCCCCCGTGGGGAGCGGCGCGACCCCGCCCAAGGGGCAGCGGCGGGAGAGGGTCCCGCCGTGTCTGTCCGTCCTTCCCCCCCATCCCGCCCCGTCCCACCGCCCCCAATCCCGCCGGGACCACCCCGTCGGGCCGAGCCGGGCCGGGCCGTCCCGCCCGCGGTGGGCACGGGGAAAGGGGCGGCGGCGATCGCCCCCCGCGGCGCCCCGGCCCCGCCGCCCCGACCGCCCTCCCTCCTCACCTCGGAGTCCACTCGAAAATGGCGCCGAAACCGAAAAAACTTCGCAAATTTCATTGTAGGCGGCAGCAAGGGCTGCTGGGAGCGGGGGCGGCCGCAGCACCGCCCGACGGGGCGGGTCGGGCCGCGCTGGGCGCGGCGCGGGGCGGAGCGGGGAGGGCGATGCTCCGGCGGTGCCGCCCGGCGGGGGATGCGCGGCCCTTCGGGGGATGCGCGGCCCGGTGGAGGATGCGCGGCCCGGTGGAGGATGCGCAGCCCAGCGGGCACAGACCGCGTGGGGAGCCGGCGGGGCGGCCCCGTGGGTGCGGCCGGGCCGGGGGTGGGTTCACCTGCCCGCGGTCGGTGCCTTGAGCCGGGACGGCCGCGCCCCGTAGCCGGCGAGAGCTGCGTGCAGGGGAAAACCCCCTCAATTTAAGGAAAAAGTAAACAAATATGTATAAACCACGAGAGCTGCACGGGAGCGATGGGAAAGCTCAGCTTCGCCTGTCGTGCAAACCGGCGCGTTCTGCTGCCTCTTCCCTCCACTGTTTATGGCTTCTTGTAATCCACCCAAAGCTGGGATGATGCTTTTCCAGCCCTGGCAGGGAAAAAGTTGATGTCTCGGTACTCAGTGTGTGGCTCTGTCCTATATCAGAGTGAGACTTAAAATTGTTCTTTTTCCCTCCATTACTGTGATATTAAGTTCTCCCCAAACACTGATCCGCAGCCCTCCTTTCCCCAGCCTAAAGGCTCGGGAGATGTTCCCCCCGTGTTCCTTTGTGTTCCTTTATAACCTGCCCAGAGTCGCACAGGAGTGATGGGAGCGGGATTTCTGAGCCCACATCTCACATCCTGGGTGTGGGATGGCACCACAACACACTTGTGTAGGTGGACAGTTTGGAAACTCAGTTTTCTGAAGATTTTTAAACCTGAAGAATCAGATCTTGGAAGGATGGTGGTTTTTGCTGCTGGGGAGTCTGGCAAGCTTGAGGCCTTGGGAAAAGATACTGGAGCGGAGTGGTCCCTTCCAAAGGGAGAATCCAGATCTGGTGGTCAGGTTTGTCACGTTCATCATTGGAAATGGGCAAACCTGCTGAGTCTGTTGTTGGCTTGTGGGTTTGTAATCTTCCTGTATTTTTTATTTCTACCCCCACCCCAAGCAGTGAAAAAAACCCCAAATTCTGTTGCTAAATAATTACTCTGTTCTCACAGGTGAGCAGCGAAGCTCAATTAATTCTGCTTTGTGAAGTGCTTCTGATCCTCTGATGGAAACATGTAGGGGCAAAACACTATTATTTTGCAACTTGCAAAGGCTGATAAGAGCAGTGAAAATGGAAAAGCCTCACCAGTGAGGGGGTTTACAGCCCCGCGCTTTTTCCACTCTTAGAGACGGGTTGATGGCTGCTGCTTTTCATTTAGAAGGGTCCCCCCCCCCCTTTTGAAAGAAACGCAATCACTACCAAGTATTCTGGAGGGACTTCATCTTTAAACAAATAATGTTTTTCTTGTTGGGTGTGCACTATTATTTTCTTAATTATTCCTGGATTTCTGCCTGTTCCACCAAGAGTTTTCTCAGATGGCAGAAACAATTGGTCCTTTTTTTATTACGTTAATAGCAAAAAGTATCCCTAATAAAAAGACTGTACATCCCATAAACTCAAACAGGACACATTTTGCCAACAATCACACCTCTTCATTGAGGCATCTTACATGCCTCTTTATTTTTTTAACTTTTTTAATGCGTTACTATTGTTTACTACTCGGTCTCACTGGCTGGCTGTGTTTCAGTGCCAAAATGAAACGAATCGAGTAATTTATTTAGGATCAGAGCCCTCCCAGTCACCCTTAGTGTGTATGTTGAGATCTAGGCAGATGTGGTGGGGAATGAATGGGCAAAGAGATTCACCTACACAGAATCACATCTTCTTGTGGGTGGCCTTGAATTAATTTGGCTTTGAGGCTTCGCTGCAAGGTAGATGGGTTAGGAAGTCTGGCCAGGAGTCATCCGGTTGAATCATACCTATTCTATGGAGAACTTCATTGTGTAGCTGTGTCTGACTCCCACCCTTGTGAGAACTAATTAAAAATGAAAAAAAAAAGCCCCACACTTATTGGAAGTCAAATATACATGTCAGCATTTCGTATGAAATGGTATCTTGGGAGGCTCCTGCACATTTAATCAGCTGGTTGCGCCATGTATATCATGGCCTCAAAAGCTTCACTGAGATCCACGAAAGGCACTGGCTTAACATCAGCAAAAGTGTTTGCCAAGCTTGGATTATGTCACTGCTTTATGATCTTGCTTTGTAAAGGGAGAATACTCTTGGGGAGAAAGGACTCGGCATGCTGGATCTACAGCGAGAGCGAGGAATGAATGCTGCTTGCAGAGACCGGGGGGAGGGCAAGGGATTGTGTTTGCTGGGTATTTTTGCAGATGGATGCTGTATGGCCCCTGCCTCTGAGCAGAGATGCGTCCCACAGATCACTGGGGGTGAAAGCAGAAAGCCCAAAATGCCCCAATGAAGCCCTTTGCTGCCTGCCCTCCCCCAGGCACACCTGCCCAGGTCCTTTCCTTGTCTGTCCACCAGGTCTCGGGGCATTGCCACTGCACTTCAGGTTATGTGGAGATTCAGAGAGGCCCACTGCCTTTCCTATGGCTTGGGATAGGCACCCAGCCAGACTGGGGCTTGTCAGGCACTCAGAATACAATACCCTTGCAGAGGTGGCAGCTGGCTAAAAAAAATAAACATCTTGCACCACACATATGAATGGTGGCCTGCTGAAACCCTTCTGCTGTCTGTCACATGGCTGAGCTGTGGCCACTCATTTTGTGCTGCAGGTTGGTGGCAAAGCAATGAAACTTTTTGAGAAAACCAATTCTGTTTGCCCAGCACCCAATCAGATGCCAGGTTTGCCTCTGTTGTTTGCAAGTGAAAGAAGAATAAAACAAAAAGCTTACAGGTTATGTGCTCTCTCAGGAGGGATGTTGGTGGAACAAGGGACACTGGAGGGGACAAATGGCTGAAGAGAAACACCTCTTCAAAAGTAGCCCCTGGGGTCTGAGAGCTGTGCTGCTCAAACTGTCCTTGCTTTCCTGTTGCAATGAGAGCCTCGTGCAGCCCCAGTCCGGCACACTGCCAGAGCATCCTGCCCTGCCTGGAAACTTTCCACTGCTACTGGGCTAATAAACTGCACTGCTGGATGAGTGTCTGGCCAGTCCCTAACCATATCCTTACATCAGGATTTGGCATGGGAAAGGAGGTTCCTGTATCTGCAGGAGCCGTGTGGGGCTCAGGGAGTGTGGGTGGGCAGCCCAGGGTGCCTGGGATGGGGCAAGGAGCAAGCGTAGTGTGCATGGCCACAGCACCTTGTGTTTCCTGATGTGCAGAATGGGGAGTGATGCCTTTTACTTATTGCATTACTTACCCCCCAATAGAGTGCACCATCCATCTCAAGCTCTGGTTTCTGCACTAACCCTTCCTCCTCTGTTATGGTCCCTTGTGACCAGACCAAATGGTGGGTTGGTGCTTGGTTTCTTTCTGGGTCTCCTTCATCTGCCCTTGTGCACCAGCCCTGGCATTTCACAATTCCCCCAGCTCTGCACGTGGTGTGACAGTCCCAGCCTTGACTTTCTGGGCACCCTCAGTGCTTGTATCCTCAGCCACTCGCTGCAGTGTGGAAATTGGGTGTGGTGGCCGTGCCGATGGGTTTTTTGGCAGCATCTCCTGCCTTCCCTTGGCTCAAAGTGTGCCCGGAGCGTAGCACTGTCTGGACAGGGATTTCATTACCCGCCATTCAGCCTGCCAGCACAACCTTGTCATTGCAATTTGTCACACATGTTTGGTATGTGTTTAGTATCTCGTTGAGGGCCCGTTTGCCAGGCGGTTCATCCAATCGCTCCTTGTCTGCCGTGAGGAGCAGCCACACCTCGCTGGGCCAACAGCGGCCACGCCACGGGGCTGTGCTGTGGCCTTCTGAGGCAGAGAGGTGTGAACCAGCAGCATGGCATTCCCTACCATCAGTCTCCTTTTTTTTCCCCACTATATGGGAGTTATTTGTGTAAACTATTTTTGTTAAAACACTAATTGTAAAGGATTTTTTTTGTTGTCTGGGGAGGGAAACCTTCTGCAGAGGCACCAGCTCCCCACTCCTCCCCTCCTTTTCTTTGCAGTTATTTGTTGTATTTATTTACTGCAAAATTTTCTGTATTGCCTGACATTTTTTGGTTATCAAAATATTTTGATTATGTGCAGAGGAGGGGGCGGGTTGATAGTGCAGCCGACATCTCGATAGAAAACTGCCTGTAAAACATTCTAACTAAATTCAGGGCGAGGAGGAGTGAGACACTCCAGCTTGTCCCAGGCAAGCCCTTGGCATTGCTGCTGTGACCTGGCCTGTGCAGAGCCCAGGGTCAGCTTGGACCCATTTTCTCATGTATTTTCCACTCTTTTGTGAGCTCTCCCTATAAATGCATCAACAAGCAAGCACGGAAAGGAGGGGAGGGGAGAAGATGATGCTGCAGGACAACATCCCAAAATCACTGTAGAGGTTTTCTGGTGCAGTGTGAAAGGAGACAGAGGCCGGACAGTAGAGTTCAAAGGGGTGGGAGGAGAGTTACATATCAAGGTCACTCAAAAAAGAGCTGGAGCTCTTTCCACTTTGTTCTCTCTCACTGTGAGGAGCAGAAGCATGGCTGTCTACAGGATAACCACCAGCACGTTGGCTGTGGTGAGATCTGCTGGCATCATCCTTGAGCAAATGCCACCGGCAGGAGCTGTGCTGACCTGTGAGTGAAGAGCTGCTCACATCCTGAAAAGCAATGCTGCTCTCACGAATTTGAAATAGCACTGAGAAATTACATCTTACAGCAGCTCTCCAGCTTCTGGGTGCAAGAGTGTTAACAATTTTGGAAATCAATGTTTATTGAAATGATTACTTTGTCTGCTCCTGCGATTTTTCTGTACCTCAATAAGCTCCTCTGACTTCCCTAAAGCCAAGCAGCTTGAAAACTTTTCTCTGACTTGCGTTACCAAACTTGCAATTTGTCATTGATACAGTACTGTGTCAGAAGTGCAGTACTGTGGGCATGTACATATAAATATTGTGCTCTTCTGGAAAAGCAGAATGTCATGATAGGATAATGTGTTATTTAATACAGAGCCACAGATTAGACAGGGACATTTGCAATACAAACCAGTCCCAACATCAGACAGTTGCAAAAGTCCTTGTTATGCTGATACAGTAGGAAAACTGATATTTCTAGCTGAATATTTTTTATGTATTGTGCTCCATGACCATCCCATAGACCTCTGCCATATGACACACAATCTTAAATTGTACCATCCAAAAGTCATTTGGTATAATTCGAGGCAATAGCCCCAGGAGGAATCCCTTAGACATGAAAGGAACCTGTGAATTGGTAAGTTAGTTGGCCAGTCCCAAGCACTCTGCTGGTGTATCCCTTGTTTTCCACCCTGGGAAGGAGTGGAAAGGCTTTGGAAAGGCACTGTGGCTCTCCAGACCACGACCACTTGCCTTGATGACTCTTTGACCCCCACCTGGGAAAAGTTTATCTCAAGGGTCTTTCGGGGGACCCAGATCCCGTCAAGCTCTTCATTGCTTTTGAAAATCCTTATCCTGGTTTTTGTTGGAAATACCCTTTCTCCTGAGAAGAAATGTTGCTTTCTAATAATGCAGCTTGAGTAGGAATAGCAGCTCTGTGCCAAGGCACCAGATCCCAGCTGCTTTCACTGTGTTCCAGGGAAAAGAGGAAATCATGGCATAGAGTGCACAGGTCAGCCATGGGCCAGTTATCCTCTTAGCAGAGTTTCAACAGGAAGACAAGCATTGCTCCTGGGAATAGACATTCATTATGTTTCTACATGGCCAGGGTTCAATATACCTTTACACAAACTTTTTACCCTAAATAACTCAAGCTTTTTTAATTACCCGATTACCTTGAGTTGCACCTGCTGTACAGGGTGTTTTCCACTCTGAGGAGGAAGATGAAGAAATGTTGGTCATGCCATCAATACTGGCAGAGTGCAGGGGAAGGCAATTTATTTGCATCTTCCTTCTACTAAGAGCTTTCTATTTCATGGTGCCTCCAGCTAGCAGGGAGGCTTCAGGGGAGAATCTGGAATTCAAAGACATGCAGGACCTGACTTTCTGTGCAAAACTGCAGGCTTGCACCAGGAATTAGTTCAGCATTGCACAGTGCAGAAACAATGCCAAAACAGGCCCCAGACTGTATTTCTTGTCTTGCCCTGGGTACAAAGAGATGTTGCACAAGCGAGAGGCCAAAACCTGCATGCAGACTGACTGCACCACACACGGCTTAGCAAATTCACTTAAAATAGTGTCATTTGGGACAGAAGCCCAGACACTTACCTGCCACATCTGGACCAGTTCCAGTGAAATCTAATAACAGCTTTATGCTTTCCACTGAAAATGCAAACTTCGGCACTATTTGTAGACAAAGAAGTCGTATTTATATATATAATATAAATTATATTATGTATCCAGTGGTGTGTGTTTAACATCACCACTGGACATTGCCACTAGAAAGCTGCAGAAATTCCTGGGCTTGCCATGCCTTGGTGTGTCTGTACCTGTGACCTGCCCTGGCTTGTGCAACTCTGCAGGCACCCGAAGCACTGTGTGCTGGGGAAGGATGCAGCACAGCCCAGGGCAATGAAGGTAAAGTCCTGCAATCAAGCAAGGGGCAGGATGCCTTGGAACTCCCAGACACCACAGAAATCCCCTGCAGGGATGGCTGTACTTACTGGGAGAGGTGAGAGAGGAGAAAACATGTGAGAAAGGGAAGCAGCAGTGAAACCAGTCTAGCCCAAAAGGCAGAATGCCAAAATGAGACCACCCAGAATATGTTTAATTAGTACTTTTCCTAAATTAGTGCTTCTCTCAGCTTATCTTTTATTCATTTTTTGCCTTCATGAACTGTCAAGTCTAGTGGGTGTGATAACAAGTAGCTTTTGTGCGGAATAGGAGAAGGGTGTGCAGGCAGCGAGGAGGCAGTACCTTCAGACTGCCGTCAGGATGGGCTGCAAGATTTGGCCCCATGCCAGTCTCAAAGCCTGTCCTGCTGGGCATGGGTCTGTTTTTGAGTGGTGCTGGTGGGGGGAACCCAATCAGGTGTGATGGGACAGAGCAGAGATGCCTGCAGAAATGCACATGTACATCTGAGTGCTGTGCACAGCAGAATCCTCTCCCAGCCTGGGAGCTGCACATCTTAAGAAGTGTGTACAGTTATGTTTGCCCAACATTATTTATTTCAGTGGATGATGAAAATTGCAGGAAATAATTAGTGTCTTTTAATGGGGGTGGCACAGAAAGTTTCTTCTGGATTGGTTCCTGTTGCTGTGCCCCGACTGCTGCCTGGGAGAGCAGTGGGAGACCCACGGCTGCAGGCAGCAGCTTCCAGGGTTAGCTCAGCCAGTCTCAGTCCTTCCCAGCAAGTCCCTCACCTGGACAGACAAATGCATGGTCCTGAGTGCCCCAGCTTTATGGAAGCACACTGAAGAGGCAGGTTCTCTGTGGGAACCCACAGAGAAGCAGAACTGTGTAACCCACGGGGAGAAGCCAAGGTGACCTACCTTTTGTTTTCCAGTCTGATATGTGATTGGGGAGAGTCGGTAATGAGACAGGCTATTGGAGCTGCTGCCTTTTAGTTTAGTCTTTTGCACTGACTACATCTAATAAAGTATTCTAATAAAAAAATAATGATTTCTGAATCCTGCTTCTGGGAACAAAATCTACATTTCTGTACTCTTTACAGGAATGAAATTCCATTTTGTTTGCAAGACAGAGAAATTTCAGCCTCTCGGGGAAAATACCTAACTGTAAAGAGACAGAAGAATAAGCCCAATTAGTTTCATGATGTCAGTAAATGATACCATGAACTGGGAAATCCATGAGTTTCACTGAAACCAGTCACGGTTTCCACCTCCCTCTCCCTCTTGAAACACTTGGTTCAGGCTTGGGGCTGGAGGAGTGCAGAGGTAGCTAAATGTTTCCACATCTGGTTTGGGGAAGATTTGGAAAAATAATTTTGCTGCAGAATTAACAACAGTAATAGAGTTTACTTGTGTCTCTCAGTATATGGCAATATATTGTAGAGTTTCTCCTTGAGCTCATTTCTGTAGGGCTGCCTTGCTTGGTGTTACTGACTCACCTATTCCTAGGAGAGGAAAGTTTGCTGTCTCCCAGAGAGATAACAGAGCTATTCTCAACCACAGAAAAACTTTTGCTGTTTTATTTTAGCAGCATCTGGTTGGGAAGGTTTCACCATCTGAGCCCTGGCTCTTCTAGGCTTTCACTTACTTTGACTTTGTGGTTTCATGCACTGAAAGGATATCAGCTGTCAATGATACCAAGGAAAGTTAACATGGAAGACAGCTAAATGTCTTTAACTGTTTCTTTCCAACCACAAAAATGCTCCCAGAAAGCAGAGGGATCAGTTTGAAAGATGAGGGATTTCTCTATAAAAAATATTTTGCCTAAAGAGCTGTGCAAAGTGAAAGGGTTGATGATGATGCTTCACCTGGAGAAAGCCCATGGTGTGGGTCACTGGCTATGCCTGTCCAGCCCTCTTTGGCTCTGCAGCAGTCTGTCAGATGTGGAGTTGCACCTCCTCGCAGGCAAGGACTAACCTGCAAAATGCAGAAGCAGCTGGTTCCTTTCAACAGCACTGCTCAGGGTCATGGGGAGGTGCCTGCACTGGTGGGTGGCTGTCCCCTGCCAGTGCTGCCAAGGCAGAGCAGGACACCTAAGAGAGGCTTGGGTGTGGGGTGGTGGTTAGATGGGAATAGCCCTGTGACATGCAGAAACCAACTGTGAGCTCTGCACGAGGAGAAATTTCTGTGGGGCTTCACCTTGCACTTGCAGCTGGTGTTGGCAGCTTCCCCCAAAAAGGCTTCAACAGAGTGTCCTGTGGCAAGACGGGTACGTTGGGGCTGGGAAAAAGCAGCAGCTCATGGTTCTGTTCACCCCTGGTGACCAGCTGCATCAGTGCAAGGCATTGATGCCTCCTGAAACTTCTGGACAGGTTTTGTTTTCTCCAGCAGTCGCAGTTTACAAACTGGAGCCAGCACTCACCTCCTCTCTGCCGCCTCTGCGGTCCCCCTGGGAGGGCCGTGGGCAGAGAGCCACTGCGCTCAGGAAGAGCCTTTGTTGCAGGGCTCAGCCATTGAATTCAGTGACTTTAAGAGAACCCCACACTTACTTTAAAGATTTCTTGTTTCCTCTAGAAAGCAGCTCTGAAACTCCGAGACTGCCCTGACCCAAACACTGTTGGGAGCTGCTGGGCTGCTTGTTGCTCCCAGGAAAGGCTGGACTTGGACCCTGTGTGGGTCTAATCAGATTTTGGGGTGGTAGAGGCAGAGCCTGGAGTGAAGCATATGCCCAGCACAGCCTCCAGTCAGTGATGCACAGTGGGTCACTGTGGCTCCTGGGATGCACTGGCAATGCTGAAGAGGAGAAGGCTATATGAGAAGGATAACAGCATTCTTTTTCTTGTTCAATTTATATCCCCTTTCCTCCTCCCCTGCCTTGGAGCTCCCCATTGTCTTGGACTACTCCTGGGGCACAGCAAGAGTTTTAGCTTGCTTAGGGCAGGTATTTCACTGCCTTTGAAAAGCAGTATCTCCCAATTGAGTCCCAGGAACATCAGGGGCACAATGGATACGTGGCAGGGAGTGAGGCAGCTGGGCATCGCTGCATGGACAGGGATGTGGACACAGGGCTTTGATCTGGGAGGGCTGACTGTGCAGCAGCCTCCCGTACTGGGTCACCCTCCAAGATGTCTGGCTGAGACAAGGCAGCCTGAGCCATAACTGGGCTTTTATAGGGCCTTAGAGAAGGTGTCTTGGCAGCTGCCATTTGCGCCGTGCAGAGAGCAGCTCCCCCACCTCCTTCCCAAGTTGGCAATAACCGCTAGAAAGCAGCCTTGAAACAACAACCAGCTTTCTAATAAACCTGGCAAGTATTGCCGAGACAAAAACACAGGAGAATCTCATGCAGGGCTGGAGCACAGCCTGCAAACCAGACCTTGCACAGCCATGCCCTGGCCCTATTTGGTGTGTCCTTGTCCCCTTCAGCAGGCCGGTGAGTGGCAGCCACTGGGCTGAGCTGCAGCCTTTGCTCTGTGTCAGCATTCTCTCTGTGCCCTGCTGGTGGCACGTTGGTGGCAGGCTGTACCTGTGCAATGTACGTGCAAGGCAGGTCACCTCTGCCCAGGAGGGCGTGTTGCACAGGTGACACCAACAGTGCAAGCCGTGGAGGTCCTGATGCAAAAAGCCACCAGTGTGTGTGTGTGTACAAAACTGGGCTGACAAATCCACAGTGCCCTGCCCCTGTGTAACTTAATTTAATACCGTGATCCCTGCAGTTCCAGTCCAGTCTGTATCATCTTCATCATATCCATGTCTTGTAGTATCAATTCCCAGAACATGTTTTAAAATTTTGGTTTTGGGCAAGGGTTTTTTTGCTGCTTCCCAGGACGTATGGACCCTGTCTGGATCCTGGCATGCCCTGCTTGGTGCAGTTCCAGGAGCACCCTCTGTCCGGCTGGCACCGGGGCCTCTCCTCCACCGCAGGCTGGCTCGGAGACACGCCTTAGGGCGCTGCTGGTCCTGGGGAGCGCGGGGTGGAACCCAAGGGCTCGCAGTGCCGAGCACTGCGGGAGTGGCGAGGGAGCGATGCGGGAGCGGTGCGGGAGTGATGTGGGAGCGATGAGGAAGAGGTGCGGGAGCGGTGCGGGAGCGGAGCCGGACTGAGGACCACCAGAGGGAGCACAAGAGTGCAAAAATCCCACCGGGAAGCTGGGGGGACGAGGGCTCCGGCTGCACTGGTGTGCACTGGTATGTGCCGGTGTGCACTGGTGTGCTCTGGTCCAGCGAGGGCCCCACGGCTGCTCTGCCTTGAGGGAGAGACCCCAAAGCCCCATACCGGAGCCACGGGGCTCCTCGGAGGGACCGATGGGGAAGGGTCCGAGTGCCGCAGGCAGCCTCCCTCGCTCCGGCTCTCCACCAGCAGCCCCCGAGCCACGTTATCCGATGGGATCCCGGGATCCCGTGTGGGCATCTGCATCCCTCTGTGCGGCTTGGCGCGGCCGCAGCTCTGCGGGGACGCTGTGGGCTCCTGAGGTCGCGTTCAGTTCAGATATCTCTATCCCCCGAAACTGAGTCCTTCTCTTCATGCTGCTGGAATGGGCAAACCCCTGTCCAAGGCCGGGGGACACAGCAGCAAGTGCATGCTGCACCCCAAAGTGCCAGGCTGCCTGTCAGGCCCTTCAAAAAGAGCTTTAAGCACCTCCAAGCTCAACTTGCTTTTGGAGTTCGCTGTGAAAAATGCATCATGACAAAGCCTGGGGGTTATTTTTGACAGAAAACTGTATTTAAAAGAAAACATACCAGCCACAGGGCCCTGTGATATCCCTTCTGAGGCTTGGGATGCTTTGGTTGCTGCAAGGTCTTCTTTCCCCAGAGGCAAAGACACCATGAGACACGGCTTAACACCAGGTTATTCACATGGGGGGTGGCTGCTCACACATTTAGTGTCCAGAACCTGGCTGTCCTCATGGAATAAATCTCCAGCAGCATGTGCAATGCGATGCCTGGGCTGGGACTTCCTTCAGCATACTGTGAAGGGCAGTGGCAGCCAGGCAGGTCCCTGCACTGAACAGGCTCTACCCAGACCAGGGGCTCACAGCATAAAAAGGCAAATAATTCCTGTCACGTCATTGCTGGTGCTGTGGTACTGAGGGCTGGTTTTGCCTGCTTGTTCAATAAGAGGTGAATTCCACCCAGGAGGAATTCACTCCTTGCCTGTGCTAATATTAAAAACGTGCTGGATGGTTTAATTTTAAGCCCAGTTATCTTTCTTGCCACAGAGTTTAACACAATTGCATGGCAGGATGTCTGCAGGGTCAGATGGGAATAACAGAGGTGTTAGTCACTCCAGAAGAGGAATTAAATCGCAGCAGGCAGTTTGCACAGTTACTTCTGGTGCTGTCATGGGGAGAACCCCTAGATCTTGTCTAGCAAAGCTTCAACATTTATTTGGGGAAGTATAGCCAGCATTTTTTTTCATTTTTGGCTGCCTTTCATAGCAGAGCAGTGGGTCCGTGTGGCAGCTGCCGTGGGGACTGTCCCGCTGGTGTCCAGGCGCCGAGGGAGGGTCATTGTCCCATTGTGTAGAGGGGAAATGCGAGCACAAGGATGCAGAGCTCTGCTTGGAGGCTCCGAGCTGGAGTCTCTGGAGGCCTGAGTTTAACTACAAAACCATGTCTCACAGTCCCCCATGTGCCAAGCAAATAATTTCAGAGCATCCCTCATCCTGCTCATGACCCTCTGTCAGCAGCTTCCCTGTACTTGCTGCAGGGTGTCTCTCTGGAAGCCCTGCCACTCTCTCCAGCTTAGGCAGCAGCATGGATGAACCTCTGTTACAAAAGCTTGAGCCCCAGCCAGATTTCCCAGAGACCAATCAAGATCCAGCAGCGCAGAGCCAGTTCTGGCTTGCCCCAGCACTGATGCCCAGCTCCAGATCCCAGGGGCTGGTCCCTGGGCTGTGGGTGCAGGTGAAACCATGCATGAGTAGGACTGACCTAAGGAGCCAAGGACCTTCTTGGCTGAAGCTGCAGAGCAAAGCACACATCTGCCTGAAGCCACCACAGAGGAAAGGGTCCAGGCTAATGCCCGTGGGAAGGAATGGCAGTTTTGGAAAAGTGTGAGTCATACTTGAGTCTGACACTCATGGTGGAAGGGCTGAGCTGTGCAGGCTGTGCTGGCTTCCCCAGCAGCCAGTGGGGCTCTGGTGGGTGCATCCTTGTGGAGCCTGGCCCTGCCACCCCGGGGCATCCCCAGACACACAAGAGCAATTGTGGCTTTCTCACTGTTGGGCAATGAACAAGGCCCAAATATTGTTGTGGATTTCAATAGAAAATGCTTTCAGATTGAAATGACCTTGATTACAGCTGGTTGTATAATTTGTTGTGAATAAGGTTCTCTGCAAAGTTTGGCATTTTTGTTTTCATTGCATAATAATTAGTGAGTATGTTTTTTCCAGTATATATCCTGTGCTGATCTTGATATGAGCCTGAAATGCCAGCAGTGCAATGATAAGAGGCAGAAACCATGCCAGCATCCCTGCCCAGCATCCATCCAGCCTGGGCATTGCTTGCTTTCTATAGGCAAGGAACATCAAGCAACCATGAACTGCTTCCCCCTCAGAAACATACACCATACAACTCACTGATGCTCATTTGTCCATTTTTAATTTGATTAAGGGCTCCACAAGTCCCCCTTGGGGGGCAGATGCAAATGGGGAGATGTGTTTGTCAGGCCTGTGCATGCTGTGAACAAAAACTTTCTGTAAATAGGTATTCCTGTGTAAACCAATTTATTCCCAATTTATTCCCCAGTTTCTTCCATGTTCTTTTCCATCGTTATGGAATTATGGTTTTAATAATGAAAATAAGGATGGGCAGTCCCTGGTATATACACTGACAATCTACAGAGGCAGAACTTCCTGCCTTCCATGCAATTTCTGGCAGAAATGTGTCAACAGAATTATTTAACAAAATAATAATAAATATCAGTGGTTATTCATAGAAATGGAATTTAGATTCAATGCATATTTTTCCATGTGATATGGATCTAAGGACACACATGGAATTGCATTGATTAAAATACAGATGCAACATTTAAAGTGGAGAAGAACCTATATGTGCACTGGTATGTCTTATTCTAAGCTTGACTATGTCCAATTTAAACTGTTTGGGAGGGGGGTTTTAAGTAAGCCACAAGAAAAATTTGCTTTAAACCACCACAATCATAGGGAGGAAGTTGCATCACTGCCTCTAAGCCGATGCAAATCTGCGTGCAGACAAACCCTGTGTGACTTGTCCTCGTGGGGGATCACATTCCAAACTCACAGCTCGCTGTACCTTGAGTGCTGGCTGTGAACAGGTCAGCACCAAGAGCTAGGGCAGAAGCTTGAAAAAATGTGAGAGCATTAGATTTGTCTGTGATGATCAATGAATTCAGAACAAAAGCATTGCACTAAGTCATCAGCTGCAGGGAGCTAATCACCTGGTATTTGATGTCGGTCACTGTATGTGTTCAGGATTTGTGAAGCACCAAGAGGGCTCTGGGAGCTGCTGCTGCTCCGAACCCAGCCATGCAAAGGATGGCTCCAAGTATCCACAGGAACTGGGTGGGAAAGATGTTGCTGGAGCATCTCCAGTCGGGCATCTCCAAGGGGCTCTGTGGGAAGGTGAGCTTGTGCCTTCCCAGCACAGACATGCAAACACCAAGCTGGATTTGCAGTAGCAGAGCCATAGAAGTAGGGCTTGCCCCATGCAGAACTGGGAGATGAGACTGCTCAGGCTTCTGCAGCCAGGACCCAGGGGAGTCCAGCAAGCTCAGCTGTAAATGTTACTGTATGTTTATAAACAAGAGCAGGCTGGAGGGATGACATGGCTCTGTTTACCCCTGTGGCATGTAAAAGTAAACACCCTAGATGAGTTGATCATTAACTTGCCTGCCCTGATTTTGTGCCTTCTTATGTGAATAGGAACATTCCTCCTTCACTCCTTTGCTCCACTGTTTTTGTTTGCTCTATCTCCACAGGGCTGATTTAATAGCCCTCCTTGAACTCAGAGAAGGCTATCATTTGCTTGCAGATCAAAACAATGCTGACTGCCTTACATCTGAAAAACACCCAATTTCTGCTTTATGACTGAGATAAAAATCCTCCTCTCAGTTTCAGAAAACAGGCAGAGAAACTTTGTGTGGTTCAGGACAGTCCCACAAAATCCAAGACTTTATTGAAAGCTTGGGAACAAGCCAATTTGATGCATTAATCTCAAGAAATAAATCACATAAATAAGAGATAAGCACATGTTTCCCCCCAAGCAAATAGAGGCCACTTGGCTGTGAAAGGCACGTCCTTCTCAAATAATGAGTGGGAGACTCTAATTCCAGGCTTGCAGTCAGTGTTTCTGTAGGGGCTTGCAGGCTGTGAGCAGAGGAGTAGCTGAGCATTATCAGGCATCTATTGAGAGGGTGTACGTCTGACACAGCTCGCAGAGCCAGCAGAAAAGTCAGCACAGACTATTTTCCCACCCACACACTTTCACAAGGAGTCAACGGCGCCACTACTGCACAGGTCTCGTAAAGGGTCAAGGATTTATTTTTCTTGAGTGAGCAACAAACTTCTTTTTCCACCAGCAATAATATTTTGTGACAGCAAGGCACCATCCCTAGGAAACAGTAGTCTCTGACCCAGCAAATGCTGAAACTGCAGGCACACCACTGGGTGAAGGCCAAACATCCAGTGTTGAGCAGAAACCCCTCCTTTGCACTGGGTGATATTTCCAAGACAGATGCTGGGAAGGTAAAAAACACCTGAACTGCTGCTTGGGAAATCTGAATCCACCTCTTTCAGGTTTTGTTGCATGAATCTTGGTAATCAGGGCTTTGCAGAAATCTCCAGGGCTGCTGGTTGGGATGTCAGGATGAACAGACTGATGGGGCTGGTCCAACACCAGGCACTGGCAGGACAGGAGGGAAATTAAGAAAACAGTCTGTGTTACTCTGCATCCACCTTGATCTTTATTTTCCTTTTGGACTGTGAACAGCCAGGGAATTCTGTACGGAAAAGCCACATGGATGAGGTCTGGTTCAGGTTCAGTTGTAAGCCCAAGTGCCGTAACTTTATGTAAGCAACTACAGCAGCAAACTGGTTATTCTGGAGTTTGGGTTTTGTGCCTCTGGAATGTGCTTCATGAACACTCAAACCAGCCAAGTGAAATCAGTGTAAGTTGTAGATGCTCCTGAACAAGTATCCGCATCCTTGGTAGCCTGACTGATAAAGTGCCCTGAGATGAGCTCCTCTCATCAGCTCTTTCCTAAACTTGTCTTTCCTTTATTTTCTTCCCCTAGCAGCATCTGCAGAGCTGGGCAGCACTGCAGCTCACTGTGGCCACCCATCTCCAGTTCCCTCCTCAGCAGTCCCATCTCTGCAGTGTCCCTGAGGTGGCCCAGGCTGTGTTCCTTGGCCCCAGCATTTTGCCTCTCCATCCCCAGAGGCCTCTTGTTTATTCTGGACTGTACTGGCAGCTGGGTTGATTCTGGCAAAGCTACCAAACCACATTTCATGAAGATTGATCACAGAAGCCATTGTTGTCCTGTGGAAAGCTATTTATTTGTTGGTTAATCCCCAGGGAGTCTCTGGAGGGAGAGGGGGAAAGTGGACAATTATGGGAGTGAAGTGTTCCTGCTCAGCACAGGCTTTCTCAGGGATGCAAAACCCCAGCTAACCACAGCGTGCTTCACCCAGACAAGGGGTTTTTTTTAGTGTAACATTTCAGCTGGATTGCTGTTCCCTCCACACAGAGCCCAAATGTTCTCTCAGGCACTGACCATTGTGAGTGGCCTGAGATGGGAGGGTGACTTTTCCCTGCAATCAGAGCAGGTGACAGATCCAACAACCTTACCTGCAAAGGTTTGGACTGGTAACTCAAGGCACAGGATAGGCATCTTGTGCCCTTCTTTCTCTGTTCAGGCTCTGTTAAGCTCCCAGTGCTGAGTGCAGCTCCCAAGCCACAAGTCCCTTGTGCTGGACCTGCAGGACCGGCCAGGTGTGGGGAGCAGGCAGGGATGTGCAGGGATGCCTGAGGCCTCTGAATGACAAGGAGGTTGGCTGCTCTCAGATGCATCTGTCTGTGCTGTCAGCTCGTGTAACACCTGCCTTGTGGCAGCTGAGCCGTTGCAAAGGGTATATAGGAAAAAACAAGGTCTAAAAAACAGCACACCATTGATCTGCATCAGCTCTTTTCAAGCTCTTCCCCCACCTGCAGGCAGGGAAGTGCAGGAAAATGCTTTGACTTCCTGCTCAGCAGAGCAGCCCCGAGTCCAAACCAGCTCTGTGTTCACCTCCCAGCCAGCCCAGTCTGTCTTGCCCTCCTCAGGGGCTTTCCCCATCAGCTGGAGCCGTCTCCTTGGGACAAAGTCACTCCTGCTCATGGGGCCTCTGTGTGCAAGGACAGGAATTATTGGATTGCTGACCCTGAGGCACAATCATGTCCTCTAGGAGAAACAGAAGAAGACACAAATACTTTGTTTTAATGATTGCCACTGGAGACAGAGGTAATCACCCTAGGAAACAGAGTCTCCTCTGAGGGAAGATAAGGGTTTCTAAGCTGAGCTGGGTTGTTTTCTCTTGCTGGGCGCTCACCAAGATATTTGGAAAGTCCTTTGTGCTAGTGAGCTCTGCTCTGTGTGTGTGCCTGGCTGGGCACAGAGCAGCTGTTCCTGCACCTGGACCTGGAATGTTTTAAATAGAAGACTGAAGAGTAGCAAATAATGAACACCACACTCCAATCTGAGCTTTTGGGGTGAATAATCATTGGTGTTGAAATATATGAGACTCTGTGAGTGAGGGCTCTCAATACTTTCACCAGGACCCAGAGGATGTCCCAGTACAAGCAAAGAACAACCACAGAAGTGCAGAGTGGGGAAGGAGAGTGCTGGCTTTGCTCTGACATTGAGCAAGGGGACAGAGACTTGCCAGGTCTCTCAGGAATGCTAAGGCCACTGTGTGTCTGGGCCACATAAAGGGCATTCAGTACCCAGATCCGCTCCTTGATTCCTGGTTCCCTCTCCCTGTGCCTGCCCCTTCTGCAGCTGGTGGGCTGTAAACCTGAGGAGCTCTGGCTACACAAAACTGCCCAGTCTGTGCCCAAGTGCTTTGCCTAAGACTTGACCAGAGTTTTTTCCATTAAGAAATTGCTCTGGAAGCCCTTGGACGTGGCAAGATGGTTCATGTTACCTTCAATAACCTTTGGAAAGTGTCTATAGCCAGCCAAGTCTCAAACTGCCAGCTCCAACCAGGGAACTGGGTTACCAAAACAGAGTCAGATGGCCGGGGTTTAACTTGAGCTCTTGTTCATTACCTCTGTCACGACACTGCTGCCTTTGCTGAAACCAGGGGGTTGGGCTCCCTTTCATCCCTGGCTCAGTGGCATCCTGTGCCCTGTATGGGCTCTGTGGGCAGTGTTCACACCTTCCCTGCCTGGACCAGTCTCTTTATACACAGCCATACTGGGAGTAGTGGAACAGGTCTGAGAGAGGAGGGGAGCACAGGGCTCTGATCTGCAGGGTAAGAGCACTGTCTGAGAGCCACATCCCACAGAGATGGGGAAAGACATGGGCCAAGCAGGGAGGGGTGCAGGGAGGTGATGGAGCTGCTGGGGATGAAGAAAAATCAGTCCAGTGCCCAGCACAAATGTAATTATCACAGTAGCAAACCTGCCATTCCCCAGACCCTTTGCATCAGCACTGACTACAGACTTATTGAAGGATTTTGCTGCCGGATTGCAAAGGGTCCACCCCACTCCTCAGGATGCACTGGCATCCAGACTGTTGTCTAAGTCTAGAACGGGCAGCTAAAGGGTCCTGGGCCTCATACAGCACCCACTGTACCCAGTCCCACATGGGATAACTGCATTGGCCATCCTGCTGTCCTGCAGTCTGGGGAATTGCAGCCTCTGGAGATGCCCACCCCTCATCATGGCTTGCTGAGTTTTCCCACATTCCTCATCCCATGTCTCGGTTTATGCCTAGGAAGAAGTCTGCATAGGAGGAGATGTGTCACTTATTCTTCAAGCATCATTGCTAGTTCAGGCCTATGTCCCCTCAGTCACACCTGGAGTCAGTCAAAGCTGATGTCTAATCCAAATAACTGCTCAATAAAAATGAGAGGGATGTATCAGTAACAACATGAGAGATTCATTCCATGCATGGGTGGAGAGAAAATAAATGTCAGGCAATGCTGAGTTCCATCAGCAATTTAAATGGCTCTCTGGATGTGAGAGAAAATGTCCCCTTATAGGGGAGCACTGCACTGCACTTGCAAGGCTTCCTTCTCTTCCAAGCAAAATTGTCTCGAGTCAGGAGTCACCAGCACTTGTTTTTTATATAGTCTGGTTATTTTAAATGCTAACAGTGTTTGTTTGTTCAGCCACAAGCTTTACACAGTCCCCTCCTCCAAATCCACCTGAAGGAGAGCAGTTGACTGCTGGCACAGGTGCTGCTGTGGTGGCACGATGGGCTGACACATCTGCCCATGGATCTGGGGGCTGTCCCCACCCACCACCATGAGCAGCATAGGGGCAAATCCTTGGCCAGAGCCTCCTCAAGTGGTGGCAGCCCAATAGGAGCCTTGTGCCCCTGTTTAGGTGGTCCTGAGTGACACCTGGCCATGGGTGTCCCTTGCCAGTGTCAGAGCTGCTGGTTTGTGCGGGTTGCTGTTCCTCTGATGTGCCTGTGCTGGGTGAATCCAGCTTCGCCAGCAAAATTTTTGTTGAAACATCAGCTGTACTAAATTTTGTGAAGCATTTCTCATGCTGTCCAGATGCCACTGCTTCTAAAAATAGTCCATTCTAGTCTCTTTTCCCAGATTCTTGCCTTTTATCAGTAGCAGTTTTAATAGTCTTTGCAATATTTAAGGAGTCATTTGTCCATGTCACGCCAGCAACTACTGGGAACAAGAGTCCTTCCCAGTTTCCCATATTCCCATTCATGCCCTACACAAATAAATCTATGAAGAAGTTTTTGCACGGGAAAACACAAGTTTTTGGTACGTAGTAATCAAGAGCTGTGCAGCACTGGGTCAAATCCAGGCTTTCCCTGCAGAGGTTCTCAGCACACAGGAGCTGCTGTGGGTCTTTCCCTTGGCACTGGTACAGCACCTGGAGTGGGAACAGGATGTTCCTGAGGGTCCCCAGCATGGTGGGTTGTTGTGCAACGTGGCCAAGAGATGGAGAGCCATAGGATGGGTTGGAATAGGGTAGGACAAGATGTGATGGAATGAAATGGTATTTGTTCAGTTGGGCTGAGGCATACACTTGTGTCTCAGTTTCTCCATTTCTCAGTGGGTCTCACTGTGCTGTTTGAGAGCCTGGCAGCTTCGTGGCTGAGATTCTCTGCATCAGCAGTGCTGTTATGAGTGCCAAACACAGATACTATCGTGCCTGCTATTATTTTATTTCATGTAAAGTTTGTGCCATTTCTGAAGCATTTCTGCAAACACAGTTCTTAAGGACTTGTAATCATTTAAGTATCCAGTGATATATCCAGTTCTTGAATGTTGTGGCTTTTCCTGTGTTTATTTTTCCTCCTCCTGGACCTTTTGCTCAGCAGACAGGCTGGGGTTTTTTTCTTTTGGCTCTGCCTGCCTGAAAAGAACATCCCAGGAGGTGCAGCATTGGCAGAGCCAGTGCAGGACTATGTTGAAATCCCTGGGGCGGTTAATTGGGATGCTTGGGAGACCAGGTGGAGATGTGTGTGCTGGCAGCCCTGCTCATGCTGGCAGCAGAAACAAAAACTTGAATTTCCCCAGTACCAGCTCCATGGGACCCACAGCATCACCTCTGTCTGCTGGGGAAGGAGAGCAAGGTTAAAGACCCTCTCTAGCCCACGCTTGCCAGGGCTACTTTGTGCTTTGGTTCTCTGTGTGCCCAGCAGCCTGCCCAGCAGCCAGGGTGAAATGACCCCAAGAAAATGCAGGCAGTCAGCTTGGAAAATCCCAGGGAGTTTGATTTACTCATAGAAAATGTTTGCGTAACAATACAATGAGGGGAGCCCTAGTTTTGGTACAATGCCTCATTTCCCATGCCAAGATGTGCTGATACTCCCCAGCTCAGGCAAGCACCAACACAGCCATGCCAGGGTTGCATCTTGGCTGCCCACCCTTACCCTGCAGCCCCTGGCAAAAAGGTCCAGTGGGGGTGCCCAGACCCCAGCAGGGGCCAGTGCTGCTGCTTTCAGGGCTCCTCACTGGGCTCTAAGAACTTGTGGAGTAATTGGCATTCAAGGTATGCATTACCAAGCCAGCTTTTGGAGGGGAAGGCTGAACAGATCATTGTTCTTCAACAGGGAACTGGTGGGAAATAGTGGTAAATATTGCTTAGTAGATGGAGGGGCCTCCACTGGGGTCTGCTCTGTAGGAAACCCCGTGGCATCTGAAATGCTCCACCTGGCAGCACCATCCACACCTGGCTGAGCTGTTTGCTTGACTCAGATTAGGAGGTTTTGGTGTAGAAAAGAGCTTTGCAGTGTCACCCTGGCAGGCAATGTCCCACAGTGGCTGCTGGGTGAGCATCCCCCTCCAGGTCACCCCTGCCCCTCCACTGCAACCATTCTGGGACAAACCTCATTCCCAGAGATGATGAGGGAACTGGTGGGCTAATTGTAAAGCCAGTTACTAACGAGCACTTCTGGCTGCAACTGCGACATCAGGCCTGGCAGACACTGGCACAGCATCTCTGGGGCTGGCCAGCTCCTTCTGGCCTGGGGACGGTCCTGCTGCCCAGCAGCTGGAGTGTGGCTGTGTGACCTGGGGCTCACAGGTGACCTGGGGCTCACAGGCAGCCCTGGCACAGGTGACTCCAATCCTGGCAGAGTCTGCACAAATTATTCCTCGCCATCCCCACAGTGGTGCAGAGGAGCCAGGGGAACAGCTGTGCTGCTTTGGTTACTGCTGGCCTGAAATAGCTGCTCCCTGTCAGATGGTGGTGAGGGCTCTCTCTGCTCCTGTTGAACAGGGGCAGCCACCCCCACAGTCTCCAGGCACAGGCCAAATCAGCAGCTGCTGGGACCCTCCTCCACAGTGTCCCAGGAGAGTGATGGGCACCTTGAAGAATTAAAGGGCAGAGCAGGAGCAAAGGCTTTCCTGCAACACAAACAGCATCAGCCTGGCTGTCCCTCAGGTTGCATTCACATTTCAAAGTGAGATGTGCCCAGAGAGGCAGTCTGGGAAAGAAACAGCACTCCTCCTAAAGTGGCAGCATCACTTCAGCTTTGCAGCTGCATTGGGCTCGTACCCGAGACCCTCTGGCAGCGAATTTCTGCCCCTTTGGGTCCGACAGACACCACCGTGCACTCACGTGCTTGCCCAGGCATGGACCAGCAGCAGGATGTGCCGGCTGTGCCGCGGGCAGGGATGCTCCGTGCGTGCGGTGCCCAGGGAGGTTCAGCCAGGGCACGCAGCCCTGCTTGCCCGCCCGAGTCCCCTCTGCGGGAGCTGCTCCCGTACACTGCCCTTTATTCTGCCTCTTCCCAGCGGCTGCCGGGAGGCCGCGGAACAAACAAACGCGGGAACAATGCTTTCCAGGAACCGCGCGTTTCCTCCGAGCGCCCCGGGGTCAGGGCTGCGAGCGCCGCAGAAAACACCCTGTGCTGGCCCTGCAGCGAGCTGGGGCGAGGAGCATCCCGCACAGCCATCCTGACTGCGGCTTGGGTGGAAACACAGCCAAAAAAAAAGATATGTGACTTATCCCTCCATCCTCCAAATGAGTATTTGAATTCCCAGTGCGAGGACCTGAACACTTGTGCTTTGCCTGTTGGTGTTTCAGGGAAGGCTCAGGAAGCGCTGATGAAGCATTTGGACTTCAGGACTTACAGGCTGGAGGGGAACATGCATGGTGAGAGCCTTGTTCCCATGGCTCCTCCAAAAAAATCTATGCCAGGGTGCATTTGTGGAATGGGCTGCATATAAATTATACATAAATAAGCTTAACTTTAGTGAGCAGGTGGAACAGGGCAGGAAATTATGCAAAGAGAGTAGACAAAGAGCTGGGCTGCGATTGCTCTTTGTGTTGGGAGCCAGGCTCACTTTGTGCAGTCACAACGAGTTAGTGCAGGGCACAAAAGCTGCAGTTTTGGATTTGATTAAACTCTCTGACAGCATTCATATGTTAAATGATTATGTGCTACTATCTGCTGCTACAGTATGCATATCACAGAGAATCACTAATGAATCTGTTGAGGCCAGAAACCAGTGTCACGGGAGATGTAATTAATAAGCCAAACAGGAGGAGTGAAAAAAAGGAAATTTGTTGTGGTTTTTCATTTAATGACCAGGCACATCAAGTCAGGAAGAGATGAGTAACATGGACCAACACAGATGCATGTTCTGGCATTTGAAAGTCTAATCCAGATGCAAATAATTTAGGCAGGATCCTGTCTTCCACCTTCAAAACTTCAGACACACAAGAGCTGCGTGGCATCCCCTGCACCGGTCAATGCCTATGGAGTCAGCTCAGGGCTGTTCAAAGGCATTCCCAGCATAAGGATTATTTTGCCTTTATGCTTGCTGCCCATTCAGTCTTTTGTGAGCTGCCACGAGGAATCGAGTGACATTGAAACAGCAACGAGGATTAGAATTCCCCCCCCACCTCGACGCCACTCTCCCGGTGTCAGCTGCACAACGCCTTGCGGAGGAGCCGCGGGGAGGCAGAGGCAACACACACCTGGCATCACCTTCGCCGCAGGAGGGGAGCACAGGGACCCTGCATCCCACACGTGCTGCCTTCAACCCCTGCCTTCCCCCACAAGTGAAAAGATGTCTCTGAAACACGTGGCTTCCCAGCAAAGCTGCACGGATTTGCTTAATCAACATCCCCAACACACGGAAGAGGGACAAAAGCTGCTTTTGCCAGGTGAGAGGATGCTCAGGGATAGCTCCTGGATGGGTGTCTGCTCCACATGGGACTGTGCAGCTGTGGACATATGTTCTGGGTTACACCAAGACCACACAAACAGCTTGGTCCACAGAAAGGTGATGTCAAATAGAGATGCCACAGACATATAAAAAATGCTAGTGCAGCTGCCAAAGAAAATATCTGTATTGATTCCTTATGTCTCCTGCTCTTCAGGGGGAAAAAATGTGGTTATGGTGTCACCCCAAGCTGTCTTACAGAGGGTGGTGCTGACAAGCAAGGTGACAAGTTTCTCTGTTGTGACCCCGCCCAGGTGTAGACAGACCCTCTCCCAGGCATCAAGCTGTGCATCTTTCCTTCACTCTGGATCAAAATCACCACAGGAAATGTAGAATAAAAGAAGTTAGGCAGAGAATGGGTTGCAAAAACTGCCTATGTGCAAGTAGTTTAGCAAAAAATAAAATAACTAAAAGAGACAAAAGAAACTGGTCCTTGGTGGCCCTGCTGGGTCACCAGGCTGCTTTGGTCACCCAAAAGTCATCAGCAATAGCTGTGTTTTGTCTTCTGGGTCAGTGAGATGGGCAAGTGAAGATGTCCATCGTGGGTATTTCTGCTGGACACAGGAAGCTCCAGGACAGTAGGGCAGGTTCATGTTTGCTCTGTTTTCCTGTGGCCACCAGTGAGCCCAGCCAGTTGAAACAGCCCTGATGCTGACTGTGACAAGCCCATTCTCACTCCCTGTGTGCTGCTGTTTCCACCGAGTGTGGAAACAGCCCTAACCAGCTTTTTTTTTTCCTAAGAGCACCTGCCGAGGAGCAGCTCCTGGGCTTGTATGCAGGTTCCAGCCCTGGGCTGTCCCCATGTGACCCCTGCGTCACTCCCTCCATGCTGGCATCTGGCTCCACTGCGTGTCTCGCTTGGCTCCCGCGTGTGCCGGCTTGGTGCCGGGAATGGGATAAAACACAGTGCAGAGAAACTCAGCCAGCCAGAAAAGGCAATCCTGCCTGCAGCAGTAAGGAATTAATCAAGATCTGTGCTGATAAAGCAACTGGCAGCGCCACTAGGGAGGGGATGACCCTTGTTTTGGGGAGGTGATGACGGGCCGCAGGAGGTGAGCGGGAGGGCAATGGGCTCAGAGCCTTGGGCATCCCCTCCCTGCCATGGCCCTTCATACATTGCAATGGCCATAGAACATCTCTCAGGCTGAGTCCACACAGCACCCACCAGCTGCACCAGAGATATGAGATCATGTGAAACAACTATCTCTCTGCAGGCTTGGGATGTCCAAATCCCTGATGTGCAGGCAAAATGTGGGCTGTGGGAGCTGCAGAGGAATTGCCAAAGCTCCCAGGACCTTGGAGTGCAGCTGAGTGGCTGCCCTGGGAGCTCATCCCCACTGGAAATTAACTCACCAGTCTTGTTATGCTGATTGGCAGCTGCCAGGTAGAAGTTGCTTGCAGAGGGTTTCACCCAGGGCTGGCTTAGAAACATGTCTGTGTCCATATCTGAAGCAAGGTGTGCAGTGAGGGGTCCTGCAAAGGGACCCTGTCACCAGCCCTGCCCTGCAGCAGAGAATCACAGAATGTTTACTTTGGAAAAACCCTCTAAGGTCCAACCATAAACCCAGCACCTCTGTGTTCACTGGTAAACCACGTCCCTGAGTGTCACAACCACATACCTTCTGAATGTTCAGGACAACATTGCCCCCAAATATTTTCATTCCTGTTCTGCCATTGCCAACTGTCTTCTCTCAAAGCATTTCCCCCCTTCCTCCAAAAGAATAAAACAGAAATCAAAAGTGCATAAAGATTTTTATCTGGAGCCAGAGGGCTCAGGGAGCGTGGCCGCCCGCCTGGCGGCAGGGAGGGCTGGCTCCATGGGGAGGGCTGGCTCCATGGAGAGGGCTGGCTCCATGGAGAGGGCTGGCTCCATGGAGAGGGCTGGCTCCATGGAGAGAGCAGGCTCCGAGGGAGCCCCAGCTCCACAGGGGGCCCTGGGCGGCTGCCTGCCTCGGCACAGGGCTCGTGATGCACCAGATTGCAAAGAAAAGTTTTATTGCCCAGTCAGCTAGCCTGTATCAGTCAACTATTTGGCTGAAGGGGAAGAGTCCATTCAAAGCCAGTTTACAGCAGAGGCTTTATTTTTATTTTAAAAGCATCTGGAAATTAAAAATCCCCTTTGGCACTCGTCCACTTTGGAGAGAGAGCCAGGCCTGTCGTCTGGCCAAGCAGCCCTGCTCTTACTGAGCTGGGTGGATCCAGTGCTGGGACATTTTCCTAACTCAAGCAGAAGTGGGATGCTGGCTTCCTTCCAGCTGCTCCATGAACTTCCCATGCTGAGCATCAGTTTGGTCCTTACGCCATGTGTGTGACACAGCATGGATGTCACTCAGAGCCTTTCAGGATGTGCTGTGCCCAGCACTTTGCTCTTCCCCAGCCCAGGGACGTTTGTGAGATGGTGCTTTGGCTGGGGCAAGGAGCGACAGGACGGCTGGTGCATGTAGAGTTTGCCTCAGGTGAAGGGCAACAATGCAAAACATGGGTTGTTTACTTCCACTTTGGGATGGGCTGCAGGTCTGACAGGTGACACTACCCAGGACTGGCTGAACCTGGTGGCACAGCCTGCTGAGTTTATAGCAGAGCCCTGGGAAGTTCTCCGTGAGCAGTGTTTTGCCCCAGAATCCACAACATGTCATTGAACTTTTTCCTCAGCAGGCTGGTAAACCCCAGCTGGGTCATCCCTTGGGTAAAGGTGTGTTTTGGAGAAAAGGAAAAAAAGAGAAGTGAATACATTCTTGCATGTAGTTATAGTTGCATAGACCTGTTTTTCATCCCTCAGGAAAAGGCACTGGAAACTGAGCCAGCTCTGGCAGCTGCCACCTCTGGCTGCCCAGCCCAGTGTGCTCCTTCACTGTGGCTCTGCAGCAGGAAGGCAGGTTGCTCTGGAACAAGGCAGAGCACCAAGCAATGACATGGATTTATCTGCCCTGTGCTACAGTAGGAAAATTGAGAAGCCCTTCTCTAACAGCTTGAGATTGGCACTGTGGAGATTGAACCTGCTGAGTCCATCAGCTGCAACTCAGGACAGCATCTTTTGTCTAAAAGGTGGATGAGATGAATGAAGGTGTGTTCAGCTGGAGGAAGAGCTGAGGATCTCCAGATGCAGGTTTCGCCCACATCCTGCTTCCTGCCCTTTGGGGTTGGAACAGTGGAGTGTTACTTGCCTGATCTGGGCCTGGAGGGAATGAGGGTTATTGCTTGTGAGGGTTATTTCTGGCAGGAGAGGAAGAGAATACCCATCAGATCATGAGAGGGGGTCAAACAGGCACAGAACCATTCGCCCTCAGCGTATCATTCTCAACCTGCCTTGTCTCATCAGCTCCACCTTCCAGTCCCCATCTCTGCTCCAGCATCCCAGGCACTGCTGTGGAAGGGCTTCCTCTTCTCCATCCCCAAGTCCTGCTACTCTTTGCCAGGCAAAAACTGATTTCACCACTGGCGCAGGCTGGTGAGGGCCCGGCACGAAGAGACACGAGCAGAGACTCTTCCCTAATCTCAGCTAAGCCCTTGCAAAGCCCTCCTGAACAGACACAAGCTAGACTTCTTCAGAGTCTCATAAAACTGAAACAACTGTGGTCAGAACCTTATGGCAACGGCAACACGCCCTCTTTAGCACAAAGCCTGTCTTCCCCCATTGGATTTCAAGTCCCTGTTTCAAAGTATGGAAGCTTTAGATCTTTCCAAAGAAAGGATTTCCTGAATTATTCTAACACTGAAAAAAATAATACATTTTTCTCTATCCTGGCTTTCACAGACAGTTGAAGTTCTTGGCTGAAATAAAAATAAAAAGAAAGCCAGAGTCATGACATAAGAACAAGATCTTGTACTTAGAAGGGACATGAACCTCCAGAGCAGGCTGTGCTACCAACTCTGCCTCTAATAATAGCTGCCAACTTTGTGAGCATTGTACACTGTTTAGAGAATCTAATCAAGTTATATACTCTTTTTGAAGTCAGACAACTTTGATTTAACAGTGGCTTCAGAGCTTTGAAAAACATGATCTTTTCTAGTTTGTCTTCCATGATGGTTCCTTACCTGTCTCCCCCTGTTGAATAAATCATTATAAACATAAACCAGATGCCTAATGCTAACAATAACTTTTGAGAGCCCTGCTTCCCCCAAGATGTATGGGCAATGACTAACACACTTTTAGCCTCCAGACTTAATTTAAAGCATTCTGGACTTGTGTACTGGTGAGATGAAGGCTGCTCAAGACAATAACTTTTACATTAAAAATAATCTCTGTCTTTAGCAGGAACAAAGTCAAGGTTGTTCTCCTTCAACCCCAGTGTTCCAGGCTGCAGTGGGTGCTCTGTGAGCCCAAAGGCATTGGAAAATGAAGACCAGCTTAAAGAAAATGAAGTGTCAGTGTTTGAATGCATGGGAGCAGCAGCTTATGCCACTCGCAGGGAGTGTGCAGCACAAGCAGAGCTCCTCACAACAAAGCTGGGGTCACTTTCAGCTGAGATGTGACACGGAACAGTGCTGAGTCTCCAGACATGGCAGCTCTTTCCAGCAGAGCAGCAAACCCTCGAGGTGCCCTCAGCCTCTGTGTCAGCAGCTGAGCCTCAGCACTTTGAAACTGGAACTCACCTTGCCTCAAGACAGACCATGGATGTGTGAGCAGCTCACGGGGATGTGCTGGTGGAAGGTTGAGTGTTTCTGACCCAGAGACCTCGGCCTGCAGACAGCCTGTAGCCAACAGCTGCTCCAGAGCTGCTCTGTGGGGAATACAGTGCTTAGCAGAGGAACGCTTAGATGCGTTACTAGCACAGCTAAATTAGTGTCTAGAGACTGAGTTCTGGCAAAGTTTTGAAAGCTTCCTTCGGTATTCTTTCACTTTCCTATGTCTGCACACACTGAGCCCAGTTGGGTTAATCTTGCTATTATATCTTCATAATTTTGTCATCCCTTTTCTAGAGGGTTTGCCATCTCTTTTGGTTTGGTTATTTGAAGCCATAACCAAAAGGTGGATGGAAGAAGAAAGGATGGGAGGAAACCTTGGATCTGCCAAAGTTAAGGAGATTGACACTGAACAAACTCTTCAATGCAGACATGCTTTGCCCTTGTGATGTGGTGGCACAGAGTGGCACAGCAGGAAATTCAGTGCAGAATTTTCTGACACAGAGTGAACTAAAAAGAGCCATTGCTAAAAATACTCCAAAAAGGAGGCTCATGGGGAGCTCAGGGGGGATTATTTCTCCTCTCTGAACTTCATGGCGGTACCTCTATTTAATGGCAGCCTCCCAAGCAACCTGGTCCCACTGAAGCCAAGTGTTGTGTTTCAATCATGGCAAAGGTACCATGTGAAAAACAAAAGCAACCCAAGACAACCAGGGGGAGATTTTCCAGAAGCTCACCCTTTGCATGAAATTTGCATCACAGCTTGGCTTTTCCTAATTTCCAGCTGCTTGGTGAAGCTTCAGCCCCAGCCTGGCTTTTTTCATTCTGATTTTCAAATGAAACCTCACCAGATTATCAGACATGGGGATCAAGGTAAAGCATAGAGTGGCCTGAGGGGAGTTAAGACTCCAGACCCAACATGTCCCAGAAAACTTTTGCCACCTGTTTCACCTTTGTGCTCTTATGGAACAACAGGAGAGCTCCTTGCCAAACCAGACCTCTCCAGCTATCCAGCCGCACCTGCAGCAGCACCAAATCCATCTCCAGAGGAGGTTACTAGGGCGTTAGAATACAAAAGACCATGATTTATGTATTTTGAGCAACATTTTTGATTATGTTGAATAGCAAGCAAAACCTTCATCTTTTATAGAAAATGTTAATTATATATGATGATTTTGCCTTATAAAGAATGATTTACCTGTCTCTGTGGAGTTGTACTCTTTGTACAACAGAGCACATGTCTCTTCTGATCCCTTACATACGAGAGAGAGATGCCAGGCAAGCAGCTGTCCCGTGGTATTGTGGGGTTTCCATGACAAATGGGAGTCCTTCACAGGCAGCTTTAATTTTTTCACCTGAAAGCCTCAATATATTGGCAGTTGCCAGAGTCCTGTGAACTTTCATATCTATTATGCCATCACCACTACAAATGCTTTCAAATTAACCAGCAGCCGCATTTCCTTTCTTTGACCAAGCAGGAAAACAAAGAGAAAAGACAGAAATTATTTCATTACAGAATAGCTTCTCCTCCGTCCCACTTAGCAATCACTTTGTAAAGTGATATGAAAGGTTATTTACTTCGGGATATGCCTAAGGAGATGAATGCTCAAATGCTCAAAAAAAGGGATCACAGCTGTTTCCTTTCTCACCCCTGCCTGTCCCTCCTGCTGAGCAATCACCTCATGCTGGTGGGTGATCTGTGGCTGCTGCTCTCCCAGTCACGCTCAGGTGGGTTATCCTGGCAAAGTGGTGAGAAATAAGCATTTCAACTAATCTCATAAATTCATCAGCAATGTATCTTATCACTTTTTCTGATTTTCACTAGGCTTTGGAAAGGGGTGTCTCCAGTCTGTGCACAGATGAGGGCAGGCACATGGAGAACAGCCCTTTCTGCAGGGGCAGATCCAGCATTGCATTGGCAATAACAGGAAGAATAGAATATCAGGAGGAGTAGAATAAAAAGCAAGGTGACATTGCAAGAGGAATGTTTCATACCAATGTATTGCAAAGCTGTCCCACCTTTGTTGATACAGGTTTCCAAACATGCAAACATGGTGGGATACACAGGAAAGGCTGGAATCATGTCCTGAGGCCTTTTGAGAGTTCGGTGTCAGGGTCCCAGGTGTCCATTTGGTGCATCTGGCACAATGATCATACATCTTAAAAAAAACAAGGGTGACATTAAAAAATCAAGGAAATTCACTGTTTGTCTTTTCTCATGACTCTGAATTCTTCCTGTTAATTGCTCCATCTTTTGACTGTGCCTTTTCAAACCATTATCAATGGCCCCATCTGCTTGGCAATAAGAAGTGGGAGCTTAGTCTTTGATGAGGACTTGCAGGGCTCCAAGACCTTCGATGATCACTGATGGGAGATCACATTCAGACAACCCCAGGGATCCCTCTGGTCTGGCAGTCTATGGATAAAATCTGTGTGAGTGAATGAATATCCTCAAAAAATTGCCATGGTGAGTAATCCTCCAAGATCTGGTGTTGTCCTCATAAACACAGGCTGTCCTTTTTTATATTTAAACATCAAAGGGTTCCATTTGCTTTTAAAGTGTTGTTTAGTGTTAATATTCTGTTCCTACAGGCCAGTTGGATTTGGGGAGGACACAGCCATTTCAGACTAAAGGATGCAGGCTCTGCTCTGCTGACTGATACACTTGAAAAACTGTAAGTACAACAGATGCCGATGCACAGCTTGTTTATACCAGACAGCACTGGTGGTGGGTTATGTTCTGTCCTGGAAATGTGCACACATATTTTAGTTCTACCTTCACTGAGAAGAAGACATGATTTTGTGCTCTTGTACTTTTTATAACTCTTCCCTCCCCCTGCTATATCTTCTGGCGAAACTTTGGCCTTGAAGAACTGTGGTGGGGGAGTTTTTATCAAGGGCTGCTTTTGCCTCCTTTATGCCACAGATTCAACCAAAAGAGGCTGCCAGGGAGTAGGTGTAACCCTAATTTACATGTGTAAATGGTGGTGCAAAAATCAGAAGAGCAGCAAATTTTATTATCCCTGTACTTCTAGGGAAGACTGAGGATCTTTGACCTCTTTTGATGTCTTGGGGATTGTCAGCGCTGTTTCTTCTCATCCCTGTGTCTTGCACAGCTTTTGGTGCTGTTATGTGAGGAGATCACAGCAGAGAAAAAGGAAGATACAAACCCCTCTTTTCTTAGCCTCTTGGCTAAACCCCAAATATTTTAAACATTTCTGCTAGAGCCTCAGAGCTCTCCTCTCTGACGGCTGTAAATCAAAGACTGTTCACATGAGATCAGCACATGCCAATATTGCTTTAGACTTTATGGCATATAAACTTCATATATCGATAGTGATGGGCCAATGGGCCACCCCTCCCCTGCACAGTGATCTTAGGATTGTGTTTCTATTTAGTGGACAGGGGAGAAAAACACAATGGAAGTCATGCAAATGATTAAATGCAAAGATCTGTTCAACTTGTGAGACCACTTGTAAATAATTTAACAAAGATCTTTAACAAGTCTCACTCTAAAGGAAAAAGTAAGTCCACTTTAAGCTCTGCTTTTCCAATTTGGATGTTTAAATCAGTACTGCAGTCCTTTAAAACAGCCAAACTCTGTAAAAATTGCCATAGAGAGACAGACACAGAGTCTGGTTGCCAAGAGTAAAGGAGAAAAATGTGAGAAACTCTCTAACAGGCAAACATGGGGTAATCTCCCTTCCCCTAGACGAGCTCATCCAAGCCTTGGAGACTACTTAATAAAGCAAGAGGTTTTTTGCCCTTCCAAACCACTGTTCGCTTGAACTCTCTGGTGATGGCTTTCTCCACAGGATGGTTCTGCAAAGCTTTTGATAATTTTATGGGAACACCTCATTGTATATTTTAAGTATTCCCTTTACCATGTCTCTCACAGAATCACAGTAAGCTCAATAAAACACAGCTGGAGACATCAGGTCTCGTGGCCATTGGGTACCTGCCCACGAGAAGCAGCCTTGGCAGTTCCAGGGCATGGGGGAGGCTCGTGCAAGAAGCGTGGATTCCCCACCAGGAGACACCTGATTCCTGGGGAAGGGAGCCCAGGGCAATTAGTCACTGTAAAACAACATAACAAGGCTAAAGAATTAGGAATTGCCCAGGCTCCAATAAAAGCCAGTGCCTTATACGACTCGAGATGAAGTTGGAGGAATCTGGCTAATCTTTTACTCTCCTAGTAAATCATTCACTGAGGCCATCTGTGAAATATGAGAAGAGCAACTTCAACCCAAGATTCCCACTTAGCAAAGCCCTCACTAGCTTGGCCGGAAAGAAGCTTTCCTGATAAAGTTGATAGCCAGCCCAAGCCCTCATGATTTCCAGCAGGAATAAGCCTTCTGGGGAGATTAGAGAAGCAGCCCTTGAAAGTCCTGAGGTGTGGCCATCCACTACAGCAAAATTCGAGGGGAAAAAAAAAGATAAAATCCTCAGCATTCAGCAGGACCTGGCCCTAAGGTGCCCCTCGATGCTTTCTGGTCCAGCAGTCTCTGCACACAGGTCTGACAAACAGCTCCCAGGCAGCTGGTCCAGCCCCTCTGGGACAGACAGGGAGCATTTGTGGGGCTCTGGGAGAGCATCAAGGAAGAAATCTGGTGCCTTGATGGCCAAGACTGAACTGTGCTTTTTTCCAAGGAGAGGCAGGGATGTCCATCTGAAAAATGATATTCAGCTCTCACAGATGAACCCAGAACCCCAAATTCCCTGCTTCAGGAAAGTTCATGCCTGAATTGAATGCATACAGTGTGAGATCATGTCACTTGAGGAGGAATAAGTCATCCAAACCCCCCCTACCACCTCCCCACACCAGGCTACTTATCTGTGTCCTCCACCCAGATTTGATACAGTTTTTTTAAGAAGCAGTTAGCCTTTCTCCACAGGCATTACTACTAACCTGGGAATAGAAGAAAGTCCTTGGGCAAATACTTCATAGGGTAAAATAAATAAAATTTTAACTTCCAGGGAAATGGTCTGAATATCTAACCACAGTACTCAAGTACATGAGTTACAATCCCACTCCTCTGGGAATTAAGACAATACAGTTTTTGACAGCTTTATTTTTTAATCTCTTTTGTATCTTCTGGTTTCCAGAGTCTTAGGATCTGCAATTCCCAGGTGGTTCAACAGCTCGTAGGAACAGAGAGTTTCAAAGTGAAAAGTGAGACTCCCCAAATCCTAGAGCCAAGTGCTTGAAGGAAGTGAAGCAAAGACCCAAACAGGAGACAAAATAAGAGAGTAGCAGGGCTGGAGACACAAGTCTAGAGTTTTACCTGGTGCTGGGCTCTCAGAGAAGGCAAGTCTTGCACACCTTGCAGGGGGACTGAGCACATCCCACCTTCAAACTCCATCAAATCCCTGCTGTGCAAATCCATACATTCATATCACGTTCGAGCACTTTGCAGAACTCCAGCCACAAAAGGGAAAATCCACACTCTCCTCCCCTGTGTTTAAGCATGTCAATAACATACTTGGTTTAATGTTGAAGTCTTCCAGAAGTTTTGGTCCAAATCACAGTACTCTTGATGACCAAGTAAAGTTGGGGAAGTGATCAGCTCATGAAGCAGCATGGCAGACAAGCAGTAGGAGCTGCCGTTTCTATAAGACAGAGATCCTCTTTGCACTGTGATTTTTAACCAAAGTTTGGCATGATAATCCCTTCATGCTGTGCTTTTTAAGATTTTAACTATTCTTTCTGTTTTTCTTGGCTATCTGGTGTTTGCTCCACTGAGCCTTGGGGTCAGCAACTATGCAGAATACATCAAATTTTCTGTCTTCTCCCTAAAATCTCCTCAGATCTAAGCGAAACAGCATCTCATTGATCATTACCCAGCTTGTTAATGATGCATTTTCTGCCATGGAGAGAAATAAGTCAAGACAAATAAGATTGAAAGTTGCTTTATTTTGGTTTTAAAAGTGAAGGTTTCTTCCTTGTTGCTTACTAAGTATATAACTGCTGAAGAAAGTGTTCTACCCTGCACATCAGCTGAGGTGTTAAGAGAAGCACTTCCTCTAGCCCCAATTAGGTGTAATAAAGACTGTAAGTGCCCCTTCCTGTAGAGCTGTTTCTGTCCTGTGCCATCCTTGGTAGTCAGGGCTGTGAGGGCACAAACTGCAGCTTAGATCACTGAAAACAGAGAGGCTCTGGAAGGAGGAGCAGCAGAGGAAGCAGCAAGCATCCACCCCCTGGGTCAGGAGCGAAGTAGAGGAGGAACATGAACTCCAAAGGAAAGAGAGAAGAGTTCAACCTCAGCAAGACCAAGGACATCCCATGGCTGTGACACTGGAAGCTGCCTGAGCAAAGCTGCTGAGCAAGATGTGCCCCAACAAGTCAGAGCTCAGGCAAGAAGGGGATCTCCAGTCTCTGTGTCAGCTGGGCTCTGGAACAGGGATTTTCCATTAGTCAGAAAGCTCATGTGGCCTCCCAAGCACGGCAAGCTTGGTGCATCCTCCACCCTCCAAATAACACACAGTGAAGGCTGCAGGAGCATCTGTTATAAATCCTCTTCTCTGGGCAAGGGCAGGAAACAAAACTTTCACAAGACTCTCTTAAATGGAGAAAGTCATGCAGCCCTTTTCTTTGTAAGCACTGCATCCCTCCTGGAGCCCTTTGTGATCTAAGCTGTTTAGAAAGTAAATGAAATGGAGTGAGCCAGAGAGACAGTAATGGTTATTTCTCCAAGAAAGAAAAGCTTAATTTTACCATGGGGATCTTGCCTCTGCCATGACCCCTCCAACAGCTCACAGGAACACAGGAGGAATTACCCAGCAGTGGGGACTGGTTCATTCTAGCAGATTTGTAAAGAGTTTCATCTCAGTTCTTAACAGCAATATCCCCATTCCTGCAAAATAAAAAGCAAACCCAAATGGACAGCACCTCGTCCTCAGCTGGTAACGCTCAACTTCTCCACTGCTCAGAACACTCTCCTTTTTCTGTCTCACCAAGACAGAACTAGGGCTTGTAGATTCTTTGGAGACATCCCTGGGCTGCAGCTGAGATGGTCAATGCATGAAAAACAGGCAACATTTCAGGAGTGGCAACCCTGCAGGGGCTGGTTCCAGAGAAGGTGAGAGGAAAGGGAGCAGGCTCAGAACCATTTGTCATGGCTGGTACCTGTGCAGCTGGCTGGCAAATAAGATCAACAGCTAGGATTTTTCCGTCTAATCTAAGCGAGCAAGCAGTTGGGTTTCATTCAAGCAATTGTTCTAATAGATAATAATGTCTTATTATGACTAGAGGGCTTATTACTATAATGTTGTACTAAATTCAATAACCTGAACTCACCATATATCGTCCCTCTTATGGGAGCTACAGCTGTTTGAGAAGGAGCCTCAGAGTTGCGTGATCATCCCTAAAACCTTCTCCCCTAAGTTCCAACTTTGAAGAACAAGTTGTTCATCATGTGCTGAATTCAGCCTTGGAGTAACTCCAGTGAAAACAAAAGGAGTAACAACAGGAATGGATTAGGCCCAATTGCTTTCACATTTCTCCAACTTGAATTTTCAATTCCAATATTGAAGGAGGAGTAAAAAAAAAATGACCCAGCTCATGGCACAGCGACAAATACCCTTCAAAATGTAAGCCTGCCTGTGATGTGACCTCATGCCCTTTGGAAAGTGCATCAAGGTGACTTCCCCAAGCTTACCTAGGAACCAAACCTTGCTGTCATTTGGCAGGACCATTATATATTTCTACTTCTGCCACTGTACTGTACCAATTTATGCACAGAATGGTCAAACCCTGCAGTTCTAGGCTGCTACACTTGTGACTACTGACTTTACACATGCCTGAAAACACCAGTATCTGCCAGTTTGAGTTATGGAGTCATGAGGATTTCATTTAATAAAAACAGTAGGATTAAATAGTGTGTTTTCTGTACCACTTCCCTCTTCCAGAGAGAACTGTGCTCCAATCAGAAGAGGGCACAGTCTCACCTACAAACCCTCATCTGATACATAATCACCTTGGCATCTCTTGGGCTAAACAGATGTGAACAAACAGGCAGCAAGTGGAAGAAGGACAAGCTCCCCTGCTGACTGTTGAGCCATGGTCTCAGTTTTGCTGCACCACTCACTCATTAGCTTTTGAGTAAGTTCCTTCTAACTTTGACCTGCTGTTTCCTGCCAGGGCTGATGAGCCACAAGCGCAGAGTCGCTTCCTCTGGGCCAGTTCCTCAGAGCAGCTTCCAGTGGCTGCCACATGAAGTTAGCTCAAGAAAAAAATGTTGCTCTTGTTTTCACTGGAGTTATTCCCAGGCTATTCCAATGTGTTATAAAGGGGGCAACAGAGTTATCCAGTGATCAAAGAACTAAACTGCAAGTTAGAAGTTCTGGGTTCAATTTCTGGCTCATATTAAACCAACACTAACCATATGCCCTCTCTGTGCCTCCACACACTCATTTGAGGGTTTTAATCATAATGATGACACTCAAAGTTACTCCTAAACAAGTAAGAAGTTTATGAAACATCACAGAAGCACAAAATATTAAGACCATGTTTGACCCATAAGCTTTACAAAGTAAATCCAGAGCCTCATCCAGCTGACAGGCTGGGAGTGGAGGGGTTCGGCTCAGCTGCTATCTAGCTCAGAAATCACTGCACATTGTTTGCAAACTTATCAGGAGTGACTTGAATTGTGAATTAGCTTCAGCAAGGCAGCTGGCAGGCTGCTGAGGCATACAATGCCTGCTGAATCTGCACTTCCTGCTGGAGACGTGCGAAGGAGAAGGCAAACTATGAAAGAGCAGAGAAACCGCTCCCAACTCCAGTCAAAACTACGTGCAGCACAGGCATAACAAGGCCAGTCACTGATCCGGAGGCCAAACCAGAATTCCCAGAAGCAGCAGTGCTGATAGGACTCAGTCCTTGCACAGCACTTGCCACGAGCCATCTCAAAGCACTTTGGTAAGGTCATTAGGCTCCCCCTCCTTCCCCCAGCTCTTTGCCAGGCTGGGTCAGAACATCCCAGCCCATGCTGTGACCCTGCAGCATCTCCCCTGCATGCAGCCCCAGCCTGGTGCTTGCCCACTTTTACATCTTGGTTTTCAGCAAATAATCAAATCTATGTCAAAGTAGCAGCAGACCCCAAGATATGTTTTAGCCAGTCTTACCTGAGCACTCACCTGGGCACAGCAGTGGAGTGCTGGGGGCTCTCCATGCAGGCTGACATTCCCTGTGCCCTGCAGGTTATAAAGCTGAAGCCACTGCAAATTCTCCAAGATCCAGGTCTGTGTGTGCCCCCACACAGAGAAGTAACAGAAGGATGCTTGCTGTGTATGGTCTGATGGGAGCTCTGCAGCACCAGCACTTGGGTAAAAACCCAGCTGGTGCACTGCAGTCCTCTAAACCCAACCTAAATGTGCCACAGCAGGCCCCTGAGAGGCTTCCCAGGGCTGGGAAAACAGCCAGTGCACTCCTAGGAAAGCTCTCTCAGTGAGCTGGGCCTATTCATTCATTTCAGGTTGACAGTAAATTTGATCCAAGTCCCCCTAGCAGGGGATTGTGTTATCCTTAGAACCAAAGAGCACCTGCCTTTTTAAAATCAGTTTTATGTTTAATAGCAAAAAGAAGCCCAAACCCTCACTTTGGGAAGTTAGTGTGAACTCTGAAAGGAAGAGGTTATGTTGTGAGTGAAAAGAAAGAAAACATTAGAAGTTTCTGGTAACAGAAGCTGCAGGTTGAGTTCGGTTCAGGCGCTCCTCAGGCACTATTACCACTGCTCACCAAACACCGTCCTAAACAAGCCACGATACGCCATCCCGTGGCCATCCAGATCCACATGAACTTCCCACAGCTGGTCCGAAGCTCCAGGCACAGTCAGGGATGTGCTGTGCATGCTGGCACTGATGCTTGCTATTAGTCCTGCATGCACAATGTTCCTTATTGCTAATGCAAAATCAAGCCAAAAAACTTCAGCTACTTCTCAAAAAACCACCCTGACAGGTGCAGGTTGTAGGATTTGGCTGTGGCATGGCTGTTTTGCTGCCTTCATTCAGCTGTACCACAGCCCTTCCTCCTCAGTGTGAGCCTTCTGTTGGCCAGAGAGTAACCCGGGAACCTTGCAGGAAAACCATCACTTTCTCCACACCAAACATGTGCATCAACTCCCTGACAGGCCAGCTCCTTCCTGCTGGGTGATATTCCTTCTCCTGCTCAATTATGTTGCTTTATCTACAGTCCCTCGTGGTCTCCTACAGTGCCCAGAGCTTTGGGGGAATCTTTGTCCCACTCCTACACCTTTAACTCCACTCTCACTCCCACTCTGCCCCCATGAAGAGTTTTGCCCACGTGCCCAGGACACATTTGGCAGGAGCTGGTGATCCTGTGCCCTAACTTTGCTGATGAAGACAAGAAGCTGAGCTTCCACCCTTGCTTTGTTTGTCCAACAAACAATTACAGCCTTCAGGGCTGATGCAAACTGCCTCTGAAGGGGGCAGGAGGGAGGCTGTGAAAGCCACACAAATTCAGTGAGCCCTCTGTAACCCTCCTTGTTGCCCATCCTGCCCGTGCTGCCTCTCCTTCCTCACATTGCTGGGTTTTAGCAAAGGAGGAGAAAAAATAAGGAAAAAAGAAGTGACCAGCAGCAATAAGAGTCCTCAAAAGGCAAATGTTTCCTATTACAGCACTAGTTCTTTTAGGCCCTTTGATGTTGCTTCTCCCACACAAAGCTGTTTCTTTCACAGTCTGTTCTTGCACACGAACAAGATGTTACACGTACTCTCTGTAGCACATCCTCAATTCCTATTTAAAGCACATTTGTCCCAACTCACTGTACTTTGCTCTCTGTATCATTTTTCAAACCAGTGCTCATACATCATTTTTATTCCAGCCTCCCCTTTCACATTTATTTTTCTTTCAAATTTTTGGAGGTTCTGGTCATAAGCAGGGAAGTGTTGACAGCTAGGGTTGAGAGTGAGCTGTTAAGTTCATGGCAGTAGCTGAATTTTCCAAAATTTTAGGGGTTTGTAGAGCTTTATATTTATATTCTGGACTGATTAACTTTCATTATGTTATTCTACACGGGCCCAGGGTTTTTGATACCACCTGCTTCCTACCTGCCCATTAGAGACCGTAACTTTTGCATACTGAAAAAATGGTTGACCATGCATTGCACTGATAAACAATTACTGTTCTCATGACAAATTTAAATTGCAAATTATTTGGGGCAAGGAAAATATTTTTGTTCTAACACAATAGGGTTTTCATAATCTGCATTATAAACTATCCCAACACAAATAATAGCTGGGAGCTTCTGCCAACTTACTCAACTTTGGTGACAGTTCAGAAGTGGTGGAGACTGTGGCAGAATGTAGGGGGTTTCCTTAGGTAATACAAGGGTAAATCATTCAGCTTCTGAAAAAATAACCTCATGTCATTGTCTCCAAGATTTGACTGGTGTTGTTAAATAGGAGTTACTATATCTAAAGCCTTGCAGAATCAAAACACAATGGAGAATTCTTCCAGAAAATACACATCACATGATCTGAAAAATAATCAGAAATCCTGAACTCTGTTATACACCAAAATGAGAGACATGCAAAAGTCCATCAGGAATATTACCACAGTCAAACTATGGTAATTAACAGCAAACAATAATTTGGTTTGTAAAAAAGGTAAAAAGATCTGATTGTCCTCAGAAATAAGTTAAGGGAGACTGAAGGTATTAGAATTACTGCACAGTGTAAGATGATGCTTTTTGGACAGACAGGAACTGCTTGACAGCCTTGTGTCACTCCTGGGCCTGTGGAATCACAGCAACTGTTAACTGCAAACTTATTCAGGGACCAAGAGAGACCTGGCCTGGTTTGAACACAACCTGTGGTCTTCCAGTAACAAATTCTTACTTTACAGTAAGAAGAAGTGTTTGGAGAAGGAAGCATATTAGATTTTTTTGTTCTTACTACTGATACATTCAAAAGGCTATGGTGTGGATTTAAAAAAAATAAACAAACCAGCCAAATTCATTCATTTAAAATAGGCATCTTTGTTCTCTGCTTTCAGGTCTTATTTCTTTTAAACCTCTCCACTCTTTTGTGATCACCCAGGCTAACATGCATTCTTTTTTAATAGCAAGAACCTACCTATTCCCATTTCCAAATTTTATAAAGCAAGAACAACAAACCAAATTGCTCCAGGTTTGAAAAGAAAAGGGCCTTGGCACAGCTAATCAGAGGTAAGACTCAAACCAAAGGGCTTTAAGATCTAAAAGCAAGTAATAAAAAGCAGCTTGTATGCAAAATGGCTTGGATTGAAACAAGATACTTCCACAAAGTGCCCAGTCCACTATAAATGGGTTGCCCTGAGGTACAGGGACAGTGGTGTGCATTTGCATTTATGGGAACAGCAGCCTCATCCCCACATTCCATGAAGGCTCCTCATGCACAGCAGGAAGGAAACCTCAGCTATCACACTCAAACCAGCTCTGCAGCATAACTGCTCCCGCAGAAAACAGACTTGCCCTAAAACATCTACTTTTGATTTTATTCTGAGGACAAAGGTCCTCGTTGTGAATTAGATAACCAGCCCTTAAGGAAACCCAACCACCAACTCCCTGCCTTCCCCAAAACCAGCTGAAACAACTGCTACTCTAACTCTGGTGGGTGAGCATCGCTCTCTCACTCTTTTGGGGGTGGATTGAGCAAAACAGTCCTAGACTAACCCACAAGGGGCCTTTTCCTCTAAGTCTGAACAATGCAGACCCTCATGAAAAGTCTCAGCCATTTGAAAAATGCATTTTTCATTTGAAAATTAGCTGGATAAGATTAATTCAGAGCTAAAACTCCCTAATTTATAGTCAAAGGAGTGAGTTACTACATTCTTCTCACTGGGTCATCTTCTACCTTCAGCAACTCACCTTAAACCAAATTTGCCAAGGATTAGTTACCAGATCTCAAGAGAGACTGAAATACTGAATGGCAGGCAAAGTCCTTTTTGATCTACTATGGACAGCTGCCATTCATGGAACAGCCTTGGAATACATGGGGCACTTTGTGTAACTCCAAAAATATTCCTTGGCCTTTACTGCAACAGGACTCTGACTTCATGAAACATTTGAACTCATGTTAATACAAAGATTTTTTATTATGAAGTTACCATGAAAATTATATGCAGATGAAATTTTTCCAGGAAAAACAAGTCCTCATCTTCATTGACACACAATGTATTAGCAGGGTGTACAGGCAACAATGTGAATATTTGCAAAAAATAATTTCCCAAGGCCAGTCTCTTGTGTTTGTGCACCAGAACTTGAGCTCCAAATCCCCCTAAGGCCACTCAAGTTCACCTCTGCATGCAGTCCCCAGCCTGATCTGCCTGGAGAAACATGCCAAGCTGAAGCCTTACATTTAAAACATTTTTAGAATTTTAAGTTGTTAAAATGAGTTGTCTATTTTTATCATGACTTACAATATAAAAAAATCCCACTTTAGTGTTTTTATACAGTATAGAGTTCCTTGTGCCTTTCAAGAATAAGTTTTCCAATGAAGTCTGCAGGACTCAGATTTACATCCTCACCCACTGACAGTTTAATTACTTTCATTGTAGGAGAAAGTATTTAATCACATACAGTCAGAAAAACAGCCCCTTAAATACAGGCCTTTGGGCCCATGAACCCCAATTTGAAATTCAATGAAGGAGAATGAAACTGCACACTGTGATCCATTTCCTGATGCAGAACACTTGATATTATCAAAACATACAGAGTTCCACAGCTGACACACACATTTTTCTAAAGCATGGGGAAAATCCTTCCAGCATTTTAAGCCCACAAAATGAGGATTCAGCATGCTCTGGATATGATCTAAAGGAGGGCTAATCAATGAGCCATGCAAAGACCAAGGTTGTAATGCTGTGCTAATTAACATGTTAAAAATAGTCCATCTAAAATGCTGCTTGAATTATGCTGGTATTTTAACTCTGTTCTCAACAATTACAACATTAAAGGTAACTCCTCACCGGTGATTCTCAACAATGGAGATGAACTAAAGGTTCCTTATTAAAAAAAGGAAGTGGAGGAAAGACAGGAATTCTCAGACACTCATCATGGCAATTCAGCAGAACTAAGTCTAGTGAAGTCATAAAAACCAGTTGTTAAGTGTTACACATTACAGCTGACTACCAGCACCAGCTGGCCTTCTTCCCCAACTGTATCTAATTCAGATGAGGCAGTCAAAAAATCCAGAAATGCAACTTTTTAGTCAGTTTTAGGCAGAGGATGCTGCCCAGCCTTTACACTGCAATATTGATCAATCCTGTAAGCAGCAGGAACTCACATGAGGTTAAGTGCAAGTATCAATAGTCAGCATGTTAGAAAACTTAGTTTCAAAATGAACAAGTGTTGTTACAGCTACAGGTGTGAAGGAAAACCTGGGCCTGGCTGGGGCCTATTACACAGCAACATTCACCCTGAAACCACAGACACAGCAAGTGTGTGCAATATATATATATTTTATAAAAGAGCACTGTCTTTTATAAGACATTCCAGGAGAGGAGAACAGCCAAACACTACAAAAAACTGCTGTAACAAGAATGACTATTTTTGTGCGCTTGCTTTATGCACTTACATTCGAATGTTTACAGAGGCCAGCACTCAGATACGACTCTCCACTAACAAACAAATCTGGAATACATCAATTGTACAGGTAAATCAGCCAAAAATAAGCAATAGCTATGCTCTTCTCAGGTTTAAGAAAGCATGCAATAGGTTTACCCCTCCTGCCACCCCTTGTTCAGGTTTGCAAGTCACGGCACCAGTAAAAGGAAGGTATAAGGGAAGTGGGGCACAGGTTGGGGTTGGGTTTTATCACAGATTGTTTATCAATACTCTGCAAATGGAGAAGCAGCCTTCCTTCTTTCGGCATCAAGAAGGCAGAGGAGATACAGGCATGAATAAAAAAATAATTAAGCGATTTAAGACATCAAAAATTCAAGAAATAGCACTGTGCATATACAAATAAAATTGACTTTCAATACTGTAGAGCTCATTTAAAAATGGCACCAATGGACAATATTTTACAATATGCACATTTATTTGAAGTGGGGAACTAATGCTCCACAGGTGAAAACGGTAATACAAATAATAGTGCCACTGTTGGCCCATTCTGGTACTTCTTACAATTTAATGGAAACACTTTTAAAAATAATCTGGTATGTACATGTCTTCTGGATACCCAACGGCTTCTTCAGAACAAAAAAAACTATGGTTCTCCCCCTCCCCTTCTAGGCAGACAGTATTGCCAGAGATTGTGCTCACTTCTAAAGCACATAATCTTACTTTAAATTCAGTGCTATTTTCTTTCAGAAAGATCACAAGTTGTACTTTTAGGTAGCAAAAGCATTTATGTTACAAACATTCAAAAATGGAAGCTTATGATTCTGGCAGACAACGTTGCGTATTAAATACAAACCAGCCAGCAATCACTGAACATAAAAAACTTATTCAATCATAAAAAAATACTATAATTCATCACCACAGACTTTTTACAGAGTTATAAATAATAAATAGCATAACACAGTAGATTACAAACGGATTTATTTTGCCCCGTTATAGTCTTTAAAAAGTAAAATATCTACTCCTACCTCAGACTGACCAAGGTACTGTATCAAGACTACTCATAGCTCAGATATAACTCCTTCACCAAGCAATTTGCAGAGCTCATGTCCAATCCAAAGGCTTTCCTTAGGGATGGAGCGTTGGCTGAGCTGTTTGCCCTGCTCGTGACCAAAAAAGGGACAAACTCTGAGCAGAGCAGCTGCAGGGCTGTCACCTGGGCTGCCCCTCAGCCTGCCCACAGCCCCACACAGAGCCCACACCTCAGGAGCAACACCAAGGAAAAGCAGCACCCACGGCAGGATAAGGGTCAGCACTCTATAAACAAGCTGTACACAAAGGCCTTTCCCCACCCACCCCTCTTGGTTTACATTCCATAATTTTGTAACAATGTCCCCTAAGGCACAAAAATACTTATGACCTCAATGCCACAGGAGACATCGATGGTGCCATACATGGTTCTCCTACACAGTAGTTTAATTAACTTCGTTATCTGCACTGTATGTCTTCGGTCGAGGCGTGGATTCATTTTCCTTGGCCAAATCTTACTGACTATTGAACTTGTTTCATCCAATCTGTAGTATAAGTGATCAGGGGAGAGAACTTTGCAGCTAATTTAATCATGTTTGCAGAGTAGTATTATTTCTTCACCGATGGCAAAAGTGACAGTCATTAGTTATTTTGTTGTGGGGGTTTTACTTTAATGTATTAGAGTGAGATTTCCACACCCAATGTGGTCTTCTGTAATAAAAATGACTAGCAGCACTAAGAAAATAAAATATTTTTTCCTCCATTCCATAAAGGAATTTGAGGCTAGTGACTGAAAAAAAAAAAAAGAGCAAGAATAATTTTACTCAATAGTAGAAGTGCCAGAGAATAAATTAGTATTTTCAAATCCTTCCAAACTAAGTTATTTCCCTAGACATAGTGACCATGATAATGACAGAAGTACTTTCCTAAAAATTGCAACACTAATAGGTAGATACCTATTCCTGGAATCAAAAAGTGTATTCAATTTCTTGAAAGCAAAAGTTAGTATAATATCAGCAGACATCTTGTTTAAAAAATAAATTTGCAAAACCAGACATTAATATGGTCTACAATGTCCATTAAATGGATAAATAATAATAATAAAAAAAAATCACTGGAAAGTAGCCAAGGATTACAGTAACAACAATTTCTTCTTTTAATAAACCTCATATGAATGGTTCAAGGATCAGAGTTCGTTTCTCTGTACAAGTGTACAGTGAGGGGACAGCACAGCCAGACACTGACTCAGGACTTGGTAAGTCACTTGGGTGAGAAGTCATCCATCAGTAGGAAGGAGGAGCAGGAGTTGGAGCACGTGACTGGAGACTCGGTGGTTATGCCGCCTTTAGTCAGGGAATCAGAGGAAGAGCCAACACTGCTGCTGCTCCCATCAAGGATGTCTGAAGACAGGCTGGGGAAAGAGAAAAAGGTTAATTAACACACAGGCATGACAGGACTGTACAAAGCTAAAGAGCTTTCCTCTTGGACAGAACATGTAGGAGACCTATACTACCACTCAGTCTTTACTGTAAGACTGGCAGCCCTGAAAACTCCTTGTTTTCTGTAGCATGTTTTATATATTCCTGCTCCTCATGGGAATGAGGAGCAGAATTAGTTTTTTTTAACATGCAAAATAAATTATGAAGCTGATTTAAATCAGACACAGGAAAGGAGGGGAAAACTAATAAGTATAAAACCTTAAAAGGTTATAGGAAAGGAATAATAACAAATCAAACAGCAATGAAGCAAGGATGTCATTAATTAACTAGTATGCTCTTTAACGTTGCACTACTCAAAGCAAGACTGAGACCTGTTTTTCCCTTGTCAGGAATTCCTGTCTTTGGATTTTGAAGTCTTGATACAAGATCCTGGAGGGCACATAAACTGATGTTTTTGCAGTTTCAGGGGAAGCAACATGAAAAAAACATCTAGGCAGTCTGAAGTCTGTAGGCCAACTGATATTACTGCAATATAGTTGATATTTTTGAATACACAGTATCTGACTTGACACAGAAAAAAGAACTTTGCTTTTTATGATCACAGTAAACAAAGATGACAGACCAACTCAAAATCATGAATGTAGGGACAAAAACTGTTCAGTACTCACACATATTTTCTAAGTATTCAGGGAAGTACCACAGACACTGTATGACCACTGCCTAAAGCACACTGAAATGATGAAGCAAAGTAACTTTGCTGATGAATCAACAGGGATTTGTAACAATTATATTCAGTATAAAAGTTTTGATACACAAAACCTGGACTGAAGTCTGCTCAGAAAGAATTAATCAAACGAGCAGGACCATTATCACACTACACTCCCACAAGAATAGTTCCCAGTGAAATATATGCATGAACTGCACATAAAGCACTTTTTTCCTGGGGATAAACCAAAAAGGAAAGTGTATGATAAATGCACATTCCCTGTTTTGGCATTTCAGGGCACATGAAATATTTTACCATGAACTGAGATCTGTCAGATGTGTAACATCTGGAGAAAGCATGTTGGTTGTTCCTTGGAAAAGTCTCTTTGGCTGACTTTCAGTTTCCATTTCACCTAAGGAAAACAGTGCAAATAATCAAACTCACTTGAGTCTCTGGAACATCCTTTTAATACTTGTCTTCTGTGACAGGGAGGTTTGTCCCACAATATTTCAAGGTTTCATTTGTAAGATAAGTTCTCTAATTCAGCCAACCAGGCACCTCAGTAAGACATTAATTTAATGCTGTTGTTTAACCCTTCAGTCTATCCTTCATTTAACTAATGCTTCAGGGGCTTCTGAGAGGCTACAACGATCTCAAAGGTAGAAAACTTGATACTTGTATTGCAGACAAAATAATCTAAAGCATATTAATTACTGTGACTTAAAATTAAGCAAATAGCTGACTGACATAAGCCAAAATATGGAGATTAAAATTCTTAGTGATTATGAAAATAAGAATGCCAGCTTGGTTCAGTTTCACCCTCCTGTGCACAATAAATTCTGATGCATGTGTAGACTGTTACAGCAAAGCTGAATAGAATAAATCTGTCATGTGCCAGCATTTCCAATTACTCATCATGGACCAGACTGTCTTTGTACCTGTAACCATCTACTGATATTAAAAGATTAAATATGATGGGGAGAATTCATATAATCTGTTTAGTATAATCTGCTCTGAGCATTACCTGGCTCATTAACAGCTGCTGTACAAAAGACATTTGAAAATATCATGAACTTGCAAATAAGCTTAAAAAAAGAAAACCCTCTCATCTACTGTGTATTTTAATTTTTAGTTTGATAATAAAATCATGAAATGGCATTAATTTTTTTTTGGTTTTTTACCTACACTTCATGTGATACTACAGTTGCAGTGTCAGTTTGAGAACCTGACAGAGGTTAAGCATTACAGCAAACCAGTCTCTATTGATACATTCTGCAACAGAAGTACATTATTTTCTGAAAGACTTATAATCCTCCCAAGTTTCCCATTTCCTTTAGCTAACAGGGATACATTCTCCTCTTTGAAGGCAAGAAGTAACAACTTCTAACATGCAGAATGGGCAAAAACATTTCTAAAAGACTTGGTCTTACACAAAAATGAACAAACCACGAGCTTAGGTAACACTTTTGCCCCTTGAAATTCCACAAAGACAACACACTGCAGTGTCTACCAGTATTAATTCCCTAGAGCAGTGACATATTCTTCAACACATGGCCTGCTTTCTCCCACACATCATGGTGTCCATTTGTTACCATGTCATATCCGTGCAATATGAACCATAAAGCTACTGCTAAAATTCAGAAAACAACAGGATCATGCACTGAGAAAAAGAAAGTAATTCATTTAAACGGATTAGATGTTCTAAAAATTAAGTAACATTTCAAAAATTCCTTGATACTTCAAGCAAAAAAGAGGCAAACTTGCATCTCCACTTTGTAAAAGATGCTCCACAGGAGAACATGGATTGGGTGAGGAAAGCTTGTCTTTACCTACATTGCTTTTACAATCTGTGTAAATAAAGCACAGGTATGAATACCTGTTCCTTACTGATCATTAATTAACTTTTGTTCAATTTAAATGCCTCTAAAATTCACAGAAAATAACAGCCAAGATAGAACTGGTGTCTGTGAGAAAACCTGTCTCTCTCCTCTATCAAATCAACACCAATTAGACAACGTTCTTTAATCTGACAGGACAAGCAGCCCTGAAAAAAAAAAAAAGCCAAACAATAAATAGTAACTTTTCTCAAAGGCTAAATGTAAATCTTGTACAATAGAAGGATGTGCTTCTGGTACAGTTAAGAATGCCTAAGTTAAAAAAGAAAACGCAGAAAGGATAAGCACAGCCAGTGGCTCATTTGCAGTACCTCATTCCTACAGTTCTACTACAGAGCCTAGCTCTGGGATGCCATTTGAACATCCCTAACATGGAATATTTCCAGGAAAGAACGCAGCTTTTCCCTGTCAGGAGGAAAGGGCACCGATCTACTCTATTTCTCTAAACACTCACCTTCTGAACTTTAGGAGTGAAAACAAACATTTGGTACTAAGTTTAGAAGATACTGCATGATAAGCAACATTCCTGAGATGATCTGAAGGGTGTGCACTGCTCAGTGGGAACGCCAGGGCTTACAAACATTCATGATGTTTCCTTTGATGCATAATAAAGTTGCCTCTTTCAAACAGTAGCTGCTTTTACAGTTTTTCATTCCTGTGTTTCAGACGAGCAAATTTACATTGTATTTTTAAGTTACAACTGGCAAATTCCAGCTCCCTGTGGATACAAGTCCATTCTATTCACAGAATAACAAAAAAAATACCTGGCTGCAAAATTACATCCATATTTAAACATCTGATAAGGTAAATACACAAACCTTTTCTTTTAATGGGGCCAAGAACACTGGGCCTGATGCAGTTGATTGGACTTTGACTCCTCCTGCTAGAGAGAGAATACTGAGAGTCTATAAAGGCCTATAAAGCTTCCAAGTCACATCCCACCAACGCAGCCACAGCAAATGAAACATTCCTCAAAACTATTCCTGCACAACCTGGAATTCTTAGGGAATCTAAATACATACATAACACATAAATGCTGCCTATTACAGCAGGTTATCTGCCATAAAAAGCTGCAATAAGTTTTTTAGGGTTTTTTCCTTCCCTCTGTGCATTACATCCTCATTCCTATCCGTTTATAAATTATGTGTATTATTTATATAAAATCAATCTGCTGACAAAGTTAATTTGAAGTACTCAGGAACTTCTCCACAATCTACCAAGTCTACTTTAAAGTTGACACAGGCTCCATAAGAGCACCCACATAAAGTTACCATTGGCAAAGGCTGAACTTTCAGAGCATTTTTTGTGGCAATGCTTTGGCTATTGCCTCTTATAATGCCTTAATATCAACTTTAATTAATCTTTGGCTTAAATTTTAATGACAGCACAACACACACCTATTAACTGCACGTGTCACTTACTTGCAGAATCGTCTTGTTGGGCTGGGAATAGGACTTGGGGGTAATCCATTACTGCTCACAAACATTTGCAATGATGGTGAAAAACATTGCTGTAGAAAAAAAGTCATATTAAGACACTTCAAAATTTCCTTTAAGGTGTTTTACCCCACACTTCAGGCCAAACATCCCCACTTAAAGAAAAGCCAGCAACACAATTAGGCAGAGATGGTCAAATGGAACCTTAGAATCGTTAAAACTTCAATTGCAAAAACATAATGCAATTCTGCTCAGATTAACCCAAAACTGAAACCCACAAGAAATGTGCAGTTGAAATAGACCCTGTTCTTAAATAAGACAGTTGTTTCTGCTTGTCACATTTTGAAGCAGCAGGACCGTACTCAGGACTTGCCTCTTTCAAGGGGCTTGTTAAACAAACAAGTAGAAATTACTCAAAATACATCTAATGTGCAAATTGACAATATTCCAGAGTAGAACAGGACATTTAGCTCCGCAGTTCTGCTAATTTGAGCTTAGTCCATGAATGGTCATAGCTAGACACAAAAATCTTTCAGTCAAGTGACTGCTCTGCAGCTGATTCCAAAGGCACAGGACCAGCTGCCAGGACCAGCATTACCCCAGGAACAATTTACCTGCTGCTCCTCTGTGCAGCAACACTGGTAGGGGTGTGCAGTAAAACACCACTGTTCTGTGTAAAAGCAGAACCACAAAAGGGAGTGAGAACAAGGACATCTTTAAACACAGATGCCAGTTTCTCAGTGCTACCTCTTTCTCCAGCATCTGCCATCAGTTTTTGGTGCAAATTCAGTACACCTGAGTCCTCCTTCACAGGGTATTTGTGCCTTCCTTTCCATAACTGATGGACACATTTTCATCCCCACCACCACACACATCTGCAGTTTTTGCCTACCCTCTTACTCTACATGGCAACACATTCCAACTTTGGCCTTTCTTCCCCAGCATCCCCCCACTCCTGCAGCTGAACATCATGTCCATGATTACTTCTGTGACCTTTCCCAGCTCCCCTGCAACCAGAACTCCAACCCATTCAAACACTGCACAAACAGCAGTAACTGAAAACATCCAGCGTTTCACTGCTTGAACTCTGCAGGCTCCAGGATGGTCACCATTGATTCTTGGAAACCAATAAAACGTGGGTTTGGATTGGGGGTCTTTGATCCTTATTTGATTGTGTTGTTTGGGGTTTTTTAAACTGTGAACCAATTTGTGAAGTTACATCTTCACAGTTCAGTGTGGTGCAGAATTGTGAAACAGTCTCAGCCTGGTATTTCACTTATCCTACCTTTCCTATTCCCCTTGTAGGTGAAGGTGCAGGTGAAACTGGAACGAAGTCTATTCTCTTTGGGGAAAAAGATTTCTCAGACTTGTCCAAGTCATTGTCGCTCTGTGAACACAAGGTTTCGGATTTAACACCAGCTCAGGACATCATCTTGAAATCCAAGGCACAACCTTCTAATGGAAAGTCATTGGGTCAAATGCACAAAATAGCTAAAGCAGATGAGCTTAAATTCTTCTTAAATTATTTGCACAGTTAATTCCTCTCTTTCCCTTAAATTCCGTCAGTTGAGTGTAAAAGTAGAATTAAATAGGAAACATCTATAAAGAGATTACCAGGCTCAAGCTTTCCTCCCATGACTGGCTTATCTGCATTGCTGTTTGCACTTCCCTAGAATACAAAAAACCCCCATCAGCAGCTACAAAAAGGATAACTCTGGCTATTTTATCACCTTCTTTCAATAACACTCACCTTTCATGTGCTGCTTCTCTGTTCATTAAATCCACTCCTTCCTCCTGCAGGAGACAAACGTCCTAAGTTTCCCCATAACATCTGATTCATCACAGGTACTTGAAATAACACTTGTGATTCAATGATTTGCTATCAGAATTGAAATATGAACAGCAGAACCACTACAGGAAGACAAGACTGTCCCCAGTCCAGCTCACAGCTTCTCTTAAACGAAACACTTCAAAAATGCATAAGGAGCTTAAACCCAACAATAAGGCTTGCAAGGACACTTCCTTGTTGAAAATAAGTCTTAAAAATACTGTTTTCTTTAGTACTTGAAAAACTCAATAGGAAAGAGACTGTCACTATGTATACTTTTCATTCTGGTACTAAATGCATAGACAGAAACTCCACTTACCCTTCTGATCTGATGAAGTCGGCTGCTGGGAATACGAATAGGAGATGATGACAAGAACTGAAAAAAAAAAAGTGACAGCCACAATGATTCAATCACATTTCAACTGGCTGCATACACAGTATTTACCAATAACTCCATTCTCAGTGAGCTAAAAATGAGCTGTACAACTACCTGTGAATGACTCAAACAGTGTTGCAAAAAGCAAACACTGACCTTCACGAGAAAAGACTTGTTTTACCACTTACAAATTTCACGTATCACTCAACAAGCTGCACAGACCTGACTTGGAGGCAGAGACTGCTCAGTATCTCTGGTCACAAGGAGCTACAGATGCCACTGAGGCAAGTGAGGTACTACAAATGAAACCATGAACTTGCCAGAAATCCTCACTGCCCAGAGTAAGATGGAAACCCCTGCAGTGCCTCACTCACCCACCTGCCTGTGTAAAGGAGAAGCCTCAGTGTTTCAGTGAACACTCCCTAAAGCTTCACTTCTGCCATTTTACGCATCTCATTTCTCTGGAATTCTGACTACCATCCAATTTAAGTTGGATATCAGGAAAAAATACTTTCCAGAGAGAGTAATCAGGCATTGGAATGGCCTTCCCAGAGAGGGGGTGGATTCCCCATCCCTGGAGGTTTTTAAACTGAGCTTGGCCGTGGCACTGAGTGCCATGATCTGGTAAAGGGACTGGAGTTGGACTAAGGGTTGGACTTATGATCTCAGAGGTCCTTTCCAACCCAATCCATTCTGTGATTCTATGAAATACAAATGGGTCAACAGTTCCCACTATGGATGCCTGTGTGTTCACTGACACACCTACTGATCTGAGCTCCAAAATTCTGGATTCTTACTCTAAAAAACATCTCCCAGCACAAGATTTTGCATTAAAATCCAATGTCACCTTTTATGAACAGAAAGCGTAGAGAAAACTTGTTTTGGGAATTTAAGCTCCACAGGTTTTGAGAAAAGTAATACTTAATCTTTGCTACCTTTAGATGAGACAAAAATCTCAGTGGAGACTGCAAGTAGATCACGGAGTTGCCAAAGAAAAGGTGAGGAAAAAATGCAGCATCTTTGAAGTGTTTAAACAAGAGCAGTACTGTGCACTGACAGACAACAGAGAGCAACAAATAAATTACTCTTCTTTAAATGATTTTCTGAGGTTCAGCCTTTGTAAAAAAAAAAAGCACCATGTCAAACAAACAGGTCAGCAAAGAATTGTGACTCTCTTCCATTTTAACAAAAAATTAGAAGACTCTTTCAAGACTTAATTGTGACAAGTTTTCTCTTCTAAACCACAGTCAGGTCTAAAGTAACTTTAAGACTGTACTTAATACTGGGGATCACACATAACTTCAGCTCCTGTTGTCTTCGTGGGGACACACAGTCAACACACCAGTATTATTTCATTATAGTTGCAGTTACAGGTGAAAAAATGCTTATTCTGCAGCCTGGAGCTCGTTAGGATGCTTGGTGTAAATAATCAAGTTTAACTTCATTTTTCTACCCCAATTACTTGTTGTTTGCAAACGTGACATGCTTAAGATTCCTCACCATTCCATGACGGCTCATAACTGTTGTGCTGTTCCTACGAGTCCGCAACACGTAAGGCTGAAACACCTGCGAGTTGTCACTGCAGGGGGGAGAAAACAAAGTTTGGTGAACAGCTCTCAGGGAGCGCTTTGCTTTGAGCTCCGCTGCAGCCTGAAAACATCACTTTATTTGAACAGGAGCGCCGCTGATAGGAGGGGAGCCCCCTCCCCAAGCCGGGGGGGGGACAACGGGGGGTCTCGCCGCCCCGGCCCGCGCGTTCCGGGGACAGGGACACGGCCCGGAGGCCGCGCAGGGAGGCCGGGCCTGCCCCAAGGCCCGCAGCGGGGCCCGGGGCTCGCTCAGCCGCCGGGCCCTCACCTGAGCCCGGGGCCGCTCACCTGAGCCCGTGGATGAGCGGGGCGCTGTTCGACCTCCTCAGGCCGCCGCCGTCGCCCGGGCCCGCGGCGCTCCCCGGCGGCAGCTCCAGGTCCAGCTCCATCTTCTCCTGAGCCATCGCGGCGGCGGCTCCGGCTCCTCCCGCCCCGCCGCGGCGCCCATTCACCGCCGGCGGCCGCCGCGGCTCCTCCGGCCGCCGCTGCCCCGGCCCTACAGGCCCCGCGGGCGGCGCCGCGGGCTCAGCCCGGGGGCGCGCCGGGCCCGGCGGGGGGGGCGGCCGCAGCAGCGCCGCATCCCGGGGGCGGCCCGGGGGCGGCCAATTCCTCCAGGAGCAGCAGGAGGAGGAGGAGGAGGAGCCAGAGGAGCAGGAGCAGCGGGCAGAGCCGCGGGCCCGCCGGGGCCGCTCCCGGTGCCTCCCTCGGCGCCGACCGCGCTCCGCGCCCACCGACGCGCACTGCGCATGCGCGGGGAGAGCAGCGCAGGCGGGGGCCGGCGGCGCACGCGCAATGGCTCCAAACCCCGGCGCCGGGCGGGCTCCCGACAGCCCCCGGGGGCGATGCGGGCGCTGATTGGCTGCGGGTCGCGCCTGCGCGCGTTTGAAACGGCGCAACGGTCGCGCGGGGGCGCGCGGGGGGGGGCGGGGCTTGAGGCGGGGATCGGGGATCGGGGGTCGGGGGTCGGGGGTCGGGGGTCGGGGGTCGGGGGCGGGTCCCGGTCCCGGTCCCGGTCCCGGTCCCACCACGGACACGTTCCGGCCGGGCCTGTCCCGTCCCGGGGCACTTTCCCCCTCCCTTAGCGGGGCAAAGGCTTCGCGCCCCTCCTCAGGGTTGGGGTCTCCCCGGCTCACATCCCGCAGCCTTTCCCGCTTTCTCCCCAGCCCTCCTTTGCCGCCGAGGCGCTCACTGCGGCCTGGATGGGCAGTGACTGCGTGAGCATCTGGGATAAAAGTGATTGTAAAATTGTAAAATATGTCATTCTAGTTCTTGGCTATACTTAGGCTTGGAACTGAACTTGTCAATCACTGTCTAGAACTACCTGAAGGGAAGTTCTGGCCAGGTGGGGGTTGGTCTCTTCTCCCAGGCACTCAGCAATAGGACAAGGGGGCACGATGGGCTCAAGCTCTGCCAGGGGAAATTTAAGTTAGAAATCAGAAAAAAATTCTTTGCAGAGAGTAATCAGGCATTGGAATGGCCTGTCCAGAGAGGGGGTGGATTCCCCATCCCTGGAGGTTTTTAACCTGAGATTGGCCGTGGCACTGAGTGCCATGATCTGGTAAAGGGACTGGAGTTAGACCAAGGGTTGGACTTGATGATCTTGAAGGTCTTTTCCAACCCAATCGATGCTATGATTCTAATTCCATTCTGAGTGGCCAACACATCAAAGTTTGTGTTTATTTTATAATACTTTTCTACAATAACAATTGTAACGTGCAGGGGGGCTTCAGGGCCTTTATTGGCACCAAATTTAGAAAGGTCTTCATTTTCTCCTGGAAATAGTCCTTTTTCCACAGGGCTAAGTATAGAAACAGTTAAAATGGAAAAGTTAGGACTTTTATCATTTCAGTTTCCTTAAGTGGGAACATGGCTTTATGAACTATTATCTTACTTCAAAATGATTGAAGGTGGGTGCTTCTAGATAACCCAGGAAAACTTCCTGGACCTTTTTCTTTATTATTGTACCCCCTTGTATTTTTTGTTGACTGACTTGTGTGTATTCCATTTTTCTACCTTCAGAGACTGTGTACATCTCATCAGCTGTTTTTGTTGATGCTCACACTTCTTTCACTGAACTGACACTATTGATGAAGAACTTTGAGCCTATAAATACCCAAGATGAGTTAAAAGACCCACAAGATTACATTTTAAATATTTACAGGATTTGTCAATGTGCATTTATATTGAAAAACCTGAAGACAAAGTTCCTTGCCTTGTATTACTGTGCCATTGCTTGCCCTATGACGTATCATAGCCAGTAATGACCCCTTTCTGTGAGATGAGACAGAATTGCCATCTCCTGAAAAGCTCAAGAAGGTAAATATCTATTTTTTTCTTTGATTTCTAGTAATTATGATCAGTCTGATTCACTGAAAAATTAGCACCTTCTGCTGCAAAAGAAAAATGCTGTTAATCACCTTTCACTGCTGCCATTCACTACAGGCAGCACCACACTTTTAATACAGAACCTGCACCATTCTCCTTGTCTGGTACTTCAGCACAAGCATTTCACAGCTTGGAATAGCTTCCATACCTTCCCTTCCCATGGCTGGAAATGCCTAAAAGGCAATTCAGGTGACAATATCTAGCAAGACATTAGCCCTGAATGAAAATCTGCTCACACGTGTGCCGGTTCTGTTGGTACAAACGCCACCTGCAGGCTCTGACAACAGCACCAAACTATGTGGATTTTGCTACGTATTGTTACTGTGCAGTTACTTTATATCCTGCCACTCAGGACAGCGAACAGCTTCAAATGCCATGTAGCAGGATAGTGTTAAGGAAAAAGGCAATATCCAAAATGTGCCTGAGAGCTCAAAAACATCTGTTCCAAGTGCTCAGATTTTCCACTGCCAGACTCATCATCCTACTGGCCGACCAGGGTTACTGTGGCCAAGAGAATCTCACTGGGAATATGGATACAAGAGAAAGTGGGGACTGTCAAGGTGACCCTCAAAGGGCTGAGGAGGGTAACAAGGCAGAGGGAAGGGCAGCTGCCTGGGGGAGGGTTGGGCTATGGAACAGAAAGATGGAAACAAGGAAACCAGAAGTTGTTGAGTTAGAAAAACAGCGTGAATGACTGTGGCAAGAGGGTTAAGAAAGGAGAGAACATGTTAAAAAGTCTTGGGAGAATAGAGGTGAAAGATGAAGATTCAAAGTGGGGAAATGGAGACTGTGAGAATGAGATAGGTGGGTACAGTGGCACAGAGGGACTGGTGGATGTGAAGGTGTGAGTGATGATTTGGAAGGTTGATACTGTCGGGTGCCAAGTGCCATTAACCTTAGATAAATTAGTAAAAAAATATTTTAGCTCTCTATAATCTACCTTTCTTTTCTGGTTATTTCTGTTCAGCCTGAAACTCTCTCACGGAATGTAAGAGATTAGTAGATGGAGCACCTCTTCTATGAAGAAAAGCTGAGACAATCAGGATTGTTCAGTCTGAAAAGAGAAGGCTTTGGGGTGAGCTCATTGCAGCCTGAAGGGAACCCACAGGAAAGACAGAGAGACCATTTCCATGGGCTGACAGGACAAGGGGGAATGGGTTCAAATTGAAAGACAGTAGGTTTAGATTGGGCATTAGAAGGAAGTTCTTCCCTGTGAGGGTGGGCAGGCCCTGGCACAGGTTGGGCAGAGAAGCTGTGGCTGTCCCATCCCTGGGAGTGTCCCAGGCCAGGCTGGACAGGGCTTGGAGCAGCCTGGGCTGGTGGGAGGTGTCCCTGCTTATGGTTGGGGGGGGGGGGTATGAGATGGTCTTTGATGTCGAAACCAATCCCGTGATTCTATGATTAATCGCCCTATTAAGGCAAACAACAAAGATTCCCCACTGTTGTAGCCAGGTGGGGATTGGTCTCTTCTCTCAGGCAACCCACAGTAGGACAAGAGGGAATGGGCTTAAGCTCTGTCAGGGAAGGTTTAGGTTGGATATCAGGAAGTTCTTTACAGAGGAAGTAATCAGGCATTGGAATGGCCTGCCCAGAGAGGGGGTGGATTCTCCGACCCTGGAGGTTTTTAAGGTGAGACTGGATGTGGCACTGAGTGCCATGATCTGGTAATCAAAGTGGGGTTGGATTAAGGGTTGGACTTGATGATCTCAGAGGGTTCTTCCAACCCAACTGATTCTATGATTCTTCCCAAGAGTTAACTATTTGACCACAACCTCCTGTAGGTACAAACCGGGGACACGTGCAGCTATAAAAACAATGTTGAAAATATTGGTTTTATTCTTATTCACTCCTAGAGCTGCCTGGGCCTGCACAGAACCACGCGCTGTTATCTCCGAGAGCCACAAGAGACAGGACATCGTCTGTGTGTGAAGCCCCGTGCCGGGCCCTTCCCAGGGAGCCTCCACCGACCGGCGGCCCGGCCCGGCCCGGCCCCGCTCGCGCCTGCGCCCTGTGCCGGGCCCGCCTGCGCCGGCCGGGCGGGACGGGAGGGCGGCCGGGAACGGGGCCGGGATCGGGATTGGGATCGGGGCCGCCCCGCACCCCCGGGATGCGGCGCTGCTGCCGCCGCCGCCCCCCCGCCCCCGGGCTCGGCAAGGCCGGGGCAGCTCTGGCCTGAGCGGCCGCCGCGGTGCATGGGCGGGGCGGGAGGAGCCGGAGCCGCCGCCGCGATGGCTCAGGAGAAGATGGAGCTGGACCTGGAGCTGCCGCCGGGGAGCGCCGCGGGCCCGGGCGACGGCGGCGGCCTGAGGAGGTCGAACAGCGCCCCGCTCATCCACGGGCTCAGGTGAGCGGCCCAGAGGTCAGGGGAGGGCCCGGGGGGCTCAGGTGAGGGGTGAGGGGGACTCAGGTGAGGGGCCCGGCCGGGCTCAGGGGAGGGGCCGGGGGACTCAGGAGCACAGAGCTCAGGTGAGGGCCCGCCCGGGCACAGCCCCGGGGATGCTCCGCGGCGCCTTGCGGAAAAGTAAAGAGAGTAAACAGTGTAAACAGACTATTCTGAATTGGAAAGGACCCACAAGGATTATCGAGTCCAACTCTTAAGTCAATGGCCCACATAGGGGTTTGAACCCATGACCTTGGCACTATTATAACCAAGTTTTAACCAAAAGTGTGTTCCTGAGCGCTGTCCCGAGCAGGGAGGGATTTGGGCAAGGCATCGGAGTGTGGAGGGTGCAAGAAAGCCTCGGCAGACGTGCTGTGGCTTTGCCCAAACGCCGTGTTCTCATGCAGGACTGTGTGTTGTGTTGCACAGTGGGGAAGGTTTGGGCCGTTCTGATGGACAGAATAACAGTCGTGGAGATTCCTGTAATGATTCGAGTCTGAATAAATTAAATCAATGCCCTCTGTGCGATTGCAACAGTAAATGCTTTCAGGGCAACCAGGGGAATTTGATGAGGAAGGTCGTTTTGTGGGACCTTGACATAAGTTTTGCATGCAGTGTAAAACAGTGTGTCAGGTGTCCAGGAATTTTTGTGGTCGATACTGATTTTTTCAGTATGTGTTACAGGGAGAAAGACAAGGTGTTGTGTAGACTATTGTGCTCGGGTAGTGCCATCAGCCTGTGGCAGGTGCTGTTGGCAGGGAGGGCTGGCTATTTGCCAGGGCTGGGTATTTGCCAGGATTGGGTATTTGCCAGGATTGGGTATTTGCCAGGGCTCGCTCCCTTCAGCTGACAGGATGGAAAGGGGCAGTTCCAGGCACAGGCCAGTGGAAAGCTCTCAGGCAGGCAGGGTCTCTTGTACAGTTTGTGTTTGGGTAAGTTTATAACCCCCAGAGTGCATTTTCCTGTCTCCTCTGGGTGTTGTGTAGTTGGGAGATGCCCCATCCTGCTCCGTGGTGTGGCTGCCATCCCACTGTGAGCTGGTCCATGGGCTGCTGAGAGTGTGTGTGCAGTTTGGGAGAGAATATCAACAATAAACGTTATAAAACATGGCATATTACATGATAAGCACTTCCTGGTGGTTTGGTTTTTTTTCCTTCGTGTTTCTGTAAGAAACTGGATATCAAGTGAAGAAGAAATCTCACATATCTCTTGTACCAAAATGGTTAACTGTGCCTGACAGTTCAGAGGAAATACTAGTTCTTGCCTATTCCATCATGGTTAATATTAAGTAAATATAATTGTGATTTTTTTTCATAATCATAATGAAACAACCCCCATTTTACATTTCAAAGCAGTATCAAACTGTTGTGTGTGGCAGTTCTCCCCAGGGAGGCTTCTGAGCAGGTAAACTAATTGTGCAACTGGGACAAGATGTTTTTATAATCTCAGCTTTTTGTAAGTTGTTTCTTACAAACTGTAAGACTCGTGACACTTAAAAAAGCCAAACAAGTTATTTAATTCACTGTTTAGGCAGGTAGAAGGGTAAGCCTGAGCTCTTGCCCTGAAACTCTGCCTATACTGTATGTGAGGTGTTCATAGAAATTAAACTGAAATGCCACTGAGCTAATTTGAGGTGGTTGCAGTGGTTTGCCTGTTAGTTTGGAATTTTCCATCAGAATTCTGTTTTTGCAAGATTGCAGCTCTTGGCAAGAAACTTCAATTTTTCCCAGAATGGCTTTGTTGAGTAAACTGAAACAAAAGCTCTTGCCCTTGCACAGCTTGCTTTTTCTTCTATTTTGACTTCTTCATTAACAGATTTAGTCAGGAACTTGGAGGATGAGTTCCTGCAGAGCCAGAGAATAGTTTTAAATAGAATATTTTAGATCATAGAAATTACCTTCCACAGAACTTTTAACTCTTTGTTTTGCACCAAATCAAATTGATTTTTTAATAGGACCTGTAGGAGTTTTCTGTGAAAGGTAAGCCTGAGATCTGACCAGCCTGGTGTTTTTGCAAGGGAGATTAAAGGTAAGGATATTTACAGGGTTTTTTCTCCCCCTCTCTGCTGGTTAGCACGGAGTGTTGGACTCAGCCTGTGGGAATGTGGTGCAGAATCCTTCCAGCCTGTTTTCCTGACTCAGGCCCTGGATCTCAGGATGTGCTGTTTGTGTGGTGTTTGCCTGCCAGCCACTACACTGACACTCCAAAGAACTTGTTGCTGTTGGCCTCAGTCAGTAAATCCCCTCTCTAAACATCATGTCGTGGATCCCTTAAATTTCTCCAGTTCCACCTCCTGTCAAGTGGTAACTCTTTGATCTCTCAGGGGTGGGAGCTGAATGAAACTTGTTGGAAAATTGTACATGGTGTCTGGTCCTGTGGACTTGACGCTTTAGAGGAGGAGTCACAGCATTTTTCTTGGCAGAAAGTACAGTGCTTATGCCAATTGCTTTTGGCTTTTATTTCACAGTATAAGCTTTGTTTGTTTTTTATTTACAGCTACGTAAAATCTGTCTAAAGCATGTGTCTCACTGGTGTGTTTAAACTGAAGGATTCTGATAATGGTGTGTCTTAAAAGTGCCTTATTAGAATAAGGTAACACTGTTGATTTATTTAGTTTTAGGAAATTGTGTTTATATGAGGTCTTTGTGCATCCTGAGTCAGCAGCCGAAACAAAAAGGTACAACCCAGTGAATTCTTGTAATTTGGATTTAATTCCAGTCTTACATTTGGGACTGTTGTGCTGTGCAGTTACTGATTTTGGGGTGTGGAGATTGTAGGATTGGGGCTCAAAATTTTTATTCTATTGATCACAAAATTTACGTTATTTCTGCAGTCACCTTCATCACGTGCTCATCACTGGCTGTTGGTAACTAGAGATGGCATGACCAGTGAAATTTGCTTTGGCAATCAATGGAACTAAAGTTGCCTTGAAAAGGAGCTAATTTTAGATCAAATAAGTAACACTTCACTGTTTAAATGGATGCACTGCTGTGTGGCTTTAAAAACTGTTTCACTGTATGTTTAACCTTTCCTGGAAAAAAGTTCAAAACATATTTGCAGTGGAAAGATTTATCAAGATACTGTATTTTAAATTGTATTTTTCCTGTGGGATTGAAGCTGGTTTCAGTTACTGGTTATGAGCCATTGACACGTTTGTTCTGTTGAATGACATTTGAAGCAATGTACAAACTGCAGCTATTCCAAACATCATAAATTCCCACAGAAACAAGCACTCCAAACAGCTTGTCAGTTGCTCTGAAGACACAATATGATTAATTAAAATCCTTAATTGAAGTAGCTGGGATGAACAATTTGATTTTTGCTCTCTGCCAACAAGCTGAAGAGTTCTTATGTACCTGTCTCTGGAGTGCTTTGTCTCGACATGACAGCTGTCACAGCGCTGCAAACTGAGCTTGTGTTGAGGTGCTTTTTGATAGGGAGGAAATGGCTTTGCCTTTGACAAGTGTTTCTGTTCACAGCGACAACTCCCAGGTGTTCCAGGGCAGCGTCCTGAGAGCGCGCCGGAACAGCACCACGGTCATGAACCGGCACAGCCTGGTAAGGAACCGACCAGCCCGCTCTGTGCAAACAGCAACAAACAGAAGGAGATCGTGGCCTGTGAAACCAACACCCCCTGCTTTCAGAAACAGGGACCTGCACTGGGGCATTAACGTGCTTTAGTAAAATGTTACTTACAGACCATTTGCTTGTGGTCAGAGGAGAAACAAACAAAGGTGAAAATTAAGTTTATTGTGTTCACTCGTGAAGATCCTCAATTGTTGGGCTAAAAAGATGCAAATTCTTTAATTCATGTTAATTAATTCTGGGCATTGCCCAGAACTTGCTGAGAAGCAGTTTGGTTTTCACTTATGGGCTGGCTCTTCTGGCTGCCCCAGTAGATGTTGCAGTTTTCTGGACTGAACCAGTTTTCCCACCTTCATGGGATGATGTTCTTGACCCTTTCCCTCATATTAATATTATTAAAAAGTGTCCTGAAAGTTGACTTTTTTCTTCACTCCCAGCTGACCAGGTGCTGACAAAATACAGTTGAAATTTTATTTATGCCCATTGACTGCCAGGTCAGTGCCTTGTCTGAGGGATGGTCTGGGTGCTCTTTGAATGTGGCACGAGAGGCTGGAACTGGAAATGAGCCTTGAGGTTCTCATCCTTCTGTGGACTTAAATGATTTTGTGAAAATAATGACACTTTCAGCACTAAGGACCCTGAGCAACCACCCCTGGTATTGCTTCTATAGCAAGGAAATACATGTACTTTATGACATTAGAGGCATTCCAAGGAGCTGATCACATCTACTTTGGTAAATTAGATTTTACATTAAGTAGGTGGTAAAGGTACTTCAAACCCCACTTTTTTGTATTTAAGAAAACTAATCCAAGTTTGCAGTTTAAGCTCTAATAAAGAGGGTTAAAATATTCAATAAGTGACTGAAACTGTTAATTTTAGTATTATAAGGGCAGATAAAGTTTTATGATTTGTAAACTCTGTGGAAAAAGGTTGATTAGTATTTGTCTAATCTGTGTAGTGTGGGAGTTGCTGAACTCTCATAACTGGAGGTCACTCCATCAACTCCAGCTTTGGGGTTCTCGTGGCCATCCCAGTTGCTCAACTGAGTTCTAAAATGTATTTTTTGAGTGGCTCCCCAGGCCTCAGGCTCCTGCTGTTCTGTGATGGTGATTGTAAGGGCAGCTCTGCTGTTTGGGCCGGGGCTTGATCTGCAGTTCTTGGACACTGCATGTAATTGCCAAGGAAGGATCAACCGGGCTCAGTGTCTGCTGTTTATTTCCTTCCAGGAGATACCAGTGGCACTGGGAGTAAATGTTTTGGTGTGGGGTTTGTTTTGGTTTGTGTGGTTTTGTTGTTTAAGCAAAGCATTTTAGTCCATGGTTAGATGTTGAGGTGCTATTTCAGCACAAGTTGATTTTTAAATTTTTTTCTAATTTTTTTTCCTGTAAAAGCTGTCTGGTTTCCTTGCTGGGGCTCGGGGTGGCCCCACAGGTGCCTCTGCTGGCAGGAGGCAGAGGGCACTGCAGGGCAGGCCAGAGGCACCGGGGCAGTCACTGCTCATTTGGCCTCCACATTGGCACTCCTGAAACTTTACCTGCAGTGGAAAACAGTGTCTGACATCCTGGGGAAGGGAGGAGGGTGTTTCTCTTCCCTCTGTCTTAATAGTTCGTAATGTTTTTATTAAGCTTTGTGTGCTCTTAAAACATGGGGGATTTGAGCAGCATAATTTTAACAAATGGGTTCTGTCTGTTTAGCAGTATCCTTTAAAGGTGGCTGAGGTTTTCTTTTCAAAATAATTAAATTGAGGGATACAAACAAGGCAAAAGTGAGTTTTAAACATTAACAAGGCAAGGGTGGTGACTTGTTGGAAACAAGGTATGGGATCCTCAGAGTTGTGTCAGTGCTTGAGACCCTGCAGAGAACACTTAACTGCCTGTTTATAATTTTTGTTTTACAGGTTTTGTCCATATTCTATTAATGTCAAACTTTAAAGTATGTGGATCACAGTCATAAAATTAGAATATAATCAGTGGAGCAAATGCCTTTCTACTGTGGAATGGCACAATGAATAGGCAGGAATGCACCATTGTCCAAATCCTTTTCTCTGTGTGAGAATCAAGGTCAGCTCAAGGTCTGCATTGGCTGGTGCAGCTTGGAGGAATTTTTATGAGGTGCACAGGATTTTTGGGAGCCCAGTATAACAGTAAAGCTGCCCTAAACTGGACTTAAAAGGTATCCAGCCAGGATATTACAGCTGTGAGACTTTAGCAGTATATATTGTGGTGAGTAAATTCTAGCACAAATATTAGACATCCTCTGTGTGAGCCTGATAGGCTGAATTCTTCTGTGAAAAGAAGGGTGTGATGTCTTGATGTCTGTTTTTTAGGAGGACTCTGCATATATGTAGCATTAACAGTCTGTGATAAATTACATAATTCTGTGTCAGGGAGCAAAATCTTTGCATTCTCTGTGCTGCTGGTTGGAGGTGGTGCAGTAACAGTTAATGGAATTTTGGTTATCCAGCTTTGGTGTGATGAGGAGCTCCAGTAATGTTTTGTGAAGGGGAAGAAGCCTTAACTGAATAAAGTACATAAACACTTATAATAATGCAAACCTTACTCTCTGAACACATCCATTTTAAAAAGACACCTTATTTTTTGGAAGGATTTTCAGCTTGTAGAGAAGTTAAATTTCTATTCAAAGCTTTAGCTTAGAATTTTTGTTCCCTGAATGGCTATGACAAAAATCAACTGAGAGTTAACTGTTTGAGGGATGGGAAATACATGAAAGAAAATTATATTTTGAGTGCATAATCACTTTAAATTACTCAGTTTTGAGTGTTCAGTTTTAGATCACAATGTTCCAGTGAGATCTTGATGCAAAACTGTCAGCATTAACAGAGGGCCATTTTTAGTGACGTCTTCTCTGATTTCACCCAAATTGGTGAAGCTCTTCAGAAACCATAAAGAAAATGTTTAACTCTTTGTTAACCTTCTAATAGCTGATTTTTTCACCTGTCAAAGTACTCATTTATAGGCAGACAACAATCCAGGAACCTTTTTATACAACGTGTTGTTTTGGCTTTGTATTTTTGAAGGGTCCATTGGGGAGCTTTCTGGATCACTTAAATGAAAATAAACATTCTGAATCCCATAAAGGAAAATATTTATGCCAACATACACACTAAGGGTGGCAGTGAGCTTGTGAAAAGCAGCTCCCTTCTGTGCAGAGGGCTGTCAGTTCTGGTTGCCTGGAAATGGAATGGAAGCCAGGCTGATACTAATTAGCATCTGTGAGCATTCAAAGCAGAGTAATGTGGAAATACATACTAACATGTTCCTCCAAGTAAATTATGTAGTTTATATATACTGAGAATGATATAAGTGATTTTTTAAATTATTTTTTATAGTCTGTGGTAGCCCTACAGAGTAGTAGCTGACATTCCTGCTGCACCTTTCCCTCCCTTCTGCTGCACTTTCATTGTCTGTGACTTTGTTTTGCAGTTTGTGCCATCGTCTCCTGTCCGTATTCCCAGCAGCCGCCTGCATCAAATCAAACAGGTAACCACAGGGGCTCATTTCTTTACAATTTAAATTTTTTATAGGTGATTGGGTTTTTTGCAGTTGGTGTGTGGTGTCCTTCAGATGGCTGTAGATTTTTCCTTGCCTGCTCTGTGTTTTGTGGAGGAGAATGCTTCTCACAGTGAGGAGATTTGAGCAGAGGCAGAAACCTTAAAATGGACATTTTACTTTAATGTAAACCCTCAGGGTAAAGTTTCACCAAGTTTTTGGCAGTAGTGCCAGCATAAACATTCAGGGCCAACAACAAAGTGTTCCTTAACTTGTGTTGGCTCAAGACTTTTAAGCAGCCAGAAAATGGGAGGATAAGGAAACACTCTGGCTGAAAAATAGTTTGTGCTCTTCTGGCCGGGCTATTTTTCGTCTGTGTAATTTTCTTATGCAGATCCCTGTGCTGTCCCAGCACGGACGGAGGGGGAAGGGCCCCGGAGCAAACACGCAGGGAGGGGTGTGGGGGATCTCTGGGCAGGCTCAAATAGCTCTGGCCCAGCCAGCAACCACAGACTCCAGCTTAAAATCAACAACCTCAAGCCCTCCTGGCTCCTTCATTTTAAATCTCCACTTTTTCACAATAGAATGTTTATAAAAATGCTTTAAAGATGCTTAATTTTTTTTTATATAATTTTTTTTAGCTAGCTAGTTTTCAGTGGATAGGCTTGATTTTTACAGGGTGAAAAGTTAAGAAAATGATTTAATGCTTCAGACAGCAATTTTAGGGTATGGTGTCTGAAGCAGTTGGGAGGCACTTCTGCTTCCCACCTCAGATATTTAAGGTAGTTGCACAGTAAGCCTGAAGAAAATAACTGCTTGCTTTCATTATGTAAATAATTTACAAGCTGAAAGAGACTCTGAAGCACTTGGGTCAGTTGTAGAGCTGTTTTTATCAATATAAAAAAGCTCAGGATTAATATGTAAATATCATAGAATCATAAATTAGTTCAGGTTGGAAAGGACCTTTAAAGGTCATCTGGTCCAACCCCCCTGCAATGAGCAGGGAGATAAAATGAGAAGTGCTGAGAGTGAAGAAATGAACTGGTGTGGCTCTGCTGGACTACAAGAAGTAAAGTTTGATAATTGTGTTTTTTGGAAAATACTTCTGCATTCATATTTGTTAAGGCAAACAGTGTAATTTTCTAATTTGTGTTTGATCATTAAATTCACAAGTTGGAATTCATTCCATGTCCTGTGTGCTGACTGAGAACCCGTGTGATTTACTTGTGATCTCTTTCAAATCTGAACAAATTACCACACAGGTGAACTGTGTTAGATTCTTCCTTCTTAGGATGAGGATTGTGAAGGTGGTTAATTGAACTGGACTGAATTAGGGAATCTGCTCATTCACTCAATAGACTGGGTAGCATTTGGTTAATTTTAAGGAAGGGTGTCTACCTAAGAGGAGACTGAGTTAAGTTTGAACTTGATGTTTAGTTTAATTTTACATATTTGAGCCATTTCAATAATATTTTATGGAGGTTTTTTTTAGAAAAATCCCCTCACTAAACCCCAAAATCGTTGTGTGCAATGCAGGGTATTGCAAATGAGATGCTGACAAGTATCTAGTTAGTCACTAATCCACAGAATAAGGTAAGAATCCAGCCATGCTTTTGAGGATTATCTGTACCAGTGTCCACTCTGGGAAATGATATTATGCAGACTGCAAAAAGATGATCTGACATGTGCAGAAATTTTAGTTTGTATTATTGTTTAGTTTTGTCACTAATTCTTGGGTAGTAATGAAACTAAAGCATCTTGGGGAAACAACCAGCTCACACAAGCACTTACGGGATGATCTCTTGTACTACATCTTCACTCCTTTCCTTGTAGTGAGAATTTGAGGTTATTGCTGCTTAACTGAGTTGAAATAAATTTTCTGCATGACAAAGTGAAATGAAGCCACAGCTTTTCTGATTTGCTGCAGCAAAGTGCTTTTTTGATCATATTTTTTCATCTGCTGATCTTTCAGGAAGAAGGAATGAACCTGCTGAACAGAGAAACAGTTCATGAAAGGTGAGTACTGAGGCAGACCAGAACAGTGACTGCAGCTGTCTGTGGGCCTGGGACAATACATTTCTTTTCTTCTTTATAGAGAAGTGCAAGTAGCAATGCAGATGAGCCACTCATGGGAGGAGAGCTTGAGCCTGGTAATGCATTCCTGCTTTAATTTGTGTTTCTGTCATCAGTATCAGGACACTAGAGACTCTCTCATGTCTACATTTTCTTTGATAGTTTTCCTTTCAATTGAGGTGTTAGCATAGCCCTGCTTTTGATCAGCAGTTTTTCCCACTAACAAGGCATAGAATTATCAGTTGTTCAAGGTACATGTGGGTTCCTTGGGCTGGTGTGTCCAAAGGAAATTGCATGGGTGTCTCTGCCTGTTCGAATTTTCTTCTGTGCTCTGATACCATGTAATGTTTAAGGCTTTTTTGTTGTTGTTGTTGTTAAGCATAAGCTCATAAAGGGCTACCTAAAAATTTGTGGTAAGATGGAGGATAACTTTGGAATTTCAGACCCATCAGTCCTTTTCATGTTAAGGTACCTGCTGGAAAGATTAATCATATGTACTATTTACAGAGCGACAATGATTTTGAAAAATCACTATCACCAAAGCAAGTAGACTTTGTTCCTGTTTCTCCAGCTCCTTCACCTACAAGAGGAATAGGGAAGGTGAGCAAAATGTGCTAATAATGAGTAGTGCTAAATAAATTCAGCCAAATTAGTAGCAAAAGATTAAGCCACCTGCTCCTTTCTACCTCAGCTGCAAACAAGAAACTAGAGAGTAAATAAAACCCCCTGAAACCCCAAACCAGAAAATACCAGCTAACAGCTGCACAGCTTTTGGATGTGAATTCCTATGAATGTTCAGCTGTTAATCTGTGGTTAATAAAAAAATAAATAATTCTGTTTAACCTGAGCATGGTGCAGTAAATCTGCATGAAAACAGAATCTGTTTGATTTTGAAATTCTTTTTTCTCAGTAGCAAAAAGTGGTGTCTCAGTATAACCAGGCTCAGTGACTGGTTGCTGAAATTGATACTGGGTTGTTTATTCCTCTGCAGTAGCATCAGTTGTTAGCACAGGGCAGTCAGACAGGCTTTATAAATGAATAACACGAACTGGTTTCCTCTCAGCAATGTTTCTCACCATCCCTGCAAAGCCTGGTCAGCAGCACTGGGTTGCCTCCAAGTCCCAGCCCAAGTCCAACAAGGAGATTTTCAAGGTAAGTACTAGAACAAATCAGTGGTAGAAAACTGGTACAACTCGTTCACAGTAGGTGTTTCAAATACCAGAATTTGTTATATTCATCACTGAATATAACAAGTTGGCTTGTGTAAACTTTACATTTTACAGTCCTGTAAAACATTTGTCTAAATCCTGATGTCACTACATTGGGAAAGGGGGCTGCATTGTGGCATCTCTGTCTCCCAGTGTAGTCTCTGTATTGCTCTCAATCACATCTTAAGTAATTGAATTCTAAGGGGAAGAAAACAGAAACAGATTTAGGGTTTGTTACTCCTCCTGTTTTAGTTGCATTGGATGTTGTTTTCAGTGATGTGGGCATACAATTAAATTTTATTAGGCCTTGAAAATTCAGCAAAACTGTGCCTGGCTGTGAGATTTTAGACTGCCCCAGTTGTGAAATAATGTGATCAAACTTTGGCTCTTCAGGTCTGTGCTTCCTGGTCTTTCTTCAGGATAAGTTGTTTTAATGCCTATTTTCTTTGTATTTTTTACTTAGTTTAAGTGTTTTCTGAGTATCTTTTGATTCTTCATATATTTTCAACCTTCCTTTTTTAATGATGATCTCAGTATAGCAAATGCCTTCTTTTAGCAGGAGAAGCCAGAGTCCAATTAACTGCATTCGACCAAGTGTTCTTGGATCAATAAAAAGAAAAGGTACAGTATTTAGGTTTGGCTGATAAATAGGCCAACTTGTTAGTTATGTAATAATTCATGTAACTGTCTTCACAATCCTGTTCAATTGGCTGGTACTTCAGAAAGTGACTAGAAATAGAAGGTATTACAGGTGATAAAACATCTTTATAAAGCTAATAGTTGTTCTGTTCTAATGCTTCTCTGTCTTCCTGCATTTTTCTTCAGGTTTAACTTATGGCTACTTTATTATTTTACCTGTTTTTACATCTTCCTGCTTCACTTTTGTTACAGAACACTTCTGGCTCTGAGACAACTTCTAAAACAGCTTTATCTGACTTCTGTCATAGCCTATTTAAGCAGAGATCTGTCCTCTCTTATTCTGCAGTTTGGAAATCAAAGTCAATATAAAAGTTTTGCGATAATCCTGGACCTTGTTCGTTTTCCTCATCCTCAGCTTCTCTGCTCTGGTGGGGCTGGTCAGTGAACTGAGAGCTGGATAAACTGAAACAAAAAGATTGTTCTTCACTACTGAAGAATAAAGATCTGATATCTAAACCTCAGTTAATAACTCACTAAACACTGAAGCTTGGACTGTTTCCAAGAAATAGACAGTATTTAAAATTTCAGCATCTAAATTATATGTTTTACATATAAAATAATCTATTATAAAGTTTGAGTTTCTATTCTGTTTGTTCTGTAGAAGTATTTTGAAAGCAGATTTTAGTTTAAATGAGTAGTAATATTTATCATTCCTTATCTCTTCCCAAAGGTGTGACAGAGATGGAAGATCATCCCAAAAGGTTATTCCAAGGCTCCACCAACATGCTTAGCCCTGAAACTGCACATCAGGCGGACCTTGGGGGATGGTAAATGCTGTGCTATTAATTGTCCCTTTCAGCAGCAGCATACAAGCCTTTTTTTCCTCCTGGCAATGATTATGCTTGAATTGTTTTTGTTTGTTTTTAGTACATACATCTCATAACTTTACAGCACTGAAATTATCACAGTGAAAAGGCAGCAATATTCACAGTTTCCAGGCCTGACTGATAACATGCTTCCCCTCTATGGCAGTTGAGCATGTTCAGGCAAAGACACCTCATGGCTGACAGTTTTTGGAGTCTAGTTTTAAGTTGCAGTCAAATTTGAATGCTGATGCTTTTGGGTAAATGGGATTTTGCTTTTTTAACCTTGCTCTTACTCACAAAGGGACTTGAGTCTGTCTGACCCTCCCTGCTGTGAGGAGATAAAAAGTAATTTGTTAAAAATCAAAATGACTTGAAATAGCAAGAGATTTTTGTTCCAGTGTTTTAGTCAAGAGGTTAATAATACACAGGGAATGCCCACACAGCCATCAAGAGAGGGCTCTTCACAGTGCCTCTGTCCTTTTTGCCTCTCAGCTGATGTACAAGCTGTGCACAAGCTTTGAGTACATTACAGTAGAAAAATAGGTGCTTTAAATGTACTCTAAAAACACCTTTTTTGCACACCCTGTTCACAGTGGGCATAGCAGTATGGGTTCAATTGCTCCATTGGTTTAGGAGATGGTAATTTTTCAAAAAACACTTTGCTGCTATCACTGATGATAGATCAGTTATAAATCTGTGTCCTGTCAGATCTGCAGTACAGTGGAGTATGTACACCTTATTGTTGGCTCTCCTGGCAGAAGAGGCTCCTGGCTGTGTGCTGGTCTGGGAGATGGGGTAAAGCTGGCAGGGGTTGCTCAGCCCAGGGTTTCTAATCTGTGCCCCATTTCTGGGTGAGCAGAGGAGGAAACAGGCAGAGTGTTCTGTGCCTGTCTAGAAGTGACTGCAAGGTGTGCAGTTGCAGACATATTTCAGATCATGGGGCTTCCTGCTCATTCAGAGATGTGCATGTGTGGTTAAAATGGCTTCATAATGAACTAAACTGGTACTTGGGACTCATCAGAGCAAGTGCCTCGTTTCTCACATCCTAATGTTGCTCCGTTTTCAGTCTGTCCTCACATGTCCTCGATGACAACAGGAGCAGTGCAGGCTCCTCCTGTGACTCCCCAGCGGAAGTTGGCACCAGCACAGACTCTCCAGTCTCACTCTCTGACTCCAGATCCCCGTTTTTACCAGTAGATCTGACAGCCAAGTTACCCATTAACTGAGGAGCAGGAGTGTGCTGATGGACACCGGGAAACAGGCTGGGTATTGCCAGGACTTGCTGTTGTGTGTAACTGATTCTGTTCCTCATAGGAACTTCCAGGAATGTCATGATTTCTAGAAAACTTCCAGAATAGTTCCTTGAGGAGGAATTCATGTTTCTAGTGATTTGTATGACATTGACTAAAAGACAGCAAGCATTTGGGTTGCAGACCCATTGGATGCTCCCATCAGCCAGCGAGATGTGGATTTGCTGTGGATTTTGTCTCCTTGGCGTGAGTTACAAACGCTGTGCATGTTTGTGGAAGACTTGCCAGCAGCCAGTGTCCTCCCTCATCTATCATGGTGCTTGTGTAGGAGCAGATAACTGGCACATTTGTCTGAAACCAACGAATCAGCTTACTAATTGTTGTTATTCCCACAGTGTTAGATATTTATGTTGTTTAGTTCTTCATACGTAAAGGAGAATACTGGGGGAGAATTGATTATTGTGTTCTGTTATGATTGGCTCATAATCAATTCTGTGTCTCAATGGACATCAAAAGAACAAGTTGGTGAATTGTCAGCTTAAATTTATATGTTGGATTTTATTCATCATGACTGTTGCTGGTGTGAAACATTCTTCTGGGGTTTTGTATTATTTTCTTCCCCATTTAGATGATGTATTGCAGTGGTAGATGCTCTGTTAAAGGTCTTTTAATAGGGAATACTAGTGGTAATATTTGGAGCAAAACATTAAATCCTGAGGCTTTAGTATTTAGTACTTCAGAAATGCATTATTTTAACAGTCAGTATTTGTCCTCATATATGAGTTCTGTTGGACAGATACGGTGAGGAATCCAGAATATCTTTTTACAGGCTGAGGTGATCAGACATGTTTGATCTCCTGATGTCACTTTCTCAAACAATGACATCAAGTCTTTTCTGCTGTTGAAAACTTCAGATGCTGATTGAAAGCGTATAATTTGATAATCTGAGATGTTTGAAAAGTCAGTGTGTTGAGGCATCCTGATCTCAACTCTGATTCCCCAAACAGGAGGAATAATTTGCAGACCCCTCTATAGACAGCTGTCAATAGAGATCTTCCAGTGGCAGCCTCGTTTGGGCTCCCATTGTGCAGCTGAACCCCCCCAGCTGGGTCCACATTTGTGCATGTCTGTGCTGTGTGGTTTCAAACTTCTTCAGAGAGGTTAATAATGAAGCAAAACATTTTATTTTTAAACACTAAATCTTTGTGATGTGTCATAAAGTGAGAAAAGTACGGAAACCTCCTCAAGTAGGAGAAGAACCCGCCCTGAACTCTGCTGTGAAAGATTCACGTGGGTGAAGCTTTGATTGACAGCAGCCATCAAAATCAGAAGTGGATGACTTGGAGCGCAAAGACCTGGTGACCAGAGGACCAACGACCTGCTCCTGTGTGTCCTCATTGTAGAACGAAAATAGAATGTATTTAACAGTCTGGCTGTTCTAGTAAGATATGACATGGTTTACTTCTGATACCATTCCTCTTAAATTATTGTAACAGTCCCCTTGCTGGTTGCAGTTCCTTTCTGAGCTGCCCTTTGTCCCTGTGCAGACGGACTCTCGAGGGTTGGTGTCTGTTTGTCTGACAAGGCGAAGTTTGGTTTTGCAATTTCAGGTATGTGCCAAAGAGTTGCTGTGCGTTCACTCTTCTGTGGTGAGAGCAAGACTCTTGTTTTAAAAATCTTGCTTGTTTCTTAAGAATGAACCTCCTGGTGTCTCTTCCAGTCTTTGTTAAAAGACACGTCAGTGGAGGGGGTTTCATAGTGGCGTGTGGGTCAACTTGTCTCTTTTCTGTTGAATATTTATGCTATTTTTCAAATAAGTGCCAATAAATGGAAAAATAAATGTGTGTTGCTGTTTCTGCACTTTGTTAGATAACCATGTTCTTTTTTTTTTATCTGGGATTAAATGCTTTCTTTTAAAATCAGAATATTGTAATTTACTTCCACCCAGTCTAGTTTACAGTTAAGTTGGCCATAAAATCTGCATCAGATTTATCTGTTTTCCTAGTGCAACTCTGTCTTACAGGTCTATGACAACTCCTGGGATAAAGGAGAATAAACCCAAACATTTTCAAAATACTTCAATAGCTACACATGGCCCCAGTTTATACCTAGAGGAGGTTGTGCTGAAGTACTTTGGAAGACAGAAGCTACTCCCGGGTGGTGGAAAGTACTGAGGGTCTTGACACTTGGGAGGAAGTGGGGAGTCTGTGGTTTGCCTTAGTAGGGCAGTTAATTACAGAATCCCAGAGTGGTTTGGGTTGGAATGGACCTTAAAGATCATCTTGTTCCAAGCAGGGACACTTTCCACTAGACCAGGTTGCTCACAGCCCCATCCAGCCTGGCCTTGAACACTTTCAAGGATGGAGAGTCCACAACCTCTCTGGGCCAGTCATTGTTGGAGAGAAACAGTTTTGCATCCGTTCCTTTCCCTGCTTTTGCAAAACAGAAATTGCTTTGAACTTGTGGAAAAACATCTCAGTCTTTTGTCTTCATGTCACCAAGAAGCTGCAGCTTCATGCCCTGGAGTCAGGAGACATGTTTAGGTTTTTTTCCTCTTAAATAATAATTCTTCAAAATTAAATTATCCTGCAAGATATGCGTCTGGATTCGGGGAATTATAGTGTTATACAATGCACATAAATCAGCCCTATACTCATATAGTAACTCACACTGTTGGTATTGCTACTGTCTTAGTAATTTCTCATTTACTCATGACCAGTGGATGTTGGAGCTTTGTTTGATTCTCTGTCACTGTCACAAGGCTGTTGTATGTGGTGTCCCTTAACTGAGCTGTTTGTGACAAGTGTCTGTGCCTTTGTCTTCTAAAAAGAAATTAGCATTTTTCTTAGCTCGGGCTATTATTATTATATCTATGTGTTATTATATATTGTATTATATATAAATTTCTCTGCTCTGCAGCCCTTTTGGGGCACACAGCTGCTGCTCGCCGGGATTCTGCCATGAATGGCACCTTCCAAAGTCACACTCCTGTTTGGCACTTGATTGCTCTGGTTGAAAACTGTCCTGCAGGATTTGTTGGCAGTTAAATCGTGTCTTGGGCCACTGTGTCTTCCCTGACAACTGATGGATGTTTTTCTTCCTTCCACCTTCCCTGCAGTGACACACTTGCTGAGGGGAGGTTGGTAACGGTGCCAGTGCTCAGGGGGCTGTATTTTTGGAATGAGTGCTCTGGTGGTTACTGCATTTAGCAGAGGGAGAGATACTTCACACTGCAAGAGAGGCAGAAATGGCAGCAGAGATAAGCCTGTGCCTCAGCCAGACTGACTTGCAGGGTCTCCTGTGTGCTGTCAGCAAGGTGGGTGACCTGAATGCTCAGCTGAACAGCTGCCCAAGTTCCTCCTGGGATCAGTGTAAGAACTTAATCCTAAATTCTTTCTTTTCACCTTTTTTCAGAGAACGTGAGTGTAAATGATCACCAACGCGTACAAACAAAACAGGCCTCCAGAGTCTGGTGAGACCAAGATAGTTTGATTTATAGCTGTGTGTTGTGGTTCCAGTTCTGTGTTTGTGAGTCCAGCCCTGCTATTGTGCAAAGATTTGTCAGTGAAGTGACTGAAGGCAGGAGGGGCCTCCAGCACTCCATGAGCTTGAGAACAGCTTGTGCCTCCCTTAGCAGTCATCATTTCAGAAATGTTCACTTTGTGCTGTTGTATTCTTGCATATGTTGGAGTCGTAACTCATTTACTTAAAATAGAGAACTTCAGGAGTCATAATTAAACTGTGTTAGCTCTTCTTACCCTGTTTTAAGCAACCTTTCTCATCACCAACTGGCAGATGGAGTTTAAGTTGATCCCTCTTCTGGAAGCAACAAGTTAAAATATTTGTAAATGCAATTGAATGTTTACAGCTACAGTATAGTAATTAGAACCTTACAGACACAAACAGAAGTCCTTGGCAAGAGTCCTTTTCAATAACTGCACGCAGAAATTGTCACCTCACGTTTGTTTCCTAAGGGTGTGTCTTTGGGTGATTGTTGGTTTGTTTTACCTGTACCAGGGGAGCCTTCACACTTCTGTGTGTCTGGTGAGAGCATCCTTGTTCAGTAAACTGGGGACAAGTTCCCAGCCAGCCCAGACCTTGCTCCAGAGATGCCTTTCCCCTGTCACTGAGCACTCCAAGCAGTCACAGCCCCCCTGCATCCCAAAGGCCCCTTGCACATGCTGGAGGGATGAGATTGCTGCCCCTGCTAGGGTTTTGTGGTAGAAGCATGAGAGAGAGAGGGGGAAAAATAAACCACTGAAGGAGAATAACCTTGTTTGACTTTCAGTAGCTGGCTCAGGAACAGAATTTCCAGAAGAGGGGAGGAGTTGAGTGCATTTAAACCAAAGCCAAACAAGGCCTCTGCGTGCCTTTGTGCTGGCTCCCCTCAGTCTCTCAAGGAACTGGCAAGACATCCCCAATGCCATTAAGGTTCCTCAGACAAATCTGGCATTTATCAAATTAAAATTTCTGATGATTTAGTTTCTTCATCATTTACTTGCTTCATGGGGGCCTTGGAAAATGCTGTTATTTCATATTTCCTTCCATGATAAATAAATATATGTAAATGTTTAGAATTTTGCTGCATGTCAACCTAAGTAGGAAGAGCTGCTCAAGAGGGACCAGTTTTTGCTGAAGGTGCTGATCTTTGGAAATGGGATTCTCCTGGTTACTTTTTGCCCTTGTGTGGAGAAAAATCAAAACTATGTGCATAGCACACATCAGGGTTTGTGTTGCAGGAGTCGGGGACTGTGTTGTCTTTCAGGCTGGTTTAAATAAAGCTGGCACTGAAATCGCTGCAAGAAGCTTTCTGCTAAAAATGCATCAAGATCCTTTCATTTCAAGTGCATTCACTTCAGCAGTCAGTTTTGGTTTTGGAGATTTCTGGCAGATTCCTGAGGGAAAGGGACTAATGGGTTTGGTGATGCTGATGGAACACGGGATTCCAGAGCTTTACTGCAGTTTTATTTGTCTCTTGATGGTGGTTTCTTGTTTGTCAAAGCACAGCCTTGTCTAATACCTTGATATTCATTCCTCAAGCCACTGAACGCCTGTAGTTGTCTAGAGAACACTCTCATTTTGCTATTGTAAATAATATTTTTCTAATGTAAATTTTATGGCTTTTTTTTAAAAGTTGGAAACATGGCTTTATGTTCCATTACAGGGAGCCTGTTTCTCAGGTAGTCCTTAGCAGCCTTTTTCCTCACAGTGAGGAGATCGCCCATTGCTTTGGTTGTGCTCTTGCTTGAATTACTCCTTTTCAGTCTCTGCTGTTTCAAAGGGCAGCGCAGTTACTTTGCTTGCATGTAATTCCACATTATATTGTCAGCGTGGTTATAGAGCTTTGCAAATTTTCAAGAGCTGATGTGCATTAGCTACAGTTCATTATCCAAAGTAAACAGCTCGTTAGTGTACAGTGAAGAGCTTCTATACAAGACAAAAATAGACCCAAAAGTGAGTGTATCCCCTTACTGGGCTTTAGTTACACTGTGACGCCTCCGGTGTTCATTCCTCCAGTGCTGTTTTTTTTGAGGATACACCTTCTGGGCTCCCAGTCGTTATCTGTAAATGGCTCTGGATGATTGCAGGGCAGTGGTTTCCCAATCCTCACCAGCTTCTGTGCAGCAGTAACAAGTGAGTGATGTGCTGCTGGCAGCAGTGGACTTCACTCTCCTTCAGCAGTTTCAGTTGTAATTTAATTTCTTCAGGCAGCACCTTATTCCCGCAGGGAAGACTCCAGCAGCTCTTAACTTCAGATGGTTCTCCTCCAGCTCTAGTGAGAGCCTACAGCGCTGTGAACAGGTGAGTGCCTGTTCCACTCACAGGGACACAGGAGGGAACTTGTTTTCTGCAGCCACTCAGCCCCCTATTTCTGCCTGCAGCTGCAGGAGGAGGATCAATGCCAGGACTGCTCAGTCCCACATGCTTTGTGTGGCTGTCTGTTCCCTTCTTTTTTCTGCCCAGAGTCTCATGCAAGGTCAGAGGGCAAAGCACCTGAGCTGCTCTAACCCAAGGACTCAAACTCTCACCTGGCAGAGAAGGTGCTTCAAGGTTTGGGGCTTTTTTCAGACCTCCTGTACAAGGGTGTTTTTAAGACATCCCAGTCCTTAAATTTGGTGTTATCTTGCATCACCATGGACCCTGTGAAACATGTACCACTTGCCACCTGAGAGCTTTTTCCTGTAAACCAAACATTCCTGGATTGGGTTTACTGGCTTGGGCAAGTTCCCTTCTGTAACCTTGGCCTTCCATTATCAATAAATGTAAGCCTGAAGTATGAGATTCACTCGTGACAAAGGGAAAAGAGATGCTGGAATTTGGCATTTATAAGGAAAGCTGTTGCAAGGAAACTGAGGTATCTTTAATGTACATTGACAAATGAGGACTAAAATGTGGTGATTTATTGCCAAATCTATTCGGCAGCCTCTTTCCAGTTTAGGCTTGTTGGTTATCAGATACTCCCTACATAGGAACATAAGATGAAATAACATACTATTGGCTTTGACAGTTCTTAACTCATTGATTGCAGGATTTCTCTGCTTTGTTTGAAAGGAGAGTTGTGTGCACAGGCTCCTCTTGGAGCTGCTGGAAATGCCCCCATGGAGCTGTTTCAACAGGAGCAGTGACTGTTCCCACCTGACAACACGCTTTGTTGTTTTCCTGGGGCATGTTTTGAGATGTGGCAGCAGCAGCTCAGCATTTTCCTTTGCAGGGCCTGATCTGTGTCCAGGTGGGCACCATGTGGGGATACTGAACCCACTCTGGTCTCGGGGGCTCCATCAGCTGCAATCCCTGGTGAAATGAACCGATTCCCTGAGAGCCCCATCTGTCCCTGGAGCTCTGGAACAGCAACACCACGTTTACTGCAGTTTCAAGTTTCTGCTCTAGAGAGAACAGGGTGGTTTAAGCGTTTTCTGATCCAGACAAGTGCAAACACCTAGAGAAGATCATGTACCAAGCCCCAGCGACTGGAGTGACGCTCCTGAAAGCGATCTCGGCAGGGCTCCCGTTTCCTGCTGCCAGCACAGCTCGTTTGAGATATCGGTGCCACAGCAAGTGCTGGGTAAACCCGATGATTGTTTCTGCTGGATGAGCTCAAACCCTCCCAACTGTCTGCTGAAAGTACTTGTCCATTGCCCATTGCAAGGAAATGACTGTTTGTTTGTGTTAGGAGTCAGGAATGGGAAATGACGTGAACACTTAACTGTTTTTCCTGGTGTTTCTAAGAGGCATATTTGCTGTTTTGGGTCTTATTTCCAAAGGCATACAGTGTTTTCTGAAACCCTATTAAGTACTAGAAGTGTGTGCATGCACACACATATATACATATACATACATACATATAAAATCAGGAAATATCTTACAAATTTGTGTATCCACCTGGTAAAATTTTACTAGTGCCCTCTGTGACCATGTTGTAACATGATTTGATATGTTCCTCCTCACAGCGCTGAACTGAAACTGTCCTCAGGTCTTGTTTTTCCAACACTGTGGATGAATCTCTGATTCTGCAGTGCTGCAACCACCCTGAAGTAGAAAGAAGTCAGAATTCACACTTGTCATCCTTATTTTGCCCAGGCACCATTTTTTCTGCATCTGCTGAGTTTACACTGTGCATTTAATCTTTTTTTATCTGTGCATTGCTTCTCACTTGCCCTTGATGAAGAAGTGGTCCAATGTTTAGTGCATTTGGTTTATGATTACTTTTTGTTACTCATTTCTTTGGTCAGAGTGTTTTTCTAGACCAATCCTTCCTCTTTAGATTCCCTGAAAACAAACATTGGTGCTCTGGGGCTGTGTCCTGTGCTCTCCTTCCCCAGTCAGGTGCTGTCCTTCGGGACTGAGGCAGTGCAGGTGTCAGACTTGGTGACAGTGACTCTGACTCTGAACACCTTGATTGTCTCTTCTGTACTTCTCCAAGTGCCTGGTAAAACACCAGCCTGGTCCATGACTGGAACACCAGGATGTGGGGGGAAAAATGGGTGTTGGGCTTTTTTAATCAGCTTGGGCACAACTAAGTGTTTAGCTTGGCTGTTGGGTGATAAGGTACCACATGGCAGATTTATCTCCCTCACTTCTGTTCAAATCCCTCACCCTTCCCCAAGCAGCAGGTTAAACCACCTCATAACAATCAGAATTAACAGTGTAGGTACTGAAGGACAGTGAAGCTACAGGAACACAGCCCTGCAGTGGCAGGAAAACACTGACCTGACCATGAGCTCAGTGTTGGAGGCAAGAGCTGTGCCTGCAGCAGGCTCTGGCACTCGGCCTTCGCAGCCAGTTAGGAACATTTTGGGGTTTTTCTAGTGAATGCTAATGTTTGACTCACCATCTGATACTGACTGATGACACAATCTCCGTTCTTCCAAGAATCAAACTAAAGTAATGTTTTATTGCACTTTAAAGACTGTTATATTTAAAAAATAGAGTGAATAACAAGTTTCATTCAACTTTTCTTTCTCCTTTTCTTTTAAGAAACAGTTTTTATCATGGTTTCTTTGTACATCCATGCATAAGCAGAAAGGGGACCCATAACATGCAGGGGGAAAGGTTTCATTTCCAAGTGTTTTATTTGTATCAGAGCATATTCTATAGAACTCTTATGAATCAAATGCAGTAATAGCTGCCCTTTTAAAATTAACATCTCAGCAATGAAATGTAAAATGAAGGGAAATACCTGTTCCATGAAACAAGATAAATGTTCACCTCAAATATGAAACTGGTACTTGAGCAGGATTTTCTGACAGAAAAGGAGTCCCTGTGGTAGCTGTGGGGGTAGGGATGGTGTAGAGAAATGCCCTTGCTGCTAGACTTAGTTTGGTCTCTAAAATACAAAAAAGGGTGAATTTTTTTATTAGTGTGCAATGTGAGTTCAACTCCTGTTATTGTCAGTTCCATGCAGCCCTAAGAAACGAAGGGATCTGATTACAGAACTTGATTTTATTGTCTGCAATTGTGATACAAAATGGCCCTTGCAGAAATTATTTCCCCAAGTAAGAAAATGAGCACTCAATGATATATTGGTAATGATGAAGTAAGAAATTTGAGAATTACTTCTTCACCTAAAATTCATGGTTTATTTCATAGTTTCACTGATGGACTTTTTCATTTTCTTCAATGACCAGTCATGACTCTGACCCCTCTGGTCTGAATACAGAAGTGTTATGTGCCAGCCTTGCATGTACAACCACAAACCAAAAGAACGTTTTACAGAAGACAGTTTGCTTTTATAGTGATCACGCACTGATGTGAACATAGACTAAAAATAACAAATGTTGCTTTAATAAGGATTTTTTACAGTAGGCGTAGATATAAAAGTTTTTCAAATTATTTTCACAGGTATCACTGAACATTTCATAGCTGTCTGTTACAGAAGCACCGCAAAGTGCTTTGAGTCTTTCATTTATTATACACAGTTAAAATATATTACACTTCTGAAGGTATCTTAAATCACTGAACAGTTTTGCTAGCATCTTAATGAGCCAAATGGGAGTAAAAGGCAGTCCACATTCATGATGTGAATATACAGTAAGGTGTTTGACATCCTATGAACTCATTGCTCATGTTCTCAAAATAACCATGGTGATGAGACCTGAAAGACAAGAATTAAGAACTAAACACTTCAACTGCACTGAATAAAACGTTTAAAATACAGTTTACCCTGTCACAGCCCAGAAAACAAGGTAAAAGTGTGTAAATACACGCAGAATGCATTTATACATACACTTCACTTAAATATTAGAAGTATTGCTCTGAATTTTGATGTAGTCAAAATCCAAAACTGAAGTGCAGTTTATCTTGTCAAAGAAGCTATAAATACTCCAAGCAATTACTGATCTTGGTACTGGAAAATCTTCACACTGAGATTCTGACTTAGGTAATGTAACCCTGGCACCCAAACCCCAGTTTTCATGGGGGCCAGTTATGGGCAGTGTCATTCAAATGCTGAATCATCAGTAAGGCAGGTTAGTTGAAGGCTCCAAGACTTCTTTTCTGCTCTGTGCAGAATAACTGATCAAAGACCAGTTTTATACAGAGATGTTAAGCTTCCTTGTCAGTCTGCAGAGGAAGCTTTCAACAGACTCTTTGTTGTGACCTTTAAAGAGGGAGGGGAAAAAAAGAACTGCTCTGATAGAGGTTAAAAACAAAACCAGATGAAAGCAGGAAATGTGGGACTAATAAACCTACTCATGAAACACTGAAAAGTTCACTTTAATTATGTGCTGATACACGGAAAAGTACAAATCTGCAAGTTCTTAGCCATGGGTTATGTTGCACAAGGCAAGGGAGGTATATGAAAGAACATTAAGGCTCCTCGAATTCCAGCCTTATGTAACATCACAATAATAATTTATCAGTTCTTGGGCAATCTCACTTTCCCGCAGGCTCAGATGATGTCAGTGTAACAGCCCTTCACTGCAGAGGGCTCAGCTGAAGCCTACAGATCTCACCATGGATAAAGACATTTCTGAGACTATTTTACTCTCCTGCCACCACACAGTGATTTAAATTATTTACTTTATGAAGACTGTGAAGACAGAAGCATGACAGAACAGAGCTGTAACGCTGCCTTCCCATTTACCCATTAAACAGGAATTACAGTTCAGCTATTTCTTAAGGTCTGTATTGACTCAGACAACCAGTGCTACCACAAGCGCTAAAGGCCTTAATTTGGATTAATTCCATCATTGCAGAGTAACAACAGAGGCTTCTGGAGGGTGCCACAGGACAGCCTGTACCACTTGCACAGGGACTTTCAGGCAATAAAGGGTTTAACTCATTTCTGTAAATCAAATACTTCTCAAATGTCATATAGCCCAGTTGGTGCCTTATAACAAACCCTCTTTGAGTAAGCCATCCACAATCCAGTTGTACTTCCCTGTGGAAGAAAGTGGTTTTATCTTCTCTAGAGCCATCAGCTTTCCACACAAGCAAGAGCTGCACACAAAAGAATCTGTCCATGAACACTAAATATGCCAAAGGAACACCAAGGAACCAGAACCTGGCAGAACTTCACAGGGAAGCGAGAAGCAGGTTCAGCTGTTGTAAATGTGTAAAGCCAAATGGTTTAATACTGCAGTTGGCACTAGCAGAACCTGGAGCAATTTTCAAAAGCAGAGACAAAAGCAGAGTAAGGATTACGGCAAGGTCCTGATCTGAGTCCATCAGCATCAGCTTGGGCAAAGAGCCACAAGTGAGATTTCAAACTGCTTCAGCAGACTGACCTGTGGGTCAGCTGAGTGTGCCCGAACCGTCAAGAACTTGCACTCTCCCCATCACTACCTCACCTCTAGCTATCAGTCTGAGGCTGCCTAGCTCCTTTCCTGTAAATCCTCATTTCTGTCACGTACTGGGACAGGAGAATTGAGTTAGTGTGATTGTTCTTCAAATCTGAAACAGTTATAGAGAAATAGTCATAACAAATGAAATGTGCAACTTCTCTATGCTTGCTAATGTAGAAGCAAGGTACAAATCAGGAAGGACAGTGGACAGTAGTGGTCTGAGAGGACTGACAGTAACTTATTGCTACACATTTCAACTGCTCATCACGAAGGAAGCGAGAATGGAGCCTTACAAACCTTACATAGGGCTGGAGGGAGAAACATAGTAACACAAGAGCCCTACCTCCTGCAACAGAGTAACTACTACAATACAAGAGTAAGAAACAGCACATACATTCCCTTGTGTTGGCAGATGACTCTGGTTGGCTCATCATCAAATGAAGGTGAAATTAACATGCAGGGGCCTGCATGTAATCAGTATCAACTCAAATCTGGTCTAAAACACTTACAATAACTAATTTACCCTGCTATTACCATGGCTGCAAATTAATATATAAGTGGAGGTGCAAAACAAAACGTAATGTGGTGCTTTTGTCTCCATCCCGTTTCCTGAAACCACTGGAAAACACAGTTTAAGTTTTCCAAACTCACAGAAGCTGCAAGAAAACGTTTACAAACCCCAAAGTACTCACCTAAAACATAAGCAGCTACTAACTTTTGATTCACACTTAAGTGGAGGTAGAGAGGCACCAGGGATTCCATTTCCCCCGATGTAGGCAGCATTAGTGCTGCCACACACACGACTCCCAGGAAGACTGTGAGTAAACTCGGTCCCGACGAGGCAGTTCTGTTTTCTGAGAGAGCAAGACAGTACCAGTTGTAACAACATCTAACCAATATAAATGTTAAATATTGTGCAAAAACATTTGCAGTGTGTTGGAGCTGTAAAATCACGAGATTCTTCCTTTCCCTTTGCAGTTTGGAGGGGGTGGAAAACGACTGTTAAACCCCCCCTTCTACACCTTCTGCATTTGGCAGTGGGGGAGGCTGCTCCCTGTTCTGATGCTGGAATTTGTTTGCACAAGACCTCCCAAACCCCTCCCTTCTGGAGGAGCAGAGCCTGCCAGGCCCAGCTATACTACAGCTGTGTAATCACACACCAGGACAGCTGGATGTCTCAGCAATGCCTGATGTTCCCCCTCTGCATCCTGACTCCACTCCTTGGTATGTCCCCTCAGTGATTAGTAATCAGTTAAAAAAGATCACCTAAACGAGCTGCACAGGCAGGTAACTGCTTACACCTCCTGAACAAAACCTGCCTACAGCAAGAGCCCAGGTTCTTGGGCCAGATGAGTTCCCCTTCTTACAGGATTCAAGGGCTGCACCCAACAGAACCACTTTAGATGCCACCAATCAGTAAAATTTGAATATTCCTTTAAAAACCACTCTCACAGTCCAGTATCACCAGAATAAGGAAATGCAAACCACAGACAATAAAGAGTCCTTCATACTCTTTATTGTGCTGCACTTTAACAGCTGGAACCTACTCAAAGGCCCACTGTGTCATCTTTGAAAAGAGCTGTTAACATGTTAGCTGAATACCTCTAACCAAATCCGTAAGTCCCACTGGAAACTAGCTAATGTTTTTATAATTTTTTCTATCCTCAGTGACCAGCAATATTTCTATTTCAATTCCGTAAATCTGTTACTTCCAGGTTGCAGGTTACATGCAAAGAATGCAGTTGCTTTGTTTACTGCTTTTCTGTAATTACACAATATAATGTAGTCAGCAAGGTTCTTAAGCAGAGAAATAGCATTTTAATTAAAACCAGTATCAGATTGTTCAAACCCTTTGTCCTGGAACAACTATCACAGTAACATTTTGTTCTGTGAGTCCAGAGATCTTCATGGGTTTTCTTTAACTGTGTATCCTACTAATATCTATCATTAGGGTTTTTTCCAGCAAAAGGTATTTCATCAGCCAACAAACTCTGTGTAAGTAGTGAAGCAGATCTGTTTTCACAAGATCAGTCTCAATCAGGTTCACCTGTTTTCTGGAATTGATTTTTTTTTTGTTGTAATGACAAATGGAACAGTGATAAGAACATTACAGTATAAATCAGTAAAAATAACAGTAGTGTCGACTGTTGAGAATCAATTTAGATTTAATTCAGGTAAAACTTGATCCTTTTTATCCGACCCCTTCAATTTAACTGGCCTGGGTTTTGCCCAAGACTTGATTCACTTCCTCACGTATGAAACACGCAGTTTTCAGCTCCCAACTGTGCTCTTCTTTTCTTGGGGGACAGACAAAGGAGAGGGCGCAGAACAAGGAGCACTTTAGAAGATGTTTTGGCAATAACTCCTGCTCATCAGGAAATGGGGGATTAAGGGTTTGGAACAAACTCAGAAGGGGCATATGTTCTGAAAGAGCCCAAGGGAAAAAATAACTACCATCCTTTGGCAGATAAATTCCCATTGGCTGTCTCAGGACTTCTGCTCCAGAGGAAGGGAGGACGCTCCCTCCAAGGTATGACAGGCAAACTGGGGCAGCAAAGAGTCTGGATTGATCGAGGCAGCATAAACAGAACAGCCATAGTTTGGGGTCCTGGGTACGTCATCCCCCAGCGATAAAGAGAACAGTCTTACAGGTTAAGTAAAAGCAATTCTTTCCAGATTTATTTATGCCTATATTTTAAAAAAAATATTTTTGTTTAGTCTTTCCAGTACTGAGCTATTCAAAACTGAATCAGAAGACAGGAGGGGTAAAAGATTTCAGCTACCTGGTTGACACGAAGTCTGCTCAAAAAAGACACTTTCAGCCAGGTGTTCTTTTATTCGTTTTTCCTCCTCTTCCTTTTGTTGTTGTTCCTTTGCAGATGGAAGCAGAGTAGCAATGATCTCCTTTTTCCCTAATGCTTTCCTCTGGCTCTGCTCAGACACCTGTAGACGGAATTTATCTATCACACCGTAGTAAGAAGCCCGAACATCCCTGTGACGAATCACACTGTAGAGAAAAACAACATTTCCAAACAGATGAGCTAATAAGAACCGTGTCTGCTGTGGAATTACATCCTACATCACCAAGTTTGCCCTCTCTCCCCCCCCCACAGATAAACTGCAATAATCCAAAGCCCCATTACCTCCTCCATCATCCAGTGTTCCTGAAGATTTGATCTTGCCTTCTCTCTACTCTTCATATTTCCCAAATATAAAATCTCCAATTGGCTGGCCAAAAAGAACAGTTAATTCTTTATCTCAACCCACCTTTGCCTCAGTCTGAGACTGAGCTGCCAGTTGATGAAACACCAGTTTATCAAAATTGTTTGATGCTGGCCAACGATTTTAGAAGGTATGAGGGGACAGGAGTAGACAGGGAAATAAAGAAATAAAGTAGGGCTGCCAAACACTTGGTCAGCTGTTTGGCAAGCTCAAATCCAGGTTTTTGAGGAAACCAGGCTCAAAGCTTTACAATTCTACATTCTCAGAAGAAAAACTCATTCCTTCTGTGGACAAGAGTCAGCTAGGGATTTTCAAAATCAGAAACCCACTGTTAGGAGCATGTTTGGAACCTATAAAAGGCACAGTTTTAAAATAGCACTGATCAAAGGCAAAACAGACCTCTGAGCAGTGCTCTGTTCAACTGCCTCCTCTCTGCATTTGTGATTCATCCCAAAAATATGTGTCTAGCATTAAAAAGCTAGAACATTTAGGTTTTGAAATGGTATCAGCTCTTAGGGTTAATAAAGATTTCAATTATTTCTCCAAACATTTTTTTCCAAGGTTAATCTAAGTTTTTAAGATAACAATAGCCAATCTGAAAAAATACCTACAAATTTGGCTTCAAAAGGGTTGCCATGTCATGAGGGGAAAAAATTACTGCACCCTTAGTAATACAGGACAGTAGTTTTAAAATTGCTTCAAGAAAGAGGCGGATTTTTTTGTTTCAGTCTTCATTTAAAGCAACTGTATCACATCAAGATACCAACAAGCATTAGCACGTAGCCAGTGCTTGCAACTGGTATCTGGTTTGAATAGACTATTCAAGAGGCAAACAGAGACCAAGTCATGCCCCCAGTGACAAGGCTGCAGTGATATACCGAGTTTTACGTCACTTTAGAGGCAAATGGGTGTGCTTATGACAGCCCTCCAGCAAGGCAAGTGCTGGCTGGGCAACTGCCTTTACTAAAACCAAAAGCTTTTTCCCTCTGACAACCCTAATTCATACAGCTGTCAGCATATCAGCACAGAGATCAACTGATGTCGACTCTTAACACTTCCTTTAAGTTGGTGTTTCTACTCTTAGTACGGTGGTACCAAATACCAACCTAAACAGGATCTTTACGTAACACTGTGCCAGAGCACATGTATCTGCTGCCAAGCAGAGAGATTTTCTGTGGACCCTTATAAACAGATACATTCTCCTGTTTCTTTTTAGAGGCCATTGCATAATTGGAAGCTCTGTAGAATATCTGTTTATCTGGCAAATGGCCACACTTGCATAGTACTGCTCATATCCTGGCAGTAAACACTGCCCTGAGACAGCAACCCCTGGAATGGGGTGGGGGTTTTGCTGCACAAAAAAGTCCCCTTGAAACATGTGTATGTCTTATTTTCCTTTATTTAATAAAAGACATTTGTTTAAGATTTACACAAGCTTTGATTACATTTGGTTAATGTCTGCTAAGGACCAGAACAGTTCACTGACACAGTGGTATATTCTGACCCACTGGTATATTGATGCCCTGGACCACTGAAACTTTTTAGTTCTGTGTTTTAAACTTCCTTTCTATTTGGTGAGTCCATGGAATTTTTCAAATTACACCTGAGCAAAACAGTCTACAGGAGAGAGCCATTCCTCAAGCACAGTATTATTTATCTGACAAAAGGCAGATCATTCAATAGTGGGGCTTTCTGCCATTTGTTATCTAAAGATTCCAGAAGGTGTTTTACAGTTTGAAAAATTTCTATTCAAAAAGTTCAGTCTCCTCTTTTAGGTATTTCACACTTTCTTCAGCTGTATCTGCACATCAGCACAGCAATAACGTGGCAAATGCAAGATAAAAAAAGCTGATCTAGTTTAGCTTATACATTTCCTCTACTCCAAATTTCAGCAGCCTGCAGACCCTGTCCATGACTGTGGTCATTGATCAAACTCCTTATTCTGTCAGTTATTGGGCTGGGACCTGAGAAGAGGAACAAGTAAAGGGGAGACACAGAGATCTGACAACAAGAGGTTCAAGGTGAATGGTACACAAAAGTACCTTTATTAGACACGGCCCAGGAAAACATGCTCAGTAGAACCCCTTTACCAATCCACAAACAAGTATTTGTTACACAGAAATCCCAGCCCTGGGGGTCTTGTTATTTCTAACAAAAAGGCACTCAGAGGAGGCTCATGTTACTCTCACTGTTGACTCACAAACTACACTATGAGATGCATTTGCTGGCACTTTATTTATGCCCAAAGACAAAAATAAAGGAGGAAATATCTCCAATATTGTAATGCCTCTGCCTTGGAGTGAAAGAACAGCAAAAACCAGACAGCCATAAGTACACAGGAAATTAGGAAAATATTGTATTTTATCCAACTTACATTTTATACTATGCATACTGTCATTTACAACCTCTTAATTAATAAAAGAAATCAAGATAATAAAATGTCATATAATAGAAATAAACCCAACCAAGCTCTACTTACATATCAACACAGCACTGAGGCTTCACTGCACCAGTAGCATCAACCACCGCATATTTATTTGGGGTTGTACAAAGAACTGCAAAGAAAAGGACAGGAGTGGTAACAAATCATGAATTAACCTCTCACCAACTTCATAGAGACATGAATTTGGTTGTGTCACAGAAATTTGTTACATGAATTATAATTGGACTGTTCAAGATCACCAACTAACCCTTAAATAGAACTTAACCTAAGAAACCCACCTTTGAATTTTAAGGCAAACTCATAGGGGTTATATAGAGTCAACACCTGCTTGTGTGTTGACTGGTCATCTGCATAAAATATAAGTTCTGTAGGAAAAACAAAAACAGGAAGATTTCCTTCCACTAACTCTGGCTGTCTTTTTTGTTGCTGCATTGGCACTGAATCCTCCTTGCTGCTTCTCGTGTTCTTATGATTCTGAATCCTCAGAGACTTCAGTTTTTGAAGCGTTTAAGAATTCCAAAGCATTTTGGCAATTCTAAAGGAAAAAATGGGAAAAAAGAGAAAAGGCAAGAAGATTATTTCCATAAGTCTATACTAAACTCAGGCAGTCAACAAAGGTGTACAAATATAAAACGTGATGCTTGATGATGAATCTCCCTCTACTTATGTGCCTTCAAAAATACTGAAATTGGAAAAAAGATTTGCACTGGGTTTCAATCTACTTAACAAACTGCTATAAAATAAATGCATAAGCACCTCTTCAGTGTATCAAGGCAGCATTTGGGGCCCAGTCCAGCACTTGGGCTGCTTATCCTGTGTCTTTGCAACACAAGCCAAACAACAACAACAAACAGATATCCCAGCCCTGTCTCAGACACCAACACTTAAGAAAAACCAGAGCAGAAATGAGGAAATGTGACTTAAGCAGCAGGAGTCACTGTTTAGGCAGGAACCTTTCCACAGGAATGACTTCCCTGGATGAGGAATAACAACTCAGGTATCTGCTCAGCCAGGCACCAGGTATGTCAAATCCCAGAGATTCAGAACAAAGGAATGGGAACACCTTCATGTCTTGTTTAAACTGAACTTCTGTTAGGACTGCACGGTAGTTACAGGCAATGAATTGAAACATAACTGGGATGAGTAACACCAAACAGACTTGGGATTTACTATTTTATTAAAAAAGACATCAGGTGTTCTGTCATCACTGCCTCCAACCCAAGAGCGACCACTGCAATTCTCCCTCTGCCACCCCCACAGTTCTGTTTTATTTTAAGTGACATTCCAAACTAAAACCAGAATCCATGACCCAATCAAGCAACAATGCCAAATGTAATTCATAAAATAAAATTAAGGCCAAACTCCTCAGCACACATACCACTGCCTTGACACATGACAGAACAAAGTCTTCCCCCTGACCAAGAACATCACATTTTACTGCAGCTCTTGTAGGTTAATTATCAAACTGAAGACGTCCTTTGAGATTTAACTTTATAGTAGAAAATACTAAAAGAACAAAAAGTTCCCACTGACTCATTAGTTGTCATTTCCACTTCCAATGAAGCTTTATAAACAAGGTACATTTCAGTGGTTCTCCAGTCAAACAAACTGGTTTGGTTGCACCTTGAAAAATTTCGTTTCTGAACTTTCTAATAGTGAAAAGCCCAAACGTTATGAACAATCAAAACCAAATGCTTATTTCTGCCTTCTAAACATCACGATGATCACATTTCCAAGCTTCAGACACACGTTTCATACCTGAAACATGACACATGTTCATGTGTTTGCTGGAGCGTATCTGTCACACCACCACATTTACAGGTTCTGATTCTTATTTACAAACAAAGCCTTCAAATTTATTTATTAAAACATTAAATTGTCCCTGTAGAATTTAAATTCATGGATCTCATTGGAACGTCTTTCCCCATGATCCAGTTTCTTTTCAGAGCACAGGTTTGTTTCCACTTCACTGAAATGCTACTAATAATATTCTGAAAACAAATCCCCAATGATACTGTTCCAAGCTGATGTTCTGTTACCTTATTAAGAAGAGACTAGAAAAATAAATGGCTCTGTAAGTGCTTCTTAGATTTAGGTGAATCCCTTTTGTTTCAGAAGAATCAACAAACTCTGGAATGACTTTGTGCAGGAAGTGTAACCATTATTTCTTGAACAACTTTATGTACTGTTGCAAAGTGAGGTTCATTGTTCCATTCAAACATATTAAGACTGTGTGAGGAGCTAATGTGGAAAAACTGCCAGCTTGTAGGAACACAAAATAACTTCTTTTGATGCTTCTCATAGGCAGAAGATTAAGACTTATTTAATTTTTTTAACCAAAGGTAGCTCAATACAGTATGCAATAAGAATACGTCAGAATCTTTGATTCTCATACTTATCTACACTGTGTACATTGTCTGTAACAGAAATACAGGGATAGAGATTTTTTCCAAATAAATGTTTTAAACTGCCACACAACCAACAGCAAGGTACTGCTACATATCTTGAGTGACTGTATGTAATAAAATTTTCAAATGTTATTTATAATAATCAGTATTATTTGAATGCTTTAGTGTTTTACTTAAACACTGCATGTTTCATTCCAAATCCTGAGTTCATACCATATCTCCAGTTTATTCAGTGTAACCAGTGGCAAGTGTTTAGTGTCCAAACCCCCACAGTGCCAGTGGGGGGTTTGGACACTAAGCCTTTCAACAGGCTCATTTTTCTTATACATCCATGAAAACGCAGTGCACAAGCCTCCCAGGACTCCACAACCTGCACACAGAAAGGCACCAATCTTAAAAAAGTACATCCCGTTATTGCTTCCTTTCCTTATTTAACTTGGCTGGGTGGGGAGCTCCCACCCCAACTGGCCAAAGGAACTTCTGGCAGACCCAGGCCTAGAGCAGACATGTTTGCTGACACAGCAGTGTCATTCAGGGTATAAATTTCTGGATTCCTAAGCAAGCAACCAGAATCCTTTCTGAGGCAACAGTTTTAGCTTGGAAGTCACCTTGCTGGGCCATGTCACCGAGTGGCACAGTGAGAGCACTTTGCCCAAAGACTGATTTATAAACCACACATGTGCTGGCGAGACAGGACAGTTTAGTCTTGGTAACAGCTCACCTCTTACACCAACGAGAACCTGCAAACAGTTTTACAGACAAAACGTGTGTAACCACACCTTCCCTGCCCAGATGAACCCCACAGCAGCTCTCAGGGTCACAGTAAGGTCACGTCCCCCCACCAGTTCATTTAAAAGAAACTCAGCTATCCCTTTTCTGCACCATGACCACTAAATTTTGCAGTCAATAGTCACCATGATTACTTGCACAACATAAATCTGCATCACACCCAGATCTGTGGTCTCAGCTCTGTGACCTGTGCTGCACAGATGGATTTCTCCCAGCACTGCTGATGAAATTCCTGAAGGAGCAGGACCTGTCGAAGGTAAGGCTGGTTACAGGCCAGGCCGGCGCGGAACACCTGAACAGCACCAGCTTCCCAGAGCTCCCTGAGGTCCAGACAAACAGTTGTCACTTGCATTTTCTCAGCATAATAAGGATCTTTCCTCCTTGAAGTTACTAAATATATACTGTTGGTGTCACAATAGCACAGATCTGCCAGCATTTCCTTTGAAATATCTTTCTTCATAAATTTAACTCGACAGAGAATAACATGAACTTCTCTCCAGGGTCGGAAATAACCCCAATCGTGATGTGCTTTTACTTAACAAGTATCTGCTGAGTAAATAAATCAGCTGAGGAAGTTTTTTGTTCCCATTTTAACTTCCAACAGCCTCATCACCATGGATTCCCAGTGCATTTGTTGGTTGTTTTTCTTCCTAACAACTGCAAATAACTCTACAGAATGTCATCGGGTAAACACTTTATTCAGAAGAAAACCTCTTTACAGTCACTGTGTCCACATTCTTCATTTAAAAATTGTCTAATTACAGTGTAATCTATTTTTGCTACAACTCATGATCTACCCCCCTAAATCTACACAAGCCCTTCTACACTACATACTCAGCAAAACTGATGCCTTTTGAGTGCATATTTACAAAATAAACCACAAAGCCTTCTTCAAAATTCCCTCCTGCGTCAAGCCGAGCAATCACTTTGAGATACATGCAAATGCAGCACGGGATCTGAAGCCGACTCATTAACATTTTGTTTCTCCAAAATGTTTTGAAGACCTCAACATGTGCTTACGCAAACCAGTGTTTAAACTACCTGCAATTATTTGTGAGAGTCGCCCAACGAGGAGAGCAACAGCCCCAGCAGCCAGGATGGCTGGATTCCATTATTGCTAACTCTGTCACTGACACGCCATGACCTTGAGCTAGTTGGTTAACCTCACCTCAGTTTACTGATCTAGGAAGGCACATATTCTGCAAGATATTCCAGTAGGAGGCCGGTCCCATTTGAACTGGCAGAACTGCTGTGAGACTTTGCAAAGCTGCTGCCGTTTACCCCTCTCAGGGTGATGAGAAACGTAATTAGGAACTGTCTCCAGGATGCTGCAAAATGAAACAGTCTTGGAGCATTCCCTATTAGCATGGATGGCTACAACATGCATAAATCATGCTGATATTGACAGCAAAATTTATGAGGACCACATTATTTTTTCCTTCATGTTTTTAAACGCTGAAAAGGTGACTAACAAACCGAAATATCCAAATTCAACCAAGAGGCATGCAAAAGCTGTGAAACATGAAATAACAGCTGTGAATTGCTTCTGATCCATTAAGGCAAGAATTTCAAGGGCACATCTCCTTTAGTCTCTACTTTCCCACCTCCGGGTTGTGTTTAACGCACTGAACGGGCTGATTTTTACACGCTCATTGCACGACGTGGCCCCAAAAGCGGCTCAGAAAACAGAGGGACACCCTGTGGGAGAGCGGCGGGGAAAGGCGTTCCCTCTGCTCGTGGGGCCGGCAGGGCCCGTCGGTAATTGCACCTCCTAATTGATCCTCTTTGTTCTCCGGGAGGAGCAGCAGCCACGGGGGCCGGGGCCGCTGCGCGATAGCGGCGCCTCCCGCAGCCGACCCGGTCCTGCCGGGCCCGCACCGAGCCCGGCCCGGCACCCCCGGCATGGCCCGCACCGAGGTCTGCCCGGCCCGGCACAGCCTGGCACCCCCTGCACGGATCGGCCCAGCCTGGCCCGGCAGCCCCGCACGGCCCGCACCGAGCTCTGCCCGGCCCGGCACAGCCTGGCACCCCCGCACAGCCCGCACGGAGCTCGGGCCGGCACCTCCGCACGGCTCGGTCCGACCCCCTGCACGGCCCGCACCGAGCCCGGCCCGGCCCCTCCTGCACGGCTCGGCCCAGCCTGGCCCGGCACCCCCGCACCAAGCCCGGCCCTGCCCGGAGCCCTCCCCCGCCCGCCGAGCGCCCCCGGGCCCGCAGGGATGGCCGCCCCGGTCCGCACCGCGGGCAGCGCAGGCCCAGCCCGGGCAGCGGGGGCAGGACAGCCCCGGCACCGGTCCCTGCGCTCCGCCGCCTCCGCCCCGTGCCCGGCGCGGCTCCCCCAGCCCGACTCACCCGTCCGGGGCCGCTCGGTGGGGCTGGCGCGGCGCCCCTTTGTCCGCCCGTCACTGCGGGCAGCGCTGGGGCTGCCGGGACCGACCGACCGATCGGCCGCCGCCACCGCGTCACCGCCCCGCCCGCAGCCCGCCCTCCCCCGGCGCCATTCGGGGTGCCCGGGGCCGGATCCGGAGTGGGGCGGGCACAGACACTGCCCCGGTCCCGCGGGGGTCTCTCGCCGCTCCTACGGCCCCTCGGGTGTCCCTCAACGCTCCCCTGGCCCATTGGTGCTGGCCCGGCCCGTCCCCGCCGGCTCCCCGGGCAGCACAGCCGGCCCGGCGTTCCTCACCTGCGGGAACGTGTTTTTAACAATCCTTCAGCTCACCGCGCTGTTGCCGAGGGCTCAGCCCGTCCGGGGGTTCCTGCGCCCTCCCTGCGCTCCGAGCGTGTCCCGGCGGGTCGCGGCCCCATCGGTGTCTCCACGGCCCGAGGCACAGCCGGGGCAAGGGCAGCTCGGTCGCGCCTGCGGGTTGTGCAGCAGCACAGCCTAAACGGGACACACTATCTCGGTAAACAGTTGGTTAAAACTTGGTTGTAATGATGCCAAGGTCATGAGTTCAATCCCTATGTGGGCCATTGACTTAAGAGTTGGACTCGATGGTCCTTGTGGGTCCATTCCAACTCAACGTCTGTGATTCTGTGATAATGTATTATATCATCCTGTTACCTTTGTTCTCCATTCCTCTTATTCACTTAATGTGTTTTCATTAAATTATATTTCTGGACTTCAGCTCATTTTGTGCGTTACCCACTATATAATCTTCCTTTGGTTTTCTTCACAACTTCGGCTTTTCAACCCTCTATAATGAAAACAAACCCATACATAATCACCACCCAATATCATCCTCAACTTCAAGATTATTAATGCAGCAGAATGTTTTCATTGCAAGTCAGGTGGATAATTAAGGTTTATATTGAGCCATCCAGTCACCAGGATTGCAAAATCTTTTGCTCATTACCAGGTTTTACCCACCGGTGGAATGGACACACATCAGTGGTGAAATAAACACCCTCGAGTGTGTCACAATAATACCGTGAAACAATCCAGGGCAGGAAGTAACATATTTTGTCTATTTAAAGTCATGGAAGACGTTAAATAAATTGTAAAAAATGTATTTTCTAACTTACCCAAGTTGTGTATATTATCGCTCACCTTTTTCTGCAGATCTAATGGTTGCTAGTAGTTCATTAAGAATTCATGAATTACATAATGCTGTTAAATTATTATAAATAGATATTATAATCTTGTCAGAATTTCTGAAAATGTATGCACTGAAAACTGGTAAAATAGGGGGGTTTTTTTGTTTCTTGGTGAGTGCCAATTAGCTCAGATTTTTACATGTTTAAAAATAAACTGGAATTCTTCTTTTTAAACAGACTACCAGACTTCAGCCTCTCAGGATACATTCAGGACATTATTATGTTTTTACTGGATATTAATCCAATGCAGGATGTTCTTGATTTTGGAAACCTATCTCAGGACAAGCAGCAGACATAAACATGCTTCAGAACTATTCAAATTAATAATACCCAGAATGATCAAATTAGAAAAAACAAAATTTAAAAGTACTGGACTTAGAAGCAGATTAATTAGCCACGTTGGATATTTTCCCGTTCATCCAGCTCATTTATAAAGAAAGTTCAGATACTCCAAAAGCAGGTTTTACATCTCCCTCTGCAAGTTTCCGAGGATCCAACTTCATTCTGCTTTAATAACATTTCATCCACCTGTTGAAAATCAGGAATCATGCTGGTCTTCCTCTCCCACCCATCCATCACTGCAGCTTGTTTCCAGGCTATTTTATGATTTTAAAAGCCTGTGTTAACTCAAATTCAGTGTGAAAACCTGTATGTGTGCGAGTAGGAGTCGGTGGTGTCCTTGCTGCTGGTGCCTCTCACTTTGAAGAGCACAAACCCCCATCCCTGACAAGTAACGTGCCCTTAGGAGAGATTCTGCACATCCCAGACATTCCTAAAGGTACATGTGTGCCATCGCTGTGGAACAAGCACTGACACAGGCTAAAAAACCCCAGAGCTGTTTGGTTTAGGGCACACACAAAGCCTGGCTTGGCACCATCCCACTGCTCTTCCCCTGCCTCACAGCAAGGCTCGACTGCCTCAGGGGGATGGAAAATGATGGAGAGGATTCGTGCAGGGTGCCCACGTTCTGTGTGCTGTGGGAAGGCTGTGCCGTGGGAGATGGAGACTCTGCCTTGTGTGCCAGTAACTGGGATTATCTCAGATCTGTGCAAAGTTCTCTCCTTTCTCATTAGGTGGTTGTTTCTTTCCTTTTCTTCTTTTTGGGCTGTTTTATTCTGCCCAAGTAATTAATTATTTCTGGGATCATAGGTGGATTGAGGTTGCAGTCCTTGTTGTCATGCTGGTAGAGCAGGGAAAAGATGAGAGAAGAAAATGTGGATGGAGAAGATGACAGAAATACAGATGCAAAGGAGCAGACACATGAGATGCAACAAAGGGTCTGCAACAAGTTTGTCAGGTCACCTTAAGTGTGATCTGAGGCGTAAAAAAATGCTGTTCCTGTAGCTAATGTTTGGTCCTCTGATTTTTCACCTACCTTAGAAATCACTGGGAGCTACCTAAAAGCATTGGCTTGTCTTCTGTTACATAAAATATTGCCTCCTTACAGCACGAAACCTGAGAGTGGAGTGTGCAGACAGGGAATGCTCCCGAATGACTCTGTGGTGGTTTTGGTTGCTGTGGTGATTATCCATCTGTTTAAATACTTTATATGGGGGATTCACAACTCATTTATCATGGAGAAGATTTTCTTAAGTTATGAGAAACACAGCATTCCCTGCTTCCTGTACTTTTTCATACTTGATTAGCAAAAAATTCCACTTTATCTGCCACGGCAGAAGGACATGGTGTAGCATTTAGATACAGAGGGCATGGCACAGGGTTCTGTGTTTACTACTCTCCCAGTAGGCCTGGAACATTGGCACACGTGTGGTGGTTGTGCAGTTGGAGAGACTGACTGCAAACACTTCACGAGGGACCTCCTCTAATGAATCCTCAGTCTGAAGAAGTTGCACAAAATAAATTGTATTTTTACAAAGTCTGATAGGAAAAGAAGGAGTGAGCACACAGGAGAGAGTGAAAAACTTTATATATCTGAATCGTACCAACAGCTTGTAATACATTTAGTTCTCAATAGTGAATATTCTTAATGTGATGTTTTGTTTTCTTGGACAGTTCCTTTCTCTGTGGCACAACATGGCAGATCCTCTCAGGCTTTGAAGACACTGAGCAAATGATGTATCTGCTTTTTTCCAAGTGACGTATCTGCTTTTCCATTCACGCCCATGTTGTGTTGTTTTTATCTTGTCTTTTTGTAGAAAATGAATTTTCTTTCTAATTAATACCAATTTCTAAAACTAAGTCTTCATAAAAGACACCTTTTTCGCTTTAAAAGACAGAAGAAACAAATTACTGCATCCAAACTACCACCTTAAAGCAGCATACATGTTCTGACTTACAATAGAAGCAAGAATTGCTCAACCTAAACTGTCCAAGCTGTTCTCGTAACTTTAATTTACCAGTAAAAACTTTTTTTTTACTTGCTTATGTGGCAGCTTTTCAAATTTCCCCCCTCCAGTGGCAGTGTGCTGTATTCCCATTCCCTGTCACTGGGAACTTAGATGTACTAGTGTGTATTTTTTGTGTCAGAGGTTAGACTGTTTGTTTTTATGACTAATGATGTGGACCTTGGGAGCCACATATCTAAGCACCGTTGAGGAAATATCTAGACCTCTGTTAAAATGTAATCCCATTCTGGGCATGCCTATACAGGAGAGTGAAGACAACTCAAAGCTCTCTCTTCCCACCAGCTGGAGCCAAGCCACTTCCACCTTAGGAGTCCTTTAGCTCAGCTCTCTGACATGTGCCTATGGACAGGGTGAGCACAGCATGCCAGAGAGCCACATTTGCTGCAGAACAGGCAATGTTATTTGGGGAAAATACAGCCTGAAGTGTAGCTGTCTTTAAAATACTAAATGTCAACAAGAGCAGGTTTCATGCATGCTCAACAAATAAGGCCAGTGTAAGATCTAAGGCATCAAGTTCCTCTCAGGTCTGATACTGAGTGAATTTTGCCCAAAATGTGCTTGCATTAGACTTCAGACAGATATCAGGGTTCACTTCCTTGTACTTGGTGTCTTATGGTTCTTTGTGTGGGAGCTCCTGATGTGCTCCCTCAGCTGTATGAGAGAAGCCATAATTGAGTCTTAGACACTGAGGTATTTATAATCATTTTGAAACCTCAGAGAGAACAAACAGTTAGAGGTTTATAGACAGACATCATCTTTATGAAGTGTTGGATCTATTTCTGCATTGTCTGCAGGACCCTGCTGAGAATCTCTGCGTCCTGCTCATTGGAAAGCTGCAAACCCAGCATGGGCTCTAGTCTTTTCCAAGGATGTGCACATACATCTCTTATAAATAAGCAGTTATGGTTGTTTGATTAGACCTCTAATAACATCTCTATTTTATTTTCCTTTCAAAGATGTTTATTCAGTGTTGACACATATTTATAATATCATCTCAACAGTAAGAGTCTATCCTGTCAGATTTACAGCTATTATAAAATATGATGCTATCTGCATACAAATGGATGGTGGGAGCCCTACAGACATTTTCCCTATTATTACTGCCTAAGGAAGCAATAAAAATTTAACATTTACCATTGGGAAACACCTGCAGAGATTAAATTAAAACTAGATTATATGCTTATCAGTTATATGTTACAAAAGCAAACTCTTTGGAGATTAACATAAAAATCATTGTTATCAAAATCTTATTAAAAGCTTCACTTAGTACAATCCATTCTGTACCTTGGCTGCACAAGCGTTCTACGTGTGCGACTTACTGAGTCTTTGTGCAGCTGGTGGGAGGGGAGGCAGGGCAGCTTTGCTATCACCTCAGCAAATGCCTGCCCTGATATTTGGATTTGTTGTTAAAAGCTGGTACCGTTTGTCCTTCTCCCTCTGATCCTGGCCGCCCTCCGAAGAGCTCCACACTGCACGCTCTGTTTCTTGAGCGTGGTGCCAAGGCAGGCTCCAGCTCCCTCACAGGGCTGCTAGAAACTGCAGTGGAGAACACTTGTCCTTCCTGCTGAACTCGTTCCTTATTATGATCAGCAGGACCAAGACAAGGAATTTGAAAAGGATAGAACTCAAGAACAAGGAACTGTTGTTGCTGCTAAGCAGATGGTCTCATGTTTAGTTTGTGCAGCCTTTAGTAAGTTGTAAACACGCTGCAGAAAAGAGAGACCTGGGTGGCAACTGGACCAGACTTGAGCTCTAACCTGGAAATTCAAAAAGCTCTGGATTTGGGCTTTGCTGCCACCAATGAGAAGCTTGGATTGTGGATAATCTACATGCACTGGGCTCAAAGAAGATGCCATGAGCACAGATCCCACCTGTGCCTGATTTGTACACACAGAGGTCAGGGTTTATTTCTCCATCTGGTATTATAGTGATGCCTTTCACTCCAGGCATTAGAAGGAACCTGTCTTGGGCATATTCCAAACTGTATGGGAGGGTTCATCTCAGCAACAGCCACATGCTGAATTACTTACATGAAAGTCCAGACCAAAACAACCCTTTGATTGTGGGGATCGTACTGAATTTGGTGGACCTGGAGTGTGTGACACTAGCAAGAAATTGAGATCATTGTTTCTGTGATTCTAAAGTAACTCTAGTCATGTAGTTTACCAAAGGCCAAATTATGAAGGGGTTTAGGGAGTATAGACCATGGTTTCCTCAAGATGTTTATCTTGAAGACAAATTTGATGTAGGGATTCCCAGGACATTTTTTCTGACCTCTCACCATCTCCTCTGTTGTGTTGGCACAGATGTTTAGTTAAGTGAATCAGGAGAGTGGGGGAATCTGACTTGGAAAAACCCCAACAACTTAGGTTTATAAAAATAGACAAAATAGTGTAGTGACCCATAAAGGGTAGCCAAAGATCAGGGGAGTAGAAATAGCTGTAACTTCCTTTGCAGGAAAAGAAAAATGTCTGTGCAACCATGGCCTAACATTTTAAAGCAATAGGAGTTTGCTGGCCCAGCTGATTTTCACTGAAATAGGTTAGGGACTGCTCAAACAAGTATATCCAGATCAGAGGGGTGGCAACGTCTTGCTGGGCAATGCTCACCAGCCTCTGGGCAGACTGGGGGAGGACTGTGCTGTCAACACAGCTGGATTTGGGAGGAGACATGTCCACAGACTGACTCCCAGCATCGTCACAGCCTAAACCAGTCTTGCTGTGTGTCTCCCTGCCAGAGCAGCAGCTGCAACCTGCAGATTGCCTTCCCTCTGCCTGCAGGGACGGGTTGTACATTAGCATTTGTATAAGCTTTCCTTTGAGGGGAAGTGATGGCCAGATCTGGTAACTGCAGCAGAAGCTGTGGATGCATCTGAATACTGCATGGCAGCCTGTGCTCTGTCATTTCGCCTTGACAAATTACTGTATTTAACTTGGAAAGGCCTCCTCATGTCTCTAGCTTGACTCTCAGGGTTTGAGCAGAGTGAATTACAGACAGGATGATTTAGGATTTCATTTTTCAAAAAATGACACACATTTTTGTATATACATACCTATAGCCAAGATGTAGAAACTACTTAACTGTAGTCTGAATTTTCCATTGTCATTATGCTAAATAATTCACTTCTCCTGCCACTAGAGGTATAACATTCACTTGAACAAATACCAAAGGAAACATTTAGTTGGAAACCTTGCCCATATTAATATTTCATTTTTCAACCAATGTTTTTGATCTGGGTTTTTTTGGAGGCCTCAACCTACTTTGCCTATTCCTGTTGGGCAGTCTTTCTTTTATTGACCTACAGCTGGCTACTCCTGAGATGAAATGCCACTTTGTGATTAAAGGGTTCAGAATTGAGTGCTCATTTAAACTGCATGAAAACCTAAATTATAGTATCAATCATCATATCAATCATCTGTGACTGTCTCATGTGCAGGCTTGTACCAACACACTTGTCTCATTCCACATCAGCTCTGGCACAAATTTATATTTATTCTGAAATGCAAACATAACTAAATTTATTTTAAGTGAATTTCCTTTTTTTGGTGTAATGACTGACTCTAAGATATAACCACCCTTGTGAAAGTCATGAAAATGCCACAGGGACAAGGACAGCAGTGAAACTCCCAGATTTCCACTGGCACTGGCAGGACAACTGATGCAAAACCTGGGGTTTAATCACAGACCTGTGGTGGTTGAAGGAGTCTGAGGGCAGCCCAAGGGATGGCTCAGCTCAGGGGTGATGGTTTCTTTGCAAGGGCATCTAAATTATACCTACCTGCAACCTGAGGGGAGCATAATCTGCCTGTTTGAAGTTTGTAACCTTTCTTTCAAAATTTCCTGCCACGCTCAGAGTCAGGCTGTGCCTGTGCAGTGGTTGCTGTGGGAACTTCCCACTGTGCCATCCCCATCTCTCTCCCGCTGCCATCGCCATGGCCCACTTTGCTTCCCACTGCATTTTCACATGCTGCTTCCACCTCCTCCTCAGCTCTGCCTGGGGACCACAGCCCAGCCAGACACCAGCTTGGGAGACAGCACGGGGACAGTGAGGGGACACCAGCCCAAGCTGCAAATCCACATGGAAAATGAACCCCAAAAGCAGCCTTCCTGCCACGTTCTCCTTGCAGTTCTGCACCCACCTCACTCCAGGGAGAAAAGGAAAAAAGCAGGAAATTCCACCATGAATGCTGGAGGGAGAGGTGTCTTCCATTGTTTTTGTGATGTTTAGTTGTTATTTGGGGTAAAATTGCAGTGTTCAGAAAATAAAACCATGGTAGATAAACTGAAATGTGTTTTAATTTAGAGTTTCTTGCACTGCAGTGTTTATAACACTGAGCTTTATGTCACAGGAAAATTAATTTGTGGAGAAAAATACTGAAACAGGATACCAGATGATCTCAGAGGTTTTTCTTTTCCTCTGAAACAAAATTTTGATAAAATTATTGATTGCTTGAAGCTTTTCATTACAGTAAAAGTGGGTGTTTGCTAGGAAAGGTGTTTCCAGAGTAAGCAAAGCACAGATCCTCATAAAACTCCTGGCCTAGTGTAGCCCTGGGTCACTCCTTTCCCCAGTACAACACTTCTAGTAGCTCAGTTAGGTATAAACCACATACATATTGCACTTGTGTATTCTTATTTTTAGCTTCTTTGTGTTTTTTTGTAATAATATGGATAAATCACCAAAGTCTTACTACACTCACAAGAAATATTTTACTAAGACAGTGTATGGTTGGGATACTTTCAATTATATTATAAGTCAGTAAAGTAATACCACTGAAATTATAGCAATGGAAGATAAAATCAGATCCACAGAATTCATTGAAAACAACAGCACTGCCATCTGACCTTCCTTCTGTCCTCTGTACAGTCATTAGCAGGACTGTGCCGTTTATTTACAGCTTCCCTGTATTGCAGGCCCAATCTTAGCTCTAAGTTTGGCTGCAAAAGTATTTTCACTAAAGCAGTTGTGTTTGGAATAATGTTACCAACATGCTTTCTCCAAAAAAACCCAAGGAAATGGGTGGCAACCTTGCATGTTTTGTCCACAATTTTGATAAGTCTTCCCAGTAATACAGTTTACAGTTAGGTTGACCTTTACAGGTTTCACAGCTAAGGCAACAGTTACATAAAAAGGATGAATGAGCAGCAACAAAAGAGGAAGGCTGGGATCATATAATCTGAACATCAGAACCACCTGTACTTAGACTTTACTATTTCAGTAAAGGAGGCAGCACTGGAGAGTGGTTAAACTCATGACTTTAAGTAAGGAAATGGAGGTTCTGCTCTCATTTCTGCCTTTGGTTCCCTCTGTTGCCCTGTGTAAATCATTTAATACCAGTCTGCAAATATCACCTAACTTAAATTAAAAAGGCAGAGGGTGTACAATTTAAAAAAAAAAAACAAAAACCCACAAACTTCTAAGTAATAGTACAAATTATTCTGACTGGGGATGGGGGCACACAGCAGTCAAGGTGATTTTCAATGACAAGTGTGCCTTTGGCTCCTACTTATTAGATGTTGATTTCTCCCTCAGTGAATGAGAATAAAATACCCACACCATGTGAAGCACGTTGGATGTGAGTTGGTTTATCTGACTGCTAACAGTTGGGTTTAATATTTGTCATTAAACCAAAATATTGGCAACCACACAAGTAACAGGAAAGCGTCACTGTTGCTCAGTCTTGCTCATTGTTTGTGCTCCCCCCTTTAGTTTTTGCTGAGATACCAAAGCCTCAATTTTCACACAAACTAATAATTTAATTATTACTAGAGATGTATGACATGCCCATAACTGTGGGGGGTAGAAGGGTTTCAATTTGTTATGACCCTAAACAAGATCTGAGCTCATCTGGGAAGCTTCTTCCCATCTGGTGACACTTGGTTTTAACTGGACATTCTTTCCTTACTCTGCAGGATCTTGGGGTGGACCCCTGGGATGGCTTAAGCCACTGCATAAAGTTTGGGTCCCCTTGAAGAAGCAGCAAATAGTCCCCAGCCTTTGAGGCCAGAAATTCATCCTTTATTCTCTGAGTTTTCAAAAAGTGACACACTTGTCCCTCTCTCCCAAGATTCAAAAGGAAAGGGATCCTGTTGGAGAAGCAGCAGGTTGGCCTCTCTGTCACTCAAGCCCACAGAGTTTTTGTTCAGCTGCTGTATTTAAGGCCTGCCTACTTCTGATCATAACTGTTCTTAAAATATCTTCAGAACTAACAATGTGGAGTATCGGCACACATAAATCTGCAGGGCTTTCTGAAACAGTTTTCTTGTAGCTTCATTGACCTTGGCAGCAGGAAACAATAGTGTTTCCAGAGGGGAGACTGAGTTTCTCTGTATGTTTGTTGTGCTTGTTCTTGGTTCAGGATTTTTTTCCATTATTGTCTGTTAAAATTTGTTTTATGGCCTATGTGACATAGTGGTGACTGATGCTGAAATCCTCTGAAGTATTTTAGAACTGCAGTAGAAGCAATTTCCAGCCCATGTCACAGGAAATTTGCATGTTCCTATGAATAAAAATTAAGATGAAAGCAGGGTGTGTGGGAAGATCTGGTAGTGGCAGAATCATTCCCAGCTGCTTTCTTGGTTGGAGAGTAATCATAAAATGAGGATTTCTACCAGACTTGTTTAGATCCTCATCAGTAGATTTTGGCAGGATGTGGCCACTGTCAGCTGCCTGACTGAGTAATGTGAGTGTTCTGTACCTCTGTAAAGCTAATGATTAGGCTCTGATGAGAAGGCAAACCTAGGAGGAAAGAAGAGTTAACAAACCACCGAAGTCCACTGTTCTCAGAGTCCCATTTCTTAGATGGGCTGGCTTTGTTTTAATGGTGTTAAGGAAAAGCTCCACTTAGAGACAGAGAGCAGAGTGTAGCCCCAGACTCTGAAATCAGATAGCACTCTTAGCCTCTCTGCTGGGAAAGGAGCAGCTGAGGATAATGCTTGCACACAGGCACCTCTGTATAGTGTTTCAAGGAAAGCTTTGAAAAAGATAAGATTCTCATTTTATACTTTCACAAAGAGCTGCACTGACTGCAGGAGTCTCCATGTTACACTTGCAGCAAGTACAGCAATTTTCTGTGGTGCTGCTGCAGCACTGCCCTACCTTGTTTTATTGCCCTCCCTGTTTGTCACATCACCAGCTCCTCAGAGCTTGTGGTGCTGTGGATATGCCAGTCCTGGAGTCTGGAGGCCAAGGGTCCATAGGACAGCTTTATGAGACTCTGCAAGACTAACAGTCTTTACTGCTTTTGCTTGAAAATAGTAAACAAGTAAGAAAAATATTATGGTTCTATCTGGTATGTAGCAAGGCTTTAAATTTAACCTTACTTACCTTCCAAGCACTCCACACATCCTTTATTCCACCAGAGGTTTGCAAATGTGGCCCTGGAAGGTTGCAGGGGTAACTGTCTGGCAGCCTGGGACTGTATTTAATTAGCAAGGAATGCACTGGCCCCAGCTGCATTCCCTGTAGGAGCCGCAATCCACATGGCTACAGGTGCTGTCCTGCAGGCCCAGGGACTGCCCTGCCTCCAGCAGCAGCACTGCATGTTGCAGCTTGTGCTGCATCTGAAAAATAACATGTTTGGATATCACTAGCAGGACAAAAGTCTTTGTATTTTCTGGTTTTTTGTTCTGTCAGTGATGGCGGGCAATATCCTTGGATTTAGGGTCTGGTTGCCCTCTTAGTCTTATTACAGATGAACTCCTGGTTGTCAAAGCCTTGGTGGATCCACATTTTTTAATGCCTCTTTGATTAATCATTTTGGGGCAGCTGGGCCTGACTCTGACTAGGCATCAGCTGCTGATATTCCTGAGTTCATCTGGAGTTTCAAGTGATTGATACCTCAGAGAATTAAGCTCAAAGTGCACAAGGCAAGACTGCCTAGAGCTAAAATACCCACAGTCAAAGCCCATTAACTGAAACGTCTGTGTTTCACTAAAATACTCTTTGGAAGGCTGAGGCTAATTTTCCCTTTGTTTCCACAGTTCTGGAGTGTTGTGCCTCAATGCACTGAGATGTAATATATTGTTATGATGTTTGTGTTGTTGGTTGGTTTTTTGTTTGTTTGTTTGTTTTTTAAGTAGTCTGATGGCTAAATACTCTCTTTAGTGCTAATTTCTGAATTTAAAAAAAAACCCAGTAACTTCTATTTTTATGGTCACTGTAGCTTTATCAGGTGACTGTTTTTGCCTGGGACATGATTCAGGTAAGCTCCTGTTATGTGTATCAAGGAGTCATTTAGGGTTTCAATGCATTAAGTTATGCATTTTCTGCCATGGACGCTCTTCCTAGAGAACAACAGCAACCTTGTAGTACTGCACTTCTCTGTGCTTGTTTTTCTTCTGATTTATGCTTGGTTTTTTTCACAACCACTTTTCAAAGGTTTGTTTCTTTATTTTGCCTCTATACATATGTTCTCCTGCATTGTAATGTCTCTCCTGTCTGTTTTCCTTAATATGTGTGAGCACTGAGAAAAGCTGAGCAACTGGAGAAGAGCAAAAGGGACAAGGGAGCACAGGCTCAAGCTCTGCCAGGGGAAATTTAAGTTAGAGATCAGAAAAAAATTCTTTCCAGAGAGAGTAACCAGGTATTGGAATGGCCTGCCCAGAGAGGTGATGGATTCCCCATCCCTGGAGGTTTTTAAGGTGAGATTGGCCGTGGCACTGAGTGCCATGATCTGGTAAAGGGACTGGAGTTGGACCAAGGGTTGGACTTGATGATCTTGGAGGTCTTTTCCAACTCAATCAATTCTATGATTAGGGCTGTGAGCTCTAAGTAGGAAACCCCAGGCAGTGCACTGAGAAACCCCTGAAGGACACAGTCCAGTCTCAGTGACCCTCTCCCTGGGAGACCCACCTTAGCAGGGGTGCCAAACAACTGAGGACCCTCTTGCCTTATTGTAAGTGTACCACTTGCCTCATATTTTTCATTTTAATATGCTCCAAAGCTAAGAACACCAGATCTGTGGAAACCTTGAGTCACCAGCAGCTCATCACACATTTTACTGTGCTAGACTGTCATTAGGCTTTTGTGGTCTTCCCTCTTGAATTTCTAATCCTGTTCCATTTCTTGTATATATGTAAAGTCTGTGACCAGCACTGATTGCCCACCATGTACCATGTCCTTTCCTTTCTCCTTTCTCTGCTGCTTTCTCCTCTCTTTCTATTATGCCTTTCTGCAGGATGGTAAAACAAGGGAGCAGGACATGTGTGTTGGGAGGAAAAGGGAGATGGCACAGGGAGATGGAATGGGATGGCAGAGGGACAGGGCTTGGGGCGACGGACAAGCTGCCCATCCCTGACTCGGTGGGTGCTGGAGAGAGTGCATTGTGCAAGGCTGGAGAAGTGTTGGGGTAACAAATGAGCATGTTGTGTGACATGGGAAACAGCTGGCACAAGCTCCCAGTTCAGTTGGATTTTCCTTGCAAACACAATGGGTTTGGCTGAATAGGGAATAGTTGAAGTTTGCAAATGTTTGGAAGAGAATTAGCACTATTGCAGCCTTATTTTTTTTCTTAATAAATGGGTGGACATGATCATAATTCAAAATTCTTGTCCTTCATATGAATGTTGCATATAAAATCTTTTGATGTAGTTGTTATTTTTTAAAAATAACATCGAGTGAATTCAAGGTGGAGTTTCTGGTTTTTCCTTTGGTTTGTTTGTTTTTCCTTGCTGTCTGAGGTAAATTGTTACTTTCACTTGGTTATGGAGAGTAGTTGTTTGGTTGCTTTGCCTTTATTTTTTTGTAGAAGGGGCTGAATTATTATTGGGGACTGATGAGATTTTTGGCCAGTAATGAAGGCAGCTGCATTTTCTACCCTTTAAATATGAGCTAAAAGCTGCAATTAAATACCAAAACACAGCATTGAAATCTTCCTTGGTTTAACCTGAAATTTGCACTTCACTAGCTAATGCAATATTATCTCTCTGTACAATTTTAAGTGTGGTTGCTCTAGGGAAAAGGGGGAGAGGGTTTGATTGCAAAGCTGTGCCAGAAGCATCTCCTGCCCTCCCAGGAAGTCTGCTGGAAGACAGAGCTGGGCAGGAGAATGCAGAGAACCGTTTACTGCTCATTACTGATGTGCAACACTCAGGCTGTGGCTCAGCACGGAACAACAGGAACTGCCACGCTGTTTGCAGGAACAGGCAGCAGCAGATGCTCACTGAGAGAGAAAAAGGCCATGTACAGAATCATCTTGACTTGGTGCCTCCTCCCAGCCTTGGGATCTGCTTAGTAAGGGTTTGAAAACCCAAAAGTTTCACCAAAGCTATGACGTTTATTTGTTGTAGATCGCACTGTCCCACATGTATTTGTTTAATGCCTTTTAAGATCCATTTTCAGTCTCCACAACCTCCTGAGGCACCGACTGCCACAATGCAATTATGGACGGTAGGAAAGAGCACTTCCTTTTGGGTGTGTTTGTTTTAAACCTGCTGCTAAATGCCTTTATTGGATGCAGCTTTTGTACTGCAAGAGAAAGTGAACAATTACTCTGCATTTACCTTCTCCTCTCAGCATTTTATGCACTGCCATCATTTCCCTCTGCAGTCATCTTTTTTTTTTTTTCAAACCTGAAGGGCCTTTGTCTATTTAATTTCTTCTTGTAGTGAAACTGTCCTGTATCTCAAAAAAAGATAAATGTGGGCTTTTTATTACTCCTCTCTTCTTCCTCCTCTCAGATGAAAGTGTCAAGGAAACCCTTTACAGGAATGCCGTAGTTAAAAGTTTCTTTGGTGCTTCTTTGTGCCAAAATAATTTGCTTTTGGCTCTTGGAAATTGCCAGAAGTTTCTGAAGAGGAGAGAGAACTTTGTTCTTGTAACCCCCTTTGGTTTGAGGGCATGTTCATACCCAACATTAGGAAAGAGCACACAGCAAGTAAACAGGAGAAGCATCTGAATTTGAAGTTCTCCTTTGCTGCCAACAAACCTTCAAACTGCATACACAAAAATCGAGTGAGTGCAAGGAAGTGACAAAACTGGGACCTGAGAGATCAGGAAGTTCAGTAATTCAGTGTGTACTGAGCAAGGTCAGCAGCACTAACAGGAACACTGAGAGCAGAGTTCTTTTATTCTAAGTAGTCCAGAATAAGCACAGGATCTTCTATTGTGTCTAAATCTTAAGAGACAGAGGAGTAAAAGAGAGACCACATTTTTTCTTTTATATATATGTATGTTCCTATCTGGCATAAATACCTGAGAGAGGCAAATGCAAATGTGTACAGATCCAGGCATGAGCATCTGCAGGGAACACCTTGCTGCCCTTTGTCTGTCAAAGTCACGCAGCTCTTCCACCCTGTGTCCTTTTTGCCTACGTCATTGCACTTGAGCTGACTCTTCAGGACTCTGCTCACCTATTTCTTACTTGCTGTTGTCTCAGTTCTTTGGCTTTCCCATGTGGTCAGTGCTGTGGTGTTTGCTCCTGTCACCTCCTCTTCACATGCCACTGTACAGAGAGCTGGTCTCACAAGGTGAGGTTGTGTCCCTGCCTTAAGTCTTCCTGGAAACTTTTTTCTTCCAAATGCCTATCAGATACCTCAGGAGATGAACCTCCACTTCCTTTTCCTCATTATTTATCTAAAAAAAATAAATATTAAAGGATGAAAAGATCTTTGTTTTATTCTCCTGTGCACTTGCTTTTTGCTGGGTTTCCTGCCAACCTCTCCAGTGCTGCTTGGGCCTTCTCCTCCTGTCCTGCTTTGCAGTCTTGTTACCACCCACTCATTAGATCATGGCTGAAATTAGCTTGTGAGAACTGCAGGGCAGGGCTGATTCTTCTCATCTCTGCAGCAAGGGTTTGGCACAATTTTAAATGGTTTTGAAAAAATACTGAAAACAACCATCGAAGTGCTTGTGCAGCTGGTGAAACCAAGGTGGGAAGGCCAGGAACCGTGGAAGATGCTGGCGAAGGTTTGTAACAGAGCCAGGCAGGGCTCATGTAGCACTGAAGCTTGTGCTCCAAATAGATAATTTTTTCCACTTTTCTGGCTGTCTTTCATGATAAATAGCCTTTAGGATTAAACATGGGACTCCTTTGAGGGGGGGAAAGAATATTTGGTGAAAATTGCCTACGGTAAAAAGCAATGCTTGTATTGCACAGTGTTTTCTGTAGTAGCTTTGAGTATATTTTTGGAACTAAATCATGATAAATATACTCATGCCACAGAAGCTTTAGTTTTCAGTAAGATGTTGATGATGATCTGTTAATGACATGTTGGAAATATTAATATTCCTCCTTAAATAACACATCACATTTCCAATTCGGGACCAGTAAGTCATTTTGGGTACCCTCAGCACAGAGTTAACATCCCATGGAGTGGTGTCACTCCATAGTTTGCAGACTGTTCCTAATTATTTTTTTTCAGGACACACAAGGTGCCATGTCAGTGGGGGACATTGGATGTTCCCTCTGCAGTGAGACAATGCTGAGGGGTGAAAAGTGACCTGCAGAGCTGAAATCAGAGGGCTGAGCCTTCCAACAGGGTCCAGTCCACTTTGGATCAGGCACAAGGAGGATGTGGAGTGCACAGTCAGGTTAGACAAACTTTCTCTGTGGGAGATACTTTGAACTCTGTTGCAGGCAGGCCAAGTATATGGTAAAAAAAATCATAATTGCATCCAGAAATGAAACGGCCAAATGTGGCTTTTGCTTTATGATGAATCCTGTCAGTTCAGAGCAGGTCCCCAGCCCACATGAGTATTTCTTGTCATAAAATAAATGTTGATAGGTAATAAATGAAGTAGTGTGAACTTCTTACTTGGTGGCACCAACCTGTGTAGCCTTGCCTAGGAAAATGACTCTCCTAACCAGTCCCCCCTGGCTCCAGTCTATTTAAAAATGTGTGTTCTCAGGTTTCAGTTCTGGTAATGATAATGATTTGCTGGTTTTATGACTCTTCCTCACAGAAACCCAGGCAGAAGGATGTAATTTTTCCTCAGAAGTGGCATTTTTTCAGTCTGTCTTTATATTTTACCTTGTAGAATGTAATAAAATCCAAATCCTGCTACTTTGAGCATCCATTTAATTCATATTGTTGCTTTCCACATGATACTCTGGATTTTTTTAAAAGCCTTTCATCCAAAGATCCCAAGCTGATTTGGCCTGATTCCCAGGTACAGCTTAGCAACACTCAGCATAAGACCAGTAAAAGGAAGTAATGGGGAATTTCACACTGTTCTTGGCTGGCTGTCAATTCAACTGCACCTTCAGGTCAGAGCATCCCTGGCCTATGAGCCCCTGCTCCCCATGGCTGTCACTGCCTGGTGCAAGGCTCCTCTCTCAGCCACAAATCCCTCTTCCTTTCCTCTCTCTTACCCCCTGGAACAAGCTCTGCTGTCTCTCAGTATTTACGAGAGACAGATGAAAAATCTTCATGTGGGAAGAACTTGGCAGGGCATATGGGGGCTTGGGAACCCACCCCATTAATCTGATATAATTTGTTGTTTGATCACAAAAATGCATTTATCTGAATCACACACTTTCAGTTTTCTATCTCCCTGCATTGGTATGTGCACAATTTTAATTTATTTTTCCTTTCTTCGGGTTTAGAGTAACTCAGTTATCCAGTCTGCTAAATTTATCAAGAGGGTTTCAGTTTCTTTTTCAGTAGCCAGAATGTTTTTCAAACTTTTATTCTGAATGTTGTTTCTTCTTTGGAGAGACTCTTGGACTTTGAAACCTGTTCTCATATGGAAAGCCTTGCCTGTCTGGAAATCTGTTCCGCCTGCTTTGCTGTCAAAAGTGCTGCTTTGTGAATTCATTTTATGTCTCCTCAGACACATTTTATCAGAGTTTTGCTTATCCACCATTATTGCAAAACGATGCCCCATCTTAGGCAACCAATCACTTCCTCAACCCCTTCTCACAGGTCTTTAAAGCAACATGGAAATGAAAAGGTGCCTGCTGTTACGCTGGCTGCAGTGATCTGGCTTTCACCTTTGGACTGTGGGCAGTGTTGGCCGTGCTTGCATAAAAACCTTGCAGGAAGGGGAAAGGTGCTCTGAGCCGTGCACAGCAAGGGGTTAACACACATCTGGGGCAGAGGGGGACAAGATCAGGATGGATGGACTAGCCCCCTTTGCTAAGTGGTTGCTTTTCCTGAAGTGCACAGAAGACAGATGAAAAACCTCAAAGTTGCCCTGGATTATTTTCCTGAGCATACAGCTTTCTCTTTTTGTGGTTAAATATGACAGTTATAGTGTGGTCTTTATGCACGGTCAATAAATCAGCAGAAAACGTGCTGCAGTCAGGGAATGTATCTGTAGTCTGTTCCTTATACTTTAGCTGAAAATGGTATTCCTGAATTTGCTGAAGCCTGTGAAAAGAAACTCAGGTACACATCTCCACAGGAGACTTGAAGTGTGATGGCCCACAGGAATGCAGGGTTTGCACCTCAGCTTCCATCACTGTTCTCCAAACGGCAAAACAAGACTCCTGAAAGGCAGTGGAAAGGCAAGTTTTGGATCAGGCTCCCAAATTCTTGAGTGGAATGAATTCAGAAAAGAGATGGAGCAAGTGAAAGGGGCAGAAATCTTCAAGGGTGAGTCACAATTTCGTGGAAGTTTGCACTGTCCTTACGAAAGAGGGAAAAAAAAAAGAGTGGTGCTGAGCAATATCCTAGAAAATACTGGGTTTGGGGGCTTGTTTGTTTGTTGGTTTTGTTTTGTTTTCCAGAACTGGTTATGTGACATACTGGCAGAAGCAGCCTGGCCTTTTCTGGTGTCTGGCTTAAGAGCAGGTAACTGCTGATGGGGGAGAATATTTAGCCCTGACACAGCACACCATATCAAAGGACTTGAGTTTGCTCAGCTTCTGCTATCTTGTACATAACTATGAAGGAGTTGTTGTTGTTTAGCACAGTTTCTTACCTTTCATACTGGAGTCCAGCTGCACACAAGTTGTTTAAGTAAACAAGGGTTTTCACCTTTCTAAAAGAGACAGCAAAGATCTGTGGCTGGCTAAGAACTAAACCCTTCTGAATTCCCACTGTGGCACTGAAAATTGCAGGTTTTGATGTCAAACAAGCCCCTTAGTTCTGGCAGCAGCCCCTTTTTTCTGTGATAGGGATTGTACCTCCTAGTTCACGGCATGGATCAATCCATATTTTTGTAGAAATTTAGCAGTGACCATTTCTGCTCTGGCTTGAAGCCTTTTAAATTAAGCACGAAAGTCATCAGGGCAGCTGCATTGCATGACAAGGATAGAGAGCCACACCAGCAGAGGGAGGTTTGAAGGGTTTACCTGTTGATCCTGATTTTAAGTAGATGATTTCTGACTAACTTATAAAGTGTGCCCCAAATTCAGGTGGTTCTTCAGTGCCAGAGCTGAGCATCTTCAGTGCCAGAGCTGAGCACCTTCAGTGCCTAAAGCAGCGTGGCCACCGTCTCACAGGTGTGTTACTTTTCAGGTCAGAAAGCAGCTGGGTGAGAAAAGGTAAGAGATGAAGCAATACAAAAGTGTTAAGAAATGAAGACTATTAGAGCTAAAATCCTGCTAAAGGCAACAGCAAAGGTGTTAAGCTGTGTTAGGACAAGGAACAAAAAATAATACTTTATCAGCGCAACAGGGAAAAATACCATGGATCTGTTTGGCCAAAAACTGACTGGAATTCTTATCCCATAATTATGTTTCTTTTTACTGTGGGATAGAGTATCTACACAACAACTATTTCAAAATATTTAATTATAGGACAGCTTAATTTGCCATAGCTGTTGTGAATAATTTCCCCATAGAGACAAGTTCTTTAACTATTGCAGTTGAAGAAATGTAGATCAGTGTAACTTCAATTAAAACCCAAGAAAAGTTTAAACTTTATAGAGATGACGAATGTTTGCCAGCACAGCTGCCAGGTAGTCAGCACTGCAAACACAAACTCTATGAAGGAGCAATAAAGAGCCACTCTAGCTGCATTCATGCATGTTAGCAACCATGGTGTCTGTTATTTTCAGGAATAAAAAGTGTCTCATTAAACTAAATATATGTCTTGCATTGTGCTCAGAAGATTGCCAGACTTCAGCTCTTGTGGTGTCCAGCAGGAGTAGGATCCAAAACCCAAAATCCTCAACAGAGAAACTGGGACAGTATGTGAACCTTGCCTGCTGCTGCCCTTGGAAAGGTCAGCTTCTGAAACAGGAAACAAGAGTTTCTTCTTGACCTTTGAATATTGTGTTTGGATGGGAAAGAACTGGCTTTTAAGTATCTGGCAGTCTGAAACTAAAAAAAAAAAAAAAAAAAGCTGATGGTATAAACTTGTAATTGTTTAGCATTTTGTCCAGCCTGACTGGAGGAGGCTGCAGGACACGGGCATGGGTTGCCAGCTGGAATTGGCTGGGATCAGCTGGAGGCAGAAGGAGTCTCTGATCTCATCAGGCTGATGTGAGAGCAATGCACAGGTGCCCTCATCGAGTTCCCGGTGCCCAGACCTGGCAGTGTTGGCTGGCCTCTTCTACCCATAGTTCAGTTTCCATTCAGGCCTTTGCAAATCCATTCCTATCCAGGAGTTTTCTTTCCAGACTAACATGCAGCAGTAAAAAAATACAGTATCTGCATTTTTATCTTATCTATAGAGATTCAAATCGCATTTGTTTCAGTCTGGCTCCATTCATGTGCACTAATCACTTGCATAAAAATATTTATCTGTTTATCCCTCCTGGCATTTCTGCTATGATTGTTAAAATTCAGAAACCTTGATCACCACTGCACTCACACATACACAGCTTATGGAGAGAGGCTGGATAACAGAATGGAGTCTCCAAGTTTGGCAGGATTTGTTTTCAAAATGAGTGGCTTTTCAGCTATTAATTTATCCACTTTTAATTCAACAGAATTAAGTAATGTTATAATATTTTAATGAAAAATATTTGCAGACTCTTTTTGAAAAGACAAACTCCTTTCTAAAGCCAATATAAAGACTTTGCTGTCCTGTATTCAGGTGCTGGGCTTTTTGGGGGGTCAAAAGGGATGAATTAAATGAGTTTACATCGCAGATTATTTTGATCAAGATGCATAATGGTATCTTTACCAACATTCATATTTTTAATACTTTGTAATGGGGATGTTAGAACTCACCTGTGTTGTTGTGAAAGAAGAGCATTGTTCAAGTTTGACAAAACCCAAGTGAGAACCAAAACTGACTCCACTCGCTGCTCCCACGAATGGCAAAAATATAATGTGGAAAAAGATACACCGGAAAGTATTATCAGTTTCTTTATTATTTTAAAGTAAGATTCATGTTGACAGTGTTGCTTTTGTATGTTTTGGATTCACTTCTGGAAGCAAACAAGCATTCATGAGCAGACATAGTGCTAAATATTTCCTGAGCCTCCTTCCCCTTATCCAGTTACCGTTGGTGGTGCTGCTGGGGCCATCCAGGGCTGCCATTTGCTTCCTTGGGGCAGGACACCTTGGGGGGGAGGCTCAGGGGGACCTTCTGGATCTCTGGAATTCCCTGCCAGGAGGCTGGAGCCAGGTGGGGTCGGGCTCTGCCCCCGGGCACCAGCGATAGGACAGGGGGACACAGTCACAGGCTGTGCTGGGGAGGTTTAGGTTGGACATGAGGAGGAATTTCTTCATAGAAAGGGTGATCAGAAATTGGAACAGGCTGCCTGGGGAGGTGGAGGAGTCACCGTGCTTGGAGGTGTTTAAGGCTGGATGTGGCACTCAGTGCCATGTTCTGGTTGGCACTGCAGTGTTGGGTCAAAGGTGGACTCGATGACCTCAGAGGTCTTTAACAGCCTAGTTGATTCCGTGATCCCTCCTTCCAGACAGACTTTTTTAAAAAAAAAAATATTTTTCACCAAAGTGTTTGGAAATAACGCAGGGTTTGCATATGTTCAGTTTCGCCACAGTTCACTGGTCCTGCCCTGTCCCTGTGAGACACCAGCCCCGCCGCTGCCCGGGAGGGACGCGGTCACCGGGCCGGGATGGAGGGATGAGGGCTCGGTGCTTGAGCGAAACCCCCGGAGACAGGAACGGGGCGATCATGCAGCGGGTGTGCGGCCTCGCCCGGCCCTCCCGGGGCCAGAGAGCGTCTCCTGCCCGCTCCGGGCCGGGTGGCGACCGAGCCGCGGTTACCGGGAGGGTTACCGGGGAGTACCGGGGCGGGGCGGTGACTGAGCCGCAGTTATATGGGGGGGGGGTCTTACAGGTGGGTTACCGGGGCCAGGTGGTGACTGAGCCGCGGTTACTGGGGGGCACCGGGAGGGTTACCGGGGGTTCCCGGGGCCGGGCAGTGACTGTGCCTCGGTTACAGGGGTGTTACCAGGGCCGGACAGTGACCGAGCCTCGGTTACCGGGGGTGTTAACGGGGGGTACCGGGGCCGGGCAGTGACCGAGCCTCGGTTACCGGGGGGTACCGGGGCCGGGCAGTGACCGAGCCTCGGTTACCGGGGGGTACCGGGGCCGGGCAGTGACCGAGCCTCGGTTACCGGGGGTGTTAACGGGGGGTACCGGGGCCGGGCAGTGACCGAGCCTCGGTTACCGGAGGTGTTAACGGGGGGTACCGGGGCCGGGCAGTGACCGAGCCTCGGTTACCGGGGGTGTTACCGCGGCCGGGCCGGGCGGCCCCTGTGGCGCGGGGCGGGGGACCCCGCAGAGGGGCGGGGCCTCTGCATGTGCGCGCGCGCGCGTGTGACAGGTGCGGAGCGCGCGCCCCCCCCACCCGCCGCCTCCCGCCCCGCTCGCGCGCGCGCGCGCTCCGCCATGAATATGCAAATTCGGGTATAATTGGCAGCCAATGGCGAGCGCGCGGGTCACGTGGTGCTGGTGGAGGCTCAGGGAAGAGAAGTTGAGTCCGGGCGAGCTCGGGCAGCGCCGCCAGAGCCGAGCGAGCGGCGGCAGCGCCTCCTGCGCACCGAGCCCCCGGCCCGGGCTCTGCCTGGACCATGCCGATCCTCCTCTTCCTCATAGACACGTCCGCCTCCATGAACCAGCGGGCGTACCTGGGCACCAGCTACCTGGACATCGCCAAGGGCGCCGTGGAGATCTTCATGAAGGTGAGCGCGCGGCGCCGCCGCCGCCCCGCTCGCCCCCCCACTCCCTTCGCCGCGCTCACGGCCGCTTCTCTCCGCTCTCTCCGCAGCTGCGGGCCCGGGACCCGGCCAGCCGCGGCGACAGGTACATGCTGGTTACCTTCGACGAGCCGCCCTACTGCATCAAGGTAATGCCCCCCCCCCGGCCGCCCCGGCCCCGCCGCGGGGACCGCCCTGGGCGCGGCGCGGCCCCGTCCGGCCCGGCGGCGGCAGCAGCAGCCTGTGAAGATGGCGGACATTTTGCTTTTGTATGGAGGAGAGAGGCTGAGGGCGCTGCTGAGATGGAGGAGGGGGGGGGAGGAGACAGGCGGGCCGTGAGTCACCGCCCCGGCGCGGCCCGGGCCGAGCGCTCCGCCCCACGCGGGGCGGTGGCTCCGGCGGGACCGCGCCCGGCCCGGCTCGGCTCGGCTCGGCACCCCCGGGGGGAAACACAGCACACCCGGGGGGTACACACGGCACCACCCCCGGGGGGGAAACACAGCACACACAGGGGACACACACGGGCACCCCCCGGGGGGGACACACGCGACACCCACGGGAGACACACACTGGCACTCCCCCGGGACAGGGCACCCCCAGGGGGACACACAGGGCATCCCCCCAGGGACAGGGCACCCGGGGGGACACACACGGTACCCCCCCCCCTCCCCGGGGACACGCACGGCAGTCCGGGGACACACATGGCAGCCCCCGGGGCAGGGCACTCCCTGGGGACACATCGCCCTGGGAACACACATGGCACCCCCGGAACACACACTGCACCCCCAGGGGGACACACATGGCATGGCATCCCCCCAGGGACAGGACACCTGAGGGGACACAAATGGCACCCCAGGAGGACACAGACGGCTGCCTCGGAGACACAAACGGCACCCCTGGGGACACGGGCACCCCTAGGGGACACACACGCCACCGCCTGATACGTGGCACCTCCCGGGACAGACGGCACGGCATCCCCCCAGGGACACACATGGCACTCCCCCCAGGGACAGGGCACCCTTGGGGGACACAGATGGCACCCTTGGGGGATACAGATGGCTGCCCTGGGGACACACATGGCACCCCTTGGGGACATGGGCACCCCTTGGGGACACACACGGCATCCCCAGGACACACATGGCACCCCTGGGGCAGGGCATCCCCTGGGACACACACGGCGCCGCCCGGGATGCGGCACCCCCGGGACACGGATGTGCCAGCCTGGCACTGCCTCTGTGAACACCAAACCACCTGCACGCCGCCAGGGATGTGACTCCACCAGCTCCCTGCACAGCCTATTCCAGTGTCTGGCCACCCCAACAGGGAAAAAGAATTTCTGATAATCTAATTTGAATCTTCCCCAGTCTCAGTTTGCAGTCATTCAGTCTAATCCTGTCACTATGGGCACAGTAGAAGAGACCAGTCCCCACCTCACTGCTACCTGTTTTCAGGTAGTTGTAGAGAGTGATGAGGTTCCCCTGAGCTCCTCCTGTCCCTGTTTTCTCCTTCCTGGAGGCTGAGGCACGTTGGGCCATGCGGTTCCTCATATTGGCTGCACCACAAGGTTGTGGCAAGAGTTAAAAAAAATACAAAACATTGTGGCACCCTATGTTGAAGGCTGCAACTTGCTGATAGAAAAGTCTAATTTAAATTACCTAGATAGAGCATGTAACAGAAAACATTGCTGTAGGAGTTTTAGAATGTTTCTGAATAGTCCTGGATTAGGACCGTGTTTGCCCTGACTAAGACAGGAGTTACTGTAACTGCTGACTTGTAAACCCATGCTATGAAGGCCAAGGAGGGTCACGTAAAAACATGGCTGGTCATCCCAAGGAGGAAAGGAAAACACTTGCTAGATTCCCCCAGATAGAACTTCTTGAGAAGTAAAAATAACTGCTCAGTGATGCTGTCTTGTTCATATCTTAGATAATGAGAAATTTTAATTACCACAAGATGGGAATCTTTCCTCCTTTCATCAGTAATAAATTTACACAGCTTTCTGAAGTGACAGAAGTGATAGAGTGAGTCAGTATTTATTGTTTGGTATTGCACCTTTCGTTTCCTCAGAAGTAAGTGTGGAAGTCATCTTATTTCTATGAATTGAAACCACCCTTGAGTTACAGAAACCAACTGTGCAAAAACAAATGTCTGCCTGGGTGAGGTGTGTTTTAGACAATGCACACACCCATCCATGTTTGTGGCTGGATGCAAACCCCAAATCTGTTAGCTGTAGATTTCTTATGTTCAAATCTTTTGTCTCCTAATTTTGTGTCAGGTATTTTGTAGGTAGATCTTGTGTTTGATGGATGAATCTCCCTGCAGTGATAGCAAGAGTACTGGTGACCTCATAAAATAACTTTTCTGCTGGAGGTCTGGGTAGTGCTACAGGTTATTACCACATCTATACTCAGATTTGCTGAGGAAGATCCTTGTGTTTAATGAGCATCTGTGTACATTCTAATGTGTTAATGAGCATCTGACTGTGTTCCCAGTTTTAGTAAATAGCAATTGAAATAAATGGGACTGTGTGATGCCCATGTAGCATTCAATCATCTTTGATACACAGTAAATAGCCAAGGGGAAAAAAAGTATCATGGTTCTTGTAACTTAGATATGTATTTTTCTGCCTTTAGCTTGGTGGTTTTTGAATTAGACCTTAGACAATCTTGAAATATTTTTTCAAAAATTAGTAACTTTTATAGGATCAGGCTGCAGATCCAATGGAAACCTGATTGTAGTAATTATAATCACAGCTCCAGTTCAGCTGTTGCTTGAGGACTTCATGGCATAAGTGCATATTGTTGAGCTGTCACTGTGTGTGTTCCTCAAGCAAAGAAATGCTCACAGCAGCAACATGACTTTCCCTCTTCGAAAATGTGTTTTCAAGACCTTTACTGATATTTATGATGTTCCCTCTGTTGTGTTTCCTAAAAAACATAGTTATGCCATGAAAACTTCTGGTCTGGGCCAGATTCTGTGTATCTTACTTGTTAAAGACATAAAATTTAGTTTCTTTGCTTGTGCTGCTGCAGTTAGATACTTTATCTCTTGATTTGGGGAAGGTGGAAACAAACTTGGCAAGTGAATGTATTTTGCAAGTTTGCCTTCCAAGTATGCGCAGCAGTGGCTGCTTTTGGTTAGTGGCTGCTTTATCCTCCTGTTTTCTTTATGATTACACTAATTAAATTATATAGTGTCACAGATAGTTCACCAGTGAAGCAATTGAAGGAAATAATCTGGTGGTGGATTTGAGACCACCTAGGAGGAGGCAGAGGTATTATGAGAACTTCAGCTTGGAGCAGGAGTGGCTGAGATGAGTACATTGGGTTGTTTTGTTTCAGAATCTGTTTACCTGTAGCCTTAAAGTATTTTAACCAACAGCACTGGTTCACTTTGGATGGACAAGAATATGTCAAGGAAACATAATGCATACAGTGGTATTGTGCTAAGTGGAAGGATGGTGCTGTTGTACAAATGATTAGATAAAATCTGTGAAAGATGATGTTTTTGGAACTCTCTGTAGTACAGAGGGTTTGAAATTATTTCCAGGACCTGTTGCTCCTGTTTGATTGACTGCTCGTAGGTGGTCTGTGTTTGTGCCAGTTTTAAAAAATGGGATTATTTAGTCTCCAGGTTTGTAGTGTAGCTCTGCAAAGGACTGTGGTGGCAAGTGCCTAAAGAGGAGGCAAGGTGGGGACAGGGAGATGGGCATGGCAGGAATCTCAGTCCCACTCTGGCAACAGATGCCTTTGGAAACTCCTCAGTTGTTTTGCTCCTTTCTGTTATATAATGTATAGATGGTGATTTGTGACAGCAATTATGGTGCAGACATTTGCAACTCCTACTTTGTTTCCAAAAAACTCTACAGTAAGAGGCAAATATTTAAAAAAGCATGTTATGAAATATGCAAACCTTGTAATTGTCAAGCAAAGTGATCCTGTATAGGTCAGTGGGAAAATACTGTAAGTTTTGTTGAATGTTGGGTCAAACTCCTAATTTCATGGACCAGGAGGGAAAAATAGGATGTTATTTCATGAAGTAAGAATGTTCAACCTAATGTTTTTTGTGTGTTTTTTAGATTAAAATTGCAATAGGATGCTGTCAAGTGAGTCTTGTCAGGTTGGTGCCATGTTAATGACATGGAAGCGAGCCAGCCTGTTCTGGTATTTGGGTATCTGATTTTTGGGTATTTGGCACACTTGAAAGCCTCATGATATCTATAGCAAAGCACCTTTGTAACAGGTGTCTATTATTATTAAAACACTAAGTGCTTAAATTTAGGAGTTGAAGGAATTTACTTTCCCATGTGTATCCTGTTGGACGAGAAAAATGGGTTTGAGAACAGCCTTGCTGGCACAGTATTTGGTGTCCTTGGCCTCCTGGATAAGAGAAATGCTTTATCTGATTCAAGGAATATATACTTGATGTGTCCTAAGACTTAATTAATGGACTCATATATTCATTGTGGCTGGAACTTGGAGCTTGCTCCATCCCAGCCATGCTATGTCCTGGTGTTGCAGTACCTGCAGGCCTTGTGTGCCAGCCCCACCCTTCATCCCTTTTGCTCCAGAATTCCTGGGGAGGAGGGTGGGAACAGGCCAGTCCTGTCCCTGGCAGCTCTGCACACCCTTCCCAGGCTCCCACCATTTGTGGTTTGGAGACCTATGGTGAGCACTGGGACAGCTCTAATGGTCTTCTGTGGCTTTTCCCATGGATTTGCCCGGTTGCTTTTTCTGAAATTGTGTAAATTTCAGCATCTGCATCTGTTTTTTTCCTCTACCAAGTATATGTGTTTTTCCACACCTAAGCATGTGCTGTGGTATAAATGGGCAGAATCTTAAGTCATTTTGTTGTTTTGTTTTATTCTTTTTTAACTAATGGTGCTAAAGTATGGAGAGAAGGGAAGAGTGTTCTCACCTGCCCTTTCTCCCCAAGCTTTTCCTGTTTTCCAGTGATGAGGTTTCAGGAAGATGTACGTGGATTTCTCTGAAAATGGAGCTCATGCCAAAATCTCAGCCTAAAAAGAGGTTTTGAAAAGGAAAACAAGGTTTAGCTCTTGATTTATTTTTTTCTGTTCTAGATTTTTGTGAAACCTCACATCCTGCAGTTTGTGGTTTGCTTGTGGATTTGGGCAGCAAATGGCCAGTTCAGGCCCAGACCAAAAACACAATGGTGGCCTTGTGTGAAGTTATTGATTAACTGGACTGCCCTGTTCTCTTGTGACTGATACCTGGCTGCTGGCAGTGATATGGCCTTTCCTCCGGGCTTGAGGAATATTATTTATGATCAGGTCACAGAAATACAGCTTCTGTTTTATGTTCTTGTGAGACTGTAGTATGTCCTTCATAAATGATCTGGTCACAAGTCAGAGGATTGAGAGAACTTAAGCTATGTTCTGAAATACGTATTTTCCTCCTGTTACACTGAATTCAAGAGCCAGCCATGACTGCACTACAAGAATAGGCTCCCTGAATTTGAGTGCAGAAATATGTACATAGCTGTCTAAAAAGTAGCTCAAATTACTTTATACATTGTGTGAGAAACTCTGCACTATTTGAGACGTGCAAACTGGGGCTGATGGATAGGGTGCCTTCCAGTTCCACTGCTGTTCCCCACCAGCCTGAACATATGTTTCAGTGCTAAAGAGCTCCCTTGTGGAAGCAGCTCTTTGTGATGGACTCTGAGCAACCTCTTCTTGTTCCCTGAGATTCTGGTCTTGGGTTGGGATATCTTCGAGCCTGGAATAGGAATTTGTAGAAGGCTTTTTTTAAACATCTGTCAAAAAGTGCTTGCTGTATGTAAATAACCTGTTCATTTATGATATTAAAATAGTGCTCCAAAACTGGAAGTTTATAAGGTCACATTCAAGGAGACTGACTTTGCTGTCTTTTATTTCAGGGGCACAGAGGCTCTTGCCAGCATTTTTTAATTTTGCTTTCACGTTCTGTTGGTGCAGAATGGAACTGATCACCACTGACTGCAGAGGGCAGTGGCAAATGAATAGGCTGTGCTGCAAAAGAGAGGTGTGAGATCTGTTTGTCTGTCTCTGGAAGAAATTAGATCAGAGCTCCTGACCCTGAACTGCAGGGAGAAAGAGAAACCCAACTGTGGAACCTGTTGGGTTTGAGGCAGAGATCTGTGGGAATGCTGCCTGACGTGGTAGGAAATGTATTTGTGTGCTTTTTAGCTTTTGTGAAGGAAGAAAATCAGAGGAGTATCTGGTGAGCTGGAGCACAGCAAATCCACAGAATAAGCCTAAGTTGATTAAGCTTTTACAGGAACCCTGAGACACTGAAAACATCAGTTTAATATGTGAAAGTTCTGCCTGCTGGCAAACACAAGTCTTGGTGGTCTGCCCTGCGCTGTGGAGGGGTGGGATGAGCAGCTGGAAATGCAGCTGGAGCTTTCCAAGCTGGTGGTGAGTTGTGCAGGCAGAATGGTTGGTGCAAGGCAGATATCAGGGGCAGGGGCAGGAGGGGGGCTGGTATCAGAGAGGTGCAAGGGGGAAGGAAAGCTGAGGTCGCTGGGAGAGGCCTATCTTTCTCTCCAGATATGCTGTAAATAATGTACAAACTTAGTGAACCTGCTAGTCAGGGGTTGTTGGAAGGAGGGAAAGAAGTGGAGGATACAGCACTGAGGCAGAATGCACAAGGTCTGTTCTTGATAACTAATTCAGTGTTCGGTATTTGTTCAGCAGAGAGCGCTGACCATTCCTGTTCTGCCACCACGGGCGTTTTGGGTCAGTCACAGCAGTGTTTGTGTTTCTGAGCACCAACACCTTCCCTGCCTGTGCAGTACTGCACACACCTCCAGTCTTCCACAGTGCTTGGTTAGGGGTTTGTCATGGAATTTGTGTGTTTTGAGGACTGTCTTTTAGCAGAAATGTCTGGCAGGTTAAAGCCAACAATTGCTCTTCCTCTGCTACACACAATGAACTTAAGAAACAGAAGTCAGTTGTTCAAGGAGCACTCAAGCAAATCATGGTTGTTTAGTTCTTCTTGAAGACAAAATACACTTAATACTGTTTGAGAATAACCTCCAAATAATTTTACATGCTTCTTTTGATTTAACTATTTCATCACTTAAGTCTTTGACTGAAGGGTATTTGCTTTCTAAAAAGAAAAAAAGCAAACAAAACTGCAGTGATGTCTCTCAGAACCTAAAAGCATTCAGAGATCTATTTTACTGAAGTCTTAGGAATTCTCAATTGGCATCCCTGCAGCAAGTAATGAAATATTGTAGCTCCTTTTATCTTGGAAAGGTACTAAATTGGTTCCAGTAGAACATCTTTAAGAATCACAGTCCCTTTCCTGAAAAACAACATACTGGTTAGCGTAAAGCATATTAAATTGCTTTTAAACACACATAAGCCTGCTGGTTTTACTTCTTTCTGTGCTGTTTGTGAGTTGCAGTGAGCAGCCTTTTGCAGGACAGGACTTCAGTGTGAAAGGACAGAACATCATACTGAAGAATTTCATATACACCTTTTGCTTTAAAAAAAAAGCAAAGCACTAATATTCAGAGTCACTAATTCTTTTGAAAGAAACAGTTTTGTGCATTCAGAAATTGAGATCTCTTACAAGAAATGAAGTTCATGCAAAAACTTGAAGGTGGTGATGAAGTTTTTGAAAGTATTTGATTTAAATGGAAGGGCATTTCAGAAATTAGTGACCTTTTGATAGATAATATGGACTGAACTCTGCTTAGCTGTAATTTTTATCATAGTTTTGAAGTTAGTTAAACACTTGAACTTGTGCTTTCACCTGCTGTCTTCCTTGAAAGGAGAGTCCATGTTGCAAGGTTAATTCTTAATGAAAATATTTTAACTGGTCTATTTTTATAGGAATCTGCAAACTCAAAGCTTACTTTTGGTCGGAAGTGGGTTCCTTCTTTGTACTGTACAGTTGATGAGATGCCAAAGCCTGAATGGAAACCAACATCTGTTGTTCACAGCCACTACAGCAATGTGTATTTTCATCTTTTTATTTGGCTCTTTATTTGAGCTTGGACACATTCAAAGATGTAATCTCTTAAGACTACAGGATAAACTAGACAAAAGTAGATATGTTTGCATTAAGAGGCTTAACCCATCCTCAGTGCAAAGGTCACTTTTATTTTAAAAATAGAAGCTTAAAATGTGGAATCAAACAGTTGAGTTGGATCTCCCCAGTTGTATTTTTGTAGTGAGATGTTCTGTTAGGAGGAAGGTGCTTTGTGAAAATGATGGTTCCTATCACGTGGAATCTTTACCTGCCTCCTCCCCTTTGGTGCTGTTCTTACTGAAGTTTCACATGTGGGGTTTTCACCTGAAGGGAAGTTCTGGCCAGGTGGGGGTTGGTCTCTTCTCCCAAGCACTCAGCAATAGGACAAGGGGGCACGATGGGCTCAAGCTCTGCCAGGGGAAATTCAAGTTGGAGATCAGAAAAAAATTTTTTTCAGAGAGAGTGCTCAGGCATTGGAATGGCCTGCCCAAGGAGGGGGTGGATTCCCCATCCCTGGAGGTTTTTAACCTGAGATTGGCTGTGGCACTGAGTGCCATGATGTGGTAAAGGGACTGGAGTTGGAGCAAGGGTTGGACTTGATGATCTCTGAGGTCTTTTCCAACCTAATCCATTCTGTGATTCTATGTGGAGTTTTGATTTTTGTTGGTATTTATGGAAGAAAGCATAGGCCTTGTAACCTGACTTTGTGGTGGCTAAAAGTACATAAAGTACTTTGTGAGAATGGGCATCTTTTCCTTTTAAGCTTCATGAGAACTAATTTAGTGTTAAATGCTGATTGTCTCACACTGTGACAGTGGAAAAAAGTAATTAAGATTGCAGACACTTCTACACTGTTCACCCTGGCATATTCTTCAAAACATCTTGTCAGAAAGAACTGGTGTAAGAGTGATGTTCTGAGTCTATTGTGATCTAGAAAGGACAGAACTCCAGTGTTCTGGTGCGTCGGGCCCTTGGAATCCAATGGGAAAGGCACGTTCTGTACTGTGTGAATCCTGCTCTGGAGATGAGGGATTTTGCAGGAGGGAGCAGTGGGACTCCAAGGGCCCTGTGAGAAGGTTCCAGATGGCTCCACTCTTCACTGATTCCCTTCTCTGTCTGTATTTTGAGTGCCTGTATCCTTGATTTTATTTAATAACAAAGGCTACCAAAAAATCAATGGGAAGAGCAGTTGCTGCTGTTCTGAATTTTAAATGCAAATTATTACAGGAGTAATGCACTCCTGTAGATCAAGTCTTGGATTTTTTTCTTTTTTCTTAAACTTTATTCTTACAATGTACCACTTAGTAATGTAACTCTTGTGCTTTTGCCACCCCCCAAAAGTAGAGCAGGTAGTAATTTAAAGGAATTTTTTTTTTGCTTTGCAATGTTCTGCTAAATTTAGAATAGTTAGAAAACACTCATGTGGCAATTGATTTCAGCTGTGGGCAGCGTGTTCCAGGGCTGAGGTTTTAGGAAGGTGCTGAGAAAAAAGTACATTCTTGTAATGAGACTCCTTTATTGTGCAGATCGGAATTTGTGGTTGCCCATAGACTTGTATTGATCTGTATATTCACTCTGCAAGGTGTTGGAAAGACAATTTCTTTTGATGTAAGATCTGGTATTGATAAGGATCTGTGAAGCTTCAACTACTTATTGCCAGACAGTAATAAGTATACTTATTACTTATTTTAAAATGGCTGTTCTAATTATTATTGTTACTATAATTTTCTAGCTCACAGTCTCACAATGTACCCAGTTATTATGATTCTTTCCTTGTGTTTTTACTCAAACTTCAGGATAAGCTGCACTAGATTTGTTGAATGTTATTGTGGGCTACAACAGTTCAGAACTCCATAATTTTGCTTTTTAAAGATGAAGGTGATTGTTTTGGCTGTGTTTTCAGAGATGCCTTAAAAATCTAAAATGTGTAGAATAGTATTTTCAAAAAAAGTAAAAATTTTGATAAGATGGATGTTGTTGAACAATTAATTGGACAGAAAACAAAGATCCACAGTGTGGTGAAGCTGGTGTTGCCATGCTCTGCTTCTGAGTGAGAATAATGCATTAGCCTTGCTCTTCATAACACAGCCAGGGAGTGCTGAGTAAAAAAAAAAAGTTAAACTCTGCTTTGTGGGAGAATGTGCATCTGTTGAGGCAGAACACTCGGTGCCTGTAGCTGCTGCCAGGGCTCCGGATGGTGCTCCTGGCCCGGAGCTCAGTGGGACCGGTGGGATGGACTGGGATCCCTCTGGAGCTACATGGGCAGCTCAGGCCAGCCAGGCCTGGCCTGGGGGAGCCTCTTCTCATCCAAAGAGCTGAAAGTCAGGTAGTTATTTTTTAACCAGATGATTCTAGCATTAAAAAGCCCTACCCTTGCCATCCTCTGAAATAAAAATCTGACCATGAGAATGCTCCCAATGTCACCAGTGTATTTTTTGCTGTATCAGAATGAAGGTGAAGTTGATGTTATTTACTAGGCTGGCTAGTTGAGATTTCTTAATTTGTGATCCTTCAGTGAGTATATGAATTTAATTGTGATCTTATGCCCAATTTATTCTTTTTTTTTTTCTCCTCAGCAGAGTGTTGGACAGCATTTCAGACAGGAACTGAGAAAATTCCGTGTTTAACTTCTTGATGGTCAAAATAAACCAGCAGTGCCTGTAGCTTTGGTGTGCTGCACTAGTTCTGTAACGTGATTCTGCAAGGAAGAGGGAGAAATGTGACAGTTTTCAAAGTGAACATGAATCATAATTGTGTTGTTTCAGCTCTGGGCTGTAAGAGTAGGGTATTACCAGTAATGCTCTTCCACTTGATTCCCAAAAATGTGCCGTGAAGGATCCCTTGTGCTGGTAGCACACGCTCTGTAACCTCTCAGATGTTGCCTTTATTCCTTGCAACTTCTCCAGCCATGTGCAGGAAGGACCAGGACAGAGCTGGGGCGGGCTGGCTGGCATTGGATGCATGTTTGATAGTATGGAAGAGCAACAGGCCTTGTGAGCAGATGGAAATTTTTGATTAAAACCTCCACATTTCAGCAGTCACCCTCTCGACAGTGTTTGGATAAGATGCACCTCTAATGGCATTTCTGAAATAACTGCTATGCTGCTCAACAGGAGCACAGACCCTCTTGTTTTGTTACTGCAAACTGTGATGACTTGTGTGTTCCCTCTCCATTAAGCTGTTGTGTGAAATGTAGCTTGGTCTGGTTCAGCTCTGCATTGAAACATCCTGGCTGGTTGAGTGTTTCTCAGAAATATGTGCTTTTTCCAACAGGATAGTGTTCTTTTATTTAAATAAGAATGCTTCTTGGAACTGGGTGATACCATGGTCTCTTTGGTATTTATACTTTCCTTTCTTCATGTGTTCCTTTCATCCTTGTGCAGGAGAAAGTGCAGTGAGAGTAGCTGTCAAAACACATGAAATACTGTTGACTGAAAAGCTAAATCCAGAGATGGATTAAAGCAGGAGCAGCAGGTAATAAATAAAAAGATAGTGTAGGCTTTTTTTCTTTCTGCTTGGCATTGATTATCATCACTTGGTTCCAAGCACAGTTTCCAGATTTGGGTAGTTCAATACAGTATCTGCATTTGACATTCCTGCAGGAGGAGTTACTGCTTCTCTCCAAATGCTGATATTAACAGAAACCCCCGTACTTGTTTTGTAACTGAAGCTTAAGAGCCTCTGTGCTGGTGCTTTGCATGGGTACTGTACTTAAAGATCACAGAATGGATTAGGTTGGAAAAGACCTCTGAGATCATCAAGTCCAACCCTTGGTCCAACTCCAGTCCCTTTACCAGATCATGGCACTCAGTGCCACGGCCAATCTCAGGTTAAAAACCTCCAGGGATGGGGAATCCACCCCCTCTCTGTGCAGGCCATTCCAATGCCTGATTGCTCTCTCTGGAAAGAATTTTTTTCTGATCTCCAACTTCAGTTTCCCCTGGCAGAGCTTGAGCCCATCGTGCCCCCTTGTCCTATTGCTGAGTGCCTGGGAGAAGAGACCAACCCCCACCTGGCCAGAACTTCCCTTCAGGTAGTTCTAGACAGTGCTGAGGTCACCTCTGAGCCTCCTCTTCTCCAGGCTAAACACCCCCAGCTCCCTCGGCCTCTCCCCACAGCACTTGTGCTCCAGTCCCTTCTCCAGCCTTGTTGCTCTTCTTATATAAACATAATGAATTCTTCTTGAAGGAAAATAACTTCTTTTTTGATGTTGAAGTCCTCTTGAAAGAACAGTGAACTAAATGGTATAGGTTGAGGGAGGTTGTTTCTTTAGGTGTGTGGGGTTCTTTTTAAGGTTTCCTGGAGAAATATTTTTTCTGTACAAGATAGTACCTTTTTCTATGTAACTGACTGCCTGTAACAACTGGCACTTACATATTGTGCTAGAATGCAGTTTTGATCTTGTTCACATTCACCAGGATGTCCTTTAGAAAACAAGCAGGTTCAATCTGTCTTTATAAATGATTTAGTCTGATTGGAGCAACTACAGGAGAGCCCAGGTTAGAAATGTGCAGCTGAAGGGCATCTCCTGGGCCCCTCAGCTGGCACTGCAGACCTGCCTTGGAGTGCAGGAACTGGGTTGCTTTCAAGTGAAACAAAACTGGAAGATGCTCCCCAGGCACTGAGAGGTGAATGCACAGGACTGTGCTGCAGTGGAGCTGTGGCCTCCTGGGGGAGCTCTGCCCTGTTGGGTGCACTGCCCCCAGCCCTGAAGGTGCAGGACCTCTCCTTCCCTGCACTAAAGGTGTTCCAGTTTCTATGGAAAAGTAGCGTGGGTGAGGGGAGGAGGAATTCTGTGTTTGTTACCACAGTGTGTAGTTTGTCCTGGAGAAAAGGGAGGAATTGTGATGCCTGGAACTGGATGGAGATGGAGGGCATGCAAAGTGACAACTTTCTTTTAAAAATCTGGTGTCAAAGTGTGTCATCTGTGTGGGATTAAAGGAATCATCTACTCCAGTATCTTCTTAAGATTTGTTTGTTCTAAAGATGTATTAAAGCAGTTTATGCTTCTCGGTTCTCCTGGAGACTTTTTAGATATATTTAAACTTCTGTGATGTTTTATTGGACTGGAACTTAAGTGTTTTAAAAAGTAAAATTTCCAAAAGTCCCCTCTGGATTTAAAGAAGCACTTGACCAATAGGTTTCAGTTGGAGTGGCCTACAAAGCCAGCAGAAATAACTTGACAGGAAGAAACACTTAGCTTACTATTCACAGTGCTTTATCCTTCAAACACTGAGCTGATGCTCACAAGCTCTGATGTAAGGAGGACCAAGTGATGCTTTTGTAGACTCTTCACTGTACTTGACTGCTCGGTGGGCTTATCAAGGAAGTGTTTTATACCTGTGAATTGACTGTTAAAATACTCTTCACATGAGAACTGAGAAGGTGGAGGTTCGTTGGGTCTCATTAAACAGCTGTGTAAGCCTGGTGGAGCAACCAGGGCTTGTTTCTATTGTGCCTGTAGTGTGGTCAGACCCAGGTTTTACCTTGAAACAGTTTCCTGATCTGCTTTGCAAAACCAGGCTTCCGTGTGAAAAGCCAAAGCTGGGCTCCCCTGGCTTGGTAACCACGACATGCTTGTCTTTTCTTCCATCCTTGCCCTAGAATCTCACTTTTTTACAGTGAAGGTAGTGGTAGAAGCTGTTGGTGTTTCAAACTCTTATCGACGGCAAGGGAAGACTGGAAGAGTGGGGAATAAAACTAATACAAATGCTCCTGTGTGCTGGAGGGCCTCACACAGCGATAGCAGTTGCACAGAGCTGTCTTGGTCCCAGCAAACCTTCTCTTTTCACAAGCTTTGCATCAGACCAGGACGATTTGCTGCTGTACCTGCTGGGTCCTCCAAAGCCGGGAGAGCACAGCTCCGATCCAGGCTGGCTCACTGTGCTCAGCACTGCCCCAGAGACAGCTGATCCCAGGCCTGTGTGCCAGCACTGCTCTGTGCTGGAGTTGTGCTGATCTCACAGCTGAGAGGTGGGTGCTGTGATTCTGCTGCGCCAAGAACAGAGGAGAATTGATCTTGTGAGTTTCTTTGCTAAGAGCTGTTCACTGTTGTGCCGTGGCAGGATTGGGGTGTTGCATAAAAGTAACCAGAGAGCATCAGTGCTGAAATGAGAGCAGAGTTCTCCTGCAGCCAAAGGTACAGACAGAACCTGAGAGCTACTTTGCCTCAAAAATGGCATTCATAAGGATTTGGAGAGGAGTCAATGTGTATAAGTGTCTCTTGAAGCTGTTTCTTCTGTGCCATTTGCACAGACAAATATTTGTAAGGTTGAAATGAGTAGAAGATAAAAGTTGTATGATGAAGTATTTTAGGAATTTTCAAATGTTATGTGAAGATGTCTGTGGTGTTTTATAGTGTAGTCAATGCCTTTCTTCTCATGTGTGCCATTTCTATCTAGTAAACCTCTGAACATCAAATAAAATGAGTGGGTACCGTGGGCATTGGCTGTTCTGTACCCAAAAGCAGCCTTACCCTGTTGTCCTTCATGGTGCAGAGGCACTGATGGTACCAGGGCCTCTCTCCTCTCCCTCTCAGCTGAGATTTGTTGTAACAAAACTGGGGTGACCAAGATAGTCTCTGTTCGCTGAATTCCTATTCCACAGTTGTGGAAGCTGCCTCAGAGAAACTCCAGGCTACAGAGGTTATCCCCTGCTGCAGATCCCACTGAGCAATGCTGGGGCTGCGTTCAGGAGATCACAAAGATGGGAAGATATTTTGCCCCTTGCATTGTAGGGAGTCCAAAAGAATAATTCAGTACCCTACAAAAGAATTGCCTGCTCGACTGTGGCACAGACCTGAGCAGGTTTGAGTTGGGACCATAAGTACAGTTGCCAGTGAACAGAAAGGCAACTTAAAAATGACCCAACGTGATGATTGGGAAGGCAAAATGCTCTGGTTTCACTGTCTTCCCACAGTACTTCAAAGTTTCATAGCAGGAGTGGTTTCAGATTTCAACAGCTGGATTTTTTTCTTATTTTTTTCAAATGGAGTCACTGACAAGCCAGGATGCCACAGGCATGTTATCCTGAGCTAGTCTGCTTTCCTAAGGTGGGTGCATTTAATAATAGCTTGAATTATTGAGGAACTTAAATATGTTAAACAAGTCGTAATATCTGAAATTCAGTTGTTCTTTCTAGGGAAACTTTAGCAGAACTCTAAAAATCTGTATGTTTAAATAAATATTGAGTGCTTACTGTAACACAGGCTGTTGTGATTGCCCTGCAAGATTGCAAGTTGCTTCTACTTGGAGGATTATTTTTAGTAACATTGCAATTTTTCAATCAGATCTGAAAGCAATCCAGTGAACAATAAAATGTACAGTTCTGTTTTTTGGCGTTGCCTGTGGGAGCACTAAAGATGAGGAATTGCAGCCTCAGAAGCACCAGCTCCCTGAATGTCGTGGGGCTGGTGAAATGAGGAGGGACTGCTTTGGACCTGGAGTTTTGTTCTCTCGTGCCCAGCCTTTGGCTCTGCCCCTGTGGGCTGACCAGACTGTGCCAAGAAATAGTTGGAAAGAATAAAAGGAAAAAAAACCACACCACCAATCAAAACCAGAACAAACCAACAACGAACCAACCAAGAAAAACTACAATAAAACCAGTAAACATGACAGTTAAGCCACTGTAGCTGAGATTACAAGACCTGTGTGTTACACATATTCCAAACTTGGTAATGTTTTATTTTTGCTTTGATACTGCTCCCTTTTATGTGATGAAGGTGTAGTGGTGCTTGGAGTTTTTTTCTCCACTATAGCATTTTATAAGGTTCCCCTTCCTGCCTCTTGCAACTAAAATCTCTTTCTCCTAAACCTTGAATGTCTTTTTAAGCTACAGATTCTGAATGAGATTTTATTTTGCTGCTCAACTCTATTCCTTTTGATGTTCAGTTAGTCCTCATTCTGGTTGGTCTAAATAAGAACTCCTTTTCTTCACTAAATAAGAACTCCTTTTCTTCACTAAATAAGACCTTTTCTTCACTAGATTCTTCACCTTGGTGCATGAATTCTTGTTGATCTGGGCCCATCTACTACCAAAATAAGCTGTTCTGACCTTCCCTGCTTCCTGAGGCAGCTGAAATGCTTCCATAGCTGTTTGGTGAAACAGAGCAGGGCATGGGTTTGTGTGACATCTAAGTCACCAGACAAAAATGTTCCTTTTCAAGTGTATTATTTTTTTCAGTATGAATTGCTTGCAAAGGCCAAAGCCAGGAGCTGCAAGGCAGAATTCTGCTTCCAGATCTCTGGGTGGTTTGTAGGATGGTGTCCAAAGATTGCAGTTGTCAGCACAGAAGGCCAAATGACACTGCATTTTTGCCTGTTCTTGGCATAAGCAAAGAGGGTGAGATTTCTGCTTTTAGTACTTTTCTCCTACTATGTTTGAAAATCTTTTAGTATGTGTTTAGAGGCTAAAATTATTTGTTCATATAAATTATCAAAGGAGAAGTTAGTAACATACTGGTGAGGAAAAGGCTGCTCAGATTGCTACTAATAAATTCTGTGCATAAAAGTGACTAAGTAGAATATAACATTGAAGATCAGGAGAAACTACTCTCTATGTTAGAATTGGTTCATAACTAAAATAAACTAATGCTTAGTTTTGACTTCTTAACTAATGACCTGGAGAGGATACATATTTTTGTAGGATACATTTGTGTTTGGTCCTTTAAGGTTGTAGGGGTTTGTTGGTGGTTTTTTTGGGTGTTGGTGGGTTTTTTGGCCATCAGTGTTTCTGCTGGGAAATGGAAACAGTGCTACATAAGAGCAGTGCTTTTTTTCTAACAGCATTAGTGGCAGTATTTTGAATTTATGAAGGATTATTATTTAATCACTTTAAAGTGCTTTGAGAACTCATTGTGCATGTGCTCTGTGTTAGGTACTTGACTCTTTGTGTTTTGCAGAATGATCTTTCTGCATATGTAAGAGAAGAATGCTCAGAGTTCTTTGGGACTTGAGTTTCCATCCCTGAGTCTTTCTGGAAAAAAAATCTTACAGAAGTGGAATTTCTTGTCATTAATGTTGATGTTTTTGATTCAGGAACCTTGTTTTGAGGATAAAGTAGAGGATGTAGCACGTTAAGTGTTCAGACCTTTACTTAAAGCTGGGTATGGAATTAGGAAATCTTGCTGCCTCTGTTCTCTCAATGAGAATGTCCAGTTTACTCTGCTTATTTCAAAGGTGGAGCTCTCCTTGGCTTTATCTCTAAGGATCCTGTGAGAGCTGTAAGATGAAAATTAGTTTTCTTGGACAGCAAATGAGCAGTGATCAGCTGCTCCCTGTGCCTTCGGCTTCCCTGGTTGTGCCTGAGGAAATGGTACATGTTTTATTTTGCAGGCAGTTGACCACACTGCAGTGAGATCAAACACAGTAGGAGCTGGAAGCTGAGCAAACATTTTCACAATGGGAAAACAGCAGAATCTCCAAATATCAGTGAAGACTCTTACTGTTTGTTTTACAAAGAATACTCTTAAATTCGTTAGAGTTCAAATCAAGGCTTGAGGTCTGGGAATAGTGTTTCCTTTGTAAATGTTTTGCTCTTCCATGTGCTTTTGCAACAACGTAACTCACACAATCTTTGCTGGAACACACTGCTTGAACTCCAGCCTGGCTGTTCCCAAAAACTGGAGTCGTGGATGGGTGTTTTTACCAGGCAAAAGGGAGAAGTCTCACCTACACCTACAGGTTCATAGAATTCATACAAAAGTATTTTGGTTGTTGTTCACTTAAATTGTTTTAAGGCAAGCTTTTTTTTAGGATAGCTCAAATCATCATGTTGGGATTTGGTGCAATTTTACTCTAAAAAAAGATCATTGACTAAGTCATTTTTACTCCAAAACAGCGACCCCATGTTCGCACTTTATTCTTGCCTTGGGCTGAGAGCAGGTGTGGGAAGTTGCTGTGGCTCAGCTGATTGGATGCTGTTATTCTGTTAAGTTGTGATTGTGTGTGAGTGTTGGTGGTGTTTTATTGACAAATATCCCTCTGATACAACAACACTGTTCCTTTGAGCTCCCAGGGCAGTTTGAACTGTAAAGCTGGACCAGTCCTGCTGAAAGTCTATTGCAGTATTTTCTCTCCATCTCCCTTGCATTAATTTAAAACTTGAAGAACTGGTTAAGGGAGCTGAACTTGACCAAGAAAAGTTTTTGTTGTGCCTCCTTAGGGTAGTTTCTCATTCTGAAAAGAATCCCACCCAGCTTAGGCTGGTCAGCTTGGCAGAGATATTGTCTCATGTCTTTCCTTTCTACTTGATTCTCTGTTCTTTTGAAGCTTGAGCTGTGTCTATCCTGTGGCCACCTACACAGCCCACAGTGTTTACTAAAGGTTGACAATGCGATGTATCTGCTTAAAAAAGTACAGGAAAATCCTGTGCTCTCAGGTTCTTGCACAGCTTGGCACAGGCAGCAGGTGGGTGCTGAGCCCAAAGGGCAGGAGAACACACTTCACCTGCAGGATGGGTTGCTCAGAGGTTGTCCCAGCAACAGTCAGGCTGTCTGCAATGATCCTCTCCATGCTAGGATTCCTGATGGAGCATGGGAATGTCTGTGGTGCCAGATGATGGTGAGCCTGGGTGAATAACTGAACTGCCTGTTGACGGCAGGAGTGGTTTGGAGCGTGCAGTGTAACAGCAAGGCTGGTAGTTGGGTGACTATCTGGGACTTTCAGGCTTTGCTTGTTGTAGCTGAGGCTCCTTAAATCCTGCACCAATTCCTTGTCAGGTGCTCTTTTCTAGACCAGCTTCCAAACTCTGCAGCAAACCCCTTTTGAAGGGGAGGTGTGTGGATCACACCCAGTGCTGATGTGTGTCATTGGCCCTGCTTACCAGAGGGGTCACAGTGCTTGCTTGGGCTGGTGCAACCACTTGCTGTTCCTTTGATCTGTAGGCTTTGTCAGCAATAACTTTTTTTAAGACCTCCAGAATTTCAAGCTGTTACACTGAGACACTCTAAACAGTGATTTGGTTCTGTCTTATGTGGGGTTTTTGCAGCCACTCCTTTTCTTAATTTATGGACATAAAGATGAAAGAGGAATGGTGCATGCCAGAAGCAGCACTGATATTATGCCTCTTGTGTCTTTAACTGTTGTTGCTTTGGCAGCTGCATTTCTGATTTCCAAATTTGACAGTTTCTTTAATAAAATATTCACATGCTAAATCCAAATACTTATTTAACTGCATCTCCTGTACAGCAGTTTTCATGATAAGAGATGGATATTAGAAAGCTTTTTCCAGTGGTTGACAGTGTGTGTGTTTTGTGAGTTTCCCACTGTAGGTGTAGGATCAGGCTGTGCATACATGGGTTAGGTGTGTGCAGCATGTAAATGATGCAGTGCATCTGTTAATCACGACTCTAATCTAATTTTTTGGGGGAAGAGAGATAAATGGCAACTTGCAGTTGATTGCAGTTTGTTGCTAGAATAACTAATAAGCTTTTTTGTTTCATGTAATAGGCTGGATGGAAGGAAAACCATGCAACGTTTATGAATGAACTGAAAAACCTTCAGGCTTCAGGACTAACAACCCTTGGTCAAGCACTCAGGTCCTCGTTTGACTTGTTAAATCTCAATAGATTAGTGTCTGGAATAGACAATTATGGACAGGTAACAAATCTGTTTATAGTCTTCTGTCTTTCTATTTTTCTGTCTTTTTGAAATTATAGTGGGGAGGGATTTTGGTGGTTGAAATTTGGTTTTGTGTTTTACTTTTTTCTAAGTGTCTGATAGCTCTGTATTAAAACTTCAATTGGGAACTCTTTTTTTTTTCCTTTCTTTCTTACTGTGGCTACTGAAAACATGCTGGAAAATACTGGCTTTTTTTACTTATTGAAGAACAAAGAATCAGAGTATAAATGTCCCAACTGTAGATACACAAGAGTAACCCACCTTGTGTAATTCTGTATGGCTCAACACCCCTTAAAAGAAATTACAGGCTTATTTTGAAAGATTGCTGATCTTACTGTTTATTTTATGGTGAAAAAAAAAAAAGGCTATAACTGAGTGTTAAGGTTACTCTTAGCATTCCTGTGCTTTTGTCTCTAGGGAAGGAATCCATTCTTTTTGGAGCCATCTATTTTGATTACCATCACAGACGGAAACAAACTGACAAATACAGCCGGAGTTCAAGAGGAGGTAAACTTGGATTAAGTTCTTTTAAGTTATGGTCTTGCAAATTGGTGCTGTGCTGAGATGAATATTGGGTTTTTGCCTGCTAATGGTACTTCTGCATTGTTGATCTGTTTTATAGAGAATAAAAACTACCCTGTCACTGCCCAGCCCTTAAATTCATAGCCCATAAGGGTTTTGAGACTAGAACATTGGATAAATTGTGATATTGGAGAGAAATGGGCTGTTCTACAGAGAAATGAATGACTTTAGATATCATATTTGTAGATGGTTTGTCAAGTACAGGAAAATATTCTTAAATCTTTTTTTACCAGCTTCATCTCCCATTGAATTCTCCTTTGCCTGGAAGTGAACTAACCAAAGAACCATTCCGGTGGGATCAAAGGCTGTTTGCTCTGGTGCTGCGTTTGCCAGGAGCTGCATCTGCTGAGCCAGAGCAGCTTGGGAGTGTGCCTACTGATGAATCTGCTATCACACAGATGTGTGAAGTTACAGGAGGTAACTGCATTGCTCTTTTGCTTTGGTTCCCATTTGGCATCTGCCTTGAAATACTTCTTTTCCTTTAATTCAACCTCACCTCTTCCTGTTCTCTCCATCAGATTTACTCAGTGCCCATATGAGTCTGTGGGGTCCTTTCTTGGTTTCCAGTAGCACAGGAGAACTTTAAAGCAATATTCCTATTTCAGGTCTAGATGTGAAACCGTTTTCTTAATGCAGTAGGAAGGACTGGAAAGCTCTTAGATTGTCCTTCCAGAGGATGGCTTAAAATCACAAGATGAATATTAATGAGATGTTAATTCTGCTGCAGGGCTAGTAAGCTAAATTTAATCTTAAAAGAATTATATCTGGAGCCTGTTGCTTGCCATGTTGATCAGAATTAATTTTTTTTAATTGGTGCTTGAAAAAGATGTGTGGGAGGGGAAGATTTGGGTGTGTGTAGGAGCTGGAAAGGTTTGGGTAGAGAAGAGCAGGTAGATTACACAGACTTGGTGAAATCAGCCCTTCTGAAGGGCTTTTATAGGCCCTTTTTTTCCAGCCTGATATAGCATTAAAGGCCTCTCTTAGTAATGAGTAAAATCTCAGCAGGTTATGGGGTTTTGGTGTTTTTTTTCTTTGCTGTATTGCATTCAAAAAGTATTGTGCCTTTTACATAAGCTTGTACAGTTTGTTGCTATTATTTTGGATCAAATTGGAAGCCTTGTCAGTGTGACTTGGGTAATAAAAACATCTTCCTTAATTAAGATTACTCAAAACCTGCTTTTGTGTTTCCCCCTCTAATTTCTCTCCTGCTCAGGTCGTTCGTACTGCGTTAGGACACAAAGAATGTTGAATCAATGTTTAGAATCTTTGGTTCAAAAAGTCCAAAGTGGAGTTGTTATTAACTTTGAAAAGTCAGGACCAGATCCAGCTCCTATTGGAGAAGGTACAGTGACTGTGTTTTTTTCCTATAAGATTTAAAAAGAAATGCTTTGGTTGTATGTAAATGTCTTTAAGTGTCTTCGGTGTCCTTCGTGCCACCTTTTTCCTGCAGTGAACAGGATACATTGATGGCTGATACTGTCTAACAAAAACAGTATTATTTTTACCCCGTTTGAGTGGTGATGCCCTGTGGGATATGAATGTATAAAAACATCAAGACTTCCCATCTCTATGAGAATTGGGAAAGTCCTAAACTAGACAGAAATACGATAGGAATTACCAAAGCTATAAAAATCATTGTGTTTATAATGCAGAGAAGTTAAAATGATGTGTCCCTGAAACATGCTTTCCATAGTATTGTTGGCCTGCTCTCTAGAGCCAGAAAAATCAGTCTTGTAAGATGTATTTAAAATGAAGAAGGTTGTTTAAGTGGGTGATCTCTGCTGTGCTGTTTGCTTTGATGAGCAGCCTTTGAAAACTAATGGTCACATTCTGTACTGCCACAAAACTCCTTGTCCTCAGCATGCAGGGAGTCTGTGCTGGTGCACTGCAGTGGGCTGTGGGGTTTGTGATCTGTGAGTTGTTAGTAATTAAAAACATGGCAATAGCTGCTCCTGCAAGATGCATCCAGCTTCTCCATGAAACTTTCTCCTCTTTCAGCTCCCACTAATGGCAGCATCAGTCAGTGAGCTTTGCAGCCCATGTAGAAAGACTAAATGCAGATTCTCTTGCAGCAGAACTAAGAGCAGTAACTTGCTGCTTGCTGCCTGTCAGATCCATGTCAGACACTGAGCTTAAGCAAACTCACCTTCCATAATGTGGGAGTGTGTCTTGCTGCACTCCCTGTCTGAGGGCTGGGCCATGGGGGCACTAGGGTAGATCTGGGCAGATGTTACCAGTGTTTCTCAGATGATTCTGTGATACACCTGGGTGTGTAGGTTATTTTAGCTGCTGATGTAAAGATCTGTATGTCTTTGGAACAAGAGTAATGTTATGCCTTATGGGCTGCTATCACAGAAATTTTGCTAGCAGACAAATGCATGCATGTAGCTTTTCATTTTCCTTTTGTTTGTTATTTTGCTTTGTTTAAATTTTAGATGGACTTGTTGATTCATCCAGGCCCATCAATTCATTTGCTTCTCAGCCGTGGCATAGTTGTCATAAACTCATTTATGTACGGCCTAACCCTAAAACGGGGGTTCCTGTGGGGCACTGGCCAATCCCAGAGTCTTTTTGGCCTGATCAGAATTCACCAACACTGGTAAGTAAAATAAGAACTGAAAAAAGGATTCTGCACTAATAAATGAACAGGCTGAAAATGGATACTGCAGTAGTTTTTATTTTCTGTGTTTACTTATATGATGTGACTGCTTCAAAAGGTTAAAACTGGTTTTAGCACAAAATGGTGCAATCCGATGTTGATACTGTAACCTGTGGTGCTTCTTGCATGGGGACTTATATGATTAGTTAATTTGGTGAATAGTTTTTAAAGGCTATGAAATTCAACTGTAAGTTACCTCACATACCACAAATCATAGTGGCCTATTAAGTTTTAATCAAAGCTATATAAATTTCATTTACGTAGAGAAAGGAGTATTTGTTTTTGAAAGAAGATCAGCCAGGTTTTCTCTGCTTAGTATTTCATGTGTGGACTCCTATTGCTAGCAGGAAGAATTAAAACTGAAACAAAAGAGCTACTTACTCTCTTCAGAAAATGAAAGAGTACTCATTTCTCCTTTTCTTATTGAAATGATCATACATTTGGTATGCCTTGCTCGTTTCTCTAAAGATCTCTTTTGTTAGGCATGTTTGCAAGTGCTCGAGGTACTGTGTGTCCATTGCCCTTGCCCTTTCCTCCTGATTCAAGAGGAAAAAAACAATCAGATTTATAGGGAATATCTTGAGATATCCTTTGTGAACTGAATGCAGTTTCATATCTGTAATTCTGTGAACAGCAAACTGGGAGGCAAAAATAGTGAATTATTAACCATGGTTTTTCTCTTGGTGGGAAGAATGGTTTTTTTCAGTTAAGTAAAATATTTAGTTAATCTATATTCTGTTGTGGGAGCTTGTTTTCTATTCTCTTTTAAAGAAAATTGTGGAAACTTGAGAGTTTAAGCCATATAGGCTGGTAAAATGATAATTGATACACTTCTCTCCCTCCTTTTCAGCCTCCACGCACAGCTCACCCCGTGGTGAGGTTCTCCTGTGTGGATTGTGAGCCCATGGTAATAGACAAACTTCCTTTTGACAAGTATGAGCTCGAGCCTTCCCCCCTCACACAGTACATCTTGGAACGAAAGTCTCCCCATACCTGCTGGCAGGTATTTGCCTTTTGTTTGATTCTAGAATTGTAAGGGGTAATCTGAGGTACTTCAGGCTCTGTAAGCCTGGAGAATTGGGGTCTGGGTGCAGACTCTGCAGCTGATGAGAAGAAACATGTCAAGGTTTCACTTACCTCCTTTCTAAGGGAATTATCAGGAGTCAGAATGAGTGTTCCCTTCACAGACTTTGTAATCTCATTTAATTCACTTTCTAGGTCCATCTCATTTTGCTGAGAAATGTGTCCCCCAGGTTCCATTTCTGGCTAAATTGAAATTCTCTGAAGGCTTTAATTTGCTTACAGGGAAAACCAAGCACTAGTTTCCATCATGTTACCTCATCAACAGCTGCAAATAATTTTCACTAGATGGTTGAAGCTGCTAATGGGAATTGAGTGAGAGCTGTTGATCCTGTTGACTGGATTGACCTTGGAGCGGTCAGAGTTCTCTTGCTAAAATCTTTTCTCACATGCTCCATTTGTAATATTTTCATAAGTTTCTGCATCTTTTCTGAAATAAGTATTTTAACTCCCTTCTCCAGTGGTGTTCTTGTAAATAATAGTTAAATGTGTCCATCAGGAATTTTAGTATGGTATTTTAGCTGAGAAGTTGGGTTTGGAGATGTCTCTGATGTTTTTGTTTCCCTAACAAATACTACAATTTAACTGAAAATATAACACGCGTATTCAGAACTAAAATTCAAGTTACTTTAAACAAAATAATTTCAAAAATGTGCTTTAGACATTCATAGATACGTTATTTGCCTGAGTTTCTAAAATTACTCTACTGGTTTTCAAGAACTGCTTTTCTTTGCTACACATCATACCCTTACAGATTACAGTAATAGGCTCATTGTCATAGAAACCATGTAACAAACCCAGTTCATTGTGCCCTGAAAAAGGAGAGCAAAAATACTTGCTATTTACTGCAAGGTTTATTTTTTCTAGGAAATCTATTTTTGCCTTAGCTGTGAGTTATTTTGCCTGTCTCAGTTAAGAATTTGTACCATCTTTATCCTGTTGAAAGAATTGTTTACATGTATTGCTTTTCAGGGTTAATACCCTCATATATGTGCACTTAAAAAATAAAGTAAATGTTAATCTTGGCACTGGGCGTAAGGAAGACATTTCTTGAATGTTTGTTTTGCTTGATTTCTATGCTTTAAAAAGCCTTAGATTTCTTCTGTCAGTGTTGTAAATTTTAGTTGTTACTTTGAGTCAGAGGACTAATTTCAAATAGTTTGTTCATTTAATATACCTCCAACAGATGTCCCCTAACCTATTTTAAATAATTTCAAAACCTGTAGCATTTCCACACTGACTAAACCTTGCACTGCTCAGTTTTGTGACTGAGGAATGTAAGTCCATACTCACCTGATGTGTGCAGCCTCAGACTTGGCTGTTCTTGGTAATCTGCTGTCTCAATACAGTTGAATTTGGATTGATCTGAATTTCTAAATGCCCCATGCTTAATATTCTTCATGTTCTTCTAATACAGTGATCTCTCCTCTTCTTTGTCAGGTATTTGTGAGCAGCAGTGGGAAATACAGCGAACTTGGCCACCCGTTTGGGTATTTAAAAGCAAGCACTACTTTAACCTGTGTAAACCTCTTTGTGATGCCTTACAACTACCCTGTGTTACTTCCATTGTTGGGTAGGTAACAAATTTACCTTGGACTGCCAATGAAGCTGCTTCAGAGTAAAAGCAAAACAATAATGGTTGGTGTTCTGCCTTAGTTTGAGACGTTATAAAATAATGGAGATCAGAGAGTAGAGAATATTGCAAACTCTTTTAACATCATTTGGGAGGAGAGGATTTTCATACCCCCTCTCCCTTTTTTTCTCTCCAGCAGAGGAGGAGAGCTACCTGCTTCCAGTGCATGTTTGATGCTGTTCACCTCCTAGACACGTAGCCTCTTCCTTAACCTGGAGTAAGCTTCAACCTCCATTCTTTTCCCTCCTTTAGGGTGTGGTGTATCCAGGTTTTGCAGTTGCTCTTGTAGCAGCTTATTTTTTACTGGAAGATCAGATGCAGTGTTTGCCACGGGTGTTGGGAAGAGGGAATTCCCTAATGCAGTTTAGAGCAGTAAGAAGGAATTGAGCAGTGAAACAGTCTGCATTTCTTCCCTGCCCTGAGGACCAGTTGTTTTGTTTTTTTTCACTCCCACAATGAAATTACTTTCTGAGGAGAGATGGTATGAAAAGGTGCTGTGTGAGTATCTGTTACGGTAATTGTGGCTGTTTGGGATCTGGCATAAAGGTAGTGGCAGAGAGGAGTTTCCAGGTGCCACCAGCCCTTTTAGTTGCAGATGCTTTAAGGCTTTTTTGTTTTTTGTGTGTGTTTAATGACACAGAATAACAGTGATCAAGAGAATTAACATTGAGTCTTACTGTCTTACACAAGATTTGTCCATTCATTTCTAGAGAAAAAACCCAAACCAGAACACAATTCCGGAGTGTTTTTTCATAATCCTGGTCATAACAAAAAAGGAAGAAATTTGTGCTTGCTGATAATGTGTCTTTTATAGTTATCCATGTAGTCTGATAGCCGTCCCAAAGTGTGCAAGGACATTCTAGACTAAATCAGAGTTCCTGCAAGTTTGTGGCTCCTGAAATACTGCAGCAAACCTACTAGCTGAAAAGCCATCACTGAGCCTAAATTAATTTCCCTGCTCATTTTGATGTTGACATTTGCAGTTCTGCTGTGTCTTCCCTGCCAGCTCTTGTCTTCCTGCTGCCTTTTTTGCAGGGGTGTAAAGCTCTTCCTACTCTTTGGAGAAAGGCACTTTGCAGAGCGTGTAGAGCTATTCTGCAGTTTACTTACTTGGTCATCCCACATCATAAATTTCTGAGGGTTGTTGAAAGGAAAATGGAGAGCTTCTGTATTGCCTGAGTTGTAAAGTGGATGCTTTCGTTAGAGCACAAATCCTGTGCATTCCATATTGTTAACACAAACGCTCACAGTGCTACCTTCAGATCTCCTTCTAGGACTTTGTTTATCCTTGGTCCCTTAAGGCACGGTGGGATTAAGTTCTGTGGAATACACATAAAACATGAAAGCAGATCTGGGCCCTTTCCTACTTAGCAGTACAGAAAATGACTGAGATGATAAGAGCATACCTGGTAAATTATTTGTAGGTGTTTTTAACAATGCTGACTCTGGGTTTGTAGGTAGGTAGGGGTTGTTTCTGTTTTTAAACACTCCCCTTGTGTCTGTCTTAACACATACCAAGAGTCGATACTGATGGTTCAGCAGAGGACTGATTTGAGTGTGTAAAACCAATTTTTCATTACTCTTACTCAGATGAAAAAGGATGATATGAGAACCCCCAAGACCAGAAGTCTGTTGCATTCAGCCCCTACCACCCATATGGGCACATCAGTGTTTCTGGTAGCTGCTGCCCTACTGGTAGAATGTTGTGTTGGAGAACTAGGACTTGGGATAGTACTGTGGATAATCTCTCTCTGTTCCTTCTCTGACTCTTTCAAAGACAAAACCACTTACCTCTGTGTGTTTGTACCGTCTTACCAAGCAACTTACGTGTTCAGCCTATAAACAGAGATAGTAATATGCCTAAGAATTTTTTTACTTGCATTTTTGTTTTCCTCCTGTATTCTTGAGCAGGAAAGGTTTTAACTCTCTTTCTGAAAAATAATGTAACAGAAGGCCCTAAAAGACAGGTAAGGTATGGGGGGATGAGGAAGGTTGCAGGTGATACTTGAGCAAACTGAAGCAAGTCATAGTGGTTTGTGACTGAAGGAGGTAATTGTACCACATCCTGTAGCTTTGATGATTTTATGTCTTGGTTTCTGCAAAAGTGGATTTGGGAATGCTGTAGCATCTACTGGATTTTCACTTACAGTAACTGGTTTTTAAATCTGAAGCTTTGTAAGGAAAGGGTCCAATTAATAGGACGTGATAAAGCAGTGAGGCTGCATAGTCCATGTTTTAACCTGACTCATGCACTGCATTTAATTGGTTGTCTGACACAAGGGATGGTCTCTGGTCCATTCCCAGCAATGACAGACCATGTGGGATGTGCTGCTGCTGCTGCTGAGCAGCATCTTGTGCTCTCCTAAGGCTACAGAGGAGTCATGAGTAGCCTGGAACTGGTTTGCTCCCAGCTCTGAGGAGGTGGGGTGCAGTTCTTTGTGCAGAGTGAGGCAGCTGCTGAAGGTGGAACCTTTCACAGAGATGCTGATGAGCTTTGGTGCCGAGTGCTTGGCCCTCATTTTCTAGAAATTGCTCTTGGAGGATTGTTGCCTGTAACTGATACTGGCAAAGCTGCTGTAGTTCAGGTGTTGTTCTGCTTAAGTACAATTGTACAGCCAAGTTCATAAAGCAGAAGCTGAAGGAGGGATGTGAGGGAGAGCTAAGCAAAGATGAGGTCTATTTCTAAATGCTTGTGCCTTGCCTAAGAGGTTTCCTTGGCTGCCTTTGGCAGTGTTGGTGGGAGGGCAGGCGCTGCTGGGCAGTAGGAGTGACTGTTCTTTGGGAGTGCCAGCAGAAGCAGCAGTGAAACAGCCATTATGAAACACTATAAGAAGATGGTTAATACCCTATCTCTGTGGGTCTAAATGTGCAGGAGGATGAGCATTTAGAAAATGTCTGCCTGTGAAGGGCTGCATCGTGGGCAGTTTCCTTTGATGCTTTTACAGGCTCTGTGACAGAACCTGCAAGTAATGATTTTGTGTTGTGGAATGAAGGGCTGTGTGTCTCACCAGCATGAACCCAGCATGGTGTGGTACTGGGGGGGAGAGCCAAATGTTTTGTATCAGGGCAGAAAGAATGCCACAATACCTTTCTTAAAACTAGATGCTGTTTTCCATTGAAGCATCTTATTTTTAGCTGGATGCTTGGCAGGGAAGGGTGCTGCTTTCTGGGAATGTAAAATCCTGAATCTCTGCTGCTTATAAAAGAGGTATATATCTATTAGTGCAACAGGGTATGATGGTATACCTGCTCAGGTGGAATTTAATGTGAGTGGTGATTTAAATAAAAATAAGTTTTAATTTGGATTATATGGTGCATGAACTGTTCTTGTAATTTAGGCTTCAGCTGAGCTACTGAAATTACCTACTGACTCTTCTCCCTCTCACACTCTTTATTTTTTTTGACTGTTCACCAGTCTTAAAGGTACATCCAGTCCCCTTCTGTAGTGCTGGGTATTAAAGGTCTGTATTGCTGTGCTGTTTGTCACAATTCAGTTGTTTTGTACATTAATCTGAAGTGGATAAAGACTTTGAAACCCAGCTTTCAGTTTACTGGTCTGTCTGTGATTTTACCTGATCTCTTGAGTTGTTGCAGTTTGTGGCCCTTTCCCAGTGGAATACCATATTCCTGATTATTGAGTGCTTTCAGCTCCCTCCAAGTTCAGAAGTAAAAAATTCTGCCTTAAGTGGACTATAAAGAAAGTCATATCTGAAAGTTAATAGGTTGGAATAAAACTATATAAGGATTTTTTTAATACTTTATAATTTTTATCTGCAAAAGGGAGTTTAATCTAGGCACAACACAGTTAACTGGGTTACTCTTAGTTTGCTTATTTATATGATGATCATGTGCAGCTGAGGGCACAGAGGAAGATGCACCTTTCAAGTGCCTGTGTTGTAACCTGCTGACAGTGTGTCTCAAACTCTCGAGGTAGAGGCAGGTAAGATGTTGATGGGGATGTTTTCTTTGAAACTTGTGTTTACCACCACAACTGTCACCTTTTTGAAGGATAGGAATTCCTTCTTTGGGGAGACTCATTTTAAATAGAGAAATCTTTGCTGAAACTCTGCATAGGTTGGAGAAATTCTTCCTTGGATGGCAGAGATCAGGAGGTGCTCCTGTGTTTGATGTCTGGCAGTGCAGCTGTCTGTGCACAGGGAATGTGCCTGTGCAGTTACTGGTACAACCTCACAGTGCAGGAAGTGAGACAGCAATAAAGTGCTGATAAGGGTGTTAAGGTTCAAGCTGTACTCCCAATCAACTTATAGACCATAAAATATTAGGACATGCTGTAATACTGAACATTATACATTTTAATTTTTATCATTTTGAATTTTGGAAGAGAGGTGTAGTTTAACTTGCATTTTGCTGCAAAAAGGTATTAGGCCTGTAAGATAAGAATGGATGTTATTTTATATTTGCCATATGTCATGATACCATCACAGGTTCTTTTGGGTAATAGTGCTTAAACTTGTGGTATATTACGATTTTAAATGGAATTCTGACTTGTCCTCTCAAACTCCACCCTACTTTCTTCAGGTCAGGGAAGTACCAGTAGCATCTGTAGTGTGGTTTTTACTTGTGATCCAGAATTCATTTAGATTGGAAAATACCTATAATGGAGTGTGGTTTGACTATGAGAACTTGGGAAATAATACCATAACATCTGTTTGATTTGTGCAGAATACTGTGCCAGTCAAATTTTCTTCTCCAAATGTATCTTCCTGGAAGCTCAGTTGGGAGAAAACAATTTCCTTGCTGCATCTGTCTTGTGCACACCCTCTTCTGTGCATCTCTCCCCAGTTAATTTTTGAACATCCCTTTCTCCAGTCCTGCATATCCTTCCATTAGCCTCGCTTTGCCAGCATACCACAGCCCTACTAAGAAGAAACTTTATTGCAATTAATAATTCATAAATGGTAAATTACAGGATACTGTGTTTGTTTTTGTTTTTTGGAGATCACTGGTGCAGTTCATAGTGTGCACAGCAAATAGGTGGTCAGTGGTTCCTGAATGGCAATATGCACACCTCTAGTGTGAGCAAGATGTTTCTAAAACAGTATCCAAAGGAAATAAATGTCTGGTTGCCCCTCTCTTGCAGGGCAGCAGTTTTTAGAGCTAATTACTATCTCTTGTCTATACTGTGGAGACTTTGCTGCCCTGGCACGAGGCAGGTGGTGTAGCTGGAGGAAGCCCCTTCTCTGCTGGGGCACAGCTGCTGCTGTTGGCAGCAGAGTCCAGCAGAGCTGGCCAGAGGGATTCCCTGATTTGAATTGGTTTTTTTCTTTCCCTTTGATGCCAACCGATATTTTTACTGGAGAAAAAATTCATTGTACAGGTTGAACAGAAGAAAGCTGGTCTGACAGTGAAAATTGAACCAAATTAATGGTTTTTGGTGTAATCAGAGGCAGGGACTCCCTGATGATGCAAGAGACATGTAGGGGAGGTGAAACTCTTAACAGGTGAATCTGTTGCACCTTCTGTGCTGCTGGTAGTTGTGTGCAGTGTTTAAGTCTGATGTGCCTTGTAAGTTTGCTTATAATGGGAACTTGCTGTGGATTGCCTACTGCAGCTAGGATGGGAATTCCCAATCCTTCACACCTAAAGTTAAGAGCAGTTTTTGTGGGAAAGCCCCATTGGGAGATGGGTGGTGGGATTGAAAAGAGGGGGGTAGCCTGGCACCTGCAATTTTGGACAAAGCTGATGGTCTGGAACTGTATAAATGACACCTTCTTTTGTTGTTTTCCTTGTTGCAGATGACTTGTTTAAGGTTCACAAACTTAAGCCAAATCTGAAGTGGAGACAGGCTTTTGACAACTACTTAAAAACAATGCCTCCCTACTACTTACTGGTATGTTCCTCTCCTCATTTCATCCTCCCGGGTATAATGGCTGGTGTGACCAGAGTCCTGTGCATCATACCTCTTCTAGTAAATTTTTTTGCATAATTATGATGAGATTTTAGGTAGCAAACATTTTGCTTTGCAGAGGTATGTGGATTAGGTCAAGCATTTTTAAGAAATAAATTTGTAGAAATGTTGTGTAATAGTAACTATCTTAACATATTAAATATGTTTTCTGATCATTAAGTATTAAATGAGCTTTGATCCAACGTACTTTAGATTGTTCAGAGAAACCAAATGTGGCATTATTTTTGTAACTTGATAAGGAAAATGCAGATTAGTTTGTTTATTAATGTGGGTGAAGTGCTAGAACTTGGGAAGCTGGGCCAAATGAGGGGTGGGGGAGGCAGGCACTGTGTCACCTTTTACATGTAGCTTGGACAATGCACCTCAATATGGACTTGCATCATCCCGGCTATTCTGGACCTGAGCCTTTGAGTGGAAACCGCCAGCGCCACCACGGCCTGTGGTGTCTTGGTGATGTGGCATAACGTCCACCGTGAGCTAGTTAGACACCAAACTCATGTCACATGTTATCTGAATAGACTTGAATTTTAGTGGCCAAAAGTGGAAAAGCTAGAGCACTAATCTACGTGCCTTAGCTTCCTATAATTGAGCTTATAAATTTCTTTTTTAAATACTTATTCTCTTACTATTGTGTATTTTGTTTTCCTTATAGCCATTAAAGAAAGCCCTAAGGATGATGGGAGCTCCAAATCTGATATCAGATAATTTAGATTGTGGACTTAGTTACAGTGTTATCTCTTACCTTAAAAAACTCAGCCAACAGGTAGTATTGATAAAACCTTTGCAATTAGAAGTGCGTTGATTATTTAGTTTGTGGTAATCTCATTATAAAGCAGTTAATCCCTGTGGGAGTTCATATGGGTGTGCACCATATATTATAATTGGAGGTTGGTGAGCATTTTCATTGCAAACATGGATGAATCCATCGTGATTCTGTAGCCAGTGATTGTGCCTTCTGTAAGTGGTGGAGGGGAGTGCAAAGGACACCTCTTCAGCTGTACTTCAAGTGTCTGCTAGATTTTGAACTACAAAGAAAATCACTAATTGGATTTATGGCTTCTCTTGCCATTGTTCTTCACAGCTGAAGTCAGAGACTTGCTCTCAGCCTTTTGTTTATTTCCATGTGTTCTTGGCAGTGTGCATTTTTCAAAAAAAAAAAAGTGAGTTCTTGTCCATGGAGAAAAAAAATCATGGTTTAAGCTTTTTATCTGAACTTCTTGTTTCGATCAGGTCAGATCCATTCAATGTGTAAAGTGTGACCTGGTGGAAAACAATCTTTTTCTCTTTGTCAAGGCTGTCATTCCAGGTGTAACTCCCTGGAGGCCCTTCCCCCTTAGCACGAGGGGCCCTTAAAACAGTATTTTAATGTCTAGAAATTGGTGGGGAACCAGCACGGCCTTTAAAATTACAAAGAAAAAATCCTCCGCCTTAAAGAATGCACAAAATACACCCCAAAGCCTCTGAATGACTGAGCATCTACTAGACTGTGGTATTTTGGTAACTTAATGATATGCAAATTCATATTATTTATCTGTACTATGAAGTTGGAATGACTTGAGATGGCTGTTGTGGCTTTCACAGGCATTCTCAGCACATGGAACAGTTTGAATGTGTTGAATGCATTATAAGCTCCTGTGTAGGGACAGGCAATTCCAGAACTCTGCTGTGCTCCTGCTGTCCTTAAATTCAGAGTTTCCCACAGATAATGAAGCAAAAGCTGCAGAGGAGGAGATCTGGGGGAAGTGGGTTGCAGTCACCATGGGGTTTGGGGTTTTGGTTGGTTGGGGTTTTTTTCTGGAGGTATTGCAAGCGAGTGAAAAAATAAAAGTCTTTGAATACAGATAGAGCTCAACACAGTAAAATCTCTGTAGCTATAATAAGAAATCTGTGCTAATTGGAGAAGTGATAAGATTTAGAAACTTGCTCATAAAGCAAAGTTCTTTTACAACTCTTCTCCCCTGTGTTGTTGCAAACATACAGAACAACCCATAGTTCATAGGTTGTTTAAAAAATAAACTGAAATTTATTGTATCTGAGTAATACCATTGTTTTAGATGCAACTTGACTGTAACTTAAGGCATCCACCTTTCATTATGTTTTTTCTTTCGCTTGAAAGATGATTCTTCAGAGACACAAGAGTCACAGACTTGCAACAGAATCAGGGATATTCACAGACCTCCTACTGGCATATAAATTTAGATACACTGGCTAAATATTTTTCCAAATGCTAGCACATTAGGATTTCTTTATGCTTGAGATCTAATCTGTGTAATCCAATATATCCCTGGGTAGGTAGTTGGGAACTAAATTTATAGCTTTATTCTGCTAATGTACTGTGTGTTTTGTACTGGAAATGTGCAGTGCCTGCTGATTCTTTAACTCATGGTGTGATTCCATTTTAGACAAAAATAGAATCGGAACGGATAATAGGTTCTGTGGGTAAGAAAGTTCCACAAGAAATTGGAATAAAAGTGAAAAATCACTCCAGTGGCCTCTCCTTGGTGCACAGTAGGGACTTTAAACAACTGCTGCAAGGGATCACTGGGGAATCTCCACTGAGACTGTCGGAAATGAATGTTAAAGAATTTGCTGGCTTCCACATAGGACTTTTAAACAAGGTAAACAGCACAGTGATCTTGCATAACTAAGCAGTTAATCTCATCTGTTTTAAATGAGTAACTTTTATGGACTTGGTGTTGAAGGAAGGACTTTCACTGAACTGTGAGAAGCGCAGCGTAGACATAAATAGGGAGAAGAGTAAAAGCAATTTTTTGCTCTTGATTTTGGGACAGTTTTTGAAAATCCCATGATGGTAAACTGTGTTTTAAGTGCCAGTCTTTGCAAAAGACAGCTAGTGCTGTTCATCCAGGAATTAACATGCTTAGTCTTAATGGAGCTGAAAGAACTGATGCTGAATAAGGTCTTGTTGAAAAAACAGCCACTGAGCTTGCTGTATCCAGTTATGAAGCTCTGAAGTTACTTAATACTTCTTAATAGTTAACATTATTACAATTCTAATGGAATTTCTCCATGCATGAGAACTAATGGATTAACTGAAGGTTACTTGTTTTGTTACAAACTAGGATTTGAAGCCACAGGCATTCAGAAATGCCTACGATATTCCTCGTCGCAGTCTTCTAGACCAGCTAACTAGAATGAGAACCAATCTTCTGAAAACACACAGGCTTATCTTGGGGCAGGATGAAGGTAAGCAGTTACAGTTCTTCACTAATAGTTTGGAGAGACTGCACTATTTTTTCTTTTTTTTTCTTTAAATAGTATTTTTTGTCTTTGGTGTGGGAGCAGAAGTGGCCATTGCATCTCTTGCTGAGTCAGACAGTGTCCTTTGCTTGACTCTGAAGGGGAAGGAAAGAAATTTTGCCCTCTGTCATGCAAGATGTCATGCTTTGAATTTCAAAAATAGGTTTCATGGGAGAGGTTTCCCATTCAAGGCTCAGTAAACATGTCCTGTGTAGCAATGGGGCTTAAAGCAGAGAGGGGCTCACTTTGCTGGTGATCTAAAGATGCAGTTGTCAGCACAGAGATCAAACTTGCTTATTTTTTGTTCTTCTGCTAATTAAGCTCAGGTCTTGCCAGCCTGATTTCCACAATTGTAGTCTTCAGCTCTTTCTCTGTAGTGAAATGAAATACTAACTTCTAGTTCTTAAATGCCTCCACTTAGAATTGAAGTGTGTGAGGTTTATATTGCTTTGTTTTTAAGGCAGACTAAATTAAGAGCTGTTGTTCTGTTGCAGACTGTCTTCATAGTGTTCCTGTTGCTCAAATGGGAAATTACCAGGAATATCTGAAAATGATGCCTTCACCTCTTCGGGAAATTGACCCGGATCAACCAAAAAGACTTCATACGTTTGGCAATCCATTTAAACAGGATAAGAAGGTAGGAGGGGGCCGTTCTGTCTGCTGTGTCTTTGTATCTGACATGGCTTGAAATAATTTGTAAGTAGAACTTCTGCCCCACAGCTACAGTATATTGCTGACCTCTGCAGCCTTTTATCATGGGTAGAAAGGAGGAATGTCTTCCACACGGTCCAAGAGAATCGTGTACAGAGTCATGCTGGTTTGCAGAGTGGCACTGGGCTGTCTCTGGGTGTCTGTTCTTAGAGCTGTCAAGTGTTTTGAAAACCACTTGAATTCGAGCTCAGAGGGACTCGATTCGTCAGTGAATTGATGAAACAGATTCTGTCCTGTACTGTTATTTAAATGGTGATTTTCTTTTCAGGGGATGATGATCGACGAAGCCGATGAGTTTGTTGCTGGGCCTCAGAACAAGATCAAGCGTCCTGGAGAGCCCAACACTCCGGCGTCTCTGAAGAGGAGGAGGAGCATGTCCCCACTGCTCAGGCGGCCACAGTCACCGCCCGTTGTCACCAACCACGTGGGCGGGAAAGGACCACCAGCTGCTCCTGGGTCCCCCTCGTACCTGAACCTCAAAGGTGTCCCAGGAAACAGAGGTATATTGAGCTGTAGTGCAGCAGCTTGTGTGGTGGGAATGAGTATCTGGGGAGGAAGGGAAGAGAGGTCTCTCAGCACGTGTCTGTGCTTCAGGGTTACATAGGAGTGCATTTCTTTTGGTGGCCCAGAAAAACAGGCTGCTGCTAGAGCTAAGGAAATCTGAAATTAAACACACTACCAAGGTAGAAAGTTTCTCAGCTCAGCTTTCAGTTCTTGTTTGTGTATTCTGTAGAGAAGGAAAATTAAAATATGGTTGTGTTCATTTCCCACAAACACTGATTTACATACCTCCTATTGGAGCAAATGGAGCCAGAAGAAAACTCTGTTAGCTGTAGCTGGATTTGGGGAAGAGAAGGAAAACATGAGTTTACTTGAAGTCATAACATTGCAATAGGAATACAGAGAATGGTGACTTGGTGATAGTGATATGAGCTGGTAACAGCCAAAGGGAAGGTATTCCCATGGTTACATCCAAAGTTGAATAAAAGTACTGAAGCACAGTCCAGCAACTGTCAGATCACTACACAGCACTTCAGAATAAAAGGATACAGAACTATTTCTTGTTGGGTTTTTTGATGTGCATTAGTAAGATACATATTTTTCATTTGTAGATACCAGTAACAGTGTTGTCCAAGATGGAGAGAAGAAAGGAGAAAATTGTCAATCACTGGAAAAGCAAATCGATGGCTTATCTGTGCAAATGGCTCCTGCTGTTCCAGCTGCTGGGGGAGAGGATGAAATGTTACCCAATGACTTGGACTCCCTTCCTGTTGAGTTCAATTGCTTAAGTGAAGATGGGTTGGATCATAAACCTGGTACCAACGCGCTTGTTCGAGGGCCTCTAAACTACAGCGTGAGTGGAGATGACCAAAAACGGGCGATGGAGTCGACTTCTGAATCTGTGCCAAATTCTTTTAAAATAACACCGACCATGTTGGAGGGAAGCAATGCTGACATCAAAATTAAAGTGATGAAAGAGGTTCGCAAACCTGGAAGAAGTAAGTTGTTTGGGTTTATTGATTTTATTAGTATATTATATGTGGTGCTAGAGAAAAGATTTTTTCCTTGAAGTAAGGAACTGTTTTCAAAACACTCAGCTTTAAATATTGAGTAACTTTTGGTTGCTTGCATGTAAGCAACAGAGGGGCAAAAAATAAGGAAGAAATGCTGGGTAGGTGAGTTAAGTTTGGATTTGTGCTTGGGAAGTTGAGTGCCAAAGCCACTCTGATTGCCCTCAAAGACAGGTTAACTGGTGTAAGAGGTGACCTGAGAAAGCACCTTTCAGAGGATTCTAAAGGCTATTACGCTGTGCTGCTCCTTGTGTATCTGCAGTGTACTCATTGTGCTCTGTCCATCAGAACTGCCTTTGCAGAGCAGAGTAAGTGTGTCAGTAAGGATGCACCTTGGGGTATGTTTGATAGGGAATACTGACAGTTAATAGCAAAGAGGAGTTTTCTTATTTTGCAAGACTGTAATTAGTGATGGAACACTGTTGAAAACTCTTTATGACTTAGAAATACTAAAAATTACTTTCTTTTCTTTTCCTATAAGGTTGGGTAACTCCCCCAAATCTAAATTATTGTGGAGAAAAGCAATTTGCCACCTTAGCTTTTATTACATGTTTCGGCTGTACTTTTACACAGGGTGAAAAACAAACTACTAACCTGAAACTCCAACTAATGTCTGTGCTGTAGAATTTGCCATAGTAACATGTTTTTCCATTTTTTTAATTAAATGGCAGCTGTCCCTAATGTGGTCTGTGTCTGAGTGGTTCATTTTTATAAACTAAACTACTGAATATTTTTCTAATACATTGTCAAGTGCTAGTAATTAGTATAATGGTGTGTTCCTAACTCTTCTGTTTTTCTGATCTTGTGTTGCTTTGAGCACACTGAGGCCGTTGAGAGATGAAGCCTTTTTTTTTACACTGCATCTGTATTTTATTTTTAAGCAGTTTTAAAATTTCCTCCTCTTTGCTTTCTGTTTTGCGAAGTGGGCTCATCTAATTTCATGCCAAATTCATGTCTAGTAAATGGTGATGTACAGTAAAACAGTGCTGTGTTCTGTGTGAGTCACTTGTCTTGCTGCAGAGTTCAGGCAGTCATAAAAGAAAGAAGCCAAGTGGTAGTGGGTTAACTCTGTACATCTGTTCACAGTTCTGACCATTTGCCCTCTCTGTGCCTGCTGCATCCCTCTGAGCAGACTCTTGGTCACAGCACCATAAATCTTGAAACTGGGTTCCACTGTGGAAATACTGAAATAATGCTGTTATTTATTTCCTTTCTAATTTAATGTGTCCAGTTCATTCTATTGCAATGGGCATATTTGTCTTGTACCAGTGAGACAGTGATGTTGTGTTCACACTAAGGATTGATTATTTGACCTTCTAGAGAATTAATCCTGACCTCTGCTCACAGAAACAACAGCTCTAGGCCAGATCAGGGCTTGGTGGCCCCGTGCATGTTCACTGCTACTGCTGGCAAGGTGGTCATGGAGATGGAGGCTGTTGTTCCTAGTCTGCATTTTCTGAGGATAGATGTTCCCAGCTGCTACTGCTCTTAAAGGAAATCTTATTCTTTGGTGCCACGTTTGAATTAGCTGATCATCAGGATCTCTTCAAATTCCTCTTATCACCTGTGTTCTGTGCCTAAAGCTCATCTGGGTGTTTTCCTGCCTTCTGTGTTTTATCATACACAGACGTGTGAAACTGGGCTTTGGTTTTCCTTTTGGCTGTTAAGCTTTAGTGACATTGCATTTGCAAGATTGATTTTTAATACGTGGTTTGGATTTCTATCTCTTTTTAGATTATGAAAAAATATTTTCTCTTCTTGAGGAGGTGCAAGGACCTATGGAAATTCAGAAGTATTTCATTGAATTTGCTATCAAGGAAGCAGCAAGGTTTGTATAGATATAAATGACTCAGAGTCATAAACTCAATACTAATTTAGATCATGGCAGTAAATCACAAACTTTTCCAGTACTATCATTTTCTGTTTCATGTATTTCAATTATTATAGTTGTTTTAGTGGGCAAATTACTGTTACGTTTTTATGGAATGAATAGTCTTGACTCAAAATTTAAATGGGAATTACAGAGATGGGTCATTATTGAAGACCAGCCCAAAACTCAGGTGGGTTGGGGAAGGGTGATTATATTAAATTAAAATTTCTAGCTGTTTTAATGCCAGAAATAAAAGAAAGCTCCTCCATACTGGGAACAGAGAGCCTCTGGTATCATGATTTGCCATGGCTGAGTAGTCTTAAGTTGTTCAACTTTATTTTTGGCAGGAAAAAATTAAATTGCTCTCCCTCTCTTCTGTAGGTTTAAAAAAAGAGTCTTAATACAACACTTAGAGAGAATACTAGAGGAACTAGATTTCACCAGCCCACCCAACAGAGTTAATCATGTCAACAGTAGATAATAATGTACCAACCAGACGAATGCGGACCAGGAATGAGTTTGCTGTGCCACAGAAGAGTGGAAGAGGATGTCGCTGCTGCCCTCACCATCTTGGCAGTCAAGTGATTTTACTGTCACAGTCTGAGAAGAAGCAGTGGAGCTTTAACTTTAAGAACCTGATTCGGCAGAAGCTGGGCTATAACCTTAAGGATTTGCTATGAAAGGTGTGGCTTTTTCCTGTGGAGGGTGCTGTTTGCTCAACAGGCGGAAGAAAATAACCATTGCTGCCCCTCCTGCAGGTGATGAGAATTTACTCATTTGAACGCTGTCATTAGACATTTACGTGCTATAGGCAGCAGGTTGCACTAAAATGGGGCACTGTCAAATGCACACACTGTCTGCATCGTGGAGAGAGCCCGTGTGTTCCCAAAAAAAACCCTCCCAGAAACACCTGCACTGGTAAAAATTGCATGTTGCCACCACAGAGACAAGGGTCTTGTTCCCAAGAACTGCTAGCCATGCCTTTAAACTTGAGATTCAGTGTAGATTGAGAGTAAAGAAACTGCTATTGTGTTAATGAAAGCTAAAGACAGTCCTGTGACTGTTACCACCCGATGGTCACTAAACAATCTACCTCAGACTCTCTTCTGTTTTGTCTGCAGACATTATGAAAGTGCACCTGAGGCTTCCCAGGTCCCCGACTTCAGTTCTCTTTCATCCTGTGAGGAGGACGGAGACTCTTCAGGTGGCCTTGGCACACGCTGTGCTTTGGAAGCACTAAAAGGAAACGCTTTTAAAAACGTGTATTTTAATGTTCATACAAAAGAGATTATTTTGAACAGTATTGTTACCAGATCACTAATTTGATATTTTAACTGTATAAATTTTTTGGAACATATGTATATATAAAATAAACCATTTTATTAATTTTTAAGAAGTGCTAATCTGAGGAGTCTGTAGCGGGCAGCACTGAGTTCCTCCAACTGTCTGTTACCAACAGACTGATATTTTTGTAAAACCAGCTGACCCTAGTCTTGCACACCCTCAAACACACCTTGTGGTGATAGTTGCTCCCTGGAGCACCTGCCCAGGTGTCACTCAGCTCAGCCTCAGTGGGGTGCACGTTTTTACTCAGGCACTAAGTTCTATTTTACGAAACCCTCAGTTGCCTGAGCTTGTATCCTCTCCTCCGTTCCTCTTACTATTTTTTCCAAAGGTAATTTTATATGTCACAAAACATACAAAGAAGACTGAAGCACCTGCATGTAATTACTGTTTTTTCCTTTAAGGCAGTACCAATAATATGCCAGTAGTAAGTGGCTCTTGGATAAGTGTGTGTTTTTGGTTGTTCACTCATAACATCCTCTGATTCTCTAACAGCTTTCTTTAGAATCAGGCTGAAGTTGTGCTCTTGACCTCGTACGGCAAATATTCCAGGGATTCCGGCTGACTTGCTAGGCAGGGAAACAGATTTTCGTGGTGAGCCCATAGTTCTCTGTTCCTGCTGGTATTTTTAGTGCTAGCCAGCCTGTGAGACATCTTTTCCATCCACTCTGAGGCAGTGGCCTTGCCTCCTTGGAAGATGAAGTTTGCCCATTGGAATTACACCAGTGAAATTCAAGAAGGAAGTGAAATTCAAGGAGGAAATAAAATCCAGCGACAGCAAATCTCTGTCACAGTGTATATGAATGAAGTGACATAGGGGAGGGCGTTACTATAAATGCGCCCTCATTCTTCTCTTAGAAATAACTTTTATTCATCTGTACAAGCTGAACATTTTTTCTAAAAACAGAAATGCCTTGGAATGATACAGAGAGGGATTTACTCCTTCAAAATTTTACATCGAAGCTGTTTGTCCCCTGGATGGACCTCCCATGCCTGGTGTTGGACTTGCTAAAGGGATTTTATTTACAGAGGGTCAGATGTACTGTGCATACTTTGTTGTCAAATGGCCTGGTTACATGCATCAGATTGCATGTAATACACTGTTTCTGAAATAGTAGGTGGTAAGAGGAGACAGCTTTCTTCCCTGTAGTTAATGGCTGTTTAATTTTCATTCCTGAGTCCAGAGACACTCACTTAATCTTAGTGTTTCTGAGCAGGGGCTGAATTTTTAACTGGTGAGCTTGTTCATATGTAAACCTGCTCTTTGGGTGTGATGCAGCTGGCTGCCAAATCAGCTCCAGGAAGCTGCTGAATTTCATTCACATGTTCAGAATCTTATGCATCAGAAGCTACAAAGTATCCCATTCAAGTATAAGCCGTGAAAATTTCCCCCTACCTTGCTGAATAAATTGAATTTGGGTCAGAATATTAGAAGAGAAGAAACCGTATGTGTATGTACAGTGAACTGGACATGAGTCTTCATAAGGAGGAAGGAAGATGTATCATTCTCATTGGTTCTGTCAGTGCAGAGGTGAAGAAAAAGGAGCAACAGGTACTGATCCATGAGCAGGCACAGCCCTGAATTCCACGTGGAGCACAACATGAACGTGGCTCGCTTAGGAGGCAGAAAACACTCCAGAACTGAATGAAGGAGGATCTTGACGGAGAGAATTCACTCTAAGACAGATCAGAGTGCTGGGACTGATGGAACATGCCTCGAACAAACAGAGTCCCAAGCTGTGCTGGCACTGCAGGGACAGCCAGGAGGGATCACGCTGGTGCCAGGCCTTGCCTTTCCTGGTGCAAGAGCTGCCTTGCAGGGCCTGTCAGTCTGTACAGCAGGGGAGCCCCTGCACAGCAGGAGAGTTCCTCAGGAAGGGATGAGGAGACAGACAAGTCCATGATACATACGGGAGTCAGAAGTTGTTTGTGCTTTGCTCAAACTTGTATCTTATCTAAGGCTGAAATAATGCAGCATGGTTAAATTGGAATGTTGGGAAGTAGGAGAAAAATTACATCTCTGTATCTCTCTCCTGTAAGGAGCATTGTGTAACAATCTAAATAACAAATTTAGTGCTTCTCTTCCTGATGTGGGTAGAAAGGCTGTGTGGTGCTTTGGAATCTGGATACTTGGATATAATCTGCTTCCATTTTCTGACCCTCTCTTAACTAGGCCTCATTGCATATTATCTTTATTTTTTCCCATATAAACATCAAGGAGTTTTCCTCCTAAGCCATGCAGGCCAGTCACTGTGGCAGATGTCTGTTGGGTGCTGCTGTTCCCAGTTTGTGAGTGCAGTGCATTTATCATGTATATTCTTGCCTGGGTTTAACCAGCATCAGTAAGTGATTGTCGTCTTCCAAAATAACAGCTGTGGAGGCTGTTACTGTGCTATGCTTGACTTTGCTGTGATCAAGCAATTGTGTATCTCCCTTTACAGGAAACCCAAAAAGCCCTGAGACCCTATTTTTTGTTTGTTTTTTTTTTCCTCTGGTAGTTTTCTTCAGGTTCTGCCTCTAAGCTGGCTGGCTGAAATGGCAGCAGTGTAGGGTACTGAGTTCGTTTCCTTTAAAGTCTGCTAAGAAACTTCTGATGGAAAAATACAAGAGGAAAGGCATTGCCTAACAGAAACAAACTGTTAAAAAAGCCCTGCAGAGCTCATCTACACTGTTTCATACCGGGAACATGGCAACATCACACCTTTAGCAAATGAACTCAAGAGTGCTTGTCTTGAAGAATGTGCAACCTATTTAAGCTGAAAATAAGAGCAAAACCACTTCAAATCTGGCAGAAAGGAGGTTTGGCAGAGATCTGAAAGAAGGATGTTAAGTCACTGGATTTAAAAGGAGCTGCTGCTTTCGGGTCTGCAAAAACAAGTTGAAGTCTGTCTTAAGTTTAAAGGGAAGAAACTGGAGAAGAATAATGCCTTAGGATTGAGCAAAAATCTTGTGGCCTGCAGGAATTTTTAAGTTGTATTCTAAATCTGAATCTTGTGGTCATTTCAAGGGTAACGGACTAAACAAAAAATGTTGGACTTTCCTCAACTTCTCCATTCTATTTTAGCTGCAACCTTGCATGTTGTTTCATCCCTAAAAGTAGACAGTTGGTTTGGCTTTAGCATTGGTGCTTTTCTTCTCTCATTCTGTGCTGTGTTTGTTGTTGTCTCTTGGTAGTGGCTAAAGCAGCATATCAGGGGAATCCTGTTGTTTTCTGTCGAGCTGGGATCGCAGGCAGGGACTGTGGAAGTCAGTGGGAAAAGCAGCCACTGCTGGTGTGGTTCAACGAGCTGCTTCTCTGGGCTGCCGGCACCAATTTGGTACCTTGAGCAGCTGATTGTGCTCAGAGTTCAGAAGAGGAATGTGCCAAGGAAGGAGTTAAGCTGTTGTACAGCCCCATGGTAAATGCACTGGAGGGTGTTTCCATAGGCAGTGGAAGAAGGTAGCTGCACATGCCTTCATCCACATGGCTTTCCAGGAATGGAGACTGTTGGTACCATGTAAGGAAAACAGTATCACCCCAAACCAGGAGCTGGGAAGCTCTCAGAGCAGCTGCATTATTTTAGATTTTGTGCTTGAGCTGAAATTCAATTTATGGTGAAGTCCAAAAGAATAGTTTGGCCTGGGAAAGTCTGTGGAATGGAAACTTCCAATCAGAGTTTTTTTGGGGGGAAGTTTTATCTTCACATCTGCAATGGGTATTTCACAGCTAATTCCTAGTCCTGGATCAGCTCCAACTGCAGTGGAAGTAGCTGGATCCTTGGCATTTATATATGCTTGCTGTCATCTCAGTCACTGTCACCTCCTTTAATGCAAACAGGCTTGCATGATGTCCCTTAAAATATTGGACACCTCTGGCAATTTGCTGTATCCCAGTGCTCCACTTGCTGCTGCTGAGCAGCCTGGTAGGAGGGACAGAGCTATTTGGGAATCATCCTCACGGTGTCTGCCTGTTTAAAAAATACAGCCCTGCAGGATGGTAAATGGGAGGAGAAGGTTATAAAGCACTTTGGTAGTTACAAGAGCAAAGCATTTTTTGCGTGGTCACCCTGTTTCTTGACATTTTCTCCTAAGTAGGTGCATATTTTAAATTTTTTTTGTAAATGTTTAGCATGTAGAATATACCAAAGAGAGGTTTGGCCTTTATTGTATAAAGGATGGATCTGGGAGACTTTCTGTGTTGCTTCATCTTGCAGCTGCGGCCCACGTGCTTGTGCAGAGGTAGAGAAGGATGCTGGTCTGTGCTCTGGTTTCCCACAGGGAACTATCCAGGTCTTGAAAATGTGACAGTAGGCAACTGGAGTTGGATTATTGCTGGATTTGTGGAAAAGCACTTAGTGTTTCTTGAGCTAGTGGTGACAGTATGAGCAGTTACTCTCTGGGCAGGAGCCTGTCAGGGTATTTGGGGTTCCATCGTGGGCAGCCAAGGGTTTCTGATCAGCACGTGGTGCTGGAGTAGCTGCTGATCCCTTGGCAGTGGCCGCCTCAAGGCTTGAGGGTGCTTTCCTAAGTAGGACAGAAATAAAAATGAGCCCTCTTCCCCAAGACTAAAAAGTGATTAAAAAAGGGCATTTTGCTGATTGCAGATGATTATATATAATGCAGCTGCTCAACAGTGACATCCCAGGCATGGAAAAATAGCATTGGTTCTTTGAGCTGTTTTCCAGCCTGTGCAGCATATTAAAACCCTTCATGCACAGCTGGCACATTTAACTTTGATTATGTTGTTGAAGTGACTGATCTGAGAGCAGCCTGGATCCCAGTTGCTTGCAGAATTTGAAAACAAGGCTGTTCCAATTCATCTGCAGTTGGTTATTTTGGAAGAGAGACAAACTATCTCGAGCACTTTTAGGGCTGCTAATTAAAGTCTTGTGGCTCTCCTCTGAGAGAGTCTTTAAACAGGGATGGAGGGACTTACCCAAGGTCATACAGTGTGTCACAAGCAAAGATTATTAGAAAATCTGTGTCCTAATTTGGTCTTGTACACTTGAATTATTTCCCTGGTGTGGACAACTCCACCACAAACCAACACATTGGCTGCTGGGCTCTTGTGTGTGTCAGTGGGCTCCTTCCTCCCTGAGCTCTCCCACCTGCCAGCCTGGTACTGGAATGGGAGCAGCATGGGATGGGGACAGGACAGGCTCCCCGTGCCTTCCACAAAGAGGTGGCTGAAGGGGGTGCCTTTTGCTGGAAACAGGATTTGGGGGCTGGAAAAAAGCAAGAGCTTAGAAAGAGGAAGATAGGAGGGCTGTAGAGAAGCTGTCCAAGGCTGTGGGCACTTGTGGTGGTGGTGCTTCTTTAGAGTTTTGGATTCTGAGCCTGTCTGCTCCAGTGCCTTTCCTTCCCCAGGGTATTTTGAAATTGCATCCCTGGATTCGAGGCTCCTCCCTCTTCATACAGAAGCAGACAGAGCTTGGAAGCTGCTATTCAAAATGATTGTTAGTGGAAAAGGGAGATGGTGGGAGAGCTGAAAGCTCTGGAAGAGACAGTTTTAGGTGAATCACATCCAGCAAATCCTCCTGGGGGAATGCTGTCAGAGAACAGGAACACCAGCATGCAATGGCAGCGTTTGGCTTGCTGGGAGCTGGATGTGGGCAGGACATGCTGGTGCTGGTGAGAGCTTGGGGAGGGATCTCACTGAGCTGCTGCTGCGCAGCCCCTGCGGCTCCAGCCGGTGAAACCGGGTCAGACCCGCTCCTGGGAATGGGCTGTGAATTCCCTGCAGGAGAGGCAGTTGCTGGTGAGTCATGGCCCAGGCTGTGATGGGAAATGGATAATACAGATAATGAGTGATGTTTTTTTCCAGCGTGATGCCTTTTTTCACACAACAGGACCCCGAGGACGCTCTGACCTCGTGGGGCAGCTGAAAGCTGGATTTTGTCTGCGTTCCAGGTGGCCAAACTCTGCATTCCTGCGGTTGTAAGCACAGTAGGTTCTCCTTCCCAGGGTATGCCTTGCACCCCTGGACTTGGTGTGCTCACTCTGTTGAGGCGAGAAGGGGCTGTGACAGCAAGGAGTGAAAAAGGGACAGCTCTTGTCATGATAGGAAACCAGTAGAAGTTTGAAAACACCAGTGAAAGCCTTGTCCTGTTCATCCCTGGGCATGGACACACAGGTGGGGAGCTTCCCTGAAGGATGGAAACTTGCACCAGAGCTGTGCCTCTGGCAGCCCTCTGCTTGTGCTCAGCACGAGGCCGGTAGTGCCTTCTGAGGGTGTTGCGGTGCTGTGCTGGTGGACTCTGCTCTGCCTGGAGCTGTCCTGATATGACTCAACCCTTATTTCAGTGCTCCTGTTTCAACTTGCTGTTGAGTGTCCCATTGCTCTGCTTCCCAGAAAATGCTGGGGTTGAGCCTCACTTGTGCCCCTTCAACCTCTGCAGTTGCTGCCTGAGCACAAGAGGCAAAGGCAGAGAGGAGAGTGCTTGCAGACCTCCCCTGCCCAAACTGTGCCATGGTGGGAGACATCTCAGCCTGTCCATTCCCGAGGTTGTCCTTCCTGCCAGCCCTGGCCAACCCAAGGCAGCAGCAAGGCTGTACTTGAAGCTGACCTGAGTTTGTTACCCAGCCCTGTTGCAGCCTGTAGGATTTGTTGGTCCTTCCCATGGTGGGTAAATGCAGATCTTGCTCTGCTATGGCTTTTTCTTTGTGATCTGAAGCTGCTGCATTCAATCAGGTATGGAAGGAGCAGACAGCTCCTGCTTCAGAGTGATGGTGGTGCCTTAGACATGGGAATGGCACTGCTCTCACCAGGGTCCCTCAGCAGAGATCTCTGTGTGACAGGAGCCTGCAAATCAGGGCAGGGGGGTGGCCCTGGGAAGGGAAGAGGCACTGCTTGGCCCCCTGTCCCCTACACATACTTTGTGTTGTGCTGGGGAGGTGGTGCCTTACTGTGGGTTTGGGGGCTCAGCCCAAGCCTGTAGGCACCTTAGAGGCTCTGAAAATGGCCCAGGGGATGAGAGCTTGGTGTGGATGTGGGGTAGAGAAGACCCTCTTTGGAGCACCTGCTGAACTGTCTGCTCCAAGACTGCTTTGGGGGGATGCAAGTGCTGTGTCTTGTGCACTTCTGCATCTGAGATAGGGGAATAAATCCCTGCTTCAGCATTTGCTGTGTGCACAGGGCGTTCCTCTTGCACCCTGTGCTGCAGCAGAGACCTCCTGGGGCAGGGCAAGGATGATGATGCAGCCTGGGGCTCCAAGGACATCAATGCTGGCCTTCCATGGCTGGCCCTGGGCTGCTCTAAAATATACAGCAGAAATACTTTGAGGGAGGAGGGAGAATTTTTTTCCCTGCTTTTTTTTCCCCTTAAATCCAAAGTGAAATGCCCTTGCAGCACCATGTGCCTCCAGCAGATCCTGGGGAAACTGGTCCAGCCAGCACCAGTCTGGGCAGGGAGGGCAATGCCAGTGCCGGGTGCTGTGCCTGGCAAGCAAGGGTTCCACTGGGATAGGAACTGGGAATAAACAGCCACATCTGTCTGTGTGTGGGCCTGTGGGTTCCCCGGGACCACTGGCATAGGACGAGCCATTGGTTTTATAATCCAAATGTCCCCTTTTAATTTTTTCCCCTCTCCCTTCCTATTAAAGTGGCCTGGGAAGCTGTGACACTGCACAGCCTGGGCCCCTGCCAAGGAGCCCTGGGGCTTGTGTTCCTGCTCACGCTGCCAGGCTCTGGCTGCCTCACTGCTCTGTGAACTCCCATTTGCCTTTCTTGGCTGGAAAAAGGATTAAGTTAGCAGGACAGGAAAATTAATTAGCTGCCATTTTAAAGATGTAGCTTTCATTGCAGTCTGAAGTGTTTTGAAATGACATTGTGTCACTGAGACCAACCTGGGGCTGATTAAAAGGCTTTTACCTGCTGGAATATCAGATTTATTTCTGCTGGGGTTCTGCCCCTGGTGATTACGACTTCAAGGTGAACCTCAAGGCCAAATCCAAGGAGTGTTTTGCCTTTGCTGTTAGTGCTGGCTGTGGAAAGCTGGTACCAAAGTTTCTTCTGCTTGTTTAACATTCAAAATAGCCTTGCTTTGCCCTTCCCTTCTGCAGGCAGGCTGCCAGCTCGGCACAGGACTGGCTGGAACAGCAGGGAACTGCAGAGTGAGCTGCATCTTCCCTGCCTCGCTGGGGGCTTCCCACGGGGAGCTTGGGGGCAGCACTGTGGCCCCAGATGCTGCAGGATGAATAAAATTGCTCCCTTTTGGTGCAGGTGACCCCAAAAGGGAGCAGAAATGGTGCCACCCGTGGTGGGAAGGGGGGGCTGTGTCCAGGTAGAGGATGTCCCCACAGCTGATGTCCTCATTTAAGGTGTCTGAGACGGACAAGGACAGCTCTGCTGCAGTGTGGTGAAGGGCGAGGGAACCAGGAGCATGGGAAGTGAGTGACAAGGAAGCCAAAAAGAGAAAGTAACCATCGTTCCCTGCTTTCTTCTCCGGGGGGGGGGCTGTGTGGGTGCTCCAGAGCAGTGGAAAAGGGGCAGTAGCCAGTAGTTTTCCAGACAAAAGCATTGACCCCTCTCTGGGCAGCAGTGGGGAGAGGGCACACCCTTTGCCCAGGCATGGCGAGGTCCCGGGGAGCAGCAATGGCTCTGCTGACATGCAGAGGGGCCACGTGAAACTCCTCCTCAGCTGTCAGATGTGTGACCAGGAATGATCTCCACACACAGTGCTGCAGTTCAGCCCTCACTGACTCTCCAGGAAAAGAGCTTTCTGCCAGCTGCACTTCCAGCCTGGCCTCTCCCATGGAAGGGGCAGTGCCAGTAGCAAATCCCTGATGCAAACCGTGGTCCTTGTCCCTTCACCTGTGAGGAGGGTCTGAATAGCTCCTGCCTTCCTTAGCTTTAAACAAAAATTCCCTACTGAGATCTCACTGGAAGAGTAGAAAAACCCAGCAAAATTAATGCAGATTAAACCTGCTACTTCAGCAGCAAATGGAAATTACCAGCACATTTTTTTTTAGTATATAATGTAGTAGAAATATCATGGCCTATAGCCAAAGCCATCACCTGATGACTGTAAATGTGCACTGGGCGAGGCTGGAAACTTTGTTCCAATCCAAGAAGCTCTTGGCTCAACTCTTGCTTTGCTTTTGAAGAAAAGAAGCCCTTCTGTGAAGAACCACACATTGCAAGGTAAGCACGAGGTGGCTTTGGGAGCTGATTGTTGGTGTTTTACACCCTCATATTCCATGCTGGGTGTAGAGAGCTGTAGCAGTGGGGAAAGCAGATGAAAGGTGTCTGCTGCTCTCTCTGGTGCAATCCTGGTGGATGCTGTTGTTAAGCAAACTCCTCTAGTTCTTTGGTAACTTTTCAACCCCACTCCCAACAGAAAAGCAGAGCAGGGAGTGAAAAGTGATCTTGCTCAAGTCCAAGATTTTAACTATCACCAGCCCTCTGAGCAGCCCAAGAGTTTCCCCCAGCGACTGTTGCAACACCAGACCCTGCAGAAGCCCTGTGGGCTGGCAGGGGATTAGCACATGGCAGAAAAGCCTTTACTGTGGCTAAACTGAAGACAGAAAATATGTCAGCTCTGCCAGATAGGATGATGAGGAGCCACAAAGGCAGGCAGATCCCCAGGCTGGTAGCATTTCCCTCCAAAATGTTTTACTCAGCTACTTGCAGCTATTTTGATCCCCTCTACTGATCTTATCTCCCAGTAATGAACACCAGGCCAGGCAGTACTTTCACACAGAGCTGCTGTAATTAAGGCAATCACTTCATGTCAGTGGTAGGCAGTCCCTTTTAAACAGTCAAGTCACCAGGGATTTGCTGCTTCAGGCTCCAGGATGGTCAGAAATAAACAAATAAACACTTTAAGGATATCAATTTTTATTTGACATTGTGAGATCAATAAGAAAAAATAATTTGTACAGCTTTGTGATATAACCATTGCTGCTGCAGAGTAAGGCTACTCATCGTTAGCAGGGCCCTGATGCAGCACAGGGTGTTCCAGCAGGACCTGCTCCGAGCAGCAGGTGATGTTCTCCATCCCCCTGACCCACAGGAGCACCTCGGCCTTGGGCAGGTCCTCATAGCCTCACAGCAGCACAAACGGGGCTTCTTGGATGTTCTGGGTGAACAGCTCTGCTCTAAGAACTTCTGCAAACCCTCACTGCCAACCACGGCTGCAGGACCATCTGGTACAGTGGTTACCATGCTGTGCTTCTCCCTCCCTCTGCTAAGTCTGTCTGTCCTCTGCCTCACAAGGTCACCTGGCCACTGTTCAGCTCTTCCCTCCATGCAGCACTGCTGCACAGCAGCCCTGCTCCCCAAGGAAAGAGCTCTGTCCACAATGGAGAAATGACCTGACACTATTTCTGATGCCTTTGGTGAGGGCAGTTGGCAAGAGCTGATTTGTGACACCAGCAAGGGGGGAACCAGGACACTTTGGGGAATAATCCTGCAGCTCTGATGCTTTCAGCTGGCAGAGTAACCCTTTCCAACCAAACCCAGATGCTTAAGAGTGATTGTAGAGCAGCAGCTATGGGTAATTGCTTGAGCACTGGGGCACCCACTCCATAGGATGGGAAAAGCTAGAAAAAGAGGCTTCGGTTTACACAGTATTTTTGCAAAGCTTTTTGCCTTTGACAGTTCTTAACAGCTTAAAAAAACCCCAAAACAAACACAACCCAACAGATGCCAGGACAAAAGGCTGAGTTTCCACTGTGGCAATGAGACATCCTCAAACCAGGAAAAATTCTTGTTGGCCCCACCAGTATCTCAACCCACCCTACCTTTGCTACATCAGGGAGGCAAAATGCCAGACCAAGAGACTTGAGCACTGATTCAGCCCCTGAGGGGAGATGAGAATTTAGATATGAGTTAGAGTTAAGGACTGTATAATCTGTTCTAATACATGAAATCAAGACAGTAATCTTAAATCAATGAAGGGCTCAGCTGGAGAAATCAAATGAAAGGCTCTGTTGGCAGAAAAGGGGGAGTTGTCCCAGGACCTGGACTAGTGCCAGCAAACAGAGCAAGCTGCTGGACCCCTGACAGAAGGGACAGCTCCTACTGATAGTCAGAGAAGATGACTTGGAGCTTGTACCTGGTGCCAGCACAGTGTTCAGAGTGTTCACAATGTTCAACATTCCCACGTACACAACCGGAGAACACGGATACAGTGGGTGAGCACTGAGTGTGGGGGATTATCTGTGTGAGCCGCCACCCCACACAGGCACCAATGCCCAGCCACAGCCCAGGCACCCCAGGGCAACATCAGACACTTACAAGAAACAAGGGAGGGCAACAAGGAAATTATGTGATAATGAAAAAACAGGGGGGAAAAACCAAACCGTTCTCAGCATTGTAAAAATAATAACCAAAAGCACCCTTTCTGACTTCCCCTGCCACACCGTGCAGGCCTCCCACAGGCATTCCAGGAGAGGAGATGCTGCCCCTTTTCCTGCTGTTCAGTGATGCAGTGCACACAGCATTCCCAAGGGGCTCCACAGACTGTAGTGCAAGCAAACCGAGAAAATAAATACACTCAAACATTCCCTCCTGTCAAAGGACATCAACTGCAGGAAAAAAACTAGCTTGCTTTTTGTTTTAACTGAAGTTAAGTCAGCTGCAACTCGTTTTAATATCTGAAACTTTGAAGATGTGTTTCACAGCATAACTGTAGAATTTACACTGCATTGCCAATCCATAATTCGGTCATTCTCATTAACAGTGTACAAAGAAGGTCATTAGTTTATATATATATATATATATATGTATATATATATACTTTATAAAGTCTGGAAGATCAATATAAATACTGCTCCAGAAATTAAAAAAGTGTTTACATCCCCGACTTGAATATTACATCTCAGTGTCCTGGTTGTTGGTGTGATCTGTAAAAGTCTTAGCGGCGCAGAGGTTCAAGTTTTCGAAATTTCAGTGCTGAGCTGGATGACAAAGCATCTTGGTTTGAAGAAGAATTCACTGTGTCTGGGGACTGGAACAATACTCTACCACGATGATTAAATACATAAAAAGATGGATGGTTCCTTAATGTGTCAAATGTCCTTCAAAATAAATGTAAAAAGCCAAGGTTAATACTCTTTTACAGCAGGGAGTTTAGAAGAGTCGGTCTGGGGTATATTGACTTTAGACACAGAAATGCAAGTTATCAACCCAAAACTCTTGCTCACTTTATCAGTTTCCTAAACTAAATCACAAAGGAAATACAAAGCCAATTGTGAAAAATACCACAGGACGTGCACCCCACTGACCTGCCCTTCCCTTCCTCGAGCTCAGGGGCAGCCTGTGGAGTGCTCTGTGCACACATCCTGTGCCAGCCTCAGTTCAGCTCTCACCTGTGTTAACACCTTGCCAGCTTTCCATCCCTCTGGGTGCCTCAAGCTACAGGCTTTAGGTGAACCTCTGAAATACAACTCTGTCAACTTGGCTGCTTTCCACTTTTCCCAGTTTTTGGAAATGGCCAGAGGAGCCACATCTGCCCATCCAATTTTGTATCCTTTGCAAAATCTCTTATCCTCTCCAAGTCTTTCAGATACTCTGCCTTGAATAGTTCAGTGTAAGATTCCAGTAACTCAAGGCTCTGTGAAGCAGCAAATACAAGCAGAGGCTGAGCCAGGCCCTGTGAGACCATGTCACAACAGCAGCTTGTGATTCCTGAGCTCTGCTTCCCACTTGCACATTTCACTCTTATACCAACTCTGCAGAGCAGGTTTTTGGATGAGGAAAAGCACAAAGTTAATTTAATTTGCTCCTGTTATCCAACTCTCTCCCTGCTGGCTTTCCCAGCTGTTCCCCTCAGTGATCCTGTCTATGCATTTAGAAACTGAGCTAAACCCAAGTGATGTGCAGATTGCACAGTGAGTAGCAGATACTGGTGTCTATGAAAAGAAGAAACAAAACATACTTATTTTTTAGTTCTGAAGTGGCATCCATGTCTTTAAACTCTCCCGCAATATGTGCTATCCCATAGCAGGTGACTGCAAAGGCCAGCAGAGTCTGCAGGACTATCTGCAACAGAGAAGCAAGAGCAACACAACATCACTCAGTGTTCTTCATGTTCACCAAAAAACCTCAGCTCCGACAGCTCTCACAGAGTCTCCTGTGCTCTGCACCCCGTGACAGCACAGGCAGGGCTGGGCAATGCAGCAGTGGGGAAACTGAGGCACAGGGGGATTAAATACCCCCCTATTAGCAAAGCAAAGTGCTGGCAGAGCTCCAGCTGCCCCAGCTTGGGTCTGTGTTGCACCAGCTGAATCCATCCCTGGGGCTCCTCAGCAACGTCCTGAGACCAAGCGCTGTGTTCCTGTGCACTTCAGGATCCAAACTCCCCCAGGAACACACCAGCTGCCAGCACAGCCCATGCAGCCCCTGCCAGGCTGCCCCTGACCTCCCTGCCCTGCTGATTAACCAGAAAGGGAAGAGACAACTGGAGTTTAAAAACCAACCAACCAAAGTAACTAAAAAACCCCTTCCTGAAGCAGGTTGTGCTGGGATCAGATGGTCACAGTGGATACACTCGAGCCAGAGGGAGGAGGATGTTTATGCTGCAAAGGAGGAGGTGGGTGCAAAAGCTCCCTGAGCTACATTCAGGGAGTCCTGGACAAGGTGCCCCAGGGTAATGCTGAAGGAGAGGGAGGTTTGGACCTTGGGTTTGTTCTCTCTGTCAGGTATAACACACCCAGGAAGCTGGGATAGAAAATGTGGTTCTTTTTGACAGAGAGAGTTTGAATGAAAGTGAAATTTAAACACTTCACCTTTGCCTATCATGTTAAAAAATAGCCCTTGAGAGAGACTAAACCATCCCCATAGTCACACCTTGCAAACACTGTAAAAACTTACATCTATGGGCAACGTTTCATCTTCCTTCTCTGTCAACCTCATGTAGGAACGATCTACAAAACAGAAACACGCATCGACCCGCTGTACAAGGAAAGCGCTCGGCAACACAAACCGCGCCCCAGGACCGGCCGCAGCTCTGGGACACGTGTCAGCCCCGACCCGGGTTGCTCCCGGCCCCGCTGTGTCCCCGCTGCTGCCGAGCGCGGCCGGCCCCGATCGGACCGGCCGGGAGCGGGGCGGGCGGTGGGGCCGGGCGGCAGCGGGACGGGGCCCGGCGCTCCCCCTGCCCTCCCTCCCTGGTGCTGCTGCGATCCCCGCGCTGTGCCCGGCCCCGTTCTGCCCGCGGCCCGTCCCGCAAGGGCAGGGCCAGCCGCGCCCCGCGGCGCTGAGGATGGTGATGGTGCCGCTGCTGGTGCTGCCGGCCCGGCCCGGCCCCCACCCCGGGAGCTCCCCGGCGGCGGTGCCGGCGCCCCGGCTGCCCCCCGCGGTGACTCACGCTGTGCCGCCGAGAAGGCCGCGTGTGCGAGCGCGAACAGGCCGAGCCCCACCAGCCCCTTCCACACCGACCCCGCCGCCATCGCCACCCGCCGCCAGCGCGCCCCCGGCGCGCCCCGATGGCGTCACGGGGGGCGGGGTCAGGCCGCGCCAGGAGGGCGGACCCGCCAGAGGGGCGTGGCTTGCACAGAAAGGGGCGTGGCCATCGCGCCCCTTTCCCACGCGGGGCCATTGATAAATCCGAGGGGTCCGGAAGGAGCCGGGATGGGCCCGGGAGCCGGGATGGGCCCGGGGGAATGGCGCAGGGAGAAGGGCACTGTAGGGATCCCTCCCGGCCCAAAGCACAGCGCGGGGCCGCGGGGGTCTGGGGTAATTCCCCGTAATTTCCACGTGTTTAACCTCAAAGCTTGAGGGAGCGGTGCAAGAAAAAACGGTGCAAGGGATGCTCAGCACGAGCAGGGCGATACCCCCGGCCGAGGCAGGCTTGGGGCAAAGCAAGGAAGCCCGAGGGTCCCACGCCTCCTGGGTCCTCCATACCCCCAGGGCACAAGGATACGAGGCACAAAAGCAACTCTTTGAGGGCGTTTCCTGGAAATCACCTTTAACCTGATCACTGTGGCATTTATTGCTGCCCTTGCACCACCGGCTGCACGAAACTCCCTATTTCTTTGACCCTGATCGTATCCTGGCGCTGGTGGCAGCTCCTGGCACCATCCACACACCTGGGCACGGTGTGAGTCGCTCTCCGAGCATCCCACCGGGGCCCACGTAAGCTCGGGAGGGGGATGTTCTGCAGGACATCCCTCCTTGAGCCTGTGCCGGAGTATCCCGCAGGACATCCCCCCGCAGGACATCCTTCCAGAGCACTCCCCGCACAACACCGTGCGTGGCTCCACAAAACTCCCTCCTCGCTCCCAGCCTGCCTGGGGAATTTTTTCTCCTCTCGAACCCTCGACCCCGAGCCCCCTCCACCTCCTCCCTTCCCGCATCCTTCGCCCCGTCTCCAGGGCTCGCCATCGCCTCCCCTCGCAGCGCCGGAGCCCCTTCCCCTCCCAAACCTCGGCATGGGAGCCTCGGGGAGCCCCTTCCTCTCCCAAATATCGGCGTGGGAGCCCCGGGCCCCTCTTCCCCTCCCAAACCTCTCCGCAGGAGCCCCGGCCCCCCTTCCCTCCCCACCCCGCCGTACGGGCCCGCCCGCGCCCCCGGCCCGGCCCCATCCGGCTCCCGCCCCGCCCCCGCCCGCGGCGCCTGCGCCCAGCGCCGCTTCCTGGTGGCGGCGGGGCCGGGCCGGGCGATGGCGGGGCCGGGGCCGGGGCCGGTGCTGGCGGCGGCCGTGGGGCTGTGGGCTCGGGCGGCCGCCGAGGTGCCGGCACGGCCCGGGGCGCTGGAGGAGGAGATCGTGTCGGAGAAGGCGGCGGAGGAAAGCCACCGTCAGGACAGCGCCAACCTGCTCGTCTTCATCCTGCTGCTCACCCTCACCATCCTCACCATATGGCTCTTCAAGCACCGCCGCGCCCGCTTCCTCCACGAGACCGGGCTGGCCATGATCTACGGTGAGGGGCACGTCGCGCATCCCCATCCCTGGGAATCCCGGGAGCTGCCCCGTGGGAGCGGCCCCGGCCCCGCGCTGGGCCAGCCGGGGGCTGCGGGCGATCCCGGGGCAGCACCGGCGGGGACAGCGCTCCCCTCGGTGCGGGGGAGCCCCTCCTGGCTGGGGGCTGTGACAGCGCTTGTCCCGTGGCGGAGCGGTGCGGGGGTGCGGGTGTCCTGGGAGTGGAGGGGATCTCGGGCTGCGGGGCTCCCGGGGATGCGGGGGGTCCCGGAGGTCCCGGGGGTGCGGGGGACCCAGGGGTGCAAGGGGGTCCCGGGAGTGCTGAAGGTCCCGGGGTTGCGGGAGTCCCAGGGATGCGGGGATCCTGGGGGTGCAGGGGGTTCCGGAGGTCCCAGGGGTGCGGGGGTGCCGGGGATGCAGGGATGCCGGTGGGTTTCGGGGCTCTCGGGGGTGCGGGGGTTGCTCCCCCGGATGCGGGGCACGCACACCCCGGTGCCCCCGGTCGCTGCGGTGCCGCCGGGACAGCCGCGCTGCCGCCCCGTCCTGGCGTGCCCCGAGCCGAGCCTTATCTGCGTGTCGCGGGTTGTTTTTCAAAGTCGAGATACCGCGGGCTCCCGAGGGCGGTCACTCCCGAGGGGTTAAGCTGGCAGGGCCATGGGCTGCCTCGTCCAGGCAGTCCCAAAACAACATTCCTGAGCACGGGCAAGTCCCACTGATCAACCACAGGACTTGGGGCAGCACAGACCAGTCTTTGCACTGATCAGGGGCCTCGCATCCCACCTTGGAAGGGGCTCTGAGTAACCTGCACTGGGTGAAGGGGCTTTGGAACTAGATGATCTTCAAGGTCTCCTTCCAGCTCAAACTGTTCCATGACCCTGCATGCTGGGGCCAGAGCCTGTTTCCACCCTATGTTTAGAGTGTCCAAATTTCCAGAAGCTGTCCAAGGAGAGTGGAGAGGCCATTTGGGGATGCTCCCACCCTTTGCCATGCTCAGGGACCTGCAGAGCCAGCAGCCTTGTGTTCTCCCTCTCAGGGGGGGACCTGAGTACACGAGCTTTTACTTTTCAGGTTCCTCCCCCTGCTGTGACAGGACCTTTTGGTGAGGAGCCCCATGTGTGTTCTCACATGAAGTGGAGCGAGGCTGTGGGTCAGGGGAGTGAGTCTGTAGCCATTTGGGTTCTAACAGTGGCCTGTGATTTACTGAGGTGACATGGCCTTGGGAAGTGGCCTGAACCCCTGTGTGGAGGTGCCATCCATGGCTCTGCACGGGTTATCTGGAGTTCAACCAAAGTAGGACTGGGAGTTGTTCTGGGAACGTGATTAACATGGCCAGGGATCCTTATCTAGGCAAGATTTGTTGAGTTCAAGATTGAGGCGGTGTCCTTTGCTGCGTGGTGTGCTTGATGTCTCTGCTCTGTGCTGTCCTTGCTGGCTGTGGCTGATGTGCCACCACACTTGGTCAGAGCAGATGTGGCCGAATCCGCCACGCAGCAGAAAGGTTTGTTCTGGAGGCTGTGGCTTGACCTCTTTGGGCCAATGGCTTTTGTGATTCCAGGTTTCAGTTAATTGGAAGTGTCCTTCCAAGTGCAGGGGTGGTGACACTTGTATCAGCCCAGAGGCACAAAATACTGGTCAGCATTTCCAGATTCCTGCGAGCCACGAACTGTGTCTGGGGCAGGTGCAGGTGTTGCTGGTGTCCCGCCCATAGCAGGGGTAGTCACATCCCAGGACAGGAGCTGTGCTGTTGGAGTGTGTGCTTCCAGAATGGAAGATCTTCCTTCTCCTCCTGTCCCATAGCTCCTGACATGCAACTTCCTTCCATGCTTTCAAACTTGCCCTTAACCTTGTTCTTCTCCTGGAGTTTTCTTTTGATCCTCCATTCTCCCTGACCTACCTGAGTGCTACCTGTGTTCTCAGAGCACAATCTGGGCTGTTTCAGTCTCCTGCTGATCCATGAAATGCATCTTTCCTGTCTGCTTTTCTGCAGACTGTGCTCAGAGAATTGCTGGCAAAATCAGTAATGTCACCTGTCTGATCATGCAGAAAGTCCCAAGTTTTTCCCTGGTATCAAGGCAGCTGCCATAGGAAAAGGGATGTGTAATTTTCCAAGGAGTGGTGAGATGCTGTTGTTTTACAGTAATAACTTAAAATCTGCAGGGAAGAAAGCAGGTATTGCTGTCCTGGCTCCCTGCGTCGCTTTCAGCCCCAGGGAAGTTCACTGAAAATATGAAAAGGCTGCAAAACAGACAAAATCTGGGCAAGAGAAGCACTTTGCAAAAGCTTGTCTTTTTCTTTTTAGAAAAACTGACACCAACTAAGTCAAATCAAACTCTTGCATAACATCTCTTCTGGCGAAACCCATCAGTTTCCTTGGTGTCTCTGTTTTTACTGGAAGTTGTAAGCTCTTGCTCCGGGTGGGTTTCTGTCTCGCAAATCACACTGTCAGCTCAGTTGATGTTCAAGAGCTGAACACATGCTGAAGTCATAGACAGTAGGTGTGTAGTGGCCCTTAAGCTTCATTTCAGTGTTTGAAATGAGGTTCCCACGTCTGAGGTGCTCAACATTTAGGATGATTAATTGAACAATTTTGTTTCAGTTCTTCTCAGGGTCTGGTGGTGGATGTGGCAGGAGCTTCTCTAGAAGTTTAGTTTCCTTGTACTTGTTTCCACTTGGCCCCTGGATTGGTTGTGTCTAAGCTGCTTGTTGTCAGGATGCCTTCAGTTGCTCACTGCATTTTTCTTTCCTTTTGGTGTCCAGATTAATGCTCGCCTGGGGATCCTGTCTGCTTCCATTGTTGTTAAGTGCTGGGGTGGTAATGTATTAGTCTTCATTTAAAACCTTACTTCGGAAATGTTCAACAGCAGCTTAAAAAAAAGCCCATGGGCTTTTGTTCTTTTTAATGAAGTTGGGAGAATTGCAATGAAAATAGTCTCTTGCACTTTGCATAAAAGAACTCAATTAATTTACCGCCTTTGCCTTCAGCTTCTCCACTGTTTGCAGGTTTTGGCTGGCAGCTTCCTTGGTGTCAGGTTCCCTCTGCTCAGCTCCCTGCCAGGGCTCAGTTTTGCGAAACTTTTGGCTGTAAAACCATGTCGATACTGGTGGAGTGGTTCATGGGTTGCTGCTTGGGCAGCCCTGTGAGTGCCAAGGCAGTCAGAACCTTTTCCTAAGAGACTCTCAGAACCAGGAGCACCTACACAGTCCCCTGGGCTTGGTCCAGGTGCCCTGAGGTCAGAACTGGGTTTGGTGTCAGAAAAACCTTGGCAGGTTTGTCCCAGGTGCCACCAGCGAGCATTGTTAGGTGGGAGAGTTGTTTTGAGATCCAGTGTTGGTCAGGAGGGGCTGCTGATGGGGTCATTTGATGCTGGTGGAATATTTGGTTTTCAGTGGAGCAGCAGGATGCATTTCCTGCGGGTAACTCTGGTGGTATCTCCGAGTTGGGAGCTGCTGAGCAGTGCTAGGTCACACTCAGTGCCCAGGAGCTCTTTGTGCTCATGTGTGTCCTCTCCCACCCAGTCTGGAGAGCTCTGGGAGCCTCCCAGACAGCCTGTTACTGGGCAAGATAAAAAGCCTGATTTTGGGACCTCCAAGCACGGTGATCTTGGCAGATACTGTAGGTTTATCTGTCCTTTTTCCCTTACCCCATTCCTGGTCAGAGTGGGAATTTGGCTGTGTGTGGAGCATGGCTGGCACATGGGGCCAGGAACAGCTGCCTGGGTAAGTGAGACAGTGAGGAGGAGCAGGGGTGCTATCAGATGTAGTCCTGCTTTGGGACAGGGTTAAGAGTGGATGTCCATCTGTCTGTCTGTCCCTCCCTCCTCCTATGTGGCCTCTCCTCTCACAGTTTGGAGCACTAATGAGGTCACTGGGTGTGTTTCCATCTGAACAAGGGCAGGCAGCTCCTTCTGCTGCTGGGCGGTTCTGACTCCTGTATGAAGCTCTAAAATTAACTATTTTTTTCAAGAACAGATTTTTAAAAGCCACCCCAGCTAGCTCTGAAGGGCTGCCAAGTGTGATGTACATTAACAGCCATAAGCAGATGTAAATAACCCTTTGAATCTCTCTTTAACCCATTGAAGAGTTTTGGTTGTTTTGGTACCTCAGGGATCATCTTCTGTGTGGAAGGAAAACGGGATGTTTTGTGCTGCTGCTGTAGTGCCATGGACTCCTCTGCCACATGCTCATGTAAATATGTGCTGTGGCATCTCAGTGTGCTTGACATCCTTGCTGTCATTCTTTACTTTTATTTCTGGAGCACAGGAAGATCACAGGAACAAAGAGGCTAACAGAAAAGTAAGCAAAAGAATTCCTCTTTGGTGTCCTGTCTAAGGGATGCTGGTGTAAAAGCAGCTCCCTGATGCTCTGCACAGTGGGACATGCCCTGAAGCAGCTCTCTTTGTGCTGAGAGGGACCTGTTCTGCTGCTCTTGGGGTGATTCAGTGCAGGATAAAGCACATGTTGAGCACCTGGTTGATGGTGCATGGCTTTAAAGCCTTGGTGGCTTTGTGAGAGCAGCTCACCTGTGCTGCAGAAACGCTGTGTTAGAGCAGGGGGTGGGGTGCAGCTCCCCAGTTTCAGCCTGAGCTGAGGTGTCTGTGTCACTGGGGTGGTGGGTCAGCAGTGGTGGGTCTGTCTGCAGGCAGCTCCTCTGCCCCTGCTCATGGCCTGGACTTGTGCTCAGGTGGCCCTGCTCTGCATGGCATCCCTTGGGGTGGAAGGTGGGGGCTTTTCTTCTGGCAAATGAAAAAGGGGCAAATCTTGTCCTGGAAAACTACTGTCCAGGGAAGAGAGAGCAAACACTTGCTGTCAGATCAGGAACTGGCTGCAGGAGATGCTGAATGAGCTGGGACCCCACAGTCTCCTGCCCAGCCACGATTCCTGCCCAGGCTCTGCTTCCTTGATGTGGTGTCACAGAAAGGACTGGGTGTTCCCTTCAGTCGAGGTTGTGCCCTGCCTGTAGGAAAGCACAGAGCAAGGCCTTAATTAAGGCAACAGCAAGGAAGCAGGAGTGTCCTGGGAGGCAAATGGAGAAGCCTTCAGAGTGTTGCGGTCTGTGTTTACTTCTCACATGTCTGAAAGCTTTTCATAAATGTGTGGTTCAGAGATGGGGTTAAGATCCAGGGTTTCTGTGGCAGCTCAGGGCTGCCTTAATCAAGGAGTTTCCAAACCCCTTTGTGCTGAAGGCTACACAGAAAGGTGTCTTGTGGGACACTTCTCCTCCCCAGCCTGCAGATGTCAAAAATCTCTGCCAGAAGAGCGGAGTGTAGGTGAGAATCTGGATGTGAGACCTCAAGCACAAAAGAAAAATGCTGTATAAATTGCTGAATTGCAAATTAACCCCATGATGCTCCTTTGTAGCAGTTTAGCTGGAGGCAGAGTTGGCTCTTGGGGCTGCCCTGGGGCTGCTGCTTGTGGTGCAGAGCTGAAGTTTTCAGGATGAGGAGTAGATGTGAATGGTCCCAATCTGGGCTGATTGGGAAATGCCCATGGTTTTATAAAAATGGGGAGAGCTGGTGTGGGAGGAGGGTGCATAGTGCTGCAGCACCTTAGGAGGGATGCTTGCCAGCCTCTAAGTGTTTGTGGTGGTTGCTGGGTGTGATTTTTAATCCCCTCCCAGAATGAAGAGTTTAGTGTATCAGTGTCAGGTTTCGAGGTGCAACGTGCATAGTTTGGGCACACAAGAGCAGCACCTGGCCCAGGTGCCCAGCTGTGTGCTCACCATAAAAGACCTCAGCGTTGGCTGTTTACTGCACTGGAGCGAGCATCTGACTGATTGCCTGGTAATTAAAATCCTTCAGGACCCATCCATGGCTGTGTTAGGAAGTCCACGTGAGCATGGAATGTTTGCATGGCTGACGGGGGATGAGGATGGTTTAATTTCACGTGGGCAATTATTTGGGTGGTGGTGGTGCTCAGCAGCTGAGCAGAGGGTCAGGATCCTGGCATGCCTGACACTGTATCCACGCCCAAGGAGATCATCCCAGGGGTGTACCCTGGCTCATCTCACGGCCCTGTGTCCCTCCTCAGGTGTCCTGGTAGGTGTGGTCCTGCGCTACGGCATCCACGTGCCCAGCGACGTCAACAACGTCACACTGAGCTGCCAAGTGCAGACCAGCCCTGCCACGCTGCTGGTGAACGTCAGTGGCAAGTACTATGAGTACACCCTGAAGGGGGAGATCAGTGCCCAGGAGCTCAACAACGTCCAGGATAATGAGATGCTGAGAAAGGTAAGGGAAGTCAGCGACTGGAGAGGTGAGCAGGGCTTCCCACTCCCTCCACAGAGACGGGTCTTGGATCTGCTGGATTAAGGGATTTTATTTTTTTGTTTAAACTTGTCATCAGCTATAAATTGAAAGTTGAACACAATGTAATGAAACTCTTGTTTCAGCTGATCTTAATTTAAGCTGTTTAGACTCTGAGATGTCTTTCCAGAAGATCCCAGACATGTCCTTGGCATTGACCCAACAGCATTTCACCTCGGGGGGTACAGGGTTTTCTCCATATATTACTTTCTGATTTGTGTTTTGTCTTGCAAAATTTTAACAAATCATTTTACTGGTTTTTTTTGTTTCTTAACAGGTGACTTTTGATCCTGAAGTATTTTTCAACATTTTGCTTCCTCCAATTATATTTTATGCAGGCTACAGCTTGAAAAGGGTACGTGCCTTTACACTGCTGGTGTTTTTAGTTCTTCTGCCTCCAGAGAATTTTTAATACTTGGGAGAGCTTTAATGCTTGCTCAGCAGGCCAAGGCTGTGGAGGTGGGTATGGTTTTCCCCAGCATATGCAGGACTGTGGGAAGCAGAGCTGAGAATGCCCCAGTCATTCTCATCACTCCCTTTGCCCTGGAAGGGGTCAGCGACTTTAATTATTTCCAGCACGGGTTTGCGCAGGGATTTTTGAGGTCAGCCAGGCCATTTCAGTCATCCCTGCTTTCCACACACATAGGAGTGTGGGATGTTTTTATAAAGCAGCAGCTCTCTGAAATGCTGACTTGGAAGGAGAGGAAAATGATGCTGTTTAGCTTGCGGGAGAAGGAAGGAGGAATGCTGCTGGGTTAGGAAATCAGTTCCCAGGACTTGAAAGAGCATGTTCTTAAATACACAGGTACAAGGAGATGGTACATTCATATTTATTAATGCTACTTTAACTGCTGGTCTGGTGGTGTGCTGTGCTGGGCACCTCATGCATGTCCAGCTTATGCTGCCTGAGCAGATCCAAGTTGCTGCTGACACTGTAGGTGCCTGTGCAGGCTTGAAATAAATTGTTAGCAAAATATAATTCAGTTTTGGGTTCTTTTTCTCCTTCTAGAGGCACTTCTTCAGAAACTTGGGATCCATCCTGGCATACGCCTTTCTCGGCACTGCCATTTCCTGCCTGGTGATCGGGTGAGTAGATGGAGCTGGTCCGGTTCTTCCACAGGGTTTTGGGCTGTGCTCAGAGCCAATGCTCTGAGCCTGGAGCTGCAGACACTAATCCCAGCCCTGAAAGGTCGCACAGGCTCTGCTACTGCTGCTCAGCAGCAGCACATAGTACTATTTACTGTTCAAACTGCTGCTGTGGGGACAGGGTGGTTGCTGTCTAATTGCACAGTGCTCTCTCAGCATCCCATGGTAATAGTTATTCATGGCAAGGAGAGTTTCACACTTCTCTGAAGGTTGTCTTGAAAAACCAGCAACTTCACATTATGGAAAGCACAGCTCTAACAAGTGTGAGACACGAGAGCAGAGAGGCAGAGTCATAAACAGGTGCCTGGTGGGCACAGATGTGTTTCAAATTGTTTAGCCCTCTGTGCAGAGGGAGCTGGATCATTCCTGCTCTGAACACACAGGGTGTTTTCCATTGGAGTCCAGTGGATTCAAGCAAGCTCAGCATCTGCATTATCTGTTCCTCACTGTATGTTTTGGCCATTTCAAAGTCAGGCCAAGGTCATGCCACTGAATGGTGTTAATGTAAGCACTGCAAAGTTATAGTGGGACCCCACAAGCCTGGCTCTTGCTTTTCTTTAGCCATGTTATGCTCCTAGAGGAGTTCTGGTTCCAGTTCCCCTCTGGCACTGTGTTTGTGGTCCAGTGCAGTGGGTGCTTGGTGTTTGTGGTCCAGCACTCACCTCCAAGATCATGGCCCTGGGCTTTCACCAGGCTCAGCTGATCCTGTTCTTTGGCGTTCTGGCATTTGGATAACTTTGAAAGTTAATCTGGCAAACTGGGGGAAATTGAGCCCATTTGAATGTCGTTTTAATGTCTGCAGAGATGAGTAATTGCCTCTTCTAATCACCAGCTCTGTAGTGTATGGCTGTGTGGCTCTGATGAAAGTCACTGGGCAGCTTGGGGGAGACTTCTACTTCACTGACTGCCTCCTGTTCGGTGCCATCGTGTCAGCTACTGACCCAGGTATGTTAGATGGTTGTGTTTCCCCTCGTATTACCTACATTTTGATCTGTTTTGAGTTGTGGTGAAGAGGGGAAGAAAATCTGAAACCTCTGCAAGTTCCTTCCTTCTGAATTTTGGAGTTTAATTTATTTGTGAGGTTCTTAGAGACCAAATTTGTCTCTGTGCTTTTTCATTTCCTTCCAGTTTTGTGTAACAGAGCTGCCAAACCTCCTGTTTCCCGAATCCTTGTTTGCAGTAAAATCCTAGGCAGTCTCTCTCTTGACTTTGCTGGGGTTTGGGACAGGCCCACTGTGTTGCTGCCATCCTGTGCCAGCAGCTGATGCAGAACAAGATGTGTAATGTTCAGTTTATAGCTTTAGTCAATTTAGTGATTTTGTCCTACTTCCATTGTGGTGGGACTTTGGCAGGGGCTAAACTAACTGAAATTAGATCAATGAGACACCTTAATGAGCAGTACTGAGGACAGTAGTAACCTCTTAGTCTACTGATGCACTTTATAAATCAAAGTTGTGAAAAACATGCCTTTTCCAACTGAATTGTATTTAGTTCATGATTGCTTTTGTGTCATAGCTGTTTATTTGCATGCTCCAACTTCATGTAAAAACACAAGAACACAAAAAGGCCTCTATTTGCTCCTGCCCTTTGCTGAGCATGGCTTGAATTCCTTCCTTTGCAGCCTGCTAACTGTTTGAGACCAGCATGGGATGGCAGCATCACCCCCTTTCTAATGCTGCAGTAGTTTTGCTGGATCTTTTTAAATGCAGATGTTGGTCAGTTTTGCTTGGAATGGAGTGATTGTGTGCCTGGATAAGCCAAGTCTTCTGCCCTTTCATTTGTGGATGAATTGGGACTTCTACCTGCTCCTTTTAACATTCAGTCATTTTTATTTTTAAAAGCAAACCGAAGAGCACTGTATGTGTGTGCATGTATGCAAGAATAACACTGCAGAGCACAACCTGCAGCATAACGGGACAGTAGCCACATCTGTCTGCCAGGAGGAGGTGCAGGATATGCGTTCCTCATGAGTTTGTAACAATTTATTTTTTATGTTCCCCTAAGATTTGCCAGGTATCAGTGTGACTGTTACTGCTGCTGTTTTTATTTTTAAGAAAATGATTCCCCAGCTTCTTCAAACATGCTTTGGCTGGGTGTTCAGTTGTTTAGGTTGGGTCAGGCCTTCAGTTACCTGAGCAGGCAGCTGTTCCCACGTGGCTCTGAGGTGGAGCATCCTCCCTGGAACTCAGCTGAAGTGTCAGCATTGAAATGAGGGCATGTTTTCAAAGTGGGGATCGTCCCACAGAGGTGGTGGTGGTGTGGAAGGTCTGATGGGCAGAGGCCAGGACTGTAGGTAGAAGTAATGCTTAAAAATGCTGCAGACAAGCTGTTGGCATTGTGTCCCTTCTTCAGGCTTTGAAATAGGGGCAAGATTTCACAGGTTAAAGCGGAATGTTTCCCAATGCATAAAGGGGATAAACCCTCTTCAGTGTGCCCATATGAGTCCCTGGATGCTGTTTGAAAGGGCGTTGGAATTATCTCAGCCCTCAGCAGCAGCTTGAACTGTGCTCAATGCACCATCTCTTGCTTGTTTTAGATGTTGTGATGTTTTTGGAAGGCTCATACACAAAACCTGAGGCATTTCGTTATCTTCTTGGAGCCACTGGATCATGGAAGGGCCTGAGAATACTCCAATCTCTGCCATGTGTGCCTAAATCGCAGAAACCCCCACTTGGGACTTGATCTGATGCCTGGCTTTTTCTTGTTAGCCTGAAATGTTTCATATCTGTGCTGGCACTTCCAGTGTGGCAACCTGTGTTGAATCTGAAGGTTTATTTCAGAGTATCAGGAATGGAAGGAAAAGGCAGTCATCATTCTGGACAAGCCTGATCCTCCTGGTCTCCTGCAGATGGGGGAAGGGTCTCCCTGATGCTCCAGTCGAACGGCATCCCAACAGCTGGATGGCTCTTGCCAGCATGGTACTAGGGTCCAGCCCATGAACTCACACCCCCAGGAAGGTCCCAGCAGAACTTTAGATCTGCCTGCAAAGATTCAGTGGACCAGGATGTGTTTTAGTAAAAGGAGGAGGAGGGATATGATGAAGCAAATGCAAATCTGAAAGGGCAGAAGGAAGACTGTCAAAGGGAGCATGGGAGGCAGCTGGCACCGTCACAGCAGAGTGGCACAGATGTGCAGGCAGGCAGTGTTCTAATAAGGGATGTTTTGTCTTTGATTACACCAAAATAGCAGCACCTTTTTAAATGTCTCTATTTTTCTATTTGTCAGTGACTGTCCTTGCCATATTCCATGAACTCCAGGTTGATGTTGAGCTGTATGCCCTTCTCTTTGGCGAAAGCGTCCTCAATGATGCCGTTGCCATAGTGCTGTCTTCGTAAGTGTCTTCTGTTTTTATTTTTAATTGTTACATATGTTACATGTCAGGTGTTGAGGGGGGGACACTCCGCCTTAGTCTTGTAAAATAGGAGCAAGGGTGTTTGCAAGAGCTTATTAAGTGTCCCAAAATCTTCTGATGCATGTCCTCGTTGCAAACTGCTGCCTGGGATTACGGATTGTCCTTACAACTTCCCCCTGCATGATGAGTGGTTTTGGTTTGCTTTTATGGCCAATTGACCAATACCTAAGGAAGTTTTCATGTCCCTCTGAAACAGAAAAAGCACTATGTTGGCTTTTCAGCCACAGGATCCCACTGAAACCTCTTGCTGATGGCTTTTTTCTTGCCTGCCTTCCTTCCCATCCACAAATACCTGCTTTTGTTTAGATGTAAATAGCTGGTAAAGCAGCTGTTTCCTTTCTCTCCCCGCTTTCTGTGCATGGAGGAGGTGGTGTTTCTTATAGCTGCAGTTAATGCCCTGGACTGAACACAGGGGAAACTTGCTGCCTTTCTAAAGAATGTTTTATATTCTTTAATATTTTATGTCCTCTGCATGCAGGACGTATTTTATCTGCGTTTTCACAGTGTTGTCCTCATGGGACTCTGTTTGGAAATACATAATATCTGCAATGATGACAGCTTAACATATAGCTCAGGCTAATGCAGAAAATATTTCTGGAATACTTGTCACTCCAGCGTGCTGCTTGTGTGGGTTTCACTGGAGGCAGCAAGTGACATGCTGTGAGCTGTGAATCGCCACCCGCGTGAGTTGTGTTTGCTGAACTGAGTGTTTCTGTTGAGGCTTCTGGAACTGTTTGTATTGCTCACTCTGGCTCTTACACTGGATGTGTCACCGCTGGTGCCAGAGGAAACACTGCACAGCCACACCGTGTTCCAGAAGTGATCTTAAGTGAGAAAGGGATGGGGTCTTCCAGCCTGCGCTGGGAGGTTCTGGGTGGGAGCAGGTGGATCTTGGCACACGTAGGTGATGGTGCTGCATGCAGTGATTTGCCTCTTGTGCTATTTCAGTACCAGCTTTGTGGCTGTTGCTGTAATTTCCTGCCTTCCTCTCTCCACATGCCGAGCTCAGTCCACCCCTTCCCCAAAACAGGATAATTTGCACCAAGGCAGCAGCTCTGAGCTCAGTCAGCAGTTGTTTTATTTTGCTGCAGAGCTTTGGGCAGAGGGGCCTGGCAGTATGAGACACTTCTTGAGGATGTCTCAGCAGTTGTCCTGGACCTGATTTAAAGCTTGCCCTGGTCTCTGTCTTCACTGTCACCATAAGCAGTGTAAGGCAGCCTTGGCAGCACCACGGGTATTTCATTTGGTTCAGGTAGTAGAGTCAACTGGACACAACCATGTCTTGAGTGCAAGGAGGAGATGAGGGTCTCTTATGCCAAGGAGGAGAGCTCCTACTTATGGTTCCACTTTTTCAAATTTAGTTTGGCATTTGCCTGTTTCACAGCAGAGGCATAAGTGGGGGAACCACATGGGTCTGGTTCTGCTCCCACAAGCTTCTGCTCACCAGTAAGAAGCTATTGGGAAGGTGAAGAATTGAGTGGTTTCTGGGCAGGTGGGCTGTGCTGATGGAGGAGTTGCCACCTGGGTGACAGATGGTGGTGGGTCCCACCCTGTTCCAGGATGAAGAGGGACTCCAGCCACAGCTGGATGAGTGCATGGGATTGGTGATTGCCTCAGGAAGTGTCAGATCATTGCACATGGTTTCTGCCAGGATCTGGGTGCTCTGAGGCTCCTCTCCTCCCTGCTTTCAGCCTCAGGCAAATGTCTGTCTGTTCCTGTGCTTAGAAGCAGGATCCATGTCTTTCTGTTCCTGCCTTGTGCTGTCTTGGCCTGGTCTGGCTTGCAGCAGCGGGGAACTTGTAGCAGGATGAAGAGGAATTGAACCCAGAACCGAAAGCCAGTGGGCAGTGAGGTGCTGGGGCTGTGGTTTGGGAGCTGTGGGGGAAGTGCAACCACAGAGTCTTTACTTGCTTCTTGTGAAGGGCGGTTTCACAGAGAATAAACACCACGGGGATCCCTGTGGGCAGGGACAGGGGAAATAATGTCTTATCAGCGATGCAAAAACAAAGCCAGAAGGAAAACGGTAAGAGATGAAAATGCAAAACCAACACCCAAAGAGTTGGTTGTGGAGGAGAAATGAAACCAGTCTGGATTAAAAAAACCAAAACCATGAAACCCAAAACTCTTGAACAAGAACTCATTGGTGAATGAGAAGTATAATATGGGGTTGACAAAAGGAATTAAATCACAGGGGGAGATCTGCGGCATGCTAAGTAAAAGGCAATGCAGAAAATGACATGTATTAAAAGCAGGGAAGTTTAGCAATGGAGGTGACCCATGATGTGTTGGAAAGGGGGAGATTGTCATTTGTGCTGAAGAAAAATGTTGGTGTGTAGTTAGGAGAGAAAGCTGCAGGATGTGTGTGCAAGGCAGCAAGTGCCTGTTCCAGCATAACTCAGCAGGTTAAACAACAAATGTTTAAAGTTCACATCCAGGAGTTGTAACAGAGCCAGCCAAGGGATTGCTAACTAGGAAGTTAATGTTTTTGGAAAGTTTACATCAAAGAAAACGATGCAAGGAGTTGATAAACAAGACTTAGGAGCTGCATAAGGGCCCTCCTGTATCTCAGCCTTTCCAGGTAAACCAGTGGAATGACTGATGCAAGGCTCAGCTCATCAGGAGTTGGAAGGGTGCAGATTCAGAGATAGGATCAGCATGGCAGACCTGTTTGCCATTTCATCACAAAGATCTGTTGAGTTTTGGTGGTTGCAGAGAACAGTGTTACTGTTGTGAATGGTGTGATGCTGACTGCTGTGCTACCCTGTGATATTGCACTTCAGAGCTCAGAGCAACGCACACTAAATGTGGTGCATGTCAAATGTGGCAAAATGGCAGAACTGAGAGTTCTCCAGGGGATATTCACATCAGCTGCCTTGGTGGAGTCGATGGAGAGATTTGGACTTCCCACTTGGATGGTTTGTGGTCCCACAGTACTTGGCTTTTACAGACAGCTGGTGCCAAGCCCCCAAAATACCATCATAAATGGCAGATCATTTGAGGGACCGGCTGTGGCCTGATGCTCTCTAATGCCTAGGAGTAAATGCAGAGCTGTGCCTAGGAGGGGTGGGTGAACCTCAGGGAGGTGTCAGTAGGGAAGGGGATCCCAAACTCCCCAGGAAAGGGTGAGTGTGTTGCCACTCCATGCTGCAATCCCAGGGAATTGCAGTGTCTCCTTGATTCCCCAGGCTCAGTGTCTGCAATGGTTGTAGCACCTTTCAAAGCCTGTGTATCACTGTGAGGTGCCTCTGTCTCCAGACTAAGGAGTGTTTTGTGTGTGCTTTCCTCCCCTCTTCCAGTTCAATAGTTGCGTATCAGCCAGCGGGCGACAACAGCCACACGTTTGATGTCACAGCGATGTTCAAGTCCATCGGGATCTTCCTGGGGATATTCAGTGGATCTTTTGCAATGGGAGCAGCTACTGGAGTTGTGACAGCTTTAATATCCTTTTTGTTGTTTTCTTTTTTACAAATGTTTGCATAACAGCTTCTTTTCCTGTGCTGCATCTCACCCAGATGTTTCATGAGTTTTTTCCTAAATTAATGAAGGGCAGTGCCATAGCCTTTTTAGGGGCAGACTGTACTGCTGGGATACACAATTGTATTTGATACACTCTTAGCCTGCAGAGTCTCTCCAAATTATCCTTAACCATCTGCAACGTCACCAAGTTCACAAAACTTCGGGAGTTCCCGTTGCTGGAGACCGGCTTGTTCTTCTTGATGTCCTGGAGCACATTCCTGCTGGCTGAAGCATGCGGCTTTACAGGCAAGCTCCAGCACAGCCCTGCCTCTGGGATGGAGATCTGCAGGGATGGTGGGGCCACTGAGTTTTGCTTCTCCCAATATTGATTGCAGGCAGGGCTCTCCCTCTGCCTGCAGAAATTTATTTTCTCTGTGTTCTGGGGTTACTGCATTAAGTCCCCTACACTACTGGGGTGCAGCTCAGCTCCCTTTTCATGACCAGGAGTCTAACATGATGCTCTGCTCCCCAGGTGTGGTGGCTGTGCTCTTCTGTGGGATCACTCAGGCCCATTATACCTATAACAACTTATCAACAGAGTCCCAACACAGAACTAAGCAGGTGAGAACTCCTCAGCCCCCTTCAGCCTCTCTGAATTTCAAGTTCAATAGTTTTTCCTTTGCTCAAACCAGAATTAGCTGCATCAGTCTTTCTACAGCTGGATTTTACTAGGGTTGCAGAGGTACTTATTGTATGACGGATGGGCTGACATGCTTTTCTTGTTACATCTATATTATGTTTAAATCACTTTTAATTTGTTTTTCTCTTTCAGTTGTTTGAGCTTCTGAATTTCTTGGCAGAAAACTTCATCTTCTCCTACATGGGGCTTGCACTGTTCACCTTCCAGAACCACGTCTTTAACCCTACCTTTGTGGTGGGGGCTTTTGTATCCTTTGGAGCCCATTTTAAAAGACAAAGAAAGAAAGGGAGAGGTGCCTCATTCCCAATTTGTGTTTTTCATTCAAATGAGTGGGTTTGGTTTTTTCCAATCAGTTTAGCTTTATTTTTAAAAGGGGATTTCTGCCATATAGCGATGAGTTTGCTGGTTATTTTAAGAAGATGGAGATTATTTTTTCAGTTTTTCTGTTATTTTTTTTCTTCCTCCTGTCTTCTCTCCTTTCGTGGGCTTTTGAATCAGCTGCTGCAGGGACTCATCATTCAATATGACCATGATGCCGAATGCCAGGCTGTCACGTGGCAATGTGGCACCAGGAGTGGCTGTTTGAGCCATTTATTTCCTTTTTTCTTTGTAAGTCCACTTGGTTACCTCTGAAAAAAGCCTTTTTTTTTGTCAAACAGCACAGTAAAGCTACAGTAGATGCCTGTGAATGATGTCATGAGAAAGGATTTCCTTTTCTGCAGGCTGGTACTGATGGGAACAAGAGATTGGTCTGGTGTGTTTCAAAAAAAACAAGGATTTTGAAAGAATTCTTTTTCATATCACAGGGAAGCCAGTTAAACATGCAGAATTATTTTCACCTTTTACATGCACTGACACAAGTTTATACTAATAAATAAAATGTTGTGATTTGTCAGTGCTGGCCCGTGGGTTTGAAGCAGGCTCAGCTGGATTTCCCCAGTGAGTTTTTGTGAGGTTGCAGTGGGGTAAAGAAGGTGAAGGGAAATGTCATTTGGGTGGTTATACTGGAATTTTGTGCTGTGCCTCTTCAGTGGGAACTGACTAACTCGCTGATGAAATAGCTCATTCATGAGAGAGATCATGAAATACGTCTCTTATGCAAATTCATGATGTTCAGGAAAGAACATAAAAGCTGGAAGCATTTTCCACATTATTCAAGGCTGCACTGAATACTGGCTCCAAGATTATTTTTGCCATCTGGGTGCTGGTATTAAAAGACACAGCTTCAAAGATAAAAAGCAATATGAAGGGGCTGGTGATTCTTGTATCTCGCAGGCTGTGAAAACAGAAAGAGTATTAGATTTTTTTTTTCCTCTCAACTGCTGCTGCTTTCATTTTGCTGAATAATCTTTGGGAATGGGACTTGGCTTAAAGCTTCAAACCCAGCTGTGAAGTGTGGCATGCCAGGGAATGTCAGAAGGGTTGTCGTAGCTGTGATAACTTGAGCTTCACAGAAGACAAATAATTCTTGGGGTGGAAAATGGCCCTGGCAGGGGAGAGCATACAGTGGGAAATGGTGGTTTTTCTCTCTTCTTTCTTGTCTAACACATCCTTTTATCATTTCCTTTGTTTATTTGTGCTTGTCTTTGTATGATATTCTTGAACTGCAGTGTGTGCTTTGCTTCAGTGAGGCAGTAGCCTGCTCTTCCCACTCTGCTGTAGCACTCAGAGTTGGGTTATTGTCCATGCAGGCAGGACCAGCATTTCTGCAGCTCCCCAGTGTTTCCGTCGGGCACTAGAAATTGGCTCTCTGTGCAGGTGGGATGTGATGGGAGGAGACACAGGGAGAGCAATTTCCTTAACATGTGCAAATACAGCTTGCTATCTTCCTAGGAAGAGCTGCCAATATTTACCCACTGTCATTTTTACTGAACTTGGGGAGGAGAAATAAGATTGGAACAAATTTGCAGCACATGATGATGTTTGCTGGTACGTTCCTGCATCTCTGCCTGCAGCCATGTGGCCCATTGGCACTTCCTGGCCCCTGTTACCTGGAAATATTCCTTACTCAACTTTAAATCTCTTATGGGCAATGTCTGGAGGGGAGGCTGGGCAGGAAAGGGCTCCCTTAGGCTCGGTGGTGTGGATGCCTTGGTTTTGGGATGTCAGAATGAGCTCCTGCCCTGCTTGCAGTGCATGGCTTGGGGCAGGAGTGATGCCAAAATCATCACTGTTCTTCTCTGGTTGTGGATGTACCATCAGAGGGACAGGCCGACGTGTGGGGCAGCAAGATGTAAACCCCCTGGCAGTGGGGTGGGCTGTGCTGCCACAGGTCCTTCAGTGTCCCCTCCCCGGCAGGGCTGCGAGGAGCCATGGCCTTTGCCTTGGCCATCCGTGACACGGCCACGTATGCACGACAGATGATGTTCAGCACGACGCTCCTCATCGTCTTCTTCACGGTGTGGGTGTTCGGCGGCGGCACCACGGCCATGCTGTCCTGCCTGAATATCCGGTGAGTGCACGGGGCTCTCCTGCCTCAGCACCTCCTCTCCCTTCTCCTGCCCTCAGCTTAAGCTCAGTTTTAAGAGACAAGAGGAAGATCACATCCTTTCTCCCCTGGACCCCAACATGTACCCTCCTGGCATTGCATGTGCTAACCCTGTGCCTGTTTTCCTCTCTGCAGAGTTGGTGTGGATGCAGATCAGGAGAACGTGGTGAGTGAGCACTGCTGGGCAGCTCTGCTGAGGAATCTGCACTGCACCCATCAGAGCAGGGGTTACCTTGAGACCCTGTGAATGCCCATCTGTGCCCCACTTCCTTACAGCTGCAGCAGAGTTCTTAGCTCCTCTGGTGAAATAGTTTGCAGTCAGTGGAAGTCACAGCTTTTCTGTGCTGTCTGGGGTTAGAATGAGGCTTGCTTTGACTCAGCTGGAAAGAAGGGCACAGAGGTAATGCTGGACTGTTTAGTCAGCCCACGTTGCTACTGCAATAGACTCAGTCTCTCCTTTGCTGGATTTGAAATACATCCCAAAATTAACAGGACATGGAGGCCCTCTGCCTCATCCCATCATCCAGGGCAGTACAGAAAGGCCATTTACTGACTGATTCTGTGTAGCATCTTCTGTCCCACTTTTACCCATGTGTGCCCTCAACCCCATCTTTGCCACCTGTTTCCTGTGGGTAGTTATGTAGAAGCCTGAGAACCACCAGCCACACTGAGATAAATGTTGGAGCCCTGGGGCCTTGGGAGTTTTCCTGTCTTTTAGGTCTGAGCTGTCTCACTCATGCATTGGCAGCATAGTGATGCTGTGGCTGTGGCTCTCCTTGATTTCAGTGTGGGTTCTGCACCTTGGAGGTTCATTTTATTCAGAGCCTTTTATTGGGCTCTTTACCTCCTGGAGAGAAAGCATCAAATGCTACAGACAGCCCAGAGCCATAAATCTGTAAACCAGATTCCTGTGAAATACGTAATTTTATTCATAGTCCCCTCCAAACAATTTTATATTTTTTTCTCTGACTGAAAGGAAGCCTGGAGACCCCATAACACATGATTATTTGCATACAGAAATCCCAGGCGAGATCTGATGGAGGTTGGACCTGTCAGTCACTATTAAATGTGATGTCTGGATGCTGCTGGCTCTGAGGCGCTTTAAACCCTGGGGCCAGACACTGGAAGGCTCTAACAGAAAAATGCTCACTCTGTGCTTTGAAACCACCTCCCTAAGGCTGCTAAACAGTGATAAATGCAGAGTATGAGCTGGAAGTACCTTGAGGCTGTTGTAGTGTGAATGTCCATCTACTCACTGCAACCCAACGGCTTTTTCTAAAGGGACAGTGGGAAGGTGTGTATCGTATGTCCTCTGGGGATAATCCAGTGTCCTGTGGGGTCTCCTCACCCTGATCCAGGTCATGGCATGTTGCCCTGCCCCTGTTTAATGTTTGGCTCTCCCACAGGGTGTCCCAGAGAGCGAGAGGAGGAGTACGAAGGCCGAGAGCGCTTGGCTGTTCCGCATATGGTACAACTTTGATCACAAGTATCCTTGAACGGCGATCAGTGTCTGCCTTGTCAAATCCCACTGCCCATGCAGCCCTTGTTGGTTTGGAGCATGACTTTCTCCCTGCCTAGCAGAGGAGCTTTCCCATTACACTGCTGGTTTTTGGTTCGCATCTACACTTGTCTGTGAGAAATGACCATTTCCACCCACTGTCAGTGGGAATGCAGTGGCAACTCCATTCAAAGCTGGGCTCTCCAAGGCTGCTATTCCAGGGGGTCATCAATCCCAGTGGCAGGCAAGCAGGAAGGGCAGCTGGGCTTCTCATTTGCAGCCCTCTTGCTAAATCTGTGCCTCTTCTCCCTACAAGATACTGTGCTATGAATTTAGTGGAGGAATGATGTCCAGCTGAGAGGCACAAGCTGATGGGACAAGTGATGCTGCTGAGCATCTTAACCCTGGTTGGCTCATGTCCTGCTATGTTTGGTTACATTCATGTTTCTCATCTCAGTGATTTTGGTGCTTCCAGGCACTTGTGTTTCTTTCCTTCCTGTGATTTCCTTGAGACACTAAGTCCTTCAGTGCTGCCATCCCACCCTTTGACTTACGACATCACCCCATTCCTCCTTCTTCCTTAACACTCTCTGTAGCTATCTAAAGCCTCTTCTGACACACAGTGGTCCCCCGCTGACCACCACACTCCCAGGGTGCTGTGGGCCTGTTGCCCGGTGCCTGACGAGTCCACAGGCATATGAGGTGAGTCCACTGGTGTCCCTTCTGTCACAGTGCTGGTGGGTTTGACACATTCATCTGTCTGTGTTACTTCTGGATGCTGCTCTGCAGCATTGAACTGGGAGCCCAAGGGGAGATCCGATTTTGGGGCTGATGGATGAGCTAATTGAGCATTCCAGCCCACTGTTTGGTCATGAAGGGATTTGTGGTGTATTCGTGGTGGTTCCTCAGTGACTGGCTCAATAAAGCTGTCATGGCTGTCCTTCCCCAGACCCAGCCGTGAGGATACACAATTCTCCATACCCTGCTTTCTTCTGGCCTTGCAGCTGAGCTATTCTTGCAGCTCCTTCATCTACATCACTCACGAGAAAGGTTGCTAGCATTGCCAAGCCCAGGAGCCCCTTGCAGCAGCAGCTCTGCATGGCAGGAGTTCTCTTGTGCTGTCTGCAAAGTATCAACATCAAGTTCCCTGACAAACCAGAGATGGCTGTGATGGGTCAGAGATGTAGTTTCTGTGCTCATGGATATTTTGGTCCTCTGAAAGCCACTCAAAACTGTTCCCTGTGTATCTGAATATGGCACCAGAAAGAAGAGATCTGGGAGAGCCCCTTTAGACAGTGTGCAGAGAAATCTGTGTGTGGTGCATGTCACCTGGCCTCAGAGATACGTGTGTGGCATGTCTGGCTATGGTCACAGTGCAGCAGAGTCTGTGATTCGGTGCCTCAGTCTGCTCATTCACCATCACCATGTGATTGCAAACAGCTATTCCAGAAGAGTTCAACAGCACTTCCCTTCCGTTTGTTCCCCAGAACCAGGAGCAGCTGAAGGACGATGACTCCGACCTCATTTTGAACGACGGGGACATCAGCCTGACTTACGGGGATTCCACCGTCAACACCGACTCGGTGACGTCCAGCGGAGCGTCGCGGCGGTTCGTGGGAAACAGCTCGGAAGACGCACTGGATCGGGAGCTTGCGTTTGGGGACCATGAACTTGTAATCCGGGGAACACGCCTGGTCCTGCCCATGGACGATTCAGAGCCCCCGTCAAACGTCCTGGATAACTCAAGACATGGTTCAGCATAAGGTTGCTCGGTTTAATTGACAGTAATATTTGCATATATGATCAAAGAAGTATGTACTACCTAAAGTCTAATGCATGTCTCAAAATGTCTAAGCTGTATAAATATTATTTATATGGTGTCAGAAGAATATAAATATTCTCTGCCAAGCACTTGTAAAGAACAAGCTGCAAATTTAAGTTAAAAACTGTGTTGACTGCACTATGTAGGGTGGAACTGTTTTAGCGTAAGAGTCTTTTGCACACAGTGAGCTTCGTTAATGTGTGATTTGATGAAGGGTTTAGTTCCCAGCGGGTAAGTAAAGGAGCTGACTCCCTGTTCATCCTTTGAACCTGGGAGAGGAGGGTAGGGAGGTGCTGGCAAGCAATGGAAATTGCTTTCTAGTCAGGTGAGGATTGTTAGGTTTTTTTTGGTCTCTGATCTTTGGATAGTCATGTTTGAAATATCAGCAAAAAATCTGCTCACAGACCCTCTTGCCAGGCAGTGGATAGTGATAAACTTGTTCACTTTGTGGGAACCTGGAGACTTTATTTTTAGTGACCCTCTGCCCAAGCCCTGCCTTGGTGGGCTGATGGCAGCCCTGGTCCAAACTGACAGCAAGGGCTGTGGGTGTCTGGCTGCTCAGACGGCAGTAGGAGAGAGGGACGGTTGGTGTCTGTGTTTAGGAGAAGGAGGTGATCCCACAGAACCAGGCATGCACAGATTTTAGGGCTGAGTCCATCCTTCAGTTGTGGCTCAAGCAGCTTTCTAAAACCAGCCATCAAATCCTCAATTGGCAACTAAATTTGACGTTTGGGAAGCGACCGCATCTTTGTGCGAGCGAATCTTTTCTGCAGCCACAGATGTAGCCAAGGTGTGCAGAGCTACTACAGCTGCACCAGGCGACCTCAAACATGAGCTTTACGGCTACAGATCGACACGGTACCCCCGGGGCTCTCCAGAGGCACTGGGCATTCAGGTGGTACCAAAGGGGAGCCGTCCGTCCGTCCGTCCGTCCTCCTGTAGAGTCGAAAACCATTGCACTTTGTTTGGTAACTCCTCCGCATGCTGTGTGTCTGCAGTCCCCACCCGACCTTGCTCATGTCTCTTTTACCATTTAATGAGAAATGTTTGCGAGTTGATTTTTTTTGTTTTGTTTTTAATTTAAATTTTTATTTTCCAGGGAAGAGCACAGAACAATTCGTGATTTCACACTAGTGTTAAAGGATTTATTCTGTAGTTATGGGAATGGCTAAAGGTGCAGTGAAACTGTTAACCCTGGCATCCTTTTTCTCCTGAAAAGGGGGAATCATAGAAATTTACTGTATGTAATTTTACTGTCTATTTTATCTACAGTTTTGCTATAGAAACCTTTCAGGGTTATTGGTGCACTCCAGGCCTGTTCTGGAGTTGACCCTCTCCAGAGGGCTTAAAAAGAGGTGTTTAAAATATAAACATATGAAAGAGAGCCAGGTGAGTCCAAGCACTCACAGCTCCCATTAGTTGTCCTTGGAACAAACTCTGCATCTCTCAGGATGTGACCCTGAGACCTCAGAGCAGAGTCCCCATGGCTGTTGTCCCCAGCACCACCTGAGAGTTGGAGGAGACAGGAAATACTGAAATTTCAAGTATATATGTATAGTTGAGAAAAGAAATTTACACTTTTTTTTGTTTTTCATTTTCTCAGGTCTAAGTAACATTGCCTTAAAATTATGGATGTGAAACCAATTATTTTGGCAGTTTATCCCCAAGAAAATGCTTTCTTTTTTCTTCTGAACAAAAAGTGTAAGTGTTGCCATAGGAATCCCCTGGAAGGGGGTAATGCTCTGTTTATGTTTGGATAGGGCATCTTCCTTGCACCTGTAAATGGCATCCCGCTGTTAACATTGCTGTTGGATTAGCGCTGGCCTTTGTTTCCTACTATGCAGGAATTCATAAAGTGAGTGTGCATTTTATATGATGTCTGTGACTTAACTTCATGTGTTTAAAAAAAAATCAAAAAAGGAGAAAAAAAAAGGTAGGAACCTGTTGATTTTAGGTTTACTGCATCACTTCTACATCCTGTTTTTTGTTCGTTCTGCCTTTTTGAAGAGGTATGATAAATAACTACCTCTTGTTTTTTCCTGTATAGCCTAACTGTGAATTCAATTTACAGAGTTGGTGCAGCTGGAGGTGCAAAGCAGTTCTGCTCCCCCTGAGAGCTCCTGGTCCCATTGCAGGGCCCCAGCACTGGCAGCACAGTGCTCCCTCCCAGGCACCCCCAGCTGAGGTGCAAATTCCCACCCAAGGTGGCCACAGGGTGATGTTTTGCCATGTCTGTGGTAGCATTCCTCTCTTTCTCTGACCTTCAATAATTTACCCACTCACTGTAAGCTTGCCAGCACATTACCATAAGCCTTTTGACAGCAGTAGCAGTTCAGTTAGTACGTTAAAGGAAAAAAAAAGTTGCAAATGATGATTTTATGGGTTACCTGTGAACTCTTACGATCCATACATAATACAACCAGTTTTGAATAGCCTTGGTGAATGAACAGATCTAAGCTCAAATTTGGGAGACATTTAATAAATTACTCAGATTCATCCTCAGCTGATTATTTTCTTTGGTGGGCTGCAGCAGGGCATCCATGAATGCCTGGTGTGCAGATGCAGGGAGAGTCCTGATGCTTGTGTGCTGCAGATGGGGTATCTTGGAGAACCAGGGCCTGAGACCTTTTGCCAAATAGATAAGACGGCCCTGAGGAGGCAGTTTACAGCACCCACAAAGATTTAGAGATGGTACCCTTCTTCTGTAAATTGAATTTTCATGGTTTTTGCACATGAAAAAGCATTGTAGGTAAAGTTATAATTTGTACTGGTACTGTCGATTTGTGTGGTAATGGCATTAACCCCGTAGCTGTGATGTTTGTGCAGCTGATCTGTGATAGCTGATGATCACTATTGGACCTTCTGTTTACACTGACTAAATCCTTTACTGTTGCGTTGTACTGTGAAAGAAGGATTATGGGCCTATAAAAGATTATTATTTTTTGTTTTCTTTGAATTGTGTGTACCGTTTCATTAATTCACACGGAAATAAATCTGTAGCAAAGTGACGATGTGCCACTTGACCTTCTCAGAGCACTTTGTTCATGGCCCTTGACCACCATGAGGATGCTGGACCCCCAGGGCTGGAGGGCACACTCCTGCCTTCGCCCCAGCTCCTGGGACACAGCCCAGCCCTGGGGCCATCCTCCCTCCCAGGAACAGGCTGGGAATGGAGAGATGCTGATGTTTGCCAAAAGCTGCTGCAGCTCCCAGGTTCCCAGGAGCAGCAAACCCTGGGGTAGTGCTGCTCACTCACACATGCCCTGAGGCGATGGGTGGACCCGTGTGAGAGGCATCACTGTGGGGTGTTTGCAAAATTGAGGCTTCTGAGCTTTCACAGGTTTTTATATCCCATGGGTCTGCTGACTTTGCAGTTGGGCTCATGGCTGGTGATTCTGCCCTCTGTCTCTTGCCTGTACTGGGTTTTTGGCACTCTGCTCTTAGAGCAGCTGAAAAGTCAAGTTGTTGAAATGCTTTACAATCCTTCAGTACATAGATCACCTCAGAATCTTCAGTAACCTGTTTTTGAGAGCTTTGATTCACAAAGGACAACCTTCATGTCTTGAATGGTGTAAACCCACATTGTTAACAGCTCAGCGTTGCTGTGGGAGGATAGTCCTGAAACCTGGTCAAACACTTGTCTCCAATCCGTGGCAGTGAACAGTTGAGGGGATGTCTGTGCTGCTTCCCAAAGGGACTGTGGCATATGCTGAACTCTCCTGCTGGGCTTTGCCTGCAGCTCACAAAAGAACTGGGAGTTCTGTGAGCAAGAAGGGCTTGTCCAGCATCACTCTGGTGTCCTGTCCTGGAAGTCACAGGAGTTACACAGGACACAATGGTGTTTTTTTTCTTACTATGAAATTATGCTAATTCCACTGTACACTGTCACTCTTCAAAGTCTTAACAGCTGGAATAAACACTACTAATCCCACTGCATGTGTGCTCTCCAGCCCAGGCTTGGGTCAGATTTGTGCACATAACTCAAACAAGAATGTAATTTAGCAATTGAGCAAATGCCTTTTGGCTGCTCTTCACCTTTGCAAACCCTCTTCAAATGGATTCTTTCCTTGAAACAAGGTATGGTTCGGGCTCTGGACCTTATCATTGGTGAGCAGTACCTCCAATGCCCAAAATGCAGCCGGGACCATCCATGTGCATCCACCCTCCCCAGTGCAGGTGGCTGCAGACAGGCACCCTCTCGGACGGGCTTGCTGTGCCATGAGCTCCCATGTCATGTCAGCCATGCAAAAATATTTTGGATAGTTGCCGTTCAGAGGCACTGGAAGCAGGGACAAGGCCAATCCCTGCACGGTCTGGGAAGGGGGACTTGCACTGCAGGCAGGTGTGTAGAGCTGCCATTTGCAGATTAGTCCCTGTTTTATTAGTTTTGTTCAGTTTGAGCTGATGAGGGGCAGCTTTCAGTCACGTTGTTGTACCATCTGTCCACCTTCGTGTGGGGATCAGTAAAACACTGGGAAATGGGCCAGTGCTGGGTATCTACAGCCTCAAAAAAATCAGGGCTGTTCTTAAAGCAATTCTGTATTCCCATGTGGACAGCACAGAGAGTCTTGTGCACTTGGTTCTCTGTCTCCGTGTCATGCTGAAGAAGCATTTATGTGAAGTAAATTAAGAAAAAAAAAAAGCAAGGGTTTGATTCTTCTTCCATATTTCATTGTAGCCTACAAGGAGCTCTGGTCCTTGCTGGGTCCTCTAGATGGCAATATTGGAAAGGACAGTGATTGTCCATCACTGCCATGTCCCTGCAGGTCCGGACAGTGCAGAGCCCACCAGCCCACCCCTGCTCCAGAGACTCTCCATTCCACACCATGCCACCATGCCTCATGCACATTCCAGCTGAGACTTTATCAGCAGAAGGGAGAGAAGACCCTGTTGTGACCTTAGCTGCTCTGAGCTCCTCTGCAGGAGCCACCACCTCCTCAAACCCCCAGGAGTCTGGAGGCGTCGAGGCAACCCTGTGCTCACTGTACATCTCCTCTGCACCTTCTTTTCCCCCTTAAGCCCAGCTGCTTGCTGGCAGTTTATTCCCTTTCCCTGTTTAGGCCTTTAGAATGAGGAGTTTAAGGCCAGTGGTCACAAGCTGGCTGCAGGATCAGTTTTGGTCAGAGATGAGCTGCAGCCCTTACTGGAGCTGCTGACAAGTCTCAGAGCTGGTTCATTGCCCCCCACCCCCACAGTGAGCCTGCAAGGGCACCTTCCTCCACGTGCCCCCCATGCCTCACAGGTAGAGCATCACCTGGACACCAAAGCATTCTTAGCATTAGGTGTTGCTGACTTCTGCAGCGGATTTGTGGTCTTCATGGCTGCTTGCATTGTTCCAAGAGGACTTTCTCTTGCTCAGCTCCCATTTGTCCCAGCCCCAAAATAGTGTCTGTCACCAAATGTGGGGAGTTTGTTGGGGGAAATGTCTTGGCAAGATTAAAAGAGGACAGAGGAGTGGAAGTGCCTATGGGCTAATAGGCCCAAATATATTCTTATAATACTAAATTGCAAAAAACTCTTTCAGCCACATGTGTTGAATAATGGAGGATAATTGGAAGGCAAGGCAAGTGAAATGGAAGCAGAGAAGTAGTGTCCTTGCTGACAATCCTAACAGAATCTGCCAAGCTGATGAGGGAACCCAGAGGCTCTATTTGTGTACTCTCGGTGTCCAGTGCAAGTGTAGCAACACTGCCCAGCACAAACACTGCCTGTGCCCGCTGCCTCCCCTCTGCCCTGCTCTGCTCAGCCAGGAGCCATGTGGGTCTCTCTTACACTTACAAAGGCATTTACAACTTACCTGAGGCCTTCAATCACATCAAAATCAGAAGCTGCTTTGCACTTTGCTGGCAGGGGCAGTGCCGGGGACAGTCTGGCTGCCAGTACCCTGATCCCTGCCATGGCTGAGAGGAGGGTGGCACAGCAGCAAGTGGGTCTGATGTCCCTGAAGGCTCCTGGCCCTCAGGCAAGCCTGATAAGAAGGAAAGCAAAGTCTCGATCTGTTGGCTACTGCAGAGATGAGGTGTCAGGGTGAGGCTGTGGCTGGAGAGCCCAGAGCCAGAGAAAGCAGAATTCCAGCCTGTCACCACTCAGTGTTACAGAAGGTCTGCTCTCAGAACAGTCTCAGGGAACCAGGGGCTCTGAAGTACGCTACTTTGGGACTTGCAGCTCTCACACAGCCCATCTTGGTGCTTTTCCTTACTCAAGCCCTTGCAGTCCATGCACTTAAGAGCTCAGGTCAGAGTCTACAAGATCCATTAATGAGTTCAGGAGACTCTGTAAGGTTCAGGCCTCTGGGGTAGCAAAGCCTTGAATTTGTTGTCCAATATTTAGACATTCATATATACAAAAGGATTTGGTCTTTATTAATTGGCCTTTCATAGGAAATTCCACCAGCTGTCCTCCTCCCAGGGGTGCCAGCGATGCTCCAGCCCCAGGGAGCCCATATATGGTTGCAATCTCCTAACCCTGCATGTTCCACGATAGTGTGGTCATGGCTACTTTTAAGGATATGTGTGAACATTCCTCCTTTTCCTGCATGTATAAGCTCCCAGGAATGCGGACAAAGATAAAAAAAGTCCATAAATTAAAGCTGCCAGGTCTGTGCAGCGTGCCAGCCCTTCCACCTGCAGCAGCAAGGTTGGTTATTCCAGCCTGCCCGTGTGGGTGCTGAGCTGTGCAGGCACTGCGTTGCAAAGGATGCTTTGAGAACATCAAAATACCGACTGGCTGAGCATTGAAGTGTTTGGCAATGCAAGTGTGCCTAACTTGAGACAGCAGCAGAGATTGTCCCTTGCTCTTCCTCTTCCTTCTGTTCTAAACTATGGCTAAGAGCTGCAGCTCCCCCTGGACACTTTTTGTCTATGAGGGACTTCTGCAGCCTGACTTCTGCTTGATTTTTCTGCCCAGACATCTTCCCCTCTCTCCTCTCTCTGTGGCCCCATGTCCACAGTCCATGGTTAGCTTCTGCTGTGTTTATCCTCCAAACACAGCTATGGAGCTATTGTCCCCTCCAGGGTTAGTAGCAGTAAATGTCCTGCAACCCACTGACCACCTCCTCCTCTCCCCCATGTTAGCTTAAGCCCTTTTGGCTTATTCAGGGACAAGCCAATCATGGGAAATCAAAGGAGAAGCTACAGGAGATACATTTTGCATCTGCACCCCATCTGCAGCATCTCCCTTGCGCCTCCTGCACTGGTCTGTACCAAAGTGCACCTTTTCTGGTTAGTAGCTCCAAGGGCACCTTAAAAACCTCTAAGGACAGTATGTCTCCACATCTCTGCAGCATCCTCGTTCTCTGCAGTGCCTTGAAGTATCTCCTCTGCACCCTTTGATGATGAATAGCTAAATCTGCTCTTCTGTGATATGGCTTACTCTTAGAATTCCCAGAGGTACAAAAGGAAGGAGAACAAGAGATTCAGCATTGCTTTCTTTTCCCGTTTCCCAGGTAGTTAATATTAATCACTGGTGCTTTTGGATATGTTGTGTGAATTGGAAATGCCTCTGTATCTCAGTGACAGATGGGCCAGGTTTAATACAAATTTATTCCCTTCTCCAGGTACTCTGCCATTATATTTTAGCTCTGGAATAACCATGAACATCCTAAAGCTGTTTAGCTAAATGATGTCTGAGTGGTCTGAGGTCGCTGTTTGCATTGGTGTCCATTTCTCAAAGTGCAAAATCAAGGATTCCTCTGACAGGTCAGGTCAAGTGATGCAGTCCTGCAATTGCATAAGGTATGTCTGGATTATATTTTCCACCCTGGGACTTCAGAACTGCGTCCGCTGCTCACACGAGAATGTCCAAATTCTTACAAATGGCAAACAAATTTCCCTTGTGACTTGGTTTCTGCCCTGCATGTGCTGATTCACCAGCTGGAGCTTCACTGCTGAGACACTTGCTGTCGATAAAATACCTCAGCTTGGGTCAGATGCCTTAAAGGGCTCGAAACTATTGTCCTGCTCGAGAGAAGCCAGGGCTGTCTGGCACAGTGACATGACTAACCTCCATCAGAGACTTGTTGCTTCAGCTGCAATCTCTGCTCTGATGACAGAGCTGATAATAGACTTATGGTGCTCGTGACAAGGGTGTGAGGGTTGAGTAAAAAATCCCCTGGAAAAAATGGATCATCCTGGCTTTGCAGATATTTAATTTGAGATTCCATAGCTAGCACTGGGCCTCAGCAATGCTTGCAAGACTGAATTCCATTGCTCTAGGGAGGAGAGCCCAGCTGGGGGTCAGGCAGTCATGCCAAGCTGGGCCTGGAGCAGTTGTGTTCACAGCACCACGGGGCTGGCTGGGCTGCAAGGCTTCCCTGATCCCTGAGTGGTGGGCAAATGTAATGCTGCAGATACACCAACATCAGAGCAGGATGCATTGGCTCCTCAGGCTGGGAAAAAGAGCATCTGTTGGCCTCTCCAGGAGTGCATCTGACTCAGGACACTGAGACAGTGGAGATTATGGTTTATCTGAACTTCCTGGAGTACAACAAGCAGGACAGTTAATACCTGGACTTCTGTGGCTGGCTGTTCTTCTGATGCAGCAGAATGAGTAAAGCTGAGGCACAGCGTGTAAATATTTATAGCCCAGTTACCAGGTTTCATGTTTGGCCAATCCCTCTGTCCTTCCTGGCTCCTACCACTTGATGTTTGTGGCTCTGAGTTGCCAAGGACACTGGCAGGGGCAGGATCCTCTCTGCAGGGAGCCAGGGGCATTGCTGCAGCACTTCCAGGCAGCACCGAGGGCACCGTGACTTGTTCTGCAGCCAGAGCTGGTTCTGGTGACCCAGCCCAGCAGCACCACCAGCACCTACATCCCAGCCAGCAGCTCTGGGAAGGGGGACACGAGGCACTGACAGCCCACAAAAGTCAGTCTGGCAGCATTTTCACACTGACAAGCTTTGGTTTGCACAAGGGAGGTGGGAAGGGAACGCGCAGCACCCAGGTGTCTTTTTCTCTTGGGAGATGTCTCTATCACCCCTCGTCGCATGAGTAACTTTTCTAAGGAGTCTCTGCACAGCTATGTTCTTCCTCAGATACAGAGTATCTAATGCCAAATATTTTTCCCTGCTGTTGGTTCAGTTTCTTCTTCTGTTCCCAAACCTCACTTGAGTTGCCGAGGGGAAAAAAAACCCAGGGTGCTTTTACTGAAGAGATTTATTTCAGTTTGGAAGTGGCAGGAAGACAGCTTTTCTGTATTCATGCATATGTCTGAGATCTTTCTCTTGGGTCTCTCAACTTTGACTTCAAACTGTCTTTAACTCACTTTTCTTTGGCAGAATTCAGCAAAGAAGTGAACTCTCTCATTTTTGCATAAGAGATGATTCCCAGAAAACTTGGTTTAAACCAAAGGAAACACACCCATGCTCCCTTCATGTCAGCTGAAATAAGTAATTTGAAAATCCCATTTGACTGGAAGGAGAGCAAAAGTCCAGCACAGACAAATCTTCCTCACAGCCGGGTATCAAGTCTAAAATCTTTTGTTCCAGAAAGCTGCCTGACAGCTCTTTACTGCAGCTCCTTCAGCACACTGAGCTCAGGAAATTGCATTCATAATTTCCTTTGTGCCAAATGGTTCGTAATTTTCCCATGACTATTCCTTTTTTTGTTTTTGAAACAAAGCCTTTGGAAACCTTACACAAATTTACTTTTTGCCTAACTATGAAGCTAACACAAAGTATATGTTTTATATACCATATAGTGTATAGAAAGGGATAATGTTCACTTGATTTGTTTGGCATAGGAAGTAAAAACCCCAACCTTAATTGTGACTAAGCCTTCCATCAATAGTCTTATAATTTTAATACAATCTTTTTTTAGGAAAGGGAAAAGTGATCTGACAGAAAATAAAAATGCTCATAAAGACAGTGCTGTTGGACACAAAGAGCAAGCAGAATAGGTGGAAATGTGTAACCTTGGTTTCTCCACATCACCATCAGTGCAGTTCTGAGCAGTTAGTGTGATTCTCAATACATTTATACAAAAGGAGAAGCCTTAATTCTGATTTATTCAGAGTCACGTGGGTCTCATGAGCTGGGCTGGAGTTCAGTTCCAGCCCACGGGACAGATCACACCCAGGGCCTTGGACAAGTAGCTGCTTTCTCCACTTTGCCCCTGGTGTAGCCCTGGGCACCACATGGGTAGTTTAGGTTGGTACCTGGGAGCACATCCAGTTTGAGCCTCTGTACAGCTTCAGCTGTCATTAACTATGTCACTAAATACAGCTTTCACTGGCATTAATTGTGAGTCACACCAAATCACTATGCAAAGAGCCAGCAGAGCATTTATTAAGACTCACCAGCTTGAAGTTTTGTATTCAGAGAGACAAGGACACATCGACAGCAGGTGCCAGAGGGGGCTGGGGTGAGACTCCAGTGTCCCATTCCACATTGGAGCAGAGAGGACTGGAAGATGCTGTGGCAGTAGAGGAGGTTTAATGTGTCTCTTGCAGCATTGCCATGTCTCCAGCCCTATTCTGAACCTGAATCTCCTCCATGGTGTGCCTTTGAGTCTGAAAGCTCATCCTCTTTCTACCTGTCTGTTGTTGCAGAGCCTGTATTTCGAGCAAAAGCCAAGCTGCTCACACACCTTTGCCTCCCTAGGAAGTATGTAGAGAGCAGAAAGTGCTATTACATCTCTTTGTATACACAGGAACCCAAGGCACGTTGAGTGAATCCCTCCAGCTCAATGACACAGACAGGGCAAAGGCAGCTCCGGGAGCTGAATGAGGACTGCAGGCACTGAGCAGAGCAGCTCCTTCCTGGAGCATGTCCACAGTGTTTCCAGCAGCCCTGGAGCCAGGCAGAAAGTGCCTGAGGGATTCATGCTGTGACTCAGCCTAAGTCAAGCAAGAAGTTTGTACCAGGATGAGGACTTTAATTGTGGTCCCCTGAGTTGTAGGCAAACACTGTGAGCCACAGCCCAGGCTGCTCCTGTCACCATTCATGATCATGGTAATGATCTAATCCAGTGGTATGTCCTCAGCTTCATGATCCCCAGCTTTCTAATTGATTTGATTTTAGCTGCAGACTTAAAAATTAAATTTGTCATGCTTTGAAAACCTCCTCTGCTATTAGAACATGTATTTTACTTATGTTAGCCTGTGGGTACCTTGAATTAATTTTTTTCTAGACTAAAATCTAAAGCTAAAATTAATAAAGAAGCCTAATTTTGGTCTGATGCCTGGAAGCCATCTTTTCAAATCTGGAACATGAAACTCCTGGTGAGCCTCACACCAAGGAAAAAGACTTATGTTAGGGTAATTATGTAAAGTAAGATAAAGATATACATGTTTTAAGTGTCCATAACACATACCATCACAATTCCCTTTGCTCTGTTTGAAGGAAAACCTTATATTATACTGCTAATTCTTCATCTCATTGCTATTAGAAACCTTTGTTAAACCTCTCTGGATGTGCATCCACCCAGGAACTGATAAAGACCAAGAACAAAACCTTGTCTCAAATTTTATCTGTTTGGCTTATGCAAATACTCAAATATTTGATGGATTCCTGCAACTGAATGTCTGGCCAAGGTGTTTGCTGGAATGGCCAAGCTCTGGAAACACTTAAGCAAACTGTGACCCAGCAGTTGTTGAAGTCAATGGAAATTTACTTGACTTCAGCAGATGGTGGATGAAAAATTCTAGTCATAGCAGTAGTTCTGCAGGAGCAAAGTTATTTGTTTGCTCAGACTGTTCCCCACATTTCAGTTTGTGGGCTGTGCTCAGGATGAGTCAGGGTTTACACAGACCATAAGGCTGGACAAGGCTGCTGTGTGAGGATGCAGAGACAGAGCTGTGCCCCCTCACAGGGCTCCGCGTCCCACAGGTGTGTATGTGCCCAGGTGTGGCAATGCCCGGGGCCACAAGCTGCCAACTGCTCCCACATCCCTGCCTGGGATCTAGCAGGAAACATCACTGGCAACCAGTGCACAAATGTGGATGGAAATGCTGAGATTCAAGTGACCATAGAGCAGAAAACCTCAAGCCCTGCCCTTGGCAGAAAACCTGGTGTGTTTGAACAGCCCCCTGCGGGCTGCAGATAAACAGCTGCAACTGCTGCCAACATTCCTTGAAAACTTAAATTGTTGCTGGAAAGACTGTTGGAAACCTTGGTTTCTGTTGCCTTTTCCAAATGTAGCCTTGCTACGGCCACAGAGCCAATAGATGGGTCCATTTCTGCAGGGCCCTAGTGCATCATCTTTTATAAATGGGAGTCACCTTTGTAATTTTCCATGCACAGAAGGAGCAACTTGTACTGGGAGAAGCATTTTGACTTCTGCCAAAGGATGCCAAGTGGGCTGACATGACTACTCCTCTTAATCTGATAGCTGAGTCATTCCTGCAGTTGCTTTTTAAAGGTGGGAACAATCTCTAGCTAGATCCCCTCTCAATGTGCAGATTCTGGTGTCAGGAAAATCTGAGTAGTGGTGATGCCTCGTGGCCACCGTAATTACTCACAGGCCTATTCAATAGCAGGCTCTCAGCAGGTGATGGTCAGGCTTTGGGAAATCTCTTTTGATCTCCTGATCCAGGTTTGCTGATGGTATTGCAGGGTTATGTTACAGATGTATTTTAACACTAAATAGTGGAAAGCTGAGTATTTTGTGCATATGACCTAATACAACCAACAATCCTTTTTTTTTGTGTCTTACTGTTTTGCCTTTAATGAAATGAATAGATTTAATAGAATCATGTAATTATTCAGGTTAGAAAAGACCTCTAAGATCTTCAAGTCCAATCACTAATCCAGCACTGCCAAGTCCACCACTAACCAGGTCTCTAAGCACGACAACTACGTATTTTCTGAACTCTCCCAGGGACAGTGATTCCACCACTTCGCTTGGCAGCCTGTTCCAGTGTTTCACCACCCTTTGAGTGAAAACATTTTTCCTAATATCCAACCTAAACCTTCCTTGGTGCAACTTGAGGCCAGGAAAACTTTGTCCTTTGCTGGTTTGCACAACCACTGGCAAAGAGGAATACAGTGATAACCCTCCCTCCCCAAAATGTGTATGATTCCAGATTACACTGATAGGAAGATTTACAGTGGATACATAGAGAGCTGGCAGATGCCTGTTTGTGGCAGCCTGGCTTCTCTGCACTGAGGGTCACAGCCCATGGCAGGTGGCCAACAGGTTGCAATGTTGTCCTCTGCATCAACTTGGAAAGCAGCACATTATGTATTTAAACTCCATGGAAAAGGATTTGCATCACTGATGTTTTAACCACACCGTTTAAAACCTTCCACAACCCCTCCCTTACTTACTCCCAGAGAGGAATGAGTCTGAAATGTTTCAGCTTTTCCATTACTTTGCCTGCCTGGAGACGTTTCACTAATGGCTATGAGGTAATTAGCCAGTGTCAGGTGAGTTCCAGCTGCCTGCAGGGCTGGGCCTCCATCTGGCCACTGGTTATCCCCCAGGACAGCAGAATGGTGGGATAGTTCAGTGGTGGGGACTGATGATATCCTACCCTATTTCTTTTTCTCTTTCTCCCCTCTCTTGGATCTCTTGAAATGACTCACTGCAGGGCTCTGTGTATCTGGGGCTGGAAACAGCCTTCGCAAAAGGCAGAGGACAAATTGAGGAGGGAGCCATCACTGGTGCCTCAAGGGATCATCTTTCCAATGTGACACTTCTCCTTCCAGGTGGGTCACCCCGTGTGGGCCACGGATGCTTTATATTCCAGTGGGAAAACAGCCCATCCAAAACAGGGTGTGACTGACTTCCATGCAGTCAGGGATGTAGAGGTCCCAGGAGCAGCCAGTGTGTGTGGCTGCCTCTGCTGGGAGGGCTTCCTGCTCTTGGAGGCTGCTGAAAGCAGATAGCCCTGTGGTGAACAGAGGGTGAAGCCAGTCAGGCCAAAAACAGGACAATGACCCTGGGGATTCAGTGTGAACAGGGAGTCAAGAGGGTTTGTGATGGCACCCAAAATAGCTGCATCCCTCAGGCTGGAACCTTGGAAGGGAAAAAGAGCTCTTCCCAGCTGTTTTTGACAAAGGGGTGATGAGGGGGAGTGGTGATTACTTTCACCTGGAGCTGAGGGGAAGGGCTGAGGTGTTTGCTGGGAGAGGAGGGCTGTGAAGGGCTTGTGTGTGGAGAAAATCTCTGTTGGTGTGAAGAGCTGCTGTGACTCTGTGGCTGTGGTGTCTCACAGTGGGCAGGTGAGTGAGGCAACTCCATTTCCTTACACAAGGTAGTTGTTACCACTGTCAGCTCTGGCCGGGGGCACCATGGATAGGATGTGTCACACCCAGCTCTGTCTTGACATGTGGAACCAGGATAGCCAATCCCTTTCGAGGGACTCTGCATGGATTCACCCCAAAATTCAATGGCTTTTTTTCACAGAGCATCAACTGGCAAAACCAGGCCCCACTATCTGGAAGACTTTCTCCCCCCTGCTGCACAGTGATTTACTGAAAACAGTGTGGAGACCCAAAGGATGATTCAAAGCACATCTTTTTCTCCACTGTTGAGGATGAGACTCTGCTCTGAGGTGAGCCCTTGGCTTTGGGGGATTGTCATGTTCTTGGAGTTTCTTGCAGAGCACTCAGCTGTAAAACAATCTCTCCACATCCTCTGCAAGCTCCACCATCTCCAAATAAAGTTTTGTAACAGTTTGATTTGAGTGAGTAATTCAACCCACTCAGTTTAAAGTGCTTCTGCCCATAGCTCATTTTGTTTGGATAACTAGTCAAGGATATATTGGATCATTGGAGTCCTTCTTTTTAAAATTTATTCACTGTGTTTGCCAAAAATCAATTTGCAGGGTAACTGATTATCTCCTCGAGCAAGCAATGGTGGTAGCAGGGAGTTGACTCAGAGTTGTCTCAGTCCTTCGCAATGAGTTGTGTCATTCTTGCAGTTTATTCTTGTTTAATCCGGTGCTTTGGTAGAGGTTTTTATCATGCTCTGTAGTATCTGTAATATGGCAGTGCCCCAGTGCCTGTTCCTTGACTCTGGCTGTGTGCTGTCCTTGCTCTCTAAATCATCTTCTTTTCCAAACAGAATAAAGCTGCTGTTGTGATAAGTGCAAGCTTAAGAGTGCTTAAATTCTTCTCTGTCAGGTATACTGGTCATTTTGAGTTTGCAGATGTAGCGTCTGACCCTGCACACTCTCATATTCTGCTGAGAGCAGCACTGCTGAAGGCGGGGTAGAGCTCTTGCTCTGTACCACGTGCCTTTACAGACTTTTATTCTGCTGCCTTTTTTCTGGATGTGGAATTATGCATATGGAACTGGATGGAGAAACCAATGGGGAATATGGAGGATACAGCAATTGCAGGATCAGTCCCTGAGCTGTAATCCAGTGAGAGCTATAAATTACTCCAATAACAACCTGCTCTGTTGTAACCAGTGAGAGGCAGGTAAAATAGATCACTTTGTCATTTAGCTTCTAGTTTATTAGGTGGACAGTGATGCTGCCTTAAGAGTTGTTTCTGGTGGGAGCTGGTGTTTGGGATTTGGCTGTGCTCTAGTTTGTATTGTATGTGGAAGGCTCTTAAATGAGAGGCAGACGATCCTGATAGCAGCCTGATGGCATTCCCTGCAGGTATGGGATGTTTGTTATGCTGCTGGTGGGTTGTAGGTACCTGTTGCCAGGCTCATTTGCTTACCAGATCACTTGTGCTTGTCTTAAGATGCATCTTGTAGTTGGGAACTTCCAAGATACAACTGCAAAGATGCAGTCAGTCCCCAAATATTCCTGTGGAGGCAGGGCAATGACTGGTCTCTGGCCTCCTATTTCTGTTTATGGCCAGAAGCAGAAAGACTCCTTCCTTTGAAGACTGCAGGGTAACTCAGTCTCAGTCTCTGTGATTTCCCTCAAGTCCTTGGGCTCTGCAGCTGCAATTGTGTAAGCAACATCACACCTCAGGGGCAGGGGGGTTTTGCCAATGTTCTTGTAAGTCTGATGGTTGGTTACAGCCATTAGGAAAAGCTCTCACTGATGGTAGGGAAGTTTTATGCTTGTTGGGAGAGCTGTTGGAAAAATGAGTTAGAAATGGGTATTTGGATTCCTTTGAAAATCAAATGTAAACTTTAGTCCACAATGATAAATGATGTTGGTGTTTCACATCTGTGTTTTATACATGCCTGAAGTTGTTCTTGGCAAGTGGTGGCAGCCTGGGCCTTGAACCTCAGGGCAACTCAGTGTTCCTGTCCCTGTGAGGAATGTTGTAATACAGATGATGCACTGTTGGAAGAATCTGTGGTGCTTACCTGTTGAAAGAATAGAGACACAGAAAAATATGAGTGCTTTTGTAAGGAGGGTGGTTTTGTTTTTACACATTTGTTTTGTTTTACTAACCAAAGATAAATTCCTTGGCCCAAGTATAATGGTCTGCTTTCCAGGGATACTAATGGTGTGTCCAACATACCTACCAGCCTCTACTGCCACCAGTCTGGAGTTCTGTGGCTCTTGAAGGCACCACAAAAGCCTGTTTGTGGAGCAAGAGCTCCAACACAAGCACCCTGTTAAAAAACAAACTCAGTTACTTGCTCAACCGTGTATCCAGTAGCAGAGGAATGAAAAAACAGGGACAAACTTGGAAGACATGAGAACAAAATTTAAAAAAAGGGATAAAGGAGAAAAAGAGAAAGGGAGGGAGAAAAGGTGAGAAAAGAAAACTGATGTGAATATTGTCAGATTCGTCTGATGTGATGCAGCAGATTTATTAATAATAGGAATGACTTGCTACCTGTCAGTACTCTTTCTCACGTCTGCTTTGAAGAAAATGCTCCTCTTTTGGTATAATTTTTTCTGGGCTGTCTTCACTTGGGTCCCTTCCTTCCCTGGATGCTACTTACTTGAAATGCATCCCTCCTGTTTATTTTCTGTCCTGGAAACTGTGTCTATGAACATGAAGGTGACATTTTAACTGAGCTTCCAGGAAAACTTTTAGCTTTGAGAGAGGGTCCCTGGAACAGGGTGGGAGGCTGGACACATATCCTCCTGTGAACAGAGTTTTTGTGCCACATTTTCCTTGTGTGAAACAATCTGGGAGTGTGGCTGCTGGCACTTTGAGAGTATCATGGCTTTACTCGGCCAGGAGAGTCCCATGGGTGCCATAACAGTGCTGTGCTGTTGAAGGGAAGCAGGGAACAGCCATGGAGGGTGCAGTGACCCTGGGAGGAGCGGGCTGTTTCCCCCCACCAGCTTCTCCCCAGGCGGCATCGGTGCTATGGGCTGGACTAAGTTTTGTTTTTTTTCTTGCGATGCACCTCCCTGTATAAGTGGGAAAGCAGCGGCTGTCCCGCTGGACACCCCAGCCCAGAGGCTTGGCTGGAGGCAGCGCTGGACCAAAGCGCTCCGGGGTCCATCCCACAGCCGCTCGCAGCGCTCGGTCCGTCCCGTCCCTCCACTCGGCAGCAGCTCCCCGGCTCTCCGGCAGCCAGTAAGAATGTGCCTCCCTCTCTCCCTCGCGAGCATCGTCTCGCTCAGCGAGGCAGGGAGCGTTTCAGCATCCCACGCTTCGGAGATCTTTGGATTTCAGGGCTTGTGCTGGTCTTTCCTCTGCCTTGTGACTGCTCTGCTGGAGAAGGGTTTGTGGGAGCAGGGATGGGGAATGGGAAGTCTGTGGGTGTGTAACCTACTTCTGAAACGCTCTCTAGCAAGTGATTTCTTCTTGGATCACTGAGCTAACCTCAGAAACTGACTGTTTTATGGGGTGGTTTGGAAATGGGATTTATCAAAATTCTTGCTTCTGATTTCTTGTGCCTCCAGTTTTTCTGTTACGCATATTCCCTCCTGGAAGGTGATGGCTTTGAAAGTACAGGCAGCCACTGGGGTATAAATACAACCTTTTTCTTTGCTTCTAAGCTGAGCTGATGTTCAGGGGGTGTTTGCAGTGGTACTGAGCTGTATAAGAGCTGTCAGTTGTGTGCTGGTGATCAGATGTGCCTGTTCAAAGCTTTTAATGACACCTGGAGAGGAAATAGCTAAAGCAGAGGCTGCTTTGTGGGCTCTCAGGTGATGTAAGGAACAATCCTGAGAGCAGGCTGGCAGTAACAGGATTGGGGAATATGGAAATGAAAGCTTTTACCTAATAATTGTCACACTTTCCTATTTCTGTATTATGGAGTATCAGGCAGTTGCAGGGTTTCTGCAGCAGTCCCCATGTGAATGCAAACACCTTTATCTTTATACAAATGCTGCACCCTGTGTCTGTCTAGATTTTGGCAGCCACTTGCATGATTGGAAACTATATTCACCCATTCACATATTCATGTATTTGCAAGATGGGTGTTTGTCATTAACCTTTTCTTTAGTAACTGGTCAAAAGTTAAGTTCATGTGTGTGACTCTGGTCCTCTCTGTGACTCCTGAGGAACAAATCTGTGGTTTAGAAATGGATGTGTCTGCTTTATAAACCACTGAAATCTAGTACATGGAATGGGGAAAGTTATTAAAGCAGTCCACCTACTGATATGTCCTTTACCCTGTTTTGAGAGGAAGAGTGTTTTTTTTTAGAATCAAAACCAAAAAAACTTCCGAAAGGAAGCTGATTAAATTCTTAAGTCATGAAGTACAAAGCAAATAGCTGATCAAGCAACCAAATATGGCTTTAAAACTTCAACTTTCTTTTGTAATGATAAAAGCACCCACATACTTCAGTGACAACACCCTTTCCTTTTTTCCCCCCAAGTACAGCATTCTTGAATACAAACCAGTTCCTAATTTCTCCTTAAGGAGCTCAGTCTATAAAAATTCCTTCTTGACTAATACCTACTAGAAAAATGTGAGTAGGTGTTTCAGAGCTAACACCATAAGAGAAAAAAAAACCAAAAAACCGAAAAACCTCAAACTCTCCAAGATGTCAATGCAACAGAAAATTAATTGCTCAGAATTTTGACTGTGTCTCTAAAGAACAAGTTCAGGGCTGGTGTTCTACAGCTGGCTTCAGACCTGCACTGCTCTTAGGGATTTTTTCTGGTTTAAGGAGGTTTTAGGGATTGGGCTTTTGAACTGATTCTAACACAAGTTACTCCCTGCTGTGAATGATGGTATGTCTCCTCATATGCTGGTATAATTCTCTGCCTGGATGTAAATAATGGCATCCCTTCAAAAGAAGGCAACGTTTAGGTTACTCAAACACTTGAAAATAAACACTGTCCAGCCCATCTTGGCTGGCCTTTATTTCGGAAGCAGCCTTTCCATCGAACTGTACCATGAATGGAAAATCCAGGCATATGGTATGAAGCAGCTGGTGGGAGTCCTGTCAGGTCCCTGTTCTCATCCAGGAATAGGGGAATGATGCTGTAGGATGCACTTTATCTGCAATTTAAATCCATATTACATGAATATGACCTACAGTCCACACCCATTTCACTAAGATATAAAAAACTCTTTAAGGAATTGACCTCCTTGCCCCTAAGATGCAACTTTCTTTTGTATCATAGAATAGTTTGGGTTGGAAGGAACCTTTAAAGGCCATCTAGTCCACCTCCCCTACCATGAGCAGGGACATCTTCAACTAGATCTGGTTGCTCAGAGCCCAGTTCAGCCTGGCCTTGAACACTTCCAGGGATGGGGCATCTGCCACTTCTCTGGGCAACCTGTGCCAGTGTTTTACCAGTTTTGAGAGTATAAAAAATCTCCTTCCTTATGTCTAATCTAAACCTCTTTCAGTTTAAAACCTTTCTCTTTTGTCCTATCACAACAGTCCATGCTAAAAAGCTTTTCCCCATTTTTCTTACAAACTCTAAGTATTGAAAGGCCACAAAAAGGTCTCCCCAGAGCCTTCTCTTCTCCAAGTGAACAATCCTGACCCTTTTAACCCATCTTGATGGGAGAGGTGCTCCAGCCCTCTGAACATCTTCATGGCCTCCTCTAGACTCACTCCAGTAGTTCCATGTCCTTCCTGTGCTGGATGCAGCACTGCAGGTGGGATCTCACCAAAGTGGAAAAGAGGGGAAGCATCTCCACCCACCTGCTGCCCACACTGTGGGATCAGCCCAGGACATGGCTGGTTTCTGGCTGCCACCACACATGGCTGATCGTGTCCAGCCTTTCAACCCCAGCACCCCCAAGCCCTTCCCGGCAGGTCTGCCCTTGATCTGCTCCTGCCCACCCTGGGTACAGCACCTTTCACTCCCACATGATACCAGTGTGACCAGTTGTTCTGTGTTATGGGATATCCCACAGCCCTTTCTGTGCTGTGAGAATGCTGGTGGAGATTTGTGTGCCTTTGGTGTGGTCCTTGGGTACCACAGCTGTGGTTATCTTCCCTATCTCCACCTTGGAAAAAAGTAATCCTTGTCAGGCCCTGGCACGGGGTGGGAGCTGGGGCATGGCTGAAATTTCCAGCATTTCAGTGGAGGCAACTGATAATGTGAGCCAGGAATAATATTGTCCCCTCAGCAGTAGCCTCTGTGAATTATGTTCTTTTAAGTTTACTCACCATCCAGTGGATGTTTTGAGGGATTTAGGTGGAAAATTCCTCTTATCTTTGCTGATGAAACAATCCACTCCAGCCTATGTTTAGCATTTCCCTTTTTGTGGTGCTGCTTAGCCCTGAAGTCCCAGTGGCATTAAATGCAGCAAGATAAGCCTCACCACCAACAATGTGCAAAATTTGCTGAGGCTTTTTGATTGGTTTTGATTTGATTGCTCCTAAATCAGGGCAGGTCCCTAGAGAGCAGTGGACAAGCCCTGGTTGGTTCCAGGCATCCTCTGGGGTCCCCCTGAGAGGCAGATGTGTGGAGAGCTGAGTCAAACAGCTGGTGCCTGCCTGTCACCCTCATGGTCCTCAGCCCCTGTCACCTTGTGCTCTGTATGTAGAGCACAAGTAGCAAAGCTGAGAAGTCAGATTCAATTCTGTAACTTTAGCTGTGTGAGCTCACTTTTCTTTGAAAAGGTGATGGAAATCAGGTCTATACAATAAACCTCCCTAGAACTGACCCGTGATTTCATAATAAACAATGCATTGTAAGTCAAAATATTTCAGCTGGGTTCATTTGGATCTCTTTTTTTTTCATTTCTCTATTACAGAATACACAGATAGGGAGAGTTAACAAAGCAGAGAAGTCTGAGATCAGTCGTTTCATGTCAGATTTTGGCAGAGGGAGTGTGGGAGGAAGAAAGAGACCTCATATATCATTTAGATACCCTATTTGGAGAGGAGTTTTAAGCAGATGGCTCTTTGAGACACTGGAACTCTAAAGAATTAGATGCTATTTAGATAAATGCATGTTTCCACTTCTGCAGTGTGGTTTTAGGACTGTGCTGTATATTCTGGCTTCAGTTCCTTTATACTTGGGTCCAGTAAAAGCTCTGCTGCCACTTGGCTGGGTGTAGAACCAAAGGTGTCAGGGCATCCCTGGGTCCCAGGGGCAGGATGTAAACCAGCATGTTGCACTTCTTGATGTGCTTTGACTGGGTTTGTTTTTGTCGATGAGCAGCTGAGAGCAAGCCCTGGGGATCCCCCTGCAATTGGTCTCTGTGGGATTGAACTGGAGCCGAGAGGCTGAGACTGGTCTGTGACGAGCATTTCTCTCTGCTAAACCTCTGCCTGAGTCTGAAGTCCTGCAGACTCAGCAAAAATGCAGTGTGTAAATTGGTGGAATACAGTCCCTTAATGAAGGATTACGAGTTGCTCAGTGCAGGGAAGGGGTGTTTAGAGGCAGTCACAAAATTGGGCTAAAATGAGATCTGGATGCTGGGAGGGAGCCCATGGGTGGTGCTGCTGAGCCCTGCAAAACAGGCAGAGATGGGAAGAGTAGCAGGAAAACACAGCCCTGTCCCAGCCTCTTACCTCTGTTCCCAGGGGATGCAGGTGCTGTGCATACCACAAGTTTACCCTCCCAAAGCCTGTAGTCAAAAATCTTTTATCAGAAATTGGCTCATTTTTCTGCTCAAAGTATTTCCTGTGAAGGCTTCGCTCTGCTCAAAGCTGCTCAGTGGAAAGCCACAGAAAAGCCCCTGACAGGGCAGTGTTCACCCAGACTGTGTGGCAAGCACTGAGGCAGGGTTTGGCTCTTGATGCTTCCAGTGTAATTCAGGTGTGTGTGGTGCCAAGAACGCTGCCAGAGCAAATTCCCACTGTCAGAGCAAGAGATTGGGGTGTAGTCTGGGGGACAGATGGATGCTCTTATGCTTCTCCAGCCTTTTCATCTTATGAAGAGAAGGGAAATAGGGTTTGTGTCTTATGACAAGACAGAGTTAAAATTACATTTATTACTTTGGAGATAATCAAAAGTAGGGCAAGCATTACATTATAGCCACACTGGAGTGGGATAGACACTGTCCTGAGGAAGCACTGTTTCAAAAAAGGCTAAGCTGGAGAGTATCCTGGAAGAAGTTGGAGAGCTATGACAGGCTTCCTGACAGTGATGGAGCTGCATCCCTGGGTGGAAGGGCTGCTATTATGCTGTGTGCCTGACTGGAACCTAAGGCAAAGGTACAATTTTGGTTTGCATGCTGTTACAGAATTGTAGTATTATTGTAAATAAGAAATTCAAAACCTCTTGACCTCACACTGGTGTTTTCTGAAGACCCACTCGTTCCACAGATATGCCTGAACTTTTTTGGTTCCTTGAGGTGACCCTACTGACCCCTGGCAAGGGAAAACAAGAGCAGGGTGGAAAAGAGGAGACTAAAATCTGCTTCACAAGAGGTTGTCTAACAGGTACAGCTTGAGATTTTAATAATTTGGATCAAAATGTTACAGAGACTGCAAAGTTACAGTGAAATCAGTGTTCTCATGTTGCCACTGTGATGTAGAGGTAGAAAAGGAAAAATAACTAAAAAAAGGCAAAATAGAAAAGTTTTCCCTCTTGGAAAATCCTTCCAGTTGTCTTCAAGACATCAGAGACTTTCATGCTTTGTGATGCTTTGACATACGAGAGAGCTTCAAATTAAATAATGGCTGTGTGGTGTCTGTCTACTGAAATTATGGGTTTGAGAGGCCCCTGTTCATGAGCAATTGCATGTGCTTGGTAAGCCAAGGGACTCCTGTGGGGAGGCCCAGTTGGTACAGAGATCTGTAATTCACCCCTTTGGCTTCAAGGTACCTTTAGCACAGAGGCAGCTGCCTCAGTGTGTGAAGGTTCTTGTGTTACACCAATGTCTCAGCTGCAGAGAAGTTCAGATCTTCTGGCAGAGCAGGAGTTGCTGTCCACTGTTTTGCTTGGACAGAGCAAAAAAATCCCCTCAGCCCTCCAAAACCCTGTGTTATGAGCTAGACTGTTGGACATGCCTTTCTTCCTGTACTAGGAAAAATAGAAATGGTTCATCTCACTAAAGCCATGGCTGGTCCAGCCCACAGGGGTTGCTGGTTGGCTTTCCTGCAGGGAATTGGCTCCCAGCTCTTCCTCAGAGCCTTCATTTGGGAAGATTCATTTTTCATGTACTTCCAGTGGTCTGTGACCAAAGACCCCCTTAACTATGAAACTACCCTAAAAATAGATCCCCCACCACTGGGAAGATGCTGGGGTGGGAGAAAATAGTGTCCTTTCTTTAAAAGAAATGCCCCAAGTTGTGGGAACCATCTGGACTTGGCAGGCTGCTCAGAAGACATTTGCTATTTGTTTGCCTTGGGACTGGCTGCCCCTGGCAGTTGTTGCCATCAGCCTCCTTTCTTATCCCTCCTTTTCTACAATAAACACTGGAGCAAAGGTTTGGAATTAGTCACTTGTGAGACACTGCCTGCTCCCCTTTCCAACTTCTGTCTTATCATCTTGTTCTTGGACTTCTGAGCTTTTTCCACTTTGTTGTGTGCCACTTGGTTTTCCCCTCTTCTCATTGCACTGATAAAGAAAAGAGCTCTTTCAAATTCCACGTAGGTGTGTCATGCCCGGGGCTACCAAGGATCCCAGGAAACTGCCACCCTGGGACAACACTCACGCTGCTGCTGCTGCTGTGTGCTGCACAGATGTTTCTAGCATGACTTTCCTAATTCAGTCGGTGGGTTTGGTGAGTTTCTGGCTGATGACTGTTCAGATGAAGAGCTCACGGGGGCAGTGTTAGGATCCTGGGAGCATCCCAAGGGCCTGGCATCAAGTGCTGCTCCTTAGCACAGCGTTAACTGCAGGGCAGTCAGTGATTCGAGGGAATGCAAACACAGACAGCACCTCTAGAACATGGGTGTGTGGTCGTCATTCAGGGACTGACTACTTCCTACTGCTTTGTTTCCAAAGCTTTAGAAATTCCCTGGTGGTCTCTAAGCATTGGCCTGACAGTACCATAGGGCAGGCATTAATGATCAGTCCAGGATGCAAGAATTTCTGTGTTGGATCTCATTCACTTTAAAAATACACAGAGCTATATATTTCACTCAACACATGCAAATACAGTTTCCTGTCTACCCTTGCTCTGCCTGTTGAAAGCCAGTCACACTTCCCCATGGGACAGCCTGCCAGGTAAATTCCAGTTGGTGTGTAACATATTTCAGTGCTGCTCCTAGAAATGGCCAGGATGGCACCATGGGAGCAGGAGTCATTATCACCATAATGATTTAGAGCCAGAGGTGGAAACTGACTCTGGATCTCTCTCTATGATGGGTTCTTGCAGTGGGTGGGGGACACAGTCTGCCTGCTTTCATATCAAAAGGCTGGACTGGGAACTTAGCCGTGGGTTGTGTATCTTGGCCAACATTTCAATTTACTGGATTGAGCTGGTTGGGGCAGAATTCTTCTTGGCACAGCTCTAGGTGTGACAGAAAAATGGACCCTGCTGATCTCTTCCAAGCGCTCTACAGGTTGCATATCAGAGCTGGAGAATACCCTGGGGTTAGTCCGGCTTCCCTGGCTTCTCAGTGCCCTTTGTGCTGGCGCATGTGATGATGAACTGGAGGAAATTCCTACCGAAGAGCATAAACAGGCAGCAAGTCCTATAACTGTCCTGTGCCCTCACAGTCCTGACATGTGAAACGAAGTTGATGATAGCTGGTGTTAGTGGATATGCCAGTGTCAGACCCTTCTGATACCTGTTCTGGGAAAAGATAATTTTATTTTTGGCTGGAGACAATTGCAAACATCCTGTGGTTACTCTGGTGTGCTGGAGGAGCCTACAACACTTGTGTGATGTTTGGGGTGGCAGGAGGCTGCCAAACAGCTGTGGTGTGTGTGAGTGAAAGCCATGCCTCACACCTCATTTCCTCAGTTTCATGTGTCTGGGGTCAGCCCAAAGGCAGCTTTTCCTCTGCCCTGCAGTGCTAACACAGCCCATTTCCCAGTCCTGCCGGTGAATACCTCCTGTCCTGCCCTCCCTGCTCTTGCCCCAGCCCCTGTTGGAGCTGGATTGTGGTAAAGCTCTCTGTGTATTCCACGAGACACTGAAACAAACAACCAGTATATCTCTTATAAGCCAATGAGTAACTTGTTTTGGTTACCAGGGAGATTGTGAAGTGCAAATTCAACCTGAAATAGCGATGAGCTCATCCTTGGAGCAGCATCGGTGCCTGAGCTGGAGCAGCCGGATGGAAAGGGAGCCAGTGCCAGGAATGTTGTCTGCTCCACCGACATTTGGATGCTCTGTGAGCTGTTTTGCCAAAGAGCTTTTGCCCTGTAAATGAGATTGTGCAGGGGATGGTGGGTTAGGCTGGCTCCTGAGCCAGGGCTTTTACAATTCCTGGAAGTATGGCAATGACATTCCTGTAGGACTGTGGGCTGGAGAGCCCTGAGGATGAGTTAAAATGCTGTGGCCTCTTCTGTCATCTTCCCCACCCTGGAAACCAATCCCTGCAAAAGCATTAAAGGGAAAACTGAAATGCTTGACTTGCAGATAAGGGCTGGTTCTAACCAGCCTGTTATGCAGGTGTACTGACAGGCAGAGGCTCTGCCCTGCTGCTGCTCCAGGTGCTGGAGCAAGGACTTGGAAAAACCTCATTCTCTTCTGCGGCATACCTGGGGCAGGAGCTTGAAAGTTTGGGTCTGTCATTATTTTACCCTGAAGAGTCCCCAGTTTAACTAGATCAGGACTGGACTTTTGGAGTCACCTCCTGCCCAGGCATGGCAGGCAAATGCAAGAGCAGCTGCTGCAAGCAGAGAGATGTCTTTCCTGCTCTCTGCTGCAGAGCCAAGTCCTGAGTGGTGGAGGCTGGGGTTGGAGGGGGCTCTCATAGGGTTGCTGGCCCAGGCAGGGCTCCCACAGCATCCTGCACCTTTCTTTGTTAAGAAGAGATGGTTCCAGATGTACTTGCTTTCAGTGAACTCACATTTTCTGAAGAAATATAATGTTTAACTGAAAAGGTCTATCTGTAGGGGGTACTGCCTGCCTTCTGTACTAGGATGCTGCACGGGGTGGGGCTGACAAAGCTGTGGCAGTGGCATCTACTGCTCCCTTTTCTTGGTTTTTTCTTCCCATTGCTGAATTATCAATACATGAAATGATGCAGAAATACATGAGAACATCACCTGGCAGCTGTCTTGATGAAGCAATTCATGAGCCACTTACCAGGGGCTCACTGATGGATCTCACCAAATCTTTTAAGATGTAATTCCCAGTGACTGAGACAGGTATCAATTATCAACAGCGTAAATGCAAACAAAAGCTGAGCTCCTGAAATATAATCCTACTCACATGATGTAAAAACATAATCCTGTTTTTGATTAATCTCATGGCTTTCTGGAGCAAGGGATGAAGGTTGCATCTATAAAAAGAGATCAGTTTCAGCAGGAGTATTTTGTATTTTGGAAGTCTTTTATTAGAATTTTACAAGTGTGGAGTGATCTGTAGAATTACGTGTTCTTGCAAGTCCCTTCCAGGACTGTGGGTGGATTTTCTTTCATCTCCTTTCTGGAGCCATGTGGGAAATGCTTTGGTGACATGAACAAGTCCCTCAGCATCATGGGCAGCTCTGTCATAACCACCACTGCATTCAGTCATCAGCTCTGGGGAAAGGTTTCATGGAAGTACAAAGGCCTTTTATAGCTGGCAGAGTGGGCAGCGCTCTCAGTGGTGTGCCTGGGCCATCCCAGTGGCTGTGTTTGAGTCTGTGTGACTCTGCTGTGTAGCACAGCCTTGTGGCCCCCAAACTGTCCATCACTGAGCTGGACGTGGTGCCAAGCAACCAATAAACCTACAAATGCCACTGCAGCATTTTATATTCTGCTTTCAGCAGCTCCTTGGAGACAAGACACTGCTTATCTAATGTGAATTGTTTGCATGAGGTGTTTGGGGATCCTTTGTGGCAGCAGTGGATGTTAACATCTGGGAGCAGGACAGGCATCCCTGCAGGGCTTCCCCATGGCCCCTTCCAGTGTTTCACCTCCTTGGGATCAAGGTGTGTCTGCTTTTTGGCTCTCTCTGGACAAATAAGCTTATTGCTGTGCTGTGCAGATCCTGGACTTGGCCAGGACCAAGCCTGACCTTGCTCAACACTGGGACAAAGCAGACAAGGCTACCAGGCTTACTCTAGCACAGCTGAGAAGAGAATTTGGCTCAAGAGGTGTAACTTTATCAAAGGGACAGCAGAGTCCTTGCTGTTGCAGGAAAAGTCCCTGATGATTGGGAAACCTCACCCTTTCCCTATTGTCCTGCAGCATTCCCAGAGGGACACAGGTCCTTGTGGGCTCTCATGCAATGCAGTTGCACAAACTGGTTTTAAAAGAATGCAAACCATTGCTTCACATCTGTTTTAGCTTTTTGACGGTTTTTGACGGTTTTCTCTGGCATTTGTGTGCAATTAGCACAGCGTTTTTGTCACACAGAGCCCATCCTCTCCTCTAATAGCTGGGTTTGGGCAGCAGTTGGGCAGCTTGCAGTGATTGTATCGAGAAGGGCTGTTTCTCTTTGCAGACTGTGTTACTTGTTGTCCATGAATTTATTGTCTTTTTGCTACTTGAAAAAGAAAACAAAATCATTTTTTGGACCTGGATCCAGCCACCGAGCAGGGGAAGGCTTAATCAAACACCTAAGTACTTCTACCAACTTCAGTTGGTTTATTTCTATGTTTAAAAGCAAACACTCTTCCAAGTATCCCACTTTTCTTATTCCAAAGTTTGTGTTTAATGAATGTACCAGCCCACAGACTTTGCCCATCACTCCAAGAGTCAGCACTGATAGAAAAGCTGTAACTGCAATGCTGCTCCTTTGAAGGCGCATGGGAGAGGAGAGGGGACCTTCTCTTGCCTCTGAATGTCCTGGCCTGGCTCTAGTGAGGTGGGAGATGAAGGTATTTTCTGTTTCAGCAAATGAGAGGCAAATTAAATTTAGCAGTTTAAGTAACCTCATCTCTCCACCCTGTTTTGGCCCAAACTATGTCTTACCAAATATAAGTCTGCTGAACTTAACACTTCAAAGACACTGAAGGAATTAAATTTTTTTCAGATTGACCAAAAACTAGAATGGAATTGTGTTGGGGAAAGAGAATTCCCTTGCCTCCCTCTCCAAAACAGTCTCTGTCCTGCAGACACTGACAACTGGATTGCCACAAACTGGGGCAGGGCTCTGAAAGCAATTCTGTGCTGGGACTCTGGTTTTAGCTGAAATTGAATCCTAACCCTGATGAAAGACTTAAAGGTATTTGTTCCTTTTTACATTTGAAGCTGTGTTTTTTAAGTGACTCCACAGGGAATGCTTTCCAGAGTAGTCCTTACCCAGCTCTGATCTGACATGATTTCCAGAGAGACTTGGGATCCTTATCACTTTATGAGATTTATGTTCCTGTATCACACAGGCACTTTGAAAATATTACCCCTGACTCCAGAGAAATGGCTCATACATTTTAATGCTGTTATTAGAAATTGAACTGACTGCACTTATCCTCAGTGGAAATTGCTGTGCAGCTTGGGGGAAAAAACGTACAGAAGGCACTGGTGGAGATTTCAGAGAGCTCTTGTCATGCTGAGATGTGTGTGTTTCTGGTGAAGGGGTCTGCTGAATGAGAAAAGCAAGGGTTGATATGCACCAGAGCAAGGGAGAAGAACAAGTGTGTGGGTCAGTGACATGGGCTGAGACATGGGGCATGGGGCTCAAAGCATCCTAAGCAGCTTCTGGACTGAAAGGGAGAGAACAGTGGTGGGGAAACATGGGCTGCTCTGGCTTGTGTGCCCCAGGATGCTGTGGTGGTGCTGCCCAACAAAGGGGAGACTGAGGGGACACCTCATTGCAGTCTGCAACTTCCTCATGAGGGGAATGGAGGGACAAGATCTCCTCTCTCTGGTGACCAGTGACAGGACCCAAGGGAATGCCATGAAGCTATGTCAGGAGAAGTTTAGATATTAGGAGAAGATTCTTCACCCAGAGGGTGTTTGGGCACTGGGACAGACTCCACAGAGAAGTGACCACATCACCAACCTGACAGAGTTCAAGAAGCATTTGGACAACACTGAAGTGCAGGGTGTGATTCTTGGGACTGTCCTGTGCAGAGGTGACCTCATCACTGTCTGTAACTACCTGAAGGGAAGTTCTGGCCAGGTGGGGGCTGGTCTCTTCTCCCAGGCACTCAGCAATAGGACAAGGGGGCACGGGCTTAAGCTCTGCCAGGGGAAATTTAAGTTGGATATCAGAAAAAAATTCTTTACAGAGAGAGTAATCAGGCATTGGAATGGGCTGTCCAGAGAGGTGGTGGATTCACCATCCCTAGAGATTTTTAAACGCAGATTGGACGTGGCGCTGAGTGCCATGATCTGGTAAAGGGAATGGAGTTGGACCAAGGGTTGGACTCGATGATCTTGGAGGGCTTTTCCAACCCAATCGATTCTATGATTCTAGAGACAGAGTTGAATTGAATGATCCTTTTGGGTCCCCTCCAGCTCAGGATGTTCTGTGGTTCTTTGCTGTCTTAGTAACGTAGAGAAAATGAGCTGGCTGAGTGCTGGTTTAAACTGGTATATGAATAGTGTCCTGCTGGGGTGCTCAGACTGGTGAAAGGTGCTCTTTGGAGGAGAAGCAGCAAGGATCTGCAATAAAGAAACACATTCAAAATATGTTGCTTTTAGAATAATTTTTTTTTCCTGTAAATGAACTTGCTCAAACCAGCTGACCAGGGCACAAGGCCTCTGAGGAGCACTCACACTGGGCTGCAGGGCATTGAGGCTCTGGAGCTGCTGACTTGGGAGTTCTTGCTCCTGAGTGTGGAGGGAGGAAGAGGGACACAGCTGGCAAAATTCCCCTTATCAAGGCTCTGGGGTTTTTTGAAAGTTCTGACTGACTTCTCTGGTTTTGCCTGAGCCCTTAGTCTTGGAGGTCAGTTTGGGAAAGAACAGCCAAGGCAAGTTCTGTAGGTTCAGTGCAAGTGGTCTCCTAATCTGGCATGGGCTTCAACTTCCCTGTGGAAGGAGAGAGGCAAAGAGTTTGTTGGAGCAGTGTGGTGCATGGTCAGTGAATGAACAGGGCTGTCATGGGAGGCTGGATGGGTGATTTGCAAAATGTTAATGTGAATGGGGGCTGAAGCCAACCAGCAAATTCTGGGCAAAGGGGAAAAGTAAGTGGCATCTGTTTTGGAAGAGGAAATGTGTGAAAACACAGGACCAGAACGAGGTATCTCAGAAGGTGCAGCACAGCTCCATCTTACAATGAGTTGGTGCCTGTGACCTCCTCACCTGCCCTGCTGGGTGACCTGGAGCACGTCCCCAGGCTGTCCTGGAGCATGTGCCCTGGCATGGCCAGCGAGTCCCCGTGTGATGTGGTGCCAAAGAGTCAGCTGTGAATCTGAAGCCACTCCAAGGTGAAGTGTTTTCACTTCTGCCCTTGTTGGTGCAGGGCTGGACAGGGCCCAGCCTGGCTGAGCCTTCATTGTGGGTGCTGGAGTGCAAAGATGTTGACCCCTTCTTTTATTTTAAAACACACTTATTTGAAGCTGGAAATTAAATCAAACATTCCCAAAGCAGAGATTTATGAAAATAATTCTTGTGACTAATCCAAGCCCTTAGGCCTCACTGGAGGAGACCTTGCAGCTTTGATTTTCCTTGTAAAGAATGCGCAGCATATGTCCTGACAATTAGTCAGAGTGCCCAAAAATATCCATCAGCCCTGCAAGCTGATCTCCTTCAGCTCTTGGAGCTGAGACAGGCACTGGGTTATGCACTGTGGGGATTTGGGAAAGGTTATTTTTAAAATGGCCACATAACAAGGGGGATTTGGTCCTTTCAGCCACCAGTTCTGGCTAACAACTGAAGGTACAGACAAATGCTAATCTTGCTTGAAGCAACTGCTCAGGGTAATGGGCTGGTTCTCCTGCTAAACCTATGGGGCAGGGTTGGCTCTGTCAGCTCAGAATCAGTGCTGAGGGCATGGCCCCAGGGCCTGTGCCAAGATCAGGCAGTGCTTTGATGGTGTGCTGGATGCCAGGGAGTCTTCCCAACTGGCCTGCCAATACTTGGAAGGGCATGTCCTCATTGAAGTGGTGTCCTGTCTTCACCCTTAGCCAGATAACATGATCCTGCCTAGCCCTTTCCTGAGGGCTTTTGTTTTACCCTTCTCCGAACACCTGAGCTGAAGTTTTCTATCCTCAGTGTCTCTCACATGCTGAATTTCTGGAGGATGTTTTGCCAGAATCACAGTCCATCCATAAACAGCCCTGTCTTCTCCCCTGAAAACCAAGCTCTGAAAGGGGAAAAGCCAAGGCTCTTCAGGCCTGCAGAGCCCTGCTGGTGTGGGTTTTGGCTTGGCCATTGTCCTATTGGGGCAGGGGACAGAGGTCTGCAGAGCTGTCTGCCCAGCAGCTTCCCAGGAACACGATGCTGTGCTAGAAAACATCACACCGAAAGCATCCCCAGCAGAGAATGGGCACAGCCTGCAGCACTCACCTTGCAAGTTTTCCTTGTTGCCAGGTCCTTCTGAACAAGGTGTCAGGGAAGGGTGTGGGGGCTACTGCAAACCTGTGGGGAATGTTGGAGAGCATGTGTGTTGCAGCTGATGTCTGGGTAGCTGCTAATTTCTGACTCCTAGTGAGTAGTTCCCAGCTTTCAAGGAGCGATGCAAACTAATAGCTGAACTTCCTTCCATGTGCTCCACGGTGAGCTGCTTAACTTCACTTGGGCAGAGTGTGGCTCAGCCAGCTGCCCACGAGAAGCAACTGAGAGCAATTAGAAGTGCAGAGAGCATAATGGAGGCTGTGAAATATTATTTCAGTGATGGTTCAGTAACTACTTGGTGAAGTCCCGACACGAGCTCTTATTGCGTGGGTATGGTAGGATTATATTGCTGTGCTTGTTCATCACACCTCATCCGTCCTGGGAAAGACTGCCATGCTGCCTGGCTGGGATCAGTGAGCTATTTATTTGACAGGGATTTAAGTTACTTTTCTCAGCTCTGAAGCCAAGGCTAAGCCATGAGTGGAAAGCTGAGACTGGCAAATGTTTGCCTCACGTTTGACTCCACTGGCCATTCCTCCTGCTCATGAGTGCATCTAAACAGGAACAAAGGCAGACCCAAAGCTGGCCAAGATTTCTCTAAGGAGCTCCTCTGTCCTAAGTGTGAAGCTTTGGGGCAATAAGTTGGGGAATAACCAAGCTGTGGTGCAGCTTGTTTGGCCCCAGGGCTCTTCCCAGGACCACATCACCTGGTGGAAGTGCTGTTGGTGACTGAGGCGTCACAACGTGGCCACAACACTGCTGGATGGGTCTGTGCTTGACTCAACTATGGGGCTGCTGGGGAGGAAGATGTAAATGCAGTATTTGAAGCTTTTTTAGCTCAATTTTGGGCTTGATGGTTTTAAAGGAAGATGGGTCAGACCAGTCTTGGCAGTACATGTGGATCTTTCTCCCAAGAGAAGCAAAGGAACTCATGCGCCCCTAGGGTTGGCTGATGTTCATGGACACATTCAGACCTGTTGTTTTCACCCTGCAGTTTGTGCAGGAGGCTGTGGGCAGCCTGCTGAGCATCCCAGTCCACTACCTGGACACTCACAGCTCCCCTCTGCAGTGTGAGTTGAGGCAGAAAGACATGGGAGACAGAGCTGGGAAGAGAAACACAGCTGAAGTTTAACTGAGTGCATTTAAGACTAATACATTTATCTTTCTAAGAGATTAAAAAAAAATCTTCAGCTGTTTGGGACTATCCCTTTTTGAGCTTGTACTGAATGTCTAAATCCTAACTGTTGGGACTACAGCAGTCACTCAGCATCCTTGCTGCTGGAAGATACACTCTTGGCATCTTATCTGCAAGGCATGTAACGCAGGGAGGAGAGAGCAGGGGCAGGAGCAAATTGTGCAATTGATCCAAAGCCAGCCTTGCACAGCACCTAAAGCTGCTGCAGCCTCTCCTCACCTCAGTCCTCTCTGGAGCCTTTGCGTCCTGGGGCTTCTGCCAGGGCTTATTTGCTACCTGAGTCCCATTGAACTGTGGCTTCTCCAGCCTTGCAATAGCCAGGACAGGCAACAGGAACTGAACAAAGCTTTGGGACTACAAAGCAGCTCCTGATTTATGTGCAGACACTCCCTCCCGGCCTCAGTGTCACTTGGCTTTCAGCAGCAGTAAGAGGTCTGCCATGTCAGCAACAGGTGATGGGAAGAAGTGCCAGTCAGGAGTGTGTGTGGAGGGGAGCCACGGAGCAGATGGCAGCAGGGAAATAAATTTGGAACTGCCACGGGAATAGTCCTGGAAACAGTCCAGCCTGTGGATGGAGGCAGATGGGGAAAACTTGGTTTATGTCTCTTCCTGGTTTTGCTTTTTTTTCAGATGCCTTTATTTTCAGCTCCATTATCTCTTAAGCATTATTTCCTGTCTGTTGCTTCCCCCTCTTTCCTATTTTTTGTCTCTTCTTATCTTGCCTTTTTTCCCCCTTTTGTTTCTATTTGCACTATATCTGAGTTCATGAAGGATTGCCCAGTCTGTGTCCACTTCCTTATGAATCTACTCCCAGTTCCTCTATCCCTGTCTCCACAGATGATCCTAAAAGCTTTCCTTGGCTCTGAAAGGCTCAGCACACTGATGTGACCCAGCTGGGAGCTGGAGTTCAGCATGGAAGAATGGAAAACACCCTGTGTTCCTCTGACATGTGTTGCTCCTTCTCTACCAGTGTGTTTTCTGAGCAGGTGTGCTGGGCCCTGCTACTGCGTATGAAAGGAGAAGGTACAGCATTATCTTAAGGGGTGGACAGGTGCTCTGCTGCCCCTATTTACTGCTGCTTTCTTTGATGATGGTGACTAATAGTTCATCAATGCCTGGGTTATAACAGCTCTATTTAGGACTTTCTGTCTGTTGAGTGACAGCAGGATGTGTGTGAGCAAGCTGAGAGGCCCAGACCTTTTCTGGCAGGATTCTTAGGGCAAGAAAATACTCTGGAAACCACAATGTGAATCATTTGTTTATCTGAGTGGATGACACTATGCCCTAGCCATGCTGCTTTGCAGTTGGACCTGTGTGGTGGGATCAGGATGTCCAGGGTAGCTCCCTGGAAACCTATAGGACAGGTTTAATGTTAAAAACATGACATCCCTTGCCTACATGCCCTGCTGTGCACTCACTGATGTATTTGTATCTCCTCTCTGGGACCTGTGGGTGCATGTGTCAGGCTCAGAGAAGGGCTCAGGCAGGGCTGGCACACCTCAGTCCTGGGGCACCCTCTCTTTCCTGGAGGTGTGTGTTCCCTGTCATGTTTCACAGGGCACTTGCGCTATCCCTTGCACCACTGGTGTGTTTTTTCACCTAGGCATGCATGGACAAAGAGGGGCCTGGGAAGGAGATGGGAATTGTCCAAGGTCATATTGCTAAAACCAGCCAAGAAACCAAGAGCAGCAGTAGGAGGTGATCCCCAGCCTATTCCTGCTGTCTTGGACCAGGAGGTCACAAATTCAATCAAAATGGCCTTTTTGTCATAGACTTTTCTGGAGAATCACCAGAAGTTTTACAGACCAAGCTGTGGCAGGGAGTTTCATGGTGAAGTTTCATGGACGTTAGCAGGGCTGTTTTCCTCCTGTTTTTTTGGCCAGGCTTTCTCTGTCCTGCCACCTCTAGCCCAAACCTGTTGTGCTGCAAATACACGTGTGTTTGTGCACATGAAACACTGTGATGGCCAAGTGTCCACCCCTGCTCTTCACACCCCTCTGCAGTGCTGCCAAACCACTGCTGATTGTAGCTGGCTCTGGGTGGGACGTGGCAGCTGCTGGCATCCCACAGCAACGCTGCTCCATCCTTTAGGGTGGGGGGCAAAGGCTTCTAATTGAAATACCAGGGTATTCTGGGGGAAGTAGGAAATAACTGCTGGGTGAGAGAGTGCCAGAACTTTGTGTAGGGAACTAGAAAGGAATGAGAATAGTTAATGGTGCAAACTCTATGTGCATTGCCAAAAATGAACTCATGTCTGTAAATATTACACTGTGCACAGCAAGATTAGCACAGGAAAATACCAGTTGTTAGGGTTCCTGTTACCATCTGAATTATGCAAACAATTTGCTGGAGTTTATAGATGAGCTGGGGCAGAATAACATTGGGGTTTTCCTTGCCAAAGTGTTTCAGTGCATTAGTATTATAGTGCATTTCCCAGCCTCAGTCTGCTGCACCCTTGGATCCATGCTGTGCTCTTTTGGGATGGTGTGCTATCAGGTGTGGCCTTTTCCAGGCCATTTGGAAACTTGGAGGTGTTGGGATGCTGGTGAGATACTCATCTTGTGCATGGGGGCCCTCACATGGGTGTGAAGGCCGCCCAGGGGATAACCAAGCCCAGTGCTGAGGATGAAGACTGTGCATGTGTGTGTGGCTGAGGAGCTCTTGGGACCTCTGCAAGTGGGAAGCAGAGATGCTCCTGGCTGTAGCAGGGTTGCTGTTCAGAGGTCAGACACCACCACGATGGGCTCCCTGGGAGGAATGATAAACATTGGCTTTTCCCAGTGGCTGTCAGGGAGGTTGCCTGCCTTTCCCACGGCCGTGCAGTGCGTCAGTGGTGAGGCAGCATTAGCAGCTGGGCGGCCCTGGCCCCCGGCCCTGAGCGTGCGCTGACACCAATTGCATAACCCAGAGTGAGTTTGGGGCTGTGGAGCTGCTGCTGCCTGGGTGTTCCCACAGGAGTGAACCCTGAGCCAGAGCACCCTCCACCCTGCCATGACTTGTGTGGAAATAGATTGGTTGGAGCCATGGAGATGGGATCTTCCAGGGTGTTTGGTGAACACCTGTTAAAGAGAATAGAGACAGGAGGCAGTGCCCTTTAAAGCCACATTAAATGCTAGAGAAGACTCATATCATGAAAGCCAGCTTTTTAAGTGCTGCTGTTCAGGGACTCACTCAATGTGAGGACTTAATGCCTTGGGCTTCCTTAGAGTGAAAGCTGAGGAAGGACAAGTACAAAAGTTTTACTGGCAGTAAAACTTCAGCACGAACTTCTTGTTCAAAGCAAGTCCAACCCACCCATGAATGTATCTGCTGGTACTTCTGTTGGCTATCAGCTGAGTTTCAAGGTGAACAACCCACATCCTTCCAGGGCCCTGCATCCAAAGGACAGTCTCTTGCTGGTTCTTGGGACAGCATCCCCTTCAGCCTCCATGGGGCTGTGATCCACCTCTTCCCTTCAGCAATGGCAGAGCAGCATTGACATTGGGTCTGTAATTTAGCTCAGGACTGCTGAGACACAATCTCACTCCAAAGCCAAGGCCAAATAGTACTAGCATGGGGTCAAGTTCCTGAGGCACACTCTGCCTTTGGGACTAAATTGGGTGCTGAGTAGCTGGGCAGGTATTTGAATGTTGCCTACAGAGAACTAGAGGTCTCAGGATCCTATTCTTCTCCCTCTGATCACCTAAAATGGTAAGAATTTTCAAGGGGGATTAAGGTTGTGATCTCTGGGGAGGGGCTGGACATCTGGTAGAGTCCTGTCCATATTAATAGCCTCCGTTTAAATGTATGTTATCAAATGGGGCAGCTCCTTATCAGCCAAGAGACTGTGAACTCCATTACCTAGGGGGCTGCTGGTGACTCTGGGCTGCTAGCCATGGCTTTCCACAGGCACACAGGTAAAGTGGATGTGCTGCCAGGTGTTGTGCGCGTATACCTGGTAGATGGGGAGGAAGGTGACGGTCTCCTGCACCAGAGAAACAACTCTTTTAAATGCAGTCTGAAGCCTCAGCAATCTGCAGCTGTAACTCCTGGTGGCAAATGGGCTGACAACCAGTGTGGGGGGACTGGTGCTGGGAGCGGGGTGGTTGTGGTGTCCTCATTTATTTTGTAAGATGCATTGGATAGTAAGTGCTTCTGTATCTGCTGCCGTGGAAAGGCTGTGGCTCAGCTGCTATTTCAGGTAGACTTGGTGAAAATGGGGGACAGTGCTCCTCCTTGCAGCAAGCTTATTGCAGTGGACAGGGAACCCAGAATAGAGGAGAGCCTAGCCTGTACACCCAGAAGGTTTGCTCTGTTCTGATGCGAAGTTTGTGGTTACTCCCTCTTCTCTGTGTTTGTCTTATAGATCAGGTGGACTGACCCTCACAAGTGACAGGAAAGTGTTAATTTCTTTCCATTAACACTGACAGAAACTTTTAGACCGTGTTTTGTATGTTCCCATGACATGCAGATATGTGGTGTCTTCCCATCCTAACTAGTCTCCTCTAGCCCTCCAGCTGAAAACAACTGAAAGCTATTTGGGATTTTTAAAAGCCTATCTGACTCTTAGAAGCTGCTTTTGTACAGTGGCAGTGCCATTGCATCTCTGGATGAGACCTAACCCAAAGGGTGGACATGCTTGGGGACAGGGTGTCGAGTTTGGGGTGCAGCTCCCAGGGACACCAAACCAAGCTGCTGCCCCTCCAGGAGCCAGGGGTGCTCATGAGACTTGGGAACACAGAGTCTCACAGAGCTGGGGGGAAAGGCACAGCATCGCTCAGCTTCGTGCTCAGCCTCCCAGGACAGGACACAAGCACGAGGCTGCTTGCACAGCATGTAACTGCTTAGGATTTCCTTGTGTGATGCAGATTCATGTTATGCAAGGTACATTTCTGAGTAAAATTTGACTTCTATGGTATTATTTGATGTAAGATGACATTTAGTTTTTAACTTCAACCCACAAGACTAACTGGTACTGGAGCATCCTTTCAGTATCCTCCCAGCTATATCTTTGTTTTCTTTCTCATCATCCTCAGGGCGTGTTCCCTGGGGCAAGGACTCATGGACTTGATGTTGTGCTGAAGTGTATCCTGAGCAGATGCTGTGGTTGGAGCACAGTCCTGGGCTCCACAGGAGGGCAGGGAGCCCCAGCAGGGGTACCGCAGTCCTGCTCTGGGGAGGGGGGGGCGAGAATCCTCCGCAGCAGGAGGAAACTCACATTTGGCTCCCAAGGGCACCTGGGCATGAGAAGGACATCCACCTTCGGAGCTGGGGGTGTGTTCCTGCATAGATGGGAACATATTTGAGGGCCTAAAAGGCCAAAGCTTAATGCAGCCACAGATGGTAATTACTGAACAGGATTGTTGCATTAGCTGATTTGGTTAGTTTTGAAAGGTTTTGACTTCACTGCTTAAACTCTGCCTAAGTGCTCAGCCTTACTTGAGGCAGTGGTGCCTCATTAGCCTTAGCTGAGCTCTGTATTGAGTGCCAAAGCAATCCCTGGGGGAAGTGTTTGCAGGACTGAAGCAGTGGTTTTTAATAAATAGCACATCCTTACTTCCCTGGGGAACCGTGAAGATTTAATAATGATTGAGATGTGCTCAGACATGGTGGCAATAGGACCGTAGGGAATGTTTTTGGCAACTGCCTGAGGAACTTGGAATTGTTCTTGTTCTAAATAAAGAAGCTTCCATTTTATCAACAGACTAATTTTTGAATTGTAGAGTATGAGAGTTGCACGTGCCCCAGCCTGGCAGTGGGAGAGCACAGCTTTCCCCTCGGTACTGCCAGCCCTCCCAGCGAAAACAACCTGCAGGAGATTTCTTTCCTTCTTTCTTTCCTTTGGCTTTGCCAACGTTTGTGGCCCAGGGCAATGTGCCAGCGCAGTCCTGAGTGTCACTTTGCATTTCAGATTAACAGGACCCTTCTTTTAAGGGTTTCCCTGGTATTTATAGCAAACCATGCGACATTGCACAGAGGAATGCTGAGAATGGTAACTCAGGTGACAGAGCAGGGGATGCCAGGACTGAGCTGGAACAGGCGAGTGTAGCCAGTGATGGCAGTGTGGGGGCTGTGTATTCAGTCAGTCTGCTGAGAAAAATAAAACTGATGGAGAGTCAAAAAGCAATTGCTCTTTTTCTTCTATGAGCAACTGTGTGTAGGGCACAAGGTTAACAACTCCAACCTCATCATCTTGGTTAAGTGACAGAATAATCTGTAAAGTGTAAGTACAGTTTCTCTGGTTGTTTTTAGAGACCACACTTCAAGTTCTTCCCTGGTAGTTTATCACATTTAAACATACTCCCCAGAGACATTAAGATACATCCTGTGCTAAGTGCTTTGCTTATCAGCTATGCTTCAGCTCCCTTTGCTCAATGCTTTGGTTTCATTTGTTGTGCAAACCACTTCGATGCTGCTTTGGGTATATAATTGAGCTGGGATGAACCAGCCCAGGGGCAATGGGAGATGGGAACCCAGGGAGAGGCACGGGGTTGTATGAACGCAGTAGCTTTTGTAGAGTGGCACTTCTGAGGCCTGTACCCTTCCCATCCCTACCCTGCCAGGCTGCAGGGTGCAGACAGCCCTGACACAGCCCTGTGACTGCTCCACAGCACAGTGCCTGTACGACCTGAGGTGTGTGGAAGCCCACAGGTCTCAAACATTTCAGATCTCTGAAGGGTGGAAGTCATGGTTGTTCAAGGGCTGAGGAGCTGCTTTTAAAAAGCAGAAAATGCTCTCAGGGGGCAAGTGCCTAATTGGCACCTCTGTGATCAGGTAAATGTTAGGATTGTATTCCAGTGGGTCTTTGTGCCAAATACCCTGACACTCGAGAAGGCCACTGGCCTGGCCATCTGCCCTCGAGCTGTAGCCAAATCCATCAGGGAGCTACACTTAGACAGCACCCTGTCAGGGCTGGTGGGACAGGGACACCTTGCTTAGAGAGGGAGTAGTTTCTGGAAGTAATGCTGTATTTTTTTTCATCTTTTATTGAGGGTCCTCTAAGCTATTTAAGGATGGGCATGTACTGTAGTTACCCCTCTCCCCTCTCACCTGTGCTCTCTCTTTTTACCTGCTTCTCTCCAGCAGAACATCCTCTGCATGTACTCAGGTGGGAGAATAATTCCAGTCTGTCCATACTTTTCCTGTGTTTTCTAAATCCCATTCTGTGGTCTCAGTAACAAGCTGAGCTGGATTTTGGATTAGTGCGTGTCCTCAGGGTACATTATTCTCCTGGAGCTAAACAAGAGACACATGACCAGGCTGTCACCTCAGACATGCTGTAGTTTGATGCAAAGGTACAGCCAAAGAAACTGTGTTCTAGTGACTTCCAAGCGCAAAGAGCTGCATTACTGATCTTATTTTAAGCACAGCACTGTGAAACAGAAGCACAAAAGTGCAGTGCTTTGGGGGTCTCATAGTTTGGTGAGTGGTCACTCTGAGTGAATTTTTCATTGCTGTAGCACAGTTGTGAACTCATACTTGTGAATCTCTACCATTTCTCAACATGGGGAGCAATGCAGTGGGCATTAACATAAAATCTCCAAGGAAGAAATGATTTTTCCATATGCCCAGTGTGTCCTTAGTTTCATGACTTGCCTATTTTTCAGACAGTAAAGACAGGCTGGGTTTAATATACCTGTAAGCTCTGTAGTTAAACTGTGGGGACCTGGTGCAGCTGGAGGGTGAACAGGTTATTAAGCAGATAAACAACTCCAAACCCATGATCTGCTGCCAACCAGCCTTTAGAAGATGTAATTATTTTTATACAGAGCATAAGAAATATCTGCTCTGTTTACCTTCTGAGAGAGGGGACAGGACTGCTGAGAGGAGCAGCTGCAGGATACTAAACGAAGCTGAACTCTGAAGTGTCCATGGATGTTTGCTCCACTTTGGGAAAATGATGTGGTGGTCCCAGGGCAGCTGCTACTGGTCTGGGGCCCTGCTCTGCCATGCACTAGTGGCTTTTGGGGCTCTTGTGCACCAGTCCCTGGATGGGCTGCTCCTGTGGGAGGGCTGTAGGAGATGATCTGGCTGGCATGGACTCCTGACCTGGCAGAGGTGAGCAGAGCAGAGCAAACATGTTTTCTGGGACAATCTGATCAGTGCATCTTCAGTGCAGGCAAGGAGATAGAGGTGCCATTTCTGGGTCTACATCAGAAATACCACTGAGGGCAGAAAGCCCCTGGAAAAGCTGGAAGAAAACTCATGCCTTGCCTATAGATGAGATAGGCTTTCTGGTCCATGAGATGGCATGAGACAGGCAGATGCTGGCCTGTCTGCATGTACAGCCCAGCTTCAGGAGCAGCCAGGCCAGACCCAGTGTTAATGTGTCTGTGGAGCTCCAAAGCTGCTGTGATAAATGTGTCTCACATTAGCGCGTGATGCATTGCATGGCAGCACAGGGTTATGTTACTCCCTGAGCCATATAAGATTATGTGTTCTGGTTGAAAGCAGCCCTAAACCTGAGACTGGGAACGTTTCAATACCATTTGCCATGGCCTCTATGCAATTGCATTTCTTCTGAATAAACCCCACCTGCTTGCTAAAGCTCTGCAGAGCTGGCGGAGGCTCACATAGTTTCCATGTTTCCCAGCTGTTTCATTTGCTTAAACTGGTACCTCACAGCCCTTGGTATAGTTGTCAGCAGCACATGGCTGTCCCCTGGCCTTGGCAGAGTGGCTTTTCCAGACCTTGGTCCCCACAGAGTGCATTTCCCACCAGCTCAGCCTCCAGCCTGCCTCTGTAAGTTTTGGGGGAAGGAAAAGGGTGTGAACCCAGCCTTTGCCCCTGCTGCAGCCTCCCCATGTGATGTTCTTCTCCAAGACGTGTGGGCAAGGAGGGCTATGCCCTGGCTGGGACCCAGTGGGTTGGGTGTATGCCCAGCTGGTGAGGTTCAGCCCTGCAGCTGATGACAAATTTGGGATTACTGAGGTGGGCAAGCATCCATGAAAATCTGAGTGGATAGGTCCCCAGTCTGTAACAACAGGGCAGACCTAACAGCATCCTGGGGCTGAGGTTGAGCATGACAGGGTCCCATTGATCCTTCCTTGCCCTGAAGGCACAGCCATGAGCAATGTACCCACTCTACACCCCCAAAGCCCCCAAACTCTTTTGGTTTTTAAGGTGCTGTTCTGTGGCTTGGAGCAGCATGGCCAGAATGAGAGCCCTGTTGGACCACTGAGGAATAGGCACCAGAGCAGCCACCAAAACTCTGGATTGGGTTGGAATGGTCTGAGCTGAGGCCATGCAATGGAGGCAGATGCAATTTGTGAGGTCTGACCATGTCCTCTCCCTTCCTTGCTACGTGCTGGCACTGCTGCTCTATCAGGAAAAGAGGACATTTCCTTTTGGCAGTTCCTGTTGCCGGACCATGGCCACAACTCCCATCTGATTGCTGGTGATGCAGAAAGTTCAGGGCTGGGTGTTGGCTGTTCAGGCAAACAGGGCTCTGCAGTGCTGGGGCTGGGGGGAAAAAGCAGGGATGGAGCTGCCTTTCTGGGACACTACAGGCTTGTGTAACCCTTATGTCCCATTCCTGCAAGTGTTCCAGGCCAGGTTGGATGGGACTTTGAGCAACCTGATCTAGTGAGTGGTATCCCTGCCCATGACACAGGTTTGGAACTTCATGATCTTTAAGGTTCCTTCAAACCCAAATCATTCCAGGATTCTCTGAACCCTGACAGAGCCCTTGCAGTCCTCTTGCAGGAGGTGGTGATGGCTTCTGCTGATGAAGGGCGTAAGGAAATGGAGGGAGCCATTAACTGGAGTGACCTGGGAGGCTGAGACTGGGCATGCAGGATGGGGTGGGTGTCTGGGGAGAAAGTGTGAGTGTGTACCTCTGGCCAAAGTGGAAAATCCTCTGGTCAGGAGCCCCCACATCCACTGATGTGCTGGATTCCTGGCCATGGGCCTTGGCAGAGCTTCATTGGCATGAACTGGAGAAGCATCTCTCCATAGAGGGAGATTTTTTTCTTGTTTTGCCTTTTTTTTCCCCTCCCTTCTGATTTTATATGTGAAAGCCTGGTGAAAAGAGGCAGCTGGAAGTTGCACAACTATCCACTCAAGAAGGTCTCAGAGGGCTGCAAAGGGCTGAGGGTTTAGGCTGGAAACATGGGAACTATTCCTCTCTGCTCGTTTGGTGGTGATTTCTGCACACAACTGACGTGCTGCAGCCAGGACCTCACTGAGGCCTGCAGTAATGAACTAAGGGACTCTTACGGAGTGATTAGGTGTCATTACCCTTGCTTGATGTGAAATATGTACATACAACAGTCTAGTGTTCTTCCTGTTAAGAATGGTGGGGAGGACTGTTCCCTGCAGGCGGGACCCTCCACTGGAGCAGAGAGCATGAGAAGGAAGGAGGGACAAAGTGTGAACTGATCATTGTCCCTGTTACCCTGTGCTGCTGGAGGGAGGCAGTAGAGAAATCAGGAGTGAAGCTGAGCTTGGGAAGAAGGGAAGTGGCAAGGGGAAGGTGTTTCAAGATTCAGTTTTCTTTCTCATTATTCTACTCGGATTTGATTAAACTAATTAAACTTAGTTTCTCCTACTGGAGTCTGTTTTGCCCAGGACAGTAATTGCTGAGTGATCTCATTGCCTCCTGGACCTGACCCAGGAACCTTCCATGTCTATTTTCTCTCTCCTGCCCAGCTGAGGCAGGCAGTGATGAAGCAGCTCTAGTGGGCACCACAATTGCATATGGTACCTGTAGTGGCAAACTCAGGGCTACCAGGAGGCAGGGCCAGCCTGAGCTCCAGGGCACAGGCCGAGTTAGCCCACATGGCCTTACTCTGTGACTCAAATTTTTCTGAGACTTCATAGTTACTTCTCTGTCTGCACCAAACTCAGGCTATCTATGGCACTCAGCCTCCCTGAGTGTGATTGTTCATTAGCCTAACCTAGACCCAGAGACACCAGAAAATGCCAGTGCAGGTGGCAGAGAGCTGTTGTGTTTTATAAACCCCTTGTGCTGCTTCACAGAAAAAATTGCCTTAACAGTGCTGGCACTGGGACTGCTTTCTTTACCAGCAAGCTCTCAAGGAGCGTGACACCACCATGTGCTCATTGCTGAGCCAACCTCCTCCTCATTTGCACAGCCCCAAGAAGCTGGAGCAGTTGTCAGGGTTTCATTGCCATTCCCTCACCCTGTGTTCTCCTGCAGGGCCTGGCAGCAGCTACACCGTGGGCACCATGTCGGAGCGCTTTGACTGCCACTACTGCCGGGACCCCCTGCATGGGAAGAAGTATGTGCAGAAGGAGGGCAGGCACTGCTGTGTCAAGTGCTTCGAGAAGTTCTGCGCCAACACCTGCACCGAGTGCAAGAAACCCATCGGAGCTGACTCCAAGGTGAGTGCTGAGCGGTAAAATGGGTGAGGAGAAGACAAGCAGATGCTGATAGCCCTCCTGTTTGTCTTGCTGGCTCTGGCCTGTTTGTGAGCTACTGTGTGAAAAGGTTCTTTGTGAGTCCTGTGGCTGCTGGGCTGTGTGTTCCTTGGGCAAAGAGCCAGTGGCACTGGGATGTGCAGGAGGGACGTGCATGGTGGGCTGCTCTGACCCAGGAACAGTTTCAGGATCTAGATTCAGCCACATAAACTGCTGCAAATGCTGAACTGCCATGAAGAGAAAAGTGCACGTAACCCACCCTTCACAGGACCCACAAAAACTCATTTTCTGGGCAAAGTACTGGGGAACTCAGGGTCCGATGTTTGTCAGATGTTTACTGCTTTTTGTTTATGACAATAACTTACATCTGAACTAAAGGGAATGTGACAATCCCAGAAGCTCACACTTGCAGAACTACACATCTGAAAGCTGTTGGTTTGAACCATCTTCTGCTGTCCTGAAAGTTCAAAGTGAATGTGACTGTGTCTGGTGAAATGTCCTTCCCTTAACTGCTTGCAGAGGAGCTGCAACTCCAGCCACTGAATGCTTAGGAACAAGGAATCCATCCTTTACTACCCAGGCTGATGAGACACGAGCTTGGCTTTATGGCTGGTTACTGGAAGTCTTACACTCCCTTTCTTTGTTCCAGGAGTTGCACTTCAAGAACCGTTACTGGCATGACAATTGTTTCCGCTGCTTCAAGTGCTACACGTCCCTGGTCAATGAGCCCTTCATGCTCCGGGAGAACAACAAGGTCTGGTGCAGCAACTGCACCGCTGCTGAGGATGCACCCAGGTGTAAGGGCTGCTTCAAGCCCATTATTGCAGGTACTGGTGCTAGTGAGAGGGGTACAAGGCCCATGTAACCAGGATGCTTTATCAAGCTGTGAGGCTGCAGTTACAGCTACAGGCATCACAGTGGAAGACCAGGGAACCACAAAGTATTGCAAGTTTGGACTGTTATTCTCACCTGTCCATTCTATTCAATGCTGCAAAGCTTCTTTGCAGTTAACCCTCATGTGGATAACTCACCAGAGCAGTGACTTTTAAACCATTTCTAGCAAAAGCTTTGCTCTGTAAATCAAGGTATTCAAAAGCCAAGGCACCTGGTCTGAAAAATATTTTAAGAAAATCTAACAGGCCCTGGCTAAAATCAGATATAAACAACTCATCCCTTGTCTGCATTCCAACTGAGTCCTGGGTATAGGTATGGACAGGTCTTGCCCATAGGTATGTTACACTCCACAGGGTGAGGGGTTTGCCACAGGCCTGAAATCTCACATTATAAGTTTTTCTGTCTGTCGCAGGAGACCAAAATGTTGAGTACAAGAAGATGGTCTGGCATAAGGATTGCTTCACCTGCAGCCAGTGCAGGCAAGTGATTGGATCCGGGAGCTTCTTCCCCAAGGGTGATGAATTCTACTGTGTCTCCTGCCATGAGCACAAGTTTGCCAAGACGTGCGCTAAGTGCAAGAACGTAAGTCCTTCCCCTTCACAAGGGCAGCCCTTGTGTGTCTGTTGGAAGCTGGGAGAGTAAGCCAGAGGCAGACCATGCAGAAGCTGTACCAGTGCTTTTGTTCTGTCCTGTCCTTGAGACACTGGTGCCAGCAGCTGGTGGAGTAACGGGAGAGCTGGTGGTTCCTGTACATTATGGGATCTGGGCAGGGGCTGTCAGGTTATCTGATGGCAACGCAGGGCCAAGCGGGTGCCACAAACCCAGCAGGCACTGGTGTGGCACTTGCTTTGGGGGGTAGTGTAAGCGCTCTAGTGGGTACTGTGCATTCAGGTAGTGAAACAGTAGCTATTTTACAACTTTTGCAACTAGTTAGTGTAGAACTGCACTTACTGCAGGTAAAAGAAACTTATCAAAGTGTCAGGTACACAGGACTTCAGGCTAGAGGAACTCTGGTGAGCTGCACAATTTAATTTTGATGCAAACTGTGATGAGATCCTCTCCATGAAAAAGACTTCTGACCCTTCACCCCATATCTGTGTCACCTCTCTTCTTCCCTACCAATTCTAAACCACAGCTCTGCTCTTTGCCTCCTAGCCCATCACTTCTGGAGGCCTCACTTACCAGGAAAAGCCTTGGCATTCCGAGTGTTTCATCTGCTCCAACTGCAAGAAGCCACTGGGTGGGAAGCGCTTCACAGCTGTGGAGGACGACTTTTACTGTGTTGAGTGCTACAAGGAGTGTGTGGCCAAGAAGTGTGCTGGCTGCAAGAATCCCATTACAGGTATGTTGGGTTAAAAGCAGCTCAGGGGCAGTGGGTGCTTGAGGTCAGAACAGGATCCCCAAAAGCCATGAAGCCCAAAGGCGGTAACATCAGAAGCAGGTCCAGTAACACAAGCTCAGTCCCAGCACTTCACATGTGATCTGACTCTAAGCCGTGTGTTCTTGCTGGATGGAGTTTGAGCCAGGAACTGAGCTCTTCACCCTTTGCATGCCTCAAATTTACCTCCTTCACAATTCTCCCAACTACAACTGTTCCCACCCATATCTTAGTTTGTTTGGGACCCTTAAGTCTAAAACAAGCAATGTTTTACTGTCCCAAAGTGACATTTGCTTTGCTTCTGGTGTATTTACATTTACCAGTTATAGGATTACAGAGTTCAGCCCTGAAATGTGGGCACTATCCTGCCAGTCCCATGAGACTGACATTCAATTCTGCCTTTCAGAGTATAGATATGAGATCCCAAGTCCTGTCCTTGCTCTACATCTTTCCTTCAGCTTGACTATTTCTTGGAGAAAGGATCCAAAGGAAAAAGCTTATTGCAGAAACAAGCAACACAAGCCTTATGCTAAGCTGCTTCTCCAAGAAACACCAAAAGATGCATTAAAAAAACATGCACTTAGACTAGTACCTTAGGCATACACCATGGCCTGCAGGTCTAGGGAAGAACAGGAGGGGTGAGGTGGGATCTGTGCTTGGTGGGCTGACCCAGCCAAGGCAAAGCTACTATCGCCGTCCTATAATTGTGTTCTCTCCTAGCAGGATTTGGAAGAGGAACCAGTGTGGTTAACTACGAAGATGAATCCTGGCACGATTATTGTTTCAAATGCACAAAGTGTGCCCGTGGTCTGGCCAACAAGCGCTTTGTTTGCCATAATGGAAAAATTTACTGTGCTGAGTGTCCCAAACGACTGTAATGAGCAGACAGCAACTGCTGTAAGACGGATTTTAAAGCCCTGCTTTCCCAAACAGTCCTGGTAAAGGAGCAGGTTTTTGCATGTTGAGAATTTTAACTTTTTCCATTTTAGTGTAAGAACTAAATTAGCTGCAGTATACTGAGTTTGACTTTTGAAGTTCTGGCAGAACAAAAGCACGTAGCCTTGCAAAAATCTAACCCTGTTTCCAAGTAACTCTTAGTGTAAAGGCTTGAAATGCTGTTAGATTTAGCATTGGAGAGCCACACATTGCATCATCTGTGTGTGGCTTAAACCGAAACAAACCTAGTTTTAAACTTGTCTGAGATATGTTTAAGCTTGGCACTTAACTGAAGTGAGTTATACAAGGCATGCACTTGGGATACAGAGATGCAAAGATTGCACCTGGATCAGAGGGATCTATTATTAAGCTTTTACAAGTACAGGTACACAACATACACCACACCATTAATAAATAAGCAATAAATAACTTAGCTTACCCTTCCACACCAACTTGCAGCATGTGTATGGAATGGCTTTATCTCACATATAACAATGTTTTGGCAGTGCAGTTTAGCTTAGTTAAGTTTCCACAGACTTGTTTTACTCTTGATTTCTGCATGGTTTGTTCAAAAGTTTTGCTCATCAGCTTTTTTTATATCATTGTTTAAATAAGGCTGTCTAAGTACAATCATTAATCCATTAACAAGTAGTAAATCTTTCACCTACAACATGCACATGCATTTACAAGTGCCTTAAAAATAGATCAGACAATGATAGCTCTCCTATCATGTCAGTGTATGTTTTGTGATTGAATAAAAGTGAGACTAGTGCCTGCTTGAAGTCCTACTCTGGAAATTTTTCTTTTTCCATGATTGACACATCTTAGGGCTGAGCTACTGAAACCCTGATACTGGCAAAGTAAAGAGTCAGCTGTGCTGTCATTTTACTCTTAAATATCTGAGGACTAAAGCAATGATTTCCATAAGCTAATCAATTTTTTTAATATATTACTGACACTGGACCATCTGCCAGGAACAGCCTGTGTGAAAAAAGGTCCTTTGGAGAACATGTGTGCAGCCACTGTTCATGCACAGATCTACAAACCTTCAGCAACCTGAATGCTGGTTTAAGGTTGGTTGGGGTTTTATTCCACAGTACTGAAATGCAGAAGTACTTTATCAACTGGATGCTGCTCCAGCCATTCCCTTTCACCCCCAACAAAGAACCCTTGCAAGAAAAAGAAAAGGCAGCACCTTGCTGTGTTCTTGCTGGGCACTGCTGGACTCACACTCAGAACACAGAGATGCTGGTGCTGCAAGTGAAAAGCAAAGGGTGACAGGGAAAAGCAGGTTAAAGAATTCAGGAGTTATGAACATGCCATCATACAATTGAGCATGTACAAACACAACCAGAGCTGAAGGTGTTAGTGCAAACTCCCTCCCACGCCCAGAGATGCAACAGCCAACAAGGCTGCTGGTTTGGGAATGTGCAGTTGGAGCGGTTAGAGCAGCCCCAGGGAGCATCTCAAGGCAGGTCAGCATGGCAAGGGGTTGGAGAGGCCTAGTAAGGTCAAGTTTAGCATTACAAAAGAAAGCATTGTTCAACTGCAAAGTTTATTTAACAGTGCACACATATTTACACAGAGCTGTATCAGACCATTCAACAAATATCAGCACAGAAAAAAATACTGGCATCTTTGTTAGAATGATTGTCTCTGCCAGAACAAAACCAGCTATCATACAAAAATACAGTTTTCCTTTTACCTAAGGCACTGCTCTAAAGTCTAAAACAGTTCTATGGTATTTTTGAACAGCAAGAGGGAGAAGACTGAGGGCTTCTTTTGCAACTGCGGTGTCAAGGAAAGAACACATGTAGTTCCAGCAAAACCATTTGCATTTCCCCGCTGCAAACACAGCTGCCATTTGGATGAATCACTGGAACTGGAGGATCAGCCAATGGTTTGTAGTAGGATTTGAGACAGCTATTCTTTAAAGTAACCACCTATCCAGTCTATCTGTTACAGGAGACATCAGAACAAGGCTGCATTATTACTTTTAGTAACAATTTTCAGAAGATGCTTCGTTAATTTCTTCATGCTGGAAAAAGCAGGCAAGTTCAGGTTAAATAGATTATTTAATGCTGGCTTAAGGAGAGGAGAAATATATATATATATGCAACCTGCAGCCATTGTTACAAAGCTGGAACTGGGACACTTAGAATAATTAACATGAACAAAACATGACTTCAGTGGTCTAATACTGTTATGTACACAATAAAATAATACTTCCGTAAGTGTAGATAAATAAGTAAATCAAAAGGAAAACATTTTTTAAAAGCATGACACATTAAACTGCACTGACAGACATATCCAGGGACTCAACATTTTTGCAATATATTAGTGCACATGATGTAAAACGTTTCGATGTTTGCCAATAGATTAAAACGTATTAGTGATGGTACGCACTGCATTTTGAAACTGCCAAAATTTTCACATTAGATAATAAGGAATTTTTCTTCTCCATTCAAAACTGAAGATACTTCTGCATTTTTAAATAGCACATGAACTAACAAGCAACATTCTTCTAGACATTACAAAGGGAGTTCAGCTTTAACACACACTGGATGAGTCTTTTATTTCATCAAGGCCCATTTTAGAAATATGCAAAGTGAGGAGCCTCCAGCAGCAAACTGCTTTACATGATACTGATAGAGAAATAAAAAACTAAAAGACTCAAACAGGTTACTGTAAAGTCTGTAAAAGGGAAACAAGGGATATTTGAACTAGGAAAGCTTATCTAACAATTAGCTAAACGAATGGAAAAAGAACATTAGCACAATAATTTCCCTGAAATGTTTCAAGGTGCAAATTAGAACTCTGTCATCCCTTCCCTGGTGTTTTTTGCAAACTTGAAGATGGATAAAGGTAAACAAGCAGCTTTTCAAAACAAGGCCTTCGGTACTTGAGAAAACACTGGATTACTGAAGTGCAATCAGATTATTTCCAGGTCTCTAGTGTTCACAGTTCTGTCCAAAGAGCAAAGAGAAGAAAACATTTAACCATCATAACTGTGTGTATGCCACATGCATCCATCATCACTGTCAAGAGTCTACATCCAGGAGTGAGCACACAACCACTTGGACACTTACGGTCCCAAATGAGCACAGTAGGCTTGCTTTCCTTCATGGGAATGTCAGTTTTCAAAGCTATGTACAGAATTCTTACATGACTAAACATTTTCAAATTCAAAATCAAGAAGTAACACTTTCTTCACTAATAAGTTAATGATTTTGCTCACACCAAAATGTGATCAGTAGAACCACATTAAATCTGTCTATTCCCATGGCCCAGTCAGGGAAGCCCCGACCAGGCTGTGCCCACGGGAGGAGAACTCACAAGACGCAGAGTGACAGAGGAGACTCAGGAAACAGTTCAGGCTAGAAAAGTGCTACACTTTAATCAAACAAAGTGCTACACATCACTGGAAGAAAAATGTGGATAGGGAGGCTCGTTTCTTTCACTACCATTCATTTCAACTGATCACACAGTCATTTATCTCATGAAAAGAGACTTCCTGCTGCGAATACGGCCATCTGGGGTTTAGCTCCAGAGAAGTCCAGTCTTACAAAAGCACCTCCCTGAAGCCTCTCTGACACACAATGCTGTACTGCATGAAGGTTTGACTTCTCAAGTACATGTGGCCTGAGATGCAGCCCTGCTTCCTTCAGAAAATTCAGAGAATGTTGTGTGTTTACAGCTTCATTCCTCCTCCCAAAATGTAACACAACCATCTGTGGAATTTCAGGTTGGTGTTACCTGCCTCAGTGAAGTGAACGGCTATTCTACAGTAAGTAGAAGACAGCTAATAGCTTGCTAGAGTCTGAGGAGACTCTGTAAGACCACCCAGGTCAGCATCAAAAAGTTACAGAACATGCCTAGGAGTGGAAAGGTCTTGTCTGCAGAGTTACATCAGACACCTTTTAAACTGTTAGTATCTTCAAAAGTAGTATGTGCCATTTAAGGTATCTTAGAAGAAGCTTAAAGCACAACAGATGAGCCTCAGTGCTGGTAGGAAGTACTGGAGCTTCATGTGGGCTCAGCTGTGTCTTTGGAAGAGCCTTAACCTTGGGCTTTAGCAAGTCCCTAAAAAGGCATCAGCTGGTGACTCCTTATGACAGAATTCAAGTTACAAGCACTAAAGAAAGAGCTTTCCCTCTGGGCTACACATTGGAAAAAGTGCCTTGAAAATAAGAAGCTGTAGTTAAGGCAAGGAGAGCAAAATGCAAGGAAGTTAATTACCTAGGCAGAGGAAGAGACAGACAGGGAAGTCAGCTTGAATTACCTGATGAAGCATCTATAGGTTTGGTCAATGAATTCGCTGCACCATCTTCCTCAAAAGCCAATTTGGGACTAGGAGGTATTGTAGCAGCATCATTCAAGTTTTGATTACAGTTACCAGCAGAGATGCTGTCTGAGCTCAGTTTGGTTGGCTTGGAACGTACTCCAACGTCAATGAACTCCTCAAAAGTCCAAGAACCAGATTTTCCATTAAGATTCTGAATAAGTCCACTTGTATGATCAGCTTCATTAACATTCAACTCCACTGAGTCATCGATAACCATTTCTTTTGCAGGATGGCTAGGGAAAAGAAAAAGATACTTGTACTACAATTTCTGCATATTTAACCTTTAGATTGATTCCAGGCCAGACAATTAGCAGACTGCAAACTTTGCAAAGCACTGAATAATCCTGAAGGACATTCCCAGACAAGCTTCTGCAGCTGCTACACAGGATCTCCCCTCCAGGAGCCAACGGGGAAGAACAACTCACCAACATGTACCACCTTTGTACTGTACTAACAGCTCTCGGGTAAGGTCTGGCTCCAGAAATTTGGTAAGAAAGCAACAAGTTTAAAGCCCTGAACACTTAAATCCCAATAGTTTTAGCATTTTTCCTTTTTTTCTCCAGCTATGACTTTTTAAGTAGAAAACTAAGACTCAGAAGATCAGCAATATTGAAAAGAGTCAAAATCTAAATCCCAATCACTGATCAATTTTCATTTGTTCTTTGGAGAATCATGAAAATGTCTTTATATTCCATCACTGGAGGAATGAGATTAATTTATCATCACTTTAAAGAAGTGTTGCAATGTCATTTCTGAATCATTAGCATTTAGATGAGCAAATGGAACAAGCATCAGAGGACAGATTTTCCAGCACCAGACGGAAATGCTTTTTATGTTCAAAAAGATAAAATCTGAAATACTGAAAACCATTCCCCAACAAGGGAGGCTTTTTGCTGTATCTGGTGTTTCAGCATACTGTTGGTTCTAGAGCTTCGGTAGGTTATTCTTCCTTTTTTAGTGTTAAGCCCCTCTCTCTTTTTCAATGTTTTGTTAATGAGAACAACTGTAAGCCATTTCAAGGGAGAAGATTTCAAGCCAGTGTCGCTCTTTATAAGTAACACTGCCATGGTGCTGGCTGTGTCTCACTTCTCAGCAAAGCCAGTACTGTTAACACAGTGCCATCTAAACAAACAATTATCCTGAGCTAACTGCTCTGTGTGAGGCACTGAACTGACAGCACACACCCCACATGCCTGGAACAAGGCACAGACACCACAAAGCCAGTGGGGTGCAATATTTGAGGCAAAACTCCAGACAGCACTGAATTTAATTTACATGTAGAGGCAGATTCCTTGTGTGAGGGGTAACTGCTCCAACAGTAAAGCAGCTGCCTACACAAACTCACCCGGAATCCTTCAGTTCAGTAACAGACAGAGCGCTCTCATCACTTTTCAAGTTGCTTCCATTCATGAACACTTCACTGGCCTTCAACTCTGACTCATCTTGCTCCTCACATTCGGCAGAGATCAAGCTTTGTGCAGTCTCTAAACAACTCTCTGCCTCCCCCTTGACTTCCTGGAGCAAGTCAATGCCATTTAGCTTTCCTGAAAATGGGGGGAAAACAAGAAATAAATTAAAAAGAGAGCTTCAGTAACAGAATTGTTAGAATACCAATGTTGAAACGACCCTTCCTAGCCAAAACTCAAGGCATTTGGCTTCAATAAATTCATTCATCTATACACAAGCTGCCTACAGCAACATGACATTTGTTTTTCATCTTTAAAAATCCACTTGTAAAATGAAAGTTGCAGGCATTTCATTCTCAAATCATTCTGACTATCTCTGTTCAAGCAGAGAGTCTCCCTGGCATTTTTGGGACTGGTGTCTCAGACCACCACAGTGCTGTTACATGAGTGACCTTTTCAACAAAGCTTAAACACCCCTGAGAAACTCACTGCTACTCAGACCTGACTCATCCGGTTTCCTCACCTGGTTGATCAGTCTTCTCAAGACGCAACTCCTCCTCCTCTTCAATATCCTCTCCCTCCATCACCTCCGAGGCAGATTTCCCTTCATTCTGCAACTGAATTGCCAGAGAGTTACTTGGAATAACTCCTTACCCTCCATTATTTCACAAATAGCTCAACCACAGCTCCCCCACAGCATCACTCCATGCCCAGAAGTGAGACCACACGAGCCCAAAAGCTCACTCAGCAACACACGTTCTACTGAGCCAGAGCCTGTGGGGCCCACTTCCACCTCCTACCTATCATTCCTGAGTTCCTTTTCCCCTCATTTGTCCAAGTTTTGTGCTACATTTTTATTGATTTTCAGCTATATGAAGACTTAGATCACTGGACATTCAAAGAAGAACAACTATTCCTCAATATGCATAACTGGCCACAAACCTCACTGCAGTAACAAAAATACATCCAGCTTACTGTGGCAATCCAGGGGCATCCCAGATTTGCTTTAAGCAAACAGATGATCCCAGGAATGGAAGTTTTCTGTCAGAATGCATACAGCTAAAAAAAATCTCCCACTAACCAGTGGGATTTTTTAAACTGATCTGCTAATAATAAGAACAGGTCACAATGTTTCTAAAGGCCTTGAACAAAAATGCATCCAAGGCTTTTTGTCAGAACAAACAAAGCAGAGGAACGTGTGCACCAAGAAGCTACTGGAAATTATTCCGGTGCACCAGAATTTTGTATTTCATGTGGAAGCCAGTTTGTGTAAGGGTAACAGAGGACAGCATACAAGGCAAAGCCTTCTCCAGGAAGGGCCTATTCTGTCATTATACAGATCCAAACAAAAAAGTACCTTGGATTCGTTTTGATCCGATTTTCGTGTTCTTTTCATTATTTCTTCAATTCTCTGTTAAAATGGAAAATATTTGCAGAGTTTTGTATTTCAGCATTATAATTTTTTTATCATATTATATTTTCATATTTCATTAATTTAATACTTTAGTCACTGAAAGCTCAGAAACCAGAGTCTGCTTTTTAAAAAACCCCCACTACTTCTATTTAAATGCATCTGAGACTGTTCGCCTGTTCAATTTAACACCCCAACCACTAACTCAGGCTGAGAGTTCAAAGCAGCCTACCTTTTTTCTTTCAAGCCTTTCCTGCATATTTTGCTGCATAATTCTCTCCCTTTCCAGTCGTTGTCTTTCAGCCTCTTCTTGAGCTTTTGCTTCAGCTTCTTCTCTCTGAAAATAAAACAAAAAGAAGAGAGAACCCAGTGCACAAATCACCCCCAAGAGTCAAAAGCAGAGCTGTTACAGAGATTCTGGTTCAACACAGACAGGAACATCACATCACAGCTAAATGTCATTACCCAGCTACTCACATGAAATATATATTACTATGACATTCAGAAACTGAAACTCAACTATCCTGAGATAATGCAAATGTTCTGAATGTTGTTGAGCTGCTCAGGGTTCAAATTGTACTTCAGGACAAATGTTTGCCTAAGAAGGATAATTTATAAAGTAACAAGACAGCAATTAAATTCTAAATGTGTCAAGGTTAACCTAAAAATCTTGGCGGTCAGGTATTGCTACCAAGACACTTGGTGCAGAACATCTTCTGCTCCTTCAACACTCTAAAATCTTTTCCAGCATGACTGGAAAGAAGATAGAAACACAGTTAACACTCTGAATAATTGTCATAAACTCAAACAACCTTTTAAAGAAATGTTCAGACACCTGGCAATGCTATCCACAAGATGCAGCTATTCAAACATGAAGAATTTCATTGTAAAACTGCTTTAGTTTTCAGAATTAATCTCACTGAAGGAAAGTCCACTTTGCACAGATCCTTTCAGATCAAAGGATGCCTCTGTAACAGTACATGGACACTTACTGTGGAAGACTATTTAGCAACAGGAAAAGCAGACTTTGCAACAGTACCAATCTCTCTTTTGAAGGAGTCAGAGCAAGTCAGTTACTTTCCAGACAAACCACCTCCTTGTGACACATAGCAGTGAGCTGGTAAAGTGGGCTCAGTATAAATATTTTATGTATGCAAAATAGCCTCCCTGATGGCTAAAAAAATACCAAAATAGCTACTTCTGCCCACACTTGAATTTACCAAAGTTGGGGAAAAAAATTAAAAAAAATTACACAGACCAGGGGAAGGAAAGGACCTACAGACATTCTCAAATCCACCTCAGACAGGATGAACTCTGCATTACGTCATTCCTGACAGAGATCTGTCAAAATCGTTATGTGAAAGACAAATCAAAGACAACCCTTGGAAAACAGGGCAGCAGCTTGTACCAGGAGCACAGTTGGAGCCTACAGACCTGGTGCTGAAGCTCTGCAAGTTTTTCCTGCTCTTCCTGTTCCCGGCGGATCTTCTCCTCTTCTGCCTGTCTTTGCTGTTCTTCATAAAACAGTCTCTTTTCTTCCTCCTGCTTCTGGAGCTCCTCTTCCCGTTGTGCTTTTTCCTCAGTTGCTCTCTTGGCCATTTCTTCCTCTCTCATTCTAGTGTTTCCAAGGTACAGGTTACTGACTGGGTATTTGTTTCTTTGAAAGTACACACACGAGACAGAGCAGGAAAGCAAGAAAGTTCTAAATAATGTAGTTCTAACTACATAAAGACACTTTCTGGTGTGGATTTACACATGCCACCATCAAGACTAGTCAAAGCAAAAATCAGAATAACTTGGAAGAAACTATCTGTGAGTACATGTTGTTTGCTGACCAAGTCAAGGGCAAGAGAGGCTGCTTCACTAATGGAATGTTTGATTGAAAACTGGATTAAACAACAATCATTTAATAAATATTATATCCAACCGTAACATGAATCAAGCTTTTAATCACAGCAAAACATAAATTTCGTGAGATTTCCTAAAAGATTGTTTCTTCTATACTCTGAATTCCAGAGGTACACTGGAGGTGTACTCTGCCAGCTCATGCAGACATACACAGCAGATCTGATGACATGTTTCTGATAAAATACCTAAAACAGATTATATGCAATTTTCTGACAGCTTTATATCCACAACCAGGAAACAGACAAAATCTGATGTTCCATCATGTTCACAGAAGCACAGACAGGTGGGCCCTGATCTGGAATAAAGTTAGTCAGCACTAACTTAGCTATTTATTTTTAAAAACTTCTATGCAGTGAACCAAATGCATACTGATTTAACACTGAATTAACACTGAATTACTTGTCTGCTACATTACTGATCCAGGTTTCAAATCACTAACAAGAGATTTAATGTACCATCAAACAACTGCCTGAGCTCATCAAAGGAAAAATTTAATTCGGAGACATTTGACTATTTCAAACCAAATACAAACAAACCAAATATAAGTGGTGTAAAATGCACATTCTAGTTTTGAATGAAAAGCCCCACCAGTTACTGGAAGGAAAAAGAAGTAGTGATTTCTAGTAAGGACTGTGGGTGATAGATATACTGAGATACAAACTGATGTTACACACCACAACCTGCCCCACCAAGGGTGCCTCCCTGCTCCAGGAACTGCACTAAGATTTGCAGAAACTTAAATCAAGGCTTAGAAAACATACACAGCTGGAGTGTCCTTTCCAACCACACCCCACCACTGAAACCATCCCCTTCCTTCTCCTCAGTTGTTACCTTTCTTCTTCCTGTCTCTGAATTCTCTCTTGGTCTTCACGCTCTCTTTGCTCCCGTGCCAGACGCCGCTTCTCTGCCAAGATTTTAGAAGCTTCTTCAGCTGTGGTGGTCCCTGCTACTGTTTTGCTACCTGGTTCTGCAAAGGTTAAAAGAAACTGCTGTTAAAAAGCTCCAGTAATGTAAAATCAAGACAGACATTCTTAGTGTGAGATGAGAACTGGTTCCCATCTGTCCAATCAGTGCTCATCGCTCAGCGAGCACACCCTTATCTAAGGGCCTGCAAGAGCCAAAGGGAAGGAGATGCAGAGCCACAATATCTCACTGACACTAAGGTAATAACTTATTTCAATGCTGATCCAGCCATATTCCAGATGATACACTTCAAGATACTCTCTAATTATCATAGCACTTAAAAACGTGTTTATGAAATGACACGTTTATTCTCTAACTCTTGAACACTGAAGAGAAAACTGGAAACAAATATTGCTTTAGGAAATACACTTAATTTCCTTCTAATAAAACTGAATGCACACAACCCTAAAGAGGCAATACTATTTTTTCTTTTCTTTTTTTAATAATATTCAAGTATTTATATTCTGATTTATATCATAAAATAACTTTATTCTATATGCCATGTATCTTAGAGTGCAAACAATCACCATTTTATCTGGCCCTGAAGGCACATATTAATGACTTCGGTAATTCTGTATTTCTACACATTAGCAACAAATCAATTTCCAATTTACATGGAGATCAAAACAGCTTCAACACCAGCCTACGAAATATCTGTACAGTCCTGCAGTTTGTTTCTTCATGTCCCACCTGGTGTTATGGGGTCCAAACATCAGATATACTACTATGAATTAGGAAAAACACCCAGACCCACATTGCCATCCAGTTCCTCTCAATATATATTGAAAGAACTTTGATTTCTACCAGTTATTACTCCCTAGAAATACTTCTATTTGAATGTGACTTTAAGACATCATCTGAATATTCAGAGAATTAGCTCTTGATGTCAGTAGAGTAATAGATCATCATGTTGGTGAGGACCTGCCTTTCTTCTTTTTAATATTTTACAAAACAGTACCTACATGTTTGCTTAACATAAGCCTTCAAGTCATGGTAATTTTAATGAACAATGACATCAGGGTTTGACCAGCTATTTTGCTTCTAACCTAAAGACAAATCACTCAAAACACAATGTCATCATTAGGAACTTTAATACCTGAAAAGCTGCTTAAGCCTCATGGACATGTAATCAGTACCTGCAACTGCAGGGCATAATTACGCAGAGCAAACCCTCAGCAGCTGAATCATAGCTGTGCTTTGTGCATAAAAATTGTTCTTGCAGTCCTAGGAAAAACACTTCAGCACTGATGGAATGCAGGCACAGAGAGTTTTCTAGCGTTTCAATTTATTCAGTGCTGAAAAAACATCAGTTCCTCAGAACACACATTGTTTCTGATTTGGGAAAAGCTGCAGTCATGTTGGTACAAACAAAATTCAGCCATGACTGAAATTTGAACATGGTCAAAAGGATCCTCCCCTTTCTGAGCAAAAAAGATGACTGCTCTGCAGTTACAAAAAGCATCAGCAGATCTGCCTATGCAAGACATGCAAGTGCTCTTCTTCCTATTCTGTAATGTACTCTATACTTACAGAAAAGGAGGGAGATTTCATTCAGTGCTGCCAATAGACCAGAATGAAGAAATCAAAATATCTCTCTTGTCCTCTTCCCCATCAGTGGCTTGCAGTTCAGACCATTCAATTTTTACAGTAGAGGCCATTTTTTGTTGTGCACTTGAACAGCAACCAATGCAGCAACCCTGTTTTAGTACCTCTGGAATCTCTCTCCCAGTTGTATCAAATCTGGTTGATATTTAATGAAAGGTTTAACCTATTTTCCCTCCTCAAAACTGAACCTAAATAAGACAACCTAATGCTCATCAAGAAACCTAAAAGGTTTTAAGACTTTGAGGTTCTAGGGTAGCTTGAAATACGATGAATATCTGGTATTGATAGAAGAAAATTAGTCACAACAGTTCAGAACACTGTGGATATGGAAAGAATAGGGGAAAAACATCCAAAAGAAATGGCTGGAGACCTCAAGCCTATGGGGGACCTTCCCATTACATTTCCACTTCTGAAGCTTTACTGATGTTTTCCATATGGTTACTTCAGTACTGTTTTCATCTCCATGCACCCCTTGTACAATCTGTTTCCATAGGGCAGGACACGAGACTTCCCAACGTGATTGGTAACAGGCCTTAGGAAGATCACACTCAGCTTCCTTTCCCTGGTACTCCCAGTCATTCCTGCCAAGAGCTGTCATGTTCAAAGAAGACTTTTTCATGGTGGAAGGGGAAATAGGGAAACATGCAAGAAAACCATCTCAGCACACTTGTAAAGTTTAGTATTAGTTGTATGGAGGGAGGACTCCAACACATTTCAAGGTAAGTAATTTATTCCCAATCTAGGAATCTTATTTCAAAGCCTTCAACACCCAGATATAAAAAGTGAGGCTCCATGATAGTTTATTACCTATCATCACGCATAAGGTGAGAGCTCATGAAGGAGCACTTCTTATGCTTAAAGTTGAACAAGCCTTTTAATTCTCAGAGAAGCTGCGAAAGGCTGCTGCCAGAAATGACAACTGCTCCAAGTCACTGAAAAATAAAAAGTGTTTTACTGTGGAACAGTGTATTTTAGTAGGAAGACACAAAAAACAAGACAAAAACTTGATTGCTGTGAGCACAGGCAAACAAGTTCAAATTGAAGGAGAAGAGATGGGATGAAGATACAAGAGCACAAAGCTGAAATTAGGCTGAACCTGTAAGACCTAGAGACTGATTTGCCACACGCCATTCACTGGTGGGCTCTGACTTCAGAAGCTGTCTGGGATATGGAATTGCACCAACCCACAGGTGAACTGCTGACACAGAAGTGTTAAAATGAAAATTGTCTTGAAAATCCAAAGCAATTTTTTCAAGAAAAAAGATTTTGCCTCACTTAGCAATATTGCAGTATACCAAAACATTCAAAGAGATAAATGAAATCATCTGTATGTTGAAGAACTTGCCTACTACACTATCTTCTACACGTCAAAGAAAAAGAGCTTTGTGCAGCCCCAGTATGAGTCACTACAAAGATGGCTAGAGCTTCGAGATTAGCAATAAACCAAAATGGAAACAGATAAACTGGGTTAATACAGTTTCAGAAGTCAGTATAGAGAGGAGACAGGTGGGGCATCCAAGGAACAAGGATGGGTGTTCTTGTTCCAGAACAACTGGAAGATGCAAGACTAGGACACATTATTATATGGAGGTTTCAATCAGCTGATGGCATTGATCACAAGTGATTGTGCCCCCTCTGAGTCATGCAAGACATTTATCACAGTAACGTGGCACACTGGGGGACAGACATTCTGACTGCAAAGACAAAGGACGTGACACTGAAGATGGATGTGCAACTTCATGGAACATCCACCTCTGACTGACATCCAGGCTTCCTTCTACAGCAACACATGCTTAGAGAACTGTACCACGAGTGAGTTCTTCAGCTGACTGACACTACTGCACATCCAACACTGGGCAGTGTCAGGAAGAGCCTCAGCAATGACAAAGAACTGCAGCAGCTGAGGAATGCACACAGGAACACACATGCAGGAACGTGCAACAAGCAAATGTTCCCACTTACCTGCTGTCCAAAGGATTCACCCCCAGTACTGCACTGGCTGTAACCTAAATTCCAGAGATCTCTCCCTTTCCTATCGAGTGTCCCCTAAGTCCTTATCCCCAGAGAACTGCCTGCCAGACCTCATCAGAAGGCTCTCCCAGATTCTGTTCTGGAGATGGCAGCTGTATTTTTTCCGGTGAGAGGGACAGAGGCTGTGTTCACTTGGCACAGTGAAGAGGACCAGGACTCCAACTGCTTATATGGTATATGGTTCTCCTTAATTTACCAGGATAATTTCTCAGTGTGGCCTGTCAATTGATCACTTTTCCTGAGCCAGTAACAATTACACATTCCCTGGAACTGAGGCTGAGGCAGCCTTCAAGCGTTGTGAACTGTCTCTCATCCTGTGATGCACTGGCAGCTGATTTCCTCCTCCAAGCAGGTCTCTCCAGAAGCATTTTAAGAACTACCAACTGGACTGAAAGACCTTTGTGTAGTTAAAATAGTGATTTTATAAACCTAAGCTAGTAGATTCCTCAGCTAGTGCAGCTGAAGCCCAAAAGGCAAAGAGAATTTATGCTTTTCTTAAAATTACAGTACAAGCAGTAACACCGAAAGCTCCTGACTTAAATCTCCAAGTCCAATAAACCAGCTACTACACTAAAATCCACAGCCCAAAGTTATACCATGTAAAATTATTGTATAATCAGCAATGAACAGCTTCTGCCTTAAAGCACCATCCCCTCTAGTGCTCTGTCTTACAAACCACTTGTTTCACCAGTCCCAGAACAAACTGGAGAGGCCTCGAATGAGCCAGACACTGAGAACACGCACCTTCTTTGGTCTTTGTGCTAGCTGCTCCCACATCCTTCTCCAAGGCTGGGGAAGCACCTTGCTCTTGTCCTGTTCCTTCTGTGCTCTTATCCTTTGGTTTGATCTCTCCTTCAGGTTTCTTTTTGGTAATGTTTATAACACCTGGTGTGAGAGGTGGACGTTGGATGGGTGCTGGTTTAGAGACTGGAGTAGGAGATGGTGGCCTTTGTTTTGACACTCCAGGTGAAGGTGGGCGAGTCTTTTGTCTGTTGAAATAAAGAATATTTCTCAGGGCTAACACTGAAAACCTTAAACATTCATCTGAGGACAGCTGCCTCCTTTGTTTAGTTTACATTACATACCTCACTTTTTAAAACAAATCCAACCATAAACTATGGGTGCCTTTCTCATAAAACTTAAATACAGGATTTCAAAATACCCTGAGCACTTGGACTCCCTACTTGTGGGCTAAACATCAAAACAGGTCTGCTAGCCCAGATCTCTGTTTACTCCACATCAAGGATGAACCTGTGATTCCAATCCAAGAAACACTAACACAGGTAGATCAGCTTATTCGAAAGCTTGCAGGCTTTCTGTTGGTTTTGGTGCACAGACTGTACTAGGGTGTACTTTGCACAACAGAGACAAAGGTTGAAGTAAGAGCTGCATCTCTACTATGGAAAAGGGAAATGGGACCCAAAATGAAGCTGTTTTCTGTACAAACAAGGCACAGTGTAGGTCATCCAAATTCAAACAGCACAGCTGTCTTGAGACAGGAAGCATCCTTCATTCTGTCCTGAATGGAAGAAGGTGTTGAGCCTGGACACCTACCGCACTGCAGAGGGTGACGGGGGACGCTTCACCAGATTAGCCGGAGAGGGGGATCTTCTACGGGCAGACACCGACGGTGAGGGAGGGCGCCTTAAACCAGACCCTGGGGACGGTTTTTCTGTCTCTGATTTCTAAAAGATACATAAAACCAAAATACTGCTGACTCTTTAGAATACATTACAGACAGAGGAGAGGCTATTCCAACAAACATACAACTTTGCAGCAAGATGTACTTCACATTTCACATGTGTTTAATTTCTATACACACTAAACTTTGGGAATCATAAACAGCAAACAATATGCCTCTAAGATTCAAGAGAGATCAAGAACCATAAAATTCCACTTTGATTTTAATGCTGTGTCTTTTTTAAGCAAATGCTACTTAACATTTCAATAAATGCTTACTGAAAGCAACAGCAAAGCTGCTGAACAGGATCCCATCCCGAGCTGTTCCTACCCCACAGATTAACAGAAACCTAATTTTTGTGGGTTTTCAACAAACCTGGGTTGAATCAGGTGAACTTGCATCAGATGAGGATACAGAAGACTTCAACCTGTCGATGCTACGACTGCGCACGGGCACTTTGGGAGCTGGGACTGAGGAACTGTTGGAACTGGCTGAAGCTGAACGAGGACAGAGGTGAGATTCTATAAAAGTTAGGAATTTGACAAGACACAACAAGAAACAAGTGCACAGCATAAGAACAGGAGAAAAGGAAGAGGGAGAAAAAGAGAAAGAAAGATTGTGTGTGTTAGAAACCATACAGGGAAACACTGCAGGCAGTGCACATTGCAATGGATCATGGACACAGACACCACCACCACACAATTAGTACTTTGGAAGCAACAGCACCAAGAATAAAACCATTCTGGAAGCAGCAGTCTGGAGTAGATAAAAATAAAATGCTTTTCCAAAAATGTACTAAATTTGCAAAACTTTAATTTTAGCCAAGCTGCATCTGACCACAAATGCTACAGTTTTAATGATTTAGCATCTTTCAAGTTCTTCCCTACATGTTTTCTCCATAGTCAAGGAAGAAATATTGCTTTTTTTCAAAGAGTATTTATAAAAAAGCATTATGTTAAGACTCTCAACATTGCTATACAAACTTCTCTTATGAAATATGCATTGTGCAACATTATTTTATACTACTTTCTCTCTCTAACCCCTTCATTTCTACATATGTGTGCCCTTTGATTACATAAGCAAATCAAAATACGTGGTGTAAAAGAAATCTATCAAGAGAAAAAGGTCAACTGCTAAACTAAAATACCTTTCCCACCTAAAGTGTCAATCTCTTCCCATGTAAGATATTGAAAGAGATTTTACCTTATTGCTTTTTCCACTAACATGATCATAGACAGAAAAGCATACATAGATGTAAAAATCTACTTCTGAAACTAAATATTGGATTTTGTGTAATCCAAATAAATTGTGACAGATGCCAGCATTTAATTTTTTAACTTTATGGAAAATACATTTTATTTTTATACCTGCAGCATTTGTGCAAGGAGACCTGCATTGTTTGTGCACAGGTAGTGCTAAAGCACAGGTACTTTTCCGCTGAAACGAAGAAAGTACCTCTAATAAACTTATAAAATATATATCTTTAATTCAGCAATAGTGAGTAAGTCACATGCTAACAGTAACAGTGAAAAAGATGGTATTTCCCCACATGACATGAACTGAGATAGTCATGGTAAAACAAAAGCAGCACATACACAGGTGTGCAAAAACATGAGCATGGACTACCAACCAGAAAAGTAAGAACCATTACTGCACAAGGGGAGCAGTGTAGAAATGTCACCATCACCAACAAGTGAAGTGGTGTAAGATAAAAAACAAAGATGGGATAACATACTTAAGAGGAAACAAGCAAAACTGGGAACACAAACTGTAAGGTAAAAAAGAAGAAAGGACTCCACATTGGCTTCAGAAATGCATTTACTGGGGCATTACTACAACCAGTAACAATTCCAAGACGCATGGGATGCAGCTACAGCTTGTCCATTATGCAGATTCCTGCACTAGGACTAAGCTGAGCCCCACTGTGGGCCTATCAACTCAGTCTGGACTAATACAAAATTGCTTCAGTCAGCCAGGGTTTCTCTCTTCTCCTTCTAGGATGCCTCAACTTCTACCACCAGCCCAAACAAAGCCAGGTCAGGTCTCCCTGTACTTAGCTTAGCTTAAACCCACTCTCGTGTTCCTACATGAATTTCTCTCCATAAAGAAATTTAGATTTTGCAATTATACGTTTGTCTGGGGGGTTTGCCTTTCATTTCCTAGTACCATTCTGGCCAGTATGTCTCAGATTCATTTGAGAGTACAAATGCAGATCTCTGTCAGTAAAAAAAACAAAAAACACATAAAAACCTCAGAACAAGCACCAGCAGCTGGTTCTCTGCATAACAAGTAAACTGGCACTGGAGTTTAAAAGCCAGTATCATTCTAGTGCTTTGTAAAGTAAACATGCAGCACAGCATATGAATTGGTTACTGCTGACCACAGAAAACACTGGGTAAGTAATATTACACACAACCATGTATTAACTGCCTGATTCACACCGAAGGGTAGCACAGATAGCAACTACCATCTAAATCCTTGCTTGAAGACCAACTGCATAAAACTCCGAGGCTTTGCTGCCCTCCTGTTACCTGAGGGATCCTGTCCATCAGCCGATAGGGTAGCAGCACTTTTACTCCTAGCTAGGGAGGCCTGTGTGGGGGCGAGGAGGCGACTGATTACGCTACTGTCCAGAGGACTGAGCTGGGAGCGACGAGCTAAACGACAGGAACAAACCAAAAAGGATCCAACATGAAATCATATCATGGAAAAGACAAGCAGTACAAAGCAAAGGAAGACTGAGCACCATTGCAAATCATAACAGTTTTGGAAGAACAGTACTGAAGTCATGGAGAGGGAAATCCAAACCAAAAACACAGAAGGGTAAAACACTGCAATCTCTTGTGTTGCATGTCTCGTTGTTGGCTTCCGTAACAGCAGCCATTTTAATGTGCAGAGACTCGCACATGTACAACAGAGGTCAATGCTGAATGCAGTCAAAGCATGAGAAGTTTTTGACTGAGCTCTTCAGAGCTACATTCTCTGGATTGCAGGAAAGGCTCTTCTGACACAATAAGCAGATTTGCAAGTCAAAGCGAGCAGTTATCGCCAGGCATCATCTGCACACACAAATCCACGTGGACAGCACCCATCATTCCCCCCCACAGCAAAGGTTCTGAATTAGAGTATAATTTCAATAGTAGGCAACATCTGCTAAAAAAGAAAGTTTCGGAATTGTTAACTCAAAGGGAAAACATGTTAGAGAAGGTGCCAGTCTTCAGGTTTAGGAAGAGTTCCAAGGAAAGATGCTATTTGTAACCTAGTGGGGAATACACGGACAAAAAGAGACTGAAGTGAGAACAGGTTTCTTCCTTCACTTGCATGCACAAGGTTTAGGCCAGCAGCAGGAACAGAGAAGTTGTTTTTAAACTGAGAAATGAAAGAGAGCTTAAAAAGCAAAGGTAAGACTTAACTAAGAAGGAAACAGATCAGTGACATTATTTTTGTAATTTCTTATATTTTAACCCACCAGCTTTCAAATATATCACTCTCAAGTGGAGAAACATGTTATCCGCTTGCAGTGTCATTTAACAAAGGTCTCCTTAGAGGATTTCTTTTCAGTCCAAAGGGAAAAAATTTACCTTTACCATTTACAATTTTATCTTTAACAAAAGGTAACTAAAAAGCCATTAAAAAGTTCTCAAAATGTAAGAACCTATGAAGCTGGTGCAAGTAAGCCTATCCAAGCTTTACTATGAATGGCTTTAAGAAAAAAATATTCAGTTTTATGAAACAACCACCTGGTTTTTCTTCCTTTTTCACTTTTTCTAGTTCTGCAGAGGATTGGGGTTTACTACTCATCCTACTCAAAGATGTGCTCCTCTTCTTTTCTGTTCCTCCTGGGGACCAAGCGTAAGGAAGATTATTTTTAACATGATATTTATATATGTGATTTCCTAAAATTGTCATCCCGTGCTTTGCTTCTGCCAATCAGCTAAAACCACCAATCTATCATTATGAAGCACTATTTTCTCATGAGCTAAATGGTTTGGCTACCATTTGTCTACTCTCCCCCCACCCTTTCACTTATCAGAGGAATAGGGTTGGTTTGCACAGACAGTTACCCACGATCAGGCACTGCAACGTGCATAACAATATTCATGGACTGCATGAACACCTGAGTGAAAACATCCATAACGAAATAGGGACGTGGTTTAAAGTCAGCTTCAAATATCCCATTTTGCTGCCTCCCAATTCTCAAACAAACTGGTTTCTAGCACCTTTCTGTTCCACCTGCGAACCTTTGAGTGCTGACTGCGGGGAATGCAGAGAAACTTTGTTATTCAGTCTGTTTAATGAGGAACTTCTCTTTGTGGTACCTGGAAGTGAAAGTGCATGGATTAATTATGCTGAAAAGCCCAGACATTCCTCTACAACACCTCTCCCATTTTATTAAGGCAGAGAAGAATGATTAAGCCACTTCATAATATTGAATTCTTCAGAAGCAGCGAAACTGGATCAGGGAAGAATCACTTCATATTAAGCATTATTTCTCATATTCCTGCATGTTACTGATTACAGCAGCAGGATATCAGTCACAACAGAGTCTTGTTTGACCTACTGAGGCCATCCTTATACACCTTTTAAAAGAAATGAGAATTTTAAAAGGCCACTGCTCACATTCTGTATCAGTGAGCTCAGAATTAACATAGAACACAGCTGGTGAAATACTCCACTGATCCAGGGACAAACATCTTCCTCTCATTTCCACATCCTTCTCCTCCACCCTCCCAGGCACACACACAACAGAAGCAATCTGGTTAATTCTGCAACTGTATTTTATGTCCTCTGAATTTACTCATCTTTTTACCAAACAGCCATTTCTCCCTGAGTGACAGATTGAGAGCACAGGATTGCTCTAAGTCAACCTCTACATCCCGACCACACAGATCACTTGGGAGTCCTATCCAAATTTGTTTATTTCAGGCCACCTAAGAATTCTTCCTCCAAAGCGACTAAGGATTCACAAAGGATTTCAAGGTATGACAGTGAGTTTGAAAGCAATTCCAATTAGTTGATAATTAGTGACTTCCTTTGTTAGTAGCTTAATTTGTACTTTACAGACCTGCTTCTGACTCATACTCAGAGATGAACCCTCCAGACACATCATATATAAATATAATTTAAAATCACAAGCAGCCTGCAGTGACTCAGAGCCCCTGCCAGTACAGATACAGTCACTGATTTCCCCACCAGGCATACAGAGTATGAGCACAAGTTTTTCTGCTGCATCACCTTCCAACATCAACCAGCAAAAGCACCTTTAGCTGTGTCTGTCAGGGATTCTTCCAGCATAGCTCGTTTGATCAAAGGTTGTAGATTGGCAGAACACTGCAGCACAGACCTAGCTGAATCTGGTTTCGTATTAAACAGCTTTTAGCTCATTTACGGTTTTCATCATTTAAAAAAAAAAACAAAACTCAAAAGTAAAAACCCTGACATTTGGAATACAGGCAGGCTCCTATGAAACTCTAGAAAGATTCCCCACAAGGAAATCTCATGCTACAGCAAGCTGCTATGTGCTCATACAAATGATTTTTATTTATCTTAACAAGTCAATTAGGTCAATTCCTTGTGTTTCATAATTATTTTTTAATTTTGAGCAGGCTGATTGCCCTCTGGCCCATCCCAACACAGTCTGGTAAACCCTGGCACAGAGGAGATCACATGCACAGGTTTAGTAGAATAGAACAACCAGAGAACTCTCTCATTCTCTACATCCCTGTTAAGACTAGTAGTGTGATACACATTTTAAACATGACAAACTGCAGTCAGGAGTTGCAAGTGAGACTGGAGGTCACAGAAATTGGTAGATGATCCCTCTCTAGAGTGCAAATACTCTCGGAAACCCTTAAAAAAATAAGAAAATAGAAATGGCCTGGAAGCAACTATTCCCTGGTTGTCACTGGCACAGAAAATAACTCAGACTGCTTGCAAGCAGCAGTGTGCACTAACAGTTTAAGAAATACTTCATTTGAGTATCAGTATGAAGATTACACTAAATTACGGGGCTAGGAAGCTGTGTCAGAGCTGCACACTATGGCTACAATCATGATAGAACTCCAGGTCAAAGCGACACCATCTTCTCCCACAGGTGCCAGGGTTTTTCATGCATCCTTCTCTATTTGGAGAAAGCAGAATTCTAATACTAAAAAAGAAAGAGTGTCTACAGAGTACAGGCACAACAGAACTATGCCAAACCTCAGTTGATTTTTTCTTTTCCAGAGGCAATCAAATGACTGAAGCTGTCTAAAAGAACAAGGCAAACTCTACTTTTTTATTATTTCTATTTTGCTGAAATTTTAGGGTGTGAATTAAGGCATGCAAACCTGTAAAGATGATGGGAAGTGATTTGTGAATCAATCATTCACCAAGATTTGACTTTAGTAACACGATTACAGAAATAAAAAAAATAAAAAGCAGCAATTTTTACCGTTACTCTTCTCCTCTAAGAGAGATCACATCAACTGGGTCAAAGCCCTCAACAGTCAAGCTGGATTAACAAATTGCATGAAATGCATTTGAGATCAAAATATGAAGTGAGTCACAGAGCAAAGGAGGAGGGAGGACACCATTCCACCTCCTGTCTCCTCCCCAGTCCCAGTTCAGCAGCACCAGCACACACTTACCTCGATCAGAGGAATTTAAAAGCGCTGCAGACGACGACAACCGTTTGGTCACGGCCCCCTCTGCCTGTTTGAGGTTGGCTGTGGACGTGGAGCGTTTGCTGCCTGCGGAGAGAAGCGCTGACTTCAGACTCACCTTCGTACCTGAGGGAGAACCTTTCACATGTTGCTGAGAGCTCACCCTGGCAGTGTTACATCCTGAAAGCTATCTCTACTTTTCCTTAATGAGAAACAGAAATTATTTTGTTTTCCTTTGAACAGACCTGATGCCACCATTAGCACCAGCTGGAACATGCACAGAAAAGGCAGAGTTTAGGGGAGTCATGCCAAGATTTTATTTTGCACATGTATGCAAACAAGGGATTTTTGAACACTGTGCTCCTTTACATGTAAAGACAAAAGCTGTTGAAGTTGTATGTTGTTACTAGAGTGGGAAGACAGAGAAAATAACAATAAAACCTAAAAGCAATTATTTCTTTCTTCATTCTTTCCACACAGGTACAGTTTTTCAATCGCTGGTTAATAAATCAAACCAAACCAAATTACATTGGAGGGATAAAATCGACTCCTAAGACAAGAAAGCATTCCTATTTCTGATTACTTCCCAAGAGTTTCTGTAAGTATTTTAGAAATTTCCAATTTTTCCCTAAAAGCTACTTGTTAAGTTCATGTCTCCCATCAATTCTGCAACTCTTCTGAAAATGTAACAAGAGACCTTATTAATTTTTTTTGGTATGTGTATATATGCAGACAGATATACACACATAAAAATCACATTTCACATTGCAGAATTGCATGCTTACTACAAGCCAGATAAATAACTGCTTTTTAATTTCAAATAATGTCCTTTCAGGATGAACACCACTCCAGAGTGTATAAGCCTTAAAAAACATGTACCTGTTGCTATAGAAACTCACTAAGCAGAAAACATTAATGCACACAAAGTAGTGCAGGACAGCACAACAAACACATGAAATTCTATACATCAAACACAAATAATTGATTTCACCAGCATACTGGACAGCAAAGATGATTAATCTGAACTCGTTAGTGCAGAAGTACCACAGGACAAAGCAGCACTACTCACCACAGAGGCAGCACCTTTTCCCTTTGCCAGCATGTCACAACAGCCCCTTACAGAGCCAGGGCATGAGGACTGGTATGGACAGCCCTGTGAGATGCTCTTGTGACAGTGAACAAGAACAAAGTCCACATGGGATAAGAGGGAGAAAGGGAAATCCACTGAATCTAGTTAAGAAATGAAGAACTGAGCTTAGTGGATAATTTCCCAACACAACAAGAAGAAAAAAAAAGGGCATTTTATGAATGAAGTCTGAGAGCTGGGATAACTAAACAGACTTAAGAGGTTTCATACATGAAAATCAGGAAACTCGTAATTCATGTATTTGGGTGTTTTGGAAGGTGAAGGCTTCCCCCTAGTGACTGATCTTAAAAGGAAATCCTGGCTCTGCTTGAACTCAGTAACAGTCCAAGGCCTGCAAACATCACAGAGACACCTCACAAAAATTTCCCTTGGTTCAAACAGGACTTCAGCACTTGCATGATATCTGAGATTTTGCCTATCACCCACTGAGACCCAGAGGGCAAAAAATTGAACCTTGTTTTCAGAAAAATTATACTGAGCAAAGTTAACTCTTTTCCAAAAAGGTTGCAAGTTCCAGAGTTGGGCTGTGCTGTTTTATGAGACAAGGGATGATATTTCTACTACAGAACTGAAAAGTACTGGCTAAATATGACTGTTCAGACAAGAAAAAAACAAACCACCCTCTGAATTTCAGGGGAAGGTAAGGCAGTGGTGAGAGTGTGAGCTACAATCTTAATTGATGCCTTGATAGAAAAAAAATGTAATTGGTAAAGGGCATTCATATAGATACTTGCATTTTCTTTTTCCAGAAAATTTAAATTTGCATTAATTGCTTAAGATCTTAAGAGGTCATAGCCTTTTTCATGAATACACTTGTAAATATATGATACAACAGCCTCAACTTTTTCCCTGCCTCACCCACAGGACAGCTCCTGCAAACTTTAAAGTTTCTGATGATTCAGCAGAAAAAAGCTTTAGAGAACAGACAGGATATTCTCAAGTCAGTCACAGTCTGATTATGTATCTATTTACAAAACATATTTTGAAAAAAATAACTCAAATATCTTTCTTTGGGGAAAGTTAGAAAACTTCCCTCAAGGGATCTGAAATGGAAGCAGCAGAGCCAAAGAGAACAGAGAGCTGTCCCGCAGGAAGGCTTGAAACTGGGAAAGGAGCTGGAAACGTGGTATCTTACGAAAATCACTATGAGATTGAGCAGCTTTTAATCCCGGCTTCTCACTGAGAGAGGGTGCTGCAGCACAGCCTATCTAAGGCTGGAGAAAATTAGGCTACAAAAAATAAGATTAGCTGTCTCTCACTTCCTTCTAAATTTCTAGTAGGACAAGGAAGCTCTTTATTTAGAAAGGAGAGGCTCTGGCAGCCCCACTTCTGCTCTAACAGCACACACCTCCACTCCCACAGCACCTGAACTTCCAGTTCTGCTCAGCAGCCACCACTGAACTGCCCCCATTTACCAGGGCTCTGTCATCAGGGATGTTTTATTACACAGCCTGGTCATTTCTCTTGGCAGACCCACATCCTGCCTGTTTCATCTGAGCACTGACAGCAAGGTCACCAATGTAACATTTGACTCTGGGGCTTTCATCAATTTTTCAATTTCAGGCCATGAGTAGGATCCTTGCTGTGGTCTCAGTGAATCACACTCTGTACATCCCACTGAATGATGGCTGGGGAAATACTCAGATTACATGGGATTCACTTCCCAGAGCACACTGTCACACAAAAATTCTGTTGCACCAGTCCATGTTCCTAAATATTACTGCTGACACAGCCAGTTCATGGAAGACAGACACATCTGATTCTGTCATCTTTTTGCACAGCAATACAATAGAAAGAAAGCTTTTTTCTCTAAAATAAATATTTGAAAACTGTTCCTCCAATGCTTCTCATTTTAAGAAATGGGGCTTTAATCCTGGATCTGCCACAGAACTTGATGGTAGAAAAATAATATTGTATTGAAATTTGCTCTAGACGTGCTGTTAGAGACAGTACAGTACTCAGCCTCAGTGATGTAATATAGCAGAGCTCATATGGTATCACTTTTCAGAGCAAAACAAAAAAAGGTAATTGCTGCCTTTCCTGCAATTATGCAAGTATAAGGTGAAATGGACCAAATAAGGAATTTTAGGAAGGCAGCTGGACTTAAATATCCTACATGACTTGGGCAGATTTTTAATAATAATTTTGTGATGAGTTCTCAAAAAGTTAAAAATAATTACCCTGAAACAGGAATAAACATGAGAAGTGTAAAACCAACCATGGTTCAACATTATCCACCCCACATATGACAGCTGTGTGCTTGAAACATTAACATAAAATCGAGCACAAATTTAAAATAATGTGGACGCACAAGGGTTTGACTAAGATGCTGCATTATCTCTTTATCTCCATAGCAATTTTTTTCCAAATTAGTGCCAAGTTATCCAAATTGATCTACTGTAGCAGAACTATCTGCTCCTCCTCTTGTTATTTTATAATGCATGTTACAGTTTAAATACCTATCATTATATCAGGAACATTTGTGTTCAAAGATGTTTTATCTTAAATGTGCTTTAGCAGCACTGAAGATCTTCCTCCACAATCAAAAGGAGAGAAGAGACTCATTTCCTCACATCAGTTTGGGGAGAGCAAAGGTTATTATATGTTTTTTACAAAGTTTAGATTTAAAATAAGATAGGAAAAAACCTCAGTAAGGCAAATGTGATTTCCCAGTTTCAAGGTTAAACGATACTTAGTTATGTGGGATACAGTAATTGGATTTAAATATGTGTCCAAGGAATACATGTAAAACAGGCAAACCAATCCAGGCAAACTGGCTAATTTTGGAGAAAATTAGAGATTTGTGCTGTGCAGAGTAAGGGAAGAGAGAAGATAAATAAACCAGACATGCTTCTGCTGTGTTGCCAGAATAAGCCAGAGTAGTTCAATCATACTCAGTGAGACTTTATTGCATTTTGAGTCTCACTTGTCTGTGCTACAGAACAGCTGCACTGCATTAGTGACACTGTGGGCACACACAGACCGTCAGGATTCACATTCAGCTGGGGCTCAGCTGAGAGTTATCAGCGTCTCAAACCAGCTACAAGAAATAATTTTGCTTATTAAACATATAGCCTTGACAAATATAACAGTGGTTCAAAGCTTTTCTATGAATGGCTCAGTCTGTGCACTGGAAAGTGCCAGAAATCCAATGAAAATACATTTAATGCATAGAATTATCTTCAGATAATTGGACAGATCTGATTTTGCAAAACACTTCATGGAAAAAGTATTAAACTGTACAAAGGATTCTTTCCCTTTCACAAAAGTTTCAGCAAAATATCATTTGATTTTGCAATTGTTACTTCAATTGCTGGTAAAACAAAGCAAAAAGAAAACAAACCAAGCCCTACCATGTACTTTTGGCAAACCAGGCAGCAATGAAAGGATTTGAAATTCCCCTCTAAAAATGCAAAAGCTTAGAGTACTGAACTAATTTATATTCAAATACTTGCCCCTAAGAATTTCTGTTCTCCTACCCATCTTTAAAATCCAAATGCACACATCCTTTCCCTGAAAATTCCCTCAGGATGCCATGACTTAAGCTTGAATTAGCTGGGAGGGATACTTAAAATGAGAGGGGCTGCTTTCTACTTAGGGATCACATTTGTTGCACAGCTGGCCAAGATCCAGGAAAAGATCTATAAGAAGCTCATTTTCCTTAGTTTCAGAGAAAGAAGAACTCATGTTTAAAAGGTTAGTGGTAAGACTAAAACAAGAGAAAAAGAACATTTTAGAAATCAATACCGCCAGTTCCACCTTCATCTGTGCTCTGTTGTTCTGCAGAAGAAGAAGGTTTGCAAACAAAGTTACCAAGTCAAGTAGCAAAAAATGCAAGTTAACTAAAAAATGGGGATGCTGGATATAATAATGGTAATTATATAATTATGATAACTTACAGCAAAGCACTTTTAAACATGTTATAAACACACAGTCAAGCTGACAGAAGATGACTGCATTAAAACAAACTCAGTACAGTTCCACCAATACAGAAGACAGGCGGAACTGACGCATTTTTTTATTTGATTCTTTGACAATATCTTAAGTTACTTATTGGCAGGGTCTTCCAGTTAGATCCCTTCCACTGCAATCCTGATTTGCTGGTCTGATTTTAGAATGTTTGCAAGCAGGAGCAGTTAATTGTGTGAAACAGGAAATGACGTGAGCTCAAATTAAAGAGTGTTAAAACACATCACCTAATCTAGAACAGAACCCACGCTCTGAAAAGCTTGGGCACTGCCCACCGAATCTCCTTACCTATTACTGGACCTTCAAACAATCAATCAGCATTCTGTAATACTAGGAGTGTGTTTAGAGCATTTCACATATGATATTACAGTACAACTGGTTTTTTTTTGTTTTTATCACCAGTCTTAACACTCCATTACATGTATTGCACTTGAAGGACTCTGAATTATTGTAGCATTATGCATTATAATTCCCCTTCTCTGATGGCTGGGGGCTGGCAATGCAATGCTGCCAGGTCTTGTGTTTCCCATGGAGCTTCTCTCTAGCTCTTCTCAAGGTCAAAAATAGCCCTAAGTCTGAGCAGCATCTCAGGGCAAGTACAGACACGATTCTTTCCCCACTAACTACCCGTAGATCCTGCTTTAAGATCCAAGGTAGGAAAGGATGCCCAGGTCCCTATGAATAGTGCTGCATCTGCCAATGTTCACACAGAATATTCTGTGACTTTAGCCCTACTAGAAAATGTGCTGCTTACCTGTTTTGCTTTCTGAATCTGGAGTTACAGATCCTCCCCATGACCACCTCTTTTGTCGCGTTTCCAGTCGCTGATTCCGTTCCAAGGTGCGATGCAGAACTGCTTCATATTTCTCCTATCAAACAACACCTCTATGAAGCTTGTAAACATTAAGCATAGCTACACCAGAACACAAAACACAGATCCCACCATGTGATTTATAGTGTTTTACCTATGCTGCCTGATTAACAAGCTTTTGTTACAAAAACTATCATGTAAAGAATGTTTAGGGCAATGAATGGCTTCAAAACAGTGCAAACATGATTAGGTTGAGCTAAAGCACAGATAATCTATTCTACTGTACTTAAAATAGCCACCAAACAGATTTCCTATCCAGTAAACAGCACTACTTATTAAATAGGGATGAACCCCAAACTGAGCAAAAGTCATTGCTTACCCTTTAAACAGCTCATATTCTGAAGTCATTACGAAAAAGTGGTAAGAACTCTCATTACAGACTACCAAATACAAGGTTATTTGTATTTTCAAAGAACTGTACTGACACTCACCCAAGTCTTAACAGACACTGACAATAAGAGATACATGATGAAACCAGAAACAGCAAGATAAAATTAAAAAAAAAGACCCATCAATTCAGCAACCACTGCTGACAGGACAAAGGCACCCAAAAGAAGCTTTTGCTGCTGTCTCCAGAACCAGCTACTGCACACAGGGGGTTTCAGCTCTTGTGCATAAAGATGAACTGTAACCATGCAAGACTGTTTCTTGGTCAGCCAGGTTTCCACACGTGTCAACAACAGATTTCTCTTCTGACACAGTTTTATCTCAAGTGATCTTTTGAAGCAGTATTTACTGCTGATACATTGCAGTAAGATGCCAAGGGAACTCATTATCCAGCCATATCTCCCTCTTGAGGACACAAGACTTCACTTTCTTTCTACACCATTTCACAACACAAACTAGAAGAGTTGCAGTGAAAAACAGACAATATAAATTGGGCAGGAAAGGAGGAGGATTCTGCTCACTGACAAGAGATAAAACTAAAGTTTTTGTTTGAAATACAAAGCTTTGCTTCCCCTCTGTTAGGGAAACCTGAACTAGAGTCTACCCAAGGTGCCAAGTACCCAGACATTATGTAATGTGTATTGTATTTCCATGTAGGGATCTGCAGTGCAGTAATTCTTCAGAGTTAAAGACAGAGGCTTCACTTTATTAACAACAGAAAGGAGTTCAAGACATCAATACACAGATGTACAGAAAAACTGAGCAGCTGTGAGAAGACAGGTATCTCAATCCTAGCCATGGCTAGTGATCATCCAGATTCTTAGGCAGAGAACCACTTCTTTTTCCATAGTATTTGCTACTGTGCTGCTGCTTCTGCTCTAAGAAAAATGATTAACTAAATGCAACTTGGCTAAATGTAAGCAATAATGTTGGAAGTTATGTATTTTTATATACTCCTATCTACTAAATTAACAATTGGAGATGGTATCTTAGTGCCAAAAATGCCCTAAGACAGCTTAGCTTCTTTAAAAGTGATTATTTTCTCAAGGCAGAGTACCAAAGTCAAGACCTGTTTTCACTTTCTGATTGAAGGCAAGGTTTACAGGTCAGATCCACACTGTTTTCCCACCTGCCAGATTCTTCATGTATGTAGAAGGTCATCTCCAGGGACTGAGTAAAAGACAGGGTTAAAACCAATCAAACACTCATCAGCTAGTCCTTGCCTTCCTTGATTATTCATCCTGGTGGCCACTTAAAACATATCTACCATCCTCAAAATTCCAGGAATAAATATAATAACTGTAAAGATGACACTTCTTGAAGTATAAGGGGCATGCTTTTTGCATAAAGTAGTTGTTTAAAGAGATGATACAGCACTGGATTGCAGGCACGGCCCACCCAAACATTTTCTGTTCTCCAGCAATGTAAACTATTCCATGAAGTTCAAATGGAATATAAATACAATTACACCCAGGAGCCGATTACAGAAAACCAAACACCAGCGCAGACACTGACAGTCAGAAAGGGTAAAGAAGGGTTGCTAGAACATGTAACCACAGCTGGACTCCAGGGGAGCAGCCAGCCAGGCTTGCAGGCTCTTCAGCGACCCACAGCAGGTTCTTACAATCAGCTCAGGAAAGCACAGATGTGTGATGAAGTCAGACCTTGCACATTTCATATGCACTAGCAGAGCTAACTCGTCAAAAGGGATGGAATAACCTGATGTATTTATTTCTGCTTTCAGTCTCTATCCATCTGCAATGAGCCCTGGAAATCAAGCACTGCTCTGCTGGTCTGTGTGCAGTCAGAGCAAAGGCAAAGAGCCCAGTGAGAACAAGCACTGCACAGCTCAGAGCAGCAAATGGTAACTACACAGATAACATCACCCACTGCTCATCATATAGTAATGAGCTCTAATTTAGCAGAACTGAATGTGAGATTCTCAGGCCACATCAGGGCTCCCAGGAAGCAAGAATCAGAAACAAGAGATGTCTGAGACCTGTCATCCACGCTGATTTACAAACAGCCTTACAAAGTGCACTGAAGGGATGTAGAAATCCAGGAACATGGGGTGGGGGTTTTGCTTGTGTGAAAAATAACCAGTCCCAAGTGCATCAAGTACAGCTAAAGCTGGATGGGGAAGACATGTGTCTACACAGCCCACTACACAGATGTGGAAAAGACTTGCTTGATCTAATACAGTCACCATTTCCATACTTTTCTGTTTCCCACCCCTTCAGAACATCATAATGTAAGAAAATAATGTAGGAATTTCTTTAAAAGTATAGAACTTTATAGTACCTTCTCCTCCTCTATTTTTTGTTTCCTCTTTTCTTCTACTGCTGCCCTCCGTTGTTCCTCTTTCTGCTTCATTTCTTTGAGCTTTCTCTGCCTTTCTTCTAACTGTTTTTCATACTGGAGCTTTGCTTTTCTCTCCTTTTCAAGAATTTGTGTCTCTTTGGCAGCTGTAAATTTTTAAGAAAAAATTAAAATAAAATTTAACCATTCAATGATATCACACTGCAACTTACAGGAGAAAGACTATCCAGGCAGAATTGCTACCATTTAAAGTGAAAACATACAGCAAGATGAGCTTGCAGAGCTGGATGACAATGCACGATGACATTGTGTCCCCAGGTTAGGGTGGAATCAGAACCTTGCCTGCCACTAGACCTTACTGTCTGGACAGGAATATCAGGATAGGCACATTCCCTATGTTAAGCATATTCCTGTCAACATAATAGTGCAGTCTTTGTAAGAAAGTAGTAAACTGAGAATCAACAAGCAGAATTTTCTATGTCGTGATTTTCATTTTTTAAAAAACAAAATATAATGAAAATATTTAAGATGGGAAAATCCCACAGTTCCTGTCTCTGAGTTACAAGAGTTCTCTTGCTATTCCCTGCAGCCTCCACCAAAGAACAGCTGTGTGCAGTTTAACAGGAAGCTTCAGGTTCTGTTACACAAAGCCAGAGCCTGAATGCAAAGTGTATTTTCCATGGCTAGACAGATGAAATGAACCAAGAGATAATTACACCAACAACGCACAGGCAGGCTCTGTATATGGGGCCCCCCAAACATTTCTGAATTTGTACATGTCCCAGTCCCACCCTCCCCCTGTGCAGGATAACACAATCACTCCTGTTGGTCTTTGCTTTTATGTTAACAAACAAACACACAGGTCAGAACGACACCACATCCCAGGCTGAGCCCAAGGCTGTGGGGCACAGTGTGACCCTTCCATCTCTGGCTGCACACACATGCACTGATTCACACCACAAACAGCACAAAGCTGGGCAAAAGTTCTCTGCTGCTCTCCAGGTCTCAGATTCCCTGCTAGATAAGGTGTATTACTGCTGACACTTCAATCCAGGAGTCATTTCAGCGTGTTGGGACACAAGGGGAGTCGTGTTCAAGGCAAACAAGCCATTCAACCAACTAAATCTTTTTTGGCTTTCTCTGAATCAGCATTACCCAAACCTCAGTCTTCAGGGCTAAAAGTTTGATTTCCAAAAGTGTTTTTGTTAAGGCTTTCAGTAAGAAATTGGCTAAATGTTCTTGGTGGTCACTAAGAACTGGAAGGTCAGAAGTCACACAGAGCTTTAAGAAGCTAAAACTCAGCAGTGTTTTCTTCTCAAATCAAATACTTCTTCATTCAGGTTCACAGATGGTCACTGATGCAAGACCAAAAGCAGACCTTGTTTCTTGTCCCCAGCAAGCTGCAAGAAAGTGACTGAACAAGGAATAAGTTATTCCTTTACCATAAACATTTTAGAAAACTGTATTTTAAAGGAAACATGCAAATACCATGTTGTTTTTCCCGCTCTTCTCTACGCTCCCTGGCAAGTCTTTGCCTTTCTTCTGTTCTTAGAGTGGAACCATCTATCACTGTCAAAACAAAAATTGAAGACACACAATTGTCAGTGATTCTGAACATGCAAATTTAAATAAAAAGTCAAAAGTCTTTACTATCAAAAGGAGAATGAAACTTCCTGAGATGCATCACCAAATCACTGCACACTCTGTGTAGAGATTAAAGATGTCACCTGAAAAATTCACAAGAAGCTGAACACCCTCCTTTTCCCCACTTCCCATTCCCTCACAACAACCAATCCACTGTTTCTAAGAGTTGCAGGGGAGAGCAGACACCATATTAAAGGCTCAGTGTGTACAGTCAAAAGAAAGCCTAAGCAGTAGCCAGAGATGTGTGAGAATATACCCTTAATCCAAATTCAGCCCTGATCCTTACTTTTGTTCATAATAAATTCCACAAACAGGAATTACAAGAATCTAGGAAAATTTACTCTGAGAACAGATAGTTCACCTGCCACAACGAATCTGGAGCACTGCAGGACAGGTCACTTGCAGGCTAAGCAGAACCATGACTGCCTAGGTCTTTTCAGGTATAAAAATTTGAATTTTAGCAAGAAGTGGACTGGTAGCTTGCCCAGAGCATAAAACTAATTTATCTTGCTGTTATGCCCTGCCTACAAAACAGGTAACTGCAACTGAGCTCTGAGCCAGTCAGAAGCAGAAATCAGTCATCAAAATCAGACCTTTAATGAATCTACAAACCATCCCAGGTGCTCTGACCTCTGATGCCCCCTGAAGAAAGAGCACCAAACTTCTTTTTAAAATATGTTCTCTTCATTCCCTACTAACTCCCCTTTGTGAACCCAGCACTTCATTAAGAGCAATAATTATACCTGGTTTAGTTGCTGTCTTTATTGAGGTCTGGACTGCAAGGGGGCTAATGCCACTTTGGCTTCTTCTTTCTTCTGCTAAGGCGTGGGCTGCAGCAACTGAGAGAAAGAATCATTCCATGTTAAGAAAAGCTCCAAACTGAAACTCATTACATAAAGATCTAAAATAAATACATAAAATTCCATTTGAGATTGCTGATTCTTTTCTTAAATAATTAACTGGGGGCTGCCTAACTTGTAAGGAAAAACTTGTCAAGTGAGACTTCAGAGCTGGCATAGCTTTTCTTTGTAAAAACAACAGTTACAAAACCTTGTTTTAAAATGTGCAGCAAAGCACTTCAGATTTGCAAAAAGATCAAACTTATTATACAACTCTTCTAAGACAAAAACAAGCATTTAGCACAGTTAGAAGTCTGACTTACATTTAATAATAAAAACTCTTTGCTACCACGTGTGCATTTGTGGGCTGGACATACTCATGTAATAATCCATTAGCATTGGTAGAATCATATTCTGAAGGAGACCCGGGCAGGGAGAGGTTTATGAAGACCTGTCATCACTTCATGACATGAAACACAAAGTGGATAAGCTGCATAAAGTGAACCATTAAGGGATGCTTACAAGGTACTTCTAAAACTGGATCTTCAAAAATAAATTTTAATTGTAAATTAGACTCCAAAATAGTAATTTGAGATTTGTGCAGGGACCCATTCACCTTATTCAGGTTTCACCAAGGTGAGGACAGTGAACTGCAGGGCTATGACAGAAAGTAAATGCTTCCGATATTAATGTCACTAAAATAACAAACCCATTACGAAGTCAGAGACTAATTTACGGTATCAATTTCCACAGATTTTCCTTACTTCAGCATCAACTTTCACTTTCACTAATCACTTGCAGCATGTGAAGTGCCACAGGGAAAGCAGGCAGGGCAACCTGTAAGGCAGCATTACCCCAGTTCCTGCACAGCTCAGACCAGACTGTCCTCACACAGGGACACCTTGTTCTCACCTTGGCTGGCAGACACAGGGAGCTCCACTCTTCCCAAGAGGAGCTCCAGGGGATGCAGGAGAACACACCAACAACCAACCAAACACAAGAAAGTCAAGGCCTGTTTTACACAGAAAAGGCAATCCACAAAAGGAACGTGCAACTACTGGGATCTCAAGTCCTGTATCAGAACCAGCGTGGCCAGCAGGCCCAGGGCAGTGGCCCTTCCCCTGGACTCTGTGTTGGTGAGGCCACACCTTGAGTCTTGTGTTCAGTTCTGGGCCCCTCAGTTCAGGAAAGAGATTGAGGGGCTGGAGAAGGGACTGGAGCACAAGTGCTGTGGGGAGAGGCTGAGGGAGCTGGGGGTGTTTAGCCTGGAGAAGAGGAGGCTCAGAGGTGACCTCAGCACTGTCTAGAACTACCTGAAGGGAAGTTCTGGCCAGGTGGGGGTTGGTCTCTTCTCCCAGGCACTCAGCAAGTGGACAAGGGGGCACGGGCTCAAGCTCTGCCAGGGGAAATTTAAGTTGGATATCAGAAAAAAATTCTTTATAGAGAGAGTAATCAGGCATTGGAATGGCCTGCCCAGAGAGGGGGTGGATTCCCCATCCCTGGAGGTTTTTAAACTGAGATTGGCCGTGGCACTGAGTGCCATGATCTGGTAAAGGGACTGGAGTTGGACCAATGGTTGGACTTGATGATCTTGGAGGTCTTTTCCAACCCAATCCATTCTATGATTCTGTGATTCAATCAGAACATAGAGGACCAACAGCAGAATTTGGCACTGTATTTAAAAAAAAAGACAACAACTTTGCCAATGATCTCAGACTTCCCTTTAATATGAGTAGTGTAGAATGCAAAGGAGGAAGGAAGAGTTCCCTCTTCTCCATGCATTGCCATGACAACTCGTTGTGTCATGGTAATAACCCTCCCTAAGGCTGTGCCCAAGAACAATCCCCTCAAAGTGTTTAATCCCATGTGATGTCAGCAATAAATGCTGATTACAATACTTATTCAGCAACTCTAAATTGTCACCCGCAGCTGTTGCCATGTCTTGAATTAATTTTTCACTGCAGCAGCAAACAAAAGTCTCCCTCAGTTCCATCCTATACATCTCTGAGGCTCTTTTCAAACAAGTCAGAGACCAGATACACCACGATGTGGTGAGATTACCCACTGGCAAAGAGAACAACTAATAAAGGGTCTCACGATAATTTCACCACCTAGATTAAAAGTCACATAAAAATCTGATTTTTGTACACTGCTGCATGTCACACAGATGGGAATCTACCCCCAAAATCACCAGGTGGAGAACAACAAAATTATCTATTCTAACACAACTAAAAGTGAGAACAGCCAAAGGAAAAGCAGCCCCTGCAGGTGTGCTGGGAACAGAAATTCACAGCCAGGGCATCAATATCCAATGACCTTCGTACATCAGAGAGGCTGAAGGAACATAAGCTTCAAATTTGGATTTCAGACAAATACTAAATCCAGGTATATCTTCCCTTCAGTCTCCATCAGCAGGGGAGGAGTCAGGAGGTGCCCACGCAGGCTGAGCCAACCCAGCCCAGCTGGGGGAAGAGCCCAACAGAAGAAACTCCCCCACATCAGGTTTAGAGAAGACCAACACTGAAATTTTTTCTCAACTCTCAAAGTTTAACCATCTGAATTTCTGTAACAAAGTTCATGGAATCATAGAATGGATTGGGTTGGAAAAGACCTCCAAGATCATCAAGTCCAACCCTTGGTCCAACTCCAGTCCCTTTACCAGATCATGGCACTCAGTGCCACGGCCAGTCTCAGTTTAAAAACCTCCAGGGATGGGAATCCACCCCCTCTCTGGGCAGGCCATTCCAATGCCTGAGCATTCTCTCTGGAAAGAAATTTTTCTGATAAGTTATAGTAAGAAGCAAGCTGCAATTAAATAGGTATAATATTCATCTTATTTTACTTGCAGAAATATTTTGCTACTAGAAATCTCACTAAACAAACCAGTCATATGGACGTGGGAGATTATGTATTTATTTATTCATTTAAAAATAAACAAACAGTTGAATAATGTTCATGACTAGAAGGCATTCATTTAAAAATGTGTCATATCTGCAAAGCAATTAGTCAGTTCATCTTAATTATTTAAGGTTGTAGAGGATTACTTGAGGTTTATAGAAAAGTGGGTTACAGAAACAGTTCAGCTTGCAAAGGACACAGAGGTGAAAAAAGTCTAGAAATAGTCAGGCAAAGGATTTTGTATGTCAGGGTTTTTGTATGTCAGTTAAAACACTTTTCGTTCAGTGTTTCAGTGCATTATTTGCATAGAAACATTGTCCTTACAAATCTGAAAGTAGCAGGTTTAAGGCACCTTCTTGTCACACAGATGTGATCCATTTAACCAACAGAAATCCAAAATTAAATGTGAACTGGAGATTGGAACAAAAGTCATTAAAAGGGGAACAGCCATCACATGAGATACATCCCTAAGATGTGGAGCTCAATTTCACCAAGTCTCTGGTCAACAGACAGATTTTATGGCCCTTGTAAATTTTATGCTAAATTTACAATATGAAACTGCGATTTTCAAAATCCTCTTTTGACGAATATATGAGAAAATCAGTTGCATATCCTTGCACCTTGCAACCTTTAAAACATACAACTTTATTTTGCTTTAATATGATTTAAAAAATCTAAATTATTAATAAATTTAAATGTCTTTGGCACAGATACCTATAATTTCTTTGCTTAGTTTTCCACAATGAATGTAGCAGTCTTCTATGGAGCAAAGCTTCATGGAAAAGAATTTTCCACAAAATCTACCTCTGTAAAAAAGCCTAATAGCTCTGTACTGAATCAGGATACCCCAGAACAGGAAAGCAGTGAACAATCATTTCACTAGAGCCTGTCACACTCTGCATTACTGGTGGGTGGTGCCTTCATGGACATATCCAGAAACTTCCTGGAGAAGAAAATTTCTCTTAGAGGCAAATTAAATCTCATTTCTGTTCTGAGCTTCCCCTCCCACAGTAGCCACTAAAGGCTTTCACTACTATAATGTGTGATCAGCATAATGTGTATTTATTTTACAGGAGTCTAAATTTTAAAAATTTAGGTAAAATTAATAAATGTATAAATTAATAAAAGTATAATCCTCACGTGGTCAGTAACAGCAGAATCTGCATTCAGGCAGAATAAAGTAGGGCTGTTTGGAACATGGCATGGGCAGTGACTTGGGAAGCAGTTTCCTTCTGTGCCCTTATCACCATTTAGCACCACATGTCTGGCCAAGGATACCACAGACAAACCAAACCCACAGGAGCAACAGGAATTGGCCACTGTGGGAGGCAACATGCCAGATAAATCCAGCTCTCCCAACTGCAGATAAGGATGACACAGACTGTGCAGGTGCTGTGGTGCCTCCCTCGCTCTGAGCACGACTGCACTTCCTTCGCTGATCAGGTTTCCAATACGCCCTGAAAAGACCAGTGCTAAAAATAAACCTTGATTTCTATTTCAACCCTTGCACAGAGTTAATACCCTTGGCCCCTGCCAGGACTGGCAAAGGACCCGCTGCTGTTCTTAGTAAACCTCATTAGGGACTGGTGCAGCTCCGTCCCTTTGCCCAGAGGTTCAGGATTCCATCCCATCACTTCTCCTGGGATCCATGACCCATCCGGACACTGCCCCACTCTCCCTTCCCTTCCTGTGCCGAACCAGAAAGGAGCAAAACGTGCTGACTTTCACAGCAAATCCGTCTGCTTCTTATGAGTTAATGACTCACTATGCAAAGCAAACAAACAAAAACCTCCAGACTAAGTCTCTGAAACTGGAGCTGTTAGAAGGTCTCCTGAATGGAAGGCATTGTTAGGAATCTAAATTTTCCATAGAATATTAAAGGAGGTAACAAGAAGCCAATAATCAATCCATGAACCAAAACTGAACTTCCCAGCAAAATATCTCTAATTTTATAGCAAACTGTGCCAAATCTGGAAGATGCCATTTTTGTCTTGCTCCACCACAGAGAACTACTGTTTGTCAGCAAGTGTTCTGATCCTTTTAGTGACATTTCTACTTGCTTTCAGGAAAGATGAGGGAGGTCAGCATCCAAGTTTGAGATTTCTGCACACTGCCTTTTAAGCTGATTTCCACTCATTAATTAATTCCAGTTAAGACAAATGAATGCAAGATCATATGCTTGATGCTTTAAGAAAAACTGGGTATTGGTTCTGCACCATTACCTCACACAAACAAACAGGCGGACAATGCAGGAAGTTTCTAACCATGAAGAGAAAGCCCTCTCTGTACACATTCCTCTTTTTCCTGCTTTCCCCCTTTCTGTCGTTTCCTGCTGGTCCTCACATTCCATCTTTGGGCTCAAGGACTGACAGGCTCCACAACCAAACACATGAGCCTCCTGGTAGGCCCCTTCTGACAGACCAGCTGGAAGGCAGATGGTTCTCCTGTTTTGTCTGGGCAGTCACCAGATGGGAAGCACACGGATCTGCAGAAAGCAGAGCACGCTGTCTCTCAGCCTCAGCAGGCCACGAGAGCTTCCTGTTGTCTTACCCTTATCCCAGGCTCTATTTGCACACTTGATTCTGTATTTACTCCCAATGTGGGATACCTATTTTATTACCTTTACGTGATTTCCTGTAATTCTGTACAACAATCTGGTTTTCCTCCCAGTCGATGTTTAAGGAAGTTTTGGATGATTTCTTCAGTTCATCACAAGTATTGATCCCAATGGAAAACTCTTAACACAATCATTCCTTTGCAGGATATGAATTAGCAGCTCCGCAAGTTTTTGAGAACATATTTGCAGGAATATAAGTTTTTATTTATCCTTCAACATTCACACTCAGACTAAGAGCTAGAAACACTGGGAAAAAGATCACATAATTAACAAAACACTACTTATTTCTTATAAGGAGACCTGCAAAGCTGAAGGAATCTCAAGGACAGGTTATCATCCTTGTTCAGTCTAGGGCATGATCAGAGAGACACCAGGAAGGTTGCTGGTTATTTTGTGGGTTGATCTCTTTATACTTTGACCTCGGGGAAACATATGATCTAAACCAAACCTAAATGTAATACATGCACAGAACAAGGAATCAAAATTCATCCTTGTAGGAACTGGCAGCCATCTCCAAAAACTTACTACAGTCGAAAATGCTGCACCATTGTCTGTCTGACAGCCACATCAGGAGTGTACCACCCTTAGTCCAAAGGCTGCTCAGAGCACACCTGCTATGGAGTTCCACTGATTCCTGCTGCCACTTGTATGCCCATAATTTAACCTCAGCCACGAATTGTGCTTCTCTCTCCTTATTGGGAAAAGCAACTGCCAGTACAATGCTTAAAGAGGACAGAGATGTCACCACCTCTTACAGGATCCACCATGAGGTTGGTAAGAAGCACTGTCTGTACTGTGGACACAGGGCTGACAAGCTAAATCCACCCTCTTCTCTGGAAAAGACACCTGGCTCCACAATTTGGGATTGTTAGTAAGGTATGTTATTATTCAGCTCTTGACAGAAATTGAACTGAATCACAGCAGATCCTCTACTCTCACTCACTGACCTGCTCCCCTCGCTATCCCTTTTGCCACATCCTTCTTCCACATAATTTCTCCTCACCTTCCCAAAGAAATATGAAGATTAGCATTCGGCATGATCCACCTTTCATTTTTTTCTTCAAGAACACAATATTTTACCAACTCTTTAGATATGATAACATGATTTGTACACAAAGGCCCTCCACAGGGGACACTTCCCCAGTTCACACATCGCCAACTCCATGCAAGCTCTAAAGCAACTCAGATACAATGACTAATGCTGGAGAGAACAGATAAATTAATCTGTTTATTGCACTGTGCTTACCAGGCTGATCTGCCCAGTGAACTCTCTCTCCAGAGCTGGTGCTTCCTGCATAAAGGACACACAAGCCCAGCAGTCCCAGCCGTGTTCCCCAGCAAAGGGCCGTGCCTTGCTGTCTTCTCTTTACTGCCTTACTGAGACTGAGCTACAAGGAAACCAGAGCTCTGGAAGGGCTGGAATGCTGATTATGTTCCTCAGTGAAAGAACAAGGCTCTGGGGTGTTTGTACTCACTGAAAATTTCTCCATCAGAATACAATAAGGCTGCATTTTAGATGTAAAGAGAGTATTTCTGCACCGTTTCTGTGGGTTGGCAACAGCAAATTTTTCTTGCCAATTGCAAAACAAACAAATTGCTTTCATCTACCTTGACTGTTTTATTTTAGAGATATATCAGACACTGTCTGCAATGCTGATGTAATAAACTATGACTAAGAGTCCCTTGTGAACCTTCTCAAGTGTAACAGAAATGACTATTTACCTGTTTCTGCATACTGGGAATTCCACAGTATCCTGATACACTGGACTAAAACAAAAGCAGTCTGTGCAATAAATATGCCCTTACATAATTTTGTGTAGATTCTTTGTGAAATTCAGTAGTTATGGGACATAAATGCTCATAGGTAGGTGTATACAGATTAAACACTCCAAGCTGGACAGAGTCAGACACAAGTTAAACAGCTACATTAACAACCAAAAAGGATAAAATAGTGAAGTTTTAAACACAGAGTGCAAGATCAGAGGCACTCAGCAATAGGACAAGGGGGCACGATGGGCTCAAGCTCTGCCAGGGGAAATTTAAGTTGGAGATCAGAAAAAAATTCTTTCCAGAGAGAGTGCTCAGGCATTGGAATGGCCTGCCCAGAGAGGGGGTGGATTCCCCATCCCTGGAGGTTTTCACACAGAGATTGGCTGTGGCACTGAGTGCCATGATCTGGTAAAGGGACTGGAGTTGGACCAGTGGTTGGACTTGATGATCTTTTCCAACCCAATCAATTCTATGATTCTGTGATCATTAATGTCTGCTCTGCTTATCTCACAGGTAATTCTCTTTCATTAGTAACACCTTCCAAAGCCTCAGGAGTACATGGACACTGGACTGGCTCCAGAGATGCCAGAGCAGTCCCACTTTAACCTGCTCTGAGGAGTTTAGTTCCCACTGGAATTCCAGCTCAAGCATGGGCAAAAAAGTTGAAGACAGAAATCAGCTCTCCCTGGTTTATTCCTCCAGCTCTGGAGGCCGCCTGAAACTGAGTCCTCTTCACACTCCTGCACAGACACAGCAAAAAGTAACTTCAAGACAAACTTTTGCTCCCTTCTCCTATTTCACATCTGTTTTTCTCATTGTATTATTTCTTTCTTTTATCCTGCACTATCCCTAACACTGGCAACAGCTCCAACTTCTCTCTGCTACTCCCCCTTTCGTGAGCAGTCTGGTTTCTTTGCTTGCTGGAAGCATGTCCTTGTAAAGCTTTGTCCTTGTTTGCAGGCTGTGGCCATTGTTTCATACACCCAGCCCACACAATGCCAGCACAGAACACAACCCAGCACTGCAAGTCACAACGAACTTGAGACAAACCCTGTGAAAACACCATTTTGAGCTTTCTTTGGGTGGAAGGACAGCAGCTCCTTTACATGACAGCAGGGAGAACTACTGCTTGCCTTTAACAGTGGATGAATTTCTTATGGCAACTTCAGAGCTCATTCAAACACTGAATGAGAAGTGTTCAGAAGAACAGAGACTGTGCTGGCATTTCCCCCCACGAGGCCAGCCCCAAACCCAATCACTCAGTACAGCACAGGGCTGTGGGACACTGACAGACCCACAGCATGTTTAATGCTGCAAACCCACTGTCCAAAGCAGATCAGGGTAGTGCAAAATGTAGCAGGAAACACCCTGCACATTTTCTTAAAGCTGCACAGTTCACCCAACTGATCAGAAAATGAAAGCTCCAAGATATCCCACTACACGTAATGTAAGACCCCAACAAAGTAACCAGGAATCAGTTCCTGCCCCAAAAAGCTTGAAGAATAGGGGAGTGAAAAATAACAAATGGGTAAAAAAAATCCAAGCAGGGTAAAAGGGCAAAAGAGACCAATAAAGAGACTGTATTTTTTTCTTAATTCATTACCTGGTGGCAGAGAGTCTTCTAGAGAAATGCAAAAGTGAGCAAGGTGCCACTCACTGATCTGGTCTGGACATGACTGTCCTTGGTTTTCAATATCCAGAATACAATTTACATATTAATGACCAACAGTGTGCTGCAAAAATATGTTCATTTAAGAAATTCTCTTGGCAAAACTAAATAGGATAAGCTTTCAAATTAATAAATCTGTTCTACTAAATTATGTCCTTTAAATATAACAATCTCTATAGGATTCTATGTTCTTGTAGCCAATTCCTCTTGGACTCAAGGAACAGTTTTAACACTCAGAAGCTTTAAAACACTTGCCCAGAGAACAAGCCACTACAGTATCTTTGCTCCCTCCCCAGATTCAGGTCAGTGCATTTAAACAACAGAGAATGTCTGTAAATTAAGAGTCAGTTAAGTTTTCATAAAAGAGTATTTTAAAAACTCACTGTGAATTATGGAGGCAAAAAAACACTATGAAGAAAGACAGAGGTACTCTGAGCACAACTAGTGGTAACTGTTTCCCTCAAAGGCAACTTCAGCTGTGGATCCTTCACCTAGAAGTGAAGTTTCAAACTGACTGGAATATAAAAATAATTTAAATGAAAACAAATGTCAGGCAACTGGGTCAGCCTTCCTTAAAAGCAAAGGCTTGAGTTCCCTTAAGCACTGGGAACACCCCAGATACAGGGAGCTGGCTGGGGCATTATGGGGCACGGCTGAGGTTTCTGCCTCTTTCAAACAAAACACTTTCAGCAACGTTTGATTTCTCTTCCAGGAACCCCACACTCCAAACAAGTCAATCACCAGCACCTGGAACAGTTTTAACTACTGGACAGGTATATGCAAACACACTGAAAACATATCATCAATGAAGAACTACCTGGCTGTAAACTGCATAACTGGAAGCTCTATTGCAGCAATTCGTTAGTGGCAGACCAAGAATTGGAAGGCTCCGGAAGGTCCCACTTTGTTTTTAAAATATCCCAAGTTATCTGGCAAGTCATATTAACAGAAGTCATTAAAATTGCATGCTCAGAATTTTATTTGTCAGGGTATCCTTTTACAAGAGGACTGCAAGCATCTCCAATTATTCAATCAAGTTTAAAGACAACCAGCAGCATCTGATACCCCAATGATTATGGCTAACCCAGATTCTCTCATCCATTATCTCACAGTAACCCACAGTAATGCTTCTTTGTCCTGTTATCACTTTTAAGAACTGACAATTAATAATGGTGTATCAGTACTTAAATATTCCTGTTTTGTTCTTGAAAATCATCACAATGTGTATGAAGGAGCAGCAGTCCCAAGTTCCAGCCACATTTTAAGGGTATGCACAGCCAGGGACAGTGTGAACAAAGTATCTCTGTGCTCTCACCACCAGTTATGACCCTTGTAAGTCATTATGCACTAAATACTTTCATCTGAACTGAAGCATGGAATTCAAATTTATCTTTTGTGAAGAAATAGATAGAAAACAGAATACACTGTATAAGAAACTGAAAAAACATTTGCTGTATATGCACATGGTTTGGTTGGGGTTTTTCTTTTTTTTTTTTACAGCAAGGAGGATGTCTTGAATGCATTTGGAGAAATCTCAAGAATTTAAAGTTTTAAATTAGAATAAAGCCCTTTTATAAACCACTTACAACTGGAAATAATCTTCAGAATGTTAAGCACCTAATACATAGCATTCATCTTTATGAATCAGCATGAAATTATCTCTATTCTGTGTGATTGTATTTCCATGAACAAGAAGAAAATGAAATTAAGCTCAGAGCCATCACAATTATACCAAGTTCTCAGCCTGACTTGGGAATATTCTCTCTCACCACTGGGATCTATGTGAAATCCAATTTCTGTGCAGTTCTTTGCATTTATCACCCTGGCACTTTGCAAGGCAGTGTTAGTACCTTCATGCTGGGAAAAAAAGAACCACAAAAAACCCTTACAACTTTATCCAGAGTTATGAGGAGTCTGACAAACCAAGAAACTGAAGGCAGCCCCAGTGATCTGATGAGCCATTGAATGCCCCAGTCAATGGGCTCCCTTTGCTCCACAGACGGAGTAACTTGGATCATTCACTGGAACAACACAAGGGAATGCTCAAGATGCTTTTCATGTAGCACTCCCATGTTATGAGAAGTCAGGCAAAGGAATAGTTCCCTTGTCTTGCAGCTTCCCAGACAAGATGTGAAGCCCACCCCTACACACAACTGCCCTGCAAGTCCCAAAGGCTTTTTAGGATCCAAATTCAGAAGAAAATTCTTTTCCAGCAAGCAGCTCTGGTGTAGAGGCCAATTCATCAACTGTCTGACAGATAAACTCTTCTGGAACCCAAGTAATTTTCTCCAGAAAACACTCTCTATCTTCCACAGTGGGACTTTGCCACTCAGACTGTACACAAGAGTAGCACACCACAGGGGTGGGTACAAACTTGTGTTCTTAACTTAGTATGTTTTATAACTATTACCCAGAGCCCACACAAATCTGCATCTGTTCCTGACTCTTGCTTGAGCAATGAGGTTTCACTATGAGTTATCCACCCGTCCTTCTTTTCATGTCAATTCTGTGTATGTGCACTTGGCAAAGCTGTAACTGCTCCAGGCAAGGCAGACAAAGCCCAACAGTCTCACTTACACAGGGAGAAAAAACTGATTAGATGGAATGAAGCTGTTATTTTATCAGACAACTTCTGACCACGCTGGGCTTGGCCATGCAGGTCATGGGAACTGTGCCTGCAGACAGACTGGTTGAAAAAGACACTTCATTTTTGTCCCACACCCTGAAATAGGTTTCCCAAAAAATCATGTAGGTCTTGAAAGAAAAGTACATACAAACAGGAATTAAATATACTGTTTTGAACAACCTTCAGATCAGAGACTCAATAGCAAATGGAAATCCTGGCAACAGCAGAGCCAAGCTCTGGTAAAAACAAATCTACATCACTACAAAAGACAGGAGACTTCAGAATTTCAGTGAAAATTAAAATAAAATAATAACGGTGGGTTACAACAGCTTAAATATAGGTATTTTTACTCTGATTACCCACAGGAGTAAGGAAAACCTCACTTACTGGGTAAACCACAACCAACTGATTATTCCCTTCTTCTCAAATCTTAACAAGCTCAGCAGTGCTTATGGTATTAGAATAGGAGCAAAAATTCCTGTTCATCCCTGAGGGATGACAGCAGCAAGCTCGGATCACAGGCATGGGGTGAGCAGTTGCCATCCAGGCAATGCTGTTTCACAGTGTGCAGCATCAACTCACTTCTACCGAGACGTGATGTTCACACATCACTGAGAGAAACATTAACTGCCTTCTAGTTGTAGTAGCAAATTCTGCTTTTTGTCATCCACCTAAAGGAAATGAGATTGGACAAGTGTGTCAAGGCAGAAAATTATTACAAAGGAACTGCAGAAACTGACTTTGCACCATGATTTGGCCTGCAGAACCCTAATTACAGATAATACTCAAAGGAAGAAACACCTTTTCCTCACCTCAGTAGCAGCCTAAATTAAAGAGAATATTTTTCTTGCCAAACTTAGCACATTGGTACAGAAGCCAGTCACAGGTGGCACCATGGGATTCCACACTTAGAATAATTAACAAGCACCAACCACCCACAGATGAAACCAGTATGGACAGCCTGGAAACACAGAGCAGAGGTGGGGAACAAGAACCTGCAGTCTTGTCCCCAGGAAGGAACCTACACAGAAGGTAACTTTATACAGGTATATAAGCTATATATGAGGTATATGTACAGCTTCTAGCCAGGCTGCCAGAAAGAGCTGTAGTTTCTCAGCAAGATGCTTCTCATTTTTATTTATTGTCTTTAAAATCTGAGATTCCCAACCAGAAGTTCACTGGTAAACGACTAAAGGTGCCCAGCACTGTATTGATTTTTTATAGATGTTTGTTCTCCAGATTGATTAAGACAGCAAAGCCCACAGAGAGGCAGAAACTGGGTCCAAGTGCTCTAGTCAGCAGGTATTTTGGAACTGAGGAGTGCCCCCACTGAGCTTAGAAAAGCAGGAACTTACATCCCTCCTCAAACCTTCACAAGGGTACCGTGGGACTGAACAAGGTTCTTTCTGGTGCGTTTCTTTTTTTTATTTCCTGCATCCTCTCCAAACAGCCGCGATATCAGACTCGGTTGCTGCTCCCAACTTCTCCAAACAGCAGCAAATACTGTGGCAATTATCTTGCAAATTCCACTGTTAACCACGGGATTGCAAGGATGATTTCTAAACATCATTGGCGCTCTCCAGGGAGTGTTGCTGACAAGAAGGCAGGAGCAGAGCTGCGGTGCCTGTACCCTTCAGACAGCACTGATTCAATGCACATTAGCAGCGAGTTTATCTGCAAGCACGTAACTGCTAGAAATACATTCTATGTACACTGAAGTTCAGATTCTGGTTCAGTGACTTCTACTCCCTCAGGGAAAAAAATTTCAAGGTCTAGCCTTTCCAGGATCTAGCGAGGGGGGGTTGTTTCTTGAACACCATGTGCATATTAGAGCATGTGTAGAACTAAAGGGAGATGGAGCTGCCTGGCTCGAGGAGCATTTCCCTCTGGTTTTGGGACTAAATCTAGGTCATGACAGCCATCAGCAAATGTAGGTTCCTGCCTTTAGAAGAACTTAGAAGGCACCGTGCTGTATGCAATATGCAGACTAAAATGCAGCAGTTCTAGCAGGAAGTTTAAGGCTCAGATAGACACCACCTGCGCAGGTGAGAAGTGCTTTCTTTTTCTTTTGGCAGATCGTTATCCATCTGGAGCACTAAACTGCCTTAATTTTCAAACAGAAACGAAAAGTAATTAAACAATATTTCTGCCACCCAACACACTGAAGACAAATGCCAGATGAGGGCTGTGCATTCAGGACCCTCTGCCAGCACTCTTCTTTGTGTAATTACACAGACACACTAGAAACAATCAACCCAGAGAGGCTCTCAGAGTAGTTTCTGTACCAAGTCCAAGTTAGTTAGCTTAGATCACAGCACAATTATCTTTCCTTATCTTTTTGTGTCTGGGATAGGAAAGTGTTTATCTTTTCTAACGGGCCGCCCGCAAAGCTTTGGCGTGGAGATGTGCCATGAAATCAGGCAGCAAACACACACTGCGCTGGTTTCGGAGCTGGGTATTATTAATTGAGGACCTCAAGCATTAACAGGCACATACACACGGCCAAGCGCAAAACCGAAGCAGAGCTTCTTTAGCACTCTGAGAACACCAGTTAAAAAAGTAAAAAATATAATAAAGTAAAATAGAATGAAATTAAATGGGCACTATGCAATCTCTGGTTAGGACTCAGCGCCAGGGGCTGTCCCTGCCTCCCGCACTGGGACCGGACGCCCCGCGGGGTTCAAACCCCCCGAGGCGGAGCCGCCGCCGCCGCCACCAAATTCAGACCGGCGATAAACGGGCTGTTGGGGCCCCGCCGACGATACGTCGATAACCGGGCTGTCGGGCCCTGCCGCTGCCCCCGGCCGGGGAGGCCCCGAGCCCGCAGCTCCCCCCGGGTGCGGGGAAGGACGGCCCCGGCCGGGCGGCCTCCGCTCCCCGCGCCGGGCCGAGGGGGCACAGCCGGCCCCACCGCGCCCTCGGACCCCCCGCCCACCCCCGCCGCTGCTCTCACCCATCTGCTCCCGCAGCCCCCGGAGCGAGGAGGAGGAGGAGGAGGAGGACGGGCAGGTCGGGGGCGCCGCGCCGCCCTCCGCCATCTTCGCGCGGGACGGGCAGTGCCGCCGGGACGGGCTCTGCGCATGCGCCAACCGCCCCGCGCGAACCCCGCGCGTGCCGCGCCCGCCGCACCGGGAATGAATGGAGAGGGATGGGACGGGAATGGGGATGGGGATAGGGCTAGGATACAGCCGGGAACGGGGCTGGGGATAGGGCTGGAAGAGGGTTGGGATACAGCCGGGAATAGGGCTGGGAATAGGGTTGGGATACAGCCGGGAATGGGGTTGGGGATAAGGTTGGGAATAGAGCTGGGATACAGCCGGGAATAGGGTTGGGGATAAGGTTGGGAATAGGGCTGGGAATGGAGCTGGGAATAGAGCTGGGATACAGCCGAGAATAGGGTTGGGGATAAGGTTGGGAATAGGGCTGGGAATGGAGCTGGGAATAGGGCTGGGATACAGCCAGGAATAGGGTTGGGATACAGTTGGACTAGGCCTGGGGATGGAGCCGGGACTAGGGCTGGGATACAGCTGGGAATAGGGCGGGGCTAGGGCTGGGATACAGCTGGGGATAGGACAGGGAATAGAGCCGGGAATAGAGCCTTCTGACAGTTCTCGAGGAAGAGATGCTGCTCAGCCAGTGGTGGGGCGTGTCAGTCCATCAATAAACTCACTTTTCCAACACAAACTCGCTTTTCCAACAGAGCTTCATCAAAAGGGAACTGGGCAAAAATTTCACACAGTGCACGAAGTTACAGTCCCAACTTGTCTGGGTGGGAGCTGGGGATGGCTCAGTGAGTACGGATACTGTGCAGTCCTGGCCTCAGCTGTGGGCAGCACACTCAGCCACACCAGCTCGTGTAGCTGGGGCTGCTGGGGCTGCTGGGGCTGCTGGGGCTGCTGGGGCTGCTGGGGCTGCTGGGGCTGCTGGGGCTGCTGGGGCTGCTGGGGCTGCTGGGGCTGCTGGGGCTGCTGGGGCTGCTGGGGCTGCTGGGGCTGCTGGGGCTGCTGGGGCTGCTGGGGCTGCTGGGGCTGCTGGGGCTGCTGGGGCTGCTGGGGCTGCTGGGGCTGCTGGGGCCAGTTTGCTGGACTTCTATGGGTCATGGTCCAAAGGTGAAGCACATCCCATGTTTATTGGTCCTGTGGAAATTTAGGTTCACTGGGTGCACACACAAATCTCTGAGTTGAGTTGTACCCATGGCATTAATTGAATGCCCACTGGTTTGCAACAGCAGCTGGAGCTGAGTCCTGTGTTCCAAATGCCCCTGGTTTTGTATGTGTTTCCAAAAGAAGGGTGGAATAAAGGTGAAGGGGTCTCTCCAGTCAGGAAAAACATTATTGAAAACCCATTGAATGAATTCCCAAATACTGACTCACATTTGTCACTTGGTTCTTGTTTTGCTGCCTAGTTGGTTATCAATAAATTCAGGAATAATCTCTTCTCATTTTGCCTCTGGGTTTATCCTAGGAGAAGAGTGAGGATAAAACAGTATCCATGGCCATATTACAGATCAGGCTCTTTGGGTCTTGTGCAGAAAACTCCCTTTGCAATCATAAACAAAAAGCTTGACTGTCAGTGGGCCAAAGAATAATCCCATAAATGTGATGAATGCTAAAAAAGTAGCAGTGAGATTATTTAGTATTTCAAGGGAGTAAGAAAGGGACCTTACAAATATTCTAAGGAGGGCTCCATTTTCAGTAGAGTATTTAGACCACAGACTTGCCCTGTTCTTTGTTTCATTTTTTCTCTTCTATTGGCTGTATGTGTGTGCTGAGGATCCTTTGTCTGTTGTTTCCTCTCAGTGTTAATAGAATGTCAATTATTAATATTTAAAACAAAAGGGCAGCTAAAGGCCCTACACATTTTGTGCCAAATTTCACAGGTTTATATTTATAATATGTATAATAACATCTTGCCACTTAGCAATCTCCATATGCTTTTATACATATGCTGAAATTAAATTTCACCATTCCACTGAGAGATTTTCAAATGTTACCCTCGTTTTACAGATGAGAAAACTGAGTCACTGAAAGCAAAGTCTCTAGTTATGTCATGAACAAAGCATCACAGTGGAAAAGCCAGACCAGATTTCTTGATTCCTTGTTCTGTATTCCTTTTTTTCCACCTTCCTCTCATCAGCAACTATCAGAAAATATCACCAAAATGGTTTGTATTGATTCTTAACAGAATAAAGTACAATTGGTGTGGTACAAAAAAATACTCAAGCTACCCAATTGTCTGTAATTTTCATGTTTTGCTCATGCCTCTGAATTTTTATTAATTACATATATTTTCCTTAACTTGCCCATTTCTTTAGCATGCTGTGCAACAAAAGAGGTCAGAGTCTATTTATTCATTTTTGTTCCTCTGAGAAAAATGAGACAATTGGTATGGGAACAATCACTCTGCTGAGGGGAATGCTTGCAAACAGGATGGGCAACTAAAATTAATTTTCAAATGCAATGGCATTTTCTGCTCTTTCCATTTCAACAAACACTTAGAGGAGTGGTCTCACTGCTTTAAATTTACCATGCCTAATATTCTGCACATGCAAAACCTCAGAGTAAAAGGTATGAATTACAGGAAGGGAAATAAACCAAGTGTTGCACACTCAGGATGTTTGTGGTGGTGCAGTGAAGGTTGTAAACTTAAAATAAGAAGGCCAAGCACATAAAAATTCATGAGAGATAAAAGGACTCTTGAGGTAGAAGTGGGGCTTTGTCCCTCCCTGCTCTCCATACATCTACATAGTGCTTGATAAGCATGTCTTTTATCTTTAGGCACACAGGAACTGAACTGAGAAAATCTGTCCCAGTGTGGAAAATGTGTTATCTTTGATGAGCAGTTCAGGAATGTTTGAGCTAATGTTTCAGCAATTGCAAATGTAAGGTCCATCTTATTTCCTTTTAAACCTTGTTTCTCAGTTTTTCAGTTCAGTTGTGCAATTACTACTTTTAGTGCATCTTTAGTGGAACTTCATTAAAATTTTGACCTCACATGGCTTCAGCAGCACTTGCAGTCGCCCTTCAATTTTGCAGCATTTGCAGATTTGATTGCTGTAGCTGATTTATTCTAATCCTTTAAAGACTGTCCTTTTTTCCATGGTCCCTGTGGAAAAAAATGAATAATTTAATTTTACAGTCATTTCTTCTGTCCTTTTAATTTTCATGTGATAGTTTCTGACAAAGCTTTCAAAAATGTTTCAGGCCGAATCATTGATGGGTGTGTGTTGGCATTATGTGATGAGAATCAATAGGGCCCTGGCACTGCCTGCAATGAGAGATTCCAGAGGGTTTCGAGTACCCATTTCAGTTTAAGGAATACTGAAATTAGTTGAAGTAATAGTAGTTGAAATCAGTCAAGTAGAATCTTGCACATGTGATGACCCTGATGTAAAAAGAAATGCTAGCTCAGAAAATACCCAAAGCATGGGTAGATCTGGGGAGGGTGTTAGAGGAAGAAGCACCCACCTATTAATCTATTTCTTACCCTGTTTTCCAAAGTATCCACTGTTACACAGGGTTAGATGTTGCACTTGAGTGGATTTATTTTGGAATCTGGTATAATAGTTTTTATATTCTAGTTCAAAAAGAAACAGTCCCCAAATTTTCTGTGAGCCTGCAGGTCCTAATTGCTTTGATCACTGAAGTATCTAATTGCAAAATGTTCATGAGTATTTGACTTTATTGATGTCAGAGTCTTGCTGAGTAAGAGCTAAAACAAGAAATCAGGGAAACTAAATGTATCTGTGCATCTATATATGGGATTTTGAAAAATTATGAAAAAGTATTTCAAAATGTTCTAAATCCAAAAGCATAAGGCCTGTATTGTGACAGATTATAGTGGGTTTCCTGTGGTGAATGTAACTGCTGTGGCTGATGGAAAGAAAATTGGTGGCATGAAAATGGCTGTAGCAGTCCCATCTTCTTTCCAAATGGGCTTTAACTGCACATTCTTGTTTATTAGTCTCCTGCTGGGGAAAAATACCTGCAACCCTCTGTGTTGCTAATGCCTCTGTACTCTAAGGACCACATTTCTCAGTTCTGGCTCAAGTTCACTTGTATTTGTCTGGGTGAATAATTCCTTAGATGTAAAGTTACCAGACAATATTGCTTAATAGAAGAGATACAGAATCAAACCTTTAGTTTGTTTGTCCTTGGTGCAGTATGTTTATTAGTACCTGGATGACAAACTGGAAAGCATTCCTGAACATTTGTATGCACTGCTGATACTGTGGAGGACAAGCTTAGAATTCAAAAGTGTCTTAGAAGTTAAAGTCCAGGAGAAAATGAGGATAAATAGGGACTGATGCAAGATAAAACATTTAGAAAAGAATGACTAAATGCAGAAAGACACAACGGAGAACAGTTTGCTAAACAGCAGATAGAGCAGAAACACTCTGGGATGTCACAAGCTGAGCATGAGTCAACAGTGCCCTGGTATTGTGAAAAGGGAAGTGCCCTGGCTGGGAGCAGGGACAGAGGGTGGCTCTGGGAGCAGGGACAGAGGGTGGCTCTGGGAGCAGGGACAGAGGAGGGGCTCTGGGACACAGCCCCCTTCTCTCACTCAGCAGTGGTGGGGCATCCCAGGACCACTCTTGGAGTACTACCCTTGAAGATATAATCCAGCTGGAGAACATTTAGAGGAAGTCAGCAAAAATAATGAGAATATAAATTAGGAAAGGTAAAGAATTGGGATTTTTTTTTAAGTCTAAAGAAGAGGTAAATGAAGGGTGATAGATAGTCTGCCTTCTTTGAAACAGAGAGAATAAAACAAAATAGAGTTGATTTTAATCAGGGAAGATTGTTTCATTTTAAGGAAAATATCAGGTAAGGATAGGAAATGATAGGGAGATAGATTGCTGGGAAGCAGTAAATCTCCATCAGGGGAGATCTGTGGCTGGATGAGAGTCAGCCTGGGAAGGCAGGTCTGATCAGAGGGCAGGAGGAGGGACTGCATGACCTCCTGAGGTCTGTGCCAGCTCTGTTTTTCTGATTCTAGCATTCCTGCTTGTGAGGTTTGGGATTATTGGCCAGAACAAGTATTATTCAGTGCAAAGATTGCAGAACTACCTTCTAAATTTAGACAGAGTGTTCTAAGCAGTGACAAAAGATAAATGAGTTCAGGGGAAGACACAGTGATCATGTGGCTGCTTGGGCAGTAAAGATCTGATGCTTTAGTGCATGACACTAAAGTTCTGTATCTCAGATCATCTTTGCTGTATAACAGTTTTGTAAGGGCAAAAGACAGGTTTATGCAGAAATGATTTAAGTAAGAAAGAACACACACATGTAATATATGTGGAAACAGGCCCACTCCTTTCCTGTCTGTAATCCTGTGCAGGCCCAACAGTTCTCATTTCCTAGAATAGCACCTATGTGTTGCCTTAATATATGTGCTCCCATTCAGATTTTAGTCATGTAGGGGTCAAAATACAGATATGTAAGTCTGTTCTCACCATCTCTTGTCCTTTCAGAGTTGATATATCTACATTTTTATTCTGTGGCTTTCCATCAAGCAGAAGCTCTCTGTGAGGGTGACAGTTGCTGTATTTATGTGTGCATGTCTGTGTCTGGCAGGTTGAGCAGGCTGAAGGCAGTAAAACAAATAATAGTAAATAATAAAAGTTAAACTCTTGGGCCAGTTCTTGTGAAAGTGACTGCCTAACCTTGAATGTAAAAGCTGCATCTGTTCAACCAAACTGAGATGCTCTGTGCTCAAGTGCTCACAGGTTATTTATTTGTGTTGCCACAGGGTCTAGGAGCCTGCAGGAAAAGTGGCTAAACAGAGACTGCAGTAGGTCACTCCCTGCCCCAAAGAGCCCATGCCTGGTCCAGAATTTGTTGCAGGATTTGTAGAAAATCTGACTAGTTTTTAAAATAATTTTCTTGCTTATTTGTCCCCTGTCCTGCTCTGATTTGGAGCAGTACATTTCCCAAAGAAATGTTAAGAGGAACCAGGTCAGTCAATTTTCTTAAGGTACAAATCCCATCACACGGAGTCACTGTACAAATTCAGCACTGGCTGTGCAGATTCCAACATCTCCCTTTGCCTACAGCTCAATCTGGTAATTATTACTGAATCATTGAAATTATCCAGAATTTTGATGTGATTACTGTCAATGGCACTAGGTAATATGATTCCAACAAGCTGAACACTGATATGGTAATCCTTATCACTTCTAACACCAAACAAATTAATCTTATCGTCCTGTGCTGATGAGATAATATATTCCAGCAGTGCCTTTTTATGAATATTTTAGTGTTCCAGGAGGTGTTGAGATAAAACACGAATGTGGAGAGTTGGAGTATTATGCTAGCAGTGCTGTGCATCTGACTGAGAGGACATTTTTTAAAGACTCTTAAATGACTCCTCAAATCTATATAATGATCTAAAAATCCATCTGATTGATCTCTGTCTGGAAGCAAGCACTTATGGGGTATATGAGAATACAGAATAACTTTTCAGTTATTTGAGCATGAAAATATTTCTCAGTAACTCAGTGCTGCTTAGATGTTTTTCTTTCTTACAGCTCAAAGATTGCTTCCTTTGAAAGATCAGTTCTCCAAGAAGTCTCCTTGAACAAAAAAGAAGAGCAGTCGGTCATGCTAATTTTATTATGTGCAGAGCTCCTTGGCAGAGCACAGGAGAGTCTCTGATAAGTGCCTTGGGAAAAGGCAAGAATAAAGAGCAGGTTGTAGTGATGATGGGGAAGGTTCTTAGTACAAGGACAGAAACTTTGTCTGAAGTATTTGCTTTCCTAAGTTGATATAAGATGTTTGCCTGGAGTTTGGAGATGTCTGTATGTGTGTCTGCCACAGGTAGGTTCTGGCTGCATTCACTGTGCTGAGAAGCTCTGGTTCCATTTCTTGCCTGGGAATCTGTTAATCAAGTACTTCAATTAATCCATCCTTACCAAGTTCAATATGGGGTAATGGCTTTGGTCCTATTCAGGAGCAGCAAGAAAGATTTTTTTTATTTCACACTGAAATAACACTTAGGCAAACACAGAGAAGTTTCTCTCTGTAAGAAAAACTATTTGGAGAAGAGTTTCAGAGGTGCAGTTGTTAATGAACTTTACAATGTTCCTTCCTGTTTTGGCTTGGAGATTTCTGCTTTGGCAATTCCCACTGGCTGCTTGCATGGCTTGGAAAGACCCTGGTCTCACAGGCTGCTTCACCATAGACCCTACCTTGTCCTCCCATGAAACGGGCGCTCTCCTCCTGCCCAGCTGAGTGAACTGAAGTGGGAATCTGCTGGAACAGCGAGAGGCCCCTGCCACGGTTTGGGACTGTAACACTGTAAAGCTCCTGTATTCCAGCACAGAAAGAAGGCAAGGAGATAAATGACTCCAGTGTTTGTTTGTTTGTTTTGCCTAAAGAAGGTTCTTTGTAAGCGTATTCCACATGAGGATTCTTCTGTCCACGTAAATAGATCCCTTGTGCCTGAATTTAAGTCTCTGTATATTGTTTCTTGTGCAATGGCTTAGAAATACTTTGGAGGCATTATCTGGGAGCCTTTATGGCTTCTCTCACATATTTCCTCTGCCTCCCTGCACCCACACATCCATGCACACACAGTGAGAGATGCAGGGTCAGATTTCTGCTCATTTTACACACACAAAACTCTCTTTTTACCCTTTTTTTATTTTCTGAATTTCACCCACAAGTCACTTTTGCACCCATTAGGCAGTTCCTGGTAAACACCAGCCCAACAAGGGCTGTGCTACCAAGGACTCCAGGAGGAGTGCCAGGCAGCCAGATTTGGCGCTGAGAGCCTTAAAACACAACCATCAGCCCATCTGGGGCCAGTTGTCCTGCCCAGTAGGGTTGTTTTGTGAATTTATTACTACAGAATCACAGCAGTGCCATTTATTCTTGACACTGTGGATTGCACTGCAGGGACAGCCCTAAGAAATCACTAGCATCTGTCAAAAACAAGTTTCCCATTTGGATTACTCTGCATTTAAAGCTCTGACTAGTGGCATGCAGCAGGAAGAGAAAGGCCAGATGTTTCTCCTTGAGCATTTTCTAGCTCAGAAGTTAACCATTCTATGGTTTCTTTGCATTCACATTTTTATTTAGTGTCAATTTTGGGAAGTCTTCAGGATTAAAATCTAAAGAAAACATTTTCTAGTTTTCCTAGCAGAACTCATTTCAAAATGTGGCTGTGAGCTGCAGCAGAATTGACTTTACATCATAGGCAAAGGACATGATGTCCTTTCCACTTGTGAAAAAGGAAGTTAATTAATCAAAATCACTATTATAAAAGGATCAGTTTTTAACAGGCAGGTAACAAGAGATCCCTGTGTGGAGTCTGTGAATGTGGTATATCCGAGGCCTCTCTGTGTCTGTGAGTCCTTCTTTGGTACCTGGAGTTTTCTAAATCAGAGATACAAATCATACAGATGCTCAAAGTCTGGCAGTGCCACTCTGCCTACAGAGCCAATCAGTTATCCAGTCCCTCTAAAGCAGTCAGGGATGTGCTTTGCAATTAGGCCTCCAGGGTATCTGTGAGTAATGAGCTCAGTTCTGCGAAATATTGTGAGAATAAAATAACAGGTAAATGCATCATGATGGGTAAATTGATGCTGTGGGCCATGGGTTCAGGATTGTAGCCTCCCATGAAATCCACTCTGGCCAGTCTGTTGCCTTCTAGAGTTACATTTATTTTATCTTTGGCAAGGACAGCCAGAATTGTTCCTTCTAGCAATGTGAGGGCCAAACTAGGAAGACATTTTAATATTTCTGAAATAAATGAGACATAGCAGTAACATGTAGGAATCCTTTAGATATATTTTGTGGCAATGCTGCATGATGATATCAATAATATTTCCGCCAGAAGAACCCTCCAGAGGGTAATTCTCCCCAAATATATCCATGCACAGGGAACCATGCACAGCATCCACCATCCACCTGGACATCCAGTACCCAGCAAAAAAGCTTCAGTCAAGCCCTGAGAAATGTACTATGAGTTTTTCCAGGCAAAAATCTTCAGTTTTGCTACTCTCCGACCCTTTTACCCTGCTAACAGAAACCTCTCAGGCTCTTGTTTTCTGGGGGTTAATGGCTTTCAGTGTGACTGCTTGAGCACAGGTCACAGCATTGCTAATAGAGTTTCCACTGGTTTATTTGCCACAACTTCTGCTTTCACGTGTAAAGGTTTCTGTCTCAAGTCAGCAGCAGTGAGCTCTAAGTGGTCTGAAATCTTGTGCTAAGTGGCCTGGTATAAATGACTGTGAACACAGTGCCATAATACCCATCTGTGTATAAACTCAGCTGTAAACGTGTTGTTGAGGTTGAAAGGTTTGTTCAGTGGAGAAGAAAAAGGGAGAGAAGTTTGAAAAGCCCTAAAGATTCTCCTTTGCCTTACTATGGTGAAGCAGCACTTGCTTTGGCATCCAAGATTCCCACTTTCAAGGTGTTTTAGCCCTGGATCAAAGCAGGTGCCTGACACAGGAGTCCTTTGAAGCTTGTTTTTCTATAGGCAATGAAAAAGAAAAGCAGCCAGAACCTCAGAAGGGCTGAGCATGAGGTGCTGGGTTTCCACCAGCAATACTGGTTCTTCTTCTTAGGAAGATGACAACCTGCTCCCCCTGCCAGGTCTGGAGCCTTGTCTTTTCTCCGGCTATTCCTGGGGGCAGGATTTTCAGCCAACCTGCACCCCACTGCTCAAGGTGGTATCAGGGCTGTGTAGCTCCTGGGAAGAGAAGTTGTGACAAGTCCTGAGATGGCAGCACTTCAGCAGTACAAAATTGGCTGGCAAGTGGGTGGGAGAGTGGATGGGGGTGGGGGGTTTCCATTTGAATATCAGTGTTTGCCAGCTATTACTGTACAGTGGCATCTAAGCAAACCATTATTTTGCTGTTCCACACCTGGAAAATAACTAGTGTAGTTCAGACCTCAGGGCAGTAAGTGTTGGCTGCTACTTACTTTTCAGTGGTAGTTCCTTATCTGCTTAAAGTTGATGCCATGAACCTCAATTAGTTAGTGGTTCTATAGTGCTTTGAAATTATACACTATCTGCCTTTTAAGTATTAAAATGTTTCTATAACATATTCTAACAAGTACATGGTTCAGTACACAGCAGCTCGCTCAGTGATAGGCCAGATATGCTTCCTAAGGGGGAATAATCTGGGAGTTTCTGCCCCCATGGCACAAGGAAATCAAAGAAAATCTTCATCACTTCTAAATTTACCATAGATTTGGTTCGAGCTGGTAGTTCACTTACCATTGGGATCTTGGAAACTTAATAAAAAGACCAATTACCACCTATTTCTGTAATGAGAGGTGAGGTTGGATATTTCTCCTTGGTTTCCCATTTAAAACAATGGGCTACATTTCCCAGGTCAGAAGATCAATCAGAGTACAATACTGTGAAATATAAAAATATTTGATGTAGTGCAAACCCCCTGTACACTCTAGCCAGGCTGCAAAGTCCTGTGGAGAGCAGGGCTGGAGGAGGGTGGAGCATCATCCATTTCCAGTTATTTCCTCCAATGTTCAGCCCAGGAGCTCCTGGTTGCTCTGAGTGTCCTGTGCAGTGCTATAGAAGTTCTTTTATTTTGGTACATTGTAGACAAAGATGAATCTGACTTCCTCAATTTACTCTTCAAGCCAGTGCTGCCAGTGGTGAATTAAATCCCTGCTACATTAGTAAGTCTTTAAGTGTTTGGGCCCTGGCCACTAAGCAGTCTCTCCTTTGCACGTGAGTATGGGAGATATGCCAGCCTGGGGATAGAGTGACAGCTCCAAAGGGCTGCAGTGAAATGCAATCTGGTTTGGACACAGCACAGTCAGTTGGGCATCTGCGTGAAAAAGCACCCAAAAAGGTAACTGGCAAAGATGGATAATCCCCAACTGAGCCTCACAAACTCAAAACACCCGGCCTGGATGTGTGTGGGAGCTTAGATGTGGCGAATTTGAGAGCTGTGATGGTGGCATTGAAGTTTTACAGGGGTGGAAAGTGGTTAGGAATATGGATATGCAGATTAGCCAGGGCTATCATGGAACGGGACTCTCTGGCATGGTCTGAGCATGTGGCTCTGCAGACCTCTGCTCAAAGGGTGCCCTGGCCATGCAGACACAGACCTTCAGTACGTCTGCCTCTAAAATCAGCAGAAAACCAACCCTGTGGAAGGGACCTGAGGGTAGAGCTGCCCACAGCAGCTCAGACAAGCTGGGTGAATGGTGCAAAGCGTGGGTAGGGCTGCAGAACTGGGGCAGGGGACTAGTTAGTGATACCCCTGCCACGCTGTTGGATTGCTTCAGCTGTAATCCCATCCTCACTCATGCCACTGGCTTCTGTCCAGTCTTCCCTCTGGCTGGGGCTATCCATGCCTCACACCTCGATTGCCACTGCCATCCCAGAGACAAAGAGTATTGATGGATGAACCACTGACCAGCTGGTTGTGGAACGTGGGCTCACAAGGTTGCAGAGGGGCCACGTGCAGCCACAGAGGGGCTGCGGAGGGGCAGGATATTTTACTGCAAGAGGCTCTGCACAGCACAGCACTACAGTCCTGCCTCTAAATGCCCTGGTTGTGATATGGGAAGGGTTGGTAAAATAGCACAGAGACCACCTTTTAGGTGTTCCAAATAGCTATAGAAGAGCAAATATGTCTCAGAGCTAAATGCTTGGTGCCACCTGCAGAAATAAAAGGAGAACTACTCGTGCCTGTTTGCTGTTTTTTCTGACAAATGCCTGTTACAGAGAGAAGTGGTACAAGCACTAAGCTGTCCTCTGCATTCAGATTTCATCCTGTTTTCATGGAGCAATTTTTCATAAAATCCTCCGATGCAGTAAAGCCCTTAAGAAACCATCCACTTGAACACACTGCATGGTTGAACTCTGGAAATGAAATAAGGTACAAGCCTGTGTGAAGTGACCAAATGTAGAATACAGCACAGAAGGATGCTGTGTAGTGTCTGAGCTGAAATTTATCTCCAGTGCCCTGTGGCAGAATGAAATAAATCAGGAATTATTAATGCTTCATGTGAGGTGGAGGGTGCCTCGGCTGCAGACTTGGTTAAAGCTGGTGGTTCACTTACCACTGAAATCCTGGAAACTGAATAAAAAGACCAATTACCACCTATTTCTGTAATGAGAGGTGAGGCTGGATATTTCTCTTTGGTTCCCCAGCCAAAACAATGGACTGCTTGTCAGAGTTTGTACTTGCAAAGGTAAAGGGTAGAGGATTTGAGGCAAGCTGGGTGGTTTGTGTGTCGGTGAGAAAAGGAGTCATTTAATGGACAGGAGGAGAGACTGTGTTGGGTGTAATGACCCTGGTTTGTAAACGATGGACAGGTCTTGGTGCTCTTCTCTGTTCAAGGAACAAGGCTCAGTATTGTTAAATATCTGCCTTTTTTTTTTTCATCCCCTCTTCCCAGTGGGAACAATCCAGTGAGGCCCTGGTTAATACCTGCTATAAATCAGCTGAACTTAAGATCAGACTTGAGCAGGGTCCCCTTCCCTTCAATTATCACTCCTCATTTACAAGTACATGTACAGTAAGGAAAAATTCAGTTGGAAATTAGCTGGAAGCACACAATTAAATCTTGCTCTGGCTCCCAGACACCCTGAGCAGAGCAAATGGGACATTCTGAGGGTACATCCCTTCAGGAGGGGTCAGATCAAGGCTTAGATTTAAGGATCTCCTGGGCCCCAGGAATTTCAGACACACTTTTGGCCATGGTTCATTCCTGCCATAGCACTAACAGACTGGTTGTGGTGCTCCTGGCACTCCAGTCAGGGAGAGGCTTCCCTGACTGTTCCTGCAGGATGGGTTAAACCCAGGAGCAGCACAGGTTGGCTTCTGCCAGCACGGATGGCAGTGGCATGAATGTCACTATCTGTCAAGAGTGGCTTTTCTTGTTCAGAAAGGACATTTTTATTTGATTTTTTTTCCCTGGAAATGATCTTGATTGTCACAGCACAGACTGTTCTGCTAAGTAGTTACAATGTTTGGACTTTCACATACTGGAATTTTGGTATCTCTTTACAGCAAAAAACAAACTCATGCTAGGCCAGTTCTAGGTGATAATTAATGTAAACTATTGTAGAAGAGTGTATGGGAAACCAGTATATACAATATTTATATATTTGTATATAGATTTAAATTGGATATTAGGAAATTTTTTTCACTGGAAGTGTGGTCAGGCACTGGAATAGGCTGCCCAGAGAAGTGATGGAGTCACCATCCCTGGAATTGTTAAAAAAATGTGTGGGTATGGCTCTTAGAGACACAGTTTAATGGTGAACACAACCATGCTGGGTTAACAGTTGGACCTGATGAACTTTTCCAGCTTCAACGACTCCAACCTCTATGATTCTCTGATATCCTCCAGGCATCTGGAGAAAATAAAGACAGCAAAAATCTTTCAGCCCTAAATTCTGTTTTTCCTACTTGGACAAGATTGTTAGTGTCAGTTTTTTTCAGCAGTGTTTCAAAACAGAAATCTGAATCATGCTGAAGAATTTTATATGTTCATAAAGATTTTTATTTTTCTAGGACCACTAAAATGCAACCCTTCTCTTACCTCAAGACTTAACCGTAATTGTACAACTGAAAATGGAATGATTCTGAGAAAAGGCTTGAGAAGACCTCTGGGGTGGTAGTATTGATTTTACAAATACACAGTGAAATCCTGTTGCTATTTTTAACAGCCTGCCTCAGCTAAAAAAGGAAAAATATCTGAAGATGTAGAAAATGTGAAGAGGAAGTTCTGCAGAGTGAACCCAGAGGGTTGCTCCGACAGGAAATGAGTCAGGCAGTTCCTAAGTAAAGGCAGCTGCCTGTTTACAGAGGAACTAAAAGAGTTAAAGGAGAAATTCCCAATCAGAATATTTGGAGCCAAATGTGGATGGCATAAGGATGCACTTAGAATAAACACATCTGAATGAAACCACTGAATTGCCTGAAGTGTGCCCTGTGCCAGCAGAGATAAAACAGTCACAACCAGGGGCAGGAGCCAGAAGCCACAGCACAAACCCATTTCTACCCTCAGCAGACTCTGGTGATGTGGGCAGTGTTGTGGCTGTGGTCTGGTTGTTGCAGGTGAGACAGGAACCCCTCTGCCAGTCAGGGCACCAACCCTGCAAGTGACCACCCCCAGGGCCCCTTTTCTGAGTATGATGATGAGAGTGGGCTGAGATAGAGCTGAAGAACATCCACTCACTCTGGCTTTCATTCATCCATCTTACAGCAGGGTCCCACCTTCCTTTTCTCCCCTTCAAGGACCCTTGCAAGCCCAGTGTGGAGGAACTTCTGGTGGGAAAGGATTGGGCATGGCTCATTTTTTCAGCTTATGAAATAAAGGAGTCACTGGGATCTGCTGGCAGAGCTTGTGTGTGGTGCACAGTATCTGCATGAGTCGTGCACCAAAATCCCCAGCATCTTCAAGGCAGTGTTTCAGTCTCCCAGGCTCTACCTCTGCATGAGTGTTTTTCCTTTGCACCAGACACATGTGGATAACTAGCTGGAAAGGAGAGAAAACAAGACCTTCCTTCCGCCCACATCTAGTACCTGTAATTGAAGGGCAAAATACTTTCTCTCTGGTAAGCAAGACATCAAGTAAAAAGACTCACAGCATTGCTTGTTAATAAAATAAAATCTTGTAATAAATCATAGCCTATAAGACATGTTACAGAGAAAGTAATTTTATCAGCTGTCTGTCCCAGGGCATGCAAAGGCTGATTGACAGTTCACTGTCCAGTTGCCTGGGGACAGTCCCTGTGGTTCGGTGTCCCTGACTGCACAACCAGGTCTCGTGGAAGTGAGAAATTTATATCTGTTTACCTGAGCTACAAATCTCAGCCTAATATGTGTAACTGCAAAGCTGTTACAGGGTTTTTGTTCATATCTAGTGAAAATGTTATTATCACTTTAAGAAATTCCCCAGCCACAAGGAATGAGGAAAGCAGCAATGATGAGACACACTGAATTCAGGCTGTGGAAAAAAACTCATCTATGACACTTCTGTGTTTGAGCTTCTGTGTCATCTGCACTTTCCTGGCAGAATAATTCTCATAGTTCAGGCAGCTCCAACTCCCAGCTGGATGCAGTGCCTATGAAGGAAATCCTGCCATTGATTTGCTGCTCTCTCTTCCACATCTGCAGCTATATGTCTATGGGCTATTATGGAACAAGATTTTTTCCTATTGCTTTTGTCTGGTTTCAGCCCCAGCTGACTGAAATATTTAGTCTGTTTTCACAGCTGAACTGCCCAGTTTGGTGGCTCTCAGGAGTAAGTGGAGCTTTCATATTTTTGCTGAGCAGCATCATAACCATGCAGAAATCCTTGAGTTATGAACAATAAGTTTCCAGACTTAATGCAACTTCTAAATGTAGATGCATGTATCAGGAATGTTGGGATCAGGGTTTTCCTACATTCACATGCATTGAGAGAAGTTGCAAATGCAGGAGAATTTAGTGATCCCAGCAGGACCTCTGTTTGGGAAACCTGCTGATCAGAAAAGCCCTCTTACACAGCTGATGGAACAGAGTCAGTGAAAAGGGCAAGACGGAAAGTTCCACTGCACATGGGGAGGAAGAGCCAGAGAGTATGTCTAGGACATGTTTCCAATGCAAATGGTCCAATGCAAATTTCAGAGCAGGGGATCATTTTTCCTGAAACCAGAACCATCAGGCATAAATGAGTTAAATAAGAGAAGCACATATCAGTAGATTGAAGTAAGCTCCTTCTACAGACCTTTCTAGAGGTCTCCTTCTTTCTGAACCCCTGCCTGTGCAGTGGTGGTCAGCTCAGATAAACCATTACTCCATCGTATTTACATGAATATCACTAAGATTTTACCAAGGAAGGAGGGATCTAAAGTGTAACAGATTAAAGGCACAGGGCCCAATCTCTGCTTTGTAATTTTGGTGGCCTTGTGCAAGAGGGACCCTTCTCACTGGCAAAAAAAAAATTAAAAAATTGAATGTAACTCTAAGAAATATCTGAGTCCAGCTTACAGTTCTTATTCCCCTTCCACAAGGTGTTTCTGGCTTGTAGAATAATGGTAGTGAAAATCCTTAACCACTGGGCAGTATTACTGCAATGTTGGTTTTTTCTCTTTTTGTCTCTGCACTGTACGTATGTCCGGGATCTGGACAGGAGAATATTTAAAGAGGAGCCAAAGGCGAGCGGGGCAGAGCCCGGGGCTGCAGCTCAGCCCTCCTGTTCTGCAGTGGATTACATCGCACCGTGAGCTGGGCTGAGCTCCCTGCTCAGCCCCTCGGGCTCATGCATTAAGCAGTAATGCAGGGCTGACAGCGACACAATCTGTGTCCCTTTCCAGCATGTGCCAGCTCGGCACGTTTCCTTCCACAGGGCTGTGTGTGAGTGTCCAGCTGAGCTCTGAGCTTGCACTGCCACAGACCCTGAGGAGAATCACAGAATCCATGGGGGTGGAAAAGACCTCTGAGATCATCAAGTCCAACCCTTTGTCCAACTCCATTCCCTTTACCAGATCATGGCACTCAGTGCCACGGCCAATCTCAGTTTAAAAACCTCCAGGGATGGGGAATCCACCACCTCTCTGGGCAGCCCATTCCAATGCCTGATTACTCTCTCTATAAAGAATTTTCTTCTGAATTCCAACTTCAATTTCCCCTGGCAGAGCTTGAGCCCGTGCCCCTTTGTCCTATTGCTGAGTGCCTGGGAGAAGAGACCAACCCCCACCTGGCCAGAACTTCCCTTCAGGTAGTTCTAGACAGTGCTGAGGTCACCTCTGAGCCTCCTCTTCTCCAGGCTGAACACCCCCAGCTCCCTCAGCCTCTCCCCACAGCACTTGTGCTCCAGTCCCTTCTCCAGCCTCGTTGCTCTTCTCTGGCCCCGCTCCAACCCCTTAATCTCTTTCCTGAACTGAGGGACCCAGAACTGAACACAGCACTCAAGGTGTGGCCTCACCAACACAGAGTCCAGGGGAAGGGTCACTGCCCTGGGCCTGCTATGAAGAAGAGCCACGTCACCCCCAGAGGACAGCAATGAACCCTGAGCAAGATTCACTCCCCGTTTCTTGCAATTCTACTCTCTCTGTTTAATGCTACATTCGAAAAATAAACCACTTTCTTTCTGCTTTTTTTGGCTGCTTCATTTTCTCTGCCAGAGCCACCTGCTGTGTGCCCAGGAAAGACCCATCAGCATCACTTGTGGGACAACAGTGACATCCAGTGGTCTCAAATCTGCCCGTGATTTGTGAACATCTGCATGGATCAGCCTGCCAGGGGTCAGCTCTAGCATGTGATGAACAAACTGGCACATTCTTTAATAGAGTCATTAAATTAAGGTCTTCAAAATTCATTTTAGAGTCTTTTAATTTCACACAAGTTTTGGTACAAAACTATCTCCCAGTCTTTAAAACTTTCACCACAGCCCCTCATATCTACCTCAGCTTTCCTTCTCTTCTCTCTTTCTTTAATTCAATGCCCCACAACATAAGTCTAATACCATATTAACCCCTCAAGCCATAAAGGTCCTGTTTCAAAGTCTTTATGACATCAGATTACTTCCACGGCAATTTTCCTAATCTGTAATTCCAGAGGACTAGTACGTGATGATACCAATAAAACTAGTTATGAGATTGACATTTCAATTTGTGTCTGTCTCCAGAGCTGCAGCCACTCTGGGTCCATTAAGGCAGGGAGTGGAGTGTAGGTGTGTTTCATAGAAGTAGAACTTTCCATTCCAGCAATTATGTTCAGTGATTGTAACAGCAGTAGCTGGATCAATGAACCACCTGTTAGGTGCTGCTGAGAGATTTGTGGGTTGTGCAGAGGATTTTCCACATAATTTGCTGTGAGAAATGTTGGTGAGACCTGTTCCTTTGGGTTAATACAGTGGTTTTGGCAGGTGAAAGGCCAGGACTGAACCACTCCAGCTGACAAGAACCTCACACGAGATGCAGTGTCCTGGCACAAATATCTGGAAAGGCACTTGGCTGTGGGGAAGGGAATAGCCCGAGCTCAGTGTGTGGACACCAGCTGGAGATCCCAAAGCAGGGGGATCTGGGAGGATTTCAGAGGTGGTGTAAGGCCAAGAGTAGCTGCAAAACAGCTCTCCAGTGTCTTTGGCAGTCATGGAGTAAAAATTAAGGGCTGCTAAGAGTGAACAGGTCCTGCTCCCGTGTGGTTACTGAGATGGTGAGTGTAGGCACACTCACCATGCCCATTGCTCCAGCTGCAGTACCTGCTGGGCAGAGCTGTAGCAGCATTTCAGCAAGGGCACAGCTGGATGCAAACACAGACAATGCAGCCCAGGGAGGGCTGAACATACAGACATTCAAAACCCTGTGCCCAGGGAACTCTGCAGGGATATTTTGATTTCTGCTTGGGATATTTTGACAGAATGAAACATATGTCGTTCTAGAATCAGCCTGGAGCAAAGGACCTGAGTAAATCTGAAAGTGTGGTTGTACTCTTTATTTCTTGAATGTCTACAACTCTGTATGGATTTTATCCAGATTTCTAAAATACTAAATACAGGATTCAATAGCTCATGATCAAAGGATTTTCTCCTAGGTTTGAAATTAAATAGGAATGAAAAAAAAGTCAAGTTTGTACTGAATTAAATTTTCAGCCTAGAAATTTGTATGGGCTAGTTGCCAGATGTCTCAGAAAATACTCCCTAATGTTTTCACCTTTCAGTGTTTTTGAAAGAGAAAATTAACACCCTGCTATCTTTCCCTCCCTTCATTAAGTGAACTAATCTAATATTTTACAATAAAATTTGCAGGTTTAGGATTTATGATCTGTAAATGATATTTTAAATGATTTTATGATGCTATTTACAGGTCAGTGTCTGGAGAGCAGTTCCAGCCCTCTCTCTGCTCAGCCAGCTGCCCTGTGCAGCCATCTCTGTGCTGTGTGACCGTGCAAGGCACCTGATGCTTCTGTTTTGAACAAAACCAATAGCAATCGTGTGCTGAAATGTAAATGTGGTGTGTTATCTCAGGGGAGCTGTGCAGGACTCAGTAAGCCTGTTGACTAGAAAATATGGGTAATATTTGCACAGCCTCTGTGCTTTCAGTGCCCATCAGTGACAACTGAAGTAAATAACAAAAGGGAATGTGAAAATACTCGAGTCATTATGCACATTTTAGTTTAGAGACCAAACTGAAATGTGCAGTGGTATAAGGAAAGCTCAGCCCACCTGGGGGATAAACAGGGCAGTGTTCTGAAAAGGGAGCCTCTTAGTTAAAAATTATTCAAGAAGGTCTTGGAGGATGGCAGCCAGTGAGGCCAGAAGGGTTCATAGAAACTGTAAGCAGCTGTTAAAGGCACAAGTATATGAATCTTTTTGTTTTGATTTAGAAGAAAAATGGCTGGTTGACAAACATCCTGAAGAGTCAGCCACCCACATTCTTCCTCCAAAGAATCAAAGATTCCCAGCTCCCAGGCTTTGAGATGTAATTACAGTATGAGGAGGTTTGGGAGAGCTGAAAAGTCACCATAGCAACCTCTTGGCAAAAATCTTCACTCGTCCAATGTAAAGCAAAATTTCGTTTTATCTGAATGGCCCTAGTGAGCCTGAATGTGTTCTGTCTTCACTCTCTGCTTCTCTTCATTTCATTGTACCCCTCAATCACAGTCTTTTCTTGCTCTAAGTCCTAAGAGTCCTTTTCTAAATCGTCCCAGGAAAGTTTTGACCAGAAACAGATGCAGGATGCTGATTATTCTATTGGGCTCTGCCTGTGACTCAGTGTTAATGAGGAGATGCCCTTGCACCCTGTTCCAGACCCCTTGCAATCATCTCTAGTGAAGCTGATAAACAACTTGTGCTGAATAATTACAAACATCAAAGTAAACTGAAAAACTTGGGAACAGATAAAAGAAGATGGAGGAAATGGAAATCCTTGAAAAGTTCTGTACAGACCCTGTTCAGAAGAAAGGCTCTCCCTGGAAGAGTTTCTGTGAATGCTAGAAACTGTGCAGCATGGATTTGGTGAGACACACAGTGCTTTCCATAAGAGGAGACCTAAAGCTCCTGTGTGAAGCTGGTGGATGGCAGGAGGGAGCTCAGCCGTGGCTGCTTGGCTGTGAGAGGGTCTGTGCCAGAGCACAGGGAGAAGGCAAGGCAGGAGGGCAGCTCCTAAGACACAAAATAGTTTGGCTAAGGGCTGCTGTCACAGTCTTTAGGGAAGAAATTTGAAGTCTAGGGCCTTTATATGGAGGAAACGAAGAGGGGGAAGCAGATTTGTCAGGAAGAAGCTGAAGATGGACAAATGGATTATGTAGGAAAGCCGAAGAGAGGGACATTTCCATCCTGTCTGCAGTGTTCAGCAGCCCTGGGAGATTCAGGCTCTCTCCAGTTCCTCCAGTTCCAGATCCAGTAAGGGAGGTGAACTGCTGGGAGCCACTGCCAAAACATTCAGGATCACAGTCCTGCAGGAGACACCTGCAAGCTCTGCAGGTCCATTTTGTGCCTCTGGAGCAAACTCACAAAACTCATGAGTTGAACTCTGGCTGGTTGAAGTGACATTCACACAGGACTGTCCTTCCCCAGGGCCACTTGCTCCTTTGTCTCACTCTTTCTCAGCAGCAAGCAATAATTAATATTTTTTGAACTTGGCTAATTAATATGTTGAAGGAGGGAAGAAAGATAGTGGTGTTGATCTTTACATTATAGTGCTAAGTGCTACAAACAGAGTCTTGAGATCTGTTGTGGAAAAACTACAACTAGTGTTCTGTCATGAATGTGCTTTTGAATCAGAAACAAGGGAAACTCTCTAGTTTAGTTGTTTCTTTCTAATTTGTGTTTTATAATGCTTCATGTTCTGGACTTTGCTCTGGATGAAACTGAATACAACCCTGTGACGTGCCCCTGGCTGGGAGTGTAATGATTTGTTTCTTAAATGTTATTGCAAAAGTCAACAAATCATTGCTGGAGTAATAAAAGGGAAGGTTGGGAGCAGAGATCTGTTATCACAGCAGATTTTTCAGGACCTAAGAAATGTGGTTTCAGGACAGAAATAACATGCTTTTTATTTCCTGACCCACTGAAAACATCACAACATCCCACCTGATTTTCTGTGTATAGCCTCTTCACCGTTCTTTTGGCATCTGACAGAAGAAACAGTGTGAAGAAAAACTCTGCCTTGATTTCTGTGCTACACAGGGAGGTGAGTTTTTGACAGCACCTTTAAATAACTATAGTGCTTTTAAAAGAAAAGATGAAAATATATAAGAAGTGTTATTTAGGTACCATGAGCTGGGAGCATAATGCTTTATTCCTTAGGTGTTACTGCAAAAGTGAGAAAATAATTGCTGGAGTAATAAAGGAGAAGCTTGGGAGAAGTTATTTGTTATCACAGCAGTAAATGGAAAACTAGATGACATTTCCTAACCTCACAAGTGCAGTTTTTAAATGAAATTGAGAGAGTTGTTATTAGCTCAGGCATTTTTATAATTTTCTAATGTTTATTTCATGTGTCTGAACACAAAAGGACAATTTCCATTTTGCCAGTGGCCAAGGTGTCATAACCCTTTGTGGGGAGCCCCAGGTGAGGGCTGTGCCTTGTGAAGCCAAGTGACTCCACTGAGTGAACCTGGCCAGCTTAGACTATTTGAGAATCTAGTCCATCCCTCACACCCATTTTGTGTAACTCATTAATAGCTGAAGATTTAATCCAATGTGGTCCCTTCCATTTGGTGCCTGGTGAGGTGAGCAGAGGAAGCAGCACCAAGGAGAGGGTGTAGGGCACAGGGAGTGAGTGTGGGGCTCTCCAGCATTGAGGTTGCCTGTCCATTCCATTGCTCTGGTTTAACTGTAGTCAGTTTGGAAGCAACTGTAGTCAAACTGAAGCACAAAATTAAATAAAATCCTTTCAGTTTAGAGTGATATATTTGGATTTTGCTTTAAGTGTTCAGTGTGTGCTTATACCTGGAACTAGCCCTTCCCCAGTTATGAGCATGTTCCCAGGGCTTAATTAAACTGATGAAAGTTTGTTTGTAGACAGAGCCCAGGGGTGAGAACAAATACTTTTTTTGGCTGTGATGTCCACAGGCAGCCTTGTGTCCTGTTTCTTCATGTGCCTTTTGCCCTGTCTGCTGCCCTGTGGTCTACAATCCCACAATCTGTGGGATATAACTGTGGGTCAGCACATCCAGCTTACAGGCACTGGCACGGCTTTCTCTTCTTGTTTTTCCTACATTTTTGGGAACTTCACCACTTCAGACATGGTCTCCTTTTGTCAAAGCAGATTGAAAGTTGCTAACAGGTTTGCAGAGTTTTGACAGATGAAAAAAATATTTGCAGTATCGTGACAGATGAACAAAACATTCACAGTGCAGTTGTGTAAATCTCATCTCTTTTAGAAACCGACAGAAAATAGTGGATTTGTGAGGCTGTGACCTTTACAGAGAAAACAGGTCTAGTGAATCAGCCCAGGCATGAGGAGCAAGGACTTCTGGGCTCCTGTGCTGTGAATGCCATTCCAGCAAATTGCAGGAGCAGTTTGAATTTCTTAGGCAAGTGTGTAGGAAAGGGGTGCTCACCAACATCTTTCTTTCAGAACATGCATAAAAAAATGAAGAGGTTCCTGTGTGGCACTCGACAGCACTCTGCTGACAAGGCTCTGTGCATCTTGGTGGTTGCTGCTCATCTTTTCCTCCTGGCAGGTACAGTAATTTCCCTCAGGATTGACCACAGGGATGGTACTGCCGGTGGGCTCTGTGCATCCCCCAGCCCAGGGGATGTCTGATGGGGTCCTGGTTTATGCACACATGGTGTATCCATACAGGAGCCCACTTGCCTCTTGTTCTCCCCCAGAGCAGCAGTTAATCTCACTCTGGATCTCTCCCTTCTCCCTGTGGTCCTTGTGCTGAAATGAATTACTCACTGCTTGAGCTGTAAAATCTAGACTCAGCTCTCTGCATCCCCTAAGTACATGTTGGCCAGACCCCTACAAGTCTGGACATAAAGCACACCCTCTCCTGGGATGGTGGCTCAGTCTGGGCTGCAGATGAGTCAGTACAAATGAGAAAATACAGCAAGAAGGGAGATGTCAGGTTTTGTTTGCATCACAACTGTTGTCCATGTTTGAAAGTAAAAAGCCTCTTGATTTTTTCATTAAATACCCATTTTCCTCCTGTGTATATTCCTGCATTTCTATCTAGTTTATTTCTAGTTTTACTTTGGTTACTGTAAAATAAGAGCTGTGCATTTGCTTCATGACGTCCTGGGACAAGCCCAAAGCTACTGACAGAACCAATTCTGCAGTAATAATTCAGGCCCTGAGTCAACCACACTAAGCTGTGTTTCATGAACGCATTTAACATCTTTACACTCCACTGTAAAGCCCAGCAAAACAATAATTAGTTCTAAGTTGTTTTTTGTATTTCTTTCTTTGACTTCTCCTCAAGAACAATAGAGGGCACAGAGATAACTCAAACTTCCAAAATGCACCCTGTAGCACTGGGGTCACTTCCAGCACACAGGGCAGTCAAGGAAAACCAAGGAAAATTTCCATAATAAAAAGGCTGAATTAATGTTTAACTCTTGACAAATGCACCCCTTTCTCTCAGCTTTGCCTGAGAAAATCTGTCTGCTATAAGGCACTGGAAGGCCTGGCCCCTGTAAGGGGGATTTCTCAGCATGTCTCTGCTGAGGTGCAATGGTGCTCTGGTTAGTTGTGAAATAGGTGCCAGTCCTGCCAGTCATCCATCCCACAAGGATTCTCTTATCTTGGAGAAACCCATGGGAACTGGCTTCTTACCCTTTTTTGCCCTGCAGCTGCTGGCAAGCACTGCTGAAGATGGCTGTTGTATTTTCTTGTGCTGAAATGAATTACTCACTGCTTGAGTTCTAAAATCTAGACTCAGCTCTCTGCGTTCCCTAAAGCTCCACCACAGATCTCCTGCAGTAGCAGCACTGGCCATGGATTTCATAAGGTTTTAAGCTGAAGGAGGTTAGATTTAGATTAGATATTAGGAAAAAATTCTTCATTTTGAGAGCGGTAAGGCACTGGAACAGGTTGCCCAGAGAAGTTGTGGATGCCCCATCTCTGGAAGTGTTCAAGGCTAGGCTGGGCCTAGGAGCATGTGGACCCTAGACCTGAACCTGTATTGATTCCTATTTGACATGTCTTGAGGATTTCAACTTTTCCTTTTTAAAGTTAAACTCATCTTCTCTTTACTGGTATTGTGGGTGGTCTCTATTAAATTTCCAAGGCAGTAGAAACTGGAAATAGAAGAAAGTTTTAATTTTTTTAATCATCATTCAGGGAAGAACCCAAATGAAGCCATATGGCAGCTTTTTCTTTGGAAGTGACACTTCATTTCCCTTCATTACTCTTTCCCAATGCCATTTGCTCACAGAAACACACTATCTGCATGGAGAACGACTGGATTTACTGGGAAGGAATGATAAATACGTGTCCCTGGTCAACTTCAGCATCCCTCAGCTCTGTCAGTTCACAGTTTGCATTGACCTTAACCGGACTGCCAACATCAGCTCGTGGGCAGCATTTTCCTATGACACTAATGTCACCTCCACTGACATAAATGACTTAGAACTTGGACTCTCTGGAGAAAACAAGCACTTGAGGTTGTATCTTTTTGGCACCACACGAGACATTGAGATTGACCTGGCCCTTTTTGTATGGTATAGCGTGTGCTGTGTATGGGACACCAGGAAACAGCTGCTGGAGGTCTTCTGCAACGGGAACCTCGTGCACAGCGAAGCCCTGGGCAGCGCTGGGTGCCTGAAACCCAATGGCAGCCTCGTGCTGGGCCACCTGCACAAGAGAAGGGATGGCTTCATTGTGAGAGTCAGCAACAGCTTCATTGGCAGCTTGTACTACTTCCAGCTGTGGGATCGTGTGCTGGGTCAGGAAGAGCTGCTGGACTGTTCCATGGGCAGCATTGTCAGCTGGAAGGAGGAGTACTGGAACTTCAGTGGCGTCCTCCCTGTTGTGGACAGTCGCCTGCGCTGTGGTGAGTCTGAAATGTTTTCTCTTCTTGGGGCTTGTGTGAGGCTGGGGATCACACAAGGAAAAGGGAACCCTCCACTGCTCGGGATTATCTGATGGCCCTTGAGTTAGTGCTGCTGAGATTGAGACTAGAGTGGGCAGAGCTGTGGCCATACTTATGACATTGCCTGCTCACCCCACACAGGCTCTTCTTGGAGGGGATAATGAGGTTGTGGATGGGGTAAAGCTGGCAGGGACAAGCTCTGCCACTGAAATCCCCTGGAGGTTATTGCCAGGTGGTATGTTTTGGGTGAACCTTCTAGTGGTTCATTCTTCTGCTGGGGCGCCAATGGGCTCCTGAGCTGGCCTGGCACTGAGGGAAGTAGATGGGACCCTGAAGTTTTCTTTCTTCCAATATGGTTAAAAATATTGAATGAAAGCCATTATTTAAATGATAGTATCATAGATCACAGAATGATTTTGGTTGGGAGACCTTAAAGATCCTCCTATGGGCCAAAGGGACACCTTCCACTAGACCAGGTTGCTCAAAGTCCCATCCAGTCTGGCACTGATCACTTGCAGGGACAGGGCATCCACAGCTTCTCTGGGCAACTTGTAATGACAGAAATCACTTTACTGCAAAGCTCCTGTGTTTTGTGTGCCCCAGATGATGTTGCTTCATTGACAAGCAGTGTTACTAGTGTTTTGGGTTATCTCATCATTCACCCTTGATGTCTGTATGTGCTACAAGGTATTTAAACTACACAGTATTTAAACAGAGAACCAAGACTGACTAACTGACTAATAGACTGACTAATCTACATTAAACAAATGTCGTGTCACAATGTTTAGGTGCCCCACAATAACAGCCAGTGCATCTTTGCTAATTGTCTGTAAGCGGATGGTTTCACAGGGAAAGCAGAACCACAGTATGAAGCAATTGGTCATTTTTGGTGTGCACTGTGAGAATCCAAGGAGCATCACATCACACAGCACATCTCCATCACCTGCAGCACCTTCTCACTTCACTGCAGTTCCCACTGCGCTTTTCCATCTTCTGCTCCATGTTCTCTGTGTTTCATGGAGCTGGGGCCCAAGGCAATGAGATCATCAGGAAACCACTGATTACTGATGAAACCTCTGCTCAGAGGGATTCCCTACCCCTCCCACATTGCACCCTCACTCACTCCGCACCAAAGGACAGAGGCATTAATAACAATTGCTGTAAATTACAACCTTCCTATCTGTCTCTTGGCTTCCTGCACCACTGCCTTTATCCAAACACTCTTCCTTCTGCACTGCCTGTCACTAAAGTCACTTCCCCACTTGTGTCCCTGGCTGGGGGGGGCATGATCTAATGATGAGGGAGGAGGAAGGCTCAGTTTCCATTTTCCAATGAACACCTTTGCCCTTGGACCCATTCATTCTGTGGGAAAGGTGTGTGCTTGGCTTGGCAAGGAGTTGTGAGAAGCTTAGTCATGTTAGATGATGTAAAGTTTAGCACCTAAGATCAAAGTCTCCATTCAGTGTTTCCAGGCTTTGATTTTTCAAGAAAAATGACTTGGATGAATTTGAGCATCTTTTTAGTGAGTCAAATGGTCAAAGCATTCTCTCCCTCTAAAGCAGTCCTCAAGAACCAGGTAATTTTCTCTAGTTTGTATTCTCCAGTGCAGCCTGAATCAGACATTCAGTCTGTAAAGTGTTGGCCCAAATATTCCAGGTCTGTCAGCAGAGACAGCAGTTTGCCTCACAAGCGATGGATGACATTGACAGGCACCAAGGCTACTCTTGCCCATGGTGCCGTGAACCATTGAAACTCTGTGATCCACACTTGGAGGGGGGTTTCTGGAGTCTCACATCTTTCCCAGAGCAATAACCAAGATGACGGTTGTGAAGGAACAGAGATATTCTTAAAATTTAGTCATATTGAGAATCTGTCATGTGCCAGATCTTGGCAAGACCTTTGCTTCCACTATAAATCTACTCCTTACTTTAATTAACTGGAATTTATGAGCGAGCTGTAGTGCAGAGCCTTGCTGATGATACACAAGGTGGGGATAATAGTGAGCAGTGTAAACATATATTGAGATTTATGTCCCATCTGTCAGACAGGGGATGCTGCACCTGGCTGTAGTTTATGTGGATTGTCCATATGGGATCATACATATTGAGTCTATATGAGACCATCTGAAGCATCCATGTAAGAAGGAGTTGTGCCAAAGTGTTGCTGTGTAATGAACTGTCACAGGGAAGTACCATGTCAGTGCCAATGTCATGTCTCAGGTTGTTACTTATGCCCAATAACAATTTCTAATGCAAGGTTTGGCTCTTGTGTTTATACGTGTTGGTTATAGATGGTTTATGTTGCATTGCTTGGGTTTGCAATTGTGCTGGGAAGTTGGGCAACCTGCTTTGTTTTGAAAATCCTGCATAATTTTTGGAAAGTCGGGGCTCATTTAGGCAAAGTGAGTGAAACTTCTCACACGAACACAGCTAGAGGAAGCTGTAAGAAGGTGTGTTGGCTTTTTGTAAGTGCTATAATTATCGCAGCAATTGCTCTGGCTTTGCTTGATAGTAGAAGTAAAGTTATTGCACTGCCTTTGCTTTTTTCACAGGCATCTTGAAGATAATACTTTGCTTTTCCAGCTCAGCTGAGTTTTTGCTAAAAGTGTAGAAGTAAAAGTGTGTGTTCTCATCCTCTCACTGACTCAGTCTTCATCTCTTCCTCCCCCTACCTCACCCACACACTGCTTTCTGATTTTCTTCTTAATTTAAAATAATCTGGGAGAGGGATGAATATTCAAAATCTGAACATGACTGCTAATAATATAGAAATATATTTATTGTAGTTCTCTTATTGGCTAGTCTAATTTTTGCTGCTTGTTTGTTGGAAACCGTACATATTTACAGGATGCCAAATAAACCATTTATTAAATTATCAAATCAAAATCCTTGACTAGGACTTAAAAATCAGTGGCACAGTATTCCTGTAGCTCCAGATCTCATCTGTCATCATGCCTTAGCTCTCGTTTCATGAACGGAATTACATACATGTTAACTGGAGCAAATGAAGTTACAGGATGCAGGTGGCCAGCACCACACCTACCTGCTGGTAATCATCCCTGATATGTGAGAATAAACAGATTTTTTTTTCTTCAGATGATAATGAGAAAGAAATAAATTAGAATCTGCAAAGTTGTAATTATGCTTCATTTGTCAGGAGATGAAAACAGCATTCCAAAATACGTTCCTGCTCGGAATGGGTTTGAGCTTTGTTTGACCATTTCTCTGTTATTTATTTTCCCTAGAAGATTTTTCTGATGCATCCTACTTGACACTTGGTGATATCATATATCACCCCTGAGGCAATGGTTTTTCAAACCTTACACTGATAACAACAGAGACAGGAGCCTGGGATCACCCAGCTCTGTGAAGATTCCCCCTACCTGGAGAAGGAATGCAGCACTAGAACAGCCAGGGCAGCAAGTTAAACCCCAGGTGTTCAAACAGGTTGGGATATGGCTTGATAAATCACAGCCCAATATCGTGCCTGTATTTTTGTAGGAAAGAAAAAGCTATTTATTCTACTGATAGGGCATGTCTGTACAGCACTGACCCTTCTGTGCCCTCACCACACTTTGAAAAAGCTTATCACAAGACACTTATTGTCTGTCAGTTTGAAAATAAGAACTCATTATTTGTAACATCACACTGGGGGTCACAGAACCATCTCTGCAGCTTCACACCACAGGAGGGCATACAAGTTTCCTTTGGAAGTTTAAGCTGTGGGATTAAAGTCCCTGGGGATGCTGGAATATTTGCCTCTCTGCAGTGCTGAGGGCCAGGTCCTCTGGGTATTCTCACAGTAGTGTGTTGTGAGCATGGGGAGGGCTTGGTGTGCACAGGTGCTGGAGGTAAAAGCACATTCTCTTAGTTCCAAATCCTTCTGTTTTCCTCTGAGGAGTTGGTTTCCTTTGTCCCTGGGACTTTTAATTGAGTAGATGCTTCTGGCATCTTGTTTTCTGTGTGTTCACATGTCTGTCAAACAGTGTAAGTGTTGGCAGGAGCTCTGTACATGGAACATCGAGGTCTGTCTTGGAGCTCAGTGAGCTAAGCCTGAGGATCTTTTTCCAAATAAAGACTCAGCAAATGCCCATTATGTCAGGTCATGTTTCTGACTTACTGCAGGCAATGGATCTGAAATGGCAATGTGGCAGCTTGCACCTGGACTTGCTAGTGTTTTGGTGGAAGAGTAAAACAAAGCAGATGAGTTCTCTGATTTCCAAAGTTCACTGCTATCTCAGGTGCAAAAGGCCTGAGTAAAGAGAAGAGATGTCCACATGAAAATCTAAGATTCACTAAGCATGGGTAAAGCAGACTTGCTATTTTTACAGCTTTCTGTACATCCCAGGAGCAACAGGGACTGTGCTCTGCCAAAGCAAGTTCCTGGACAGTTTGATCTTTCAAACAGATGGTGCGTCTTTCCTGCTCCCCATCCTTCTGCCTCCAGGTATGGGGGAGCCTTCTGTCTCAGCCCTGCACCAGCCCTGAGCGTGCTGCCTCTGCTGAGGAAACCACAGGGGTTGAAACCTCCATTTCCTAGATCATGTGGTCACACCAAAACACAGACTGGCACCTCCAAGGAGCATTTGGAGGCTGAAGTCTGAAGGCTCTGTGCTTAGTCTGCACTAGCCAGCCTTGGAGAGACAACTCAGACCTGGACTTCAGTTACCTTATTGTCCCCTTGCTCCAGTTTGATTCTGTGCTGAGTTCACAGACTGTGGCTTAAAGCAAAGGGGAAAATCAAGTGTGTGTCCAGGAAGCAGAAGCTTGTGCACTGTAGGTTGCCTGCTCAGAAGGGGCTTTTGACCTTGGATGTCCTTTGAACTTCACAAAATAATTGAAGTAATTTAGAATAAAAATAGAGACCTAAAGTTGTTAACAGCTCCTGTTTCTATTATTGTCCATGGATATATTGCCATTGATTTGAGTGAGTCAGAGATGGGCTGTTACATTTCAAGCATGGGTGAATCTCCTTGCCTTGAACTACAGTAGAGAAAACAATGTTTTATGAAGCATGGTCTGATCCTGCTTATTTCTGACCACACTCCTTATTCATAGACGTTTTGCTTTGCATTCATATGTTGTTCATTTCTCTTAGTCAGAGCTAGAATGTCAAGTCTCTGACAGCCACGCAAGTGAAGTAAAAAACCCAATTACCAGCCTAGCAAGGAAACGATACTTCTGGGGCAAAATGTTGTGATCCTGCTTTTCTTTCAGCACTGAAGCCTGTAATGTTACACAGTGATTCATTTCACTGCAATTTGCTGTAGTACATGTGACAAACATCACCTGTTTTGTCCCTGTCTGCCTGGTGATGTGGCAGATTACATGTGAAATGAGAAGTTGTATCTGGTTTGACGTGAGTCACTTCAAGGAAAATCAGCTACGAATGAATTCTTGGAATTCTTTAATTTGCAAACAATAAACAGGATGGCCAGCATTTATAATGGGAATCATTATGCCAGGTTATCATTCACCCAGAGACCACGAATATCAATGTTCCTCTCAGTGGCATTACTGCATGGTAACCTGTTAGCACTCAGTGTGTGACCAATTCCTTTTCTTGAAGGCTGGCACAGCTCTCACTGGCAAGAAGGGAACACAGATAACTGCTCTTCATCACAATCAATGAGAAAAGATAATGGTGCATAAGCTCTGGTCCACCCTGGGATCTAAACCCTGAAAATCCCGTTTTCTCCTTTGTTATGCTGTAGTTACCTCTGGAGAAATATAAAAACACCATGTTGGGTGTATTTCCCCCTTTGCCTTCACCCTGTAGGGGTCTGTGGAACCACGGATGTTCCTTGTTACCATGACCTTTGCTGGAGGACTCAAACCTCTCTCTCCCCTGGACTATTCTCTTCTTTACACTTTTGCCAGTGTGGATTCTTAGGCCTTTTATTGTTCTTTCCAGCAGGCTTGAGGAAAGCATCACCAACAAGGGCTCCTACACTGCCCCCTTTACCTCTGACCAGTAGGACCAATGGTACCATTCCAGGTAGGTGCTCGACAGGGCCATTTTAAATGTTGTTATGGTCATCACTGACACTGACTGATGCTGTAGATGTGACAATTTAAGAGTCAGACACATGTTTAGGCCATTGCTGCTTAGGCAGGTGTCCCGTGTCAGCAGGTGTCCCACTCTCAGCAGGCAGTGCACACTCAGGTATGAACCATGACTTGGTTGCTAAGCTGTGATAACATGACCATGTGTTTGGGCCCTTAAGCTCCTTACTAAAATTTCTAGCAATGCAAATGCAGCAGTAATCTAAACTTGGACACTTGCAGTCTGGGATATCCCAAAGAGCTTTGGGGACCTTGGGAATGGGAACATGGCTGAGGTTCTGTGGAGGGGTGAGGACATGGGAGGGGGAGCAGACACGTTCTGTGCAAACTACAGGATCCTTCTCACTTGTGTTCTCTCCTTACAGTCACCTTCTTTAATGTTCACATGAACTTTTCTCTTTTCTACAAAACCAAGAGAGCTCCTGATTACTATGATGCAAGGAAGCTTCTTGAACACTGGGTGAGTATCTTGCTTTTCTCGTTGTCATGTGTTCTAGCAAGTATCAGATGAGGAGGACAGATGGTAGAATCATAGAATAGTTTGGGGTGGAAGGGATCTCTAAAGGTCATCTAATCCAACCCCCACTGTACAGAAAGCAAACTGATGGGACAACACAGAAATGAGCATCCATGCAACAATATTGTGATGCTTCAAAATCATGTTACCCGATGCATTTTTAACAAGGCAAAATGAAATTCTGAAGGAAGGGAAAGTGTTAAAACTTTGCCAAAATCCTTAGCTATTTTCATCAGGATTTAGAATTTTGATGACGATTCTAAATTTACAATGAGCTTTAGGAAAAGTATTGATAAATCAAGTTAATAAAAATATTTTTCCCCTCACAGTTTAGTATCATCTTTACCGGAGAAGAATTCATTGTGACAAACTTTAAAATCAGGTAAGTCTGTGGCTGTGTAGTGGTGTCACCTTGACCCTCTGTCCTTTGAGCAGCCAAGTTCCAAACATCTATTTCACAACTGACCAGTCCGTGACAAGGCTGGAAACCAAACCCCAGGTTTGCACAACTTCCAGCGTGTTGAACACATCCTGTTCACTGGGTTCATTCACCTGAAAATATGCACCCTGCCCAATGCAAGGCTCCAAGCTGAGACCTCATCTTTGCCCACATGTATGGGTTCATGACCAAGACGGAACCTTTGCTGCCTCTGCAGTGTGCGAGCAGTGACTCCAGTGGGCTGATGTATCTTGTATGCCATCCTGGCTATCCAAAAAGTGGAGAAATTGGTACTTACAGGAGACGGAAAGTAGGGTAAAGTGCTGGTACCTGCAGGTTTTGCTCACGTTAGTGTTGCTGAAGCCTCATTTCAGCAACTGCATGTGAGTGCAAAGGAGTTTGGGGGTCACATCCACTCAGAGTGAGGGTCACAGACCCCTGAGGGCTGTCTAGGTTAACACTGTGTCTTCCGTGATGGCAGTGTCTAATGAAAACACATTATAGTTCCAAAACCCTGCTCAGAAACAATGGTTTGTAGCAACAGACTCGCCAATTTCATATCTTTTCACCCAGTCCAGGTGTATTCATATCCAGACTGTGAGCAGCTGAGAAGGATATTTTAGCAAACTATAGAAGTATCACTTGTACAGACACAGTTTTGTCCTTTCATGCCTATTTTGGCTTCCTACTTTCTTCTCTGACTTCCACAGTTACTGCCTTACAAATGGCAATACAGTGATGCCCTGCACTGTTCACATGGGGTGAATCCAATTTGGAAAGCCCTAAGGGAAGGGTGGGTCCCATTCTGGAAGAAGAGCTTATTGTCAGGGTGCATTTTTGTTATGCTTGGTCTGGGTGATTTCTGTAGCTATATCCATGCTGAATTCAAGATCACTTCTCTGCTGCAAAATCTGGCCCATTGTGGTCAGAGGCTATTTTAGGTGATGGCAAAATGAGGGATGTTGTAGTTATTTGCTACTGTGAAATAATTTTTCTATTCTCTTTTGCTTGCAGGGGTAATTATCTACAAAGCAGTAGGAGGACTAATGTATGTAACTTTTTATTTTCTGATTTAAAATCTTACTTTTTCTTACCTCTGCAAAGAGGATATAGTAGTTGCAGAGTCTAAATGCTGCTAGTATTATATTTTGCTGAAATTATTAAATCATCCTGATGGACCTTTAGTAGTACTGTAAAACAAAGGCTGCTCTAGGGAGTTGGTTTCTGGTAACACTTAAAGCAACAGGCTCCATTTTAATGAGCACACTGAGTTTCTGTTGATTGCTTTCCTTAAAATCCAATTTCTGACCGTGGATTCTAACCAGCTTCTAACTTTCTGTGTCCTTCTATGCAAACTGAAGGGGAAGGTAAAGCGGATGTCACAAAGGTAAGACCCAGGGTTATGAACTGGGTTTCCACGGTTCATATTAAGTTCATTTTTAGGGTGAGGAGGAATTATACCCCTCCATGGCTGTTTGAGCTTCAAAGTCACCAGTAAAGCATACATGGAGTAATGCTTGACTTGGGGAAATGCATTTGAACATTCAAGGTTTCCATCTCATACCCCCAATATTGGGAGACTCAAAGTGCATCCATGGCAAGCTGTGAGGTTTGTGCTGCACTGTAAGAGCTGGTTGTGGGCAGTGTCCTTCACTGGCGCCAGAACAGGGAGTGGACAGTGCCCAGGAGGGATCCCAGGATGAATCCTGCACCTTTTCTGTAGGAAATCCTGATTGCCTTCTCACCTCAGGCCAGGAGGAGGGGGAGCTGCGTTCTCATCACCTTCAAGGGGTTGCAAATTGTTTAGAAAGGCCATGAGGAGTGGGGTCAACTGGAAATGCATGAAACATTCCAGCCTTAAAGAAATCTCACTCATTAGTCCTCAGTTAAATTAGATGTCCATTGAGGTAGTCCACTCGTGGCTTCTTGTGTCCTTCTGCCATGTCTGAAGCCACTCAGAGTGAGGTACAGTCTTTACAAACCTTCTAGAGTGAGCAAGCACCTATTTAGCACAATAGGTGTTCTGAGGAGAAAAAGTTGGAATCCATCAGAGATAGTGAAAGTGGCTAGTTAGGTCTCAGTTTTCCAGGGAGCCAAGGAGTCTTCCAACTCTCTGAGGACACAGGGTTTTATAACTGGCTCACTCTAAACTTTAAACATTGTGAAATGTTACTAATATGTCAGCCTTGTTTGTGCATTCTATTTGTAGCTACATCTGCAAGGCCATTATAAAGGCCACGTCCCTGGAGTTACAAGAAGTGCTGAGTCTCAGGATCAAACAGCTGTTGAACGACACATACACAGAGGGACCATTATCCTTGTATGTGAAGCCTGAAGATGTGGCTGTGAAGCCAATAGGTATTACTTCACTAAAAAAACCTCATTGGAAATCACATGCTTTGTAATTCTGGTTATAAGTGTTTTATCAAATTTAAATTTTGTGGAGAGGTTAGGCTAGAAAACACCCTTAACAAGTAGCCACACTGACCTCATTTGATGCACGAGCTGTAGAACATCATGCAGTGACAGCAAGATAAAAAACTTGGGTTCCAGACAAATGGAGGTAAGTTGAATCCTGGTGCCAAGTCAGGTCTGAGCACCTTTGCAATGAAGGCAAGGTCAGGCTGATGTAGCTACAAATCCAGGAGCCCCTGCTGGTAGCCAGTGCTCCAGGGACACCAAAGCCAAACACTCAAACCAAACTCGCTGCCATTTGCTTAATGTCTGTGCATTTTGGACCAAACTTCAGATGGCAAATAGTTACTTTATTGGTTTGGTTATAATCTCTCTTACTCTTTAAAATACAGAAGTAAGACAGAGATAAGAGCTAACAGATCATACCTGAAATTTAAAACAACATTTTTTACCAATGACTTACAAAACATCAGTTGCAGGTGATACAGCTCTAAGTGTGGAGGAAAGACATTGATGGGATAATGAGGGGAAGTGTGAAAACACCTTCAGATAGATTAGAGAAGCCTGCAGGATGTGCTGTCATTGAATATGGTTTGGCTGTACCTGAGAACTGACCTTGTCAAACAAAAGAGAAAAAGGTTGCAGAAGAAGAGGCAAAATACCCAAACAAAATGTTTTCTTGCAAACAGTAAACTTGTAAAATACTCCTACGCAAACTGTAAATTACAGCTCATTCCCATTAGGAAACAAGGTCCACAGAACATGTAGATTCCTCTGTCAGGGGGATCTTATTTTTGACTATTATTAAATCTTTTTGAAGGGCTTTTATGTTTTTACTCCTCAGCACTCATGGATTGTCCAGAAAGCTTTTCACACACAACGTTCAAGGGGAACTATTCATGGCCGCTGACCAGCCCAGGCTCCACAGCAGAGGTCAGCTGCAGGAAAAACCCTCTGCAGTCTGCCCAGAGGAGCTGGTGAGCAATGAGATTGTCTTGTTTTGGGTCCTCCACAGAAAACAGGGGGAAGCACCAGGCTTTGTGATGGTAAACCAGGTGGCAGTGTGCCGTGGCACACAGCAGTGCCGTGCCAAGGAAGGTGCAAAGGATACAGGGATGGTCCAACATGGGCTTCAGGAAGAGGGAGTGTGGCATCATTGCCATCCCCTGCAGTGAGGGACCTGACCCTCTGCTTGGGCAGGGAGGGGAAACACAAGCACTGCAGCATTTTGAGCCATCCCTTCATGGCTCCCTGCCCTCCAATACCTACTTCAGGTGCATTTCAAATGGCTCTGGCATTTGGACTCTGCTCCCACTCTACTGAGTGCTAAGACAGATCTGACTTGCAAGTCCATTTAAAGTTGGGCTAAAGAATTACATTCTTAGTTAACTGAGTGGAGAATATGAGGAACATCATTATTATATATTTTTTCCTATAACAATGTAAATTATTTTCATTTTTCAGTGCAATTAGTATTGAACTTGAGCAAGCTTTTTGGAAGAAACCAAACATGACTAAATGTAAATTACTGAAAAAACTTCCAAATAATATTTTAGACCTCCAAAATATCAACATAACAGAAGGTAAGGCACCAGATACTTCAGTGTCACAGTGAGTCACAGTAAAAATAGTTGTACTTAGATAATGCTGATGTTGGACATCTGAACAAGGGAAGCAGTAAGGTTGTTTTATGTGCATCCTGCTCACCTGGTCATCTTAAAAGGGGTTTTAATGTTGATGAATTTTGCAAGTGCTTCACAATTGTCTAGTTATCACTTTGAAGATTTGTCTCATATCCTACACTTTGATTTAAAACTAAGCAAATAACTAATGAATAATGTGGTAGATTTTGCCTCTCTATACTCTGTTACCCTATAAAAGTAGTTCATACAAAGAAGCTCAAATCAGTGCCTGGAATTCAAAAGTTAGTACTGTAGTTCATGTAAGTGATAAGGTGACCTTTACCACCTGGTTATGTCTTTTTTTAAGTTTTAACAAACAATGGGACCTGTCTGAATGGTGAACAAACCCAATACTATAAGTTTTCCACCTCTTCAGCAGTGAATCAAATAATAGATCACTGAAAGATATCTGCAGTTGCACACAGTCTGTCTGACTCCCAGGCTGTAAAACTCAGCTTCTATTAAAATTATAGAAGGATGATGAGATGATGAATGGCAAATAAATTTTTCAAATGATGCCATTCAGAATTTGCTTTTGCTGCTCTACCAGGTAAAAAGCATTTGGAGAGAGGGGGGGTTCTCGTCTCATTTGGAACTCACAAATGCTTGTAAGCATGACAAAAGTTAAAGCTAAATATTATTTACAGATAGTATTTTCTAAATCCAAAAGCAGCTGACAACATTCTCATGAAAAGGACATTATTTCCTTCCTTTAAAATACGATCTGAGACATCCAGATTTTACTTTGAAATTTTTGCCAGTTTCATTGACATTTTGAGGGCTTATTGACTTATTCTTAGGACATAATTTTGTAGTAGATCAGGAGCCTTATAACAGTATGGAAAGAGAGGAGAAGCAGATTAACTCCTGGATTTAACACAGACACATGTGGCTGTATAGCCAGACACAAAGCTAAGCCACATAAGTCATCTGTACTTCCTTTTGTTTCAGAGAACGCACAAGATGTTGTACAGCATATTTTATACCTCTTGCCAGAGGCAACACTACATGTAGAAGAATTACAAATCATTGCAAGTAAAATTTCTGATATTGTACAGCTTGCAGATGTGAGCATGGCACTTGCAGAGACTGTATTGTCTGTACTAGACTATATTTTGCTGCAAGAAATAGAAGATCAGAACATTAGAAAAATAACTAATAGGTAAGTAAGATAACTGGCCCAGAAGAGGCTTCCTAAGCTGAAATGGCACCATGGACTAATTAATTCACTCTATTAAAATATCACCAGAGGATTTAGCAATTTCTGTACTTGGATCTTAAATATCTTTGTGGTTCTTAGCAACAGAAATTGGTTATTGTGTTGTCAAAGGTGCTTTTGTCAGAACCAGTCGTGCAGAAAGTCACCATCACAGAGTTGTTCCCTGTGGGCATCCCAGTCTGGAGGCAACGCAGGGACTGCCCAGCTGCCACCTCCTCTCGCAGGTGATCTTTGTGGCTCAGCAGTGAGGTCTGTTGACAGGGTCAGCCTGGAGACACAAATCTCTTCCACTGTCTACCTGTGCTGATAAAGACTGCAAACACAGCTATTCAATGTTAGATTCCAAAATCTACATTTAGGATTCTACATCCATTATGTGATTCTCACACATGCTAAAATTGAAGTTGCTAGATAGCTTTAAAAACACCTGTCTCCTTTGAGATCTTAAAGGTAACTCAACTACCTGTTTTTGAATGTGTGGCTTCTGTTGTTGAGCAGGGCCCTGCCCAGAATAATGCTGGCAGCCTTGACAAGGGCAAATGCAAGGACACAGAGTTTATTCATTTCTGATTCGGGCAGTACCCACTTCTCGGGCTCCAAGCAGGAAAGTTCACTCTACTTTGCACTGGCCAGCACTAACCACAGACTGAGACATGCTCTGTTCAGCATACTAAAAAGCCTTCCAGCATCTCTCATTTTAAAGACTTAGCCTATTGGCAATTTTCCATTTCACTTACTGTAAAGCAATATTTTAATAAGACATATTAAAATAGGAAATATTAAAACCAAGACAAATGACCTTTTCACCGAAGATCTGCGTGGAGCATGACTATGCTACAGCCCAGTGGTTTTCAGTGGACAACTCAGCATTGCCTTTCCAAACTCAGGAGTCTGCAAGGAGGAGTAACCAAAAATAGCTTAGAAAATCTGTCAGAGAGAAAGCATTGGGTAGCATAGTGATCCTTTGGGCTGTGTGCTCTCTCTTCCAAGCCTATCACACTGCAGTGTGTGGAGTGGGGGCTGTGATAGCTGCCAGCACACACCACCTCTGCCTTCTCAAATAGGCTGTGGGGTTTTTAAGGGAAATATCCATTGCTTTGAAACGTAAGGTTTTAGGGACAAGGGTGATATTCTTGTTCCTGAAGGACATAGTGAAGCTGAACTCCAGACTTTGCAGCTCTAGGGCAGCTGTGGCTGAAAGGGTCCTGGTGTGTCTGGGGCTAATGATGCTTGAAGGTAACAGCAGACCAAAGGACAGGAAGGTTTTCCTTCAGTTTGTTCAGTAACTTCTGTTTTTCACATTTTCAATAGTGTTTTATCGCTCCTTGCATACTGCTGACTAGCCTTAAGGGAGCCAAACAAGATGTGGAGCTGTCTCTGACTTCATACCTCTGAGAATCAAACAACCCTAATTTGCTGCTTCCTTTAGACTCCAGCCTCTTCTGTTTACTTAGAAAAAACTTCACTGATATTTGGGCCCAGAAATGTTTGTCCTCAGAGATAACTAGAGCCTTACTGACAAGACCCTGAGCACCAGCCCTGCCTTTAGAGCATGGAGTGGTTGGGAGTTGGACAGACTTCCAGAAGTTCCTTGCAGACTAACTTATTCTGACTGTGATATTTTACCTGAGGGCACAATTAGATGATTGCAAATAGTCAAATTAGCAGATTTTACATGTTAATGCCTACCAGATGAAGTGCAGCATTTGACTGGGTGTGAATTTTGACTCAGGTTTTCCCAGAACCACCCTGTGTGGTCCCTGCAGGAGGGACCTGCCAGACTTTCAGCCCACTGAATTATGCTTGCCATCAGCTGGCCCTGTGCAGACAAAATGCATCTACGCTCAAATGGACCAATTCTGCTCTAGGGCTTGCTCCTTGTGATCATAAATCAGAGCAGAGGGTTTTAGCCCATTGTCTGCTGGATGTGTATTATGAAGCCAGGAGAATGTTACAAGAGATGTATTTTTTATCTCGTTGTTGCCTTTCTTAAAGTGTCCTGCAGACAACTGAGGAGATAGGCTACAGAGTGCCTTACACAGACAGAAATACGTCGGTCATAACCACTTCCATGGCTCTCTTGGTGCTGCGTCCAGATCCCATTGCATTTGGAGGACTGGCCTTTGGCATCACCTCCTACAACAGAGGTGTGGATCTCCAGGTGAGAGCAAAGTATCACCTCAGAAGCCACTGACTAAAATAGACAATCCTCCTGCTTTTCTGCCCCATTGTGTGTGTGACCTGAGGACAGCAGCTCTGAGCATGTCTTCTCTCTCCTGCAGATCAATGTGCAAGAAAAGCCTTTCAAAAAGGCCTTGGCCTCGGTGTTTTTGCCAAAATCCCTGAAGAACTTCCTAGGGATCGAGCACTGTGACCCAGAAAAGCATTCTAAGATCCAGTTTAAATTTTTTGGCACTACTTCACTTTTTGCGGTAACTACGACTCCCACCAAACCCTGACACAGCAGGAATGGGCTGAGCTGTTCTCAGTGCCTACAAAAGAAATCCCAACAGTGTTGTCTGTGCCAGGCACACTTAGCATCAGACTGATGGAGGCATGTGCAGGGCAAATGAACTCAGGCAGCAAAACCTTCTCTGCAGCAAGGATGCTCTGAGAAGTGTCTGTAGACCTTACACTTTCTGTTCATTTTCTGTAGCTGATGTTATTCTAATCCTTCTGTTATTATACCTCAGCCTTCCTCTGAGAGTAAGCTCTTGCTTGCTTAAGGACCAAGCATAGGATATACCAAACATCATGAAAATAACTTCAAGATTTATGTCTCCATTAAAATAATAGCAGCAGTGATGTGCAGCATTTAGGATTATTATAGTAGCTATTATATTTTCTTAACTCCAGGAGGGGTGCTTATAATGTAAAAGGGAGTAATTTCTTCAGAATGATGGCACATACAGAGTGCTGAGCAATACTTTTCACACAGAAGAAGCATTCACAGTCATGCCTACTGTCTAATGAGCTTAATGATGTACAACTGGATGTTTAAATGTACTGAAAAAAACTACACAGTTTTCTCTATCCAGCTGATGCATCTAAGACTCAGTTCTGCTTCAGGTGATGTGGAGGCTGTCCCTGAATTGCAGCTAAGTACATTTTCTAATGAAGCAGCAAGTAGCTGAATTACATCAGGCATCCCATGGGGTTTAGCTGATCACCATTTCCAAGAAATACAATTTAAAAAAAATGGGAGCAAGGAGAACTTGGATTCTTTTTTCATGCATGTATTTTTCCACTGCAGGATGACAGTTTAACGATGGAGAGGTTGAACACTTACGTTGTGAGTGCCAGTGTTGAAAATGCATCAATTCAGAACCTTAACGAGCCTGTGACTGTCACTCTTCAGCACATAGACCAGAACATGGTAGGACACATTCCTTTCTTCCTTGAAGAGGTGAAGCAGAGCTGATTTCACTCACCTTTACAATAAACCTGGAATAGGAAAAATGAGCTTGAAACACTTTGCTGTCTGACCTTTCCACATTACATCAACCCAAACATTGACAGACCACACAGATCTCAGTGTTTATAAATTCCTGCAGGTTGTTGAAGTTTATCTCTCCACTCTAAAGCCATACTTAGCATCACAAGACCTTTTCACTGTTTTCTTATTGTGGTCTGGACAACTCTTATTCAAGAGTAGCTTATTTGCTAAAATATTGCAGGTTATGGATTGGACTGAAATGATTTATCTTTGCTCTGAATTTGGCAGATTGGTTTAGTCACCAAAAGAAGTAAACTTCGTAAAAAGCTAAGACTTTGCAAAGATTTTGTCAAGATTAATTTGTTTTGTTTTGTTTCAAAATTATGTTTCAAAGCTAAAGTCTTTTTTTAATTTTAAATGGACACAGGTCATACTTTTTGTCTGAGTTTCACTCTGGCATTTCTGGGTTGCCAATGTTTAAGGTCCATCCTCCACATCAATATATTACAAACCCAGGGCAGAACAAAACTATTCAATAAATGAATTTGATTAAAGTTCAAGTTAATCAGAGCTTGAAAATGCTGCCTTTATGGCAATATGCTTTTTCCATTCAGTTCTAGCAAATATATACCTAGAAATTTCATCTAGATATCTCTTCCATCATTTTTACTCCACCAGGCCATCTGGCATCTCTCAGATTTTTTTCCGTGACCTTTTAAAATTATCTTAATTAAATATTTAATGAGTTATCATCCAAACCTACATCTTTGGCTCTCTGCCTAATTGTATTTGACAGTCTGCAGATCACACATCTTAACAGCTTATCTGTTAAGCTGGCTTCCTGTAAACTCTGTGCTTTATTAAACTTTATTAATGATATAATAATAATAAAAGTAAATGAATCGGTGCCTTGGGAAAGTTTGCTGCAGCATTATGAGTAATCAACTAGAATGTGCCCAAGAGAAAACATTGCATTGAATATCCATTTACATCTGTTCAGCTCTTATGTGTCTTCTTTACCTGGTTTCAGAGAGAGGAATCCCTGAAAATCTAAAATAAAGGTTTCTTGTGGGTTTGAGTTTGGTTTTTTTTTTAATTGCATAAAATCTAAGGTTGTTATTCCAGGTTTTAGTCATAACTTTTGAATTTCACCAGTAATTTGGTGTGACATCTCACATACCACATGAAGCCAATGAGATTAGACACAGGAATTGCTCTGTGCTGAACAATTTGTCAGATTTTCTGCTGTCCTTAAAAGACTGCAAGGTACTGAAAGATATAGGTAAAACTGGAGGAGTCACTGACTCCCAGGATTTTTCTTGGTAAAGGGAAAAGCAAAAATCAGGACTCTGCTGGTTCAGTGCTGTGGATGAGATGGCCAAAATCCCAGCTGGCTCCCCAAGCCCAAGTGGTCCAGATGCCCCTGCCCTGATGGCATCTCACAGACCCACTGCAGCACCACCATGCAAAACCTCAGAGACCCGTGGGCTTTCCCGTTGAGCAGTGTAGGGGAAACCCAAACCAAGTGCCTTAGTTACTCACCCCAATCAGAGGCAAGATGCACCGTCTGTGAGTGCAGACGGCGCGCAGACACACTGATTAAATGTCACAGCCTCCTTTCCTCTGCTTCCAGGGCAATGCAGCTGTGCACTGCGTCTTCTGGGACTTTGGGAAGAACAGTAAGTGTTACTTGCTGACCTGACACACTTGCTCTGTCCCAGCATCCCAGAGCCTTTGGCTCCGTGGTGTTGCACCTTGAAACTTTGAGGCTGTCCTGTTGAGTCTGTGTTGCTGATTTGTGTAGATGTCGATACCTCAGTAATCTGTGCTGTCCCTGAGGATCCATGTATGGCATTGTACAGTGTTGCATCAACATGAATAAGAAGACAGCCTAAGAAAAAAGCAGAAATGCAATGAAATGTCAGATGAATTCTCTTGGTTACTTTGGGGAGGTCAGTGGGGGTTTCGCTGGGGTCAGGCCTTGAATATGGCTCGGACAGTCAACAGATACAGAGAGATAACTGTGCAGTGAGTTAACTCAGAGCATCTGGGAGGTTTGTTCTGCAATTAGTAGGGTTAAAATATTTTTTTTTAAATCAGAAGCTTAACTTCTGAATATGTCATGCACACTACATAAATATGGTCCTAAATTCAGTCTTACCATGGAATATCTGCCTTTTTCAGTGCTATTCTCAGCCTACACAAATCCTCCACCCTGTACATACATATTTTCTTTTGTGTTTCCACATCCTGAAGCACAAACTGGCCCAGCACTAGGTTCTTCTTGCTTTCTATGTATGCAGACATGTAAACGACTTTAAATATTTCTTCATTCCACCAAAGGCATTCATCCAAATTTTGAGGTTCTCAGGCAACTACAGAAGACGTGTTCCTGTGTGAAATCTCACTTGTGTGCTGCTAAATGACCCTGCAATCTGTACTAACTTGAGCTCATCTTCACACACCCTGTGTGCTGCAGAGCTATAAATGACTGAGCATGACTAACTCTACTTAAAAATCCCTTTTTCTGTATTACACAGATGGACTGGGTGGTTGGAATACATCAGGGTGTGAAATGGAATATACAGATATGAATTACACAATCTGTTTTTGTAACCATCTTACCCATTTTGGAGTCCTATTGGTAAGTACTCTGTGAATCATCTCCCAAAAAGTCCCGTGGCACTAAACAAAGTCATCTCTAGTTTTGGGGAGAGATGAGAGATGCATATTTATACAACCTGTTAGATATCTGCAATTTTACCAAAAATCAGTAATAACAAATAAAAGTTATAATAATTTAATGTTATAAAGTTCTCTAAATGTCACTTGCTTCAAGGCAATATCATTTTACAGATGTCGTTTTTACCTCTTTGCAGTGTAACTTAATCAACCTTAACATGTTATTTACTGTGTTGGAAATACTGTGTTAAATTTATTACCTGCCAGTGGCAGCTAATGACATTACATCTTTTGGAAAGTTTTATCTATACTCCATCAGAAAGTGAAGTTTTATGCAAATGTGGGAGATGTCATTATCTATCACCACTTATTTCTCTGTAATACAGAGAAAACTGCCTCTGGGAGTAAAATCTCCAAAGCTCAGATGGCTGTCTGACAATGGGCTGCAACAAAGGCAGAGTGATAGGCAAGTTCTAAGCAAATTGAGTAGATTAAAGTTGTCCAATCCCGGTAGGATCCAGCCCACAGGATGCTTTGCCTTGGGATGCTTCCCCTAGAGGTCACCATCACCTGGCTCCACCAGAGGTAAAAGCCCTTCCTGGGAGTAGAAAGGTGACTTTACAGGGAGGAATTGAGATGGTTCAGATTTCAGACACTTCCTCAAGTTTCCATTCAAAGAAAGAGAATTCAGTTTGATTTTAAGATCACACCTCTCCCTGTGTATCAGCACAAGTATCCGACATCAGAGTTGTAGGTTACTACTCTGAGGTTCAAAATTTCACCAAATAGAAGAGAAACTGTGCCAGGGAACAACAAAATCATCTCAGCATTCCTCCAGCAGCTGTGGAGCAGTAGGGCTCAGTCTCCCAGCTGATTTTACAGAGAGATGCTTTCTGGACAGGGAAGATCCTCCCATGCTGCAAGAGATTTAGCAGGTTTGTGCAAGCGTGGCAGCTGTCATTGAAACAAAGAAGTTTCTCCTACAAAGCAAGCTTCAGAGGAATATTTTTGTCAAGATCCTGGAATCCTTATTGAATTTGTGGTTTCTGAAGGACAGCTTTTCAAGCTTTAAATACTGCATATTTTCACTGCTTTGGCTATTCTGTAGGACTATACAAGAAGAAACACATAAAAATGTTAGTGGAAACACTCCAAAAGTAGCAGTGAGCAGAACAGAAATTGATTTCTTTTCAGTGTGAAAATGTGGAAAGGAATTTTCTTAATCTGTCATGGCAAACAACCGTGATTCTTTTTCTTGTAACACAGGACTTGGCCCGGACAGAAATAGATATCACACATGATGATATATTAACTCTGATAAGCTATGCAGGATGTGGGGCTTCTTCCATTTTTTTGGGTATAACACTGGTGACCTATCTAACCCTTGAGTAAGTCTGATCCTTTCTCTTACATCACTTTTAATATTTTAGCAATAATGGATTTGCAGCAGCTATCAGAATGTTTGATAATATTTGATGTTGTGATGCACAGGAGGGAAGACTGAGATCTGACAGTATGAATATTGCTTTATTTTCACCTCTGACTGGTGAAATTGGAGAGATTGAAACACTTAATGTTTTAATACAAGCACCAGTTTGAACTGTTCAGCAATTTCTAGGTTTCTAAATTTCATGGAATTGTAGAATGGTTTGGGTTGGAAAGGACCTTAAAGGTCCTTTAGTCCCAAGATCCACCAGCCTTCCACTAGCCCAGGTTGCCCCAAGTCCCATCCTACTAGGCCTTGGGCACCTCCAGGGATGGGGCAACGACAGCTCCTCTGAGAAACCTGTGCCAGACTCTTGCCATCTTCACAATAAAACATCTGTAAAGGGTAAAAATTTCAGTCATTTCATGAATTTACCCATGCACATGGGTGAGATGTCATGTCAAGAATCTGCAATATTCCCTGTATGTAGGCTGTTCATTGAATGATGCAGCCATAACCTTGTGGACTTTTCCCTTCTTTTTAGGAAGCTGAGGAGAGACAACCCTTCAAAAATCCTGCTCAACCTTTGTGCTGCACTGCTGATGCTGAACATGGTGTTCCTCACCAATTCCTGGCTGTCCTCATTCAACCAGCCAGGCCTCTGCATCACCATGGCCACACTCCTTCACTACTTCCTTCTTGCAGCTTTCACATGGATGTGCCTGGAGTCTGTTCACTTCTACTTGGCTCTTGTCAAAGTTTTCAATGTTTATGTCCCAAAGTACATCCTAAAATGCTGCATTGCTGGCTGGGGTAAGCAAGCAGATTCCTTCTCCACTTCTGGGCTTGTCAACTTCTCTAAGACTGGGGCATGTTTGCAAAAGTAAGTGAGGGCACTGAGCTAGCAGAAGTGTGATGCACACCCAGAGCTGTAAGGATGGATCTCTTCCCTCAGGCGGGTTCATCTTAAATTTCTTGTGCCCAGGGAGATATGAGCATAAAGTGCCTGTTGCTCCCTGCACAGTCAAATGAAATGGTGAAAGTGGGTGTAAGAAACTGCTCTCTTACCCCTCCTGCTCCTACAGGACTGATTTATCAGGATACCTGACGTCAGTGTGTGTGCCTGTGGGAGTATGAGCTGCCCACAGCCTTCCCCTTTGCACTGGGGATACTCAAAGGTGATTTTAGCTGCTTCTCCAAGCCTTGTGTCCAGAATACCTGGCACCTTATTCATTATTCCCACACACAGGGAGGATTTGAATTCCATTCATTGCTGTCCTGAGGACTTTCTCAGACAAGCATCTGAGACTTGTGTGGGAGAAACACAACACAAGAATTCCAAATGCTGGTTCAGCTCTTAGAAAAGGTGTTACCAGAGGCACTGACCTAGAGCAGAATTTGGTCTATATTATTTGTGTCACCATTAGATGCTGTTTTAAAGGGAAGGGGTTGGCTCTTGAATAGTGTGCAGTGTATTATCAACTCTATCCTCAGATCTGACTTTGCACACAATTATTCTCAGAGGCAACCATCCATGATGGTGTTTTTGGCAGCAGATGTTCTCCACAGAAAAGGCAGAAGTGAAAAAAAAATATGGGAAATAGGAAGTGAATGGAAGGGAAGACTGATAAAACACTGCCTGGAAAACGCCCGTTTCTATAAGCTCTTAACACAAAATGCTGTGGTCGTCTTATCTTTTGACACTCAGCTTTTGTAATAATCCGCTGGGGGTTTTTTGCCAGATTGGATCCCTTCTGGAGATGTTTGAACACACACAAACATTTTGCAAACACAGATATTTTTATGCCTACTCATTTGTAATTTACATAAATAAGGACACTAGACCTGCTATGCCACAAATTAATTACACTCATTTCAGAGGGAGCTTTTGGGGGTAGAGTTTGATCCTACAATGCAAATTTCTACTCTAATTACTCATCAGAGATTATCTGACATCTTTCCATATTCTCAATTTTTTTCTTTTTAATCAAAATATTTATTTTCCCCTTGCCCTCCATATTAGGAATGCCAGCTATCGTAATTATTCTTGTGCTCACTATAAATAAAGACTTCTATGGCAATGGGTCCCACTCTGAGAGCAATCCTTACAGCAATTTGTAAGTATAATGCTTTAAACAACAATTTTTCCTCTTGTTTTTGTCTTTTCTTCCCACCTTTGCCATCTTCTTTTAGTGGTTCTCGTTCATTGGATCATTTTGGATGCATGGAGTGACTCTCACATCAGTGAATTGGGCTTGAGGACAGGAAGGGATTCTGCCAGTCAACTCCATTTTTGTTTTCTGCGAAATCTCTTTCTTTACATGACATTAGCTCAGTCTGATGGGACATTTGTATATGCTCCTGCATGTTCCAGTTTCTGATAAAATCTAAAGGCACAATAATTGCTCAAGTATTTTGCATGTTTGCTTCTGGCTTTTTGGGTTTTTTAATGTCAATTCACATCACTGTCTCATCATAATTTCAAATTCTTTTATTTAAGTAATCTCAGCCTCCTCTCTTCTCCAGAGGGAAAACACTGCATTCTTTCATCCTTTTTAAATAAGGTTTTATAGCAAAGAATGCTTCCATTTTTTCACCTGCTTTCTTTTTAGCACAATCTAATCACTTGCTGGTGAAGATTACCTAGAACATTTCAATTCTATCCCATTAGAGAGGCAACACCCCCCTGTGACACTTCAGAGGGAAAATTGTTACCCATCATTAGCAAAAAGACAATAAGAGTCACTAATTTATGTCTAAGGAAACAGCTAACCAGTGGTATACTATTATTTAGACTCCTAATTAAGTCAGTGTGTCTCTGTGTGTATACATTATTAAGCTGTGAAACAATTGTCAGGTTTACCTGAATTTAGCAGAAATAGTAATGTCTCAAAGTTATCAAATTTTCATAACATCCATAAAAAAGACAAGTGGAGAGATTCTATGAATGTCCTCACTGGGTGAAAATAATGGGTCTTGGGGAATGCCCCTTCCTAGATGTTGGAGAACCATACATGATACTTATTTTGGGAAACAGGCTTCCTGAGTTTGCCTCTCACAAACTCCTTATTGAATGCACACCTCTCTTTCTTGCAGCTGCTGGATTCAGGACAATGTGGTGTTCTACATCTCTGTTGTGGCCTATTTCTTCTTAATATTTTTGACAAATACAGCCATGTTCATCACTGTTCTCCATCAAATCCACTCCGTGAAAACAAGGACACAAAAGAGATCCAGATTCTGGAAACGGGGTGTTCTTCAAGACCTCAAAAGTGCTTTCAGCTTGATGTTCCTTTTGGGCTTAACTTGGGGTTTTGCCTTTTTTGCCTGGGGAGCAGTGAGGATATTTTTCTTGTATCTCTTCAGCATTTTTAATACCTTGCAAGGTAATTTCTGAATGGAGTAGTGTTATAAATACAAAAAATTAGGGCTGTGAAATGGAAATAAATTTGTAACATCATGTAATTCAAGCACAAGGGAAGAGGAGAGTGTTAGTATTACAGAGTTTAGCTATTTTAAAAGGAAAACTCTGTTGCAGTGGGATGACACAGTGTTGTTTAGAAAATATTGCTGTGGGATGACACAGTGTTGTTTAGACAACATTGCTGTGATAAACTATTAAAGACATGAGCTCATGCCTTGGAAACATGGTGCCAATAAATGCACCTTTTCAGGAGCTGGCACAACCCTTTTCATCTGGGTATAAAAATGGTTGATAAAATCGACAGTGACTTGCAGATTATTTTTACACAAAATCTGCATAAACCTCTTCCTATCAGCCTTTCAGATGCACAAAGGACTTGGTGCAACTCTGGGACTACATGATAATGAAATCATAGAGAATGGGTTGGGTTGGAACGACCTTAAAGATCCCAACGCTGGCCCAGGGACCACCTCTCTGCCCATACGGAACACATTGGTGTCAGGACATGCCAAACATTTAGCAAAGGGACAGCAGGTTGGAGACAACACCTGGAAACCCATTAATCTCTCCTTTTCTTCTTTAGGGTTCTTTATCTTTGTGTTTCACTGCCTAATGAAGGACGAGGTAGTGAAGCAGTGCCGGGTACATTTCTGCTGGGGAAGATTCCGTCTGAGTAACTATTCTGGTAAGCACTGAGGGGCTTTGTTTAGCTTGACTCATAAGGCTTTGTCTGCTACTGGTGTCACATTTCTTCTACATTAAGAAATAAGGCTCTCCTTAGCAACCTTCCTGTATTACATTGGATCATTGTTCTTTAGTAAATCTTTATCCTCTTCCATTAACTGCTTATATGATATAATGACGAGTTGACAGCATGCAGCAAAACCTGCAGATTTCCAAAAACTAATTCAGCTTGGTCTCTAATTCTGTTCTCACATGCCATTCAGTGTTCCCTTATGTGAGCCATGTTTTTGGTGACTTTCCTGTCTTCATAAAGCTGAGATTCTGCAATTTATGCAGAATATTGGGCATGAGAGTAGCTTTTTTTTACACACAGGAGCTGGTTTGCTCAACCTGGGAGGGAGAAGGGAGATGTCTTGCTGTCTTTGGTTTTCTGAGGGGTGGTTATACAAAAGAGACAGACAGAGGTGCACAGCAAGAAGACAAGAGGCAATGGACACAAGCCACAGCAATGAAAATTAACATTATTTATAAGGAAACACATATTTTCACAATGAGGGTAGTTAAAAAGCTGACAGTGGCCCAGAGAGGTGTTGGAGAGAGTTCCTCTCCTTGGAGAGTCAAAATTCAGCTGGACAGATGCCAGTGCAACCTGACCCAACTCTGGGCAGGAGGCTGGAGTGAAGACCTCCAAAGATCCCTTCCAATCTGAATTATTTCAAGATTCTGCTATCTACTAGGTCAGCAAGAAATAACACGTGCTATGGCTTATTCTGGGCTACTCCAGTGATGTTTATTTTCCCCAGAAATATGGAAGAACTGAATAACTCTGTGTGTCTATCAAAATAAGCTGATGTTGTGAATGGGTGTAACAAGGAGAAGCTTAATCAGTTGGGTTTTCAGGAAACTAGCCTAAAAATCCTGTATTAACACGTATGTCCCGTGCACAGCACTCAGTGCATCATGTGCTGCTGAGGAATAGGCAGCTTTCCGTCTGCAGAGGGGGAATTCAGCACGAACACTCTCAGTAACACACAGAGTGTTCTCCCTTGAGCAGGAGCCAGCTCAGTGTTGTGTAGCACAGTAGGGGTGAGGCTGCCATTCCTCTCCTTTGTGTACCTCCTGCCTTCTTCAGTGTGGCCTTATCAAACTGGTATTACTGTACTGGGTCCTGAAAGGGGAAATAGAAGACTGAATTGCTGTTATCCAGCCCCACCTGCGCAAGTGTGACAGAGCTAGTGTAAAAGTTAACACTAAGAATTATGCATTGTGTGGCACAGAGAGCCGTGGGCAGGTGCAAGGATGGCACAGGAAGGAACCACAGACTTTTCTTCTTCCTGGTCTCTTGTTATTTGAGATGTGACACCTGTACAGAATTTTGTTCCTGTGCCTTCTACTCTCTGTTTTCAGACTGGAGTGGGTCAGGTGCAACTGCTGGATCTACACCAAAGCATTTAAACCACAAATTGCTATCCCAGGCTTTGCGGAGTCTAAATACTAATGGAACAAGTTCAACTTCCAATGGTTCAGATTTCCTTCCCAGGACTTCTCCAGATAAGAATTTTAAGATTGGTAAGAAAAACAGTGTGCACTGCCTAGACTGGAATTCAATAGGTTCCATATGGTGACTGTCAAATCCCAGTCAATGGTAATAAATAGGAAAACTTTCACTGCTTTGTGTGCCAGACGGTGTGGGGTTAATGGCTACATTATAGATGGCTTTTGCTGTACCAAGGAAATAAGAAAGCCCTTAAAATCCTGGGATGGCTCTTCTCCAAAAGGAAGGGAACTCACTGCTCAGCTTTCACCTCAGGCATCTAAGAGATATTCTACCCTGGGTCAGTTGGCTGTCTCTCTCAAGGGTCCTACTTCCAGTTAGGAGCAATGTGGTCTTGGGATAAATGATGGTACTCCCTAACTGGAATTGCATTCCCAAAAGAGTAGAGATCTTATGGAATACAGAAAGCTGGAGAGGGCCTGCTGTGACCCTTTTTAATCCAGAAGATTCCCAGCAGAAGGTTTTGCATTTCAAGACAGAGAAATTGTTGCAGAGCCATATTCTGAAACAGGATTGGCACCAAACATTTCTGGTTGTTTCTGGAAAGATGTCAATTTTTGTTATTTCCCCAAAGTCATGAGTTCTGCATAGACAGGCTTCTTTCTAAGTACATTAAACCAAATTATTATAATGGAGTTTTTTTCCCAATTCTCTCCCATAGCTGAAGTCCATTACAACCCCAGCGCTGTATCTCCAGAAGATGGTGAGACCAAACATCCTTGTTCACCAAGAATACTAACAATGGATACAGGGCCACACTACCCACAGAAGGCAGGAATTTTACACTGATACTGAACTTGTTTTCTTCTGATTATCTAGTGATGGTTCTCCTTTGTGGCATATGAAATCAAACATTGTTCAAATAATTACTTCTAATGTACAATTATCACTCTGGACACGGTTATCCCATGACTCAACTCTGGGCTTCAGTGGAGTGGCAGTTCTGAGCACAGCAGGATTTGGTGCCCCCATGTTTCCAAGATTAGTCCTCATGTTAAACAGAGGCTGGAAACATTCTCTTCCTCATCATTAGCCCCTCTCATAGTTCACCTTCTCTCTTTATTCTTTGCACCCTTCCTGACATCCCTCTGTATCCTTCTTCATCTGATACTTCCCCTCAGAGACTAAGACCCATAATATTGAGTTTCAAGTGAGATTTTTGAGCCTGTTGGTTGACTGCCTGAGCTGTGCACACCTTTCCTTACTTTTTCTGAAATGGAGTTTGATCAGCTTGGACATTAAGAAATTGGACTCAGCTTCCAAGATGTATGCTTCTATTTTCTGATGTGCTGGCACTGATGGTACTTTAAAGAGATGTACATACTTGTTTAAATGTTTGTAAATGTTGCCCAGTACCTTCAGATGGAATGTGGAAGCAATAAAAAACTGAGATTCCCACCTCTAGTGGGTATCAATGTGTATGAGACAGGTTTCAGATTATCTCTCTTGGAAAAAACCAATCACAAAACAAACAGAATAATGGCAGATAAAATTCTGCCATCTTTGGAGGTGGCGATTAAGAAGTTTGCCCTTTAACATTACTTTGCTGTGAATAAAACAGGAGATAAACTCCATTTTATAACACCACAAGAGAGAATTAACTTTCCTTTCATACTAAGAAGGGACTTTCTTTCAGCAAGTATGTTTGAATTGGTAACTTGCCTGTTCAACCAAATGCTAGTTTCAGTTTTTAATGCCCTTCTCTGTGTATCATTCAAGTAAAGATTTTTTGATGACTGTTAACGTAGTGAAATACTAACCTGTACCTGTGACAGAGGAGTAAAATAATATAATGGAGCAATGTCTTAGAGCTTGTATGTACGATAGAAAATACAAAAGGTTCTTTCAGTCTGTGAATAACTCCTACACAGCAATTAGTGGAAAAGATGAATATTTTAATTTACAGAGCTTCAGCCAACCTACTTGAAATCAGACAGATCACCTTCAGTTCCTTGGCTTCTGGGAGAAATGTTGGCATTAAAAACATGCAAACAAGTTCCACCTCATCCCCATTAGCTTCTAACTTGAAATTACTTTCCATAGGAAAGAAATTTAATCTAAAAGGCAGCTCAGCATGTCAAACACAAAGTATTGTATGTTTTATTTTCATTAGTAAACTCTTTGTTCCACAACCTGCTGTTGAATACAAATTTTCGCTTTGCAAAGCGAAGCAGGACATGCTGTGCTGTGGTCCTAAAGCTGTGCCTGATCTCGCCCTGCATCCCTAACCCGGCTGCTGCACAGCCCAGGGGGACCCTGAGGGGATAAGGAAGGAGGGTGCACAGTTCTGCAGCTGAATTGGAGTTTAATCCTTCCCCAAGTCCCATTTACACCAGTTTGCCATGATTTCAGTAAGACTAGGTGGGTGGACAGTCTGACGTGTCTCTCCCACCCTGCTTTGACCCTCGCTTTCTCCTTCGTGCAGTAATTCTTTCTGCATACACTTTAGAGGACAGAAAATAATAGGCTTACATTTTGACTAGACATTAGATAACAATTTCTATTTTTACAGAATAAGTGGTCTAGAGAGCACATGGAGTTGCCATCATTGCAGGTCTTAAGAAACACTCCTAGTGATGAGACAAGTATCTGCCAGAATTGGTATAAGTGGAAAGGACAGACTGGAACACCTGTTGAAAGTTCTCTCAAATATATTTCCTACAAGACTAATTTAAAATAAAAAGGGAGCAAAAGAGCATTAATGCAAGAGCAACATGAGACTGACTGGCCTTGTCTCCTGCATTCTGTAACTGTTTTCTTACATTTCTGATAAAAAGCAAAATGTACCTCGATTTTCTAAGTGCCCTCATAACCTTAAAGGATTAAGAGCAACAAAGATTTGGATAAAAGCTGGACAAGCAGTGAGAAAAGTGCTGGAATACTGAAGACTTGTCTGGCTGCTGAGAAATGGCTGGAAATGCCATTTCTTGGGCAGATCCATCAGCGTGTTTCCCATTTTGGAGGTGTACAGCAGGAAGAAGAGCAAGCTGCACAGCATGGAGCGATGTCAGGTCTCCATTCTTGTTACTGATATTTTTTTTCCATTCAAAAAGCAAACTCTGGACGTAAATTTTTAACACCCTGTCAACTTGCTTATGTAAAATGCAAAGCGCTATTTGTTCTGGGAAGGCTGTTAGCTCACTTCCACTCTCCATCACATGCCTAATGGCTTCTCCAGCTAAACAGTGTATCATTTATGTTTCAAGCATGGCATTGTTTAGGTTGTCAGCCAGAATGAAGATGTGTAATTTTCCTTGGGCTGAAATAATATCTTCTGCACTGGCACCATTACATTTGCTCTTCCCTAACATATCTGCGCTGACATTCTGTCACAGAATTGTGCATTGATAGTTTTCATAGGGAGAGGACATGCACAAAGAACAAATCTAATAAAATCTGCTATGTGCTTGTGATACACATCCCGATAACTTTAAGTGATGGGAACAGCTTCCGCAGCTCTGGCTGGAGTGTGAGTGGTGTGTCACTGACACAATCCCATCCTCCTCTCCCTGGTTTGGATGTACCAGCTGACTCCTGCCCATGGAGGAGGTTGGAATGAGATAATCTTTAAGGTCTCTTCCAAACCAAACCATTCCATGATTCTATGACTCAATCTAAAAGCTCCTTTGATTTCTAAGTCATTCGCATTTACTCCTAGCTTGCTTATTTTTAGCAATACATACACACCAGGAAATGCGTGCTCTGTTTCAAAGCAGTAAAATAAGGATTTCAGAAAGTATATTTGTCTATGAAGACAATTACTCGATGTCAGATCTCAGTGGGTTGCTAACAATAGGTTAGACAATACTAAAGAACTAAAAAATGATAGTAAAATCACTACAGCAGTTTTGCTGAATTGAACAAAACACTCTCCACTCCCAACTCACTATTTAGACTGGCACAAAACTCAGCACCCTTCATACCAGCTAAGTCAGGGGATGCAGATCCAAGGTGTTGGCAGCTCACTCATGGGTTCCTGGAGACCTTTTACGTGTCTTCGTGAGCAAGTGGTTAAGCTGCCTTTTAGCTCAGTGTATGTAGAGTGCTTTGGTAACCATGGGATAGATAAATATTACATAGGATGACAACTAAAGGTCAGTGCAGCTTGTTAAACCTTCCTCCTGACAGTGTCTGAATCTGCAGGAGTGGTTTGCAACACAGGGTAGCAATGCTTACACTCTAGATGCATAATTCTTTCTAAATTTAGAAGACAGTTATTATTGGGACAATGAAAGAAGTGTCATTATGGGAAATGATTTGAGATTAAAAATCAAAATACCAGGAAGATAATTACCTGTTGCGTAAGATGATTGTTCAGTCTTAATGCACAATCCTCTGCGCTTTTAGGTATCAGAAAGTATTTAGCATGTAATGGCATTTTAATGGTTCCAAATTTAATGTATCATTGAGAGTTTCAAGGATGCCCAAAAGAATCATGCTGCTATATTACCTTATTGCCTGGTTGTTCAAGTAACTGATGAAATTTGAGGATACACTCCAGGGTTTATTTTTCTCTTTTTCCTGAGAAATGACACCAGTATTTCACCAACCATTCCCATACTGAAACTGGCTGAGGAAACTTTTGGAAAAGGGGTCTGAAAGGAATGCCAGAATGGAGAAACAGGATAAAAGGTATTTGGAGTCATAGATTAATGACAGCATTTGAGATCCTGTTGCAGACAGATTGTGTCCCACTAACTCCCCTGAACAGTCTGGATTTGGGCATTGTAACAAAAGCAAAGCCCTTTTCTCATATTTTGACCAAGAATTTGTCTGCCTTGTTGCTGTATCACTGAATGCTCCTCCTGACAGCTCATCCAAACTGACCTTCTGTCCCACTTTCATAACACTGAGGGCTAAGATGGTGTTATTTTTGCTCTTAGACATGCTGATAAGTCTTGTGGTATTTGAAAGTTTAATTGGATAGCCCATCTTTAGTTTCAAAAAACAGGGACACTATTCCAATTAAACATTGTGGCAGGATTTGATGACCTGAGTCTCAGTACCTGCACAGCTCCCTTTGCCCTTGGTGTAAAAAAATCAGTTAAACCCAGTAATAAACCAAGTTATTTTTCTCCTAAATGGGTAGTCTTTGACAATAAACTGTTACACTCTGCTATGAATGTGACACAGACGAGGAAGTCATCATTAAAATGTACTAAAACATATTTTCCATTTTTATAGCTCAGTAGTTGTTTAGTTTCCAGCTGCTGAGTACACTGTGAAATGGTAAAAAAATCAAAATACAGGATACAGAAGATGTTCCCAATTAGTGGTGAAAAACACCAGATTGACAGACACTGATCAAGCTCTTGAGATCCCAAGTGAAGAAATCTAGTGCGGGCAGTGCCCTCTGCAACACTCCTCCCCTTTGCCTGAGACTTGTAACTCTAAAATGGATGCCTGGTGAGATGGGAGGGTGACGTTCTCTCTGTTTAGGGAGTCACTCAGATGTGGTGCATGGAAATGACTCATTCACATTGTCCCAGGAGGACAGAGCAGAACTGAACACAGCCCTGGATGTGCTACTAATCTGCTCTAAACATGGACTGCTGTCTCTGACATGGATGCTCACTCCAGGTGTGCATTCAAGCTTTTCCACTTAATACCTGCCTGTCTGAACACCAGTAAATGGATCTGGAACAGTCACACAAGTCACATAGCCATGAAATGGCTCTTTGTCCCCCTATTTTGCCATTACTTGTCATGCCATTGGCAATTTCAATTTAAAGAGAAGACTCTAAAGCTATAACACAGTAAGTCCGAAACCAGGCAATTACACACACCCATCCCTGAGAATGTTGTCTCTAGAGCAGAGATTCCTCTTCCCAACACAAAGGTGGCAAAGCCAGTTCAGAAAACATTAGGAAGAAAAATATATTTCAGATAATTCTAGTTACAACTGCAGAGTCTAGTTTATAAGCTACAGTTGTTAAAGAACTCCAGGCTAAGACTTTTTGATGGAGAAAGAAAAAGCCTTCCTTCATGTAAAAAAAAAAACCAACAAACCAACCGAAAAGGATGGGTACTGAAATTTTCTGGAAGGGAAAGACTTACATTGATCTGGGCAGTCTTCTCGGCTTCAAACCAGTTTTCCCCATCCCAGAAGGACTGGGAGGAATGTGCCTGTAGTGACCTGGCAGCAGAGTCCTGCTCTGTGCTGAACAGTCTGGGCACACGGAGAGCAATCAGACCCATCTGTGGGGAGAACTCAGTCTGAGAAAAGCCTTCTGTAAGAGAGGATGCCACAACAGAGTCTACCAAAACTCAAGACTAGGATAGACAAGCTGTTTTGTATCTCTCTGCCATTAACACCCGACGAGCATGAACGTCAGTTCGCTCAGTGGAGAGACAGAAGGATGCACCAGCCAGCAACAAACAGATGGTGGAATTGCTAGGAGAGACAATCAAAGCAAGGGTCTAAAATGAGTTTGAGATGTAAAAGGATTAAGACAACTAAATAGTTCTATGCAGAAATGATACAAATAACAACCTAAAAAAACCAGTGAGTTAAAATAATCCTAACCCCCCCAGGGCTGGCTATGATAGCTGCAGTTGTGTGTGTATCAGTTTGATGTTCCTAGCACTCTAAGTACGAAGCAATTCAACATATTTGTATAAATAGTTATCAGTGCCACGTGACCAATACACACTGAAATAATAAAAATATGCACCATGAAATAATGACAATTTTGGAAAATCAATTTCCTTAATGAGAGTTAAGATTTTGGCTGTTTTCTTCATATTTTGGCTTGGTGCAGAGCAAATGGTTCTGAAAGATTTTACTGAGTGGGTGACACTATGCAGCACATGGCAATGACTTAAGTTAGCAGTCACACTGCATTAAAACAGACAATTTGCATTAAAAATACAGTAAATGATATACTCTTGAGTATTTTACTCCTATTTTTTTCAGCATGGAGTTCAAAAGGAACATTCATTTTCTGTACTTGAAACAATAGCCAGAATTATCCAAACTTCTTTTCTCTTTGCACCAGGAGATAGAGCCCTAAAATAATGCCTTAGATTACTTTTACAGTTTGGAATAACGATGCCATTCTCTTCCTTTTCAGCTGGATTTGAACAACTTGAAAGCCACCAGAAATAGCTGAAATTCTACCATCATAAACAGATTGCAGATGTGGTTTGCTATCTGTCCTTCAGGCTTTTGTTGGGCCTAGACAATGTTACTTCATGTGCTTTTTCTTAATAGTATTTTTCAGCTCCCATGGATCCACTAAGACAGATCTTATGCTCCATAAAGAGAGATCCTGGCTGACTACCTAAAACCTGCACTAATGCAAGGACTGAAGGAAGAATTGTGAGGAATTATGGAGCTTCCTTCTGCCACACTCCCCCAGGGAGGCAGAAAGGTGGGAAAAATGCAATCTCTCAGTGGAAAGAGAAAACCAAGTAGACTTTCATGCTGCTGTGAGCTGGGTTGACATATGTACTGTGCTCTGCTAGAGAAAGAGCAGGGAAAATGTGTCTGTGCTTCCTGATAGTGAGGGCTTCTAAAGTGTGAAGCATCAAACTAAGCATTTGGGTCCAGATACATGAATTCAGATCCAGTTAGGGATAAATAACAGAGGAAATACCAGGAGAAAAGAGATTTTTAAGCCTTTGCCACTTTCTGGGGTTGCTTTCATCCGTGGCACATGTTGATGTCCTCAAGAGGTTTTAATGCAGGTTGGGACGTGTGTCAGCTTTCCCTTCATACCTGAATCATCCCCAAACCAACTGCTGGGAGCAACTCCTGGCTCAGGACTCCAGTCCTGTGGATTATGTGTTACAAGGAGGGGTATCAGTTCAGGTTCCCTATCCCAACATCACAGAAAATGGTCAAGTGACAGAACTACTGAGCCTCAGAGTCACACTCTCAGCCCAAATCTGTCAGGTGGCTCTGGAAGCTCTGGGGCTGTAGGATGCTGCAATCTGTGCTGGCTGAGCTTTGGAGCATCAATCAACCTCTAGCACAATCCAAGGAAAGCAATGAGTTTCTTTCAGCCAAATCCCAGTTTCAGCTGAACACCTGATGCTTCATTCAATGCCACCCTTGAGTACTCAACACTTGGTGGAGTGCAATTAGTTTGCAATGTTTGATGACACTCCACTTCTCCCATATATGAAAACTAAACATTTTATGTAACTCTCTGACATGAAGCTGTCACAATCTGCTACAGTTAGTGAACTCTGTATTAAATATAATGCACAGTACTATGCCAGTGTGGGTGGACAACATAATCAGGCATCCTCAAAGGTACCTAAATCTGTGAGCAACCTACATACTGTGCCTGCTTGAAAGGACATATTATGGTTGATCGTGACAAGAGCTTCGCTTTTAAAAGCACTTTAAAAAAATGTAATTGGAATTTTTAACCCATGCATCCTCTGCACCAGTGGCTCCTTCTCCCCCCACACCAACTGGTCTATCACCATCTCATACCTATGGCACGGTTGTGTCTGAAAGGATTGGCATTGGGAGACGAAAAATTAGACTTTTCATGCATAATACTTAGAGAAGGTTTTCTGAGTAAATGAAACAAACTTGATTTTGCATGTCTGGGTATGTGCAGGTACAGATAAAGGAACTCTTGTAAGATGACTAGTGATTTGAGCAGGGTATACATTCTCCATTAGAACATCACAGCTCAAGAACAGTCTGGAGGAATATTCTAACCACTGATCTTCATTATCAAGGCGCAAAGATCAACCCACCCTTTGACATCTTTTCCACTTTCACTATCTAGAAACTGGATTGTGGCTTTCTTAATTTCAGGAAATTTAACTCAATGCATCACATTCCTTCTACTTTAGTTTACGGTGAAGTTAATCAGGAGTTCATCACAGTGCAGAGTTTGTGACTTGACTTTTGTCTAATCTAAAGACAAGAAAACCCATCCTACTAATATGTTTGATTAAGAAAGCATCAGGAGAAGTTATTTTTCTCCCAGAAGATTTGAATAATTGGTTGTACTGTCCAAAGCCAATACATACATGGATTATTGCAAGATACCAGGATTCTATTCCAGCACCTATCTATGAAGTTGTTCAAAATTTAGCATAAATGGTGGTCTTGATGGCAATGGGACTGCTCCAATGGAAAAGCCTAACCTTTAATAGACATGTTAGCAGGATTATGGCAGTAAATTTTGATTTTATATTGCCTTTTGGAAGGTCACTGCATTGCTGTGATAGAAAGGCTACCCAGAACATAGACAGTCTCTACAGCTTTTTCAGCAAATACTATATATTTTCTGGGATATTTTTCTGCCATTAATGTATACTGAAGAGTTCTGTGTTAGATTAGTATACTCACTGCTTATCTGTATTATTGAGAAAACTATTTCAGGTTTCTATTTTATTTCCTTTCTAGAATATTTTGAAAAACATTAAGAAACATTTGCTAAATAATAAACAGACCCTAATATTAGAGTAATCATAATATGCTATATACTTGCCAGATATCTCCAGGAAAAAACCCACCTCATTTCAGCTCATGTCTTTAAAGAAACTCCTTTTCTCTTTTCCTCCTCCCTCTCTGCTCCAATAGCTGAAAAGCCAATAAAAAAATTCTCCACCTCCTCCACAGTTCAGAACAAGATCTATGTGCATTTCTCCTAGGCATGTTCTGAGATCCAGAAGGGGATGAAAGTAGTTAATGTGCAAGGGGAATCCTAATTTCAGGCACAAACCCGCACCTTTCCATTGACCTTGCTAATATGCTGCAAGCCAGATATTAAACAATTTTTGATCAACCCAAGTCCAGCCTGGGGAGAAGAAACAGTTAAAGAAATGTCTCAAGTATACTTACATTCAGCTAATCAGACTTTGTGTGCATCTATGGATGGTACAGAACTGAAATCAATCACTGATAATGAAACAACAAATGAAAACTGGACTGAAGACTCCTTTCCAGGATTAGAAATACTGTGCACAATTTACATTACATATGCTGCAATCATTTCAGTGGGTCTCCTTGGAAATGCTATACTCATCAAAGTGTTTTTCAAGATTAAATCAATGCAGACGGTTCCCAACATCTTCATCACCAGCCTGGCTTTTGGAGACCTGTTGCTGTTATTAACCTGTGTGCCTGTAGATGCCACGCGCTACATTGTGGATACCTGGATTTTCGGGAGAATTGGGTGCAAGCTGCTGTCCTTCATCCAGCTAACCTCAGTTGGAGTTTCAGTGTTCACCCTGACTGTTCTCAGTGCTGACAGGTGGGTCTGTGTGACTGCTTTGCCAGGAGATGCTGCAGGTGTGAAGGCAGAAATGAATAAAAGAGCAGAAATTATAATTTTTCATAAGATTAAATGGCACATTGTAATGGACTGAAATAACCCTCCAAAACTGACCAGTCTTCCTTGTAATTTAAAAATGCATGTTAGTAAAATTAGGGCAGTGTTTTTTAATGGAGTGAAGTCAGAAAGACTCTGTAAGGCTTTTGACCTTTTATTAGTTTGAAGTAGAGTACAAGGGTTTTTCTCAATTGCACAGAAAAAGGAAATTGCTTAAGTTGGGGAAAGGACAGTATATTGGTGCTATCTAGTGGTGCACTAAAGTAGTCAGGGAAGATGAAAAATAAAACTGTGAAAATGGGTGAAAATTCTTTGTCCTATGCACTCAAGGAGGCTCTGAACTCCTAGGACATAAAAGACTGATGTGGGGTAAATATCCAAAAGAAAACACAGAATAGACTGAGGGGCAAAGGAATGAATCTCACCATTTGATGGCTATTGTAAGTGCATATATATTTGTATATATCTATTTTCTCTCTTGCTGTTCTTATGTCTTTCACAGAAATATTTTAGCCCAGAGGTCCTGAAATTAAACTCAGGTTACAATGACAGCACTGCTGCTAGGGATCAGTGCCCTGACTGCTGTCAGGAGTTGCTGAACAGTTTTCCATGCACTTCTTTCCTGAATGAAAAAAGCTAAGATGAGATTTCATGTGTTTCATTTCAATCAGCAGGAGCATGTCAAGGAGTAGAAAAACAAAAAATGAAATTTAGTAGTAAGAGAGAAAAAGATTTTCACCTATTATGCCAGCAATTATGGATTGTATGTCATGTGTCCAGAATTTACGCAACTTCAAAAATAATCAGTCTACACAGGAATGGCCACAGTGGGTGAGATCAAGGGTCCACGTAGGACAATACCAGCCTCCACCTGTGGTAGTAGAAGGACAAGAAAAGGCATAGGAGGAATAGAAACCTCTGTCCAACACCACACTTAAACCCTAAGCCTTCAGATGATCCCCTGAGCAGATGTTTCTATTTAATAACCTCACTGGGCTTCTCTTCTAGATCCCTGCTCAGCCTCTTCTTGCTCATCAATGACTTTCACTGCCTGTTGAAAAAACAACTTCTTTACTCCTTTTTATTTTATGCTTTGCACGTGGCTTCTTTTGATGACACTGATTCTTTTGCCAGAAGAGACAGAGATCCCTATCCATCTCTCCAGGCTATACTCCATCCTTAGGATGTGTGTGTTTCTTTTATTTATTTTTCTAATAATACCCAACTTTAGGGGGGTTTGTTGGGTTTTTTAGGGTTTGGTGTGATTTTTTAACTACTGCTGAATATTAAGCTAATGTTTTCATTTTATTATCTATCACAACCCTGAGATTAGCTCAGTTAGTTAAAACTTGGTTGTAATAATGCCAAGGTCATGAGTTCAATTCCCTATGTGGGCCATTGACTTAAGAGTTGGACTCGATGATCCTTGTGGGTCCCTTCCAACTCAGAATAGTCTGTGTGATTCTGTGAAATCTCATAGCTCCAAGGTCTTGGTCCTCTATGATGTCAATTCAGAATCCACCATGGACTAGGTCACCTTTAAAGGTCCCTTCTGACCCCAACTATTCTCTGATTCTGTGGTTTAGATGCGTCTGTATTTAAATCTTCCTGGTAGCTGTTACCTAAATACTCCATGCTACAATTTCACAGAGTACCTACATGGTAAACTTACCGAGAAAGCTCAGATGAGTCATGTGCTCAATGCCAGACTATCACATATGCCAGAAGAACTCAAAGTCAATAAAAATGGTATTTATTTGATAAACAGCAATCCAGCATCCAGTCTTCTATTTGAATTTGCCTAGAAGAGAAAAAGGCCAGATCCTCAGCTTGTGCAAAATGATACAACTGAGCTCTTATTCTCTGGGTCCTTTCCCACTGCTTTTCCATTCGTGCCAGCCCTGTCCATCCCTGAGGGGTCACTTCTTTCTGTATTATCAAGAGTCTCTTATCCTTTAGGAACTGGGTTTTAATGTTGCCTTTGGTTCACCCACTTTCATGGGAGTTGGTCCTTCTTTCATGTCCCATTTTCACACATCTGTAGATTTACCCAGATTTTTCTCACATGCCTGACTCAGTGCACATGCTGCAGAATCACAGCCGTGAATCACCAGCAGTGTCTGCTCCTGCTTTATAAATATGAATGAGTCCTGGAGCATTATTTGGAGTCAGATCACTGCACTCAGCTGGGATCTTAGGAGGATGGAAGAAAGGAGGGGAGTACATACTTGGTTTCATGATTTATAAAATAGCTAACCTGTATCACACCTTTACCAGTTTTGCATACAAATTTCCTCATTTACTTTTCTAGGCAGTGCCATAAAATTGGGAGAGATGATTGCCCTTATTGATCCCAATTCAAATAGTAGAAGTCATCTTTACTTAGGAAGGCTTTAATGGCAAGTCCTCCCAGACAATCCATTAAAATACATGCTTAAAATTAGTTTTTACCTTTCCATCTTCATTCCAAAGAGGTAGTATCTGTTTTTGTTTCCAAGATGATTCCAGCACCCTTAGTTTAGCAAGAATCCTGATGGCTTTACCCTTAGGAAGTCTACACTGTCAGTGATTGCATTATTTCTGTATTTATTCTGACAATGATGTTGGTGGTTTTAGGTACAGAGCCATCGTTAAGCCCTTGGAACTGCAGACTTCAGATGCACTCCTGAAGACCTGCTGTAAAGCTGGCTGTGTTTGGATCGTCTCCATGATATTTGCTATCCCAGAGGCTGTTTTTTCAGATTTGTACTCTTTCAGCAACCCTGAGAAAAATGTAACTTTTGAGGCGTGTGCTCCCTATCCTGTATCTGAGAAGATCCTACAGGAAGCTCACTCCCTGGTTTGCTTCTTAGTGTTCTACATCGTGCCCTTAGCTGTCATTTCTGTCTACTATTTTCTTATCGCCAGAACTTTATATAAAAGTACATCCAACATGCCAGCAGAAGAACATGGGCATGCCCGTAAACAGGTAAGTTATGATCAAGCACTAAAGTGTCCAGTTTTCCAAAGCCTATAGTATTGATTAAATCTGAATTCTTAAGTACAAAACTTTACCTGATAATGGAGTAAAAATCTCCACAAACTCAGCCCACACCAGCAGCCAAACTCAGCTGTGCACTTACACACGTGCTCATGACTCACCACTTGTGACTATCACACCTTCCTGATGAGGTTTGGCTCTGTTGGGCTTTATTATTACCCTGTAAGCTCAGGAGTTAAAACACTGATTTATAAACACTGGGACCTCACCCACATGAGCTGACACATTAACTACAGAGAATGACGAGAATGTCACGTGATTTATAATGGAACGTGCTCTGCATTGGAAATACTTTGTTTAGAAAATTATGAAATAGATATATTTTCTCATTTATTTCTTGTGGTTTGGGGTTTTATTTGTTGTCTTTTTAATGTTATTTTTTTGGTTATGAATGGAGTTAGACTTTTGGACTCCTTTGCAAACCAGCACCAACAACACAAGCGTGTTACTAATTGCTATTAATACCAGATATGCCTTTTTTTTTTTTTTGTAGATTGAATCCCGCAAGAGAGTTGCAAAAACAGTGCTGGTGCTTGTTGCTCTGTTTGCCTTTTGCTGGCTGCCCAACCACATCCTCTACCTGTACCGCTCTTTCACATACCACACTTCTGTAGATGCTTCCACCTTCCACCTGATAGCGACGATATTTTCCCGCGCCTTGGCCTTCAGCAATTCCTGCGTCAACCCCTTTGCCCTTTATTGGCTGAGTAAAAGTTTCCGGCAACATTTTAAAAAGCAAGTCTCGTGCTGCAGGGCAGCGTTTCGAAGGAAGCCTCCCAGTGCCACCCAGAGCAGCTCTCCTACCAGAGCCCTGTCGGTCACAGGCAGCACCCACGGCTCAGAAATCAGTGTCACTCTGCTGACAGATTACAGCATCACGAAAGAGGAGGAGAGCGTTTAGTTCATGGGGATGAAAGACACAAACTGAGCCTTTACAATCAAGTCACTGCTACTGAGATCCTGCAAAGAGATGCCCTGACTTTCCCCGTCTGTGAAAGTGTGTTCGTCAGGAGTTGCTCATTTTTCAAAATATACAATAAAGAAATCAAACTCTGTGGGAAAAGAAGTGGCAAGAGCTGAACATTCCAGCATAAGCTCAAATGGATTGCTTATGTTCCCAAGAATGAACGCAGGTTAAAACTTGGTTGTAATAATGCCAAGGTCATGGGTTCAATCCCCTACGTGGGCCAGTGACTTAAGAGTTGGACTTGATGATCCTTGTGGGTCCCTTCCAACTCAGAATAGTCTGTGAACTCTATGATCCCTAAATGGAATTTCTAGACTGGGCAGGAGAGGAGTTAGCAGAGTTGGTGCAAGAATTGGCTGTGAAGATGGTTTTGTTCTTGGTGACTTGCTTTTTGACTCGTGACTGAGAGCTCCCTCTGATAAGTATTGGCATCTACAGCCAGCAAGGAAAACCACCTGGTTATAACACAATCAACCAGGCAGATTTTTGATTTATTTATTTTCTTGTCCTGAATGTTAAAAATTGGTAAACACCTCATAAAGAATGCTAAAATGAAAGAAGGCTGAGGTTTGTAGCACTGTGAAATAAAAAAAGAAAAGCATTATGGGCCAGATCCACAGTAGCCTTTGCTCTGTCAGACACTTTAAAACTCTGGCTAAGAGCTGATTGCTGTGCAGTGAGATGGATGCTCTTCACTGTTCCTAAGGAAGGCAAGGGAACCAGCAGGGGACCATCCCTCTGAGAAAGCTGTAATCATCTTTAACCACACTTGTAAATGCTTTGTGACCTATGGATAAAACCTCTCAATAGTGCAGAGTTTTTTGTTGTTACAGCAATTTAACATCAAGAAATTGGGGTGGATCTGTGTCAGAGTTCCGGTTGGGATGCACAGAGCACTTCTGAAGTGAAGGCTCCGATGTCCCTCCTGCCCTACTTTGCTCTGTATCACAGAGGGGTCTGGAGTGCACAACATGGATGCCCCTCAAGTGAAACTGTGTGTCCAGTGTATGGAACCAGACCAGAGCAAGTCTGGAGTGAGAACTGTACAGTGTGGAGGGCAACTGACCCTTTACCCTCACAGATCCACTCCTGCTGTAATGTATGTAGGCGTATCTAAGTGGTCTGCACATGTTCAAGCATGCTGGGAGAGCTGGATTTTTCTATTGTACTAATTTTCTGTTCTTCAAGTTGTATCCCTTTTTAATATTTAATTAGACTGTGTCAGCGAGACAGACCTTCTAATCTCAAATCCACTGATTTTATGGCTTGGCAGGACCTTACCCTCAGCAGCACTGTTGGCAGGGACTGCCTTCCCCTCAGGAAATACAGGAGGCAAGTCTACCTATCCCATGTTACAAAAAAGTTGAATAACTCTTATTTTTATTAATTTCGTGTTCTTTGTATTAAAATTTTGTTCTGTGGAAGCTGGTGATAGAAAACACAATAGATTTTCCATCACTTAAATTAAGGGACTTCTAATTCAAAATAATTTGTGCCTTGAAGTATAGAACAGAATTTGCAACGTAAGAATTCAAATAATTCTGTCAGTCACAGAAGCTTCAATTTTAACTAATCCTTGAGCGTATAACCCCCTCCAGCTGCACAGAACCACTAACAACACATGGCTGAAAATCCATCCATCCATCCATCCATCCATCCATCCATCCATCCATCCATCCATCCATCCATCCATCATTATCTGAGTTCACTAAAGATGAGAAAATCTACAGTCTCCCTCTGTTGATTGCCCTAATCATGAAAATAAAACCAAACTACAAATCCCAGGGGCACTGGAACACAACCTCTGTAGTCATCGTAAACCAGTTAATAACAGACCAGCTTAGTCTCATCAGGCCTGGCCTTATTTTACTACACTCCTCATGTTACAAGATTACAAGAACTAGTTTTCAAATGGATTCTTCCTTTTATTTTATCAATTGTACACCAGGATAGGATCACTGCAATAAATGGGAGTATAATAGCAGAGAAATACAATTTATGTCAAAGCAGACTCCAGAGACCTGATTTTACTCTCTTTGTCTTAATGTAACACGTTCCTAGTAGTGAGCTATGTACAAATATAACAAATATATTGCACTGATATTTTCTCCTTCTCTTTTTTATTCATGGAGCTGAAGGGTGAGATCGAAGTAAGTAGATGAGCCTACACACTTATGAACCTGCATTTATCTTCCTGGATCTTACTACAGGGAATTCTAAACAAAAGAAAAATCAACAAACTACAGTTTTACAATTCCTTCTATCATTCTTTATTCTAGCTTGGTAAAGCCTTTGGGAAACAATCTGCTACATGTTTCTGGACTTTACAATTTATCTCTGTTGGAGACCAAATTTCCCACTGCAAAATCCTTGGCTACACCTCACAGGAGCCCTTAAAAACCAGTTCCCTAATTCAACATTTCTCTTGCCTTGCATGCAGCTACTTTTTGTTTGTGTAACTTCTCCTCTAAGTGGATATCTATTTATTGCTGATATTCCTGTTATAAAATTGATGGGTTTGCTACATCCTGCACGTGTTTTGGTTAAAGACTGGCAATACTTCAAGCCATAATTTAATTATTCTCTGTACCTTATGCTTTGATAATTCTGTACTTTCAAATCTTCATGACGTTGCATTGGAGTAATATATTGGTCAACATTATATTTTTATCTAAACAAGCTGATATTATTCATTCCATCTATTCCCCACAATATAATTACCCATAAAATGCCTCCACATTAATGTAACTGTATTAAGGGGAAAACGGTTGTTTTCTTTGCAATCTTTTCTCAGTGTTCCAAAACCAGGTTCTTTCACCCCTAATTAATACAGGTATAATTCCAGAAGAGCATGTGGGATCAACGTCCACTTACAGAAATACTGAGTATTAGCAAAGACCAGGGATGGATAATTAGGGGTTCACTATTTATGTCCACAATGTAAGATGCATAAAATACTGAAAGGCAAGACTCCCTCAAAGCTCTTGTTAATGTGGAGTCTTACTGAGAAAGTAAACACAATTTCTAGGATGTTGTTCTTTTAGTTTGTTTTGTGAATGAGATGCACACATTTCATGTTCACACAGCAACAGTTTTAATATCAGCACTCTGAGCTGTCACAAGATGCCAGTTCAGTTAAAAAAAAACACCAAAATCCACAAAACTTAACAAATCTATGTCAAAGCACTGCTGCAGTGTAACCAACTGCATTTCTGGCAAATTAAAGTCAGATGCACAGTTATAGACATTTTATAGACAATTCTGTTGCACGGAAATGGTTTTTGTTTTTGTTTTGTTTTGTTTTGTTTTGCTTTACATGGACTGTCTGCTGACACTTGTGTGTTTCTGCTAAGAATATTCCAGTTCCAGAGTAAGCCAAAGTTACAACACAGCTGCAGAACTTAACACATTTCAGTAAGTGGTACTTAAAAAGATACAACATGAGCTCTAATCAGTGTTTAATTACGGGCTCTGCCACACACGGGCCCCTCAGTGCAAGGTGAACTGCAAGGTGGAATTTCTGTGCACAGGACAGGATATTGAATTTTTAGCACATCTGTGCTGGTCCTGTAGTTTTTCACACTGTAAAACTCCTCTTCACTCTCAGTAGTCTGTGCAACAGCTGCAGGCTCTGAGAAGTAACCTCTCTGTATGTAATCACTAATTACTGCCTCCTTGATTTAACATGAAGCAGCTCAAGAAAAGAGTGTTTACCTAATTATTAGCTAGTGCTTTACTGGCTCCCCTTTAACAGGCAGCAAAACAGGAAAACCAAGGTGTCCCTACTTTTAGTAGGTGGCATTTCCAGACCAGGTTGATGGTTCTGATCAGCCAAGATACCCTCAACACAGAACAGTCAGACACAGATACAGAATAATGCTAATGCCTCCTTTTAATACTTACTTTGAGATCCCTGAGATGAGCTCAGTTGGTTGAAACTTGGTTGTAATAATGCCAAAGTCATGGGTTCAATCCCCTGTGTGGGCCATTGACTTGAGCTGGACTCGATGATCCTTGAGGGTCCCTTCCAACTCTAAATGATTCTGTGAGATATTTTGTCAGGATTTAAAGCACCATTTCTTGCCAGCTTAGACTAACCCAAGCTGTGGGACACTCGAGCTGTTTGCCCATCCCCAGCTGCCCCAGCAGGGCTTGTGCAGCCACGAGCTGGAGCTTGAGATGGAGAGGACTGCCCAAAATGATGTCTCTGCAGCCAAACCAGCGCCCTGGGCTGTTTCACTGGGCTGTCTTTACTGAGGAGGAAGGGAACAGATGGTGGTGCAGATCTGATTTGCCCTGCACTAACTCTGCTGCACACAAACTCTCACTCCCATTGGACTGAGATTGAATCTGCATCTCCTGCTCCCCAGGACAGTGTCCCAGTGTCCCAGATTTGAACGTGAGGGAAAGCTGTTTATAACTTCAGTTATAAACATAAAAAACCCTGCCAAAATGAAATAAGCAGGTTAAGACTTAAATTCTATCACTCCTGCAATGTTTGAGGCTATGATTATCTTATTTCCAAACCTATATCCAATTCCAAACTGTATAAGTAAGCCCAGTTTATGCTGAGCCTCTCGTGCTCCTCTCCAGGATCCAATAACTATTTGAAAGTGAAGACAAATGTCCTTTAAGCTGTCAGTTTATAAGTGATCACAAAGCAATCTTTGGACAACCACCATAATAGCCCTGCCAAGAGAAAATTCTTGAAGCATCAAAGATGTCATTAACTAGGCTGGATGTTCTTTGTGCAACAGCCAAAGGTTACTAGAACTCTATATTTATATCCTCAGCAATTTCATCTGCCTGCCTGTTGCCCAGAGCTCATGTTGGTCTTTCCCTACAGAGCTTGACAATCCTCTGTCTTTGATTTTATTATCATTCCAGTCTGTACTTGTTCCTGGAATACTGATTTCCAGAAAATGTCTGAATATAATTTTTATTTTTGAGTAGAAAGATTGTTTTGCCCCTGGCAAGTGGGCACTGCCAGCTTTGATGGGGCTGTTCAACTCAATTTTCATTTAAAACAGGTGTGCTGTTCTAATATCTGGGATTTATAGCAGGAGGTTAATTTGCAAAAACTTTACAGTGTGCTTCTTCACTCTATAAATAAAAATACTTTTAAATACATAGATGAGCCATTAAATTTGGGTTTGATGCAGCTGTCTGGGCTACCCTGTGAAAACCACTAGATGGCACTGAACGAAGGTCTTTTAAAAGCTGATAGCGTGAGAAAATTGTATTTACAATATTTAAGTATTCATAGAGTACTAATTGCAGACTTCATTAATGCAAACTAATTCAGTGTTTTGAAGCCAAGGCTCATCCCACTGTACCAACATCCCAACCCTTTCCAAAGAGAGCACAACAGGCGTAGCTGGACACCCTCAGCCAAGGGAGGAGCAAGAAACAGTGTGATTTCTTGACACTTCGCTTGCCACTTTTGTTTCATTTACCTCTTTTTGGTCCTGTCTTTGCCTTTAGGACAGGAGGACACTCGGTGCCACACGATGGCCAGCACCGCTGACAGCACCCACTGTGCAGGGTGAGCACAGCAGCGCTTCGTGTCCCAAAGTTTTATTTGTCATGTAAGCAGAGCTGCAGCAGTCCCCGTGCGAAGCCCGTCAAGGCACCGCTTCTCGCCTGCAACCGTCTGGGGCGTCAGGGGCGGCCGCCGTCACAGCGGGGCCCTGCCTGTGGCGAGACAGCGCTGCAGCCTGAGAGAATGGGAAACAGAAAGCGAACCAGACAGGGAAAGGGAACCAGAAAGGGAAAGGGGCAGCGCGGGTGCCTCATCCCGTCCCGCCGCCCGCGCCCCCAGGGCCCGCCATGGCCGCCGCCCTCAGCGCGCGCCCTCCCCGAGAGGCTCCTCCCCCGCCCCTCATTGGCTCCGCCGCTCCCGCGTGACCCGCCAGCGCGCGGCTCATTGGCTGCAGCGCGGGGCAGGGGGCGGGGCGGTGGCTGTCGGCGGGCGCTTCCGGTGGTGCGTGCGCGGCGGGGCCCGGCACGGTCGCGGCGGCCCGAGAAGCGCGGGGGGTCCGCGCGCGCTCCCGCCACTCCCGCGCGCGCTCCCGCCACCCAGAGGGGCGGGGCCGGGCCCGGCGGGCGCGCCCGAGGCCGGAACCAGCGCGGGTGCCCGAGGCCCGGTGCGGGTGCCCGAGGCCCGGTGCGGGTGTCCGAGGCCCGGTGCGGGTGTCCGAGGCCCGGTGCGGGTGCCCGAGGCCCCGCCGAGCGCGGCAGCATGAGCGGCGATGACGGGAACGAGGAGTTCTACCGGCAGCTGCAGCTCCAGCAGCAGTTCGAGGCCAAGCCCGGCGAGGGCGAAGGCGAGAGCGAGTCCGACCCCTTCACGTACGTGGACCCGGCGGACGGGGCCGCCTACGAGTGGGATCGGGAGAAGAAGGCCTGGTTCCCCAAGGTGGGTGCTCGGGGCCGGGTCCCCTCGCCGTGTTCAGCCAGATCGGGGTCTGCCGAGGGTTCGGTGGCACCGAAACGCTCCTTTTTACAGGCAGAACCTCCGCCTGCGCCTTTGTGGTTGTCCCCTCGCCTTGGCCGAGCATCTGTGGAGTTGCTCGGGCCTGGAATGAAGTCACAGTTTTATTTGTGGGTCTTGGTCGGCTCTGCCTTGGATATGTTTAGGTCTCTGTTACAGTAGCTGTGGTGGTGTTTTTGTGGGCAGCGAGAAGTGAACTAGTCTGCTATGAGGTCTAAATGAAAGTAGAGTATTATATGCTTTTGTTATTATCTAAAAATAATATCTTTTAGTATATATCCTTTTTTCATTATCTGAAAATAATGTCTTGTAGAGATACGTTCTCCTTCAGTCTTAAAAGTGCACTTGACAATTAAGTGTATTTGTCTTAGTGGCATTCCACAGCATGAAAACATGTCACAGTTTTTCATCTTGATTTTTTTCATTAAATATTTCCAATATAAAAAATGAGCTTACTGTACCAACGTGGTTCTTAAGGGGAGAAGGAAGACAGACAGAATGTGTTGAGCTGATCTACTGATCTGCAAGTGAAATAGTAGTTTTGTTACTGTATCACAATGAATGAGGGCAATTACTTAATTTAATATTAAGACATTTTATAGCTTCTATTTGATGTATGTAATGTGCCAGTTCTAGTTTGTGACTGCAAATTCATTGCAGTTCAGAGAATCTGAGTGAGAATGAAGCCTGTAGTGCCAAGTTTCAGTGTGTGCAAACCTGGGAAGGTGTCTGGAGCAGATGGTTTAAAGGAGGGGTAAAAACATGTGAAAAATCCAGACTCACAAAGTGGAGCAGTGGAGAGCTGAGGATCCCTGGCTCCCTGTGGAGTGCTGTACCCAGGAAGCACAGGAACTTCCTAAAGGGTTCTTCCTTTTTTCTTTCACCTATTTCTTCCTGTCTTTCTCACCTCGTTTTTTAAATTTTTCTCTTCTTCTCAGTATCATTTGACTTTCTTAAGTGCCTTTCTTATCTTTTCTGTCTTGGAGAGGAGGTAACTTTAAAGATTGGACAGGTTAAATAAAACCAGCAAAGTTCACTTGTAAATATGATGTGCAGTAGAAGTTGCTGACCTGTGAATGACCCACAGAGCCTCACAAAGATTCTGTACTGAGCTGGATACCAGTGTCTCAGGTTACTTCTGACTGATGATTATTCAACAGAATGTTTTATGAAAATGAATTGGAGAGACCACAGGAGCCAGAATTTGGAGTACTTTCTGAATGAGAAGTAATAAAATTCTTCATTTCTGTTCCTTGACAAAAGGTGAAAACATTTTGACTAGTCTGAATTTCCCACAATCTACAGATGGGCTGCTCTGCTTTGGGATTCGTGTCTGCTGAGCTTCCACTTCAAAGCAGTGCAAAAAGTGAATGTTATTAACTGTTAACAGTCCCCAGAAAAATGTGGAGACAGTCAAATATTTAATAAAAGCAATTGTAACCTCATTTATTACTTAATTTTCTTTCCATGGTACTGTGTTGATGAATGTCAACTTTTATGTTCATGGACATAGCACAAAATAGCACGAGGGATTCATCTGCTGCCTCCATCGCTTGCTCTGAAAATAGAGATATATTGGCTGTCATCTGCAAACACAGGGTATCTCTCCTTCATTTGGTTAATCTATTCCTTTCCATTTCACTGTGACCAGCAGTTAATTACATGCTCACATGTCCTGCAGTATTGTATTTCTTTTCCTGCAAGCTTAATTGCCCCAAACTGTATAATTGTGTGGGTGTGCAGATAGAACTGATCTGCCTGTGATGTTTTCCACCAGAACTGGATTGAAGCCCCAAGTAACAAATTCTGTGAATCTCTGTCATGGAGGTGTGGTATGATATAAGTTCCAATAAAAGCCTTTACACTTGTATAAATTCCTTTGTGCTTGCAGAAACACATTTTAAAGTGAGGTAGTTGTAAATGGTTATGTGGTAGGATGATACTATGCAAAAAACATCTTTGTTATTGACTGGCAAACTTTGGCAGTCCATGGTAGGTAATTTGCTAAGAATAAATTGAGCTTAACACGAGAATGCAATTGCCCCTGAAGCTGAAAAATAATCCTGCTGCAGGAAGGTGGCTGATTGTTGCAGGTTTAACCACTAATTTTTCAGTAGGTTCTCTGATGAAAATTAATAATGCTATTCACCAGAAAGTACAAAAGCTTCTTAATTCCCTGGATCTCAACAACTATGACATTAAGAATTTGCTAAGGTTGCCAGTGTCAAATACAATGAGCCTGGTTAGAGCACAGTGTCTTCTTCACTAACCGTGGTTGTACTTTCTGGTTCTCTTGACAGTTATGTCATGTCTGTAAGAGCAGCCTCTTCATTCCTTATCGAGGTGTGTTGCAAATCTTGTTTAGCCTGGGAGGTATTTCATGCTCAGCTTTAAGGTTCATGCCATGGGGCTCTGTGGCATCCTGCATTATTCCTGACAAGCTTTCCGCTGTCAGTTCTGCGTTCTTGATTTGTCATAATAAAAGTCTAGAGTTGAAACTATGGAAGATGGGAGATTGCATTATCCTCATTGGCACAAAGCTCAATGACATTAAATTTTGTTCCCTATTGAATATACACGGACCAAGTATAGCACAGGTCAGAGTCAGGTAAAATTTTCAGAGGTTGAGGCTCAGCTTTGGGAGTACATCCTTTCAGAATGTGTAACTTCAGAAAGTACTAATTTGCCTGGCTGGAAGTACTTGGTGTAATTTTAAAGGGTTTTTTTTTTACTTTGATCACTAAAACAAAGGCATTAGCCAGTCTTATAGTTTATCCAAATATAGTCTCTCTAGAAAAGGAGCTAATTAAAGAAGTGTGTGGCCTTAGAAACAGTATGTTAAGATACATCTCTGCCTAAGTGCAATATTTACTTTCTGTCAACACAAATACTTGTCATCTCTGGAAATGATTCCATGAAAAGGCAGATGCCTGCAAATGTCAGTCATTCATCATCTGTGGGTAAGTTGTTGACTTACTTTTAGTGTCACTTTATCTCTTCACCATGGTCAGAAGCATTTGGTTTCTGTCTTTCAGGCAGGTCCAATTTATGTGGGAAGCAGAAAGCTTTGTTTGAAAAGAGGCAGATGTGTAAAAACTTCATGTGCTGTGTGGGATTGGTGTGTTGGTCCAGTTCAGGTAATGCCTGAACTGGTTGTTCCCGTTGTGTGCATGGCTTTGCAAAGATGATTTAAAAACAGTTTTAAAATACTGTTGCTTTCTGTGTTGCCAGATTGGAAAATTATCATCACCTAACTAACATTAAAACATAAAACTGAATTTGTAATTTTTTGAAATTTTGGATTAATTTTCCCAATCTCATTTCAGATAACAGAAGATTTCCTGGCAACCTATCACGCCAACTATGGTTTCCATGCAGATGAGACAGACACTTCCTCTGCTTCTGGCACAGCCACTGAGAGTAAGCAACCAGTAAGTTCTAAGACATCAGGAACACAACCATCAGCAAACGAGAAAGGACCAAAACAAACAGATCCAAAACAAAAGTCAGAAAAAAGGAAGCTGGAGCCAGGTGAGTGACAAAGTGTTTCCCTCTGTGCAGCTGTGACCTATATAGTACTGAGTGAAAACTGGCAATTGTTCAGTGTTGTCTGGTGCAGAAGAGATATGGGTTGTGCTGAAAATTTCCAGATGGTTCTAAAATTGTGTGGTACTTCAAAGCTATCTGCCTAAATCTGTGTGCAAGGTGGAAAAAAGCAAATTAAGGCAGGTTCAGAACTTCTCCTTGAGCAAGCAAAAATTCTTAGAAATCTATTGGAATATAAGCATTAGTGTGTGCTGCCATGTGTAATATATTATGATAACTGAATTAAAACTCTTGTGTTTAGGTTGGTTTCATGTTGAAGAAGACAGAAACACAAATGTTTATGTGACAGGTAAGTAACTGTTTATCTACTTTGAGCTAAAGCTGGTAAAAGAGACTCTAATATTCTCTATTCAATCTGCCACTTGCAGGATACTTAATATTACATTCCTGACTTCATAATGTCATGGTGACCTTTAAATTTCAGATGTGGGAAAGTAGTGGAAGGGACATACTCTGTGCTTTTATCTGTTAAATGTGTTATTCTGTGAGCTGCGTCAGCCAAGTCACTCATTGTTTTTAAGCCAAACAATTTCTTCAGGCTCTTAGGACGATGGCAAGTTAATAACTAGATAGAGCATCAGTTATAGACATCACTTAATCTTTAATTTTTTTATTTAATAAATACATAATTATTAGGTAAGAAGGAGGAAATGGTAAAAAAAGACTGGAAATAGAATGAGCAAGTAATGGGGAAGCCTAAATGAAGTTATCTGTGTGCTTACTACAGTGTTTCTCTACCTGTTTTGGATGGTGGGGAGCTGTCCTTAGATGCACGTGCAAAGGTAAATTTAATGACTCTGAGCAGTCACAGGAATGCACATACTTGAATTTTTGAAGATCTTTATCCAGGCCAAACTAGTGTGGAACATCCACATAATTTTCTTATCCATTTTAGTTTTTTTCTAGTCCTCAATTCGAAGTTCAGACCTTAAAAAGTCTATACATTATCAGTTGCTCTTTTTTGTCAAATTTTTTGGTGGTGAAAATAGTTGTTGATTTATAGCTTGGGTTGGGTTTTCTTTGTCGGATCCCCAGAGGTGCAGTGGAACTTTAAAGTTGGGCAGGATAGTTCCATTTGCACAGCACTGCAGTGTTGGTGTTGTGTATAACAATAAAGCTCTGGGTCTGAGAGCACAAAGATGTTTCTGTATGTATGTTAGAGCCATTAAAAGGATTTTCAAAATACTGGTATGAAGTATTGCTTAAAAATTAATATCAAAAAATATTGGATCCAAGGGCAGTGGTTTCTTGCAATGTATGTAAAGTTTTGTCCTTAAGTTCCTTACCTTTCATTTAAAGAAACACTGATGGAGTGCTTCGTTCTAATGAGGTTTTTAAAAAAGTGGACCACACTCAAGCCCTCTGTTCTAATTTATTTTGCAGGTTTACCTCCAGACATTACAAAAGATGAATTTGTACAAGTCATGTCGAAATGTGGTATCATTATGCGAGATCCTCAGACAGAAGAACACAAAATCAAACTGTACAAAGATAAAGAAGGAAATCTTAAAGGAGATGGCCTCTGTTGCTATCTGAAGGTCAGTGGTGCACTGAAATCCAGTTTTCCTTCCCTTTGAAGGTACTTGTGGCCACTGGTTTGGAATCATATTGAGAAGATTGTTGAAATATCTATAACTTAAAATTCAGCTCTTTGTTTTAAAGGTTTACTCTAGAAATGCCCTCTGCACCTCATTAATTTTTTCTTATCCAAACCCTGAAAGTGGCCATAATTCCTGCTGCACATGACTCTACATGTTCCTGTCTTGGGTGACACTGATTATGGGGTGCAGTGGGAGACTCTTTTCCTTTCAAAATATGCCACTGTGTAGCCAAGGACACTGTATACCAAGGACTGTAGTCCTGTGTGTACAGCTTGTATTTGAGAACTGGTTGATTTCAGAACTGTATCCCATTCTCTATTAAGTTATGAAAGTTTAGGCTGCATTACTGTTTCCTTCACGTGTTTCACTTGTGAATCATTTGGAAAATTGGTGCTTCCAAGTACAAAGTGCTTTAATTCTGCAAGAAGCACCAGGCAGCACTAAATTAAATGTTTTGTAGTCTGTGCTGTTTTTGTAATTGGAGTAGTTAAGGCTGTTCAGTGCACAAGTATAAAGACAGTCTCCAAAGGACTTTCAAGAAAAGATTCAAAATTATGTAAGAGTGTCAACATCTACTGATCTTGAAAAAGTGATACAAGCTTTATAAGGAAATCAGTCCCCTGAAATCTTTTTATTCTTTCTTTTAAGTTCATCAGCTTCCCTGATGGTTGTGATTTATTTTCTGTGGCATATTTGAATGAAATGTGTGCATTGCTTTTGGGAGCATTAATCAGTTATAATGGGAGGATAAAAATACTGGGTTTTGATCAAGAAAGCATTGCCAGCTGTGTGTCAGGAGACAGGGAGAAGTGGCCTTCTCAGGGACAGGCACTTGATAGCACAATACACTCAGTGCCTTGTTATTGGGATCATTTGACTGTGCCAGGTGTTTTAAAGCTTGTGCTGTGTTTTATCTTCCAACAGAGAGAATCAGTTCAACTTGCACTGAGGCTTCTGGATGAGGCAGAAATCCGAGGCTATAAATTGCATGTGGAAGTTGCAAAGTTCCAACTGAAGGGGGAGTATGATGCAAGCAAAAAGAAGAAGAAATGTAAAGACTACAAGAAGAAGTTGTCTCAACAGCAGAAGTTTGTATTTTTTATTTCATTAAAATATTGCTTGAGTTCTGAGTGCTGTTAGTAAAGTGCTGCTTTCTCTCCAATGCAGTGCCAAGCTATGCAAAAGTTAGTCTTACCTGAAAGTGAAATAGCTTAACTAATGCACATTTAAAGGGGGGATACTCCTAAATTAAATGTTAATATATGAACTTGTTTCTGACTGACATACTAAAATAATACATAGGAAGCCAGGGTCCTTTCAGGTGTAGAAGAAAATACCACAAATCTGAGGGGATAAAAGACACTTTTCTCTGTGTATGAGAGTGTGCAGGTCCTGTCACAGTATCTGGGCTGCTGTTGTAAGGTTGTGACACTCTGACTGCCCACATATATTTTGCACTAGTGACAGAGGGCAGGAGGTGCTTGGCTACCATAGAAGCAAATACTAAACTTTCCCTCTAGATTCCCCTCCAACATCTCTCTCTGGTATAAAATGCATTGATTTTTGAATTGTACCTTGATTCATTGCTTTTCTCACCTAAAACTGTTTTTCTGCCTTTTGGAACCAAGAAGATGCAGATTAAAGAAGAAAGAAGTTTGAACATATAGGACTTTTGATATTTTAATGAAAGCAACATTCCACTGAACATTGTAAATAGTAACACAAAAGTGTTTTGCCACAGTTAAAGGGAGCAAAGGCTACCTCATATCTTATCAATTAAAACCAGAAGTAGCTTGAAATGTATCTGCTCCAAAGATACATTGGCAGTTCTTGTTGTAAGAAGTCTCCAGTGTGGAGATGTATGAAAATAATGAAACTGCATTTGACAGCAATTTGTGTGAATAAAGGACTGTGTGTTCCTTTTGAGTTGAAGAGCATAATATACTGGTAAAACTTTTGTCATTGGAAATCCATGTTTTCTTCACCTTAAGTAGCAGACACAAGAAGGAACTTAAGATTTTCCTCCATATATACAGTTTTGAGATTTAAAAGTGTAAGTGAATATGTGGGGGTTTTGTAATAGAATATGAAGTAGTCATTTCTACAGGAAGTAAAATTTGCTGTGAGAAGACAAAGTCCTAGAACAGGTGCCCTGAGTTACCTTAATTGTTTGTGGCACTGTGGAACAAAATACATCTTAAAGCAATGCCTGTGTAAGAGTCAAGGTGTTCTTGCATGTTTGTTTAAATAAAAACAGTTAAATTTCAGCAGGGGGAATAGTCAATCTTCTTTTTTACAAAATAAGTTAAGAAAAATTTTAATTGTACTTGGCAGCAGCTGATTCCTGTATTTGAGCTGATACTAGAAGGAATTAAAACTTCAAAATTATTTTCTGTTTAAAAAAATGCTTTGATGTTTAAAATAATTTATATTCCTTCTATGAGCTTTTAAGTACCTTAAAATATCGACTGCACTGTGGAAGTTGTAAACCTGAATAATTACTGCATTTTTTTAAGAATAATTACTTAACTCTTTGTGTCAAAATACATGTTTTAGTTGATGTATTGCAAAAAATGCCAAATTAATCATTTTTTTTCAACAAATACTTGTAGAAACTGAAGAGAGCCGCCACAAATCTTCTTACTGTTGCTTCATTTCATTAGACAGCTGGATTGGAGGCCGGAGAAGAAAGATGGTGCAACTCGAATGCGACATGAGCGCATCGTTATTATCAGGAATATGTTTCACCCAAAGGACTTTGAGGTAGGGAGAGGCAGTTTGCTGCTGTAGATTGTGCTGCTAAAAGTCTGAACTTCCTGCTATACAAACTTTAGCAAAATTCTAAGCAGATGAGAACCAGATTTGGGCAGGGCATTCTCGTGTGCCAAACATCTGCTTGAAATTCATTCGTCTTTCTCCAAAAAGCAAGAAAAGGATGTTGTATAATGTACTTTTCAAATCAGCCTTTTTCACTGTCTGTGTCCTGATAATATGCCTTTTGGTGTTAGAAAGAGGAGTAAACAACAGTAACTGATAGAATGGAGAAACCTTCACAAAATAGCTTTGTTAATAAGTAGCATGTATTAAATTCACATAAGAGCTGTCTGCCAACTCTTGGGTAGCTCTGAAAATGCAGCATAACAGCACTTAGTTTATGAACTTCTGATAGATTGGCAGATGTGTTGCATTGGTGATTGAGCTAAAATAAAGCTAAGAGAAGTGAGTGCTTGTGTTTAATTAAAGCTGTGTGGTGATTGCTTTGCAGGAGGATCCCTTAGTGCTAAATGAGATCAGAGAAGATCTGCGGACAGAGTGTGAAAAGTTTGGTCAAGTAAAGAAGGTTCTCATATTTGATGTAGGTATTTTTATGTGTTGTGTTGACAGAATTGATGTAATGTGCAAAGATGCAAAATATTTAGGCTGCTTTAAATAAGAGTGGAGTGTTTATTTGGTTTTATTTCATGGAAACTTGACTTAATCTTTCAGTATTTTAAAACTGTTTTGGAACTTAATGTCTAAGCAATCTATCTATCTATCTACTTCAGCCTAATTGGAGGCAAAGAACTTGAATACAAGTCACAGGTTTGGAAGTGTATAAATACATTTATTTATAGCTCAGCTGCCTGAAAATTTTTGGTTTTTGTGTTCAGAAATTGAGTTCTGCATGCCAGCAGAACAAAATAGGCAAACTTGCAAACTGATCTTTTTAACACGGTTATGTATGATCAGAATGGAGCCCTAATCTGATTTTGTCACACAATCTAAAGGATACTGGAACAAGTACACTAGTCAGAATATTTTTCAGTAAGTTGTCTCTTCTTACAGCGACACCCTGACGGCGTGGCTTCTGTGTCGTTTAAAGAAGCCACAGAAGCTGATCTGTGCAAGCTCACTCTAAATGGAAGGTGGTTTGGTGGCCGTCAGCTCAGCGCTGAAACATGGGATGGTGTAACAGATTATCAGGTAGCCTTTCGTGGTCCTGTTTTATCAAATATTTCTTCCAAACCATAAATCTGTGTTCATTCAAGAAGTGTTTGGCATTCCCATCCTCTTCCCCTGCCCACGCCTGCACTATCTGACTTCTCCTCAGAAACTGCTAGAGTATCCCCCCCAAAATCATTCTGAATTATTCAATTTAGCAAAAAATTAAAGGCCCTATTTGTGTGTTGGACATGTCAGCTGGAAGGATTAGCCACACTCAGCAGGGCCTTCTGAACTCTTGGGGTTTTTCTGTAAGATAAATGTCTGTATAATTTTATCTGTGTAAATACTCCCTTAGACAAGGATGACTTTGTAATGATGTGCATTAACATTTCTTTCATAGGTGGAGGAGACTGCAAGAGAAAGGGAAGAAAGGCTGAAGGTGTGGGAGTCATTTTTAGGGGATCCTGATGCAAAGGAGCAGGAAACTACATCTGGTTCGGATTCCGCATCAAGTAGCATTAAAGGGCCTGAGGGCAAACAGGCTCCCGAGGTTAATGACACACCTAAGGAGGGTGCAAATGATGAAGGTCCTAAGAGGGAGAATAATGGTGAGGGCATTAACGAAGATGGAGCTCCCTCCACAGACAGCAGCCTTGCAGGCAGTGATGGGGAAGCTGATACATAGCACCTTTAATGCTTTACAAAAGCATGATTTTTAGGGTGATGTTTGATTGATCCCTTTCTTCTGGATGACTGCAGACAATATTCATATGAATAGGCATATTAGAATGTCATCAACTGTGTGCTTTGAAGTTTTCATTAAAAGCAGTATTTAATGAGGTTCTAAAAGTTTGTATTAATTGGCTGTTCAGGTAAAGTAACTCAAGTTGCCAAGAATGCAGTAAAACTCATCAGGCTTCTTTTGTTCTAACTGTGCTTGTCAGTGTTTCATCATGTGAGTGTGAAATACCTTCCAACCCTTAAGTTTATGTAACTATATGTAACTTAAGTAATACAAGCCTATTAGAAGATTTGTGAATTTTACTGTTAATTTTCCTGTACCCCTTGGAGCTCAGTATTTTATCCTTAAAAATTATTTGTGTCCTGAGTACTTTAGATCATTTTATGGAATAGGTGCTGTGATACATATAGGGTGAATGCATTGGATATGTTGCTATTCATTATGTAGCAAATAAAGAGTAGTACCAAGTCACAAACTTAAAAGAAGGGGAAAAGAGACAGTGTTGCCATAGCCACCCTCAGGCAAACTGAGTGAAGATAGATTATTAAATCACAGCATTCAGTAAATTATTTTTTCCTTCCCCTGTTGAGATCTTCTGTTGATGTTAGATAGAGGCTGGAATTAGGCAGGGACACTAGAAATGCATGAGCACACACATTCTAGGACATAATGAAATAGATCTTAAACTCTCATGGTCTGTATGCAGTAGGTATCAAAATAGGCTTTTGGTTTTTTGTGGTGACTTTATTAGTTTTTGCTTTTAATTAGAGTAAATGTTTTTCTTTCACTTTGTTAGCATGATGAGTGTAAGTTCTCCTCAACATTTTAGTTTAGCCCTGCATGCTCTTCAGAGTGGGGAGAATCTTCCATATTTCATAAAATTCGAAGGCTTTTGGCAGCTCAAACTACAGTTTGTTGTGCAAAAGTTAGAATACTTGAAAATGTGCTTTCAAATAATGCTCTTATATGGGAAAAGCAAATGCTAGCCCTCTTAGAAATATTTCCAAAAGCAAGAATTTAGAAGACATTCTAATTTTAGGTATTTTAGTAAGTGGCAGGCTTTCAAAAATAACTGGGGGAGCTGTTTTGGGCATAGTCATTCTTAATTTGGAATACTGTTATTTTGATAAGTAAGGATAGAAGAATATGGATTTAGGCACTAAGCAATTAAAATATTGATGCTAAATTCATAGCATGCTGTTCACGTGGATGGTTATCAGTACACATTTGTAAGGAAGATCTGTTGAATTTGTTTATTTCTTATTGGATTGGAAGAAACTATAGATGTTTATTACTGTATTTCCATCATGAGGTATTCAGAATACTCTGAAAATTGGCATTTTCAGACTTTGTGCTCTGAGATGACCGTATATATTTTTTCCAGAAGTCTATATGGTTCTCTTAAGTTTATTTTGTTGGAGTTTTTTAAATATATAGTTATGTGTGGGTAGCTATGCCAACCAGAGCACTTGCCACTGTGGTTATGTCTTTTTGTGACAAAACACCCGTTCTTACAACAGAGATTATATTTGAATTCAGGGATTAAAAGTCTGGGGGCTCATTATAAGCTGGCATGGCAGATTTCCAATATTGAGTTGCATTATAAGAAAGAGCTGTAGCTCTTGCCAGCTAAAAAATTCTGTTCTCTCCTATTTCCAAGTATGAATTGTGCATTTCAGCAAAGCAAGTGTTTGAAGAATTCAGGGAATCTGAATTAGTCAGTAGCTGCACGTGGTGGCATATTCGGATCCATCCCTGGGTTGTGTTGCTTCTGCCTTAGTCATTTCTGTTGGTAACAGCACCACAGACCTTTGAGAGCTGGAAATGTTTGTGTATGAGGAGTGTAATGTAATGTGGTGGGTATTGCTTTCAGTGCTCCTTTTTTCCTTCCAGCTTCTAGACTCCAGGCTTTAGACCTCTTACTCTTGTGTTTTGTTTGCTTTTTCTTCAAAGGAGCCCAGTAATGTAACATTACACAGTTAAATCACCTGTTTTACAGTGGAATTGCAACTGATGTAGGGAAACTTGTGGACAAATGTATAAAACTTGTACAGTTCTATGAAGCCTTATCATGGTATCAGATATGAAAAATAAGGTTAGTGTTAGTGTACTATTTGAGAAATAAAGAATTGTTTTACGTGCAGTAACCTTCCTCTCTCCAATTGATGTACCTGCTCAACTGGTTTGCTGCAGAACTCCAGGGTGATGTCAGTCCTTTCACCTTTCTAGACTTCCCACCAAGGTAGAGCACTAAGAAAGACTTGAGACCAAATGCTTTACTGCCTTTCCCATTAATTAGGGTTCTTAAGAAAATAAAAGCTGTTTTTCCATGCAAATACCTTGTTCTGAAGTCCGGCATTATACTCAAACTGGTATTTTCCTTTTGTCTACCTCTGTTTTCCCCAGTAAAATGTAAAAATATATTTTTATAAACTATTCATTGAGTTAGTGCATTTAGTAGTCCAAGGAAAAGTTAATGCAGCTATAACTTTCTTTTCAGCAGACTTCCATTCAGACTGAATTCTTTTGACATTTTCCTCTTTGTAATGATCAAAGTTTTTGTAAATTAATCTGAACAGAAATAAAAAAAATTTGCAAAAGCTAAAATTACTATTTTGATGTATGATGATGAAAATCTTTTAGTATAGAACAGTAATGTTTAATACCAAATTCTAACAAATTTGAAGCTGAACAAGCTGAGCAGCTTTTAAACTTATATATTTTTCTGACTGAGCAGCATCATACATAAGTTGGTAAGAAGTTAAAACCCCAATGGAATTTTCACTGTATTTGTTCTTTAATTAAAAGTGCTTTCTGATTACTTTTCTTGTTCAATAGAAGTGACAAAATCAAAATTTTTGCTCAGTTTCTAATGCTTTTTAGGCTTTTGGTGAGAGGTTCATTGTAAGAGAATCTGTCTCCTTCCCTCTGAATATGATGAAAACACTAACTAGCAGCAGGCTAACAATTTGTGAATAATCACTGTTGCTCAGTTTTGAACTGGAGAAATAGTTGTTTCTACTCATTCACACGTTGTAACAAAATGGATGTGAAGCCACTTAAACACAACAGCAGGGACAGAGTATTAACTGATCCTTCAGCATAATTCACTTCCTTAACCACGACATCCAAAATCATTGCTTAGCTTTAAAATACACTGATAGTTTGCTTTATATTCAAATGCTCTTTAGGGGTTTGCTGGCAAGGAGATTGTATGGAGTTACAGGTACTCACCAGAGATGACGTGGCTTGAGGAGTGTGGCTGAGGTAGACACCTGGAAACAAAAAGCCCCAAAAGAAAAGGCTTTCTTGAAGGTTTTCTCTTTTTTCACAGGTTCTGGAATGTTCATATACAGCTGTAAAGAGAGAATTAGTTTCATTTTGCATCAAAATGTTTATCTGTTTCTCCTGCTGACTTTTTTTAATTACTTTTTTTAATTGAATTTCAGTCCCTCATACAACTTGCATTTTGTATAAGGGTTGCAATTCACTTGAAATCATCACTATGTTAAATGCAGTGCATTTTAGCTAAAACATGTCCTAGACATTATTCAATTAAGGTTAACCTATTTACAAATAATTTGCTTGATTCATTTAACTTGAAGGTGTTGGATGTTTCATAGAAACCCAAACTTGTCTTTAAATTTTTCAGTAAAATTGATACTCACACCCTGAATTCTTGACCCTAGCCAAACCAAACTGGATTTTAAAAAAAATTAAAAATACATATCTATAGATTTCAATTGGATTTTAAGTTCTCATTTTTATTTCTGAATTTGAGGAAACCTACTGCAGTATGGGAAATGAATTCTGTGAGTTGTGTACTTGTGTTGATTTGACTTGTGTGTATTTTAGTGCTCATTATACAAGGCTTGAAGTCTTACTGTCAGGATACTATGAAAGTTCTGTAAAATATTTATAGAATTACAAAATCTTTTGCAGCAAAATGGGTTTTTGCTCATTCTGTAATATGAAAGTATATTGTTAGATTAAACTTTTCAGTAAGTTGACTTGGAATTTTTTCTGACAGGTGATTTTTCTTTCGATGAACTGATCATTTTCATTTATCCTTTAGAAAATCAACATTTAAAAGCAAATGGTATTTGAATAATATCTAGACTTGTGACAGCATCTGAGAATCCCTTGGTTTGTCTTCAATTTGTTTCTTAAAGGGGTTGTGTTTTATACTACCTTTTTAATAAACAAACTCGTGAACAGAACAAGTCTTTGCTGATTAGTTTTGAGATAATGTATTTGTCTTCTTTTTTCCCTCAGTAAAAGATACAGTAGTATTTGGTGCACGGGGACTTTTATAAAGCACAAGTGTTAACAAGCCAGAGCTTTCCAGTGGATCCAGTAGACAATGTTACTGGAACTCTAAGTGGGATATGGTATTTGTTCCCTCTGTGGGTTTGGTCTGAACCTTCATCCTGACTTGGTGTGTTAATGGACTTGCAAGGAGATAAAAGAAGCAGAAGGGATGACTGCAGACACCACAGTTATAATTGAGATTGTGGGGATTTTATTTGTTAAGGACAAGTAGAATTTCGGTTTTTATTCTCAAAGATTTTTTCCAATTGTTATTTTTCTTCAAAGCTCTGACACTTTGCTTAAAAAGCACTGGACATCAATTGTTCAATTCCTATACTGAAGAACAGGGGTTACAATCCCATTTTACCCAGTAGTTCTCTCTAGGAGCTTTAAACTGATGCCATTTTAACAACCTGCCCGAGTGCTTTAGCTGACAACCTGAGAGGAAATTTATGAATGAAGAAATCTGCTGTATGAGGTGGTTCAGAAAAGAAGGAGTGATGGAGAGGCTGAGAGCTCTTGCCTTGCTGCTGGACTGGAATCCTGTCTGTCTCACAATGAAAATGTGTTTATGCAGAGTGTGTCAATAAAAGACTAAGCACCATCACGGGGACTCAGCCTGGTAGTTAAGTTGTTCTGGGAGATGGCAGAGGGCGGATTCATACAGAGGGAATTGGATTGTGCTCTCCTGCTTTCTGGATGAGTAAACAAACTCCTAAGCTACCCTATAAAACACAGAATGTCACCAGTTCGGTGACTCTAGTTCCCCAGTGTGTTTTTTTCCAGCTGAGACTGGCAAGTTTGACCCTGTTTCACTGTTTCTGGAATGACTGTAATTGGGTAATTTTGGTAAACTTGCTACAAAAAACCCACCAAACTCCATTTCCTGCTATAGCCCTTGAAGAACAAGAATGGTACTTTTATTTTCTGAAGATTTCTGCAGTCATTTAAACAGATCTAGAAAAGAAGAGAGAGAAAATTAGTTACCAAGTTTATCTGGGTTAGAGACAGGTCCTCTTTTCCTTCTTGTAGGTGTTGCCCACTGAATATATTCTCACCTGGCATGGGAAGAACCTTTATCATCCTGGCCAAGTTTGGTTCTCTGCCATAAGTTGTTTATCATCCTGCTCTAAACTCTTCCAAAGTCCACACTGTCGTCTTTATTGTGTACACATTGTCATTAAAAAAAAAAGCCAAACCTACTTACAATCGTATTTTCCTCATTCCTGAAACCTCCTAACCTGGTTGACTTGTTGGAGTGCATTTCACGCATTCTTCGCAGATAGGCTGAAGGAAACGCCTTGCTCCGGCGCAGCTGGAGGCTAAAAAGTGTGTCGGGAGTTCATGAACGTGGCTTGTCTCCCGCTACAGTCGCTGCGGAGCACACAGAGCCTGCCGGGCCCCGGGAGGGATCCCGCACTGCCGGACACACCATGACCGTCCCGCAGCCGGGAAAAGTCGCCGCTGTGACACCGCTCCTGACAGAGAGCTAAGGTAGGAGAATTCAGGGAGAATTCCAACCCACGTTCACTGACTTTCTCAGATGCTCCCTTATCTCTGGGTGAAAGAGAATTGCCTGCTTGTTAAATTGTTGCTTAATACTTGGGAAGTGGAACTTTTCTTAGTATGTTTTTAAAGCGGAGAGTTTCCTGTCTGATGCTCCAGTGATGGGGAATCAGTACTGCTGGCAAGGGTGGGGAATGTGAAAAACGTAGTAAAGTATTATCACTTGTGATGAGCCGTCAGCAACCACCGCTCTTAAGCCCTTGTTGACCGCGAGTCCTTGTCCACCTGAAGGACAAATAACTTGGGCAATTACTTGCACTATTCTGCCATAAGCAATCCATTCAGGTAGCAGTGTGAGGTGAGCTGAGTCCGTTTCATCCTGAGCTCCACTTCTGCTCTACTTTGACAGCAGTTTATGGCAGACATAAGTTGGAAGAAATTCTGCCTTCTTTTGCAAACTTCCTGCTGGAAAATGGAAGAATAGGAAGTTCAGGTAATGAAGACAGTGCTCCAAATTTAGGTCCTGTCTCCTGGGACATTAAATTGCTCATGTGCATATGATCACTGAGAGGACTGAGAGGTAACCTGGGTTACATCCAGCCTTCTTATAGGTACTTGTTAGAAAGAACAAGAGGTTTTCAAACAAACAAAAGAAAAACAAAAACAGTAACAACAACAAAAAGACAGGTGACCTTTGTTCTTTAAAATGTATTATTTTTCCAGCATTGTGGTCACAATTCACACAAGCTCCTGCAGGCCAATAAACAGTGCTTAAGGAGCTCAGAATTAACATCAGGAGCCACTTAGGCATGTTAATAAAGTGGTACAAAGACACAATGGCTTGCACTGAGTGAGGAACAGGAAAAGTGAACCTCTGGGCCAGAGCGAATGCTTTCTAAATTGTATGTTGATGTGTAGTGTTGGAGCAGTGTAGGAAGAGCTGGTTTGCTGCTTGGTGTTGGGATGGCCTGATGTCCTTTCTCAGGCCATGTGATTGCTGATGTCTTTGCAAAGCTTTCACTGCTTTGGTTGGAATTTTTAATGGCAAATGTTGACCTCCAACTGAGCAACCAGAAAGTTCCTTAACCTAAGCAGTGGGTTGCTTTCTAAAACAAGATTGGGAAAAAAATAGTGTCTCTTCCTGTGCTTGGAGTTCTTCCAGTTATTTTGCTGCGTTGTGGTAGTTCCTGCTCCCTTTGGGAAGGTGCCTCTAAATCAGGAGGGAGTTATTTTGGTGTAAGTTTTCCAGGTCTGGGAAAGGAAAGTTGGGTCAGTTTTAAAATTGTGAAAGATTCTTTTGAATCAGATGACTGTTAAAAGTATGCCCTTGCATTTCCTGGCTGGTGACCAACCTGAATGTGTCCTGTCCCCACCGCTCTGTTTGGATGGACAGGAGGCTGGAGCTGGGGCAAAGCAATTGAAATCCTAAGGACTGAGGAACTCCTGAGTTTGAACATGAGTTGGCAGCTGATGGCAGGGGATTAGGGCTGGCTGAGCAAGAGACTGTAAAGCAGAGAGAATTGAACAGAGCACATTGGGGAAGGAGATAAAGGTAACAACCAAACTAGACATAGTAGCAAGTGATAAACATGGACAAGAAGTTTGTAGGTGAAGGATTAATCATTAAAATAGGGATAGATTATGGTTTGATAAATTTAATCCTCATATTTCTTCATGCCTGTATACTTGGTTTTGCAGCATGAGCAGTCTTTTCATGTGTAAGAAATTCTGAGAGACCATTTGAAGGCAGCCTTCACAGGCACTTCAGAGTATCCTTTGATACTTGAGTGCAATGTTTATTGGGAAGCTTCTGGGGATGGGGAGGTTTATGACTAGGAAAGAAATCAGATAAATGCATTGGAACAGGTTAAGCAATGCTGCATATTGCAGGGTTAGTTGGATGGAAACATAAATCAAATGATTCATTAGGTTTTGCGTGGTACAACTGGCTATTGGCCAAAGGTTTGCCCAGTCTGAAAAATAACAGCCTTCTTTTTGCCACCAAGGTAAATCGATTATGCTATGCAGTGTCGTGAGCTGACAATGAGTCTGGAAAATTGAATAGAAACAGCAGACACTTCTCATTGCATCTGTAGCCTGAACATTGCTAAATATGACTTGGATTACAGCAGGACATGTGAGCTCTGGTTGGGGATCTTGTTCCCCTGCAGCCAGAAACTGCACAAATGCATGAAAATGATGCTTCTCCAGGGCAAGCAGTGACATTCCTTGTCGTACTCTTACCATATCTGGCAGCACAGATTTTTTTAAGGGAACAAAAAGGAGTCTTATAGTCTTCTGTTGGCTTCCTGCAAAATATTTTAGCGTAGTTCCTGCCTTAAATCTGTAACTATGGGTCGACCCACAGTGTGTATTTTAGCAGTCTTGCTACCAAAGTTTTAAGCAACTGGCAGACCCACCATGTTCAGAGGTAAGTTCTTTCAAACAAAAAGGGTTATTTGTTTGGGTTTGGGGTTTGTTTGTTTTCTTTTTTCTCTTGAATTTGCCATGATTTGAATTTCCAATAATTTAATCTGAGTGTCTTTTTCTAACAGGTGAGGCAACAAGTTAGTCTAAGAAGTCTTTTCGTTGTGGACATCTGTGCTGACAGTTATCAAGGTACTTCAAACTTTACCTTATCTAAAATTATAATTTTCAGCTGTAATGAGTGGTGGGGGGTTGTTTTGTTCCTCTTGGTTTGGTTTGGGTTGGGTTGGGTTTTTTGCCCTCTGTCGGTATGTTTTTTGAGCAATACAAAACCCAGAATTGGACAAAGCATTTTGGTACATTCACCTTGAACTTCAGTCAGGGATAATTCCACCTCTGAATTATTTTTTAAGTGCTTTGGTTATTCCAGCACTATTCTTTCCTGAGGCCACATTTACACAGCAGTAGGTTCTAAGCTCAGGCTTATAGAGCCAGAGAAATGACAGCTGGTAGACAAATGTGCCCATTTTGCCCAAGTATTCCATATTTGAAGTATATAATAAAGAAATCAATAAAGAAAAAGTGAATGGAAAAAGCAGAAACCCAAACAGAGAGTCTAATGCTACTAGTAGGAGTTCTTCTGGCCCTGCCATTTTGAGCAGGAATATGGGCTCACCACTGACAGGGCACTTTGAGTGTTATCTCCTTGATCTCTCTGGGTTGGGTTTTTTTTGATTGCTGGGGGTTTTTTGGTGTTTTTTTTGCAGGGGTTGTCGGTTATTGAAAATGGAAGAAACAAGGAAGCTCTCTCCAAAGCCATGTAAAAGCAAAGAACCTGTGAAAACAGAATGGGGATCTCAGAGTGTTGTGTTTACCTATTTCCAAGGGGACATTAACAGTGTGGTAGATGAACATTTTACTAGAGCTCTCAGCAATGCCAAGAACCCACAAGACCTGAGCACAAAGCACAAGGGTGAGACTGTTGTCCTGAAAAATGGTGAGCAGCTTTCCATGAGTGAGTGTGGTGTTGGACGGGGGTGACTGGGTTTTACTTTAAGATCCAGTGAGCTTAAATTTGGAACTATGTGCAAACAGAAAGCAAGAAAATCATACTGTAAATCCCTGGATTATGTATCTGAGACCTCCTGGATAAATCCTTGTGTTTGCTGGGACGATTCCCAAATTCTCTGTGGGCCTGTTGGCAGAACTAAGTCATTATTTTCCAGCCAAGTATGTCCATCACTGTCAGATGCTTTAAATGCATTATGACTTAAGTTGTTATCTTTGCAGAAATGTATGTGTTTAAGTGTACAGTTGTTAAAAAACCTGTCCAAGCCAGTGACCTGTAAGAAAATACATTTAATACTTATTTGAAAGTATTTGTGATGGTGGTTTAGTCTGCTTTTAATGAATTTATGGTTGATTTTTAAGATAAGCAGCACTAAAGTGAATATATATCTCTGTAAAAGTGAATATGCAATCTGGTGGCCTTCCCTTAGAAGTCTATTGGAATTTGCCTTAGAAGAAAGTAGGAATTGATGAGACTTCAGATGCTTTCTTTCTCTTTTTAAGTAGACAGCATGTCTCCCCATCAGTGGAATTTCTCATCACATTGCTACAAACCGTATCCATCATCTTCTGCAACAAGCATGTCAAATTCTGGTCTGAATTTCTCTGCTGCTGGTATGGCAGGCCAGTACCAGCCATCAGCTCTGCGGAGTCATCCAACTCAGCCTGCAGATTTATGGCCCTTCCCTTCGGTTGGGACTCCCAGTGTTACCAGTTCTGTGTATCATCCTGCCCTGCCCGACCTGCATGTGGTAGATGAACCCATCTCTGACAGGAAATACGGTTCTCTTCTTGGTCTTCTGCAACAGGAAAGGTGCCTCACATCCATGCAAGAATGTACCATGAAGCAACACTCGAGTTCTGCCTGTATGACTGGACCTGCCAGGTTACAAAATATGAGTCAAAGTTCAGCTCCTGGGGGAGGTAAGAAAATTCTTACTATCACTTTATTCTTTGATGGCATCTTGTGTAAAGAGACACAATAATACAGTCTGTTCCTAAGCTTCTCAAACTGGAGCCAACTTCAGCCAAACTCACAGAAACCTTTCTCAATAGATAACCATGATGTGTACTGTGGCAATTGGGATTGATTAGTCATGTAGTGTGGTTTAATCAAAAAATATGCATTGCCTTTTTGCATGGTATTTTACCTTCTAGCTTACATTGGGGAGATATTTTAAGTGAGTATAAACATTATTCACAGAGCTGTCAGGATCTCTGCCCCATAGATAGCACATGTGATGTGTAACAGATGCTCCCTTACTGGGACAAGAAAGGGCTGGCCAGGAAAGATCCCTGGACAGCCTCACTCTGCAGGGTGTTAATGATGTTCTGAACACAGAATGGGAAGCTGCAGCCCTTACCAGCACAGCCAGGGATTTTATTCCCTCACAGTCTCTGTAGCTGAAATTAGCCCAGTTGGTTAATACTTGGTTGTAATAATGCCAAGGTCATGGGTTCAATCCCCTGTATGGGACATTGACTTGAAGGTTTGACTCGATGATCCTTGTGGGTCCCTTCCAACTCAGAATGATTCTGTGATTCTGTGGAATGATGAGGGTACAGGGGCTGGTGAGCCAGCCTTGCCTTGTCTCCTGTCTGACTGTTGCCTGCCATAAAGCACTGCTGCCCTGCCTGTCAAAGGCTGTGACTGCTCCCTGCAGATATCCCAGAGTTAACGCAACTCACACAGAAGTGATGATTGTTGCTTATTTATTACCAACCATTAGTAGAAATACCAATTCTAGGTGCTACCAGCACATTGCAAAAAGATGGTCAATGACTGAAATCCATTTCCTGGGAGTTTAGGTCCCCACAGCATCTACATCCGTTGGATAAAATTGTTCCCTTGTGAGTAATTTCTGTGAGAAAGCTCTGTGGGGTCAAGCCTCCTGGCAGAGCCCTGGTGTCCTGTGCCTACATTGCTGTTCCTGGGCGTTCCCCAGTCAGGCAGCTCCACTGGTCTCCAAGAAAAAGGGTTGTGAAATTGTTTAGGGAGTCTGCTGGAAAAATACAGCATGTCCTACTTGGGACTTCTGGATAAAAAAGACCAGGCATGTGAAGAGGCAATCCTGAGGCTTAGGTTTTGAAAAATAACCAGCTGTGAAATACCTACTGGTTACCCAGTTTCGAAACTGCTTCAGCAGGAATTTGGCAGAATGTGAGCTAAAGACTGCCTGCAGGTACAAACAAGAGTTTATCCACAGTTCCTCTTTTCAGGATACACCAAAGCTATGTTGTCATGAGGACCCCAGCTGTAGGTGTTTTGTTGACTTATTCCTGCTCCAATGTCTAATACCTATCTGTATCTGTGCATGGAAAAGGGAGAGTGCCTCTGTCTTCAGCTGGAATACAACCTTTCTGCTCATGGTACACAGACAGATTGAGCTGAGGCTTTATGCATGTGTTGCACAGGTCCTCATCTTAGGCTTTTTTCCTAGTAAATGACAGTCTAATTACTTTAAACATACTGTCTGGACTTCTAGGATTTAATTTAAGAATATGGTTGGTGCCCACTTCCCCCAAGGGGGCATTGCGAGCCTATAAAGGCTTGGGAACCCCAGGAAATGACTTCTCCAGATAAAGAGATATTTTATGTAACTAGTCTTGGAGTCAAAACAGAGAAGCACTGTTAACAGCAGTATTGGGAAAAGATTTGGGAAATCTTTTTTCCCAAAAGATTTCAGAAAGAAAATGAGTGGGGGAAAACTGGAAAGGAAATTAAACAACTCAGTATTCTCCAGCGATTGCCAATTAAAGCTTCTTCATTCAAGATGTTTACAGGGTCTTCCTGAATATTCAGCGAGCCTCCTAACAGCACACATGTAACACCATACACGTATATACAAACCAGAAAGATTGATAAGAACTGGCTGGTCCATGTTCAGAGGGAGTCTTTGGCAAATCCCTAGGATGTGTGCATTTAGTCTGCTGTGGAAGTCCCTGTTTCCTGGCTCTATCCATTAAAATACTTCTCCTTGTGCTGTGTCATGTTTAAGAACAGCTGATATTTATATTTTTGGAAGTGTATGTTGCTGTGCCAGACAGCACAGAGCTCTCCAGCACCTGTGCTATAGGCTGGGCTGCAAAAGCACAAGGTTTCTTAGAAACAACTGTCTGCTTTTAGCTCTGTGTTAAATCTCTGTTCATCCCTGGTATTTTAATTTTTCTTTTTTTAAGAGAGAAAAGCAAGCTCTTACCAAGGCTCAGAAAGTCCCAGTGTAAGCCATGCCACAGCAGGTGAGTAATGAAGGACAGCAGCCTTGCTTATATGTGCAGAATTAGAGATGATTCCTTGTTTGCTTCCAGGCTGTGCTTCAAGAGCTTGTTTTCCCCCCAGATAGACACACCACCTCCCATAATTACATTAACAAAGAAGAAGAAAAACATTACATTCTGTTAAAATGAGATACATGATTTTTTAACCCCATGTACTTTAGTTTTTGTGGTTATACCATCAGGCTGCCACTTTATGATGCCTGTTTTTCACTGGCTGTCCAAGTTTCAGATCCCATAGAGACAGAACACCCCTTGATTTTTACCTCCAGCACCGGCTTCAGGTTGAGGTCCCTGTTGGCCCCATGTGGTGGCACTGCTACATTTTGCACCAATAAACACCACACTGCTAGGAGAGTTGTGCTAAGAAATCACTCCCAAAGCATTCAGGCTTCCATATTTTTATTAGTCTCTTGAGACTGGGTCATACCCTGATGTTGGTTCCTTGACATGCAATGTTTTGGGGATACTTTGGATGGGTCATTCTGGTTATTCTGGTAAGGGCTCTTTTGCAGCATACCCAAAGGTGCAATTTTGTTTGCACAACATCTTAGGAGATTTCACAGACTGTGCTGTTTGACTCTCTGGATGCTGCTGTGTCTTTCAGGTATTCAGATTCATGACAGAAGACAAGATTTGTACTTTTAGCAACTGGATGTTTCTACTTTGTTCTGAAAGAGAAAGTTCTTGCTGTGAACTATTATTTGCAACTGTGAAACAAGAAGAAATGAACTGCAGCTACCCTGTGCTTTTTCTGTCATCTGGAAGAATACATGTACTATTTGCTATTTGGGGAATGAAAAAAATCATCTTTTTCTATACAGTAAATAATTTCTTATAGCTGTGGTATTAAACCTGACAGTATGTTTGTTGTGGAGAAGTATTGTCTACTTAAGGCTTTTCATGTAGCCCTCTTGAAAGGACTCTTAGGACTTTTTAATCTTTCTGTGTTTATTCATTTGCCCTCTCTTGATAAGAGGCACAATGCTTATCAATGCAGTTGATAACTGATAAGTGCAGGGTTTCAGTTCACATGAATTCAATGCTGCAGCTTCTTAGCTTGATTTGATACCTCCATATGGTTTAAAATACTCTTAGGTTATGGGCAAGAGACTTCAAGACAGCCACAGGTCAGCAAAGCATGTTATCGTATTTATGTTTTGAAAGTGCAGCAATGTGTAACCACACTTGCAATTCACAGGGATATTCTTCAGAATCTCTATAATATGCTTATGCCTGAAGGCTCTGGTTTGCCCTCTCAATAATGTATAATCATCTTCTAGAAGACAGTGAATTCACACTTGCTCTGGGAGGAAATCTGGATTCTTATTGGGTGCAATTCAAATACCATTGAGCAAAAAGCTGGAGGTGGGAATGGTCTATTTTCCCAGCCTCTCTGAAGGTGTAGAATGTTCTTTTTCTAAATAACTCTGTGGGGTTAAATTTTGAATTACTGAGCATGAAGGACCGGGCCAGCTGAAGAAGCAGAAGTCAAACCCTGTGTGGTGGCTGCATCCCCAAGACCCAGAGCAGCTGAACAGAGAGGGGTCTCGATGCTCCTCCGTGCAGAAGTGGCAGATTGAACTGTGCCTCAGGACTGAAATACATGTGCAGATCCCTCCTTGCTTCACCACTCACCCTTGGCAAACACATTTGCAGAAGCTGCTGAGTAAAACCTCATGTCCCAGGTGATTAGGGTTGTGTGTGTGATCCTTGCAGTCAGAGACACTGCTTAGCCTTTATTGCAAATCCTAAGGATAACAAAATATTTGGGTTGATTTTTTTCTTTCTCCATTACCTATACATTAATTTAATATAAAGGAGCATGATTTACTTTTTCAGACAGCTCTTTGCAGTTGCTTAAGGAAATTTTACCTTTAAGATCCTAGAACTTTTGATTTTGTAGGACAGATCCTGAGCTGGCATAAGTGTTTGTAATTCTGTTGTATTGGATATCTCTGCTGCCACTGCTCCAGTTACACCACCTTGTGTAATTTTGTAAATAATTTTAGTTCAGCAACTTTAGATGTTTATGGAAGTGACTGAAAAAGAAACATTTTTTTTAAATCTCAATTTGTATCTTGCAAGTTTGATGTAGCAGATACATGCTCTAGACCAACCTGAGATCACATGCAAGAGGAACAGTTTTAACTAAATTAATAAAAGGTGGACCAACATCCTGACCTTTAGATAAGCACTGGGAAAAAATCACCTTTTTTAATATTTCTACAAAATTACCTTTCTTTTGGTTTTATTTTATTCATACCACTCCAAGTAGTTTTCTTTTGTTATCCCAAATCACTTAATTCCCTGATTTTCTACATGGTAATATAATCTGACTTTCTCTATGGGCTGAAGCCAAGATTTCCAAGCCACACTTCATACATCTGCCTTACTGGCATGTGAACTTATTGCTTCAAAATAGTGAAATGTTATTTTTTTCTCCCTCTGCCATCCCTTCTAAAGGAAAATGCTTAAATAATTTCTCTCTGGTGTGAGAAGACATAACAGTGTATTTAAATGCTCTTAAAATGTAGTTCTTCATTGAACAGTTTGGTCCTGTGCATGTCGCAGCTGGGAATATTCAAGGTGACTTATAAATCTGTGTTTCTAGTGAATCAACCAGCTGGGGTTGGACAGTGTGAGGGGGGAAAACACATTATTTTTAAGTGCACGTCCCTTATTGCAAAGGCAGGAGGCATCACTGATTGTGCTGTGACACGGTGCTGCTGTGAGCCATTGCTGTAAGGTCTGGCAATACCTGTCCTCGCTGTCCCAATGTCTGGCAGACCTGGAAAAAGGGAACAAATGCCCAAGAAGCCCAAGGACGCCTGGGAGCTTGCTCTCTTCCCTGGCTGTTTGCAGAATGATGCTGGGGTGGAGGGCTGGGACAGAGGCTCTGCTGCTCCCGTGTTGTGTCTCACACCACCACAGAACGTGCACCAGAGCGCGCTGGGGTTTGTTGGCACCTCACTGTTCTTCTGCAATAAATAGAGTTAACCCATCAGTGCAACTTGCCTTTGGTGATTTAGTATGAATAGGCATTTGAACATTTCACAGCTGTTCCCTATATTAGGTAGGCTTTTATTTATACGTTTATATAATATATATATTCAAAAACTAGACAGACATATATGCTCCTCTAGAACATTGTCCAGAGTGGGGTGTTTCTTGTCTTTCAGCTCAGGCTGTTGCTGTGTTCCCAGTGCTGCCGTCATGCTCCAGTGGCCGTGTCTTCATTCCCATTCAGTCCGTGCGCTCCTTTGCTGGGAAGGACTTGGCAGCCTGCACGCTGCGTTCAGCTGCTGCCATCTGGTACTTCCCACGGTTATTTTCGATCCCTCGCCTGAATGCAGCACTCGGGGTGGTGATGGGAGAAGGGATGTGGGATGTATCCATTTCAACAGCTCCCGACTGCCTGAATGCCGGCCGAGCTCTGCAAAGACCGCTCGGGAGGACAGACGGGGGCTGGGTGTTACATCCCTGGAAGTGCTCAAAAAGCATGTGGATGTGGCTCTTGGGGATGCAGTTTAGCGATCAATGTGGTGATGTTGGGTTAATAGTTGGACTGGGTGATCTTGGAGGTCTTTTCAACCTTAATGATTCTACAATTTCCTAGTAATTTACTGGCCCTGTGAGAAACCACTATTTGCCTTCATTTGGGTGTTCTCTAGTCCAGGAATAACTTGTTTCTTTTATCTTTTTCTGATGGGAAGATGAGATGTAAACTACATGCTCTGTGGGCTCTGGTCAGAGATTATTGCAGAGAAATACTCAAGCAGGACGTGCCTGCCCTGTGATGAGTCTGTGGGCCACTTTAATCAGCTGCAGGAAGTGATGTGCGTTTTTTCACCATGTGTGTCCCAGGGCACAGACACTTTACAGGCGTCTTGTTCTGCCTCCTCTCAGGGGCTGGCCTTGCTCCAGCTCCTCCTCTGATGGCCAGATAAACCTTGTGGGAGGCTGGGAGCAGCGAGCTGGCTTAGCTACTCCACCCCACTTTAGTCACTCATTAGTAGTGTTAAAAATAGTCGCAGACTGCAATGACAAACAAGAGATTCTTTTGCTATGAAAGAAAAACCTAAAGATTATACACATACATACATACATACATACATACATACATACATAAATAAATAAATAAGGCAGGACTACTCACCCCTTTCAGAGAAGGGAACAGAAGCTGCTGTTGCTTTCATTTTTGTTCAGGTGTTAATTAATATGTCCCACCCCGGGTGAGCAAGGGACACCTCATGTACCCACGTGGCATGTAGCCTTTGGTAAACACTCACTCATCACTGGAATTTTTTACCATCTTGTGGTTTTTAATCCTCTTTTCTGGCAGGCTCTGTCAAGCAAGACAATCCTGCTCCTGGGTAAAAGTGTTGTTGGACCACTTTGTTCTGCGATCTGTTTTTCTCTACTGTCTGGTTTAATCCATTGCATGTTTTGGACTCGGGGCTCTGTTCCACTTAGCTGCTGACCCACTGAGACCTTGGTACTCCCCTGAGATACTGTTACACTTTGGGGATTTCAGCAGCAAACTGGTGCAGACTGGTGGGTTTGGTGTCTTGGTTGCTGGGAGGGGGATACTCCCTTGTTTCAGTACCATAGGCTGTGTCAGAGGGCTGCGTGTCACTGCCCTGACAATATTGCTGCACAAACAACTCCACTGTGGTCACATCACACAGATCACAATTGCTTTGCTGAGGGGTGCCAAGGTGGCTGAGGGGTGGCCATTCAGCAGCTGGGCTGTGATACAGGACCATGGGCTCTTTGGGACACCTCAGGGGATATTTTCGGGTGGCTGGAGCCATAACGTAGCTGGCTGAGCCAAAGTGGCTGGGAGCCAACTCACACGCCGTGTTCCCCAAAACAGGGTCCAGCAGGAGTGCCCACAGATTCCTTATGGGCCACCGTGAACCTGGCTGAGCCCAGTGCCCCTGCTGCTGGTCCACCCTCGCCTGGTTTCTAGGTAGGGGTTAGTTGTGGGCAGAGCCCTCAGAAATATGGCTGCTTCCCTGACCTTCATCCTCACCTTTGTACTCTCATCTTCCCCCCACTGTCTCAGCCTGGGCTTTGCAGACTTTGTGTTTGTCTCTGAGTGGGGAAATCTGTGTCTTTTCCTGCTTCTCTTTCTCCATATGGCTAATGCTGGATACAGCACAGGCTTATAAAAATATTATCAGGCAGGATTTCATTCTGAAATACAGCAGTATAGCATCTCCTGCTTACAAACTTTCTGCCTGAGATAGGGATAAAATAGCAACTCTTTCCACACAGCACAATAAAAATAAAAAGTTTCTATCCTCAGAATTATAAAGCACTTGATTAGCTCCCAATACTGTGTTTTATCAGAGAAAAGTGTCACTTTAGGTGAATCCCTCTGCCGAACAGAAACAAATTGAGCGGATGGAAGGAAACTGAATGTACTGAACATCTCTGGTAACTGAGCACAGCCTAAAATAATCCTGTACCAGCTGCCTGTTGAACACTGTCTCCCTGTGCCTGGAGAACAGGGCAAAAGCACTCCTGCACACACAGGCTTTGTCTGTTACCCCATGTTTATAGGCTCAGAGATGACCCAAGCTGTGAAGTTTCCAAAGAATGAGGTGGCCAGGTGACAATTCTTTGATTTAGCCTTGCATAAGATCAACTCTTCTTAGTCTTTAATGATTCATTCCTGTGGAGGCCTTGAATGTCTGTTAGTCTTGAAATTTTGTGGACCCTGTTCAGCTGCTGCAGCAGCTCCCAAGTCTGACTGGCTCTGGAAACCTCCAGATTTGTGGAGGTTTTAGAGCAGTGCAGACTAGTGCAGAAGAGCCAGGCTATCTGCAGGGTAGGGAGGAATGATACTGCTTTTTGTGAACTGCCCAAGTGTTGTCAAGTCTCAAGCATGTGCTGGATAAATGATATTTAAGAGCAGCCACCATGGGCAGCTCAGTAGCAGGAGGAACATTGCTTGCAATCTGAGTCCTGCACTCAAACCACTCCAAGGGAAAACAAAAGGGCTAATTAAAAATGATGGGCAATTAGGAAAGTCCTCCAGCTGGACTTTTTGATGCAAAAAGTTGTTTGGTGTTTTTAAGGTAGACTAAGTAAATCCTAAGGAAAATTTCCTGGCTTGAGCCAAGCTGTCACATAACCAAGACATTTGAGATGTGTGATACTATCACAGTTCCACCTATCCCACGTTGTTTGCTAGTGCTGGATTCGTGCCATGTTTTAAGAAAAGATTAGAATCAAAACATTGGGGTTTTTTCCCCTTCACAAGGCTTCACCAATGGCTGCTGACTGTAAGTGTGCAAAGAGCAGCCAGGCATTATTCTGCTTGTGAATCATAAAGGGACTTTGCTAGAAAAACAGCACCAAGGACTGCACCAAGTTTGTGGGTGCACAAGACCTGAGGTCTCTGCATAGCACAAAGGTGAGTGATTGAGTTAAAGGGCAGGGACAGGAGGAGCTGGGGGTGTTTCCTCTCTGTTCCATGCAGGATCTAAGCACCCTCTCGCTGACCTCTACGTCTGCCAACAGAGCATGAAATGATTGCCCAACGCTTGCCCTGGGCTATTTGGGCTGTTTTTCTCTGTTTGTCCAAACACATAGGATCAGGATCATGGTTGCACCACTTGTCCTTTTTCTTTCAAAAAACCCCAAACATTACAGAGAATTCCATTTATTAGATTTATTTAAGGCATAAAATCCATATGCATAATCTATAAGGTGGTATCTTGAACAGAGCTGGTCAGTGGGGCTCCTTTGCCCCCCACGCCAGAGCTGCTGACAGTGCATGACACATTTCTGCCTGGGCAGGGCTGGAGGATGAGCTGGGTCTGATGAGGAGGCTTCTAGGTCTGTCGTTCAAAACACACTGTTGAGGACCTATTGTTTTGCAGGAACAGCTGTGGAATGGTGCAACAATGGGGAAGATCAGGAAGCAAAGCCACACTGGAGCTCACAGACATGGGCAGACGGTGAGTCCAGGGATGTTGTCACACATTGTCATCTCTCAAGGCATCTCTGTGCAGCATCTTCCCAGCACAGGCACGAAAGATGACCCTCCTGCTTGCACAGAAACCCATTGTCTGCCCACAGGTTGTGTAGTGATGTTCCAAAAAACAGTTTGTTGGTTTTTTCCCCTTGCTTCACAGGAAAGCAGCCTGAAAATACTGTTGAGAAATGACAGTTTGGGAAGCAGCTCTGGAATCATCCTGCAGGGTGCTGGTGCTGCCCGGGCTGCATCAGGCTGGCAGCCTGCTCTGATTCCAGGCAGATTTCCCACACTGACAGGCTGTAGGACACAAAACAACCGTGTAACAGTGACTAATGAGAACTGCTGCCTGTCTCCATGCAGAAACTCTTGGGAAGGGAGGTGTTTCAGGGTAATAAGAGCCTCGGCTATTACTCCTCCTTGCCTGGGAAAAATGCTTTCTGTGGCTTTGCAAACTGGGGAGTGCGGGAATCCAGATTTATTCCCCTGTGCATATCCACCCCCCTGGTCGCTCATACATCACACAGCTGCAGCAGGCACAGAAATTTGCTTTAATGCAGACTGAAAACCTGAGGATTTCCTGGCCCTGTTCTGGCTCTTATGCTTATGAAGACAGACACAAACTTCCTCACGTGCAGTGGAGCATCAGGAGCTGAAGATGTGGCAGTCCTGCCCACGCCTCCTTTGTTTATGTCAATAAGAGCAGGAATGTTGCACATCTCTGTAGGCACAACCAAAGGGAAAAATTAGTGTCTCTAGTCTCTCTGGCTCAGTTTGAGCAGTTCTGGGATTGTGTTCTGAATCTTTTTAACAATCTTGAAAGGAGGGAGAGAAATCTGTAATTAAATCAATACATATGTAAACGAGCATCTGCCACAGAACGAGTTTTACTTCTTTGTGTTAAACATGGATTTCTGTTGACACGTTATTTGTGACATATTCTTTGTATGTAAGGGTGTCATTAAATTGGATTTTGGCTTGATTTAAGCAATTAAATGAGGCAAATAATTCTATGCATTTGCAGGATTTTTTAAGCTGTTATGTTGGCTCTTGATGTGTTTTTTGAGGGTGCCTCTCAACTGACAGCTACTTTGATGATTTATGATTATTCAGAAGTAAGTTTGGGTAAGTCATTCAGGTAATAAACAACCAGGTTTTGGGTTTTCACTGACCAGATGTGGTTGGATATGAAACTGAGAGCCCTCCTCTCAAGCCTGCATTTAGATCTGGTTTGTTCCTGGGTTTCTCTGAGAGCCCTTCTGAAGCAATGGCATCAATCACTTCAGTCTAACTCCTTGGTGGCTCTAAAATCAAGTAGCTCCATTTCAGCCATCTGGCACACAGGAAGAGTACTGAGAGCCTGAAGTCCTCATGGTATGAAAGAAGATACTGTTATTGCCCATGTAGGAAGTTAGTCTGGTCTTGCATTTCCTGAATGCTCAGTGCTGTCATGTAAATGAATATCCCTCGATAACCACAATCCATTATTCTTTGTTTCTTTTCTGGGCCTGTTTCAGAGCTTGGATCTCTCTAAATCTCTTTTCAAAAAATTAAATATATTCCTATCTGATCTCTTTGGAAGAATAATAGTACTGGTGATTGTGCTGTCTGTGATCACTCATTCTGCAGTGACACTCCAGGGTGTGCTGGGCTTGTGTGCTGGAATTGGGTGTTGTTGGCATGCAGATGGCAGGGTCAGAAGATGAGGATCTCTTCCTCCTGAGGATACTTATTCCTAAATTGGAAAGTCCAGCTATGTCAGTATGGCTCAGTCAGGAAGGACTCCTGATCTCACCTGCAGCAGGTTTTCACCACATGTGCAAGGATCATGCAAATGCTGCATCACTCATCCCTTTGCAGGATATTTCTCTTTTCTGCCCTGTGTTATTTCTACCACTGTGATGGAAGGAGAGTGGGAACAGTCAAAATACCCAAACCAAACCTCTGGCTGCTCCTGCATGTTCCAGCACTCGCTGATTCTCAGCGCTGTCAGCAGCAGTTCGTGTGCCTGAGGGTGTGCAGTGTGTTTGCACATATGCCATTAACTTTGCCTCTGGCTTGTGGGTGTGCTCATCGTGCTGCTGGTGCTTATAAGAGATACATGATGCAGCTCCCAGGTGACAGATGCCATGTCATGATGCTGGTAATTCCAGGAGGCTCCATCAGGACAAGGCTCATGGGCTGTGGAGATGCCCAGAATGAAAAGATGCTCAGTGATCCCAAAGACAGCATTTGTCACTGTCTGCTGCTTCTGCTACTGTCTTTGAACAGTCTATTTGCTGTACAAACAGCAAAAGACCCAAGAATGAGTAATGCATTGAGGCAAGGAATACAAATACTAACTTTTTTCTTGTTGATAAAAAGGAAATATTTTGGAAAAGCCACCTCAAATACCCAGTGGAAGAAGGTTAATGCAAAGCTCCAGGAACAGCTCTTGCTATGTGCTCTAGTCCTCAAAATGTGACCATAACAGTGCAGGCAAGCCAGATCTTCCAAAGGTCCTGGCTCCAACTGCTTCCTGGGAAGCCACGCTGTGTCCCAGAGCTGTCAAACACCACAGTGGGGGAAGAAGACTTTCCACTGGGTTTGCCTTGAAGAACTGCCATGTTACTTCATTGCATCAGTAAAACTATTGAATTCCCACTGATAAGGAAACAGAAACTGTAGAGCTGCTTAGTAAGGATCAGACAAGGTGAAACAAGGGAAAAGAAGTGTCTCTGTCACAATGTATGACCAAACTGTGGTGCTGCCAGGTCAGGAATGCTGTGGGGAACAACAGGAAGCACAGGTCTCTCCTAAATGCGTCTCTCTGGAAGCAACCCCCGGTGTAGGAAGTTGTAAACAAACTTTAATGGGCACAAGGTTGTTCCTTAATTTCCTTGGTTATCAGCTACTTTTGAGGGTGAGCACTGTATATTTAATCTTAGTGTAGGATGGCTTTTGTGCCTAGAGACTCCTGAGCTCCACCTGGGCTGGGCTGGAATAGTAATCCAGCCCTGGATCTGTGTGATGGTCTGTGCCGAACATCATGCAATCTCATCCTGCATCCTCTTAACACTCTGTGTGCAGACCAAAACCACTGGGCAATGTGCTACCAACCCAAGTGAGACCTTCTGCCACCACCAAACCCTGCAAGGGACACATCATTTCAGGAGTCACATCTGCTGAGTGCTTCCTTGGCCTTAATCATGTCCCAGAGCTGCTGGGTGCTGGAGTTTGGTGTTCATCAAGGCTGTACACTGGGCTGATGCATGAAATGCTCAAGGGCTCCTCATTAATTTTGTATGTTAATATCCCCAGGGCTGCTGTGTAATTTGAGAGCATTTCATTTCCCATGCAGAGCTCTGGCCTTTTTCCTACCTAAGGCATAATTTTATGAATGACTCACTGGAACTTTGCCACCCAGCAGGAGCCACCTCGCTGCAGAAGGTTGTAGTGGTGGCTGTTAGGGAAGAAATTTCCTCTTCCTTCTGGGACAGAAGAGAAAGTTGACACATCCTGTGAACACGTTACCCACAGGCTGTGAGGAGGACATGGGAGCAGAGGTTTCAAAAGCTCTGCAATCCTCCAGGGAATGTTGCTGCTCCTGTGCCATGCAAGGAGGGGAAGGCCTGTCCCCACCTGTGCAAAGGGACTGTAAATTGTGCTTCTTGAGTTTGGCGAGGGTTTTGGTAAATCTGCTTAGCAGAAGGAGTGGTTACCCACCTTCTTCTCTGCTGGATGCCATGTGTGATAGTGCTTTTGGCCGTGACCCAAGAGAACCTGGAGAACTTGGTCTGGATTTTGGCAGGGACAGTGCTTGGCAACTCTTGAAATGGGCCAAAAGGACATATTTTGTCCAAGAGATGCCCACCCATTTTCTGCTATTAAACAGATCCATCCTTTCCTTATAGGTCTTTGTGGGCATTGTGAACCTCAAACTCCATCTTCCTGGGAGATCCCTGTCCATCCTTGCCATGCAGGGTGGAAACCTTGCTTTGCATCTTCTCCCTTGGATCTCAGTTATGTGAAGAGTAGTGATATAAGAGCTCTGAGTTTGTACCAAAACACTTTCAGGATTATTTGAAGACTGGGACTCATTCTTAGAGACCTGAATCATGTGCTTCTACCCTCTAGGCCAAGCTCAGTGGATTTTCTGACTGTTGCAGGCCAAGAGGTCATTTCTATCACTAAGCTCTCCTGAGGCTGTTTTCAACAGCAGCCAGTGCTTGGGAAATGAACCTGGTAAACATTAGAAGGAGATTGTGTAATTGGCTGGTTTTGTGGTTCATGATAGTTTTGCATGGGTGGGCACTGTGGTGTGAACCTACTTTCAGTTCTGTTGATCTTCTTGCCCTGAAAAACTAAAAAAAAACCCACCTGAGTTCTCTTTTGCAAGACCCTGCTGGCCACCCCAGAGGTTGCATGCTCTACTGTTATGAAGGGAACTGGGGGAAAATTGCCTTCCTGCACCAAATCCAGGCTGTCATAAACTGTCTCTGCATCACGTGTCAGTGCCATGGAGCTTCACGGGCCAGGGGATGGTCAGCAGGGACAGGAGATGTGTGTGTGACAGCACTGAGACTCAGCATTCCAGTATGTAATTATTATCTGTAGTGATTCAGCTCAGTACTTTAAGAATTAGGGTGAATACCTGGGCCCGGAAGCCAGGAAGGACAGTGATGTCCCTCAGGAACTGCATTACAGGATAGGAGGTGAATGGTGCTGTTGGAGGGCTGGGACCTTGTGGTGATGGGTTGAATTTCACTGCCAGATGCCCACCCAGCTGCTCTCTCAACAAGACAGGGGAAGAGGGTAAGATGAAAAAGCTTTGAAATAAGGGATCACTCAGTGATTACCATCATGTTCAAAACAGACTTGGGGGGGGAAAAAACGGTTTGCTAATCCTGCAGCCTCACCTTGAGATACAATCCACTCTGAAATTATATTGTCCTGCAGATTAGAGCTGGCATAGGGATTTTTTTCTATATCCACTGAATCTGTTTTGGTTGTATATATCACTGGATGTTCACCTTTCCAAGCAACAGAGATGCCTCATTTCACCAGTGATGCAACTGAGACCTGCTGACTTATCTGAGGTATCATAAGCAACCAGACACAGGCAGCAGGAGAAAGAGAGTGTCCTGCCTTCCAGATCTCTCCATCTATATGCCAGATGGCAAAGACCCACAGGATCCACATCCTGGTTGGCTCATGGCCTGCAATGGGGTGTAAGGAGGCTGATGCTGAGGGATTAGACTGGGATTTACTCTGAGTTTGCCTTCCTTTCTCTCAAACCACTGAGCCCAGTTTCTGTTAAGGTTCCCCCAACTTACTGTCATGGGGATGACAACACTCGCTGTTTCTGTGGGTAGATTTTCTTGCAGATCAGCAAAATGGTGATAGTTTCTTGACTGTTGTACATTCATCTTCCTACCCTGAATGCTGGGGGGAAATGCTCCTTTTTTTGTCCTTAGGGTTAGTGCCATTAGGGTCTTTTCCTTGAACAGGGTGTTTGAGGTTTTCCTTTCACTGTGTTTTGTAGCAAGTGGTCATTCCAGAGTGCAAACTTCTCTGACTGCATCAGCTCCATGTACTTCCCTCTAGGTGTGCAGGGGGTTTTGAACCCAATTATTTTCTACTTTAAAATAAAGGTTGCTTTTCTGCTAAAAAGAAATTACAGCCACTGGGGTTTGGTCACTCATTTAAGTGAGTGAGGAGAAATGTGTCCAGCAGCCTGGGCTTATGAGGAGCTGCTCTGAAAAGAAAATGTGTGCCCTGAACAGCACCTGTGTGTCCCCAGACCAGCTCTCGTTATCCAAAGTAATGGCATGGTGGGTTCCAAGGGGATGTGCGAATGTGCTGGGTGAGACTCTGGATGAGCCTGGGCACCAGTAAAGAAGCTGAAATCCTGTGGCTCTGCAATTTGATGTGGTGATCTGCCCCTCAGACCCATAACTAGCACCCACTCATGAGGCATATAATTCTGTGTCTAATTTATTATGCAGGAAATATGTTTGCAGGAATCTTCTCTGTAAGAAACTTGTTCCTCTGGTGTGACTTGATCCTGAGGGGACCTGCATCTGGATAATCATCTGAATTTTTAGTTTTTAGCCCCATCATTCCTTAAAACAGAGTGCTTGAACAAGCCATGTTTTTCTGTAGCTCTGCAGAATTTTCTCCACACCTTATGGGAAACCTCTGGGAAGGATGAACCAGCTGACACACTCAATGTGGTTCTGGGGGGGCTCCAGCCCATCACAGCCTGAGTATGGTGGGAGAGGGGCCAGGGCTGGGTGTGGGGCTCCCAGCAGGGCAGTGACTCTGCGGGAGCTGCCTGGGTGCATCCCTGGCCCTGTGGTAAATGTGAGACGAGCTGAGGTCTGCAAACAGGCTTCAAGCTCCAAGAAGCACTGCACGTCTGTTGGTAAGAGTGACTTATACTCAGAAACTGCAGCGAATTCGCTCCCAGAATCAGCAGGAACAGCAGCCAGGGCTGCAGCATCTTCTGCTGTCATGTTCCTGGAAGGATGGGAGATGCCCTGCTTCTGTGTTGGGCTGTGATTCACCCAGGATGGAGCCACTTCTTGGAAATGCCTCTTCTCTAGCCTGAAAAGGGCAGAGGGGAACACTGAATTGACATATCCGATGCCATGCCATCACAGTACTATGCATGGACACCTCTATTGACCTCACTGCTCATTTTCAAGTGTGCAGCACCTTTTGCAGACAGGATAATTAGCACAGACAGATCAGAGGGTGTTGGAGACCTGCATATCTTTGGGCAGTGAGCAAAAAAAACCTCAAAGTGGGTCTTGCTGGTCACAAGTGGGCTGGCTGTGATAGAAATGGTGTGCCAGGGGTCAGGAGGGCTCAAGCTGCAACCCAGCCTTTTACCATTGGTACCTGTGTAGAAAAGGTGATAGTTTCTTGACTGTTGTACATTCATCTTCCTACCCTGAATGCTGGGGGGAAATGCTCCTTTTTTTGTCCTCAGCCAGTGTGAGGGCTCACTGCAAAACCCCACCTACAGAGGGAGGGAAAGGAGGAAAGGTAGAAAGTAGGACAGCAGCTGATCTAGGTTGTGTCTCACCCAACTCCCATGACAGAACCCACACAAAATCCTTGGGATCCCATCTATCCCAGTGCTGCACGTGGCATCACCTCCTGACCTTTGGCCACGAGCTGTGAAACCCTTCATAGGACACAATGCCTTGATTTATGGGCTTGTCCCACCCACTGGCCAGGAACCCTTGTGAGGTGGTGGAAGCCGAGGGCTGGGTGGCTCTGCTGTGGCAAGGCTGAGTTTATCCTCATGGAGCCCAGCGAGCGCTTGGATCCAGCTGCGCTGCAGCTGCCAGGGGTTCAGCCCCACCGTGTTTCTGTGGTGTATCTCTGTCACGAAAATAAAATATTGGTGGGACAGCTCAGCTACACAATGAACATGGTTTTAGCTTTCTCACTGTCTAGAAAGAGAAACGTCTTGAAGGCCTCATGTCAGTATTCTGGCCACACCATCCAACTGCAGCACTGCCATGGGGAGTCTCCATCCACCATTTGGTGCATACCCAGCGTGCTCCAGGAGAGGCTGTCCCTAGACCTGGAGATTGACATTTGCCATCATGCAGCCACTGTTTTCCTCTGCAGAAGCCCCCCAGACTGCTGGCATTTTTGGTGTGGAGGCAGGGTTTTGGGGCTGAGGCTGTGGTGCTTTCTCAGCAGTGTGGTGCCCTGGCCCACTGGCCACTCCAGCCCTGTATCTCCTGCACCCTCATGCACTGGGACGCTGCTGCTGTGGAAAGCAAAAGAGAAAATGAATTTCTGGTGTTTCAGCACTCCCACTTATCACACACAGCTGCCTCTGCACTGCTTAGGCATGAACGTAGGCACAAGGTGCGACTGAGGTGCTGGTGATGTCCTTGTGGCTGGGAGTCTTCCTAGATCTCTGCAGCCAAAACTCCTTTGTTTTGCAGCACTGGATAGAGGAACCTGCCCCAGTGGGTTAGTCCGGGATTTAGTCCGGGAGGTACCTTCCCACACTGGCAGGATGATTTCCATAGCACCAGGGATGTTGTTCTATTTCCACTTCTGAACATCTCATTTCCTTTTTATTTCACTGAGAAGGCAACACTGAGCTGGTCATGCTGCTCAGGTTTCTGTGCTCAGCCCACAGACAGGAGTTCCTACAAAAGTTCCACTCCTGCTTGGGGGTTGTCTATACCCCAGTGGCCATCAGCAAAAGCAGCTGAGCAAGGTCAGAGCTCAGCCTAGACCCAGGCTTTGGGACTAGCTTGGGGCTGTCATATGCACTTCCCCACTGTGGCTGCCCCACACTGAGCCGGATCTGGGTTCTGCAACAGCCCTGCTCCCATGGACTGTGCAGAAATCAGTGGTGGACCTTGACAAGATGCACCAGCCATGAGATGCTGCTTCCTGGAAAAGGAAACCTGCATCTGAGGTCTGTTCAGATGGAGAAATTCCTGAAACATCAGTCCTTTATGGAAACCGGACTTACTTTCTTCTTTAAGCTGGTCTTGTCCCTGGCCTGAGGACTAAGAAAGTTGTTATGTTGACAGCAGCTTTTGCAGCTTTTCTTTGCTCTTCTCTCCACAAAGTCCTTTGCCCTGCAGCCTGACCCTGGGGCACAGGGCAGGCAAGGCAGGATGAGTGCTTGGCTGCAGGGCTCCTCTGGCATTGCCTGTGGCATCGTGTCCCAGCGTGGAAACCATTCATTCTTAACAGCTTTCCAAGTGTTTGTGTGCGGCAGGGATGGAGGGATGGATGGGGCAGGGATACGAGCCAGAGGAGTCAGTAGATGGCAGAGTTGGTTTAACGTTTGCTCTCTGCTGTGCCTCTCACAGGTTCACAGGGAATTTATGATGGATTTGTCATCAAGATGATGCCCCAAAGCTGGGCCTATTGTAGCCTGGCCTAGGAGCAAGCTGGGGTTAGGGTGAACATTCCCACCACTGTGCAGGGCTGCACTGCAGCAGCAGGGTGGCAGCATGCAGGGAGAAGGCTCCTCATAACTCCTACATGCCCTGCTCAGAGTATCGTGGCTATGGTGCCAAGGTGAAAGGGCTGTGAGTTACCACTGCAGTGTCTGTCACATGCCATGGAAGGCGACATTGCTCTGCCTTTGCATCGCTTTGCAAGGGACTCAAAATTGGTTTTGCTGCCTCTGACCTTGTTGGGCTCCCAGACTGAGCATGGCTGCATGTGAATTTCCACTTGAGCACAGATTTCTCCTGCCCCAGGTGCTACCTTCTCCATGGGGATAGTTATTCCCAGGTAGGGACTGAGGATTTCCTCCTCAAAGCCCTCAGGTCAGAGCAGTGTTTTTGCCTCCACTTTGACCCTTTGGTTTCTCACCCTGTCTGGCTCATCTCCTGCCATTGACAGCAGTATCACTCTCTCTTGCTCACCTTGGGACTCACACTGGGATCCGAGTGATCCTGAGGGATGAGCACAGCCTCCCAGGGGATTCAGAGATCAATGGGGAGAGGGGGGAAATGACAGCAAAGGCTGAAAGGGCCTGAATGAAGAGCCACTGAGGTGATTTTCATCGTGGTGAAGAAAGTCCTGTGATGAGAGCTTTATGGAGCAAAATGTGTGAAAGGTTTTGGAGAAGATGAGTAATTTGCATTAATATTGCCTTGGCTGGGGGATTGTGTTGTAATGAAGGAGAGAAATGCAAAAGATTGAATTAGTGGCTGCCAAATCTGCCTTGGGTGACTGCCCATCTCTTGATAATGTCCAATCAGGATCCAGATGGTTTGCTGCAGGATGTGTCAGTGCCCAGCGGGATAACGAGGCATGGCCAGCCTGGGGCTCAGCCAGTGTGAGGGCTCACTGCAAAACCCCACCTACAGAGGGAGGGAAAGGAGGAAAGGTAGAAAGTAGGACAGCAGCTGATCTAGGTTGTGTCTCACCCAACTCCCATGACAGAACCCACACAAAATCCTTGGGATCCCATCTATCCCAGTGCTGCACGTGGCATCACCTCCTGACCTTTGGCCACGAGCTGTGAAACCCTTCATAGGACACAATGCCTTGATTTATGGGCTTGTCCCACCCACTGGCCAGGAACCCTTGTGAGGTGGTGGAAGCCGAGGGCTGGGTGGCTCTGCTGTGGCAAGGCTGAGTTTATCCTCATGGAGCCCAGCGAGCGCTTGGATCCAGCTGCGCTGCAGCTGCCAGGGGTTCAGCCCCACCGTGTGGGGAGGAATGTCAGCATCCCCCGTCTCCTCCCGAGCCTTTTGTTTTGTTTGTGAGTCCTACACGGATGCGGAGGACGTGGTCCTGTCTGTTTTTTGGTCCCGATGGGGCAGGCGGGGAGGAAGGGGCTATGCAAAGTCGATGCTGGGACCCTCCCCACCCACCCATCGCGGCGCGCCGTAGGCGGCGGCCGCTGGCATCGGCAGCCCTGCAGCCTCCCGCGGGTTTTGCTTTTCCCCTCTCCTACCCTCTCCTTTCACAACATGAAAGGGCAGAGCCTCGTCGGGGCGTTTCACTGAGGCTTTGATGGGCGCAGGCCCCCGCGCCCCGTGCCGGGGAGAGCAGCTTTCGGCACTTGGCCGAGTGCGGGGGGACACGGGATGCTCTGTTCCCTTCCGCCGTGACTCAGGAGCAGGGGCTTGTTTGGCAGGGCCGGGGCCGTGGGGCCCTCTGCAACAGGCTCTATTTTTAGGAAGTCGGGAGAAGTAGGTGCAGCCCTCACAGCAAGAAGTTTCTAGTGCCATTTGTGGTTTTGCAGCTTTGGTAAGGCTCAGCATCAGCAGTTTGGAGGCTGGGTGCTCTCTGTGGCTCAGCACAGCAAGGCTGGCATTGCCACCCAGATGTGGCACGAAAGTCACATGCCCTTTGGGGCCCTCCATCCTCGTGGGGTCACTGGGGCTTGTTTTTCTGCTGTTCCCTGCTCTCCACCCTGGGGAAAGACTGGCTCAGGGTGTGCCCATGGGTCACATGGAAGGGCGGGGAGGTGAGGGGGTAAGGAGGGAAGTGGGCACAGGGGACAATGACCATTGGAGCAGGGAGAATCAGAGGGACAGCAGTACCTCAGTGCCAGCCTGTGCTCCTCTGGACCATTGCTCTTTGCTGCTCTGGTGGTGGTAGAGGAGACAGATATATCTGGAGGGGCAGATGTCCCTCATATCTGGGGGGAAAATGCAGTGAGGATAGCATTGTACATCATGGTCTGATCTACCTGTTGGGCCCACCTGTGTTCACATCTTCTGGAGTTTGGAACTTCTGCTGAACTCCGTATAGGTGTCTGCATGGCTGAGAGCCATGACGAGTGATGGGGTTGCAGCCTGCCATTGCCGCCGTAGTGGCTACAACCACCATCTTCTGCTGTTTTCTTCCATCGAAAGATGTGACTGTCACAAGTGTCGACAACTTCATCTCTCCCTGAGGCTGCTTCTTGCTGCTCTGGACTCCAAGAACTTTCCTTTATTCAAGGTAGAAAATGAATGGAAACTGTGGCACAACCTTTAATTCTCCAGATGCTGATGATGTTTTCTGCGGTGTTCTGGCTATGTCTGTTCCCTCTTTCTCTCTGGTGACAGGGTTGTCCTGGAGACATGAGAGCTCAGAGGATACAGGAGAGTGGAAAACCTAAAGAAGTGACAAAGCAAATGGTGGAAAAGCTCAGATTTCCCTTCTGCCCATGGCGCTGTGCTGAAGTGACTTAATTTAGGTTTCTCTCATAGGTTCCCTTCTGCATTCCTCCCACAACATTGCAGGCAAACTTTTCTGACTCAGAATAAAATCTTCTTTTTCAGTGTATTGTTCTTAGCACTGCACACCACCCAGCTTTTGTTAATTGTGAAGAGTATGTGGGGCACACGAAGAGCACATTTTAAAAATCTAGTCACAAAACCGCAGCTGGCACACCGAAAAAAAAATCACTCTCTTCTCATCAGCTTTCACCTTGTTGCCTTCAGAGATGCTCTCAGCCTTTGAAAGATCACAGGGGTAGGCAACCGGATATTTTCTCAGTAAACAAAACTCAGAGCACTGAGTACAAGTGGAGACAAATTGCTGATCAGCGGAAATAGCACAACTAGGTCAATAGGAATGTAAGCGATGGATCACATTTTCCCATTGTCGCACCCGGGGGTTATCTCGCTGGAGGAACATGCCAGTTTGGGTTCAGAAGCAGATGGGTATGGTTGTGTTCAGAGGGTTTGGGGTGGTAAAAGAAAACCCAGTTGGTTTCTTGGCGGTGGGTTTGTCTCCAAGTGTGACTTCATCTTCCCTGGGATTATCCCATGCAGGCAGACTCTTCCTTCTGGTATTGGGTCCTCTCTCTGTTGCCCATTGTCCCCTTGGACCATGTCCCTCTTTCCCCAAGGCTGTGTTCCCCCTCTGCTATGCTCCCCCATGTTCCTACAGCAGGCAAACAGTCAAGGATGTGCATCCATGATGCTGCCTGGCTCTGGTATTGGGTAACAGGGCTTTGAAGGTTTTGAGTCTTTCTCCCCATCCTTACTATCCATGTGAGGAAGTGAGGTGGCAACAGAGCATGTCCTCAGGGGCCAACACCCCCACACAACCTGCAGCAAGTTTTTCCTCCTGGTCTGGGTGACAGAATGGCCCCTTGGGGCTTTGCCTTCCACAGAGCTTGGTCAACTCCCCTTGGTCACTCTGATGCTGCTGGCATACTAGTCATAGCAGTCCAGCTTTAAGGACAGAGTGGTGCAGGGTGGATGGCACCTGCCAGCCAGGCCAGTGAGGGGCTGGATCACTGACGTGGAGAAATGGTTTCCTGAAGAGGATCTACCACTGACAAGTCTCTGTCAGGATCCCCACTGTCACATTTTCCACCTGGTTTCTCCTATCAGGATGCCAGTGACTAGAGACTCAGTTTCCTGGTTTGCAGCACAAGTTGACCAAGGCTTTGGTGATGTTTCGGGCTGGGTACTCAAAATCAGAGCCTTTCCCCACCCTCTTCACCAAAGCCATCAGCCCTTCTGAGGATGCTGCCAGCTCCAGCCTGCCCTGCAGGGTGCATGCAATGGGGCAAGAAACATGCTTGGACTTTCTGGTGTTACCTACAGGTTCTTCTCATTTTGGTGAAGCTGTCTCAGGTGACTATCCAGAAATGGCTTTGAAGAGGTTTTGTCTGCTGAGGACAGCCAGGGCTCAGGAATAGTTGTGCAAAACCTCTCTGCAACACTCTGTGCTGTGGTTTCACATGTTATCGGCTGCCTCTGTTCCAACACATTCAGGAACACTGTCAAGTGATGACTTCTCATGTAATTTTGTTTCTGATGTAGCAACTTCCCCCAGATGTGTTAAACTCAAGAGGAAACTCTGAAGAACCCTGGCAAGTGCTGGTGAGTGTGATGGGACTAAGACACAGAGTGAGGACTTTGGGGAGCAGGTGCTTCTCTCCATGTCCTCATGGCCCTCAGCTGTCTGGGTGTTCTTGGGAATATCCAAATGGCTTTTTGCCTGTGGCAAGTTTGCCATGGCAGGGCTCATTTGCAGGAGCTTGATGTCAGACCAGACTCCTGTGAGGAGGCCAGAGCTGGGCTTTCCAAAGATGTGCCAATTTTAAGACAAAAATGAATAAAAACAGACACTTGGCAGTGGCCCCAGGCTTGGTCCTTTGCACAACAGGGCTGCAAGCCCAAGGGTCCAGATCTGAAGCCCAGCAATGCTGAGGAGACCCTCTTTGGCAACCCAATGTAATGCATCCTCAGCACTGTTTGGATCACCCTGCTGTCACCAGGAGGATGTTCTTGTGGGGGCTGGGAAGCCCTGGTGAGCAAGGCAGCCCTTGGATGGTCAGGGTATGTGGGCAGCCCTCAAGGTATGGACACCCCAGGCCAGGCAGTCCAGGAGCCAAACTCTCCTTTAGAAAGCAAAAAGGGCTCTGAGGGCCTGACCTTGGAGCTGGTAGCTCCATCCCAAAGCTCCCCTCATCGCAGAGGTGTGGTGGTCCTGGGGCAGTGAAGGGTTTCATGGCTCCAAAGCACCAGTCAGGGCCTCTGCCCAGTTACTCTATTGCTACCCACAAAGACCCTGGAGCCAGCCCACACTTGTGATTTCAATGTTACATTTAGGAGAATGGTGAACTGGCAAGGTCAAGCTCTGATTCAGTTGCAGAGATGTTTATGCTTTGTTATCAGCTTTTGCATTTGCAGCTTACAGCACCCTAACCTCACAGGGCAGGATGCGAGAGAGAGGGCAGATAGCAAAAGCGACACTGGACTCCATCCTGCAATGTTCTGAGCAGCCCTGAAAGGCACTCTGTGCCCTCCTCTCCTGGGAGTCCTAGCAGGCAGCATCTGCTCAGCACCCCCTGCCTCTGCAGGATCCAACCCTTTATTTTCTGCGTGCATATCTGATAAGAGCATCGCCTCTAGCACGTCTTCTATACTTTCAAAACAACTCTACGTGATGGCTTGGCGATGCCTTCAAACCATCACCCCAAGTCTCCTCACAGTAGAGCTTCACAGCTCTCCTCCTCTGCACCCCAACAAATCCCCAAATTTATTCTCTACATGGAGAAAAAGAGGTCTGTCCCCTGTTGAAAGCAGTGAAGACCCCTCTGTATTTACCCTATTATTTTAGCAGTGATACATGTACACATGAATGTCAGATGCCTTAAAAGCTACCCAGGCAGAGACTTGACCCATGGGGAGCACAAGGGAAGGCAGAAACCAGCACAAGTCACCTGCCTCAGCCAAGTGTCTTCACTGCAAAAATCATCCTTCTCTTGAAGGAAATTAACAGCAAAGACCCTTTCTTCCCCTTTTGAGGAACCACCAAGTTTCCAAGTGCTTCTTAGCCCCTGGCAGCCCACAGTCCTGCTCAGCAGCTCTCTACCTGTATTCATAATCTTCATTTCTTTGAAGACAACTTACCACAGAACTTTCATCCATAGCACGCAAAAAAAACACTAGAGAATATTTTGGAGTGATTCAAGGGCAAGTATGAATATATGGAATAAGAACCTCTCTGTTTCTTGTAGAACAGTAGGAAAAAGTATGGAAGTGTAACAGAGAGAAGAAAGTCTAAGCAATTTTTTTTTGTTGTGGGAGATGGTAGTGAACAAACCTACCCACTACGAAGAGGTTTTTCCAGGAAGTGTAGGTTGCTGCAACCTGTATCCCTTGAGCAGCGGGCACTCGCACAACAGTTCTCATGCTACTTGCAAGCAGCTCATTTGGAGGAGCCCCAGCAACTTGCACAGAGGATGAACGAACCCTACAACCCTGAGACACCCCGACCCATCAGCAGCACCTCGCCCGGCACCATGAAGATGTTCATGTGCTTCCTCACTGTATTTATTGTTGCACAGATGATCGGGACCGTACTCTTCTGTTTATATCTTCACATTAAGATGGATAAGGTAAGTGGAGAAAGAAGGTTGTCTCTGCTGGATTTCTGGTATGATTTGACTTCAGCTGTGGTGAATTTGTGCTCACCAAAATGATGAACATGGTAGAAGATGATGCTGACTGATAGAGGGAGGCAGTGGTAGCATTTATTGTGTCCATGTTCTCATTTCTGCTTTAGTTTGACACAAAGATGTACACTGGGGAAGAGATCTGTTCCCTTCATTAACAAAAAGAGAATGGATCAATCAAGAAGAGCCGTTATGAGCAAACCTGGCAGCTGTTGGCCAGTCCAGGGATGGGGTAGTGTGGTTTAGGCATGCAAGTGACTATTGTAGGCTTGGTAGTGGTTTTTCTGTTTTCATAGCACTTGGCAGCACTGTGGCACTAACTGCAAAGATGAAAGATCCAGAAAGGAGAATATTTTTGAGAATTTCATGTATGATTTTTACCAATATCTCACTTCAGATGCTGCCTTTCAGTTTAGGGAAGAGAAGACTGGACCTTAGTACTTTGTCATTCTTTGAAGAGACTTAGTATCGATGATCCTGTCCCATACTTGGAATAATATTTACTAAAAAGTTAGAGTCTGAAAAGCTGTTTTTGAGATCACCATGTCTGCAGCCACACTGGGTGACACTTAAAATCACCAATCTAAAGCTACTTTTCTCCAAATCAGAACAGACTGCCAGCTAAAGAAATAAGTGTCCAAAACCCAGAACGAGTTTTTCTTACCAGATGAACTGATAAGGTCATCATTACTGATTTTCAAATGTATTCTCTTAAATTGAAATTGAAGTGGGTGGTCTCTGGTCTTTAAAGTTGGGAGTAATCCTGAGCTAGAGGATCTTAAAGGTCAGGGGGATGGAAGGGGACTTTGCTGCAGGGAGGTTGCAGCCTGGGGTGAAGGAGTGAGAAGAGGGTCCCCAGCAGAGTGAAATGTGACCACATAGGGCCACAGCAGAGAATCGGAGGCAGCTGAAATGCGGTCACAGGTGGCAGGAAGATTTCAGCCTCCTTCAGAACTTGTGGCAGGACTTCAAACCCAGCCCTGCACATCTCAGTGCTACTTGTGCTTAGTGCTGTGCCTGGCTATGTGTCTTTGTGTACAGCTGCACTTTATCATTTAGTCAATTATTAAGTTTTCACAAAGAAAACTCCCCAGAAAAATCACATACCAGTGTAATGTAAAAAAACATTATTTTAATGCATTTATTTATTTATTTGTTTGTTTGTTTGTTTGTTTGTTGAGTTTCTGATTTTTTTCAGTCTGAAGCTCTTGGCACAATTCAGCCCCAACCTGTTAGTAATTTTATTTTCTTGGCAGCTCCTTTAGTCAATAAGCGAGTGGGAAAAATTTCAATCCCTCTGTGTGGCCAGGGAAACAAGGGGCTGAGTGAGCATCTCAGCTGCTCGCTGGGCCCACTGGGGAAGCAGCCACACAGTCCCTGGGCCACCTGCTGGGATTTCTGTATCTTTTGGAAAAGGCAGAGAGGGACATTTAAACTCATTATCACAGTGAAAGAAAATAGATCCTGAGCAAGCCTCCTCCCACCCAGCATTGCCAATCAGGGTGAGCTCCGTGGGCGCAATTCCCAGAGAATGAGGCTTCAGATTCTGTGTCCCGTGGCTGATGGGAGCTCTTGGTACCCACAGCTCATCCCAGAGTTAAATATCTGACCCTGAGCTTTGCAGGCTGTGATTTATCCCTGGCAGGAATACAGCATGGCTCCACTGGTGCAGGTTTCCCACTAACATCCCATTCACCCTCTCTTCTCTTCCCTGTTGGCAGATGGAAGAGGTGTTGAGCTTAAGTGAAGATTACATCTTCCTGAGGAAAGTACAGAAATGTAAGACAGCTGAAGGTCAGAAGTCAACATTACTGGACTGTGAAAAGATTTTAAAGGGTTTCCAGGATCTCCAGTACAAGGTAAATGCTGTTTGGTGGATAAAGACCCTGCTGAAGGGGGAGAGGGGCTCCCAGGCACACGCAGCTTCACCCCAAGCTTTTCTTTAAAACCATGGGCACCCTTTACTTTTGGGCTATGTAGCACATGTCCTTTTTTATACTATACTCTTTTTGCACTACATTTTTATACTATATTGATATAGTTGAAAAACCTCATCTATTTTTTTCCTAAAATGCTCTTGATCAGAGCACGACCAGCTGCAGCATGCCACGGGATGCTCACAGCCACCTGGCACTGGGAACAGTTTTACACTCACTTTGCCCAGGTGTCGATGGCAGTGCAAGGCTTGGGCCACGTGGCAGAGCTCCTGGTAGCTGGTGAGGAGAAAGATGAGAGTGTGGTGCCAATGTCACCCCATGGACTCAGGGATGGCACCTCTAGATAGTGCAGTGGCACCTCATGTTTGGGTCCAGAAAAGCCAGCCTGTACTACAATATCCTCCTGGAGGATCTGAGGGTGTCCAGCTAGGGATGAGGTACTTTCATCTTGCTCAGCCCTGAATTTGCTGTTTAGGAGTGGCTGTTCTGGCCAAAGCAAGCAGGAGAGGGGCCTTTCTTCCTCATTGTCACTGCCTGATGCCAACAAATACCTCAGATAAGCCTACAAGTTTGCATCAGTACCCAGCTGACTGACAGAAATTGTGACTGAGGTGAGCCCTGCTCAGCAGCCCTGAAACCCACTGCTGCAGGGGCAGGGATGTGCCTGGCAGCACTTACAGCATGGCACTCTGACAAGTTTTTAAATGAAAAGGAGTTGTTTGTTTGCTTCTTTCTTTTTTTCTTCAAATAAACTTTCCCTTTCACATAAATTGAATTGCATGAAACTAAGACCATAAGTCCTACAACCCCGCTGCTGCAAACTGTGATGGTAGGGGAGGCACTGAAGGGGCTCTTGGCTTTTGACACCTCTGCTAGGATGTGTCAGGGCCAAACAGCACCAACTCAAGCAGTGACCATACAGAAGCCTTCAAAATTGTTTATTTGTACATTTTCAAAAAAATGTATGTGTTTTTGCTGTTGTTACAGGACAGAACCATCAAGGAGCAGCCCAAGTTTGAAATGCAGAGAGGTGAGTTTACTGCTGTCAGCAGTGCACCTGTATCTTGCTGGGGCAGAAGGAGTCTGGGAAGGGGTTTCTTCCATGGTTTGGGAAGGGGTTTCCTTCACCCTGCAGCAGCCCAGGGTACAGCAAGGAAAGCGGGGGACAAATCAGGGTTTGGAGCATCCCCATGGGGGTAGGACTGTGCACAGCATAGTGGAGGAGGGCACTGGGTGGGCATAGTGATCTCACCAAGGCAGGCAGTTCTGGGTGCCACAATGGCTGAAGTTGATGGAATTGAACCCAAAACTAGATTGATGGTCTTTTCGCATTGCAGGTCATGAGCACCATGAACATTCCCATTTGATGCACAAGAATGAGACATCTGTGGCAGGTGAGGTCCTGTTCCAACAGCGAAAAGGTGGCTTTATCCCTCAGAGGCTCCATCTCAGAGGCAACTGCATGAGTAGAGGCCAGGTCTTGCCTTACTCAGAGCTGGGGCTGGAATCTGGAGTCAGTGTGTCTGAGCTGGAATTGGCCTGTAGAGAAACATAATAGTGGGAGGTGCTGCAGTGCCTGTAGAGGAGCTGCTCTGCCCAGGGGGACAGCAAGTGCCAAGGCATCAATAACACTGCCCTTTTCGAATTGCAGCAGAGAAGAGGCAGCCGATTGCAGTCCACCTGGCAGTGCAGAAGAGCAACAAGGCAGGCTCAGGTAAGACAGACCCGCTGGATCCTGCCTTGGCCAGGGAGCCAGTTGGACATGGCAGTGTGCATCCCCAATCCTGCCCCGTGGCTCTCTAAAGGCAGGGACAGGGACAAAGCAACTCCAGCATGATGGTGTGTCCCCAAAACACAGCAAACCTCTGAGTGTACATCACCACGTGCACCTGTGCCACACGGGGTTTGCACATCCGATGCCAACTGTCCTCAGTAGCCGGATATATGTGCCTTCCTAGAAATGCACACCACAGCGTAATCTTTACAAGTGGACTTTTCATATTTAAGGAAAAAAACTCCCTTTTTTTTTTCTTTAAATGGAGCTGTTTTGCTCTCCTGGCCACATTTTATTGGGGTGGCTGCTGCATGAGAGTTCTGCTGTCATATTGTATCTGCTGATTTAATCCTCTGCTAACCTGCAGTGGTCCTGGTAGCAATATTGGCTGGCTAAGGACTTTGCAGTCACAACATAGATAGCTCCAAACTGATTCAGGCAAACTGTACTTATTCACAGCCATGGCCACATTAGGTTTGAAAGATGTACCTGAGTCCATTTTGACCTTGGCTGCTCTCACTGCTTTGTCCCCCAGCATAGCCTTAGCTAAGGGACATCTCTCAAGAGCAAGGATTACCAAAGTGAGTGTGAGCTTGCAAGGTCAGTCTCTCCATCTGTCAAGGATTCCACAATCTGAGCACTTCTGATTTAATTCTGGAGTAACTGACAGCAATCAGCAACTGCTCTTTCCATCTCTGACGCAGCATTTCACCCAGAGCATAGTCTACCTGTGGAAAGCTTAGTGTTAGATAAGATCAAAGAAGTGAGAAACTTGCTGCATTTTAAAACTCCGTGCTCAAGCACTTATTGAGCCCATAAAGCAGGTTGAAATGGCTCAGAGAGCAGCAGTTGCCTGGAGCTCAGCTCCGTGTGGGGAGTGATGTGGGGAGTGATATGGGCTGGACTGTGATGCCCAGCCCAAAGTCTCCATCTGGCACTCCTGGCCACTGAGGTGGGCGATGAGAGGCTCTGAATAATGGAGTTGCAGTGTGCTTTGGCCGTGCTCTGAGGGCTTGGAGGTTGTACCACTGAAATCCATGGAGACAGCAACCCTACAGGGGTGGACATAGGAGTATGTTTGGTCTGTGGTGATAACCACGTGCAATTCTCCTCCCTAAGCATTTCCACAAGACTGAAGGAAGCAAAATGCTCCTCCACTTGCATATCAGTTCAAGAGTGTCAAGTGCAGTGGCCAGGCACATGGTTTAAACCTGCCCTGGGCTTGGGGAAAGGACCCGGCTTCCCTGGGCTGGGGTCCTGGGGTGGGCAGGGCCCACCCCCACATCCCAAAGACTGACAGAGGCAGTGAGGCCAGAAGTCTGGGGGATGTCCCCACAAATCTACCTGCAAAACTGGATGTCTCCTCCCAACTCACCTGCCACGTTCTCTCCACAGTGCTCGAGTGGAAGGAGACAATGTATGGTGCCACGACCAGCTTGATATCCAACCAGGATGGGAAACTGAAGGTGAAGGAAGCAGGGCTCTACTACATCTATTCGCAAGTCAGCTTCTGCACCAAGGAAGCAACTTCGGCACCCTTCACCCTCTATATTTATTTGCATATCCCCAAGGAAGAGGACCGGCTCTTGCTGAAGGGACTACAGACACAGGGCACCCGCAAGGACTGTGAACTCCAGTCCATCCGGGTGGGAGGTGTCTTCAAACTCCGGGAAGATGACATGGTCTTTGTCAATGTGACAGACTCCACAAAACTGAACTTTAGCCACGGCAACAACTACTTTGGCATCTTCAAGCTGTAGTGAGGAAGGGGCTGTCCGGAGCTGGTGTTCCAACCCAACTTTGTTGGGCAACGTGCCTTTCCCTGTTTCCCTTATTTATGTTCCTCTGCCTCTTTGTTTTTCTTGTTTCTTAATTTGTATATTTTGTTATTTATTAATGAGGGCCGAGGGGCCCTGAGAACACAAATGGAACCAAGTTTGAAGTTGTTGTTTTTTGCTCTTAGCTTTCTTCTGTCACTGCCAATGATTTGGTACATGCTAGTGTTGTATGTCTGGGTCTACACACCCCACATTCCTGCCAGGGTCACTGTCCCCGTTATGTCACAAGAACTTTGTTTGTCAAACTACCATCAACGTTTCTTTCCTAGTAACGTAGGATGGCTTGGGGCCCTTCAGCCAAGCTGTGTTCATGCATATCTCCCGTACCAATCTGCTTACTAAACATCAATGGAAAAACATAAAAAGGCTTAGGAACGTCTCCTCCAAAGGAACCAGTCAGCCCAGCGCTGTCCTTATGTTCCAGCTGCTGGTGATGCATTGTTGCCAGCCTAACTGTCTGCTGTATTTTGAGAACCCCCTTTTTTCCATCCATGCCTATCTATGAAACTCAATCAGCCTTCTCAGGGCGTCACTGCCTTGTCCAGGCTCATACTTGGTGACAATAGCTCTACATCAGAGGGGTGATTGGTGGCTGAGGGAAGACTGCTGATTTCAAGGCACAGTGAAGGTAAGGCACCAGTGGTGCTCTGCTCTCAGTGACCTGAATCTGCCCACCAGTCTGTTCTTCCTTCTGCCTCTGGAGGTAGAAAACTCTCTGCTGCCTGTGGACTGTTTCACTCCTCTGTGGAAGGGGCATTGGTCATCAACATCAAAACTGGACCTGCACCTTCTCCTGAGACCCCCTCCTACCCTAAGAGGAGGACCAGAAAAGCAGGACAGCTCACTTCTTCTCTAGCCCTCCAAAGGGCATGTGCAGAGCATCTCTGGCTGTTCTCACTGAGGACGCACTCCTGGCGGCACTTTTCCTGAGCTCTGGGAGAGGAGAACTATGCAGATGGACAGGGGGTACCTGGGTGACACTGCACACTGGGGTCTTCTCAGCCCTATTCTCCAGCTTGGCATGCAGGGAAGGTAAGGAGGGCACAAGGATGTTGACGCAGCATTTTTTAAAAGCATTTGAAGATCACACAGGTGGCAAGCTTGGGGCCTTTTGTTATACAGGTCACACTTGTCAGAGTGCCAAAATTTGGAGATACTCCTGAAAACCAACAGGTTTGCAAATGGAAGAGCTTCCACATTTGGGCTTTCCTTGGCTGGAGGCTGCAGGTCTAGTCCTAACACGGTGCCTGAGTGCCACGACTGCTGGGACAAATGTCTTTGCACAGCTCATTGCAGTGCTGGATGCCCAGCAAAGCCCTCTCCTAAAATCAGTAGAGCTCAGAGACAAGTCTGGTTTTATCTAATTTAATGTGTATTTTCTTGCTGTTCTCCAAAACTGCCTAACTTCATCAGGAAATGGACAGCTCTTGTCTGACACCATGTATAAATAATATTTATTTAACTAAAACTGTCTTATATTTGTAACCAGAGAGAGACTGCATGCCAGGGAACTCTGTGTGGCCGTAGCTGTGTTTTGCAGCATATTTCAACATTCATGGTTTCCCCTTTTCTAGTGTGGGGTTTTGTCCATGGATCACTCAAGTAATACAATTTATGAATTAAGAGAGAGGTGGCTTTGTATGTTTTGAACATTGGTCACCCTTCCCAACCCCACGCTGGGATTTCCTGGGGTTCTGCTTGGAGTCTGGGGACCAAGAGGGTGGTGAGGTGGCTCTGGGGGGCACACTGGGGACAGCCAGTCCCAATAGCCTCTAGGGGCAGCCATCCCACCATGCTCCCTGGGACATGTTCGGGTGCCAGGACAAGGGAGCACTGGGGACATTTGGAGGAGGAAGCATTTCACTACTCAGGAGCAGGGAAGGCAGCAGGACATTGGGGTGGAGCCCCTGGCACACCTGTGGAGCAGAGGGGTGGGGGGTAGTTTGGACGGATTTAGGACACTTGACTGGAAGAGAGGACTATTCCTACTTGTGCTGTTGTGGAGCCTGCAGAGATGTCTCTGCTTCGGAGCAGAGGATGGATTCTGCACAAGCTGGGATCCTGTGGCTGCTGCGTGTGGGGCTGGGCAGCCTCTGCCTCCCACGGTCTCCTGAGGTGGTGTGGGTCCAACCACATCCCTGCTCTGCGGAAGCACTGCCAGCCCCTGCGGGCCAGGCTCACAGAGGCAGTGCTGGCATGGCTTGAGAGCCCCAAACCACCACAGGGGAGGTGGAGTTGCTTGGTCATGGTGGGAGCGTGGGTGGGAGCCACAGGAGAAACCAAAGATGGTGCAAACTGTCATAGTCTGAGACAGGGGAAAAAATCTTGGAGTGAGCTGATGGGGGCAGGAAGGGAGAGCCGTGAGGAGCATGTGTAGCTGAAAACCAGAAGCAGAAAAATGGTTTGTGACGAGCAAGGGGAAACGGTGTTCAGCCTGAAACTGCACAGCCCTGAAGCCCCTGCAGCCCCCCACTTCAGTGGCCAGGAGTGCCAGCTGGAGACTTTGGGCTGGGCATCACAGCCCAGCCCATATCACTGAAAGAGGATCCAAGAGAAATGAATCACATGGCTAAGGAACACAATTAAAGGGGGAAATAAAAAAAATAGACATAAAACAAGTCCATAAATGCTGCAGCAAGGACAGCAGGTGCTGAGTGCCACCTTCCCTGCCCATGGGCTGCCTGCCTGACCTGAGCTCCTGCCCATGCTGCTGCTTTTCCTGAGGCTTTTGTCTCTTGCCTCTGTTTCTTTGCTTGCCAAAAATAGTCCGCAGGATTCAGATGTGAGGCAGTGTGTGGGAGGGGAGGACATGCAAGTGCTGCCATCCAGCTGTGCCCTTCTCCCATGTGGTTTGTTCTCCTCCAGCCCTGCCTGATGCTGTAGTGGGCACAGCCTTCCTCTCCACATGGAAAGTCTGAAGTTGTCAATACATTGATTTTTCCCTTGACGTGGGGCCTCTATGTCACTCTTTAGGCTGCAGATTTTACGGTTTCCAAACTGATTTTTGTTCTTTTCAAGTAAAGAAAGGGAGGAGAGGATGATGATTTTGTGGTACACATCCGCAGGACTGTCACAGAGGATCATAGATGAGCAGTGGCAGGAGCAAGCAGCAGCACGGGCATGCACTGAGAGAGGTGCTTGCATGGCTTAAGACATATTGAACTCACTGGAAAATACATATTTAGTTTTGTAGAAGAAATGAGATTCTGGGTTTTCTTTATTCAAACAAGATTTGGAGATCAGTTATCCAAGCAGGGTCTCTCCAGCTTGGGCCACTGAGCTCAGAGCTGCCAGGCAGCAGGAGCTGGAGGTTGGCTGTCTAGGGTTGGATGTGGCCCTGCTCTGCCTTTGCAACAGTTCTCCAAAGTGCCACTTGGGTTCAAGCGGGCTGTCTTGCAGAATTCTAGATTGGTTTGGGTTGGAAAGGACCTTAAGTATTATCTACTACCAGGCCCCCTGCCATGGGCAAGGACACCTCCTGTTAGACCAGGTTACCCTAAGCTCCATCCAGTCTGAACTTGAATATATCCAGAGATGGGGCACCCACAGCTTCTTGGGGGAACCTGTGCCAGGGCCTCACCACTCTCACAGGGAAGAATTTCTTCCTAATGTGCCATGTAAGTCTGCCCTTGTCAGTTTTGGACTTGCAAGTTTTCCCATCATGCATCCAAGGCCAGTATTTTTTTTTTCCATGTTCCTTTTTCCACTCCAAGTGCTGTTTGGGGAGGGAGAGCAGGGTCCAGTCCTCCTGCCTTCAATCTTTGTGCTTTGGCTGCCGGCTGAGAGTGTGGCATGTCTCTACCAAAGAGTTAAAAAAAACTCAGTGTGCAGGAGAGGTCTTGTCCAAGTGGTAGACCAAAGGAAATCCTGTCACCCCACCTAATTGCCAGAAAAAAACACACACTACCTAAAAAAAAAAATCTTGGGCAGGAAGTCACTTATCTACAGCCACTGGCTGGTGCAGCAGAGAGCAGGCTGTTCTCCACAAAGCATCCTTGTGAGCAGAGTTCATGCAGGGCATCAGGGATGGAAAAGTATCTTCTTCCCCTGGGACCAGGCACCCTGCCCTGCTGCGGGTCTGGGTGATGGTGGGAACATCAGCCCAAGTGCCAGCATCACCATTTGCTCCTGTATCCCCACCAGCACCCAGTAACTCAGAGGGAGGATGATGCATCCAAGGGCATTTCGAGCAAATCAGTGATGCCCAGAGCAAACACTGGCTTTGCTTTCACAGCGGAAACAAAGGAAGCAGCACTGAGGGCTAAGATGTGATTTTTATCCTTCTTTATTTGTTGAAAATGTCAATTAAAAAACTGTTTGAAATAAAAACATGTTAGAAAAGTTGAACTTGCATAAGTAGTTACGGTAAATAAACCTACATGACAAAGATAAACTGGAAGGCAGCTGACACAACATCCATCTAAAGACAGACTCACTGGAACCTATTTACAAAGCACTGTAAACAAAGTAAATATGGAAACATTGCTGTCCATCCGGCATGGCTTCTTTTCCTTTTTATTTTATTTTCTTGTCTTTTTTTGGCTTCTGGCTCTTGACAAACACTTGATCCAAAAAGTCCCAGTGTGCCCTCCATCACATTACATCTCACAAACATGCATATGTACACAGCACAGGTTTCAACTAAACCTGGGGGCAGTGAGGACACATTTCTACCATCTCCTTGGAGTGTAAAGGTTCTCTGGTTTGCATCCTTGCACTGGCTGCACATTGCAAGCCCAGTCCCCAGACCAGCTTTGGGCAGGCAGCAGGACCAGATAGTGCTGAGGTGTCTGGGCATGACATCCCAGAGCAGTGGAGTGTGTAGCAAAGGTCCTTTTCCTGGAAAATAATTAACAGGTACACTAGGGCTCAGCTGCTGACCAAACCACTCAACTGTGTGCCTGGGCAGGGATGTGGGGGGCTGCCATCCAGCTGGGATGCTCTGGGCATGGCAAATGTAGCCAGACCTCTGTTTTGTTCTAGAAACAGCTTAAGGAGGCTTATTACATTCCTTGTGATCTCATCGAGTCTATCTCTCCCTAAACACCATTTTCTATGTCCTGGGTAAATTTTAATGGCAAGGAGGGAGCTGTAATTATTGCCTCTGTTATGTCCTCCGTGGCCAAGGTAACGGTGTGACTGTAATGGGCTGTGGTGCCTCTGCACACTCTGGGACCATCCTGCCCTCTGAGATAAATAAGACTTATCATGATAACTTTAACAGAAGATTATTTTTATAATGCTGTTAAGGAAGGAATGAAAACATCTGTTCTAAACTAGAGTATAACACCAAATAAGATGAAGATAGCTGATACATATGCATGTTGCCTGTGTGCTGTGTTTGAGGAGCTGTGCCGGGATCTGGAAGGGTGTCACACATCCTTTTCCCAGGAGCATTCCAGCTCTTGTCAAAGCATAAATACCTTTCCTATTCCAAGAGAAAGTTCCTTTTCTCTAGCAGAAAGCCCCTCTGGGGCAGTGTGTGGAGCAGTGGCCATTGGCTACGTTCCCAGTCTTTGGGAAGGAGTGATGGAGAGCCTAACATGGGTAGAAGGGAGCAAGAACCAGCACATTTGGGGTTGTTTTGTGTTGTCAAGCAGTGTTTACATTTCATACAGAGAAAAGCATGTCCTGCATGAGGAAGCGCAGCAAAACTATAATCTCCTAGGATACCTGGACACTCAATGTGAAAACAAAGCAGGGGGAAGGAGTTCTAGGTCATGCATACAAAAAGGGATGGGGGGCAGAACAGCAGTTACCTGTTGTGCTAATCACGAGCTGTAAGGAGGCAGCACTGTGTAACATACCTTCCCATGCGCTCTGACAGGTGCTCCAGATCTGACTTCCCCAAGGAGTTCAAATGTCTTCATGTTAATTGCACATTTTAATCAGTATCAAGGCCACACGGGAACCACAGTATTGCTGGGCTCTAGTTCGCTACAGTCAACTAATGGGGAAAAAGAAGGTGGATGGGAAAAGCTTCCCCAGTTGTGATTATCTGAAAAGAGGAGCATGGTGCTTTTTGGTTTCTGCTCAATGCCACCTCAATAATGTTTTCATTCAATAAATAGGTACCGGTGCTTTTGAAAAGAATGAAAGCATTAAAAAGTGCTTAAGCTTCCTCTAGGAAACTGCTGCTCAAGCCTTTGTGAGCTGCAATCACTAGCAGAGTTTGTATTTGCTCCCAGTAGCAGGTACGATGAGGTATTAGTTGCTGCAGATGAATTGTGAATCATGGACCGCTTGCTTACTGGTTTAGTTGTGATTGATTGTTTCTGCTTTGTTTCCTTACTGGATGGAAGAAAAACTATTTTTTTTCTCTATGACTTTTTTTTTTTGGTAACAAAATTCCCCAAACCAACAAAATAAGGAGCAAGGAGAGACAAAGGATCCAGTTCCACTTCCCAAAAAACACCTGAGGTCACACACCACTGCCAGCAGCTTCTCCCCGAATTCAGGCGATCAGGGACGACTTGCGCCCCGTGTCCTCCCTGCCACACTCGTCTGTCTGCTTCAGCAGCCTTCTAACCAGCTTCTCCAAGTCCTTCCTGGATTTTAGCTCTTCTTCCAAACACTGTTTCATCCTTTTGTTCTCCTGCAAGGTGAGAAATAAGGGAATGAAGGTGCAGTTAATGCCCATGGCACTTCATGCAGTGGGGTATTTCCATGTGCCTGCTGCCTGATGCCTCAGAGGTGATGAAATATCAGCGATATTTGAGAGGAGCTTGTGAGGATGAAGAATACAAGTGGATCAGACCAGAATTAACCCAAACAGATCCTCACTACCTCACAGACCTGCACAAAAGACCCCTGACTTTGAGCAGGCAGAAACATCCTCCTGGAAACCTGATTTTATCCTGGGTTGAAGAACCCTGTTCTGAGGTGGTTTCTCCCACTTCCAGGCTTGAGGGTGGAAGGAGGAGGACATATTTTCTCTAAAGCTACAAGAACTGTTATCCACCAGAGCCGTAAAAATGAACAGTCAAGTTGAAACAGCTTTTAGAATAGGGGGGAAATTTCATGTTACCACAAAGACCAACTACTCCTTCCCTCTTGCTGTGTTTGCTGCTCAAGTAATTGCATGGAGGACATGTGAGTAACTGGCCTCCAGTTACACCAGGGGAGGCTTCAATTGGATATTAGGAAAAATTTCTTCACAGAAAGCATTGTCAAGCACTGGAACAGGTTGCCCAGGAAGTGGTGGAGTCACCATTCCTGAAAATGTTCAGACTGTGTGGATGTGGCACTTGCAGACATGGTTTAGTGGTGACCATGGTGGTGGTGCTGGGTTGACAGTTCCACTTAATGACCTTCAAGGTCTTTTCCAGCCTTAAAAATTCTTTCTATGATTGAAGGAGCTAAACTAGAAGGAAACTAATGCTCACTCAGGTAGCTGCAGGATGGGACCAGAATCAGAAAGGCTTTTCCTGGGCACTGACCAGTCAAAGATGACCCAGCACAGCCTGGCTGGCTTTTGCTCAACTCCCAGCACAAACAATCCCACTCAAATTACCTGCTTCAGCTCTTTGACTTCATCTTTCAGTGCATAAACCGTGTCAACAAGGCTCCTGCAAAAAAGAAATGGGGAAAAAAAAAGGAAAGAAGAAGAGTTGGTATGCAGGAAACAGTGACAGCATGGGAGCTGTCATGACCCAGGCACTGACTGGGATGGTGCTTCCAGCTTCTGCCTCACAAGCATCAGGCTGCTGCCTGTGAGGGGACTCTGGAAACACAGCCGAGGAGTGTTTATAGGCCACTGGTCCAAAACTCAGGACTCTTTCCTCAAACTTCAATACCTTGTTATCTGTCTTTAAGCTCTCAACAAAAGCCTGTGGCTTTGGCTTCCTTGTTTAAGCTATACCAGTAAATAACAATGACTTTAAACATGGAAATGCCTGAGAATCTTTTGTAAAGCAGCTTTGATTCCTTGAGGTTACGCTGCAAAAAAACCAAACATGAAAGGAATGCACTGTCTGGGTTGGAAAGAGAGCATATGAACGCAGTCACCCAGATGCAGAAGCTACAGAACAGGCTGGGAGCACTCACAGGAAGGGTGCCAGGCAGGCTCCTGAGGGGCAGCAGCACTCCAGCATGTCAACAGTTAACAAAAAAGAGTCACTTGTTTGATTCTGTCCTCCCTGACCCCATTAGCTACATCTGGATAAGCCATAAACTGGGGATCCAGACTCCCAGAGGGATACAGCCACGTCAGGGCAACTGGGAAGGCAGCTCTGTCCTTAAAAGGGACAGAACAGCAACTGAAATTGCCTGGTGGTTCTTTGTCAGAACTAAGGCAGCAGTCAGTCACCAGCCCTGCTCCTCTGTGGGGACATCGAAGGAGACGGCATTGGTTTTCAATACCTTTGCAAAACGTGACACAGATCTGCAAGTGGAGAGCAGCCACACTTACTTTTCCTCTGTGACTGTCTGGCCATTGCTTCGTGTTTCCTCTATGATGATTTTCTCTTCCTCAGGAAGAAGGACTTGGGGGATGGAGTCTTTACGGGAGCCTGTGTACAAGAATTATTCATCAGGAAGGGAAAGGGAGAATTTTCCCCTGGTGCCTGTACTGCTCTGAAGACAGGAGCTCTTGTTCTCCCTGCCCCACTGTGAGCCTGGGGCAGGCTGGGGACATCAGCTCCTGCCATGGCTAAATAGAGGCTTGTGCATCCCAGAGTTACAGCAGCAAGTGGAAAGTTTTCAAGAGTGCTCATTGCATCTAAATTTACTTCATGATTTACAAATGAAACCATTTGATTAGAGTCAGGAGCTTCCAAAAGAACCATGGCCTCCCTTTTTGAAATGTACCATTTGACAGTTCGGTGATTTAATTTGACATCTCAGCAGCAATGATAAATAGTTATATTTCCAGAGTTGAAGATGTTAGATAGGTTCTTATGAAGCTGCTTGTTCTTAAACATGCAGCTGATTGAGAGATAATATTCATGCTTCCTTTCTAAAGCTATAAGCAATCTGAGATTACCATCAGGTAATCACTGGTGCAATAGCAGCATCTCATCTGCCCTCCTACCTGCTTCATTCTCTGGGTTTAGAAGAAAAACAATGGCAACTAAACCACCAGGCAGATGAAGCTCCCTTATCTCGAAGACTGAACACCACACAGTTTCCTAGCATGAGTCTCTGTTGCTGTATGATGCAACATCTGTTTTTTCCCAGAGGGGTTATCAGTGTTGTGGGCAGAGTAAGAACTAAATAATCTGGTTGTGTGCCCACCTGAGCTGAGAGCTTGCTGGAAGCCTGCCCCAGTGCAGTATGCCTCAATCACCTTCAGGATCTGAGCATCTTCCTCCAGCGCCGCCGTACCTGTAGAACATTGCAAACAACAGCTGGCACAAAACCCAAGGTGCTCTGGCCTCATCTCTCCCATCCTTTGCTCCAAGCCCCTTAAGATAAGAATGTGTTATATCCTTGGCTGACACACTCCTTGAGACTTTGTCCAATTCCCTTTGGAGGTCCTTTGCATTTTCAGGCACCATGACTAAAATGGTATGAAAACACACTTCTGGCTGCTCATTTCAGGCAAAACCCAGGGGATGATGCCTGACTTTGGGTGCAGGCAGCACTGGGAGATAGGCAGGCAGACCAGCCCTGGTATGGAGGGTCTGGTACAGCAACACCAGAGCAGGACTTGGAAACATGAAGCCTTATTTTCCAGCCTCCACTCAGTGTCATCTTCTTGAGGGAAAGAGCTGACCTTCAACCTGTACACTGCAGCGTGACCATGGCATCCCCCAGGAAGTGTCCCAAGTGGGCTTTTGGGAGCTGTCAGGTCATCCCTCCTTGCAGGTGAACAACCCTGTTGGGATCTGGGCTTTTTTTGTTTCCCGATTCCCTATGTAAACTATTCTAGGACTTGCTCGCATGGCCAGGTAAGGGTTTGTCTCAGCCCTTGGACATATTTTGGTGACTTCTGATGTGCAGTTTTACTGCAGTTTTTAACTACGTGGAAGTAGCTCCCTGGCTTCACACCCAGAACAAGATCACCCACAGTCTGTGACTTCATGCTAGCAATCACAAGGGTGGTGGCATGTGTGGCAGTCATAATTGAGAGGGGAGGAGGGGCTGAGGACCAGTGTGCTTCCAGAAGCCTCCCATGCTCAGCAGCATGTGGACTCATCACAATAAGAGCATCCTGCCTATAAGAAACAGTGTTCTTAAAAGTCCTGTGGAGGTCACTGAGAACACACAAATCTTCAGAAATAAAAGTAGAATTATAGAATGGTTTGGGTTGGAAGGGATCTTAGAGATCATCAAGTTCCAATCCCTAACATGGGCAGGGACACCTTCCACTAGACCATGTTGCTCAAAGCCCCATCCAACCTGCCAGGAATGGGGCAGTGACAGCTTCTCTGGGCACCACTTACTTTTCCGAATAACAAACTCTTCATCAGATGGTTTTCTCTCAGTTTTCCTTTTCGGAAGAAACTTCTTCATTGTTTTTGGGCTTTTGCTGGAATCCTACAGAGAAACAGACTCTTGTGTTTAACCAGACCCAAAGGCAGCTCGGACAGTGGAGCAGTGCAGCTGGGTGCAGTTATCTGTGTCACGCACAACACGTGAGAGAACTACAAAGCAGACAACGATAAAGTTGGGGGAAATGATGGGTTCTGCCTTCCATGTGTGCCAGTTGTGACCCACTGCTACTTGGAACAGCAGTGGAAATTGCACCTGCAGGTTTGGGCCAGGACAGGCTCCTCTAGCAAATTCAACCCATGTTTAAAACCCTTTAGCCAAGGAATTCAAATACATTCATAGCACCTTTGATCTGCTTACCAACTCTGTGGTCAGTGCTAGAAAACTCTAAAATGTTGTTTATTCCATTGACTTGATTTGATTTCTAATATAAGAGTTGGCAAAAGCAGTGCTTCTAAATGCCCACAGTTTGTTTGAGAGTATAAATCCCTCCCCCAGATGCACAGAGAAAAACAAATACACACAAAGTTAGTGCTTGCTATGACTCTACCAGTAAGAAACACAAGCTTTTATCTCCTTCACTCAGTTACAAGTCTTGTTGATTTGAAGTGAATTAGTGTATTAGTAGGTTACATGCAATAGGGATTTAAAGCAGAAGAAGAGGCATGCCAGGAAGTTTAAGTACCATAATACTATATCCTTCTTAAGAGTTATCTTAAAATATATTTGCCAGTTGCTAGTGACTCTCACAATACCTTACTGACACAGCCAGGCAAAATTAGAGTCATGCAAGCACGAAAAGCATGAACAGGAACAAGCATTCTTTGCCACGATAAGCCAAAGAGATGTATCTACCCTTACCTTCAAGATATAAGACATCCTCTACAATGAATATGCAAAGAAAGAGAAGATGAGTGTGAGAGACTGATGATTTTATTGACCAAGTCCATTAAATCCACAATTCTAAAACACATTTAAATGTTAGTCTTGTGATTAATGCAGCACACCCTCTGTACTGTTTTTAGAGCACTGTCAACATGCAAAGGAGCACGGTGTCATGCAAAACTGAAAAAATTACATATGAAACGCATGGTAAGTGGGCATTAATACACTCTAAACATATATAGAACATGCCTCCTGTTAGTAGTAGGTGTCTGTGAATGTTGGTTGCCTAAAATGATGATTACAAATGCAGAACCCCTATGTGCCTGGCTCCATCCAAGCCCCAGGGAGCAGCTGGGGGTCTGTCCCTGTGCTCAGCACCAATCCTGCCAGTCTCAACCCAGCCAGGATGGTAGGATGCTCTGCCCACCCTGGGGACAGTCTCCCAGGACTCCATCTTCTCAAAGGGGACCTGCCAGCCTCGCTGGAGACCTGACTAGGTCAGGCATCAGTGCTGCAGCACCTCCCTGCTCTGATGGCAGGATGAGGAGCTCCCTACACATCCTGTGGAGGGTCCCATCTCTGGGTTCCACCCGTGGGATGTTCTGTCCAGGGAACCAAGCAGCTCTCCTGCAGGTCTGACCAGCAAAATCCTGAATCCCCACGTTATAAATCTTTCACCTAATGCAAAGCAGCAAGTCAAAAAAAACCCAACCAAACTGGTAGAAGAAATGATCTGTAAATCTTTTTTCCTTTGGCAACCTGAATCTGGACACACCATTTCAACCACAGAACTTACCTGTTCTGTTATTTCAAATGGTTACTGGAACAGAACAGGAAAAATGACCCAATTTCAATGGAAATAACAAGAGTGAGGTGCAATACGCAAGCAGGGTCTGGGGTTTCCTGAGCACAGCAAGGTATGAGGAAATGCACAAGACTGTGCCATCCCATCCTGCACTACCAGAAGCCAAATAAAGTAACATGGATTTCTGAAAACCTCTAATCTTTTAATCAAACTCTCCCACTCGCTTCCCTACAAATAACACTTAAGTTTATATTCCTTTATTATATCTCCATTATAGGAAGGTGACTTGCATGGAGATCTTAGCATAGTTTATTTTGTGACCTACTTTAAATTAAAAAACTTGAAATACAGGGGTTCACCTTAAGGACTGAGCACCCCAGAGGGAGGGATGAGGCAGATGTGGATCTGCCTGGGACAGCAACTGAACTTATTTCCCATTTGTCAACGCAGACCCATGTCCATGAGTCCCTCCTGTGAGATGGGAGCTGACCCCAGGCTCAGACTGGACTGACTGGGTACCAGGCTGCCCAGATCTGCTGGACACATTGGCCTCTGGTTTCCAGAGGCCAGCACAGTCTGTTCCCATGAAAACTACATTTTTTGGTCCTTTGACAACTCACAGGATCCCATCCAGCATTCCATCCCTCTGGGCTCCCTGCCTGCTCGGCCTCTGTGGCAAAAACCTCTCCCCTGGTTTTTATACAGAGTTTAACTCCTGCTATGTGTGGCAGAGGACAAGAAACTGCAAAAGGACCGTATTATTAATGACATCACTCAATCTGTGGTTTTTCACACAGAAAAATTTCTCCTCTACCTCAAGCCTCTTCCTATATTTTAATTCACCACACAAGCAAGAAACGGTTTAGCCCGTTAGGGACTTGCACCATGCAAAGGTTACAGGTCACTGTCAGTCTGCTCAGTTGCTATTTGAACAACTTAATTCCCAAACTGAAATGCATTCTTTTACCGATTTTAAGAAATAAATGTAACAAAATGCAATGAGGCTACCTAAATCTCTACCTGGAGCAGCGAACCCACAGCCCCCAGGCTGCTGGGCTCTCTGTCCCTGAGTGCTGGGGGTTGAGGGGGTCCAAGCCTCATCCCCATCCCCACTGGGAGTGCAGGCAGTGACACTCCCAGGGCTGCTGTACTAAGAACGGCAGCTGACTCAGATCCAGAGTGCTCACTCAGTAAGGGGAATGTTACCTGAGTTACTGGTGAGTAATCCGAAAAGTTTAACATGAGGTAGGGAAGAAGAGCACCACGTTTGTGGTGTGGGGTGAGAATCAGAGATGGGCTGTATTTTGGGTTTCCCCACACCTCCTCTGAGCTCCCAAGCTTGGAGCTCCTGCAGGGGAAGCACTCCCTCAGGCTGCTGCCTTTCAGTAGGGCATCGCTGTGGAACACACCCAGATGGGCAGTGAAGGAGGGTTAAACACCACAGCTGCTGTAGGAAGTCCTGCTCCAGCCACCAAAACAGGGTGAAAGACACAAGAAACATGAGCAGGCCTTCTGCCTCTTCCTCCTGCTGCAGCATTGCTTCTCAATCCTGCAGTGCTGAGCTGCTGCTACAGCTGGAGCTGGGGAGTCAGCTCCCACCCACAGCTCAAATCAAGGCAGGAGCAGGAGAGGAGGCAGCTCCACCATGGCACTGTCGAAGGACAGAGCTCTATGGGACACCCTGCTGCGGGACTGGTGGCATCCAGCAGCCGAGGGCACTGACTGCAGCAACCAACAGCAAACATCCACCCTTCAAACTCATGCGCTTATGAATCACTTGTAGCACAAAGCCCAGTGCAGCAACCAGCATCCATCACAGGACTGGGACCAAACCTGGCAGAGTCATTGTTCTCAGCATCCTCAAGAACCTACGCTTCTGTGTCCTTGCCATGGCATAAGAAAACTGGACACAAGCTCTAGGGATTGTGTGAAATCAGGGTCCTGCACAGGCAGGTGGGATGATTACCTCTTTGTAACTCAGCGCTGCCGATGGCCTGAGTGGAGGAGCAGGACGGAGGCAGCTCAGGCTCCAGGGCTTGAGGATCTTGGGGGGTTCCAAAGGCCCACGGATCTGCCCAGCTGAACTAAATGTCTGAGAAAATAGATGAGAAGCAAATGAAGACTGTAGTCCACCAAACAACGTAGAGAAGCAGAGGGGGGATGGACAAGCGTTCACTGTGAACTCCTCTGAGATGTCTAAGTTGCAACAAAAATAGGGCAGGATACATGTAAAATGGTACAAGCATGGCATGGTTACAAACAAAACTGCAGGATGTCTTGCAGCCGAGATGTTACCTCAGTATCAGAGTGCATTGCTGAAACAGAGAGCTCAGCCAGCACCGAGGAACTCGGGCAGCAGAGAGGCCAGGGAGGTGACACTTACCGAATGAGGGCTCCAGGACTGCGTTTTGGAGATGGTGCTGCATGTCCCCTTGGTCAGCCTTTGTAAGTGGTCAAGCCATTCATGCAAGTCCTGGCTGGTGCTGCAGGACACAGTGATCCGCTCTGTCATGTTCCCTGTGGCAGAGGGTTAAATAACTGACTTTAGCAAGTGATAGAGACCCACGAGGAAACACAGGGTGAGATCAGCTCAGTGCAGCAGCAAGTGGCTCCTCAGTTTGCACAGACCAGTGGCTGCAAAAAAGCCAGGGCAAAGATAGAAACATAGCATCATAGAAGTATTAAGGTTGGAAAAGACCTCTAAGATAACTGAGTCCAACCATTAACGCAGCACTGTCAAGTCCACCGCTACGTTGTGTACCTAAGTACTGCATCTACAAATGATGATGTGACTGCCCATCCTGCTCCAGGAAACCACGGACAGCCAAAGGGGGAACTGCACAGAAAGGCTAAGGGAACTGGTGAGATGAATGTGTGAGGATTACTTAATGTTGAAAGTAAGCAAACATGACATTTCCCTGATTAGCAGGACTCTGACACCAAATGACACTAGCACAGACAGCTGCACTGCAGCCCAGGCACTGAGCATGAAATGACTGTGTATAGTAATGAGATAAACTGAGGAGGGAAAACGGGAGAAATACTAGGAAAGCTCCCTGATGACCAGAGCTGTTAATCTGTCAATAAATGAGGTGCTCAGAGCTACACAGGATGAACGCTGGACACAGACAGGGCACACACAGCCCAGAGCAGTGATGCTGGGGAGGATTTGTCCCATATGAAACACTCTGGTCTCCAAAAACAGCCAGAGGCAGAGCTCAAGGGCACTGGGAGAAGGCTGCCTGGATCAGGGCAGAAGTGCTCAGAAACTCAGACAACACATGGTAAAAGAGCAAGAAGAGCATGGCATGGGAAGAAGGACCAGTACTTCCAGTGGCAACTGTTGTTTGAACTGGGAGGACAGCCCCAGGCAAAGGCCCCACTGACCTGTGATTTCAAACATGTGCTCATTTCCTTCGACATCTTCCAGCTTTGTCAGCATCATTCCTGTCAAAGGCAGCTTTCCCTGGGAGAATTGAAGAGGAGTCAGTGTCTGCATCTGCTTCCCAGCGGGTGTTGTTCTGCTTGTTTCTGCTGATTCCTTTATCTTTGGGAATTGCCATTTAAAACTAATTTGTGAAGCTTCAGACTGCAGGAAGAGTCTCCTTTAATGTATGGATCTAGATTTCCCTGAACAACTAGGTCAAACCCCAGAGATGAGGCTCCCATGACAACTGAGTCATCCCGGCTCATCTGCCGTCCTTTCCCTTCACTCAGAACAAACACTTTTTACAGTTAAGTCAGAAGGATCAACTTCCCCTGGTTTTTCTGAAAGCCTTCCCTGTCCCTCTGATTTGCATGCTGAACTGCCTGCTCACCTTACCCACACTGGTTGGTCAAGTCAGAAAACCCAGCCAAATCCTTCCCAAATCTTTCCCATCTCCCTTGCTATGATAAATGACACATCAACACACAAGTATCCTTTTCCTGGCAGTATTGATGGTTGCAGACAACTGGAGAAAAGTCGAGCTCCCAAAAACCTGATTCCAGCCATTCAATGGTAAAACATGAGAAATGCAGACTTTTGGAGTGGAAACTTTGGGCTCTTTACAGTGGGCTTTATAGTAGTGAAATATTTACTGAGACTCGGATGGCTGGTTGTGTGGGGCAAACCTCTACAGCTGGATCAGGACACCTCACACACAGCACTCCTGAGAACAGCACACAGGACAATATGTGGGTTGCTTTTTCCTAATTTCACAGCATTCACTTACCAAATGCTGCTTAACCAGTTGGAAGGACAAAGGCGCTGAAAGTTCTGGCACCCATGGCAAAATCAAGCCCCAGTTCCCAGCCTGGGGCGTTTGCATCACAACAAAGAGTTTGAAGGACGCAGAGGATTTGAATTTGATAAGAACTATCTGATTTCCTTTTTTACACCAAATGCTTGCAGTTCAAGTTAAGCCTACCTACCTGATAGATGAACCCACTCATCCGTGGGCTTGCAGACAGCATCAGCAAAACGTTGGAAAACAACAAGAAATACCGCTCTTCTTTCTCCTGTGGGGATAAGAATTTAGGTTAGTCCAGTCTGCAATGCGTAAGCACCTGCCTCCAGCAAACTGAACCTGTTGCAGCTGGAATCACAGCCTGGGACATCAACTCCAAACCAATTATTTTGGCTTTTTTCTTTACAGCAGCTTATTTCTCTACCTGTTTTTCCTGCGTAAGTTTTTTGTCTGCATCCTGCTAATCCTCTTCCAATCGTTGCAGAGAGCCTCAGGAGACCTTATGCCTCCCAGCATCTCACATCCCAAACAACAAGGACTTTTGGGATGACACGCTACAGGGGCTTTTATTACAGGATTTCTCATGGAAAAGTTTCTACAACAAGGATTTCAGTGATAACAGGCACCTTCCCACACCAAGCATGCAGCTTGCATGGCTTCAACACCACTGGTGAAGGTGGTGGCAAGCAGTGGTGCAATGCATTAGGACCCCTAGCACAGGAATCCCTTCAGTTAGTTCCAAAGCACATTCATCTCTGGAGTGGGACGTCATAGCAACCCCTGTGCTGCGCACAGGACGTTCTTAAGTCACTCTCCTTTCTCAGAGTAAGTCACAGGGGAGAAAGAGGAAAATTAATGTGTTATATGATACTGAGATATTTCTTTTGCTTGAAAAGTGTGTCACCAAAGGCCTGAAGCTAAGCCTCCAGGATGCCTGACTCACTTCACAAATGTGCAGAGTCCCCTTGCACAGATCTTCCTCAGGTAAAATTACTTATCAGCATTATTTGTCAGCAGTTTGCTGGTCTGGAGTAAGAGGAGCTGCTGCACCATATCACTGACCCTTGAGAGCAAGGGGGTATTTGGACACAATGTCTTTAGCCAGAAGAAGAACCACCGCACTCACCTCACTTCCCCCACACTGCACCATAACCTGGGACATGTAGATGATATTTCCCATTGTCTTTATGTCCTCCCCTTCCCACCGCTGGATGGATTCAGAAAGGATCTGCAGCTCGAGCTGTTTCCTCTTCCTCAGCTCCTGGCATTGCGACTGGGAATCACAGCAGAGCTTCGTTAGCCAAAGGGCAGGCACAAACCCAAACTACCCCAGTTTCACCAGCAACACTCCCACAGCCCTGTGGGCTCAGGGTTGGTCATGTCAGAGATCAGGGAAGCTTGCTTTGGCTCTGTTACATAAAGTTTGTTAAAAAAAAATCACACCCCAGTGATTTATGAAGTAATGACTACATTCAAATGTCAAAGAAATTGCAAACTGCAGTGAGCAAACTTTCCTTTCCAAACCAGCCCTACCTCTGAGAGTACAGGGTCACATTTTCCAGACCAAGACAACTGCAGAGTTAAATGTCTCTAATTTTGCAACTGCTTAGAGAGATTTTGCCCATTTTGTCCAAGCAGCAGAGTTGCATTTACACTGCGGATATTTTCTACCCAAAATCCGCAAACCCAAAAGCAGGACTGGGCAGTGCTGTAGAGCAGCACAAAAAGAATCTTCTGAAAGTGTTGTAATTGAAAAGACTGCACCAGTGTTCAGCAGCTGGGGACTGGAGGAGCTCCACAGAGTGGCTAGTCCCTCAGCAAGTAGAGGACAATGCTGACTGAACAAAGACAGTCCTGCAAATCCAAGCAAAACTTTCTTTAACTGACCCCTCTGCCAACAGAGAAAATTGCTGCAAAGCTAAAATCAGGCTCAGTTTTCATCAGCTGCTTGGTTTTTTCCAACACCCTTTTCTGACAGATTTTCCTCCTTTCCAGCTTAGGTTCATACAAACTCTTTGACTATCCAGCTCTTCAAAGAAAGAGGCTGTATTGGGTCTGTTCTGGAATTACATGCATTTGAACCAAACTGTGGTGGCTTCCTCTGGTTTTACAACTGTTATATATTTTGATGGCTCCTTAAGTGTCCAAATCAAATGTTCCCAGGATGCAAATCCAAATAAAACCCACAGCAGTTCACTGCAGTCTGCACAAAAGCACCACTGTGGTGCTGGTCCTATAATGTGTGCATGGCAAGGAGCATCTCTGACTCTCTAACCTCAAATCCACACTGAACCTCTTTAGTTGTGTCATAATGACATTAAATTACTCATCACCCAAGTACATATTTCAAGTAAAACCGTTCATTGCTTACGAGATTTCCTAAAGATTAATGACACCCTGTAGTTTAACTGAGTTATTCCCCTCTCAGCCACCAAAATTAATGGAAAGGGAGATGAGTTTTTCTAAGTAAATGCAACATGATCGCCCTTTCCTGTTTTCTATGAACTTTCTCCTCCCCATCTTTTATCTGCACTGCTAAACACTGAAAACTTGCATCTGTTGTGCAAAGGAAGGAAGTTGGACCACATCTGGAGTGGTTATAGTGAAAGGCACTCAGTGGCTACAAAGCGAGAGAGACTAAAGCTTTTTAAATAACTGAAAAAAACTTTTCCGGGTAAAACCTTTGTGCACATGGATGGCTTTCCCCTCTCTATTTCATCTCAGTGCAGCAGGACTTTGAGGGGTGCAGGTAACAGGTTTGTTATCTCTGACTCATCCCTGTGCTCAGTTCCTCACCAATGGCCATGGCACCCGGAACCACAAATTACCTGAAATGTGGGCAAAGCATCCCAATGCCTGGGGAGCAAACCTCAACAAAACCAAGAGTTACTCAATGGGCTCAGAGGGGAATTTTCTGCTGCACCAGCAGTTGAGTCAGTCACAGCAGCGTTAACCTTTCCCAGCTCATCTCAATGAGCAAGGAGTGGTCTAGTTTCAGGGGACAAATGATTAGGGAATGGAGGCAAAAGGAGATGAAAGGGACCCCACTGCCACCACTGCCCACACATGGCTTTCAGCAGTGGAGGAGAAAGTCAGAGAGTTGCCATCTCTGCTCTGGGACCACGGAGTCAGTGTGCAATTGCCAAAACACACAGCCAGAGGGGCAGCTCTAGGCCTGAAACTTGGAATTAATACTCTCTATAACCCATCTTTTCCATTCCAAAAGACCTTTCTTTCTAATGAGGAGACAAATGTCAGGCTTGACTCATTCTTCATGAAATGCAGCCCTGAAATGGAGTGCTCTATTTTAAGAACTGTCACCTACCACAAGGGACTTGAAGGATGTGATGGCTTTCAAAACCTCTTCATGATCTGCATGCGCCTCCTAGTGAAGGGAGAGAAAATCCCTCAGCCAGCAGCAGCAGCAGCGCCCACCTTGGGCATCAACCCACCCTCAGCATCCCTCACCCTGAGCATCACCCACCCTGAGCATCGCCCACCCTGAGCATCGCTCACCCTGAGTATCATTCACTCACCCTGAGCATCACTCACCCTGAGCATCACTCACCCTGAGCATCACTCACCCTGAGCATCACTCACCCTGAGCATCACCCACCCTGAGCATCGCCCACCCTGAGCATCGCTCACCCTGAGCATCGCTCACCCTGAGCATCGCCCACCCTGAGCATCGCCCACCCTGAGCATCGCCCACCCTGAGCATCACTCACCCTGAGCATCACCCACCCTGAGCATTGCCCATCACCCACCCTGAGCATTGCCCACCCTGAGCATCAACCCTCCCAGAGCAGCACCCATTGTCCCAGTACACTAGGGCTGTGGGGCTGAGGGTGCAGGCAGTGTGGGCTGCCAGGAGAGGGTCAAAGTCCCCCAGGCACCTTCCCGACCATCCACTTCAATGTGACATGGCTGAAAGCTGCTACGCAATACAGTGATACCAATTTAATGAGTGCAAAGTGGTCAGAGAGAGCAAATATGATTTTACTTATAGCAAATTTGACTTGTAAAGAAAGTCGATGAAAACACACAGAGGTGTAGGATGAATTTGTGGTTTCACCTTCAGAAAAGAAACTTCTATTGGTGTACAAGGTATTCCAGCCATTGCCCCCTCAAGGGTGGAAATCCATCAGCATCAATGGGAGCTTCACCACCGGGTTTAAGTTAGGGCATGTTTGAGCAGAGAGCTCTTGAGCCCGGAAGGGGAAAGGAGGATGCTGTCCCTTGTCTCTGACCACAGCTGCATGCTAGTATTCTCCCAGCACTTTCTCCTGGATCCAGGGCCTTACAGTCTAAACATCTCACCACCCAATCCTCATGCCAAGCAAATCCTAAGGTGTCTAGGTTGTGATGGAGCTGACCCTGCAGCCTGGGATTGCTCACCTTGGAATGTGGGATGAGGGCTGCCCTGAGCATACCTGCCCCATCACCAGCTGCACAGCAGTGCAGGGAATGCTACAGTACCATACATCCACACTGCAGACATCTATCCTGCATACATCCATACTCTTCCCACGGCATCACAGCTTAAACCTCAGTTCTACTGATTCATGCAACAAAACTCCCACACTCGGCTTAGAAATTAAGAGAAACAGGTGACATGTGTGTCCCTAAATCCACTGCTGATTCCCACACAGCATCCTGCAAAGAGCACACTGTGCCTGCATGGGCATGGTGGCTGCAGCCAAGCTCAGTTCATTCCCTGCAGCTCAGCTTAACCAAGTGAGAGGGGCACAGGTAGGTCTGTGTGTGCCTACCCTGCAGGCTCTCATGCCCTCTCCTATGCAGAAATAGCCCTGGCTCAAGCACAGAGGTTTTAATCCTTTGGCTGAGTTGTGGACTTGAATGGTCATGGGTAAGTGTGCTGAATAATTAACTGGTAATTAAAACTGGAAGAGGGGAAAAAGCAAACCTGGCTAAAAATAGACTGCTATTTCTGTTTCCTTTACCCCCTCGCACCACCCTTGAGATTTGCCTCCCTGCAGCTGGAGAGCTCCAGTGGCAGAGACCTCTACATTCCCTGGGGGAAGGAATGTCCTGAAGTAGATCTGCCACTTGCCAGGGAAGTCTCTGTGCCCCTCGGCTGCTCTCCGTGCCTCCAGGACTCGCTCCTCCGCCCCCGTGTCTGTGGTGCCTGCCAGATCCACGTCAGTCTGTGCAGCTCTGCCTCCACCCAGGAGTATGAGCCTGAGGGCAGGGGTGGGAATACGCCTGTGAGCCGCAGGAGTGAGTGGCCAGGCTTAGGAATCTCATCAAATGATAATAAAAACACAGATTTATTACCCACTGTGCAAACAAATACCAGCTGCAGCCTGACCCTGAACTCTTTTCACTTGTGCTGGAAATGCCCAATCTGTGAGCAAGGGCTGAGATGAAGAGAAGGCAATACCTTCCCACAACAACCCCAGATTCCTCCACCACTTTCCCACTTTTAATCTAAAAGGTGGATAATGTCCTGGTGGAGTGGGACATCTCCTTGTAGAGGTGACAAGTGCTTTTGGACACATGGTGCTTAAATACTATGGGGCAGAGGTGCCTCTTGCAGCTCAGGGAGCAGCTCTGGCAGCACCAAGGAGCAGAGTCTGCCCAGTAGCCCCACATCCCACCTACCTCCATGTGCCGCTCCAGCTCCTGCAACAGTGTCACGTATTTATCCAGCCTCAGGAAGGGTTTACTGAGGCTCGTGGTTAGGATGAGAATGCCTGGGTTGGCCGCACCCTGGCTCTCCATGAACTTCTCCAGCTCATCACTATAAATAGAGACAACAACAACAACAACAACAGCGAGGAGGGCTTGCACCAAGGGCTGTGTTTTGCTGCCTCCCACGCTCTCCTGATGGGGCTCTGCTCTTAGCTGTGCCTTTTAAAGGGCAGCCCAGCCTCCCCTTGGAGCAGCCCCCAACCAACCCTGCAGGGCAGGCCGGGAGCTGAGAGCTTCCAGCCAAGCAAGACCCTGCTCCCCAGGGGCGACAGGTGTTGGAATGCATAGCCCTTGGGATAAATCGGTGCCAGCAGCTGGTCCCCTGGCACAGAGAGATGGCACAGGGCCAGGTGTCTGGTGGACAGCATGGGCTGCAGAGGCTGGTGCTGTGCTAGAGGATGCTGCAGTAATGTGCTGGGACCCTGCTGGGAGCCATGACGCAGGTGTTAGCACATCCATTGCTCCAGAAAACACGGGTTGTATGTGTCAGCACATTTGCTAAAGCTGATTCTTTGACTGATTTAAGAAAAGGGGTCAGACTGTGGAACCACATGAATGACTCATGTACTGGAGCCAGGCTTTTCGTTATGCTGAATTAAAGTTGGATTTCACCAGGTAAGTAAATGCATTATGAGCTCCCATTACAGAATGGGAAGACTTAAAACAGTATGGATGGGGTCCTGGCTTTCCCACTGCTGCAGGGAGGACAATTAAACTGCACTAGGGATGACACAGTGGTAGCCTTTTGGCTCGGCACACTCTTGAGCATGACATCACACAAATTCAAGTGTCTACTCAAGTGGGACATGTTTAAGATGCTGTTAAAGTGATCTACCAATGACCCTGAAAATCAACCATTTGGTTGAAGAGTTAATAAACTGGGTAGCTCTGGGTGACTCAATGACCACCCTCCTGCAGTGATATGCTCCCCACCATGGTGCCACAGGGGAATATCCTCCCATATGCGAGTGTGCGAGCACTTGCGGAGCAGGTCTGAAAAAGTATCTGGGTCCTTTAGCAAGTAAAGATCACAGAAGATGCTACTGCCAGGGCTGAGGTTGCCTATTTCACCCAAGGTAGGAGTGCTAAATGTGCAGATAGGACCAGCTCTGAACACAAGCAGCAATGAGTTATCTCCATGCTGGAGCTGAAAGCTTCACTGAAGAGCCCAAAGCTCCAGCTTTTTTCCCAGCAGCTGGATACCAGGTTATACCCTTGCCCTATTGTCAAAACACAGCTACACCAGGCCAAGTATCAATTAGAAAAGTAACTTTTTAAAGGAGGGATTTCAGTCTGAATCTCCTCCTCCATGCCTCACCTGTGTTGCGTGAGCACGTTGACGGCCGACGGGTGGTTTGCACAGTATGTCAGGTACAGGGAGCGGAACTGAGGCATCAGGTTCATGAAACAGCCTCCCACACGCTGCTGGTTCTCGGGGAGCCTATGGATACCAACACACAGCCACATTAAGCCTCTTGATCTGCACCCTGACACCATGGCAAGCTCAGGCCCCTGCCCAGGAACCACCCGCTGCATGGGGACATCCCCAAGTCACCTGATAACTGCAGCACCGAGCAAAATACCCACACCTGCCACTTGGGGAGGAGGAGGGAGGAGGTCCTTAGATGGGTCTGGGTTTCTGTGGTCCAAACAGCGAGCATCACAACCCATTATCAGCTTTGGACAAGGTGTGACCCAGCCTGACCCTTCCCACCAGCAGAGCTGCAGCTGGGATGCTGCAGCCCACTGTGTCTGATGAGGATGTGCTGGAAAGAACTGGGGGCAAAGTAGGGGTGGTCCCACTCTCTAGGCTGCCCACGAATATGAGAGAGGAGATGAAGAGAAAAAGAGAAGCCACAGACTGAATATATTTGTAGTATTAAGTCTTTTCTCTGTCTTTTTTCAGCCCTTCCAAAAGACAGGCTGGGCTAAAGCTAAACATGTCTGTCAGCCTCCCTGCAGGAAATTATCACCTCTAATAATTTGCTCTTTGCTTCCTGGCAATTCCCATCTTCATGCCTGCCAGATCTCCTACCCTGCATGTGTTGGCATCTTTGGTCTAAGTGCACTTTTGTGTGTCAGGTCTATTGACACTCTCATTCAGCAGATGCCTTAACACTAAGAACGTTCCTTCTACCTTCCTTCCTGCAAAAGCACTACCTGCCACATTTCTTCAATCCTGTTATTTTCTTCTATATTTAAGAAGTCTAAGGCAGCACCCAGGAGGAACTTTAATGAACATGTCTATTATTTTTAGCTGCAGTTTAATAGCTCAACAACCTCAGTGCTATGGCACAGACTTACTTTGCAACTTCTTCCAAGGCTTGGTTCAGTGTTTGCTGGAATGCAGAGATTTCTTCCATGTTTCCCAGCAATGATGCAATGTCCACTGCGCTGAGCCTGCAAGAGTCAAATCACCAGTCAGCATCAGAGGTGTTGCACCCCCTGCATATTTGCAAGTGATCCTTCAAAAAGACCCAAGAACTTCTCTTTCCCCAGATACACCAGCAGACATGGGAAAACACAGGATTCATGATCTGTGAGCTACAGACCAGAGTCTCCTGGAGAAGATGTCTGCTGTCAAGGATTATCTTAATTGGATTTTAATCACTTAATCACACTAATCTTCTCAGATGTTTAGCTGTCTAACAGGCACAGACAGATGGGATTTCAGCCAGGGGTGGAGAGGAGTGTGTGTGCACAGACACAGAGACAGCTTTGTCTTCAGGGATTCATTCTGTGAGTTTTCCTGTGGGAGGAGGGTTCTACAGAGTAGCCCCTCAGGTGGGGACTGCTTTGTTCCTCTAACGAGGTTGGATTTTTTCCTAGCCAAAGCTAATGTGTTTGCTTCTGTCATCCTCAGAGCCATCCTCAGAATCACTCTCATACCACCCTCATTTAGACCATTTGCCGCCTACAAGGCTGAGAGTATGAGAAATTTTCCCACATGAAGACTTGGGGAAGGGAGTAGTGATTGAAATACAGAAGCCTCAGGACACCACTCTCCCATCTCTCCAGACTGGTTGATGTCTAAACATCAGCACTCCATCCATGATGCCCCAAGGCTGCCCAGTCCTCCCCCCAGCACACTCAGCCAGAGAGAGACCCCAGCCCCAGCCCCAGTGCAGGGATAGGGTCACTGAGATGGCACCGACTAGAAGAGACAACTGTGAAGCTGAAGCAATGAGCAGGAGGTGACATTATCTGCACTGGGTGTTCTATGCAGGGTGAAACTATCAACAGGTACCTGCTGATAGGCACCAGTGTGCTGCCTGTGGCTGTCTCTGCACCATAATGCCCAGCACAGATGGAAAACACCTGGCCTTATTTCCACAGGTAAGCCTGGACAAACCCCCCAGTGTTGCTCAGGCCATAAGGAATGGCAGGATGTTCTGCCCAAGCACAGAGGTACTTAGTGCCAATGGCTGCACAGACAGGGAGACAAGGGAGCCACTTCTTGCTGAGCAGCAGTTTGGATTTAGAGAGAGGCAATCATTAGATACCTGTCGTCACGCACAAAATGAAGAGATGACTGGGCTGAGGAGTCACAATGCAAATGACAAGGAGAGAAGCCATGCAAGGCACACTGCCAGGAAATACACATGCTGGGACAGGCACACATGGGCTTGCAGATAGGTGGGAACAGCCAGCCCTCTCCCAGATGGAAATGCCCATCACTAACACAGCCTAGTGCCTGCATGACCACTGAGAAATGGGAAAGAACAGAAACCTGCACAACATGGGCTGGCTTCTGGTTTTCACAGAGAAGTTGTGAGGCTTTACAAGAGGAGCAGTAACGGTCTCTAAACATTCAAAAGCAGGAAAGTAATGAACTAGGATGGATTTTAAGGGTTCTCTCCACCTCAGATGCCCTTATATCTTACTTATCATAAGACTGGAGGGGTCTTAAGTAATTTCCCAGAAGTGACTGTAGTTCCTTCGCATAATCTCGTTCTGTTTCCAGAATATTTTGCAATACCTAGGGTGAGAGACAGAGCACTGAGTAGATCTTTGTACTGGTGACTAGTCAGAGGAATATGACATCAGCTTCCAAATGTGGAAGAGCACAGAAGAGTATTTTAAGTCCAGAAATTACACTTGTTAATGCAGAACCCAGAACACTCAGCAAAGTCCTGGTGGGCCAGTTTTGGGATTGTATTTTGCAGACCTGGGGAGGCCTGGAAAGCAGGTGTTATAGGCTGCTCCTTCTTCTCTGGCAAAGCATGAAGACAATGTCAGGTCCAACCTGAATTTAGCATTTGACCCCTGAGAGGCTCATGCCTGACCCTGCATGCACAACTGACTGCCAAGGAATGCAAGCAAACGACCTGTGCATGCATCCTGGGAGCACTGTTTGCACCAAGGCAGCACAATTTAAATGCAGCAGTGGCCAAAACAAGGATGGCTCCTGTGGCAGCTCAAGCCAGGGCACAGCTCACTTGCCACTTCAGGCATGTGCCATGTTGGGTTTGGTCCTGCTAATCCATCTCAGCAGCCAATTCATCCCCGGCCTCATGGCAGGCAAATCCAGTGCCTGCACCCTCCCAGTCAGCGCTCCAGTTTCTCAGTGTGGATGAGCTTTGGAGACAGTGGAGGTGGTTCTCAGCTCTCTGGACATACTGTTTCTGCTTTGCTTTGCTTGAAATATATTTAGACACGCTGGTGAGCATGATTTAGCTCCAGCACGGAGAGCCAGGGATGCTCACATGCAGGCATCTTCATTCTTTATACCACAGGGTTCACTCCAGCCTGGACACAGGGGGAAGGTACTTGCTCCACCTTTGCCAGACATCCTCACTCCAGCAGCAAGATGTAGAGGAGGTGATGTTTCCCCACCCCTTTTACAGCCACAGTTCATGGCCTGGCAGACTGTGAACCTGCTCCAAAGCCGAGCCTAGTTACCAAGCCAGGCTGTGAGCTGCAGTGGCTGCCCATTCTCTGAGGGTTGCAGCTGCTGGCAGAAGCACAGGGTAGGCAGCTTGGGGTGTAACATCTACAGCCAAACATAACAGAGGGATCAGAGCCCAAATTTGGCTTGCTTACATCATGACACCATCTCCCCATCTTTATCAATAAGAGATAGCCCCAGTCCATGGTAAGGACAGGACCAAAGACATTGTGCCTCATTCCCCCACAGTGAATTATCTCAGTTGCCTACTTCAAGTCTCTCCTTTCGACATCGTGCAGCAACTTCCATTTGTGGTTTATTGTCTCAATAGCCTTGAATCAAGGGAATGGAAACAGCTGCATTTAAACACAGAGTCGCATCCCCGATTGTTACAAATTGCTTCAATGATTTTTAAGAGAAGGAGCCGGTTCAGAAGATTAATAACACGCTACTTATTAAAATGTATGATCAGCACTTTAAAACTTACCACAGGGTAATAATTCTTTGTCAGCTGAGTGCTTTCGAGTCCTTTTAATGCTTTGGGAGAGAGTGGTTTATCTACACAAGAAAAAAATGTCAATAAATTACAGTGCACAGCTGTCATTATTCCAGGAGGAAAAGACACTCCCACATCATGTCCAGCAAACATTAACTTCACCCTGTGAACACAAAACTTCAATTGCAGAATTTGTTTCCCTGATTCACAAAAACTAGGATCACACCAGAGGTGTGCATGATGCTGACAGTGGCCAAGAGAGTCACACCAGAAACTCTGTGCAGCCTCTGCCAACTTACAGGTTTGCTCTGAAATCCCCGGAAGCAGCCCAGCATCTGGCACTGTTTGGAGCTACTGTGTGACTTCCCCTGGCCCACAAACTCTGGGGTTTAAAACTGTGTGTCTGTGAGAAACTACAGATACCACGTTCTGTTCCAGATGATTCACAAGGCACTTGAAGCCAATCCCAATCAATATGCTGAACCGTGATCCCTGCAGTCACTTGTGATGCAAAATCCTTCTCTGAATGAAGGTAGATTCAAATGAAAAGCTCCCACAAAACTGGAAGTCAATTCTCATTTGGCATTTGCTAAATCCCTGTGGATGCCTCCAGCACAGTACATGTGCACACACACACACACACAAATGCACAAGGCCCTGCTCCATTTTTCCCTGCCTAGAGAAGCCCATTCCCTGCCAACAGCATCTTTCCCAGCTCTCCCAGCACTACAGTGGCACCCTTACCCCTCTGGACTGGACAGGTGGGCAGTGAAAGGCTGTTCCAGCCCTGGCCATGCTGTGCACCTCTCATTGAAACACCTCTGTGCTCTGCAGAGCAGAAGGCTCTCCTGTCCCCCTGCAATCACTCACAGAAGGCAATTACTTTCACACTGATAGCAGGGGAGAGGCTTGATATTGACAAATTTAGCCCCTGGAAGCTGCAGTTTGATGTACTATCTAATTATTGCTCTTGTGGTTCTTCCTGCCACTTCCAGCCAGGAGCTCTGTGCCTCATCTAAAGACTCAGAGGAGCTTTGCTCCACATAGCTAGTTATTTCCACCCAAAGGCCACACTTTAGGACACGGTGGAGGTACAGAGACTGCTGAAAAACAAGTAACTCCATTTAGAGTGACAAGTCTCACACTGTGGAGTTGAGGAAAGCAGCTCCCCCCTGGCTACAGCCCTGGCAGCGCTCCTGGGATGGAGCAGGTTTGCTGATCGTCTCTGCATGTATCATTTGGAATATGGTCATGTCTCCTGAGCATGCAGACACCAGGGGAATGAACCCTCCTTCCATGTAAAATGGATGCTGGAGAGAGGATTTGGAGAGAAAAGTCTTGTAAATGGAAAAATCTGATGGGTTTTTACAGCAGGATCTATAGGAGACTGGCCCTTCCCTTCAGTGAGGTGCTGTTATTTCATGCAGCTCCCATCTGATTTTCCCCATAGGACTGACGTTTGCTCTCCTTTGTTTAAAACATCTCTCTTCTCCCTTCACTGAGGTAATTAGTGATTCCTGGGTTGTACCAGACAAGCCTTCAATCCTTGCTGCAACGTCCTGCTCCAGCTCAGACATCATTTCCCAGAGGGAAACAATGGGAGGTGAGATATCCTAACAATGATTTTTTCATTTAGAATTAAACAAAACCTGACCTAATTCTGAGCACTCAATCATTAATTCTTTTTTCTTCCCTTCTTTGTTTTATTTTTTTTGCAAGTGTGGGAGCAAGGATGTCTAATGGGGGCTGCACATCTTTCAGTTCTTTGCAGACCACTGCTGGCACCTCAGTGTTTGAGGCCAGGGCTGATCCTGAGCCGTAACACCAGCACCACGCACATAACTGGTCTCTGTCTAGGATAAGTCCTCAAGGCACATTAAGGAGTTAAGTTGTATTTTGTAAATAATCAGTTTACTGCCACACAATGGCCTTGGAATCACAGTGGGGTGAACTGCTTGAATGGATGTGTAACACCATGGGGCAGCTGGCCAGGGGCTTTATGTCATCACCGCACCATGTGTGGTTACCATCACATCCCAGAAAATGTTAAGGACGCTCAAGACAAAGCTCAGTAAAGGCAGATGTCATCAGATGGATCACCCCCACCCTCTTCCCTTCTCAATATCACAGCAGAAGAGGCATCTGGGGGAAAATGTACTCTGTGGAATCCGCCATCACTATGGACAAAACCAGGGAGCATTCCCTGTGGCCATGCAGTTTTTGCTGGACTGCACACCATGACAGCAAGCATCCCTTCCACTGCTGCCAGAAATAGCAGGATCAACGACAAACACATCACCTGACCAATGTTTCTAACAAAAAGCTAATTCTGTGCTCAGACAGGTCCCCAGGACAAAAACCAAGCAGTCATCCCCAGTCTCATTCTCTGGCAACGTCCCTGTTTCCGTGCTTCTGGGGCTGGGGGGGGCAACAGAAAGGCACAATGCACTGGGAAGAGGGTGAAGCAGCTCTCAAACAACTCATCCGAAAGACTAGGCTTTACCCTTCCGGCCTTGTTCACCCTTCCATTAGCCTGGCTGCTTTAAGCACAAAACCAGTCCTTAATAAATAGCAGCAATTTCCCAAAGGCACAAGGGTCCTCACTGCATTATACTGCTGTCATTCAATCAGCCCTTGAAAGCAATTTGCTTACCAGTGGATTTGATTTCTCTGACGTAGTTGCTTGGGAACCAGCCTGTTTTTCCATTCAAGGTCCCTTCCCACCAGCCCCCTTCTTCAACCCGGGTGACATAAATAATGTCTCCTTTGTTAACAGAGAGTTCATCCTCATTGGTCTGCTTAAAATTGAACCTGGCCTTTACCACCAGCTGATGACTGCCATTCTCGGTCATCTCCTAAGGAAAGAAACATGGAAAAACATCAGTAAATCGTTCAAAAAAGCAGAAACCACTAGGACAAGCCATTGTTCTTCATTGTTGTGACAGCTGTTTTTTCGGTATTGCTCTGTATAACAAGCAATAATGTCTTGCTGTTGTGTAAACACTCCCTCCAGAGGACCACAAGGTCCCTCCCAAGCATTAATTTAGTTTCCCAGTGCAATGGGTGGCAGATAAGAATCTCTCCCCATGTCACACAGAGGAGCGCTGTGGTTTGGAGAAGCTGCGAGACTGTTGGAGATCAGGGGAGAACAAGCCCCTCTGCTGTTCTCGACCCGGAGGTACCACTCACACCCCTCTACCCCCACAGCCACCAAACCCAGGATGAGATGTCAAAAAAGGGATACCACAGGCTTGGATTGCCTCCGTAACACCCTCGCTGACTGTGAAGTTGTGCCGTTGGAGTCAGTCTGGGGGTCTCCAGCCGTGGAGCTAAGAGATGACAGATGTGAACATGGCCCTTTGGGTGGCTGATCTGGTGAAACATAACAACACCTGAGTTTTACCCAACTGTCCACCATACCTCTGCATCACAGCAAAGCAAAGAGTAAAGCCTGTAAAGAAACCAAGAACAGGACAAAACAGTTGAAAGAGCAAGACAGCATCTCCAGCATGGGCACTCCCAGCCCACAGTGAGGATGGTTTTCTGGGCTGGGATAACCCTTCCATCATGGAAGAAGTTGAATTGCATCCCAAGGCACTCCCAGGTTGTGCCAGCTCTGCAGCCACATGTCCAATTGCAGCATTTTTTTAAAATCCCTCTTTAAACTGTAGAAAAGTAGAATAATACTCAGCCCTGCGATGCCCAGCTGGGAATGTTTCTGGGATCCAAGTAAGCACTGTGGAAGGTGTGTCAAAATTTAGCTCTCAAGTGCTCTTAGGTCAACCCTGCAGCTGCAGCGTGGGTTGTCCCACCAAGTGGGGAAGAATGCTGAGCAGCTGGTCAACACAATCGCTCCTCTATTCAGAGAAGTCCTTCTGGGTTCATTATCTGGCTGAAAGAGACTAGGCACTATTTTGATTACTGTTCATGGACCACTGCCATTAGTCATGTGAGAGAGGGATTCAAGCCACGCTGAGGAAGGACAGGAATATCATTCCCAGGAGATGGACAGTCCATAGAAAGGGCATATCATCCCAGCAGCTCTTGGAGTTGCCTCCTTCACACACTCGAAGTTCCTTCCTTTGCAAACCAGTCTTGTTCCTGCCCCCACCTGTCTGATGCTGGAGGCAATGCTTCTACTCTGACACATCTGTTTTCATGATTAGTGATTTGTTTTAATACCGAAAAAGTTGCCAGAGGCTAAAAAGTTTCCTGGTCACAACTATGCAGAGGCTGAGTCAGTGGCCTTGTCACTAAGAGCAGTCCCAGTTTCTGCAGGACCTAGCAATGTTCAGCCCCAGACTCCTGACTGATGCTACAGAGAGGTAAAAACATGGGATTCAAGCCACCCAGTAATTCCCAGTACTTCTCTACTACTGTATCCCCACACCACACTGTGGGACACGACTCAGATCACCTCCTTCCTATGTGCCATGGTGGTCGAAAAATGCAACAGCAGATATTACTCCAGTAAACTGTGAAGGACTTTTAAGATTTGCCTTATAGCTTTGATTCATATTTTAGAACATTTCTGCATTCCAGAGTTGCTGGTTTCCACTTGCAGTGTGGACCTACCATGTCCATGGACCTCAAAAGCAGGACAGACAAAAGCAGGCTGCAGGAATCACTGTGCTGGGTGTGCAAGTCCCTGGATCACATTTGAAGTTCTTCCTTGAAAATGCTGCAAGAGGAGAGGGTGACCCAGCCACCAAGTATGCACAGGAATGAGAAAACATAAACTCTACAGCTGCTCTTCCCCCATTCTCCTCCTCTATGAATGTCAACATGGAAAACTCATTCTGAAGGGGAAGTCTGGTGGGAGTTACAGGAACTCAGCTAGCCTTTTATTCTCCTCAGAGGAATTTTGTTTCAATAGGAAAATACCTCCTCCTTAGACTGGACCTGGGGAAACACAGACTGTGAGCTCCTGGGGAAGGGACTTGCTTTGTCTCTCTCCAACCCCTTGCATAAAGGGGACCAGGTCCGTGACTAAGACTTCCAGGTGCTGCTGCCATACAAACCCCTAGCCTTGCCATGTCCACACACCAGTCTGCCCAGTCCAGGCTTGAGTGATGGACGACATCCATGATAAACCTTGTGTGCTGTCAGTGAGTCAGTTTTCTCTCTTGCCCTGCTTGTTACACAACTGCTTGATGACCGCACTGTGCATTCCCAGCTCCCTGGGCTGCAGCAGCAGCAAAACCCCTCTGCATGGAAAACCCACTTTGCCAACAGAGTGGGTTTTTCTCTCTGAAGCATCCTGGTATTTGAGCAGGAGTGGTTTTGGCTGCTCCTGGCGACTCCCAGGCCAGGGAGGGTGGGTGGCTGCCAGTGTGAGATGTTCTTCCCCTGAATCCTTCTGGAAAGGGAGGGCATAAACCGCAAGTCCAGACTTCGCTTGTTCAAGTCATCAGCCACAGTTCTACGGAAATGACTTGGTTACTGTAGATTTTATGCTTCTCCCTGCCCCTCCCAATCTTCCAAAGCTTTTATAAATATCTGCAGCAACCTAGAAACAAATGTAAAACTGACTTTGACAGTTTGGCAGGGAAGTGTATCATTTATATTGAATCATGACAGCGTCCTATTTTATGCCTGGTCCAGCATGGAACACTGCTGCCATATGTTGCTTAAACTATGGTTAAAATAGCTGGGTTTTCTGTTCACATTCCTACACTATTTTTGGCAGATGAGCCTCGTCTGATCCAGCACAGCTGGTTTTCCTCCCCTGCCCTCTCTCGCAGATAAAAGCATCAAGGTCTGTATTGCTGTGTTTTGATGGACAGCTATTGAACTATGAGTTTATCCGCTACAAATGATGCCTCCAGTTATTTGCATAACAAGATCCACGAACACACAAGGATTTGGACTTCAAATGGATGCTCAGAAACACATTCCCACGACGTTTCCTTAGCTGACACCTACTTCCCCCTGCCTCCAACGAGAGTGTGGGGATTCAGCAGCACTGTGGGTGTCGAGATGCACAGGCATGCCAGAGCCTTGGCCATGGCAGGAACTGCAGTAGCCAGTACCAGCCTTGTCCTGATGCTCCATTCAGCCCTGGGCCTCTGGCAAGACGGACAAACTGGACCATCTGCAGTGTTGGTTTTTAGGACACAGGCTCCTGCTCCTCAGGAACTTGGCCAAGCCACCAAAAAGCAAACGTTTTAGGCATGTATTTATTTTACCCTGTACTTTTCCCAAGGGTGCTCTCTGCCTGAGCAGCTAATTATATTGCAGGCATTGCGCTTTTTAACATTTACACAGAGAAAGCATATGTTCAAACAGATGTTTGCCATGAAACCAAGAGGATCCCAGCTTCCCTCTCACCCTGTCAGTAATGTATGATTGGAACTATTTCCCAGAAGCTCTGTCCCAGGCTGAGCTGGGACATGGGTGACAGCAGAAATGAAGTTGGGCTGTAAATAAGGGGATTTTCTGAGAATGGCACTGTGGCCTCACCATCACATCTGCACACACCCATCACACCCCTGTGGTCCAGCAACAGGCAAGCACAGAGGCAGGAAAGCTTCTCACTCTTTTTGCTTTCAGAATAATGGAGCAAATGTCAATTACAACAGCAGCATTTGCAAAGGTTGCTCCCGGTCGAGGTAACCTACATTTTATATCCCCCATCACGCTGAACTGCAAGAGCTTCTACACAGGGTCACCGGGTGCTGTGGGTAATGGAGCAGTGATAGGCTGTGAGATGTGCTGAGGCTGGGAGAAGATGATGTGCTGAGGCCAGAACAGCATTCCTGGACTTCTAGGGAATGATCTGTGGGCAGAGCCGAGTGCTGCCTGCAGAATGGCAGCTTAAGAACCTGAAGTTCTTCAAAGCAGAATAACACACACATATGTATGTTCACAAATCATATCTGTGTGTGTAAACATACACACTAATGTTATTATACACTATTTATTATTATTAGACATATATTATGATGTATGTTGATATACAATATATACATGACAATTTATATGACAGTTTATATAAATATAGTGTACGTTTATATATATATGATTTTATAAAGCCTTGCATCAGAACAGAACAGAGGACGAAGGGAGGAGAGGATCTACTCCCAGCAACGAGTTTGTTTTACTGAACACCTGAGCAGTTTCTGTAGTAGCAGAAGAGAATCCCAGAGCAAAAACCCAGTTGAAAGAGAAGTAAAACAATGGCAAAAATCACCACAAACCAAAACTAGCCAAAATGCAGTAAGCCAAGAGGAAAATTTTCCCATGAAAAGAAAACAGTGAGTTTTCCTTTTGAATTTTCCTCCTTTAAATCACCTAAAATGTAACCTGGAACAGGAGAACTGAACTCTTCTCCTGGGGCTGAACTTCAGTGGCTGTGCAGGACTCTGTCCCAGTCCACCTGTATGGCAGGGGGCTGTAAATGCTTTCCAACGTGTGAACTCCTCCCAGCTCCATGCAGACCTGTTTCTTATTCCTCTCAGAATGAAGGTCCTTTCATCCCTTCCCCAGAGCAGCATACTGCCATCATCCTCCCCACTGAACTTCTCCTTTCACAGCCTATGTGACTGAGTATCAGTTTAAAGCAGCCTGTAGGGAACAGCTTCATATCTGGGATGGAAACAAGATGAGCTGATTTGTTTTGCTTCAGCAACCTACTCCTGCTCCCAGGGATGCAGGACAAGCTATCAGCTTGATTCCCAGATCCAGGAGCCTACTCTGTGGAACTTGGGAGAGGACAGAGAGAAAAACATCAATACAATTGACTGAGCAACGTTTGTTTTGACATTCAGTAAAGATATTATGCAGATGGAGCTGTTTTTCTCTTCGGCTTTAAAACACACCATTTAAAATCTGATATTTGCATTTTGGGAGGTGGATGCTGATTTACACTGAGGCTCCTTTACAATGACCTACTTTGAAGTCCCTTAATACTGTCAAAACTGAGCAGAGGTCCCTCAGTGCAAAGTGATAATGGAGCTCTGCAGAGCACACACAGCACCTGTGAAACACCACATTTAAACACAGAGCTGGCAGCAGCATGAAATATCTATCCCACCATCCACCATCAGGCATTGGTGCTGGTAGCACAATTTGTCAAGCCTCCAGAAATCATCATAAACTAGGAATTAGCAAAAAACCAAAACCCAGCCCTGCACACACACAAGAAAGAATTTGAAAAGAAGACAGAAAAAACCTCCGTTTTTCTTACCTTCAGTAGCTTTATTTACAGCTGTTAATGTGCTCAGGACCTTGGAGAACTGGTCTCCGGTGTACAAGTCATGTGGGTCAAACACCTGTGAAAGAGGAACTTGGTGAGTTGAGCCCAAACCATCTCTCTCTGGCCGCCTGAGCCACCCACGCTGCTGGAGGGTGACAGTGAGGATTAGGCAGCATGTATGTCTCTGCAGGGGAAGGGTGTTTATTTAGGGCTGACAAGTCCTATTTCCTGTATAGCCAGAGAATTCCTGGGGCACTGCTGTGTGGGAAGGGCAGGGGCACCTGGCAGCATTTGGAGTGTAATGCTGGGGACAGGGAAGGAAGGAAGGAATCAGTGCTGTCTGCAGAGCAGGGACTCCTCTGAAAATCACAGAGAAGGTTATTGTTGGCCTTGAGGGAAGGAAAGATTTTGTTGCTATTTTTGTTATTGAAAGATGAAGAGATTGAAGCTGTACATACAGATCTATGTATAAACACACACATATTTTCCACAGTAGAATTAACACACACAGAATTTTCTGCTACTGCAATATGGCATATATAGAACATTTACACTTTTTTACAGGAAGCCAAAACCAGTTATTTTATACACATAAATTCCACCCTAAATAATTTGGTGCTGCCTCAATGGCAAACCAGAAATTACACAGTTAGCAAGGGCTTATTTTCTATGACTGATAACCTGGACTTTGTACACTGAGCCTTCAGAAATCACCACCAGCACAGTGAGGGGCATCTTGAGTTTCCAAAACACTGCAACCCCCTCTAACACTTGAGAAATGCCCTCAACTTCACACAGACTGTACAAACCCCACCATTAACGAAGCAAATATAAGAGATACAAAACGTTCCCATTAATGGTACCACCACAGCACCATCTGCTAATCCCCAAATACATGTTTTCTTGCAGATGGAGACCACAGATCCACAAATCCAGTGAACAGGAAAGATGACTTTAAAGCTCTCCTGGTAGACAGCATCTAATTACAAACATTTCCAATGTACTGAAGAGTGTATTCTGCTAAATAAGGACAAGTCTTAATTACCTTTAGGGTAGAACTGCCCTTTAAAATGGCCCTTTCTTGCTTTCCACATAGAGCTCCTTGACTACACTTGGCATATTTCAAGTAGGAAGGGGACTGGCCTCTTCCGCAGCCCTGGGTGCTCACGGCATCTCTTCTCCACAGACACACCAGTACAGCACCAAAGTCCAACACAGGGCAGTACAAAGACTGCTCTTTGTTTAGAATATATTCTAAAATTGAGTCGGCCACTCAATACCAGGAGGAAGGCTTTACTCTGAAGAAATTTAATCCATGCTCAGAGGGGGACCAACCTGCTGTCATCACAAACATTAAAACCAGTAGCCTCACAGCTCCAATCACATCCACCGCTCTGCTCATTTTGGGGACATCCACACCTACCTTGGGCTGTTTCTGAGCTGATCTATCGTCCGTGCTCACTTGGGTTTGCTCCTTTGGACCACACAGACCCCATCCCCTCTGCCTGCTGGTGTATGAACTAGTTTTTCTGCCCTGCAATTGCAGGCAGTGCTATCTGACATTGCCTCCAGCTCTGAGCAGCGACGTTTGTGTCCCCGTGGAAAGAGAGATGGTAACAGAGAGCCCGGGCGTGCACTGACCCCATTGGCAGCTGCTGGAGGATGTTGCACACGAGGAAAGCAAACAGCCAGACTGGGATGTTTGCGTGCATCTCTCTGGTGTGTCATTTTCTCAGTCATACCCCTTCTCTTCCACTTCAGTAATTCCAGAAAAACAAGTCCTGCCTTGAATGAATGGCTTTTTTTATTAAGGACCAAAGTAGTAAAATACATCCTGAATCCCTCACTGCACAGACTAATGCTGTAAGCTCAGAGTCATCAGGCTGACAAAGTCCAGAGAGAAATGCTGGGGAGAAGGATATGCAAAAAACTAAAGCACAAAAGCAAGCCTTAACATTTAGGACTTCTTCATGGAAAAACTGTCTGGAACAGCTACTGTGTAACAAAGGCAATGTGGAAAACTCTTCCGGATCAGCTACTGTAACGTAAATATACTCTGCAGCTTGTTCACAAATAAATTAATCATACAGAAAAGTCCTCATTTATGAGCTAAAAATTGCTATTTCCAGCACAATCCATCCATAATTCCATTCCTAACTAAAAGACAAGCTGCAGCAAGACGACAAATAAAGAGGGGAAAAGGCTGTTTTCGCTTTTAACTCATGTAAGATCTGGTGGATGTAAGTAAAACTGCGTTTAAACCTACGGCTGTTATTTGAAGATCTCCATTAAAACGCGTTTCGGACCTCCAGAACCCCAGACCGCGGCTCTCCTCGGTGATGCGCTCCGGCTGCTCCGCCAGGCACCGCACCGGGAGGGGACACCCCGCGCTGCCGCAGCGACGGACGGGGCGAGCCGGGGCCGCCGCTTCGCCACCAGAACTGCGCCCGGCTACTCGGCAAGGACGAGAAACCAAACCCGCGTGCAGCTGCAAGTCACCGGCACCCAAAATCCCAGTCCCGCCTGGGGAGGTGCGGAAAAGTTCGGGGAAGTCGGGCTGTATTTCGAGTCCGAGCTGTCCACAGTTAGACAACCTCCGGCAAACCCCCAGCCGGTGCCAAGCCCGGCGCGGCCGCGACACTCCCGGACCCGAGGTCAGGAGTCGGAGCCGGCGATGACCGCGGCTGGTCCGGGCGGAGCTGCGCCGGCACCGGACACGGAGCGCATCCTCCGCTCCGGTGCCCTCGCCCCCTTCAGCGGGGACACCCGCGGGGGTAACACCCGCGAGAGCTGCCCGGAGACACCCGGCGGGGACCGGCGGGGCCGGACGCGGTCGGTACTCACGGTGCCGGGCGGGCGGGCGCGCAGCCCCGGGGCATGGCGGCGGCGCCGGGCGGTGCTGCGGGGCGGCCGCTGCGGATCTGACCCGGAGCCGGATCGCGGCGTGGAGAAGGGAAGGGAAGAGAAGGGAAGGGGAAGTGACAGGCGGTGCCGCCGCCCCGCTCCGCCCCGCTCCGCCGGGAGCTGCGGGACGCGCCGGGCCGGGCCGTGCGGCCGCAGCTCCCTCCGCCGGCAGCGGGCGGGAGGCGCCGGGCGGCCCCGGGAGATGGGGAAGAGGATGGCGAAGGGGGAAAGGGAGAGGGGAAAGGGAAGAAGGGAAAGGCCAGGGGAAGGGAAAAGGCAAAGGGAAAAAGTAAATCAGGGAAAGGAAGAGAAGGGAGAAGGGAAGGGGGGGAAAGTGAATTAAGAAAGAGGGGTAAGAGAAGAGAAAAGAAAGAAATGAAAAAAAGGAAAGGAAAAAGGAGAGAGGTAAAAAAGGAAGAGAAAACAGAAAGGAAAGGGGAAAGGAAAAAGGGAATAGTGGAAAGGGGGGAAAGTAAGGGGAAACAGGGAAAAAAGAAAAAGGAAAGGAAAAAAATGAGAGGGAAAGGATGGGACAAGGAAGGAATATCCAGGCTATTGAAGCAGTAACTGCAGCAGATTTGCAGTACTGAGAAGAGAAGAGCTGCAGAAGGGCCCGCAGATGAGGCACAGTTCAGTTGAGGCAGTGGATGCTCGGAGACGGCATGTCCTCGCTGCGGCGGCTCTGCTGCCTGTGCCCATCTGTTCGGGGAACATTCTCCTGCAGGGAACATGAAAATCCCCAGACACTTCAGCACAGCAGCAGGCTGCAGCATGAACAGGGAATGCAGCACTGACATCCAGGGTGATGCCTGATTGTAGATCCCAACCCCATGCAGGGACATGGGTGTCAGAAATACACCCCGCACCTAGAGTTGGAGTCTCTGGAACACTGGGGCACCCTGAGTTCAGACAGACCCACTCCCCAGTGCTTGTGCTGGTCAGTGCTGTGCAGGAGCTCCTGCTTCTGATGTTACCCAGCTAGGAAAGGTAATGTCGCTTTGGACCGAAGCCAAAGCAAAGCAGGTTTTGGGAGCACATGGATGAGGACCCAAGAGGGTGATGATTTTTATGTTCTCCCACACCCTCAGTCCAGGTACAAACAGTTGAAGGTGAAGGTTGCAAGCACCTCCAAGAGGAGAAGTAGCCTCTCAGCTGCCCACAAAGGCAACAACCCGCTGCATGCTCTATGATCACTTGGGCAGCAGATTTAATCCAGCTATTGATTTATCATGCAGATACCATTCTTAGTTACAAAATTCAGCACCTTGCCAGAAGTTTTGTGGTTGTGTTACCAATAAAATGCTGCTGCTGAATGAAGATCTTGTGCTTCTTCAGCAGCAAATGATGCTTAGCTGTTGAGCTGATGTTACATGCACGCTGGTGTCCAGAGCAGAAGGAAACAGTTCCCATTCATGTCCTCAAGAACAAGCTAGGCCAGGAGCTTTCTATGATTTTTCTCTTTCCTCGTGATCTTTTCCCTGTCTCTTGTATGCTAGACTCCACCTGGCCACCAGGGCAGAACCCTTTGCCTTCCACTATCCACCTCAACTCTCTTGCACCCAGCTGGCACTGGAGCAAATCTTGAGTCAGATACACAACTCAAGAGGTTGAAGCCACAGTGTAAATGAAGCACAGTCAGTTTATCTGCACTGTTCCTCAGGCCAAACCATGAAAGAATCCTCTGAGGACACTTAAACTCCAAAGAGGTGTCCATGTCCTTTGCCTAGTCTTCTGTCTTAGAAAAGCCTGATTGACAGATGTTTTTTTAACTTAGATCAAATTCTACCACTGAAAAGTAACTGGAAAATTTTGGACACATTTGCATTGTTTCACCTCATTACAGCACTTGCCTGGTTAGAAGGAGGTGGTGATTCCCCTGCTTGCCATCTCTTTTAGGACTAACACATATGAAGCAGCAAATGTTTGCTGCCTTCAGCCCTGGGCTGAAGCTAAGGAAGAGTTTGGTTATGCATACCCTGCCATGAGACAGATTCTTCCAGCTCGTACCACCAGCCAGTAGAACTCCTTCAACTTAATAGAGCCAACTCAAAGCAGGAAGGTCACAGAGTGTCCTTCTTCCCCTGTGTCCAAAAGTCCACTATGTCCAAATGTTCCACTGCTCCTGTAGAACAAGAGAAGTTGCTGTTTGCCTCACTGTCTTTCTTCCACTTCCTAAGACTGAGTTACCAGGACAACAAAGAAGGGTAGGAGGGAAGTGCATATGTGTAGCTCTGCAGGAGTAACCTCCTTGTATTCCCTCCAGCTGGAAGAGATTGGCAAGCAGTATCTTTTCAGTGGAAGGTGGGACTTGGGTTTCTGATAAAAACTGTTGGAAACCCTGCCTTCCACACTGACCACCTTCCCTGCATGCCAGCAATGCCCAGGGAAGGGGTGTGCATTCAGCTCCAAATGGCAGCTGCACAAACATCTACTACAAAAAAAAAATTGAAGGCATAGGATGAAGGCAGCAACTGCTTTGGCAAAGTACAATAAAGCCCCAGGATTCTAGGATGGGATGCTAATATCATGTTTGAGATTCCTCAGGATAGGGAAATGATGAGGCCCTTCTGTATAAGTCAGTATCCAGAGGAGAAGTTGTGAGCTCTCAATTTCCTCAGAACATCCTCTTTTGCTCACATCTGCAACAGGAACAGAACGTTTGACCTTAGCATGCACTTGTCAGTCTCAAGACAGAAGAAGTGGCTCAGGTCAAGTCCCAGGCTACTTGTTCATATCTGAGAAGCAAGAGTTGCCTGTGGCATTTGGAGAAGGACAGAATTGGAGAGAATCATCAGGGTTTTATTGTCAAATACGAGGTCTGGGTAAGCAGCAGGATGGCTGTCAGGGAATTCAATTGTTTTAAGCCAAGACCTTTCCTGATGTTACTCCTTTTTCAGGCTGGGTTGCTGGAGCAGAAGAGATTCCCTTTTCTATGCTCATCTTCCTTAGACATAATATCCAACCCCTGCAACTTCAGTGCTGATAGATCTTGGAAGCAGAAAGCTCCCTGCCTATTCTGATACTCCAGACTTGCTTCCAGAGTAAAAGTGCTGCAGACAACCCCCCCTTTGAAGGGCAGTGGCCCTTTCCAAGGCAAACTAGGGATCAGGCATGAGGGAGGACCATCCATAGGCATGCTCCTTAGAGGCTCCTTGCCAAGAGCATCCAAACAGGGCAGGCTTTTAGAAGGAACAGATGGCAGAGGGTTTTCCTGTCTCCTCCAGTTTTGCCTTCAGAGGACTCAGAAAAGCTGGCAACACAGGAGGAATCAGAAGGAAGCATAAGCACTCTGCCTGTGCCATGTCTTGCTCACCATCTCAGCTGTCCTACCTCGAGCCTTCCTCTGCCTGAGGCTACAGAGAGGAGCTAGGAAGAAGCAAAATTCCTGTCTTTGCTTGGCATTCTAATATGGCAATATTTTGGAAAAAAAAAAGAAATAATTTTCATTTCACTGCAAACTTTATACTTGAACTTGAGAGATTTGAGCTTTTATTCAGCTTTTGAGGTCACCTCTCAAAGCAAAGTCAAGCAACCACATGAGCATGAAGGAAAAAGTTACTAAAGGCTCAGAATATTTCAAAGATGAAGTGGGTTGTAAATCAGAAGACAAATGAAATCAGAAACCTTAAATTTATTAAAGCCAAAGAACAGGCACATGGAGGATCAGAGCAACAACCCAGAGCTGGACACACATTGTTGCTAGTTCTGAGTATCTGAAAATTGTGAAGTGTGACTGCAGTATTGAAGAACAAATTCTCAAAACTATGAGATGGTACAGCACAACACTTGAGGGCTATTCCCTTGCCCTATCTTTTAGCTAATATTCTTACTTTTTAAAAATATATTCTACTACAACCATTCTATGATCAGTTTGCAAATAGAAAAATAAACTCTCAGAAAAATGGAGGAAATCACATGGTCAGTACCACAGGACTGGCAACAACTGATTTCTGATGCGATAGGCCTTCAGGGATTCTATATATATCTGCTCTTAAAACTAGGCTGCTGCAGCAGGCTCGAGAAATGCATTACTGGGAAACAACAGGCTAGGGAGACAGTTCTGGAATGAGTACATTTCCATGCTGCTTAGCTAAAAATCTCTGAAGAGAAGAAAGGCCCTTTGCTTCTTTAGATGTTCAAAGGAAAAATGCAGGAACTACTGCGGGTTGGACTTTGTCACTGTGGTGCATGAATACTCTGTGTAATGCCCAAGGATGCTGTCCCTGCTTCAGGCAGAATTTGCCTTCAGAATATTTTTTTCCATAATCTTGAGCATATTTCAAATGAGACAGTGATGATTCTTGGTTACAGTAGTTTACTGTAGGAATTTAAGTGTGATATAAAAGTCTTTAAATTTTAAGTCCATATAAAAATAGTAAAAAATTTGATGGCAAAATTAGCTTAACTCTGAAGTGATTAATTTAGACTGACAGTGCAAACACGAGCTATGCTTAAGCATAAGAATCAGCATAGACAGTATCGGGAATAGTCACTGAAAACCTGTCTTTAGACAATTTAGTATGTGTTTGGCAGAATCTCACACAACAGTTGCAAGAGGATGAAAAACACTGCAGTATTGAGAGTATTTCACCATTCTATTAAAGCAAGGGTAAAACCCTGCAATTCCTTCCCTCTAATAATAAAAAAATGCAAACAGGTCCAGGTTTAAGTCTCTTTAGACAGACCTGCTGGTACTGCTGCACCTATGTCTGTCTGAGCACTTAGGTTTGTCTAGAAAGACAAGAAGGAATCTGTTAAGCTCACAGTCAATAAACTCCCTTTCCAAATTCTCTAGACAGAATATTAAATTACCCATGCTCTGATTTATGTTATTAATACAAAAGATGAGGAATGGATACTGACTTAGTCCCTCTGATATCTGACTTCCTTTCAGAAGGCTGATTAAACTACCAAGTTATGACAAGAAAGGAAAGGACCCAAGCTGACTTACCTCCACTTTCAGGAGTGCGCAGCCTTTCAGGAACTCTTGAATGTTACTGATGCAATCTGCTTCATTTTTAGGTTCCAGGCAATACTAAAGAAAGAAAACCCACTGAGCTCATTGCATTACCTCTCGTGTCGCCTGTGTGGAGAAGGCCTGCGTGAATATTGACATGTGCGTTTTATACTGAATTAGGGAAGCTTCTTCAGGGGGCGGGAGGGGGTGGCAGGCAAGCTGTCGAAGCAGGAAGAAAGCCACTGGAGGAAGTGATGAATACATCGAAATGGTCGGCATCTTGTTTTGAATCTCAACATATGACAGTGTCCTAAGTGACAGTGGGAAATTGGTGACCTTTACCAACACACACTGCCCCAAACCACCACATGTGAGCAAAAGATAAGGAGCTGGCAAACGTGATTTTTGCATAATAATAATGGCTCCTGCTTTATAGAGTGAAGAACCTGTTGTAGTGATGCTTTTTTTAATTAAACAGCTTCTCTTCTGTGTTGCCAGTTCCTATCTGTTATTGGGCTCCTTCCCTTTTTTCTCCTGCAGTTTCTTATCATGCTTTTGTACTGTGAATATACACCTCGTGAAACTGTTAACAGGAGGCACTCACATGGATTCAGCACCAGTGGATTTGCTGGCCTTGGGACAGATCAAACGGCACAGATGCAAGAGTTATTGTTTATTCCTGCCCTAAGCTTATTCTCCAGTGTATTTCCTGACTAACAAAGCATTTTGCAGCAAGAGTTCTGAAAGAGTGAATATATTTACAGTCATAATTAATGATATTTACGTAAATACAGACAAACTGCATATCCTTCTATTCAAAGCCAAGACGTTCTGATCTCTGGTAGGCCCAGTATTTCCTGCCACCAAACGAACACGTGTAACTCAGTCAACTGCAACCTTGTGGGGTTTTTTCCTGGATGTAGGCAAAATCAAACAACCAAAGGCTACAATTGTACTTTGCTGTCAGTTAGAAACTTAAATGTATAACATTTATCCCTCTGAAGCTCCTTGCTCTCTTCACTGAAGGAAACCAGACCCAAAATGCCCAGGGCAGAGTCTGTCTCAGGGTAGTGAAGTACATCAGAAAGCGTTACCTTTTCTGCAGATCCCGGAAGAAGCCGATTAATGAGCTTGCAAAGCACGGTTCCATCTTTCAGAGAAGTTTTCAGGAACTCCTCGGGATCATCTACTATTTTTTTAGGGGAATTTAAGACTCCCAGTGAAATAAGCCACGTTACGGTTTGTTCTTCTGGATTCATCGCCCGAGCTGTGCCGCTGGTGCCGTCCTGTGCAGCAGTGCACTGGAACCCACATCCGTGATTGCACCTTCCTGCCTCTGCTGCTGCTTGCACAGCCCAAGTGTGAAACTACTTCTTTTTTTTTTTTTTTTTGCTTGGCATAGAAACTCACCAAATCTTAGGAAGCACATGTGCTTCCTCTAAGGTAAGAAACTCTTTTTAAAATAACCATTTCTTGCACTCTGTTAGTGATGGAGAAAGCAGTTCTTTAACCAGACATTTTCAACATTGTTGAAAGCAGTTTATTATGTGAATACTCATTCCACCAAAAATACCTCACCTAGGGAATTCCTCCATGTGGCAGCTGGCACCTATCACCTGGTAAACTTGGGTCTGAATGGGGGTTATTGCCCAAAGAAACAGATTTATTTAGTGTTAAAACTAAATTCACACTGATGATGGATTGTCACACTAATTTAAAATAAGCATCTTCAGTTTTATGTAGCAAACCTAATTATTAAAACTGCCCTTTATATATAGATTTCTACAGTCTGATCTTTAAATTCTGATCATGCTGTTTACGTGCAAGAAGTTTTTTTTCAACTATTGTGTGCAAGTGCTGACTTAATCCAAAATTTTTTTGCAAGATGACTATCTGTCAAATATCTGTGTAACTTCAGAAAGATCAGAAATTTAACTAATCCAAAGCTATTTCATTTGTCCTGTTACGATGTCCCTTTCCATCAGCTCTTCAGCATCCATTGTAGGCAGTACCGTCAGTTTTCCACCTTGCTCAGGGCAGTATTAACCATCACTCCTAATAGCAATTCAGAATAGTCCAGTCATCTTAACTGTCCTTTCACCAGAACAGATGGAAAATGAAGCAATTCTGTTGACGATGCCAAAGAAGTTGGAACATCATGGATTGAAGCAATCCAACAGAACAAATTTTCCTAGAGACCAGAATTCCTTGGTAACATTCTGAGCCAGTTCTTCATGCTGTTACTTGAATGAACAGTTTTCAAGGATCAGTGATCCCAAACTGTTTAGGTTTGTGATTTAAAGGACAGGGAGAAATGGAGCAGCAGAAGGATAAATTGGACACAGTGAAATGTACATGGACTCGTGTTTCTTTTTCCAGGTGTTATGCCTGGTACTTGGATCTACCTAAGGGCCATTTTAGCAGCCACCAATACATCCAATCTGCCCTTTCAGGGTTAGACACACCTCTGATCTTTTTCAGGACTTGGGGATGAGTTCCAGTTCTCTGTTGTGTGGAAACACTCATTAATACAAGCCTGCAGCCAGCATGAACCGTAAAACTGGCTGTGGCTCAATCCCAAGTCACTGCTCTCTGGTGAGGCACATCTACAACTATCCGTGTGTGCAAAACATTTCAAAATTATGACCCACTGAAACTTGTTGCTTTTTTCCTTTTTCCAAGTTTGATGAGCACTACTGTTTTGAAGTTGGGGTTTTTTTGCAGTGTTTCACAAAGTGGAGACATGCAGTCTCCACTTAAAAATCTGTAGTAGGCAAGACAACTGCTAATGTTCATTTATCAACTGGTGACAAGTATTTGGACATGGAAGATACTACAGTCACCTCATCAGAACACAGCAATTTCTGATGTGAAGAACAAGGGAAATACTTTCAACAGTGGGAGAATTGCACACCTACTTCATTGAAGTCAGGGGCACAAACCTAACACCAAGGTACTTCACCCACTCCCTCCTCTAAAGCAAACCTTGAGTAGACGACCAAGGTTAGTCTCAAGACTATTTCACATCCAGCTGCTGCAGATGTCAATGGTTCAATTAAAACAATTCCCGCATCCTGAACACTTACCAGTAACTTGACTCGGCGATGTGCATATACAGAAAGCCCCAAAGTCTGTGAGTTTGTGATTAGTCGCTCAAAGACCAACCTTACATCTTAGGAAAGACACACCTAAATACACTCCACCTTGTTCCCCCACTCCCCACTGATATTAATCCTGTGGCAAACCCACAGTATGAAGGCAGAACCACAAAGGAAGGAACAGTGTCCGGTGTGGTCTTTGGAAAGGCATCAACTTTGGTTATTTGCTTACAGGGACAAATTGAGTGAATTGTCAATCATCGCTTGCCATCAACTTAGTTACATAATTTGCAGCCTTATTTACACCAGTGATGACTAAATAGCAGTGTTATTTAAAAAGTAAAAATAAAAGGGGGCATGTGTCCTGTAGCCAATTATCAAGCAATTCTTGACACCTCACACACAAGAACAGCACAGCAACATGAGCAAGTTAAGAACACCAGTCACATGATCAAAAACCATTTTGGGTGGTTCTCCTCAGTCACTTGTGTTTATGTAATTTACTTTTTTCCCAGCAGAGAGAAAACAGCCAACACAAAGAACATTGGGGATATTTGTGTGCAGCAGCATCTCCTGACACATTTCAAGTAGTGGCTTTCAATTACGAAGTTTGACTCCGCACACACCCCAGTAATTTAAAGCAGGGGCACATTCTCATTATGCAGCATTTGAGGCAGGCATTTGTTTTCTTAAGATAGCTGCCATGTTGGCATTTATGTAGGATGTTATTCTTCCTTGAAAAAGAGATACAGAGGCCACTTGGTAGCAATAATCCCCCAAGACAGAACACCAGTAATATTTTCCACAATTAAAGTGTCTCTGAGCAAGGCATTTTTTTATTTCACAAAAAAGCCAAACCCCATAATGTTTTAATAGTCAATTTATTAGCCCTAGGAAATACTGCAATTCTACCCATCTGCTATGTACTCACTCCTAGACTCTGCAGCCCATAAAGTTCAAAGTGATATTCTCATCCCAAAACCCAAAGACTTAAATTGTAGACAAGGTATGCATTTTCTTCTTTAGCTACTCATTATGAACTGAATATTGTTTAGATGAAAACACTTTATCACCAAAGTCAGTAGAAATTTATGATCCATGATTGTTAAAGTACTTCAGTCAATCTGAAGAGTTTTCTACATGAAATACCAGTGCCTGAGGATTCCTCACACATACACTGGCATAACAACATGTGTCTAAGATAAAAATGCATCAAAACCTAGGCAGAGTTTCAAAGAAAGCACCTACTTGTAGGGATGCAGTGCTGCCTGGACTACATACAGAACACTAATTATTCTGGGGATTTATCACTAACATTGTCTCAATACATCAACACTTGCCTTCTCTCATCCAGAAGGCCTGGACAGAACTGATAATGTAGGAATATAGTAGAACTTTTAATGGTTTCTTGGTGAAGAAGAATTTTTAACAGTTTAGTCCTCTGTATTTTAGAGGACCAAGACTCACTTCTGAATAACTTCCTCTGTTTTCAGCATAAATGGAAACCACACATGTGAAGGGCAACCCCAGTATTTCTCTGCTGCACAAGGTACTGTTGTGTGTGCTCTGCCCACCCAACGGGCTCTCCCTCTGGGCTCTGGGATGATGCCAGCTATGTCAGACACCAGGCGGCTTCCACTGGACATGTTTTTGTGTATCCAAGAGATCAGTAGTGCTACTTTCAAAGGCAACTCCTGAATGCTAACACAACCCTCTAGAACAAATGGTGGGCAACACCACACTCAAAAGCCAGGCTGTATCAGTGGTGTTTGACATCCTTCCATTCTCCAATGCACATCCACTGCTGCACTGCCACCTTCGTCACCAGGACTATAAAAAAGGAAACACAAGTTAGTATCCTCCTAGAAGCCAAGAGAAAAAAAAAAGCTAAATAATCTTGGAACTGTTTTTCTATACATAAAGAATACATTTGGATTGCATTCAATCTGTCCCAACAGTATGAAAGCACATCAACAGTTAACTACAATAAGCAAAACACTTGTATTAATGCACACTTCTTGTACAACACTCTCTCCAGGGCAAGTTAAGCCTCTGAAAGTTCTGTGTGTATTCCCACTCCAAACCCTGCCCACCACAAAATCCCACCAGCTCTTGATAAACTCAGCATGATACTCATGAGTCCCGTAAAACACTGGTATAAACACTGGCATTAATCTGTACATAATAACGTGCTATAATATAAATTAAATAAAACTTGTGATCAAGGAAAGGTAAACAGCTGGCTGAATTAGTACAACTACATCCTGGTTTCTCATAAGGTTAGGGTTTATTTACTGCTCCCTAAACATGGGGAGCATGTCTGTTAGGAATTTGGAAATAATCTGTAGAGAAGGCTGATACAAGAGTGCTTTTGTCTTTGATACCTGTATCAATCACAACACGGCCAAAATAGAGTTAGCAAATTGAAAAAAAACACTCAATTTTTCCAAAATAGAACAACCTTTTCACTTGTCAGGAGCAATTAAGCTTCACCGTCCCAGCTGACAGAGAGAATTGAGGTGCATACACAAAAGAAGTTGAAAACATTCTGACACAGTCTCATACAGCGATCTGGAAACATCTTTTAGAGTCTCCCAGGATGCCATGCATTAAGGCCAGTATTCCATCTCATTAGAAGATTCGTGATCTGCATCTGCTTCAAACTATGAATTTAAAAACTGACTCCTGGAAGTCATTTGCAGGTTGGAAGGGGAGTGAAGGAGAAATGCTACTTTTAGACATATTTCCCTAATCCATTTTAGTGCCACAGTAGTGCCATCAGTGATTTTTGAATGAAAAATGTTAGCTTTTTCCATCTTTAAAGAGACAGCCATAGTTCAAATGGTGCTCTTTCAGTAGGAATTATAACTTAAGTATTTCAACAGTCACATTTAAGAGGAACACAAAAACAAGGGCAGCATTTATGGGTTGAAATTTTATCAAGTGACAGAAAAATAAAAAGCCAATTGGACAACAAGGTTTTATTTTGGTTAACTCTATCCTTTCTTTGACTCAGAACAGAAAATACTTGGGATGATTCAATCTAGTACCCTAAAACAAAGTGTATTTTTCCTTCATTATCAAAGTAACAGCAGCAGTTTATGAGTGTTTTTAAAACATAACTGGCACATTGTGACCAAGGCACTGCACATTTATGTAGCTGCTGTTGCAAAGACTCTACAAAAACAATAAATTGTAACCCAGCTTAGGCTACAAAAGTCACACAGTGTACAACAGGACCTATCCTTCTCACAAGATGGGAATTCCCTGAAATCATGACCATTTGTCACATAAAACAATACTGTACCAACCACAGCTTTTAATTTTCACCATTTAGAAGTTGGTTCTTAAAAGTAGAATTTGCAAGTAACAGCAAAATAGGTTCTTACATTTACAGACTGATTAAAAACTGACATAAAAAAGTACACAGGCTTCTTAACTAAATACTTCTCTTGGAAAAGGTATTTGTCCTTATGCTTCAATCTGTACACCATTTAATCACATTTTTACACATTAGAAGTAATTTCAATTTTTTAACTAACAGTTATTTAATAGAGAAGCTGCATTTTCTGAGAAACTGTATTAGCACTACAGCCACTACCACTTTCTTTTTCCCTTGTGTTTTCAGGGAAACAAAAGAGAGTCACTCTTCCACATAAAGTCTTTTAATAGGGCAGAATTCAGAGCCATGAAACACAGCTGGTTTACAGCTTTAAACTGTTCTGGAGATGTCTAAAGTCTAATATAATCCAAGGACCTCTTCAGAAATAATTCCTAATCCAAGATTATACTCAGTGTAATTCCTCATCCTGCATGGTTAAGATTCATTAAATGTTTGTAGTAATAATTATTACAATTCAGATTTTTATGGTTCACTCTCAGTAAGAATTCACAGACTAAGTTCTCTCTGCTACATGATTTAAGGTGTGTTTGTCAATAGCTTTGCTCAGCTGGACCCAAACTGGACCCATCTTTGCAGATGAGCAGTCTCTCACTGCCATTCAACTGGTTGGCTTACAAAGCCTATTTAAACCTCCCCTGGTAAAACTCAGACAGAACTCAAAAACATTACTTGGATATGAAGGCCCATTCAAACCCACAAACAGAACCTTCCTTCCAGCTATTACACTGCTGCAATATTTACCTTATGCACTGGTGCAGGCATCACTTATCTCTGCTATCACCACAGATGAACCAGCATTACTTCAGCAGCACCTTCCAGAAGTTATCACCCTGCAACTAAGAGAAGATACAATAAACTGAGTAAAATACATTTTACAGCACAAGTCAACCCATAGTGCTTCCCCCCATTTCAAGAACATGACACAAGCTTAGGTTTGCAGATAACTCTGGTGCAAGTTTTACTACTTCTTTAAGTGGTGGAGGATTCACTGGCTTGGAATGGACTGGAATGTCTTAGAGGTAAGTTGCATGGCTTATGGATTCTCATTCCTTTTCAATGGTGCATTGCCATGTTAAATCCATAAGTTGAGTGACAAAATTTACTGAGGACTAAACAGTAGTAACAAAGGTTTGGGGTTTGTGGTTTGGTTTGTTTTTTAGTTGGAGGTCTTCATGTTTTTTATATTCAACAGCATCTTTTGTAACTTCGTGGCTTTACCAGAGTCAGAACAACTTGCACAGGTTCTGCCACATGCACTGGGTATCCCTGTAATGCAGTGCCAAACCAAACAGAGTCAGGCATCCAACTAAACGTCAAGTTTGCAATGGCTCGCTTCAAACTCCCACTAGTCAGGATGATTGTCAATCTAAACAAATTCCTAACTTCACAAAGCTTTAATTTTACTGAAATACTGTATATGCAGCCTCTTTTAAGCATCTCAACTGAAAGATACTGGGCACAAAATACCCCCTCCCAATCCTGCGTGGCAATATCCTGTCTACAGTGAGCTGCATCTTTAGTTTTGAAATTGGTGCCATAAATGTTTTTATCCAAGAAGAATGTTGAATTTGGAGAATTTCCAATGTATTGGAGATTATTTTCTTTTTTTAAATCTAGACAGCACTTCCATTGCCATGACATGCAGCTTGTCTGACTGTACTAGAGGAATGTAAATTGGTTTAATTTTGACTTAGACTGAAAAACTAGTTTGCTTTGCTTACCATCTTTGCAGTTTCACAGGCATTTGATGCTTTAAATCAGCTGTGGAATGCTGAAAGATTCACTTGTTTTTAGGAAGCCATAAGCCTTTGAGAAGTTGGAGAGAAAGACTTCTTTGCTTATCTTATTTTCTCCTTTGGAATCAAAGATGTTCCTTTAAAAGTGAAACACTACAGAGTTGCAAATTGAAACAAGTATGAGTAAGCATCGTTTTGCAGCTTCTTTGATGGAACTGGTCAATGGTTTGTGGGGTCTGGTTTTGGTTTTTTAAACAGTATTTTGTAGCTGACTTACATGTACATGACTTATTTGGAAGGGAGAACTTTGTAAACTCCCCATGAAACAGGAGGAAGGCAGAAAATAGTATTATCCACTTGCTTGTTTTGGATTAAGTGAATGAAATCCTTTTTCTTTACACAAGGATCTGAAGGCATTTTGAACTGGGAACACTGACTCCAAATTCTAGGTAAAACTGTGCCTTATGTAGAGTCATCCCCACCACCCTCCAAATCACAAGGAATACTTTCAAAATGAGATGCTGAACATGTAGAACAATCCACCTCCATGTCAGATGGTTGCATGCTGTGTGGAAGATCTTAAGAACTGCTTGTTCCATTCATGACGAAAATCAGATGGGAAGTGTGGCATTTCAGGGAAACTTTACTTTGAAAATTACAACACTAGTACACAGCTCAAGTTTATACATTTAACATCTGCTTTCTGAAAGAAATGTTAACAATTTTGAAATGAAATTAAACATTTTTTGAACTTTTCCTCACAAAAGCATAAAGTCATGGAGGGGAAAACTTAACAGGCAACAATAAAAAAAGGTTAAAAACAACTTTTTCTTTTAGTAGTCCTCTGGTAGTAAAGATAGAACAACTTCCACATTTGAGAAGTAATCTGTCTTGGTCCAAAAGTTTAAGAGTGTTTTTAGTATCTGCTTCTGCCTCCACCTCTATCGGATCTGCTTCCACCACGGCCACCACCTCTGGGTGCTCCGCGGCTTGAACTACTGTAAGAATCCCGAGGAGGTGGATAGCCCCTTTCCATGGATGGGGGAAGGCCCCTGTCTTGTCTTCCCACACGATCACGGCCACTTGAGTAGACATCACTTCTGCTGCTTGAGTAACTTTCTCGGCTTCCATATCCATCTCGAGTGCTGCCGTAATCATCATACCGGCTGCTTCCACCATATGATGGCGGGGGCCCTCGTGCAGGTGGAGCACTACGTGAGTTACCTGCAGGGTCAATGGTCAGGTAATACGGCAACACCATAAGTTATAGAGAACAATTTCAATCTGAATTTACAGAATTGCTGCATTTAAATGTTTACCGCTACTCTTTTGTATGCATTGAGATGTTCTTAATAGAATCTGCCACATTAATGGTATTTAAAGTGGGGACTGCATATCAGGCAGTGAGTGGATTTAAAAACTCTGAAGGAATGAAGACGGTGTTTGGTTATTCAGGTAGGCTCTTTACTGGGTATTCCAGAACAGCTCGTTATTTTAGAGAAGAAACTCAGCCACATTTTCCAGAGACAGTTGCAATTCTGAACTGTAGACTTTGCTTCTTTAGCTTATAGCTTATTTAACAAGATGATCAAATGATAACCAACAACAGTACTTTCACTGTAGGGGAAAAAAAGTGTGCCACTTCCCTCTAAAACACAAGCAACCTAGTAGAAGTCAAATCTTATGTCACCTGTAAAATTACATGATACTCAAAACGGATTCTTACCATAACTGTCATATGAATCTCTGTAGGAGCCTCCACTTGGATGATCTGAGTAGTCTCTGTCACGTCCTCCACCGTATCCATCACGGTCGCTATAGGAGGAAAGACTGCTAAGACTTAGTACAAATCAGTGACATCACAGGAGGAACAAGGTGAGAGGGAGAAAAATCCAACAGTAGGTACCTATATCCCCTGGAGGGGTATTCGTCACGAGAACTGGAATGACCGTAGTCACGATACGCGTAGTCTCGTGGAGGTGGCGCGTAGTCCCGCGTGTCCCTGGAACTGGGGTAATCTCTGCTGGAATAACTATGAAGAGCAAGAACTGCCATGTTAGCCATGTCACACTGCAGAGATCAGGAACCGAGATTCTTCTCTGAACAACAAACACCCCACCAAAATAAGACAGTAAAAAAAGAATTTACCCATCCTTAGTGCTATAGCCATCATCTCTTGGAGACATGTAGACATCTCTCCGTGACGGCATTGGTTCTCTGCGGGGAGGACCACCGTAACCATCTCTACCACGTGATACAGGAGCTGAAGTGAAACAGTCAAAATCTTTCAACTTAATTAGCATTTAGCCATAAAGACGACTCCAGTAGATTGCTTATTAAAGCAATTTAAAAGTATCTCTGTAACCTACAACACTTTACATTTCTGCTTATACAGTCTGAAAAGCAGCACAAGAAGGAACATACTCAAATCAGATCAAGTTGTTTCCTACAGCTGCAAAATTATACTGGTATGAAAGGAATTAATAATTAGAAAAATTTATCTTACAGCAGATTCAAGTTAGAATCAATGACTTGCATCAGCTTGAGCAACTAATGAAGTTGTAAAATCCTTACCTCTTCCTCCCATGCTACTGCTGCGCACTGGTCCAGAAGGTGCAGACCTTTTAGGTGGAGGGCCCCCGCTCCGTGGGGGAGGACCTCTCTTCATGGGAAGGGGCCCTCGAGAAGACCCTGGAAGAATAAGCCATGAACCAACTTTTTATTTCTGTGATACTCACCTGAACGACCCTAAACCCTGAACTACAGTAACCCAAGTGCCATTATTACCACTATGTGATCAACAAGTAAACCTCTAAAATTAGATCTCAAAGCCTTGTCCTTCTAGCCACTACTAAATGCTGCTGGCAGAACTGCGAGCCCAGCTTTCCACAGCCTAAATTCCTGTCAAGAACTGTCTTTTAGAACTTATCCAAAAGCCACAGGGTGTGACAGAAGGGAGAAAAGACAGCTGATATCTGTAATCAGTTACAGCTTAAATGCTCAACAAGTTACTGTGCTCAGAAGACAAGAGCCACCTGGGAAGATGTACTAGAGAAGAGCCAACAGAGGGAACAGAGGCACTACTGAGTCTGTAGAACCTACTACACAGACTCTTCAAGAGCTAAGTTTCATTATTTCCAAGTTTTTTTCTGCATTACAGCTTTTATTGTTGTACCTCAGGTGCTGCTTGCTTGTTCTTTTAAGCGAGTTTTGTTTTGATACTGAAAACTTTGAATAAATGTTATCTTAAGAAATATCCAGTATCAAGCAATGTACTATTGTCCCACTCCAGAAAGCTTTAACTTAACACACTATTTTATAACACACAAGGCTTAGCTGCCCTAACTCCCACTATGATCTAGAAGGATCAGCCCCAGCATTTTTAAAGTTTAGTCCTCTTGCTAGTAAGACTGAAAGGTCTTTCCCTAGTGGAAGAGAATCACTTTTTCAACTTGAATACCAGAAAGCTTCCTTTCTCACGTTCAGGCAGGAGTTTTGCATTTCTTTCATAGGTAAAAGTCAAGTGGAGTGTTAGTTGTAGAAAGGAATCTTCATATTTGAAAGACTTTTCTTAAGGTGTACTTGCCTAATCAAAAATTTGACTACACTGCCGAGATCGTATTTCATCATTTTAACAAAGAACAAGGAGTGCACTATTCGGCTGTTTTGACTTTTTTTTTCCAGTAGGATTATTGTCATCTTCCAATGGGATTGTCTTGTATGTTGTCCAAGTATATAATGAGAGAGGTCAATACATACCCAAGTGACTCCCTCTTGAAGGTGGTCCTCTTGCGCCACTGCCGCCTCTTGCGCCTCTGAGGCCCCTGGGAGGACCTCGGCTTCGGGGAGGGGGTGGCGGCCCACGCCTACCACCACTCTCAAAGGATGGCTTGGTTGCTTGTTCCACTTTAATTGCTTTCCCATCTAATGACTAAAGAAGAAGCTGCTTTACTTACTGCTCAGTCATGTTTGTATTTCTTAAATCAAGCCCCTCTTGCTTCACTAGTACAGGGCTTCCATTTTATAAGTTAGAGCAACTCTAGAATTGATTTCAGTCTTCAGTATTAGTACTCAGCAGCATGTTGGGCCTAATTTCAATTTTTACAGTACTTCATTCTTGTGGTATTGATGAAAAAAAAATACAGAGCAGCATCAGAAACGACTTTGAGTGAAAACACAAGTGTCCAATGATTACGGCAGCCCCACGTCATTTATTCTGTAAATGAAACATGAAATAGGATCTACAATTTACTTTCAATTGCCACGTACTTTTGTACCAAACTAGGACTGCACCAGGAGTTACAGGATTAAGCTGAAGGTTTAGCTTCAGTTGGGATTTCTGGCAATGGGGAGGCCGTTTAGTACATTGTCTTGATGTCCTGATAAAACGGCGATCACTGACGCATTTAGAAGTAATTTCATCATCTACACAGCAGACTGAGAATGACAATTCACCCCTTTTTTCTAGTGTTTCAAGCTGGGTTTGCAACAAGGTGACCGTTACAATTTACTCTATTACTTGCTTTTCCAGAGTGGAGGTGCTTTGTGGCTGGGCTATTTTTGTTTCTGTGTTCTGTTGTGTAGTTGGGGTTTTTTGTATGACAGAAGTGGAAGGTTTTTCTGGTACACAGACATGCAATAACAGGAGCTCTGCAGACTATTACACCTCAAACATGAGCAGGTGGTAACACATGTTGAGTAACTCAACCTAATTAATCAAATTTCTGTATGATCTTTCAGGCACCACATGTTTGGCAATTATAGCATAAGCAAATTGCAAGGCTCTGCTGAAATTAGGTTACTGCACACCTATGCTGGCAAACACAGTTTCCTTTTTTTTAGCAACTGAGTATTTAACTCTGCCTTGAAAACCAATTAATTATCAGGCAGGAAGTGTTGTTTATTGCACTTCTTTGCTGCAGTAAGTGAAGACAAACATGAGTGCTGGTAATGTCTTAATCTGAACCGATTTTTTTTATTGAAATACCAAATCTTTTTTGTTCTCCATCATAATCTGGCCCTCTCTGAAACCATTCATTTTAGTAGCTCGTGTATTTTGCCACCACATGAAGTCGTAGCTACTGTTTGAAAAACCTGCGTATACACACACAGGTCCAACTTGATCCATTGTGAAGGAAAAAAAAAGATATACTAGCAAAATCATACTGGTCTTGGCTTTGACAATAAAAATATTTTACTTACAGCAGGTTCCTCAAAAAGCCTTTTGGCATGACAGGCTGAAACATTCCAGCAGCATCAGTACCTCTGATCACTGGAACTTCTCAGTTTGTATCATATTGTTTTGCCATCATAATTCATACTGAAAGATGTCTTGTTCTCAAAAGGGGAACAGTGGACTTGAAGCTTTAATCTTTACCACCATGTCCACTGCTGTCCTCAACCTCATGGCATATTCATGACAGCTTGTTTTTTAAGTTTAGGAAGCAAACACCATCCCCTTCTGCTAGCATGGGTTCTGAAAACCTGCATGCTTAGGTTCAGGTTATTTAATTTCTTTTATGTAGGAGGTAGTTTTCCTTATTTCTCCTCCTATTTCTTTCTGCCTTGCCCTTATCCATCTTGCTTAGGCAAAACACAGGTTTCTTTGCAGACTGCATTACACAACAAGTCTTAAAAAGCTATGCCTTCATTCCAGAAAGACATTTCATTAGGTCCAAAAATAATTTTGTTAACCAGGTTGTCAGTTTGTCCTATTTTATTTAAAGCAGAGGGGACAATATTTTCCAGATTCTTTGCTCAAAGAAAGGTCTTATCTCACCAAACAGATAAAACTCAGAGTCCAGCTCAAAGAATTTTTTCAATGAGCTCAAAGCACCAGCTGTCAACATGAATACTCATTAGTTGCTGTTTATAGCCTTGACTCAGAGTGTTATAGTAGCATTTTTGGTATGAGCACCAGAAAGTGGAGTCACCTTGGTGCTAAAATGCATGAAAAATAATTTAAGATACAAGTCATTTACAGACAGTAATATTGGCAATAAGTGTCTCCTGTATGTGGCATGAACAATCTGTACAGCTTTGTGAGTCTGAGAACCTTAATCAAACACAACTAGAGAACTGTCCTGCAAACTGTTTCACATTCCAATAGAAACGAGGAGTGAAATTTGTTAAGTTTTGGGAGTGGGGCAGAAATCAAATAATCTCCAGAAATTTGCATGAAACTGGACCTAACACCACACAGGGCTTTCCTCTGCAATGGATCATTTTGCTGTTGATGCTGCAGTGATTCCACCACTTTTCCATGCTCCATGATGGCACAGAGGGGGTTTCCTTTCACCATATATATTCATGAAATGAATTTAAGGCCAGGCTTCTACAGAATTGTATCACTTCTTCTCCAAAGGAACAGGAGACACTTTCCGTCAGTTCGACAAAGCCAACCTTCTGCAGTGCTCAGTACAGTTTATGCTGTTTGCATCTCAGCAGTTGCTTCCATCCTCTTAAAACAGACCAGCTGGCTTGGCAGGTCTACACTGGAATTAATTCTTTGGCTTGTCCTGGATCTTTCCCCTAAGGTCATATCCTCTCTTTAATTATCCATTTCATCCTAAGGATTTAAAAACAGAAGATCACAACAACAGCCTTCCGAACTGAATGACCACCAGACTTGGAAACATCCACACCTGTGTTCAAGTGAGCAGGTGCATTTCGTGACATCTGGATGCGACTTCACTGCCATGAATTCATGTTCTTCTGAAAGAAAGCTGATAATCTGCTATGATAAAGCACTGCACGTTTCTTCTGTGCTGCTCAGACATGATAAAACATTGATCCAATTCTGTAGACAAGGTAACTTGAAGTAAAAAATCTCCATCACACCTCTACAAAAATTCTGCTGATCTCTTTCTGCAGGACTGAAATGAATCTTCAAAACAAGCTTTGAGATGACTGTGCTTGTCCTAATTTAGAATGAAACACAACCTTCTGTCTTCCCCCAGCCCTGATAAGGTGCTAAACGCTGGATACACAACTTTCATGAACACTTGCAAAGTAAAAAAAAAAAAAAAAAAAATTAAAAAAATCAATGCCAATTCACTCTTGCAGAATGTATTGGAGTCAGTCTCTTCTACTGCCTGAAACTTCAAATTCCTTTGGGATGACAGAATGAGGAACACACAGGCAACACAGAACTTTTCCACCTGGCTAGAGAGGTCACCCAGCTCCTTACAGGCTGCTTAAACTGCAGTTCACACAGTGCTTCTGCTGCTGCTTCCAAAGTTCCTGGAAGTCTCAAGAATGCTTCAATCCATCCTTTCCAAATGGGCAGAGAAACTTCAGGCTATTATTTATGACAATTATCTCTTCCTACAGCAGGTCTCATACACTGTTCCTCCTCAAACCTTCACTGTAGTGTCTTTCTAGAGTACAAGCAGTGCATGTTGTCCAGAAGGCTTTCTGAAGATGAGGATGAGATACCACCTCCTGAACATCTTTCATATCCATGGTCAAAGCAAGCTGGACCAGTGGACATTCTAGGCCAAATGCCAACTGAGGATGTTGTTTTCATACTGTTACAGCTGTTCAAATTTCAAAGCAGATGAAACTACTTCTAGATCTAATGTTGAAAACAAAACCATGGGAAGGATGATCCACAAGGCAGTCAGTCCTTTGTAGCATTTCTTGACAGTGCTGCAGATGGCGCAATCCAGAACGAGCAGACGTTACCTCAGCCACAAACATTGTCTCATTTTGCTACTTTATTAAGCCTTACTTTCCCAAATGTTGCCAACGTGACCAAACACAGAGCACAACATTCAAGATGTAGAACAGTTGGTAATTCTTTTCAGAGATTTTCATTTGCACTCCACAAGCACTTAGGACTAGTGACTGAATTCCTTTCAGTCTGACAATTACCTATTGGTGCTTGAAGTTATCCCATGTGAGGGTTCAGAGTAACGACTATTTCAGAGGAAATTAAGTGTTTGAGCACAGCAGTAAACAGTCTTCAGAACTAGGCAAACTACACAGCAGAGAAATAAATTCAATAAAAGGAGCACCTTTAGAGATACTGGTATAGAAATAACATAATCTGAATTTGTCACTCTCTGCCTTGACAGAAACTAACTTGTTTAAAAAGGAAGCAAGTCTTCACAGAAAGTAACACTAATTGTCCTGAGGTTGTCCTAAAGCATCCAGAAACATCAGCACACGAATCAGAAAGCCTGCTGTAACACAAATCAAAGCAGTTTTTCTATTTGTGTTAACCATGAACACTACAGCTCATTTTCTTATTCCCAAAGTTGCTTTACTTACTGACTGCAGTAACTGACATTTCTTTCACTCCATGTCTTGTGCTAACCAGATAAACAGGTATCAAACCCCCAAGAGTCCATCAACCACAATCAGTCAAGGTTCCTTCACCTTACAGGAACAGCATCTCAAGAGATCTTAGAGGGCCAATGCAGTGACCTCACCAGAACCGTTCAGAGTGTGCATGAACACCAGAGCCTGAAGCTCCAATGAACTAAGAAGGCCTTCACTGCCTCAAGAGGCGGCACCGCCAGGAAGATGAGCAGCTGGTGACCATTAAGCTGCCAGCTCAGATCTGCCTTTTCAAACATGCCACAACAGAGACACAGCAGCCTGCAATTCTTTGACAAACTATCTTGGTATTGATCTCAGAACTTTTGCTCCAAATTCTTGTATTTATACAAACATTACACACACATTACACTTTTACTTCCTTTTAAAGACATACCATTGCATTATATGGTGTAAACAAACAAATGCAGTTGCTGGCGAACTGCAAAGCTGTTCCCCACCAACTGGAAAGACACCCCTCACACGTGCTCAGCAGACTGAGGATGCAACTCACAAACGCAGGTTGTTATCCACAGAATGCCAGAGAGCTCATCAATGCTCTTCTAGCACATGAGGGAAGTCACATTCAACCCATGTTAAGGGAACCATTAACAGTTTTCAAGTAAGTCGCTTCCCTGAAGAGTATTCAACACAGTACATTCAAGTATGATTAAAAAAAAGAAAAAACCCAAACGAAACACTAAAGGCATGCAAGAATGAAGAGCTGACTACTAAAAAGCCCTCCATCACCCACTAAAAACAATAAAGAGTGCAACTGACAGCCAGACTTCACTTTCTACTGTCAAATCCATGATCAGGAGAAAGATTCCAGCTTCATGGAGACCATTTACCAAATTTAAAGTCTCCAGTATCTTCTAATCCACTGTCTTTCCAACTTATATTACAACTTAATTTATCCCAAAGACTAATTCTGCTGGTCAACAACAACATAACTGGTGTTAATTCCTACCTTTCCATTCATGTCTCTGGCAGCATCTTTTGCATCTGCTGGGCTCTCAAACGTGACAAACGCAAACCCTCTGGACTTGTTGGTTTCCCGATCTTTCATCAAGAGCACTGCAGGAACAAAGTCACGTTACCCTTTCCTGTAATTAGGCAGGAACACTTCACCTCTATTTACCCTTCTAAGCTCAGAACTTCTTAGAGGACATGTAAGCGCCATCATTTCAGACGATCAACGCCAAAAAAAGTCATCACAGCTGTGTTGTTTGTTTTTATAATTATCTTTAAAAATAATTTTCTCTTTACCTTCCACGATGCGTCCATATTTGCCAAATACAGCCTCGAGGGCTTTCTCATTGGTCTCTGTGTTCAGGCCCCCAATGAACAGCTTCCCAGGGCGATCTGCTTCAACCATTTTGATGCAGTAAATGACCTACAAAAAGAACAAGGTTCTTATTAACAAAATCAAACTGCAACAGACACTTACAGGCCACTTCATGGAATATTTTTCCCACAAATGTAAAAGCAAATTTTCTTGAAGAAGATGATAATTAAGAGATATAAGGGATAAATTATATTAAAAAATTACAGTTCTTGTGTAATGGAAGCAACCAGAAGTAGTATTGCCTTCAGTTATTTCTTCACATTATATAGTGTTTAAAAAATATTTAATTTTTTAAAAAGTGGAACAATACACTGTTAATATCAATAATATTGGTCAATGTGAAAACTCTGAGGTGCTGTTCTTTCTGCCCTCGATGGAAAGAAATCCTAGCACTCCTTTTCTTTAAATCTCGTCATGGATGTTTCAAGAAATTTACTTAATATGTTTTAGTAATATAAAATCATTAACTTTTAAAAGCATCTTGGCCCAGTATTTCCAAATTATGCTCATTCCTTGTATTATTTCAGGTACACCGAGCGTATGCCAAAGCTCCTGGCCCACACAACGTGAGCCTGAACAGACACCAGACCATCACTGCAGTTCCACACAGCAGTGCCAGGCCTAAAGCAAGGCGGGGGCAGGAGAGCTTAAAAAGAAAAAATGCCGAGCTGAAACAAAGCCTGGCTGCCTGGCAGGGCGCCCGTGGGCCCGCGCTGCCCGCGTGTGTGCGGGCTGTGGCGGGAAGGGCCGGCACAGACACACAGAGCACACACACAGCGCACACACGAGTGGGGACAAAGCGCTGCGGGCGGCGGGGCCGGGCCGGGCCGTGCGGGGCTCACGTGCGGACACGGCCCGGGGGGCGCCGGACCCCGGGCGGGCTCGGGCCCCGCCACAAAATGGCGGCGGGCGCCGGCAGCGCTCCGGTCCCTCCCCGCGCCCGCGGCCGGCCCTGCGCTCACCTCACCCCCCGCGCCGCCGAGCCCCGGCCCGAGCCGCCCGCCCGGCGCGCCCGCCGCCCGCGCTCCCGCTCTCAGCGATGCGGAGGGACCCCCCGCACCTAAAATGGCGGCGGCCGCGCCTGACGCCGCCGGGACGCCCCTCGCCCGCCGCCCCGCGCGGACCCGCACCCTCCCTACGCGGGGCCGACAGACAGGCCCGGCCGCGCCGCCGCCCCGCAGCGATGGGCGCACCACGCGGCTCCCTCCCTCCCGCCCTCCCTCCACGCGGGCCGGGCCCGGCCCTGCCCCGCATCGCCCAGCGGTGCCGCCGCAGGGCCCGCGGGCCGCACTCACCTCCGCCCGCGCCGAGCCGCAACTGCGCAATGGGGGCGAACAAAGGCGCTGCCCCGCTTTATAGCGTGACGTCACCCGCCCGCCCGAGTCCCGGATGCGGCGGCGCCCGGCCCGGCAGGGGGCGGGAGAGGCCCGGTCGGGACGGGGACGGGGACGGGGACGGGGACGGGGACGGGGACGGGGACGGGGACGGGGACGGGGACGGGGCGGGATGGGCATGGGACGGGACGGGATGGAATGGAATGGGAAGGGACGGGACGGAATGGGATGGGATGGGATGGGATGGGATGGGAGCAGTTCATGCACAGGAACAGCTCCGCCGGGGGCGTGGAGCCAGAGTCCTTGCGGTGATGCTCAGCAAGAGAACGAGGAGCAAGAACAGCTGCCCAGGGAGGGTGTGGAGTGTCCCTCTCTGGAAACGTTCCTGTCTCACCTGCTCCAGATGACTCTGCCTTGGCAGAAGGGCTGGACGGGATGATCTCCACAGGTCCATTCCAACCCTAATGATTCTGTGATTCTGTGAAGGAGTGGGTTTGTCACTGCTTTGGAAGCAAAATCCCTCACAGCAGCATCAGTTTGGGAAGTGTCTGTGCAGGAGCTTAACCCAGTTCAGCTAAAACAGCCTTAAAGGCATTTTAATTAGTTTGATTTGTTGCCTACAATCAAGGAAAAAACTTTCAAGACAATATTCATATAGGTAGAGTGCAGTTCTTTAATGAAAGCTTTCTGGTGCACAAATTATACAGATGTGTGTACACAGTGTAGGGTTCTTACAAATTTAAAACACTGTTTAATTATCATATCTTATCCATACAACCCAACCTGAGAACCTTTTGCCCTTGGTACCACCCTGGTGCCATCCTCAGAACTGCCCCATTGGAGCAGCTCCAAGGGTGCTGGGCCTTCTATCTTGTTTTGCCTTGTTATTCCAGTCCAGATGCACGTGCCCCAAACACGTGTCCTTGCTGCTATCTTGTCTGTTGAAAAGACGGTTAAACAAGATTCAGGAATGTGGCACAAACCGTGAGAAACTGTGAGAAACTATTAGAAACTTAGCTGCTACCTCGAGTGTGAGAAACATTACAGCTATATGAAAATCTACAAATATATAAAAATCTACAAATACATAAAAATCCTAAGGCATCAGATTAATACATGTCCATGTCAGTGCCCCTTCCTTGCAGACTTACAGCAAACCAAAACAAGCGTGGTTTAAAATGAACTCTGTTATTGATGACACACAGTTTTGCACTGGTTCAACTAACTCCTGTTTTTAATTATTTATACCTGATTCAGTTGTGGTGATTTTCTTTGGCTCGCTAAACATAACAGAAAAGTTAGTAGGAAATCTGTGAATGCAAAAATTGGCTAATTTTCATAATAGGAACTTGTAGATTATCTAAACTAATATTAATAGTAAACAAGGCCTGTTTTCTTAGTCACCCAGTCTAATCACCACCCAGACTTCTAAGTTCTCCCTCGCATGTTCTCTAGACCTTTATTTCTGGGATGTGCCACAGGGTCTATGGATCCCACAGGCACTGCCCAGAGCTGTTACAGTCACAGAGCTGCATAAGAGATAAGAGAACTTCAGACTCTATTCCTATCTTCAGTTTTTCATTCTCTTCTGTCGGATAGTGACATTCAGCTGCTCTTTGTGCTAGGGAAAGCAGGCAGCAACATTGCTTCAGACTCACTCGTAAATGTGGTGAGAGCACAAAGGAAGGGAGCTCTCAACCACTGCTCTAGACTCTTGTACATACTTGAAGAGGATCACCTTTCCAGTGTGGATGTTCAGAGTTTCTGGATGCTGTAGGAAGAAGCTGAAATGAAGTCCAAAACCAGCACTGGACAAACACCTTAAAAAACTCAGAGACTCAGTTGAAGTTTTAAAAAGCAGTTTCTGGTTCTGTTACCCTGCCTGCGTTTCAGTTGTGATGGGTCGTTATCCACACCCTGCCAGTTCTCTGTGTCGCCACCCAGGTGCTCTGGTGAGGGCGCCTTGGCCCTTCTCCCCTTTCTGTTCTGTTATCCCTCGTGGGTGTGGGTGTGGGTGTGTGTGCAGTGCCAGGGCCCCAGCCAGCCCTGCCCCTGTCCCGAGTCCATTGGTTAATAGACCCTTAACCCTGCCTCTCCCTCAGTTTTCACCCAATCCAGCCAGACCAGGGGACCGCCCCCAAAGGTCTCTTCATACCTGTGGATATTTTGAATAAAACAGATTTCTCTCTGCCTTGCAACTGCTTGGAACTCTTTGTCTCTCCCTCCATTCTCTGTCCCCATGGAACTAAGGGGATAGCAGGAAAACCCTTCTCCCTTTCCCTCCACGCCACACAGAAGAGACCCTTTTTAATTTGAAACTTATAGGATGCTGTTGCTGTGCATGGAAAAAGGGAAAGATGACCTTCATAACTAAGTGGGCGGGCACTGCCTGTGATATCAGTGCAGATGCTGAAGAATGGCATTGCCAGATTCTCATCCAATTATCATATGAAAAAAGCTTCAAATTCGAGTTTCAATATAAAGAAATTTAAACTTCAGAGCCTCCCTGGGATGTATAGTGAAAACTAAAGTGAATTGTTAGCCCTGTAAGAAACATACTGAAAGAGGTCTCTGTCTATGTGTGGTCTCTGTGTACTTTTCTGAACCACAGTGTATTTGCTGACTGCCTCACAAGTAATTGGAAAGATAAGCAAATACAAACTAGAGTCTGTTTTTCCTTCTCTGATTAAAAGAGTAAACTCCCGGCTTCATTTTATGAACATTCTGTTAACATGTTCTGTACATGTGGCTGGTTGGGATTAGCACAAACATAATTATGTTTGAAACAGTATTTGAATATAACTACTGTAATTGTATCAGGGGCCAAATTCTTTTACCCTTTGTCCTAAAAAATATCTTCATCAGACTTCTCATCAAAACCTAATTGCAAACTGGAATAGTATTTTTCTGTTTCTCACTACATAGAGGATGTGTAGTCTTGCTCCAAATTCAGTGAGACAGATCCTTTCCTAGAGGATTAGAAGATATATAATTCTTTAATTCTTACAATTCTTCCCCCTCCCCTCCTTTTTTCCCCCCATAAATTTGAATTCTTGTAGAAAAACTACTGAAATCTTTAGAGAACAAACTGCAGTCTGAATAGAAACTAGTCCCTCTTCAGTAAGACGTTCAAGGCTTGAAGAGCCATGGCAGTTTCTTTTGCAAAGGATTTCTCAACTTTGCAGTTTTGGATAGGCATTTAAAGTAGTAATATGAGATCCTAATACCGGCACCTACAGAATAGGAAACAGACTTGTATGGGACAAATGGGGAGACAGAGACCAGAAAAATCCCACTAACCTTTACACAGAGGACATTTGCTCTCTAACCAGCACACTTATATTTGCCCTTGCATCATCACAGCTTAGGAAGTTTTCCTTACATTTTCCAAAGCTGATGCCTTCTTGCCCTTTCATTGATAACCCTAGAAATGAGCCCATGAGATGGGAGAGGTGGATGACAATCCATGCAGGTAATATTTTCTGGATTTTCATGGCAGCTTTCAACTAAAATATCACCCTCTCAAATGAATCCCAGGATGTTTAACAATGTAGTTGGTTTTAAACTACAAACTTGTTCATGCAGAGGACAGTATTTTGGATATCCCTTGTACCATGATGTATATTTTTATCAAATTCTGGCCTTTTACTGAGTTCATCATACTTGGGGTTTAAACTGGATAAAGGGTTTAGGAGAGCTGGGGGATGGGGACTAATGAATACATAAATAATCTGATCACACAAGGCTCACTCAGAATGTAAAAGGGAATGGAATTCCCTCAAGATGTATAGTCAAAAACTAATAACGGAAAAGATCAGTTTAATACTTTCATGACAAGGAGCAATTTTGTAGGCACTGTCAGTTGATAGTTATTTATAGAAATTCAGCAATTTTCCTCTGTAAAACTCAGACCAGAGTGGATGAGAACAGCACAAAATAATTGTTTCTGGCACTGACTTTCTCAACCATTTCTAAACTGGAACTCCTTAATATGCTTCTCCCAAATCCCCTTTTTGGGATTTTATTGTGGCCCCTTTCAGTTTAGCAGTACAAGGTGGTTCACAGGTCCCTAAGACGTTGCTGTAACTACCTGAAATGGCAACACAGATTTTCCAGGCTCAGCTGAAAAGACACAAGATAAGCAATTATTGTACAATCTTTGTTCTTTTTCCTTTGACCTGGTGGTGTCCTTCAGTAAGGCCAACTCACTGTTGATTGGTAAATGGGTTAAAATTGTTGGACATGGAGGCTTTGCAGGCTAATACAAATGTAATGTCACAGGTTGGAAACCAGAGCGGGAACAGCTTGTCTAAGTGGGAAATACAGAGGGGAAGATGGAGGGTTTTGGTGCCCAGTATTGACAGCAATGCCTTTACCACAATGTCTCAGACAGCAGTGAGTATTGGTTAAAACTTGGTTGTAATAATGCCAGGGTCATGGGTTCAATCTCCTATGTGAGCCATTGACTTAAGAGTTGGACTCTATGATCCTTGTGGGTCTTTTCCAACTCAGAATAATCTGTGACTCTGTGAGTCTGTGAGTATCTCTCTTGTCATGGTAGCACCGAGCTGGGCTTGCAGCCATCACTGCACTTACCCTGCTTCTCAGACAGGTTTTGCAGCTCTCTCTTGCACTTACCCTGCTTCTCAGACAGGCTTTGGGGCTGTCCCCAAGCGCTGCTCCTGCCATTGCCACCTGATGAGCCCCGAGCTCGGCATCACATTCCCAGTGCTGCTGTACGTGGGGCTCCATCCCGCTGTTGTGGCTACAAACATCACAAGCTGCATCAAAAAACCATCGAATTTGATTCTTCACAGTTGATATACAAAACCCTGGGTTTCCATCCCTAATTTCTGAGCTGGTAAAATCCAGTTTAAGCCTTTCTCCCTCACTCTGCAACGCTCTGACAGGAGGTTGCAGCCAGCTCTGCTCCCAGGTAACAAGTGACAGGATGACAGAACAGTCTCAAGCTGTGCCAGGGGAAGTTTAGGTTGAACATTAGGAGGAATTTCTTCACAGAAAGGATCATGAGACATCGGAATGAGGTACCCAAGGAGGTAGTGGAGTCACCGTCCCTGAGGTGTTTAAGGAGAGATGGGACGTGGCACTGAGTGCTGTGGTTGACATGGTCACAAGCTGGACTTGATCTCAGCAGTCTTTTCCATCCTACTTAATTCTGTGATTCTATGCTGGGGGCTAAAACCTGAAAAGAAGTTCTGGTATCACAGAATCCTAGAATGGTTTGGATTGGAAGAGACCTTAAAGATCACCTCCTTCCAACCCCCTACCTGAAGGGAAGTTCTGGCCAGGTGGGGGTTGGTCTCTTCTCCCAGGCACCCAGCAATAGGACAAGGAGGCACGGGCTCAAGCTCTGCCAGGGGAAACTGGAGATCAGAAAAAAATTCTTTCCAAGAGAGAGTGCTCAGGCATTGGAATGGGCTGCCCAGAGAGGGGGTGGATTCCCCATCCCTGGAGGTTTTTAACCTGAGATTGGCTGTGGCACTGAGTGCCATGATCTGGTAAAGGGACTGGAGTTGGACCAAGGGTTGGACTTGATGATCTCGGAGGCCTTTTCCAACCTAATCCATTCTGTGATTCTCTGGGCAGGGATACCTTCCACCAGCCCAGGTTGCTCAGAGCCCCGTCCAACCTTGCCTTGAACACTTCCAGAGCTGGGACATTCACAGCCTCTCTGAGCAACCTGTGCCAGGGCCTCACCACCCTCACAACAAGGAATGTCCTCCAGAAATGTCCTCCCGATATCCCACCTCACCGAGCCCCTGTCAGTCCGAGCCACTCCCCCTGCCCTTCCCCAAGATGGCGCCCGGCGCTTCTCCCCTCACTGCGCAGGCGCCACGGCCCCGACGCGCCCGTGACGCGCCCCCGCCCCGCCCGTGCCGGCCCCGCTGCGCTGCCCGGGGCGTGCGGCCCTCATGGTGGCCTCGGGCCCGCAAGCTGCACCATGAGGCTGCTGCCGGCCGCGCTCCTGGCCCTGGCGCCGCTCTGCGCCGCCTTCTACCTGCCCGGGCTGGCGCCCGTCAGCTTCTGTGAGGAGGGCGAGGAGACCGAGAGCTGCAAGGTGAGAGCCCTCCCGTCGGGCCCGGCGCGGGCGGTGCCCCCTCAGCCCCCGCTCGGGGCTCCCGGGAGGCACCGCCGGGGCTCCCCCACACCCTGGGTGCCTCCCGCAGGCCACAGCCTTTGCTCCGGGCAGCCACACATCTCCCGCTCCTGTTGCCGTGGTTCCCTTCTTCCCGCTGAACTCCCCAGCGGGCTCCGGCAGGATCCCTGGTTCCTTGTTCCTTGTTCCTGGCGTGGCCGGGGCCTGTCAGGAGCCAGCGGTGACTGCGCTGCGGGACAGCAGCACTTGCTGGTTAGCCAAGCGTTTGGGCTCAGCCACGAATTTGTTTCTAAAAGTCTGTATTTTCATACTTTTTCTCCTCTCCTGTTTCAGTCACTAATTGAGCTCTTCGTGAACAGGCTGGACTCGGTTGAATCAGTCCTGCCGTACGAATATGATGCGTAAGTACAACACAACAGGCTTCCAGGAGCCCTGGGAAGGACCCTGTGCTGTTCTCAGCTCCTGGGACCGTACAGGCGTCAACATTGTGCCCGTAGGGATGGAGGGAGGAGCAAATCCAGGTCTCAGCGGCAGGAGTGAAGTACAAGAAAGTGGGAAGGACGAAGGCCACACCTGTGCGAGCTGACCATCCTCTGTTATTGCTAAAAACAAAGCTGCAGGGTTTCTCATGGGTGCATTTTTTCCAGCTGAGTACAAGATTAAGTGTTGGCAGTTTAGTATGTTTGAAAGTTCTTCCTGTTATGCAAATCTAGGAATGGGGAGCTTTGAGTTCCTTTGTTTTAACTAAAACAAACCTGGAGACCAGTAACTGTTAGTTTTCCTTTTTACACCAGAGCTTTGTAGCTAATTCTTGGTTTGTTGGGTATTTTTTAAATTCTTGTCTGTGAGAACTGTTACCTGCCCTTGCAGGTATTTGGAGACCTACAAAGGAACGATACACATGATTTGCAGTCTTCTTGCTGGGCACACAGAAAAGAGAAACTTGCCAGAGTTGTAGATCTTACCTTGTGCAGTGCAAGAGCAGAGACTGTCTCAAAAAGTCCCCAATGTCTGTATTTGCATTAAACTTCATGAAAGCCAGTGAATTTAGGACCATGTACTTATGCAGCAAATCTAAGTGTGGGTTTGTTTGTTGTTTTGTTATTTTTGTTTCCCCATAACCTACTGCTGTCTGTGTTTAGTGAAAGCCCAGATGTTTGGTATAATTTAAAAGAATGAAAATTCCCATTTCAGGCTGTATGTAATTGAAAATTTGTGATTGCTGTTTGATAGTGTGACATCAATACTAAAGGCATCTCCCTTCTTTAAAACATGTTTCACTTTAAATACTATTTATAAAGGCTCCTTTAAGAAAGGGGTGTTGAACTGCAGGAACTTCTGCAAGGAAAATGAACAATCCATAGCACAGTTTTTTTTTCTTTCTCCCAATATGAAACATTCAATTGTTTGTTTAAATTGCCATTTGAAAAGGATACATGGACTAAATATCATGCAGTGTTAAAAGATGCTTCAGCTATTGACATGCCTGGATTGAAATGGATCTTCAAACAGATGCCAGATTTCTTGGCAAAGCTACTCAGATATTTACTACCAGTAGATAAACTGTCAACCATGAAATCTGCTGTGTTAAGGACATAACTCAAGAATTTGCTTTAGGCTGACATTTACAGTTATATGTCAATTAAAAATTAAAGGTAACCTTTGCTGCTTTTTTTCTAGTTTTGACTTCTGTCAAGATAAGGAAGAGAAAAGACCTTCAGAAAACCTTGGACAAGTGCTGTTTGGGGAGAGAATAGCATCATCTCCGTATAAGGTTATTTTACCCCTTGCAGTTGATCCTATTTAAATAGCTGCCATTCTGATGGCTCTAGTCTGTAGACATAGCTCAAGATTAATGACTGATTATTTCTGTTTGTATTTTTAATATAAGCTTTGAAGTGTTTATGCAATGAAAACAAAACTCCTCCCAGCCCAAAGGCATCTTAGAGTTGTTAATTAAAGTTAGGAAACTGAGCCAGTATTCATCCTTCTTTCCTATTACTGTGTGACAGAGAAGTCCAGAAACTGTGTCTTAGACAGTTATTTAATAGCTGAATGTGTGGTGTGTTGGTGATCTGAAAATAATTAGTTAATTAAATGTAAGATTGGAGGCTGTAATGTTTTGTATACTTGGTTGTGCTGTCGGGCAACTTCCAGAGTGGGAAGGGGAAGTCAAATTGGGGCTCACTTGCAGATTTTTCCTGCTTGGCACACTTAAAATTAGTTGTCTAAAACCAAACTTTCCATTGTTGCATATCACTTGAAATCTTCTGTAAAATAAATGTGTGGAAATACTTTGTAGATTAGGTACGTGGCATTTTTTTGTCTCGTGCTCTGCATTAGCAACAATCAAATGTAACATCTCTAAAAACCTTTATCAGCTTGGGACAGCTGTGGTCAAACAGTGGTTCTTAATGTTTGAAAGCTCTTTGCTGTTCGAGTGCTTTCCAGACTGGGATTTGCCAGTGCAGCTGAAAACTGGGCTGTGTTTGTGTGTGATGGTTGCTGGATGCTCCAAATCCCTGAGAGAAGAAGAGGCAGCAGTTTCTGAGGGTCCTGGTCACATCCTTCCATCAGTCTGTTGAGGAGGTGCTGCTCCCTCTCTTGTGTGAACTGCTCCTGGAAGTTCCCTTTGATTCTCTGAGCTAATGTAATTTTAAGTCTTACGACTGCTGGTCACAAGACTTTTAAATGTGTAGCACGATGGATCATTTGGATTTGGATACCTATTGAAGGGATTCAGTATTACAACAACTGCTTGTTTGAAATGGCTGCACTCTACAGCAATTAGAAAATCCTGTTCCTGGACAGCATTTAGGCTTTGATGCCATTAGAATTTTCAGCCATGTTTTAGGGATGTTAGCTCACTGGCAGGTAAACCCTAACTGGTTTAGAAGTTGGAGATGCAAATGTGAGCATGGTTGTGTTAGGTGGTGTCTGTGCTTGAAGCTTGGATGTTGTGCAACTTTTTGCATTTTTGGCAGCCTTGTCTCCTACTTAGTCATGGTGGGGAAAACCAGCTAAAATTAATGTGAAACTTTCAAGAAGGGTGTAGTGAAAGTCTGGTTTAGCAGATGATGAAATTACCAAATAAAACAAACTGGTAAAATTAAAAAGCAATACCTTTTCTACTAATGTTCCATTTTCAGTCCTCAGGGTTTATCCAGACGTGGATCATCTGGGCTACTGAAGAGGGAAATGTGAAAGGGAATTACTGATGCTGGATATATGTAGATCTTGACATTGAAGTTAAAGCCATTTTATGTGACTTTTATAGCCAGGAAGTGAAGTAACTAAAAAAAACCAGCTTCACCTGAAAAAAATACTCTAAAAGACTTTGGAAGCAAAACTGAAATGACTCTTTTTGTGTGCTTTTTTAACAGTTCACTTTTAAAAAGCAAGAAGCTTGCAAGAAGGTTTGTACAAGGTCATATGACCCAGCAAACAGCGCTGATAAAAGCAAACTGGCTTTTTTGAAGAAAGGAATGCAGCTGAATTATCAGCATCACTGGTAAGCTGAGATGTGAGCTTGAGGTTGGTTGTTTTTACTGCTTTTTGACATCATTATCTATGTTCTAAGTGGTTGCTTTCTTCCTTCTGTGTGATAGTTGTCCTCTACTGTGCATCTTGTGGGCACTGCTGAAAACTGTGTTACGTGAATGTGAAATGTCAGTGTAAAATCAGGTGCCTCCCTTTCTGAGGACGTGTTCTTTGCTGATTTCTGTCTAGGATTATCGATAACATGCCTGTAACGTGGTGCTATGATGTGGAAGATGGACAAAAATACTGTAATCCAGGATTTCCAATAGGATGTTTTGTTACTCCAGATGGTAGAGTTAAAGATGCTTGTGTTATAAATGTAAGTGGTGGAACTTTTCTTGTTAGTATAGCAGATGTAGTTTCACTTGTGGTTTTATTTTTAAACTTTTCTTTTCCTGAGAAAGATACCTTTGTAAATGTGGTTACTATTCAGAATGTGGGGATTGACAGAGCTGAGTGCTGCTGCAATTTGCTGTGTTTCACTGATAGAATTGTGCAAATAAAATGAATATATAGGTGATTTGGGTTGAGCTGGCAAAATGCCAACTGCCCAACACAGAGAGAAAGGGCCCCCCCTCTTTTGACCTATATATGTTTTAAAAAGCTGTAAAATAGTGGTGTGGGTATTTAAAAGCCTTAGAAAATTGTGGGTTTGTCCTGAAATTTCGTATGTATTCATCCTTGTACCTATTTGTTCTTTGTCCATGTCATATTTGTGTGCAAGACCTTCTTTTATGGATTTCAGATAGAAGCTTTCTAGTGAACACCTAGAAATGAGCCCTGTGTTCTAGTTGCAAAGTTATGTCTAGCACAGTTTACAAGTTAAATGTGTCAGGGTTTTCCCAGATGGCTGGAAGATAACAAACACAGCTGGGACAGGGAAAATGATATTGACAACACTTGGAAATATGTCAGTCATCCTGGGAGTTCTCTGGTGAACTAGTGCAGTTACAAATAATAGTGATACAGTTTTATCTCTCCTGGAGGGAGGGACCACACTCTTGTGGGAGGGCAGAGAACTCTCTGTGCCTCTGTTCTGCCACAGGACTTGCTGCATGTGTGCAGTGCAGTCAGTTCATTTGTGTGCAGCAGGTCTGGTGCTTCTTTGAAGTGTTGCATTTATCATGCATGCTCAGTTTACTGTGTCTGCAGTCACCTTCCAACTTGGTTACTCCTCAGGCTCCCCAGACTCTTGAAAGTAATCTGTGGATTGAATGACCTGTTCCAATTTGGTATTTAACTTTATTACTTTGTATATGAGGTTGTATGTTAAATTGGTACTGGTGCATGTTATGTTGGAACTGTTACACAGAAAGAAAAATCAGTAACAGAGTGGGTGGAAACCTGATTTGTTTTTTTTTTTGAAAGGGAGGATTCATACCTGGATGTCAGTGGCTGAATTTCCTTAGGGAGAGCTTAGGGAGCTTGTGATGGGTATCCATGAAGTGCTGTGCAGATTGTGTGTGCTGGTAGCAATGTGTGGGCTCTGCCAGCCTACACAGTGTCAGTTTTGGTCTGTGAACTCTGATTGCAGTGGGAACTTACATGGCAGAGTGCCAGGGGGATGGTTGATCCGTAGGCAAATAAGAGTGTGGCACCATGGATGTGACTGCCATCTCTGGGGTTTGTACTTTCATAGGTGTACCCAAATACCTGTTCCCACAGTCATAAATGGGGCAGGAAAGGGGTTGATAACATGCCATGGCACAGCTACAGTTCTGCTTTGGAGTTCTGCAGCTGCTGAGCTGCATTATCACTTCAACTGTTGCTTTGAAATGGAGAAGACAGAGACCTAAAGATGGGGTTACAGTATGACATGGGTGTGATTCCAGTCTGCTCCCAGTGAGAATCTTGATCACAGTGAAAGAAGAAGAATCCATTCCGTGCAAGACACCCTCATATTTTGCTGGGGAAAGAACAAAAGTTGTATGGCATTTGGAAAATGGCTGATATGCACAATAAATACAGGATTTTTTTTTTTTTTTTACTTAGAGATGCAACTGGTCCCCTAATTCAAATTCAGGTTTTTTTGAACAGTGACAAAGTTGAGGAGAAAAGTATCTCCAAGTCAACTTAACTGACTCTGGTATCATTTCAGTTTTATGTAGTTGTTAGTATTTCCTAATTCCTAAAGCATAGGGATGACAAAGTAGAACAGCTGCTGAAGGTGAAGGGTAGTTTTTTGAAGCAGAACATGGTTTGTAAGCTCTGGTAACTGGAATGGAGGTGTAGGCACAGTGAATGTGAATTACTTCTTGTGGCAGCTTTTTTGGTAAATACTAAAATGCTGTCAAAGATACTTAAATTTTTCTAGTAACACAGATGTGATAGTTTATTGTGTGGGATTTTATTTATATAACTCAGCATCATATAGAAAAATACATAAATATTTTATACAGGTATATTAACGTTGAAGTGATTCCTCCATCCAACAATAGTCTTATTTTAAAGTTCTTGGCTGCTTGCGCCCTCTCCTGTTCGAGAAGTTTCTCAATCTCTTGGTAATGTTTTGTAGTCAGAGTTTAACAAGAAGAACACTTTCTACCTCTTCAACCACGTTGACATAACAATCATGTACCACAGCGGGAAGGATGAAAACTGGCCTGGTGCAAGACTGGTGATGGCAAGACTGAGACCACAAAGGTAATTGTGCATTAAAGCAGCAGGTTCTGGTAGTCAGGAGTCCTAACAGCAGTTCCAAACATAGAGATGATATGTGGTGTCAGTAAGTTCTGAGGAACAACTTATTCTGACTTCTGGTAAAGCTTTCTGTGTGTTCCTTCGTGTCTGGAAATGTATTTACAAGGACAGCTACCCAACTGTAAAGGTAATTTGACTTTGCTTTTAAAATGTTCTCCAAAGTCCCTCCTGATGGAAAAGCTACTCCTGCAGGCCCTTAGAACCTGACACAAAAATAGTCTTTTCATGTTCTGATTGATTTGCATCTACCTGTGCATGTTTTCAGATACATTGGGAAACATCCTCCAACTGAGTAAGAGTTTCCCTTGTTGTGTCTGTTACTTGTCTCCCAAATGTACCTTGTGTGAGTGCACAGTGTAGGTGTACCTTTTCCTGTGTAAGTTTGGATACTGAGAAATGAGTGAAATACCAGATTTATACTGGTATTGAGAACAGCAGATGATGACAGCTAATTTCCTTAGTTTTCTGCACAGACCAGAGAGAAGATACAACAACTCAGAGGTCAGGAATAGACTGAAATGATTATTTTGGTATCTATTCAGTCTATTCGTGCATAGTTCATACTTTCCTACATTTGAAAACTGCAGTCCAGTTATAAAATTTCAAAGTAGGTTGAGGGTTTTTTTAGTTAAACTCTTCCCTCTTTTCCACAGAGGTTTAGTACACTCTTAAATTACACTACCACAGTTTCTCAAGTCATACAGACATGTGGTACAACATGACTCAGATATACTTGTCTTTTCTGTTGTGATGGTATAGTGTGGTTTTAGTGCATTATTATAATTGCTATGCAAGCTTATTCCTTCCATTTACATTTGCTCTGAGGTGGTGGCAAGAAGATTCTACCAACCTTCTCCAGTTTTGATTAAAGCTTTATCAGTTGCATCCTAAATAGAGAGGTGGAACCAGATGATCTTTGAGGTCCCTTCCAACCCAAACCATTCTATGATTCTGTGAATGATTGAAAAATAAGAATTTGCCTTTTCCTTGGCAGTGCAGACCACAAGGGGACACAGTTATGTTGCACATAATTTTGTCATTCTCTGTCCTGGTGTTTTACTTGGTGCTTTGCTTCAACCTTGAAGCTTTCCTGATGGGGGAATATTTGTGGTTGGAGCACCCTAACCTTTCAGGAAACTTTTTGTTATCTTGTGGCTTGACTTAGTTGTTGACATATAATAACGTATGGTACAATTGTTAATCTCAATTGGGTAAGTACAACTTGCCCAAAAGGATATGAGAGGGAAGTTATTTTCCAGTGTTAGAGGAGATTTACAGGAGTGAATTCAAGCAAACCTTAAGGTTTCTTGGCCTTTGTGCTTCTATGGCTGCTGTGTTTCCAAGGTTCTGCACAGACGGGGTTTTATAGTTGAACTTTAGACCCAAATCCACCAAAATAAAATAACCCCCCTTCTCCCTATGAAACCTGAGAGGTGAAAAGCTGTGGGAGATTGCTGAGGGATTCTCAGCCTTCCTTCCTGACAAGCACCCACTGAGGTGGAGTTGCTAATAATGCAGATTTGTTAAAATATGCAAGAGAGGTGTGATGGCAGAGAAGGGATATTTTGTGTTAAATCGTACCATCCTACCAGGTAAAATCTGCAGACTTTGCAGCCCAGCATTTCATCCTAAAGCTGGGATTCATTCTGATTGTGGTAGAAAAACAGGTAGGGTAGAACCACATCTCATGACCCTGAGAAGTCAGCAGTTCTCAGTTCACTTGTGCTTAGCAAACAACTTTACTATAATATTCTCAAATTGCATTGGATGGGATGTGCAATTTATTTAACTGTTTTTCCCCACTAGCTACAAACATACAGATGAAAACAACTTAAGTTGTGAAGGTCCACCTATGGAGATTCCTGGAGATTTCACCAATAAACTGAATTTGATCTACACTTACTCTGTGACATTTGAAGTAAGTATTGAGTCTGTTACATGAATAGGTAATTCCCCAAAAGAATGCAATCAAAGAAATTGAGTGATTTGCTAATAGCCAAAACTGGATTATACTAATGTAAATTCCATGAGAATGGTCTTGTGAAGCATTTTTCTCAAAACCTTAGTGGATTTTCCATTACTGTAGTTTGTGAAACTTTGAATGTATAAATAAAGACTTTTTCCCCTCCCTGTTTTATTACTAGTAGAAAGGTAGTAGATTAAGTGCCAGTGTTGTGTTCCTTGAGGTAAACTCTGCTTTCAGAGTTTAGTCAGGGTGCTGAAGGTCTCATGTTGAGGAACAGTTTATAGCATATATCTGGGGACACTTTGTGTTAAATACTGATTGTAAAGCTTTTCTTTTTCTAGTGAATTTGAAGGATTTGTCTCATTTTGTGTTGCTTTTATTTTGTTCACAACCTTTTTTTGGAGTAGGTGGCCATTTATCTTTTAGAATTAACACTTTGATGTTTACCAATACTCTAATGCTTTATTCAGCCTACAGTGACTCAGACAGGAGGAAATCAGGCTTTCTGGCAGGTGGGTCTTTACCCCAGCATGGAAACTGAACCTCCTCTGGGGCTGGCAGTAATTTGATTCAAGGTGCTTCAAGCCTTGGTACTTTGGTTCCAGTCTGTCCCAAAAATGTGGTGGTTTCTCTGATGTCAGATGCCAATCTTAGAGGATTTGGCTTGAGACCACCAGCTTGTTTTGTGCAGGCAGCCATTGCATGGTAACAGCTTTCATCTGACCAAATTGAATTTGATTTGAACCAGTGACCTTGAGGTGCAAGGCTCCGTATCCTGTTACTTTCCCCTTGAGACTCCCAATCCTCCTTAGACTCTCTTAATTTTCTTACATGAATGAACCTTCTGTCATTAACATTTGTATTTAAATCTTCATGGTAAACTGCAATTTAGAATTTCAATGTGACCTTTGCCTGGTTAGTCACGCAATGTGTTGGGTGTTTGGGTACTCCCTTTTTCTCAGGCATGGAGCAGGTGAGGCTCAGATCCCACGGGTTCAGATGCTTCCAGCAGATGGCACTTCAGAACTGCTTATTTTCTCTCTTATCCCCTTGCCTTGATTTGAAGTAATACTTCATACATTTTACTTTTATTAGTAGTTTTCAAGATAACTTTAAAAGGGAGTGTTTATCATTGAGTAGTATTTTTAAATAGGAAAACATTAGTTTCGGTTACCCTGGATACATAAAACAGTGAAATCTGTAACTATTTTATGGTCCTTTCTAATTTGTCAGCTGACTTGTGATGAGACAGTTGTGGTGTTGCTTTAATTAGTTGAAATGGGCAAGGTGATTAGCTCTATCTGTGTGAAAGGTATGCACATCATGGCTCTAATGTTCAGCACACAGGTGCACAGGAATGGAACCATGAGAGCAGTTCGGTGCTCAGGTAACAAACTTTAGCACAACTGCTGATTGGACTGATGAAGAGCAACTTAGGGCAGTTTTGGCTACCTTGTTGTGTCGGTGGAATTCTTTATTGTTGCATGCTCTTGATCCAGAACTTAAAAGTTGTAAGCTGGTAATACAGTCTACATTTTGAGAATTATCTGTACCAACTTCCCACCTGGTAAATAAATGAAGAAATTCAGCAGAATGTTATGTCAGTCAGGGGATGTAATTTGGTAGCAGGACAGCAGGTGTGTATGTCCTATGAGACCACCTGTGGAAGGCAAGGCTTGTGGGTCAGAAAATCCTCACTTGTACAGCTCTCACATGAAGCTTTTAGGGAAGGAGACAGAAGAGAATGAAAACATCTTTTGAAGGTGAAACGACTTCTTAAATCCATCACAGGAATATCTGGAAATGAAAGTTGTCTGCCATGAATCAGATTGGAAAATAATCTGTGTCAGCCAGCATATGGCAGAAAGTGAAGAAGCCTGTACTAAATACATTAAAATGGGCTAAGAAACAAAAATTCCAGGGGAAACTAGAAATATGTTTATGCAGTATGTTTGACAAAGTTGAAGTTTCAAGATCAGTGTGCTGTGCTGGGAGAATCTTGTAGTGATGGCGCGATAGTTTTTCAGCCTGTATTTGGGATTTGCAGGCAGCTACATCCTGAATCATGGAAAGATGAGGGTTAATGAAGCCTCAGTTGAAGGTAAAAGACATGGGTAGGAGATTTCAAGAAACGAGATACTCTTTTAGAGGCTCAAGAGATGAATTAATGTGAGAGGGATATCTAACATGCAGGGTTGATACCAAGCTTAGATGTGAATGCTGACTGCAAGGTTTATGGAAAAGATTTGGTGGGTTTATTCCTTCTCAGAGAACACAACAAACTTGTACTTTTTTCTGTTAATTACTATTTCATTTCTTTATAGGAAAAGAATAATATTAAGTGGGCTTCCAGGTGGGACTACATTTTGGAGTCTATGCCTCATACAAACATCCAGTGGTTTAGGTAAGATTGGCATTTTTTTCAGTGATTCTTGCAGGAGAGCACGAAGATTCCTTAGTAGTGCTTCTAGGGATAGATATATCTATAAAACATCTGCTGTGGTAGAACAAAATCTGTGTTTTTAGGCAAGAGAATTTTTTTGTTTGATACGTGAAGTAAGTTTCTATCTCTTGGGAGCAACTATAGTATTGCATTTTGTGAAGGGATTTCATCATTAGTGTCCAAAAGGAAAGCAACTTCCAGTGTTTTACTTTATCTCCATTCTGGAGAACTTTTGAGATGTTGCTGCTCTGCGTTGTTCGTATTGTCACTGTCTGGTTGTCTCTGACTGACAGGTGAGAGGTATGTATATGTACTGCATGTTCTGTACTCAACAGCTGCTCACAGTCAGAAAAGGTCTTTTTTTAATGAGTAAAAGACATATGTGAAAAGCTCTTTCTTATTTCCCTCTGTACCATGCAAATGATACCCAGTAAGTACATAATTTGTGTTGAAGTGTTAATGTTTTGGAATATAAACATTTGAAAAGGCTAATCTGATTAAATTGGTCTCTACAGAATAACAAATGGCATGATGTCAGTGTCATTGGTTGATGGATATAAAATCTGCTTGACAGCCTGCTTTAAGAGCTGTAGCTGTTTCACCAGGGAAATTACTTCTGAGTTATATAAGAAGGAAAATAAAGAAAAGTAATATGTGACTGTCTTGAGAATTAGTGACGTATCCTGAAATAATATTCCTCTCACTTCTGTCTCCTAAGAAACCATAGAGGTACACAACTTAAAACAGTTTGTCTTCTCTAGGTGGGAAAACATTGAAAGGTCTGAATACTGATGTTTCCTCAGACTTGAGCTGTATATTTGGTATGAAATGAGGACTTGTCCTGAAACCTGAATATCTGGATTGAAAGTTGTACTTTTTCTTTATTTACAGTATAATGAATTCCCTTGTAATTGTTCTCTTCCTCTCTGGCATGGTGGCCATGATAATTCTGAGGACTCTTCATAAAGATATTGCAAGATACAACCAAATTGACTCTTCTGTGAGTAAAATTTACAGCTTTTACGTGAGCACATTTTTCTGGCTATAGGGGTGTCTATCATTTAGTTTTGAGTACATCTAGAGAGGTGTGTAACTATGCTGAATTTGATACATACTGATATCTCTGGGGTTAAAGGTAGCTGAGTGGCTATTCCATATTTTCCAACAGGAATACATGGGCAGATGGGAAAGTCTTACTTTTCTATCATCACTTGATGAACTTGTAACATTCAAGGACAGACTTCAGATTTTAGAAGTATGTGGCACAATTCACAGAAACGTTTTGGCAGAGAGCAAACTTGTATTTGAAATGCAAGTCCCTTTGTTCCAAGGTCTTAGCCAAGGAAAGCCTGGTTTTTAATAGATCCTTTCACAGTACAGGGGAGAAGCTGAGGGAGCTGGGGGTGTTCAGCCTGGAGAAGAGGAGGCTCAGAGGTGACCTCAGCACTGTCTAGAACTACCTGAAGGGAAGTTCTGGCCAGGTGGGGGTTGGTCTCTTCTCCCAGGCACTCAGCAATAGGACAAGGGGGCACGGGCTCAAGCTCTGCCAGGGGAAATTTAAGTTGGATATCAGGAAAAAATTCTTTCCAGAGAGAGTAATTAGGCATTGGAATGGCCTGCCCAGAGAGGAGGTGGATTCCCCATCCCTGGAGGTTTTTTAACTGAGATTGGCTGTGGCACTGAGTGCCATGATCTGGTAAAGGGACTGGAGTTGGACCAGGGGTTGGACTTGATGATCTCGGAGGTATTTTTTTCCAACCCAATCCATTCTTTGATTACACCAACAGCCACAAGACACAGTAGTGACATTTATAAGTATTCTGGCACTGGCTTGCCATCAAGATGTGACAATTTCTCCTGGTTCTGTTGGTCGCATTATGCAGTCAGTCAGGACAGGCAGCTGGTTGTATGACACAGATCTAGGCAGGCAGTGTGTTCTTTATGGAATCACCATCCTTGGATGGGGCCATCTGGACATGGTGCTGGCTGAATTGCTTTAGGTGGCCCTGCTTGTGCAGCATCAGCCACTGAATCATTCTGTGATAATAACTCAGGATTATGTGTGAGATTCCTTGACAGTGCAGCCCTGTTGTAAGTCATGTTATGTGGCCTTAGTAAAGACCTGCATCAAACTGAGTATGGTTTGACTTAATGAAGTGACTGAAACCTGTTGCCATCTGATTGAACTTGTTCTGAGTTCTTTTGAAATAATGTACTCCTTAAAATGGGAGACAGGTTCCTCTAGTGGAAGATAATATAAGTGGTTGTGAGTTAGACTGCAAATAATTTTTACTCAGTCTTTCACTCATTCTCATTGGTAAAAGTGATATCTGCAACCCAAAGATGAGAACTAAAATCAGATGCTACAAAGGTTTGAGTTTTCACTGCTGTTGCTGTCTAGCTGTTTAAAGATACTTCAAAATGTGCAAAAATATCTCATATTGAAACTAAAATGTAAAAATACTTTTATTCTTTGTGGTTTTGATTAAATCTCTTTTGTTGATGCAAATTCAGATAGTAATTTAAGTTGAAAAATCTTGCCACATCCTTTAACTGATTGTGTCTGTGAGGCTCCTGTTTGATCTCTCAATTAAATTATGTTCAATATTTTATACTGTGATGTCTTTATTAGTTGATCATTCTTAATGTAATAAAGAGCAAGACTTGTTGAAGCTTGATTAGTGTTAAGGATAACAGCAGGGATAGGTGTGACTTTCAGAAAACCACACTTTTTTATTTTCTTGCCAAGTGTGTTCTGTTGCAATTCAAGGAGCTTATTTAAAAAGGTGTGAAATATTTGTGCAAACCCTGGCTGAGGAATCTGTAGTGAAGCAAATCAGTATCTCACACTTGAGGGATGCTAGTGAATGAAACCTGTAGCTGTTAATTTTATGAGGATAGTTGTTGGTTTTGTGGTCATGTGTGTTGGTTTTGGTTGGTTTTATTGTGTGAGGGTAGGTGTCTCATTTGAGTGCCTTTTGAAAAGCCTTGTTCTTCAGTGGTTCCTTAGGATCCTCCCTCTCGGTGCCATCCATCCACCTTTTCACCTCTGACAGTGGGACAGTGTGGATATTTGTCCCTCATGATTCCAGGGAGCAAACTTTCTTCTGGAGTACAGTTTGATTATTTCCCAGTATTGTCATTGAGATCGATGTGCTTTGAAATGGAAGCAGAAAGAGATAAATGCTTGAACTAGATTGAAGTTAAATTAAATGGAATGCTTTGTTTTAGTTTAAATTTAGAATGAAGTTCTATGGTTTGGCTAATTACGTTTGGTTTTTCTTGCTTTAAGAAATAGGGATTTTCTTGATAAATTCTGCCTTTTCTCACTGAACCATTAGGGGGTTACAAAATCAATGAGTGATGAATCAGATGCAATTAGTCTGGCTTTGGATCTTAACTGGAAGTTAATCAAACTTTAAATACGTGTTTTGCATCTTGTTTGTGTTAATTCGCTACTGCATTATGTATCTTTGCTAAAGACTTTGTTGATTTTATACAGGAAGATGCCCAAGAGGAATTTGGCTGGAAGCTGGTTCATGGAGATGTGTTTAGACCTCCAAGGAAGGGAATGTTACTGTCTGTCTTTTTGGGCCAAGGAACACAAATTTTCATTATGACATTTATTACTTTATGTAAGTAACTTCATTAGGGTGATGTGTTTGTAGTGTAATAAGAATAAGAAAGATGCAATATTATTAAACAAATGATAGAAGCCTTTAAGGCCTTCCTTTAGTAAAATAAAACATTAATGCAGTTTAATAACAGTAATCTGGATAGCTTCAGTAATGCTGTTGTGTTGTCATTGAAAATTTCTGCTATCTGGGCTAATACAGAAATCAAACTTCCTTATTAGAAGTTTCTTTTTAAAAAACAGAAACTATTTGTCCAGTAATGCAAGTTCAAAAATGTGTTATCAAAGCTTAAATGTTCTGGGTACGTGTTCTATCCAATGAGCCATGCAGAAGGAAGGGCAGGAGTGCACACAGTGAAATAGTCCTGACATAACTTTGAGATAACAACAGCCCACCACAAATGGTGTAAGTGCATGTGATGATGTCATCTGACACAAGCTGGTGTTTTATTATCTGTTATCTGTAAAGTTTGTGACTATTCCTTTTCTTACTGTACAATAAAATTAAAAACTACACTGATACTACAAAAGAAGAATTTTTCAAATTTCTTTCTCCAGATTTTATTCATTATTTTTTTGGTTTTTCAAGAGGACCTGCTTTTTTTCTATTTATTACATGATGCTGCAAGATTAGTAGAGTTTCCTTGGTAGGCTTGTCTTCCAGTGCTGGTCACAACTCTGTATCTTACATAACTGCAATATTTTCCTGTGCAACCAGTGTAGTATAGAAAGAAATTAGTGGTGAGAGAAAGTCCTTTTTCTCTTTAAAAACAGCTTTCCACTGGAGATCACTGACAGACTTGTTTTCTGCAAATATCTCTAGGCTGGTCTCTACAATTAGTTCAGGCACAGGCAGCCTTCTTTAATTAGAGAGGCTAATTTTCGGGGTAGTGTGTTCTTGAGCAAAATGTCCATCATGGTGGATTTTACTCTTCAGCCTCTTGGCTGTGAGAAGTTTTCTATTTAAGAGACGAGGTGGAAATAATGCTTTTGAATGAAACAGTGCCAATAGGGGGGGTATGGTCATGTGATGGGGAGGATGAGACCTTATGCACACAGTCTTCATTTAAATGTCTGGTAGTGAAAGGGATGAACCTTCACAGTGCTCTCTGTTCCATGGGAATTTTGACATGTGCCCACAAATAACTAAATCTTTTTGTTTCTCCAGTCCTGGCTTGCCTTGGTTTTCTTTCTCCTGCCAACCGTGGTGCTTTGATGACCTGTGCAGTTGTATTGTGGGTCTTGCTGGGGACTCCAGCTGGTTATGTGTCAGCCAGAATGTACAAGAGTAAGTACATGCATTTATTTAGTGCAGAATTGCTGGGCTGAATGTAAACCTCAGACTGGAGCTGAGTTGTCTCAGAAAACAAATCTGCTTCCTGGTCCCATTCTGTAAAATGGTTGGAAAAATCTTGAACTTGAAAATGTTTTTACTTTTTCTCCTCAGCATTCAGAGGTGAGAAGTGGAAGACAAACGTCTTGCTTACAGCTCTGCTTTGCCCTGGGTTAGTATTATTTCCCCTCATTCTTTCCTTTATTCTAAAGTATAAATGAATCTGAGGTGGGAAAGAGTTGGGGGAAAAAAGAGTGAATTCTTGTGAAGGTTGTTTGTGTGTTTTTATTTGTGGTTCTCTGAGCTGCTGTTCCCTTTGTTCGTTGCCTATCTATCAATAGAAGAGATCTGGAGCCTCGTGCTCTAGAACAGGTTCTGAGCATCTTGTTTTGTAGTCAGCTGTGGGAGTAGGAGAAAGATGCAACTCTCGCAAGGTGCTGTCACAGCCTTTGAGAGTCACTGCACCAGAACACTGGGCACAGTGGTGGGGTAATTCCAGTTTGGCACCACAGCCCTTGGTGTGTTCCAGGTAATTCTGATTATAGTCGTATAAATGTAGGTAATGTTCAGTTTTTTGGTTGCAACTTTAGGTACGTGAATTCCTCCCTTCGCAAAAGGGGAGGAAAATATTATAAATTTCTTAAGGTATTTCTTCCTTCTCAAAAGCCCATGGCTTGGTTTCAAGTAAAGCAGAATTTCATCAAATGAAAGGTAATGTATTTGATAACAATGAAGTGTAGTATTTCTATGAGAAATCTTCTAAACAAAATGTGCTTCAGTCTCCCTGCTATCATTTAGAGGTTATTAGGAGAGAGAAGAAAATATGTATCGGTGGATAAAACATTGTGCTGATCATTTAAACTCTCAAATAAATTGAGTTTTTCAGAGGAAGTGAAATGACTGGGGCTGGTAGAATAGGAACAGATGTCCTGATTATGCTATGCTAGTTCAGTGAATTTGCATAATATCATAAACAGCCCAAGGTCTTTTTAGTCTCAGTAGACTGATGAGACTTCCTATTTGTAGTGTTTTTTTCTAACTTTGGAGGGGGTAAGTGGGGTCTGTTTTATGAGCTTGGATAGATGATAAAGATTAGCAAGATACCTAAAAAGGATTTGATTTTTATTTTTTGTCCAACAAGGTGCCTACAGCAGGGGTCGCTTGGGTGTGCTTATTGAACAAGTCTGTTCGCCCAGACTGTTTTGGCAAGTGTAAGGCCTCTCCTAGGTAAAAAGGAGGCTGGCTATTACTCTAATCCTCCCTCCTTCCTTTTTAAATTACAGTGGAGGATGCATGTTGTCTTCAGGGCAGTTTAAATTCTGCCTCAGGAACACCTTTTTAACAAAACCCAGACAATGGTGCACTTTGCAGGGGCTCTTCCTGGGGCTGAATTTTCTGTGTTGCATCTTTGAATCCACAAATAATGCAAGCTTTTATTTTATATGGGGCTCTTCTGCAGTACATTTTGCTTTGTTTTCAGAAGGGGATGTTTGGAATCTTCATCATGTGTCTCAGAGTTGTTTTCTAGTGTTTTCCCAGGATGTTTAGAAAATGAGGCAGATGTGCTTAATGATGGAGGGAGGAACAGGTCTGGAGACATTATGACTGAGGCAGTCTTTATTTAAATTCTCCAAAGCTGTGGACTGCTTAGCATGTCCATGCTTATACAAAGGTTTCCGTTGTACGGCAGAGCCCTCTTTAATCCCCCCTTCCCCTTGTGACACAACCTGCAGCAGCACACACCTTTGTTGTGAGGGTGACATGTGGCTTCCTAAATGTGACATTTTGCCATCACTGTGTTTATTCAGAAGGAATTTACTGTTTACAAAGGACCTAAATAAAGAAAATACATCTGGTAATAATAGGAAAGATGGTTCAGATAAGAGCGGGGTATATTTATTATTTTTCCATTCTTTGTATAGATTTTTGCAATATTCTGTTGCTTTTTGGGTTTGTGTGAGAGTATTTAAATAGTGGCTTTGCTGTAGATGCCTGTATTACAAGCATTGGATGTTTCAGGCATTTTTACTTTAACTGTGCTGTTGGTGAAAGGAATTAGTACTGTTGGGGAGTTGGAAAATTGCTAGAAGCTACATTTTTCTTATGCAGACTTTTAATTGATGTATGTTTTTTAATACTAACCGGTACATGTTCTTTTTTGAATATTTTAATATCTTTTCTGATCTTTCTTTCAGGATTGTCTTTGCTGATTTCTTCATTATGAATCTCATTCTGTGGGTGAAAGGATCCTCAGCTGCCATCCCTTTTGGCACTTTGGTTGCTATCCTAGCTATGTGGTTTGGAATTTCAGTCCCACTGACCTTTGTTGGTGCCTATTTTGGCTTCAAAGAGAAGGTAGAGCTCTTGGAGTACAGATTTGAAATCCTCCTGTCCTCTGTAGTTGAGTCATTGAATCTCTGAGCGCTGGTCAAATGGAAACATTTGGCCTCGTGGTTGTAAAGTGGTGTGTCACGTGGCCATGATTTTGAAACCAAGTGTGTGCTTGTAATGTCACACTAACTTTTGTCTGTCCATTCACTAGAATCAGAATTTAATTGTGCTTTTGGAGGTCTTGCTTGCATTTTGTGCTCCAGCAATACCTCAGCAGTTTCATTTTTGAAGTACTACTTCAGAAGGGCTTCAATTTGTACTTCACTGGTTTGAGATAATGCCAGGCATTTAAGAAAAAGTGGTGGTGTTGGATGTGTTAAATTTTATGTTGTTTTTAGTTAAAGACTGAACAGATTTATTTCCTTCATGTTCTGACTTATTGGCCAGTAGTTGGAATGTCCAAAGCACACGTGCTTTTTCCTAATGATGGGCATCAAGTTTGTAGCTTTTTTTGTTTGGTAACTTGTGATGGCTTATGAATGAAAATATGTTTATCAAATCATTAAATGCTAATATTTGGAGAAAGTGATGTTACTTATGATGCAACAATTTATCTTCTATTTATATTATTTTTTTCTGCAGCCTATTGAACACCCAGTGCGTACAAACCAGATTCCTCGCCAAATCCCAGAGCAGTCATTTTTCACCAAGCCATTGCCTGGTATCATTATGGGTGGTATCTTGCCCTTTGGATGTATTTTTATTCAACTTTTTTTCATTCTGAATAGCATTTGGTGAGCATCACTATTTTTTTTCCTCTGGTTATGCTGGTTTGATAATACACACAGTGAGTCTGAGTGTCCTGAACCAATTAATATGAGGACTAATCCAGTTCTAACAGTTTTTGATCATCATGCAGACTTTTATGGGACTTCTAGAATCTATAAATTCTTTCTGTGCTTATACTTTACTGACAACTACAAAGTGTGATATTAGAATCCTGTTGCCTTGTTTTAACTTCCTGGCTCAAACAGCACAAATGTGGTTTCATAATCCACTGCACAACTACATTATGATTTATGAAACTAATATGATCTAGCAGGTTCAGCTGTTAGATCAGAACTGGGTGAAGATCTTGGGATTTCATGTTCTGCAGAACAAAGGCTCTGCTCTCTAGGAACCATCCACTGTGCTCCTAAATCTTGTCAAACCTAATCATGCAGGTGCTTGAAGAATTAAACCAGTGCAATCTTTCATAACTTTCACAATGTAAATGTGAAATGCCCCATATGTTGTTGTTCAATGGAAGATATTATCCTGAAGGTGCCAGCTTTTGTGGTGTCCTCTGTTTATGTTGAGAGATCTTGCAGAACAATTTTCTAAATCAGCTCTTAAATGCAAATATATTAGTTTTTCATATTTATCCTAAGCAAAAATAGAAACCGTGTAATGTAGCTATGCTGAAAAATGTGATCAGCTGACAAACAGGTATTCTCTAGACTTTTGTAGTTGAAATTAACAGATTTCCAAATTGTGTCTCATTATTCTCCTACAGAAGGGAGGTATGGAGGGCATGTGCAACTAATGCTCCTTCTGTCTAATCCTGTACTGCAGTAATTGTTACCTTCACCCAGTAAAGTTAATTTGATTACTTCCCTTATCTGAAAGACAACGGATTAAAAGTAAATCAGCATATTTTCCTCATATTTATTTTTGGGAGTGATTTTGTGTTGATTAGCACTGGAACTGGAGTCAAACTTGGCCTGGGGATAGACTGGTAGTGGAGGAAAATCTGGTTGAATGTAGTGACAAGATGTGGAGACACCTGGAAAACTTTGCTGCAGTAGGAGGAAGGAAGTGGATATTGGAACTAGGGAAGACTACAGGTGTGATGCAGGAGTCAGGGAGGCTAAAGGTCCTCCTAACAGAGACCTGAAATGATAAAAATCTCTGGTGGAAATTGTCCTTAACTGTTCTCTATGAAATATAGACACTAGTAGCTTCAGAGGAAGTATAATTGAAGACTCTTTTGCTCTGTAAAGCAGTGGTTTTATTACTGTTAGCTTAAATAAATATGTACATTCAGGTAAAGAAAACTTGCTGTGAATTAGTCAATAAAGTTGCCCCAGTGGTGTGGGGTTTTTGGGGTTGTTTGGATTTTTTTGTTTTGGTTAATTAACATCTGGCAGCGTGACACAGTAAATTAACTCAGAAACTCAACCAAAAATGAGACTCTTGTTTTTGTTTGTTTTTAATTTTAGGTCTCATCAGATGTATTACATGTTCGGATTCCTGTTCCTAGTTTTCATAATACTTCTAATTACGTGTTCAGAAGCTACAGTTTTGCTGTGCTACTTCCATCTGTGTGCAGAGGTAAAAGTTACAATTTTGATGTAGATGCCTCTTGTAGCTGGAAGATGTTGGAAATTCAGCTGAGGTATCACATAAACCGTGAGGTGCTGGACACTGGGGGGATTGCACTGTTAGTCTGGACATGCCTGTCTTAGCCACTCTTCTGAAAGGTGCCTTTTGCTTCAAAATCCACTGCTGGCAGCAGATAAGCAAAAATAAACAGCCTTGATGTTAATTTTATGTTGATAGTGGAAGCAACACAGCTGACTTGGAGGGAAAAAAGTTCGTAGGCGCTATGCTAGAATTTTTCTTTTTTAGAGCTAAATTTTGCAGGATCAAATGTGTTTCAGAAGACAGTGTTATTTTTTAACCAGCTTATTTATATTTTTTCTACATGGTGACTCTTTGTGACTGGTTTGTTGTTTCTTTCAGGATTATCACTGGTGGTGGCGGTCGTTCTTGACCAGCAGCTTTACAGCAGTTTATCTCTTTATCTATGCAGTTCATTACTTCTTCTCCAAACTCCAGATAACAGGAACTGCCAGCACTATTTTGTACTTTGGTTATACCATGATCATGGTCTTGATTTTTTTCCTTTTCACAGGTAAGTACAGTGTTGATACTAAAATGGATGCAGGGGGTTGTGCTTTGAAATGAGAAACATTAGGTGAAATTTAGGCTATCAGAACCATTAAATACAATCTGTGACCCTTTAGGCAGTGTTACTTTTATGGTTTGTGACACCACAAGTCACAGTAAGATTCTCTTTAAGTTTTTTCCCTAACTTGAAGTTGCATTTATTTATAGCATAATTAATTTTCCTTTACTGAATATTATATTAGCAATGAGTTCAAACCATCATATTTTCAAAGGGCTGTTCGTGTTCACTTTGATATCAAGTGTTAACTTGATTCTGGATTTCATAATTGGTTCTAGAAGTAGTTAAAGATAATTGCGCTCTGCATATGGAGGATAAAAGATGTTTTCAGCTTTCACTGTTAGCAAGGAAAGGAGGCTGGTGCAGGGGAAAAAGGTGGATTTTGACAAGAGAGTGTTTTGGTACTGTTAGAGGTGGCCTCACCTGCTCATTAATCACCACTTCTTAATGACAGGAATGTACCTTAACTGAAGGGACCTATTTGAAATGGGGCTCTCCAGTTTTACTTGTCCAGCTTTTCTGCTGTTCCTTATGCAGACTGAGCCTCCTCTACAGAATTACTCCCTCTAATGCTCATAATCACTTGACTGAAACTATAATTTCGAGGTTGATTTGATGGGAAATCTGTGCCAGATTTACCATGTGTTAGAGGAAATTAGAAGCTCTTTGAAGGGTACTGGCCCTTAAAAATAGCCAGGAGCATTTTATCTTGGTGTTCTTCAACTGCTGCTGTTGTATATGTAGATTTAGCTCATGAATTCACATCTTCTGGGTGTCACTGCTTGGCATGAAGTACAGCAGGGGTGGAACTAGAGAAAATGCTGGTTCATATCTGATGGGCTGTTCATAAAACCAGCCTTCATAGTTAGTGCAAAGGTTTGTAATAGAGAATGTCTCTGTGCATGGCATGATGGTTTATGTTTTATGTTGTTACTTCTTAACTTCTGACTGGTTCTTGAAAGCCGTTGTAAATCCTTTGGTTTCACTTTATGAAATGCAGCACTTAACTCAGTTAAATGCACTTAAAGAAGGGTGGCTAAAATAGATAATGAAAGTAAGTCTTAGCATCAGACCAAGTTTGTCAGTGCAGCAGGGAGAAGGCTCTTTTTCATCTTTCTTTCTTCTAATAGTGGTTAACATGAGCAAAAAAACCACTGTTCATAATAAACAGAGTTTCAATAAAGCAGTTACTCTGCAAAAGTTGTATCTAATAACATTAACTGGCACTTCCTGATAGGTTTTTATTTGTTATTTTGATATGTGTCTCTTCAAAAGAAGTTTTAAAAATAAGTGAAGGGGAAAAAAAAGAATTTAATTCTTCTATTTTTTAATTCTTGAAGGCAAATATAGAAGTTGGCATATTGCCAGTGAAACCCCTGCTTAAATCCTGGTGAAACAGACAAGCTCCAGATGTCTTTTATATCTATCTATATTGAAAAAAAGAACCCCAAACTGTAGTCTAAAATGTTTTAATTACTTCTAAACTAAAGCAATATGTTAATACATGTCTCGATTTTAGCATAGGTTAGTTGCTATCCTGCCAATTTCAATTTCACTTACAAGATGCAAATTGGTAGAATTAAAAATATCCCTTTCATATATAAAATGATAATTGAAATTGTCATGGCAGCAGCTGAAATGGTATTAAAAGCTTCAGATGTGCTTATCCTGGAGTTCTTGATGTGGAGGCCAGTGAGGCCCCAGAAGTACAATAATAAACTGTGCTGCTGTTATTTTTGCAGTGTCTTTATTTTAAAATAGACCCACAATAGTGCTGCCTGTGCTGCATTTGTAGTTCATGAGGAAAACTACTACATGATTCCTTTTTTTACATTTAATAGAACAGCCAGTCACTAATGGATGTAACAGAGACATGGAGTGTGTAATAAATCCTTGATAACGTAAAATGTTGTGATGATTTTTTTTCCATATTTAGTCTAATGATAGATTTTTGGGCCTGAAATGTAAGCTATTCTAGACAGGTGGCACAAGCAAAAGACACTTAACTTTGCTTTGTTTTGTAAAATCTTCCTTATTAGCCCTTGCTTTAGAAAATAAGGGTTGAGTCCTTCACAAGTTTCTGGAGGTGAGGTAGTTTGCTGATGTAGTTTTACACACTGATTGCATTCACAGAGTTCCCAAAACGGGACCTTGATCTGTTCCACTTAAGGTAGTACTGGGTATTTTGGTTTTCTCTACTCTTGCCTATTGGGTCTCAGCAACTGTGACAGGAGCACAAAGAGCAGTGTTGGTACCTCCTTGGTGGCAGCGAGTTGTGTTACCCTGAGCATCACAAAGGAGATCAGAGTGAATAAGTAAATAGGAACTGATTGCTTATATGGCAACAAGGACAATAATACAATCTGACCAGTGAAATCTAATAATTAGTGTGCACACCCAAACCAGACAATTTTGTTTTAATGTACAAAGTGCAGCTAATCTTTCAAGAAATAATAAGTGTGGGTGAGTGGGGATGGCGACGTGATTACATGCATTTTATTCTAGGAGATGGAAAAATGCTGAACATAGTCAAAGCATGTTGCTTTACAGTGACCTCTATTTTTGAACATCATTTACACTTGTGAGTTAATGCCATTTTCAAAATTGAGTTTTGATCTTCTGGGTAGATTGTGTTTAGAATCTGAGATTCTGAAGCACCCACCACTGTGCGGTGATTGAAACCAGTATGATACTGAGAGCTTTCAAGGTACATGAGAAGTATCAGCAAAGTGCAGAGGGCTTTTCTATTTGCTTTCTTACAATCTGCTCGTGCTTTGAATTCTTTTTTCTTCATTAAACAATAAAGCTAGAAGAGACAAGTAGAGAAGAAGGGTCTCCTTGATGTGTTTTGACATTATTCTGTGCAATAGTCCTTGTTTTAATTTTGAATTTGAAATTTAAACTAGTTTACTAATGATGTTCTGTTACCCAGTCAGATACCAGCTTTCTGTGTATAACACATCTTTCCATGTTTCAGAAAGTGCTAGTATATATCCTGTAGAGTATTCAGCAGTCTATAAACCTGAGAAAGAAAAGATGAGAAAAACAGCTGAGGTGTTCAGTGTCTGCCTGTCTTGCTTCTTGGCTAGAGAAATGATTCGAGACATCTCCACAACAGAGTTCTTGAATTCTAAATAGCTCTTGCAAAAGATCTTTGTCCTGTACCTCCCTGGGATGTACAGCAGGCTGCTGTGCACTGGGATGGCATCAATTTCCTACACCAGGAGAGATCATTTGGAAAGGCAGAATCTTAAAATATGCAGGTCAACACATAGGGAAAAAATAAAGACGTCCCCCACAACAGTAAGTTCTTCAATGCAGGTCACCGGGTGCTTTTTCATTCAATTGAAGCGGGTGAGTGCTTAGGATTGGCTAAAGTAAACATTAGCCAAGAAACTAATTTGTTATATTGGATTAAAGCAAACAAACAGATTTCATAGGCTCATTAGAGGAATTGGTCCCATGCTTGGTGCTGGGTCATTTCTTGAAATGTGCATCTGAAAGCTGTAAAAATCTTACAACAGAAAGGAGTATAGACCAAGCAGAAAATAATTTTAGAAGTCTCAACTCTTTCAGCTGGTGGGGTCTTCTTATTTATTTGCTTGCAGGGTTGTTTTTTTTCCATGGGTTTTTTTAGAGTCTTGTTGTTAGAGGAGGTGTTTAAGTAGTAGTTGTAGAATTTTTTTAACAGCTTTAACAAAAACACCTTTGGGTATCTGTCTTCTGTCGTATTGTGTTCATTGATGTCTGTCAGAGAAGCTGTGAGATGCTGAGATGACTCCTTGTTGGTAGTACTTCAAAAGTTGGGTTTCAGTTTGAATGTGTTTTGAAAGAGACAAATAAAAAAAGCAAGATCCTAGAGTGGTTCATATCCCTAAATAGTCCTGTTCTAATGAGAGGCTCATTTTAATGAGGGATGAGTCTGATTTTAGTGTAAAATGTGCTTAGAAAAATGCTCACGATTGAAGAGCTGAGTATGGTCTTTGAGAAAACACATTTCAAGCAGTGCTACATGGGATGGCCAGGTTGGATTTTAACTCTGCAACCATTAATGGCAATTTTATTGGGTAGAGGTACAAGTGTAGGAAATGATCATGCACATACCTGTGTTTTAAGATTGGGTTTAGTCAAATCAGTTAAAAGGGGAATCTGAGAACCTGTTATAGTTGAGAGCACCAGCCTAAAGATGTAGTATAAAGTGGTTTCCTGCATAAAGTGCTAAAATCTGAAGCAAGTGACAAATTTGTGAAATGGGTTAAAATGTAGAAAACATTCTGGCTAGAATTTGCAAACAAGACAGAATAGTTCAGAGCTGTTTTCCTTGTCCAACTGTTACTCATTTGCAAATCCCTTTGATAGGGGTATTTACTCCTGTATAGAAAATCTGAAGCTTTTTGACTTTATTACATTTTGTGGGCCTCGTAGTGGTTCATGGAATCACAAGCACCTCGAGGTTTGAGGTGGAGAACACTGAATTTGGGTGGAACCAGGCACTGTGCTGTCTGTGTTCTTAATAAAAACAAAAGTTAAGCTTTTCATTGCACTGACATAAGAAATCATGTAGGTAAAGCAGCTGTAAGGGAGACCTTGTAAATAATGTTCCCTTAGCTTACATTCATATCTGTTCAATAATACTGATTTTGTAATAGTGACACAACTTTGTGGTGACCTGAGGCTAAGGAAGCATCTGGTCTGTTTGTCTCATGTTATTTAAAAAAGAAAAAAGAACTTTCTGGTCCATAGAGCTCTACACATCTGCAGTTTGTAGGATATATGGTAACAACACAAGGAATCTGCACACCAGAGGAAGTTCTGACCACAGAAGGCTGTATCTTGGTGAAGTGTTGCCTTTCTCCCTGAATTGATGATTCAAATCTGGTATCTGACTACTATTACCACTAAAAAACAGTGTCATGGTCGATTTTCAGTACCTTGGCAAAATTTCTGATAAAGTTCAAAAAAGAAGCAGGACTAGTTGGTCTTTGATTTGCTAAACAGACTTTTTTTTTTAGGAGGGGAAGTTGAAAATCAATGTTATGGAAACCTGTGAAAATCTGTTTATAGATAAAATACTTGTTCACAGTGTGAAGTCTTGAATTCTGTTAGGACTGAGGCAATGCTTTATAGAAAACTGATGTATTATAAAGACTCAGACTAACAAGGATTGGAGGAAGATACTGTGGATTTAGAGTGTGTGCCCATATTAAGTTGTGGTGTGCTCACAAAACTGTGGTCACTCTTATTCTTGTGTTAGTTGCACATGTTTGCCATGACACTACAGTTTTGTTCTAGAGCAGCAGATAAATTTTTAAGTTATCTCATCTGTTAAACATTTGGAAGAAACATTGCTTTCAAAGCCCTAAAAAGCTTGGAGTGGGCTGTATTACAAAAACAACTAGAAAGCAAAGATGCTGAGAACCATTGTGAGGAAAAAATCATGAGAGTAAGGCTTAGAGTAACGATGCTTATATTGGAGTATTTGACACAGTAGGAAGGAGTGAGGATTGACCATGAACTGCAAAGACTTGGTGATGTCAAGCCTACAAAGGAATTATATTCCTTCTGTGGTTGGTGTCTGATCTCCTATCAACAGCCATAAATCTGCTGTCTCCTACTGTTTCAGAGGATGGTAACTGCAAACTTAGAGGGAAAGGGTAATCTGTGCCATATAATAGTAGGCTGTCCAGGAGCCTTAAACTGCAAATATACATGGCAGCAGGAAGAATGTGAGAATTGGCATATAGATAATAAGCATCCCAAAGTGGGTTTCTCACTTGGGAAATGTGTGTATGTGGTCTGAAAGAAATGTAAGTAATGTAAAAAAGGCAAATGGTTAACAAAGAACCATCTAGTTAGTAAGTCACAATTAAATGGTGAAAAAATTGGAACTGATGTTAAACATGGGCTGTACAGTCAGAAAAGAGTGAATGTGAAACTATGGGAGCTGAGTACATGAACTTGGAATTGTCTGCAGTGTAGCTGGTGAGACCTGTCACAGGGCTGGCACACGGCTGTGTCCTTGAGAGGGAATTCACCTGGGACTTCCCTTTTTTTAGCTGTCAAGGTGTGACATCTCTGTGTCAGTTCACCCCTAGGTGTGAGGAACAGTGCACCACTTTCCTTAGAGGCTGAAGGCTAAATTCACTGACTGGGCCTGTCTCCTTGCATATGAAGTTCTTAAAGTAATTTAAAAGTAAATGTGATGGACAATGTCTTTGCAGTTGCCCCGTAATAATGACTGTATGTGAAAACCACAGACTTGTTCATTAGCTCTAAAAATAGAAAATTGCGTCTGTACTAATCACATTTAGTGCTTTGTCCCTGTTTGCTCCCAGCTGCTGTGGCATTCAGAGCATGGCTTTAGCAAAAGGAAGTAACAGGATACACAGAGGAAGGAGTTCCCTGTTCCTGAGTATAAGTAGAGAACAATGAATATAAAACTGGGCCAGGTGAATTTTTCCAAGGCCTTGTTATGTGTCATAATTCACAGGTGGCAGTGAAGTATCACAGAGTGAAAAACCCAAGGTAGGGGTTGACTCTCTGTGTGTATAAAAATCCATTTCTTAACCCGTGCCTGTGTGTCTGTTGGTGACGGTGGCATCATGTTCAGGGGTTTAAATGTACATCAGCAGCCTGGTCCTGAGAGTCTTCTTTGCTCTAAATCAATAACTTAGCCTGGGGTTGAATGTGTGTTGTTAAATTTAAGAAGTGCTGTTATTCTGGGTAGTTAGCTGGATTACAATGTTACATTCCGTCCTGCTGGGAAGTACTTTTTAGATTTCTTAGAGCAAACTGTAAGATAAACTAACCTTTTCCATTTTCTCATTTTAGGGACTATTGGATTTTTTGCCTGCTTCTGGTTTGTAAGTAAGATTTACAGTGTTGTGAAAGTGGACTGAAAAGTTTCAAAGTGTCTTTTGAACATATCCCTTGCTGTTTGATAATTTTTACCATGTATTGAAAAACATCTGTGTAATTATTCTAATTTGTGAAAGCTGAAGACCAGACTACAGCATAAAATACAGATTTTTACAGAAGGAAATGGCATCATTGCCATTTTGATAAAAACAAAAATGTTTATGTCAATATACTCATTGAACATGTTCATTCTAATACTTCAAAAATTTTGATTTAGGACAAATAAAAATTCTGTGAACTCGTTTATCTGAAAAATGAGTACATTATACAGTCCTCCAGCTGAATTTTCTTGTGATTTGGGAGGTTTTTTTGTTACCTCTTTTGGTTACCATTTATATACCATTAAAGCATAGGACTGTCAAGTAAATCTATGTAAAATGTGAATTTTTTTAACTTAACTATGATTGTATATATTATCCTGCACCTTCTTTACAACTAGGTATCTTCTTACAAATGTACATGCATTTAGTGTAAGGTAGACTTTATTAAAAATATCGACACTGGTTTTTTGTTCAAATAAAACTGCACAACTCTGGCTGACTCATTTCCTTTTTTGTTAATTAGGCCCTCACTGCTTGGACACAGGTCATGGTAGTTTGACCAGTTGATAGTTTTCAAGTTGTACGTGGTTTATAAGTAGTTTGACTGTGGTTTTGGCTCCAGATTGTGCAAGCAGAGGGACTAGTGGGTCACATGAATCTGTGGCTGTTGGATGGGCAGGGGCTTTTGAACTTGTGCCTCAGCTCTGTGCGTATTCTGCTTTCCCCAAAATATGTTTTGCTTGGCAAATCATTACTTTTTATCAAAGATCAAACCCTTTTTCCTTCTTTAGCCATCTGAAACATCCATCTCCTTATTCTTCATCCTGTGAAGATTGATGCAGCTTCTTGGAAGGTTTACCTGTGAATCCAGTGGGCCTGGGGAATGGGTGTTTCATAAAGGGGAAGCCTTTTTCTTGCAGAGCTTGTGCTTAAATGCTGGATTACATGAGATGGAGTATTTTAATAGCCTCTTCAGCTTTAAAATTGCAAAGATTCTTCTCTCAGGAATGTCAAGGTTTTAAAGAGGCTTCCCAAAATCTTGAATTGCACTTGAAGCTAAGCAGAGAGGCACTGCAGACATGGAATTCCAGTGGCTGTTGGAGATGAGTTAGGGAGATGTTCACTCGGATTAATGGGTGAGATGCGCGAAGCTTATTAACTGGCATATGGAAACATTAACTGCTGGAAGCTGCTTTTCACCATCTAAGCTTGCAATTTAAGAAGACCCCAAATGACTCTGTATCTCTTCATAGTCATATAAATACCAGGTAATTGTAGTTAAATGTTTTATATCCTTTCCAAGATGTAATCTTTGGCATGAAGATTTCAAGTCTCATCTGTGTGTAGTTATTCCTTCCAGGTTACTGAACTGTTGGGACAGAACACCTGGCTCAGCTGGGATGAGTACCAAGCCTGAACAGTGCCTGTGGCATGAAAATGGGGCTTTAGGCAATTTAATGACGAGAACCAAGCACTGGTGTACCAGAAGGAGCTGGTGCAGTAAAGATAATTTCCAGTGAATTTCAGATGTGCTCTTGATGGCAGCTCAGCCTCGCAAGTATTTTCCCCTCCTACCAACAAAATCCCATTTCCCTTTTGTTCCCTCCCGGGGTGGAAAACAGAATTGCCATTAGAGAAATCAACTTGCAGTTGGTTATCAGCTGGTTCGAGAGCACCATTCACTCTGTTAAAGGTTTCATGCTCTTGAAATTGGTGCTGCTGTGTTAATAAAGGTCATTCCTAATAAATCTGTTTAAAGTTTGAGGAGATTTTATTGAATACTTAAATAAATTGTTGCATGAAGCTACTTTTAAATTTTACATGTTCAAAGGGAAATGAATTCATGAGAGAATTGGAGCTACAGTTGCCATAAACTCCCAGCAGGAAATTTCACCAGATTAATAAATATGCATTTCACTAGAGGCAAAGTAAAATGGGTTGTAAAATTGTATTTATGGTGCTTTTACTGTGACTACTAGTGAGCTAAAAAGTAGAAAGTAAGTTAAAGAGTTTTCTGAAACTTGCCAGTACGGAGCCAAAGCCATGGAGTAAAATCGGTTGTTCTCAAACTGTTACCAGAAAACTTTTGTGTGTGCAATATTTATGTAAATCTGGCATAATTCACTGTCCAGCATTGTTTTCTAGCCCCCTTTTTTTGACCAAGGAAAACCTGCCAACTGTCTCTTTGTTTTGTGCTTATGAAGAAAGCCCCCAGGCTGTAAGTTAAATACAAATTGTTCTGAGCATATATCAGTTTAAAGGTGGTGTAAACCCTAGCCAGGAAGTAGTGAGCAAACTTCTGAGTTTTAATTTTATTAGAGTGCAGAATGGGCTGTAATAATGTGATTTTCCAGTGATTCTCAGCACTCTTTGGGAGGTTTTCAGCTATGGGTAAAGGTCTTGTCCATTCTGTTGAGTCAGTGATGGGTTTTGAAGATTTAATGGTCATTATGGGGGCGTGAATATTCTCAGTACTTGGATTACCAGTAACTGGTGCCTTGATATCTAATCTGCTTTATATTAATTTATGAGTAATAGCTGTCACATGGAAATAACCATTATTCATCTTCTGTCATGAGCACAGGCTTAAGAAAGCATTCCCTATCCTGTTGCAGATACTTGAGCCTTCCTGCCCTCTTTAAAAAGGAAAATAATGGGCTAAGTTTTAACTTTTCTGAAGTGTGTGTATAGACATCTACATTGCAGTTTTGTGATGCTTCCAGTAATAGGTGAGGTAAAACATCTGTGTGAGCCTCTCTGGTAATAACCACGCAAATCCAGCAGACTTTGTAGAATGTCATGTTTGTCATATTTTAAGGGAAACTTGACAAGTTACAACAGAACCTCAAAGGCAGGAGGGATTTCAGTGCTGGTGTTTTACATTTCATTCCACTTGCTTGAGCAGTGTTGAACAGATACAGCCTCATCATCATTCCTGAATGGAAATGCCAGGAACATGCAGATGTACAGCGAGGAGGGGAGGCTGGTGCTGTGTGGATGTGGGATCCACACCCACACCTGTGTGAGTCACCTTGAGGACTGTGAATGGTCCTGCTCTGGGGCAGCTGGGAACACGTGGCACATGCGTGACTAGTTGTGGTAGAAGGGTGTTTGATGAACAGCACTAAACTTGTCTTCAGTGGCTTACTTGACATTCCTTATACCAGTCACGCTTGTTTAAAAACACATTCCAAGTTCACATTTAAAATTTATCTCCAAATCAAGCCTGCTATGCTGATACCTCAAATGTTTACAGAGATCTGTTGCAAAGGACAGGGGGAGAGGAAATCTAAACCAAATTTGCCTACAGTTAAATGCTAGTGTTAGACATGGGATCTCTTTTGGGATCTGTGAGATCTTTAACAACATTCACCACCTGATATGCAGCAGTGAAAATCAGACACACATAAAAAAAAAGAATATTAGGTGTTTTGCATTGTAAGAATTGCAACCCAAGCCAATAACTGCTGAAGTGAATGGGGAAAGTTAGGGCATGTTGGTTGGAAAATGTAAGAAAGGGTAATTGTTGCATGTGTGGTGTCCTCTATAGACTTACCCCAGACATTCAGCTGTCCAGTCCCATTCCCATGAGCTGTATCACTGAAACTAATGGAAATGGAGCAGTGAAATTCAGCACGGGGGTGTTGCTGTTCCTCTGATGACTGTGATGTCACTTCGCATTTTCACTTGCAAAAAGGACTGAAATCAGTGCATTTCTACACAACAACTGCTGGTGCTTCCAGGCTTAAGAAGGGAGAGATGAAGCTGCAACTCTAACTTTAATTCAGCTGACCTTAGATTTAAATCTTAAAAACAGTGTCTGCTAAACTCATATTATGGAATTGAGTTATTTCAGTATTCCTATTTTTTATTAAATATGAACTGTGTGCACTAAGCATTATTTTTAGAAAAGATGTTCTGGAAAGTGTGGGTGGCTTTGGGTTCTGTGGCCTCAATTTTCCCTTTCTCTTTCATGCCTGGGAACACCACTTTGCCCTGAGCAGAGCAACTTTTGCCAGAAACGTGAAAAAGAGTGTCTGACCTCATTTCCCAGAGCTCTCCAGTGCACTGCTGCAGGCACTGAGCCCAGAACAGATCCCAGAGGGTACAGCCCTTGCTTCAGGTGTCTGAGAAGAGACGCCTGTATATGAGAAGAGATCAAACTTTTAGCCTCTTCATCAAGGCCAAATTAACGACCACAGTGTGATTTACTTTTGGAGAACAGACTTTTATGGCAAAAACTGGGTAGGAAAGGGCTTAACAACAGCCCAGGCTTTCCCTAAGGTAATCAGCATCAATGCAACTCTCCTGGAGACATGGTTGATCCTTCTTGGTATGGTTTCTTTGCACCCGGGTGGGATGTCTTTGACTTTGCTGGGATAAAAGCAGGATGGAAGTCTTTCATGTTCTGTTGAGATGCTGCAAGCCTATACCCAAACCTTTGGGTCAGGGTCACCATCTATTTTGGTATCCAAAGTAGCTCCAGTTCAGGAGTTCAGTTTGGTACTTCATCTTCCTAATCTCAGTGCCTCCGAGTTGCAGGCTGCACACACTAATTAACTTTGCTTGTACAAACTGGGAGCTCTCAGACTTTCTGTGAAGTTATTAGTGCCGGGATTTTTATAGATAACATTAGCGTCTGCAGAGTTTACCCAAGGTAATTTATGTTCTATTTGCAACTCGGGGAAAGCTCTTAGATGTTTGACATCATAAAACAGTAAAACTGGGAGATTTATTACAGGGACAGAGAGAACAGGGCCCTTGAGCTGCTTTGTTTATCATAAAACGTTGGGTTAATCAGACATGCACATGTGCCTCCCATATTTCCTGGTTTTGTTTCCCTCCTGTGCTGCTCCTTGACAAGCTTTGCAGTAGATGAAAAGTCCTGGGAGCCCTGGCAAAAGTCCTTTGGACTCTACGGGATGTGAATTATATTTGTATGTTCTTATCTCCCCCTATTAATAGAGAAGAGACATATGTAACAGAGCTCTCGATGAGGCTGCAGCTTCTCTGGAGCAGGGCAGTACAGGAAATCCCTGGAGCATGGCTGGTGGGCGGATCAAGAGTTAATGCTCCCTGACTCTGATGGAGCTCTCAAGTGAGATGTCAGCACCTCAAAGACACTCATCCCAAAGGATGAGGACTGCCGGTAAAAAGTGGCACAGTCAAGAAACCTCACTTTTTAGAAAGGGAGCAGGAATGATTGCAGAGGGAAAGCTGGAGCTTGATGGCTCACAAAGACCCCAGCAGGTGGGAGCGTTGGGGCACTGTGGCTGGAGCCTGGCCAGCAAAAGGGAGCTGGGGAGTTCAGCTCGCAGCTGGGTGTCCTGTCTCTTAGTTTGCTCATTAAGACACGTCCTCTGCTTGGAGAGCTTCTCCCACCACTGTCCTGAACTCCCTGTAACTGCCACAGTCCTGTGTTGTGGGTTTTCTGCAATACTGATGTGAGTGATACCTGGGCATTTTGGAACGGTTTGCAGGGCAATGCTGTCACTTTGGAAGTGCTGCCAATAGCAGAGAGAATGGTTTTCCTGAACTCTGCAAAACCTGTGGCAACACTTGGTTTGGCTCATCCGGCAGATGCTGCTCATGCCTTTACATTCCCAGGTGCTCACTTTGTACACCCTGGACATGCACTCGAGGTTACACTTAACACAGATTAAGAGAATCCATCAGATTGGAAGGGGCCAATGTGTCGTTTTCCCTGCAGGTTATCCTGGGGTACTTTTTCCAGCAAATTTCCTACTGCTGCTGGCACCGGGTGTCTTAGGATAATTTCCTTCCTGCCTGCTACAGCTACTCTTTCTTGGCCAGTCCTCTGTTTGCTATGAACATGTGAGATGCAGCAAGTGGATTTTTTTCTGATGCTTCCAGGCAGCATCAGGAGAGACCCTGTGGGTTTTTCAATGGTGATGGTCTGTGAGCAGAAGGAGAAGCACTGTTAGCATTCCCAGGGTCCTGGAGTGTTCAAGCAAGGTGAAATAGCTGTGTGTGGCCAGGCATCCCTCTGGAAGCAGGGTGGATGGGAAGTGGGAGTCACAGGTGACTGAATCCTTGGGCTCCACACAGCCTCAGCTGGCTTCCAGCTTTCTCCTGTCTGTCCTCTCCAAACACCTCCTTTGGAGGCTGTGCGAGCAGGGGAGGCTCTGGTTAAGAAGTGGGGGAGAAGGGCAGATGCTTTATGTGAAACAGTGCCCATCATCCTCTGTGCGCTGCAGGGTGAGCTCGTGTTGTGGGAAGAAGAAATCCTGTGGGAATTAGGGAAACTGAAGCAGAAGTAGAATGAAAGCAGGTAAAACACTCTAGCAGGTGTCTCAGGGGGCTGTGTGGACAGCCTTGTGCAGGGCAGGCTGGGGAGCTGTGCTGACTCTAGCCCCAAAGCGGGAAAGCAAAGAATTGGGTGAACTGGTGTTGATTGTGCAGCTGAGGGTGATTAAGCAGCAAAGCCTATAAGACCCTAGAATTTTCCAGAGTTGTTAGGGCTTTCAGGTGTGGGGACGATTGGATTTGGGGAAGGTTGTGTGTTCTGGGCTGTTGGCTGCTCTTCCTCAATTCCAAGCAGCAGAGCAAGAGGTGAGTTAAACAAATCATTATTGTTGAACTTTCCCTCTCTGAGGAGAGCGTGGGGAAAAAGGGTGTATTTGTGGAAGTAACTGATGACCGTGCCTTGGGGTGGTTTTCTGGGCAGAAGTGGGCTGTGTGGTCATCTGGGAGGGGGAAGTTGGTTTCTGAGGCTCTCTTGGAGCACAGAGTGTCTTTGGGCTGGCTGGTAGCTGTGCTGTGTCCCAGCTGGGTGTCCCTTAGGATGCAATGCTGCTGTCACAACAAGCTTGGGGATTTTCCAAACCAGCTCCCAAGGAGCTGGCAAATATATGATGTCTGGAAAACTTCAGGATGCTGGTACTGCAGGACCTTGAGGTGGGGTGACAGCTTGTCCTGTGCTTAACAGAGACTGAAGTGGTTTAATGGTGGTGTCCAAATTGGAAAATTTAAAGCAGACAATGAAGCTCTGTCAGCTTCCCTTGTCAGCTGGGTTTTTCTGTGCCTTGAGTATAAAAGTAGGAGGATGGCACTGTCCCATGGTTGCAGTGTTTGCCCTCAGGAGTGGCTGGATGTTGCCCTTGGTGTCAGCCTGGGGTTGCCCAGGAGGTGCTTTCAGGGCATGTGTCCTGTTTATCTCCTGTCACATTGTAGTCTGTGCTGAGGCTGGGAGAAATGTGTCTATGTTGTGGTTTTGGGGGGACTTTGTGGAAGGGCTGACTGGGGTGTCTGTGGGCACAGAGAACTCCTGCAGGCCTTGTAGGACAGTGTTATACTGGGTGATGTAGGGAGGAGGATGCCTTTTACTTCCCAGATTTCTGACTCAATCCCAAAACAGCCTGAACGAAGATCCCTTTGAGGCCCTGAACAAGTCCATGGCCTGTGGATCAAACCTGGTGGGTGGCTTTTATCTCCAACTCCCTCTTTGAGTGGCAGATGCTGCAGCATGCGCTTTGGAAGACCAGCTGTGCTTTCCTGGTCCAATGCAGGTATCTTTCAGGATATTCCTGCATTTTATATTCAGTTCTCTTTGCATACTGACTAGAGGTGTCTGGGCTTCAGAAACAAGCTCTCTGTGTACAAAAATCACGTGCCAGTGGTGATTCCCTTACCCAGCATATTGGGATTTTGCAACAGTGTGCATAGAACCAGGCCTGTTTGCCCTTTTACTTCCCTCTCATTCCAGCTCTGAATGGCTCCCAAGTTTCCTCCTGCTCTTTCCCTTAATGAGTTGTGCCGCACTGGGACAGACGTCTTGGCTGAAAGAGTCTAATTGCTGGAGTAAGGATCAAATACCCATTAGAGTGTTTGCTACTAATTAATTATTGCTTGTCACTGCTGGGAAGTGGAAGGCCTGCACTGCAGTGTAACATACTTACTGGTGCTAAGTAACTCGTGTTCTTTACCTAAAGTGTGCTGGTTGCTCACTACTTGTGCTGCTCTTCTTCTGGGGACATGGGGAGATCTGAGCCTCTGTGTCAGCCTTTTTTTTTTTTTGTTTGTTTTTAATAGAATTTTTTTCTGCAAAGTCTTGAATGTTTTCAGTTGGTTTAAAATTGGATGGGGTCTCCCTTACTAGGGAAACCTTGCTGTCTAGGATACATCAAAGGACTAATTAACCTGCCAGACTGCTCAACAACATTACAAAGAGATTTCTTGTAACTAAATACAGGACATATCTGCTGTCTAGTTTGCTCGTTTTTAATTTAGAAAAGGTGGAAATCTGGTGGGGAGAAGATGAGAACTTTGTGCATCCAACGGGAGGACTGATGGTTGACAACTGAGCGGTGGTGATTTATGGCTGGGTAATTTTCCAGCTGCCATAGTTTGTGTTAGCTCAAATGAGAATTGATGGCAGTTTGAGTTAATAGCTGATGCAGTGAGGACGTAGCACATGGTAGCTTTGATCTCTTCTGCCACAGGAGCAGCCACTTCTCAAACCACCCAGGCTTGGCTGCCAAAACCCAGAGAAGCAGGAGGGCTTCAGCCATGTGGAGGGATGGGTGACTGGGGGGAAGTGAGAATGGATCCAGATAAGACCTAAGCTGATGTGAACACATCAGCCTGTGGTTCCCAAACTGGATGTTGCACTCTCTGTTTTTTCACTGAATTATTTTCACAGTTTTAGCACTGATAAACAGAGGGGTTTATTCCAATGTTGTTTGTTTTCAATAATCAAGAGGGATAATAAGACAATTTCTGGGAAGTGCATTGCTTTTAGCATAAATAGTCTTTGTTTTGAGGTTTTTGTCAGAGTTCTTCGATGGCTCTCATTAGGAAATAGAACACATGCCACCCTTTGACAAGCAGCAGCAAGAGGAGTGTAGCCTAGCAGGAAGAGGCTGAAATATTTAAATATAAATTATTTACCTCAAAAGTTTACTCTCTGAATGTTTCTTGCCATGGTACCTGACTAATTACCATGTTATCAAAGGAGTGTGCAAACCTGTAAGCCGTGGTGTTTGGAGTGGCTCGACAGATAAGTCTTCCTGACAGGAATAGCTGTAACTTCGCTATTATCAGTCTGGTTCACTTTTGAATTTTGAATTACCTTTTTTTTTTAAACTAATAGTTGGTTTTATGTAAACCGCTCAGAGATTAGGAGTTGATTTCAAAGATCATCCTCTGTAAAGTCTCTTGATCATATTTTATGGTTCTCCTGACCAATGGGTGTAATCTTGTGTCCCTGGGATATTCATGACATGCTCATCTAATTCCCCATAGTAGCTAATCTCAGTTCTGTACCTTAAAAAAAATTATTAAAATATCTTTAAAGCAGGACTGGTGAAAAGGCAACTTTTACAGCCAATCTTCAGCTCCAATTGCTCCTGCTGGGGAAGTCATAATGATGAATTTGTGACATAATTTCTGCGGCAACATGCTGAGATTTCATAAATGGGGATGGTGATTATAGAGCAGGATCAGGTGAAGCTGGATTGTGATGGAAAAGACCCCAATTCAAATGCAAATTGTTCAATAATGGCATAGGGGATACCAGAAATTACTGGCAATTTATTTTATTTGGGTTAAGCTCCTCATTCAGTCTTCTGCAGTTGTAAAGTCACTCTTCTAAGGATGTGAGCAAAAGAAATGGCTGGAAAACATATCTTTCTCCTCTCAAGAGAACAAAATTGTCCTAATTTAATAATAATTAATCAGTTAGTGTAATTAATAAGAATGTTCTCTATTTCTATGGTTTCTTCTATTCAAGACTCTCCAAGTGCTTTGCAAACCCTAATTGATTCCACCTTACTACTCCCTGTAGCAGGACCACATAATTTACCTCATTTTCTGGAGACAGGGAGGTGTGTGTGTGCCAGGCAAATTGATTTAACCAGGTTAAATGATTTGCCCAAGGCCAGACAAGGAGCTGAAGTCAGGACAGATCTGTGTTTCAGAGATCAACCTCCACCCAGTTGGATTTTGGCTATGGGACAGTGGGTGCAGCTATTGCAAAGCCATGCAAGTGGTGGCCATGCAGATGCAGCCTCTGAATAAATCTGGAGGACTTCTGGGGTGTAGCACATGGAGCTGGGAATAAAAGTAAGTCCCATGGGCATATATCTAGTGGTGAAATCAGCCAAATTGGCTTTTCATTAGTTATTTTCACTGGAATTGGAAGTAACTTGGTTTGTTTTTTGGATTTTCTTTTCCTTTTATTTTTTTGTTCTCCAAATTGCTTGGAATTTAAACTGTTTAGCAGAGGATTAAACTAATTGCTTCTGCAAAATGCTGTTCCCACACCATCTAGTGTACATCTGTTAACTGGGGAGGGATAACTGAACCAGTTGCCAGATGGTCTCTTGGATTTGGGTGGCTGGGAGCCAGGGAGCTGCCAGTTGGCGGTTTGTGGGGTTCTAGCAAAGAAGTCACGCTACATGCACATTCCCCTCGGTTACTCTTCTGTGCTTTAATGAAGATACTGACTAATGCAATAAAGCAGCCATTAGCCCCCTCCCTGCACTCCCTCCTCCCCAAAAGGGGTGAGTTTATAAGCCTGATTTGTCTGACTGAGGCAGGCTTTTCCAGCAACTTGGGTTCTCCGCACGCTATATGTGCAAAGGCACTTTCTCAAGTACAGCAGTTATGCAATCCAGTGTCCACCAGCTGCCTCTTTCTGTGCTATGGTGGAAAGATGCTCTTGCCACAAAACTGCTGTTTGAAAGAGTTTTTTACCTTTATAGGTAGAAACTCAAAATCATTGCTTAGGCTTGACTGTTTAATGGCACATCCAATAATACATATTGGCTCACATCACACTGACCATTTGAAAAACTGGATGCTGTGCTTTGTTTTCCTCTTGGCAGAGTGTATTTACTGAGAAATGTTAGGCTTATGCAACTCACACTGAACACTGCAGTGTACTCAGCTGGATGTCCTGCAGTGTAAGCACTTCCCAAGCCACAATGCCATTTCCTTTCTACATGGGCAGGAGGTCATGGGTAGTAACATACATGTGTGTGCTTGATGAAGCACTACTCAGTAAAAATGACTAATGAAAGCAATGGATGCGCTTGGAGGTGACAATACAATCAAATCCAACTGTTCTTGGCAGCTAGAGCTTCATCCAGAATCTTCTGTAGTCTGTGGGAAGATTTCCACTCAATCAAGTGGGTGGATTTTGCAGGTGGAAGTTTCTTTCATGTGGGGTGTCTATCTGCCCACCTTGGCGTGGGTTGTGGTGTTCACAGCTGTCACAATGGATTTTGGAGTGGAAAACACCCACCTTGAGATGAATTAGGCATAATGGGGCTTTCTTCTAGTTGAAGAAATCTGGGTTGGTTCAGTGGGGAACTTATTTTATGCACTTCTCCACCAGCAAACTCTTCCCTGCCCTGGGAAACTCAAAGAAGGGAGGAATTAATGGCTTTTAGCATTAAACACCCCACCTCACTCCCCACCCCCACTTTGGCAGGTGAAAACTTTGTGTTTTGTTCACTGGTGAAAGCTGGTGGACATGAAGAAGTTTCAACCAAAATGATTTGTTGGAGGGAAGTCAAGTAAATGGTTTCCTCTCCATTTTGTAAGTGAGCTGGAGCAACAGCCCCTCCAAACTCACCAGTGCTGGGGTCAGACTGTGGGGCTGCACTTTCATCCTATCCCAGCTGAGTAGTTCCTGTGACCTGATCCAGCAGCTTCAGGAGTTTAGGCTTTGGAGGAATCTTTCCCCTTGCAGTAGTCCATGGGCTCTTTGGGATTTCCCTCGGCTCTGGCACAAGTGACTCCTTCCGGCACATGTGGCAGGTGATGGGGAGCCTCTGATGGCAGAACAGCATGGGTGGAAGGGCTGGTTGCACCTCTGGGTTTGCATCACCTGGAGGGTGACTGAGCCTGCTTTTATTTATTTCTGGAAAATTATTTGTTTTACATTGTTAGAGTTTAAAACTACTTCCTGTACTCAATGACTGCCAACTTTCTGAGATTTTCTGCTGTGTAACCCAAAGCAAACAACGCAAAGGCTGGTGAATCCTGCCCTCTGCCATATCTTGTGCACTTTTCTGCTCAGGAGACTGGACCATTTGGCTCCATTAATGATGGTTTTAGATGCACTGCCAAGCTATTGCTGGTGCTTTGAAAGGTGAATTTATTTTTTCTTAAAAGGAATTTGGCAAGGGGCAGAAGTGGTGTGTGCCCTCAGAGCTGGTCTTACACAGTTTGCAAACTTCCCCAGGGTGGAGTGAATCTCCTGGCATTGCAAATCTGTGACTGTTTCCAGATGTGGTTTGTGTCTGTGGGAGAAGCTGAGAACTCTGTCTGTGGGGAGCTGGGAGCTGCCCAGGGCACATGGGGGTCAAAAAACCCTTTGCTTTGGGTTGGAGAGATGCTTGACCAAGTTGTGCACAACCTTGGTTGCAGCAATATCCATGTGGATATGGCATCACTTAGTGAACATTTACACATCTCCTGCTGGAAGCAGGGCTGGGATCTGTGAAGCACCCTGTGTGGGCATGGGAAACAGTCCTGATGCTGTGGAACTTTCTCCCAGCTTGCCCTGGCATGCTCCTGGTGAGCCCCTGACTGTGCCTCTGGTGCGGCATGTGAGCACAGGGCAGGCAGGGGCTTCCCTGGGCTGGGGCTGTGTGCGATGGGGCAGCACCTGGCTATGTACGGAGGTGTCTGAGGTGCTGTTCAAACCCACATCCTTCTATTCCTCCTCTGGAGGAACAGGACATTCCCTGCCAAGTACCATGCTCTGGGGTAATGACACCCTGTCCTGAGGGCCCCGTGCCAGGAGCAGGCAGCTGCCTGTGTCAGAGACTCAGGCTATGTGGGACACTTATACCTTTTCTTTGAGTCCAGCTTTAGTGAGAAAGTTCTTGTAGAAAAATACACCTGAACACTTGGCATTTGGGCAGGGATTTGTGCAGGAGCAGAGGAGAGAGGAAAGGGATCTCTGGTGGATATTAGTTATCATCTGGGGGTCTTCTTGTGCCCTCTGAGTGCCTTCATCTGCCCCAGCCCTGGGAATGCCACAAAGCTGACTTATGGATGCAACCATCACCATTGTCCATGTGTCCCTGTTGCCTCTTGAGTGCTGCAGCTCTCCTGGGACCACATCAGACAGTGTCAGACCTGCTCTCAGCCCTCCTGCTGAGCCCCATGTTGCCCATTTGGTTTTGCTCCTGCTTAGTTTCTCATGTACTTGCAACACTGAGGGAGGACAAAATGTGCATGTGGCACTGGAAGAAGGAAATGAACAGAGATTTGGGCTCAGAAGGGAGTTTTGTCTGTTGTCTACACGCAAGGATGCGGTTAAGACTTTGTCCGAAATTCCCAAGGGATATAAAGTAGAAAATAGCATCCTTTTTGTGAGAGTGGAGGAAGCAAAGCAAATGTCTTGAACAGGATCCATCAAGAATACAATGCTGCTGCTTGTATGCTCAAAGGGCAGGTCCCAGAGACTCTCCTTGGAGCAATGTTAGGTGTATCATCAAGTGTAGATATGGGGATGTGCAAGCTCCATCCATTCAGTCACACTCTGCCCATCCCTGAGAATGGAGCTGGTGCATCCCTTGTCATTGGAAGCCACTTCTGAGAAACAAGATGAAATGTGGTGCAAACCTTTATGGCTATTTTTAAGGATGAATCAAAGAGATAAAGGTAAACTGAAATCCTGAGAAGGTGCACATATGGATGAAGCTCCTTTATTGAAATTACAGGCACACAAATCCAGAAAAGCCTTGTGGGTTAGGTCTAGGTGCTGATTTTGGTAAGCTTCTTAATTGGCATGATCCCTCCTTGCCCGGGTTGTGGGGAAACTGACCTTCAGAAACGTGGATCAGGGATGAGGTGGCAATCCCTAAGGCTGTGTGGTGGCATGTAAGGGCCCTTCAGAAGAGTGAAGGAAATGGTCAAGGGCAGACAACAAACCCCAACACCCCAGAGTCACGATTTCCCAAGACAAGGCTGAGCTGCAATGCTTAGAGAGGGTCCTTTGAAAATGACTGACAGTGAAATGTTAGCTTTGGTTTCTGTTCCCATCCACTGAATTTTTAAGATGGTAACTGTTTAACCTGGTCCAGAAGCTCAGATCTATTGCAGCTCTTGAGCAGAGAGGATCCTTGGAGGCCGCAAAAGCCATGGGCAGCTTGGAAATGCCAGCCTGGCTTGAGGTGCTGAGTGGCTTTGCAGGGAGCCATCCTGCTGCGCAGAGTGCGTCACTTCTTCGCACATCCAAGTCGTTAACGTACAAGGAGATTTGGGAGATCATCATTCAAAACTCTGTGTCTCACATAACAGCCTTGATTTCTCCAAGCTCATTTGGAACGTGACTGGGGGTTGGATGAGAAATGAGGTGGAATCAGAGTCAGCCTGAGGGAAGCTCCATTTTACGTGCATTTCTCTCTTTTCAGAAAGAGGTCTCCAGTGTGTGCATGTGCAGCAGAAAGAGGTCTGGGCAAAGAATGCACCCTCAAAGCAATTCCAGTTCTGCCTTGGGGATGTGCCTTGCGTTTCACGTAAACTGAACCGGGTCCAATATGCTCTGCATGTTAGATTATAGCTCCGTGAGCACGTTCATATGCGAGACTTGTATTGGTAGGCACTTGTGCTTCAATTTATGCTAAAAGCCAACAGATGGGGAAAGTAAATGCCAGGAAACCAGGCCCTGATCAGGTGGCTTGAGCTGTGCTCATACTGTATTTAGACAATAGGCTGTATTGCATACTTGGAGTCTGATCTTGTGAAAATGAAACCCTGCTGGTGCTAACCCACAGAGGCTTTGCACACTGGGAAAATGGCCAAATTCCTCTGGAAAATGGTAAACCTCCAGCTGGGGGAATTAATGAAAATTCACTTTTGCCAAAAAGCAGAATTTCATCTTTTTGCATGACAAAGATTGTCTCTTGCTGATGGAGATTCCCCATCTCCTGCCATCCCATCTTGCACACATGCAGAAAAAAAAACAACGTGGCAGTCAAATACCCAAAACTGCTGCGGGGAGCACAAGTAATTCATTCGCTGTATCTGTAAGGGCTAAGATGAGAAGTCAGGCATTTGAGCTGCAGCAGGAATGGGTAGGCTTCATCCTCAGAAACCCTTCCTAGATGTAAAGAATCTCAAGGGATGGGATTGCCCAGGTCATGTGGGGCACTGTAGGATTTGAGAGCAGCATGGTGAGTATGTATGCAGTCAGGCAGGCTTATACAGCCTATCTTGAAGCGGGAGAATGGATGAGGGCATCCCTTCTAGATCCATTTCCTATGATTTCTGGCACCTGCTGCTCAAACTCGATATTGGACAACTTGGGCTCAGCTGTTGGAGGAAGCTGCATAGCTCTCCTGCTTGCACCACTGGCCTTATCCTGGAATTTCCTTGCTTTTTGGAAAGCTTCATAATGATTTGGCTGTTATCAGTTGAATCTGTCTTTGCTGGAATGCTTCCCTAACTCTCTCTGTCCATAGTGAGACCAGGCTTTTTCTGTTTGTATCAGTTATGTAAATGAGCTCCCAAAAATCCCCTGCTCCATCCTTATCCCATTGCCCAGGCTGGCTTTAAGGAGACTAGATTCACCAGGACCATGTGCATGAGGCAAGGTCTCTAGAGGGAAACAGCTCCTCAGTCCTCCAGGGTTCAAGACTTTCTGAGAATTTTGACCTAAATAACTTTCCCAGGCCACTTTTCTCAAGTTCTCTTCTCTGACTTCCAATGCCTGGTTTCTGAGGTGGGTGTGCGTTTCCCCTCCACTAGCTCAGCTCCTCTTCATCCCTGACACAGGCTGTGGCATCTCTGTTGGTAGAACAGGCAAAGGTAACCAAGGACCTCAGATGGGCACCAATCCAGGCACTATTTCAGTTTCTAAAGTGTGCTAAAGAGCATTTCAAGGATTTTGCTCTTCTAGCAGAGCTATCTGCCCATTTCTGAGCAGAAATGCAATCCAAGTGCTCTTGTAAAGCTCTGATTTTCTTCAATAGCTCAGTGGTTATGTTCCTTGACAGTATCTCTCAGCCAAACTCCCTGATAATCACAACTGAGGGCAGTTTATCTTCAAATACAATAATTATATGCAGAAAAAAAAAAAACCCTCAGCATGTTGCTGTGCTGTATCTTGCTGCCCCGCTTAAAGAGGATGAGCAGCAGAATGACCTGGAGAATGAGGTGCTACTGTACTGGGGAGGAGGGCTGGTTTGAAATATGTGCTTTGGCTGTGCCCCACTGGATTTTCATTTATCACTGGGAAAATGGGGATGTTCAGAATCTTTATTCATTTCTCATGTGAAAGGGAACAAAATGATCTGGGATCACATATCATTTGAATGACCTGATCCTGTTGCCACGCAGAGAAACAGTGTGGGTGGAACACTCTCTGAGGGTCAGGGTGGCCAGGTGGGAACTCCCCACATTGGCTCTCTCTGCAGGGAAAAGCTTCCCTGCTACTGGCCAGGTGGCCTGAGTGGAGGTGCAGCACCTTGTCCCGAGGCCCCTTTGCAGGTCTCTGGGCACTGAGAGCTTTGCTGGGGTCATGGCCAAGTTCAGCTGCAGCCCTGGCTCTGCTGCCCATTCCCCAGGGCCTGGCACCCACTTCCAGCTGAAGCTCTGGCCTTGGGAACCACCTTGCTGGATTTAACAAATATGGACTGTAGGAAGAAATGAGAACATCTTTAACCACCCTGGAGAGATTTGGGTCGTGCTTGTGACTTGAATGTTTACTTGGTGAAGACTGAATTGCTGCAGTCCCCTCGTAGCCCTTGGGAACCACTTGTGAAATGAATAGCAATTGTTCTCTGCTCAATTAGTCATATATAAGTGAATGCCTCGTGGTGGCCGTCCCCAGAATGGTGCATAATTGATGCATTTCACTGATGGTTACACCAGAAGGTTCTCACTTTCTTTGCATGGCAAAGGATGGGGAAAAGATACAATGCCAGTGGAGTTGTCCTCGGCCCCTCCAGAGGGAGCGTGCAGGGGCTGTGTGGGATGCTATTGAGCCCAGCGCGGTGCTCTTGAAACATATTGAGCTTATTAGAAGTGCATGTTGACTCTGGGACTTCAGTCTGACTGCGTGGCAAACCAGTTAGGCCAACGAATATGTGATAATGTTTTTTATAAATGTGATAATTAGATAAAAGAAGGGGGAGTTGGAGTTTAGACTCGAAGACACTAATTAAATTCACATTGACAAATCAACATATTGGTCTCATATGGATTAAAGCAAGTCTGAAATGCTTCTTTTGTTTAGATTACATTAATTAAATTCACATATTTTGCCAATCCAAAACAGTTACCTTGAAACACAAAAAGCTAAATCTTCAAAATGCACGTCGGTGAACGTGCTTAAGTCAGAACATTTTTGCAGAGTAAATAGCTGAGGATTTTAAGAAATTTTGGGGCTATCACTTGTGAGATTTTTATACCCTCACAGCTGAATGCTGTCAGAATGATGCATGCTCTTACTTAAATGCTGAGTGCTTAACTGCAGTTTTAAATTATGCACAGTGATGAGGTAATAAAGTATTTCAGTAAATATGTCTCAGAGGAGAACTTGGGAAGGAAAAAAACACATCTATTCCCAGTAGCCAGTCTGTTCAGGTCAGTATTTAAAAACCATAGGTCACATATCAGAGAATTATGAGCTGCTGCTGGCAATATTTTTTGGAAGTTAGGACTTCATAAATATATCAACTACTTGATGCGGGGCTGCCCCACAGCAGCCACCAGTGAGCCAGAGCCAGGGGATAGGAGCTTTGAAAATTGAACTAATATTTGTGTTCAGCAGTGACTTTCTGTTGGGTTAAATCTAAAAAAAAAACTGAGCTCATCGATGAGGGTGTTGCCCAGAAATGGGTGAGTGGTCAAACTGTGAGCATCCTGTGCTGGGCTGCTGGATGTTCTCTTCCTGCAGGGCAGGTGGGGGTGCCTTGGGAAGATGGTTTTTAGGGTTGCAGGCTGCAGTTTGAGCTTCCTCTGGCTGGAGGGGATGCCAGCAGTCTCACAGGGTTGTGTTTTGCACTGTACAGTCTGGACAAAGCCTGTCTTTCATCTTTAAAGGCTCAAAAATCCCAGCATAAGTGTTACTGCCTCATCTCCAGAGCCTTGGGTGTGAGGCCCTGCGATAATCCTGAGTCATCACCATCTCTGTTATTAGTGAATATTCTATCTTTTGTCAGTAAACACAATTTAACCCCTAACAGTTAAGCTCCTTAAGATTCATAGCTGATGAGGGAGCAATTAGGACAGGATTTTAATGAATACACAAAACTGGGGGGTTCCTGCTGAGGGCAAGGAGTGGATGAGCTTGTCTAGAAAATCGTTCACGCACATGGCAGTAAGATGCACTTAAACAGAACTCTTTACATTGGGGCTAATTATACTAATCTTTGCCAGGTTATCTGTTTAAAATCTGGCTGTCAAATGGCCAGCTGGACCCCAAACCCTCTGAACTGGGAAGGTTTCTACTGCCACTGGTGATGCCCTATTGCAGTAATTCACTTTACTTTCTTGATTAGAGGCAACTCACTATCTGTTTTCCTCCCAAAAGGTTTGATAGTTACAGGGTTTGATCGTAAGAGCAGGAAAAGTTTTGGGGCTCTATTTTAAAGGCTGCACTATAAATGTAAATGTTTCCAGCTGCAGTTGGTAGGTGAGCCTGTGTGGGACAGTGGGAAAGCCAAAGGGAAGGGCTCTGTGAGGAGCTGGGGGCTGTGAGGAGTGACAGCACTTCTTACTGGTGCTTTTTTTCCTGCCGCTGTGGGGATTTTTTTTTTTAATCAAAGCAGTGAGATACTGATGGATGGAGAGTACTATAAAAATGCAAATTTCATTCACTTCTGTCTGCTCTCAACTGGGACGCAGGTGAATCGCAGTTCTCAGACGTGGCAGCAGTGTGGGAATGTTGAAAAGAATGAGCATCATGGGGGACAAAATCAGGACTTTTGGGGCTCTGTTGTCTCTGTTCTTGTTTGAATAGCCTTGGGAATAGCTAGGCCAGAGCATGTGCCCAGGTATGGCACTGTACCTCTGGAGCCCTCTCAGCCCTGGTATGGGTCATATCCACAGGACTACCTGCAGCATTGGAGATGGCACAGTGGCTTTGACCTTGAGGGCCCACTGGAGTCCAACCCATAACAGCTACAAGTCCTTGACACCTTCAGACTTCTTTCCAGATGTTAATTAATCTTGCCAAACTGGGTCTGTTTGTCAGTAACCTGCCCTTAATCATCACTAGGAGTGGTTGGCTGCTGCCACGTGTGTAAAGTGAGGACTAGCAACAGACAAAGCTGGTTGCTGGGAGTTGTCTGATAGCAGTCTTTTTTGGAGGAAAAAAACATAGGTTTGTTGCAATACGGGATTTCAGTCACCAATGTTTGCCCAAGGTGGGATTTCTGGGTTGCTTCTGCCCTGCAGTGGGATGATCATGCTGGCACTGGTGCAAAGGCTCCGGATCACAAGGTGCCTGGAGGGGAGGTGGCACTGGGTTCCTGACTTGGACCAAGGAGGGGACAGTCCCTGCGCACGTCTCTCGGCTCTCTGGGATGGGTGAAAGTTTGCGTTTGAGCACTGAAAGCTCCTTAAAGACTCCAGCTTTTGTGTCTGCGCACCGCGGGGCTGCCGCCGGAGCTGCAGTTCTTGAGTAGCTCTGGTGGTGACAGTGTCGACTGAGTAAAAACCCACTGCGGCTGTCCAGGATGGCGAAATGCTGAGTGCCTCTGTCCCAGCCGTCTGTATGTCGGGATACAGCTGCGCCCCTGGGGCGTACGTGGCTGCCGACAGATGGGTGACAAAGGGAGTGCCTGGGCTGCGGGATTAGGAGAGCAGGCTCAGTTTGGGATTGGGGGAAGCAAGTGAGGAGGAAGGATAAAGTGTAGGAGGTTCAGCTTAGTTTTTAGCTAACTACCCAGAAGCTAGATTTGCTCCAGCTAGCCAAAAGTCAGACTAATACAGCTGTGGCTAGTTTAAAAATGCCCCTTGTCCTGGAGGATGCTCAGGTTCTTAGCCTGTGGCCAGCGAGGTCCTTTGGGAGCTGTGTTGGTTCAGACCTCTGAGTGCAGGGATTTTTGTGAGGCTGCATCAAGATGGTTATGTTGAAATTGGAGGTGGCAACTTGCCAAGGCAGTTGCAGATCTGGAACCACCCAGGTTCTGTATGACATAAACACATTTTGGTTTTTTTTTCCCGTTGGACACAGTGGATACAGAGCCCTGTATAGAACAAGGTTCTTGGATGAGGCTGCACCTTTCCCAGGGCTTGCCATGCCCATCTGCCTTGGCAGTGTAATTACATCTTGCAAAGGATCTGCCAACTGCCATGTCCCCAGCCTGCAGCCAGTCTGTGGGAGACAGCCCACCGCTGGAGAAACAAGCTGGGCTTTTACTCCAGTGGTCACCAGTGTCCAGGGAAGGAGAAATGCTCAGCTGTGTATAAGGTGCATTGGAAAACTGCACAATAAGTGAAGTCAAGTGAAAACTTGGATGAGAAGGGATTAGTTGATGAAATAAATAATTGTACATTGCTAGTCTTCCTTCATGTGAGAGTAATGAGTGTGTAATTCAGGAAATGAGCAGAAGCCAAGGGCCCACCCTGCCCACAGGAGGGCTGCAAGAGCAGCAGACTCCCTGGGACACGGTCTGACCCCAGTCTAATTCTGATCATTGATGTCACATGGTGCTTCCAGTCCTCTGGAAAATCAGCTACTCTTAACTGTAGCCTATCCCATCCTATGGCAAGTGCCCCATCCTGCTGATTACCCCTTCACTTTAAAAATAAAGAGCACCCCCTGTGAGACATGAGGATAATGGTCCTCATTGCACCTCCAACCTCTGCTGCTCTTGGTAAACAGCTCATATGTTGTGGGCACACTTGTCTGGCAGCTGTGGTGTCTTCAGACTACGTAGATGCCAGGGATGCCACACAAGCCTCTGGTAATGAAAAGGGGCTGGGTGTGCTTTACATGTCCAACTCCTTTTTTCCTGAGGCTTTTTAGCTGCAGTATGGCTCTAAAGACAAGCTTTCCCACTGTAAAGGAGCCTGGCAGGTATCTCAGATGTCTTTTGGGCAATATAGCAATTCTCTTTTTTGGCTATTTGCAAGCCTCCAATCCCAAAGCTGCCCTTTCTTTTGCAGAACAAGGTATGCTCTGAAAAAGAAAAGAGACCAACAGAATAATTTGCTTAAGACTCAGATTCGCAGCAGCACATAAGATATAATTGTACCCTTTGATCTTCAAAGATATCATCCAGTGTCTGCTGAAGTCAGTGAAAGCCACTCTGACTTCAATGAACATTTATAATATACAACTCAGAAATATCCTTCCATTTTATCTATACATGTCTGATGCCTCTCTGGTGAAAATAAACTTCAGTGTGTAAGTTTGGGTGTTTTAACATAATTTTATGTGGCATGAAAGTGTTTCATATTTGAACATGAAAGGAATAAAATTTGTTTGCCCTGAAAAACACAACTGCTATTAAAGAAGCGTGTGGCATCAAGCCCAGATCACCTAATGGGAGTTTATACAACACTTGTAGCTGCATCAGCATTGCTGAAACAAGTGCTCAGTTGCTAATGAGCTGCCAGCCAAGCAGCAGTGCTGCCATCTGAAAACCTTTCTGGTCCTTGGCATCTGCCTGTAAGAAAGATGTATGTATATAAGCCCAGAAAAATATCTCCATTATGTCAGATTAATTCTGCACATAGTCCAGTGTTTTAGTCTCCTATAAAACTGGAACTATCTCTATGTAAATGCACTAAATAATTATCTGAGATTTGCCTCGATGTGGGGGTTCAGTGTTTTCCATCGTCTTCTCCATCTCTACATCCATCCTTACCAGCAAGTGTTACAGAGGGGAAGGTTTAGTAGCATGAGGAATTTGTAATAGAAATCAAATATTAGTACAAGCAAGATGATATCTTGCCCAAATGAGACTTGATTACATTATTAATCTTGATAGTTATACATGATTTTCATGCATGTGATTTGAATACTGAATTAAAAAGCCAGGAGATGAGCCACTGAGATGATTTCTTTCATGGGAGATCCAGCCAGAAAGGTACATTTACCACTGAGAAAAATTTTCATGGGCTCAGGGGTAAATTTGGAGGATTTCATCCTTCTTGAATGCTGATGGAGGCCTTTCCTTGCAGGAATCCTGGACCAGAGCTACCCATTATATAGGTCACACACAGCAAAGAAATTCAGCATGTGCTCAAGCATCTCAGTCACTGAGGTGGAACTGAGCTCTCTGGTGTAGTTAAGAATATGCTTGTGGTTTTGATAATGGTTTTTAATGACACATTAGTGATTACCAGCATTATGGTCTCAGTACATGTTCTTCAAACATGTCTTCACCTAATGGGATGGATCCCTTTTGTTTATGGCCATTGCTGCGGTGTCTCATTTCTTCTCCCATCCAGCCTAACTTCTGCCTCATCCTCTTCTCTACCCTTATTGTTTGTACATCTTTGCACACCCCTTTCCATGTCATGGTGTTTTCAGTCAGGGGAACACCAGGCTGTGGTCTCGCTCCTGGGGTGATGCACTCCATGGGGTGGGTGTTGCTTTTAAGGCATCTGCTAACTGTTAGTTTTGGGGTGGAATGGAATGAACACAACTGTGTCCCTGTATGGAATGTGGTGCAGAAATGCTTCCAAGAGCGGAGCCCGAGGCTTTCCACAGGATCCTACTTAATGAGGCAATGACAAGCAATTATTTTAATTTTTATTTCAATCCCTGAGAGTTATTCCACTCTTTGCCTAATCCTTAAAACCCAAACCCACCTCAGTGTAAGCCCACAGGGATGCTGACTCTCTGACAGCTCCTTCTTTGGTGACATGAGTTTTCCCAACAGAAAAGATGCAGGCAGGAGAGGGGATGTAGAAGTTCAGGAGATAAAGCTGGTGAGAAACAACAAGCACAGGTGATACTACAGCTAGCAGTGGAGTTTGCAGAGCTGAGTGGTTTGAATTTGCTTCTTATGGATGGTTTTGTGATTGCTGTTTCATTCTTGCTGGTTTCAGAGGAATTATTCTGGGTGAGGAATTGTTATCATATAAACTGGGATTAGGGCAAGGGAGGACGAGAGAAGAGGATGGAGCAGCAGGCACTGAGGGAAAAGTGCTCTTCATGGTGTGGGAGATTAAGGTGGCAAGGAGAGGGGCCTGTGCGGATGGGGTACCTTGCAAAGTTTAGTTGCCAGCACTTCTGTAAAAATTACTGGTGCCACCACATGCATGAGATGTTCTTATGTTATCAGTAACCTTGTTCTTATGTTATGAGTAACCAGGTACAGCCATGGTGAGAGATGGATGTTGTGATGGAGGCCTTGCCTGTTGGTGTCTCTGGTGTTGCATGTCAGTATCAGTTCAAGACACATAAACCTAATCCAGCATTGCAATTGGAGACTGTCAACACCACCGTGTTCCCGGGAATGTTTTGGAGCTCCTGCCTATCTAGATACTGCTATGGCCAGTTGATCCCAGCAGTCTCAACTGACGAGACAAACCAGAATAAATTTATTACGATTTTGAAAAGGCAGATTTATTTAGCGACTCAGGCAGTCAAATTTCACCTTAAGCCATCCACATGGATTTTAGACAGCTTCTCTCTCAAAGCTGCTAAAAACAAGTACTCCTCAACTCTCCTTAAAAAGAATCAAATATTTAACCCCTGTAGAGCAGTAACATTCCTTTTTACTCTCCTATTTCAGCACTTGTTTCTTGTAAGGTATTGCTTTGTTCATGGATGAATAGTGGCTTTTGATTCTACCTCCCAGTTGTCCAAGTCAAGAGACACATGAAGCTGGCACATCTTCTCACAAAGGCGTTGAGAATATCGCAAAGGGGCTACAATGTTCAGATCTTTACCACTGGAGTAATTTGCTTCATGAGATGTCTTCAGGCCTTGGAAAAGCAGAAGAAAAATAAAAACTAACAAACAGATCACTAAACATAGGCACACCATCATACAAGTTACCTCTGGAGGATCTAGTAGAAACAGCAAGTTGTGATTCCTGTTCAACTCTTTCCCATTGCCAAAGGAAACAGGCCTGTCTCGGTTTGGCCTAGTTCTTTTACTAACCCTGAACTTCCCTCCTCTCAGTGTCTTCCCAGCAAAGGGAAAGAAAACCTGCAAAGAAAAGAACTTAAAGAAACTGAATTGAATTTAAAAAAAAATTATATTTTTCTAGCATCTACAACCACATATGCAATCTGTACACACTATGTGGGGCCCAACCCCAGGGGAAAAGAGGGAATGGGTAACAAGAAAATAAGGAGAGACAAAACCAAACGAAACAGACAAATACAATCAAAAACTTTGAGAAAGGAGGAGAACAGGCAATGATACAATCTCACCATGTCCCAGGCTGGGAAAACCAACTGAAACAATGGACTGTCAAGGTTCCTCCTGCTCCTCTCAGCTTTGCCGGAAGCAGGAAGACTAAATTCCTTCCTATCTCCCCTCCTCCTCTGTTACATGGAAAACAGCTTCCTCAGACATCAAAGCTGAGCACAACTTTCCTAAGTCTGCTATCTTAGAAGCAATCTTGTGGTGAAAAAAATAAATTTCAGTATTACCTGGTTTGTATGGAGGTTGCTACCCAGGTTTTTGCCTCAAGATAATCATTACAGGGCGGTTACATCTTGGTCACTACTTCTGTGCTGCATGACATACAACCACATCTACTTTCCAATAGGGAATGACTGGAAACACCTTTCTCTTTACCTAGCTCCGTGTGGAACTGCTGCTGTGATGAGGGCATGGAATGGCATCCCAAACCTGGAATTTATGCCTCTGCCACAAAAGTCTGGTTACTCTGAAGTGAGGCCTTCACAAAGCAAAACAGTCTGAGTAAACAGAGGAATTTATTTAAAAATGTTTCCTTCTGAATTTAGCCTTCACAAGAGTCCCAACCACATCTATGAACTCAGCTGATTGCCAGTTACTGAGTGCTCACACGTAGCAGGGCTTTTATTTGTAATAAAATACTAAGAGTGGAAAAACACTCCAGATTTTAGTAAAAGAAACACTCTCAGGTTGCCAATGACCTGTGATGCATCTATTCGAACACTCAGAATTCCCTACATAAATAAAAGTTGGAATTTCAAGTTTTGCCAATTAAATAAATGTCTGTTTTAACACAGTTTGGTATTAAAACAGTAACCAATTTTACTTATATAAAATAAAGTGTGAAGTCCTGGCTTGTAAGTAGTCTCTATTTGTGGGTGTCTTTTCACACAGTTACTCTGCCTAAAGAGCTGATTGTTCAGTGCAAAAACTCACCCAATTTTCATACCTAAGCACAACTGCATAAGCCAACTTAAAGGCAAAACACACACACAAACTGCATTTAAACTGCCACGTTTTAAAGTAGAATGTAATAGATTGAAAAGCTTTTTAGGAATAAGTGTTTATAAAATTTACTCTGAAATCTTACAGAGGCAACATCTTTTCCAGTGAACTGTTTCAGTCTTCTTTGTAAGGTGAAGATCTCAAGAAAAGAATTCTGGATGCTCCATCCACTGTCAATACTGGGCCCTCTATCAGAACCTCTTTTATTTGAGCCATGTACCTAATTAAGGAGCTGTGTTTAAGTGTACTGCAGATGGTGGACAAAGCAAAACCAGGAGGAAAACTGAAACTGCCTCTCTGTTAACAGCCCAAGCAGAGTGGGCAGTTCTCCATGCCCTGGGATCACTCTCCTGAACTGGGGAGAGCCCACCTTCTTTCATAGCTCAATTTTAATGGTGCAACAGTGACAACCAGTGGCCAGCTGGGCTAGTCCGGGATGAGCGCCATCCCTCCACACCAAGGCTGAGTACCCTGGGACTCTGGTTCCTGGAAGAGACTGGAGTCACCCTGGCATAGCTCTGCCCAGGTGGTGGGAGGTACCCCACCAGAGAGGCTTCTGAGAGTGACAGGCTTTGATGTTTCCATCTTCAGGGTCATGATCCCACATTGCTAATGGGTAAAATGCTAGCATAGTGATTTGGGGCTGAGTTTCTGTTACAGGGTACTTGGCTGCTGGAACACAATTTGAGGACAATGTTTGGTGTTAAATGGTTGGATAGAGCAGAGGACAGGTGCGAGAAAGGCTTGGGCTAAGCTTCTGATGGTGTCATTTTACATTTGGAGTTGTGCTTTGCCTCCAACATCTTTAATTCCTTATTGCATCTTTATATGCTGCATATGGACAGGACCTCAGACTCAACACAAACAGTACATGGTTGAATGTCTCACATAAGACATTGTTTTTCCCTCCCCTCAACCTCAAAAATGTCACTTAGACTCCAAAGTGCTTGTGTTGCTTTTTGCGTGCAGAGGACCCCATCATTCACCAAACATTTTTACCACAGGAAAGGCAGAAATCTCACAACCTGCCTCCATCTGGGCACTGCTGTATCCCACTCACAGCATCCCAGGGACTCAGTGCTGTGACTAACACACTGTCTTACTACAGTCTTTCCCCTCCTGAGAGAAGTTTGGGGCTCTGTGGGAGCTGACAGGGCTTGAGGTCCTCCTGCTCTACATCTGCCATCTGTTTTGGGCAGGCCTTGGTCCCTTTCCCAGGGAAGTGGCAGCATCCCTTCTCAAGGCCATGACAGGGCAGGCACACGGGGGAGGGCAGCCTTTGCTTTCCCCTTGCACGTTGGGCAGTTCAAAGGCTGCTGCTCCTCATCACTGCTCTCAAATCAGTAGATGACACTGATGTGAATATCTGGTTATAGCACGGAGGGAACTGCGGTTTCATAAGCAAGGGTTTGAACAGCTCAAGGACTGCCAGTAAGGTGCCATTTGCAAGATCTGGATTGATTTTTGAGAATTTAGTACCAAGGTAAGCCTCTTGTGAGCTGGCACACGCAGCCCAAGGGTATTGATCCCTCGTGTGAGGTGGCTGGTGCTGGACCAGGCTGCCCCATTGGCATCTGCTATGCCCCTGAGACACCAAGAACCACCTTGGGCGTCAGTGGGCAAATTTTTCAGAAAACCAAAAAGCTCTGGGGGAAACTCTTTGGTTTTTCTTGTCCCAGTGCAAATGTGCTGTGTATTTCAGTTTAGTGCTTCTTGGGTCAGTTGCAGCTACCAGTGATGTGGTGCCAACGTCTAGCTAGAGTGTGAGTCAACTTAACTAACTTGTTTGATTGAAGTTTGTAGTCCATAAGACCTTAAATTCTTTTATCATTAGCTGCTTTGACCTCTGGGGCCGTTTGAAACAATTCTGTTATGTGCATTTTGGATTTTAAAAATTTAATAATTGATTTAAAAGTCCAAGAGTTTGGGGTATAAGAGCACCCAGGCATGACGTGGAGCTGTTCCCTGCCTGGGAGAGTCCAGGCAGAGCCCGGCTGGCATTGCAATGTTGGGATGGAGCCGATGATCCGGCTGCGATCGTGGTCCTCTCCTCTGGGGTGCCCCGTGTTGGACCCTGCTCTCCTCCTGTGCCTTGTTTCTCTGAGCAGATTGGGCTAAAAGTAAAACAGGAGGTGAAACCCTTTACTTCTGTTTGTTAATATTTTTTCTTCTATCTTTCTTTTTCTTTTTTCCCCCTTTTCTTTCTTTTTCTTTCTTTCTTTTCTTTCTTTTTTTTTTTTTTTTATTAGCAGGGCTCCTTTTTTCTCTGTCTTTTGCCTCAATAGAAAGAAAAAAAGTTTTGTCAGCACTCCTGTTTCTTTTGTTGTTTTCTTTTTCTCAGAAGTCTTTTCTGCTTTTATCCTAATCCCAGGCATGCATGAGGGAACAGTTGTGCTCTGTTGTTTGTCTGTTCTGGTAGTTTTGAACCAGTAGGGCTCCCGCTTTGTTCTCTTTATTTTCTGAACACAGAAAGGTAAAAGAGTAGGAATAGCGATTGAAACTCTTAAGAAGAGAAAACTTCGATATTTATTTATTTAGATTTAATTCATTTTTTGCCGTGTTGGTAATAATTAAGGCATGATGACAAATTAAAAAAAAAAAAGAGAAAAAAAGGAAAAGGAAAGAAACCTCTTTTCACTCCTCTGATATCAGAGTTTTGCTACCCCCAGAGCATTTTTAACTTGTACCCCTTGAGATGCTGTGTTTTTAACTGTGTTGTCCAATTTATTCATTCTCTGGAACCAGACAACAATTTAACATATGCTGGAGTTGGTTTTTGTCCCCTGCACACAGAGTTGCTCCTTTGTAGAGCTGGCCTAATGATTTGAAAAGCAGTCTTAGGCTGGTTTACCTGATGTGATGTCAGCCTGATTTTCAAGTCAGTTCTGGGTTTTAAGCCTTATATTTATGGCTTTAAATCCTCTCTGGTGCTTCTCAGCTTTTTAGGGAGCATATTGTAGAACTGTCACTAAAGCTTTTCTATGATTTTCTAGGTATTTCTTTACTATTTGGACATCCTGGATGATAAATTGCCTGAAATGTTTTAACAAATTAAACTAAAACTAAGCATGGATCCATCTGTTTCTGTTTCATCCCTGCAAAACAAACCTTTTATGATTTTGGTATCCAACATGTGCTTGTTCTCTGTTGCCATGGAGATGCTGTAGGCCCGAATTTTTTTTTCACAGGCTCTTAAGATGAAGTTTTTTGTGAAAACTGTTTTGATTAATTTTTCCTCCACTTCAACTTCTCTCTCACTTAAACTGTTTTCCCTTTTTGTTTTCCACTTGATTTATGGCAGGTCGCTGTCATTTAAACAGATGCGCGTTTTGAAATTCCTTCTTTCTGTTCAAATGCAAAGAAAAAAAAAAGAGAAAAAAAATAACCCATGCAAGTCATGCTCAAAGACTTGGTTATTGTTGCTTGTTGGATTTCTGCTCTCTGTGGTTGTCGGGCCTAATTCAAAGTAATTCAGGCTACTCAGTGGGGGCAGTGCATAGCTCCACAGGAAATTATGATAGCAAAAGTCTTCCTGTAGAGCTCTACACTTGGCACTACAAAGTGCCTCGGGCTGCAGTTACCTGAATAGGGTTGAATTAGACCAGACAACCGCATCATCCCACTTCTTAATCTATTAGAGCGATATACAAGTGGCAATTGTTGATTGCAAAAATGGGATTAAGAGGCTCTTCAAGTGAATTGATTTTCTTGTGAGAACAAAAAGAGGAAAGAGAAGGCTCGTTTGAATCACACAGCCAGAAAGTTTCGTGAATGGGTTCCACTCCAAATGTTAGAATTAAAGTAACAAGCATTTCCCCATGGAACATGCAGGTGAGAGGAATAAACTGCTGAAAAACAGAAAATGATGTCTAAAACTTAAAGGTTGGGGTGCACTCGCCAAATTGTGACTCTCCTCCCCCCCAGCCTCTCCCTCATTGCTCCCAGCAGCAACAACAAATCCTTGTTTCAGCCAAAGATTTTGTTGCTCTTCATCAGCCTCTGCTTATTATTCTTAAATCTTTATTTTTATCAACATGTTACACTTATTTATTTTGCTTAAACTCAGGGAAGAAAAAGGGAGAACAGCTGCTTTGACTCCTCCTGGTTTTTTCTGAAACTTTCCACTTATTCCTTCCCCCCACCAAGATCAAAGCAATGCCGTGTCTATCCCAGGGGACCTCCAAAATGTGGTGCCTGCACCATTCCAGAGTGTCTCCTTGGGGGTTTCACCCTGCCCTGCTGGTGCTTGCTTTTTCCCTCAGGGCTGCTCCTTTCCCTATAACCATGAGTTTTGTGTGGACAAGTGTCATAAATCTCCCATTAACTTCAATGGGAAGAGCAGAGCCTGGTGTCTGGCATCACTGGGATGGGTCCTGCTATTTTAGTTTTGGATGGCTGTCAGTGATGCTGGAAATGCTTTTGCCTCAGCTGAAAGACAAGTTGATGGGTGTGCATGTGGTGGGTACTGGGCTGCACAGGGAAGGTGGTGGTGAAGGCATGTCCTGCACCAGCGGTAGCAGAGAACAGCGCTCAGACAGGGCTGGCTGTCAGCACTGTGGAGAATAGAAATGACACCCAGCCAGAAAAAGGAGCTGCTGGAGCAGATGGAGGGAGCCTGGTGTTGTCATTGGCACAGGGAGGGGATAGTGAGGAAGGTCCCCTCTCAGACACAGGGATGAGAACCCTCCCCTTTAACCATAAATCTCAACAGCTCGACCCGAGAGCCAGTTCCAGGGCAGGGATGCAGGGGATGAGCCACTTTCAAGTGGCTTCAAAGATTCTGGGGAGGGAGGGAAGAAGCAGCTGACCTTGCTCCACATGTTGGAGGGGACATGTCCATCCTTGTCATGTCATCACCAGCACAGCTGTTCAGGGCTTTTGTGGGGTTTGTTTGCCCTTCCTTGAAACTTGATGTAGGAGACTTGTTTCCTCACCTGGCCCCTGCCTGGTGAGTGGCTTACTGAGAAGTGTCTTAGAGCAGAAGGGGGTGATGAAGTCATTGCTGTGAACCTGGGGGCACAGCCAATAGGGAGGCTCTCACCCCAGCGCTTTGGGAAGGGGCAGAAGGAAATTTGGAGTAATAGCACTGTCTCAAAGTTTGACTTTTATTTCAGAAGACAGTTATATTGTTGCAAAACCTTCCCTTTTGGGTAGGCAGTTGTAGAAGAGGGCTGGGTTTCTATGGCGTGAGAGACCCCTCTTATACCCGAAGCACCCCATATGCACGTTCACAAGTGCTGCAAATCCAAATGAAACAAGACCAAACATGTCTCTCATAGGATGCTGAATTCATACTTCTCTGAAGCCTTCACCGTGAGCAGCCACTTTAAGTCTCCTCCCAGCACATTCCAGCACTTCCTGCCCCTCGCCCAGCTCTAACAGTTTTACAGGGAGTCCTTTACAAACACCCATTTGCACAGGTTTCCCCTTTTCATCTCTTCTGCCCCAGGGAAGGATTTTTCCCAAAATCCCAGTTGCAGGATTCCAGGAGCACCCACTACACATCAGCATCCATGGGCAGCAAGCAGGCACGAATTCCTCCTTTGCAACAATATTGCTTTCTCTAACTGCAGTCCAGTAATTGCTCAGTATTTAATTACCCAGGATTGCATCAGGTCCGTGTGGTGTATTTGTGTGCGCTATCAATTATGTCATAATAAATGAATTTCCTTTTCAGGATTCTCTGCAGCCGATGGCTGGGCTTCTGTTCCTCCTTGACTGTTCTGACTTTGAACAGGTTTATTCAGCTGTTGTCTGCTAAGCCCTACAGAAAAGAACAATAGCTTCTGATCTGCCTTTTATGGGTTATTGGGAACTGGTGGTCCGCACTACAGCTTTGGTCAGTGATTAACCAGAGTGAAAACAAACTACACAAGGCTAAGTTGATGTTGGAGGAGGAATGAACCCACTTCATTAAGGCTTTAAGAGGAAACCTTTTCTTCTTCAATGCTTGTTCACAACTTTTCAGGTCTCTATTTAATCACGTAATTCTCTCTAAGTAGGAAGAGAAGCTTGCCTCACAGCGAGAGGTCTTTTGCCGCATGACAACTTAGAAAGATAAATTATATATAAATATCTTCATGGTTTTGTGGAGAGGAAACCAAATTCAGTTTTACTACATGCAGCTAATTTACCAGTTTCTTAGGTGCTGTGGGTTTCCCAGTGTCCCACTGAAGGAGAGGAAATCTTTGCAGCAATTGCTTTAACTTTTGACATGTGTGTGTAGGGTGAGAAAATCATATCTGATCAATGCCAGACATGGGCAGCTGATGGGGCGAAGGGCAGATGAAGAGACAGCAGTAATAGCAACCCTCCTTTACAGCACCACTGAGCCAAAATGGAAAGTGTTCCCCAGGGTGGGATTTTATGCCAACTCCCAGAGAAATCACACCCTCCTGCACCTCGGGATCTCTTTGTGACTGGCACCCCAGGAAGCTGGAATGGAAAGTAGAAGACTTGGGGTGGATGAATCTGATGATGGTGAACATGATGAGTGACTCCAGTCCTCATGCTGCACTGGGTAATGGCACAAAGTGAATCATATTGAGGCAGTCTGTGGGGTTTTGTTGTTGTTTATTATTATTATTATTATTATTATTATTATTATTATTAAGCATGGCAGTTAATTATGGTTTGGAGAGCATATGACTTCAACCTAAAGCAAGCAGTAATAAATCAACCCACCAGCTCCTCTGTGGGTATCCAGCAGCAAAGTCTGTTGTTGCTGCATCCCTGTGTTTCCAGCAGTGCAGGCAGCAGCCCCTCCTGGCTGTCTGTGTGTGCACAGGGGAGGGATAACATGGATACCCTCGGAAATTGCCAGAGAGCCGCTTGCTGGGCACCTTCAGCCTTTTTACCAGTTTCCAGGTGAACAGCAAAGAGCTTCATCAGGCAGATGCCTGAAATGCAAAGGGACACGTTAATCTGGTGTGTGTGGGATAGGCATGGCTGATCCAGGCTCCTGTTCACATGTTGGGATAAACCAGGGTTGGCTTTGGGGCCAGGGTGGAGCAAGTTGTTGATGGATGGATGCAGTCACCCGGTCTTCTAATTTTTCTCTCTAAGGGCTTTGGTGGGGTCATGTAGGAGCTCCCACTGAGCAGAGGAGACTGTACCACTGGGCAAGGTTGCTGGCAAGGCTGACTTACCTGGGTGCACTTAACACCCTGAAACTCCTCATCCAACATCCCAAATTCAGCATGAATCCTGGATTTGAGTGCTCAAAATCCCTAGCAGTGGCTGTAAGGAGGCCAAAGGTGGCTTCCCAAGAGCAGGGGGCACACAGCACAGGGTGAGTCCCTGCATGCACTCCAACACCTGCAGCTTTTTGAGGTCTGCTCCCTTCTCCTGCCAATCCTGAGATATGTTCCTATTCCTAAACACTCTTCCCAGCTACGAGGAGTGGGTGTAGCATTCTCTTGCTGCTTACCCCAAGTGATGTACATTGCTCCTCTGCACCCATCTGTTAAGCTTTGTAAGGAAAGCATCGGCCTTGAAAGGATGTTTGAGGAGAAGAAATTTCTAGCCCCAGTGAGACAGGAGGGGACCAAGAAAGTGGGTCGTGTGTGGGGCTCCCTCCACACATGGGGAAGCCACAGATCAGGTTTTTACTCTGCTCTTGATTGCACAGTGCAATGAGGAAGGATGGAGCCACCTTTGGTAGGAAGAGAAAAATCGTGAGGCTCCTCTTTGGGGAATTGTGGCTGCAACTGAACAGGTTGGGAGACATGGGAGCAAAGAGGGTAAAACATATGAGGAGAGAGGAGATCTCCCACTGCTCATGAAAGAAAGAAGAGTAGTGGGTGATGGTTTTCTCCTTAAACTGAACAGCAAGGGCACAATTTTCCCTCTAGAAATGCGTTGTGAAGCATGATTTCCTGTAGAGCTATTGGTTTATTTTCTATAGGTGTTTAAAAAATTGATTAATTTTGGGTACAAAAATGTTTAAATACTTCATTAGCTGGATTCTTTGAACTTGAATTAGAGGAGCTTGTTGATATAATTTAATGAAGTGCTTTGGTAGGAGTGGAGGGGGAGGAAGGCTGGGGCACTGGGATGGGACCATCCTGGGTTTGCAGCAGGTGAGGATCTGGCCCAATGCAGGGTTTGGCTATTAAATTACAGCACTAAGCTGTCTCAATTAATAATTAAAATGTATGTTTAAATAATGCATCAAAGGAAAATGCTTAAATTGCGAACTTGAGATTTTTGGGGTGAGTAAATGTTCAGACTCAGGCTTCAAATGTGGGAGGAATTTAGATATCTATTGCACCAACATGAAAAAGGGATTTCAAAAGCTTTAGCTTTTGTGTTAAAATGATGAAAAGAGAGGTAGGAAAAGAGACTACTGAGCTCCTCGGAGTGTTTGTGAACAAAATAGCACCTTTTTGGGGAAACAAAGGCAACGCTTCAGAGTCTATCAAACAGTTTATGCCCCAACTGCTGCAACAGTTGGGCAGCAAAAAGTATGAGAGATGCTTTAGATGATTCCTCCAGAGGGAAGGGCTGAGCTGCAGATTGAAGAGAGAACAGGAAAGGCAGATGTGCCTTGGAAGAAATGATTATCAGACTAGTCCCCATTTAGGAGTTTGCAGCTGAATGAGAAGGAGAAACTGAAGCAAAGTGAGACTTCCCACAACGTTTCATATCTGGCACAGAGGTCTCCTTGGAGACAGTGCAAGGTCTCACAGCACTAACCCAGGATGTGCAGAGCTGCCTCAAGCTTGCATTGCCCTTGCTTGAGCTGGAGAAGCAATGAGGTGGGGCTTTCCCAGCATCTTGTCCCAACACTGGGGATGGCATGGCCTGATTTCACCCATCCTGTGTGAGCCTGGTTGGGCTTCTGCCCCTCTGAGTGCTTGCAGAGAGACAATCCTGCCTCCTGCTGCCAATCCCCAAATCCTTCCCTCCCTGTGACCCCCCAGGGATGGGGTTGGGTGGCAGTGGTATGTCCTGACTGGCTGTCACCATTGTTTCACTCTTGCTATAGGGCTTTGCCACATTGATGTCTGTCTGGTTTGACTCCAAACACAAACCTCTCCGGGGCTGAATAGAGGAGATTCCTTGGTGCAAAGGGCTGGCTTTCCCTTCACACATGAGGGGTTCGCTCCAATATGCTTTGATGTCCTGCAAAGAAGCCGCTGCAGCATCAATGGCATCTAACACGGTGACACATGTAGAGCCCGAGGGCCCCGGGAGCAGGTTTAAATAGGACCATTGAATCTGTTTGCCCGTGTACACGTGACTGTCAGTGGCAGGAGCCCAGAGATCGATTGAGCTGTCAATGTGTGCCCATGGACCCAATTTTGGACTTTCTGCCCTGTGAGAAATGACTGGTCTTAGTGCACTGGGTCTGATCCAAGCCTTGGAACAGTGTTTGTCTGCTCAGGGAGTGACCGGGGGGTGCAGGACCTGTTCAGTGCGTGTAATTACTGCAGCTTGGCTTTCTCAAATCTGTTGAAAGGAAATAATTTAATCTGCAAATTGTTTCCCTCCATAGCTAAGCACTGCACAAAGGAGAAAGTCTCTGTTCAGGGTTATTATTAGACCCCGGGGCTTTGGAGATGTTGTTCCTAATGGAGAGAGAAGTAGGCAGTGTTTAACCAACAGAGGAAATAGTGTTTAACCATAAGCATGTCTCTCTAATTTCTGCTTGCAGTCCTAATGATGAGTGGGTCTGAGCATCAAAGGCAATTTTGCTGATGCTGAGACCACAGGGGTTTCATCCCTTTTACCAGGGGACAAGAAAAGGGACTGTTTTGCAAGGATGGGTTTTTCCCCAGATTGCTGCTAATGGTCCAGACTTCTCCAGACAGAGATGGCCTTAGAGGCTGTGGTCCAGACTGAAGTACGAGGGCTGTGACCAGGTAGCTCTCCTTGCAGCCTGCACACACTGCTAAGCTCTCCAGTCACTGCCCAGTCCCACCACAGTCTTTTTGCACAAGTACCTGAGCAGGCCTGGCTGATCCAAATGTACCTCCTCCAGGAGGGAATGTGAATTTGTCTATGACACAGTGATGGTGCTGATGTTCTTTCTCCTGTGTGGAGGTGTTTGCCCATCAGCTAAGTGCCTGTCAGCATTCTTTGGAGCACACAGATGAGATGTTTGGAAAACCAGACCACACACTCAACCCGTGATGTGATGCCCATATAGGGGCAGGGTCTATGGGAGATGCAGTTATGACCCAGATTTATTAAGGATATCAGGTGTCTGTTGATTTTGGCTACTGCTTTTGGCCCCAGGACTTCACTTTTCACATGGTAACAGTTGGATAGAGGCTCTCAAAGGAGGGAGGTGTTCTACAGTGAACAGCTCTTTGCAGCTCTGCAGAAAGCCTGTACTGGGAGGATGATGGAGCTGCTGGTCCTGGGACATTGTGAATCTTTAGGATGGAGAAGAAAAGCATATAGTTTTGAACCATTCTGGGTCAGTGAGGTAAAATGCAATCTCTGTTTCCTTGTGAGTGGGAGTACTTTTTATTCAAAATTTGCCTTTGCAGAACTTCTTTAGCAGATGCAGAGCATGTTTGGAGAGGGATTTGGATGATGCTTATTTAAGAGATGATCGGCAATGTTGGGCTTACCCTACTCTTGTGGGGAGCCTTGAATTTTGCTGGGATGCTGCTGAGGTGAGGCCTGGAGGGTGATGTGGGACGCACAAGGAGCAACATGCTGGAAAGCCTCAGGAGAGATGACCAGGGCAGCTGGGGCAGTGCAACCAGTTGTGATCCCTGCAGTGAAGTGCATGTTCCCACAGCAGCTCCCTGCTCCGTGGGCAATGGCCTTGGAGCGATCCTGGCTCCTTGCATGGTCAAGGAGAGCTGGCCTGGGATGTCAACACCCTGAGGATGGCCCTGCCTTAGTGTCAGATCCTCATCAAAACCTGCTGCCTGTGCAGAACTCACAGCTCCGATAGCAGCAATGCTGCAGGGAGACCCTGCCCAGAGCTGGATTAATTTCAGACCCAAGGGGGAGGTTGTGGGGGTGGAGGATCACTTCTGTGGCTATGCAAGGCAAGTTTCTGGCTCTGGTGACTCAGGATTAGTGCTCCACAAAGGGAGGGTAGAAGCATTATAGTGAAATGTAGACTCTCCATAGGAGGCACCCATACATCCCGGCAGTGTGGGGAGGGAAGGAGGGGGGAGAAAGGCATCTGTGGCCCAGCCAAGTTTACTGAGGGAGCCAGATCGTCCTCGCCACTGTCCAGATGCACATGTCAAACCTGAATAGAATGGGTGGAAAGCACGGCGTGGGTACCTGCAGGTAACACCCGGGGGATGCCCAGCCTCAGTCCTACAGCACAGAAGAAAGGATGTGTGGGAGGTGGGAAGAGAAAATGTGTTTGCTTGCATGTTGGTGTATAGGGAAAAATGTCTACTGGGAACTGCAGTTAGCGAGTGCACGGTCAAGTGTGAAACAAGAAACGAGGTTAATGCTGCATAGAAGCTGGCACTGTTATCTCTGCACCCCTGGGTGATGAGTACAGGCACTGTGATGTAGGCTGGTCCTGTGGGCACAACACACCCCCACACCCTCCATGGGGGCTGGGGGAGAGGAGTGGGGAAACTGTTCATCATGGCAGAGTGCTTGTTCTCTTGTTCTCCGAGTTTAATTTCGTCATGAGAGTGCTTTTCTTAGAAAACAAGTGGGGAACTTTTCCTGCTGGGTGGAATGCTGTTGTTCTCTTCCACCACTCCTTTGCAAGTTAAGTTTCTGTCAGCCTCTGGCACCGACAGGAAAAACATGGCATTCCCTATGGAGATGCTCAGAGTTGGTAATGCCTTGCTTGGAGAGCTGGTGCTTAAATAAAATCTCTACCTTTCTGGAGGATTCTAAAATGGTGAGGGCTCTGGCAGGATGAGGATGTGAAGGGTGCACAACTTTGCATCTGGGATGGGAGGAAAATGCCTATGAGCACTAGTGAAGCCTCCTCGGGTGTCTCTCTGTACCTACTGCTTCCTCCCAGGGCTCTAGAGACACTGGGAAGTAGTGGTGGGGCTCTGGGGAATTAGTTAATTGGGTTTAACTCACTTCATCTCCTATTGGAAAAATGGCACACACAATCATGTATGTAATTATCTGTATAATTATATATGTATACATATATAAAGTCAGAAGACTTTTGGTGAATAGGGATCTTGGAGGGTAAATACAGCACTGAAACCCAGGAATCTTAATTTTGCCTCAAATTTTGGCTATACTGTTTCTATAGAGACCAAAAGGAAGCTTTGGCTCCCCCACTCAGCTATTAAAGTTTAGTGCATTGAAAACTGTCTTCATGCTGTGATACCCTTTCACGGAGTAGAATAGGGTCTGAGCTAATCCATGAAAGTTGTCATGCTATGAACTAGTAGTCAAGCTTTTTCCTTTCAATTGAGTCTAAAACTATACTGTACTTCACACTTGATTGGCCCTTCAGATGGCAGGACTCAATATCCCTGCTGGAAATAAGCTCGTCTTCACACAGGGATGTTGAACGTGGAAAGATCTTCTTTCTGTGGCATAATTACTGGCATCGCAATATGAAAGTCATCAGGCTGAGATTTATTTTTTTTTGTCTAATTAATATCTTTCAAACTTTGCTTTCTTCTCCTCAAAGACCTGCAAGGTTTGGGTGTGATGCTAGCAGCACGCTGAGAACCTGGACCCGAGCAAAGGCTCCCACTTGCTGGGGAGTTTTTCTCTGCTCAGTGTTGCACATACAAACGTAGCAAGGCAAAGTTATCATCTGCACACCCGCCTCAGCCTTCCCCCATTGAGTGTACTGTAGCAAAGGTAATGAATGGGTCTTTTTTTTTTCCTCTCTTTCTTTTTTCTTTTTCCTTTTTTTTTTAAATATTTTTCCTCCCATCTATCAGGATAACTGTATGAAGCAGGATTTTGCACTGGGGCAATTTTTCTAATGGAAATCAACCCCTTCCTTTGACCTTGGCTGCTACTTGTGCATGTTCACAGGGGCTAAATCGATCGTGGGGACAGTGGACCATCATTAAGGTGGAGCAGCCTCAAGACTCTCGATTAAGACTTCACCAGTGAAAAGTTACTGTATTTTTATGATTAAATTTTTAAATGGGGGAAAAACGCCTTGAACTGTACAGACCAAAAGGGGGCACCAAGGTATTAAAAAAAAAAAGTGATGCCGGTTTTGGTAGTTTACCTACATAAACTGTGATGGTTTCTACTGTAACTTTCTTGCTTAGCACAGTTCCTAAATGACAGCAAAAAAATCTTTTCAAAGTTTATGTGGATTTCCAGTATTTCCACCCTTTGCTGATGTGACACTTTGGCATTTTCTTCTGGTCTCTTTTTTTTTAGTTTTTATTTTTTTGTTAATGCTCATCAGTTAATTTTTTAAGATTTATAGAATTTTTAAATGTAGAATTGAGTTGTGTGGGGTTTCTTAACTCAGAAGTGATGCTTTAGAGAATAAGCACTAGATTAATTTCATTACATAAATCTTCAAAGCGCTATCTGCCTCTTCTGGAATATTCAGTGTTGCCTCTGTCACCACTTTTTAAACACAAGTTTGCTGTTTGCTTTTGGCTGCATTTACCCCCTTCCTGGGTGTAAGAGGATTTCTCCTTGGCTGGCTGTGAGATGCAACGGAGGGCACAGGTAGGGACAGTGTTAGCCCCCTCTCTCCATTTGGAAAACCAGCTTTAATTACAAACAGCCTCACTTATGGATTGCTCAGCTCAGCGTCGTGGCCAGGACAAGGCAGAGGCATTGGAAGAAATTCCGCCCTGTGACTAACACGACACTGAAGTGTCTCTTCTCCCACCACTGTGAGAAAGGGATGAAAGAGCACAACAAACCTATATTTTTCCCGTTTCCCATCCCCATCCTACAGCCAGATTTGGTTGAAAGCCTTCTCAGTGTGAAAGGCTGCGGTGCAGGAAGGGCGCAGAGCAATTGTGCTCTCGAGTCTTGGGGCTCTTCCTCCTCTCGACTGTGAGGGGTTTTATGGTGCACGGTGCACATTTACAATCTCCATTTTTTACAAGCATTGAGCACGTAAAATGCCAGTCAGATGATTATAGCTGTTTTGTAATCACCGGGGTTTTATTTGTGTCTTTGTAGCTCTGCTTATACAAAGTCCTTTCGTAAAATTGTCAGATTCTACTTTTTTTTCTCAACAAATTGGGACAAGTTTGTTTTCCTTATTTTATGAAACCACCTTTATTAGTTTTTAAATAATTTAGAAATGAAAGATGGGATGTTTTCAAGCACTGAATATAATGTTTTATAGTTTAATTTGTACTGAGAGCTAAGCCTTATTTTTAGTTTTGTTATGTTGCCTAATTTATTGGATCGTATATTACATAATGCAAGGCAACTGAATAGCTGAGGTTACATTAATAATTTTGATATATGTGGCTAATTAGTTTGTATTTTCTAGGGATCTAAATTTAAAAAAAAAGCAGAGTCTACATATCTAGTTTAGATTTCAGCAATAATGTTGAATGCAGCAGCTACCTAAATTGAACTATTCATACAAAATTGTGAAATTTACTTTTGAATCACAATAACTTGGTATTTTTAATAAAGGGACTGTTCCTTTGGTATCTCACAGTTTGTTCACAAAAGGATACACTTATCTTATCTGTCCATCATTTATTAACAACACCTACAAAACCACAGGGCACGAACCTGGTTTGTTCTGTGGTTTAAGAAATGGCATTTTGATCCCATCAGATGCTTCCCAAGAAATACAAAGTTGTTGCTGTTTTGGTTACAAGTGCTTTGTAAGAAAGTGTGGAAAGAAGAAGAGAGACTTTAAATACCATAAACTAGTCCATGTAATTTAGTTGAAAAAATAATTTGTTGAATATCTAATTTTCCTCTTCCAGTTTTGTTGCAGTTTTAAATTACTCCATGTTTTGAGTCTGTTATTACTTTATTCTGATTTAGTTTTTCCAACTAACTAGTTAAAAATAGTTTTTGGATTAAAAAATTTCCCTCTGTTTTTGCAGTTTACTTTGAAAAATTATCATGAAAAAGCACAAGACTTCAACTATTCTTTACATTATAAAAGTAATAATAATCATAACAGTAATAGAACCTTCCTATTGAAAGCACTAAAATATTGTGCTTTTACCTTCTGCTGCACTGTTTGGCTGATCGTAAACCTCCCTTGTACAGCTCCAATCAGGTTTTAAATTCTGCCATAATTTATTAAACCAGTTAACAAAAATGTGTAGGTAAAGAAAATTCATTCAAATGCGAACATGAGCCACTTCAATCACAAGCTGCAGAAGGTTGATTTATCAGGGTAAATTCTATTTCTGCAATGAAAAGTATTTTGCTCTGAAATACGCTTGCAATCTAATTTTTTTTCCTGGGAAGCTGAGAGGTGAAACAAAAAAACAAAAAGGAAGAAAGTAGAAAGATTTCTTAGTTTTGCCTGCATATCTTGCTACAACTGCAAAATGAGGTTTTGTCTCTTCATCACGGAGGTAAACATTGCCTCTTTCACTCCCATGCACCTCAGATAGATCAAAAATGCAGATGTATAAATGTGCAGGCAGAATTTGAAATGTGATTTCCTCCCTTGATTTACAACTATAACCTTTTTTCCTTATTCGCCGTGTAAGTGCTTTTTAAAGGAGGACTTGTGCTCCTGCTTTGGGTGCTGCGCTGCAGAGTAAGTTGTCACCTGAATTTTTATTTCTAGTAGCACAGAGGAAGGAAAAAATCTGCCTTCATGCTGCTCTAGTGGCATTGGCACTTCACTGAACTCAGCTTCCTTGCAGACAGATGTATCAGCAGATGAATTTACTGCTGATTTCCAGTGTGCTCTGTGTGAACGGGAGCAGTTTTTTGTTTTGTTAAAAAACAAATCCAGAAGCAAAAACGGCAAGAAAACCATTTCCAACTCCTCGTTTGGTGAAATGCTGAGGATACATATTCTCTGTGCCCATGGCTGTGTGTTGGGAAGCTATGAACTCTCCAAAAGCTGGCAAAGCACATCGTTAGAGTTGTAACCCAGCTGTATTTTAATTTTCTGGGTACAGCAGAGCACTTATTTGCCGTGTTTCTCTCTGTCTCCCTCCCTAACATTAGTGCAGAAAGGAAACTTAATCTCTCCAGTGACCCTGCTTCTGTTCTTCAGCTCGTAAAAGCCAAAAAAGTCAAGCCAGAGGCTCCTAAACGTGGCAGATCCTGTAAATTACCCTGTAGCACCGACAGGATAACACCTTCCGGGGAATAGATTTTTGCCTGGACTCTGAGTTTTATTCCCTTTTGTGAGTTTAAGAGATACTCTTGATACCAAATCCATGTATCTGTATGCACAGTATTTGATCTATAACAAATTGTTTTATTATGCACAATGACTGGAGATAATTATGATGGAATACAAATTTTTAAATGAATTCCAGGACGTTGGATGCCTCATTACCTACGCAGAGAGGAAAGCTGCTGTATTTCTGGCTTCAGAAATTTAGAGACACAATTTAACCAGTGCATTCAGAAATAAAATCCTAATGTCTCATTCTAAAGTGGGCAAATTAAATGCACAACAGAGGAACAGTTTTAACATCGCCATGTATAATTAGTGACTCAAATGTAGGCAGATATCATTAGGGTGGGTTTTTTTCTTACTGCTGATTAACCTAATATTGGTAGGGAATGAGGAAAGAAATGTGTTCTGGTGAGGTGGTTAGGACAGGAGCCTCAAGTATGAGCTGGATTTGGTGGTTTTATAAAAATGTGCAAAAAACCCCACCCCACCATTCCTTTCTGCTCCTTGCTTTGACACCGCCTAAATTAAATGCAGAGTTGCGTTGGCTTTGCATGTTGTTTTTCGCTCGTTTGACATTTAATACTGTTGTATCAGGACCGCTCATCTCAGCCGAGATACTGAGGGGAAAACACGCAATTTAGACCAAATGTGCGAGGGACTCGCCGAAGCCAATGTCTGTGCAAGCTGTGAGCAGGGAGGGAGCTTGCGTGGGCTGGAAGAGGCAGATTGCCCCCAGGACGTGGCTGGGCAGTGCTGCTGCCAGCACAGCGCTGGGACACGGGCAGGTCTGCGGCACCGCTCCCCGCAGCCTGCAAAGGTTCCTCTCTCTGTAATTGGTACTTCCTAACACAGGCGGGTAAAATGCGCCTTCTCCATAAAACTCCCATTAATCTGGTGTATAAAGTATATTTTTTAAGTTTATTGTAAACAACAGAGTTCTCCGGGCTTTTTACTATCCCAAGTGCTGCAATGCTGGCACATTCAATAAATGTCATGTTATTGTATGTCTGAAGTTCAAAAAAAAAAAAAAGAAAAAGAAAAGGGGGGGGTGGTGGGTTAGTTGCAATCTGTAATTAAATCCAGCGGGAAGTATTTCCTGAATGGCAGAGACCTTTCACACTCTGTTACCTAATTCTTTACAGGTGATTTTTACTCCCTTTCCATGTCTCCAAGCCCCCCTCTTTTTTGGCACTAGGAAGTGGTAGTCATAGCAAAACTGGCTGGATTTCAGAGAGAGAAAATGCTCTCTGCTGTCTCTTAGTCAAATTTGTAGACATGATGGCTAGTCCTCAGAGTGAGAAAAAGTAATTTCACATTTATTTTTGCCTCCGGAAGAAGTAAGGTGCCATTGAAAGTACCAGAAGATAATTATTTTTCTTCCAAAATAACTCTTTTGGTTTAAAAGGAGCTTGGCGTAACACTGTGTTCCCCTTTTGTGTCAGAAATTACAGAGGGCAGCGTGGGGAAGGGGCTGCTCCCCTGCCTCTGTTTTCCAGCCCCTGGGTGCCTCCAGCGCTGTGGGGCAGGGGAGGCTCTGCCATGGCTGGGGTCTCTTGCCCATGTAAACTCTCTCACCGGCACAACAGGGAGCAGCCCATGCACAGGATGGCCTTTTCTCTCCCAAGGAAGAATCTGTCTCTCCTCTCCAACCTGCTTTGCTGGAAGAAGGGCTTTCCTAGACAAAATAACTTACTTACATTGGGAGAAGCCTTTTGTGGCCTGGCTCTCATGTTGTTCTTTGGAAAAGTGGTCTGTTTTAACCTGCTCCCCAAAGAATAAAGTGACGCAAAGAAATACAAATGGCACAGCAATGACTTGGGCTGTTACATACAGATCTGATTTGATACATGAGATCAGTTCCTATGGTATAATTCTCCTTTGGTTTCCTTCCAAGCTTTGTGCTGAGCTTCTCACCCAGTGTTTTGATAATATCCTCTGAAAAGTAAGCGACTTGAGAGTCAGTTAAAACCATATTTCTTCCAGGCAAATAAATGTATAAATGCTCCCCAAACGCATTTGCAAGTAGAAATGTCAGCTAGCATTCTCCAGATATTTTGATGTTGATGAAATAACATTTTGCATTGACAAATATGTAAATTTAAAGTAAGGACTTGATGCAACAGCCTTCAAAATAGTGGATAAAAAATTAGTAGAATTTCTTTACTGTTGATAGAAAAGATTGTTTTAATTTTAAAACATATAAATAATAATAAAACCCCCAGTTGCACTCAGTTTAAGGATGTTCCTGACATCTTGGCAGCATTGCTTGTGCCAGGGTTTCACTGCCAAATCTTTGAGGTGGTGGTTGCCTCAAATGATGCTTCTCTTGTTTTGTGTTGGCCACCCAAACCCATCACATGGAGATTGTTGCAGACCCCTGGCTTGAGTGCCTCAAAATCAAAACTGCCTCTTGGGGAAACTAAGGCACACATATTTTTTTGTAAACAATGATGTAGATGTTCCTTCTTGCCTCAACACCAGCATTACCAGTTGCTCCATGGCTGTATCTGTGGATGGTACTGCTGAAACAGGACATGGAGTTTGGAGAAGGGTTAGATCTGGAGTTCTTCACTTTCCCCATGGAAACTGGGAAAACTGCCACTCTGATATTGCCACAGCTGAGATGATTTGCCTCTTGGGATGCTGGTGAGTCCTAGAGCTTTGTAAGATTACTGCAGGAAGACAATGTCAGTGCTGAGCAAGGAACTGCTTTACGCTGGCCACTGCATGAGCAAAACAGTGTCTCATTCGCACCAATCATGGCATGTGCGTGCAGGAGGTGCCAGGGGAGCTGTGCCACGGTGTGACAGATGCCACCTTCCCTGCTCTTGCAGCTCTGGGATGTTTTTAGTGGGGTGTGCAGGAGTGAAGTTCATAGTTTGTGTCCCCATCTCTTCCACATGACTACACTCTTTCTGGAGGGTACATCAGAGCTGTCATGTGGTGTTTTGCCCCATGAGTGGTCCATGCCCTGCAGGAGACTTTGCCTGCAGGTTGGGCGGAAGATCAGCCAATGACAAACACCATTGGAGCTGTATAGGTGGAAACAAATGATGGTCACAAAGCTCAAATGAGGGTGACTTCTCTCGACTTAACCATGATTTGGGTAAATAGTTCTTCCTTCTGGTCCCCCAAAATGCATCTGCTTCCCACCCCTTTCCTCGTTAGCTACAAACCAGAGTTCCTGCTCTCTGGGGAGCAGCTGATCTCTTTGTTGTAACTGCAGAGCCCAAACAGCCCAACTAACAAATATAAGATTGGGAAATATAAGCAAGGGGGTCGGGTACTTTGCTATCAGCTGTTCCCAGCACAAAGTGGAAGTACTTTGTCTACACCAAACCTCACTCATTTACACTTTGCTTATCTGCAAATTCCATAATTTACATACATGAAACAGTGATTTTTCCACTTTTATTAGCAGTGATTAATAGCAGAACACTGCAGCGAGCCCTCCTCTTACTCCAACTTCATTACTTTTGTAAAATAGACTACAACCCACTTACTTGAAGATGCTTTGCTCAGAAGAATTATCGATGATTAAAACCAAGCCACACTTGTCAAAATAAATTACTCAAGTACATCGTGAGAGGCAGCAGCCCTTCCTCCTTACAGCAGTTGCCTGCCTTGCTAATTTGCACCGCGTGGAGACTTGTGGTGGGGTGGCGGCGCCGGCAGAGGCCATGCAGTGCCACGTGGCAGCTCTGCAGAGCAGGACAGGTGTGTGACGGCAATTTGGTTTCTCCTGTGTTCCCTTTATCACTGCTACATTAGCTGTGGGGGTAATCAAACTTTCTTCATAGAGGAGGTTGATTTGTTCATTGATTTGCAGAGCTGAGGTCGCCTTGAGATTGCCTTCAACTCGTGTGGTGTCTCTGGCTGCTGGGTTTTGCACATGGATGTGGGAGTCAGCTGGGAGCTGGATGAAGATATGGGGAACTCCCTGTTGACTGGGAGACGAGGTGGCAGAGAAGTGTATTTATTTTCATCAGTGGTATGGAATGAATTATACTCACGAAACTTGCTCCAGATCTTCCCCTTCCATAGGGTAATATGTAAACAAATGGTTGCACTAGATGATCTTTTCCAACCATTATGATTTTGTGGTTCTATGGAGAAGAAGAAAGCAGCTGGAGACAGCTAGTGAGGGGGTGATGCAGGGACATGCCTGGAGGGCTGTATTTGGGGACATCCCTCAGTTTCTGCTGTGGGTGTAACTGGCCCACTCACTTTGGCATGGGATAGTTCCCCCCTATCTGAGAATGCAGCATCCTTTAGGGTGGAAAAGACCTCTGAGACCACTGAGTTCAACATTAAACCAGCACTACCAAGACCACCATTAAACTACATCCCCAAGTGCCACATCTCTGCATCTTTTAAACACCTCTGAGGACACTGATTCCACCACTTCCCTGGACAGCCTGTTCCAATGCTTGACAACACCCTTAGTGAAGAAATACCTCCCAACATCCAATCCAAATCTCTCTACATGCCACCTCTCTTCTACAAGGTGGCTCATCAGAGCTGTTTTTTGGGGAATGCTCATTTTGATTCCCGGGTGCAGTGGTGGTGATACAGAGATGAGTGTGTAAAGCACTTGTTTCTCCACTACCAGCAGTGTGTTCACAGCAGTATATGGGGGCAATATTACAGGCAAAGCAGAAATTTCCAAACCAAGCTGCCTTTTGGGACTAAAGCAAGGGGAGATGCATTAACATCCATAGATATTAATTATGCTTTCAGTGGCTCTTCTTGGGCACAGGTTGAAAGCACAGAGCACCTCATAACCTGAACTAGGCAGGCAGGAAAGGGGCCAAATCTGAAATATTTTCTGATACTTAAGGTTTTAAAATGTCAGAGGAAGAAAATAAAAATCACTACCACCTTAACCAATGGAGGTGAAAAAGGTATAGGCAGAGATGTATTTTGGCGTTTCTTTTCTGTGCACGGAACCTGTACAATGATGTGAAAGGCTGCCACAGGATGCAGTGGGCTCAACAAAGGGAGCTTGGCTTTCTGCTCTGCATTAGATCCTTGCCCAAAATGCTGTTCCCCATTATCGGACTTGCAATAGGTGAGGATCTGTTTTCCAACCACCCCAGTAATTTGCTGTTGGGGTGGATGGCATTTCTGTGAGAAAGGGTCTGTCACAGGCAGTGAATTGTCAGCCAGGGGATCTTCAGGGATCCTACAATGGGAAATTCTGAGGGTTTGCATCTTCATGAGAAGACTTGTTCCCCTGCAGAGAGGTTCCTCTGGAGGAGTGTCCTGGGTATATGGGATCCAGCAGCCTCCATCTTGCTGCAAAGCGATGCAAACCCTGAGAAATTCAAGTTGCCTGTCTTGGACTAAGGCACCTAAAACAATGGGTGTGCCCACTCTAAATAGAAAGAAATAGCAGATTGCAAGTGTTTAGAAGAACTGTATTTCATGAGGCAAAATTAATCTTTAAAAAAAAGAAAAAAAGCAGTAAAGTAAACATCATGGGGAATGGAGTAGAGGTAATGCAATAGCTTAATTGAAAAATTAACTCGAATTGGTGGAGATATGACTGCTGCTCTCTGAACTCAAAACTGGCTGGAGGAATGTAAACAAAAGACAACGAGAAACAGGATTTGGTTGGGGAGAGGCTCTGCATTGCTGCAGACAGCAATGGTGTATCCCCTCTGAGGAGCATGATGACAGTGGTAGAGGATGGAGGGCAGGAGACACAAAAAAACACATTTTCAGGAAAATCCTGGCTAATACATTAAAGAAAACCATCCCTTCATGTATGCTCTCTGTAGGAGGAAGGTGACAGAGCAGATGAGAGCCTTTAGGAGCGGTGAATAGGACTTGGAAGCATAAGGTAATGCAGAGTGCAGGTGCAAGGGTAGCTAAAGTCCTTCCAAAATACCCACCCTGGTGAGACACACCAGAACCCTTCTCTCAGCAAAGTGGCATTTCACTGAAATGCCAGTAATGCCCATGAGCCACCAGTTCAAACTAACCATTATTTTTCCTCCCTCCCAAACCCCAGTTATCTATTGAAACCAGATGCAATTTTTTCCACAGGAATTTCCAAGCAGGGAAAGTCAGGCTACCTTGTTGCAGTCAGAGAGGTGGTGGTCTCCCCTGAATTTTTGCTTTTTCAGGCATATGGAAATGCAGCCTTTTGCCTTGCAATGAGAAAGGTTTGCCAAGAGAAGTGTTCAGCAGACACTTGTTGTTGAGCAGAGCTGGGCTGACTTTGAGGGGCTGCAACACAGTGCCCTGCAAACTTCACCCACTCTACCCGCTGAGACATTGCAGACCCATACGCTGAATTATTTCCATGTTCTCCTTTGTGTACCTTAGTCACATTTAATTTTTTTTAATCACATGTGAGTTTGTTTTGCTTCGTCTTTTTTTTTCTTTTAATAACGTTTATTTCATTAGAGCTGTTTTGAAGTGATAGACACCTTTCTAGGTAGCGGCTTCTTACAACATATAAGCCCGTTTATCAAAGGCAGGATTTGCTGCTGTTGTTTTTCTATTAGGGAGGAATTACACTAAGCCTGTAGCAGACATTTTGTGTTACCATGGCAGCCCATATTTCCTACAGGGTTGTGACCTCTAATGACTACAGTGGAAAGCTAGGAAAAATGGGGACTCTTTGAAGATTAGTAAATAAATGCATACTTATGCAAACTATCCAAGAGATGGCTAAACTATAAGAGAGGAGATGGTACAATTCTGAACACTGAGCAAATGACTCTTTGTAAATACCTGTGTTTTTTAAAAATCACCTTTCATTTCTCTGTGCTTTTAAAAGGCTGTTTTGTTTCCATCAAAGTGGCACAGCGAACACATTTTCTGCATAGGGCCCGTATTATTTTTCATGTAATGAAACAGAAATACAGAGTTCACAATTTCAGCAAAAGATGTTTCCTACCATCTAAATCATTCTTTTTTTATGGCCTTTTCAAATATTATTGCCGTCATGATTGAATTTTCAGTGTTCTTTTAGTTCATCATTGCTAGATAAAATAAGGCAGCAGAATGTACTGAACTTTTAAACAGACGTCTCAGTGGGAGCTGTCTTTATTCTTTTAAAATAGCGTAGTAAAAAAAGTCTCTGTTTTTAAAAAGAACAGATTGATTTTTACGTATGGGATTTAGTAAAAAGGTAAAATTGCACCTATCGAGTAGTACACAGTCTTTGGTTTGGACCATTAAAATACCTACAAAGGTATTTTATGGTATTTGTTTGTGAATTTTAAATGATCCTGCATTGTATTCTGCAGTGATCTCCTAAATTGTATAAAGCCTCAGTAGACATGCTGGTACTTTGTGCATCTTCAGTTAATGACCCTTTTCATGTAAGCACAGCTGTTGCAATGTAAAAAAATAAATTAGCAAAATGTGCCTTTTCTCCCTGCGTCTTCCCTTTACTTTTCTGTGGATTTCAGCATTTTTCCCGTTCAGTCAGTAACTTTCCAGACTCCTGCAGCCCACATATGTGGTACGAAACTCTCTCCCATCGATGCTGTCAGCAGAAAAGGAGAAGATCAAGGCCTTACAAAACAAAACCAACATTGGCCAGATCCTGAATCTCTTCTTTTCCTGTCAGGAACACTGGAGTCGAGACAATGCTACTGCTCCTTATGATGGAGGTTGTTTTAACCCTTTTCTCTTATTTTAGAGAGTAAATCCAGCTGCTTTTCAGGTAACCCCATAGTACTGGCTTTTGCAGAGAGCTCTGGAGTCCCATGTCTTAAAGCCAAACATAATGATGGTTGCAATGCTGCCAGATGTGGGCCCCTGACATGGGATGCACCAGAGATACATCACCCCAGGGTTGCATCTACCCACTACAAAAAGTCCTCTTTCCTTGGAAATCATGGAGGCTTGAGGACACCAGGATGGGATGGAGAGCAATTTTTTTGTGTCCTGGAAGGCACAGAACTGATATCCCCAAGGATATTCACTGTTCCACACAGCTCTGACTCCCTGACATGTTGGACGCCCACATAGAGTGGGAAAGCCTGGGTGGCTTTGTGACCCACCCTTGAATTAGCATCTAATTTCAACAAGGTTTTGGGATGACTGCTAGGCAGGGGCACATGCAATGCTCTTGTGCTGGCCACTCAGTGTTACCACATCCTAGAGGTCCTTCTCAGGGAAGCACAGGCAAGTCACTATTATTTCTTGCTTTAGCAGCAGTATAAGCTGCCTTGCCAGTCCCTGAGGTGGCATCACTCAGGATCACAGGAACTGTGCTGCAAGGTGTGTGGTGCAGGGGATTGCTGTGTCTCTGGTGCATGGGAAAATGATGGACACTGGAGATGGATGGAGAAAAAGCAGTAGTTTTGGTGTTGGCTTTGATTTCTTTGTGTGTGATTTCACTTCTTCATAACAGCACTGGCAATACAAACTTACAGCCTCTTTCCAGGGATGTGGGACAACTTTTTATTTTCATATCACCAAAACCTTTTTATTTTCTTGAAACTGGGAAATTTGGCTCAAAATGAGATGATCCCAATGTTATTATCCTAATTTTCTTGCATGACTTCACAATGTGCTTGTGAGCCAAGCTACTTAAAGTTCTTTCTTCTCCTCTTGGTAGCTTTGAGTTCTCTGTTACTTGGTAGCAATCCAAGGGCCACCTGCGGAGGTGCCTTCTCCTTGGACACCCCTCCCCTCTCTCCTGTCAGTAATGAACCTCTCTCCAGCACAGGGATGGGGGGCAGGGGGAGCGGGGGTGTGTGTGTGCACAGTCCCACCTCCTGAACTCTTATGCTCCTCACCCAGGGACAGTCCTGCTCGTCTCACTCTCCGCATGGCTCTTACAGCTTTTCCTGGCAGCTGGAGCTCTTCCAGCATGAAGGTTTGCCGGTTAACCAGCCTCACCTGGGGTGTGGGGTGTGGACAGATCTGCCCTTTACTTGATCCCAGGCTATCTGGAAATCCTGCTGTTGGCTTCTTGGGCTCCCACAGGATGCGTTCTACTTTTTTAAAGCTCAAAAAAAGTCCTGAAAGAGAGGGGCCGAGTGCATGGCCCCCATCTGTGTGTTGTGGGTCTCTTGCCTCAGCCATAAAGCAAGTCTGTCCCCCTCCCATCCTTGAATGCCATGGTTTCCAGTCCAAACTATTTGGCAAATCTGACCCAGACTAGCTAATAGTTTCAGGGTGACAAAACCACATATCTGATGAATTTACGATTCAACTGAAAACTCTTGCTTTAGTGAAGTCCAAACATAGAGGGAAAGCTGGTGGTTAAGGCAGCAGGGAGGAAGAGAGGAAAAGAAGGCTGGGGAGGAATGCTGGGGAGGCTGAAACAGGATACTGACGTGAGCAGTGGGGCTTGCAGAGCTCTTTGGGAAGGGGGTCTCCCTGGTGGAGGACCTGGTGGAGCTTCAGTTTGCACATGCTGGTTGGGGGCCCTAAGGTCCTGGTTAATGGGAGATCCCACCAACCCTTCCAGTGGTCTTGTGAAACTATTCTGCACTGTCTTTGGTTAATATTTTTCTTTCTGATTTGTTTTGAAGGGGATTTTTCACTAGTCCTTGAAAGGAAATATTTTTGTCCCTGCTGACATGAGGTCAGAGAGATGCTTGTGCTAAATGAAAAGGACAGTGTGCACTTCTGAGAACAAAGTGGAGTGATTTTACATCTGGTGGGGTGGAGCAGCACTAAATCACTACTGGTTTTGTAGCGTGGCAGCTGAGCAGACCGTTCTGTGTTCTCTGCTCCCAAGCCACTGTCACTTAGAGCCACTACCACCTCCAGCACCCTCGTGGGGTCTCTGCAGCTCACACCTTGCAGAGCTCCCTGCTGGGCAGCAGCACTGAGGAGACATGGTGGGACCGTCAGGAGGGTAAAGTGAGGACCTTTGCAAAATGCAATGACTTCTACATGTCCTGCTGCTTATTTCTGCCAGCTGAGACCCTGCAGGTAAAACAAATGAGGTTTGTCACAGACGTGAGCTGAGCATGAACTGCTCTAAAAAGCCATACGGTTCCAAAAACCAGCAAAGTTGCATCTTTCACACCTTTAGGAGCCTAAATTCCTGCCTCTCCCAGGGCAAGCCAGTTTTCTGCCAGGCTCATTCAAGAGAGCACCTTGAAGTCACCACCTTTACACCAAATGGAGCAGAAAAGCCCTGTACTGACCCAGAGCTGTGTTTCCCATGCTATATTTCTCCTACGGAAGCTGGTTGTCATGGAGTCAGTTCCAAACAGGATTAGAAGTTCAGGTTAAGAATAGATGGGCTGGTGTTTTGCAAAGTCTCAAATGTAAAGGAAAATGGGTGAGAATGCTGGCTCCAAACATAGCTGCACTCAAAGAAAATATTGCTCTGGGTTTTTTCACGGAGCTCCGTGGCAGTGAGAGAAACACTTGGCTGCTGCTGGTGTTCCTGGTCATGACTAGAGCAGTTCTGGAAGCCAGCAAAAGGACCACATTCCTGAGGTCAAATTGAAGGACTGAATGTAAATGCATTATCTTTTATTGCCCAGAGTACAGAGAAGACCACAGTGCATCTCTGACAGAGCTTTCTGCTTTCCAAAGTGATTAAGGAGAACAAGTCTCTGAATGCCAATGGGATTTAGGTGCTTCGTTGCCATTTCAGCCTTTGAAAAATCCCTCTTTAATTTAGGCAAGTAAACTGTCCCAATTATCTCATAGAAGTTTAAAAAGCCTTTCTGAGCCACAGAAAATGCAACATATCCAGGGACTCACACTGCTGTGAGGACAGTTCTGTAAATCTCTTTAAAACAAACAAACAGAGGAAATATATCCTTGGAAGATAGATAGATAGACAGATAGATAGATAGATAGATAGATCTTTTCTATCGTATATTTAAAATACATATAAATATAAAATATGTACAAATTGTATACAATATGCATTCCAATGGCCTTCACTTTGGTATTGTAGGAAATCAGGGAGCAAGTCTGGCTAGTGATTCCCTGCTCACATCCCTCATGCTGCAGTTCCCCTATAGCTTTACATCTAATATTTTTTATGGAAGTCCTCATTTAGAGAAGGGCTATGGCTTTTAGCTGGGACCACAGCTTTTAACTGGACTTGGCTGGTACCTGGACAACTGAATGTGCCAGAGGCAACCTGACTTTATGGAGAAAGGAAAGATGCAACCAGATGACATTAAAAGCCTTCCTTTTGCTTGCTGCAGTTTGCAAAATCTTTCAGCAGGCTGCTGGCATTGCCATGCTCTCCTGTGCTTCCAGAGTTGAGAGGCATTTAAAAACCTCAAATGCAGTAATTCAAAATGTCCCCAGCATTTTGATCCAACCATCCTCACACCCACAGTCACACCCCACACCCCTTCCCTGCCCAGGCTCACCCTTACACTGCACCCTGTGCTGGCTGGTGTTGCTTCTGGGGGTGACTTCTCTGCTTTCCCTTTTCTCTGAGATTTATTGGTTTGTCAGTTCTTCCTGACTGAAAATCAAATATGTATGTCCAGTGTGCTTTTTATCTAGTTAACTAAACACAAATAATGCGTTCTGCCTCTTCACTTTGAAAGCTTTCAACCCTTTCTCTTTTATCTCTGCCTGTATTGTTCTTTAGCAACCTGACAGTTGGTTATTAAATGGCTTCTCTCTCTTCTTTATCCTCTGCCCATAATATTCAGCGATTTTTCACTGGGCATCACTTCCTAAAGTGCCTTTGTATCTTTAGAGATAGGCAGTGTTGGATGTTGATATGATTCTGTGATTCTGAAACAACACAGGTACTTGGGAAGGTGTTTCTTCTTTGTTGGGGCAGTTAATTTGATCTGGTGGCTTGAGACTTGTCTCCAGCCCTGCTGGAGAAAGGTTTTGGAGAAATGTCACCAAGCTGAAGTGACATATGCTTGCCCCAGCCTGTTTTTTGGCATATTCTACTTTCTGCTCCTCTGTCACCAAAACCTTGTTGCATGTCTGTGCTGCCAGATGAGATTCATATTGCTTTGACATGGTTTATGAGCTGCTGTGGGGAGTGTCTTTGCCTGCCTGTGCCCACGACAGGAGTGTCCCCATTCACAAAGTCACCTTGTGTACCGCAGTGCTCTAATCTACGCTCTCATACACCCAGCAGGACAGTGTGGAAGGCATTTCTGAAGTTCCACTTTCCAGTGTGGGAGTTTTGACCAAAAATGCTGATATTCCTCCTAGGCTTTTATGACTGGTCAGACTGCAGGCTGGTGCATATCTCCTTACTTATTTGTCCAAATTAGGATAAAGCCAAGCTTTCTGTCTGAAATATCTGTGAATATTGCAAAAAAAAAATTATTTCTCTATTTTAGATATTTTAGTGATCTTATTTTTCTTTGTACATCTGTGTCACTGTCTCCAGCTTTTTCTGCTATGTTGGGCCCATTCATTTGAACAGTCATTTCTTGCCATTCATTCTCAATGAATAGTGCTATGGTTATTGGTTTGCTGATAAAACTATAATTTTGATGACTAATAGGCTTTTGCACGTCAGATCTTGAATTTTAACTGAATTAGAAGGAATAGTCAAAGAAAATAACTTTGTAAGATCAGGCTCTTTTTCAACCATCTCCTAACACAGGAGTTGCTAACACAACTGCCACATAGCTGCATGTCAAATGTGGACAGAAATATTTGTAGCAATGATGGGAGCTGGAATGATGTTATGGAATTCCTGCTATGCTGAGACACTAAAATATGGTTTAAATTAAAACTGAGGCTAAGCGTATTATTTACTTGATGAGGTTTGTTCCACTCCTCCTCTTGGGATACCTAAAACCAGCCTGCTATTTCTTCTTCTGTTTTTGTTTTGTTTTGTTTTGTTTTTTGTCTTTTTTTTTTTCAAATTCCTCTGAGATGACTGATGTCCTCTGAATCAAAATGACACTCAATATTTGAGTTGTATTTGGTCATGCAAATAACACAGTGGTGTTGCTTCTGTTCCTTGAATAACCATGGGGTTTTTTTTCTTATAACTGGGAAAGAGCAAGAAGGACCCATGGGGAAGTTCAGCCTCTCAAGGAGATGTGAATGTTGGTATTTCCCCCCTTGCTGGGGCAGTGCAGCATTCCTAGAAGCATCGTGAGTGCCAGAAATGACTGGCGGTCAGACAGTTTCTAACCTGACAGTGGGATCTGGATTTAATTTTCTCTCCTTTCAAATGTATACAGTAATTGGGCTCTTATAAGTGCCTTGGGTAGTAAAAAGTATCATTGCATCTCTCTCTGGCTTCTCTAGGAGTGTTTTTTAAGGCTGGGACTAGACCTTCTGACTTTCCAGTCTGATACAAGACACAGCAGAGGCTTCATCCAGGAGACTTCAGCTCTGGCTCCACTATCGTAAAAGGGAAGTGGTCCTTAGGGAAAGAGTCAGTGTTACAAATAATTTTGCATGGTCCCTCCAGAAGTTGATTCACTGCTCAGTTGCCCTCCCTTGCAGATGAGCAGCTTTTTTCCAGTTTACAACTGCTTGACCTTTGAGGCTGAGCTGTCTGTGCAGGACTGCCCAGGCAGAGATGGGTGGGTGTGCAGGGTGGGCCATGGGTGCAGGGAGTCAGGCAGTTTTGTGCTTCGCTGTGCACTGATTTTGTGCAGTGTCTTCAGCAAATGAGTAATCCTGGGTGTCAGATCCAAGAATCTTGCTGGGTTCACTCTGATGTACTATATCTGCAGAAACCATCTCTGGGATGTCCTAATGTCTGCCGCCCTCATGTTGTGTCTTGACTAAAATTTGAAGTATACAAATATGTCACATTGACAAACTTGGATGCACCATGCCATTTACTGTGCCTAATGGAGAAGTAACCTTTTGTTCTGGCTCTTGTAATGTTAGGCATATGGACACATGGTGTGAAAGGATTTTATGGGCAAGGGTGAACCAGCCTTACATTATATTTCACCTTTTCTCAGTCCAGAAATGGTGTGGTTTCTGCCTGCATGAAGCCATTGTGCAGTAATGGTCATGAACTCACCGTGATGAACATCTCCCTGGCATGCTGTTAGGCTTTGTTTTGGATGGTACTGAGAATCCTCATTCACTTTCTGGGCTCAGACCAAACAGAGAAAAAAATATGCTTTTCTTCTGCATGATGTTGGACAAAAAATTTCAACAGGTTTGACATGAAATCACTGGACTGTTGAAAAACAAAGTAGAAGATTTTGATCTTGCCAAATCATATGTCTTGTAAATAGAAATTATTAGTTTTTCTTGTACTTGTAGGACAGAGAGAAGGCAATCCAAGCTGTAAATATATTATGACTAACCTGGGGTTTAAGCAGGACTTGATACATAAAGACTCATTCTTGGCCAACCCTGAGCCCTGGAGTCAGAGGCTCCAAAACAAACCTGTTGGAAAAGCCTGACTGGAGACCTTGGCTCTGCACTCTGTCAATTTGAGAGCTAGAAGAGGTCACTTAAGAGTGTAAGAAATGCCTTGCTGATGCATTTCTGGGCAAGGAAAGGGTCAGGGTTTGAGGCTGAGCTCTGAACCCCCCTGTTACCACAGCAAGGCAGCACCCCCACCCCAAGGTGCTCCATTCCCAGATGGGCTGTGTCACATCAGGGACTCCTCCTCACCGGGCACTGTGCCCAAAATACCCATGCTAGCCCTGCCAAGGCACCCAAGAAGCACCAGGGTCTCCTGCTTAGGGCAGTATTTGGTGTGGTGTACTTGGTGTGGTTTTATGAAGGGATGGAGCTGTAACTGCTGGAGGGGCTGGCACCTTTGGCATGGAATGGGTCATGTCCATAGCCCTTTGCATTGTTTGTCGTCCATCAGCAGGTAGACTGAAATCTTAGAATTTTCGTTTTGAATCATCCAGTCTCTGGAGTATATATTTCTTTCACTTTCCAATGATGTTTCTAATCCTGTGGCTACTAATTATTGGTAAATAATGAAGTTTTCAGAATTAATTCAGAATAGGGGTACTTTTTTCTTCATTCCTTCCCTTTCGCATACCAGCTTGCTCAGTGGGGCTCTCTGCTGCTTGCGCTGCTTGTAGCAAAGGTGTCAAACTCACACCTTGAGCAATGTGGAAGTGTTTGTTGTGAAGGACAAATTTGTATCAAGAGACAACAGTCCTGAGTGTGTGTAACTTGGTCTGGAAAAAATTCAGAACTATCATCACTGAAATGAGGGAGAAGAAAAATAAGTACAAATCTTTTCCTGTGCAACTAAAACTTGTTTCCAGACTTGATAATTTTGCAGGGAGATCCACTTCTACCTGGAAGCCAAAAAATAAGTTAGTGCATGTGCATCAGGAAACCCAAAGCTGCAGAAAAAGGAATTGCCAAGATCAAGAGAAATGAATATCAAAGAAACATAAAGGTTATGCCCGAAGGTCCTATTCTAGGTTGGAATACTTGTTCTTTTGGTACAGGGTACAGCTGTTCTCCCCTCTGCCTGGGCTGGGTCCCCAGATAGGGCAATTCCCTCTCCCACCAGGAAGCAAGGGCAGGATATCCAACAAAGAGCTGAGCACAGGCAATGGGAAGATGTTTTGCCTCAAAGAGAACAGAAAAAGGCAAAATTTGAAGCAAATACTTTTTTCTTTTTGTTGGTTCACAATACCAGTTTGCCAATGAGTTCCAGGATGAAAACTGGTTGTGGGAAGCAGGAAGTTACAGGTATTTGTTTTCTGGAGCACTTTCCATAACCTTGTATCATTCTTTGTATCTGGTGGCTGGAGCTTTTAAGTTCACAAAGGTGATGTGTTACCTGTGTCCCCTTGACTTCCTGTATGGAAGGAAAAGTGTCCATCTATCAGCTGATGAAGGCTGATTCACATAATAGCCTGCAGAGTCAGCAGATGAGTGAACCTGACCACTTTGACTAAAAACCATTCTGATTAGAGGCCCTTCGTGTTCTCCCAAGAGCTTGTCAGCCAGAGTGATGATGAATCACAGACAGGGCTAAAGTAACAGAGCTCCCTCAGCAGCTGTGTCCTGCTGTGGGCTCCAGAGCAGAAGAACTGAATCTGAGACATCTTCATCTCTTTCTTAATCTGTGGTTGGGCAGAGGCTGAGCTTTGGAAGATATGCCTAAAACTGGGATCATGTGCTACCAACTCCAGCAACAGTCTTTGTTCTCATCAGATAAAGTCCTTCACTGTGCTGAAGACAGGCCTTGGTGGGTCACCTGGAATCATTTGCAAGGAGAAATCTATGAAACTTTCTTCTGGACTATATGGTCTCTATCTCCTTCTCTGCTAGATCTGAACGTGTCTTGTGAGAATATTGTCGGAGAACCTTGCTTCTGTTTTTGTATCTCTGTGCAATAGCAGAAGCAATGGTGTGTTGGAGGGATGCCCAATATACCTTGTTGTGTCTGAGGCACCTGTCTAATTGAGGAGCTCAGTTAAGAAGGCACTCTCCAGGGAACTACATGGGACTAACATCCTTCTGTTCACACTGGAGAACTGTAAGGCAGTTTTTCTCCATATACCAAACTTCTTTCTTTATGAACAGAGGAACTGTGGAGAAAAAGGAGCTGTAAGACATCAAGGCCATGGAAAACAGAATGGAAATCAAGCAGTCCCTGAGCTTTTGAGGTAGGATGTGTCTGTGTTGGTGGGGCCAGGGATGAGGACCAGTGGTTTCTGTGATACCACCAGAAGTCACCAATGCTTCCAAAAGTCATGAGAATTCCACAAAAGTATTACGTCCTCCAAATTTATTTACACCTTGGCCAAGCCAGCCTAGGGTCTGAGCCTCCCTTTGTTGGGTATTTATGAGATGCTCCTTGCTCTCCCAGGTAGTCTGGCTGAGTTCAAAGGCACTGCTGAAGTTGCCTGGGTAAGGATTATTCTCAGGAGTAAATCTCCACAGAATCAGACCCTAGGTGTGCATGATAACATATTTACACTTTGATTTATTTCTATTTTAAAGGCCTTCAGTTTAAGCCTGTAGGTACATTTACTCAACAAATCCTGCTTACTAATGTTTTCTTGGCAAAAGCTACTTCGGAAGGAAAAAAACCCCAGCCCTCAAAAAGCACTGAAATGGATGGTTGCCACAATAAAAAGGATCACCTGGAAGGCAACATCTTCAGCCAGAGCTGTCCTGAGAGCCCTGTCTCTGTCCTAGCATGAGATAAAAGCCCTCGTGGACAGACAGGCTCTTGCTGTGCCTCTGAAAGGGAAATGAAGCCTGTGTCTGCTGGATCAAAAGGGACTGGAATCTCTGAACAGCAGACAGCCTCTAAACCCAAGCTTGCTTGTCCTTCAGTGCTGGCACCATGTCATATGCAGCTGTGGGCAACTGATCCCTCCTCCCTTGCTGTCCATCCAGGGATGAAGCTCCTGTGTCACCTTTGTTGTCCCTCTGCTCCTGCACAGCAGAGACCTGCTATCCCGGGAGCCCTTCACTCCACTTTAGTGGCAGTTAATCCTAAATCTGGGAATTAGGAATGCTGCTTTCCACACATGGGCAGACATGGACATGGTGCCCAGGGATTTGTGAGACTGGCATGGCACCCCCAACTTTCTGGCATGGCAGGGCAAGGCACTGAGGTGCATGGCTTGACACAGCCCCACCTGGCTCTGCACGGACTAAATCTAAATTTGCCTTCTGTTAGTTTAGAACCTATCACAAGAGGCTCTGCTGAAATATTTGTCCTCATCTTTCTTACAAGCCCCCTTCAATTACTGAAAGGTTCCAGTAAGGTCTTCCTGGAGCCTTCACCTTCTTCAGGCTGAACAGCCTCAACTCTCTCACATTCTGTGGTCAAAGGAGAGAGGAGAGGGGTGTATGGAAGGTACTTTGTATGGACCACTGAGAACTAATTTAGCAACATAAATGCTGCCCAAATTGCTAAGGCACTGTCCTTTGGCTGTACAGGGAGACCAGCACCCAAGTGAAGTGCTCATGTCTTAGCCAGGAGGGATATTTCAGTACTAGATGGATCTGTACAGTTCTGGGTGAGTATAAAACATCCCTTTCCTGAACGTCTTCTGAATTTTATTTCAGAAATGCAGCTGGGATGGCTGCATTAAAGGGTGAGTCCTGGAACAGCTCAAATTTTGTCAGTTAATGTTCATGGATGGCTGTAACACCTCTAACCTCTTGTCTAAGACTTTGCAATGACCAAAGGGACAGCGGTAAGAAGATGTACATCTATTTAATGACAATGATAATAGATCAAAGAATAAAAATAATATACATAATAATAATATCTCAAAGTGATATTGTGAAATAATACACAGTGAATTCCATGGCAGCTTCCCCAAACCCTTGACTGCAGTGACAGCACCCCAGGCAACCATGCTGGGGACAACTGGGGCAGTGGCATCCGGAAAAGCAAACTTGAGCATTCACGGGCTCAGGAGAGAAGGCAAAGCACCTGCAGTGCTTGTGTTTCTGAGCAATTCCCTCATGATGAGCCAGTAAAATACCTTCTCTTTTTCAAGATGCATTGTGTTCAATGAAGGAAGTACTGTTTTGTAAAGGGGAAAGCGAGTTTTCTGAAGCCAATTGTATGTTGGGATGTGTTGCATCAGCTGAGAAGAAATGCTCTGGGTTAGGGCTTGTGATGTGGCTGGTGTGACCGATGTAACCGCATGTGCTGGCTGGGGACTGAGACAGAGGCAAAAAAGAACTCTGAAATCTCAAGAAAGTCAAAAATCATGTCTGAAGGAACACAAAAATAAAGCTGGCATGTATCTGTCTGTCTGGTTTTAATCTAGTTCCCAAGATGAGACTCTGGTTTGTGATTTTGGGTTGGTTTTTTTTCTGCTCAGCACATTTTCTGGGGGACTAAAAAAACAGTCAGAAAGTGATCTGTTTCACAATGGTTATTTATTTTCCTTTGTGAGTTAGATTATGCTGGGAGTTTATACTCTGCTTTACATGAGAAAAAAATGTTCAGAAATCAATCTATGTTGATTATTTTGGCAATGGATTATTTTCGAGACAATTCACCTGTATATTACCTGGACTGGTTAGAGAAAACTAAAAAACTTGAGGGTTAAAAAAAATTACACTTGATGGTTCATAAATACTTTTCTTATAAGAATGTACTTTCTGCAGAAAATACTACTGACAAAAATAAAACTCTAAAATCCACGTGAAATTTATTTTTTTTATTCACTCCTTTTACACACATGCAGATGTCTTCTTGCATGTCAAATATATACGATCACTTTGGATGCAGTTGATTTACTTAACGTAGGCAACCAAAAGGTTAAGGAATTTTAAAAGCTGGTACCCACGTCAGTATTTTGGCTTCTAAACAAACAGCCCCACTGTTTGGATGTGCACAGATTTTCCACATTTTCTCATCATGTTTTGTCTTCTGTTAATAGTCAGCTCCTGTTATTGATGGGAGGCAGCATGGGCAGCACCCTGACAGTCTGGCTCTTTATTTGGTTGTGTAACTGCAGGCACTGCAACTTTGGCCGTGAATGTTTGGCTGTCACCCATGCTATGCAGGGAGCAGGAATCTGAAATTATGATGATGGGTATTTATTGTTTGTGTTATGACATTTTTTAGGGATCCAGCTGAGTGCTGTGCTTGCTCCTTCCAGGCATGGCTTGCACATATGGGGAGAAATGGGGTTTTCCCTCTGCATCCCCTGGCCAGATGAGGGGCAGGAGGGAAAGGGGAATCAGCTGCACCAACCATGCCCTGGCCATCCCACACAGACTGGCCAGAGAGGTGTGTGGATTTTTGGGATTAAATTAGGATTATTACTCTTTAAAAACAGGTGCCCAGGCAGGGATTTTGGAGAGTTCATTATGGGCACAAGGAGAGAAGTTCTGGAGGTTGGGGGGGGTTAGCAACAGCCCCCCTTCCTGGGCAGGGATCCCTGCAGGGTCCCCCAACTGTGGGCTGTGGGGTGAGACCCGCCTTGCTCTGCGCTGCTGTCTGATAAGCCCCGTCCCAGCTGGTTGCTTTCACAAGAGTTATTTTCAACCAAGCAAGAGTATTAGGCAGCCAGATTAGGGTCTAAGGTTTGGCTATTGTATCTAGAGCAATTAGAGCAATTTAGTTCTGCAGATGTTATGGGAGAACAGCCTGTTGGCTTCATCTGGAGCTGTGCCTGTGTAAGGAATCTCAGGCTTTTGTGGGTGAGATTTGGTTTATTGCTTCTCTGCCCCCTACTTAGACATCTTTTCAAATCCTGTGTCTGCAAAGCATTCACAGTTCCAATCTCTTACTGTTGTCCTCTGGCCAGCACTGGTGCTGGCTGTGGAGTTTCTGAGGTTTGGGAGCAAACATGAGAGTCCTGGATTGCAGTTACACTTTCCTGTCCAGTCTCTGGAGGGGTCATTTGTCCACCAGCCATTTGCACATTTATGCTAAAACATACAAACCTGGAAGACCATCTCCTGGCATTTCTTCTTCTGACTTCCCTTTCAGCTGTAAGTCCTGCTTCTGAGGAGCAAATGGGTGTAAGCAGCTGTTTTTTCTGTTGGGCTGGCAGCCCTCCTAAGAGGGCTTGGATTCAATATTCAGTCCCTAATTTTGGAAGGATTGCCCTGAAAATCCAAGTTATTTCTAGTAGCTGGGCAGCTATGGACCAAGTAGGATGACAGTGCTCTACTAGAAATGTCCCATATTCTTGCTTTTATGTGCAAAGTTGTTGTAGAAATGCCTCTGGCTGTCAAGAAGGAGCAGGAGGAGTAATGGGGGACAGGCTACGCTCATGTCCAGCCTTAACTTTAATGAAGCAGCATCTGAGGCAGAGCACGACCCAGGCTTGGACCTGTGTGTCATTCCCATGGTCCTGCCTGCCATCCCTTTGGGTCCTGAATGCCATCCCTGCTCACTGCTGCATGACTGCACCAGGGCTTTTGGTATGTGTAAGTGAACCCATAGCCATGGAAAATACCTCTCCTTAAAATTAATCTCAGCTTAGGGGTGGTCTCCCTGAACACACCTTGTGCTTTGGCTGAAGCCTGATTTCCCCCCTGTTCTGGGATATTTATACCTTTCAAACTGTTGCTGTTTCTACCACCTCCTAAAATGCAGCTTCAGTTTTCAAAAGCCAACTGCTGAGGAGGTTGTTTTGGTTTTCCCAGCACACAGTGCCCCGTCTGCCTCTGCTTTGTCTACCCCTCTGCCGCCCTCCCCAAACCCAACCTGGCCATGTGGCTGGGGATTCATGCCTTGGTTGGAGTTCTCTCATTTAATTTTCATGCATCATTTATAGCTTTCTGTGGTGATTTCATAAAGTGAATGTATGTGGTTAACACAGGGGGCTGACGGGGAGCCGGTCATGCAGCTGTGACAGAATGGCTGCTCCCTGCCTTTGTCATTATTTTCTGTACTTGGAGTGTGTTGGTGAGAAACCACTTCTGCACCAAATATTCAGACTTGAAACTCAATTGGTTTCTTGAGGATAAAAAAGAATTGCCTTCCCTTTCCTGGAAATCTGGAAAATTTCCCACACACGACTTCTGCCCTTCAGGCAGACAACATCATGAGGTGAAACCAGGCAGGGAAACCCAGAGGTGACTGATTTGAGAGGAGTGCAGGGCTCCACTCTGTGAAATGATGGTAACTCCTGAACCCAGGCTGAAAAACAACATCCAGCTGGCAGCAGGAGTTTGCACAGGAAACCTGCCTGCTGGTGTGGGCAGCTGCAGTCACAGCCCTTGTGCTGTCCCCTCCTTGAGGTACATTGTGTGGCCTTTTGTGGGCAAAGGTAGACTTGAAGGTGAGCTGGTAGAGATATTTTGAGCTTTAGTGAGAGGCAGTGTCCTCCTTTCCCCACCCTTTCTCTTGTCTAGGGCCAGGTCATTAATTTCACATGTTTATTTGATATGTTTAATAGATTTGCTTAGGCTGAGGGAGAGTGTGCAGTGTCTGCATTTCTGGTTGCTTGCATTAAGTTGTTTGCTGGGTTGATGTGTATCATGTCAGCCTAGAAATTACTAATGAGGGGAAAAGAACGAGCATGTCCTTATTGATTTCCATCAGGTTTGACTGGCAGTGCTTGGAAATGGCATAGCAGCTGTGTCTGGTTTGAAGTGCCACGTGTTCACAGGCTTGTGCCACCACTGTGAAGGTGATGGAGCAGCTGCATTGAAGGCCTTGAGCAGGGATGGCCAACCAATGATCATGGGCATCAAAAAAAGGGACATATATGAGTGGACAAGTTTGATTTGTTGTTTTATTGGGCCAGTTCAGTGGAAGTCCCACCCCTTGGGTCCATGAGGTTAGGCAGCTCTTATGAAAAGGACCTTAATGCTTGCTGGGCTGGAGCTCCAGCAAGGGTATGCAGGGTATAGTGTGGTGCAGGATGGAGAGCATGAGTCCCTGTGAGCTGGGATGGAGACTGGAAGTGCTATTTAGAACATGGTTTGCACCCAGAACAATGCCTGGCTGGAAGGTTTAACAGAGACATGCACTAACAGCTTTGAAGACAACCAGAGGCAGTGCTTCAGCCACGAGATATGGGAAGAGGAATCCTTTTGGGAAGGCAAAAGGTTAACAAGTACATCCAGTCTCTCTGCTGGATGACACGCAGTAAAAGCTGGACTGGGATCCAGAACATAAAGCAGTGATAAGGAGACATGTTATGACCTTGTCTGCTGTTAGCAGCTTACACAGCCTGCCAAGGAAAAACCAGCCTGCATTACAAGAGCCATATGGTATTTTACTAACTCGGTGTATAAATCCCTAATACAATTAGAAGATCCAACTTCCATGCAGAATTAGAGCCTTTATGCTGCTTTATCTGAAGGAATTTCTGGATTGTTCAAGATTGTTGCTATCAGGAAAGAATAAAACATTGATAGACAAAGGGCAGGTGTCCTTCAGCCTCCTGGCCTCTGCTGTGAGAAATCCAGCTTCTGGCCTGGAGCTGACCATTGACTGTCCAGCCTCACAGTAGCAGATGTCTGTTTTATCAGAGAGTTTGTGCGGGATTCCTGAGCAAGGTCAGGATTTCCACAAGAGGCCATGACAAGCTATTGCTACCAGGGTAGGGGCTGGAGAAAAGAAGCATTATACTCTCAGCCTCCTTTTCCCTGTTGCATTTTGCCTGGGTCAGACATGTGAGTGCAGGAGGGAAAGGGGTGCCCATGGTGTATGGGAGTGGCTCTGAGCATGCCAGCAATGAAGGTGCTCCGGCCCAGAGCATTGGCTGCCAGTGGTGATGGACACTGAAAGGAGCTACTGGAGAAGGTGTTGGGTAGATTTGGGCAGATTCTGGCTGAGGGCAGATCTGTGTGATGCAGTCAGTGGAAGTGCAGCATGTCCTTGTGGATGAGTCTGGGGAGTGGCATGGCCTCAGTTCCCAGCAAGTGATCTGCTTGAAGATCTCCTTCTGAAAGAAATTAAAAATGGGTTAAAATTTGACAGTTTAGACTAACTTTTTTTTTTAAAGGCTTGAACCTTTAAGCACCAGAACCTGCTGCTTTGTAAAATCCTGAAGAGTTCAGAAAAAAGAGACAGAAAATGTGGGCACTTGCAGTTCTTTGATGGGAAAGACATGAGCCATAGTGATTTTGCCTGTGCTGAGCACCACAGCTGAAGGAGAGAGTGTTGGGCTCCAGGTCCTTTGCTTGGTTCTCCGGGTATCTTGGTGGGCTGTCTTGTTTTCCAGACCATAGTAGTCTCCATGTGCTAGGAACATCCCTCTGAGTATAGGCCCATCCTTAGCCATGTGCACCTCTTTTCTTGTCTTGTCCTGGGCACATTTACCCTGCTGTTACCCATGTCTTCTCCAGGAATTGCTGGAAAGACCTCCAGGAACATGCAAATGTCTCTCTTTATTCCAGTATATGAACCTCTCCAAAATAACACCACTTTGTTTGCAGATGAGAAGGGAAATGACCACACTATTAATAAGCCATTAAGTGCTATGAAGGGACATGCTGTGCTTAATGGTATAAGTATTGAGGGACAGCCCTGAAACTGGGCTGGGACAAGCTCTCCTTTCCCCTGTAGTTATTCAAGTAATTTCTCCCTGCCTCACTTTCTTCCTCTGATAGAGTTGACTGGGAAGCGTGACCTGCCCTGCTTTGTGCTTGTCATGGAAAGATACCATTGCTCTGGTTTTCTTTGCTGTAAAATGCCAGCTGGACACTCAATGATACAACCTCCCTTCTACTCATGTTGGAGGGAAAGTCTTATCTGGGTGGTTGTAGCTGTTTAAGCTGATCACATGTCTCATATGACTGCACAAAGCCTGTTTTTTGGCTGTGCCACCTCTCTTCCATGCATTTCTGTTTCCAAGTGAATTGCTCTGTGCTGGAGCATGTAATTGCAAAGTGTGGCCCCAGCTCTCCCCACGTGCTGGAGGAGACCAGAATGATTTACCCGGGGGCTTGTAAGGTGGTTACCGTCAATTTAGAGCCTGAAGGAGGGAAGTGCCATGGGGTGGTGTGCCTGAATAAGAAATATGCATTTATCAAGAGCTGGATCCTGCAGGTGGTACAGCCCAGACCTCAGCCCAGTGAGTCCTGTGTCCCTGTGTCCCCATGTCCCTGCTGCCTGATGGACTCGTTGCTGGGATGGGAGACACTGCCTCCACAGTCATGTCAGATCTTCTGTGTGCCTGTGGCAGCCCATGTTGGGCTGGGGTGAGGGTGATGCTGAACCACTTTCCTCCACTCCCTGCAACCTTGTGCATGGCAGGCACAGGCACTGGATTAGGGGAGTAAGTTCTTTCTTGCTGTAACCATCTGACAGCAGGTTTCTGTGCACAGCCTGCATTTGTTTTGGTGGCTAGAACAGCAGTAATGAATTGGTTACCTGAAGTTTTCACTGAGATGAGACTTTCAGAAGCCTATTTGTTGGTCCCTCCTTCAGTAATTCTGCTTGCTCAGAGCTTGGCTTCACTCAGCCCATAGTCAGACTGTCTCACTCTTATTTTAAAAAACTGGAGAAGTTCTTAAGTGCTATTACAGCCCTGGAGCAATTTTAACATGAGTACAAGAATATATACGTACCATCAGGGATGAAATTGTTGAAAGCTACTTCAATGAAATGGCCAATACGGTGGCAATAAATTCAGAGGAAATGGACATTATCTGCTGATTGACCTTCTTGGAACATTAAACAGCTTTTGCTTTTGCCTTGAGGCATCTGGCTGCCTGACATGGCCAATTATCCTATGATAACATCAACTTCATTGGGTCTTATTGCTTCATTATGAAACTGCTTTAGCTGATAATGCATTGCGATTAGCAGGCAAATATTCTTGGGAAAGGAGATTACTCCTCACCCACTGTTTGGCCTCAGAGCAGAGCAGTTTGTCTGCCTGCAGTGCAGAAGGCAATGATGTGGGGAAGGTCCGTTCCAGCTTCCAGGAGCTGCTCTGGCAGCAGCGATGCTGTTTCCTCTGCTTCCCTCTCTCAGCTTCCCCTTGCTGCCCTGGGTGTTTGGATCTTTTTCTTACCCAAACGAAACAATTTGTAAATGTTTTCATTTGTGGCACAAACAGTGCCAGCACACAGCCATCTCTGGGGTACACAAAAATACCAGTACTGAGTCGTTGCTTGCCTGGAGCACCGAATCCTTTTCTCTGTTGTAATTAGAGGTGTGTATAAAGCTTTGTGCCGCAATCCAATCTGGCACATTCCTCCCTTTTGTCCACATGGCTAGAAGGAAAGAGAGCCTCTTCAGAGGAGCTCTTTATCCTAAAGGAGCTCCTTTATCCAGGAGTCTTCTCCTCCTGGCCCATGGTGGATCAGAGCTTATGGCCATGACAGTGACTGGTGGCAGATCCAATGCCTGTCGTGTCACTGTGAACCCACTGTGATTCTGCTCGGTGCCCCATTTCTGTTTGTTGTTGACCTTGTTTGTTTTTACTGTAGTTAATCCAGTGTTTATCTCGGGGTGCAATTTGGGTGGTTTAAAGGTGAGGAGGTCAGGAAATAGTTTCATTGAAAATACCAGCTTTGGGAGTTGGTGATAAAGGCTGGAGTCCTGTGGGTGTGAGAGACTCCACACTTTCATTGAAATAGGGAGCATAGTCCACAGGGAGGGTGAAAAGGCATGACAATACTGGTCATCTCTTGAAAGTAGTTTTTATTTTTTATTTATAGCATTCAGTCAAGTGGAGGGCTCTGGTGAAGGTGCAGCTTGTCTTGAGGAGCAGTGGGGAGCCCATCCTCCCTCTGCTACCCACTGCAAGTGTATCTACATGTTATGGGTTTCAGTGTCCATGTGGGTAAGTTGCAGTGTCCAAAGCATGCCTGCACAGTACCTGTGGGAGCCAACAGGGAGATTTTAGGGACACAAACACCCTTACATGGTGAATATACTGCAAGTGTGTGCATGTTTGCTTGGCATCCTCATTGTGTGCAAGCCCCTGGGACCTGCCCTGGACATGGAGTCACCTGACAGCAGGCTGGAGGTCTGCCTGTGCCCCCATCCTGGTTCCTGGCAGCACCACTTTGCAGGCAGGAGCCATTTTGCATTGGGGCTTTGTCCGTGGCTGGAGGACAGTGTGGGTCCAGATGGGAGCAGCTGAGGAGGGGAGATCAGAGGCTTAAGGAAGCCAGGGGAAATCAGCAGGCCTGGCGCAGCTGAAGAGGGAAGATCAGAGTCCTGGAGCAGCTGTGGGGGAGATTGGATTAGTAGTTGAGAGATCAGAAGCCCGGACTGACTGGGGAGGGTGGATCAGACAGGCGAGGGGCGAGGAGATCAGAAACCCCGCTAACCCATGGAGGGGTTCAGGTGGGTCACAACAGCTCACAGGGGTGAGACCAGTCAGGGTAAGTGTTTTGCCAGCACTGCCTATGTCTGCTGGGCTTTAATATGTGCCAGTGTGTTGGGTTTGCATCACCCCACAACTGTACTGATCAACAACAGGAGCTCCCACCCTGCCGAATGTATGCAATGCCGAGTGCGACACGGGTGGTAATGTGGCCGCTCTTCCCAGGGATGCCATCTGGGTGAGTGGCTGTTTGCAGCGGGAAGACACTGCAGCAATTACTCTGTATTTCAGTGTATTTCAGTTGAGAGTTCCCAAGAGCTGCTAAAATGCTGCAATCTCTGCTAAGACCCAGACTGCATTGCTGTGAAATGCTCCCTCCCACCTGCAGGCACCCCTCTGCCAAAGGCTGTGTTTGGCTAAATCGAGCCTTGACATCCTGCTCCTACCCTTCTGAGCCTGGAAACATAGCAATTGTAAGGGAGAATGAGCTGTTTAAGACAGATAACTGATAAAACAGCAGCTGTGCTGTTGCAGCCCATATGTGGCTTTGGAGGTGGCACACTAGCGTCGCCGTGCAGGTCCACCACCCCTGGAGCCCACCCATAGGCTCATCTCTGCACAGATTCTTGGAGAACCAGCTCCAGACTAACAGGCACATTACCTGTGCTTGCAGCTGTCCTCCTCCTGCTGTGACCTTGGGGAGCCCCAGGCTTGGAGAGCAGCCCCTCAGGAGCATGAGCAGGGTGAGAGGGAGGTGAGATCTGCCTGGCAGAGGGATCAGCCCTGGGGGGAAGTGGGCTCCTGCCTCTGCTACTGGTAGTTGGGCAGCATTCAGGAGGTTTCTGCTTCTCTGGTTTTCCCAAAGGAGAAATAGGAGTGAAGGTGGAAGGAAAAGCTTTCTAGAGAAAAGAGCATGTGCTAACCTGACATTAATTGCCTATTAATATTCCCTTTCTTGTGCTTCTTCCCCTCCTTCCCTCTAGTGATGTGGCTTTGTTTCCCAGTGCTGCTTGCTTGGTGACAATGCCTGAACACGATGCAGAGGTGTTGGGTCACCTTCCAGAGCTGTAGAGTTTGCCACCACAGCTGGTGAGGACAGTCTGTGCTGGGCTCCTTCCATCCCAGACTTTGATGTCCTACAGGTGCTGGGCAGATTCATGTGTGCCTGGATGGAGGCAGCTTTATGGAGCATGACTAATCATTTTGTTGTGCCTTTCAGGCCCCGAAGGTGGGCTCACACTCTGAGGGTGCAGAGTCTGAAGGAAAGGGAGTGAAACAGGACCAGTCTTGGTTTTGGTTTTGTGGTCACAGGCAAGACATAGATGAACCTTGTATGGAACTTTCAGATGTTTTCCTGTCTTCTCACCCTTTTCCTTCTATTTCCAGTTTGGGTTTATTATTTTGTGATGTTTTGCTGGCAGAGCAGATGTGCCTGTCTGGGACGGAGGGCACTGCTGCACAAGCTGAGCATCCCTGTGCTGGCACCAGCACTGCTGCCATGAGGCACTCTGGAGCCACACACCGAGTGTCTTCCTAATCTGGAGGCAAACAGACTTACAGACCACATGCATGGGGTTCCTAAAGCCACAGCAGATCCTGCCCCATGGAAGCTGCAAGTGCCAGCTGCTGGTGCTTGGGTTGTGCTTGCAAGATGGCCTAAATGGAAAGCTGAGACAAGCTCCTGCAAAAAGGTAACAGCAGAGGAAGTGGAAACCTGTAAAACATTTGAGCCATGTTATTTGCTAAGCTGATAAAAGGTAGAGTGCATAAACTTATGAAAAGGGGAAATCCCTGCTGTATTCATATGGGCTGCTCATGGTTTCACAGTTAAGTAAATACAGTTGAGAATAAGACCAGTTTAAAGGGAATCTGAGAACATAATGAATCTCAGAGAATTAACTGAATAGCTTTCATTTGAGATTACAAAACCACAGTGTAATATAATGTTTAAATACCAATGTGGCTTTAGTATTACATAAAGTAACCAAACAGAGATAAAACCACTGTTCTGTCCTAGCATCAGCTAGTAATCTTATTACTGAGTTAATACAACCACATGTATTATGATTACCATTTTTTCCTAACTTGACAGGCTAGGTGAAGGAATAAAAAAATGTGAGAAAAGGAGCACACATCAGTTTTGAAGCTCACCAAGCTGCAAAGCCTGATGCAAAGCAAAGCCTGGTGACCCAGGCTATACTGTGCTGCCAAAATGTTGCCACCCCAGAATTGGATGGGGCAGGAAGGAGGCCTTGATGTTGGGGTGTTTGGAAGAGGCTGCGAGGATGCTTCATGATGCTGGTGTCAGCCTCTGTATGGTGTGGGGAAGACTTTGTGTTTCTAGGTAGGGACCATGAGATTAAACTATTGAATTCGTTGTAGGAGGGAAGGGAGGTTAGATGGGTGAAAGTGTGCAGTAGCTGCTGGTTTTCAGAGGGAAAGCCCAGATTTTTCAGTTTCCTGTTGTGGATGTGGCTTTTGGGCTGGGACAGGACATTCTGCAGGCCACTGGTGCAGAGATTGTCTGTTGGAAACATGGTGTGTCCTGTGATGGATTAATTTGACACTCCATTGCATCCTTTCACATGGTCTGAAGGGAAAAAAAGTGAAATATTTACTGTGGGTTTGTGATTTTAGTCTATCAGGTTTATTATTGGGAAACTGAAAAATTCCCCTAGTTTGGCTGCCAGTTTTCCCTGTGCAGTGCAGTGGGCTAACACAGGAATCCTTGCTGCAGCATCCTAGGAGGATGGAGATGAACACACAGGAGGAGTAAATGCCCACATCTATCCACAGCATCTCCAAGGGCAGCAGAATCCCAGCATGAGGAAGCCAGGAGGAAGCAATGAGCAGGGAGCATCAGAAGGTCAGGGGGAAACCGGTTACAAATCAGTAGCAGTAACAAAAATTAACTATGTGCTTTTCCAGTGGATTTTCTGCCCAAATGATCACCACTTATGTCTGTGATTTGGGGTAAGAGCCAAGTGTTGTGGTCAAACCAGGGGCTGCTGTGGCTACATTTGGCAAGAGGACCAGCACCAGAGATGCTTGCTCATGGCATCTGTAGATGTGGATGCTGCCATGACTCCTTTGGGACCATTTTTTCATATTGTGGGGAACAGTGGCCAGTATTTTCAGTGCTTTGGGAACTTCAAGGTCTCCCACTGGCACACATGTCTTCTGGCTGCCTCAGTGGGGACTCAGTGCTGAAGGGCAGGGCAGCCCCTGGTCACACACCCAGGGGTGTTGCAGATCTCATGGTATTATTTGCAAAAGATGCCACAATGGCTTGGCCCGGAGAAAACAAATACCTTCACATCCATGTTCATAGCCACAATGATTTGCTCAGCTTTGAATTATAGTCCAAATGTTTTGAACTCTGGGATAATGCTGCTCACCAAGCCCAGTACCTGAAAGGCCTCTTTTATGTGACTATTACTTTGGTGACCAAAGTGCCAGGGCTTTGCAAGAGCTGCTTATCCTTTGATAAAACAAAATCAGTGAATTTATGCTGACAGCTTCAGATGCTGTAGAAACCTGAGCAACCTTTCACCAGCATATGTTGCTTGCTGGATCCTTCCTTAAGAACAAACTACAGAAGCATCTTTAGTAATTTAATGAGCAATAAAGAAGACTATAAAAAAACAAAGATAATTAAATGCAATGATAGATTTTAGCACCCTAAATGGTTACCAGAAGTGCTTAATCAAAACTAAGGTTTCTGCTAGGCAGAATGAATGGCTCTTTGTTGCCCCATAATAGAAGACATTTAAAAATAAAATGCAAAGAAAGATTTGAGATAGTGTTGGAATAACAGAATCATTAAAATCATCACAGCCTGCCACCTGATGCCCCTTGGATGCTTAAACAAATAAAACAAAGCAAAATTAGGGAGCTGTTTTGTATATTGCTTTGATCTTTGCTTCACCTTTTGAAAATATTTATGAAGGGTACTTAAATAAAATTTGACTTGTAATTTTTTGATTGGGAAGAGGAACAAATAGATTGACAGTGGTAATGGTTGATCAGGGGGGTGATTTTTTTTTCCTTCAGCCTCCTGCTCTGGGAGGTAAATCTTAGAGTATGAAACATTAGCTACCTGATCAGAATGAAGGGTGGGGAGTGTGTGTGCGTGGGTGTGTGTGTGTGTGCGCTGTCAGGATGAAGTGTACACACACTGCAGCCTTGCTGATGCTCTCATTTCAACAGCACAAATAGGAAACTAAGGAATCTACCAGCATTGCCACAAATTCTTTCTTAATACAATAGTCTTTAGGAAAATCTGTGGATTAATTATGCATTTTTATGTAATAACATGATGCTAATTGTTTACACTAAACTATCTTTGCTTATGTAAATTATCTTAATTGGAAAATTTCTTAGTTTATAATTGTGACAGAGAATTAAAGAAATGAGGAAATATAGAGAACATTGAGGCAGTCCCATGCAGATGATGGTCTGATGTGATTCAGGGTGGCCTAATCATTAACTCAGGCACTAATTTCTCAGATATGTACAAAAGTGCTTGAAACACAGGGGCTGTAGTTCTAACATTTCATGCCCTAATCCTGCTCTCCCCCCCAAGTCCTCCTTGTGACCATGTGGGAAAGAATGAGAAGAGTTGCTGAGGGGACCAGTCCCTGCATCTGTGGTACCTGAGTGAGCACACCCTTTTTCCTGAAAACATCTTGTTTGCAAAGAAATCAAGAGGGCTCTTTGCACTGGGTTTGGGTTACTGGGCTATCCACTGGCCAGACTCACTTGCTTGTTGTTTTTTTGCTGGAAATTTGTAACATTCAGTGAAAAAAACATGACTTTGGACGAGTCTTTGAGCAAATAACCAGGGCAGAGCTTAGATCCATAAAGAAGGATCATGAACAGCCTTTGCTGCAGGTATCAATGCTCTCAGAACTGTAGCTGGTGTGAGGTGTGCATCCAGTGATGTTAATCAATCAAATACAATCACTTTCTCATCTTGGTGGTTTTAGTGAGCAAAACCCCCAAAGCAAAAGGAAAACTGCAACCAACTTCTGTGTATGCCAAAGGTGAGGTGTTTGGGCTCAATTCTTACCATCATCCCTTTACAGCTCCCTTTGTATCCAGGCTAATTCCTGTAGAAATACTTTCCCAAAATGGTAGGTTGTCCCAGTTGATTCAGGATAAGCTGGGATATGGTCAGAAGCCTTCTTGGAGTAAGTTGGTATAGTGCTGTTGAAGATATCAGCAGGGCCTGTTAAATTCAGAGAGACATAGGAAAAAACAATTTTTCCTATATGAAAAAATACAGACCAGCCTGACTTGACTCAGAAAGGGCAGGGTGTCGATGGGGGAGGTAGTTTCTCTGCAGGAAATGTCTTTGAGCAGCCACTGGAATGGGTGGCCAAAATGACCCCTCTAATTCCTCCAGGGTAAATCCTCGTTGCCCCATGGATGAGGCTGTTTGTCCTCCTTGCCATGCTACAGACTTATCTTGGCTCTCACCCTTAGGATTCTGTCACACAGCATGCTCTCACCACACACATAGCATTCCCAAATCTTGTCCCACCACTCCAATGGGGCAAGATCTCTGGCTATGGGATCCTTCTCCTTCCCCAGGGATGTGACAAGACAAGAGGACATAATCAGACGGAAGATTTAGCTTGGACGTTAGAAGGAATTTCTTCACAGCGAGGTTGATTAGACATTGGCTGCCCAGGCAGGTGGTGGAGTCACCACCCCTGGAGGTGTTTAAGAGAAGACCGGATGTGGCACTCAGTGCCGTGGTTTAGTTGACATGGTGGTCTTTGGTCATAGGTTGGACTTGATGATCTCACAGGTCTTTTCCAGTCTAATTGATTCTGTAATTCTGTGAACCTGCAGAAGGTTCATCTCTCCATCCTTGTGCAACAAGAGCTCAGCAGCCTTGTCTTGGCAGCTTTCACCCACCAGTGCACAGGGACAGAGATGTGCACAGTGCACGTCACCAGGCTGAGGAGAGGTTTGGAGAGCTGGGCACTCTTGTGATCCCCAGGAAGGGCTCTCCTGCTGCAGTCCTGACTGCTGTGTGTGTCTGCTTTGGTGCTGAGGTGGGTGCAGTGTGGTGCTGGCACGGGGGTGTACGCACTGATGCCGAGGTGGGTGCTTGCACTGGTGCGGTGGGGACGCGTCCGCCCGCTTTGTCCGAGGTGCAGGGTGGAACCAGTGCTCAGGACTTCAAAGCTCCCCTGTGTCATCCCGCCTGGAGCTGCCGTGTTGCACTTTTTCACCAGCGATTAGACACGTAGGTAGGTAGATGAGCGGAAATGCCGGGCCATGCCCCCCTCAACCCCTCCAGCCCCTTTGTGCTCCCTGCTGCAACCCCAGCCAGGAGCAGCCCGGCCTTTTTGCCCGTATTATTCTCACCATCTCACTGACAGGCGTAGTAATATACTGAGCTATCTCAAGCTGAGACTGTTTGAATGAGGAGAGATTAAAAAAAATATTAAGAATGAGATTTGGAGTGTCTCACCAGAGCTTCGTGCTCCAAACTGCTGCTGCAGAAGGGTGTGGGGATGGAGGAGAGGGAGGCTGCCCAAGCTGCCCACAGGAGCAGGGAGAGCCGAGCTGCATCACTCTGTGTGTGTTGTCATCACTTAATACACGTTATCCAGGAGAGTGGAGTGTGTTAGTGATCAGATGGGACTCTACTACTGCTGCATTTACAATGTGGGTTTTTTTCAGTTTGACTCAGCAACTCTTCTGATGGGAAGATGAGCAGCACCCTTTAAGGGCTGAGCTCTAGTTAAATTTTATCAGCATAAAACCCCCAGGCAATGTCTTTGTAGCCCTCTGCAATGATATTCACTGTATCATATGCCCAGAAGAGTTGTGTCTTGGATCACTATCACTGGCCACAATCTAACTGTATTTAAAGGGGAGGGTGGGAGATCAAATCTCCTTTATGTACACACACACACACACACACACACACACACACACACACATATATATATATATATATATATATATATTTATATTTATATATTTATATATTTATATATATATATATTAGACTTACTTTTTCCTAATTTTATGTATGGTAATTTTCAGTGTATTTTCTTAAGAACGTCTGCTCTTCCTGCTATGTAAAGATTGTCAGTCTGGAGCACCATAAAGAAAATATATCTGAAACACTTGCTCAGTGAAGTCTCAAAGGCACTATGCTGTCCAAAAGTGTTAATGCAGGCAGGCTGCTACTAAAGGAGCTTTTGCAGCTCCATCAGACGTATTAATTTTGAAGGGTGTTTCTTTGAGATTTAAGCCTTTCTCATGCTACATGCTGTTGGCACTCTTTTGTCTTACAAACCTTTTAAAATTTATCCCAGGACACTTCAAGTTGAGGCTTTCTCTTTGTTGGGGGGTGGGATTTTTTTTTTTTTACACTGCCTGTTTTCTGTCTTAACTCAGTAAACTAAGAGTGGATGAAGGGCTGGGTGAGAATTTCAAACTCCCTGCAGGATAGTTTGGGAAAAGATGATATGGAAAGAAGAAAAACAAAAGCACATGTTGCCAAATGTATGCATAGTTTACATCACCATTTTGTATGGTAAAAGGGGCTGTTCTGTGTGTATTTTCAAGTTGTAAAGGGAATAAAAGTATTCAAATACTTTGGCAACTCCAGCACATGTTTTTTTTTTTGTCATAAAGTATTTGTTCTGTAACTGTGTAGGACAGTTATTAAAGAGTAGTGGGCTTACTGGTTATCATAAACAATTTCCATGGTTACCAAGGTGACATTACTAGAAAATTCAAAATACATTACAAAGTAAGTTTCTTTGAAATGAAAGCAGAGGTAACTGCTGTTTCAGTATATGGGTTTAGGAGGATTAGGACTTGATCTGGTGCAGATGCAATCAGATCCAGTGACCCTGCAGCCAAAGATGCCCATGGCATTGCATCCACTTATGGTCAGGAGGAGAACCTGTCCTTTGGCTCGGACTCTGTCCATTCACAACCCACATCTCAGCACATCCCTTTGAGGATGTGAGCATCCATGCAAACCCTGCTGGCCTGCATGCCCTTATGAATGGTTGTATATGCCCAGTGGAGGATACTCGAGTCAGCTGGAGTCGATGATTTTGTGGACTCTTGGATCCAACCTATAGACCAATACTTCTGGTTTGCACCATCACAAATCCTGAATGTATTTTCTGTTTCTGCCACCAGCAACAGCAAATATCACAAATATATATATGTGTATATATTTGACAAAAGAAAGAAAACTGACTTCTCATGGTTGTACTTGATAAATGAGTTATGTTATGGTAACTTATGTTGGTGATGGCTTTAAACTGAAAGACGCAGGTTTAGATTAAATATTAAAAAGAAATTATATACTGTGAGGGTGGTGAGGCACTGGCATAGATAACCCAGAGAAGCTGTGGCAGCTCCAACCCTGGAAATGTTCAAGGTCAGGCTGGATGCGGCCTGGGGAAACCTGGTCTAGTTGAAGGTGTTCCTGCCTATGGCAGGGAGGTTGGAATGAGTCGATCCTTAAGGTCCCTTCCAATCCAACCCATTCAATGAGTCTATGATACTGCCAGTCTCTGAGGTTTGTTGGGGTTATCATAAAGTTCTGAGCCATACATTTTGGGGTCAAAAACATCATTTGGAGAAGCAAAAAGCCAGAAACTGTTAAAAGAATTATATACATTCCTCAGAAAGAGCTGTGTGATTTCTAAGCTTAGCCTATCAATCAGGAGATGGGAAACCTAGGTTCCTGAGACCTGAACTATTCAACCTTCCTGGTGTCTCATGCACATTGGGCAGTGGCTGCTGCAGATGGATGAAGACAGAGGCTGCTTTCACTGACTGTTCTCTTAGAGGGAAAATCTGAGCCTCCAGTGTGGCAGTTCATGTCTGAGAGGACCTGGAGGAGCTGGCATGGAAAGGCTGCCTGCTTAGTGTCTGCTCTATAAATAGTGCTATTAAATCTGACTTTTAAAAGCACTGAAAAGTCCTGTGAGGCGAGACACGCAGCCAGGAAGCACTTACAGCTGGGGTGTGTCTGCCTACCAAGGTGAAATGCTGAGGCATCTGCTCTTCAGCTGCTCTGAGGATGCTGTAAAACCCACAGAAATCACAACACCCCCACCCTCTGTAACAGGACCTCTCCTGCCTGTCTGCTGCCAGGGTGGTGGGACAACTCGGGAGGGCTGGCAGCCACCCACTCACATCTGGGCTGTATCTTCAGCATTCAGGTTCTGGCCTCCCAGAAGTTGGTGTATCCACACTAATCAGCAACACCTTGGTTTAATATATACTGAAACAGGTTTTCCATGCTTTACATATAAAGTGCTATATGAAGAACATATTAATGTTCTCGAGCAAAGTCTATGTGGGCAGAAAAATGCCAACAAAGTGTGACCGAATCCATGTGAAAAGGAAGTAATTCCTTTCTTTCCATCTTAGCAGAGCTGTCCCAAGGCCAACACGGTGAGAAGCATTGAAGGAATTAAAGCAAATCTAAAATATGCAAGTTCACTAATTAGAAACATTATTACATCTCCCTGGTGGTGAAATAGCATGTGACAATTTCCAGTCGTTTCTGCACAGGTCCTACACTACCTTGGGATTGAGAGGATTTGTGGACCACAAGACAAGAGACAGGGAATGTAGAGAACTTCAGATATAAGATATAGATATTTCCGAGGTTGCCTCCCAGTAGCCTTGTGACTGAGTTATCAATTTAAGTAATTATAAAAACCTCAGTAGTGCATAAAAATCATATTTCAATCAGAGACAGCCCTGCCTTTTTGGAGTTGTCAGTTTGCTTTCCAACTTCTTTACACCTTGCTTTTCTCAGACTTGTGTTTTGAGTATTTCGAGCTACAGGACCAAGTCCTCTGTTGCCTCTTTAGGAAACATTCCTTCATTGAGTGACAAAAGATATTAGAGGGGGAGAGATGGACTCAATCTTCATGCCATCCCCTTTGAAATGGGGAAATTTAGAAATTTCTTCTAAAGGTAAATGCTCACAGATGGAATGATTGTTAATATACAACTTTCTGAGGGTAAACATTTTCTTCTTGTTCACCTAGAATTCTGCTTATCTCACTGTTTTGCTTTCTCCCCCCTGGGGAGCATACACGGGTTTCAGTGTTTCAGTGTTTATCTTCTCTGAGCTGAGCTCCTGAGAGGTTGTCGCAGGCAAGTTTTGCTGCAAAGGGCCTGAGGGGATGAGCATGGGCTGCTGGGTTTGAGTGTCCCTGTGGGCAGATGGACTGGAGAGGGAAGAACTGCATCCTCTGGGAGCACTGAGGTGTGGCTCGAGGCTGCCTCCAAGCTCTCTCACCACATCCTGCTGGGGGACAGGGTGCTTCATGACATGCCACTGCAGCTCTGCACAGTGCTCCTGTGGGGACATTGTTTCTCAGGGTGACAGCTCAGCAGAGCTGTCCTAAGGGCAACACGGTGAGGAGTATTGCTGCTGGGACCCTGCTGCTCTCCTGAGGGAGCAGGCACACCTTGGGATGCACAAACATAGCCTGTGGTGGCTTTGGTTGCCACTGCATGGTGTTGTCACTTCCTGACCCATCTTTGGTAGAGCTTAGCAGAAAGAAGGGATGACCCTAGACTGGTCCCAGCTCCTGCCTAGGAGGTCGCTGTTTTTGTGCTTGCAAGGTCTCATAAACTGAGGGGACAAAGCCAGTTCTTTCATCTCCATTCCTGTGCTGCTTCCTGAGGCCCATTTCTCCAGCAGTCAGCTCCTCCTGCCCCCCTCTTTTCCTGCTCTCTGGCAACTGCATGGCTTTATGATGCCCAAAAAAAAGCAGTCCCCAGATAACTATTTGGTATAAGCAAACCATGCAGCTTTAAGGGATTACTTCAGCCCTGCTAGTAAATAATTTATAGGAGGCAGTAAATAAAATATGTTTCCGTGTTCCTAAAAAAAATGGTGTCAGGCAGCAATGCCCATTGCGGGGGAGTTAACCCAGAACTTGTCCCACCACAGAGATCCTGGCCAGGAAAGGGATCTGATGGGCAGAACATCTGAATATGGAAGACCTGTGGGGAGGGGGGGTTCAGAAAATCTGTGCTCTTGACAGGGTTTTAGGGGGCCGTTTGCTGATCAACTGCCTGTGTGCATCTGTCTGTCTGTCTGTCCGTCCATCCAGTGGGGCGTTTCCGAGGTTGCCTCACGGTAGCCTTGACCATGAAACCTGAGCTCACACCTCTTGACCTGAATTTCCGAGGCACCCGCTGCAGCCCCGCAGTGTCATCGAGTCCCGATTGAAACCCGACCTCTGTCACTAATGGCATTAACGGGAGCTGCGGGGCCAAAGGCAGGCGGCAGTCTGGGTGTGCCCGGGGGAACCTGGGGAGAGATGCTCGGAGGGGAATACAGGATGTCTGGGGGGCAAAGATGAAGGATACTCAGAGGAGGATGGATGGAGGGGTGCAGCATGGGGGATGCAGGATGCAAAGAGGCAAGGATGAAGAATGTCTGAAGGGATATGGATGATGGGGAGTCTGGAGGAGTGCAGCAGGGGGATGGGGGAGGAGAGTTGTCTGGATGGGAAGATGAAGGGTACTCAGAGGGTGTTGTATGGACGGATGCCTGGAGGACTGCTCAGAGTGGTATGAGAAACGCCTGGATGGGAGGATGAAGGGTACCCGGAGCAGGATGGATGGAGAAGAGCCTGGAGAGGCTCACTGCAAGGGATACAGGATGCTTGGCGGGGCAGGATGAAGAGTACCCCGAGGGTGGTGAATGTCGGGGTGCCCGGAGTGATATAGGTGTGCACGGAGAGGAGTTCAGGCCCAGCTTCCTTGGCCCGCCGACCCCCCTCTCCGCCACTGTGTGCCCCCTTGGTGGGAGCGGGGGCTGCCCCCAGCCCCGGGGATGCGCTGCCCGGCGGCGCCGCGGCCGCGACTCATCCCGGTCCCGCCCGGTCCAGCCCAGCCCTGCCCGGGGGGAGCCGCAGCCGGTCCCCCGCTGGCGTGGGGGAGTTCGGGCCCGGGAAGGCGGCAGTGGAGATTTACGATGCGGGAGGACAGAGCGTGAAAGCAGTATATCATCATCAGGTTGGACTGAAAGAAAGAAAACATATCTTCAACAAAAAGCGGGGCTTCGCAATTCAGCTGCGTTGTTAGGACAACGCAAACTATCCTTGAAATGATTAGTTCCACTTCAAAGGCATTTACATTCAACAGGGGCAGACGCAGCCTCTTTTTATGTCGCCAGAGGAGGAGGAAAAAATAATAATAATAATAAAAAAGGCAAGGAGGAGGTGGGGAGGCTTTGTGCTAAAGAGAGTCATATGTTTGCTTCTTCTATTTATTTTTCCTCATTCAGGGGACACTTGTGTAAGACAAACAGAGCGCTCACAGCCGCGGGGCTCTGGGGCCGCTGGCCAGGGAGGTGGGCAAGGGTGGCCGGGCAGGAGGCTCAGGGGCTGCACTCGGACTCCCCCACCCCTTCAGATGGGAAGCGAAAAGACAACAGAAAAAAAAAAGAGAAGAGAGAAGAAGAACAAAAAAAAAATTCCTTGACCTCAAGAGCTGTCTTTCCTGAGACATCTATTATTAACTTGAGGAAGCGTGACATATGTTTGGTTGGATCACAAAGACTCAGGGTATCCTGGCAGAGTTTGGGAAAGATTTGAAGACTGGGATGTCTCCACTCTGCTTGGGAATTGGCTCTCATGTGATGGCCTAGGCTGGAAGAAGTTTTTGCATCTGAAATCTTGTAATCTAAACTGCTTCACAGAGGTCTGTGCATGGGAAAACTCACTCCGGGTGTTCCAGGTTATCCCGAGTGGCACAGGAAACAACATGAAGGAGAAAGATTCTGGGATTAGCCCAGAGGCAACATTTACCATACGCTTTAGGCTTTCCCAAAATCTGACCCATCTCCCCTTCCCCTGATTCTTACATCCAAATGAAATGCGACTTCTCTGCTGTTTCAAAGCCCATCACCTACTATAGCTCCCAAATTACCTACTGGTAGTGTTCCCATCATGCTTAGTGTTGGAAGTAAAAAAGTGAGCATAAAAGAATTTAAAATACAAACTCTAGAGCCTATGTGGAGAGTTATCTGTGTAAACGGAGCAATCCCCCATCAACTGAAACGTGTTGCACCAGCACATGTGCATGTCTGTGTGTGTGTTTGTGGGGAGGAGGCTTTGCTCTCTCCCTCCTTTCCCGTTGCTGGTTTCTGCCTGACATTTGTAGCTCATCCTTAGGTTAGACCTCATTATTCTGTTGGAGAAGGAAATTGAAATTGTAAAAGATCCCGGGCAACAGTTTTCTAAAATATTTTGTCTCCCACAGCTATCTCAACCCATGTGAACTGAATTATTCTCAATACTGGTGCTGATCAAAAATCTTTCTTTCAAGTCACTTTTGTGGGGAGGTTAACACTTTGCACATTTGAAACCCAACAACTATATATGTTTTTTTTTTAAATCCCTCTCATTTTTTAAGGTGTTGTGAACATTTTAATGCCTGCACCCACAAATTCTCTGCTCTAGCCCTACTGAGAAGCCAGAGATGATGTAGACCCCAGCTTTATGAAATAAATAGCAATGTGTTTGAAAATGAAATCCTTATTCCAGTCAAGCTATAGCTAAAGTCAAGGTTTAACTGTTCCATGATCCTTGTTTTAGGTTATGAACATGCATATGAGTCATTCCTGATCAATGCAAAAAATTCCCTCCTTTTTCTTTTTCCCTTTCCCCCTTTCTCTCTCTTATTTTTCATAACTTTTTTTCTCACAGGCATGGGGAGGCTCAAGCAAGGAGAGTTGGAATTGTCAGCACTCACTTTCAGTTAGTTTCATCCAGGTTTTGGTCATCTCAGATGTTTTGTTTGCTCTGGAGAGCTGTGGCCCAAGAAGGACTAGTTCAGTGCTGGGTCTTTTTTGAACCATGTGGGTTGAGAAATCATGTGCTGCAGCAACCAGCACGTATAGATTAGGAATGTGCCTTTCTGTGACATCACTCTTGTGGTGGTGTTGGTTACCAGGAGAAATGTGGCCAAAAGTGTGGCAGTGGCTTTGGAAAGAAAAGTAGTAATATTTTTCTATTTTACAGGGTGAGTACCAGAGATTGGTACTCTGGAAAAAAAGGAAAGAAATAAAACTGCAAAAAATCCTAACAAAAGTAATATAGTCTTGAAAATTATTAAAAAGAGGTGGTCTTGAAAATAATATTGAATTGGGGAGGGTGATGGGAGAAGTGCTGGCTGCTGCACTGTGTGAGGGGCACCAGAGCTCTAAGGTGAAGCTGCCAGCGCTGCCAGCCTGAGACATGTTAGTCAGTGGTGTTAGGTTTCATTCCTAAAGATAAAGATATGTTTTCAGTCAGAAAAATGCATTTTTATTGAATTCCCTGTAAGCTCATACTTTTAAAATGTGTTTTCCATTTCTGACTTTCTTGTTTTATGAAACACTGGGGAACACAAGAGCTTTTCAAATATCCTGAAGAACGATGGGAGCTTTACATTTGTTCTGTCATTTACTCTGTCATTTATAGAGGTGTTATCAGGAAATGAATGCTGCTGTGTGTTTTAGCTCTACAGCATCTTCTCATGTGGACCTTTCCCTTCTTCTGAGTTTTATTGTTATTCTGACACTCTGTCCCTAAATTATTGATGAGATTGCTGGGGTCTCTTGGCTGCAGAAGTGAGGGGAGCATCTCGCCTCAGGACTCCCAGGTTTGATGGGTGCTTGTAAAGAAAAAACATGCCAAGCAGAGGGGTTTTTGGAAGGCTGGAGGCTCAGCGGGATGAGGCTGAGTGAGCCAGTAGCATCTTGTGTTCCCTGGTCTCAAGAGTAGTCATTTTGGCTTGTTTACCTCAGCTGATCCATGCCTGTCCATGGTGCTAACTAGGACAAACTTGGGTTTTGCAGTCACTTGCTCGTGGCTGTGGCATTATCCAAGGTGCCTTTTTTGGGAATGGGAATGAGGCATATGGCTGTTAGTGAGAAATGCACCTAGTTACTCCAGGTCTCTTTGCAGATCTGCTAATCACAGCCTCACTGGTACCAATGCAAAACTTGGATGAATAGGAAAATCCTCTTGGATTTGGGGGTCCGACCCAAAGGCCTGATGCTCTACTCTGGTGTCCTTGCACAGGGCAAGCAAAGAGTGAAAGGACCAGCGTGGAGGGGGAGTAGGCCAGGTGAGGAACGCCCTTCCCCATGTGGTCTCTTCCCCTCTTGTTATCCCCTTGTCTTTCCCTTTCTCTGATTTTTGTGTTCCTTCTTGTCTCCCTCCCCTCCTTCTTGTCCGCGCAGCTCCTCTCCCATTCTTGTCTCGCTCCACCCTCCGTTTCTCTTGTCTGGGCTGTCCCCCACCCCTTTTGTCCTGCTCGGCTGCTCGGCATCGCTTTTGTGTGCTAATAGCAGCCGACTGCCTTTGACTCAAAGGATCTCAACGCCGCTGCCATCGCCCCCCGGCTTTTAATTCTGCTGCTGAGGACCAAGGAGGCTCCTCTGTACCGGCCCCCTCACCATGTGGTGTGGCCAGTGCCCACTCCTGGGATTTGTTTGTGCGTCCCCTCTCGCTGGTGCAGCATCTCAGCCGTGACTGCCAAACTCTGGAGGGGACAGTCCTGGCGGCCAGTGCACCATTCTGCTCCAGTTAGCTTGGAGATCCCATGGAGAGGGTGGTGGCAAGGTAAACTGGAGATGCAGTAAGGTCTTCCAGGCTGCTTTGGGCCACACCGAGGCTTCCTGGTGGTGCTGGCACCCATGTGGCAGGAGCCAGGGGAGAGGACTTTTACCTCCACGGGGATGCCTCTCCTGAGATCCTCCAACCCTTGTGTCTCCATCCCTGCCTAATGTGTTTCTTCTTTTGTGTTGCATTCAACTTAAAACAGCTTTTCCTTTGAATGTATGGAATTTGCTGTTTATTGTATTGCAATAGGTGATGGCTCAGAGTAGGCTCTGGGAATTGCCTTTCCTATCTATGAGTCCATAGGGGGCTCATTCTTGAACTCCTAGGAGCAGGAGCAGTCCTCTCCATTTGGAAACTGGGTGCTGATGGGGCAGCAGGTGACAATGTGCATCGGCGGCTCATTAATACCACAGAGTTTGCCCCTCACTGTCCCAGTACTCGCTTGGCAGCAGCTTTGCCAGGTGCTCCTCCCTGAATCCCACGAACTGCAATTCTCACAGGAGCCATAGTTGCCCCTTTTCCCCCGTGGTGACAGCATGCCACATGCTTTATTGCACCTCTGGCTCCTGGGAAGCCTCTGATTGCTCTCGGGAGCCGCCACGCTCGGCCGAGCACATCCCACATCCCTCCCTGTGCGCGGGCAGGCGAGTTTCCCTTCTTGGAGCAGGGACAGGGATGCTGGGCTCAGGTTTGCACGGCAGCGTTTTCGTGGCTGGATAATATTTGTTGCAACTCGGTGTCACATTTGTTTTTCTAAGAGCCACATTCCCTGTCCTGGCTTTGTGCTGGGGAGCTCCAGGCTATGGCTGTGTGTCTGTTCCAAGGCTGGCAGAAACCTGCCTCGTCCTCCCAGCTCCAGGAATGCTGGGATGCTGTGTGGGGATGCTGCGTGTCAGCCAGACAGTGCTGAGAGACCTTTAGTACTGGCTGCGAGGAAGGCAGCAAGGGGTGATGGAACCTGCCTCTTGTAACTGCAAAAAAGACTGGCAGAAAGTTCTAAGGAGGAGGAAAAAAAAGTAAAAAAAAATAAAGAAAAAAAATAAAGCAGTCAGTTATCAGAATAATTTTTTCAAAAGAAATAAACCAGTGTCTCTTCTAAAAGGAAAATCTGGAAACTCAAGCGGTATTTCTCTGTGGCCACATATTTCCTCTGAAACTGTGTAAGGTTATTTGTAAGTAGTCCATGCACTGCAGCTGCACTTAGATTTAAAGGGGGCAAGAATAAGATTGAGTGAATGCATTTTTCCTAATCACTCATCCTTTTCAAGGCTTGTTTGAAATATTTTCCCCTGATGCTGTGTCTTCTTTCCTCTGAAGTGGACAAGTGAAGAAAAATAAAATAGCAGAGATAGAGGGAATAAATACTAATGAGATGTTAAATGAAGTATTTATATTACATGCCAATGGATCTCATTTATACATCTGGGGTAAGCATACCCAGAGAAAAAATGAAAATATTTATGTTTATAAATGCATGTATACAGTAATAGACTTTGATATAGGTTGCTTGAGAGCTTGTGGATGTGGGGATGTATATTTGCATATACAGGTAGATGGAGAGTGAGAGGTAGAAATCCACCTGCACACTGTTGTAGCTTTGCTTTGCAGATGGGTGGGCTTGAATGAGCAAGTCCCTCTGTCCCTGATACATCCCACAGGTTGATCTTTATTTAAAAATAAACAAGCTCCCTTAAAACCCACTGTAGGCTGAGACAAAACAAGGCAGATGATAATGAACACCAAGAGGCTTGAGCCCCCCAAGGAGTAGCTGTGTGCGGGTTTCCACAGCACGCTGACCTTTTGTGGGAGTGCTTCACCCTGCCACAGAGTCAGCCTGCGTGACCTTCTGGAGCGTGCAGGAGTTGCAATGTCCTGGAGAGAAATCCTGTCCCTGCCGAATCCACCACAGCATCCCGATGCCAGCCAGAGACAGCATTGGTAGCACTCGCTTTTCTGGAGATCACACACCATCATTGCTGTCAGAGAGGAATATAAAAGCCTGTTTTTATTAATCTAGTACAGCCTTCTACGTATTAAAAAATAGTTGTGCTATTAATAATGAATTTGTCACATTTCTGTCAGTTCCAATTTGTGTTACTTTCCAGCAGGCAGCAGGCTTTGTCAGCAGTGCAGTGTGAGCTGGCAGAGCTCTTACCTGGCACCTCAGCATCTCTGCTCTGCCCCATGCCCTGTGGGCAGCCCCCAGGACACCTGGGGTTTCTTCCCAGGGGTTCTATCCTTCCTACCTTCTGGAAAAGTGCTCTGGTTCTTAATGCCATAAGTAAGTGAAGACTGGCTTATCTGGCAAACATGGTCTGAAGGGTGTTTTCTATACCATGGGAGACTAAAAAGAATCAGAGTGATGAATGCAGAGGTTTTTAAATACAGCCTGGAAAGGCACCTTCAGCTGTGGAGTCAGTGGGAGCCTCAGTGGCTGGGCTCAGCTCATGTGCCATGGGCACCTTCCCAGGCACACTTATTACTGCACCCCACCCTTGGCACAGCCAGGGTATGGCAGCTTACAAGGCACCATTAAAGAGGCATTATAGACCCCAGTTCAGAACAGGGTGGAGAAAACACTTGAAAGTGACAGTGTAAATACATACTGAGGGTGTTTAGCACAATGTGGCAGACAAGGGTTTTGAAGGAAACTTTTGTTTATTTTCTCAACTGTCATTGCTTGCTTGCTTGTCAAAGTCCCTAATCAAAACATTTGCTTATCCAGAGAACAGGGTAATGAATGCCTCAATGGGGACCATGGCAGTGGGTGATGCTGGCAGGGTCCTGTACCCCTCGGTGTGGGGACCTTGTGAGGCACCGGTGGGTGCTGTCCAAGCAAGAGTCTCCATGACCATCCCAGGGCCCTGGCAGGGAGCCCCACAGTGGACCTGATGGGTTATGGCTTATCTGGACAGCTTCAATCCTTCTCCACTGCTGTTTGCAGCTCTGCTTGGTGAGAAGCTGTAGCTGCCCTCCCAGCAAGGGGGATAGAGGGGTGGCCTGGAGGCTCCATGTGAAGCCATGGGTGGGTGGAATTGTTCCCTTCCCTGAGCCTCTAGGTTGGCAGCACCTGGAACACTCAGGGTGTTGTTGTCCCCTTCTCTAGCTGGGTGGGGATGGAGAATCTCCCCACTGATGGGAAGGGGAGGGGTGAAGTCCTCAGAGCTCTCATTGCTGTGTTTTTCAAAGCACTAAATTCTTTTTGCAATGCTGTTCTGCATACGAGGTTTCTTTCTCCTTCTTAGTGTGAGCATTCTGAGCTTTGCCGCTATTGCCTGTGTCCCGGTTTCTTTCTCCTTCTTAGTGTGAGCATTCTGAGCTTTGCTGCTATTGCCTGTGTCCCATGCTTTTAAATTATTGCTTGTGCCTCTGTGCTTATAGGTTTTGCTCTCACTCTGTGCTGTTATAAAATCTTTATTTTAAACCCCCCAATTCTATCTGATGGCAAGCGCAGGTCTGGGGGATTGGCTGTACCACCAAAAAACACCCACCCCATTCAGCCATGTGAGTACAATGGGCAGAGGCAAAATTTCCCCTTGTTTTTGGAGAAAAGCTACTGGAAAAATGAAGAGGAGAGCAGCAACCTGTAATTATAAATTGTTTGTCCGTGTACATGTGCCTGTGTGTTGAACTGTGGGTGCCAGCCAAATCGCTCCTACAAAGTCACCACAAGACAGGCCAGTTTGGACCTACTTGAAACTGGCATTGTCCAAGAGCTGTGGGACTGAATATGAGCACCTGGTAGAAAATACAGTTCTGAATTGTTAGCCTGAGATCAAGACAGAAATATGTTAGAGGTGTCTCCAGGCTGTACCACACACAATGTACTCACAACATCTTTGTTTAACACTTGTAATGGTACAGGAGTCATGGCCACACCAAGAGGGGACCCTGGCAGCGACCCTGCTGCACCTTTGGACTCACAGGATAGAAAGAAAAAAAAAACTCGGGAGAATTATTTTTATTAGATTAACTGTTAAATGAGACCTGGGTGCTTTTAGTGAGCCAGCTGTGACAAACCTCTTTGCAAAGATCTAGACAATAATGAAAGATTCTTCTTGAATGATGGTTTCAAAGTTACCTTTGTAGGGGAAAAAAAAAATCTATAAAATATGTGTGTGTCTGTGTACACATATCCATTCATGAAAAGCCCAAAGCTAGCCTATAATTTCCTGGAGAAATATAAATGTGATGGTTGATCTTTCTTTTTAACTGAATTGATTATTAGCATTCTGGGCTTCACTTTTCCATCTGTGTCCTGCAAAACATTATACAGAAACCCTCTCTGACTGCAATGTGAGTGAGCCTAATGATGTGTGTGTTCAGTCTAATAAATTAATGACATTTTATTTTTAAAAATATGTGTTTTTCAAGAGCTTGGACTGAAGCACTCAGAAATTCTTATTAATCTATCACAGTTAGCTTTCTAATTAGTACATGATTGCTGTTTTATAGGAAATGCCAGTTAAATATTACATTTTTTTCCCCAAGAATGACTCCTGGGCACCCACAGACTCTTATTCAGAATGTATAGGAATAAAAAGGGAAAGAATTTGTCCTTATAACACCAATATTCTGAAATAAAAAACAAAGAAGGTTCTGAGAATCGATGCAAGATGTTGCTTTAAAATTCAGTTATTGTCCCAGTGATTGACTGCTCTAACTGTACCCCGCCAGTAATGGCTGGGTTTTAAAATATATATTTGTGATTAGTTTAATTCATGGAGCGTTTTTACTCTGAATTGATTTGGTGAAATGAACTAGGCAAATAATAAATTTTTCACTGGAATGAATCTGCTTAATCAATTTAGACAATCAGTTTGTTCTTTGCTTAATAACATTTGCAAAAAGAAAACAAAATCTTTCATTAACAAGGATGGCCAGACATTCATAACGAGAGGTGGTATCTAACATCAGAATATGTCTTCTGGAGGAACAGAAAACAGGATTAAACACTTGGTACAAGTACTTGGCTCTAAAATGCCTCTCCTGCTATTCAATATGGGATTTAACACTGAGCTGCAAGGAAGAAAATCCTGGAATGAGTCCTATTTTCATCCCTGGACATTTAGCCAGGGCAGGAGTTAATGACAGGTACATGAGTCCAGATCTGAACCTGCCTAAAAACCCATGGAGGTTTCCAGTCTGCTTTCAATGGAAGCTTAGGGAATAACACAGAGACCAAATGTGGTGTCAAACCCCTGTATTCAATAAAGTTCCCTCATTTGCTTGTTAGAGAGGGAGTTTAATATGGAGAGTTATTAAATATCTGCTTCTTACAATGGGCTGCAAAGTAACAGCTCGCCTGGGAAGCCTGGGAGTTCAAAGCATCCCTGTGCAGGGAAAACAAACACTACTAGCCAGAGACTGATTAGACTTGTACTGCAGTGCAGAGAGGACTGTTTGGTCTGGTAATTTTAAAGACATTATCTCCTAATGTTTTATTTTCACTGTGTTCTGGATTTTATGTTGATTTTAATTATACCTCTTAGGAATAATATCTGGTAAACTAATTTTGGTGAATGGCAATGAAAAAGCATTATCCACCTACGGTAATTACACATATTTCTTAGTCCCTAGATAAAATAGTTTTACTTAAATCCCACTGCAGAATTTATAAACTCCTTTTTACAGAGTCTGCCAGTGGAGTTTCAGATAATAGAAATCTAAAATACTAATCTTAGCATCCCAGATGGCCGCCTCCAGGAGCAGCATAAACTGTTTTCCCCAACAAATTTCCTTTTGCAGCTTTCTCAGAAAAACACAGCAAGCCAAAGCAAAGATATTCAGTATTTTCCCTCATGGTTGCTATTAATTTAATAACTTCAGTGTTAATCCTTCTGTCCTTGAAATCAGAAGGGGTTTTTTTTTTGCCACTGAGTTTAGTTACAGAGTTTTGCCTGCCCAATTGCTCTCCCAGGGTGTGGTGGAAATGCTCAGTTGCCCACTGATGGGCATTTGCTGATGCTGCTCAACATACAGGAGAATTTTAATCATCCCTTCTTATATCCAATATAATAATACATATTGAGCCAAATAAACTGAATCCTCAAAAACATTATTTCTAACACTTTATTGTGAAAAACTGTACCAAATAGCATCCTTTCTGCACGTTTACATCGTATTTGGAAAGAGAAGCTGAGGATGAGCAGTTGATTTCAGCTGTAGGTGATGTCTACTGACTGATAACCTCCTCTCTCCACCATTGCCTTCTCCTTCAAGCCTCTCCTCAAAGCACATCTTTCCCCCAGCATTTTGCAGGTAGATGCATGTGGAAGTTCTATGCTAAAATGAATAATAAAATGGAAATGGATCCTAGGGCCTACAGGATGGGACAACCTTTCATGTTTCTGGATGACTGCTGTGTCTCTCTCAGCTCTTTCTTGCTCCCAAAAGCATCATGTGGGTCTCTGGGATGAGAGGTGGGGGTTTGGGGATGATAATCAAACTGTGTGATATTTTCTGCAGAAGGGTTATTTGCAGAATTCCCTTCTATTTGATTCTTTTTTTCCTTTTCTTTCCCTGAAACCCTTCAGGAAAGCTGGGTCACGAAGCCTGAGTTAAGAGTCTGGCAGACTCATTGAGGAAATTACGTAAAAATTTCATAGCAAAAATTAGGGAGAGCCAAAAGCAACAACACACAAAGGGAAATGAGGGGTCTTGTGCTGTCAAGGATATCCCAACTGGTGTGGCTCTGTTAAGCCCAGCTTGGGGGAAATCCTGCTGACTTTTAGCTAGACCCAGATCTCCACATCTCCACAGCCTCTGCTGCAGGTTAAGATATATTTACAGCTTGTCCAACATGGCGTCCTGTGGCTGATCACTTCAACTGAGGAGTTTTCCCTTAGCATTGATGAATACTAAAGACAAAATTCCATTAGTGTCTTTAAATTGCTCTGTGAAACTTCACTTTACAGTAAGATTTCACCCCATGCTTTCAAACTGTAGCAAATACCTGTGAGTCAGACTCCTCCATGGGCACGAGCTGTTCAAATCTGCTGTTTTATTTGCCATCTCTGCTGTGTGTCAGAGAAGTGAAAAGCTGGGACACAATACATCAGAATCAGCTTCCTTATTTAATGCTGTATAGACACCATTTATGTTTTAGGCTAAACTTGGGCTATTATGTGGTGGCAAGTCTTGCCCTTTTGCAAGACTGGGCTTTTTTAGTCTGGGAGATCAAGCAATGGAAAAGCACCGCTCCTAATTCTCACCTCTGAAAAGTCCCCTTCAGCTCACATTGTACCTTCTTCAGCAGAAAGAATGCTGTGAAATGATCCAACTTGAATCTCTCCCTTCATCTTTAAGCTTAAAGCTCATTTTTGCTCTAAAAGTGGAGATGCTGGGTGTTGGGGTTGGGCACACTTAGAGGTTTTGGGAAAGGTGGGAAGGTGTGTCTGTACCTGCTTCTGAGACATCCAAAGAGTGTCTCTAAAGCCTGATTTTGTCATACTAAACCCAGGAAAAGGCTGCTCTTGATTAAAATGGGAGAATGACCAGGTCTGTGCTTTTAATAAGCATTTATATAATGATTTCTATTAGACAGAAAGCTGCAAAGATGTAAAATTTACCTACTTGTCATCAGTACCTGATAGTCTGAAATAAAATACTGGACTGAGTGCAGTGACTCCTTGCATGATGGATGCTTCATCTGCTCAGTCAAGGATTTCCAGTAAAGAAAAGTATGGTGGGACTTTAGTTTTGGGTTGGTTGGTTGTGGGTTTTTTTCTATCAATTCAGTCAGACTTTTCTTGAGCTGTTTCTACAGTCCTTGGATATTATTATTTTTTTAAATAGCTGAACTATCAGATGTAAAAATATATATGAGATAAAGAGAGATAAGAAATCTGTAAGACATCTAACAGATGTCTTAAAAATTACTGAAATTGTTTCTTTTATCACTTCAGTAATTAATTTTGCAATATTTGATCTGTAGGATTAATGTAGAAATAAAGTTAACCAGTCATTGTGAAAGAGAATCCAACAACAAGCATGTTCTATTACTGAATTATGTGTTGTTAGAAGAGCAGAATGCAACAAATCTCCAGCTTGTACAAATCAAAATGTTTAAAGAGTGTAAGCCAAGAAATATTTTGTTCCAGTTGTTGACTGTGAAAGAAAGAAATAAGGTATTTTAAGTGTGCACTGTGCTCTAAAGAGATTATATAAACTTAATTTTGAAAGTAATTTGTGCTGTTGGGAAGAACTGCTGTTAGGTGTTACACTGCTTCTTTTTGGCTGGAAAATGAAGTGTTTTTCAATAATACATTTCTTGTATACTCTATCAAAATTATTATTTAAACTTAAAGCTGAATACAGAACAAGATTCTCCACTGATAGAAATTAATTTCATTTTGTGGTTGGTCTCTCATTAAGTGTGAGGAACATGTCTCTGTCCCAGTCCCAGGGAGTTGGGACTTGTTCTAGTGCCCAGGCTCGGCTTTAGGGTAGCTTTACTCTGTGTGTGAGCAGAAGAAATGTGCAAATAACACAGAAAAAATCCAAACTCTCTTCAGCCTGATCTGGATTAACTGTCCTTCCTGGAAACCCCACATGTACCTACTTTTCTTTGCTCCTCATGGAATGCCTTTCAAAAAAATCAGTGTATTTAGGCAGCAATTTGGTGTAAGATAGGGAAGGGACTGTTTAAGAGCAGCTAATTGAAAATTTCTGCGTTTCTCAGCCACTGTAACTTTTCTCAAAAGATACTAGAACAGATACCGAGTCCTTTATATGTTGAACATGTGTCCAGTTACCTGTTCTTGGTGACTTTGGGTGAGCAAGTCATGAAAAAAACACTAGAGCTGCAGACTTGCCATTTTGTGGGGGAAATGTAAATTCTAACATCAATAGTTTGCATCTCAGTACTTTGTGGCTGCAACCTTAATCATCTGTTATAGTATTATATTCTTTTTGTTGTGAGTTTTTTTGTGGTGGGTTTTTTTGTGTTTGTTTAAGCACCCAGAAATCAAATATTAACCTGATTAAGAATTCAGCGTTACATGCAAGGCGGAGAAGAGCTGCAGGTGGTGACAGGCAACTGGATTGTGTTTGATCTGGCAGTTTTCATCTATGCCACCATTTTATTCCTGCTGTGGGACTGCAGCAAAATGGTGGCTCGCTTGTTCCGTACCTCGGTGCTGAATAGGGTGTGTGAAATCCCAGCTCCTGCGTGCCAGGGACTGCGCTCACTCCGGAAAAGAGCTCGCTGAAAGATGTACCCTTGCTATGTGCGATGTACAATAGGATCTCCTACTGGGGAGCTCCCGGGATTGGTGCAGGGAAAGAGCCACATTAATTCTTCTCATGGGATGAGGATTTAGGAATTTCATCGTCCAGTGAGTTTTTTCCCTCATCTCCTTTTCTCTTTGGGTAGGGGCAGGGAGATAATCTCCTCAGAGCATATGTACAGGCATGCCTTACTGTGGTGTCTCTAAGACAGCCAACTGTCATGGATAGCTCCACATCTTCAAGCAGACCCAGTCCTTCCTCCCATAGGCTCAGTAAGGGGGTTTATTTGAGGATTTTGCTTGGAAGAGGCTGGATGTGGAAGGAGATGGCAAGTTGTACAGTCTCTGGCTCACTCAGTGGGTATCGCTGAGATGGCCGTGCCTCCTGACAGGCTGTGAGAGCAGGGACACCTTGGAGCTAACTGGGAAACCAATTTGGAAAATCTTTTCCAAACAGAGACTCCTCCAGCTCCTCTGCTGACTCAGAGGTATGTCAGCCCTTCTTTGGCCATTCCTAACATCCCTGGAGAAGGTGGAAGCAAGGTTTGGTATTTCACAGGATCACAGAAGGGTAACGTTGGAAGGGGCCACAGTGGGTCATCTGGTTCTACCTCCCTGCTCTCATCCTAAGTCATATTGCACAGGATTGCATCCAGATGGTTCTTGAGTATCTCCAGTGAGGGAGACTCCAAACCTCTTTGGGCAGCCTGTTCCAGTGTGTGGTCACCTGCACAGTAAAGAAGTTCTTCCTCCTGTTCAGGTGGAATTTCTGTGCATCAGTTTCTGCCCATTGCCTTCCGTCTCACTGCTCAGCACCACCAAGAAGAGCCTGGCCTCATCCTTCCTACACCAAGGGAAGGTGTGCTCAGTGCTGGTTTCTTTGGCTGACTACAGCAATCTCCATTGGCCATGGATCTCCAAGGGCCTCTCTGAGTCATGAACCAGTGATCTCTCCAGTAACCTCCAGGGCAGAATTGGGGGGGTTTGGGTCTTTTGGGCAGTTAGGCTGGGCTGTGGGGTCTCATAGCCTGAAGGCTCCTCCTATTTTTGTGGCCAAAAGCTTAAGTTGGTTCTGGCATCTTCTCTGCTGAAAGAGAAACCCTACTCCTGAATGGCTGACTGCATGTGGTAACCTCTGTGCAGAGGGAGGACCAGCTATAGGGTCTCATGGACATCACTGTACAAAAAGGGACCTTCTGGTCCACTGAAATGTCTCTTGGGGGAATTCTGATTCTTGTTGTGACCTGAGACAAGTACAACTATGGGTCAATAGTGTTCAGATCTCACTGTGTCCTGCCCAAGCACTTCTGTAGGAGTCACTGGGGATGTGTTGTGTGTGTTCATTTATATCATGAGCTGGATGGATTGGGGCTTGGATTTGCTGCCTTTCAAGCTTAGAAAGTACCTTACACAACTCTGGGCAGACTGGCATAATAGTAATCCACTGGGATTGCTTGCTCACTAGTAACTCACAAATGGATTTTTGTGCTGGGATGAACTTCAGAAGAGAAGCTATTTCAGCAAGGATTTTTTTTGGCTTCAAGTTTTCTGCATGTTTCAGCCTCACAGTTGTGCTTAAAACTGTTGTGTATCGATAAGAGTTTCCTTCCACCCATAATCTCTTCTCTCCTTCTGTTCCCTGCTGTAAACAAGCCATTAAAAATGTGTTTATGACATCACAGTTGGTGACCATGGAAATGACTTTGATGTTAGAAAGACAAATATAGCATCATGATTTCACGGCAGGATCAAGACAGGAGAAGACCCTTGTTCAAATGGTGGGTAATTAACAAAGGTGGTGGAGGGGAGCTTGAAAAAAAAATGTGAAGAGCCAATTGACTGAATATGACACACTTTAAAGTTTTTTCCCACTGTAAAAAAATAAAATAAATTTCAAAAATCCCTTTCAAATGAAAAAATTGCAATGCTCTGACTGCACTATTTTAAATAAAAGCCTATAGGGCAAACAGAGAACTGGAGAGGGGAAGCTTTGGAATAAGAATTATACATATGCAAAAAATAAGGCAGCTTTCAAGCTGGGGTGGTCTGTGCTTAAATCAGGCTTATAGCACAGGGGCCAGACTACACCAAGGGGCCAACATTTCTTCAGTTTACAACAGTAAGAGAGTCCTGCAGGTTTTGAGTACAAATGGATGGAGCTGGAATCTTTATCTTGTAAAATCCCCATCCCTTGCTGTGTTGTCCTTGTGGTCATACCTGCCTGCAGCCAGATGCCTCAGAGGAGTCAGGGGAGCCAAGTCTGGCAGACTAAGAAAAGTCTTTGGCTCCTGATTTTGCTATGACTCCAACTCCTCCTCAATCCATTAGGCCAACGCTCCTGGCATAGCTGCATCCATCATTTACACAGGCTGTTGAAAATAAGCCCTTGTTTTCACATACATTTTATTAAATCGTTAGCATTACACGCTTCAGATGATGCAGGGCCAAGCCTGCTAGGAAAGTATTGTCAGAATCATTTCTGGGCTCACTTCTGAACAGTTGTTCCAATATATGTAATTATGAATAAAATAGCCTCTGAAAATACCTCCTTGGATTCAGAGAGAGATGAGAACAATAGAGTAGGGATTAAAAAAGATGTTTTTTCTCAGCTAATTGTTTTTAATAAAATGGTAAAAGTGAAGAAAACACCAGGAAACTATAATTAGGATGATGATGCTTTGTTCTGCAGAAATATGTGCCCTGTTGCCTCTCCTATTACAGAGCAACAAAGGGAATGAAGTGGAAGGGAAGGGGAAAGTGGGGGTGAATGGGGGTTGTCAAATACTGGACTGGAAAGGTCAATAATCTTGTCTTGAAGGTAAAGCTGATATAAAAAGCCCTGCAGCAAGGCTGCCCTGAGTGCTGCCCAGCCTGCTCAAAGGGTTACCCAAGTGTTGGGACCGATGGGTGTGCCCCATGCCCTATGTCCTGGCTGGGAGCAGGGTTTACAAACGCTGCCCGGGATTTCCAGGTGCTGCTGCTGAAGTCCATGCTTTCTCCTGTGAAAGGAAACCCCTGAGGGTTGGGGGATTTGTATGTTCTTCACGTCCAACTTCTCTCACAGCCGAAGGCTCAGCCCAGCAGACAGAGAGGATGCAGCTCCCCCATTGCAGGTCCCAGGGCTGCTGCTTCTCTCGGCCCTGCCTGACTGTATGTGGCCTCTCCACCCCCCAAAACATTCCTGATTCTGCTATCACAGAGCTGCCATAACTGTTTACAGCAAATAGCACGTACACCCAAATTAGCTCCTTCTTGGCTTTGAGTGATGTGCAGGCAGACTTGACTTCAGTGACACCATGTGACAATCCTGAGCTACAGTCAGCCTCTTCCCAAATCATTAGGGATTCAGAACATTTTTGTGAGCAGATTGGGTGTGTGACTCACTCTCCAAGCCACTGGGAAGCACTTTTGCTTATGAACCAGGTGATAGTGTTTAATCTTTCCTCTAATGGTAGAGATTTTATGCTGGCCAGCACAGGGCCATTGAAATGCCTATGCTTTTGTGGCTGCTCTTTGCTTTTGCTGAGTTTGCTTCTGCAAGAAAACTGACCCATGTGTAACTATTAGAAAGGTTTTTTCATGCTAGTGTCCTGCTGTATTAACTGTTCTTTTACCACTTTGGGGTATGAAACCTGCAGTTTTTGGATAGGACAAAATGGCTTTGCCATTTTAGCATGGACTGGAAGCATGGGGGTCCTGGTGGTGCTGCTGCCTTTCCTTAGGTGGCTGCCTCGCTGGGGATGCATTTATCTTTCCTCCACAATGGAATAATAGCAAACTGCTACAGAGACTGGTGATTCTGATCCCATGTGTGCTTGTGGTCCTCACCTGTGGGATAAAAGCCAGAGCTCTTGTATTTAATTGGGCTTGCCAAGGGAGGCTGCTATGCCCCCAATTAACCCATTGCATAATTACCCATGGAAATAAATGACCTGGCCCTGGGATGGGGGAAAAGCTCTGCTGACCAGTATCTGTCCTTTGCTTAGATGACCATGTTGTGTCTTCCTTTCGTGACAGCCACTACGGTTGGTGTGTCAGGGGAGCAGGGCCACCTTTGCTGCGGGGTGAGAAGGAAGGCACAAGGACAGGAAATCCCCAGAGGGCTTTATATGCAAGTACAGAGAAATTTAGTTTTTCTTGGGCTAAAGGACTCTGTGGGACCTGGGTAGCTTAAATTCCTAAGGGAGCAAAAGCTGAATTACTAAAGGGGAAAGGAAAGCTTTGGACATGTCTGGTGTCTAATTACCACTTTGGTGTAGGAAAACATTTCTCATCCAACATCCCCCCCTGATTCATCTCCCCTAGTCAGACCATATTTTACATCTATGAAATCAGTAAATCAGAAAATAGAATCTTTCCCTAAAGAAGAAAGAGTGAATCCTTTCAGCCTCATACCAAGAAGCAAGAAAGGTCATAAAATTGAAACATACAAAAATACTCCTGGATCGCATTTAGCAGCTGTCACAGAGCAGCAGGGAAGTGCAAAGTGTAGTTATTGCTTATTTTAGGTACTTGATTTTGTTTGGTTTGTTTCTTCCAGACTCTGAATAGAAAATTATGCAAGTTTGCCATGTGATAAAGGAGGAAAATTTATATTGATGGGTTGCTGATGTGCACCTGAGAAGCCAAGTTGATGAGGGAGACCTGAAGTCTTTTCCTGTGCTGGCAGACTTTCTTGACTGAGTCATGTAAGAGTAAGAAACCCCTCGGTCCTCTGCCAGCAAAGTATTGGTGATTTCAGATATATTGTTTGAACGCATCCATCAGAGGACGGCAGAGACCACCAACATTCTCGCCCCAAACAGCCTTTTTCAAAGGGAAAAATGTTGGTGGATTCTCACCACGGTGATTATAGGGGATTATTCTAGGATTCTCAGAAGAATCTGAAAACCAATCTTTCTAAGTTATTTCTGAATAGCTATTGAATGGATAATTTCCATACCCATTATCAAAATGATGTGCTGGCGGTGAAATTTAGCTGTATTGTATTTGATCAGTAATTGGTGAAATGTTTTCCTAGGGTTAAAAGTAGTGTCGGCAACAGCTCTGTGTAGGGATTTACAAGGTGTTTAGATACATTTTTATGTATTCAGTTGCTTTATGCTATCCAAATGCTTTGATGGTGTGGAGAAAGCTAACGGGATTTATCCAAGTATTTAAAGACAAACTGAAAAGACTTTTACCTTCTGAGACCCAAGTTCAGAGTTGCACTGCTTCTGTGAGCTGTTGATGACACAACTAACATTTTAAACAACGTACAATCTTAAAGTCTTGGTCATTAGTGACTTACAGGTCTGGAGAATAGAGAAGGCTCAAAAGCCATCAATGCAAATGCACAAATAGTAAAGAAAGCATCAAGGATAAAAGTGTAAAAACTTTCCTTAGTTTAGATTTTCTTTCAGTCCATGGCAGTAATTACTAAGATCATGCTGTATCTTTGGTTTTATCTTGGATCATATGAAATAATTTGTTAGAATGTCTCCTGCTTTTTCAGTTGAAAAAAGATGATGGACTAAGGAGAGAGCAAAAAAAAGTATGTAAGGAAGGGTAAAAAACCTAATTTCCAGTTAAAGGTGAACTGAAAGTCATAGCTCTCATTTAACCCTGGTTTTCCATTTCAGTAATGTGACAAGCACATGGTGGATGTGAGTGCATCAAGGCAGAGCCAGGCAGGAGACAGGCAGCATATCTGCCTGAGCTTTAAAAATATTTCTGTGTTGCAGTAGGTAGCTGGGGTCGAAAGCAATTTTCTGGAATTACATCTTCCCTGTGAGGTCCTGGCAAAGGGACAGAGCTGAGCTGCTTCAGGACTGAGGAGGGCAATAAGACAAAATCAACACGTCCATCACAGCACAGAGATCCCTCCATGTTCTCAGTGGAAGTGAAATATCTTTCCTTTAATCTCTGCATGGCTAGTGTGTGTTGGTTTACTGCTTTTCTCCCCTGCATTTTGGATCCAACACTGCTGGCTCATGCTGGTGTCTAAAGCCATAACATGCTGCTGTATGGCTGGAAATGTCAGAGCACCCCAAGTTCTCTACCTGAGGCATTTCTGTGGCTCTCCTTCCGCAAAGATCTGATTTTTATATGAATATTTAACTATTCCAAATTGTCACTACCTGCTGAAAAAGGAAACAAAAAGAACCCTCTGACTGTTAAATCCCATACAACCTAGACAAATGTTTAGGTGATCTTTGATTTCAGGGCAATCTGTCTGTCCTGGGGTCCTGTGACCCTCTGCAAGCTCTGGCTGGCTGAGTCCTTCTGCAGCTGGAGGGGATGATGCACAGAGACTGTGACTTGCCTGAGGAAAGAAAGTCTGTAACTGAGGAAGAAATTGGAATCTGACTGCTCAGTTCTTGATCTGGTAAGCTGGATCTGGGATTGTCCTCCCTTTTTGAGCAATAAGACAATTTAATCCATACAGAAAGAGCCAAATAAAGAAGAAGAAAAATATTATTTTAATATTCTCTGTTATAATATGTAGCTCTTGGAGCCAGTGTAAGCAGTGAAATCAGATATTATAGATTAATGGAAGCTAACCCACCTAATTTACCACCAGGCTAGATAATGTAAAATAAAGATTTGCATTAACTATGTAGTAATTTTTAAAATGTTTCAGACTGATATCAACAGTTTATTATTGCATTTTTGAAGTGAACTTCATTGTTCCGTATCTACACCTGCAATTCTATATCTGCAGATTCTTAATTCTCTTATTTTAAGTTGTATTTAGTGATGACATTTCCTGTGACAAATGTCCCTGTTTTTATCTTTGGTGGCTCTCTCATACTGCTCTGCTTTGTTTCACATGGCGACCAGTGATCCCCATAGACATCCCCATGCCAGGGCTGTGCAGATCTGGCCCCTTCAAAAAATACTTGGAAAGGAGGCGGCTGGGGGGTGGGGGGAATGAAACCTATCCATTTTGAATACCCTGAAACACATATAGCTGATGGGAGCTGCCAAGGGGAAGCATTTCCATACACTCTCCTTGTCAGAAGAGTAAGCAGGCTGAAAAAGTTGGATGTGCACAGTAAGTGGAAGCTGACCCGGGCAGCCTTGATTTACATAGCGCACACTTGGGACCTGCTCATTACCACATCCCCCTAATCGTCACCTCTGCATGATGGGCACATGGATGTGAATATGCCCCGGGATCCCCAGCGCTTCATTTTTCCAAGCAGCACCCAGCCTTTTGCGGTTATTGTGATATGACAGATGCACATATCATTGAAAGCAGGTCTTGCATGGCATTACACAATGTAAATCAATAATGTGAAAATACAGCCGTTAACACAATGTACAGTTTTGCCTATTACTACAATGCCCTTCTTGTTCCAAAGGAAAAGCAATTTTATGCTCCACTGAAGCATGGTTTGCTTAGCCTTCAACTAGCGGCAAATGCCAGATACTGCAAAATGTTATTGTTACGCAAGCAGTGTCCTGGATTTCTTTATATGTATCCATGCAAAGACTAATTTCAACACGGTCTAGAACTGGAGCCCCCCTGAATACTGGACTGAACTGCTCTGACCCTGCATTTCCAGCTCTGCTGTCTCTTCCCGGCATCCAGGTCCTGATCCAGCAAAGCTGCACGGTCCTGTGCACCTCACTATGGCTGCCCTTGTTTTGAGTTGGGATTAAATTCTCCCAGGTTTTAGAGTATCCTAGCACACAACGGCACCTCTTAACCCACAACTCAGACACCCCAAATATAGGTCTAGGTGCCTTGCTCGCACACTCCTCTGCTTGCTTTCCCTTTACCTCTGCCATCATATTCCTTTCCTTGGATATGAGACTTGGTTGCCTCCCTGCATGGCAAGAAAGTCAGCACACTTCTTGGGCATTTTTTATCCTTGTCGGCTGAGATGTCGGGAAACAGTAGCATGAAGCCTCTGAACCCCTAATTATCAACACAGGCCTCATCGGCTGCCCCTGGTAGAAGTTCATTCCCTTCACCTGAGGACACAAAAGGAAGAGCTGCAACAACAAAAGGAGAGATCTGCTCAGATCATTGGGGTGGCAGGGAAGAGGAGCAATGCTGCTGTGTAAAGGTAATCCCTCCTGACCCTCCCTCAAGGCAGAAGGTGCTCCACGTTCACTTCTGAGAAAGGAAGCCTTGATGTGTTTAACCTGTGGTAGCAACAAAGATCCCAGAAAAAACGTGTTGTTGAGGTAGAAAAGCCGTAATTTCTGAGTTTATCAGGAGGCATGAAAGGGCACTATACTTTATTCACTCTGTATGCAGCCACTCTTGGGTGTGAAACTGCCCTGTGCTCAGCTCAGGACAGGATTTGGATTGTGCCATCATGCTCAGGCGTTGTCTGCAGGAGCAGGTGGGCAAGGGACATGACTGCAGCTCACAGCTCACTTCCCACATTCTCTGGCAGAATTGGTTTCCACTGGAAAAAGTCAGATTTGTAAGAAACAGGCCATTTATCAGAGTCAAATTCATTATCCTGAGGGTATGAACAGGAACATGTGGAAAATGCAAACAGGTGGGAATTCTGATGGGCTCATGTTTGACTACCTCTTTATGCTCTAGGTCTCCTGTGTAGAAGCAGTTGGGTAGCTCTGAGAGACATTTTCTTCATGTTTGGGGTAATTTCTGAGTCTTGACTTATCTTTTGAGTTGGATGGCAAGTGTGTCTCAAAATGCTTAATTATTGCACAGAATAAACATTCTGGCATTGCTCAGTTCTGTCTTCTGCCTATAAGGTGAACTGGGGAAGAATTAGAAGTGCTGGCATCCAGCCACTGCAGGTATGGTTCTTAATGAAAGCTTAATTAAGAATCAAGGGGTTTGATTGTGATAGGAGGATGCAGATGCCAAGTTCCTTCAATAAAGTGATGGCTGAGACTCCACATGCCCATACTGTGGATGGAGAGGCTGTGGCATGGCACTACCATGCTGTGTACAGAGACGGGACAAAGGCACAGCTCCATGCCTCCTCTCAGCAATATGGTGTGAGAATAACTTGAAAATTAGTGGGGGTTTTGTCTAGGGTCTTGCTTGGAGCGTGACCCATTGATGAGCAGCCTGGCCTGACCTGTTCAGAGGGTGTGTGGCAAACCCAAGTGGGTTTCATCCAGGAGAGACCAAGCATTGGGGTTCATCCCTGGGTTTTCTAAACTTATTTCTTTTTCTCATTTGGTCTGATGTCAATTCGAAATGCAAATGCAGCCTTGAAGTGGGAAGTAGGAGTGTTTTGTCTTTGAAATGTCCATACAAAATATCTCTTTTTTAAAAATATATCCTCTTTTTTTTTGTCTCTGGAAACATTTGCCGTGTTTGCTCAAAATCCAGGAGTGTTTAAACATGCCCTTTCAGTTGTGCCTCCTTGATGCACCCCTTCTACCATGCCCTCAGTGGGGCTCTATGGGCTGCCTCTTGCCCTCTCCCTGCCTGCCCTTCTGCTGGCTCCAATACCCTCTCTGATGCCTCCAGGTGGGCTTTGCCCTGCCGTAACATGAAGCTGCAGGACACTGTGATTGCTCCTGGGGATTGGTCCAGGCCATGGTGTGGTACATCAATGTTTCTGGCGAGTCACAGCTTTGCATGCAGAGGGGAGAGGGAATCCTCCTTCCCCCGAGGCTGAAGCTGCCCCTCCACGCCTGGGGGCTCTTGCTCACAGAGAAGAGGGAAACAGAGCCTCCTGGCTCTAATATTTCTATTATACAGCCTAGATTAATTTTGATTTTCTCTTTTGACTCCTTTGTTGTGTTTATTTCAAGGGATTTCTGTCACCTTCCTTCTGCACTTCAATGTGCCTGAAAAATTTCTGTCAGGAGTGATTGTGTGTGACTTGAAGAAAGTGCAATTTTTAAGATTTGAATTTACTTTTAAATCCCCACTGCTTCCTATTCTTTTTTTCCCCTCCAAATTAGTGCATCTCCACACTGAAGCTTCCCCATCTGACAACACTGTGTATGTTATTACTGCCACAAGACCTTTCCACCACTGGGTTTCTCTCTTTTCCATTTCTTGCTATGAATATGAGATTTGCAGGGAATTGCCATGTGCTGAATATTTGCATCACGGCCTGGGATGCTTTGAGTAAGACTTCAGAGAACTGAAAGAGCCTTGAGATCAAGCTAAAATACTCCAGAGAAAATCCCCCCAAAGCCATAGACAAGTATTTCCAAACATGAATATTTCCACCCTGAAAATTCTCTTTAAATAATATTATTGCAACAGACAGCTGGACAGACAGACAGGCAGACACTTACGGATGGCTGACATTAGCATGTAGCTTCTGCTGTCACCCGCAGACAGGCTGCGTGGCTGGAATGATGATTTTTCTGTCCTGACTTTGGGGAGTTTCACATATTAGACAGTACTAAAAGAATTTTTAATTGGACTCATTTTACTTTTTTTTAATCAGAAATGAGACAATGTGTGTGAACCCCTGTGGTTACTGTAGTCTCAATCAGCTGCCAAATAATATTATAGAAGTTGTGATTGGATTAATGAAAAGCTTGTAACAAAATTATGGTTGTGAGGAAATTATTCTATTGGGGGCTTTAATTTAAACTAGTGGGACAAAATTAGTCCTAAATTAAAGAAAACTACTAATTGTCTAGATATCACTTGGCTGATAAATGCACCAGTAGGATACTACTCTCAGGATGTCTCTCTGCTGTTCATAGGGATTTTTGAGGGAAAATGCACTTGGCAGCCTTGCTTCACTCCCTTTTTGCCTTTTCCATGGGTGTCCCAGGCTGCTGTGAGCTCCTCCTCAGCCCCATTTCTGAGGTCACCAAATCCTGGAGGTCCCAAAGGGGAGGGATGGTTTGGGCCAGACCAGGAGTACCCTGTGCTTCCTTGGGGATCCCAACCCAACCCCTCATCTGGCATGATCCAGCACCTATGTGGGTGGAACATTTAGTCACCACTGGGACCTACAAATGAGGTGAGGACTCATTCCTTGTGTCCCATCTAGTGTTTCTCTTTGGTGTATGTGGTGGAGTCATCTAAGCCATGTTCCCCATCAGCTGCTGATTCCTTCCCCATGTCATGGGTTTGGGAAGTTGCCTGCAGGGCACTGTCCCTGTCCCTTGGTGCTGTATTCTCCCAACTGCCCCAGCAAAGCAGGATGCCCAGCTCATGACCATTCCTCATTTGAGGACAGAAAAGGGTATTGAAATCCTGTGTCCCTTATGGGGACACTGTTCTACAGAAAGAGCTTTTTTCTTCTGCTGGAGTCAAAAACCGGCCACAGATCTGTAAATGCAAAGCCATGGCTGCATCTTGTGCTGGGAAAGGGATGCATTGCTGGGTAAATGTCTGTATTTCGCTTAGTAACAGAGTTCAGTTTTCCCCATAGCTGGAAAGCCCCGAGTTTGCCTTTAAATAACCAGAGAGTTGCTGGAGGCAGCGAAGCCCATGGGACACCACACAGGAGAACCTGGGATAGTTTTCATCACACTTTGTACGGCTGATCTGGACATGCTAAGAATTTGTGGGCCCCAGCCTTAACCTGCTGTATGCAGCTCCTGTGTTGTAAGATTACTGGGAAGTAATATAATGGGATGTGGCAGGTATTTTGGGCACCAAAGCCATACACATCCTATATGAAAAATCCCAAATAGGAGGGGAGCCCTGTTAGGGCTGACAAGAGACCCTCCTCTCTGATGCAAATGACCTGCAAAGCTGAGTCACTTTGAGACAAGACTCCTGGTGCCAGTAAAGGGTGCTGTTAAGCAAACATTAACCTCTCTGTATTTGGGGACTGCTTAGACTGAGTTTTCCCTCTGTTTCTGAGCCCTTGTTAGATCACAGTGTTTTGCCATTGGGTCAGACTGCCTAAGAAAAAAAAGATCTGTTTCCTTCTGAAATTTTTCCTCTCCTTTAGGAAAACATTTCTGCCACTGGCTTTCAAATGGTAAAGCCAGGCAAATAAGTCTGTATTTAAAGCAATAAATTCAGTCCCTTTCCTCCAAAGCTTTATTTTCTCATTTAGTGACCTCTTGTTCCCCATGTCTTTGACACTTCTCCGATGTGCATTAAGCAAATATGCAATCATCCTTTCAGTCTCTATCTTTGCTTTCATTATGATTTTTTACACTTCATTACATTTCCCTCTATAATTGCAACTCTTTGTTGTCCCAAAGTTTTATGGCTCTTTCCTCTCTTCTCTCACTTCTTGTGTTTCTTTGTTATTCACGTTAGCTTTTCTTGACACTGTGTTCCTAGTACATTTTCTAGATGTCAAGCAAACTCTTAGGCCTAAACTCATTTATCTTTGAACACTTTCCATTTCCACTTCAGTGCTCTACCCCAATGAATTCCATCCAGAACTTCCTTTTCTTCTAAAATTGGCTGTGCTGCTTTTATTCAGCGTTCTTCCCTTTTTAGGCCTAATTATAAATCCAATTGTTCGGTCCTGAATGCTTCCACGAGCTCCATTCATTTCCGAGCGCGGTTCTGCCATAACTGCTGGGGGAAGTTGCGTGACTGCCCTTTCAAAATCCTAATATGATCTAGATGAGAAAGAGATGTTATTTCTAACTTAAATTAAACCCTAGCACAAGATCAGGCTGTTAAGTCTCTCCACTCTGCTCTCCTGTCGACGCATTTGCCCACCCTGGAGAGTTTAGAGGATGCTCTGTGGTGGGTTTATGGAGTTTTCCCAGCCCCTTGCAGTGCCCAGAGATCTGCTGGGAGAGCTGGTGGGCACTGCCGTGCCTCCTGCCGGCATCAAGTGCAGAGGTCTGTTGAAATCCATCAAAAGCAGTTCAAAGTGGCAAATGGCTGATTCCCACAAACATGCGCCACTGCTTTCCTTAGGAATTTTTACCGTGTCCTTGAATAATTGGATGTTAATTTGTAAGAAAAAAGTGCCAACCTTCCTGACTTAGTTTTGAGCATTTTTGGGACAAGTGGTCAGTGGGAAACATTTGGTTTTTGCTACAGCTCTCCACCTGAGACTGATGAACTGTTTTGGCTGAATTCTGGCTCTGCAGCTGAACAGGGGTTGGCACAGGGTAGCTGGGCCCTGTGTGGGGACAAAGCACCTGTGGTTTGTGAAGCTCACTCTGTTCCCCAGACTCTTTGTGAAGCTCAGCCACAAGCCATGCCCACTGCTCCACAACCAAATGCCTAACTCAAATCTGAAGTCTTGCTCACTCAGATTTTAGGGGCAGCTAAATGACATGATGGGTTTGATGTCTCTCCAGACACCCTCTGCAGTGCCTTTAGATATGTTCAGATGTTAAGGTGTTTCCTAGGTAACTTCATGTGGGTTAGATATTTTCAAGAGGGGAACACACAGGGCTGGGAGCACAGTCTGAAACAGAGAACAAATGTGAACAGGATATTCTTGCAGTGGAATTATTGGCAGGATTTGCTAAGCTTTCAAATAGCCAAGGCAGCACTATTCTTTCTCCTCCAAAATTACCCTTGGAGGGAGGTGATGACAAGACAAAGAGAATTGCTCTTGTCCACTTACTGATTTAACCTGATTTCTTCCTATTCTTTGAACATCTGGAAAAAACATGAGTAATATGATGACAAAGTTCATCCTTTTTTCTGAGACGAAGAGGAGAATGTCAGTGACTTTGCAGACCTGGAGCATTCTGTCATCCCCAGCTAACGTGGGGGCTGCTCTCCTCTGATCTCTAGGCATTGCTTTCTCTCGAAAGCCTGAGAAAAAGCAACCACTGCTGCCTGACCAGTCTTCTTGTGACCTTTCAGATGGGTGTTCAAGCAGTGTCAGCAGGCTTAGACATTGCACAGTGATGGTCCTGCAGGAACAAGGACGATAGCAGTGACACTGAAGTGTATATATAGGTATGGTTGGGCACATCAGCGAGAGTCAGTGTTGTGCAGATCTGTCTATGCTGCAGGACCACTGGTGTGGTGGCAAGCAGGCAGTGTTTGGGCTCTACTTCCCACCTGTAAACAAAGCAGATTTTGCTGGCTGCAGAGTGTGTATGGTGATATTGCTGTATGATGCTTAAGCTGCTGAGGCTTAAGCATCATACACAGAGCTCAGTGATTCAAGAAGGACTCACCTTTGTCCAGCTTTGACAGATAGCAGAACTATCATGACTGGAGAGGGGACAGACATTATCAAGATGCACAAACACCCAGATCAGGATTTGCCACATCATTGTGTGTCAGTGCCATGTAGCACACAGTGACAGGGGACTTGGGAATAAAGCTCTTTTGGGTATAAAGTCTTGTGGTTCCTTGCATTGGGCTCCTGCTTTTTTTGGAAGAGAGTTTCAGACTGCACAGATACCAGGTAAAGTCTTACAAATTACCTGAACTTAGAGCGTGAGCCCTTTTGAAATCTGTAGATTGATTTGTTAAAAATTTTGTCATTTTTAAAAGAACTTTCCTGGGCAAAGTCATTGAAATGGTAGCCTTCACCAACAATTGCTTTATTACCATGTGGCAACTGTCCCCAGAGGGTGCAGGGACATGGCTGGGGTATTTAGCTTGTGTCTGAAATTTTTATCCAAATTTGCAGAACCATTAGATTTTTGGAAGGCTTAACATCCATATATATGGTCAGGAGATCTTTAACCTCTTAAAAGATCTGACATAGGGAGATACAAAGACCTCTTTCAGCAACTTCTCTGTATCAGACCAGTCACAGGAGATGACCTGAAAAAACTAGCTATCATATACCATATCATGTAAATAAATATATCTTGCAGTATTTCTAAGCATCTACAGTTGGCTGTGTGTGCCAGAGGGATATGACTGGATTATTATAGTCTGTCATTTCAGCATGAATTCAGACTCTGTGTTAAGTGAGTATTATTTAATAGTCTGGAAGAAGCCTTTGGAGCTGTTATTATCTCTCATGTAAATGCATGTTAAAGCAAGTTGAATAGGCAAATCATCTTGCTGATGGACTGTATCCCTCCAGTGGAAAGGCTGAGAGGTTTGTACTGTGCCACACCAGAGCTACCTGTCCTCTGGAATGCCAGCTGGGAGGCACAGGGACCCCCAGGATGACAAATGGAGGGATGCAAGAATTCTGCAAGGACTGGCCAAGCTGCTGCCTGGACTGTGGTCGTGTGTTTAGGGATCCAAAGCAAACGGCTCTGTTTGGGAGGACCAAAGTGAACAAGTGTAACACAAACTCTAAAGCTGCTGGCAGCAAATCTGCATGGACTGAATGTATCAGTCACCTCATTGCAGTGTGACACGGCCTTGCTACCTGCAGGTTGCAGATGTGTGGGAACCAGGAGGGAAAAGGTACAAGGTTCAAAGAGCAACCTCTGGGAAACCACTGGGATTGGAGGGTCAGGAGCCATGGGAAAAGACTGCAGATCTACTCAGTTAACAGATAGGAGAGAGCCATGGAGAGCAAGTTGGGAGGAGGGATAAAATCCTACACAGCATAAAGCTGCTTGGTGGGGATGCTGCTCTAAGAGATCTCCACAGCACGGCAAAACAGGCTTTTAAATTGCCATAGCAGTAGGTTACATTTGTGCTCATTTTCCATCCCGGCATCTTGCACTGTGACTGGCTCCAGTTGCAGCCAACAGGCCGCCCTTGGAAGCAGGCAGCAATCCCCAGCTGTCTCATGATATTATTATTTTTTTATTCACCTCAATAAAAATCTGTGATTCATTAAGTGCTTGTCATGTTTTGATACGTGGATCAGGAACTGATCAATAGCCAGCCAAATTTAATAAAAAGGAGCTCTATTCTTGTGAAATGAGCTTGTTACCATGCCAACTATCGATCTTTCCTGACAGGCTCTGTAAGTCACAAAATGGGGTCTTGATGGGTAGGTTGGTCTCCCTCCTAGGCTGCCAGGAAGGCAGTGGTTGTAACCTCTGTATTTAAAAGACTTTGGGGACAACCCTACTTTTTAATACTGTCTCTTTGTAATTCTTTGGAAAAGGTTCTAGATTGTCTGGAGCTAGTGGAAATCATCCAAAGGCTTTATTTTTCTTACTGGCTCTAAGGTAGTGGAAATACAAGACAGCAGGTAGCAGAGCGCTGGTTCTTTGCCCAAGCCTTGTAAAGTGAGGAGGAATGGATCCCAATGCCAGCCCACATGCCCTTCTTGCTGAAGCAGGATATGCCAACCATCACCTGGTCCCTGTCTGCAACTAATATCCCAGCATTTTTCCTTGCAACGCTGACAACTTAACATGAGCCAAGTGGCATTAAATGACACTGAAATAATCCACTGTCAGGTGGATTTCTCCAGCTGACCATAGTAAGCAGGACAGATTTGCATCCTGAGGAAGAGATGTTCCGCAGAGTCCCACAGGTCCCTGAGTCATTCCACTGACCTTGTCTCACTGATCCTAAGTCCCTAAATTCAAAGTGTTGGCATTACAGCTGTTTTCTGGCATGGATGATGCTGAAAGATTTGGGAGCAAGAGCTGAATAAGAAAGGGGTTTGTCAAATGGAATTAAGACATCTGCAGGGGTTTGATTTGCCTGATCTGTTTGCCATGTTCCCAGATTTTTATTTCCATTTTTCTTTCTCCTTTTATTTCTCAGAAGAAGGGTAGGCAGGGCTGGCTGTGTGGGGACCCTGGTCATGTCCTTACCCCTGCCAGGGGCTGCATGACAGCCTGGCACAGAGAGGCAGCGTTCTTCAAGTCCAAAACACGCCATTAATTTTGTCTCCTACTTCAGGGCTTGGTCCAAAACACACTGGGATCAGCCAAGGCAGATTTCAGTATGATCTGTTCCTTTCCCAGTCTAAATCATTTAAACACAGAGACCCACATTCTTCTCCAGGACAGCCACCTAGGTCAGTGTTTGAGGTTTTAAAAATGGATGGTGAAATTTCTTGTGACAGCAAAAGCTTTACAGGCTTAGAAAATCCAATTCTGTGCTCAGTACAGTCCCTGAGACATTCCTAAAACAGTTTATCCAGCCAAAAGTGAGTCAAAGATAGAATTTGATATGGAAGATCTTACCAAGTCACCTGGGGAGGGGGAGATCAATGTAATTCCTTCATGGCTTTTCCAGATTACATACTGTAAAAAGCTTATTATGATTTGACCTTGACATTAGCCCTGCTTTGAGTGGCGGGCTGCACTCAAGACCTCCAGAGGTCACTTCCAGCCAAAGTTTTTCCATTATTTCATCTCATACATGCAATATAAGGTCTAACTCCAAAATGAATATGCAACTAGCTTTTTGGGATGTTCAGAACTGGAGGACAATAAGAACTGACATCAAAACCTGAATATTTCTCTCAACTGTTTGTGTATCTGAGGCACCAGAGCAGTGTTAGTCACTCATCTGTGCAAAACAGAGGTTATTGAACAGTGCTGTTTTCTGCAATGATCAGAAAGTTTGCCAGCAGCAAGTGCCTGCCCTTGTGTCTGCTCTTGGCATTCCTCCTCCTTAGGTTTAGCTCATCTCAAACTCCCCATTTCAAGTTTCCTTCCTTCAAAGATTTTTCTCTAGCAAAAATCAGCAGACATCTCCATAGGGTTCATTAACATGGGTTGTTTAATGGAAATGTCCTTTGAATATATGACAAAAGTGAAAGACTTCAGTAAGGTTTGACAGAACCATATAATTGTTCAGGTTGGAAAAGCCCTCTAAGATCACCAAGTCTAACTGTTAACCCAGCACTGCCAAGCCCACCACTGAACCACGTTCCCAAGTGCCAGGTCTAGGTCTTTTAAATACCTCCGCGATGGTGACTCCATGACTGTCCTGGGTAGCCTGTGACAGGGATTAGTAACCCTTTCAGTGAAGAAATGTTTTCCTAGTATACAATCTAAACCTCCCCTGGCACAATTTGAGGCCATTTTCTCTCATCCTGTCACTTGTTACCTGGGAGAAGAGACTGATCCCCACCTAGCTACAAGCTCCTTTAGAGAGAGATGTTTTCTGCTGAGCCTGCTCTTCTCCAGGCTGAGTTCTGCCAGCTCCCTCAGTTGCTCCTCAGCAGACTGTTGTTCCAGATCCTTCCCCAGCTCCACTGCCCTTCTCTGGATATGTTCCCTCAGCTCCTCTCTGTCCCTGCAGTGCCATGGCATGGCAGTGAGCTCAGAGCAGGGACAGGGTGGGGCAGCTCTTTCAGTTAAATGTGTGCATGCCAGATTGAACCTGAAATAAAAGTCCTCTTAAAATTGAGGGAAAGTTGTTTTGGGGGATGGATTGTCAGACTAGATCCTGGCTGCCTGGCCAGAGCCTGACAAGGTTTTAACCCAGTGCTCATTCTGTTTCTCTTGCAGTTTGCACTGGAGCCTTGAAGACAAATGGGACCAGTTGGGTGCCAACGGCAGTGCAAAGCAGATGAGAGAGCAGGGCCCCTCTGAAGCCGCAGGAGGAGGAAGCCGGCAGTGCTCCTGCCGGTTCGTAGGAGCAGAGATGCGATTCCTGCAGCCCCTGCCCAGCTCTGCCAGCCCAGCTTTCTCCTCTCCACCAGCAGACATAGAAACAGCCCAGTAGGCTCAGGAGGAATACAAGCAAGGGGATAACCAACTTGGAAAATACCTTTTGCTTAGGAGAGAAGGCTGCCAAAAGCAAAGCTCAGCTGGCCAGCGTTAGCTCTGCGGGCTGCTGCCTTCCCTGCCTGCCGGCAGCGAGAGGCTCCGCGTCAGCACGAACCCCAGCGAGGGGAGAGAGACCGAGCTCGGGGCTGCCAGAGGGTTTGTGTTTTCCCATACTGGAGGAGCCTGCTCTGCAGTTTTTAAGACGTATCAACAGCCTCACATCACATCGTGATTTGGCGGCAAGTTGAGCCGAATGTGTATTATCTCGGCAGGCTCATGGTGTGCCTCTCCTCCCCGTCTAATATATACGAACGTACAGCAATAGTCTTACGGACAAGATAATGTGTTTTGGCTGCATGAAATAGTTATATTACTCCTGTAGGAGAAAAATTTAATTTCGCTCTGAATTCCACTATAACCAGACATCTCCCCATTTATATCCTGGATAATAAATCAAAGCAACATGAAGTTCTTGTGCACAGAACTGAAGTGGTTTCTTAAAGCAAATTTGGCAGGAAATAAGTCATCATCTTTAAAAGCCGGTTCACTCCTCATATACAGTATACTACCAACTCTGCTAAAATCTGCAAACAGGCACGAAAGTTATTTTGTGAAAGACAGAGCTCTAGAGATGCTCTGTGAGATAGGCCATATGACTCTGTTATCAAAATCACACATGCCTTTGTCAGAGAAATCACCCCATGAGTTGCCTTCAACTCATGGGTTTGCAGTACCCAGGTACTCAAATATCACAAGGGTCAATAGTTTGGCTTTGTATAAAAATAAGGTCATGTTGGTATCACATGTTCCCTCTTGTGCTTTTCCTCTTTCTTCTTGCCTCCACAACTCATGTTATTTTTCTCTTAAATTTTTTTTTCCAATCTTCCTTTCTAGTTTCTATTTCTATCATGCAAACATGCCACGGCAAAGCGATGTAAGCAATACATAATATATTTGGAGTAATGTATGATTCATTTACTAGCTTTCATAATTAATGTGGCTGTGTTTTACATACACAGTACTTCCTGCCTGCATTTTATGATGTGAACACTCTTCAAAATCTAATAAAATGTAATCCGTTAAAAACAATAGTACTAGTCCTGTGATGAGATTTGTGTGCAGTTTTACAGCAGCTGCAGAAAGAACTTGGTGCCAAGTTTCTATTCTAAACACCAATTTTATGCTGCTGTTTTATGCAGCTCCTAATTCTCAAGGTGGAAATTATTATAATTATATATATTATTATAGCAATACCACAGTTGGTCTGGGTATCATCTGCTTTCATACCCTGAAAACTTTCCAACCCAAATAATTTTTCTATCTGCTCTCTGGAGTTCAATAACAAATATGAAATGACGCTGAATTTATGAAGAAACATATAAGAACTATACAGCAGCATCTGTAAAATATCAGCTGAAAAATGCCAACATCTGCACCTCCAAAAAGTTCATCCTAGCCTGGGGTTTCGTGAAGCTGAGTGTACACACAGCTTTGTCCCCCTGGCCCCAGGACCCTGTTTCCAAAGGTATTTATACATCTAATTTCATTAATATCAGCTAGAGTTGGGAACTGCTGGTGAGCTTAGGCCAGGCACTTTATTTATGCATTATTCTCTTCCTAGTGAGGACTTGAGGACCCGGAATTATTTTGTACCCCATGGAGAAGAAAGCCAGCACAGCCATTTTTGTGCTATTCTTCACAGAGTGTTTCAGGCAGATAGATTTGGAAGCTTTTTGTTTCCTATCTTCACTATAAAAATGTATATAAAATTATTTCCAACAACAAAATCTATGCTTATGAACAAAATGATCTAACATAAATACATTGAAAATTCAAAATTGATATGAAAAATGGATAGAATTTCCAATGTAAAGCTAGAAATCCTGTTTCCATCTCTCTAGATACCAGGCTGATATTGTGCCTGCTTTCTTCCAGCTGAATCCTCAATAAAGTGTCAGCATGGAGTTGGGGGAGTTATTTTTGCCTGGCCTCTGACCCTGGGTCACACTCCACACCTGCACAGCACCTCAGGACTGCCTCTGCTGCCCACAGGTGAGGACCATCACTGGCTTCAGTAAGCTAAGCCTGGCCTTGGGTTTTATGGGATGAATTTTTCAGTGGGTGGTTGTCTGTAGTAGGAAAATGTAGCATTTTCTGAATGCTGCTGGTTGGAACAGCAATGGGACAGCTAAACCTCCAGCATAGCTCCAATCTATTGCTTTTGTTGGACTCAACATTAGGCTTTCTCTGAAGTATTTGGCATGCAGATTTTTTTTCAGAGGTATTTAAGCTCTGCTTGTGGGCTTTTTGGTGTCCCTCCTGGTGAATGGTTCCCTGCTGGGGCAGCTGCCTGTGCTGCATGGGCAGCTTATGTGTTTCTCCACGTGTTTCTCCAGGGATTTGTGCAAACCTACAGGTAACTTGTGCAGTGCCTGATGCTGCTTCAAGATGGGGAATGTGCACTCCTAGGAGTGGCACTTAGAAGGGAATGTTGTTGTGCTGGGAGCTGCTTCCCTTCCCTAGTATGACACTACAGGAAAAGTGGAAGACTTTTCATGTGGAAAAATGAGCTAAAGACCTTAAGGCCCCAAATCCTACCTTTTAGAGAAATCAATACTACTTTACTGTTGGGAAGGGAAATCCTGTGCTGCAGCAGCACAACTCTGAGGTTCTGTGTCCCTGTCTAGGGTGAACCACTTGCCCCTTGTGTAGGCTCTTGGGCTGGGGGTGACACCCACCTCGGTGCACTCAGCCTCCCACTTGGCCACCTCTCCCTTTTCAGGCTGCAGGAAAGTGTTGTGTCACTGGCAAGGGACACCTATGCAGTGCCCTCCTGGCAACTTGGGAGGAAGCTGATAAAACCAGCCATTTCTAATGTTTTCTAGTTCTGATCTGTGGAGCTGGATTGCTTTTACCCTGCATTTGAGGAGGTTTATTTTAGTTACTGCTTCGACCTTTGGGCAGGAGGTTATCTTCTATTTTTTGCCACATCTTGGGTTAGTTTTGTGTGTGTGTTTTTACCGAGCTGGGATGATTTGTGCCTGTTGCCTTTAATGAGGATTCAGCTGATGGAAAGCAGGCAAAATATCAGCCTGGTATCTGTAAGCAGGATTTCTAGCTTTACACTGGAAATTATATCCATTTTTTGTATCAATTTTGAATTTTCAGTTTGGGTTTTGGGTGGGCTTTTTCATTGTTTCCTTTTTTTTCTTTTTAACAACGGTTAAATTCATTATTTGGAGAAGAAAAGCCACATAAATATATCCCTGTGCCCTGTAAAGATTCAAGAAATTTAAAGTTATGGAAGGGGAAGGGATCAAGCAGCAGTGCTATTTTGAAACACCAATATTTGAAAACTGTGTTTAAAATGAATCTTTTCAGTATTTGTGACCTGGTGGTAACTTCTACCTTTGGCAGGCTTGTGCAGGTGATGTTAATGTTAAAGTTTTCCTGGCACCTGCACCTGTACCTATTTTGCTGCAATCCCAGCAGGTGCTTCTGCCACAGGGTCCCTTCTCCTTCTGCCAACAAAGCTGTGGGTTGGGGCTGTTTCCTCCGGCAAGAAAAGCATGTCTTACCTGTGCAGAGCCCCTGGGAGTGGCAGTAGTGGTAATATTTCTGACTCAAGGCATGCGACAGTTAGAGCTGTGCTGTGGCTTACGCTGACACACGAGGAGGGCTTGGCTTCGGTGTGGGGAGCTGCCCCTCAGCCCGAGCCTGCCAAATGCCACATCACTCTCCAGTTTCAGGGTCTTTGGTGTCCTAAATGGGTGAGAACCCCCCAGGACACGTGCCTACCCAGATGCTTCCTGTCCCCCACAAGTGACCTCCAGCTGGGAGGTCTCTGCCCCTGCAGCTACCTCCTCTCAGCATGGTCCCTCCCCAAGCCCCCAGAGAGCACCGGCTCCAATTCTGCCTTCTGGCAGTTGGGTGAAGGGGCAGAAAGTCCCTCGGGGGAGGTTTAGGGAGAGAGGAACGGTGAAAGTCTCCCGGGAATGCAACAGCAACTCCTGCACACGTGCATGGTCCCATTGCGCGTCCTGACACTGCAGGCAGAAGGGCTGAGACCTGCTCAATGCGTTGGTTTTGAGGAGGGTCAAAGACACAAGTTTTTTTTGGGGAAAAGGGGGAACGCAGGACAAATGCTGGACCTGGAAGACCTTTCCTGTGTCTGTTATGAAGGAAAACTCCCAGAAGGTATTCAAAGAAAACGGCTCGTATGGAGCGGGGGACACGACACGATGGGTGAGACTGGAATCTGCTGAGCCCTTCGCGGGGTGAGGAAGAGCAGAGAGGGGCAGGGGGCTGGGGCACCGCCATCAGCACGCCCTGCTCGACCCCACCCTCACCAAGCGCCATGCCGGCGGTCCTGGGGTGTGGTGACTCAGGGACTGGGGGGTTCTCCAGTAATGCTGCGAGGGAGCGGGATAGGAACAGGGGCTTTCCGCGGCGCAGAATGACAGCGCGAATGCCCGAGCCCTTCTTCCTGCATGGCAAATGGGACGGGCACGGGGTGGCTCCCAGCATCCAAAGTGCCAGGTGTTGAAAGGATATAAAATATATATATTGATTTTTTTCCCCTGCACCAGTAAGCCCCGGGTTCCTTTGCACCTGTAATTCTCGTTTCAGGGTGGGTGCGATACAGCCGCTGCCGCCTTTGAGTTAAACGAGAAATAAAATAGAAATAAATGCCCGTATCTGTCCAGTTTCTACGGCGAAAGACGAAATAATTTCGTGTCTCCTGGTCCCACCAGATCCACACAAGGACCTTGGGAAACCCATACGTCTAGGGAAAACTTGCAGCTCTCTCCCGCAAACGAGGGATGAAAAATCTTGTGACATAAAATTATAGAGCAAAGTGGGGTATCTAGGTAAATAGATTGACCATCGGGAGCCTTTGTGCCCAGGTCGCCTTGGAAGGCGGAGGAGCATTGGGGATGCCCTTCCCTCCCAGCTCCCCTTTCTGTGGTCTCTGACATGGTCACAATCAAAGGACCCGCCGGAGAGATCTGTACTCAACTGAGCCACCGAATTTTGCGCCTGTGAAGAGAGACAAAACCAGACAATATTGGTATATTACTGAACGGCGAAATATTGGATGTATCTGTAAATGCGCGATGCCAGAGGTTTGCAGTTTGCCTGGAAACGCCCGGCGTTGGAGGTGGAGGAAGCGAAGGGGGGTTTTAATAAAAACCATTTGATACTTGTCTTCAATTAGGGTCCAGAAATTTAACAAAATAAGAAATGCCTTTTTTTTTCTCACTTGCTGTCGGGATCGAGAGGTAAACGCGGCGCCCTTGCAACGATTTCGGGGCTTTACGCTAAAGAGAGGAAATACAGGCAGGATTGTCGCGATCCGGGGCGGGGTGACTCATGTCCCGGCACACACCTCGCCGTGCTCTGCCGCTTCTCCGCCTGGAGCCGGACCCCCGACGGGCCGCGGGACCGCCGCCGGGCTCAGGAGAGGCTCCGAGGGGCCTGGGGACCTTACACCACGGCTCCCCTGAGCCGGGCGTGGAAAGGGCGGGCAAGTTACAAGGTGGGGTTTCCTCATTTTTTTCCTAGTGCCATCGGGGAAGCCCCAAACCACCGGGGCTTCTCCCACGCCGGGGCTGGACAGCCACTGAACATCCTGTCACCTTGTCTCAGGAAAGTGATGGGCACCCTGGAAGCCAATACCACCCCCCGCGCCCCGATATTCCCCTCATCTTTGTGTCCATGACAAATAAGAGGCAACGTGAGACAGGAAAGAGGGAGGAGGGAGAAAAAGACACGCACACAATAGCCAGGCAAATTGTTAGCAACTCCGGCGTTTGGGGAAGCCGGTACTGTAACTGCGCTCTCATCAGTCACCGTTCCTGAAGTGATAGTAAAAATGCATCTAAACATGCTGCGGTGTGATATATAAAAGCACAGCGGGATGAGCTGCTTTCCAAAAAGGGACTTGGTGATTGGATATGCCTTGGCATGATTGACAAGAGCTTAGTTTGGTAAAGAGAAGACACGCAAGCTTTCACAGCGGGATTTCTTTTCTAAAATATATCACACTAGCCTTTGAAAAGCGCCGCACACTATAAGGGAAATAAGGTTGCTTTATAGTGCGCTGACATTTCTTTAAAACACAACTAAGATCAAAAAAAGAAATAAAATGTGTTCCAAACACAATGTTTTAATTAGTTTATTCTGTGCATTTGCTTTTATCTGGTGTATATATCACGGATCCCCACCCTTTAATTAAAACAACTGGCTGCCTATACAACAGCAGAGACAAATGCTTAACTTTCTCCTTTGTAGCTACAAGCAAACTCAATTTACTACGGCTCTCAGAAGAGTTTTTAAAATAAACGTGGATGCCTTGAAAGCTATCGGGGAACGGGCGAAGGTAGCGGGAAATGGCTGTTTCCTGGCTTTGAAAACTTGAGAGGATGTGGAGTCCCGTGGGCAGTCCTGCCCGCAGCCCTGCCCGCAGCTCTGCCCGCAGTGCTCACCCGCCGGCCCCGCGGGCTCACAGCCCCGCCGAGGGAATCGAAATGCAGCGAGGGCACAGAGCTGCCTTCATCTGGGAGCCGCAGTTGAAGGGCTGCGATGGGGCTTTCCGTTTGCTTGGTTGCATTTTGGATTTCTTTTGGTTTCTATCTCTTGCTCTCTCTCTCTTTTTTTAAATTTAAATTTTGGTGCTCTCCTCATCGAATCCCAGGTTGCCGCAAGCTCTCCCTCCCCCTGGCACTGCCCGCTCCAGGGTTGATCACTTGAGGCACCTTTTCCACCACCGTCTCCCCCACTTCTGCCCGACAAGGTTCTCGTCACGGAACTGATTCTCCGGGTAGGGGAACAGAGGTCCTTTAAAAGGCATCGACTCCTTCAACCCGTGGCAAGCACATCGTTTGCAGGCGGGTTAATCGTGCGCTACTTGCTCGCCCGCGTCCCACAGCGCGAGGCCTGGGGATATTCGATGGCAAAAATAGAGAAGGGGGAGTCAGACCCGCCAGGGGTCGTCTGTTGGCCCGAAATGCGGGGATCTCGGCAGCAAGAGAGGAACCGGCTCTCCTCGAAGCCCCACGGTCACAGACAGCGGGTGAACCACCCCGGTGCCAAGCCGGACACAGGCGGGGGGGACATCCGGGCAGAAGCCCTCGCTCCACTCCCCACAGCCGTGGTTCTCCCGCTTTGGCCCCAAAGCTTCGAGCGGATTTTACCGGTGAAAGCGACTCCCATTGCGGGACTGTTTAACCCAGGGAAGCGTGCGAGGACTGCGTCCGGTTCCTCCTGGGAACCGCGGCCGCCCAGCCCCCGTCCAGCTCCCACCGTATCACGGTGCGCCGGGTCGGCCGGAACCCATAGAGGCTGAGGGCTGGAGGCGCCATCAGAGCGCTGCGTTCCCGTTGTTCACGAAGGGAATGGGGCAGGGGCGAAAGGAGCGGGAGCATGGCTTCTCCCGGGGAGGAAAAATACACAAGGGAAAAAGGGACGGGCATATCACCCCAAAGGGACCAGAGGGTAGGTGTCCCTGGCCGGAGGGCGAAGGGGTGCTTGGTTCTCTCCCCGACACCTTGGGAAAAACCCCCGGCGACTGAGGCGCTGGACGATGTGGCCGAAGAGAGGATGGCAAAGGGTGAACAGTGGAAATCGTCGTTTTAATTGTTTTAAATATATTAAATCGTTCAACACCATGTTCCAACACATCCGCGGGGCTGGCGAAATCGTGTCCCTGTGTTTATGGGATGCTGGCTAGGGTAGACACCCTCGGTGCCCGCTAACGGTGTGCCCGTCGGAGCGCCGGAGTCAACACTGGGTGCGTGACTCCGTCTCCTGGACCCGGCCTGCCTCGGCCGGAGCCGACCTGCAGCCCCGCCTCGGGCCCCTGTTCCACCGGGCCACCCCGCATTAAGCGGGCGGCACTAAGCGGCTCTGCACCAGTGAGTCCCGGCCGGTCTCAGCTCCCAGCTCGGGGCCGCGGCGCCCGGTGGCTCCCGTTTTGGCGACCCTCCAGCTCCGGGCCGCGGCTGTGCCCAGTGCTCGGGGAGAAGAGCTGGAAGCGAGAGTAAACCCCACGTTCCCCCCTAGGCCTCCCGGCGATAGGAAGAGCGTCCGAGCCCCTGCAAAACCCGAGTGTCCCCGCAGTCGCCCCGGGGACCTGCAGCAGGCAGGGAGGTGTCCCCAGGGCGGACTGGAGTGTAATGCCCCGAAGCACGGCAGCTCCCCGGCATGATTCTAGGCAGTTAGAGACCGATGTTTAGGGCGCGTGGGTGTGCCAGTTCAAACGGGGCTATTTGCCCGCGGGGAGCAGGTTTGTTACCGGGGTTTACACCTGCTGTGAGGCCCCGGGGAGAGACGGGCGGGGACGGGCTGGAGTGGCGTTGATAGGAGGACAGAGCCCCACGTCCGCCGGCTGCACCATCCTCCGCCTAAGGAACAGGACCCGGGGTCTCTTCCGTGTCCGGACAGCGGCGCGGGGCAGCCCCGGGGGGTGCCCGGAGCCAGGGGGGTCTCGGCGGCCGTCGGGGCCGGGCCGGTCCGCTCCGCAGCGCCGCCTCGTGCCCGGCATCGCGCCGGACCCCGCCGGACCCGCCGCTGGGCAGGCAGAGGCGGAGGCGGCTCCAGCAGCCCCGCTCCCGGGGCCGGCAGGCTGCCTGGGCGGCTGAGTAACTGGGACGGAGGCTCCTCCGTGGTTCCGGGGACAACTCTTCCTGCCCTTCACCTCCCGTTATCCCCATCGGCTCCTCGGAGCATCCCTGCAGGTCAAACCCCAACTCAGCACGGCGGGGCCTGCCCGTCCCACCGGTGCTCGCCGTCGGGTCGGGAGGATCTGCTGAGCCCTGACCGGCCGCCAGGGAGAGGCTCGGGGCAGAAGGGAGCCGCATACTCGGGATGCGGGCTCAGAAACGGCCGGGGCGCCGGGGCAGCGGCGTCGACACGCTGGGGAAGGGGAGGCTCTGCCCCGGCAGCCGATGTCGGGCTAGCGGCTCCCGAGGCTGGGATGCCTCCCCGGAACCCGGGGCTTGCGGTTGCCCCTCAGGGCTCAGTCACGCAGAAAGGCTGACTAAACTCTGTGTCCCCCGCAAGAGTGGGACAATAGAGCCACCCTCCGGGTCACAGGTCACCTACTCGCTGATTGAGATATTCGCCACTTCCCCCCACCTCCTCTGCTCCTCAGAGACGCGAGGGGATATTAAGGGGCGGCCGGAGGGTGAGGATGCTTTCGGCCGGGCCCGGGTGCCGAGGCCCAGGCTTTCCCCTCTGTTCGCTCCCGGGTCTGCACAGTCTCCTACTAAGGGCTTTGCGGGGAGGGAGTCGGGGGTGAGTGTTTCCTCCTTCCAGAGCATGGCTTTCCCCGGGATCACTCCCGTGCATGGGCACCCCAAAGTGGACGGAACGGCTCCGGCTCCCCCCAGGGCTCCGACCTCTGCCATGCCCTGTCCTCGTGTTTGCCTCGGCGCCATTGGAGCCACAGGACCCCATGTATTCTGCAGCACCTCGAATTGGTCCTCATGGTTTTTCCACTCGCTTCCGAGCCCGACGCATATTTCCCAAGCAGCTGAACGCTGATCTTTACTTTTGGGCGGGGGGGGGGGGGGGGGGGGGGCCATAGGCAAGGGTGCCGGTGCCGGTCCGGCTCCCCGAGCCGCAGGATGGAGCCGGCTGGCACCTACATTTCTTCACCACTCAGGTCTTTCTGCCTGCCTTCGTCTGGCCTTTGATATTCCTCGCCCCCTCCCCTTGCCGAAGTTCAGACCTGTTTACTCCAGCCCGTATCTCTGAAGTTCAAATGTACATGTGCTTTCCCCTCCTTTGAGTGACAGCTACAATGGAAATGTCTCGTTCGCTCCTGGTTTGCATATAATTACACCGGAGATGCAATATGTTTATGGCAGGAGAAAAACTACTTGTCTTTACGCTTGTTAGGGATATTCATTTAACCGCGATACGGCGCGGTTTAAAAGCTCTTTAGGGCGGATGGAATATTCCCCTCGCCGCCGCCGGCTCGCAGCTCGGCGCGGGGAATTTCTGTTGCTGTTATCCGGGGTTTGTGTTGCCTTTTCCTCGCACCCTCGGTGAAAGGGGACGAGGGAAATCCATGGAGCAACCGACCTCCCACTTCCAGGGCCGTTGCCGAAACTTCACCTGCCCCTGACCCGCTGAGAAATCCGCTGTGAAGAGTGGGCACTCATTGCGCACCATGTTTTCCTCCTGTGCTGCAGGGCCCAGACCTTGCGGTCTTCCCCCAGTAAGGCTCTCCGCACCGTCCCAGGGTGCTGGGACGGGGCAGTGTTAAGCCCGGGAGTCCCCGGGACAGGATAACACCGCGATGAGCCTGGCAGGGAGGTCCGGGTCCGCCACCGTGCGGGGCACGGACAGGAGCGAGGCACCGGCGGAGCTGTGGGCGCGGAGGGACCCGCACCGCTTTCCAGGGGGTTTACATTTTCTGTAGCTGCTATATTCCCAAATCATCCAAAGTCAAAAAAAAAAAAAAAAAAGAAAGAAAAAGGGAAAAAAACGAAAGGAAAAAATATGCAGTTCTTGACGTAAAGTGGGGGGTCTTTCTCCGCCTTTCCTTCGTGTTGGGAGGGCGGCGGGAGAAAGCAGCGTGCGAGACTACTTTTCCGGTTCTTGTTATCTGCACGTTTGCAATTGAAATAGACTTATAAAGGGGAAAGATGTTCTCCCTGATCTGGAAAATAATTTGGGTTCGGCCAGCAATACTGCTGAATAAAAATGGAATTCACTGAAGTGGTAAAATAAATACAAATATATATATAATTTTTTTTAAATTCCGAAAACACGGAGAGGGGGGAACGCAGAGAGGGGAAATCATAGGCTATACCGACAATGCCCTAAAAGAGAAAAGGAACACGTTTTATGCAATTTTTGGTCCCCGAGCTGGCGAATTCCAGTCAGGAAGCGATGGGGTGTAAATATTGCCTGTACATTGGTGCGGATGCTACTGGCCGCACCCACCCAGGCAAAGTTGGCAGAGAAGAAACGGGAAACGTATTAAAAAAAATTTATGGGTTAATTGATGCAGCCCGATCCGCAAGTACACAGCGGGCAAGGCAAGGCTGTGACCACCAAACCTTCCCGAAACGGCGAGCCCTCCTCTAAAGCTACGATCACTTATTTTTACCCCTCAACCCCAAGCCCCCGGGATGTTTTTCCAGAATCCCCGAGATCTCGCTCTTGCCGGCGCACGGGGAGTTTTCTAGGCGAAAAACAAGTTTATTTTTTTGGTTTGTTTTGTAAACCTTCTCCCACCGTGGAGCCACTCTCGCTCCTTCTCTCCGAGCCGGAGTGTTTCCCAGCACACACCCCGGTCCCTTCCCATGCCGCCCGGCCAGGGCAGACGCAGCCCCGCTTGGCGTGGGCACCTGGGCGGGCAGCGCGGCTCTGCCGCCGCCGCCACCGGCCCGGGCCGGGGCCGGCACGTCCCATTAGGGACACACAATGCCACACGTGAGGCCTCTGCACAAGCAGGGGTCAGTCGCCCTCGGTCGCCCCAGGTCGGCGACTTCAGAAGCGCTGCCCTCCCCGGCGCTCAGCTGACGGGATAATTGAATTATGCCCCCCCCTTCCTTTTTTCCCTCCCTTTTTTCTCCTTTTTTTTCTTTCCCTTTTTTTTCCCCTTTCTTTTTATTGGGGAGTTTGTTGTTGTCGAGCAAACCCACCACGTGCGGGAGGTAATTAATGACCCCGCCGCAGCCCTCCGAGACAGGCAGGTAGAGCCTCAGCGGAGCAGCGAGGAGGGTGCGTGGCCCCCAGAGACAGTAGGTCGGCCCGGGTGTCCATGGCCCTGTCCCGGCTTCTCCGCGCCCGAACTCCCGGACGAGCCGCTGGGAGGGCTGCGATCCTGCTGGGTCTCCGTATCCCGCGAAACAACCGCGGCGAGTAGCGGGGGGAGCAGCGAAGGCGGCCCCGGCCCCCCCGTGGGACCCCCCGGGCGGGTCCCCGCGCTCCCGCCTCCTCTTGTGCTGCGATCGTGCACTAACGGCAGCGAGGGACTCACCTTCCAACTTTGGGACTGTTCTTGGCGGCTGTGGCCTGGGAAATTTGAGTGTTTGACGGGCACCGGTGATACCTCTCGGGGAGATTTTATATCGGTGGCTTTTTTCCTCCTTTCTTTTTTTTTTTTTCACCGCTCCCTGCAAACCCTAAAATAAAGAAAGCGAAGCCTTTCCCGGGGCTGATTGGGGGGAAGGATGTGAAAGGGCCGCGGTTATAAAGCGCTGCTTGAAGCGGGCTCTCAATGCGTCTCTGAACTTGATCAGATTTTACGTTTCCTGCAGAGAGCCGGCGGCGAGCCTGAGACCTGCCCAATAGCCAGACTTGGGGGCTCAGCAAACCTCAGGATATTACAATTACAGCCATCTTTCTTTCTGCCTTTTATTTCCACTCTTGCTCCCCATAGTTCTTTGCAAATGCTTTCCAGAACAGAAAATGAGTGGATTTATAGCGCTGTCTGCAACTGATAATTATTCCAAGACAGAACGCTGCCTTTGCAAAATAAAATTAAAAAGAAAAAAGAAAGGGTAAAAAAATAGTAAAGAAAAAAAGGAAAGAGAGAAAAGGAAAGGAGAAAAAAAGGAGAGGAATAAAGAGAGAGAGGAGGAAAAAAAAAGATAAACCAGTGTAGGATAAAACCGGCTCAGGAGCCGCCGTGCTGGGCACTGCTCGGCTGCTCCGCGGGTCGGCGAGGAGTGGGGGACGGGGCCCCGCTGTCCGCAGAGCGACCCCCCCGCCGAGCCCCCCGACGGGAGCGAGGGGGGAAGGAGGGGGCGGACTCGGTCGGGAGAGCGAACACCGGCCCGGTCACGCCGTGCCCCCGGGGCTGAGGGGCAGAAGCGGGCTCTCTCCGCACGGCACGGGCGGTTCTGCCCTCGCGTTTAGGCGGTAACGATAAAAAAATAAATAGAAAAAAATAATAAGAAAGTAAACTGGAAACAGCTTCGGCTTTACCTTTTTTATTTTATTATTATTATTATTATTGTACTTTTGGTTTTGAATCAACGCGGCAGCTTTGCTGCGGCTTTTACACCTCCCCGCCGCGCCGCCCGGGGAGAGCATCCCGCACGGCGCGGGGCGGCGCTGGGAGGGCACGGGCGGCGGGACCCGGCGCGGCGGGACACGCGGGGAGGGGAGGGCGGCGGCAGGGCCACGGACGGGCCGGGGAGACACGGACGGAACGGGGGGACACGGACGGAACGGGGGGCACGGACGGGACGCGCCGAGGCCGCTCCCGCCGCCCCCCCGGGCCCGTCTCGTGCCCCCCCCGCTTTACCTGCGAGGCGCCCGCGCCCAATCAGCGGCCGCGGCGGCGCGGGGCGCGTGCCAATCAAGCGCGGCGCCGCCAATGGGGCGGCGGGCGGCGGGTCAGGTGACCGGCGGCGCGCGGCTCCCCATTGGCGCGGCGCGGTCGGGCCCCGGAGTTGGTTTTATGTGCGAGGCGCGGGCGGGCGCCCCGGCAGTGCCCCGACGGCGCCGAGCGGGAGCGCGGCCGCGCTGCGCCTCCTCGCCCTGCTGCGCCGCCCTGCCCGGCCCGGCCCGGAGCAGGGGGCGGGCGCCTCTGGGGTGGGTGGCTGTTTGGGGCCAGTTGTTTTGGGTTTTTTTGGTTTGTTTTGGTGTCGGCCGGGGGGTGCTCGCCTCGCTGCCCAACCGCGGCCGGGGCCGCGCCTGCCCGCAGTAGGGGGGTGGGGGGTACGTTTTGGGGTGGTTTTGTACTTTTCTGGGGCGGGCGGGCGGGCGGAAGGAGGAGGGGGGGCGGGCAGGCTGCCGACGGCCCCGCGCCCATGACGATGCTGCTGGACGGAGGGCCGCAGTTCCCGGCGCTGGGGGTGGGCGGCTTCGCGGCGCCCCGACACCACGAGATGCCGGGTCGCGACGCCGCCGCCGCCGGCATGGGGCTGGGTCCCTTCGGGGACTCCTCGCACGCCGCCGCCTTTAAACTGAACGCGGCCCCGCACGACCTCGCCGCCGGGCAGAGCTCGGCGTTCACGCCGCAGGCGCCGGGCTACGCCAGCGCCCTGGGCCACCACCACCATCACCACCACCACGCCGGCCAGGTGCCCTCGTACGGCGGGGCCGCCGCTTTCAACTCAACCCGCGACTTTCTGTTCCGCAACCGCGGCTCCGGCATCGCGGACGCCGCCTCCGGCACGACGCAGCACGGGCTCTTCGGCGGCTCCCCCGGCGCTTTGCACGGCCCCGGCGGCATCCCGGACACCCCGGGCTACCTGCTGTTCCCGGGGCTCCACGAGCAGAGCCCTAGCCACACGTCCCCCAACGGGCATGTGGACAACGGGCAGATGCACCTGGGGCTGCGCGGGGATCTCTTCGGGCGGCCGGATCCTTACCGGGCAGTCTCCAGCCCCCGCACGGACCCTTACGCCGGCGCCCAGTTCCACAACTACAACCACATGAACATGAATATGGGCATGAACGTGGCTGCCCACCACCACCACCACCATCACCACCATGGCCCCGGGGCTTTCTTTCGATACATGCGCCAGCCCATCAAGCAAGAATTGTCCTGCAAGTGGCTCGACGAGAGTCAGCTCAGCCGGCCCAAGAAGAGCTGCGACAGGACTTTCAGCACCATGCACGAGCTTGTGACCCATGTCACCATGGAGCACGTCGGGGGGCCGGAGCAGAACAACCACATCTGCTACTGGGACGAGTGTCCGCGGGAAGGCAAGTCCTTCAAGGCGAAATACAAACTGGTGAACCACATTCGGGTGCACACGGGGGAGAAGCCCTTCCCCTGCCCCTTTCCGGGCTGCGGCAAGATCTTTGCCCGCTCCGAGAACCTCAAGATTCACAAGCGGACGCACACAGGTAAGGCCCATATCCATGTGTCCCCCCACCCGGGACGCGGGGTTCCGCGGGGCTGCGGGGACGGGCCGGCGGCCGCCGGAGCGCGGAGTGCGCGGCGCTGCCGCCGTTCTCGGCCTCCTGCGCGCCTCTGCGGAGGCAACCATAGAAATGCTAATGAAATACCGTTTTCGGTGATTTCCGTTCCGTTTTTATGTTATTTTTGGGCTTGATTGGCGTCTCTCCTAATTAAATCAGCGATACTTTTGTCAAAAGTATTTTTATTTGCAGCCCTGACTTTCCTTCAGCCCTCCCGCACGGGTGGAGGGAAGAGAGGGGGAAGGCTGGAAGCAAACGTATTTTGGCTTGTATCCTGGCGTACGTCTTGTAAAGCTGTCCGGGCCGCTGAATTTATCTCGGGTCTTCTCCCTCTCCAAGCTCGCCCAGCCGCCTTCCCTGCCGGAGCCCAGCGTGGGCCTGGCGGGAGGTGAGTTAAAGTAATAAAGGCTGATCCAAATTTAACCGACTTGTAACAAACCCTGCTGTCCATCTTCCCCTTCTTCATTTGTTGTGGTGCTTCTGCATCCCCAAGGTGGGGCGAGTGGGACAGATGTTGTCCTGGGAGGAGGCAGTGGGGATGGAGAGTGGAACTGCCCTCCTTCACCCTCTCTAAATTTCACAGGTGAGAAGCCTTTCAAGTGCGAGTTTGAGGGCTGTGACAGGCGCTTCGCCAACAGCAGTGACAGGAAGAAACACATGCACGTCCACACCTCGGACAAGCCCTACATCTGCAAGGTGTGCGACAAATCCTACACCCACCCCAGCTCACTTAGGAAACACATGAAGGTAAATCACCCCCAGTGGTCCAGCCCTTTCCTCCCTGAGCAGAGATGCTCAGTCGCTGGCATGCTCAGGGCTCGTTCTCCTGGAGCAGGGCAGAGCTAAGCTCCGTGCTCCTGGCATGGCCTGAGCAGTCCCCGCTGTCTAGGCCGTGGCTGGAGCACAGCCCGGGGAAATGGCGTACTTTCTTTTTGTGCTCCCACTGGTGCAAGCGCTGCCCAGTTTGCAGTGCGTTGGCTCAGTGCTGGAAGGCCGTGCGAGTGCCACCTGGCCTGTGGCTGCAGGCCCCCATGCTGGGACATGGCAGCCCCTGTGCTGGCATGCTGCAGCCCCCCATGACAGGACGCTGCAGCAAAGTGCCCATGAGCCGACACAGGCGTTTGCCGCTGGTGCTCGGTGCCAGCCAGGCATGCACTCTCTGATTGCCGGGCAGGGTCGAGCTGCTGGACCACGGTGCCCCTCCTGAATGGAGAAACACCCCAGCCTGTCTCCCCGGTGGCTGGGACCCCGAGCTCGCTCCCATCTCTGCCTCTTGGTTTTAGGTGCACGAATCCCAGGGGTCGGACTCTTCCCCTGCAGCCAGTTCGGGGTACGAGTCCTCCACCCCGCCTGCAGTGGGCTCCGCCGGCAGCAAGGACTCCACTAAAACGCCGCCGGCCGCCCTGCAGAGTAACCCCAGCCACAACCCTGGACTGCCCCCCAATTTTAATGAGTGGTATGTGTGAAGGCAGCTGCTGCCCGGCCACAGACTGGACCAAATGCATTGGGAATGAGGGGGAAAAAAGGACAAATGAAGCCAACTGCAGCTCGCTCCCACGGAAATGGAGTTTCCACACCGACGACCGCATAGGGCTACACCTAGTTAACTGCCAGGATCCGGAGTGGGATCTTTTATTATTATATTATAATTATTACTATTTTTTTTGCAAGCCCAGACGCCGGACTAGCCATGTCCTTTTCTCAGGATTAGATTTATTTTTTTTGTTGTCATTTTTTTCAGTCGCAGTCGTTTTCTTTGATTTTTTCCCCCCCTCCTTGCCTGAGTCCTTCTTTCTCCAATTCCCCACTATTTTTTATTCCTAATTTGTTTTGGTTTTCCTTCTTTTGGTGGGATGTTGACATGAGGATGAAAATTCTCTTTCGCCTTAGTGGTGATTGTTTAAACTTACAGTCTTAAACCGTGCCAAAGTCCTGTTATGTCTTGAACTTTCCTTTCTAGCTCTCCTGCTGCTTCTTTCTCTGATCTCTTTCTCCTTTTCTCTCTCCAAGCATTACACTTGTGAATGTATTCTCGTCTGATGGGGTCGGTCAGTATTTTTCAGGATGAGGATGTGGTGTTTATTCTGCCCAGATTGTGACGTTTAGTATAACAGTTGCCTTTTTGTAATAACTTTTTTTGTAAATACATACCCATGATGCCATATTTATCGTTCGTAATTTAAGTATTGATACAAAGTGCCGGGAACTGAACAATATTTATGGGGGAGAAAAAATTGTTTTCTAACAAAAAAATACAAACAAGCAAAAAAATTCGAACTCTGTACAGCTTTTGGTTATAACTGCTTTAGCATTAAAAGTTTATTGTTTTGGAAAGAGCTGTTTTTGACCTCCTCCGGGGGACGGGGCAGCCGAGAGTACCGTCGCGGGCCCGGGTGGGGCTGCCGCCAGGGTTGGGCCGTTGTTTTCGAGCTGGCGATGCTGGGTGAAACCTCCTCCTCGCCGCCGCTCTTTCTCCTGTCCCTTTGTCCCCGCCCTCCACCGCCCGGCGGCTTCGCTCCCCCGCCACCCTCGCGAGCGGGCCGATCTCGGGGCGCGGCGAGGAGAGAGGAGCGCCGGGGGCAGCGGGGCCGCCTCGACGGGGAGGTCCCGACGGTGAGTAGCGGGGTGACGCAGCGCCCGGCGCCGCTTGGATGCAGCGCAGGGGTGTGCGGGACCGGCACTGGGCTGCATGCGGGGGCGGCCCCGGGCCGATCTCTTGGCGGGCAGGACTTTCTCTGTTATCGTCTGGTTTGTTTGGTTTTGTTTTCCTTTATTTCCGTCTAGGTTGCGGAAAAGCCTTCCCGTCCTGAGGAGAGAAAAGGGGTCGAGCGGAGGCATCTCACCGGAGAAACTTCTCGGGCGCCGCAATGGAACTCCAAGCAACCAGAGCGACGGTGGAAACTGCCCCTCCCCGGCAAACCTCCGTGGCCCCGGCGGGCCGGACGGAGGTGCTGCGAGGATACCCAGGTCCTCCTGTCCCGGCGGAGCGCGGCCGGTGCTCCCCTCCAGCGCGGCCAGCCCGGGAGTACCGCTCCGCAGCTGCATCCTCCCTCCGACCCGCACCGCGGGCCCCGCACCTCCGCTGACCGGGGTAGGACCCCAGACAGGCCTTGAACTTGAACTGGGGCACAGGGGAAGGCCGGGATGGCCCATCCCCTCCTGCTTGTGGCAGGGGCCGCTCGGGCGAGAAACTCGCGGAAACTTGCATGCTTTAAAATTTACGTTTAAACAAATCTATCCTTTCTCTAAAGGGAAAAAAAAAGGGGAAACAGATTTCTCGGGCAGAAAAGGACCAGGAGAAAGGTGAATCGCAGCCTCTGCAGCTGCACATCTAAAACAAATGTATAAACATCTCCAGCTCTTGCTGGTCACTTAAAGTAATTCCCTCCGAGGTGTCCCGGCTAGACATGGATCTCTGCTGCTTTTTTGCTGTGAAGTGTTTCTCTCGCTGTGCGCAGAGCCGACTCCAGGGCTGGACGCAGTGCGCAGCCGGCCCGGGCCCTCCCCGGAGGCGAGCGGGGCTGACCCACATCGCGTCGGGCGAGGAGCAGCGGAGCCGCCGCGGGCCGTCGGGTTTTCCTCGAACACCCACCTGGGCCGTGTCTGCGTCACTCCGGACCGCCAGGCTTGGAAACGTGCCGGTAGGCTCGGTTTCGTTACTGCTTTGCTCGGAACCGGGGAGGCGCGGGGGGCGCAGGGCTCTGCGGGGGCGCAGGGCTGGTGGCGGAGCGCCCTGGGACGGGTCCTGCGGGCGCGGCTGCTGCGTCGGTTCCCGAAATGCCGTCCCAGAGTGGGGGGCTCTGCTGTGTCCGGGGTTGTTTGGCTTGGGAGTCCTGGCCGGGTGCGGCCGGGAGGGTGCAACAACTTCGGACCTTGGAGGAGTGACCCCGCCGGAGGCTGAATGCGGGGACCCTTTCTGGCCCCGGAGTGGCTCCGGCTGGTCCTCGGGGCCCTCAGGCCATGCTGGTGTACTTGTCCTCCTGTCTGCCCCCGCAGGCTGGCAGCACTGCCCCTGCCATTTTTCTTGCCAGGAATTAAAATCAGCATCCTGGCTCATTTGGTTTCCCCTGGGTTGCCAGTCAGTTCCCCACCCTGAGGCCTCCCCATCCAGACGGGGCTCACAACCAGTATGGGAGAGTGGAGCAAACTGTTGACTGCACCTCACTGAGGTCCAGGGTCTGCCCTGGCCCACTCTGCAGCCCTCCCAGAATTGGGCATGGATGTGCAGGTGCAGCTGGGGTGTGTGTGTGGTATGGGATGAGAGAATGGATTTGGGATGGATGCAAAAAGGGCTGAGGACCTGTTTGGCTCTGAAATGCTTGCAAAGCACAGGGTTCAGCACCAGAACCATGAGGTCAGGAAGGAAGGCCATGTCCCCTAAGCATGGTACACTGTGCTGCTGAGTGCTGCTCTCTGTGCAGCCCCTGTGCCCCACTGGCTGCTCCTGTCCTTGAGATTTCAGGGGTGAAGGCCAGGAAAGAACTCTTTCACCCTGTAGCTGAGTCCTCAGTTCTCATTGTCAAATAAGAAGGGCTTCATTGTAAAAAGAAGCAAAAAGTCTCTTCCTCACCTTGCCAATTGCAGGGGGATACACGGAGTCCTGGAGTGGGAAAGATCCTTTTTCCCAGATTTATTAGGCTGGTTTTGTGAGTTGAGGAGAGACAGTTCATGATTTTCAAAGCCAGGGCCTGGCAGCGGGGACCTGTGGGCATTCCCTGTGCTCAGAGCTCGGACAAAAGCGTGACGGAGCCAGCCAGGGCAGGACAGTGCTGGCAGGGCAGGTGCCATGTTAGCTCAGCTTTTAGTCTGTCATAACGATCGGACTTACGTCACACCCCAGAAGAGTCCCAAGACTGTTCACAAAAAGGGCATGTATTCTGCTGTCCTGTTCCAGACTGGCAGCTCCCTTGAAGTTGCTGTACTTGCTTCTATGAGCAGGATTAGGTGGATTTGTCCCCAGATAAACAGAACTCAGGATGGTTTTCTAAAACGAGTAATGTTGATTCATTGTGCTATAAGCAGAGACAGGCGATGAGCTGGAGCCATTCCTTCTCTACCACGCTTTATGAGCCATGAATATTTTGATTCCTTTGGTGTCATTGTTTTTGCATATCTGTCTCTGTGTCTGGTGTAATCCTCTGAAAAGAATATTATTTTTTTTCAAGCTTTGTGTGTGCCATTAGCAGCTAGTGGCTGCACACAGTGTGAAGGCAGAGTCCTGAAGGCATTTTGATCAGGTTGTGTTCAAGTGTGTCAGCACTACAGCGCCAGGAATTAACTTCCTATAGTAACTCTGTCGGCTGTGAAGCTCCAAAGCAGTGGATGGAGTGTAGTACTGTGTGTTTGCATTTTATTTTTTTAATATAATGTTTCCAGATTAAAAGCTCCATGCACTAACCTTTCCCCTCTTTTAGCTGAGCCTAACGTTCATAACTGTTTCATAAACCATCCCTGTTATTTATGCTGTTAGTATGATCAGCTATACGGGAAATACTTCTGCAGAGGTGCAGAAAGATAAAACTCCAGAGAGCCAATATTCTTTGAGAAATCTAATTTTTTTATGGAGTGTGCAGTAGGAAATAGTTTGTATTGTACTGATTAGTCTGTACATCCCCTGAACTAAAACATTTAGTTAACCTTTCTATGCCATTTGTATGGGATAAAAAATATAATTTATGTTTTGTGAGAGTCAGCTCACCTGAACGTAAGTGCAGGTACTAAAAATGCTTTTGTAAGAGCTTACAGTGGTGAGTGAGAATGGCAAAGCAAGGACCTGCCCTGCAGACTTGATAGGAGACAGTTTAGGATGGCTTTGCAGACATCTGTTCTGTAGTAGCCCTGGAAAAACCCTCTGCAGGATCTGGGGGAGTCAGTTGTCTAAGAAGGCACAGATATATTTTAATATTAAGATGCTAATTTTATTCTCAGTAAAGCAGGTTGTGTGCTGCCTAGGTTTTCTTTTAGCTGACATTTCAGTAATGTTTCTCCATTTCAAATGTGTGAAAAGAAACTTTAATAAAAAGGGCTGGGAAAAAAAAAAGAGTTTAGCTGAATGATTTTGTTATGGCAACTTGTTCAATAGTAGCAGCTTTGAAATTGCCAAAGCTCGACTTTGAAATGGTTGTATGGGTGATATGTGAAGTTTCTGTTAAGGGAGACCCAGCCTGCACATTGGGGATTTGTTCCTGTGCATGCTGGGCAAGGTAGTCCGACCTGGGACAACTGGGAAACTCAGAGAGGGGAAAAGGCACCAGCGGGTCCTGCTGGCTGGGAAGAGGCTGGGGAAGCTGGAAAGGATTAATTACCAAGGATCATAAAGGATATGTGCAGAATAGGGCTATTTGCTTGTTTTTGTTGTTTTTCAGAGCATCATATAATCCCAGTTTAGGCCTGTGCTAGTCCTGCAGCTACAAAATGGCTCTTAGAGGCGTTTTTGGGCACTTGGCATGGCGGAGCAAGGGGCTGGGCTGAGATCCCGAAGATTTTCAGGAGGCTGTGCCCTACCCGGCTTACAGCACATCCATGGCTGTTGTTCAGGCAGAAACTGGTCTGTGGGCAGGAAAAAAGGTGGAACATCAGGAGGGTTTGGTCCTGGAGAGAAAAAGTGTTTTGCTGTGCAGCCTGTGCGGGGATGGTGCCCAGGCAGGTGCAGGATGTCAACGCTCCCTGTGCTCCAGAGGGAGCAGAGTGGGCTTTTGGAGCAGAAATGAGTGCTGTGCTTCACTCACAGGCTGAGGCCTTTAACTGGCAGGGGCACAGCAGGGTAGAAAACGTTGGGATTTTGGTTTCTGCTTGCCATGGGCTCGCTGTATTTGTATGCCACAGAGAATAACCACTTTGAAAAATGTATGTCCAGCCAAAAAGGCTCGAGAAGCAGTACCTTAGTATATAGTCTTTGCTTTAAATAAAATTACCTACTTACTTATATCTCCTTTAAATTCCCCCCAGTGACATTATTTCTGTGGAAATTCTTGTGTTTGTTATTTTTAAAGTATTTTTTCTGCTTTCTGTAGTTAACATAGCATAATTCTGTTTTGAGCAAGAAGATACTGTTCTTTTTGTTCACTTTTTTGTTATTTTTTTTCTGTTTGTTCTTCACCCGTTTTAGTAGAATGCTGTTGAATTTAGGGTTTGCATCCCTTCAGAATGTTCTTACTGAAAAAAACCAAATTTTTTTTTTGTTTGCATTTAGCATCTTACCAAATCCATGAACTGGAGTTTATCAGGGATTATTGATAAACTCAAGATAAAAATGAAAGCTTATGTTGAGATTGGTGAAATTCATAGGAAAACCCTTGATTTGTACTCAAACACTATATTTAACTAAAAGAAAAACTTTTGTGCAGCAGATGAAGTGACTAAAGTTTCTCTGACACATGCAGAGTGCAGAATTTGCAAGGACTAGACTCGGTTGCTCACTGGTACAAGGGTTCCTGGTGCTGAGAGAGGCAAAATACTCATTTTCCCCATAACATTATTCTTACTAGAAAGAAAATGCTGCAAGGACTTGTTGAAACTGAAACTGCCAATTGTAAATATTTAAAAATCATATTGCAGGCACACTTGAAATGAACTTGCTCAATTTTACAAGATTTTGAAAGAAAAAGAAAGTAGGCAATTTTTCCCCCCTTTTTCTCCTATTTTTTTTCAGTGCTGTGAGCCTCACTGTCCAGATTTTTATTTTGCCTTTTTCTTTCTTTTTTGTTTTTTTTCCTCTTTTGGTGACAAGTGCAAGGCCAAAGGAGCATATACTTGTGTTTTAAAATGGAGCTTGAGTTTTTGTGTAATTTCATGATTCTGCAGCTTGACTTACATATTTTTAATATTGGCAAAACTGCAGCAGTAAAATATATATTGAATTTTTAATCTTGACCTACAGAAGTATTTTAAAATAATACAGTTAAGTGGAGTGATTAAAGGCTTTGCATCACTTTTGTTTTTAAAATGACATACCAATGTATCATTGCAATCTGCTACTTTGTTTCCTTTTCGTTCTTTGCTGATGCAGAAGGAGGCAGGCAAAGGACCAAAGGAGTTGAAACTGCGCCTTGAAGACCCTCCCTGTATCTTCGGGAGGACACTGGGCTGAGATTGAAATAAAAACTCTATTGGTGCTGCTTTATGTTGCTGGGGACTTGATTTCAGAGGAGTTCTTTGACCCTTTCAAAATTCTCAAGTTGGAAATGTTTAAAAGAAAAAAGAAGAAGTTTTTTAAAAATTAAGACATTAGCTCCTTTTAAAAATTGTGATATGACATAGAGCATTTTAAGAATTATGACTTGATAAACAACTTAACTGGGTCCTGCACAAAGCTGTGGGGCTGAGCTCTGGCAGCCTTGCCTTGCAGCCGTGGTCTCTCTGAATGTTTAATACACCATAATGGGCCCTGCAAGCTGTGATGTCTGTAGTCAGAGGACAGAGAAGGGTACAGTGGGCTCTTCTAAGTCTAGTACTCCCTATTTTAGACTGTGGCAACTTGATCAGCTTTTTAGAAATTTAGAATTCAACCTCAAGAAATTTGTAACACAAACTTGAGCAACTGTAGCATTAAAGCAAAGTTCTTTGTTGTCATGAAGGCTAGAAAACAAAATGTTCCAGAGTGGACAATAGTTTGTATCAGGACCTTAGGTTTATAATACTTATATTTCTAAATTTTATAATTTTGCTGTAGGTTAAGAAACAGTTTCCTTCCAGACTGACAGTAAATTGCACTGAAAGAATTAAACCAGCATAAATGCCCCCTACAAAGTTTTAAATCACATATGCATCAGTGAAACATTAATATCCTGAAAATATATTTTCTTTTTTTCATTAATTTTCTGTTCTTGATCTTGGACAGTCTTTTACAAAAAGAGCTGGTCATCAGTAGAGCAACATGAGTAAATTGTGCTCTGAGGAGATGATGCAAGGACGGAGCATTGGAGAAATGCTGCATTTCATAAACAAAATCACTAGAGCATTAGGAGAGCAAACATGTGGTTTTATGAACATAGTTATAAATATTTAAACATGGAAAATGAAAATGTTACTAAATATCTGGTTTTCATTATCTTTCGATGAACATTTTCATTCTTGGAAGCATTGCTAGCTGTCTGCACAAAACAATCACCACCCCCCTCTCCAGAATGAATGATGTGTGATGTGAAAACGTGTTAAAATGCACAGTTGTTTGTAATATCTTCTACCAAAGTGGAAGACATTCTACCAAATTTGGTATTCTACTGAATCACAAAGTATTCTTGCCCAACAAACAGGCAGCTCTTTTGCTTCTGTCAGCAACTTACTTGCTGGATGTTATGAAAAATCTGAGGACGGTTTGGAAAATATAAGATGTCACTCAGTGAGCGTGGAGTCTCATCCTGCCATCCTTTCTCCAGCAAAATTCCTACAGAAGTCAACAAAAGATGCGGCTGCTGATTTTATCATTAGCAGTGTATTATTTTGAAGTGTCAACAAGTGTGGAAGTGTTCTGTGTGCCTCCGTGGAAGGGTTGGGAGGCTGCAGCAGGAAGTTTGGGGTGAGAAGCCTGAGGTCTGCCCCTTGGCTGGGCTCTTGACATGGGTGTAAGGCTGCATCTTTAAACAGCATGGTAGCAGGCAGAGGGAGATACAGGTTGTGCAATTTAGCTTGCATGAGTGGAGGCCTGTGAGAAAGCAGAGGCCATGCTGTGCATCACTGTTCATAATAAGGCAGGTGTCTGATTCCTCAGACCCAGCCTAGTCAGCCGTCTCTCTTGGCTTTGGTTCTCTCCCAGCCATGCATCCCCACCAAGCTCTGACTGTGCCGCGTATGTCATGAAATAGGATGCCAAATGAGATACTTATTTTTTAATGCACCGGGAAACCCATTTTATATTAGCCACATATTTAATGCTGACTGTGGCGAGGCTCTGCCGCGCTTGGTGGAGGCACAGCCTCCGTGCACTGGCACATCGGCACGCACGCGCGCGCTGTTTACTATTCCTCCTGCAGTTGCTCCCACCAATAAATCTGCACTTGCTGTAGCCAGGATGGAAATCTTTAAGACAAAGGACTTGAATGGGCAGTTTTTTATTGCTGTGATAGAGTAGAAGGCCCCAAGCTGGGGGCTAGTGCATGCATGAATGCTGCCCCCCTTGGCTTGGTACTGTCTCCTGCGGGCTCTATACCAGTACCAGAGACTGTAAAGGGGAGAGGGCCTCAAGGCTGGTATTTCCCCATTTCAATTCTTGCTCCTCTCATTGCAGCAAATCCCAAAGAAGTGATGGCTGAGAAGTAAACTTGGAGAAGAGTGTGGAAGGGGAGGCTATTGGGTAATGCAGGGGATGCCTGGAAGGGCAGCACAAAAACGTGGGAATGAGGAAAGGACGAACAAAAGAGATGTGGCTTGGCGAAGGAGGAATAGTCTAGTGAAAGGCAGCCAGGCTGGTGCAGCGGCGAGGAGCTGCTCCTTGTCCCTGTGTGTGAATACATCCAGCTGAGCCTTTTGCATTTGCAGGCTGTTCAGGCAGAGCCCCCACAAAAGTGTGTGAGCCGCTGGAGACATGCAGAGGATTTGCCCTGTGGGAAGCAGCGTGTGGTGCTCAGGGTGAAGAACCCTCCATGCTACACAAGTTTTGGCTCCCACGATGCAGCTGTGCGTGGCTGTTGGCCGGGTGCAGTGTGTGGGCACTGGCGGCGCCATTCCCATGCCTGGGCTTTGGGATGTGGCTGGTGACGGAGTTCCTTGGCAAGCCAGACCTGAGCTGGGAGGGAGGGAGGAACGGGCTGGCTTCCTGCAGGCAGCTTTGTGCCCACCAGGCTCAGGACCAGAGGGACCCTTGGGGAGCTGTTGTTGCCCTTCTGCTCCCCCATGGCTCCCACCCCCCTCTGTTCCTGGAGGCCACAATGGGGTCCTGCCATGACAGAGGGACTGGGTCTGGTTTCTCAACAGCAGGAGTGATGGTGCTGTGCTCTATCCACTTACGTCAATGCAGACCTTTCTGTGGACTCCAGTCTGGGTTGGATCAAGCCTTGCATGATTGTGGCCCTTGTGCATTTCAAAACTGTGTTAATCTATATCTGGATCCCAATGGGGGCACTCTGGATGAGCCGAGCTCAAACAATCCTTGGCAGGAGGGACAGACTGGAGCTGGCAAGGATTTTTGTCCCATTATTGGTTACTTGGAGGAAGGAATGTGCACACCATTTTAATATAAGACAACTTGAGGTCTGTCATCTTCAGCATATTAGAAAAGCCTAATTTTTAACAAATCCCAGAGCGTTCACTAGGCGTGGTGATGCAGCTGGATTGAGACTGCGGGCTGGTCATGGGCAGAGGCAGGGGCTGCTCTCTGTCTCTTTAGGCATAGAGCAACTTCTCCTGCTGTTGGGTTGGCCCCATGGGTGCCAGCAGCAGGTCTTGGGACTGCTCACCTCTTGCTCTCATTTGACCCTGGCAGCAGGAGAGGTGGGAATATTGGGGCAGAAAAAAACAGTCACAGTGCAGCCCATGAAGCAAACCATGCTGAAAGCTTTCCCTAACCAGTTAAATCTGCCTGTGTGTTCTCAGCAAGTTTAGCCAGGGGTTATTTACCAAGCTCAGAGGAGACTTGCCTGTCTGCACTAAAATCTTCAAAATATGTCCCAAAGACCCTGAGAGAGATTTAACACTCTATCAGTCAGTTTGCTCTTTCTCTAGTGAATAATCTAGATGGGTGCTTGTGTTGAAAACTGGTTTGTATGAAGTCACACTTCCTGCTTTCTTGTTCTGGGTTTCTAAAGTAGGAGAATTCAACTCCTAAAGGTTTTCCAAGGTTATTTAGGCTTGTTGTATCAAGGCCAACTCATTTGTCCAGATAACTTAGAAATGGCTAGGAAGGGTGGAGGAAATATATTTGGGGTTTCGTGTTGTTTTGAAATTTTTGTTTTATTTTGTGTGCTTTTGTTTTTTTTGGTGTTTTTTTTGTGCTTTGTTTTTTGTTTTGAAGGGCAAAAGTGCTTTAAAATAGTTTTTTCTATTTTACTAAGCATTATTTGTATTTTTATCACCCACCAAACCACCTGAGTACTTACCCTTCAACAACATTCCCATATAGAGAGAGCTGAAATAATCAACAAGAAGAATAGATGCCAGCCTTAGACAGACAACTGTGTTTCTGGATAATCTATGCCATTTTAATATCTTACTTTTAATGCAGTGCAGAGAATGATTTGATGGACAAGGCACTGATGCTCACGACCCTGAGTTCAGTTGTTAGGGTTATGTCAGAAATTATTTTTCACAGACAACTGTAGTTGGAGCATCAGCTCCCATTAACTAAATTAAGGCCTCTAAGGTTCAGTGCTAGCACACCATGTTTTGTAGCCTTTGGTTTGCTTCTGTGGTGACAAAAACAGAAGGTCTTTGGTTAACTTCTGACCACTGACATATTAAATGAAGATGAGCATTTGAGCAACATCAGTGATTTCAATTGACTCATCAATTGCCATTGCATAGCAGTCCTCATGTTTCACTTTGGTAACAAGCTGATCTGCCACATCTGATGCCAGCAATTCAGTCCTTCAAACAAATGACATGTTTGATAAAGAAATCTTTTAAAATTCATTATGCACTTTGGCTTTTGTCTTTCCTTTTAATACAGCATCTGTTGCAGCCGGGATACATTCCTTGATCGTTTCTGAGTCTGCAATTATTTTTATGCCTGCCCAGTGTCCCGGAGATGTGAAACGAAGCTGCCATGCTATGCTGCTGAGCCCTGAAACTCTACACAGACATTCAATTTAATCTCTTGGAACAGACTGCATTAAAGTAGTGTCATCAGTGCACACTTGTGATAAAAAAGACGACATGAAGAAAGACAGTGAACTAAAAGGCCCTGCTTTTTTTCTGGGAAGAAAATAGGATATCCGTCCCTTCATTTGTCTCATGGATTCTTTGCACAGCCATTTAAATTCAGCAGAAGTCTCCAAATGTCTAAACTTTATCCTGAGCATTTTTTCAGTGCTGGAAAGGAATACAGTTAAGTGTTCCAGGGAGAATTTTATAGAAAATGCTATATGCAATGTTAATGACTTGGGATGGGGGTCATACGTTTTTCCACATAAAGCCAGCAGAGAAACAAATCCAGGACTTGACAAGAAGTGATCTGCAGGGATCCACTGATCTGTGGCTCCAAAGCCTGGCAAAAAGATCACAAGGGCTTTAACCCAAAGTGCCCCCATGTGCCCTCATCCTGCTCCATGACGGAGCTCTGTGAATAGCTGAAGCTGGAAGAAATGACAAACTTCTTGGGTGCCACAAGAGATTGCATCAGCATTACTGATCCTCCCTCGGCTTGTTACTGAAAATGCATCAAGCAGCTATTTGGGTCAGACTGCTAAATTTGTAGACACGGAGTGTCAAGAAGCCTTTTTGTCAACTTGGTACCGTTTAGTGTTATTTGTCCTCAAGTTCAAAGCAATCCTGGCCTCAGACTTGTGATATTTTCTGCCCTTTCCCCTTTCTGTTGGCTCAGACCTCTTCCCTTTGAGGTCAACATCAAAATAAAGATGTATGTTTCCTCAGCCTGACCATGGCTCTGACTCTTTAGATCAGCAATCCTATAGTCCATATGTCTTCCCATCTGTCAACTGGTATTTGAAGCCAGCTTGCTCCTCTATTCTTTCAGACAAGTGTGAGAATCAGGAGTTTCTTTAATGACGGTTTCAGGCCTTAAAGCGTTTGCTAAGATACTACCTATTAAGATCCCTTGATGGCACCTTGAATAGAGATCAAAAGCAACTGAGTTCACTCCACAAATCTAATTCTGTCAGTCAGTTTAGGGCATTGAGAGAGGGGTGGGGAGGGCTCGGGAGGGCACCGCGCTCCTGCAGTTAGGAGACAGGCTTGGGAAGTCTGAGCCCAGGCTTCAGGGAGTGACAGAAAGCAGCAAACAAGAGCACTGCTAAATCCCACCAGTGGTGGCTGTGCTCGAATTGCCAGGGCTCCTCAGGTTTGAAAAGTAGATCTGTACAGCAAATGGGTTTGTGGCTTTTCTTGCTCTGTGGTCTGGTGGCAGCCTTTAGGATCCAAGCTGTGCCTGGTTCAAACAAGCACTTTTTGGTGCTGCATTAGTACCTGTGTGTCTATGCCTTTGGCTGGGAGATGATCTATTTGTCATACAAACAAAAATCTGAAAGTATAAAATATTCTTCTCATTAATAATTATTACCAGGCTACAATTTGTCTGTTACACTTTGGAGAGCTGCTGATAATGGGAATCTGTGATCTGTGTGCTGCTTCACCACTGGGACTGCATGAAAGGCAATGTAGAGAGACGCTGCCTGCACAGCATTATCACAGCAAAGTATCCATTCTTTCTGAGGGCACAGTTTGACTTTCAAACTCCCCTATTCTTACTGCTTGTCAGGAGATGATGCAACACCCTTGGAATATTTGGGAAAGTGTTTGCTCTGTTGGTGCATTTCTCCAAGTGACTATTTTAGAGAAAGTAGTGGAAAGCCTAAAGCCTGAAACTTGAGGCCTTGTTGGCTGTGGGGGCTGGAAAGTGCAGAGTGCCCACCGTGGGAAGTGTGGTGGAGGGCATTCCCCAGAGAGCCTCTACAGCTAACAAACGTTGCTGTTTGTTTATGGGACCCAAATGTCTGAGAAGAGCTGAAAAAAGCCCCAGGATGTGGCTGAGTGCCGGAGAATGGTGTCACACTATTGACTGTCAAGTAAAACTTGACTCTCTGGAGTCAAGGACACCATATGTCCTTAGATTTCTGTTGAAACCTGTTGAAGTGTGAGCATGAACCTGAAGTTCAGACAGAGTTTCTTTGGCCTCAGTGTCTTTAACTGCAGTCATAATGTCACTTTGCTCCCTGGGGGAAGACAGCTGCTCTGGAGCCTCACTGCTTCCCATCAGGTGGTTAGTCAAAACTCGGGGCATCCAGATTGTTTCCTTTTGAGAGAGGAAACAGAACTTACTTTGATACAATTATATGTCTTCACCAAGAAGATGCACCAGCTCCTGGATACTGCAGTAAGCAAAACATCAAGAATCAGTTTGTGCTCCCACTCCAAGCCCCTTTTAGCCAGCTCAAAAGTGATCTGTATCTGAGATTGTCATTGGGTTTATTTAAATGCATTTGGCTTTCTGCTCTTACACTCTGCCTGTACTCTTGGCTACCCACTGTTTTTCTTTTACAACTCCCACTCAGTCTATTCTGTCTCTCTTTTACATGATGATACTCTGCCAAATTTCTCGTCATCGCAATCATTTTTAGTGTGAATCCATATCTGCCTTTTTAGGGGGTAGTAGCAACGGTGACGTATACTTATGGTTGAAGCAGAAGCTGCTATTGAGTTGGACAAAATAGGATGAATGCTGTATAAAAGCCTTCAGAGAGCTGTGAAATCTCCATCCTCTCTTCCTTGTTCTCCTGGGAACACTTGCACAAAGAGTATTTTTAATGTGAAGCAAAAAGGATTCTGACGAATACTCATTAACATTTTGTTTCTGCAAAGATACATGATTATCACAAGGCTGCAAGGGACATGTATTCAGTAAAGCTCTTAGATGTATGCTTAGTTTTATGTATATGCTTAAATCTTCCTGATGGCCTGTGCTTTGCTGAATAGACATATTAACCAAGACAAAACCAGGTATTTGATGGAGGTGATTTTTACTGCTGAGGTATGATGCAGAGTGCTGTGATATAGGTCTCCAAACTCACTGCATAATTGTGCTCTGTGAACAGTGAACTGTCTCATGTAAGTGTTACAATGCATTGGTTAAATTACACACCCACAAGTTACTTGTATCATAATTGTGAACAACAAACCATAAAAGCAGGATTCAACCAAAGAGACTGGAAGGGAAAGAAACATCAGAGCCGTCATATGCTGTAGCTTGTTTTCATCATGTGCCTTTTTAGTGGGTGGCCAGATGGAAAACATCCGGCAAAGGTATTGCTACTTCATGGCTGCTTTGGAAGCTCCAGTGCCATGAATAAAGGATCTGATAGGGGCTGCAGTCCTTGTCAGAGACTGGCTATATCCCTCAGGGCATATGCAGGCAGCCCCATTTCCTGCTGCCGGTTCTGAGCTGGTTAACACCCAGAACAGCCCGGTCAGGAAGAATTAATGTAGTGACATGGTGGTGAATCTCAGCTAGTTATCTTGTCTGAGGGCAGGAGAAAGCGTGTCTGCCCGTGCCTCTTCCTACAGATACGTCACTGATACGTTCATTTGCTGCTCTGAACGCCCTCTGGAAGGTGGAGTGCTGGGATTGCTTGGCTGTGTCGTTAGATAGTGCCCTAGATTCACTTAAGAGTAAAGATTTCCCATTTGTGCAAAAGACGAGCATGTTTTGGCAGACACAATACACAGCGGAAGTAACCAGATATGACAGAAGAGTTTCCAGGCTTTGCTGGAGTTCTCATATCTTGTCACAAGGGGAACCATAAACTCATTTTTCATGAGGTCCCCATTATTCCAGTGGTTGTAATCCACTTTCTGTGCTGCTCTTTCCATATGAAAACTTGGGTTCCTTTTCGCAGTGGTTTAGGTGGAATCATGGAGTCTAACAGTTGGAAACAAAAAACAAACAAAAAATGTTGCATGGTCCTAGCTATTTCTTTTGTGAAAATGAAATGTTCTGACGATGACTGTGTTTAATATCGCTGAGTGTCATTTTGAGTCACTTGAAGCATACTGAAGCTTTGGCACAATGTCACCAGGCACCACCATGTGATGGATGGTTTGCTAAGAAGTTCATTATTGCAATACCTCTAAGTACTGCTGGAGCCTCAGAAGTCCAGGTGTCTCTTCTGGTAATGGGAAGCTCCAGGTTCTGTTTCTTAATTAGAGGATTTTCTGTTTTACATACAAAGCGGTGTTGAGAAGCAGAGGGCTGGCTCAAGGACGTCCATGACTACAATGTTTAGGTGCTACAACCAAACAACTCATCAGGGTGGTGATTCAGCACTGGTCCTGTACCCCAGGGCGGGAGGGCAGCAGAGTCAAGCTCCTAGTGCTTCCACACAAATACTGATTCAAGTGAGCCTCTTGTCCCTGGAGGGCAGGGTGAGCAATTTCAGAATATGACAACTACTTAGTAATTGTCACTAAAAATCAGTCACCCAAGAAGAGCACTGTCTTCCTTAGACCAAGGGGGCAAAGGCATCCTGGTTTGACTTCAGGAGGGCCAGAGGAGTTACACCACTGTTTTGTACATCACCACTCATGTTGGCTGTTCTAAAATAACAAGTTACTTAGTATGTGTATATAATTGGTGGTATTTTTTCTAGTTGATGGGAAGGTAGCTTTGTAATTAATGGACTGGGTAATATGTTCTAACAGTTAGGCCATATTGCGACATCTATTGTTAAACAAAGTTCTACCTTAGCAGAAAAAATTTGCATTTAAGTCTATTAGCAGAACAGAGTTTAGTATTTCTAAGAAAGCCGCATTTGACCTTTGGTGAAGACTGGAGGAGGTAGCACCTGTTAGCAGTGAAGCAAATGAAGATGGTGTATCACTGCTATTTGTATGACAGGCTGAGCATTATAAACGTGTCACTTCTAGCACATCCTCCAAGTGCACCAAGCTAGTCTAAAAAATACGGAACTACAACTGGTTAAATCACACCCAGCATTTGACATAAGTACTATTTCTCAGCACGTCAGTAATGTGAATGTTATGTTGCACAAATACTTAGAGCTTCATTTACCCTCATCTTCTTTTCATTATTTGCAGGAGGTCTTGTTCTCTGATGGTGTCCTGAAAAATACAAAGTGGATATTATTCTTATCTCTGGTGCTGATATTTACTGCAGATAAATAGGCTCAGTAAAATGGGAACAAATGTTTGTTTCATAATCCTCCTGCAACTGCAGACTTCATTATATATGAAGAACACAGAGATTAAGGCTGCCATTTGCCAACAGCGTGTTTCCAGTTTCCGTTTGTATAGTACTCACGTGCAGCTGTATATGAATATTAACCTGTACCTGGGCTGAAAAATATTTCTTTTCACTTCTTGGCTAAGATATAAGGATTGATTATTGGTGTACTCCCTCCAGCCTTTCAGCCTGGCTGAGATTGCTAGTTTTTTTCCCCATCCTGTAGTGTCTAAAGTGTTTTTGTCCTCAGCAGAGGGGAGGTTTGTACTGCAGTGAATTGGTCTTTACTTTGCCGCCTTAGAAAGTTTGTATTTTTAAATATTTTCTATATGCGTGGTTAAAGTCCCATTTCTGAAAATGGATTTCTTTTTATCACAAAATGCTATTATACCACATCTCAAGAGTTAAAGTTTTATCATACTCAGATTCTATTTTCAGATAGCATCATGTGGAGACCATTTTCAAAAGCATTAACTCAAGCCACACGGATGCACAACTGTTTTAAAAGATGAGAATTCACACATGCTTTTTATTATAATGCACATAAAACTGAAGTATAATACAGTAGGCTTTGGCAGTAAAACAGAGTAATCAATATATAAATTTTATGCCTGGTTCTTTAATGAACTGCTTTTCTTGATGAATTGAGTATGAATGAGTAAAACCACAAGGATCTGATTAGATAGTGAATCAGTGATTTTTTGGCAATTCAAAAATTGCATATCTAGTTAAGTGTTCCTTTTTTTTTCCATTCCTGGGACAACTTGATAACCTTCTTGTACTAGCCAAACCACTAAAGAGGCATTGTCAGTCTCTTCAAGTTCACTATTGTTCTCAGAAAATCACTTCCTTAAGAAACATCCATATGTGGAGGGTCTCAGTTGTGCTTTGTGGGAAACAAAGTTATGGGTTAAATTCATTTAGTCTGTGACTCCATTGAAGCTGGATTCAGCTGGCACAAATACTTCTTGATGGCAATATAGCAGGGGGGATCCTGGCTTTGCCTTCTCTCTGCTGGCACAAGAAATGGGGAGAGGTCTGTAGTCAATAGCAACAGTTGCAGGTGGGGAGATTCCTCAGGGCTGAGATTTCAAGTTGAACCACTTCATACATTAGAAGCTTGGATTTGCATTTAGGAATATAAATGAGGTCAATGATTTTCCAAATGAGGTGAGCAGCCAGATGACCTCCTTAGGTAGACAGAGCCCCATATGTGTTTGTGGCAGGGAGAGACCTTTTTAATCTTAGAGGCACTGGAAAGAGAAAATGCAGCTGGGGAGCTGGCGTAAGCTAGACAAACCTCCAGTGGCATGGCAGGAAAGGAGTTAATCAGCCCCTTGATACCAACTAGAGCAAGGCCTGTGCAGCAGGTAGTGATTGTAGGAGAGGAGAGATGGGTCAGCTGGGAGAAATGAACTGATTGCTTTGGGGTGGGGGCTGTATAAAATACTACCTTAGGAGAAGGGCCTGCTGTAAGGGCAGGTTTGTTTGTGGAGTTGTGTCTCAGACTGCTGTTACAGACTTAGGTGAGTAAAACTGTTTTATGCTTTTCTTTGGAGTCCTGCAGGTGTATGTAAAAGGGCTGAGGTGCTGCTTTTGTAATGAGAGCTCTTTTTTTTGAAGGCGAGAGCAAAATGATGGTGGTCCTGAGACTTTGTGGCATCTCCTTTTTGTGCTGCAATTCCCCTTTGAGTAAACAGCTTAGTTGGTTTGGGTGATGAACCATGGGAGTGGAGTCATGCCAGAAGCTTCTTGAGATAAACTCTTTCATGGGAAAAGTTGCTTATCATGATTCTCTATTCTCTCACAATCTTCTGTAGTTGCTGCTCCGGTGCAAGAGTGAGGTGAATTACTGATCAAGTGAATGATTCCTAGAGGGGCAGAGGAATAGCACATCCTGTGTCCAGAGGGAAGCTCTGGTAGGAGGTGCAGACCTCTATACAAAGGATGAGTGCTGTGAGTAATTTAAGGCTGTACGGGGTAAACCTGACTAAGGTGGAAAGAGCAGCTGCCATAGAGGTGGATGGAAAATACGGAGTGTTACGTGAATATTTTGCTTGGGCTGTGGGGCAGTCTCGTTCTTGCTGTGGCAGGAGAGACAGGGTAAACAGGGCAGCCCAGTGTGTCTTAGTGTGTGCAGCTGTGTTGTGGCTCACATCAGAGAGGGCTGAAATGGAGGGAGAGAGAAAACAAGTGGTGGAATTGAAGAAGGTGGCAGCACTGACATAGTGGCGAGCTGGTGAGTGCAAGCTGCAGGCGTGTCTCAGATGGACTGGAAGAAAGGAAAGGAGACATGCGGCGTGCAGGAAAAAAAAGTAATGAATAAATAAAAAAAAATTAAAGGCTCAGTCAGAGAGGTCAGAGTTTGAAATGAGCCTGCCAGGAGCGGGGGTCTGGTCCCGGGGATCCTTTGCATCCAAAATCTGCCACGGCATGCACAGACCTCTGTCTGGTCCCTTTTCTTCCTCGCTAGCGTCTTCCCCCTCCCCCCCCCGTCCTTTGTCAGGCAACTCGTTAACACTTATTAGCAAGCATCTTCAAAAGGCCAGGAGGGGGGAAAGGATGGGAGAGGAGCTGAGATGGCTAAAGGAAATGATTAGGAGATTCCTTTTCCTTTCTGCCTATTCAAGCTTTAATGACCAGCCCTTGCTCTGTCTGTGCCCTGCATTGTTATCCAGCCCTACCCCGAGATCGCAGCACCCATGCTACCCCCGGCACTGATCTGCTCTGACATCTGGGGCACTGCAAGTGCCCAGAGCAGCTAACCTTTCTCATGCTGGGGGTGCTTACTGGGGCTTACTCTTCCTGCTGCCCTTGGCATTGGTGCCAGTGCTGTGCCAGCACTGGTTTAATCTCCTGCTGGTTTACCCCTCCGAGTGTACCTTCTTAATCGGTGTCATCAGCGCTGGGCTGCCTTGCTGTGTCTGCCTCTCTGTGATCCTGCCTGGAAACTGATCTCTATTTATGTCTAAACATGGCTTGTAAATCCCGGGTATCCAGTGCCAAGGACCAAGAATCTGCTAGGCAGCAAATGGGCTGGTTCAGTGGGCAGAGTTGTGCTTGCCTGAGGTGGAGGAAGGAGGGTTGACAAAAGGTGACAGAATTTGGCCCATAGCTTTCTATTTCTGCCTTGTAGTTCCAGTTGCAATGCATGTGGTGGTTTCCAATTGAGCTCGTTATCTAGAGCTGAGCCCTAATCCCATCCAAGTGGATGGCAGAGCTCCCATTGGCATTGAGAGGGCCAGGCTGGATCAGCAGAGGCTGTTTTGGACTGTTCTGTTGTGGAACCTGGGTTACATTAGTTGTCCTCTGTCCATCAGTCTTCAGACTAGTGTTCCTTCACCCTTTCCAATTTTCAGTATAGGAACAGATCCTGGGATGGTTTCTATGCATTAGTGAACTCTGCAGGGAAGGATTTTTCTGTCAAAAGACTTAGCAACTTGGTCATGACAACCATCCCTCCTCTCCTCCCACCTGGTAGATAAAAAATATATTTCCAGAAGCTGCTGAAGTTCTGCATCTACCAAGGACTCCATAAAGCATAAAATACCAGCAAGGACATGTCTTTTCACAAAGCTACTGTTTTCTTTTCCTGCCAGAACAACAGGTTGGCAGCAAGGGAGCTGGATGCCAACCCTTCCAGCAGCACATGCCAGGGCAAGCAGGTGACCTTCAGTGCAAAGGTCCTGCTTTGCAGAGGGCAAGAAGGCTTCATAGATTTCTTGCCCCTATGCAAAGCTCTTTAGCTAGGGAGGGTATATGTGTAACTGCATGCGCAGGACAAACCCCTATTCCAGGAATGGGTGCTTAGGAACAGGGATTCCAATTGAAAATAATTTTATTTGAGTATCATGGATTGTGGCTAAAAAGTCTAGGATGCTTCCTGAAGTCAGATCGAACTCTGAAAGGCAGCCCTGCATCTGCTCTGGGCTTTGCTGAAGACCTCATATTTCTGGTGGGCTTCTTTAGGACCTCCTTCATTACTAGTGTATTTAAAAGGACTCTGTGGCCACCTACTAGTGACCTGGAAAGAGGTTTTTGACAGGGCTTGATTATATAGAGAACAGATGTGATTCTTATTAATATAAAGTCATTTGCTCCACAAGATTCTCTGAGGGCTCTGGATCACTCCCTTCTTATGTCAAGTCTTTGGAGCAGTGACTCTGGGCAGAGACAAAATAGAGGCTTGCTAAAATCAGGGGATGTTTTACTGCTGAACCCAAGCTGTCATGGTTTGGGGCAGCAGTGAACACAATTTGCCCAGCTTACTAAATTTTGTGTCAGCACTAAAGAGGAGTAAAAATTTTAAATGAGAGAAGGGGAAAGGGAGTAAGTGATTTAGTTTGTTCTGTTTTTTAGCTTGTAGAAAAGACCTTGGATAATATAGAAGAAAAGCACACTGAAGAGGTGCTGGTGGCTGGAGTACTCCTCACAAACAGGCTGTGCAGTGCCTGTTCTGAGTGCTGTGTTCACACCAGCTCCTACAAGGCTCCTTCTTTCAACAGCTTCTTATTTCAGTCTGTGGAGAATGTGAGAGAATCTCCTCTGTGTCAATAGCTAAGGGTTTAATTTTAAACAAGGGGGAAAAGTGGATTTTGACATGAATACTGTAGAATTAGAAATATGCGTGGAAAAAAGCACAAAGAATTGGTAAACTGGAAAAAATAGATGAATATTACTATTTTTGTAGTGTGTTTCAGAATTTATGTTCTTTATTTGGTACTTATTCCATGTAGCATTTTGGAAAGTATTTGGCAAACACATAAAAGCAGTCTGAGGGATACTTTTTAGTCAGATGCCATAACCTAGATTAATTTACTGCCTTCATAAATAGATGCTAAAGAAATACACTGATTTATGTGTCAGTTTAAAACTTGTTTGGGGAAGCAGTTATAGCTGTAGAATACAAAAATATTTAGGAGAGACAGTGCAAAAGTTTTATAGCTTCTTATTATGAAAAGAAGGGTACATTTCAATTATGCATTTTATTAACATGGCCCTTTTAGCTCTATAAAATGGTAGCAATGTTCAAATCCCCTCCTGGGAAATAATGTCACATGGCTTGCCACTGATAGAACTTGAGGATGTTAGGAAATGCTAGTGGAGTTAACCAGTTGTTAATCAGTTGTTCATTTGCAGCTGAATCTTGCTCCAGCTGAACTGGAGATAATTGGATGATAATTTTGACTTGGAGGCGGATTTGTTGTGAACTTGGTGTCTAACTAGATCTGTAAGGAATTATTCCTATGATAAAAATCAGGTCAACTCGTATTCAATCATCTTTTATGTGGTGGCAGGTCACCAGGAGATTGATGCTGAGTTATTTTTGTGGGGTCTGAGTGAGCAGCACCAGTCAATGCCGGCCACCAATTGCTCCTGGTGGGTTTTCTCATAGCCCTGATGCTGCTGGAGGGCACCTTCCTGAGCTGAGGCCTCTGGGAAGCCCCTGTAACAGATTTGGAGCATCTGGTGTCCCAGTACAAACTTTTGTGGGGCTGGTGGGAACAAGGTGCTTCTGCAGCTCCTGGAGTCTGGACCTGGCCTGGCCCTGCTTGGGACAGTGTCCCTGCTGTGATGCACCTGATGAGATGGTCTGGGACAAGTCGCCTTGGGATGGTGTAGGGGGAATATGGGAAGACTGTGGGACTCTGAGCCAGTGAGGTCCTGAAGGCTCTGAGGTTTAGGACTTCTGTGACACCGTGCTGGTAGAGCACCCAGAAAACACCAGGAGCACCAGGACTGGGTATGGAGATGCTGTGGGGCCATTCCTGATAGTATATTCCTTCAGAAGTGAGGGAGTCCCACAGGATGAGGCCTCTTCACTGCAGGTCAAATAACTGACAATTGGCTCATCACAGTCCTGTCTCCTGCTGCTTGTGGTAGAGGCACCTGATGTTGGTTCTCTGTGTCTCTTTCTCCTTGAAGCATGAATTCGCCATAAAAACTGGCAGCTGTACTGACTAGCTCAGCTCGTTTTCTTCCTTTAAGTACTACTTTTCCCCCAGTGGAAAAGGAGTTTTGGTAATATAATCCCAGTGAATGAAGGGGTTTTCTTAATTAAAGTAATAATCTGAAAGTTGTCATTGATAAGTGTGTAAACAAGCTGATTGCAGTAGGCGCATGAATAGCTCTAATGAGCACGTGTGGGTATTGAATTAACCATGGTTCACAAGCCATGCATGGCTATATGCTTATTTACAAATAACCAGTTTCCCCTTGTGCTTGACTTTGCCCTGCCACCCCAAAAATCTTGTCTTTGACTGTTGCATAGGAAAAAGAAACCGGCTTCTCTCATAAGAGGAGAGCTTTAAACGCAATTATTGCTCTTAAGGAGGTGGTTGGGAAGGCAGCCTGTGCTGTGCTATTTCTATGGGGGGTTTTTGGTTGTTTTTTTTTTTTTTTGCTAAGTGAAGTGCAGCCTGGTGGGTACAGCATGGGTGTTCATCATTGTCCTCTCCTTGCTGGTGGGTTGTTCCAGGGCCCTTGATGGAGGCACTTCCACTTCTGGATGTGGTGGAGTGCCCTGTCTGTGAAATGGCAGAACAATGGCTCTGCAAGGCTGTTGTGCTGTTAACGAGCCCCTCAGAGAAAGGGCCCTACAGAAGTGCAAATCATCTTCTTACTTGCTGTTAATTATTGATATATTTATTCATTGCAATAAGCAGGATGGAAGCAGCAGGGTGATGGTAGGCTCAGCTGATCTGTAAGGGCATGGAAGCACAGTGGCTGCTTCTGACTGTCCCAAGCAAGTGGCCACTGGACCTGCAGCTCTGCTTTGTTGATGCTGGTGAGACTCTGGAGGGAGGAGTCTTCCCTTTCCAGGCCTGAAAATATCTCTGATTTGATTTAAAAAGGGGTTGAATGTGTACCTTCTATCTATTGTAAGAGAAACAAAGTTTGAGTGCTAAATGTAATCTGGGAGACCCTGTCTGCAACCTAAAACAACAACAAAAAGACACAGGGTGTAGTTTAACTTTCAGAGAGTTCAGTACCACTTCTTTCTGATCCAGAGGACATCAGAGTTTGTGTTATTGTGTACTGATTGCACTTGGACTTGATCTGCCATTTTAGTAGCAACTCATTCTTCTTTGCTGTCATTTCAGGATACTGTATTGTGGAGTGGAAAGTTGGTCTCCTGTTAACCACATTGCTGCAAGTAGCCTCCTTCCTTTTGAGTGCCCAGATCTAGCAGAGAATTAAGGTGGAGGAGAGGTGCTGAATCAGTGATAAAGACAACTGTGCTTTGTTTAAATGAACTGTGACTTGCATCATGAAATAAACAAAAAATGGGATATTTATTACGTTGTCTGCTTCTACCCTGAAATTCTGATTTAATGTTTCTCTGTTGGGATAACAATAAATGGTCCAAGAGGCTGGTTTTAGGAGATGGCTTTTGTGGGGAACTACTATAGTTTGTTGTGTATCTTTCCTTCTGCAAATTCATACATGTCATGCTACTGTTTTAGCAGAGTAGAGTGTGCTGTACATGCACAGTTACTTCCATACACATTTGAGCTAAAATGGGAAGTCCCAGGTGGAATTTCTACACTGGTGTGTGATCTATCTGGAGCTGACAAAGGAAAGGTAATGCTGCCCTGCTCTCTGTGAATCTCCCTCCTGGCAGCATCATGCCTGTTTGATTTACACAAGTCCAAACTGGCTGCAGGGAACAGGATGTGTGCCAAGCTTGTTGTCCACCGCCCTGCAGGATTTGGACTTTAGGAACCATGGGGGGTTACAGCCTTCAGGTATGGAAGATAATTCTTTACATTCAGGTATATTTCTTCTGTCAAGCAGACCAAGGTTTGCTAGAGATTTCTGGTTTTGAGATTTGGCAGGAATTGTCACTTCACATTGCTAGCAGAGAGTCTGAATATATGCCATATAATTAACATCAGAAAATTCTGACTCCTGAGGCTACAGGGTTAAACAAATATATGTCCCCATTAAACTTGAATAATAAGAGGTTAACTCATTAGGAAAAGAACACTCTTGATGTGTTTAATGGAGGGAGAGAGTATTAACTCTTACAGTTCATTGTGAGCCCTTATCTTAGTTTAAATTTCCTTTTTAAGCATCAGTTTTTCTACTATAGGGTATTTTACATCCCAAAATTTATCTCCTATGTATTCTGTATAACTTGCTTTTTGATTCCTGGTTTATTGATGGGCCTGAGTCCTTTGGGGTCTTTAAAAATTATGCTTTGTTGATAGTTGGTGCATAATTAAAAATAATATGCAGTACAGAACAAAGGCAAGTCTTGAAAACCACTTACTTGAATGTCCAGTAGAAACAATTCACATGCCTGTATTTTTCCTATTTAGTCCTTATGGTCCCTAAAAAAAATATATTGTAGTGCAAGGAAAGACTTGGAGATAAGTCATGAGCTAGTGACCTGCAAATGTAACATTAAAAAGGTAATTTAATTATAAAGGCACAAAGATAATTTTTAAGATTTTTTATTTCCTGTTCCAGACTCCAGTTAAGAGATGTCCCTGGCTTGTAAACCTCTGCCTGGAGTTGTTTTGGATTAGGGGCTTGCTGGATGTGCTCATACTGGGCTGATAAGAGAGTTCAGGACTCACTCACACTTACTGCTGTGGAATGGGCTTCTTGGGTCAGACAAAAGATGTCAGATTTCAGAGGAAAACAGGTGAAGTACACATGAACTAATACAGGCAACGCAAAAGCTTGCAAGCCTCATAGTTCTTTGGTTGTGGTGTGAGCAAACCTTATTCCAGTGAGAGTGGCTCTGGAGTAACCTTGGTGTTCCCCAAATGTTCTTGTATTTTGAAGAGAGCATGTAGTCTTGCCTGAAATTATAATTCTGGCAGAGCAGATTGCTCCTTCTACCCTGGACCCTGATGGAACTAAGTCAGCTCCAGCTGACCATGCACTCCAGGGTGCAGTTGCTGGTGGAAGGAAGAGATGCATCATGTTCATGCTAAACAGATTCTGCTGGAGAATTTTTCCTCCTTCCAGGCGTCCTTAAGTGTTGCTTTTTTGAATGAGGTGTTTCTAGGTCCTTGGGAACTTCAGGTTGATGAAGCCAACAATCCTATTGCTGGTCATGCTTCTGTCAGAATAATAAATCCAAGCATTGGGTCCATGTGATATTATTAAATTACTGGTTATACAGTTTGGTCTAACCAAGGAGAGAAAATGGTCCTTTGCACAGATCTTCTAGAACTAAGAAACTAATTTTTCTTTCTGAGATTATTAAACAGGAAGAGATTTAATTAAATAACTGACTTCTGGTAAATTGAGCACAGAGGTAATCTGATTCTTCTGTAAGAAAATGGGAATTTTTTTTGTATTTTTCCTTGCATTCTGGATCTTTTGTAACAAACATCTGGATGTCTCTGGCCATGAATTTCTTTAATTTGGCAGTTAAAAAAGTGCCAGAGAGGATTTGAAGTTAGAGGCCCATGGACTGAGAAGGAAAAAAAGTGTTCTTGACCTTTGATGACCCACTTAAGAAACAAGATTTGCTTATGGAACAGCTACATGTGTGAAGCAACTCTAGCTGGGAACAGTTCTAGCCATGGAAAAGACAAATGTAATAACAGTTTTCAAGGCAGAAATAATAATAATTTATAATGCCTGCAGCTGTGTAAGCTCTTAGCAGAATCAATTATGGAACATTTTATTTTGTGGATCACCTGAGAATAGTCTATCTTCCCAAGTCTTGCAGAGAAGAGATGCAAGAAGTCTGGAAAATGGTTCCAAGCAAGGAAGTTTCCAATAGCAAATAGTAAACCAATGATGTCAACCCAAGGCAGGAAATCAACATTTTGGCTCCTGCATCCTCCATGGCTCAGCCTCTTTCCTGTATGTGGGAGTGTGCATGTATGTGGAAATGTATAAATAATCACATGCCAACATGTTTCATGTGGTGAGGGACTGCTTTGGAGTGACTGGCTTCTGGGATGAGTAGGTGCTTAGCATAAACACTTGCGTGTTTTTAAAAAAGCTGAGGAACCTGCTTTCAGTTGTGTCCTCTGGAATGATCCTCAGGTCCAAGCTGTTCCATATGCTGCAGCAGGGTAGAGGAAATTGCACCTCTTTTTCTCTTTTGTTCAAAGTAACATACTTTTGTTGAATTTACTGTCTGTTATGTGGGCAAATTAATCTCTGGTTTTGTCAGGTGTTTCATACAAGACTTCTGCTGCAGCAGCCCAAGTATTTAGATTTCTGTCTTTATTGGCCTAGTTTCCACTTTAGCAAATTCACAGCTTGTGAGCTATTGCTGGAAAATTCAAATGTGCAAAACATTAAGGAAGCACTAAGCACAGCCATCCTCTTAATTTGCACCCGGTCTTCGCTACTAATAGTGTGTAACGTTTGACTACACTAATGCCGAGAGCACCAGCTCCTGTTATGCTGGATGCCATGTGTGTGGGAGGGGGAATTCCTGCCTTCTGTGGTCTTAAGTGGGAACTAAAAGAGACAGGGGCTTTGGAAACCACCACAGTGGGGAAAGAGAAGTGATTTGGTCACACAGCAGACCAGTGGCAGAACAAAGAATAGAATTAGGTCTCAGTTAGGATATTTAGTCACATCTAAACTCATTTTTTATGGTGCCTCAAGGCACACTAGATGACTTCTTACAGTACTTTTTTGCCCCATTTTATTACAAGCCCATGGATGAATTAGCTGGTACCTGCTAATTAGTGAATGCAGACAAAGACAAATCCTGCTCAGGCTCACCTCAGCTTGCCTGGGGTAAACTTAATGCTGACCATGACTTTTCCTTGTTTCCACTGGCCAGTTAGATGTTGTGCCAATCTTGATTAACTTGGTAGTTTAAAAATTGAATTCAATTAATTTCATCATAGAGACAGGCCCTCTGGCCGTGCGAGTTTGCAGATAGAGGCACAGACATTAGGCTTGGATCACTACCTGCATTTCTCTGGAGTCACTGAAATCCTACTGTTAGTTCATAACTTGAAAGTACAAAAATAAAGCTGATAGATGTGGTGAGAGAAGTCTCACTACTGTTTCACAGAATGCCATGGCAGAGAAGCCATGGTTAAAGTGGAAATGCTGACTTTTTGCTAAGAAAGCCTCTTCTACAGATCCAACACATTCGTAATGACAAACAGGTCTTCCAATGGATATTGATTTAGGAAAAATAAGATGGATTAATACAGGCATTCATCTTTGCTGTCAGTTTAATATCAAGATAATTTTATTTGATAGTTCAATATAATAAACTCCCCTTTTCCTTAATACATATTTGCAAAAAGTAGGCACTATTGTAATACAGTAATTAGCCATATTTGCCTTTACTATGTGTGAATAAGATTAATATACTAGAGTGTTCAACCTAATTGATCTATTATGTGATAGGGACTCACAACCAGACTGCAAATTACAGTTTAACCCCCCAAAGGGCTAGACTTGTTTAGAAAATGTGCAAGTCTTTAAGAGATAAAATTAATAGAACTGACGTTGACCTAAATATTCAATGTTATTAATTGTATCAGTGGATTGTGCTGCTTTTATGTGTAACTAGGAGGGCAGAGTGTTTAGAAAGGAGCAGGTTTATGACAGCAATGGGAAGGGTGGCTAACAGAAAACATGACAATTATTGCAAACCAGGTTTCCTGGTTAAAAAAGTGATTGTCATAAGCCCTTAAAATTGCTGTTCCATGTGGTTGTGATTAAACAAATCATCCGTGCAGTGCATTTGGAACATAATGGCTCTGTGGGAAAAAAAATGTAAATCAGGTTTTTGTATTAATGAAAACAGTTTAATATGGTTTTAATGACCCATTTTTCAGTCTTCACCAGAAAGTAATTACCAGTTAGATAGTTAGTGCTCTGGGCTTTGTTCTGGCTCTCGGAACTCCTTCAGCCAGTCACCCCAGGGAGTCCTGCCGTGCTTGGTTGGCAGCCCTGGGCTGGTGACCCAGCAGCAAGGAGACCCCACTCTGCTGCAGCTCCCTGCCTTCTGCTTCCTGGGGCACGAGGGGCAAGTGGGGCTGTGCCTCGGAGTTCCCCGTTCATTGCTGGTAAGGCCAAGGGTAAACCCATAATGAGAGGCAGCAGCTGCCCCTGAAAACCAGAGTGAGGAGGGCTGGCGCTGCCTGATGAATAACTTATCTTTGGGAGAAGGCCAGGGAGTGGAAGCTCCGTGATGCAACATCTGGGCATGGTGGCAGAATGGGGGGCAATGCACAGACTGGATGTGGACAGCTTGGTTCCTGTGGGAGGGTGACATCCAAAGGTGTACTGACAACACGGACAGCCAGCAGGTTCAAGTGATCATGAGGGTTGGATTTGATGATCTTGGAGATCTTTTCCAACCCAATTGATTCTATGACTTGTTCATCTCCAGGAGAAATGAGAGGAGTAGAGGTGCCAGTCACTGAGGAAACTGAGATCAGGACCCAGGATTTGTGTGTTCCTCCCAACTCAGTAAATCCCACTACCTCTCTGCTCTTGTGTATGGAAACAAAGTTCTGACTTAATGACTCAGGTCTTTGAATGTTTTTGGTGCTCAGAAAGGGTTAGCAGCCAGTGGCTGTTTATTGGGAATGGGATTACTGAATTAGCTTTTGCTGTAATGCTGCCCAGCACTGGTGCTTGCCCTCTAAGAATGGCACTGCACTGGGTCCAGAGCAGGGAAGGCACCTCTTAATCAAGCAAATTAAGAGCCTGTTGGATGCTCAGGGTTTGCCCTTACTTACATGGGAGCAGGTATGTCATAATAAAGGTCTCTTTGATCTTCTAAAGAAAGACAATACAGTCCAATTCCTCAAGGTAGGAATGCAGAGGTTCAAAAAGGTACATCTTTCACTTTAGGAGTGGATAACATTGGAATTGCTTGCCGAAGAATATGGTGATTTAATTGCCACCAGAAATTTTACTATCAAGGCAGAATGTTTTTATCTAAAAACCTGCTACAAAAGGTGGAGCACTCAAAATGTGCTCATCCTGTTGCTATTGGATTTGGAGCAGGATGAGATTTGGAGAAGTCCTGTGTGCTGTACTAGAGTGAAACCCAGGCTATTGTGATGGTCTGTGGCTTGGTCTGTGCATTCAGAGCTCATCTTTCTAAGGCTCCTGATAGAGAGAAAGCCAGTACTACTCATACAGTTACAAGAATATTTAAGGTCCAGGTGAAATCTAGAAGTTGCAAAATTTCTGATTTCTGGATGTTTTTAGGTTAGTGTACTGAGTGTGATTGCTGAAGCTTAAACACATCTGAAATGAATCGAAGGCAGCCAGATACTGATTCTACCACTCCCAGTGAAAACTGATAGGTTTGTTGTGTAGTGTCTAGTACCCTACCTGAGGTAATTCAGGCTGTTGAAAAGCTGGATATATGGGCTGGTACAAAGCTCCATGTGACAGTAGCTGCTTTGCCCATAGGCCAGTGTGGCAAGACTTTGCAGCTCACAGTGGGGCAGCCCCTGCACAAAGCTCTGCATGTTGTTACTTCAGGTGGCTGGGCAGGAGATGTCAAAGCTGTGGCCCTTTAGCTTGTTTGTCAAATGTAATACTGAGGGAAATACTGGGAGGAAAAGATAGATTTTGATCTGATGTTCCTAGCACTTACTTTATCTCTGAAAATCACAATATGTGTGTGAGACCAGTCAACATAGTGGGATGAGACTATATTCAGTGTTCCTGATGCTATTGAGAAATGAAGTAGTTTGAGGGCAGTGAGTGAGAACAGAAGGAGATTTTGAGGGAGGTGAGAGTCCTTCAGACTTTATTTATCCATTGTAAAGAAACATATGAAAATAAACAGAAATCAATTTTCTAAAAACCCCTCCCAGGTCACCTGCAAGGGAAATAATGTGGCACAGCTCAATACCAGGCACCACAGATTTTGTCAAGAACATAAAGAAACCTGGTGCTTTATTTTTATTTTTGAAGTGGAAGTGGTTCATGAGGTATACCAGGGAGATGATACAGTGCTTACAGTTGTGACATGTCAGAGGCTCGTAAGCTCAAAGACGACTGTATTGTGTTTTCCTTTTCATCTTCCAAACTTTGAGCCCCTGTGTTCCTATCATTTTCCCTTTCCAATGTGAAATAAGGAGCATATTCTAAACAATAGTGCTCTTTTGATACATGCCATAATAAAGAAACACTGACTTGGAGAACAGCAGATCATAGCTGTCCACAAAGAAGTACAGAGAGGTGCAAATCCTTTTGGCATTGCACCACAGCAGTTGTTCCTGCTGGCTGATGGAAAGCCAACAATTATTTTTCTCTTCTAACATAACAGGGACAAAGGAGCTTCCCTCAGCAGCCCAATTCTGCCCTAATTTATGTTGCAGCTTTTTAGGGAAAGGAGCAAAAGTCATTTTAGGAGCTATTGAAAGATGTCTCCCTCTTTTGTAGCTCCTGTATGGTTTTGGTAAGTGAAGTGGAATACATTTGTGGGGCACATCAATGGCAGCAGCCTGCAGAGGGTTCAGTAAGGGCCTAATCACCTCCTCAGTTGTGGCACAGCTGCTCTGAGATCCTACCAAATGGGGAAAAGTAGGAGGCACCTTGGGGACCCAAGAGAAGGCTGCTCAGAGGATGGGTCTACAGGGCTAGTGGGTTGTCCTCTGCTGACAGGGAGGTGATGGGGCCAGATTAGGAAACCAGAGCCCAGGGCTTGTGGGTCTGCATGTTAGATCATGCTTGTATCAGGTTTTTCCTGAGGCAACTCTGCTCTCTGCTACTGCAGAGACCATGGAGAGCTGTTTATGATGCTGCTGTGGAAAGACGCTGGGGACTCTCACCCTTGCTCCTGCAGACTGAGTTGTGTCTCAAAAAGGGCCCCAGTGCCCCATCTCACCCCTGGGAGCTGCTGCGTGGTCTGTCTTTGGAAGCACTTTGTATTTTAGACTTTTGTCTGCCTCAAACAGAATGAGTTTTGCTGTCCTGTTGTATTAGTGTGATGGCACCTCCCAACTGAATGCTGTTCTGTGATGGGGGCCTTAAGATGTGTAGCAAAAGCTGTTAAAAGTTTTGCAGAGGATCTATCACATGGTTAATAATAGTAAACGGCAAGATCCAAGCTGACTGACCCTAACCAGGCATCAGTACTGCCGGGTGAGATTCCTTGTGAAATCCTTCAAGGGACAGAAAATTCCTTTTTCTCCTGTGTATGGCTCAGGATGAAGCAAGGGCACGCCAACAAATGGCCCTTGATGTAATATAGGGACAGTGAGGGGCTAGAGCCCAGAGGGGGCGCAGTGTTGTCCTGAACTCTTACAGGGTGAAGAATTCCTGACAGTGCCCAGCTGGACTATATTGCTTAACACTGCATTGTTCTGGAAGGTCTGTTCTGATTGGGACAAAATAGTTAAGAGTTGGTCCTTGTGTATCACAATATGTGCTGCCTGGGCATTTTAACCATGAAATCATCTCATCTCTTCTTCTCCCTGAGGAATCTCTGGGCTTCAAGAAAGACTCTGTGACTGTCTTATATTAGGGACATAAGTGCTTGGGTCAAGGGCTGTCATCTTCCAGCGTGAGTGTAAGAGTATTTAGTGCTTAATGGCTCCAGTTCCTGACCAAAACCTCTTTATGCTTTACTGCACTGTGAGTAAAAAGTAATGAGATTGGTGAGAAATAAAACAGCCCCAGAAATTTTGATTTTTCTGCCAGACTGAGCTACATAGAGTCCTCCATACCTTGAAGGCTGGCTAGGAGGGAGTGTTTGAGCATGAAACTCATGGCAAGCTTTTGTGAAATGAGGGTTTAACTCCTCCATGACCTACCTGCTAACACTGTGTTTGACACTTCAATAAGCTGACCGCTGCCATAACCTGTGCAATGTCTCAGTCACGCTACACCAAATGTGTCATCACTTTCTCAGGCTCTGTTGCTCCTGCTGGTAGTGCTGTGCCCATGATCCAATGCCATGTGCCAATTGTTCACACTGCTGGGACTACCAGATTTTGTCAAAGGAGCCTAAAATGAATGTGCCAAAGCCTGTGGATGGCTGGTGGATTGGTATTTGTAAGCTCCTAGTCTGAAAACCACCCTCAACTTTTTAATTCCTTTCTCCTTCCAATCACAGTGATCCTTTCTTCTCAGGAGGCTGCATTTATCCTTTTATTTGTCCTGTTAAAGGCTGCTTTGTTGCTCTCTGACATCTATCCTTCTGGTAGGCTGTTCCTGTCTTGTCTCTGTGTTTGATGGCCAGATGGTTGGGATAAGCCTTGTATCTGAAAGACACTTGGGAACACCAAAAAGCAGGGTTCTTAATTTTTTGGCTGGACAACACTTGATTTATTTTGTTCTTGTCACTGCAGTTTTGTTTTATCTGGTTTTTAACGTCTGTTTTCTTTAAAAACAAACACTGGGGCAGGGGCAGGCTCGGAGTTAGATCCTAGTGCTGTGACTTCATGGGACTTCTGCAGGTGGCTTAGCCCAGTGCTGTGTCCTTTGCTGTCCCCCAGACTCTGGGCTGTGCTTACATGGCTCAGTAGTCCTGCCTGTGCCAGGTCTGTGCTCCCTTTTACTGTGTCCCAGGAAAAGCGAGTGAGCTGCTTGAGAGGGAAGGGGTAAACTCAGAGTGTGTCTGTTCTCAATCAATTTGAAGACTTTTACAGATTGGCTTTCTGGAGCTGGGAGATGGTTGGAGGAGGTGGAGATCTCTTGCAAGCAAAGCCCTGTGTCTTCCCAAGGAGCCTTGTTCTGCTGCTGTCTTAGAGGAGCTTGGGGAATTTCAGCGCAGCTGCGTGGGAGGAGAAGAGGGATTTGTGGTTGAGCTTCTGGGAATTAAAAAGGGTTGAAATCTTGCCAGACAAAAATGAGAACCCTTAAAAACTAGTGTGAATTTCAGGCACCGCTGAAGTCAGTGGCTGTTTTGTTCTGGACTTCAGTAACATCAAGATTTTACCCCAGCTGTGTGGGCAAAGTTGGACTTACGTCCAATGCAGTGGTTGCTACTGAAGCTCTATAGCACATAAAGATGACCCTTTATAGAAAATAATTATCATAGCTGCCAGAGCTCTCAAACTTACATGTGCACGTCCAGACAACTGAGGGAAAACCTATGGAGGTGTTTGTAGGGTTAAGCTCCCTATGCTCCTTTTCATAGGCAGGAGAGAGTGTGCTCCAGGATGGACCATTCCCGACTTTGAATGTGGCTTTTCCTCTGGAATCTGTTTCATCTCCCCAGGATTGTGTGACCTGCCTCATCTGTTGGTGCAGTGAATGGTCCTATAAATACTTCTCACCCATACAGGGAAATCAAACAACAATTAAAAGGAATCAAGTAAAAAGGCATTAATTAATTCTATTAGAATAACAGGAACTTGCAGAAATTTCTGTATGGGGTTGGTATGAGAGTACACACACACACAAAAATAGGTAACTTGATTTAACTGTCAATTTTTTGCTGTAATCTATGATTTTTAATTGGGTACTTTGGTCAGGAGATGGTGCTGTAAATATGCCCAGTTGTCTTTTACACTTCTCTAAGCATCCCTAGTGATGCAGTATTGAACTCTGAAAGCAGATTGCCCTGAAGATCCATTCTACTGTGAGATCTGCCCTGTGCAGCTCTGAGAAGAGGAATGAATTACATGGTTGAGGAGCTGCCAAGCAGTTTCTGTACCTCAGACGTGGTCTCCTGGTAATCTGCTATCACCTGATCTTTCCCAACAGTGAGGGTTTGTCCTATCCTTTGTCCTTAAATGCCCACTGCCCTCCCCCTCAAAGGGAGTGTTATTTGGACAAGACCCAAGCCGCTGGTATCAAGCCTCAAGCACCAAGTTGTATCTATCACCTGAAACAGAGCAATAGTGAAGCTCCTATTAGTAATGTGAATTCCTGCTGACCTTAGCAGTAATATGTTTTGTCTTGCATGCTTGAGGTGACTTGGATGTGTACCCAGTAGGGAAAGCTGTCTGTGGACATGTCTTCACAAAGCTTTTTGTCTCAAACCTGAGACCCAAATAGAGAATCTAATAAGATCTAGTGAGTCCACTAGTGATTCCTGGGGGATTGCTAGAGAGATAACAAACCACTAATGGGCTGCTCTTAGTTGTCTCTAATTTGTATAGTCTTCACTTAATAAATGTTTTCTTGTATATTCTTAACAGCAAAAAATATTATGCAGTTTAAATGTCTGGAGAGAAAAATAAGCTCCGAAAGAAACTGCAGCTAAATGGCAATGCATATGTGACAGTAGATAAAATACATATGTTAATAGACTACTGCCAGGCCATGCAGTATTCCTGCTTTGCAATGCCAAGAAATAGATAATGGCTTTGAGGTAAAGCTTCTGTCTGTTTTTTTCAGGTTGCTAATTCCAGGCCTGGCCAGGCTCTGACTCGCCATACAATGCAAACTGCACTGGCTAAGCTGGCATAGTGTTATCTCTGGCAGCCTAAGGAATGGGAAACCTGTCCTGGCTCAGCTGCCCAGCCAGCTCAGAGTGTGAGGGGGCATCTTGTGTGGTGTATGCAATGAGAGTGCTTCCTGAGTGATGTGTGGCCTGCATGAGGGCTGTGGAGTGCGATCACTCGGAATAGAAAAACCTGCTTCTTGTTGGCTTGGGGCAGCAAGCTGGGAGTGGACTTTCCTCTGTCAGCAGTGCTGGGGCTCGGATTTTGGTGGCTTATTTAAATGCTCAGCTGTCTGAGCTTGTGCATTCTGTAGAAGCAATTGTTTCGCTTAGCAGTTCTGGTGGTGCCTTTTTGCAAATAAAACGTTAATGACTAGACTGGAAAATACTTTAAATTCTTTTTGATAACTTCAAAAATGTTTTCAGTAGCAGCTGAGTTGTCAGAAAATATTTACATAAGCGCATCTGTGAACCTCGCTATAGTATCTTAAGATCTGCAGCAGCTTTGTCACTTCCTTACAAATAGCTGTGAGCAATCTATTATGTAAAAAGGTTCAGTTTAATTTACAGGAAGCCTTACATTTTTCTCCAAGTACTATGTTTAGTTTATTTAAAACTACTGTGGCTTTTTTTTTTTAATGCTTCCCTACAGAAGTCTGAATGATTTGTAGGGAAATGTAATACCTATTTGTTAGGCTGGCTGACTTGGGAGAAGTGAGCGGCTCTTGGGTGGGTGAGCTGTTCCCAAAGCCTTCCTCGGAACTCCTGGCCTGACACTAAGATGTTAAGTTAAAACTTCCCCTGCTGATGAGCTGTGAGGTGATACCAACATCAGCAATGCCCAGACACTGCATGCTTCACCCCACTGAAGAGCCCATGGAAGTCTGGGAGTGAGGATGACTGTTCCTGCTCCACACCTGAAATGGGCAATTTTCCTGCTCTGCTGGAAAGAGCACTAACCTGGCAAATTCCTGCTAACCTCAGTGCAGCTTTCAGTGGTTTATTTTGTCCAAAAAGACTTAAATCTTTGTGTGATGACTTCAGCAAAAAAAAGAGGCAGCATCTTTGCTCCAAGACCTGATGTTCATACTGCCTTAATGCTGTTTTCCAAAACTGCTGTCACTAGTTGAAGTCTGTGTATTCTGATTCCAAACCAAATGGCTGATATTAATGTAAATCAGCTATTTACATTAGCCAAACTGACTTTTAATCTCTTCCCTGTTCTTTTAACTGGAAAGATAAAGCTGTCCCTGGGCTGAACTGGTCTGAAACAACAGAATTGCCTTAAATTTGCACCTTACATTGTTCTGAATGTGAGTTTTATATGGACCCAAACAATTCGATATCTTTAATTGCATTACATAAATTTGAGCTACCCCAGTTGCAAAGCTTCCCTCAGCAACTAGAGGCTTGTTGGCATATGTCCTTAATCAGCCGAAAACAATCAGGGACACTTCCTGAGGTTGCTTTGTTCTTCTGCACTCTAATGTGTATTGTGTGTGGTCACGTTCTCTAAGTGTGTGAAGACTTACTCACACTGTGGGAATTTCTCCTCTATCTGCATTACTGATGTAACCAGCTATTCAGACATGTTTCTCCCTTAAGTGTAAAGCTAGAGACAATGATAATAATGGGACCAATTATTTTTTCCTAACATAGTGTCCCAGATCTGACTTTTCCTGGGAGAATACAATGTTTCTCTTCTGTTTTATTTTTTTCCTCCTAAATACTAGATGATTTATTAACCAAGAGAATACTGGGAGAGATGAATGATCTTTCTCTTAAGCTTAGTAATGAAAAAATTGCATGTTGCTATCTAGATAATAACTGAAGCAATGCAGCAATGAAGGCAGACTTCGAGCTGGTGCAGAATTCCCTGGAGAAAGAGAATGTATCGGCAGAAATGTCTGTTAATTTTCATCTGCACTTTCATTCAGTGGGGGATTAAGATTGTTATATGGGATGCTGATACTGTATAGAAATGTGTGTAGGGAGGTTGATTTTTCTAGTACTACTCTCTAGAGTTACTCAGAATTTCTCAGAAATATATTTGCTAGTCTTTGAAGCCATCTAACAAGAAAATGTTCTAATTTTTGAGGAGGAGAAAACAAACCTATATTAGAGTTTGTGGGTTTGGGTTTTTTAATTTTTTTTTTTTTTTCAAAAAAGGCCTCTCCAAAGAAAAACTCTGCAAACTTAATTTTCTCGAAGTAGTGTCTCAAAATATTTAGTTTAGAGTTTCTTGCTGAAAAGCCAGAAAGTTGTCAGAACAGACCAAGTTGAAATGTCAGACATTAATAGGGAAATTGTCCTGTACAGTTTCAGTAATCCAAAATAGTTTTACTATTCCCAATTTGCCAGATACAGCATCTGGCAACATTAGGAAGCTCTATGTACTTTTTTCTTCCTAAAAAATGCACTTTAAAATCAATAAATACAGCTCAGTGATTTAAAACTTGGGTTAGGTGAGTGGCTTGATGCCACCAGTGGGAAGAGCAGTCTACTTACGTACACTTTCAAAATGTTCAGTGCAATCTCAGTTTCTGTGTCTCATATTCTACTAGATCCCTAGAGGTGCAGTGGGAGGCACTTCCCAGTCTCTGCTCCAGAGGGATAAATGAAAATCAATTCTCTAAGGAATTGCGTGAGTGTTTTGCTCTGGTCACTGTGGTGACCTCCAGGTTAAGGCAGTAGCAGTCTGCTCTGCTCGGAGAACCCTGCTCTCTCCTCCAACACTTCTGACCTTTTATAGCTAGTTCTCTTAAAACAGGGCCAAAACCAAATCCCTTCTTGCATACTGAGAACAAATCATATTTGATTGCTGTCTCATGAAGGTATGCACAGCCCATTGGATGGGAATAGAATTCAGTCTGCAAGTATTTTTTTTTAATAATTGGAAGAACTTGCTGCGATTCAGGCAATTCTTGGATTATGAGAAAGGACGTTTTCCAGCCTAGTAGAGCTATCCAGTTTGGCGAGACTGTTGCTCTTCCCCCATCCCAAAGTGTTGGAACTTCATTACAAGTTTTCATTTTCTTTATCCTGCACAAGCTTCATGGTTCCCCAGGGTGCATCTTTCTGTCTAGTCTTGTTGCTGTGCAAATGTCTTCTACCTCAGCTTTTCTATTAGACTCGGGGTTAATGCTTCTAAAGGTCGTGGTTCCAACAGCTCTTCAGCTGCTCTACATTAGTGAGTTTGCTCTCACATTAGTTAGGCTTAGAAAGTCTAATGTTGTTCTGGGTACCTTTGAAAAATTTGTATCCTTCTTCACTCTAAGTCTTAGAGTACTTTTGTCTCCAGTTTCCCAAAAGAGGAAAACATTTTCAAGACTCTTGAAATATTGATTTAGGTTCAGATATTAAATGGATAAATGCTTAGGTAACTTAGTATGTGTGTGATTCCACCATTTATTTCATACTGTGAAATTAAGCAGGAATTTCAACCTTCTGGTTGGGATAGCCATTTTTGCCCATTCCAGATCCTGGGCCAGATCCAATCTGGATTTTTCCCCATTCCAGATTCTGGCCCCAATCTATTCTAGGTTTTTCCCCATTCCCGATTCCAGCCCTTACCTAGTCCAGGTTTTTCCCCATTCCAATCCCAGCCCCTGTCTAATCTTTGGCACTGGCCTACAAAATTAAATACAAAGGTAGGGCTAAAGTATTCCACTTATGAATGTACTCAATGTGTTCTAGGAATTGACTGCAAAGTGAATTGACTAGGGTTGGGTTTTTTTTGTGGTTGTGTGGTATCTTTTGAACATCTGCTTAAATATGAATCTTATGGGAATCTAAAATGAATGGGGAAATGAACAACAGATCGAATATTTTGCCTTGTCGTTAAATAAGTAGAAATAATCATGAGTATCAATTTAAAGCTTAGATGTTGCTGCTCAACTAAAAGTGATTTGGAGCAGCAATGTCTGGATTAAGTCATGGGATGGAGACTTGGATACGGGTTCAATTCTTAGATCTACCATTTCATTGAGTAACTTGTTGAAGTCACTGAACCTTCTGGTGTCCCACTTCCCCTTTATAAAAAGGGACAACAATACTGCTTTTATCTTGGGTTATGGGGCCTCTGGGGCAGGATTTGCCTGTTAGTCTGTGTGCTAGTATTTAGCACAATGGGGTCCTCCTCTTAGAGATAATAACAACAACATGTGTGACGTTCACAGAACGATTGATCTTTCATCTTCCAATGCGCTGGAGTTCCCAGATTGCCATAGCATTTTGTTTTTAAGATGTGGAAGTTTTTTTTTTTTGTCTTGTGAGAATGCAGACATGCTTTTTGTCTTTCTATCCTCTTGCCATTGGAGAAGAGGGAGGTGTGGGATAAACATGGTGGTATAGTGGTTAGTTTTCTGAATGGTCTCCTTGACTGGGTTTTTAAGTTGACTTTCCAGTTTCAAAAAAAATCCATCCCAGTAAGGGAAGCTACTTGTGGTATACAGGGAATAATGTTTATGGTGCACTACATGCTAAACAGCAAGTCAGAAAGACTATATGAGCCTTGTTGTACTGTAAGTTAAACTCAGGTTATATGTAATATTTTACTACGTTGAGGATAGTCTCAGAAAATAAAAGGCTTTACAATAGGGGGAAAGAAATTATTGTCAAAAATCAGTCCAACCCAAGAGACTACTATCTGCATAGTAATATAGCTGTACAGAGATGCAAAGGGGGAAAATGCTTATTTATTATAAATGGCATTGAGTTGACTCAATGGAAAAAATACTTGTTTTTAAAAAATAATGTTTAAAACCTGTATTTTTTTATCTGTTATGCTCACAAGGATGGGGCAGCTGTATGTGTTAATCATGGGCTGAAATATGTGCCACTGTTGAGGTGCAGCTGCCCTCAGAGATGTGCCATTATGCAATATTACTGGAAATGGCTGTGCAAATGCAGGCAGTGATAAAGCGCTGTGTTTTCATGAAGCAAAACAGATTCCATCACAGTCCCAGACCGCAGTCAGCAAGCATTAAGACAGTGTGTTGCTATCGGGTAGAATCGTTCTAGCCAAGACACAAGATTTAGCAGATGTTTAGCAAAAGGTTCCATTCTTCTTGCCACAGACACATGTGGAGCTGTCAAGAGTCTAGTAAGTACTTTACAAGTTTTATAAGTCATAGTTTATTGAGCTTGGGAAAGAATTTAATATGGCATCGTGATCTTGGAAGCGGTTTTTCTCTGAAATAATTTTTTTTAAAGTAAGCTCTGCTTTTGTGATAACTACTAAAAGAGAAGCTAAGTAGGTTTGGTTTGGTTTTTTAAATGTTACTTCTCTTTGTCTTTGGAGTGTCCTCCTCTAATATTCTCTTTGGTTACACAATGGTGTTTTCCTCTGAGTGATAAACAACCAGGAGGCTGAATCAGCACTTTGAAGCAGCATGGATCTGGCTTAACTTTGGTCTGGAGAAAGTTCTTTACCAAGTCTCATAATGACTGTGGAATGGTACAAATAAAGGAAACACAATTTATCAACCATTATTGGCCACAGAAAATTATATATTTAGATTAGCAGTTTATGTAAGTGAAGGACTTCTTAGGGCACAAAGCAGTGCTGCACATCCCAGAAGGCATTTGTAGGGAGGGATGTGGTTTGGGTAGGGACATGCAGCCATGGAAGTCAGTGATGTTTCTATCTACTGAACAGAGAGGCTTGTAATAAAAATGAAAAATTAAGTGTGATAATCTTATAATAGTTTGTGAGGTTCAGGCTGTAACTATGTAAAGGACAGTAACAGAAGTGTTTCACTTCCTATTGAAATTCGGTTGATTTGGTTAAGTCGTAGGAAGTTTACTGCTCAACTTGATTGCTGAGGAGAGAGTGCTCTCCATCAGCCTGTGAGAAGTCACTAGGATTTGGGTGTGAAATGAAAGCAAGGAACTGGAGAGACGTAAAGGATATGACAAAACGCCTAGTGTAGACACACAAGGCTAACAAGCTTTCTAAATGTCCTTCATAAAGACTGTCTACCTTCACAGAATTTCCTCTAAAGGATTGAGAAGTAGTGCAGTCATTGTTTTGGAGTCTGAGACACTCGTGAAAAAGGTTTCATTCCCAACAGGAAAACTGGATATAGAGCTCCAAACTTCTGATGGCCACTTCTCTGTTTCAACACCTTCTTTCTGTTGGAGCTTCTGCTGAATTATAAGCAGGAATGAGACTTGTACAGCACATGGGAATGCATTTTCCCCACCAGCATAGCTGTGAACAGCAGTTTGATTTGCACTCTACAGTTGTGACGGAGCTGGAGAGGTGGAGGAAAAGAAGGGGTTAAGATACCTGCTCGTACAGCCTCGGTGTGATTTGGCTGCCACACTTGTGTGGAAAAGCATTAGCACTTCTGCTCTTCTTTGCATATATCAGTTCTCGAGGCAGTGACAACACCGAGGGACGATGATACTGATTGACATAGCCCATAGCTGAAAAAACTAGCTGGTTGCCGTGTGGTATTTGTTATCAAGCACAAAATTTGGAAAGGTCCAAAGTAAAACCTATCTGAAAATCTGGGTCTGAGCCACTAAGTTGAATTTGAGAAACAGGGTTCCTCATAAGTGATTCTCACTCCCCCTCAATGTGGAGGAGATGTAGTGTTGCCTGGTGGTGTAGTCTGGAGCAAGAGCAGCTCCAGGGAGAGTTTGAGGCAGGGATGTGTTGTTCAGGAGCATGATGAGTAGCACACCACAGCACTGTTTCCTATGGAGCTGGGGGAGCAATAAGTGATGAGAAATGCTGAGACTCAGGCATGGCAGTTCAGTGGTTGAACCCTTCTCGATTTAGGGTCTGCCTTTGTTATGTTTTTGTTGTTTCCCTAGACAAGGTATGACGAATGCAGAGATTCCCAAGAGATCTACTGTCCATCTGAATATGTGAGTAGCTCTCATTATTGTTAATGGGAATTGCATGTGCTCAAAAAGTGAAGACTCCCTTGTGATGCCATGGAAGACTAATATCTAAATTAGTGTAATTATTTGTGCAAATGGCATTTCATGTGATGTCTTTGTTATGTCTTTGTTGCTCAGAGAATTGCCCTGATAACAGTTTTCTTTAGGAAAATGACCACACACAAAAAGTTAGACTGTATTAATTTCTGCTTTGTTTTACTTAAACGCTGCATGCTCCTTTCTGTCTTCTAAAATACTGTTCCTATAGTTCCTCTGCCTCAACAAAGCATCTTTTAAAATAAACAGTTGTTGGAGAAGAGTGAAGTGTCTGTGTCCTGAATTGCTGGTCTTCAGAGAGTGACTAAGGAAACTCAGCCTCGACTGTTTCATGATCTTTATTTACATGAAGTTTTGTTAGTGAACCATCTCTGCATGTCAGACAGCTCTGGAAAGCTCTTCCTCATGCAATCAGGTTAAATAGCGATGTTAAAGTATCGCAGGTGAAATATCCGGAAGGAGAAACTAAGATAAAATTGTCCCTGTTTGTCTGCGGCATTGAAGCTGACTTTTGGTGGTCTTTAACTCCATGTGCTCTGACTGTGCTCAGGAGGCTGTTAGGCACGTTCCTTATTTGAAACTCAAGATCAACATGTGACCAGAATGTACAACACACTTTCCGAAGAGGAAAATTCTTGGTTGCAGTGCAGCTATTTTGAGGACAGGACAGTAAGCAACCAGACTGGAAAGACTAGTGACCCTCATTCTTGAGGATCTAAACAAAAATGTCACTAAGGATTGCAGGGTGGGAGCCTGTGTGGCAGTGGGGTTCCTGGCACCTCCACGTTCAACCCTGATTCCTTTCAGAGATGGGATGCTAAGTAAACCCAATATGGGGGATGGCAAGTCTTATACCCTTTGCCAAAACAGGCAAGACAAATGAAGCTGTCATGCCCTGCCGTTCCTTCATTTTCCTCCACGAGGTGGACAGGTCCTTGGGAGAGCTGCCTTTCGTTCTCGCGGAGGTTTCACATGGTGTTGTTCCTTACAGCTGATGACTCTTGGCTAATCATGCATTGCTGATCACCATTCAGGTAAGGGACAATGGAGACAGTTTAGCAGTCAAGAGGATACTGATGAGAGGGGAAATTTCTTATTTCAAAGGCTTTTTAAGCGCTCTCCTCTTTCTTGACAACAACAGAGTTTATCGTTCTCCTTTTATCCCTCTGTATAGAGTCAGACACTGTCTATTATGAAGAGCTCTTAGGAAACCCTCCTCTCCTCTTTGTTAATCTCTCTTTTGGCTTGTGTGTGCCAAGGAGAGGGAGCCCGGGCATCTGCATGACCGGGTGCTGTGTTTGGCAGAGGAGTGAGCGGTGGCCAGCACAGACTTTGTCCCTGGAAATGGTGTCAAGGGTGTGGGTTTAAAGCTTTAATAAAAAGGAGATGAGAGTGAAGGAAGAAGAAATACCAAAGGAAGCTCACCGCTGTGTTTTGAAATACGTCGCCTGCCCGTAAAATGGGCTTTCTCTTATTACATAATCCAGCCTGGACTCTTCAGCTTTGCAGCTGCACCGTTAGCTGGAAAATCACAGAATTTCTTGAAAGTAGCTCAGTTGTTCTCTCCTTCCACTCCTGCCTACTACTGAAGTTTACTGCCGGCAGTTAACATTGCTTGCATGCCATTTGTCTGATACCAATGGCAAAGCTTAGAGTGAAGGTGATACCGCTGCTTTCAAACCACTGCTCCCCTCCAAGGGTTGCTCACAGACTTTCACTACATCCTACATCACAGTTTTTATTTGTATTTTTCACTGGTAAAGGCTACCACACCAGTGTGAGGCCTTGCCTTGCACGTCTTTTACCCCAAGGAGTTTGCAGTTACATAGACAGGTGGGCAAGGTGTAGGACAGGGATGAAATTGCTTTGATTTGCAGGTGGGGATTTGAGGCACAGGGAACTGAAAAGGAGCACTGAGGCCAGCTCTTTAGAAATAGGGCTGTGTGAAAGACTTGCAGCTGAACATAATCAATAGTATAATCTTCTGGCTTCTTTCTTGCAGGAATGAAGGGGCTTTTTTCCTTGTTTCAGATGCTGTCATTTCCCCCTAACTGCTTTGTGACCAGTCTGTCTTGCTGTGTAGCTGTGCCAATTTGTATAGTCACCCATCAGTTACGTATGCAGTTTTTGACTGTCTTGGAATCAGATCCCAAAATGTTTGTTAGGTTAACTGTAAATTCTTGGATTTGGATGCTTTCATTTTCACTATCAGTACCAGCAACTGTTATTCCGAAAAGACGTGACTCAACGTAGTCACAGTACTTAATTTTGAAGTCTGAAATGTTTCATTACACGCTTCTAAGTCAAACATAAATGTTTTGGGTTTGGGCAGATCAGCTGTTTGATTGCACCTTCTTGTGGTGTGGTTACTCCATGAAGACATGAGCTGGGAGACAACTGTCCTTGTTTGTGTTTGGTGGGCTCTGGGTGAACTCTCACATCAGGCATCACAAATTCCACAAAATCTGGCCGTGGGCAAGAACAGCACCTGGATTTGTCTATGTTCCTTGAATTACAGTAGTGAGACTGGTAGGAGAGAAGCACTTGCATATATGCACAGTGCCTGAGCAAAGTATCTTGCATTTTCCAAACACCAGCTTTTTTAGTGATTTCCTACAGAAGTGGCATTTTTCATTGGAAAGTATTCTCTGTACCTCTGCATAATCAATACAGGCTTATGGGAATTTGTTCTTGGTAAAGTTCTTCCCATTTTGAAAGGAGAAGAATGTCAAATGTCATAATTGAAATTCTGGTGTTGATACGTTAAGTATGAAAATGTCTTAGGCCAATAAATGTGGGTTCAGAATTGTAACACACTCAAACTGCTCCTTGCTGTGTGCAGAAAGGATGTGAAATGGCATTTTTATCAGTCAGAGAAAGCTTAGTTTAATTGGCTCCAGTCAAGTTTCTGTATTGTTCTGCGTAATCTGAATTAAACATTGGTTTGACTACATATGTGGCTTTATCTTCCTTGAAGACATAGGGTGCTCAGACAGTAGCATCAGCTTTGAAGTTAAGTTATTCATAGCTCAAGGATTGATTCTGACATTAACACTGTTTCCCTACACTCCTTGAAAATGCATCCCACCACCCCATTCTTTCAGTTCCTGCTTTAGTATTAATTTTAAATATCTGCAATTTCATAGCGTAAAAAAACCACCACAACAAAACCCCCTCCTCTTCCATTCTACAAATAAAGGTTGAACCCCACCCCCCCACCCCATAAAATTAGAGGCATTAGCAGGAAATGTTGCTTTTTAAAGAGTGACTTCTTGCTCATGTTTAAAAGCCACCAGTTATCATTAGCCTTCATGTAGAGTTGTTTTGCCATCTCTCTCTGTGGAGTGTCTGTCACTTCACTCCAGGTCTGGGGCAGAAATTCAGGCAATGGTTATACTGAAGGCTTAACCATGCAAATATTTTGCTTGGACCTTGCAAACCCATGTTTCTTACCGACATATATCCCTAGAAGCTTGGAGTCACTTTAGTAGCCTTTGCTTTTAGCTGGCAGGTACAATTGGGTTAAGTGAAATTTCTTCTCTCTTTTCTTTCTCTCTATTTATTTATATTTTTTATTTTTTCTAAGGGACATGTGGGGGAGGAAGCATGACTTTATTCTGAACTTTCTTCTTTAAGGAACTTTTTGTGTGAGAAAGACTTGATGTCAGTGCACAAAAAATGACTTAAGATTTGCATTCTTTTGCCACAGGAATAAATGAACAAAGTTTGCAACTGAAAAGGCATTTTTACACCTTTTGTTGTTTAGTAACATAGAAATCCCATTATGCTTCATGCATAGCCCTAAGGAATGTGAAAACAAGTATTAGATCAATGGCATGTCTCTGCAGCTTCTTTTATCATGAGTGTTTAAAACTGAATATTCAAACATTCATTCATATTTCAAACATCTGTCTCAAATAGTGCATTTGTGTTGGAGTATGTTTTATTGCCAATAGATAGGTTAAATGTAAAGCTTTTAAATGTTTTATAAGTTGCAGATGCTTAGTTATGGTCTTATAACAGTGTTTGCAGGGTGTTTTTTGATGCAAGAGTAGAAAATCAGCAATAAGCTTTTAAAGGTAGCCAGGGAAAAGCAAACATACAAACAAAATAAATTGTAACCACCTGAAAGAAGGTATGTGAAATAGTGGTGTGTAATTCAGAGAACACATTTCAGCTTCAGTCAGTAATAGTGGAATCTGCATCGTTTATAGGCACTGTTAAACATCTTTCTTCCCCGCGTAATCCACACAAGCATCATGCTCCCATTTAAGGGTACTTAACCCATGCAATTTGACAATAGCCTTATCAGCGCTGAGGTTGTCCAAGATGGATAACCACGGTCTGATACCATATGGGCTCATCCTTCCTAACACATCCTTTCTGGCTGTTGTGGGGGAAGATTTATTAGAGGCTTGGTGACCCAGGAGTGCAGCTTGTGCTCTCCTCTGCGTGTCCCACGTGTCCCCATCATTGCTGTGCCTGCCCCTCAGCAGCAGTGCCTGAGGACCTTGGATGAAGTCCACATTCCCACTTCAGTATATTGCTGCCTTTTGCCTCTGTGTTTAAAAAGTCCTTCAAAACGACACAGAAACCAGGTGTGCTTCACCCATTCTCATGCAGAACATGTTAATAAATGTCATGTTAGGGGAAGGCAGGGCAAGGCGGTTGCTTCCCTGTCCAAATGAATCCAAATCAACTTATTTTGAGCTCTGCTATCTGTTTTACCTGGACCGGTCTTATCACAGTCCCGAGAGCCCCTGTGTATATGTGCTGGAAGGTGAAGGTGGGTTTGGTGATGCTTAAGCAAATGGGTCCCTTTGTCAGCAGTGCATCAGTGCTAAGGGTTCTCTGAGGCAAACATCCCCACGTTGAAGAGATGTTCAACATTACAACTAAAAATACACAACTTCTTGTGGTGTAAACATTTCCCAACAGTAAAGCTTTTATTTATTATTAAAGCATTCCTGGTTTTGGTAAGATTTTTGCTGTCTCTCTGGTGTATAGGCTGTAGATTGTAGCAACGAAGTACAGGAAGACTCCAGTCCTTTAAAGACTTTTTTGTATGTTCATGTTCTGACTTTCAGCCATAAAAAACTCTTAGAACTGTGACTTTAAAAACAAATTAATATTCAAACAAACAAAATAAAAAGCAAAGTGAATGCTTTTATTTTTCTTTAAAGTACCTCACTTTTTCGTTGAACATAGCATATCTGGAATTATTATAGTTTACTTGGTAAAAATAACAAATTAACAATGCCTTAACAAGGCCTCTCCTCTGCCAGTAGTCTCCTGGGAACTAAATTTCTTTTTTTTCTTCTTTTTTTGTTTTTCTGTCTGGGCACTTATAACTGTTTTTGGACCTCTTTATGTTGTCCACATCTTGTTTGCAGTTAAACTTTAGGAGTTGACTTCCATTTTTGTGGTTGCAAGTACTTCAGCATCTGAGCATTTGCCCTGTTTCTCTTTACCAAAGGATGCCAGCAAAAACTGACTTGCTTGTGGATTTGCCTGCATGTATATTTCCACCTTTTCAAGCCAGGAGACAGTGTGGAATGGTTCGGCAAAGTTCTTAAATTTAACCCGTTCCTAATGGGTTTTAAATAGACTGGAATTAGTCTTATTTTAAACAAAACTGTTGTTTGTTTAGCATTTAGCTTTTGTAGGCTGAACTCACTTAAGATGGCACATTGTGTGAAACCAGTAAAACTGTGTGTATAAACAAGCCATGCATGCAAGATGTGTTTCTCAGTGTCCTGTTCCCTTGTCTGACCATGTGGTCCAGGAGGCAGTGGATGCAGCTTAGGATGGTGAGTACAAGTGTTCATCTGTGGAGCTAATGGCCACCAGACCTGGCTGGAAGCAAACCGTACTAAGATCCTGGTATTGAATTAAACACCTAGATGAATTAAAAAATAAAATAATAGTAATTTTAAAAAGTCCATTGTTGTTTGTATGGAAGTGAAGAAATTAAGACTTTTTGGTGTTGGAGCTGTCTGTGTGATACTGACGTGATCTCTACACCAGGCACTGCAGTAGTTTTTAAGTGTTCAGGATTTTTCTCTCAGGGATCTGCCCTTTGATCCAAGTATTTGCATCTATGTATTGCAACTTTGTAGTAATGAATACTTCAGTGCCCTGACAGATTTGATCTATGTTTCCTGTAATTGAAATAGAACAAATGGAAGAGCAGATAAATGCCTTCAGGTGTGAACTGTTTGAGGAGGACTGAACCCTTACAGGAACATGACATACTTCATTGATGGAGGAACCTGTTTCCATTCCAGTTCCTGCAGAGTGGTCTCTGGTTCTTTGAGCATGGCATCTTCTTCCTGTTTTTTTCTTAGTTTTTCCCTGTGACAGTCCTGTGCTTTGTCCTGTGCTCCATGTATCAGTACCAAGCCCTACATTCCTATTTCTATCCCTGTCCTTGATACACCATCACTGGAAGTGTTCAGTGGGTTGGATAGGACTCTGAGCAACCTGGTTGAGTGGAAGTTGTCCCTGCTCATGGCAGCAGGGGTGGAACTAGATTGTCTTTGAGATCCCTTCCAACTCAACCCATTCTGTGATTTTTATGGACTTCACCATGTCATGGTGACCCTTCCAGCCTGCATCTCTCTCACAAATTCCATGCCTGAGTCCTCCTCAGGTAATGTCCTCATCCCAGCATCAGGTCCTCATTTGCAGTTAGTGGCTTCCAGCTTTTCCCACTCAGTATTCCCTCTGATTTGTCTTCTCCCAGATGTCCACTGCCCATATTTTCTGCAGCCTGTTCATGTTGTGCTGGTACCAGAAGCAGCAGGATCGTGGGAGTGATGACATCCCAAGACTTGGCTCTTTTGTCTGCTGTTTTGGGAAGCAGGGGAAGAGAACATCCAGCTCAGCCCCTGTTGAGCCAGGCTGGAGTCTGCTCTGTGCAGATGGTGTTTTAAGACAACTGTTCTGACTTGCTCTTACCCAAAGATTTACAACCTGGCCAAGTATGATTTTGGTGGTGTTTTTTTGTTTGTTTGTTTTGTTGGGTTTTTTTCTTTTAATTTAGTAAAAGGCACAGCAAAATCCCTGTCACCAGCACAATCCCTCTGCTGAAGTGTAAGGGACTATTCTGTTGGGAGGGTATCTGTGCCTTGAGGCAGTCAGCAACAATTTGTTATAATGCCTATGAAATGATGTGTATTCCTCAAGTCGTTTTTTTAAAACATACATTATTATCTCTTGCAGAAACTATCAAAGGTTTAGTCCAAAAAGGTACCTGGCGTGAAGCTTTGTCTAAATTTTTGCAAAGCTGCAAGTAACTGAAAACAGCTTGTAAGACCTGTCATTGCTAGCTTTGTCTTTAATAATAGTTAATGCAAACAGAAACTGCTGCAATGTTTTTGGAAAGATACTCAACCTTCTGCTTCAGGTTTTAAGGGATTAGGAAAACACCCATGGTGGGAGGCAGATTATCTCACATCTGTCTACTTCAAGGCTTCTCCTGTCTTTCCCTGAAACATCTGGTACAGGCTGTTGTCAGAAGAAGAACATAAACTAATTTATATGTGCATGTGTTTTTTATAGCTCGTTAGCATGGTCTGGTACTTTTTTCAGTGAATTTCTGGTGAATCGGTAAATTTTTTTAGGTGAATCAAAACCAGAGGCTTGTTGCAGCCCAGAACACTTGAAATCTGTTCTTAGCTTTAAAAAATCTGTCCAAGTAACTGTTTTTATTTTTTCAGTTGGCAGTTATTTGGCATCTAAAACAATAATAATTTTTAAGATGACCTAAACCAAGAAAAATTTGTCATAGCAAGGAGTGGCAAGCCTTTTTGTTTTGAAATAAATAAGTTTGTTTGGTTTTTTTACAGAGGCAGAAGCGTTTCCTTTATCTCTTGAATATATTTTAAGCATGAAAATTGTGCTGGAAGGAAACTTTAAGAAATGTAATATATTGATGTGTGACTAAGGTCCTGAACATTTTTGTTGCTGGAAAAACTAATAGTAGGCTGAGGTTGCTTGTTGCCAGCATTTTGGTTTTTCTGAAAACCTCTCAGCTTTAATTTTGAATGTTCCCTAGGCTTAAGCAGTGACCATTAGGGATGCACCTCTCCTGGATGGACACAAACCCTTTGTTATGCTGAAGTGGAACCCACGACTTCAAAATAAAGGGTCTGATCACGTGGGACACAAGGGGCAGCTTCGGGAGGCAGAGGGAGCTCTGCAGGTCAGGGTCCAGTTGTGTGGTTCAGTGCCAGAAACACCTGGAACTAGAATTATTGTTAATAGACAGTACTCACTGGAGCCTGCAATGGAGCTGTTTGTTGGGATTCAGAATCTGCTGCTCCTGAGCCCAGTGGAACCAAACAGCAGCTCTGCAGAAGCAGAGGAAAACAACACAGTGTCTCAGGTGAAGGCACAGTTTTCACCTGGACAGTTTTGTTGCAGGTAATTGTGGAAGTGCAATAAAGGGTTTTGCAAACCCAGCCTTTGATACAGTCATCATCCAAGTGCTGGGTCCTGTTGGCTTTTGAAACTGGTGCCCATTTTCCCCAAGTAGGGTGAAAACCTCCAATACCTCAACATTTTGAATATCTTTAAATATCTTTACTGGTAGGTATCCCTGCCATGACTAACTGCATAAATCAAACATGATAAATGGTGAAGTTAATTTGTCAGCCCCTTTTCCACTCTCCTTTTGTGCAGAGAATTGATAAAGATAAATATGAAAGCACAATCTATTGTCCATGAATTTAATAGTAAGAGATAATTTTTAAAAATAAAGACCTGCTTATAGTGGTTTTCTTCCTTCAAGCTTTAGTCTCCAATCTGAAAAGCCAACCTTTATCTGGATGAGTTAATGTGGATGGATGAGCTGAATTTGAAAGGGATTGAGGGTAAGGATGGAACATCTAAAGGGTACATTGTCATTAATTTTATTTTAGTTAAAATAATTGTACATGTTTAGTTTAAAATGGAGGGGGAAAAGTACTTTGAAATATAATTACATTTAGCAGTCTTGTAGCTTTGTACTTTGTGCTATAAATTGTGTTCCCAGCTGGTTTTCATCTCCTGTAATTTAAATAAGTAAACCTTTTGTTCTTAAACTCACTTAGTTCCTTCTAATTCTGTTGATGGACATCCATTTCTACTGCTTTATTTTATGTTAATATTCAACAATGGCATGCAGTTACCCCCCTGCCGGCAGCAGCTCCACCTCCTTTGTTTCTGGAAGGCCTCTTTTTGTCTTGGTCTTTAGTTTTATAGAAGGATCCAAACTTCCTGTGCCTGCACCTAGCAGGAGTAAGGTTTCTGCATAAACTGCCACAAAATCCCTCGGAAGGGGCGCTAGCCCCCAAGCAGGGAAGGTGGTGCTGGGCTGTCAGCCTCCTTTGTTGGTTGCTCAGATGGAAGTATGGAGTGGATGATGCATTGTGGGCCAGAGTAAAGCTGTGCCAAGGGAATGCAAATCCACTAGGTGTGCCCAGGTAATTTAAAATGCTCATGCTGGCAGCTTTTCTGCATGAGTAAAGCTGTTTAATTAATGCGTTTTCTCCACTTTCTTTTCTTGACAAGTTGATTCGAATTGAAATGGTCTGTAATAAGCTTGTCACGGGTTTTGGGGACAAATAAACCCTCTCCCGCAGGTGGCAAATAAGGAGTCTGTGCACTTTGTATTTCTCCGAGACCAGAATGGTTGGTGGCAGGTATGACAGACTGGCTGACAGGATTGGTCAGACTGCAGCACCCACGGACAACCCAGCCCATGGCTTGGCTTCACATTGGTTCCTAGAAATCCAGGTGTAGGATTTCAGGCAGGAGAATTGGCATCTGTTGTGGCTTTTCTTCTTCCCCTTCTTTACACAACGACTTTGAGAGTAGTGTGAACGTTGTGGGCACTGTGTGTAGGCTCAGGCAGTGCTCCTTCTGTCGCCCCCTCCTCCACCCCTCCAGAGAAAGCTTATTTTTAATTTGCTCAGCCTTGCGGTTTGACAGAAGTGAACATGGAGGAGACCTGAGCCCAGGATCAACAAAGGCAGCACTGGGCATTTCAGCCACTGCCTTTGAAATAGACCTTGACAATAATGGAGTTGGGAAGCCCCACTGTTCAGCCTTCTTTATAGTGTTAATAACTCTCCAGAAAGAAGAGAAGCAAGAAATTGCTCAGATTTCATCTCTCAGATTTCATCTTGCATCTAGAGTGCCGCAACAAATCAAACTGAAATGGGCCCCTTCGTGGCTTCTGCACTGCTATGCTGAGCTGTCCTGGGCCCCTTCTCCCCCCTCTTCAATCTGAGTGCTCAAAGCAGGCTGGTTGGGGGCAAACATGTGCCTTGCAATTCACAAGGGTCCTCCTGTTAAGGATGGACTCAGAAATGAATTAGTTTATAGGGTTTGCAGATGGAGGCTTAGGTGGGTAGCAGGTGCCTGGTGACACAGAGAGAGGCCTGGACACCCACCCTGGCTGTCCCCAGGACCCATCTTGCTTCTCTTGAATGTGCAGGGGCAGCTCTTGCTAAAGGATCAATGTGAAAATGAGAGGAGGGCTTGGGGTGGCCATCTCTTCTGGTCCAGGCTTTGGGGAAAGATGGCCCTGCCATTGACAGCAACGTTTGGTCAGTGCTGATAGCAAGAAAATATTGCTTATTGTTTAATAAATGTAAACTCTTTGGTGCCATTAGCTATTTTTTTTATGCACTGTGTAGAGTTTGGAGTTATATGCCTTGTCCTCAGGGATGCATTGGGAAGAGTGCTCAAAGCCCAGGAGCACAAACACAGGTATCATGTATTGAGTTACACTTTAATAACTGATAAGAGTGGCAAAAATATTTTACTTCAGGAAAAAAAAAACAGCAGTAAAATGCTCAAAGAAGGTCATAATTTTAAAGCTGAACAATGATAATCTAAAGAAGTTACAGCTTTTCCCATTCATTCATCTCATCTACACGGTAGAAAACACTCTGGCACCTGCATTAATTTGAAGGCTGCTTGGATCAATAATCTCTACTCTCTCAATAAATTGAAGCAGCTGGAATGCATTCTCATGTTGCAATAGAGAGTGCATGGTCTTCAGCAATTTGCCTATTATCTTTTGTAATTAGCAAATCAAATTTTTGTCTTTAATCCTTTTGCATCCAGGGATATTTTGTGCTCAGAAGGCTGGGAAGTATGTGCGAGCAGATTGTCTTGCCAGTTGGAATTCCCCAGGGCACTGGGGGAAATGCTGAGGAAGAAGGGCTTCTGGCTCCAGGTCTGATGCTAGTTTTGTTGATTGTCTGAGTATTTGGAGCTGCAGTGTTACAGCATCCTTTCCGAAGAAGTGCAGCACAGCAGAGAGGGAACACATGCTATTGTGTTCACATCTGGCATTAACATATAAAATTTGAGGCATATAAAGTTTCTTCCCGTACAACTAAATTAAAAACCTGTGGCATAAGGTAAACTGACAAGTGCAAAACTTCTTGGGTGGGAAATTTTAAATGGTTACAAATGTCTCCTGAAACCTGCTCCTGGAAGCGTGTTACTGAGCACGGCTTCTCTCCAGGCTCACTGCCTAGCAGTGTCGAGCAAGCTGTCCTGTTGCCATGATTGACATCCTTTTTAGGGAGAAATACGTTTTTCTGATCATAAAGACAGCACTATTCGTAGAGCCCAGGCTGCAGAGCTGAGCTGTGCCATGTGAAATAAGCACATCTTGGCTCTCTTTGGAGAAGAGGACTGGGCAGGCACAGTCCACTGTGACTGGGCTGGGTGAAGTGCTGCTTGCTGGTATCTATTTACTGACATGCATGTAATCTCTCTGCTGGGCAACATGTTTCTCTTTTGAATTTGCATCTCATGGGTGTCTCAGCTGGGGTAGTGCACTAGACTGTCCTCTTTGGAGACCTTGTTCTTGACTTAAATCCACATTTCCTGTTTCCACTGAAACAGGACCTGGTGTAAATAACACCGGCTCTTTCTGCACAACACTGAGGCAGGTCCACAGTAATGTTGCTGTGCTGTCTGTCCTCAGATAAGTTGGGACTATGAGCTCCTATGTTTTTGGTCATCCAGACTGTTGAGGAGTGTGCAAAAAAGTATCAAGGAGACGGACTTCCCAGGAGCTGCCTGCTGACAACATCCCTTCACAGCAATAGGAGCAGGAGTGCGCAGCACTTCTGCAGCAGCAGGTCTCCTGGGAGACATCAACACCTTCCTTGCTCCAGATCCTGTGTCCTGGGCTACACCAACACTGATTGTTAATAGAGAAAAGTGAAAGTTATGAAGGATGTTGAGAACTACAGATTAAGTCAAGTAGAACTGCTATAAGAGAATAAGACCATATTGGTCCCTCTAGTGCTGATAATCTTCTGCTCAGGTAGGGACAAGTGTGACCATGTCCAGAAGTGGGTTCCTGTTTAGACTGAAATTTGATTGTAGCCCATCTGGTGTTCAAAGAGAAATGCAACTTCTATCACTATGACCATACATGTTCCCTTCTGATGTTGGCCTCCATTGCCCCCTGCCTATGCCATGTTACTACGCAAGTGTTCCATCTCTGTTAATATCTTTGCTAATTTCATTAGCAGCCCTGCTGCTAATAGTACTTATGTTGCCAATATAATCCTACATGAAGGCACTAAAAAAGATATATTATGGCTGTAGAGACCCAAGTGATCAATAGCTTTTAGATTACTGTGTCACTAAACAGCAGGCTGAGACATGGAAAGGCACTGTTACTTTAGGGATGAGAGATTTTTAGAAAATAAATCAATAGTGAATACAGGCTGATTGGTTTCCAGTTCAAATAATTCCAAGAAACATGGAGCCCAGGGGAAACAGTGCCATTCATACTTGGAAATAAACAACACATGCTTGATTTTATTTATGTATTTGGGTCAGTACTCTTGGAAATGGAGAGGGACACATTGGTCAGGGTATTAGTGTGGAAATGGAGAACTTGGGTTCTCCTTTGAGTGTTCTAAGAGACCCCTTCTCCCTATCTCTTCCAGGTTCCCTTTGATGTCAACAGCCTTTGCTCTGGCTCTGCACACAGAAAATCTTCAGCACGTGGGGACTGGCTGGTGTGATTCCCAACTGGAACCCTTTTGGGGCTACCAGAAATGTAAGTAATAACATACACTTAGGAAGATGATTTTGCTTTCAAAATGCTTTCCTTTTTAATGCCCGAGTGGCCATGGTTTAAATGATGGTTAGTGGCTGTCAGGTGCAGCAATGTGCTGGATGGCTTGCAGTGGATACTGCTGCCTCTCCAGAAGGCTGCTGTGACATCTTGCATGTGCTGGTATGTTTGCATGGCATAGTCTGGCTCTGCTGGTGTACAAGAGTCCCTTGTGCAAACCACTTCCTGCAGTACTGCTGCTCATCCCTGTTACCTGTCCCTGTTTCCTGGAACACATACCTGGAAACATGGGGTGGGGCTGTCAGTGGCTGGTAACTAGAGGAGTACAGCTATTTCTTGGGAATGGGGAAGGGGTCTTTCTGAGAATCTTCCAGCACTTCAGAGATTTTGCAGCATTCACTGCCAGGGAACAGTCCCATGTGAGCTTGAGGTGCCTTCACAGTTACTTTTTTTTCTAGTCTAAGACCTGTCCCCTCTGCACTAAATCCTCCCAAAAGCTTTTCTCTGGGTGTGCTTTGAGCACAATTTAGTGACAGTGCAGTTACCTGCTACCTCTGGGACATGGTGGACAGAGACTGAAAGTCTTTGAAATTTTGCTAGTGTGCTGGTTTTACACCTGCTGATTTACTGGAGTACTGCTTTAATGGTGGGATTGGCTGCCAAGTTCTAGAAAGCTGCCACTAAAGATGTACAAGTTGTGAAGGATGTTTCCTAGAGCTGTAGCATATCTCAGCAGCCAAGGACTGATTCTTGTTCATTCACTAGTGGCTGAGGAAGACCAGTGGCAAAAGACCAGTTGGAAAAACTTATTTGAAGGAAGAAATGAAAGATACTTGAAGGTTGTCTTGATATATGGCTTTGTTCCTGCTTATTCCAACAAGAGAAGGAAGCTGTCTGCTCTAATCTGACGTTTCTGTTTCCCCTTGGAAAAGGTACTTCATAGTGGTGATAGTGTGGGTGATAGTACTGTGGTCGAAGGCTTGGGATGCCTGGAGCTAAGACCTTTCCCTGACCTGGATATGCACGTGACACGCAACTATGTCACCTGGTCTGGATGTATTCTGTATGCAAAGTGGAGAAAATAGTATCTCCTAGCCTCAAAAGAATGAAGGATAATTATTTTGAGAGGCTGAGATAAGGGAAGCTTTATATAAGACATATAGATCTGCTCCCACCGAATTCGGTGGCAGAACAATTAATGGGAGCAAGATCCGGGCCCCATCTGATAAAGAATTTCATCTGGATTGCATATGGGGGCAAGCATTAAAGGACCCATCTAAGGATCTCCCCTCTGGAGTACATCTATAAAAGGCCCTCTGTAGTTGTGTTCAAAGCTCACAGTAATGCCAGTCTCCTCAGGACCATTCACTTAGATCGTTCAGAAACTCTTTCTTGTCTAAGCCCTGAAGCTCCCCCCCAGTAGAAGAATGTGGTTGAAACTCCCATGCAGGGAAGACTTAAGATTTGTTTTTTATTTGAACCCAAAACATTAACAAATTGGGCACACGTGCTTTGAGATTAGAGCCCGCTCTTATTTAAGCCAATGCAAAACTCTCCTTGATCCCAGCAGGATCAAGGTCTTGGATATTGCTTGTACCTTTTTAGAATATCTGCCTCTAAATGAAACAGACAGTGACAAACTCATTCTGGGTTTATCCTCCTTGACTGATTTGCAGTCAGAGAGGTTTGCAGACCCTCCCTCTTGGTACAGGGAAGTTTATAGTCTAATTGCTGAATGAAAGACTAGGGGGAGGTATCACTGTGTCTTCTCTTGTGGCACACTCTTTAGCATGTTAAAGCCAGTGCTGTGATTTCACCTTTTCATTTTAGTATTTAAACATCTTTAATGCTCTTGTGAAACTGTTGCTCCAGCTACTGAAGTGTTTCTGTTCACTATCTGTGATTTTCTTCCTCTTCACACTGAAGTACTGACAGGTGAGTATTATATGTGTAGGAAGCTATTTGGCAGAAACATATGCTTTGAATATGTTGAAATTCCTTGTGAGTCACTTGATCAATGTGCAGTGTTTGTGTCCCCTCTGTATCTTTGCCCTAAATTCATATTCATCAAGAGAGGTTGCTTGGTACTTAATGGGACACTCAGGCACTGAGTGAAGGGAAGGGACAATACACAAACAGGGTGAAGAATGAGGACAAATGTAGATGAACTTCCTCAAACAGGCACAAAATGCTCATTCCTGAATAAAAAATGTGAAAAGGTCAAGTGCCCCCAGAGGTTTCTATTGTGACAGGCACTTAACCCCTTCAGTCCTGGTTATCTGCTTCAGCTGCTGGGCCACTCAGTGCACAAGTGCCATTAGCATCACTGGAATGTGGGGCTGGGAGAGTCCTCCCTTCTAGGCAGCGGGCACTGGGTGAGCAGGAAATAATCCTTGTGGACACTGACCTTGTCAGTAGCTGTGTCTAGAGATAATTATTTCCTAACATGTAACCTTTTCATGGTCAATTGCTCCAATATATTAGACAGAATTGTGATTTCCTTCTATCTTCAGAGACATGCAAGGTCTTGTCCTTCTTCCTTTGAGGGCATAACTTAGCAAGTGTGCAGACAACCCAGTGCTTGCCAACAAATGTTGTTTTTATTTTGCTTAAAAGGAGTTTTGCTGCTCTTCCTTGTCACGGAGCAAAGCGATGTGGGGTATATGCCCACTCCCATGTTTTCTTTGGCAGACAGATATTTCCCTTTAAGAATCTAATACTAATCAGGCAACTGTCAGCGCTTAGAAATCTTCTGCTCCATCAGATTTCTTGCTCGTTGACTGATACCGGTTACCTTTTCCTAGGTTATGAGTTTCAGTGTGTGCCCCCTGACACATCACCAAGGCATCTGAAAAGGCAAGATCAGCAGAGTATGTCAGTACAGCCATTCAGAAGGCATCAGGTTTGATACCTCAGGAACGTTAGAATCAGCAGCCAGGAGGGAAGAGTTCTCTTGCACAACCCCATGAGCCCAGGCTGCTCCTGCTTGAAGTGCAGCCCACAAAGGCAGCTTTGATGTTTGGGGCTGAAGAGCATGAGGGAGAATGCTCTTCCTCCCTCACCCCAAATACTTCTCCTTTTTGACCTGAGTTTCAGCTTGTTCAGCAGAGACTTGGGCACACCACCCAGAATCTTTGTTTGGGACAGTCCATTGTGGGAACATACTCATCCCTACCCCTTGGAGGCAGCTTGTGTGGACTGGCCTGAGCAAACCATGACACAAACTCAGTGTGCGCTGCTGAGCATGATTTGTAGCCAATATTTTTACAACCTGCTTCTTATTTTGTAACAGTATTTAATTAGTTTAAAAAAAAATCTCAGAACTAGGTCAATTTGCCATTGGGCCTTGTAAGACTCTTTAGCTAAATCTCCAGACTTTACCTAGAAGTTAATTTGAGCCAGACTTAGGAAAAATATATATTAATATACCCAAAGTCTCACATGAGAAACTTGTAGGCAATGATTTGGGATTCAGAGCCATATTCATATTCCTAAGACTAAATTCAAAGCCATCGTTTAAGAGCAGGCTTGCACACGTGTATGTCCTGATCTTTAATTAGGCAAAACTCCCACTGACATCAATAGGAGTTTGACTTGAATAAGAACTGCAGGATCAGGTCCATAATTTGGTACCTGGGATTTGATTAAGCAGCTAAATTACTAGAACAGTTTCCCCATGTGTATAATTGCCTAATTAATTTTTAAAATAGCTAAGTTCAGCACTGAATGTGGTGTACCTCTTGCCACACAAAATGTGTGCTGTTTAATCCAAGTTGATGGAGCTATTTGCTAGAGCCTGTAGAGTGTATTTTACAGTTGAGTAGTACTGTTTATTTAAAGTTCAAAAATAGCCATCACTGTGTTAAAATATCATGGTCCAGAAAATATGCTTTTGTTCACTTGTAGTCTAATTTGGCTATTAGCATTTCAAATGCATTTTAAAGAGTAGTGCTCTGCTACAGCCGAATTCTTGGCTACTGTGATTCATTTTGCAGGTGAGAAATCAGTCAGGAGGCTTGGGGAAGAACTTACTCTTTAACAGCATTTTTAAATTCAATGCTTTGAAAAATTTTTTTGCCTTATCAATGATCTTACTTTTTTTCTTTCTAGTACTCTGTCATACTTTCTGTGGTAGGCTGTAGGTATCAGAGTAAGTATATATTGTTTGCTTTTTGCTGAAATTTCAGTAACACAGTGGGCTCTAGTTGATATACTTGCTGCAGAAGGATTTGCTTTCACAACTGGGAGACTTTTTTTGTTTGGTTGTTTTTTGTTTGAAACAGATCTTGTTCTGTAAGACGAACAGAGAAATTATATATGGGTTTCCTAAGTGGAACAATACTGTGGAAGGAATTACAATGCCCAAACCCCTATTCTCCCTAAATGTATACATGCATGTGTGCATATGTGTGTGTGTGTCTTGTATATAGACATAAACAATTACACTTGTAGCTGGCATAACGTGTAATGCCTCCTCATGCCGTTGACAGTTGCTTAATAATGCAAGTTCTCCCATCCTCCCCAGCTGAATTCTTAAGGCATTACCATGGGAATTTTCCCTTTTTAGGGATTGCAACAGAGCTCTAGGACTAGCTGTTTTTGTGATGTGCTTCTTGACTGGCTGGAGTAGCCCTTATTCAGGAACTCCATCCAAGCATTGCCTGCAGAGAATGAAACCATCAGCTGTCCTCAAAGAGGAGCTCCATGCTGCAGCAACGCATAACGGTGAGCCTTGCGCCTTTGAGTCTTTCAGGGATCTTGGATTTTAACATGTTCAAATCACGGCTAGGAGTTTAAATTCCAGCATATCACCATATGAAGTGGGATACAGTTAAATGTAATTTTCAGAGAGGTAGGCTTGAAGCCGTTAGCAACCATTCTGCTCCTTTAAGGATCTAAGAACACTCGATAGGTAAACAAGATGTGACTGAAACTGCAGCCCAAGTCTGAAATTGGCTGAGGTCTGCAGTCTTGCTGTCTTTCCAAATGATAGCTTTTCTTCTGTCCTGACAATGTCAGAGACTTGCCCACAAAATAAGGAGTCCTGCACTCTTGAAAATTAATTGAATCCACCCAAAATGATGAGATGGTCTTAAAAATCTCATTATATTTATGTTTAAATTGAAGTCCTTTTGAAGGTTGTCCTGCTGTCTTCATTTGCCAACTTTCATTTTGCTTTTAGCTTATGTTTTGAAGACTTTCTGTGAGGATTATAGAAAGGAATAGAAGGGATAGAAACTTTCAGATTTTGTTTAAAACAAAAGCCAGATAACTCTGTCTTGGAGCCTTTTGATTTCTGCAGCTGAAATTCTCTGAAACATTGTGATTTAGCATCATTAGTGATGACTAGAAGTGATGACTACAGGTTTGGGATCCTTTAGGTTTTAAATAAAATTTGGAGATATCTTGGTGTGTGTGTGTCATGTTATTCCTCCCTGCCCCCATCTACTACTGAACCTCATTAAAACTGAGAAGACTCTTCAGTTATGAAAATATAAATGATAAGGAGGGAGTGCAAAATCTATTTGTGATAATTTTGGCTGTAGTTTGTCTCCCAAAGCTTTGGAAAGCATCGACCCCTTCTCTCTGTGGCACTCTGACCTCCCCTAGCGGTGGCTGCAGGGAGCCTCCCTCAGCCCTGGCGGGGGGGACGCTCTGGGATGGTCATCTGGAGTGGGATCTCTGCTGTCAGGGATCTACTGGTACGAGAAGTTTCCAGTTCTCTCAGATTCATCTGGGTTTTCAATTTCTGCCTTGATTTTTTTCCTTTGGACAAGGCCAGAAACTTCTTGTCAGTGTGTGTCACTGAAAGGAGCCGGGGAGATGTGATGGTGGAAGCCTGACAGCTCCTATTAGCCATGCTTATTTTTAGTCTGAGTTTCTAAAATATGAAACCAGAAAAGAACAGATACCAAGAGGATAAGTTGTTTAGTTGGTCTTTTTTATTTCTTCCCCCTCTCTATTTTTTAAAGACAAACATGGGAAGAAGAACCAAGTTTCAACTTTTCCTTGCATTTACAAGTCTCCTTTCTGTAACTGGATGCTTGAAAAATCAAGAGTAATGCCACAAAAGGGAGATCTCTGTTTGTCTCGTTCTCCTTATTGTCTTGGCTCACTTGACCCTGTTGGGGATGTGCCCTTTCATTGTGTGCTGCTGTTGGGCCTGGGAGGACAAACAAAGGGAAATGAGCTCTGTGTGAGCCGGTGTCTTGATCAGGGATGGGCTGGATTGGCTGGACCAGCCCTTGACTCAGTGTGGCTGCCTAAGGATGTAGCTCTGCTGTGCCAGGGCACTCAGTTTTCCTTTAGCTCTGCTTGTCTGTTCAGTCTGAGTGTTGTGTGAAGGGTGCAGGTGGTGCTGGGTATAATTTCCAATGGGCACAGCCCTCCTGGACTTGGAGGGAGAGAAAAGCTGAACTTAAAACTTTCAAGAGCCACTGAATCACATCCCACTACAACAGGAGGGCAAAATAAGGTTTTTTTTCCAGAGGTCCTTTCTATAGAATAGAAAGCAAAATGGTTTAGTCCAGTGGTCCTCACCACTGGCTCTCACATCCGGTGTTACTACCCATTTTACATTCAAGGAGGTGCAAATGTAGGTAACCAAAATTGTGCAGAGCAGCAATGGCAGGACTGGATCTGGGGTGGGGAGGCTCTGCCTCCCAGCATGCTGGATTCTTACTTTCAACATAAGTATTGAAAGACCAGCTCCAAAAGGGTGGTATGTAATGTTCATTTCTCTTAAACTCTGGGACAGGACTTTGAACAACCTAGTCTAGTGGGAGATGGGGTTAGAACTAGATGATCTTTAAAGATCCTTCCAACCCAAACCATTCTATGATTTCCTAGGCAGTGAAGGCTTTGTTTAACAGCATAAATGTCTCCTGAGGCTTAAGAAACTATGTGTTCTTTTCTTTTGGCTGAATCTTTTTTGGCTATGGTTTTGCATTTTAAAATGTAGCATTAGTGGCTGATTTTGCTACTGTTTTATTTTACTTAGGATGGTTTTTACCCTGCTGAAATGCTGGAAATAACAAGAATGCAGCAGGATTTAGCTGTTTTTATGACTGTAGGGAAAACAGTTTAGTACGGGGCATGAAAATAGGGACTTCAGTGTCATTTTGTTTCTTTAGCTTTGAATTCAGGAAAAGATTTCATACAGGAACAGAAGTGAGATAAAGACTGTGAAAGACTCATGGTGTGTTTAAAACCTGCCTTAAAAATGACCATTCATAATTTGGTGAATGTGGTGGAGTTATGTGGATCAAGTCCTGTGCCACCATCTGAACTCATCCCAGCTAGTCCAGCACACCCAGGCAGGGAGGTTAGTTGGGTTGGAGTTATAATTTTTGTAATGCACTGCCTTTTTTTTCCCTTCCCAAGTTTCAGTTTGTTTGTAGACTTTTATGTGCTTTAGTATTCTTCCAAAAGTTAAAAAAAACCCAAACAAACAAACAAACAAAACAAGCCAAACCAAAGAACAGATACCACCACCACCAAAAAAAGAAAAAAACCAAGAACAAACCCAACAAAAACCAAAACAGAGTGAAGGTTTGGAGCCAAAATACAGATAGATGTAGTTTTCAGAAAATTTCAGAAAATTCATGGTTGTTTTTAGGTATGTGAGATTTGGTCATACTGTCAAATTACTTCAACTCTTAAAACTGCACTTGTCCTAAGCTTGTATGTAATGGTAGTTTGGGTAGATTTTTGGACAGAGTTGAGAGCGGATACCTTGGAGTTCCTGCAGCCAGCACCTGCAGGCTAAAACTGTGGTTCATCTGGTTCCTAAACAACTCTGCCGTTCTGTATGAATGAGTGAGGATTTTGGCTTTGCTGCATCAGTCTCTTTGAGACAAGCAAAAGGGAAGATTAATTTCCCTAGAAAAAGCTTCCTCTGCTTTGCATCTGTATCAATTTCAGTGACTTCAGATCTCTTTCCTTTTCATTTGTTTTGGGGGGGAGGTGGGGGAGAGTGGAGGGAGTATTTATTTAAACTGAAGACTTTTGGAGCATGGCAGTACTGGGAACTTTTCTAAGCCCCAGGCAAAAACTAAGCATCAGTATATTGCAGTGTTTGTCTGGAATATTTGAGGAACTTCATTTTTATCTTAGAGCAGCTTAAGACCCTGGAGAGATACACAAATCTCTTCCTTCTTGCTATGAAATAAATAGAAGCAAATATGTATTGTTGCTGCTTTCTAGTACTTTTTTGTGATCCTTTACCCCACTCTTACATACTTGTCAGTTTGACTAACCTTTGCAGTACAGGGAAAGCTGTGTTTAAGTCTATTATGATCACCCTATGTGATCACCTCTCCAAAACAGGCAACAGGATTCTTCTGAAATGAATGGATCTGTTTGAATAAGGGTGCTTTTCCAAACAATCTGCTTTGTCTTCACTGAAAAACTGTAGTGATGGATCTGCATTGCTGTCTCCTGTGGTGAATGGCTTCTAGCCTGGTTAGACTGTGTTTAACTTTATTTTCTGTTAGTCCTTTGCTTGACTGGGGAACTCTGTCATCACAGTTTGGTTCCCACATAGGTGTGCATGAACCTATGCTTTGATAAGCTAATTAGACAGAGTTCTCTCACTAAAATGCATCCCTACATCCTTTAATCAGCTGTGTGTTTCTGCTCTCAGGGGCTCTGAATTTAAAGAGGTATTTTCTGTTCCTGCTCCTCTGCCTGTTTCTTCTTCCTTGCTATATGGTTTGCCTTTAAATATCTTTGGAGGTGGAACTATCTGCATGTTTGTAGATTACTGAGGAACCGGGAGGGCCTCTGGGTACTGCCTGAAAAATGTTAAGTAACAAAGCCCAGAAGAGATGTTGCTTTAGCAGTTGATGGGTGTACCAGTGAAGAAATAGAGAGCAGATTGTGTTAGTCTCTCCCCTTGCTTAGCCAGGTGGGGGCATGGGAGATGCTCTGAAGACCCAGTGTGGCAAAATCATCGTAGTTCCTTTATAAATACATTGATATTTAGAATCTGTGTCCCTTTGGTGTTATGGTTTTTTTTTTCTCCTGAAAAATACTGCTGCTGTCTTCTTGAAAGCTGTGAGAGATCCCCAAAGCTTGCCAGGCAGAAAAGCTCAGGGAGCTCTCAAAGGATATTGCTGCTTTTCCCTCTAACCTCTTACAGTCTCTACCTTGCCTCTGTTCTTTTTTTCTTTCTTTGCCAGTAAGGCGCTGTGTGCAGTCTTCTATGAACCTTTGTGGGCCAGATTTCTCCCAGGTGCCTTTTTTCCTCCTCAGTAGCTGCAGAAGAGGCAGTGGATCTGAGAGGGAGATGTGTTTTATGATTTATGACACTTTATAAAGTGCATTTCACAGCAAGATTGATAGAGCTGGAGACAGAAGTCCACCCAGGATTGGAGATGCAGAGGAAGGTAGGGGATGGATCTGTTCCTGGTGACTATCTCTGTGTTGTGGACTGAGTGGGGACACCTCTGCGTGCTCAGTGCTTGCTTCCCTGCTTAAACTGGCTGCAGCAAGAGCTGGGAGATTAGTGCCAGGTGAGCCCAGGACCCGTTTGTGCTGAGAGCTGTTTTGAGAGCAGTGGTCCATTTCACACCTCTGGTATCTCTCCAGCAGCCATGGGAGGCCTTATGCATGAGACCGGGCTCTGTTATCAGCTGTTGATCTAAGTCGGTCTTATTTTGACAACCCCACCTCTTCCTCCATGGGCTGCCTTCTGATGGCAGGGGTGTCCGCACGATTTCCCAGTGTGAGGGAGCTGGGTTTTATTCTGTGTTCCCTTGGCACTCCGGAGCTCTGTTAGAGACTTCACACAGGGCTCTTTCCCACGGTTCTCCCGCGCTGGTCTCTGCCTCTGCCCCTTTCTTGCCTGTAGCCTCAGGGCTGCAGCTTTCCAGCCATCTACTTATATGGCCCTCATTTGTCTTAGTCTCTTTGGCACTTATATGGCTCCCGTTGGCCCAGGACCTGAATGCCTCCCAATCTTTAATATATTTATCTTCACACATGCAGACACACAGGCATACCTGTGAGGTCAGGAAGTACCATTGCTCCTATTGTACAGATGGAGGACATTAAATAGTAATTGGCTAAACTGGGAGCAGGTGGTGGTGGTGATGGAGGAAGGCTGCTTACACATGGTATAGAAAATGGCATCTCAAGAAATGCCACAGTGCAGCTCTAGAAACACAGATCTCCCCATTCTTACATAGTCTTGTAGGCAGTGGAATACCAGGTCCTAGTCATGCCTTATCCCTGTTTTGGCTTCTTCACTTTCAAATCTTATTTTAAAATCTTTTTGTCCCAGTGATACAAGTTCAGATGTAAAGGCTTTTGTCAAATTGCCCATTCAGGATGTAGAGGAAGGTTGGAGTCTGGTAGTGAAAGTGAAGGATCTTTTAATGGCAGGATCCTTCCCTCTTACAGACTTTGCTGCTCCTGGACGGGGGTTGACCCCCTCTTTTCAGTGGCTTCAGGGTGGGGATGGGCCCAGCACTATAGCACAGCCATCAGCTCAGGATTTGCTTTGTTTTGCTGGAGCACTCTGAGCACACTGTCTGCTGGGGTAGGTATTTTTGGCAGCTCAAAGGCAGCAACACTGTTCCTTGGCAGTAGCTTTCCCTTAGCATTTCCCAAAGATGGCAATGCTGCCAAGCATATCTCCAAATGCTTTACAAACATGAACCATTAGCAGTGTCTTCAGCACAGACACAATGCTTGTTGCATTTGGGGAGCTAAACCAAAGCCCAGTGGTAACCCCATTCTTTTCAGTCAATGATGTCTTCTCCTGTGCCTAAAGCTGAGCCAGTGCAAAGCATCTGGCTGAGTGTGAGCTGGAGCCGCATGCCTGGAGCTGTTGTGTGGGAATTGTGAGGGAAGAAGTCAGGTGGCTGGTTCCTGGGCCCGTGCCTGGCCGATAGACCACGGTGCCTAATTAGTGTGGCAGCTGTTCTCAGTTAGTGATGCTTTCCTTAGGCGCCTGCACTAATGTTCTTGATAGCAGCTAAGGAGAAAAAGGAGGAGGAAATTGCATCTATATTTAATTAATACTGCATCCATATTTTATTGCGGAGACCCCTTAGGTGCAGAAGGATTCTCAGTGAGAACAATTGCTTTGGAGTGCTGGAGCCACTGTATCGTGGCTGAGAAGGTGAACTTTGGTTTTAAAAACAAACCCAAATGCTGTCCAGGGTAACCTGGGAAAGCTCAGAAACCCTCTGCCGTTCACCCCCCAGCCTCAGGCTGAGAAGCAGCTGACAAATTTGCTGATAATTCCTATTTGATTAACTTTAATTTAGTCTTCTAATATTGTGAGTAAGAGAGGTTGGTGGGATGCAGACAAATATCACACTGATTATTTTTGCCTTTTGATAAGCTGCCAGAATTGGAGAGGTTCCCTTTTCCATTCTCTGAGCTTACTCCTCTCTTCAGCTGCGTGCTGTGTTCCTTCTCTTCTGACTCTAAATCCTGGCAAAAAGTTAAAATGGCCGTCATGTTCCCATCCGGCCCAGGTGGATTGTTGTGGCTGTGACTGGTGGTTGGTCTGGGGTGGCCTGTGAGGCTGGCAGGGTTGGGCTTGGTATTGCTGAGCACATGAGAGAGGGCTGATGAGTGGAGTGGCCTTGGCTGCTTTTGAGGCCACCTTGCAGCATCGCTCCCTGGGTATCGTCTGGGTGAGATGCTGTGCCATGGATCACAGAGGAAACTGGTGGTGTTTTGGGGCCAGCATGAATGTGGCTGAGCAGGAAGTCTGGCAGCAAAGCCAGCACGTGCCCTTGTCACAGGAGACCCCAATCCTGCGCATGGATGGGTTGTGCTGCTGTCCTGCTGCAGCAGCAAGGCACAGGCTGACCTGCTGTCAGCACTCACCCCTCTGTCCTCATTAGGAGCAGACTTGGGCCAGGAAGGAGACATTTTGTAGTCCAGTCAGAGAAACATAAGAAAACAGCCTTTGAAAAACTGTGTGTTGTTATAGCCTGAGCCTCTTAAAATATTATGAACACACCCTTCATGCCCCATTAGTACCATTGTTTTGTTCAGTCAGCACGTGGTACAGTCCAGCTTGTACTCTGCAAAACACATTCTCCAACATGTTTTTATACTCTGCGGTTTCTATTATAATAAAAATATGCAAGCAATTGTTATCCAAGCAAAACTAACTATGATTTAATTTTTAAATCTTCCTCCTTCTCCTTTCACTGATTCCACATTTTTCCCTTGGTAGTATCCAAATTTCAGAGAGAAAGGAAAGCTAAAGTCAGAAGTGTTTACAGAAAGGAGCATTTCTGCCTTTCCACAACTACAAAAGAAACATTTGTTGCCTCAGATAACTCCTAAGCAAACTGCCGTCAAAACAATTAGTGTTATTTTTCTATTATCCTCCTATTTGAAAGTAAATAGCCATTTCATGAATATGTAAATTATCTAGTAGGTGCAGAAGATAAGTGGATGGTATATCTCCACAAATGATGATAAAGCTTCTATTGTATACAAAAATTTCCAACAATGATTTTTCCCGAGTATTTGGGGTCAGACGATTGCAGTTAAACTGCTCACAACTAGACCCTTTGCTTTGATAACTTAAGGGTTTAGCAAAGCTTGAACGGTTAAGTAAATGAAGAATTTTTTTTTTTTTTAAGAAAAAGCAGACATGTAAGCAGTCAAAACCAAGTCCCTACAACAGCTGAACATTTAAATTGTATTGTATTTCTATATTGAGTTTTAAAAGCTAACAGAGAGGTTCTGGGGTAAAAAAAAGGTGACACATGAAAGTGCTGTAGGGTGGTTGCTATTAAATACATAGTACTTTTAGAGGTAAAGTAATACTACATTATTCCATTTAAATTGCACTGTCTGCAGGACAAAAATGATCTGTGAATTTATCTGCCAGTAGGAACTGCAAGTTACTAGATAGACATGTTTATTTATGTTTTAAATAATCTGAATATTTATTTTAGTGAGAATGTGCTTATTTAGGCTCTGGAGAAGCAGCAAAGTGCTGGTTTTCCTTTTGGAAATGTGTACATTTAGGAAAAAAAATTCAATATTCTGCAAAGTTGAATGCACCATTGTGCCAGATAATTAAAATGTAAATTTAAGTATCTATGCCTGCTTTGTGATTTTTTTAATACTTTTAAGTTAGTTGTCTTTTAAAACATGTGGTCAGCTGTTGTATTCACATATGGTCAAATGATCAAAGTCTGAACTCCTCTCTAATTGTCCCCTGCTGCTTGTCTGCTCTGTCCATGATCAAGGCCTCAGCAGGTGATAAGAAAGGCATGAGAACAGGCTGGAAGGAGAATGAACTACTGAGGGGCCCAAGCTGAAAGAAATAAAGACTTCCAGTACATCACCCTGACAGTAAAGAACCAAGAAAAAGTGAAGTCTGGTTAGTTCTTATTTTTTTTCTTTCTTTCTCGCCTTTTTTCCCCCTTGCTCAGCAATCTGCATATATTTTTTTAAAGGCAAAATGCAAATAGGGTAGTCTCCCTGTATTCCCAGCTCATATAAAAGACAGAACCAAACAGCCTACTGCAGACATGTTTATTTACTTGCAAGGAGGAGGAAGCTGCTAAGTCACACAGTTTATAGTATTTCACATGTTTGTGGAAATCATTGCAATTCTTTTCACTTGTGCTTGTCATTGTTTGCCTGGAGTTCACTTTGCCAGATGGTTCTTTATTGTCACTGGTGTCCACACCTCGGTCTTGCATCACTTCAAGACCAAATGGTGTGAAGAGCTTTAATACTTAGAGGATTTAGTAAAAGTAAATCCACACTTTGTGGAAGGTTCATTCTCAGCTATTCAAGCAGGTCTAGCACTGATTCAGAGAGGGACTAGCTGACTCAAGGGTGAAGAAAGGGTGAAATAAATGGATTGTCTTTGCTATTCCTGTTTGTCCTCTGCTCTCTTGCAGTCAGTGGAAAATTAAGGATCAATATTAGATTTAGAATAAGGAGTTAACAGTTAAAGAAAGGAAGATGCATTGTCAGATTCTCCTCCCCTCCCCCTAGTCAGTGTAGGAAGCAGTTGGCTGCATTTCTAAAGCTAAATTTCTTCGTCTTCAGTAGTGTGTTTGTATGCATCATGTTTTTGGAACCACGTGAGGATTAATTTTTTACATGAATTTGCATGCAAATAGAATACTCCCTTTTGGTTTCTGTAGAGTTGTTTCTTGATGTTTGCAAACACTGTCACTCAGATGCAAGAAGTGCCATTGCCCCATTTTACAGATGAGGAGGCAGTGGTTGGCTGAGAGAGAAGTGAGTAATGTGCAGATTGTGTCATTCAAACGTGTAGGGTTGTGAGGCAATCTATATTTCATTATTAAAACCAGGATTGAGGGCCTATTTCTCTAGCTTTGCAGGTAGCTCAAGTCTATTCGTCTGAGTGACTACAGTAGGAAGATAGACACAGAGTGTGTGGCTCTGCATGGATAGAGGCAGTATTTTAGCAAGGTGTGAGAAGATTTAGGGGATATTACAGAAAAATCCTAGTCGTGGTCAGGCTGTTGTATGGCTGCTGTAAAACAGACAAACAGGTTAATGGGTATAACCACAGAGGAAAGAACACACATGAGAACTGCAGTCCCTGCGAGGAGACAGAGCTGTGTTCGGTGTCCTAGAGTTTTTTCTGTGGATAGTATGGACAGGTCCAAAGGGTTCTCCTTGTGGACTGTGTGGGTTTTAGGAAGGATGTTTCTTGGAGTGTGTTTATGGCAGAAGGGGTGACATCTCATAACTTTTGTGTGTAGGGAGGGTGGTGGAGAAAGAGGATTATGATCATGTCTCTGCATAGGGCAAGGGGTGAGAGAGACTTGAAACAAAGGGTTTGGGAGCATTTTGACCGTGAAGATTTGTGGAAGGGAGGGCCCCAGTCCTGCTGGGAGCTCTGCTGGAGAGTGTCTGCCTCAGCAGTGACCCACAGAAGTGAAGTGCCCCATGGAAATCTTGGCGCTTTCCTTCCCTCCCTCCTCTGTTCCCTTCTGGAGTGTGAGCTGGTTCCACTTGGTCATGCTCAAGTGACTTCCTGAGCTGGGGTCGGTGGAAGTGCACTGCTGAGGAGGCAAAGTGCCTACCACAAGCTATGTCTAACGTGAGAACTGGCAGAGCTGTTTGCTTGGAGTGCAGCAGCAGAGAGGCTGCCAAGCGAGGGCAGTGAAGCAGGGTGTATAAATGAGCTTGAGAGACAGCCAGAGGTGTTGTGAGTGCTTGGGTGGGGAGGTGGAAGGAAGCATGTGGTGACAGATGAGAGGAGGGGAGAAACAGAGCAGACAGGCTTGTCAGGCAGAGTGGTCTTTTTCTACTGATAATTCTTCTTAGGAAAGCTGTGGCATAGCTAATGTAGGGAGCTGTATTCCTTACACTTCATTTACACATTCAGGCTCTGCTTTTCATAAAATGGGTGATGCTGGGCTATCAGCCTATCCAAGGTCCCCTTGCTTGTCCAACCCATGCCCAGAGTAAATGGAACCTGGAAACATAACACTGAGTTTCTTGCAATTTGGTTTACAGTGACTGGAGTAGGCTGAGGAAGAAGCCCAGAATTGGCTGCTGCATTTCTCCCACTCCACCTTGATGACTGCTGAGTAATTGCAGTTCTGAGTAATTTGCATTCTTATCTGGGATGCAAATAAAGAAAGATTTTGTTTTTATGGAGCATCGTTGTATTTGCTCTGCTTCTCTCCAGCATTTCTACCACTCGCATTGAGCTTGCTGGTAAATACATACCCCTGCCCAGGGAAGCTTGTGTGATACTGTTTGGTCTGTGAGTTGTATTGAAGGATCTGAGGCAGCGATTGTTAGCCTTAACCATTATTTCCTGCTTGGTGAGTTTGGGTTTTTCTCTCAGGGTGATGTTGACGCCAGCTGCTTCTGTTTCATGTGGTTTTGAGCACAATTTCCAGTAAGGAGTGGTGTGCACACAGTTGCCTTCCCCTTGTGCTGGTATCTAAGACAATCTGCATATCAAGTATGATTTAACAGACCTGAGTATTAGGAATTCACCCTTGCCTGCTTAGGGTATCTCACACATCCTGTGTACTACTACTTCCATTCCTCTGTGGGGTGCTGCTGGATGAGGGATGATGTATAACCCTTCTGTCAGGATTTGCCATGCCCTAATGACCTTCCTGTAAGTATTTATTGTTCAGAACATTCAGAAGTAGGAAAGATGATCTGCTGTGATGGTGGACATTTAATGGGAACAGAGACACCCAAATTTAACCAGTTTACAAATTTTATCTTCTGCCATTTGGTTTTCTGTTTCTTTCTGAATAAAACTGACAATGTCCAAAGAGAGCTGTTGAGAATCACCTTTGTATCTGGAATTTTCTAAGCTGGTGTGGTCTGTCTACCTTTAACACAGTTGAGATGTTTATTTCTCATAGAGAAACCGCAGCCTTGGCTGTAGCCCTTAATAGGAAAGGAGAAGTGAATTCTGTTTCTTGAATAGTAGTTTTTGTAGAACTCATTGATTTGTTATATATGCAACAGTAACACTCAGCAATACATTGAAAATCCCCAAATGGTGGTGGATATGTTGAGAAGTAGCAAATGGAAGTGCTTTTATGTAATACTGCGTTAACCTTGCAGACAGAAATGGCATAAGCCAGGAGTTACTAGTGACAGCAACTGTGAGTAAACTCACATATTCTTCTTTTTGTATTGGTTCAGGTTCCTTTTCTGGCAGAAGCTGGTCTTTCTACAAGCCCATGGAAAGTTCTTGCACAAAGAGCACTCCACACCTGCTGCTGATGGTAGGTAGTGTCATGCTGTCTTCTTGGAAAATGTTTTTGGATGCTATTTTCTAAAATAAACAAGTTAAAGTGGTCAGTGAGTAAAATAGATTCCTCCCACTTCTCTCCTTCCCCCCTGTGCTCATAACAAGTGGGTGAGGTAAAAAAATAAAAAACATAAGTGTTTAGTTCCCACTCCTGCAAATGGTCAGGAAAATGACAGAGCCAACAAAATCAATTTCCAGCTTTAATAATCCATAAACCCAAGGAATTCTGCACAGTATTCCCTGGGGTCTAGATAGGCATTTAATTGTTGAAGTTCTGTACAGTGGAGGTATGTTGAAAACAGGAAGCTTTTGGCAGACTCATGTGCTTCAGGACATTTGGGATCAACAGGAGATGTGTGGTTTGTTTTCTCTTGTAGTGGTTTTGGACAGGAGCTCTGAGGGGTGGGTTTGGTGGGAGAGAGTGAGGTCCTCCTGAAGCTGATTTTATGCTGCTTTATGGGTAACTGAAGGGGGAAAATCCCAGCTCTACTTCCTTGGCATCCTTGTTTTGGAAGAAGGGTTTGGTTTATTACTTTGCTGGTCTCAGGGGTTGTTGTGGGAGCTCTCTGCAATAACATTTTTGAGGGAGCCTTTTGGGCTAAGCAGCACAGGCCCTGTGTGCTGTGTGACCTATTTCTTATAGCATGTGATCCTATAAGATGCTCCTCCTGGCCGGAATTTGGTGGAAGACAGTGTAAGCCCACCCTATCTGTGCATGGGGCCTCCAACTTACCACAAAGAAAAGATGGTCCCTGCTTTGGATTGGATTGTGAGGCAGAGGGAAGCAGAAGTCTTCAGGAGAGACTCCCCAGGAGGATTTTGGCTGGTGGAGGGAGGAAGGTACTTTCTCTGTACTGTGGGTCAAGTGGTGGGGTAATGAGGAAAGTAGCCCTGATGTGCATAAATGCTGCCTGTCAAAATGATTCTTTTTCCTCTGCAAATCTACTTAAAAATAATTGCCCATGTGCCACCCTGAAATGCAGATGGCAATTAAATGATAAGGTTAATATGTTACATGCATGGAGGCCAGGAAATTTGGAGACAGTGTCGCCATAGCAACCGTATCTTTGGCCTCCTGGGCATCGGCATCCCTGTGGGGTCAGTCAGGGCATGATGTTGGGGGTGGGAAATGCCGCCAGCGTGGTAGCAAAGGGGTGGGAAAAGTCATAAAAATGTAAAAATAAACTCAACTCTTTCATCTCATTTTGTGGTGTCGGTGGAAGAGCAGTAAAAGGTGAAGCTTCTCTCCATTATGTTTGTCAGAGGGAGCACGGCCGTGCTCACTGCTGGGATGTGCCAGAGACCCTGTGCCTTTGGGAGGGCAGGGCTCACTGCTGGTTCAGCCTCGACAGGATTCGGCTTCTCTCTGCTCTACAGGGCACTGTATTAAGTGAGAAAAGATGTCTTCGTTATCATACCGATATCCTCCTTCAGTTCCTGCAGCTAAAATCCATAAAGAAGATATCTGCTCCAAAGAATATATACTTAAACATTCGAATAGACACAATCAAGACTGTACCTTGAAGAGCAAGATGTTGACTCCAGAAATGTTCTCCTGCTCTTCCAAAAAAATATAAAGGCATTTAAGCCTGAGAATTACAGAGCATTTGCTTTAGTGCACATGTGTGTTTGTGAGCACTTCCACTGGTGCCAAGTGGCTACATGTTCCTTCAGGAGTTGGCAGCTGAAGCTCTTGCCCCACCTCTTGGGCTGTGACCAGGAGCAATAGGGTGCCATCAGCATTTGAGATGATGAGTCCCCCTTCCTCATGTCTGCAGTGTCACTGCCTGTGACTCTGCCACTCCAGGTTTTGTTAGTGCAGAAGATTTTTGGTTATCAGAAACCCCAATAGTGAATGATGTGGCTTCTCTAGCCCACAAAATATTAAAGTAATTTGGTGAGGAAATCAGAAATGATGGCTTGCCTTTCCCTACTTTAATGGACTGAGCACTTAAAACTGCAGCAGTTTTACAGAGATGGTGATTCTGGTTTCAGTATCTGGGACTCTCTAGTAATCTCTGCATCTATTGTTTTGCCTTTGTGAAATGGTTTGGTTTGTTGTTGCTATCTTCTCAGAATAGATCCATACTTAGGCATTACCACAAAAAAACAGGTAATTTTTAAAAATGAAAAATATGTCAGCTGTTTGCTGGCAGATATCTCTCATCTGGAAAAGGCTCTTGGCTCACATGCTGGTTGTCCCTGCTGAGATAAAGTGAGCAACTGGAGCAAATGAAGCACTTGTGAAGTGAGCTACAGCTTCTCCTGTAGTATGCAAATAAACTGCAAATATTCGGTGTTCCTGCAGGAAGTTCTTTATGAAAAGCAATGGGATGGAGGAGGAAATGGAGGGTCTTGGTGCTGATGAGATTATTTTCAAGGAGGGCAACATGCATTTGCTATATGGTAGGGGTGGGATAATAGACGTCTGCTTCCCCTGGAATGCTGTGGCTCATGGAGGCAGGAGATGAAAGATGTAGAATGATAAACTGGTACATCTCAGGGCATTTTATTTTATATTAAAGCATCTCCTTCCCTCCTCCCCCCCACCCCCACCAGCAAATTCATACCAAATGTCAGAGGAAAAGCCTATTGTGTTACCAGACTTTAACAATACGATATGCACAGACATCGTGCAATAGTCTTTTTTGTACTGTCATCCTAATATTGCTTTGGTGTATTTGAATAAATTACACATATTTGGCAATCATGTCACAGGAATTTGACAAGAGAAATCTAGGAAAGGTACTCTGAAAGACAATGTTTTTGGAGAAGATATTTTCTCTATACCATTGTTCAATGTTGAAACATGTTTCTTTAATTTACATTCCTTTATTTTTAAGGGTGCATGAATACTTATGTAGCACTGGGAACTTGGGGCAGATATAACTTAAGCAGATTTATCTAACTACACACAGCACTTTGTTGTTCGACACAGCAGCAGCTGCCATAGCAACTGCAAGATGCCAAACTGTTATGATACCTGTTTCAAGAAGATCTATATATGAATTTGCATGTCAACTTTGTTCTACAATAACCATGACTTTTGGGGATAAGTGATACCTCCAAATGTTGCTTCTCTCCCTGTTGGGTCTTTCTGGTTTATTTTGATGATATTTTTTTACTTTGCTCTAATTTTTTCATTATAATGTATTTTTTCTGAGCTGTAGGAATAGAATATATTTTAAACTGCTCATTATTAGTTCTGTGTACCATAGTAGTGTCTAATGACCGTTACAAAAATTTGAAATCTTCCTGCCTCCAGTTAAAAGGAGAAAAAAATAAAAACCAGGGAGGTCAGAGGTATTTTCCCACCTCCTGTTTTGTCACTAAATCATATATCCCAAATGGAGGTGATCTTACTTTCCTACCAGCCATGACCAAGGTATTGTCTCTGCTTTCCAGGTGGATGAACTGCTCCACTGAGGAGTTAACAGACCCCTATGAGACTGAAGATGAATCAGTTGAGAGATGGGAATAAGTCTCATGGGAAGCTAGGAAAATAATGATATAAGTCCTTGCAAGGAAAATCTTTTGTGGTGGGTGACAAAATAAAACCTGGTGTATTTTGCAGCCAAGTCCTGGTCCTGCACTAAAAACAGTATACAAACCCAACTTTATTAATGGTTGTTCACTTGTGTATAGTATTTGGCCCATTAGACACACAGACACTTTAGTTTCGTTACTCCAGATATATTCTCTTCTGTTTGTTTTGGAAAGGTTGTGGTGATGTGTCCCAAGCCCCAAAGCTGAGAGAGTTGGGGTTGTTCAGCTTGGAGAAGACAAGGCTTCAGAGAGACTGTAGAGCCCCTTCCAGTGCCTGAGGGGGCTCCAAGAGATCTGGAGAGAGACTTTTTAGAAGAGTATGTAGTGACAGGACAAGGGGGAACGGCTTCAGGCTGACAGAGGACATGGTGTGATTGGATATTGGGATGAAATTCTTTATGGTGAGGCCCTGCACAGGTGGTCCAGAGAGATTGTGGCTGCCCCATCCCTGTAAGAGTTCGAGGCCAGTTTGGATGGGAATCTGAGCAACCTGGTCTAGTGGCAGGTGTCCCTGACAATGGCATGGAGAGTAGAACTGGACAATCCTTAAGATTCCTTCCAAACTAAACTGTTCTGTGATTCTGTGAAGTCATGTTTTATATATCAATTGGGGAACTTCAATGTGTCTGTGAAAATAAGAACAAATAAAGAGAGTTTCCTATTTCCTATTAATAACATATGTAGAAATCTACAGACATTCACGTTAACATGGGTGCATTTTCTTAGAATTTGTTACTTGCTTTGTAAGGCCAGCAAGTCTTAGTCATGGTCCAGGATGTCAGGGAATGCATTGAAATGAAACAAAATTGTTCTGTCCTCAGACCACTTCCAAAGTGAGCCTAAGAGAAGAAGTAACAGAAATAGTCAAATGGAGGTGTGTAAGGGGCTAATGAGAAGGTTGGTCTATGGATCTCTCTCAGCAAAACAGTTATTGAAGTGATGACAAGCTGTTTGCTTGATGGTTTGGGAGACTTTGAAGACTGGCTTGAAGGCAAACAATGAAGTCACTTTGTAGATGGCTGGGAGCTCTTCCTAGCAGGAGGTGCAGCAGGGGGAAAAGCAGGAAAGGGATTTTGTTTGAAAACATGGAATATAGGCTATGGACATGCTGGGTAGCAGAAGCCGTGTGTGAAACAAACTTTTATCAACTGTTGCTCCTATTCATTAAACTTGCTGTGAGGAGGAATCTATGGGTCTCCCTCAAAGGTGGCTGCATTTTGAGAAAGTCAGAAATATGGTATAGCTGACTTCAGGTGGGTTTTCCCAGTCTTGCTCCCTGGTTAATCCCTGCCTTCTTACGTGAATGGCGAGCTCTTTCCTTTCTCCAGGGAAAGGGCTGTGATGCTATGGAGTACTGCCACACCTGCTAGGAATGCATCAACCAGAGACCTGTATCAGGCCTATACTGCCCATAATTGGTGCTTGACAGAAGTGGGAATGAGTTGTGGGAAGAAGGATGCAGAAAAGCAGCTGTTTTCTGGTTATGGGACCTGAGTGGTATCTGTGACTTGGGAATTCTGAAACTGATTTGCTATGCATCTTTATAAGGAGTTTGTATATCTTTGCCAGCCTTAAGTAAGTGCTCACAATTCATTAATTACCCCTCAGAAACGTCATGGAAATGTTTTTTTTTCTGTTTAGTTTTTTTTTTTAATTATTGGATATCTTGTCATGCTTGAACTTTTAGGTCTATCTGTGTTGCGTATTTCAAGGTTTTATTTGCAAATGAGAATTGGAAACTTATTTTTTTGGTATATGTTCTTCTTTTGTACAGAACCTAGATTTGAGTCATGTGCTTGCAGGTTCTGAGGCTTCCTGGAAGGCACCAGCTGCTGCATGATTTGGGATGAAACTGTGTGAGTGTGCAGTGCTGCTGGTACAAGGAGACCTTTTCACACAGCACTTTTCTGTATTGCTTGGCTATAAGATATGGCTGAATTACTCTTTTCTTCCCCTCTTATGTTTGGGCTGGGTGGGAAGCTGATTTCTGACAGGTTTGAATACAGTGTTTAGTAATCTGATTTTTCTCTGAGTTTTACATGTAATCTGCCTACATTACTGCTAAATTTTTATTCCTCTTGTGGCTGCAGAAGTCTTCAGGATACACTTAATACTTATGGTGAGGAATGGGCTGTTTGCAAACTAGGAACAAACTATAATAATTACTTTGCTTTCCACTTGAAACGCTAATCTGAAACTCTGATGACCACAAAATTCCCATGTAAAACCACATAGATTTTCAGCTGCATTTGTTGAATCTATTTAGACCAATGCCTGGTTTCTAAAAGTGGCAGTAATGATTGTGAACATCTCTAGCCACTTCCTCCCACACATTGCCTGGTATGGGCTACTGTCTGCTTGGATATCTATATACAGCATGACTGTAGGTGTGACTTTCTGTGGTTTGACCAGTTTCCATAAGTTAGATGACCACAATGATAATTTAATAGGAAATGCTGAGCTAGTGGTGAATTTTCTAGAAAGTTCTGCAAAGAAAATACTGAGCATTTGAAAATTCAGGGGGAAAAATACACATTTTGAGGACTTGAAGCCATGAGAGGAAAATTAGTTTGTAAACTAGTACTAATCTTGGTTATTGTTGTAGAAACACAAGTTTATTCATGATTTAGAAGTCTGTAGTAATGTGAGAACTCCTGATGTACAAATCTTTAAGTGATTTGGAATCAAATTGTAGATCATCATATGCTTGATTTTTGAGACTTTCAGAAGAACTTACGGATAAGGAAGTGTAATTAATTAAATTTGAAGTGTAATTAATAAACAGAAGCTACATGGTAGAAGTATTTGATGGGATAGTGGTAGACAGTGGCTGGGGCAAGGGTTTGGATCAGTACTAAAGAAACCGAGATGGACTTAATCTCTTTCCTCTGTGCAGCACTAGGAACTGAGTCAATAGGCATTAACTGCAGTAACACTTTGTCAAATGTCTTCAGGCAATAGGGAGCCTACAGCTGTCTTCCCATCCTGTTCCATCCTGTCCACTCTAAGTCCAAGCCTTTCTTTGATTCTCCTTCCTCATGGGCTATCCTGGTATCATTTCTAGAAAGGAACTAGAAGGCCTCAGGTCCAACTCTGTCTCACAGTGTTTCCAAACATGTCCTTCTCCTCTGATCTCAAAGCATGATACCAATAGAGACAGGCTAAGTCTAAGGCATACTTTTCAAGAATCACCAGCCCTTTTCTGGGCAGTGGAGAAAATGTAAGTGAAATGTAATGTGTTTACTTCTCCTGGAGCATGTAAGGCATGCTGGTTATGTGATTCCCCTCTCTGTTCACTGACTTTTGCAGTTGGTGACTGGATTATCTTTGCTTTCCCCTAATCCCTTTGAAGAATTTGAGTAGAGTTTCTTTTGACAGCCACTGCTGTTGCTGTTTTTCTAGTAGAAAGCCATTTAAATATCCCTTTTATTGTTTTTTTGGGCTCTGCCACCTGAACAGAACTGGTGGAAAAGCCATAACTGAGAGGAAGAAGGTGCCTGCAAGGGAGGAAAAGGAGAATGCTCATGGGGAAGGCTATGTCATCCTGTACTCTCATTCATCCCTGGCGTGCATTGGTTGAGGTTGAGCAAATTGCAAGAACGACATGGGAGAGGGCAGTTGCTCACATAAGCATTACTCTGCCAGAGATTTACACACCTTCCTCTGTATTTTACATCTGCTAGTATGAGAAACCTTTTGATGAGGGAGATCCTGATCTGAGAGCCAGTACAAAGGAGCCATTGGTGTAGGGATGCTCTGGTATCGGTTATGGCTGGAATCAACCTTGGAGGAAAGCAAGCAGTGGCAATAAAGGTCACAGAGGAAAGTGAGGATATCATCTTAAAGAAAGCCTCTGCTGCACAGACTTGTCATGTGCAGTGCTGAGCATCTTGAAAAGCAAGCCAATAGCATTAGGGTGGGAATTCCCACTGCATCCCCCTCCTCTAGCCCCCTCACCTCTGCCTCAAGATCAAAAAGGCAGCAGCAGTGCAGCCTCCTGTCTGCATGAGAACAGAGCCTGTGGAGGGGAGCTGCCACGTGGGAAAGCTGCTCTCTGAAGATGCTTGGAAAATAAACAATTGGAACATCAGCACAGTGTGAGGTGTCTACCTGGTTCTCCCAGGGAAGGAGGAAAGGAGAAACCATGTGTGCTTAGGATAGGCAAGAGCCTGCTTTCCCCTCCTTTTGAATGGCACAGTCTTCATTTCTATGTACTTATCAGACCCATGGTAGCATTTACTGGGAAGGCAGTTTGGTAGAGGCAGATGCTGCAGGCAATATAGCACTTGGGGGATTAAGTTTTGTCAGACTGTGCTTTCTGCTTTTTGAAGGCTAAAATGCTCCAGCACAAACCATCTTGCTGTTTGCCCTGGGGAGCAGGACGTTAATGGGATGTGCCAGCAGTGTTTTCTCATCTTGAACAAGTGATGGAAAAGATTTCGAGAACTCAGAGATTTTTCTCTCCCCAAATTCTTGGTATTAGTCTGACCTCTTGCTGTACCTGGCAAAATCTCTCTCTGTGGTATGGTTTTAGTGTAACAAGGTGATAGTTAAGGAGACCAAAGTGGTGAACCATTTCTGAAAGACACACTGATGCCAGGTGCCTGTAAGAGTATATACAGGGCTGTTCTTTCCTCTTTCTCTGTCTAGATTTCCCGGGAAGCTGTTTTGCTGCATGTCTGGTGTTCCTGACCCACCGCATGGGAAGCCTTGAGTAATCCCACACTGCACTGAGCATATTTGAGAAGTTTTGTATGACAAGATCGCTAAGTGCCCTGCCCTTTGCTCTGCCCCCTCTCGTGTTTGTCACATCTAATAATGGGTAGAAATGTGGTGTGTGCCACTGAACACGGGGAATTTGTTTGTATTCCATGTTTGCCACAGCCTTTTAATTTGAGGAGGGAGCGTGGGAGCAAGGAATGGCTAAAAACACTTCTCTTTGGTACCTCTCTGCCATAGGCCACATACAGCTCTTAGGGAATGATGTGAACTTGAGCTGAAGCATTGGGCTTTAGAGTGGCAGTCATGTCTCAAGGGGCAGTCTTAAGTGCTTTAAAATGCTGTATCTATTTCAGTGATTGGTGAAGGGTGTATAAGATACGCTGCTATCTGTGCTCTGTTATCTATGGTAGGGATATTGGGCACTGTAGTTTCCAATGAGGATGTTGTCACATTTTATGCTATGAGGGAACAGCTGTAGAAAGGTAAGGTAACCTGTCTCCAGCCCTCAGCCTATGTGGGGTGCTCACACACTTTTTGTGATCTGTTCTTGTGTTACTGCAAGGTACTGGGCTGCACTTCTGAAGTCAAAGTGGGCTTTTGTTTTTAACTTCAATGCAAGTACATTTTGGGCTTATTCCTTAGAGAGACCCCATCTCAGCAGATAAGAATAATAAGGTGTAAAGTACAGGAGAATCCTGACTTGGGAAATCCTGATGATACTTCCATGCTTACATATTTCTCTGGTTATTGAATGTTTGGGTCTGAGCAGACAGCCACCTCGAGGGTTTTTCTAGTCTCTGTGTATTTGCTTGCTGTTTCTAGATGTAGCAGGTTCCCTTGTTCCCATCACTGCCTCCCATCTCCCTGCTTTTTATTTCCCCCTGGCATGTTCAAAACATAATCAGTGAATAAATGCAGCACAGCAGGTCTTAGGGAAACGTGAATATTCTAGGGCTCTTTCCTTAAGATGTGTGAAACAAAAACAAAAATTAAAGTGGCCTTTAAACTAGTTCTGAAGTCACATGGGGAAGTCACTAAAAGTATTGGTGGGGGTTTTTTATGAGCAGGAGGGGAGAAATTAAGATCTACTTGGAAAGAGTGGGAAAGATTAATTTGTGGCCAGCTTCAATATTAGCCATTTTGGCAGAGTGAGATCAAGATTAGGTTGAAGACTTCAATTGTCTTATTGCCTACTGCAAAAAGAAAAATGGGGCTGGCTTAGTTGGAATGTTGGCAGGAAAGGGAGACATAAGTAAGAAATTATTTCTCATGTGAGACCATTTTGTTCCCTCCTTAGTCCATATAAAAGGGGACGAGGTCCACTTTTGGATATATATGAGTATTCAGCAGTCAGCAGGGAAGCTTCCACAAAGCAAATAAAGTCTCTGACACATCAGAAAGGCATCTGCCTTGTTCTGTAGACTTTATAAGAAGAGTGAGATCTTAAATGAGACATGGAAATTATGTGAATTGTACCACTAGGATAACATTTTTGAGAAGCATCTGGTTCAGGAATGTACAATGTGTAGCATGGGTGCTTTCTGGGACAATTCTCTATCCAAGGCTTGGTTCCATTTGCATTATGTCTAGCCCCTTCCAGGAGTATATTGCAGAGATTTCTGAAATGATGGCAATCAGACAAGAGTGAAATCCTGGAGCATGAGAGCTTTGCCAGTGTGATATTGCACCCAAGTGGGGGAGCCCTGCTGACAGGATAATTTCTCTGCTTCTGGGACCTGGCTAACATTTCTAAAGGAAGTTTTGTGTACTTACAGTCTCTGTACACAGGATGGCTGAGGGCAAGAGGCATGCCAGGATTAGTGGTGCTCTTGGGTAAAACCTGATGGTTGCCTATTATTCAGAATAATAACATCTTTAGGGTATTTTCTCTGAGACGCACATTTTTGGATGACTTCTTTTTTCTTTGTTTTCCTAAGTTTTCTCAGTATCCTTCTCGCTTCCATCTGGAAATCAAAATACAGTGAGCTTTTATTTATTTATTTGTTTGGTTTTTGGTTTGCCCCATGTGGTTGTTATGGGCTAGCTTTGCTATCTCTGCTGTACTTCATGACCCAACAGATTTTGAAATCAAGCTATTTAATTGCAAAAATGCAGAAACCAGAAAACACCACACAAAGGCACCAAAAATATGTGAAAGCCCCACCAATTTTGTGATGCCCATGGGTACTTGATAATGTGACAAGGATAGCATTTCCCAAATGGCTGGGAAAATTGTTAGGGAAAGGAATGTCATTTCATGGTCCAAGCAAGGTATTACAAATAGACTCCCTTTCAGCTTTATACCTTTCATCATCAGAGCTGTTAGGCTTTGCCCATGAGCTTTTGCAGCAGGCCAGCCTTACTCATGGATAACCTGGCTCCACATCAAACTGAAGCTTTTTTTTTCCTGGATGATACAGATTTTTTCTTTTCTTCATGAGTTGGATCATTCTTTTGGAAGGTAAAACTTTTCAATAAAGGGGAAGGGGAGGGAAAATTTAAAGCGGTGAGGACGGTGAGAGTGCGGCACAGGTTGCCCAGAGAAGCTGTGGATGCCCCATCCCTGGAATTGTCCAAGGCCAGGCTGGATGGGGCATTGAATAACCTGATCTAAGGAAGGTGTCCCTGCCTATGGTAGGGGGTTGGGACTAGATGATCTTTAAGGTTGGTTCCAACCCAAACAATTCTATGATTCAAAAAGCAATGTAATTATTCGTAAACTTCATAGAATCAACCCTGGCACATGGGCATTAAGTATCAGCACCCTCTGCTAAAGCCTGAGAAGAGGCTTCATTCTGAACTGGCAGTACTCTGCATTATGGAACAAGTCCTCAAGGTGGCCGTGTCCCCATAAGTTAATGGGGTTCTGCTGGCACCCACCAGCTCAGAGTCTGTCACATGGAGCACTTGTTTGAAGAGACTGATGAAGATAAGGAGAGTAGACAGTAAAAGGCTGCCTCAATGTGTTTAGATAAGAGAAAAAAAGTGCTTTTGGCCCAGAAAACTTTTTGTTCAGTTATTTAGAAGATTTCAACAGCAGCTTTCTGTGGGAGGGTCAGTGTGCTATGACTCAAAGGTGAATATAGCCTGGGCAGAGCTGAGCCCTGTGTAACACAGGTCAGTTTGGAGGGGAGGAGAAAGCTGAAGCCAAATCTGCTGTCTGGTTTGAGTTGCTTCTTGTCCAGTTCTCACAGTAATATCTGTTAACACTTGCTTTCTTGGTTTTGGTATTATCAGCAAAACGTGTCAGGTATTTTGTGGTAAGATGAATCTTGGTTTGACAAAATCTGTGGGGATTTTTTCGAGTTATGTTCTTTCTGCTTAGTGTTTTTGTGTCCTGTGTATGCACATGGATTATGCTTCATAAAATTATTTTAATATTAAGTAGAATGTGGATGGGATGAGGAAAGGAAAACTTTGAAGCAATGTGTTATAAGCTCATCAAAAGCCTGGAGCCTGATGAAATTTTCATTTTAAAAAATAGGACAAATACGAGACGTTTTATTCAAATTTGGGATGAAACTATATCAACATTTTAACATTTCCCATGGTGTCTGGAAAATATTTTTGACCAAATAAAATGGTCTAACTATTATGGCACTCTTACTTTAGTAGAAAGGGAAAGAAAATTAGTATTAGGTCAAAATCATTGATCCTGCAATCATTAGTATTGCTGCAAAAAATCTCAGTGCATCATCAAAACAAACTTGGAGGCCCTCTTACTTACAATTAATTGTCTGAATCTGTCTTTTACCAGTAGCTTGGAGAAGTAAAGCAAATGAGTGAGAGTGGCTGTTAAGCAGCCAGTTCCAATGGTCCTGATCTGACTGCACTGGTAATTGAGGTGCAAGAATGGGGTGGCCCTGCCCAGGGAGTTGTGTGAGGCCTTAATGCACCATTACACTTCTTTATATAACACACTTTGCCCTTTTGAAAGTAGATTTTTTTTTGAGGAAATGTGGGTTTTTTGGTTTGCACTTTGCAACTTGTCTTCTCCTCCAGAGGAAAACTTGGCACTGTGAACTTGCTAACTCCAGCAGGCATCCAACACGTGCTTTGGAGAAGGTGATTATTCCCTGTCACTGGGGCAGGTGTCTCTTCCTGTGAAGATTTCTTCTGCCATTAAGGAATGATGTCCTAAAGGGGTTTGTATTTTTAGCAGCTGTGATTTATGTCTTCGAGGCTCTGTCTTTAAATCATACCTCAAAGAGGGATAGGTTATTTTACAGAGAAACCCATAAAGTAATATATGCTTCTGGTGTGACTTGCTTTAAAGCTGTGCATTAATTCCTGAGAACTGAGGTCAGCCTGCCTGTGCTGAGATCTGCAAAATGACATTTCCATGCTGGGGCTCATTTCATGCTGAGGTGAGAAGCAGGAAGCAGTATTTACCATATAAAGATATATAGTGCTATTAATAATAATAATAACCAATTAACAATAATGCAGTGCATTTTAAAACATATTCTTTTTTTTCCCTTAAGTCTCAGAATACTTAATAAGACCTCCAATTTACAGAAAAAGTAATGGGAATGCTAATGAGAATTCAGGTTTTGTAGGAATCAGCATCAGAGTCTGATACAGGTACAAATCCTTGGTTGCAACTTGATGGAAAGCTGTGGTGTTGCTTTGGAGTTCTTGCTTTTGACTTTGAAATGTTCTTGCTCTGCTGATCTGGAGACATCTCTGCAGTGTGGGGAACCACCTGAACTTTCCTCCCCCTCCTCAGCTTCTGTACGTAGTAATGCAGACCACACTGAGAATGGAGAGGAGGTGACCTGTCTGTGACTCCATTGTAATATTTCCTCCACTCCCCAGTACTCCATCCAATGTCATAATTTACATAGTTTGACCAGGACATAAACCTGCTCCTGTGCTGAAGATTTATAGGTAAGTAGTAGATACCAAAGGTTAGTGCTGTATACTTTTCAATGGTGTTAGGCTGGTGTTTTTGATTCAACAAAAAGAATTTAATTCATTTTGAATTTAAGAAAATGGTGATGTAACTCTGATGTATAAGTCACATATTGAAGCGTATAAAAAGGCTGTAATTTTTTTCATATGTAACTATGGAGGCATGCTTTGATATCAGAGAATTGCTTTATAAATGAAGTTGTAAGAAGAATTTAAATGTCAAGTATCCTTCATCTCATTCATTCAAATACAGAATATTTATGAGGATACTGTTAATAAAGCATCTTTGCCTCTCTGACAGAGACTGGACTTAGGCAGAGTATTTAACAGCAGAAAGGACTAAGAAAGTGAGAAAAGGATGTTTTTGATGGGTTACTTTGAATTTTTTTCATGCCCTTTTCTTTTAAGAGTATTGCTCCAGCAATTTGCTAAGTATTAAAGAGAACAATGAACAGGGCTCTCTTTTTAGCAAGACAAAGAAACAAAGGTTTTAAGATTTTTCAGATTGCTTCAAAAATAGCTTGATGAAGATGGACATTATAGCAAATGAAATATTTAACTGGAGTGACCCTCACTAAAGTGATGTCAAGGGTAGTAAGTAATACAATTGTCACATTATATGTAATCACTCCTTTGTAAACTACTGAGGCACAATTATTTTAAGTAAATTGAAATGTCTAATAGAAACAATGCTGTTTTTCTTTAGCTAAAAATAGTAACATTAAATACTTATTCAATCTTTAAAATGTTGCAGACTTTTAACCTCAAGACTGGAGAATTTCATTCTTTTGGTTTTATTCTTTCTAGCTGGTATCTTTGCTCTGAAGCTTTCTTAGGATACAAGTATTTGACAAAGAGTTGTTATCCATTTTAGTTGATTATTCCACTGAAAAGATTAAAGAGGTTTCATTTTTTGAATGGCACTCTTGAGACTTGGCTCAAGTGTTTGTGATTTGGAGTAGCTGCAAAATTGTTTTAAGAAATGTGAGTCAAGAAAAAGCTTCTACATTACCCAGGCATCCGGGAAGTAGTTTTGGGTCCTGAGTTGCTCCTGCTGATGAAGACAAAAAATATTGCACGCCTTTTCCAGGAGTGGCAGCATTGTTTTCTTCATGGCCTTTGGGTTCTCCTTGTCTCCAGGGATATGCCAAGAAAAAAGTCAGGCAGGTGCCACATAAGTGTTCGGTGAAGTCACTGAGATAATGCTGGTGGTACAGCCTTCCCCTACAGATCTTTTTTCTACTTAGGCTGCGCTATCTGTAATCTCTTTGGATAGGATTTGGAGGTGCTGAATCTGAATGCCTCTTCCCCCAGAACTTTGGACTTTACTATTATGTGTGGCCTCCCAAATTCTTCATCTTTTAGCCCTGATTTTCCACTGGATTATTGTCTTTCAGCCTTTGAAATATTTTCTTCTTTTCATCAAACATCAAAAATATTGTCAAAAGTGCCTTGCAGAGCCAAGGCTATTGGTGCTTGTATTTCATTGCCAGGGATGCTCACACAGAACTGTTGAAGATGCATCAAGGAAGATGCTCAATTACTAGTGAATTTTCTCCTTGTATCTTCCTCTTGTAAATTAATTCTTAATTAAAAGAATATTGTTCTTAATTATTAATTATTCTAGAGCTCTGTTTGCTTATGAAGCTGTTGCTACCCTTTTGAATCAAATTATTTATAAGTAACATGTTTAGCACATGCTCTGGAGGGAACCAAGCCCTGTAAGTCAAGTGCTGAATAGTGTTTTGGCTTTGGTCCTAGTGCCCAGTGTCAATGCTTGTGAAATCGCTTGAAAACAGTTCCAATAAATTTCCTGAATACATCCACAGCAAGCTGGAAAACAGTCTTGCTCACAGATAGATTTACCAGGGACTAACTTGTCTCACTGCCCTGCTCCCTTTGGCAGCAGGATTTGGAACTTTGACCTCTGACTGTAAAAGAAAGAAACATCACTGCCTGAGCTTGGAAAAAAACCCCTTAGTAACAACCTTTATAGCATTTGATACTTTCTGTTCTCAGGGGCCCCATCATCAGTGGACAGGTGCAGTACCAGTCTACAGAGCAAGTTCTATTACCACAGGAGAGTCCCTTGATGTCATTCTGAGGACTCCATCTGAAGGAAGGACAGTAGCTGCTACAGTCGCTCAATAGAAGAGATTTCCCTTTAAGAATCATGGGGAATACATGGACCAGCAGCTCTCCCTGAACCTTTGCCCTTGTCTCATGGACTTTTTTGTGATTCCTGTTTTCAAGTTAGCAGGAAGCATGCACTGAAAACACTGCACATCAGCTGGGAAGTCTCTTCCCTGATGAGTACTGAGCTGGCAGCTTCTGAGCTTTCAGTATCAGAAGCAAAGTTGATGATAAATGACCAAAATTAGAGCATCTTTTCTTTACCTGTGCATTGCCACTGCCTTTGATAACCCACACAGAAGGGTCTGTAGGCTTTGGGTGACTCTGGCTACAAAGTCTGACCTTGATGAGCTTAACAAGGCCAGATCTTCTGGTATTTTAGCGTGACCCTGAGTTAGCAGGGCCCTTCTAAGCCCTGCCAGCTTGAGCCTTGCAATGCCCTTAGTAATCAGATTAACTCAAAAAAAAAAAAAGAAGCTTGTTTTCTCCTTATAGGTTAAGAATACCATTTTTCCTGAAAGAGATTATTTTCAAATACCCATGTATGAACGTGAGTAACTAAAAATCATTTATAGGCTCATTATCAGAGAGATGAGCTATTAAGATGAAAATTTTTAGATAGCAGTATCATTTGATTGAAGGGCAGTATGTGCTGCTAGGTTCTGAGTTTTTTTCCAAAGAAGTTGAAAACCTGTTAAATATAAGCCTGGATCTTTATTTATCCAGATGGAAGTCTCAGCCCTATGTTACCAAATCTTTTGTAAGCTTTTCTTATAAGCATATTAAACCCTAATGTTGCCATATTTCATTTGGCAATAATTATGTCCTTTGCCTCTGTTCTGGATAATATTTAGCTTTATCATCATTATTATTACTTGCTACTGTTCTTCTGGGAACACTACTTTGCATTTAATTAGGGATCACTTGCAAATAACCTTTATGGCCCTGATTCAGCAAACACTTCTAGCAGGTGTGTAATTTCAGAGCAAGTGAATGAGCCCATTTATATCTGTGTGACTCATATCCTGAGTTAAATTTTGTGCCCAGCATCCACTGATTGCATGAACCCTACACCTAAAAACTGCCTGCATGCAGGTTAGGACTGTGAATGTTGTTCTGGCTCCAGGACCTACCCTGTAGTTGTGACACTGAGGCCCTAAATTGCCAAGCATGTCATATCTTAAGTTAGCGCCTTAAATGAGCCTGAAGCTGCACCTGACAATCCCATTATCATTAGACAGGACTCCAGGACTTGGACACTTCTTGGAAGGGACAACTATGCTTTTTGTCAGCTTAGCACAAAGTAGAACCCTATATCTTGCATTCTTCCTTGGCTTAATCTAAATTTTGGTAAGAATCATCTATACTAGAAGTAAAACTTGCCCAAATGACACACCATGGAGCAGGACATGCCAGGCACATTCACAATGTTGTATAATTTAGTTGGTTGGTTGGAAACCCGTAATAAAATACAGGATGTTTGAGTTATTACTTAGCTGCCTATGTAATTACTACTGTTTAATATTTAACTGTGTTGTTCCTTTTGTCTTGTCTTTGTTCCACACAGAAAATAGATCCCTCTTTTTCCCTGTTCACAGGCATTGGGCTACTGGGCAGTGGGCTTTGTGCCTATATTCCTGATTGTTCAAATGCCATTGTAAAATATTTAGCATCTTGATTACTCTAAAGCTATCAAAACAGATTGGATGGTAACAATTAAAATTATGCTAGCATCACTAAAACAGATATAATGGAGTGATGCTTGTTAAGCACTTAATGATCCCTTTCTCCAAGGAATTCCATTTCAGTTTCTTTATGCTGTCTGATTGCTTTACTGCATCCTGCAGGTTTTTGTGCACTGCTGCTCTGTGGAATACATATTCAAACCCTTCTCTGCAGCTCTCATCATGCCAATCAAGGATGCAAATGGCGATCTGTATGACTGTGTGATCAGAATTTCTTGCTTGTTTGCAAGCCTGTAAATAGTGGAGTGAATAAGGATCTGATGTGTAACAGTATAAAAGTAATCAGACCTTGTATCTGGCTTCTAGTAAACATCAGTATGGCCCTGATCCAACTGCTGCTGTAATCAATGTGAGGCTTTTATTTACTTTAATGGGAGTTGAATTAGGACTTGTCTGTGGTTTGAAAATTCAGCTGCAGATACTGAGGCTGATCCTTGGCTGGTGCAACCTGGCTCTGTGCTCCTGGCAATCACACAGATGATCTGACTTCCTCTGCTGAGGATGTGGCAGGCAGCACCCTACCCTGAACTCCTGCTCTTGCCCCACATGCACTCCAGCTTTCTGTCTCTGGGGAACTCTGTGGTTTGCTTTGTGCAGCTACTCTATTAGGAGCTTAAACTGCTCTTTGAACAGTGTTTAAAGTGTGCAATTACCTTTGAAAGATGTTTCACTTACAGTCATTATTTTGAACTTTGGTAGTTTGACATTTTCATTGTTTATAAGGGAACAATGTCTGTTCCTCTTTGGCTGCAAGGGAAAAATAAACATAATTAGCAAAACCAAAAGTTAACTAAGTTGAATCGGAAAAGCAGCTCTTACAAATTTGTAGACATTTTACTGCAAATGCTGTTATGAAAATTTATAAAGGTTTTATGAATTGTCCTTACTTTAGAGCTTTATGGGGATAAACCGGTAGAGTAGATAGTAACTCTGGATGAAAAGCTTCTTGAATGTAACTTTGTGGATCATATATAAAGTGAGCCACTTAGAGCTGCGATACCCTTCCTGTTCTTAAGTACTACGAAGACTATAAGAGACCCTGTAAAATTCTTTGAGCTGATTGTTATTCTGTCTTCTCTGTTTTGAATGGATATAGAAAATGCATCCTTTGGAAAGTCTTCTGGCCAGCTGAGCTCTCGAAGGACAGGCTTGAAAGCATTCTAGATTGATGTTCTGGAGCACCTCCGAGAATGCTTGGCCAGTGTGTGATGGCAATGGCACCTACCTTGAAATTCAGGGAGGTAAATGTATGCCTGCTTCTGAGTTGTGCATGTGTTTATAGTCTCACTTCTTAACAGTGACATTCAGCACAGTGCCTTCCTTCAACAGGATAATGCTGATTTATGCCAGCTGGAAATCTGGGTCTCCATTTCCCTATGCATGCACAGGCACTACTGGTTGCTTTTTGCTGTTCTTTTTTTTTTTTCCCTCACTTGTTTCCAACAAAGGTAATGGAAGCAAGTAGAATGCAGTTATTTCAGTAACAAATCTGTTCTGCACGTAGGGAAGTACTTGTCTGTGTTGGGAAGCAGGATACAACCACCTTGGCAGCTCTCTGCAGACTGTGTGGCAGCATTATGGATTTCACAGAATATTCTGAGTTGGCACTGTGCTCAGCACGGGGTCTTTTGCTCAGTCTGGGAGTCAGCTGGTGTCAGTGCTTGTCCAGGTGAATGTCTGTCCACAGAAGGACACCTGTCCTAGTGTGCTCTGGTTTGCAAATATCTCCTGTGTGCCTTGTCAGGTTTTTCTATGCTCCCAAACAACCTGTTTGCCTCGATGTGAGGCAGAGCAATTGGTGAGGTTAGGGTGAATTTATGGATCCTGCTGGCAGTTCTGGTCCAGACTTGTTCAGAAGAGATCTCCTTCCAAAAGACCTAAAAATGTTCCATTGCTTTAAGATTCATGTGAGAAATTCCCCTTCGATCTGGCCATTGAATGTTGCTACAAATAAATGCTCTGCTGCTCCAGTTTTCAAGAGAGAGGCTTGTTTGTCTGGCATTACCAGGCTTATTGTGTTTTTCAGACCTAAGCTGGGAAACAAGAGGTTCTGCTGAGCTTTAAAGGCTTTAATTTCTCTTTTGTTTTGAAAAATCCTGTCTCTGGAAATAAGCTGCATTAATAATGGCCATTAAAAATGGTGCTTATAATTTAGCTGTTTTCTGTGTTTGGAGGTGTTTTATTTTAAAGTAAATTAAAGCAAGAAGGTGAAGTGTTTTTTATTTTCCTATTTTTCTGTGTTCTGTAATCATAGGCGTTAACATCTGCCCTCTATCCCCTTCCTGTGTTCATTCAATATCAAACCATGCAGGGATAAGCACAAATGTTGTGGCTCACCTTTCTGCCATGTTATGCTCTTCTTGACCATTTGACTGAAAAGTATTTGGAGACCATTCTTTGTAAGAGAAAACTTTTACTGCTTTTTCTTTTTTCTGTGGTGACATTGGAGTTGCACTTTTTCTCTTATGTTTAAGGATTTCTGTTCATGGTGCTATTTAAGAAATAAAGCCAAACTCAGCCAAAACACAGAGAGGAATTGAAGAGGACTAGAGGGGAAGAGTATAGCCTGACAGGTCTGCAGAGCAAGAAAGGTTGTAGAGACGTGTTACTTTATTTTAATTAAACATCTGTGCATTGTCACCAGCTTGTGTTCTGCTACTCTGCTGGTGAGTGGAAGGATTCCCCAATGACGCTGTTTACTTTTTGTTCATTCATATTTGGGCTTATAAATTGTTTGAAAGCAATTTAACTTTTCACACAGAAATCTCATATAGGAGGAGTCTTCTCTGTGCTAGGGAAAATATGATCAGAACTTACATTGCAATATTGATTTTAAAGTTCTGAAATGTGGAAGCCTCCAGAACTGCCTTCTGCTAATATGTGGAGCAGCTTTTCCACCTGTTTACCTCCTCATTGTCCACATTGTCATTTTTACCAGACAGATATTTTGTATATTTTGTTGCCTCAAACCTATTTCTTGGGGAAATTCTCTTTCCCATCAGCTCCCGGTATCTGTTTATCTTTTACTTCCTTGTGGGACTCTGCTTAGTACCTCTCCCTGACCCAGTCTGTTTGGTCTTACTCTGTCACTGTGAAAAGTTCAGGCCCCAAGACTTTGCCCTTGTCATCTCCATGTGCAATTAGGACAGACTGCCAGACAGTAGCCGTAATTCCTACTGCTGCTCAGGGCACTGGGAGCCTGGCCATCGAGTTCAGGGGGGTTAGCATTTGGGCACATTAGAGCTTTTCAGTGCAGCTTAGCTTACAAGTAATTTAGAATATTAGATGGACAAACATGTCATGATAAGTCCTTAGGAGTCTGTAAGAAGCTTTTTTTACACAGCCATTCCTGGTGAGTTGAAATTAAATGTCCTGTCAGACTGAACGTGTGTACACTTCCAGGCATGGGCTGACCTCTCCAGTAGCTGTAATTAGAAACAATTTTCAGATTTATATGGTGAGCTTTATTTCATAATGTGAACGTATAATCCACTCAGAGAATATTTTTTTTCTGGAATACAACTTTTTCTCTCAAATGCAACTTCATCTCCATCTGTCTTCAGAATCCTCTGCACTGTCTGTGAGAGCCATAAAATAACTGCAAGCTTATAAATTCACCTTTTTGCAGTTATTAAATGTGCTTTATTCATTCCAGCCTGTTGCTGTGGAGATAGGTACAATATAGGAACCTTGGCACTATGACAGGCAATTAAAATACCAAGATGTTTAGCCATGTATGAGTATTTTCACACAGTGAGACCTCTAAGCTTAGCCTGCTGCTGACATTGTTAGTTATTGAATCAATTGCATGAGATGAGGTTGACAGGTGTAATTATATATTTCTATGGTGATTATGTATGGCCTGTCATAGAGACGAACATGCCTGTGACTTTGTACTCATTTAGTAGTCATTTATTGAGTGAAGTATTGAAGTTGGCACGCCGTTTACAAGAGAAGGAAATGTAAAACAAAACAGAAGTCCATTTTGAAATATAATTGATTCATTAAAACATTTACCATTACTTGCTTTCGGTAGATGGAATTAGGTCTTTCCATGTTTCCTACAGATCTCTCTTTTTTTAAAGCATATTCTTGCACCCTGACTTTAACTCATTGCATGAGTTTTATTGTTTTGTTAACAGGAACCTGAGTCTCAGGTCTTCTGCTGCCATACCCTGGGGCATTTGGGGCCATTTTTAATTATTTAGTTTACTTGTTAAAACAGCTCAAAATCTTTCAAAATAAACTTCTCTATACAAATACATTTCTGCACTGTCTTCTTCTACTTTGCAGTAACTGTTCTTCAAAGTGTGTTAAAAATTATGCAAGTATTTTTATGAAAACATTAAGGTGAGACTTGGGCTGTTCTTGAAATTCCTGTCAGTTTTCTAGATAAAAATCTCTCTGTGCAGGGACATCACCCAAAATTTTGCTGTATTATTTTCTGCATAGTTGTCCCTAGTGTTTTGTGTCACCCTGGAGATATGAATGAAAAGTCTCTGTTTTCCTCAAAATGAGAGGAGGCAGAGAGAAAATAAACAGTGCTCTCAGTTTATGAAGAGGTCCTTAAACTTGGCAGAAGTTGAACAAGAAATTTGACTCTTTCCTTAACCACATCTCTGCAATACAACCGTTACCTTATTCACAGAGCTACATGTCTGAGATGTGGGGAGATTTTTTTTGGTGGTGTTGTTGTTAAATTTTTTGGAGGGGTTTTTGGTGTTGCTTGGTTTGGTTTTTTTGTTGTTGTTCTTTTATTTGTTGGTTTGAGGTTTTTTTTGTTTTTATTTTGCTTTGTGAAAGTTTTTTTTTAAGTAAAAGCGGAGCTGTTTTCAGTGATTGCTTTAACAAGAAGAGATCATTGTCTTTTGTAAAGAAAAAGGATCCATATTTTCTCAGGTCATCTAGAATAGGCTGAAAAATGCAATAGGAATTTGTGGGAAATAAATAATTAAACCCTACAATATCTCCCACATTTTACAGGATGCAAAAAGAACCTTTTTCCTATGTTTAACACAAAACTTCCATTATGCTCTTAATTAAACATCATATTTTAGGGGTTTTTTTACCAAAATTTTTTTTCACTGTGATGTATTCCTTGGGGAAGAAACTAAAATTTTTGGGAAACCCTTCCTGTCTGTTTCAAAATTTTTAAAAAGTAAATACATAAATAATAGTTTAATATATATATACACATATGTAAACACAAAGTTTAATTTGGAAGTAAAATTCTACTCATAAGTGCAAAAAAGAAAATGGTTTGATGTGCTCGTTATTTCAGGTCAGAGAGCAAGTCCTGACAGAATAACCATTAATCTACAACAATTAGAAAATATCATGCTTCGTCAAACCTCTTTTTGCAGAATCTCTTTATGTCACCCATTAATCTATTTTCATATCTGAAAATAACTTGAAATTTTTATCATTTTAATTAAAGTTTTATCAATGGATATTGGAAAACAAAGTAGATTGTGTAATTTAAATTTTTACCTCATTTGATTGGTGTTTTTTGCTGGTTCTTCAGCCATCCAGCTGACAGTAGGGATAGAGGTTGTGCTGGAAGATGACTCCCAGAAAGGGAGTGTTTCTATAACTAAACAGTTCCAAAAGCCCTAATCCTATTTGGAAGGAACAGAAGGTGACTTGTCACTTAGGGGTAAGCCAGGTGAGACATGGTGAAAAGGCCGAGATTATTATTGTGCTCAAGGTCTGAAAGTTGGGAAAAACTCTCTGTGAAAGAACACTGACAATTGATAAGAAGTGTCTGTTTGTAAACTGAAAACAACTCAACAAATTGTGAATAAAAACATTCTTGTGAAACTCAGGGATATTTTTTTGCATTTGTGTAAAGGCCCACCACTGCCCTGTCCTTTTCAGAGTTGAGGGGTTTTTTAGGGGGTTGATGGTGGTGGTTTCCCTTACTCTGTCTTTCATGGTCTTCCTCCCACCCCACACTGTCCCTTTGGCCAACCTCACATCTTGAAAGCTGGTCTTGTAAAAATATATTTGGGTTAGTACCATCTTTTGCTTCATTTTGAAGAGCAGAGTGTCAGCATTTTTTCCACCAGCAGTAGGTGTGAGAATAGCTGCTGCTTCAAGATAGGAGTCTCATTTTCTTTGTTGTCATTGTGGATTCCTGGTGTGGATGTAGCTGAACGAGGAATATATAGAAAACTCTCCCTTGGAATCAGAAATTAAACTCTGTTAAGCTCCAAAAAGTGGATGAAAATCCATTTCGAAAGTTTCATCCCAAAGTTCAGAATTTTTTTGCCCAATCTCATCTGCCTAGCACATATTGGTCATAAGTTTTCCAGAAGGAAGCATTTGGGTTAATATCTGGCTTTCTAATCATGTGCTTGGAAGGACAGCTTTTGTTTCTGTTCCAGAAAACTTCCCAAGCGTGCAATAAAATGCATGCTGTTCCAAAAAAATATCCTGAATAAAGTGATGTCTGGTGAATCACATTTTTGTTTTCCTATCACTGAGCTTGAGTTTGGGGGCTTTTTTATTTATTTATTCCTCCCCCCGCCCTGGCCTTGCAATGAAATTCCATTCAAGCAGAAGAATATTTGATGTTGAAAGAGATCTCTGGAGATCTGTTTGTTCAACGCCCCTGCTCAAAAGAGGGTGAATTGGAGCAGGTTGCTCAGGACCATGTCCAGTTGGGCTTGGAATATCTCCAAGGATTATGTAAGTTCACTTCCTTAGGTGTCTTATTCCAGTGATCAATCACTCTTACATAAAAGTTTCTTATGTTTCAATGGTATTTGCTTTATTCTGGTTTGTGGCCATTGCCTGTCTTCCTTTCACTGGGCACCACGGAGAAGAGTCTGGCTCTGTCCTTTCCTCCTCCCCCCATCCATTTATAAAAATGACTATGATCCACCCCAAGCCTTCTCTCCTCCATGTGGAATAATCCTAGCTCTCTCCACTTCTTGTAAGACAGATGCTTTCTGAAGAACTGTCTGGGAGTCCAGAGTTGCACCCAGCACTCCAAATGTGGCATCACTTGTGCCAAACACTGGGGAAGGATGACCTGCCTCTGCCAACCAGAAAGATTCTTCCTCATGTAGCCTGTGCTGTTCTTAGTACCTTTTCAGCAGTGGAACAGTCTCTTACATCAGTAAGGACCAAAGGTAAGAACCTTTCCAACAGACCTTCCCTTCCCTTCTGATTTGGAGCTTAGGAAAAGGTACTTCTGAAAAATCTCTATTTGGCTTGATAGGTACTGTCTCTGAGCAAATCAGTGCTAGAAAGTCCCACCAATTTTAGTGTGACTGGATGTTCACTGTCCCCTAGTCGGCATTTTTCCTTTCCTCACTTTGGGACCCCCAGGTAAACCCCACCTGTAACTTTCAGTTTGATCCAGTGATTTTGTTTGATCTTGATTATATTATAGTCCTATATAATTAGCCTTAGTCTGTCTTGAAGTTGATCTCCATGTCAGGTGAGCATTGTTGCATTTTCTTTAATCTTATTTTTAGGGGATATATGTTTATTTTAAAGTAATTAAAGCTAAGTAATACTACTACAGAGACTATATGGAGGAAAAATACCTATTTTCTATGTGATTGAGATACCAATTATTCAGTTAAGGTATTGTAGCTTTATACAAGGCTCCATCCTGTTGAGGAAAAGTCTTTCCTTAGTGTGCCCATGACAGGGCCTGGTTGCAACAATGGGATTTTATGAACACTTTGGAACTAAAAAGCCCACTGTGATGGTGGTGCTGGGTTGGAGCACAGCTGCAGTGGCTCCATTTCCAGCCCATGTGCACTTGCAATGACTGGAATCTTTTCACCTCCCTGGTTTCACTTGTGCACCAGCCCTTCTCAGCTCTGCAGTGGAGGATTGCTGTGCTGCTCTTTCCCTTTTGGATCTTGCCACTCTACTAGAAGTTCTTTTAAACAATGGGTGGAAATGGGTTTATTGGGAGGAGTTCATGTGTTTTACAAGTTGCAAGTAGTAAGTGCGTTTCTTCTCCTTGCCTCGCCCTCCTGGCCACCAGTGGGTTTTTTAAGGCTTATTGCCCCTGAAGCTGATGTTTCATTTCCCAGTGTTGTTTCAATGCTGCAGTGCTCAGGTGTCTGAGCATCCTTGTTTTGAATTAGCTGATGGTACAAATGCCACAGCAAATACATATTTTGGATCAGCATTAAGACAATCAGATGGTTGACTTGTTGAACAGCAGTTGCAGGAGGAGACTTACAATGCCTGCAAACAACTGTAATGAATTTTTCTTTGCATGGTGACTTGTTCTGAGTTTTTTTCCTATATTTGCCTTCCTCAGACTCATTTTATCCTCCCAAAGTTTTAATCATGTGCTTTCTGTTTTCAAAATTTGTTCTGAGAATTTAATGTCTAATAGACTACACTTATTCTTCATTAATTTCAATGAAAGTGTATCAGGACTAAATATAGTCTAATATACGATGCTACTTTTTGCCAAAGATTTCTCAAGCAAAAGTATTTCGCAAATCTGAAAAAAGAGGTGCCATCATAATCAGTTTGGTTTTTGTCTTCTACTCACAGGATTTGCTTACAAGAACTACTGTCTGACACCAAGCTGCTACGTGGGTCCTTCATGCACTGTTTCAAAAGATTATAGTCAGTGGACAGGAATTGCAAACTTGTGTCAGTTTTCTTTAAAAGTCAGGAAACTTATGCATTCTTTCATCTTAATGGTAAGTGTGACATTGTCAGCAAAAGACAGGGACAGAATTCAGTAAACAGATTTACCAAAGGCAGTGTGTTGAGAAGGGATAGTGCAAGAGCTGCTGCTTGGAATTTCCACATCTGTTAGCTGTGGTAAAATGAATTTAGGGTCAAATCATGCTCAGCAGTAGAGGTCTGAATCCTCATCTTAAGTTATGTTAGGAAGAAGGGAGTGGTAAGGACCTGAGGTGGGGAGCAGACCCCAAGAAGAAAAGCAAAGGAAAAGGAAGTTGTGAATCCAGGTGGGCTCAGAGGGAGGTAATTTGAGTTCAGACTCCACCAACAGGGAAAGTGGGACTTTGTTTTCTATATCAATGTGATGCTCATTTCTCCCTGCTAAATTATGTTCCTATAATGCTTAGAAAAAAACATTTGGGGACTAAACCACTGATGAAGGAGAAAGCCCAAATTATGAACCCAATAACCTAAAAAGATTTGTGACCAAGCTTTCATTTCCCCTCTGGAGTTCATGTGCAGCAGACGGGGGCTGAGCAGAGGAGCAGGTTAGAGGTCTGTGATAGAGCAGAAGGTGGTAGAGGAGCTGCTGATGGGTTTCAGGGGAGCCCTTTTGAGGCAGGCTCTGCTTGCAAAGTGCAGGGTGGCACTAGTCATCTTTTGAACAAAGGTGAGTTGGAAGATCAGGGGCTGATGAATGCCACCACCCTAAGGCAGACCTGAAAATTTATAATAAAGAACTGCAGTGGGCATGAGTTAAAAGGAGAAGTGCATCTCATGGAGCTTCCTGCCATTGTTTGTCCTGCTTATTTCATTTGCTCCAACAATGTGCTTCCTTGGTTTATGACACACTGCTTCCTATGAGCAGTTTGGTTGCCTCTTCCCAGATGGATTGCACTACCAATGGGTGGGTAATATATTTTCCTAATACACAGTTTTAATGCCCTCCTGGATAGCCCTAAAACCAATCCTCTGTGGAGAACAGGAAATAGAGCACAACCCAGTCAGAAGCACACATCCATTACTGTCACCACAGTACTGTCTGCTTGGAAACAGCATGATATTTACTCAGGATAGGATGTGAGTGAAGGGGTGAATTTGTTTCTCCCATGTACACTCACTTTCTGGTTTCATACAGTATTTATTTCTGATTTTAAAGCAATTCTTTGTGTTTTGTTCCAGCCCTGACCACATGGCTCCAACTGCTCCTATAACTCCTGCTTCTGTTCTAACATGATGTGGCCATAAACTGGGTCTTTCTTTTCTTTTAATGTACCTTTTTAATTAGTCTTAAGACTAAACTTTTGAATACCATTGCTCATTTGCACACTGAATTTTGAGGGTAGAATGCAAGTTTGCTTATTTAATATTTGCTTTGATTTGGTGATTAGTCATTGTTCTTAATTATACTTTACCTTTTCCACATGAGTGATCAGGAAACAAACTGCTGTCTCACACTTTCAGCAAGTTAAAAAGAGCCTAACTATGGTATTTCCTTATTGACTTTTTACTTGCCCCTGTGCAGAATGTTTTAAGATGTTGCTCCTCTTGAGTCGCCCACCTCACAGCTTGAGTAATGCCACAACTTTTAAAAATGTTTCCCTTCTGACTTGCTGAGGTGATGAAGACAAGTAAAGTCATCCAGGATAAAAGGTATACATGAACAAAACATGTATTGAAGGTGCGGGTCAAGTTACAATGCAAACAAGAAAAATATTAGAACCAGTTTTGGAGACTGAGGAGACCAGTCCTGTGGTGCACATCTGCAATGAGAAATAATACCATCCTGGGATCCTGTGTGATGTTTATACACTGATAGCAAATCCTCTTAAAAAAATAAAAATAAATGGCTTGCTGCCCCTTTTTCTGCTGATGTTTTCATTTCATCTTTTCGTTCCTTTTCAAATTGGTAATGATTGTAAATCGCTCCTTGCCACAGAAAGTGCCGTTTTCCAAGAGCAGTGATTTGATTCTTATAATCTTATTTATTAGTTAAATTCAATAAGTGCCCAACCTATGCTCTAAATGCTTTTTAAAAATACACTAATAAGCAGGCCTTGATTGCTTTTTGATTGAATTGCAGATAACTCACTCACAATATAAATATCATTAGGTTAATCAGCCTTCCTACAGAGGCGCTTCCAGCACAGACACCAAGCTCTGTACTGTGTCTGTCTTCATGTAGACATAAGGTGAAGATGAGCATCATGGTGGCCTTGTCTGTACTCCTGCAGTCATGGCTTTTTGGGCTTTAACACACTGGTTGGCTTCACTGCCATTATTTGACTCATAAGAGAGTGTTGTGATGGAGATTTATTTGTGCAAATGGTTAAGTGTTGCCAGAGTTGGACTAGAAGCTGCTAGGGCTGTTGTAACTTGTGGTGTTGATCAGAGAAAAATACCATGCAGATTTTTCCACCTAATGTGATCTTTTCACATGCATATTTTCAGATGTGAATCCTGGTTTCTTTGAAGTCATGGGCATTTTGTCCTTGAGGGTTACAATCTGGGCAGTGCAAAGCTGAACTGGAGTCATCGGTAGATACAACATGGCTGGTTTTGCAGCACTTATGCATGTGCCTCATTTTTGGTAGGTTTGAAGAAAGACTGGTAAAGAACTGAATAGAACTGTGATACTTCTGCCAAGGCCAGGAAAATGCCCACAGAATATCCTGCAAGACCTTTTGCTTAGCCAGCTGTAGAGTGACACAACAAGAGGGAATGCTCAGGAATTCCTCTGCATGACACCAGCATGTTTTAAAAGGCTCCTGGGTTTTCTGTAAGGCACAAGGCAGTATTTTATTTTTAGATGACACAATAGCCACTGACTTCTCCAGAAAGTGACATCTCTTGAGCCATGCTGGAGGTCAAAGCGAGTGTAACACAAGCAGACCACATACCACAAAGGTGATAATTGCTGGTGTTCTCAGCGTGGGGTGAGCTAATAGGAAAACAACTATCATGATGTGTAGGTTTCTAAATCTTACAGCTCCTGGAAGTTTACATCAGTTCTAAAGGAGAAGAAATAAAGTACTTTGCAAGGGTTGCTGCAGGCATATTTTATTTTCATAGCAAAACCTAGATGCTGTCTTGCATTTATTGTGTTCTTTAAGTCAGAATTACTGGCATGATGTTGCTGATAAAATGTGTTTCTAGTGAGGTTGCCTTAGTCTAATCAAGAACTTCAAGTAATTTAAAATCAAAGGGGGAGTCCTGGTTTAATTGGTAAACAGCAGAAGGATGAACTCTTAACATCACTGTTACATCCTAACTTGAAGTGGAAAGGCAGTTTACAAGGTGCATGAGCTCATGTCTGAGATGAGAGTAGGCTGGTGTTGTAGCTTGTTCCACTGATAATACCTGTTAATCCATCCTTTGAACTGAGACTTTCCTGGTAATGCATCAAACCCTGTGACATTCTGTAGGTGACATGATATTATCCTTGCAATTTTCACTCTGTAGCAAAGGTGACCCCCAGGTAAAACCAAACTTTTTAGTTTTAAGGCTGAAGTTTTAGTTGTGACTCTGACTTGCTGAGAACTGGAAGTGCTGCCTTCCTGCTTCTGATTTAAGGGCTGGTGACTTCCACTTCAGATGGTTTGGATGTGATAGCAAAAGGCTAATACATTCTTACAGCTGCCTTGTCTTGCTGCTGAGCTGGGATGTAATTGAACTAGTTTTTCAGTGGTTCAGATGTCAGCTGAGTGTGGGCTGAAGTTCACTGCTACGATTTATTTCAAAGGTTTTCAGAGCTGGGCTTCTGGGCCTTATTTAAGTATTGAAGTCAGTGCAGCAGGTTTTTATATATATATATATATATATAGTGTATTTGCAGTTGATTCAAAGATCTGGGGAGAACTATTGAGAGATGCATGACCTCTGAAGCCCTGTGTACCTCACGTAGCAGGACTGGATTTGTCCTAATGGTTGGGAAGAGTATTTTTCAGGGACAAGACAATACTTTATGCTCCTCTCAACTTCTTAGTAGTTGAAAATTAGGAACTCTGAGCACTTTCTAATGTGCTTTTTTCATTTGACTTGAAAATATTATTGTGAATGTGCTGATCAGCCACTCTTCTTTAACTCTTTTTTTGCTGTTTTTTTAAAATGTATTTTTTGTTTTTCCCTAAAGGAAAAGCGAGCTTTTAACATGCTCTCATGTGGCTCTGATTTACACTAGAATTTGCAAATTAAGGCTGGTGTGATTCTAATCTACTCCTGTACTCCTCTTGGGAGCATCTCTTCTGCAGATGTGGCACGGGAAGATCTGATGACTCTGCTTCAGGCAGCAGAGGTGCTCGTGATCTGCCAGCAGACTCAGAAAGTTTGTCCATTCTTATTTATGGTTTTTACAACCACCATAACTGCAAAATACTATTTTTTAAGAGAGAAACAAACAGTTTGAAAGACAGATAAAACTGTAATACAAAACAAAAATGAAAACTTAGTTCTGTTTTATAGCTCTCTGTTGAAAATTGTACTCGCTACTTTTAAATTATTTTGAAACTGAGAAATCAATACATCAGGCTAAGAATAATCCAAGAGGCACCCAACTCTGGGGCTTCTCCTGGTGATTACATCCCCCACCTCTTAGGTCTGGAGCCATATACCATGACTTCTCCTAGCATCACTTAATTTGGATCTTCCCTGATAATACACAAACACTTCAGCTGTCAAAAAAAATAATCTAAACCTTCTGAGATTTCTATTCATGCTATATAAATAGAAATGAAAAATTTTGCACAGTATGCTCCCAGAACCAGAGGACAGCATCTCACACAAAACACAGTTTTTGATTTTTTCTTTGTCATTTTACAATTACTTAGATAGTTGCAGGGAATAGCTTCACAAATACAGATTAATGGAAGTAATATATTGCGTATGGCTTAATATACCTATAGACTTCTTTTTGAGGAGCAAGAGTGAAATAAATGTAGTGTAAAACACCAAGTGGAGAAGCCCTCCATGCTACATTTGGGATTCCCCTCCTGTGATGATGATGCCTCTTGTGCTGCTCAGTAAGATGACGGATGGCAGAAATCCTGGGGCCTCACCTTCCCTTATGTTAACCCAGCAGCTCAGAACACTGATTTAGCTGCACAACTGGCTGGCTTTGCCTTGTCCTAATCCTGTCTTACCCAAAATGAGCTTAGCAACATGAGCAGAGCAATCAGCAAAGTAAGAACTGTGTTATCCAGTTGCTTGGGTGTTGGAGCAGCAGAAATGGTGGTGTGTGACTTGTATAAGGTGTTGGGGCTGTTTTGATTTTTTTTTCCTTCTGAAGAGGAACAGAATTCCCTTTGAAATGCCAGAGTTTTTTTCAGAAGGACACTGTAATACGGTATTATCTCTATGTAATCAGCAGCCACAGTAGCTTTGGTACCAGATTCTGATGAAAACCAGATTCCACTACAACTGATACTCTACTAAAAACGTAGAGTGTTTTTTCAGTGTTTTTTTCTGGCTCTGTGTAGTATTACCTTGTTTGACAAATACCCTGTGATTTTATAAAATGTATGCTTTATGGAATTTGTGGTGCAGCTCTTAGGAAATAAAAAGCATATTTATGAATCCTTCTTTTGCACGTGTGAAGTACATGCCTAGATGTGGAGAGATGAGCACGTAACACTTGGGTGTGTTTTAAACTGTACATGCAACTTGATTAAGGCTTAATTATCTGCCTTGAGTGTGGTGCAGGGATGTGTTTACCATGCACACTGATGGGGTCTGTAAGGAGGATGCTGTCACGGAGTCAGGAGTTGCCTCTGCTCTCCTCATTGCTCTGGAAATGAGTCTGTATTGATGACATTCCTACCAGCACAGGGGTAGGGGCCAAGTCCTGCACATCCTCTGCTTCTTTCTGCCCATTTCTGGTCTCTGGAGGAAGTCTGTGGTGTTTTCTTTTGCTTCTTAGCTGTGATAATGGCAGATGACTCAAATCCATGGCTGGGGATTGTGCATGGCCGTGCTCTAAGTGACCTGGTGGCTTTCTTCACACTGAGACAATCTGGTGCTGCCAGCTGGATTTGCTGATTCCCTTTGGAACTCGTGGTCCTGTGCACTAAACCTTATTTTACATTGTGACCTGTGCTTGAAGAGCCTGAAAGTGGTTTTGTAACTATAAGGTGTAGTGGGTCCAAATTCTTGAAGATGTGAGTTAACCTGCCTGGTTTGCAGTGTTTTCTAATGAAAATGTAGAGATCTCTATGGATGATTAGAGCTTATCTGGACTCTTTATAGCTCCCTGAAAACAGCGGTAAAAATACTCATGATTTTCAATTTTGTGTTTATTCATTTTTACTATTATCCATATATGTATCTGACTTCATATATGTTCTTATAAAGAATCAGCATTTTTGGTGGATATTTTTTTGTTTTTCTGTTATAAAAATAGTGGCAGTTTTAAATACTTTCTGAGCCAAAGATCTTATTTGACTTTATGACCTGGGTACAATTTAAAGTGAATTATGATATTCTGTGACTTCTTAGATTTTGGCTTGTAGTCTTTAGATGCTTTCATTCCTGCACCTGTCATCCATTAGGAGACCTCCTTCTGTGATCTTTCATCATTCAGAATATATGATGATTTTTTAAAACACTTGAGCTAATTGGGAGTGACTCTTGCTTTAAAATATATGGCAGTATTTGTAAATAGCAGATGCTGAGCAGGCTTGAAATCAATTCATGCAATTTGACAGGAATTGTTAGAAATGCAAAGCCACTATACATTTAAATGACTTACGAAAGTGGCCTGTTGTACACAGGACAGACTAAGCACACAACGTTCCTTGAATAGCTTGATGGTGCAGTGTCAAATGCTCTTCATTACAAGAGAGATCTATTGATGTCAGCCCTTGTTCTTCAACATGCTACCTGCCTTTACACTTTAGTGGCAAAGTGCACTGATTATAGTGTTTGATGGTTTGGTAAAAAGAGTGTAATTTTAGTGTAATACAAATAAATCCCTTCTAATGTAAGATCCCAATTTCTGAGTGTTCTGCTCTGCATAGTGACATGAAGAGATGAAAACAAGTTTTTGTCCATTAAAGTCAAGGGAGATGTGAGAATACATGAGCCCCAAAAATGTTTTTATGAATTGAAATAGCTGTACATGCCCTCTCCTTGTCTTTCTTGTTGGAAGTCAAGCTCAGTTGTCATTGTTTGCATACTTTCTCATAACCTAACTTCAATTTCCACAGTCACATAACAAGAGAGTTCTTTCAGAACCATGAGTAGATGGCTGGAAACCCAGAAATTAAAAGAAAGGCACAGTTTTGGCTAGAGCAGTGGTATCTCACACAGTGTGAATACACATATTGTTTGTAAAAAAACCCCCGTGAGTAGGTGAACCATAACATCTGTCATGCCAGGGTAGAAAATTCTGAGTCAAGCATTGGATTGCATTCTTAAATCTGATGTGGGCTTAGCTAGAGTTTAAATCTCTAATGGGCTGTATTGCTTTGTAGGTATGACCTTTTCCAAATGCCACTGGACACTAAGAATGCCACCATTCCCTGGTGGATTTTCCCTGGAGATTTTTATTGTTAGCTTTAAAGAACTAGATGTGGAGGAAAAATTCTTATTTAAAGATTTTGAAGCTGCGAGCCAATCTAAAATAAAATTGTGGAGAGGATCATGTAGCTGGTAACAAAATAGAAAGCTTAAATTCTATTCCCTAGGCAGAAATGTAGCAAATTTTTTGGAAGGTGATTTTTGACCCAATAACTACTACAGTCTCACTTGTGAAAGAGTATTTATGGACTCTTAAATGCTTGTATCACTTGGCTGCTGAACACACAAACTGATTCCTCATGCTAAAAAAAATCCTTCCTTGATTTTTCTTCATGGTTAAAATGATATTCCCCAATCAGATATTCCTTCAGCCCTCATGCATATGGAGTTCCCTATGAGAAGTCATAAATAGATTTATCATTTCTGGATTTTGTTATGGGAAGAGTCATTAACTTGATTACTAATGAAGCCAAAACATGCAAAACATTTTAATTGGTTGAACCAATAATAAAAGTTTTGCAAATAACTAACTTGTGTCTTGCCCAGATAAGAAAGAAGCTGAAGACTAAAACCACAGTGCAAAAATATTTTTATTAGAAAAAAGAGCTGATACTACAAAAGAGCTTATTGGAAAAAATTGCCCAAGTGGTGATTTGTTGAAGATGAAGTGTATGGAATTAGGAACTAAAGTTGGTAAAGTGAAAAAAATCTGCTAAAACTGATGGAACCCCAAAAGTATTTTCTGCACTATAAGTGATGGTCCAGAGTTTTATCTTCTGTGACTCCAGCTATGGAAAAAGTCCTTCACTAAAACACATAGTGCTTTCTACCAGGCTGACAGTAATGAAGTTCAGTGACTACTCCATAACAGAAAAAGACTTTAAAGCTTGAGTGATAAACAGTCACAAATACCTGCTTTTAACACATGTATTTATTTGGTCTGTGCCTTACTGAGCAGCTGGTTTGGCCAGCCCCTTGGCAGCACATGGGTACATGTGCCACCGGTGAGATGGTATGCAAGGGAACGCACCATCCTAGACCAAACCGGCATCCTGGAGGCTCCTCAGGACAATCCCATCATTCCAGACCAGCTCAACAAGGACTGGATATCCTGGGAGTACAGCTGGGATACCTTGAGGGTGCTTCCCGTTTACAAGGTAGTAACCTTGTTCTTGGCTAAATAAACACTTCAGTGTTTCGGTTTATGCAGCTTTTGTTACAGTTGTTAACAAAGCCACCCCTGAGCTATATAGTGGCTTTATACTGAGATTTCCCATGATCAGATCTTTTGCTGTTGTTCACAGGATTGCCCAGAGCAGTGAGATGGCTTTACTGGTAAGGAGCATGGACCTGACCATTGATGCCTCGTGCTGCCACAGACCTCCACATTACTGTGTCTGGATCACTGAAGACATTTTAGTACCTGATTTCATGAGGAGCTAAATGCAGCATTGCTGCTTGCAAAAGCTGCAAGAAAATAAATATGCTAAAAAATCTGGGGATGTTTCAGCTTCAGGTGGCATACCTGAGGTACCCAGATGGCTGGTTTTATTACATATTGTGAGATCTGACAAATTTGCTGGAAGATAGTGTAATTCAAGATGCAGTGTGAAGTCATTTAAGAGGTGCCAGAGGCAAGAGCTGATGTGGGTAATTCTGGGTGCATCTCTTGACTGGTTTTGCTCAGGTCAGTGCCTGATGCAAGCTCTGTATGAACCCAGAACCCAGAGCATCCTGAAGCTATGTGAGCTCAGGGAAAAAAAATTAACTCTATTTTCAAAAGGTGTTATTTTACATTAATTTTCAGGCCAACTTTTGTGTTCTTAAAGGAGCTGCTTGGTTTCCAGAAGACAAAAAGAGCAAAAGGTAGGAGGACTGGAATGGAATATGGACACAGAAGAAACCAAACAGCTGCCCAGGGCTGGGAGAGCAGTTTTCAAAGGCTGATTCTGCAGTCAGGGGAAATGGAGGTGCCAAATCTGTAACCTTTTATGTCATTGGAATGAACTGGAATGAGTCAAGTCCCTTTCATAGCAGGGCAGACTGAGCTGCTCTGTCTTTGGCTTTTGGCCACATTTGGCTATGACAGCTTTTAAGACAGCAGCTAACAAATCATCCCTGTAGTGTGGTGGGGCAGCAGGGGAGACTCACTGGGTTTGAAGCTTAACTGACTCACATATGAAACACTATCTGCATAGCTGAAACCTCTTCTTCTGAGAGCTATGACAGCTTTGAGCTTGGAACTGTGCAAGAAAAACAGCTGCTCTGTAGTTTGTTGGTACTTTGGCACATATTTGGGACAAATTTTAGCAAATGCAGTACCTGTATTTCATCACACTGGTTCATGTGTTATGGTTTTGTTATTCAAGTCCCATGTGCTCAACAGACTTAAAGCAAGGCATGAAAATGAAACATCTTCCCCTTTGCTTGGATCTTTGTTTTTCAGCATGATGCTGACAAAGTGATCTTCATTCTGAAACGCGCTGAGAGCTACATAAGGTGATAGGCACTAAGGCTGGGGACACCAGGGAATGGGAAAGCTTGCGATGTCTAGGAAATAATCAGCCTCCTTCAGAGGAGGACACTTACATCAGGAATGGGTATGCTCTGAGTCTGAACAACACATGTGCTTCTCTTTTTCTTGCATCCTCCCTCTTGGTAGACACTAAAAAAAAAAAAGAAGGAATTGTTAATAGTTCAAAACAGCTTTTTAGCCAAAATTTTTAAGAGCTGCAAACAGACTTACTGGCAAGTTTTCAGATCTCTCATGGCAATCGAAAGCAGCTGATGCATGTTTTGCAATCTATTTGCTGACTGCCAGAACTGATGACTCAATTAATAAAACAAATGTGTCTATCAACTGCAACATAACCCTTTTGACCTTAATAAAGTCCTAAATCTTTAGTGAATCTGTTTCAAGATTTCAAATGTACACACAACTAATATTTGCACTTACTTGCATGATAGTTTATTGCCTTGTCATGCTACTGGAATAGCCTTTGATAAACTTCTGACCCCTGCCTCCACACACCCTTTCCAGATGACCGACAATTTGAAAAACCTCATCAGACAAAAGGTTACATTTCTGTGCCCTGTTACTTGATATAACTTCTGTCTGACTAATTGCTACTTAGGACAAGTCGAGCTGCTCCCACTCCTTGCACAGTGCAAACATGGGTGCCAACACAGGACATTTTGCCATCTCTGAGGGGCCCTGTTTCAAGGGCCAGTTTCCTCCTCACTCAGCAGAACAGAGTGCAGCATCCCCTCCTCAGTCCCGTGCAGGCTGGCACAGTGGCAGGAGCAATCTGGCATTCTGAAGCTCAGTATGTTTGATCCCCAGCTTTGGAGGCTTTTCTGGAGCAGGGTGACCACAATATTTTAAGGCACTCTGGGAGTATTCCCTGTCAACTGTGTGATGTTTCTGGGTTTGAAGCCCAGTCTCCAAACAATTCCTTTTGTTGTGGAGAGATGGGACCTAACAACAGAGCTAGGCTAATGCAGACTTGTGTTTCTGTGCAGAGACAGCTATTTGTATTATGTCTGCTCTGAGATGAGCATTGAAGGCATTGAAGAAGAGTTTCTTGGCATTTTAAGTTGGTAAAGAATAGACTAAAAAGAGGTACTGACTGGAAAGATGGGCTTAAAGATCTAGAGGAAGGTACAGCTCTTGTGAGGGATCCTGTCAGCCCTCCTTTGCTCTTGTAAACCTCATTCCGGCTATGAGTACTCTGTAAAAGCTGAGGAACATCACTGATGCTCTTCTCAGCTGCGTCTCTTGAATCCTGAAGTCACGTCAGTTCTAAGTTCTGGGAAGAGGAGGTTGGTGGAGCCATTTCTTGAGATCCAGACAAGCCTTCAGCAGGAGAGCGTGCAGAAGTTTATGCTTACTCAGCTGCACCTCAGCCTTTCTATCTCATGCCCATGGAGCAGAGCAATGACTGCAGTTTCCCTAGGGATACTGCTGTCAGTCCTCAAGGCAGCAGAGGACATCTGGAGGGGAACACCAATGTGTTTACTTTGCAGCCTCTTTAGACGGAGGGTTTGTATGAACTTCTGGAAGACAACTTAATAACTGAGTAGTCAACATCAACACAGACTATTAAAATCTGAATTGTAGAGTATCCAGTCTCTCAAGGACTTTAATAAATGGAAAGACATTTCTTCCCAGGAGAACTGAGCAGGCTGGAACAGAAAATTGAGTGTAACAGCGCTGCTCTCTACACTTTCCTTTGTCTCTTTCTGTTCATGGTAAAGTGCTATCCTTATAAATCTTCCACCCTAACTTTTATGCAAATAAGTGAAATGGTTCAGCGTTCCAGGGAACCTCACAATGTCAACACAGTCAGAAAATTCACTGGGTTTTCTTGTTAACGTGTTAGACTGCTTAAAACTGCTTTTACAAATATGAATTAACTTTGTAGTCAGACAATAAGAAAATTTTAATGGTCTGTTACGGGGGGAGAATGTGATTTAATGATTGAAGGAGAAACCTAAATGAGTTGCAATATTATGAATGAGTTGTTTCACTGTTTTGATTTGAATCTCATTCTGACATTTTTGTGCAAGGATTGAATTGAGAATACAGCTCTCATAGGTTTAAGCTCACCTGGGGAGGTTGGCTAAGTTTGGCTCAGATTTCATCTTCCATACTTGCTAAACTCAACCTATTGCAATGTCCTTCTCTCCTTTTATTAAGGAAGAAGAGGCCAGGCAGTGTCCCATGGGTACAGGATATTTCTCTATTACATTCTTCTGGATAATGATATGGTTCCAGACAGGAGACTGCATTTGTGTCCCAGTCAATGACCCATCAGACAAAAGCAACTTTTCTCTCTCGGTTATTGCTCATTCTCTATGATCTCCTCTGGCCAAATTGCAAGGAGTGAAGTCAAGAATTGCTCAGTGTGTGACTGGGTAAGGGTAGCTGTTACTGCCTGAGCGCACCAAACACCCCCAAACATCCTCTTTCTGAAAGGGATATCTCTGGGATTTCCCAGCTGCAGTAGAGGAAAGGTAGTGAAGGGCAGATCCAGTCCTCATCCTCCTTACCTAAGTATCTAAGGAGTGTAGCTGGTTCTGGGAGAGAAAGAGAGGTGTCCAAACTGACAAGCAATGTATCCAAGGACCTGTGGAAGTTTATCTTTGGCTATGCAGGATTTTCTCATATCACTGTTTTGTTCCAAATTGTAAAACCAGCACAAGCAGGAGTGATGGGCTCAGCACCCCATAAGGACAAGGAAATAGGTGGCCTGCTCAGAGTCTGAAAAGAGTTTGTTTCTTTATGAACAAAGTGGGGCAAAATGTAGAACTGGAATTTCAGAAACATCAAAGTGGGATTTTTGTTTCTTTTTGATTTTTATTATTACTGCTTTAATTTTACTGAAAGAATAGTCTGATTTGGAGACAGGAAGATAGGGTAGTTTAGGAGACAAAACAGGGAGATGAACATACTCTCTTACCTTGTTTTCTAGGAAAATGAGGGTTATGGTTACCCAGTACACAGGTAAGATCCTACTATAATTCAAATCTGACAGGACTTCAAGTGTGTAAAAACCCTCTCCTCTTCTATCCTCCTCCTCAGTATATTTTGAATGAGAGAACCAAACTCATATGCATTTTGACAAGACTGGAGTGGCTTCAAAACCACCAGATTTCTGTATGTTTTCATACAAGTGACAGATAACTTGACATTTTATTACTTTTTCAAAAAATTAAAGAAAAAAATTATGCAAAGTTAATTTCCATGTAAGTTCTGAACACAGTGTTTCCACCACATCTCCACGGGGTCCTCCCGGAGGATAAGGGACATTTGGGTGCCACATCCCCCTCAAGAGGCAGCTGCCGTATGCAAATAGTCGGGAGCCACGAGCAATGCTGCCCTCTCGTGCTGACACCAAAGGGAGCCACGGGAGCGCCTTCCTGGCACTGCTCGCTGTGAACCTGGTGACCATGTGGATACAGCCCTGCCGGTGGCGTTGCCATCCCCCTGTACAGAAGTCTTTGTTTTATTTATTTTCAATAAAGGCAGAAGTGGCCAGAGCAGGATGCTGAAAGCTCATTATGAGGTGTGACAGAGTTCAGGCTATCCTAATCCCAGATCATTCTTGCTTGAGGGAAACCTTAGCTCTGAAACGGGACCAATAACCATTATCTTTTCGCTTTTAGCTCCTTAGCAGCTTTCACTATACGTCCTTTGGATCTCATAAATTGATGTACACTACTAGGCACAGTGCATGGCAATTCCAACTGGGGACTCCTAACAGTCTGGTAATTAAAATAAAAACATTTGCAGTGCAGTGAGTTGATTATACTGTTTTATGCAGTTAAAACCTTAAGGTGGCTTAAAGGGAAGGGCTAAAGTATAAAATAAATTTGCTGCTTTTCAGATATAATAAGTCAAATCAGTCCTGCCAGTTGTAACCTTCTATAAGTGTCTGGCTGGAAGGCCCTGAGCAATTCACTGGTTCATTTTTACAAGTTGTGGTTTCCAGTGATTCTGAACTCTTCTTAAAAGCAGGCTTGTGATAATTTATGTATGTCCGTGGGGCTGATAATTATAAATTTAAAATGGTATTTTACAAACTAAACAACTACTTAAAAATTCCCCTGAACTCTATATTAAAAAAAAAAAAAAGTAAAAAGTCAAGCTTGATCCATAAGCTGACAATAGTGAGGAAATTCAGACATGAGCAGGGAAGTGTTCCATATGTTCTCCAATACCTAGGCACAACTGGGTGCCTCTTTAATGATGAGCTGAATGCTCCCTGTTGTTCCTAGGTACTGCAGAACATATGGCATGTTTTCCCCCTTAACTGTGAATTTCCTTGCTTTTGTCAGTAGGTGTCTTAACTCTATTGTGTTTTAATATAGTGTTTGTGGCTCTGAGCACAGTCCAAATTTGATCTTAGGCAAATAGGAGAGTGGATACAGCTGTTGATTATCTCATATTCTTCTTGAAACTGTATTTCAGTACATAGCCTTTATCTATATAAACACACCTTGTAATTGTTAATCAACCCTTGTAGAGTTTAAAAATCATTTCACTGTGCTCCAAACTTAGCATGGATGATAAATGACCGTTTAGTTGCCAATATAGCACAATATTTCAATTTCCTGCCTTCACAGAGGTATTTCAAAGGTTGAATGGAGTTCATACTCACAGTATGTGTTGCCTAGAACTCTATGATCTCTTGCTGGCAAACTTTAACCAAAACCTTTTCAATTAACTACACGCATTCCTCGTGGAAGTCAGCCAACCTAAAGCTGGACAAACAGAGTTTCAGCAATACTTTGCAACAACCTCCCCCTGCTCCTGACTCAGGGTAAGCATAGCCAGAGTGAGTTTATTAGTTGATGTGTAAGTTATGTGATTGTCTTGGTTTGGGTGAACCCATAACAGTGCTTGATAAAACAATTTGTGTAACATTGAGCTAAATTTTGCTCTTTGACAGTTACATAATTCCAGTGTAGTTTCCTTCAGTTCTGCTGGAATCCTGATTTATATGGTGTAAACATGCATACAGTTTAGCCTACAATCATCAGGGCAGAAATCACACTAACAAAAGCAGAGGATAACAGGATGTTGAGGTATTAAGTTTAACCATCTGTCTGAAGTTTGGTTCTGCTCATATTTGATAATATTCACATTTGGGGATTTGCTTCAGTAGCTATGCTATTGATTGCTGGAACTATAGGCAGTAAAGGGGACTGAGGAATACCCATTTTCTTATAAAAAGGCAGGAGAAAACCCCTCTCACAGCTTTTTAAATAAAAGACATGGCCTCTGCCACTGGAATTCCCCAAGAATAGTCTTGAAGGAGTATTCTGCATAAAATACTACTGTGTGCTTGCCCTGTGCCTGTACTTGTGTGTAGCACATCTGTTGTTGACTGCTCTTGGAGATGAGAGACTGGGCTGGAGGGACCTTTTGTCTGAGTTGGTGCATTTTTGTGCTCAACATGTGCTGCAGTGTTAATCAGGGATATTTGTAAAAGACAGCTTGTTTTAGACACAGACAGAACTCCAAATTTTCTTTGTATAAGTCCTTATTACATTCATTTGTATTGATGTGAAACTGTCAGCCCAAACAGCTCATTATTCAGACAGTACATCTGTCTGAATATTTATCAGTGGAGGAGGACATGAAGATGCTAAATTGCATACATTGGTGGAGGACATGCCTGTGTCTGCAAATAAACTGCTTATCACTTTTGCTCTCTTTTAGTGTAATAACTAGGACCTACCATGGCTGACGAACTCAGTGTCAGATGGTTGATCTCTTTTACCTGGAAATGGTAAGCTGTAGCTCTGTGTAGGGGGTTACCAGGCAGCCAGGTTTGCTGTCCTCAACACCAGATGGTCTCTGTGTCTTTATAATAAGGTACATTGTCATTACCCATTAATGCCAGAGTGGTTCATTGTGTCCCCATGCATGTACATGGATAGAAATAGTTTTCATGGAAGTCCACCATTTGGACCTTGAAACATAGCAACTGCTTAACTGAGGGTAGCAGCATCATGCAACTGCTTTTGTAACTATCCCCCATCCCAGCTGATTAACTATATCCTGACTAGCTGTTATCTCAAATGGAAGGTTCTTCAGCTGCATAGCATCCAATTAAAGAACACTAGATAGGGTTATTTTGCATCTATTTTCCATTTTCCATATATCCCTGTTTCATTCCCTATCTTAATTGGATGCCTCTGTGTGTTTCTGGCTTGTCCCACCCAACCACAATGATTCTCCTGCATCTTTGGCCCAAGAATGTTACCTGTGCTGGTGCTCAAAATTCTGCAGTGTGTGCTGCCATCATCTTCCCAACCTGTAGACACTGTGGGGTCCTCTCAGCTAGTGGCCACTATGTATTCTACTCCCTTCTTTTTTTGTTCTTTTGAGGGCATGTGCCTTTTGAAAAGCAGAAATCACTACAGAAATGGACCATATGCTGCAGCAGGATGCACTGTAGGTCAGTCCTTTAGTATGAGCAGACATCAATGTGTGACACACACCTCCCAAAATGGCCCTTGTTTTACCTATGGAAAAATATTTTGCCTATTTTCAACTGGAGTCTGTGTGAGGCACTCTAATGAGCAATGGCCACCTTTGATTTTGTGGCTGTGTCAGCAAATATATTACATGAAAGAAAGCTACCTAGAACTCACTGGGTTTTTACTGTAGTACCACCATTCCTGTTTTCTTTTAAAGAAACTTCTTGTGTAGCTCAAAAATGGAGGAGAAAAGAGAAATAATTTCTTGTTTTTTCACAACAGTGCAGCTGGCTCCTAAATCAGTGAGCTGTGTCTTTAAGGCAGTACAGACCCAGTAATCCAGTAAATACTGTGCTCTCTCATTGAATAATGCAATGAATAATTACTTAGACGATCACACAAATGACTAAAGCACAAACAGTGTGTTCTGTGCTGCAGGTTGGATGCAGCTGGGGACGGGGCACTTTGCTGGAGCCCAACTCAATTAAAATGAGGAAGGCTCTACTTCTCCTGGCTCATTTAGAAGTGATGTATCATGCTGTTCATGGTCTGGAAGGGTCACGAGGCATTCCCAGAAACTTTAGATATCTCATATTTTCAGAGGTCACTCTGGGTTGTGTAAGACACCAAGAGGCTTTTGGTGCGGCATGTAAGAGATGGGGAAGAGTGTCTCAGTGCAGGAATTTCTCCACTTCCCATATGGGCTCACTGTAAAATCACAACTTGTGATCAGCACCCAGCTACATGACCCTAGGGAGCAGTTGCTTATTTCAGCTGGCTCCAAGGATCTCTTGGGTTTAATTTTGTTTTTTCATTCCTTGATTTTAACCCTTCTATTTCTCCCAGACTCCCACACCCCAGGTGACTTGTATCCTCACAGTGTCCTTCATGCTGATGAAAAATAACTAATTTTTCTCTGCTATCACCTTATTCACTGTTATTATCCATTGATATGTTCTGGAAATTCATTTGTCCAGTTACTAATTTTTACTTTCCTTAGTTATTTTCTCCTTCACACACACACCCCCCTCCCATAAGCTCAGCTCATTTCTCAGTCACCACAACTTTTGAAACACGTCTACATGACGGAGAGAACCTTCCATGGGTTGTGTTCCTTCCCCTAAGATAGGTTTTCACTTCTTTTTGAATTCTACCTGTTTGGCTTAAATAACCCCTTGAACCTTACTGTTTTCCCATGCTAATTTTATTTTTCTTGCCTTCCGTGTTTCTTTGAAAAGCTGCGCATTCCTTCTGGGACTCTATTATGGTTGCTTAAGTAGCCTCCATGCTGAGTTGAAGGATTTTAATTTCCTTACTTCTGACTTCAGGGCCTTTTTGACTAGCTTCCTCATTTTTTTTTTAAATCCCCTTTGTAAAGCTTAATGTCACAGTGCTAGCTTTTGTTGCATTCCCTCCCACAAGGACACTGAACTTAATTACACTATGCCCCTTTGTACTTAGTGATTCAGCTAGAGTTAGTTCTTCAACTCTGCATGTCATTTTTTGCTGCTAAAAAGCACCTTATTTGTTTTATTTTAAAGCAAAAATGGTGACTTTCAACAGTTATTTTGGTTTACAATCCAAAGGGAACATTTTGACAAAGAGCTCTATATCCCAATGAACGTTGCCCTCATCCAGTACACTCTAAAATTACATTTCCTTGTCACTGCTGGAATTGTTGTAGGAGAACTGATACTTCAAGTCGATAGTTTAGGGGTTTGGTTTAGTAGAGAAGATGAAGGACTAGAATTAGTGTGTAGAATGGCCATGAAGAAGACTGTCTTTTCTCCAGTTTTATGTATAGGGTTGGTACAGATCCTTCACATGGGTCTCTTGACACCTGGAGATAGGACAACTCCATTTTTTCAGTGGGAGTCTTGGAGTTTACAGACATTCTCATGACTCTAAGGATAATGTCTGATATTATGGGAATGACTGCCCTGTTACACAGTGTGAATGTGAGATTTATATGATGAACTCTTCCCTTTAAGTCTTACACTGCCAGTCCTGCTACTTTCACCTCTGTGAATCGCTGTGGCAAAATCAGAGATGGGCAGAGTCCCAAAGGCAATGGTTCCTAAATACTTAGCCTGCATGTCTTAGAAATGTCAGGAAAATCTTATTGTTTGAATGACTGACACATGGCTCATCTGCTTTTGTCCTTCCATCCTACCTCACCAGTCTGTCCTATTGAAGTCTCTAGACTGTTTTATTTTACCTGCCCTCCCCCTGTGCCCCCAGCAAACTGCCCCCTCTGTTCTTATTTGGGATGTCCAATCCCTCCTGGAGTTCAGCTAAATGGCAGAGTAAGGAAGAGTGATTGCTGGCATTTGTTTGACCACTGCTGTCTGTTTTACTGACCACCTTTTGTGATGCTGAGTTGCATCCCTGGGATGTCCCTAGGAGGGACTCCTGCCTACTGCAGGGCTCAAATGGAATTTTTGCCCTGTCCTTCACAACCAGATGTCTTGTTACCAAACATAACTGACAGCATGTCTCTGTCAGCCTTGTATGTTTTGTTTCCCCCCTCTTTTCTAGTTTAACTAACACCCTTATGCCTTTTCAGTTTGGGTTTGCGTTTTTTTTATAATTAAGTTCTGATCCTGTTCAGCTTTTTCCTTCCCCAGAAGTTGCCCAATAGGCAATATGGAGAAACCCTCTTTCTGCACAGTTCATCACCTTCACACACATTGAAAGATTTTCATATTCCTCTACTCTACCTGGCTCTAGGAGGGTCTTTGAGAGGTCTGTTGAGTTGTCATCTTCTCACTTACTACACAAACAACTCTCAAATACCTTTGTACAATCACTTTAGCAAACAACCAGTTCTGGAAGAGAACAGTCACTCGAGAGCACTTGAAAGGGATCCCAGGCTAAGAGAGTAGAAAGGGTCCAACTTGATTAAGACAGAAATTAATACAGGGCATCCAGACAATAGTCCTCTTTGATGTGTTAAGAAAATGTGAGTCTGTCTTATCTGTGTGCAGCTGAACACCATAGAAATGATTCACAGCTAAACCTCAGCATGAGGGAATTGCAGATAGACAACTTAGATAATTTGTTATTTTAGTGAACTTTCCTGAGAAAAGTTGGCCACCCACTTAATTGCAACTCAATGAGATCCCATTCCTGGTCTAACCTAGACTGGAAAAAATAATTTGCCCACTTCATATCAATGGTCCAATTAATTTAATGAAAGTTTTGTGCTTATGCAGGTTGGAAACTGAGCAGAGTTGTTTCATTCACCAGACAAAAGAAGCAAAGCCAGCATCAGAAATTTCAGTGTATAAGCCAGCTCAGAGATTCCACCATAGGTACTTCAGAAGAAATCTCAGGCTGATGAATAACTTTACTACAACAATTTTCTAAAATTGATAATCGGCATGAAGGATATTACTTCAGCATTTCTTCATGACATTTTAAAGGTTTGCCTTCTGGAATGGGAAATATGGTCAAAGTAGCCAGCTTGTAATTTCATCTTTATTTTAAAGAATTTGCTGTCAAAAAGATATTTTTGTATAAATTCAAGTGGGAGAAATGCAAATTGAGGAAATGAATTGTAGGAACAAAAGTTTTGTCTTGTATGTGAATTTTAAAAGATGTTATTTTGGTAATGCCTTGTATTTTCAAGGTAATTATTGTAATAATTTGGTGTGTGGAAGTGAAGAAATCTTTAAAACTGGAAGACAAATGTTGCTTAAAATTATACTCTGACCCCATTTTCATGCCAAAATTGTCTTTCTGAATTTTGAAGATATTGGCAAATGCTTCCAAAATAGTTCAACACAGTAGACATTACCTGCTTTTGGAAGGGAAAAAAATGCACTTAGCAGAGCAAACCTTTATTTAATTAGCCACAGTGTAAAGGTTTCTTGTATTCCTTTGCAGTTACACGGCCATGAGAGACTGTGGAGTACCTGAAGGGTAACTCCTACTGGGACTAATTCAGTCCAGACAGCTCCAAGTATGTTCATTAAGCTCTGGCTGGGTTTCACACAGGTGGGGAAGGTTAGAAGGCAACAGATAGAGAATGGTACTGATTGTGTTAAGCATAAAACACCATCTGTTTCACAAGTAAGAAGGGAACAAAATCGGCACGTCTTGAGGAATACTATCCCGCTGCTAGAAGTCAGCTCTCTTTTTTATTTATTTTTTTATTTTCTTACTACATTTTTGAGCCTCAGTGTAAAGCAGCTCAAATATAGAAAGTGTAAGCTCATAAATCAGGGGCCTGCTGAAAAGATGCTGAAGTTTAAACTACCGCGGGAGCTTTCAGACCTGTAATACGTCAGGAAAAGAGGGAATTTTAAATAAGTGTTATGGTTGGCAAGAAAAGAGGGAGAGGATAGAAGGGGGTTTAATTCCAAAAGTTTTAAAATACAGCAGTAGAGGCTTGAAAGTCAATTGGTGTTACAGTTAAAATGCTCCACTTTGACTACTGCTTTCTCTTCACTTTTGAGGAATTGACCAAGTAAAAGGGGAAAAACGTGAAGTGGCACAGTAACTACATCAAAATATTGAGTACTTTATTGTTGAATTAGAAAACTTTCTAGAGAGTTGCTGATGAAGAAGAAACATTCTGAGCAGATGTCAGTGGCTGAATGCAGAGATGTCTGAGTGTCACAGAGCTTTGTGCACACTGTGAGGCTTGACTGTGGCCATATGGGGAAAGAAGAAACTTTTCTCCATGCTCTGCTTGTAGAAAATTCTGCATAGAAGAGCCATGAGTGGGAGCAGGTATCTGCAGGGTTGCAAATGTCTGGTGCCTTGGAACATCAGAATGCAAGAGCAAGATTTCTGCAGGTCCTGAAGGTGATGGTACCACACCCCTCTAGAAATCACCTGTCTGTGTAAAAGGTTTTACTGTGAATCCAAGGACTGAACTCATAAGTCACATTTTTTGTGATCTTGGTTTACTCTGTATAATTCCCAAACTCTTCAGTAGTGGTAGTCAAAGTGAAAGAATAAATTATAAATCTTTAATGTCACACATGTATCAAAACTTTAGTGGTATTTGGTATTTTTGTTAAAATCACAAGTCCTAAAACATGGAACGATCTTTCATACAGTTCACATGGAAGAGGAAGTCTCTCCTTCCTCTTTTTCAGCCTCTCTATCATTTCCCCTTTATCCCTTTTATTTTGTTTTCTGTGGTTTTAATATAGCTCCATTACCTAAATAGGACTAATTTCCTGACCCATTAGACCAATAATGGTTTTGCCAGTTCTTTAGCTATTGAATGCTGACCTAGTCTTGACTTGTACCAACAAATGTTCACATTAGGAACAGGATTTCAGGCATGTGAGCCACTTTTTGCAGGAGAGGGTAAGATAAATGAGGACACATCTCCTGTGCCCAGTAGAGCATCTGTGCAGGTAGAAACAACCAACACCTACACTGGCATGAGTTCCTCTGATGCACAGGTGATGCACAGTGGTAGAGAAAAATCCCATAGCAAAGGTTTATTGGTCAATTCATCTTTACTTTCCTGAGGAGAAGCATCATAGATATTCACTCTGTAATCTTTGCAAAGCTTGTGCTCACCTTTCAACATTTGTCTTGCAAGACTTAGCAGAGTCAAAGGCTTTATTTTTTATCTTTAGAGGAGATTTTTCTAGATAGTTTACCTCTTATCCAATGCAGGTGACCCCCAGAGATATTTGTGATGGTGTCTGTCTACCTGGTGTGTGATTTTTGGAAGACTCTTTAAAACAAGGGCTTTTGTTTTGTTGGATTTCTTTCTTATTGTATACTGCAGTATTCAAAGACAGTGCAGTGGAAAACTTGAGTGTTAAACACAAATGAGCCCAGATAAGGATGGTGGATAAAATCTTCATGTTCATTCCAAGCCCCCACTTTGCACTAGGGGGATTTCTTCTTCTCTAATACAATTTCAGAGCTCAGCCATCTTTGAACCACTTTGTAGACACTGAAGAGAGTTCCCAGGGAGAAGGTTTGTGTTTACTTTTTCCAAAAAGTCCCATCTTATACTTGGTTGAAACCAAGGCCCAAATCTTTTCTCCTCCTCCTTCTGCCTGTCCTGGCAGAAGATGGGTGCTTTTGACTAGGACAAAGGCACATAAAGCTGGACTGAGGGCTGCTGGTGCTTTTGGACTTCCGGACCTCCTGTTCAGATTTATTAACCTGAGCTTTTCTGTTCTTCTCAACTTCAGTTTTCCAGCCCAGATGTGCCTATGCGCTTGGTAGCAGAGGTGACTCAAAGCACCTCAGTGTCTTCACTGAAGTGGCACAGAGCTTTGTTCCTGTTTGAAATGCAGTTGGGCATCCCCTTTTACAGCTCTCTCGTGCCTCCAGTCACCTTTTTTGGGTCAGTGTTGAGCTGGGGCAAGGGTTGCTAGTGGGTTGAAATGGGGTGGTCCCAGACTGTTGGCACAGAGACTGCCACAAGGGTGGAAAAATGTCAACCAGTCCAAAAGCCTGGTCTATGGCACAAAAAGTTCCAGTCAGTTTTGCAGCAGCTTTAGCTTGTAAAACTCCTATTTCATTGCCCAGTCAAGCAATCATTTTGTGACCTCAAGAGTTTATTGCATAAAGTACAAGATATTAAGTTCATTACCAACTATAAGGAATTAGAGCAAACAATAATTAGCAGCACTTAAAAGATATTCTGTAGCCTAAACCACTAATCCATCGGTATATAACAACCAGCCGTGGAACATATGTGTGTGTAACAGTATCAATATTGAAAGCCCCTACTGTGATGAGCCATAGCAAAGCATTTTTAGTCGACATACTTCTGGGATCGCTAATGATTAATTAGTGTGGATCATAATGTAAAGCAAATGTCACCCCTGCTACCTGGGGCTGCTGTCATTTGAGAGGGGAAAGTATTTCCAGTTGACGACTGGCTGGAAAATGCAAACAGCATCTCAGCCTGCCATCTCGTGGGCAGAGTCCCATGGCTCCCGTGGGAGAGGAACACACTTCTCCCCGGCAGCATTCCCGCTCCTGGCACCCCTCGGGAATGGCCCACAGGTCTCTCCACTGTGCAAAATGATTTAAAAGGGGAAAAATCTGCAATAACAAATGTTTTGTCTTCCATCTCTCTCTGGAGAGCGGCTGCCTGAAAGGGAACGATCTCAGAGGGTTGCTAATAACTAGACAGTTTTCTGACATTGCATGGCAGAGCTGTGTAAATAAGAGGCAAGGATTAGGTGCCTAAGAACCATATTATTACTGATGATTTCTCCCTTAACTAGCCTCATTATTTGAAGGTGTTGCAGTTGAAGCAGTTTGCAAGATGGCCACATAGCAAAGGTTTTGTCTTTCACTGAGGGAAGTCCAAGAATTTTCTCTCAGTGTATGAAAATCATATTGTGTTAATTCAGAACATTGTTTTATTCCACTCACTTCTTTCCTTTTATTCCTCAAGAGCTACATTTTTTTAGCATAGATAATATTATTTATAAATATTTGTTTCTCATTTTTAAAGTTAACTTCCTGAGAAGTAGTTACTAATTAAGAGGAAATACTGCAGGTTTAGTCCCACAAGATCAGAAAAAAGAGACTTTTTTGTTTGCAATGAGGGAGCTGCCAGAGTGTATTTCTTCGTAGGCTCAGCCGAAAATTGTTGGCTTACTGATTTTTACTGAAAGCAGTGGTATCACAACTGAACTAATTGAAGTTTACCATCCAACACCATTTAATACAAACAGCTAAAGTGATGATTTCAGCTGTCCATTTGTCTTCAGAACTGCTGCATTAAATTTTGTAATCTTACTGTCAAAACCAAAAAGGCAATACAACATTACAGCTGTGGATCCCTAAATGCTGCAATCAGATATCACTAATCTGGCCAATTTGTGTGAAGTTAATACAGTTTCAGTTCAACTTTAATTGAAAAGGGGAAGATTTGTTTGATTTACCACATTTTTCTGTGCGTGCAAGTTGAAAAGCGTGCTTGATTTCCACTATAAATTGTATCCATGCCTCATCACTCTGTATTTTTAGGGCTATGCTGACATCCTAAGCACAGTAGGATCTATATTTGACATTTTAAAGGAGCTTTTATAATTTATGTGGATGTTTGATATAACATCTTTTTTCAATCTGTAATGTGGGAGTGTTATGAATTTCAGCTCTCATTTCCGATACCTTCTAGGAGCAGCTAATTTTAAAATGTAAACTGTATAACTTGCATGTATTTTCCAATTCTCTGCCTAAACTATATAATGATAATTTATTATGCAATTAATAAATTTATTATGTAAATAATAATAGCTGTAGTGGACAGAACCTAATTGTAAGTAATTGCCAGCATGGGTTTGATTAGTTTTGGTCTTTTGCTTCTTATTGTAGCAGATTAAAAAACTTTCATTCCATGCTGCTATTTTTTAGCAAATAAAATTCATAGAAATATTCCATTACATATCAAACAATACCATGTTTGCCTGGTAAATAAATAATGCTTAAAATGACAGGCTTATTACTGAGAGATACACAGAGAATAGTAAGGGCAGGGGGATGGGAATTGGTACTGCCAAATTATAACCATCTCTTGTCTGATGATCCTGACCACAAACAGTGACATTCAAAAATTTTTAGGTGGACCCTTTTGTGAGCTGGTACAATTTTTATTGTGTTTAATTTTTTTAAAAAGTCTTTGCTGACATGTGCCAAAGGGTTTTTCTGTCTCAAACTATGGGGCAAAGAGATAAATCTTTCAGATTTCCAAGGGATAATTTTTACTACCTATTTATTGAGGCTAGAAATTTCCCCTGTGGGGAAGGCAAAGAAGTTCTGAGCCCTGACTTGGACATTTCCTTGCTGGGCAAGGACACCTTGGGGGACCAAGCACAGGGGTGCAGCACCCACTGAACCATGTGGAGCCCTGTTGGCTTGTGGGGTCAGGAGATGTGATGCCACAGGGATGGTCCTGGGACACAGAGGTCCCTTGCTGGACCACGACTACAGCAGTGCTGGGTGTTATTGCCTTTACTCTTCCCCCCACTTGCAGCAGGGAAATAGCCTGACAACTGGAAAAAGAACTTTTTCACATAAATATCTGCTTCTATTTATCAAGCTGTCCAGAGTGAAAAGCAACTACTGAAACATTCTCACATTTTTTTTGGTTTAAATTTTATTCAAATTTATTTTTGTATTCTGCTTTTATAATCTTATTTTCACAAGAATTTGGCAACCTATAAAATGGAAAGTCCAAAGGATCCTTCCTTTTCCCTCCTATCTTTTAATCCCTTTATGAAAGGAGAATGTGTGGCTTGTCTAATGTGTTTTCTACAGTGTAGATGTTTCTCAAAATATCAGAGACATCTCTTACATTAGAATCTCTCATAAAGAATGCAAAGGGAAGATCAGAGAAATTTCTAACAGTTATGGACTTTCTAGTTATTCTAACTTTACATTATTGACTTTGTCTGCTGGGCAATTTAGAGGAAGATTTCCAGAATGAGACCCAAGGGTTCAGGAGTGCTTATGAAACCACAACACCAAGACGCAAAACTGTTGCCTGATTCTCCTGTAGAACTCAGGATAGTGTTGGGAGATGCTTTTTTGTTACTTACCCAGGGATGTGGGGTCCTCAGGGGATTCCAGAGCACAGTAGGCTGTGGGAGCTAAGCTGTGATGTCCTCTCCAGGCTCTGTGTCATTGATGGGAAGACAGAGGATCTGGCAGAGGGAACTGCTCTGACAGGGAATTGGCAGTGTTGGTGATCTACAGGAAGAACCTCATCCAGCTAGACACACATTTTGATGGGAACCATCACTCAGAGTTACATCTGTACTCTAGTACTTTGCTGAGAAGTGACCTGAGGGCTGCAAGAAGGAAAGCTCAATCTGATGATGCAAATACAGCTGAGCTCTAAGGACGGAGCAGAGCAGGGCAAGGCTGGGACAGGGAGGTTATTCCTGCCACTGGAGCCTGCAGCACTTCTGCCCTTGTGATGGCCTCATCTGCCTGGAGCCCACGTGTGCGGGCTGGGTGTGTGGAGCTGCAGATGGATGTGTCCCACCCATGTGTTTGTAACTTGCTCTAATGTGTGTCTGGTGGGAATAAAAAGCTAAATATTGCTTATATGCACACAGACACACACAGCCTGTGATATGCATCTGTTCAGAATTATTCAGCATATTCTATTAATATTTAAGGTGTAATTATATTATTAATGTATTACATAAAGAGATTGCAGTGTTAGCTTGTGTTAGCTTGTGTTAGCTGGATGTGTTAGCTCCTGTGCATTCAATCAATCTTCCTTGGACCTGCCATATTCCAAACATGAAAGAATACAGATTTCTCTCTCGAAAGGCCAGCTTTGCAGACAGTGTGTATGTTTAATAAAGTGCATTCACTGATTTTGTGAAGACACTGCACGAGGCTGAATGTCGAGTTTCATAGACATGTAGTGCTAAAATTGCCTTGCCTATTATAAAGATAAAAATATCTTTTTGTTCAAATGTTCTGCTTGCTTCTTTACAAATGAAGGAGTTAAATACTGAAAGGCAGGTGGATGCTGTAACTACTTTAGAAAAAGATGAATAGGGCTGATGGCTAAAGCTACAGGGAATCTATTGAAGGTCCAGATGCAGACATGGCTCTTACTCCACACACAGTTCAAAGTGGGGTGAAGCTGCCTGGTTAATTGGCTATGAAATAACTAACCTCTGGGAGAAAATTGCCCTTGTACTTAATTGCTTGTGTTCAGGGTAACATGTAGCCACCTGGCTGATTAGTGCCCTTACCTATATTTACACCCACCCGCGTTTAAATGCAGGCAGTATTGTCAGGCTGGCTGTATGCATTCATTGAGTGGCCCTCGTGGATTAAAGAAAATATGACCACCAAGGTCAGTTTTTCTTTTCTTTCTTTTTTTATCCTCTTCTGAATCCCTCATTTCTCACATAAGAACAGAAAATTCAATCCTAAAGTAAATCCACTGGCTTTAACAGAACAGTAGTGGAATGAATTTTATCCCAATTGTTTGGTTTGGTCATATTACAGAGTCACAGAAGCCTCAAGGTTGGAGTGGGGAAGTAAAATCTGACAGCTTGATGGAAGTCAGAAGGCAAGTCTGGTGAATGAGTGGAAGGAAAGCGAAATGTTGAAATAGAGAGGAGGTTGTGGTGATTTTGTCATTGAAAATTCTCTGTCATTTTGAATATGTCATATTCTAAATATAGATCTATGGGTGTATATTTAGAATATCATGCAAATAAGTGTTTGTCCAATGTATTCGATGAACTAGATTGGACAAACACCTCTCAAAGATGACATTGTGCTTTCTTGAGGTGGAGAGATGGAGAGAGGGGTCTTCTGGTTTCCCCGCTATGTGGCATTTATGTTCAACTTTTCAGATACTTAAAATGTAAGAAAAACATTTCTTAATGTAAAGATAATCAAATACTTGATTACCCAAAGTAATTATCCAAAGTAATAGAATCTCTATCCTTGGAGCTATTCAAAACCTGACTGGACATGGTCCTGAGCAACCTCATCTAGCTGACCTCAGGCTGAGCAGGGGGTTGGAGAATCACAGAGTTTGCTCCAACATCAGCCTTTCTGTGCTTTTTTAATTCTGTGACACAGTACTAGGTAAATATTTGTCACTATCTTACAGTTTTATCTTTACCTTTGTTTTCTTTGATGGTAGGTGGTTAATTTACATGGTTTTCTTATTAGATATTTGGGTTATTTAGAATTTATGTTTTCAGACCCAGGTTCCAGATGCTCATGATTATTTTTGATACTGCTGGTGCTTTGTCCACAGTCAAACTGAAGTGGCTTTATAAAGCCCTTGCATCAGCTAGTACTAAAAACTGCACCAACGCTGCTTGCCATGGCTCCTATTTCAGTCTGAAATGCATTATTTGTGGTAGTTGCTCTTAGGAGTAGATTGCCAAAAAAATCTGGGTTTGAAATTCTGAAATGGAGCATAGTGTAGGCTTCAGCAGCAGCTTTGGGTAACTAATACCTACAGATCTTTAGATCAAAAATGGATAACTGATAATTAAGAGATTCCACATTTCTCAGAAAAGAAAAGCCTTTATTTTTCAGATTTAGTCTTGGATTTTTTCTGTCAACATTTGGTGTATCTTAAGAAAATACATACTTAGATTTTTTTAATTTATTTTGAATATAGATACATTGCAGCTGTAGCTCAAGTTCTGTAATTAATTATCACCGAGAGAGGTGAGGAACCCAGAATCAGAAGCTTTTCAACCTATTCTAAATTTAGAAAAAAAAATGAAGACTTTTCAGTGGCCTTATGAAAGTGGGAATATTACTGCACTATCCTGTAATTTCCAAGTACCTCAACTGCTGAAGACCTGCTGTTGTACAGTCTTAGTTATCCTACTTAAAAGAAAAAAAGATTTGTAATCACCCTCTTGGAGAACAAGATTAAACAAGTTGCATATAGAATTGTGTGACTTTTAAAATAATTTTGTGCTACTCTGATTGCTCTGAGTGTCTTCCCTGGGACCTGGACCTCTTCTAGGCAGTTGTGCTGAGCACCTCAGTGTCTGTTGACTTTGGTGGCTGATTAGCATCTGTTGAAATGTGGTCCTCTGCTGATAAGGTGGTCAATTTGCAGGAAGGGGAAGAGGCTGTGGCACGAAGGTGTCAAAGGATAGTTTCTTCAGACACTGCTTTCCTTGTCAATGCTTTGACAGCCCTCTTTTTACTGTTGCCTTGTTAGTGTTTTCCTTTCCCATCTGTCATGAAATTGCTGATGTTTTCCTACTGTTAGAGGAGAAAAGCTGCAAATTCACCACCTTTACTAAGGTATGATACCTTGGCAACTTTGAGTCCAGGAGACAACCTAACGAAGAATTGTCACACAAACCTGAATTGAGAGATTTCCATGTGGATATACAGTTACTAACTGTGCAGAGTTTAAGGCTGTTCCTTTGTTCTCAAGACATACCTTGTTTATTGAGAAGCAGCTGGATGTTATATATATGCCATAGGTGGCCACATGGAAGAAGTGATGGAGTTGTTGATGGAAGCAAACCCATGCAACAAAGTTTTTTTCCACTTTGATTGGCCAGCTGATGTCTAAGATTGTCATCCAGGATCCTTCACCTGTGAGCCCTCCAGCCCCAGAGATGAATTAATCTCACCTGCTTTACATGGGAGACTTGCTGTCTGTCTCTAGGAAAACGGAGAGAGCATAGTCAAATAGCTTAGCTCAGACATCTGGGGTTTCCACAGTGTTTATTGAGGTTAACTCATCCTAAATAATTCATCTGTCCTGCAGCTGTCTGACTGGGAGAGACACCTCCTTTTCTGTATCATAGAGAAGGCCTTATAGTCCTGGTTAGAGTGAGTTTCTAAACACTCTGGTTCTGTTTTGGCCAGACCAGAAGGTTTTGGTGAGTGGTTCTACCTTGTGGAATCCTGTAGAAAAAGCTTCAGTTTAAAAGTTTAGTCCTTTCTAATACTTCTCTCTTTTCTTTTTATGTGAAAGCATATTATTTTACTCTTTCATTTACCTAGTTGAGAGCAATGCAAACTATGTAAAGAGAAATGTATACTTGCTTTTATTAATAAAGATCCTGGTACAGTTGGAGGTATAGGGAAGCTAAATGTAAAACTTACTGCAATAAAATGCAGCAGATCTGTGAGAATTGTGACAGGAGAGTAGGATTAACACATCACAACTCTAAGTGATAAGGACTTGACAAGGGTAATTTCCTTTACACGTTTATACCAGGATCTATATATACAGAACTTGAACTTGAGAGATAACAAGACATAAAAATATACATAAAAATGGTGTGACAGGAAAAGATTATGTTAACAACTATTTCCCAGTCTGTAAAATGTGGGGAAAGTGCATAAATTCATGGGCTGGAATGAGAAACTGTCTCCCTTAACTCTATTGTGTTATAATGAGGAACTTCCACTTATATTAAAAATGGACCCTTTAGAACGTACCAACAGAAAGAGTTCGTTTGTATTAAAGATTTGTTTAAGGATGGATGTTTTAAATCATTTGACCAATTTGTAGAATATTTTAATATTCCTGAAGCTCAGTTTTCCTGTTTCCTTTGGATAAGACATGCTGTTCTTTGTGAATTAAAGAAAGGTATAGAAATGGAAATGTAACAGATTGATAAATTGTTGTACAAAGAGACTGTCTCACTAAATTGATTTCAAGGCTATGTAGGATATTGTCAGTATCCTTAGACAAAGGCAAATTGGAAGTTAAAGAGAAAAATGAGAGAGATTTAGGTAAAGAACTTAATATACAAGAATGGAAACAGACAGTTTAGTAAAATGGATTTCTGTGAAAATAAGATACCAAGTTGTTCAATTTAATTACATCCTATTCAGAGAACCTATTTATGCCCTCTAAAATGGCAGAAATACATAAAGAGATTGTTACTATACTATAATAACAGCAAGCTACTGCAGAGGGGGTAATGTACACATATACTTAGGTATTATATGGAGATCAAATGTTTTCAGAGAAAGATTTTAGAACTTCTGCGATGCAAAATGAGGCCTTTTGTTGTGTTTAGACTGAATTATAAAGGCTTGTTGATTAGACCAGTGGGAGAGAGATGTTCTTGATGTGTTTTAAGTGTTTTTAACAATATCTTCTTGTGTTTAAACAGGAAGGCATTAGAAGGCCAGATGAGAAAAATGGTCTCTGTTATCTGTGGTAGAATATATAATTTCTCCTATGCCTCAGAATTTTATTATTAAATATTCCACAAGGGTGATGGACAGAATAAAATAAATTAAAGCTCGTGAGGCACATAGGTCAGGTGGAAGTGAAGGTCATATAAAATTGCAGACAATGAAGGTGCTGGGATGTGGCCAAGTCACAACATTTACTGTATGAAAAGAGGTGAAAAAAATCTCAGAGAACTGATTCATCTTTGTGAGAGCTGGTCAGTTGTTCCTGTCACAGATGGGACAGAGCAGGTTCTTTCTGCATTACTGGTTATGTGGGGAAGATGAGCTGAGGTTTCTGCTGGGGATTCTCCCTATGACAAAGTGTCAGAGTCCCAGAAAATTTAACACAGTGATAAACTCTCTCTCCAGCCATTCCCTTGCATGTCAACTGCTGTGACCTCTGCTTTGGGGTCTCCTTACCTTTTCCAGCATGGTGGTATGAGTGTGGTTAAGTCAAGCATATGCTTACCTTTACCACCTCACTCAGCAGATGACAGCACTGCTTCATAAACTCTTACTAAATAAAAGGGGATATTTTTAGTCTTCCATAAAGCTTGCTATCTTCAGCCAAGATTGGCTCATTCTTTTCAGTCCTAAATAAATCTATTTTTTTCCTCAAATAAATGGAAGACCAACAGTTTAGAGAAGGAAACAAAAGGGAGGACTTCAAATGTAGTCTTACTAATGAGTTAATCATCATGTTTGTATGCTAATAAGCACAAGTTGATAACTGGATCATCTCCTTTGTATTGTCCACTGGGAAGCTGCATTTAGGAAATTAATTCAAAATTCATATTTAACTCACTTTGCTTATGAATTAATGTGCATATTTAAATCTACTATGAAACACTATCTTTAGCATCTGCTTTTTTTTCTGTCTCCTTCTTCCATTAATAATTACTATTCTCTAATAAAGATTAGAGGATGGAAGAAATACTACTGATCATGAATTCTAGCACTGTCATGCAAAGGTTGCCATCAGAACCTGCAATAACTTGTTTTTTAGATAAAGGCCTGTAATTCTTGCTTTCACATCTGAAGTATCTGTTGTCCCTCTGTGCCAGCAGTAACGTCTTTCCCTACTGACTCACATGTCTCTTTTGCAAAAGGACTGGCCTTGGTTTCTGGGAAGGAGTGTCAGTAGCTGGACTTAGGCAGGAGAGGGGAGTCCAGCTGCTGTCAGCTGTCAGGTATCTTCACAGCCTTTGAAAATGTGAGCCCAGTCATTTCAATTCCTTGCATTTGCAGGAACGGCAGAAAAATGTTTGATGGTTGTTTCTTCAAGTCTGCTGCGCCAAGATTGCTCAGGAGGCTCCGGAGAACTCAGCAGAGCAGTCACGGGCAGCGCCTTGGAGAGCCAGAGGCTGCATCCGCACGGCTGCTCCCAGCCCTCGTCTTTCCTGCTTCGAAGCACTGGGATGCTCTTGTCAGCTACGTGGATAACCGTGAGTAGAACGGGATGTGTGAACCTGAGAGGCAGCTTGGGCACTACAAATAAGTAAACTAACTTATTGCAAGACGTGGAGCAGAAGGAAATGGTCCATGTACAAACATGCAGAATAGATTGACTCGCTGAGAGCGTGATCCCACTAAGTGCATGTCAGCTGAACACCAAACCTCCTGATAAGTCCCCTGGCTTGTTTTGCGCTAGAAAACAATTTGGCTTTTCCTATTAATTTTTGTAGTTACCATTAAAGGCAGTACCCCAACTAACATTATATCAGGCCCAATTACACTAGTGTACTGCTTCTATTTTTTTTTCTTTCATGCTGTGGCATTTCCTTTCCCTTGAAAACACTCTTTCACTCAGTCTAGCAATTAACTGCTTGAACAGTATAATAAGGAAGCAATTAAGAGGTGACAGAGAAAAATTAACACTCCATTTCACATTAAAGGCCAAGTGAGTATCCTGGCCATTGTGAGTTAAACGTATCTTTGAAAACCTGTAGTTTGGATGTATTTTCCTTTAGAATAAGAAGCCAGTTCCATGTTTTTTAGTCTAGAGTCCCAATCTGAAAATGGATGATAACTAATTGGGTGCTGTCTGCTTAAACAGGCTGTATTAATTGCAGTTCGTTCTCCTGTAAGTGTCAAGGAAAACAAAATCTTTGTAATGTGTAGGCGCAATGTATGCAACCTTAATTTGAATATGCATGTACCAGACCAAATAAAGCAAACTAATGCATGCAATGTTGCCATGGCAGGCAGTATTTGCATAATAAATAACAGCTATCATGAGACTTTCTTTATGAAGTTCTCTCCTGTGTTGTCAGCTATAATAGCCGGGAATAAAGGAGCCAATATTGGGAAAGTAAGAGTGTGTTTTGCTTGCAAATGCAGCGCCCCGACCACAGTCATTGTTAGGCATCCGTGATCCTGGTGCTGCTGATAGAGTGCAGGGGGTTGCATTGCTCTGCACACCCCAGCACATCAGTGATGCAAAATGATGCCCAAAAAGTGTTCTGTGTGAGGGCAGAGTTTCCAGATCTGTGCCTTGGAGGCTGCAGGCTTGGCACAAGGTTGTTAGCTCAGCGTGCTATGCAGCATCGACCCAAGACCCACAGTGGTGTCCGGTTGAAGATTGGACTTGATGACCTTGGAGGACTTTTCCAGCATTAGTGATTCCATCTTCTATGAGGTGTGACAATCTAACAAGTGGGACTCAACAGAGAGGTTCCAATGGTAATGCTTTTTATTTTATAAGCAGCCTGGCACTCCAGACGTTTGTGGAAGTTTGTCAGTCAATTATATGAAGATATACAGGGAAAGCTCCCAGACTGGGATGTGACAATGAAATCATGTGCTGGTTGCTAACAAGTCCAGTGGAACTGGGGCTGGTCCCCAGCGTCAGGCTGTCTGTTCTGTCTTGCAGATCTCTGGCTTCAGAGACAGTGGTTTCTGCTCTGTGTCTCCAACATGTGTCTTTCCTGCCAGGACGCCCATGACAGAACAGGAGATGAGGACAATATGTAGCTCTTTGCCTCAGTTCTGTGCCAGGGGAACCCTGTCTTCCTTTGGATCAAGGCCTTTTTGACGCTATTGATGCTGTTCTGTCCTCACTACCTGAAATACAGACCCTTCAAGTAAACCTGGTTAAATATATATGCATATATATTTCATTCCCTCTACAGCTGAAGGGTTTCAAACCTCAGAGCATGGCAAAACTTTCATGATCAAATCATAAAGCTTTGTGAAGCTCCTTTGCTTTGGGGGTTCATTACAAATCGTAAGTACTGGTTCACTGGGGAATTTCTGAATATTGAAAGTCAGCTTGGGCCTGGTTTCAAGTGAATGTGTTGTAAAATTTGATATTGAAATCCATTACTTTGATGCAAAACCAGCTGCTTTGAGTTGTTTATTTTCCTTTTGTTGAAATGAAGGGGAAATTCAGATGAAGGCAATTATTGCATCCAAAATTTTAGGGAGAGCAAAGGGAAGGTCTGAGGTGGAACATAGGAAAGGACCTTAGGATAGAATAAAGGTGATAATAAACCCAGTGTTGAGAATGTGTGCTTGGAGGTGGATGAGCATGTTTTGGCATGGTCTTTGGACATGTGGGGAGCATGATGGAAGTGAAGTAGAGGATCAGCTTGAGGAGGCTTCTGCAAGGCTCACTGCATTTGAAGCAGATGCTGCTGCTGCTAAGCAGCCTGTTCAGAGGTAGATTTGCTCAGCAATCCAGTTTGTCATTTATTTCTTAAAACAGGGAGAGGATGGTAACTTATACGCCAAAATAATCAGACTGAGACCAGGGGATCCCCTCTATTCCTCTTTGGTTGTGAGTACACAGCCTACCTGTTCCTGTGCCAGAAAACTATACTGAGGGTTTCCAGGCTCATGGAAAGCAAAGCACCATGTTCTGGAAAATCTTCAACAAACAAACAAACAAGTGCTGTCATGGTTTGCATTCATGGATTTAATGAGCTTTGATTAGGATTTTAATTGAGTTGGTGGATGTGACTTGACTGAATACTCTTAGGTGTGATTTAAATAAGGAATTAACTCTTTCATCCCATCCCAACCTTTTAAAATAAAAATTAAATGCTGAAGAGGTTGGTAGTACTGGATAACTGGTGATACTGGTCTGGTATGTGAATTAGCAGAGTGAGAATTATTGCTGGTAACTTCTTGACTTTTCCATAACTTATTGAAAAATAAAACAATGCTGAGACTTTTAAGAGGCTTTTCAATGTCTACCAGTTACTGACATGAAGCATGTCGCTGAGATTGTTTGACTTTTGGAATCTGCATGGGGATTTTTGTTTTATTTTTTCTGTATCAATTGTATTTACTTACAGATATAGTCTCTTTTTCTTTTATTCTCTTTAAAAAATGGTAAGGAATAAGCTGACTGTCAGCAGATATATCAGAAGTAAGCAATCACTTTCAGGTTTTACATTGCCCTGAATGTCAGAAATGATACCTTTATCTGGATCTATTTTTTAGCTAATGGATGGATCATGTAATATCTATAATACCTAATACCTTCTCCTAAACAGAAAAGAAAAATGTCTCTTCAAACAAGTAACCCCAGATCTCATACAACAGCACAGCATGTGTCAATTCACACCATGTCATGTGACATGAAACTACTTAATACAACCTGACTTGGAGTGACATTTGTATTGCCCATATCATAGAATAAGAAAATAACACTTACTTTCACAAGTGAGTAATTATCTTTTCCAGTTGATGGTATTTTGCTATTTGCAGGTCAAAATGAAAAACAGGTAAGGGTTAGTGAGCTACCTTGAAAAGAAATGTTACAGTAGGGAAGATATTTGATAAGGACCTAACCATGCTGGCAATGCAAGCAAAAGAAATGGTTCTGTTCATGAAAGGATGGCTCTGTCTGAATTGAACTGAAGCAGGGGGAAAACCCAGAGAGGAAATCTCAGCTTTTGAACAACAAGCTTGTCATCTAATTAAGGCTGAAGGACAATTTTAAGGAAGGAGAAAAAACCCCTTTATTTATTGCCAAGGACTGAGGGCACATTCATGGTCTCCATTCCAGTCCACACACCACACCACAGGGGAGGGGTAAATGCACAGACACCCCAAAGATGTGCAGATCACAGGGGAAGTAGCCCAGTGCTGGGTGCTCTCCTCCCCATCCCACCACTGTGCTGTGGCTGCTCATGTTGCCTGGTAAGAGGACAGGTCTCAAGTCTATTTGTACCCTGAAGACATTGAAATTTATGGTTTATTCATAAAGATCCTAATTTGATCCAGAGTTAAGAGCTGTGAGTCCTATAAATGCTGGACAGGGAAATAGCTTATGAGTAGTGAGAGGCATCCACAGCCTCTGGTACTTTCTCTGCTCACAAGAAAATCCCCAGTCCTTCTGAAGTCTTTTCTGTTTAAACTGAATCTGCTTCATACCCACAGGAGACCCTTTGCAGTAGCATCTCTTGCTGGCACACAGTTGTCCCCAGCTACAGTTCATCATCTTCCAGTTGATCTTAAGGCACATCCTCATTATTTATTCTGAAAAAAACCCCATCTGTAACACAGGTGTGTGTCAGCTTGCAGCCCTTATCCATCAATCTCCATCTGCATGTGATGCTGTAGGACATTTTGCACAAGCCCTTTCCTGTAGCCCAGGAACTGCATGCAGATATTACCTTTCAAAAATGGCCATGGAAATAACCTGAAAACTGTGAAGACAGATGGCAAAAACATCCTGCCATGGACAGTTTTCCTGCAGGTATTCATGTGGAGGGCAGTAAATGCCTCCATTTTGGGTGATACAGGGTGATTTCTGATGGTGTTTCTTGGCAAACTTTCCTCCTATTATGGTATCTTACACTCTGAAAAACAAGAAATGGATCCACATTGTGAATTTTAAGATCCTTCTGGAAAAAACCTTACAACCTCTTTGGTTTCTACAAAGTTACACAGCTCACAGCAAAATTGCACCTGACCTATTGTGCTGGTACTTGTGGGTTTCTTTGACTCCAAAGTATAGAGACATTGGAAAGATTAATTGTAAATTTATTCCAGCTGTTTTCACAGATTTTTTTTTTTTTTACAAAGCCACAAAAATAAGCTTCCAGTGAATATTTCTCATTCTCCTGCCATGGCCCCATGCTGCCACTGCCATGGCAACCATGAAATCCCCTCTCCTTTCCTTCCTTCAAGCCTTGTCTGCTTGGCTGGGGAGCCTCTGCCAGGTGGTGCCCCAACCATGGCAGTGCCTCTTTCCAGTACTTGGGCCACTTCTTCCCATTTCTTCACTGTCCACTTTAAGACCCTCACTATGTTAATGAAACGGGAGCAAGTCTCCTGTCTTCATCCCAGTTTAGTCCAGGGGAATAGTCACATTTCTGCTGTGTGAAATTAGGGAGGAAGGACACAGTAGTTAAGGTCTGCCACTGGTTAGGTCTTCTTCAAGCAATGCTTGGGAGAGTCTGGATGATACTTTGTGGATAAATTTACATGCGTGACTTCTACATATCATTACTCATTGAAAATGGACAATTTCAAAGCTTTTTAATCAAATTTTGAAGGTTTAAAAATGTAATACATTTTGTATAGGGGATCTGTCTTTTTCTTTACAAAGGAGGAAGGGATATACTAAATCTTAGAAATGAAAATAACATGACAATTTTGCAAACCACCATGAAATAAGGATTTATTAGTTTGTTGATCTCCCCTGGGGACCTGAGTGCAATAAAGACAAGAATTGTGCTGACTCGGGTGGAAGTGAGGAACATGTTCAACTTGAAGGCAAATGGTTTTGTGGCACAATCCAGGGATATAGGCTGGATGAGCTCAGCTGTCACTCAATCTGTTAATCCCTCAAATCTTTAGCGCTTGAGGATTAATGTCTCTAAATATTGTGCCAAATATAATAGTCCTTTTCTTGCTCACACTATTAGATGTGTAGGAAGTACAAGGATCCTTTTGTCTCCCTAATAGGATTCATCTCTAATTCAAAAGTCATACAACATGAGTTTAAAATAACTTAGAAAACCCCCACAAAATATTTTCTACAGGTAGAAAGATAATGCAGGACAGCTGTAAGGCCCTAATCCTGGGCTCTGCTCCTACCCTTTACACCAATCCTACAACACACAGGCCAGGGGCAGTTGTACTTGCTTGCTTCTGCTTTATTCTGTATAGAAGATTTCCAGGGTGACAAAGGAGGGAAGTGATGCAGTGTCCTTCCATTGCCATAACTTGATTTGGGGATGTGGTGATGAGAGTGCTGGGCTGGAAGTGACACCTGGATGGGGGGCACACAGTGTACTGAGAGCTCATGTTCAGGCAAGTGTGTCACCATGTCCCACAGCCAGCCTTCCCAGCAAAAGCACCTCAGCTCCCAGGTACTTTCTGCCTAGATGTAGGACCCTATGTCATTACAGAAAATGGCAATAAGCAAGTTTCAATTTTCAACTCTAAAGGATGTTTTCTTTTGAAATATTAGCTCATTTATGCTTTCTGAGAAGCCAGACTTGAGATAAAGCATTCTGATTTCATAGCTCCAAAACATTTTGGGTTTGTGAGTATTATAGCCACTACATAAACTTTTTCTCCTGATTTGGGATGGCAAACAATGCAAAATTAAAAAAAATTTAAATACTTAGGGTATTGACAGCTTGCTTTCTGGTCAGAACTCCTTATGCCCAGTACATTAACATTTTCATTACAGCAATCAAATCTGCAATTTTACTCCAAATTATAATTAATTAGCTTTTAAGGTGTGAAGTGAAATAAATTCCAGAGCGAGTTAAGATTTTCACACTTCTGCTTTTAGGTGAAAGTGAATATAAAAATAGACAAACACTGGATGCAAATGGTTTCACTGCTGTAGTTCCTAGGAATCCAAGAATAAAAGACTATCTTCCTGTAAAACTGATCTTATGGGATTTTGAAATAAAAAGGTTTTCTTTATTGGAACATTAACTAGATTCTTTGAAAAAATGGAAAGCTAAAATTTTTGGTCTGTCAGCACCCTAGTAAAGATAGAAAACCTCTGTAAAAAGTATAACAAGATCATGTAACTAGAAATGGAAGAAGTCAGCGAAAACTAGAAAGCAAGCAGGATGGTTTTAAAATGAGATTAATTAACCATTGAAATAGGATCCCAAGGGGCATGGTACCTTTTCTAGCACTTAAAGTTCTTAATTCATGATGGGATATCTCTTCCAAGAAAATTCTGTAACAGTGCAAGTTGTTCAACAAGATCTTGGAGTCACGGGGTGGAAGGCTGGGTTATGCAGGAGTTCAGACTGGAGAGGCCCATGATATTCTTTGGCCTTGGCACCTGGGATTCAGCCTTCACGGAATGGGTAAGAGTCAGGTCTGCAAGCTGGAATGTGTCTGCTCTGGAAAGCAGATGTGTAGTGTACAGGTGTGGAGCACTGTAGTCCATTGTGAGCTCCATCTGAAGTAAAACACCTCCAGAGAGGCTACAGGATGGGGCTGGCTTTGCCTTGGGGTTTGCACTTGTCTAGTTTTCCTTATCCCTTCCCATTGCTCCCACACCTGTGTGTGACTGCTGCTTGCAAACCTGCTGTTAAATTCTGCTACAGCTGAACCCATATTAACCTGAAGGCATTAGAGAAATTGGTTGAAAAGCTCAAATCATTCTTGGAGGTCAGAAAAAAGAGTCTTATGGATGACAAAGAAGAAAATAGGAGTCAATGAGACACACAATGATAGGGGGAAAATATTCTCTTTTACAAAATCCAGTGACTGAGGAAATTCCCCAGAGGAAGGAGACTAAGGTGCTTCCTACATGACAGTGAATGACAGCTTTTTCGTGTACTGTGGCTTGACAGTTACATTTTCTCCCTGGGAAGCAAGTGAGAAAGAAAAGACTATTTCTCTTCTCAGAACATTAATAGTTACTCACGTCCTGGCTCTTCTCCATTTCTAATCCATGTCTTCCTCTGCTTCCACAAAATCCTGAAGTGGCCTTTGCTGTTTTGAAAGACTAAAAGACTGGTGGAAAGAGGAATGAACCACCTTTTGCTTCCTACCCTAAAAACAAGTACTCCCAGCTCCCTCCCTGACACCGGCTGCTGCAGTCCTTGCATTACAGATAATTAGCAGTGGAAAACACAATTCCCAGTAATACCAGGAGCTTCAGCATGGAAAAAAAGCCTGTAGTGAAACCAAGAGGTGCCTGGTGCATTTGTTTCATGGGACTATGGACTGCGGGTCTCTGCAAGCAATCCTGGACAAGGAAAAAGGGAAGACACAACCTAAAGCATAGTGTAGGGTACTTTGTGAGGAGTGAGGTCCCAGTTGTCCCATGGAGTGACAAGCCTTTCTCATGCTCCCATGGCTAGCTCTGGTTTTCCAGTGGTAGCCCTGCTCGGGACTTTTCACCTGGTGTGAGGCGGAAGAAGCTGCCCTCAGCAGGAGGGCAACACAGACCCTCCACCATCATAACCCAGAGAGATGGCACAGTGGTGAGCCAGTCTCTCCATCCTCTTGTTTCAGGCACAAGGCTCTGGAAAGGGAGAATAACTGGCTGCAATCTCTAATTGTAGAAATTCTGACCTCCTCTGTGTGCATTTACATCTTTGCAGGGTTCAGGCCTTTGTACAGTCTGCACTTAGTTCTGCCTGTCCCACTTGATGTTGCTCTATCCCATGCAAGTATGGGCTTTACCCTGAGTAATACCTGCTACAGTATATTTATGTTTCCTTCTGATGAATGAAAAAGAGATCTAAATGGCAACCACATGGATTGTAGCAGGCTAAATAGAGTATGCAATTTTTGAGAGCATATGAAGCCCCTTAGGCAAAAGTTACGCAGTGTCAGAGTGATGGTTGGTGAAACAGCTCGTGTTGGTTTCTTGGAGGTTACAGCTTCTTAGCAGAGAAATCCCTGGATGCTCTACCTCCTTCCCTCAACTCTCTACTTTAACATCTTGTTTGCTTTTGTCTTGTATTATATTTCTTCCCTTTTTTCCAGTGAGCCTTACTTGCTGACTTTCCTGGTGTGTTTGATGCCTGATTCATGGCTTATGGCTTGTGAGGTGCTGCAATGGGGAGGCTGGTGCAAGTCTAGCTCTTGTTCTTTTAATTCTCTTCTCTAAATTCAGCTTCATGGGGTAACAGATAAAAACCACCAGCCTTCCCTGGTCTCGTGATGGCCTTGATCTTTGTGTTTTTTCAGCTCCAGCCCCGTAAACCTTCGAAGCTAACCTTGCAGCTGCATCCTGCTAGGCTCTCCCACACAGGTCAATCTCATTTCTAGTTTTGATTGTTACAGTTTAAAGATAGAATTTCCCTTTCTTGCTTCACAGCATTCAAATGCTAATTAGATCCCTTAAATGTCTAGGAAGTTATCCCAGTTTACACATATATGGTTTATTAACTCATGTTTCAAACCTGTTCTTTGATGTAGGTTAATGGAATTATTCTTTTAGAATCACTTTAAAAGGTGACTTCTTTTTGTTTCTTGATGGATGGTGTTTCTCTGAAGCACATTTATGAGTGTTTGCCTTTGGAAAAAATACCTGCTTTACATGGGCTAATGCTGAGCACTTCTGGATGTGCATGCAACAGATAAACAGTTGCTTTCTATTTGCAGCAACTTACTTTTTTTGAGTTCATCATTTTACTCTTTGCTGGAAAAAATATTTATTTTACTTCCCTTTCCGTAGCTGTACAGGTAATAAGATGAAGCAGATCAGGTTTGCAAAATTACATCTGCCTAGTGAATATGGCCATGTGAGCCAGCATTTGTTTCCAGCTGTTTTCTTGTCATTAGCTTTTAATTTCAACAGCTACCTGCTTGTGCCTCTCCTCTTTTTTCCCCCACCTCAGGTATTTTGCGCTGTTATTGTGATTGTCAGTTCTGTTCTGCTTGAAATGTTTCAGTGTATGTTGCCATGGTTACAGGTGCCAGAATTGGAAATAAATGAAGGGGGTATCAAGGCACCGTTGTGACTCTGATGGAGGCTTAGCACTAAGATGTTAGCTATTATTTTGCTGGATTTCACAATATTTGATGATGGATCCATTTTAATAGAGTATTTAAATGCTTGTGTGCATATAGATTGCACTAATACGGAATTATGTAGAACTGGATTTAAAATAAATTAATTTTTTATTTTCTTTAATGAGTACATAGCCTTTGGGACAGTATGCAAGTGAGTGAATAGAGTGTCTAGAACATCTACTGCATGAATGGTATGAACATGTTTGATTATATCTACCACTGGAGTATGGATGAGTGTTGAGTACATTTCTTCAGAAAAGTTCAAAGAGATAAAGAGAAAAACTTTGTAAGGAAGCAGAAAGCTGCTTTAGGGTGGTTTCTTATACCTGACTGAGGAATACACTTGGAAATTAGAAGGATCCATTTTTATATTTTGTGTAGTAGGAGCAACTGCTTGTAAAGGCTTGTGGAGGCTTCTGACAGAGGTGATGTGAGGCTTTATGAAAAAACAGAGTTCCCTCTTTTACAGGCTTGAGACTTCATCCAAAGTTCAGCCAAGTCAGTGGAGAAATTCCCAGTGACAACAGTGAAATTTGAATTGAATCTTTGGTCAGTTTTTAGCAACCATTTTCCATGTTGTTCAAAGTGATTTTAGTATGTTTTAAGTCCTTTTTTCTTTCAGATTGTCTGGATCAGTGAGTCCCTCTCCACATACATCTGTGGGTAATGTGCTTCATGTGTTCTTTGACCAGAGGGATGGGCAAAATGTGGGAGCACTGCTAAACGTCTAAAATAGGCAGTAACATGTCACTTGTCCTAGAGAAAGTTCCTGCTTTCATTTCCCAGTGAAGAGATGGGGTTTTCCATTATTGGTGATGTCTGTCCCCACTGAAGTAATCTGAAAAGCTCCTGCCCACATGAAAGGAATTTGTGTGTATGTGTGAGTATACACATGCATATATTTATATACTCATATAGTTATGAATGTATAATTAAAATCTTCATATTTTTGAAGTAGCTTTTAAATTAAGCTCTGGCTTTCTATTTTCTGAAATGTTACTTTAAGGCAAATAGAAAGAGAGCAAACAGTGTGGTATCCTTATAGTGTTTATTAGTGATTGTAATCATAACATGACATTTTACTAAACATTGAGGGTTTTATGGTAACTCAGTTTATCAGCTGTCAAATGCAAGAAACTGGAGCAAATGAGGACAATTACTGTAGTCATCCTTTCCCTGAATTTGTATCTTCATTTCTTACTACTCCCTCCTCTAGAAAACTCTCATTGAGAGTATTCTGCTTTAAGCCATGCCAGAGACTTTCAGAGTACAGAGGTACTGAGGCTTTCACCAGTGCAACTAGTTAGAAATGTAAAGTTCAACTCCTCAGTTATGGCTGTGGTCACCTTTTGTATACCTTTGGCATTTATGGAAGGACTAGAGACTGTATGGTTTTCCCTGCCTGAAGGAGCCCATGCAGAGTAGCCAGGGTAACTCTGAATGGCACTGAAATATGCTTTGCAGCCACCCCATGAATACTCTACTCATATCTATGAACTCTGCTCCACCAGCTGGAGACCTAAAAGCTAAACACTTAAAAGCCTCTGTCAATCTGGGCCAAAATTTTTAACTCTATACGCTGCAGAGACTGTATCTGGGGGAAGCTGTGGAAACAGCATCTTCTTTGTTTGAACACTTGCTTTGTATAAGCTCTCAGCAAACACACCAAACTTCCACAAAACAGGGTGTCATATTTGCCTTTGATTTTGCAATTGCCTGTCATTAGGTTGAGGGACACACGTGTGCAGAGGATAAAAGGAGTTGCATCAAAATCAGTGTTTACACAAACTCCGTAAACAAAGCAGCATCTGCTTGGCTGGCTCCAGTGTTTCCAATTCATTGCGATACCTAATTGTTGTCAAACTGTTGTGTTTTCCTTGACACTGAATATAATTTACAGGAAGAGGTAAATGTGACACCCGTTCATCTCCTGATGAATGAGCAGAGCTATCGTTTTATGCTTGACTTTAAAATTTTGACTATGGTTTTACCTGATGAAAATCAGTTCGAGGGAATTCTTTGGCACAGTCTCCAGGAATTGTTGCTGCACAGGCCAACAACGACCACTAGTGGTTAAAGGCATTTTTCCAAAATTGCTAAAACTGCAGAGAAGAGCCATGGATTCAAAACGTAAATTAATGCAAGAAATACTATTGGATGGATTTTATGCACTAAGATGTAAAAGCATGACAGTGTTTTTGTAAGGTGCACAGACTCTGTTCAGAGTTGTGACTTGCCTCCTTTTTCCAGGACTGCTCCAGGGTATCCCTGAGTTGGCCGCTTGTCCTTCGGGTTGGTACTAATGCTGACTGATCCAAGTCTGCTCTTTCTCCAAATCACTCAGTTTTGCCCCTTCTCCACTCATTATCAGCTCAGATCCTCTATCTGTGCAAATCTTAAGCACAGAGTAAGGTCCTTGGCAGCAAACAGCAGAGTGGCTTCCAGCTATTTCCCCAACATGGAGAATCCACCCATTTAGGTACACTGCATCCTTGGTACTGCAATTGTTACCTCACTTGTCTTTCATGCCCTTTTTAATTGGTTAATTACTTTATCCATAGGCTAAGCATGCACAAGGGTACCACTTATGAGTGATACCACAGGCTCAGTTCACTCTGTACATTTTTAAATGCTACATTTAGGCATTTTCTGGTCTGCACATCTTCGCGGTACAATAGAACAGGTGTCTCATGTCGACCTTTTGTTAACTCTTTAATGGGTTGTAATTAATCTGCTTGTTAGTCTGTTACCTCACTGCACATCATTTGTGCTCCCAGGATCCTCATGACTTCCCTTGGGCAGCCACAATAATAAGACACCCTCTTTTCCTGAGTAATGAAATGCTGTCCAAGTCTGTAGTGTTCCAGGGACAGATGATTCAGGTTGCAAAATGTTACAGGGGCTGTGTCTCGTCAAGATTAGCACTATTTGACCCTCTGTCTAGTTTGCATTTCTAACAACATTTGCAGTGATGTTGAGTCCATCGTGGCATGAAGTCAGCTGTTGGCATGAAGGGGACTGCAGAGCATGCAACCCCTTTTGCCTTTTTTTAAGTGACTGTTTACAGAGCAGGGCACTGGGAATTACTCTTTATATGTCATCAGTTCAAAATTTAATTTCTGCTGCCCCCCTATGCCCATTTGCAAAATCCCTTTGCTATCTTGCACTGTCACGTGGCAGAGGAGGAGAAGAACCAGAGACATGTTCATGGTAAAGCTGATGGAGTTCAGTTTGGGCGCTGGTCTTCCTGTGCTGTCAGTGACCCCAGTGTAAACTTAAAACAGAATAAAGTGGCACAGCTAAATTGTAAAGCAGTAACAGCAGAATAAAATATCACAGAATGGTTTGGACTGGAAGCGACATTAAAGATTGTCTAGTTTTGACCCCACTGCCATGGACAGGGACACCTTCCACTAGACCAGTTTGCTCAGAGACCATCCAGCCTGCCCTAGAACACTTTCAGGGATAGGGCATCCACAACTTCTGTGAGCACCTGTTCCAGTAACTTACCATCCTCACAGTAATTGATTTCTTTCTAGTAACTAATCTAAATCTACCCTCCTTCAGCTTAAAGACATTACCCCTTGTCCTGTCACTACATGATCTTGTCACAAGTTCCTCTTCAGCTCTCTTGGAATCCCTTTATGTGCTGGAAGGGGTTCTAAGGTCTCCCAGGAACCTTCTCTTCTCCAGGCAGAACAACGCAAACTGTCAGCCTGTCTCCATAACAGAGGTGCTCCAGCCCTTTGAGCATCTTCATGGTCTCCTCTGTGCTTGCTCCAGCAGACCCATGTCTAGGCTGTATAGAAGTTCACATGGGACCTGAGTTTTCGCTCCCTGTAAGCTCTTTGTGGTTTTTGCTCTTAATCCAAATACCAGTCTGCAAACTGAGTTTTCCACTGATTGAATTGATGTGCTGGGGGTCTTCAGCAAGGACAGGAAAGTCACTTGATCCGTAGAGGAGCTGATTTCCCCTATCCATGCAAATGTGTGCAAGTCACATTATTGTTAATGATCTGCAGGCAGGATTGGAGGGGGAGTGCTCTCCTCAGTTCACTTTATGAGACAGTGTGTAGTTATTCTGAATGGTCTTTGCAATGTGTAGTTGAAAGCAAGCCAGGGGCAAAGTGCCAAAAGAAAGGGGGAAAATACTTAAGGGAGACAGTTTGTCAGTAGCTTAGCAGCTGTCAGCTAGTTGTTCCAGGAAGATATAAATATTTAAGATTAATGATACCTGGCTCTAACTCTCTTTCTGTGTATATAATGTATAACAATGTGTGTTGCTATATGATGAATGTGTTATATTTGGAGAGATATAATTATTCATTTCAACTGCTCAACAGTGTGAGCAAAAAGATCATCAGCTGAACACCAAATACAAAAGCTACATCCTGTATTTACAAGAAGTTAATTCTTTCCACTTGACTATGAGGAAAAGTAAGGACAGTTCTCTGATGAGCTCCAGGGCTCTGCATTGAATTCTCCTGTGGGGAAACTCCTTTCCAGTTAATCCCATATCCCCTTTTTACAAAAACACTTGCTTTTAGACTCAAAGAATGACTAAGTGCTTAACACATAGCTAGGAACTGGCTATGAGGCAATAAAGAGTAATTTCTTCTTCCTTAAGAGGACTTTTAGGATATTTATAGGAAGGTATAGATAGCTATACCTATCAGCAGGGTGTAATTTCCAAAACTAAGAGACAACTTAGGGAATTTCCCCTTATCCTTCTTTGATTTTAATTGAAATATAAATTCTAAACAGCTTATCAGAACACAGAAAGAAAAGTCACAAAGACCACAGAGAAATTTTCTTCTAGCTTTAGTTTTTGAGAACAGGGAGAGTACAGGAATGGTTGTGTCCACAGTCTAGTCTCCATCCTTTGATTTATGGGTTGATTGTTCTCTTGTCTTTCTGGCTAAACAAAATGGGAAAAGTTTAATTCCTCCCTGTGAGAGGTCTCCAAAATCTTGAAATGGTCAGTGATTTCTGTTTCTTTGTTAGTAGGGGAAATTTTGGGTAACAGTCCCATTCAAGCAGCCACTAGGATGGATGTGATGGTGTTAGCTGGCTCTCCAAATGTCTCACCTAGGCTGGAAAAAAGTTGTTCATTGATTCTGGACTCAAGAAAAATCACTAGCTTGGGAGCAGCTGTTGTGGCCTTTATAATTCTGCACCTTCAGAAGCTTCTTCCTGCCCACTGGTGAAGAGGGTCCAGCTCCTTGAGTTGCAATTAGGTTTTTTTCCTGGTTCTATTCTGTTACTTTCTGTCTGGAAATGCAACATAATATTGGTTATTTCACCTGCATGTTAGTAGGTGGCAGTCTCAATCAAGTTTTGAAACAGTGAAATTTCTCTCCTGCCTTCCTAGGCAGCCCCTGAGAGTGGTACAAACCTTCTCCTGCTCAGGATGGGTTACACTGGTGTGAAAGATGATGTGGTCTCATCTTCCTATAGCAATGTGTATGTCCTGCAGTAGCAGCAAATCCCACATGAGGATGTTTCCCTCTGTGGTCTGGTTTCCTCTTGGAATGTGACTCTTAAGCCATACATGTGAAAACTGATGATCAACTGGTTTCAGATGCTAATGCTCTCCTGCAGTAACAAAGCAAATGGTTCAGATGGTATAATTACCCCCACAGCTCAGGCTTGCACTCTTGGTGCAGTTTGGGTGGTATAATTACCCCCTCAGCCCAGCATTGCACCCAAAGGGACCATTTGCACATGCAGTGCTCATGTTAGAGCTCTGCCAGAAAACCTCATTAAATGACTGCCCAGACTGAACAGGAAAGGGGATGCATGGGGCTATGGTAGAGCCCAGCTTTCCTGGGGTTTACAGCCAATAAGGTGTTATTTTACTATAATTATTTTTCAGAAGGGTTGCCTTACTAAACCAGTATCAACCTGGGAGTCCCATCCTTCCCTGTGACCTCAGCTCACAGGCAGCAGGGAGATCTTTCCTGACCGCTGCTGGGGTTGTTCTTCCAGCATGGTGGTGATGCCAATGGGGACACATTGACCTCCCTTCAAGGAAAAGCTGTCTGAGATGCTGTTGGGGTAGGCTGGGTATGCTCTGGGCCACTGGGACATGCAGGGGGTTGTCTGAAAACAGTACTCTCCTTTGAGTCCTGGTCTGTGAGTGGTTCAAACTTGGACAGCTCTGGGCATCTCTCATGGGTGTTTAAAGGGCCTGTTCAAGTTGAATGTCACACAGAGAGGTGACATCACCAGGGCTAAGGTGTAAATGTTGATTTTTAGCTGCAATTACTTCAACTCCATCTGAACTCTTCCTATGAGCACCTCACTGGTTCTGGCTCTGAGTCTGCCTCTTGCCTGTGAAAAATGGATAAAAGCATCTGACTGCTTTGAAGGATCATCCTGGGGTTACTCTGCAGTGAAACCGTGGACTTAGCCCTTAGGCTGCTCTGAAAACTGAGCACGCTGGTGCAAGAGCATCTTTCCCTTGAAACAGGTGTTTTGGTGGGGAAGGGCCCCTCTGGGAGAGCAAAAATACAGGGATATAGTTCTGTTACGACTGTCCTTAAAGAAAGATGAGCTGTTTAGCAGGGACAAAAATGTTCACCCAGAGAGATGTGAAACCTTCTAAAGTATTTTTGGGATTGGTGCTGCTGGGGGTCTCCAAGGAGACGATATATACACACACACATAGGTGTGCTTGGGTCACCAGGGTAAGCTAGAGTTCCCTAAATTGCCCATGAGACAGAGCTAAAACGCTTTGAGCAGAGGAGTAAGGCAGGAAGAGCAGATGTGTGGTCTGGCAGGGATGCCACAAGCTATAAACCCTGTGATGCTGCCCTTGGCCATGGGAGGGGCGAGGGAGAACCAGTGCCTGTGCCTGCCCACTCCTCCATGCAGAAGCCCTCAGATACCTGTGGGGCACTTCAGCTCCCCTCTCTCTCAGATGACTCACTTCTCAAGTCTGGACTATCTGATTTGACCTCTATCTCTGGAAAAAGAAATGGGAGGGCTTTCTGATCTGGGTTAAAAGCCCTTCTGTGTTTCTCCTTGGATTCTTTCCCAGTCTGATTTTTCTGTATCAATAGACAGGTCACCTTTCTTTGCTCTCAAAGTATGGCTTTATATACATCATTCCAATATGTCTCTCAAAAGTTAGCCAAGAGAGATGACTTGCATGTGAGTCTACCAAAGAAAGATATTTTTAATCACCCCCATTACAGATAAATGGAGTAGAAAGTAGGTGATGGATAGTACATTTCTTTCCGAGAAACTTCATGTAACTGGAATATCACTCCATTAAACTGGACTGAATGTTATAATAGTCATCCAGAGAGTTGAAGAGAAGTACTATTTTCAGCCCAGTATTAATCCAAATGGACACTTTCCCCAAGTTTTAAAATATTTATTCCTTTGCTGTCTTTTAAGTTCAAGATATCTGTGGTTTTATGAACAGCTTTAATTGTCTTCATGAAGGAAAGGTTTTGGGAATGGAGAGATCCGTATTGTGCCTGTGGCACAGCAGAGAAGGCAGACCTGCTCTGCAGGGAGGGGGAACCCCAGAGCTGGTTTGTTAAGTGTGTGGCTTGTGTGGTGGGAGGGTAGAAGGCAGCTGGGAGGCAGCTGAGACTTTGTTTTCATTCTGTTTAATAGAACCTCTTGTTGAAAGCTCTACCAGAAAAATGGATTGAATCATATCTCTCTACACTCAGGCAATTGCCACAAGGCTGTTAATAAAGATTTCAAGCTATTAGGGATATCTGGCTTGGCCTTTCCTCCTTGGGCAGCATGAGAATAGACTTGCTCCTAAATTCTCATTTCCTCGGCTGAAGCAACTGCTTTGTGAATTTTTAACTTAACCAGTTCCTGCAGAACTTTATGCCATCCTCTGGCTACTACAAAAACTAGGGGGGGGAACACAGGGTAAAGTAATAATGGGCAAATGAACAAAAAATATAGTTATGAATTCCTTCTGGTTGGATAAACATATGCTCAGTTGCCATATTGTTTCTGTCTAGTCTCACTTTGCACAGCACTGCAAAGCTCTTCTCACTCCAAAAAGGTTGATGGGAGTTACTGGGTCATGGGAAAGGTAGATCATAGAAGTCCTTTGAGAAGGAAGTATCTGCTTCTGAAAAACAAGCAGAAATCATGAAAGGAATAAGGTCTCCACTGTTAGTTTCTGCCTTGCTCTCTTTGTTTTAGGAAAGAAGCACAGGAAAGGTTTCCCCCAGAAACACTTTAATGGGAATAACTTTTGACCCTTCTCAGCCATCTAGATCTATTAGTGTGTGTGTGTGTGTGTTTGTGCAACATGACTTTTGGTGGCTTTGACAAGTGGGAAAAACTAATTTCAGGTGTTTCTTCTCCTAGCCTTGAGAATTTTCCTTTAGCATAAAGGGAAGTCCCTTAAGTAAAGCAATCAGGTTGTAAGTCTGGCACCACAGAGCAACCAGCAGCACTCAGCAGCAGCGCGTGTGCCTCTGGGGTACCAGGGCTCTGGTGTTACCCCTCCAGTAAGCACTGCATCACAGGTTTTTAAAGTGCTGAGATAGAGAGGTAGGAGCAGAAGGACCATTTGTGTAATGAGAGCTTATCTTGGCGAGACATGCAAGAGAAACTTTTGACTTCCTGGTAGAGATTACAGCCCTAGGCTGTGAGGCTGCCTCGACATAACCCTGGCAGTGTGAATGGTCCTTGCTGTACACCAGTAGCTTCTGCCTGGCTTTGCAGTCAGTGCCCATATTGGGCTGTCTGAGATAAAACAGTCAGAATTTATGGTTGTGATGCAAGAACTGGGTGGTAAAAGTTTTATGGACTTCTTGTGGGAGCCAGAGGAACAGGGTAGCTATAAATCTTGAAGGCAGTGTCTGTAGTCTTCTGAAGGGAGAGCATGTCGGGGATTTCAGTGAAGTGATTTCTTTTAATACCAGTAATGATGCCTACAGCATAGAAATCCATCCTGCATCTGAGGACTCCTAATTCCCATCTTTGGCTGTGTCATGCCTGTGCAGTGCCTGTGGATCCACAAGATGGCACTTGGTCCTCATATTACTCTAGATTTGCTTTTTCCTCCCACTCCAACTTGTCATCTGCTATAAACGCTAACAGTCTGGATGTCTGGGTGTTACCCTTTTCATCCTGAGTTAATTCTTTTCTTTTTTAACTTGCTGTTAATCTGGAAATATGGTAATGCTAAAATGCTCTGAAAGCAATTAATGGAATAGATTCTGCTGTGACCCACACCTGATGTTAGAGTTATTTGTAAAAGAGATCCCTTTGGGAAAACTTGCACCAAATATTTAAATATTTTAATGACATCTAATTGGATTTTAAAAACCCCTTCCAAGCATTTTAATTTCCTGCTTTAATATTCAGCATCATTAAGTGTGTGTGATTACAACAATGTATGTAATTCCAGAGTGATGGAGAATTATTCCAAATCACTGAAAGCTCCATCAGGAAAACCTCAGCAAAGAGTTGCTGCTGACTCTGTTACAGTACAGAGAGCAGTCTGGGGTGATGGACAGTGTTCTCTATGTACCTCAAAATGGATCCTATCAGATGTAAGGTACAAGTAAAAATTAGTGAGAAAACTAATACTAATTGGAGTAATAAATTCAACAACACAGGTTCATGTTCTGTTACAGATGATAAATATATATGCTAGAGTAAAGGATACAAGGTGTATAAAAGAAGAGGGACTCTATTGAACCTACCTTAACTGGCTAGTCAACATAGAAATACCTCTGAATGTTAGATTTTCATCCATTTGATTTTTTTTTCTGAATGCCTTGCTTTTCCCTTTTTGGAGGAACAGCAGCTGAAAATGAGTATTTGCAGCTAAGACTTCAAATTTTTTTCTCATACTCATAGGGCATTATGCAGAGAAAAAAAACCAGTTTCTCTTCTTGGAAGTCCTAGCCTCTTCCAAGGCAGCTTATAGCCCTGCCTCTGGCACCTAGCCTTTAATACGATGTCCTAGCATCATTTCCTTGCTGTTCATTCCAACTGTTTGGCATCTGCTTCTTCTTCCTGAAAGGCAGCTATAGCTGAGTCAGTCTTTGCCTTGCTGTTGCTTTGGACTGAGTGTTCCAGATTTACACATTGAGTTCATTCATTGGTAAATTCTTTTTGCTCTGGTTGTTGCATAAATGCCTCTTCTCTTTTTCCTTGATTTAGTTTGGCTTTTCATGCAGTCCTCTGTCACTTCAGAATTTCTTTTCAGGAATTTTCAGTCTGATGCAGTGGCAAAAATGGACCAGAGAACCTTTTGTGAAAAAAAATGTTGCCTAAACTTGATAGATGTTTCTGGAGAAATCTGTCTTCACTTTTCCAAATGGCTCTATCCATATTGGTGCAGGTTTTCCCCCCACTGCCTGCAGGTTCTCCAGCAGGAATATTAGAGTATGCTCATGTGTCTCCCACCTGATGAATTTCTCAATTATAAATGACACTATTGGGTGTGGGAGACAGCATCCACCTCATGTTCCTAGTGGTGCTTGTGCCTGTGAGAGGCAATGAGATTGCTCTTAATCAAAATCGAAGCTTTCTGCCTTACACAATAATGTTTTTATTGAAACTATAAATCTGCAAAATGGTTTGGAGTTGCTAAAATTTCTTGTGCTGCTTTTTGTTTCAACTCAGACCAACAAGCCCAAATACCAGGTCTGACTGTATTGCTATGTTTTAACTTCTAACTCTTCCTTTCCATTTTAATTGGGAAATTTCATACTATATTTTTAAGAAGCCATTATTGAATTTGAAATATCATAAGTTTTCTTGGAAAAACAACAACCTAACACTTCAGTCTGCAAGAACATTCTTTCTCCTCTTTGGAAATTGCATTTGCCCTTCTCCCTATCAAATTTCTGAAGAACTGTACTCCTGCCTGGAGTTAGTGTGCTGATTTGGTCACAGCTCCAAAGTTTGCTTATGCTCCCAGCTCTTCTTGACATGAGTCAAGGCAGGATTTAGCCATTTTCCTGTCATAAGATGGCCTATGTAGACAGGCTTGTTTGTTCAGAAGAGAATTCATACTAAATGGTACCAGCAATGTTAAGTAATGAACTTTGCTAATACATTGGGGTAAGTTTTAAAGACAATTTAAACCAAGAAGAGCAGAAAGTAGTGTTGTATAAATATTTAATGTAAACTTATGGATTACATTGTTCTGGAGACTGCTATCAGAGGCACTTTGAAGCCACATGTGGCTTGTGATAGCTAGACAGAGCCAGTTTCAGCCAGAGATGAGTTCAGGCTCCTCTAATAAACACCCCTCCAGGGATCACTTTGAAGTGGTAAAATTCCATGACTAGCTAAAAATTCAGAGTTCTACAGCCAGCAAGAAGTATTGTTATATTTCTTCTCTGCCCTATTGAAAAGGACATAATATGTATTTTTAGTACACTTCTTCTCCAAAGTGAAGGTGACATAACATGGTTTGGGGAAAAAAATGACAAGTGAAGCAACGTGTTCTTAAAGAAAGGGAGCCTTTGGAGCTGGCAGAAGTCTCCAGATGATGTTAGAGACGTGGGTTTGGAGGGAAGCTCATTCTACCAGCTGCTGGTGGTGATGTGTGCCTGGGCTGGAGCAGCTGCTGCTCAGCTCCATGTTACACAAACAGATCCATCCCTGTGTGTGCTGTGAGTGCTGCAGAGAACAGCACATTCTCTCCTTGGGTTTTATGAGCTTGTGCTGCTTGCACGGCCCTGGAACCCCCACCCGCAGCCAAGTGTGGGAAGTGCCTGTTCATCACTGCTCTTCTTCCATAATTCTTTACTTACCTCTTCCCATTTCAGCAATTGGATACAAAGTGAGCTCCAGGGGTAATGGCTACGTAAGGAGGAAACCATGGAGGGGATCTGCAGGCAGGAATTGCCCACAGAATAAAGAGAGGCAGGTGGAAGACTAAACAGGACAGAGAGTATTGAAGGGGGAGAGGAGAAGATGAAGAACCCACTAGAAGAGGGTCTAAGTGGCCTGTTCACTGAACTGAAATCAGTGGTAGAGACTGTTTCTAGCATTTGCCACTTTGGCAGAGCTTTTCACCCAGCAATATAGGATCACCGGAGCTGTGCCTGTTTGTCAGGTGGGGATGAAGAAATGGAGCAGGGCGATGGCACTGTGGAAGCTGAGAGTACAGCTCCTGCCCGCCAGTGCCCATTGCATCCTCCTTTATCAACCAGGTAATGCAGCCAAGGGCACAAGGTTTCCTGGCTGTGTGGCTCCCTGACTGAATTTGGATTCATGTAGCCAGTTAGGAACACTTGGGGATGGCATCTCTGTCTCTGTAAGCCCTTTCTCAATAAGAAAGAACTCTAATCTCTTTATGGTCCCAGATCCTTCCCTGCATGGGAATGCACCCTAAACCAACTTATACACAGGTCTCCAATGTCACAAGCAGGTTGTCCCAGGTTAGTTTCACCAGTTTCACCACTGGCAATGGCTTGGCTGGATGAATGTGTGCTGTGCATCTTGTACAAACCTTTTTTTGGAAAAAGTTAAAAGTAGCAACTTGCAGTTAAAAGAGCCTAAAATAATTGCAACAATGGCAATTTAGAATCTACATTTCCAGAAAGTTTTCTCATGCCAGAGGCATCTGTGTTTTGCACTGTACTGGGTTTTATTTTCAATCATTTTTTCTCATTAAAAAAATGTGTGTATCTCATTATGTCTTCATATCTGAGCCAGCATTTAATTCTCTGATTACATATGGTCGGTACAGCATGTGCCATTACACCCACCAAAATAATGACATGACAGTTCCCTTTGCAAAGCAGAAGACTAGAAATAACTTTCTGCTGAGAGATGCTATTAATTTTTCTTGCTTTTTTTTCCTAATGAAAGTGAATATATAAGTGGCCATGATTCAGATCTCAGAAAGTGTTTTCTGACTAGTCTGTGACTTGTCATATAAGGGCTGCACTGCAGCTTTGATATTTATGGTATATTATACCCACGTAAGAGTTATTTTAAAAGGCTACAAGAAATGTCTGCTTCTTGTTTTATGTATTATTTATCAGCCTCTTATTCTTTCCTTTATGCCACAGATTTATTTTTTTTAATCTTTCCCCTTGATGTTACAAAGTAATAGGCCTAATATAATTTGCATTGGGAAGATGTTCCCACGCTTGGCTGTGCAGGGAGTTGGGATCCAAGTGGGCTGTGTCAGGCTGGTCCCTGCCACTGGCCCAGGCTACTGTGATGTAACCACTGTGCCACCCAGCTCCATGAGCTGTAGATGGCTCTGTCAGCTCTTCCTCAGGAAGCCGTGGCTTTATTACAGCAGCTGGATTTTTCCCAGTCATTTTTCAAACTTTATTGCTGCCGTTCATCTTCTGTTAATTTCTTTTTTCCCTTTAACGCTTCCTCCACCTTGGGAAAGCTGCCCTTTTCCTCACCCTTAAAATTTCTTGTGATTTGTGAAAAGGACTCAAAGTCAGTGTGAAAGCAGGGAAAGGCAGCAGCAGCAGCAGCAGCAGCAGCAGGCTTCTGCCCTGCCTGGACAGCAGAGCGTGAAACCAGCACTTCTGGCCCAGCAGCGTCAGCTGTGAGGGCCAAAGGAGCTCCCATTAGCCCAGGGCAATAAATACCCATCTGCCACACACATGTGCAGCAAACTCCTGATGATGCTGGTGTGCAACAGTCCCAGCTATTGAGGAGGTGGTTTGTGGGTGGGCAGTTTCCCTTCACTTTGGATGAAGGAGGAATATTTAATAGAAACACAGAAATAATTGAAAAATAATAAACCCCACAACCCTAAGTCTCTTAATTCTTCATTTTCCTTGTTAATTATGTCTCCTGGCATGCACTTGTAGGAGAAACCAGTCTGTCAGCTCCAGCATCAGCTGTCTTGTGCCTTATTAAATTCATGGAAGATATTAGTGTTGCTTATCCTAAACATGAGAGAGATCCTTTCGGGGAAGAGCTGATGCAGAAGAGCCTCAGCACTAGTGCTTTGTGCTGGGGAGTCCCAGCAGTGCTCTGGGGCTCAGATGGGCAAATGGAGCACAAGGCCCCCCTTCTCCATACTGCTCTGTTCCTGCACTTACAGAGTGATCAGTGTGTTTTGTCAAAACTGCAGTGACCTGCTTCATTGCCTTTATCTCCCTGCTGTAGACTAAGCATTGAATGTTGCTTCTGGAGATAATAAAGAACCAGCTCTACATTCATCCCAAAGGTAGCAGTTACAATTTAATAATATTTTTCCCTTATTGCCTCCCCCCACCATACCCACCCCCCCTTCCTGAATGAACTCTGATGACATCCCTTTGAGCAGCTCTTTCCTTCCATCACCATTTTATCAGGTCCCCTGTTGCTTCAGAGCAATTCTTTGCAAACCCATTGTGCAGATTACCCTGGGTCTGCATGCGAGTTGGCTGATTGCTGTGCAGTTCAGGCAGGGATTGAACTGTTTTCCAATGGGAAGACTCAGGCACAAGCGTGAATCACATGGAAAAAACATGTGCCAGCCAGTCCAAAAGTCATTGCAAGTCTCATCTTGCCAGCATTGTTTATTCTTATATACTTTGGTGAGTGGATCTCAATACCTAAGACAATCCCAGGAAATGGGTAGATGTTTGTTTAAAAGAAAGTAAAGGCCAAATGAGCTTTTCAACAAGGTTCACCTTTCAGGTTGTCAGTTGCCATGATCTGTTTTGTAGACTATCTCTGCTCTTTGAAGCTAAAATACTGTTTTTTTTCCCCTGATGTCAACAATGTGCCTGGGAACGTGGTCCCATATCTATCACTTACCACATTTGTTTCAGTCTGCAGTGACGCACCCTTTTTACTTTTTCTAGCAGGTATTTTTTAAATAAAAGGCAGACTTCTTAGCAGAGCATTATTCACCAATATTATTAGATTGTCCCTTCCCTCTCCTGACGCTAGGAATAGAAACCTATGAAATTACTGTGGAGGATGCACTCTCAAAGTGCCGAGTAAGGAGGATGGAAGTGACTTGTACAGCTGAAATACAGAAAGAGATTTTATGCTGCAGTGTAGGGGAATATTACATTCAATACTTGGTGTTTAAGCTGGCAGCACCCTGGCATGGGACAAGCGTGAGACAGGCAGGGATTTCATGTCCTTGCTCCATGACCAGTGCTGAGGGCTCATTTGTTCCCTGCATGAGGCTGGTCTTGTAAGGGGAGCACCAAGTTAGACTTGACAGGGCATAACAGGTGCTTTTGAGAAATATAGTGGATTTTCCCCTTGCTTTCAAAACAGAGACTTAAAAACACTGAGAGAAAAGGCCAAGTTCTCAAAATCTTGGAGGAATACTTTTTGTCATATTGTCATATTTCAGGGACACAGACACCTTGCACCAGTATGACTGTTTGCAGATGGTGGTGTGGTCCAGCTGGTTCACCCAAAATGAATCAGGGAGTGCAGGCAGCCACAGAAATCACTGCACCAGCAGCACTCTGATGCTAACAGCCCACTCAGGCAGGAGCATCCTTCCTGTTTTGATCCTGCAGGGCATTTGCCTGCTGGCCCAGCCTTGAGAAACAAGTTTGGCCCTGGAAAAGTGCTTTTACAGTGTATTTATTTTTCGTCCCTCCTGATCAGGTTCACATTCTTTTTCAGTGAGTGACTTGAAACTAAATTTCCAGCTGAGGGATGTGCTCAGGCTGCTGGGAGTTTGAGCAAGAGCTGATTGGAGGGAGAAGTCTCCATCACACCCAGTCATGGCCACAGACATCTTTCCAGTAAGAACTTGTGGCTCCCTCTCTTTGGGATGTGCTTGTTAGCCTTGCCCCAGCCAAACACAAGCCTGAGAAACTTCTGGTTGTGCAATGTCTCGTCTCTCATTTAGCAAGGAGAGCAATAAAATTGCAACCCTCACTACAAGCCCACCAAAACATATATTTACAGATGTGAGGGGTTTAACAGGGCAGTACAGTAGGTATTAAAGGTCCTGCAATGCCACCTGTGCTGGAGTTACAAACTGATAGATCTTAGGCATGAAGGAGAAACTGTAAAAACTGCAAGGTGCAAGTGCCACATGTAGCAGAGAGCTGGTACTCCAGACAGGTCAGGGAGAGCAGCTTCCACCCTTCAGCTGCGGCTGTTTTGCTTTTTCACCATCTATGACATTGTGGAAACACAGCTGCTGTTGTGTTTCTGCTGTAAACACATAGCTTGCAGACATGCTGCTGCCCAGAAAAGATATGGGCTTCCCAGAAAGTTATTGTGCTGGCTTTTTCCCACCTTTCTGGCATGGGTTAATAAGGCTGCAGGGTGCTGGATGAGAAAACTCAGAGCTTTTCTCTTTGCGGTTTTCACAGGTGCAGGGTTCACCTGTGGTTCAGTGTTTAACTAAAATTAAGGCTGACAGCTTTTCCCTATAAATTAAATTAATGAGATGTTTGAACTACTACTAAATTGCTTGTGCTGATCTTTGCTGTTTGATATTGCCCCTGTGCTTCCTTCCCATGGATTCTCTCCACAGCTACACTCCTGCACAGGCTGGGATTAAAGGAGTGGTCATTATTGGTCCTGTGTGTGCTGGGAGAGGTGGCCACACAAAATTTTTACATAGAGCCACTCCTGTGCAGGGAAAAAAATTACTTAAATAAAAAAAAATCCTGCCATCCTAATCTGGCAGGATGCTTTTATTGGTGCTAATTTAAGGGCACTGCACAAGAGCAGTGCTACCCCATGGTGTTCTTGTTCTAGTTAGTTCTTTCCATTTTGCCCATTTCCACAAGTTTTCACTTAGACCTACTTAACTTCTCTTGTTCCAGGCACTCACAACCATCTCCCTACAGCAACTCTCACACTCTGCATTTGTCATCACTGTCAATCCTTTCCAGTTAAAATGAGCTGGATTAGCAGAGGCATCTGATTAAGAGAACAAACTCATTCAGGCCAAAATAAGGGATCTATGTAGTCAGAAGCAGCAGCATTACCCTCTAGTAGAGCAGTAGTGACTTGGATTTGTTTGCCTGTACCATCAGCTGCAGGAGCTCAGTGGCTCAATCCAGTCTGGAGTCAGCTTGGAGAGCTATCAGGACCATGATGATTATGGTAAGCTTGCCTGGGTTAGGTCTGCTGCCTGAGTAGCTCTGGAAGGGTAGGTAAGATGGATACCAGGTGTGGGTTATAGTACTTCCATCTTAGAGAAATGCAGGGCATGGAGGATGAGAACATCTACTTTGCAGAGCAAGTTATTTAATGAATAGCAACCTTGCAGGAGACAAGCTTTTTAAGAGCAGAAATTGAAGTTGGTTTCATTTGGTAAAGCTCTCTGAGTGCTTCCTTTGCTATGTCTTTGCAGAGCAGGACTTTTCTTCATTATAGTACAATTCTCTGCAGCAGAGTGAAGAGACATCACAACCTGGGAGCTGTGGTTGCCCAGCTGAGGAGAGGAGAGCACATTAGCTCTTTGTTGCTTGAAAACTAATCTCAGCAAGTATCCCTGTCAGAGAATTAATAGCTATAAAACATATACAAAAGCAAAATGTTACCTCATGGAACCAGGCATTTCAGTGCTGTTTGTGGCCAAAATGTGAGGTTCATAACTAAAACTGTGTTTAGAATATTTCAAATTTCTTTTAGTTTCATTACCCATACTATTCACACTGCATCTCTATTGCAGTTCAGGAAGATATGGAAAGCTGACCCATGGTTGCATCAGTGAAAACACCACAAAGACATGCACAATGCAAGCATGGAGTGCAGGTAGAGCAAACATCAGTCTATCTACAAATACCTGTGAGTTAAAGCCAGTTACCCAGCTCTGTTCCAGTAAAGGTAAGATTCTTGTGAGAAAAGAAGCCATGACCATTGCTCAAACAAATACAGAATTTCTTGGACCACTGGTAGCATTAGAGAAGTTATGCCAAACGACCAAAATGTGACCAAGTATATCCTTTGTCTGATGGAGTGATGTTCTGGCACAGTGATTTAGTATCCAGGATTCCCCAGCTGCAAGGGGCTGAATTGGACTTGCTGTAGAGTTGTGTGTGTTTTGTAGTCTCTTTGTCACTGACATTCCCAACACATCAATGTTTTCATGGGGAATCTGGATGCTGTTTTATAACTGAAGCATTTAATATTCTTTGGGAAAACTTAGAACTCTGCTTCTTTCTGAGTTGTTAAATGAATAGTTTAGTCATTAAGTTGCTTCTAAAATAGCATCTACTTCCCTGTCTCTGGTACCATATCCAGTTTAATAAATGCAGACACAATGCAAGGAGTGTCAAAAGAAGCAGATTAGAGATTACCTAGAGCAGTATGAATGTCACTCTAGAATTATGAGCTGTCCAGTTGCTGCTTAATTATTGGCATATGGATACTTCAGGCAGATTTTGGTAATCTCAGCCTTTTGGGCTGTTGCAATGTTTTTTCAGGATTACCGATGAGTTTTGTGTCCTTTCATGTTTGCATTTTCATCTGAGATTTACAGCAAACAACAATGAGAGATGCCAGAGGGCAACTTTTCAATTCTTAGCAAAATAAAAATATGTGCCAGGATTCATGCATATATTCATGTGGACACCTGTGTTATTGAAACACATTTCCTTTGCTATTTGGGATCTATTTACTTGAAGCATTCTAAAATTCAAGTAATGCACAATACTGAAAAATCTCCTGTGGAGCTGTGTAGGAAACAGGAAACTTTATTTTGTGCTTGGAATTTCTGCACTATATATTACCTACTTTTCCCTTCAAGCCCTTCCAGCATGGAGCCTTATTCTTGGCAGTCTCTGCTGCAAACCCCAAAGGGTCTCAGCAGGCTCTGACCAGAGAAAAGCCTTAGGGGTCAATATTTGTTTATAAACCATATTCCTGGGCAATTCCATTTTCTACCTAGTACTGAATTTACTTTAATATCTTGTCTGGTTATTTAATATTTTCCAGTTGGCTAGAGGAGCTTATACTCCTCACAGGCTCATGTTATGAGTAGCTAACTCTTCCAGGGAGATATCAACCCTCTAAGGACCTTCTCAGTGTGACTTAGAGGAGACGATGCTTTACTGCTGTGAATGTCTGACAGACTGTTAAGACAGAGAAGTGCAATGGGGAGGAGTAGGACCTTTATTCTGGTGTGATGTTTAGTGGGAAGTGTGGTGAGGTCCTGACTCACTGCTCAGACACCCTCCTATTTATCTCCTCCTATTTAACATATGTCTAAAATGTAGCTCTAAGCACATGTGCAGAACTTACTGCTGCAACAAATCGTATCAGCCAGAACAATGAGATGAAGAACAGGAACTGAGCCCTTCAAGTCAGAGCCAGGGAGGAATACTAGAAAAGGTTAATAACCCATGTCTGGATGCATCTCTGCCATCACATTATCAGCTGGGTCCTGCTGGCACAGGTCCCTGACACAAGGGTTTTGCTTCAAAACCACATTGCTGTGAGGAGCTTGTGGTGCAGCCCAAGCTTGTGCTGTTCAGAACTGATGAAGATAATGAAGAGTTTCCACTCTGTGAAATTGAAGTGCAGTGGGCCCTTCCCATAGATGGGATTTTAAGTCTGTGAAAACTGCTTGCTGCCAGAAGGTTGGGGAAATGCAACTTGTTTGATCTCTTCCAGCCAAGCCTGGGTTTGAGATCTATTACCTGTGAAAAATCAATAAATCAAAATATTAGAAGGTGCTGTGCTGATAATTGATTCTTCCAAGCATATTTTTCCCAAAGTTTAAACCATTTCCAACAGCAAGAAGTTATAATGAAGCCTAAGTGTATTTATGAAGTGAAATCATTAACAATGGATTAGTCAGTGAAATTCAATTTCCTGTTCCATCAGTGATGCTAACACAGACTGAAATTTCATTGATGTATTGGGCATCATCATCATCCTCTTAACTGAGAGAAAACTTGTATTTGCCATTCTCCAGTGACTGCATTTCACAGCAAAACCTGCATCTTATACAAAGGATCAAGCCAGAATCTTAATGGAGAAAGTATTTACAAGAAAATAAATGTGCACATAAATATTTCACAGGCATCTCATATGTGCTTTGTGTTTCATCATATTTAATGTATGAATGTAACTATTTTACTTGTGTGGATTTTTCTTCTTAAGCAATGTCTAGAGGAGCTTAAAGCAGGGGAATAAATTTGTGTGAATGTCTGTAGTGTTTTATAAGAGAATATATGGAAGAGGTAGAGGAAACTTTCTCCTAGGAGTTCTTTTTCTTAAGGAAAATAACAACCCCCCCCTCATTTACCACTTTGTAAATATCAAGTACTAAAATCCAGGTGTTTGAAGCTCTGGTCCTGCTTTTATTCTACACAGTCTCAGCTCTGCTGTGGCTTTCCCTGCCCCTTGAGAGGCATGGCCTGAGGGTCACAGAAATGGGCGTCACTGGCAGTAGCAGGGAAGTAGCTGTAGTTTTACTCCAATGGACCAAACTACCTCAAGCAAAGCAGGAATATGGATTAACTTGAACAGCAGTGTCTCCTGTGAATGTGGCTGCCTTGCTGCTCATTTCTCCCTTTTGACAACCCCTCAGGAAATACACACACCAGCAGATGGTCTTATAGGGATCGTTGAGGCTCCTCTCTCTGGGAAAAAGTTATAGTTTGATTCTGCTTCTTGCTGTCTGAATGCTCTACATCCTTCCCACCCCCAGGATCAAATTTTAAAAACTTAAATAGTCCTTTGATAGAGGATAGATGTCCATAGATAATAGAGCAGTTCATATGATGTGTGTGGTGGTGACTGATGCAAGATGCTCACTGCATAGTTGCTTCTTTAGCTTGCTTAGCACAGACTAAACCCAAGCCACAGTTTGTTGGGTCCTGAGAGGGGCTTTGGCACTTGAGTGTGGTGTGGTGTCATTACAAGATCACTGGTTTATAGCTTGGTGCTTCAGGGTGTTGTATACCTCTGCAAACAGTGTGCTTATTCACAAATGCCACTGGTTAATTTTTTCCTCTCTAAATTGTTCTCTGCCAAAATAAAATGTTTGGGGAAAAACCCCAGGAGCTGCTGAAGGCTGGGAAAATCAGCTGCTGTGCGCTTGGAGGATGTGGTGGTGCTCTCCCAGGTGCAGTCAGATAGGTGCTAACTGTATTTCACTGGGGGTTGTTATCAGGGCTCTTTCTGTAAAGAGAACCTTTCTCCAGATACCAGACCACTGTCTCAAAACAAAAATGAAGCACTCGGTTTTGATCCCAGTGATATAACAAGACAGTGATTGATCCCAAGCAAAAAAACCTCAGCACTTTACTTAGGGAAAAGTAATTTTTGGAAATGTTATTTTAAAGATAGAGGCATGGAAAGTTTAAGTTTAAATATGAAGTAAATGAGGCTTTGCTGTAGGCTTTTAGCGACATCTGTTCCTCTTTTCCTGTCAATTAAGAGCTCCCAATCCAATCCATTTCTGAACCAGCTCAAGGTACCAAAAGATAATTCAAACAGAAATTTATACCTGCTTGCATTTGGACTTGACTTTTAATACATGCAACATGTTATTTTCTTATCATGTAAAATCTAGAGAGGAAAGATAAGTTGTTGGGTTTTTTAATGCTGGTGCTAAAATTATCTTCTAATTTTGAACATTTCTGTTATGATAGTTGCAGTGTTACCTCCCACAGCCACCTCTCCCACCGAGAGAAGCCACGTGGCTGTGTTTGTAGTGCACCAGATCAGCTCCAACGGTGCATGAAGGAGACTTTGCTGTAATAAGCCACAGAGTTTGCCTCTGTCACCCCCCCAGGAATGAGCTGACCTCACCAAAGGGCTGGAGGGGATGGTGGTCAGAGGAAGAGGTCAGTCCTTATGGTTTCTGCCTTTTAGTGGGGTGATTAAATACAAACAGGAGCTCTAAATCAGGTTTAGCAGCCTACAAGGGCTTTATTCTTCACCTTCTCTAAGTATACAATGTAGTCAGCATGTGATGCCAGATGACTTTGTTGTTTTCTTGGAATAGCATTCTGGTTTTCTTTTGCAGAAAGCCATAAAAGTACCACCTGTACACTGATAGGCAGAACTTAGCTTTAAATTCTGCTATGGAAATACCTACTCAAGTGTAGTTTCTACAGAACTTGGGTCTTACATTACCCCTGTGGTGCTGCTGGATACAAATGCATCATCATCATCATCAATTATAGTGCTGGTGAAGATGTTTTAACTACTGAGCTAATAGCATGGGGCTGAGTTAACTTCAGCAGTTGAGTCATCGTGTCTCTAATATGAGATCACTGTTCTCATCTCCAGTGTGAGGCCACAGAGGCCAAAGCTGCAAGGAGGGCCATCCATCAAGCACCCCAGCCTGCTGCTCGTGAAGCTTTTATAGCCAGCATTCCTTCGGGGCAGCTCGGGAGCGGCTGGGCTGGGCTGCAGGTGGCGATGCTCGGCAGGGAATGCTCAGCTCGATCCCTGGAGAGTGGGCTGCATTTGGAGTCCTAGTGCTCAGACCTGGGCTGGAGATGTACAGTTTGGTTCCTTCCTATTCGGAGAGGGGTGTTGGGAGGGGTAGGAAGGCACTGCAGAGGTGACAGTGCTCTGGCACATTTAAAATAAAAAGAAGTAGAGAAAAAAAAATTGTGGTGAAGAAGGAGCTAATGAAAGAAAACAGGTTATTGGTGCAGTGGCAGGTGTGTATGAGATGAGCTCAGAGAGCAGTGTGTTTTCTCATCCAGGTGGTCTGGGGACACACAAAGAAGGGATGCTTGATAGATGGGGTGCATGGCCTGGCATCAGTCTGCAAAACCACAGTGTCCTGGGGATGCTCAGGAGCACAACTGTGAGCCCACGCACACTTCTGCTTTGGAGCAGCCCCTTGCCTGTTCTTAATGCTGTGCTTTGGGGATTGAGAGTCCTGCATGTGATTCCCTGCTTCTCCAAAGGGGGCTTGGAAGCCTTAGGTGAAAACAAGTTATCTTGAAAAGCCTGTCCTGTAATTGGAAAAGAAATCTATTCCTTGCCATTAAGATATTCAAATCAGAACATGCCATATGCAGCTTTTCCCCATGGGTTACAGCCAGCAGGTGCATTGGCAGCCCCCCACATCCCACATTGGGCAAAACAGATGCTCATAAAGCAAATAATATCCACTCTTTGAAATTATTTGAAATTCAGGCCAGTCTCAGCTCTGCCTTTATAGCTAGTGAGACTCTGGGATGTGCCTGAGAAGAAATCTCAGACATACAAAAAATCTGCAAGGCAGGGACTTAAATTCATGTCTCTCCATCTTACAGTGGTGCTGTAATGAGTTAACTATTCTGTACTAAAAGCAGTGAAGGAGAACAATATTTAAATGTGCACTCTGGTGGGGAGGTGGACTAGGGGTTGAATGCATGTGATTAGGTATCGAATTTTAGAAGAGGGTCCATGGCTGAAGGATGGGGTGAAGAAAGTTGTCTGATTTGTGTTTTTCCATCACCTACAGACTATCAGAAGGTCACAGGTAGGAGGAATTCTCCTCAGTGCTGAGACTCAACTCTTAATATGATGGCTGTGTTTTGCACATCAAATCAACATCAAATACTATGCAGAAAAATTATTCTGTCTAGAAAAGCATCAAAGCCATCTTCAAAGAATAATGCTTCAAGACCATGTACATGCTCTGGCATTTCTGAAGTTGCCTTCATATTCATTAGACCTTAACAGTATGACAAGTGAATTTTTGCCTATTAAATGTTGCAGAAACTTCTAAGTTAGAACATCAATAATGTTTAATTTCATAGACCTCCCAATTCCATTGTGTTTTGGTTGTGTGCTTTTTAAGCCTTTTATTTCAGAAAATGAGAACTTTAATTTTTGCTGGGCAAACTCTAATTTACAGGTTCTGCAGGCTTTGTCCATTTGCAGGTCAAATGGATGAATTAATTTGGACTGAGACAATAAACATACAAGGGATGGTGGAAGACACCATCTTATGAAGTGTAGCCTTCATCTGACTTAGCTGCATAAACACAGTGCAACAAATCAGGTGTTTACCAAAGTGCTCCCAGTATTTGCTGTGTCACATCCCTAAATGTCATTGCAGTGAAGCAGCCCACCAAGCTCAATCTTTAGCTGGATTTAGGGAAGGTAAGAGATTTCTGATTTGGGAATATTTTTAGCTTTTAAAGCAGGAAACTGTCTTCCAACCTAGATCTTTGATGTAAGGTGAGAATAGAGGAGATGGAGGTGAAGGGCAGAGCAAATTGACCCCTTTCCCCTCCTTCCCTGAAGCACCCATCAGAGTAAGGAGATGTTACCGAGCTTGTGCTTTTGCTCTTAGCATACTCCTGCTCTGCACATAGAGTGTTTTGTCTGTATTTGAAGTATCCTGATTTGTGCTGGCATCACCTCTCAGAATGTCACAGAACACCCATGCTTATACATGGCAATGAAAGCCAGGTTTCACAGTCTTGCTCCCAATGAGGTAAAACCAACTCATCTTTGGGACTGCCTGAAAACCATCAGCAGCTCTGAGACTCTTTCAAGTGTGGTCAGAGTTAGCAGGAATCCTGCCTTTCTGCTTCTTGCATCTGCATTGGGGAAAAGGTATTTTCTAAAGCTCTGACATTAAGCTTTTCTCTCATGTGGAGATTGCATATGATAGATAGAGGATACAAGTTATTGGTTTCCAGAGAATACTGTAGTCTATGTTCTTTTTTATTAAATTTTTTAAAAAGTCAGATGTCTCCATTACTCTGACAGCAAGTTGCATCCACCTTTTCTATCCGTTCTTACATACAGGTAATTGGGACACTAAGAAAGTTTCTACCCTGCAGTATGACTGGGTGCTTGACTGCCTGAATAGGGAAAAACTGTCCTGGCTTCTCCCCAGCTGAAGGTGGCAGTTCTGCAGCTAACAAGGGAACAACCAAGGGAAAAGATTTCCTGTTTTCTGATTGAGGTAACTGAACGTGTTCTTTGTAATCCTAATCTCTTTGCTACCTCTTCCCTGAAGTTCAACGAGATATTTTGTGAGTTCTCTCAGTTTAGAATCAAACTGGTGTAAGATTGTTGCCCTGAGGTTCTGCTAGCCAAGCTTTATCTACCTGGGTGGATCTTGTAATGGCAGGGAAAGAGCGTGGCACTGGGGTCTGAAATGAAGCTGACAGCCCATCTCTGAATAACATCCTTCTCTTCCCTAGTGAGATGTGCAGCATACAGGTATTGGTAGGTGGGAACAGCTGCAGCACTCTCTGTGGGAAAAAATTAATACCATTCAAAATGAATTGTGTGCTTGAGATAAACTACCTCCTGCAAGTGTGTTGCCTCAGAACTCGTATTTAAGAGGATTGACAAGGTGTTCAGGCTTCTGTAAAAGAGAGAGAGATTTAAACTTGTGAAGGAACTACCAGTTCTCATCTTTCTTGGCAGTCTGGATTTCTCTAATCCGTGTCTGTATTTGCTTACATTTAATTGGAGACAGGCCCCAAAATGACTTAGTGGGCTGTGTGCATGCTGAATCCACAGCTGAGACAAATTCATTTGGCACATGTAATTCTTGAACACAGCCAACCGCCTTGCTCCGAAAGGCTGACATGCAGGACCTCCAGCAGACTGGGGAGGGCATGAGAAGAGTGTGCCTGTCTCCATGCAGGCTTTGCTGCCTGCCTTTCAGGGATGGTAGGGGGGCTTCTCCTGCTTATGCCAGTGACAGAGCTGGAGTCCTTAGTGCTTTGCACTCATAACTTCCTTTTGCAGAACTATCAGCCCCATCTCCTCCTGTGTTACAACAACCATCATAGTGGTCCAAACCCCCTCTCAGCATGCTCCTCACTGCCTTTGCAAATGCACATTTTGTAAAACTTACTGGTTAAGAGATTGGGTTGGAAGTGATTGTCAGTGTAACACCCATTGTAAAAATTCTTTTGTCATAAAGTCATGTTTATCAATTAAACCAGTCTGGAATTAAACTTTTGAATTGCTGGAGTAAATACATTGGCAAAATGATATGGAATTAACTGAGGGAGACACGGTGATACATCATTTATATCTTGTGGTTTCCATAGATACACGTGACAGTGTTTTGCAAACATTATGCACCACCTGAAACATATTAGGAATAATAATTACATTTAAGTACATTCTGCACAAAAACACTCTTTAAGTATTTGTTTAATGATAGAAACTAAACTGGTTTTCAAAGATCATTGCACCTTTGTCAGTTCTAATCTTAAGTTTTTGCAGAACTAGAGGTGGAAGGAAAAGGAGGCAGAGCAATCCTCTGGCCCAAGGTCTGTGCCTGTAGTTTTGTGATATGGTCCAGTGGGTTCAATTCAGTTTGGGGCAAGAGACTGGGGTCTGTACGTGCCCCATCAGTAGCAGAACTGGTTGTAGGCAAGTTGGGAAGGGGAATGATAGATTGGCTGGGGAGATACAGCCTTGAAAGAGTACTGAGAAGAAGGAGAAAAAGGAAGGTTTGGGAGACAGCAAACAGATCCATCCACATCAAGCCAAGGGTCTGAAGGTGACAGATATGTGATGTTGGAGGATGGTTCCCTTCAGCACAGGAAGGTTCCCTGATAGTAAGAAATTGCAAAGACAGGGTTATTCAACATAAAGCAGCACTTTGCTGATGACAAGTTATTCTTTTCCAGAGACATAGTGTCCAAGTGAGGCCGATGGTTTGGAAGTCTGGCTTCATCACTGGGATAAAACCAAGGCAGAGCCCTGACCCACTCCACAGTTGGGTGATGGCAGGATCTCCAGAGCGCTTCAGCCCCGTGGAACCCAGTGAGTACTGGCCGTGGCTCAGATCCGGTGCTGACTGTGGAGGCTGAGCTCTTACAGAAATCTGGCTCATCTTGTGTAGGAATAATTGAAACACTCAGAATTATTATTCTCCCTCCCCAGTTCTTCATATCAAATATGCATTTCCCCCCTTTATGCTCTAATTAAAAACCAAACGAGGGGGAGAGAGAAGAAGGAAACTAATAATGCCAGTTACACATTTGGCTTACAGAAAAGAAAAGCACACTCTAATGCGTTTGAGGACAATAAGGAGGAAATGATTCACGCTTAATAAACCTCTTTGCTGTTAATCTCTGTTAACCTAAGGGCTCTGTTACTTTATTGAAAAGTCTCCTCACTTTCTCTTGTGTTGTTGAAAAGAATGACCTTTCATTATTTTTTGCAGAGGTTTATTGAACCTGCTGCCTCTGGAGTGCTGGTTTGCTGTGCAGAGTGGGCAGCCTGGTTTCTGTCATGGTAAGAATGTTTCATCACTGTCATAATCATTCCCCTTGCCCACTCTAGCACTGGGAAGTCCCAGGACATACACCAGTGTCATAGAAGGGTTGGTCACATCTTCCAAGGTCTTGATACAGGAATACTGTTGGGTCACCTGGCCATTAAAATGATTGGGAGCTGCTGTCAAAGGAATTTCTGGGTGGTTTCCCAGCACCTGAAGGGCTGAGGATGTGTCTGTTCTGGAAAGTTCAGGAAAGGACCCAGAGCTAAGCATCCACCAGCTCTCCCACCACCTCACTGGAGAGATGGTAGTAAAACGGATGGATGTGATTAGCACACTGTGTTTAAAAAACCATATTTTTTCCTTCATGATGCACAGTCTTTCACAGCTTTCTCATCCCATGAATTAATGCTCAGAAACTGATGTTATGCTGTTGTAATTAGAATGGAGTGAGGTGCTGCAAGGAGCAGAATGGATATTGCTGAGAATCCCTCATGCTTAATGATTTTCTTCCCAGCAGCACCATCTTGCACCCTCTCCCTTGTGCCTGTGCTTCAAGTATCTAAAATTTTGGGGTTTTTTTTCTGTTCTGGTCTGTGACATTAAATTCTGTTGCTGTTTTTGTGAAGCAGCTGTGGTGGCAGAGGCCACGTGACTCATCCCATCTGTATCTGATGGTTCAGGATGACACAGATGCTGTGCTGTTGTTGGAAGCTGCAGGTGATCCACCAACCTCTTGTGATGCTGCTGCTTGTGTGTGCAGCTGATTTGGGGTGAGTGAAGATGTATTTGAAGGTAGGAAACGAGAAGGAAGAGCAGCACCAGAGGTGGCAAAGAATGTGTGAGAAGAAAAAAATAATATTTTTTGGAAAAACTAATGTCAGGACCAACATCAAACACAGCAGCAAGATGTCCCTTCCGCTCCTGAAGCAATTCCCAAGAAAGCCCTGTGCTCTCACTTAATCTGGATGACAGCTCTTCCCTTCTCTGTAATCTGCAGATCTTCCCTTCTGGCCCAGGTGAACCTGAGTGTGTCTCTGACTGAGAGTCTCCAAACTCTGAGGTTCATAGAAGGCTCAAATCTTAACTTGATATCAAGTCCTCCAAAGGACAGTTTCCCACGGTTTTACTATATCAGGGTTTTTAACTCCAGTCAGGAATTTTATCTTATTATTTCTCTGACTCAAACGATGCATCTGAAACTCCTTAATTTTCTCTCTGGAGGGAAGATAGTTTAAAAGCAGAGATGGATAAAAATACAGAATGAACACAATCTGGCTGAATTTTAAGTCCTTTATAAGATTCAGAGTGAAGTCTGTACAGCTACCCAGCATCATTCCATTAATGCAGTCAATAACCCCCCTCACAGTGTTTTTACAGGTATATTACTCTGGTTCTGGCCAGTGAATTTTGAAATACTGTTTTGCATAAATTTGCCTACTTCTTACTATATTTATTTGATAATTATTTTAGTTACCTCAAAATCAGATTTTCAAATATAGCAGTCTCTGTCTTCTGTGATTGCTATGGAAATTATACCTGGGATATCAAAGCTTTCAGAGGTCACTGTACTTTCATCTCTTCTTTTTGATGAGGTCCTATCACATCAAAAATCTACAATTGGAAACGTCCCTCTCTACTCACACATTTGAAATACCAGGAGGCCTTTGTTGTACAGAAGGAGTGCAACCAGAAGCATCACACCACAGCACTTGCTGGAGCTTGGGGTGAGGACCCAAATCATGTCAAAACTCGGGATGCTTGGCTGGCGTGCTGCCTGTCGGCAGGCAGTACTGCTGGGACTGAGCAGAGCAGAAGCATGTCAGGGCTTGATTGAAACTGGACAGAGAAGGTCCTATAGGAGCACGTTTTCACAGCAAAAAACCCTGAGCTGAGAGGATTCAGGGCTGGGTAGCCAGCAGCCAGAGGTTACTAACCCTCTAAAGGCTTTTGGTAGCTGGGGGTGTTAAATAATTTAGCAGTTTCATGGAAACTTTTCTCATGTAATGAAAAATTCTCCAGACCACCACAGGGAACCAAAATGATGAGAGAAACACAGCCTGAGTACTAATAGTAGCCATGACAGAGCTGAATTAAAAATGGACATGGAAAAGCAGCACTCCTGGCAGAATATCACATTTAAATTTGTTTCCCTCCTTCGATTTAAAATACAAGAAGTAAGGAGATGCAACAAGGCTCTCACTTGAGGGTCAAAGACCTGTTCATGTAAAGGATCAATAGATCCTGGACCAGGCAATTATTGTGATTCATCACTGTGGTAAGTGAAGCATCAAATTGTGACAGAAAATTCTCATATTTTCTTGTTTCTTGTGTAACTGAAATATTTAATCTTTAGAGGCAGTTATGTTATAGATTAATATTCTGTTCTTGACAGGTATTGCAAATGGTTTGTTGATTCAGTGTTAGTTTTACCGGTTTTTGGCATTTTGCATTCACTCAGTCTCTGATCCAAAGGATGCCTGTGCCATGAGGACTCTTCCAGTAGCATCAGTGGCCTGAGTCATCTAACTGGAGCATTAGGAAGCAAATGTGCTAATTGGCATCACAGGGAAAACTCCTGTTGGCTCCAAAGAACCAGTTCTAGACTTGGATCCATCTTACTTTAACAAACTAAAAGACATAGGTCTACATTTACTCATGGTAACAAATTGGATAATCAACATGTTACATATTTCAGCCACTTTGCTTCAAATGCTTTAATAGTTGTGTTCATTTACAGCAACAGGAGGGCTTCAAAAGATCAGCAAAAGGACTGATCCAGCCTGCAGAACATGGCAGGCAGCTGGAATCTAAATTACTGAAAGTACCAGTAGAAAGCTCAGAATTTATATCAGATATAATGTATTACAAGTGAGATTTATAAAAGGATTACAGAGAGCAGTTAGTTAAAGCTACTGGCAGTAAACAGGGATTAAAATATTTATCTAGCTGTAAAAATATGAATAATGGAGTAATTTATGTAGTTATGTAAAGAAGCTACATACTTTAAACTGACAACCAATAACACTCCTAATATCACTAATATTTTGCAATGTCCATGTATCAAAATCCTTCCATGCCTTTTGCTTCCAAGCAAAATCCTCTTGTATCTCATCAGTGAATAATAACAGAATTTCCTCAAGCTACAGACATGCTCACAAGGGGGTAGATCACCCAACAATGCAGATATCTGCCTTTCTGCCACCCTCCTCCCTGGGAGATCAGTTCCTTCCTTCCCTCTGGGAGGGTGTGTGATGCCAGTTACAAGGCAGCAGGCTGCTAATATTTCCTGCATTTTAATGTTGCTCTTCAACTATTGCATTTCTTCTAATTTAGCTCTTTTTGAGCAGTATTATTTTACAGGAAAGTCAGGCACTTCTTTGAAAAGTGGCTGAAATTTTGGACTTCCACAACTCTAGTCTAATACTTGAAACTTTTTACATAAAAGCACCCCTCTTTTTGACTTCCCTGCAGTTACCTGCCAAAATAACCCTCCAGTTCAGCAGTTTTGCCACAGAATCTATGAAACAGTAAATGTAAAGCAAATGCTCACTGCCTCAATAAAAACACATCAGTGACCATGACCAGCATGAGAGGTTTTACTTTTTACTGTTTCAACCACCTACTTGCCAGGACTAACTTTCAATATGTTGTACATCTACAGTAATGGTTCCAGATGCTCTGTGAGGTTTTATCATGGAAAAGCTGCAAGTTCCCCTGTTGTTGTGGCTCTGTGAAACAGCATTTAAGTCTGCCTAGACTGATAAAACTATCTGGTGGGGAAACATCAGCTTCATCTGAAGGATCTGTGCCACCCTCTGAAGTCCAAAGCACAGCCCAGGGGCCAGTTTCTTCCTCATGCAACCTCATGGATTCCAGTTGCCACCTGGTCTCTCAAGCACCCTGTCCCTAATCTGCAGGGTGAGATAAAAATATTGTTCATTCCTTGTTTAGGCCTAGGGAAGGAAAGCTCAGTGGTTTGCTGCTTTCTGCTTTTACTCTCAAGTCAGCTTAAATTTTTAAAATATTCAGCAGAGAGGATTAAGGAGCACAGCTGGCCTTGATCCTGTGTCTTGCTGGATTCCCATGGCAATCGGTCATGCTGCACATTGAGTGTCTCCCAACAGCTGGTTATTTCCTAAGCTATCTTCTGATGATAGTAATAAATTTAGCCCTTGGTGGTGGTCTAGGAAATCAGCATTAATAACGATTTCTGGGTGGCCAGTTCATTTCCCTCCTGGGTCAGACCACCCCAGTACTCTGCAGTCTTTGCTCCTCTCTCCCTCTGCAACAGATTGCTCCCAGTACACAGCATCAACACAAATTCTTAGTCAATTTTGGTTTGAACTCTATCTTTTATGCATCACTTGTGAGTATTATATGAGCTGCATTGTGTTTTTTTGGTATGGGCAATGATTCATCCCCTTCTGACATTCTGTGGGGTTGAAGTTTGCTCTTCCTCTCAAATGGTGCATCCCCAAGCAGGGTTTCAGCCTTTGTGACGAGGAGCCAACACAGAGCTGGGCACCTGATCAGGAAGCAATTTGCTGCAGAACTCTGATCTCTTTACCTTTGGAATTGCAAAGTGATATTAGTGCTTGTAAAAACCCAAGAGTTTATAGAATATGAGCAGTGGTGATCAAAGAAAGTAAATACAGTATTAACTTAAGGCAAAAATATATAGTATTGAAAAATTATTTCAGCTCACTAGTTAAAAATTATGTGTTAGGACTCATGAAAGAAAAACAGAAAAGAGATGTGTATGTGTAGCAAGTGACAGATAGGGAGTGGTTGCCAAAGGGTTACCCAAATGGTAAAAAGGCATGAAATGTTCTCATAAGAACCCAGACTGCTAAAATGGGAGGAGCTCTTTCTATTGCCAAAGCCTTTCTGCTTCTTTCAAATAGAGGGAGGGGGAGGGGAAGCACAGTGGGGAAAAATGTGGGATTTATTGTACAATTTTTTTGAAAAATAGAGCTGTTTTTCTAGATATAGACAGGAAATAGAGCAGAAATGAGTTATAAAACCATGAGATCTTGTTCCCCTGGATTTTACTGGGTAGATTCTTCAAGGTCTTCCATCTCTACAATTATTTTTGATCCTTTATAATCTGGTTGCTTTTGGTTTTATTATGGCAATATTATCAAGTATTCGTTAGTCATAATATAATGATTCTTCTGTTCTTGGGGTTTCTTCAGACCATTACCTAGAACTAGTTTTCCATCACCATGGGGTTGTATTAAACTTTGTAGAAGTCATTACCCTGCTTTCTCATGAGCACCAGGGGAGAGAATGTGCTGTAGATCCATCCTGTCCCAGATTAGTGACAGTGTCCACCTGCTCAAAGACTTCTCTTTGTGAATAATTTTAACACACTGATTATTAACAGTGTCAGCAAGTAAAATATTGAGTACTGTGCCTCTTCGATATGTTTTTGAAGTGTTTAACCTAAATATATGCAAAAATACAGTGCAATAGTAGATGATGGTGGGCAAAGGGTCAGCCAAAAGTTCCTAAGTAACTTCTAGTACCCAGTAAAGTCTTCTCATGTTTGTACTGAAACTTTACCCTGAGTTTCTCTTCCAGGCTGCTTGGGAAATCTAGCAGCAGTTCCTGAGGAGGAATTAACTTTGCTTTGAATGAAACCTTTCTGGGTTTACTCCCTTGAGGGTACCAGCTTCAGGCAGTCAAAAGTCTTTCTGGTTCACAAATGGTGAATTCAGGGATTTCTGGACACACAGATTGAGGGGATTTTTGTGAAACTGAAATTCAGCTTTCCAGAAGTTGCTTCTTCACATAGTGTGTACTTTGCTTATGGAACCAAATAATACTGCCAAAGCAAGGTGAAAACTTCAAAGTCAGCAAGTTGTGAGGAAAAAACCCAGCTTCTATTCTGAGAAGTGTGTGCATAGAGTTGGAGTAAGACTCAGGCATAAATTTAGTTCATGGTGAAGGCAAGATTGCTACTCCCTATGAAACAAACACCTGGCCCTGGCCACTGCCTCCACATATGGGCCAGGGAGAAATGCCTCTGCAGTCTCATTCACTGAGTTTAGTCACTAATTCACTCTTACTTTCTTATGATATTATCAAATTAATTCTTATTTTCTCATGAAACAGAGACAGCTTTGTCAAAGAGCATGAAAGATGTTGAAGTTACCAGCCTTTGGAAGTAAATGTGATTTCAGAAGAAGATTCTACCAAGCCCTGTGATGCTGCCAATTTCAGTGCAGTCCTTGGACTAATATCTCACGAACCACCGTAAGACATTAATGTTTTATACCTTCAGGAAACTCACAGCCAGCTGGCCTTGGTGCATGTCCAACTTCTCCAATGCTGGAAGGAAAATCAGCACTGCAAAGTGCAGAGTGCTTCAGGTCTGATCCAGCAAAAGGGACACTATGGGGACAACTAGAAGCCTGTGAGCTGCTACCCTGTGGGTGTGTGTGTATTTAGCTGTTTTCCAGCCTTCAAGGAGCATGCACCTGGCTGGACTCTCATCTGTGGGCTTGCACCTCAGTTTGGAGCAGCTCCTTCTTCCCTGGGTTCTCCTTCCATGGGCAGGACTGTATGAGAAAAGCTGTTTAGGAATTACTGGAGAGAGACCCAGAGCAGGGATTTAGACTGGCCTGAAAACCATTATCCATATTGTTTTAAAGTCTGATCAGTTTGTTCTGGTTACATTTTTTTAGCAGGGCATGTGATGGCATGCTGGAAAATGGTGCATTTTAACAGCAATGGGAAAATTCAAGGGAAAATACAGGAGGAAAACTTGATAGGAACGAAAATCACAGCCAACCAAGTATGAAAGTATCTTTAATTTTAAGAAGCATAGCATGCTTGAAATAATAGGGAGGAGCTATACCTGAACTGATGATTGGCTCAGGAGGTGCAAAGTCTGGAGCTTCCAACTTTCTGATTTGCCTCATTACTTCAAAACTCCCTGAGACATTAGGTCAGACATTTGGCAGGTTTCAGAAGAAGAAAGAGAGTAACTTTAAATATCCCAAGTATGATACTCAGTCACTATGGGGGTGGAGTCCCTCGTGTGCTTCTCTCTTCAGCCCCGTGGAGATGAAACGTGCTGCACCACCCTGGTCAGTGTCATCTGGTGTTACTTCTGGCTGCCTGCAAGAGAGGATGGCAGTTCTGCCATTGTCTGCCATAGCAGCAGATTTAAACCATTACAAAGTGCTTTTGAAAATGCTGTTCTTGATAGTAAACAATTTGGAGTTGCTACTCAGGCTATGAGATGCCCTTGGACTTCAGCACAGGCAGCATAGCAGCTGGGCCTGTTTGCTTAGTCTTGTTGTGAGACACCAAGATTTCTGTGAAAGGCATTTCAAACTACTTAAAGAGTTTTGCTTGTAGTTTCTTCTTAGACTGGAAGCCAGGGAAAGAGGTTATACCCGTTCTGCAAAATAGAATGTGAACTTTTTCTTTGTGGACTGGCAACTAAAACTTTTAAACAAAATGCTAATATTTTTTTTAAGAGAAATACAAAATGTATTTTCAAATTAATACAATTTCTGAATATGTGGGCTAAAGAGGGAAGGTTTCAGTGCTTTTTCTCATTTGTTTTGTTTTTGATCCAGGGCAGACACTTCATTTCTGTACAGTCCCAAGCACTCTGGTCTCTCACAGCAAAGCCATGACGAATTTCACAGAGCATCAGAGCACTCCTGCAGATTTCATGCTCAGTCACTTTTTTGGATCAGACTGGAGCACTCTGTACTTATTCTGTTTCCTTTTCCATCGAGAGAGAAATGCTTGGGGCACTGTGGGGGCAGATCATCAAATGTCTTTTTTCCTGGAAAGTAGAGCAGAGCATTCCCCATATTATCCCATTTAATTCTTAAGGGGGAGCATTTCCCCCTAGTGTAAATTTCAGTGGGTGTCTAATCTTGCTTCAGAAATCCCAAGCCAACATCCAGCACTTAGGGGAGAGGGAAAATAGGATAGTGGGTAATGCCAGCAGAGACAGGGGAGTTGCCTGGGAGAGATGTGGATGTCCTGGGACATGGACATCAACTCTATAAGAAAACAGCATCCCTTCAATTCCAGCATGGATTGAGGGACAAGCTCCTCTCCATGCCTTGACACCTTCATGTTTGTTTTCCAGATCCGGATCAAGCAAGACACAGATCTCAGAAATGTCACCTGCTGCCGTGCAAGCCCGAAGTGACTCAGCAATGCAACACAAGGGCTTGCTCAGTAAGGACAGATTGTTCTGTGTTTCTAAGTAGATTACTTATTTTTTTTTATTAGTATCTTCTAATTATGTTCTCTTTGGTATTGATCCTGTGCTTTTTAGAAGCTAGATTCATCCTTTGCTTCTTAAGAAGCAGAAAAGAAAACAATTGGAGCCTGAGCTGCTCTGTGGTCCCCCAGCCATGTCTGCTGGTCTTGTTTGCTGGCTGACAGTTGGTTTGGGACTCTTGATTGCATTTTTTAGGGCTGTGATTTTACAGTATGTCAGAATCTTGTGTCTATCTACCTTCTCTGAAAACCACTTGTGTGCAGTTGGCCAAACAGAAGTTTTATGTTTTAGGAAAAAAATAAATCATTTTTTTAGTGATGAGATTCTGTTGCCAGCTCCCCTGTCATTCTCCTGTCCTATTTACTGCTTAGACTTGAAAAGCATAACGATTTTTGAAGGCTTTGTTTTTAAACTTTGCTCTTGCTTTTCTTCTGTGACTGCTTTGACAGACTTCTCTGATGTATATTTCAGTATAGGTTGATGTGAAGCTAATGAGAAGGCAGATGTTTATTCACAGAAATATGGGTTCCATTTGTAAAATTATTTCCTGGTAAGAAAAACACTGCTTTCCAATTACTTTACATGTTAGGAGGTTTTTTTATATGCTTCTTTACAGCCTGGTCTTTAAATTGTATATTGTTACAGGCATATAAAACCACCAGTAAACCCTAATGCCACAACTTTAAAGGTCGTTATAAAACATTAAAATATTCGACTGTTGTTTTAAATCAAGAAATGGATTTACACATCATAAAATAAGTTTATAAATATCACCATTGATTTACAAATCTGACTAATAAGTAATAAATAGGAAAAGTTCATAAATTCTCAGGCTACACGTTGAGATGTCTCCTGACTGATTTACATGAAATAAAACTTTGAAGCTCTGTTGTCCTTAATTTTACACACTTTTGCCTTCCATACAAGCCCCAACCCTTGATGCATATGTCCTTATTAGACTTATTTTTATCACTTGATCCTTTTGTTAGTTGGCATTATGAAATAACTGTATAAATAGAAGCATAGCTACTCTGTGGTGTGTGGTCACAAAGTGATGCTCTCTAAAAAAGCCTGCCTCATCCAATTTAAGCACAGAAGTTGCTTGTGTTTCAAACTGTGACTGAGGCCCCAGGCACCCAGCTGTGAGAGATTAAACCAGCCTTTTAGGGAATGGGATGAAATACTGCCCCAGAGGCTCTACGTGTGGGACACTTGCTGCAGCTTGTGTGGATTTGCAACCAGCTTCAGCCCTGCCTACCCATTCACAAGGGCAGCAAACACTACAAGATGTAAAACTGGCTCATGAAATGGGCTAAATACCTAGTGGCTGGTAGCTAAATTAGCTTGGAGAGAGATGTGCATGCCCCAAAATCTCTACAGTGCTACCACCAGGACAAACACTCCTGTTCCTGCCGCTGTCCTGCCCACATTAGCCCTCTGGCCAGCTGAGGTATCCTTCTTGATGTGCAGGTGTTTTCCCAATTTGGGCTTGCAGGTCATGTGACAGGACCCTATGTGAGTCAGTTGGTGGGAGAAGATAAGAACGTGTGCTGTGACCAAGGGCTCCCTCTGGCTGGTATGCAGGACCAAGGGATGCTGGTGAAGAAGATCCATGGCAGTGCAGTGGAGATGATTGAGTCCTCTGTGCTGGCCCCTGCTAATTCCATGGAGCTGATAGACCCCAGAGGTATGTTTTCAACCTCTTTTATTGATTCATCAATGTTTTTGTGCCCTGAGGGTAACTGAAAAGACAAACCCTCTTCTTTCCCCATTTCTGCAGCTGCTTTGTGGTATTAAGTCTCTCTCAAAATTTCCCTGATGTTTTTTGGGTTGCTCTGTTGTCTGTTTTGCTTTTTTTCTAAACAACCAGTGGAGTTGCTGCAGGGAGACCTCCTCTTTCATAGCACCAAGGATTGGCTGGAAATCTGGACCCAGCCTCCTTAGGGACTTGCCTGCATGGTGGGACAAACCTGGGAGTCCTGAGCAGGCTGGTCTGCCCTTGTCTTGCTGGACTCAGGCTCATGTAGAGAGACAGCTATGTGTTTTCCTGACTTGTTTATGGAGCAGTAAAAACACTTGAGGTTGTTTCCACTGCTGTTGCCTTCCTTTCATTTGAACTTCCAAAACTGAGGACTCTGTACTCCCAGAGTATGGTTGTAAAAGTAAGATCACCTGAGACCCAACCACACTGCAATCACTAGGGCTGTCTTGGATGTCAGAGCATTATCTTCAATACCACACTTCAGCAGCTGGGCAGTTTTCTCCTAAATCTTGGAATCCTCACTGATAAAAGAAAAGGGAAAAATAAGTAGCCCCAGTAACCAATGTAACCCCTCAGAGAACTTATTGGCACAGAAACTGGTGAAACTTGGCTGCATTCCTGTACAAGATTTTGAATTAAATATGTTATTTTAATTTTTGATTCACTTTGAATGAGAATTGCACAGTCCCATTATCTTGTCTTCAGGGAGCTGTTTTCTATGACTTCACCTGCTACATCTATGCTAAATTTTACCAGGCTTATTCTCTACTCAATGCTTTTGAGGAAAGTTCCTTTTCTTGCTTTTTTATCTAAGATGTAAAACTATTTCCCCCTTTTACTAAGAAAAACAATAACCATCCTGAACTGTACTGTGTGACTTTAGTGGGAGAGTAAGTATTTTTAGCCAAACAGAACTGGAAATCTGATTTTGAAATGTGTCTAAATCAGGATCCAGTGCAAACCATCTGCAGAACTGCCCAAGCAAAGCAGCAGTTAGTGGGCACAGCCCTTCCAGCTCAGCTCCTGTGCTTGCATTCTGCTCACAAGAGTCTGTGCTACTGGAGGGGTGCAACTGGCCAAATCATCTTGGCAGCCAAATCCACATAGCCTGTCCAAGAGGGGTAAATGAGAGCAGGATTTGGTCTGCTTTCTTTCAGTTAATCTCTCCTTTTAGAGGAGCTCTGAGTTTGTCTGGTTGGCGCACTGATGTTCAGGAGCTCGGCACTACTTGTTGAGAATATTACTAGTCTGACAGCAGCCTATAATTACTGTATGTCATGCAGGGCTGGTGATAGATACAGCACTACTGGAATCTAGGGGCTGCTGAATTTATGAGCCACTTGAGGGTATCTTAGCAGTAATATGATCCTTGGTGTGACTAAAGCAAGCAAACACTTAGGAACAGGCTTAAATAAAGGCCAGAGAGTTGTCCCACTGAAATAAATGGAAATATTAGTGTACTCATACAAAAATATCTGTACATTTGGAGGCTTAAATGTCAACCAGTTTGAGAATTAATTTATACTCACATTGTGGTATGTCAGCTTATGTAATTATCCATGCTCAGAGTATCTCTACCCACATAAGTCAGTGTGGTGGTCTGTGTTAATGCAGTAAGTGCATATCCTTATACCATCAAGTCCTCTGTTTGTGTAAAGGAAGCTTTGAGAAAGACAGTGGATGTGGTATTAACATGATCTTCAGTTTATCCACTGTCTTATTTATGTTATTTCTAACTTAATCCAGGTTTTGGACCATAACCCTGCGAGGGTGGATGATGCAGGTCACTGTAAAGTCTGCTGTGTGTTAAGGGAGATGCTGCATTAGGTCTTTCCCCAACAGCCTCTTCCACGTTTTCAGCTCAGCAATGCTGTTGCTTTAGGCTGTCATTATTTGATTAAACCCTGATTTGTCTGGAAAGGTGAGTCACCTGTAATCAGCACAGTAAATGAAAGGCCTACCCGATTTGCTATTGAGAAATAATCACAAATTCAATAAAGATTTAATTCCACATTCACAAACCCCAATGCTTTCAGTTCTCTAATCACTGTGCCCTCTCAACCACAAAAATATTTTCATTTCCTGGAATATAAATGCAAACAACTGTGTGAGGAGCCACAGGCAGGCACCAGGGCTGAATTGCTCTGTAGTGGAACACTGCATATTCAGATATGATCTCATTTCATTAGGAAACTTGGGATTTTCACATTTCTAAGACATTTTATAGAATAACACAACTAACAAGCATCTTGATGTCCTGAAGATTTGGCCAGACAGTAGGTGAAATAAGTCAGCATCTACCAAGTTTCCAGTCTCTAATGGTCTGTATTTGGTAGTATCCAGGTGTATTTGGAAGGAACTAAGTTTCTGAAATATTTTTAGCCTCCTAGGAAGCTTTGGGGAATGTGCTGCTATATGAAATCATATGGCTCCCGTTGCCACTGAGAGGTTTGTCCCCAAAGAAAGCCTCATTGTGAAGTCAGGAACATCATGAGAAAAGAAAAGCTGTTCACCAGCTCACCCATGTCTCTGGACACTGAGCCAGGTAAGCAAATGGGAACTGCTGTGCCTTGTGCTTTTCTTTATAGGCAGAATCCAAATGTTGGGCAAGGTGGTCTTCTGAATGATGCAACAAAAAGTAAAAATACCAGAAAAACAACAACCAGACAGTGAATTAGCTTCTTGGAGAGAAAGGGTTTTGTGTGTGCTTTTCTGTGTAAGTCTGAAGAAGACTAATGGTGGTTCCAAGGTGAGGCAAAAAGGCCAGATCAGTGACCAAAGAGCTCTGGCTCTGCAGGAGCAGTGATTCCTTAAGTTTGTTTTAGACATATTGGAGGCAAGGTTTGGGAACTTGAAGCTGTGCAGTAAAGGAAGAAATGCCTTTGTGCGAGCCATGTTCTCTTCCTTTGTTCTTTTGCTCAATACTTACTGCTGTGTTTGAGGAGCTTTTCTTGGGGAGGCAAGTTAAGATGGGACTGACAGCTGAAGGGTTGATGTACTGCTTGTATGTATTTACTAACACACATCAATATTACCTCTGGTGATATTCCCAGAGCTACAAAGTCCAGCACTTAAAGGATTTTTTGGAACAATGGCTTCTTACAAAAACAGAGTGGCAACTTTTATATCAAGCATGCTTGAGATCTTCTTTTCACTTGGCCCAAGCAGAAACCATTAAACTCAAAGTGATCCAAGGATAATGATATGAGCACTAGCAAAACAAGAAAATTGAGGGAAGGGCTTTTAACTTCAGTGATCTGAAGTGTCAGAGATAAATAATACATAGTTTGGCGTTGCTTTCTAAAGCTGTCCTCTGAGTCTGATGCAGATTTTAATGCTGAGAAATCACGTGTGCCCTATGGAGGATTTGGAGTCAGGTCAGTTGTGCTGGAGAGTTGAGGTGATGGGGAGTTCCTCTCTGTACAGCACTGGATGAGGTTCAGCTGCTCCTCTGACGACAATAGACCCCTTCATCATCCTTTTTTTGTCAGGTTGCTGTGTTAGTCCAGCTTTAATCATCTACTTGCAAGAATTAATCTACTGTAGCAGAGGACTCATGCAGCAAAGTGATGGGGAGGGAATGGTTACTTTTGTTAGGCTGAACACTTTGTGCTGGAGAAGTAAAACAACTTGAAAGGGAAGGCCGTGTTTTCCTCCAGGGATTCTTTCCAGATGGAATATTGTGATCCTATGGGACTTTTCCCAGGCTTGTCGATGGCAGGAACTGATAGTGGGAAATGACTGAATCTACAGGAGATGGTGGTGTGGCATTTGTGGGGCAACGATAGTGTGGAGACATGTTGGCACCAGGGACCATGAAGGAAAGAAGTGAGTGACAGGAGACCCTTGGAGACAATCTACAATGAAAAGAAGAAAAGGGAACACCACTGCAAGTGCAAAAAATGAGGAGGAAGAGAGCGTGTCTAGGTTGGGTTGAGCTCCACTGTGGAGCCCAGTACATCCAGAACCATAGTACTGTCCTGGTTACGGGTGTCTCCTCTTGTCACTTGGGCCTGCTTCCCACACCCTCATCCTCATCCCATTCATGACACTGAAGGGACGAGCTCTTCTCACTGTGCTCTGCATCCTCAGCTTAGCAGCCTCAGTAGCTGGTCAGGGGCCAAAGTAATTTTGACTGAGTCTTCCATTCAAGTTGCTCCAGCAAGGTTTGTCGGGTTGCACAGGGGCCCTGCTGCCGGCAGCCTCATCCATATTCATAACAATGATAGAGTCACACTCACAAAAATTGAATTGCCTGGTTTTGCAACCTTTGATAGATACAGTATGTGGCTCTGTTTGATTCTAACAAGGGAGATAACACACATCCTACAAGCTGGTGGCAGTCTTATATTGATTTTGGGTAATTCTTATTTGTCTTTTGACCAAATATCACTCTCTGTTGTGATAATTAAAGTACGTTTTTGCATTCAGTGGCATTCTGTTTTTTCTGTGCGCTGATACACCAAGTTCCCACATCACATGGGGGAACTATTGGGAAATCCTTAATTTCAGGGCTTTGGCAACCTTTAAATATTTCCATGGTTACTGAGGGGAAGGAGTTTCCCATTGGTTGATACAGTAATTATTTCAGTGACAAGGATGAACATGGTTTTTGAAGTTGTTTGTTAGTTCATTATTTGTATTTAAGTTAATTTTGTAGCTCTTGGAGTACAATTTCCATACTAGCTGTTTGTTGTTTTCCAAAGCTGATTAATGAGAGGCATTAAAACTTTGGCTAATAGTGCTGGTGGAATGGTGTGGAAGACTCCACTACTGGTACTTTTCTGTGAATTTCAAGCAAATGAGGAAAGCCGTACTCTCATGACTTTTTGACTTTGCTGTGGTTGGTGTCTGGATGTCATGTCTGAGTCAAAAAACATGTTTTTATGGATAAAAACATCCCCTGAAAAGAAAAATCAGTTATAACAACTGTAAATTTATGCCTTAAGTGTATACATGTGGATATAAATGTGCTGAGACTGTACATGGCCCAGCTGTGATCAGCTGGTGCCCAGCTGGTTTTAGAGTATCTCCACAATGCTCCTCATGGTCAAGATGGGCCAAAAATTACCTGCAGACAGGCTGGAGGGACAGATGGAGAGATTGACTGCCAGGGTTTATATGTGTGTGTAGCAGGATCCCTTCTAGAACTTTTCCATAAACAAAGGAGGACAATGTTAACTGAATAAGTAGCTTATGAAATATTGCTCAGTTTTCCAGAAGCAAGGACATGACAGTAGTTCTGGGGAGAGCCCCAACCTGTAATGCTTGCTCTGAGGCTGCTTGTGCAAAGGATTTGAAATGATGCCAGGTATTGGAACCCACTTTCCTTTTGTGCTTGTTTCTGACTCCTCTTATTTTCTTCAAAAAGCGCCTGTGTTGCACAGGGGATGGATGTCTTTGTGCCAGGTGACTTCTTGGTGCATTTGCCACTTAGGTCTGACAGTTATTAGAATTAAAGATTTAGAGCTTGGTACTTGTGCCAATTTTTTTTGCCCATTATAAGTCTAATCCAGCTTCATGAACAAACCTCCAAATTTGTATTATACAATGAGTCTCAGCATGTTTGTTTTCTCTAGGGTAGTAAAGACAAGTATTAATGTCAGGCTGGATTTGAACTGAAAGCATCACACAGGAGCTGTTTTATGGGGTAATACTTCAGTGTTGGATAGTTGGAGTTTTGGGTTTGTTTTTGTTTTTTGTTTTTTCTTTTGGTGTGCCTACCCCCACCTGCTGACTACCCACAGCCCCAAATTAGCACAGCTAGAAATTTTCTGGTTGAAAAAACTCAAATACAGTTACCTTCACTATATCTCTGTGCTAACACCAAAAGCACATGAATAGAAGCAAGACTTGAGGCATAAACCGGGAGCAATTCACACTGTGGCAGCTGCAAACAAAGAAGCAGACTATGTGTTGAAAGGCGGACACTTGGAAGTATGTCAGGTTCAGCCAGGAGGCAACCCAGGGGGCAAAATTAGTTCATTTTGGGGGGCTGTATGCACATATTGTTTTATTTTTTAATTGGTACAGCTTGTGCTGCCAGGGGTTAACTCATTCACAGGTCCATGGCCCACTAAGGAGCATATTGTTGTGGATTGAGAGGCCAAATGCTCCATTGCCTGCATCATCAAGCCCATCTTCTCCTTGCTAGCAGCTGCACAAGCTAACAGCATATAGACTTCAGTATGGCTGTAAAACAAAGGCCACTGTGGTCATGGGAATATTCTTGTTGGCTATGGTCACCTTTAAACTGGTCCTCAGATAAACTGGCAAGGTGGAGATGCAGTGCTGCTCCAGCACAGGGAAAACACAACACTTACTCTTGCCCTCCAGAAAGGTGGGGAAACACTGGACTCAAAGGTCCTTCTCTCATCAATCTCTCTTCTTCACTCACAGCAAAACTCTTGCTCACCTGGAAGAACTTAGGCTGGGGATTGTCTCCTTCCCTTTCCTTCCACCCGGCTGTGGTGAGGGGTCTGGCGCATCTCCCTTCTTTCTCTCCTCTGACCTATGTGCTGCTGGATTCATTTTGTCTTGATGCGATTTGGGATGACTCAGAGCAGTGGCATACAAGATTAATGGAAATGTTCTGTAGTCCCTTCAAGTCTTCCTGGTGAGATAATGTAATGCAGATTGATTTGCACCATTCCTCTCGCCTGTCCCTGCTTCCCAGAGGCTTTGACAGGATGGCAGGCTTGCTTGTCTGCTTTATTTATTTATTTTAAATGAGGGACAAAGGATGTTAAATATCCCAATTGGTAGTTTTTATTTGAGAGCTCACTAATCTCACAGACCAAAAATTTTTTTTTTCTTTTAAAAATGTAGTATCTTCATGATCTGCTGTGTCTGTATAAGCCTAGATACATACGTAATCACTTAAAATTCACAGTTACTTTTCCATGGAACAGGGAATGGAGAGAAAGTAGTGCCCATTTTGTATATTTCAGTGCAAAGAAAACCTCGTGGGAGTGGTGGATCTGTGGCAGTGATCACTTTAAAAAGTGGAGACTCTTTGAGTTCAGTGCTCTGCCGGCTGCCACACAGGTATGCCCTCAGTGGCTCCAATATTTAGGATAGAGGATGGATTCCCTCCATGTGTACAAATGACCCTGTGGAGCAACTCTGCATTGTACCATCCTCCTGCTCTATTATGATGAGTACCCTTAAAGCCCTGTTTTTCTGGTGCCTCTGTGACATCCCCAGCCTTGACAGCACTGTCCTGGTAGTGAATGTAGCTCTACTTTAATTTTGTCTGTGCTTACATATGCCCATACCCCTCCATCGTGCTATAATGAGTTCACTCACACTGTAGCTTCCACACAATTGCTTAAAGAGAAGAATTGTTCTAAATAAACAATGAATGTCGATGTGGGAGTCTACACACTGCTCTGCTGTGTCCCCTCTGCTCTGCCTACCCTGTGCTTGTTTGATTTGGGACCATTTTGGCTCCTTGATTGTTTGTTGTCAATTGGTCCTTAAAAGCTGTGCAATACAGATTCAAATCTAAACCTATCTAGCAGGACTTACTGGAACCCCCCAGACTTCCGTTTGTAGTACCCAGAGGGCCAAGTTTTGTCCCAGAAAACTGAAGAACCATGAAAACAGGGACAGAGACAAGAACCAGGTATTAAAGCTCTTAAATGGACAATTCTCCACTTACAGTTAAATCCCTAGATCCAAGTGCCATCAGAGTTGTACCTTCAAAGCTGATATTTTCATCCATGCTTTGGAGTTGTCCAGGTTCTAGTTCAGGGCTCATGTTCACTTCTATTCTAAATAAATTTAATTGTGATACGGAGTCTGCCATTTTTTTGAAATTTTTCTCTTTCATCCTTTCTGCCTTCCTCATACTAGTTATTTCGCAATTGTTTATTGACTTTTCTCTGCAATAGGAAAACAGGAAATCAAAATTATACAAATTTATTTCTTTACAGAGCCCTATTTAGCTCTTTTCCATAACTGCTGATGTCGGGGTGGTGCCTGGTGCTTCCAGGAATGCAACTGCCCATCTTTGGCAGCTGTAATTACATTGCTTGAATGATTATTTCAATGTGCCTTTCTTGAATTCAGAATCACCAGCAGCTGATTAGAAAACACTATCTCCTTCTGTGGACAGTCCCAAAGGGGTTCCTCTCCACGAAGTCCCACAGCCTCCATCAGTAGAAGAGGAAGTCCCCTTCACCCCCAAGTGCCTTGCTCAGGGTCCCTGAATTACTGGCATTCGCTGCCTACAATAATTTGTTCCCTTGCCTTGATTTTTATTTTTTTATTTATTGTGTTGGGCTGTAACCGACAGCCACACTTGGATGTTCCTGGATACAAGCCATGCTTCCCATGTTTATCTCAGCCTCTTCATCAGCATCCTTGTTGCTTGCTGCTTTTTAGAAACCACTATAAAAAATATTAGAAAGGTTTCATTTCAATTGCCTAATTGTTTCACAGAGATGACTTTTCTACTGGTCAGTATCCCAGAGGCTAAGAGCTCTCACAAGGGGTCTTTTCCTTCTATATTTTTCCCCCCAAATAATTTCGGCACCAGCTTCAGGTGAATTTTGTCACAGCAGTGACCATGTCTGCCTTGTGAACAGAAAACAGCCCATCAAAATAAGTCTAATCTCACCCTTGGGGATGATGCTCTGCCAGTGCTTCCTTGTGAACACGAGTTAATTTGTTTTTCCCTTCCCTTCCCTTCCAGTCAAAAATCTTCCTCGTTCTCAAGTCTGCATTCAATGTTTATTTAAAACACTCCTTCTTTTAGGAGCTATATGGAAGCTACAGTGTGAGACAACTCATTACAGTGTGATGGAGGGGTATAGGCATATGTACACACCAGATCCACACATGAACAACTCTAGAAAAGAAATAGTGAGGCAAGAAATAGTACGGCAAAGACAAGTGGGAGAACAAGTGACTATCAAAGGAGGGATTTCAAACTCTGTGGAAAAGACGTGGCACTGCTGTGGTCAGTCCCTGTTGTAGCCTTTGCACAGGCTCTTAAGGATGAGGAATTTCCAAGCACATGCAGTGATATGTTGGCAATCAGATAGCTTTGAAGAAGATGTAAGAGCCAAGAGAGTAACCTGGGCAGCCTCAGAGTAATTCAGAAAGCTTCTGGGAAGAGTTCCCTTATTTTTAACTCATTCCTATGAATTTTGGCTTCAGGAGTTCGCTTTGTGGTGGTGAAATTGCTTTTTCAATGATCAGTTTAGGAGTCACCTTTCCCTACTTTAGTTCTGGGAAAGCCAGGGAAAAGCTTTGGGTTATAGCCAGAAGCAGAGGAAATCTTTTCAAAGGTAGCTGGGGCTACTGGTTTTCACTGCTTTTGAAATGTTCTTCCTTAGGTCTGGAAGAAGTTTTAAGGGCAACATTCCTGACACATGAATAAATCAGTTCTAGACCTGGTTTAATGTTGGTAAGGTATTTTTTGCAAGTATTTGCTGCTGTATGGGTTTATGCCCTCAGGAAAGTAATTGCTCTGCACAGGAAAGGGATTTCCTTAGATGCTATTTTGCAATAGTGGGGGGAAATCCTTAGTTTTTTGACTTGGAAGGCAAGAACAAGCCATGCTATGCAATGAAGTGTGTTCCTCACAGCTAGAATTGCATCTGCACATGATTACAGTGTGCAATGAGAAAATACTACATTAAACCCAGCTGATAAATCTTAAATTTTCTATGATGTAAGCCTTAGGCTAGCTGCCTTTGTGTCAGATTGGAAGAAGTCTTACAATTATGAGAATGTCTTGTTTAGTATCTTCAAACAAATCCTCATTAAAACTAAACTGCATGTTTAAATCATCTTTCCTGGGTCAGTGTACAAAAAACAAACAAACAAACAAATTAGAGCAAAGGCAATTGCAAATCCATGAATACCTTTAAAGGATTAAAAGAATTAACTTTTCTATAAATCTGCATTTACCCCTTCTCTCTTGTCCCCATTTTATGCTCTCTTTTTCCCAAGACCTCAAGTGTGTCCTGACATGTTACCTTGGTGGCACCTCCACACAGATGCGCCTCTGAGCTGCTGCTCTGGCTGCTGGAGCCCAAATTCTCACCAGCTTTGAGTTGCTGTAGGTGTCCGGGTGATGTCCTGAGTGGAGAGGAAAGGCTCACACAGCCCAGGTTTTGGGGTGCTGCACACAGCACACGTGTCCCACAGGGAGACGGGGTAGGGGCAGGAGGTGTACTTGGAGTGATAGTGCTTCCTGTACCCCAGCGGGAGAAGCTGGAGCAGAAGGTATGGACAAGTTGCCTGGAGCCCCCAGAGGAGGAGTTTAGCTCTGCTCTTGGCCCCGGTGGTGCCTGTGTGTCTCGCTGGTGACCCCACACCATCTGCACAGTGAAATCTGCCTGTGACCCACAGATCTGTGACAGAGCAGGAAAATGCAAAGACTGGCCTTGTCAGAGCTCCTGAACTCAGAGCAGTGGTGCAGTGGAGATGCATTCCATGGTTTTCCCTAAGCTCCCAATGAGCTTACTTATATTGTTGGCCTTTACGGTATCCTGGATAAAAAAGTTCCATGATTTAATTACAGGCTTTGCCAAATGTAATTTCCTTTTGTTTGCTCTAAACCTCCTGCCAGGACAGGCATCTCTGGAGGTAACAGATGTTTCAGGAGGGGAAGGAATCCCCAAAAAGCTTTTGATGCTCTGCTTGCTTTTGCATTGGTGATGAGAGTTTTCAAGAACTAATAGATTCAGCCAAGGTTTTTCCAGTGAGGACTGTGAAGGCTGCAGGAGCAAAGAAGGAAGGTTCCTGGACACTGGACAGGGTGGGATGACATTTTCCATTCTTTGCATGAGGACAGTGGCACTGATGAGAGTAGTTGCCCTGGCAATGTGTTAACTAGCACATCCCCAAGGAGTAGGTTCCCTCTGCAGCATTCCAAGGTTTCCCTTTGCCTCCTGGCAGTGTGAGAACTGCTCTCGAATGCAACTGCAATAGTTGTTGCTATTGCAACAAAAAGAAAGTAAACTTACCCAAAATGGGAGACATGAGCATGGATTGCGCTTGGAACAAAGTGGCACCAGCAGGAGGGTGAGAAGGTGCCACTGATTTTTGGAAAGTGAGAGCCAAGTCTTGTGTGGGTGTGACAGGACTGAGACATTTGGATACTCCATGTGGCACAGCCTCTGCTGTGACAGTGCCCTGTTTTCCTGCGATCGCCCAGAATCAGCCCCTGCTGGATGGTGTGTTTTTGAGGTTGATGTCAAGTTTACGACAAATGTTGTTAAACCCACTTTTCTTTACTACTTTTCCTAGACCTAAAAGTGCTCTTCAGGTTTGAAGAATTTAGCAATGCCTTGAGTAGAGGGTTTTCTGTAGACACAAATATGTTTTTTGTGATTTTTATCTTGTTCCATATACCATGGAGGTTGAGAAATCAGTATTGCAAGCAGGGATAGCTGAGAGAGCACTGTGGCTGCCTGGCTGTATGACCAGCTCCTGAGGAAATGGGTGTTTTTCTCTAACCTGGCTCCGGCATGACATGTCAAAATTTGTGCCAGGCCAGCTTGAACATGCTGATGTGCATGGGATAGGAATATAAATAAAGGCTGAAGCTAATTCCGTGATTCCAGGGCATTGTATCAAGAAAAATCCCCCTGCATTTTATGAGGGCTGAAGTGTAACTGTTACATTTAGGCAAGTTCTTTAAAGCGGAGTCACAGTATTATTCTGTGTTTCTGAGTGACCACTTTTTTGTTATAAGCTGGACTTTGCCAGTAAGGGTAGCACATGTTCTTGGATACTCCTTAATCTCAAGAAAAACTAATCCGTTTCAAGAAGCAAAGTGTTGCTTTCATTATATGCTCCAAATCATCACTTTTCCTTTTCTCAGTGTGAGAATCTAAGCCTTCCACTGTGTAATTTCAGTGACTAAGATGGCTTTATATTGTCACTGTTGTCAGCAGTTCCAGTTTTCATCAAACAGCTACTTTTTGGTGTGGGAAATTTTGCATGCACATTGTCAGGCTTGGTGCAAACTTCCATCTTAATATATAGCTTCATGTAGCAAAATCTCATTCCAGCTCTCCCCAAGGTTGTCTTTGTACCACTTTAGACACAACAGAAGTAAAGGACAGGCAGAACTAGACCTCCTGTTACTAGGAGGAAAACTCCAAGAGTGAGTTTTGTAGGGTCCTAGAGCTTTCATTCAGGGACTGAGACAGTCTCTTTTGCCTGACCTTTGTTTCCAGCCTGGCCTGAGGGAATCACTTATTGAAGATTCTTTATAGAGGGAGGATTTGCCTCCTGTGCACATGGAGAGGAATTTTGGATGGTAGTGGAATCTGCCCATGCTTTGCTTCCTTCTCATAGAACTGTTAGGTTTTTGGTTTGCAAATAGCAACTGCAGTAGGGCCTGAAAGGAAGAGGTCTCCTAGTCTTGTTTATTACTTTACTACCACAGAAGGCAGAACAAAACCAGCTGTTAGGGACATTTCCCTGCCAGCTATGTTCTTGGCAGAGGTAACTTATGGCATTATCTCAGCATCCTTCAGGCAAAATGTCACAGATGTAGAACTGCTTCTGTTTAGCAAAAGAAGCCCTTTGAACCTGAAGGTTGTGGCCCTTATCAGGAACAGCAGGCATTGTTCAGCAAGATGTTGGTACCTGTGACCTGGAGACACAGAAGTGGTGTGCAGAGTGGACATTCACTGAAATGTTGGAAGCGTTCAGACCTCCAGCAGTTTTGGGCATGAGGGAGCCCTGATTCCCTCCCCTGCCCCACCCACCCCCAGTCATTCACAAAAAGTGGTGCTGCAGTGCTTTTTACATACAAAGCCCCACTGGAGAGAAATTGCAGCATGAGCCGAGCCCTGGTGGGAACTGGCCTTTAAGTCATCTGGTGCAAAATTGAGTGAAACAGAGAACTTCATTTAATAGACCTAGAAAACTTTCATAAAACAGAGTGCTTGCCAGCAGCTGGAGTGTGTTCTAGCAACCCTACAGGTCTGTAGCCTTCTTGGGGCAGCAGCATGGTCCCAAAACTAGGAAGGGCCAAGTCATTCTCTAAAGAGCTGAGGCTGCCTGTTCTTCCCAGTGCCATGCAGTAAGTGCACACTTCAGCAGTGCTCGCCTACCTGATGTGATGTGAGATTGGCAGGGTCCCAGTCTGGGAAAGACCCTGTAAGAGGTGGTAGTCATGAAATCCTAAGAACTTCACCAAAAGCAGGTGCAAAGTGATAGCAAAATGGCCTAGATGAGAAAATTCCAGCATCAGCATGGTCGGGGTAAGTAGCCTGTTTCATCTCTAGGTGTTGGTGTACATGTACCTTGTGGGGAGGGATGTTTCGGTCCTCTCTTTCCTCCTTCTCTGCTTCCCAGAGTGACTCAGGGCAAGCTTACACAGTGTGGTGTCACAATGGTGTCCACGAAACCAAGAACTCAGCAAGTTTTCCTTTTCCACAAAACCTGTTGCTTTCTCTGGGCAAGCAGGTCAAGACTATAGTTTAATGGAGTGTTTCTAGGCGGGTGTACGTGAGAGCAAAGTTTGACTCAAAATTCTTAAGTTAGCCTGAAGTGGGAATCCTGGAGGAGGAGGAGGACAAATAAAGATAACACTTTAGCCTTGCTTCAGAAAATTTGCCTTTTTTTTTTTTATCAAGTGAATTTGTTGCACAAAGTTGGGGTTTTTCTGAAAAAAGATATTCGGCAAATTCTGTGATTATATTGAGCTCATATGTAGTGACTCATTGGTGTAAGTTATTTCCAGGAAACAAATGATGGGAAGGGTAAGGATCTGTTGTTTCTTATACCCTGGAATAAAAGAATAACCTTTCTGCCTGGGGGTACTTTTAGAACAGCAGATAAAACCTGAAGTCAGAAACATTTAAATCGATAAGTCCTGTCTTTAATCTTTCCTTTGGGTTTCTGTACTGTAGTTTCTGAGGAAGAGGCTGGGCTCTGAGAATCAAATTACTTCCAGCCATAGAGATTTGAAGTCTATTTTAAGTTAGCCAAAATGCTTCCTGCATGCCTCTGCTGGAGAGGTCCCTAAATATTTGACTCCTTGTGGTAGGAAGCTGCTTAAGCAGATAAAGCAAGAGCACTGGAAATAGTCACTGTCCCATTAGATGTAAACTTTCAGGGTCTTCCTCTAATAGCCAGGGGATGAAGAATACTGCTCTGACTTTGGGAAAAGCTAAAGGATCTGGTCCAGTTGTGAAGTAGTGCTTCTGCTAAGACTTAAAATATAATCTTTCGAAATCCCAACTCATCAAAAGAAAAAGCAATTCATATTTGCAGATCTCTTTGCAGCATGGAAATCTTTTATGACAAACACAAGAAGAGTCACTACAAATTGTGCTTCCTCGTTAGGACTCAAATAGAAGTAAAAATAATTTACAATCTGCAACAAATCCTGTTGGTAGAGGAGACATAATTTTTAAAGCGTAATATTTCTGTTTTGGAACAATTACAGAACTTTGTATTATAGGGGATGATGTGATTGTTTTTCATGTGGCAACACCATTTAATTAAGATTTAAACAGATGGTTAACAGGAATGGTATAGTAGGCTTCATCAAAGTAACATCTAAAGGGGACAATAATATTTCTATTTCAGTGTGGTTTGTTTTGATATCTACAAATAAATAAATTAATTTCACATGTCAGAGGAAAGCATTTTCACAGTACGGATACTGTATTACTGCTTGTGTAGTAAAGTGTGGTTCACAGAACAGGGACTTAATTTGTAGTCCTAACACAGATACAAATCTACCAAATCAGTAAATTGCTCAGTTTCTGAGACTTATTGATAATCACTGAGAGCTAAAAAAAACCCCCAAAAACAAACCTGCTTTTCATAACTGGGAAAAATATGGGCATGCATTAATTGGGAAGGCAGCGTCCAGCCCCTCTGCACTGCAAACACTCATGCCTTCCCTTTGCCCCTCTGCTGTCAGAGTGCAAAAACCATCTAACAGAGAGGGGTTCAGCAAAGAGGACACTCATGAGATAAGGAAGATGAGAGAAGCAATACTATTATCTCCCTTTACTCAGGGAAGCAAAGGCAACATGGAGATTTAACTGAAAAATAGGACTGCAAATGTGTAAGTAAAAGTCTGCCAAGGAAGCAGCTGTCACCCATGCCATGTGCTCTAGCCTGTATGCACTCTGTGCACTTGCTTGCTGAAAACCTGTAGGAAAATGAGTGCAGCTTTTTTTTTTTTTTGTAGATGGTCCTTGTATATTTTCCTTGTACAACACAACTCAGCTAAGGAGGCCCCATCACAAAACCTCCATCAAACTTTTCACATTTAAAAGGAGAAAGCACCATATCTAAATCAAATTGGAATGAAATTTCTAGAACTTCTTAGGGCAAAGCATTATTTTGATAAGAAAACTTGCCTACTGAAAGGGAGAGGCAGTGCTGGCCCCACAGCTCACCTCCAGAAGAGGTGAGAGCAGCCCTGCTGAGATAAGTGCCCTATTTCTGGCCATGGCTCAGAAGCAAGGCTGTTCTCAGCCCCAGAAGAAGATTTCCAGGAAGCAAAGGTCAAAGCGGATAAAGCAGTGGTTTGGGACCTGTCAGTCTCTCCAGTCAATGTGCTTTCTGACACCATGCTCTTCACACTCACATGCAGGTCAAGAACAAACTCGAGTTCAAAAGTTGCTCTTCTTCAGCAGGGATGCATTGGAAAAATGGACTGGGATTCATCTTGTCCAGCTTTAGTTAAAATCATGTTTCATTGGTACTCTGCAGGAAGAAATTAGCAATTCTGGAAGGCCATTCAGCACACACATTTATCCCCACTGACTTTCAAGGGAGCCTGAGCAACTTTGCTGATCCCAAAGCCCTGATGCTGCACCCTGGCCACACTGGCATGATGGTGAGACTGGAGCTTGCTCCTGCATGCTGGTCTTTCCAGAAAAGTAATCTTGAGTCCTGAATGCCATGCTAGGATGTGGGTGATAGCATGGCAGCACCTGCACAGAGATCAAGCAGGCTCTTGGGCTATTTTGGGGGATCCTGGCAGTGATTCCCTGCTTGTCCTGAAGTTCCTGCTTGTTCCAGCTACACCACTGTTGCTTCATTTTTAGCATACGACCTCTGTTGGCTGTGTGTAATAGTTTGCATGCTAACATTGTGCCCGCAGCATGGGCTCCAGCTTGGTTTGGGACTGAAAACCCCCTGGAGGTGGAGCTGCTTGTCCCAAAGACAGCATGGGCTAAAGATACACTCCGGGTAGGTGAGGACCCTGTGATGAACAGCAGGGCTGGGAGCATGAGGCAACTTTTCAGAAAAATACTCTGAAATAAAACAACAGAGGCAAACATCACTACAGACATCCCATTTATAATTAGCATATTGCAAAGGACAAGAAGGTGCTCCCAGTGCAAGACCTAATGTCATTAAACTTTACCCTGGCAAATATCAGAGTTGCTGGAAAAAAAATCAGCCTTGTCTGAGAATACAAAGTCTTGCCTTAAGGGCTCATTTCCCCAAACATACACGTGACAGTCTTGGGAGGTGTAACTAGAAAACCCTGCCAGGCTTAAAAGGTAATTCTTTCACCCACAAAGGTGGAAGTGCATAAGCCGCTCCTTTAGCTCCAGTGCTCGGTATATTTAATAGTTTCATTGCTCGAAGTGTTAACCTGACCATGTTGAATTTAATATGGGACCAGAGAAGTATGAAGAAAAAGTAGCAGTATCTAATCTCATCTCAGCCTCTTTTGCTGAATGCTTCTTAGAGTAGCTGGCAGTGCTCTTTTTTTTGTTTGTTTGTTATTTTCCCCCAACAACGTTGTCACCTCTCTTCATGTCCTTCTGCACCCCACACTCTCTCTTTCCATGATCTTACTCCAGCTGATTTCCAATTTTCATTCCTTGCAAAGGAAGTGTCTCATGGGATTCTAGTTGTATCAGCATCTCCAAAGTGTTTAACAACAGGAGCAACTTGAATATGGCATGAAAGTTAATAGCTGATGAAAGCCTAATTTAACACAGTATTAAGAGGCCAGATCCTTCATTCATACAAATTGAGGAGAAAATGAAATTACACTGATTTTTCACCATCTAAAGAAAAGCATATTATTGTAGATCTCTAGTTAAAAATATCATATGTAGTTATAATTTCACACTCTAAGTTATCTGGAGACGGAATTAAGCAACAAGGCTAAGCATTTTCCAGAAATAGATGCATCAGTGGGAGTTGCAACAGGATTTTTAACATAATTACTATCCTGCCTGGGGTGTCAGGTTCATCAATAAAAGCAAAGCTTTTCTATTGTATTGGAACATATAAAATGGAGCAGACCCCACATTCTGAACTAATTGGTTGAACTAGACACCTTGCAGAAATACTGACATTGTGAAAAGTGGGCAGATGGAGGGGTGAAACCTGCAGGGTAAGTCTGAGTAAGGACTGTGTGGTTTGGCCCCTTGCCTTTCCTTAGAGAGCACTGAGAATTGATCACATGTTGAGGTGCCCCATCCCTCTTCTGACAGCAGCAGATGGCCAGGGTTGCTCTATCCCAGGTTAATCAAAACTCCATTTGGAAGAGGCAGTGTGCTCGAGGAACAGTCAAGAGATGGGATTGGGCTGACAGTGGAGACAGCAGGACTGAATTTGATGTGAAAATCCACATGAGATCCATGGAGAAATCAAAGAAGAAAGTTCTGGGAATGGAGGCCACAAAATGAAAGAGAGTAGCAATTTCTAAATGTGTTAGTCTGGACTTGGGGCAAGAGCCAGACTGATCCCTAGGCTTTTTCCAGGGCAAGGACATTTCCTATACCTTATACAGAGATCACAAATGTCACAGATTAGCACTCTAATATTTAGGACCTGGAGTTAGGGATGTCATATGTTATTACACTGTAATTACAGAGATTCATACTCCAGGGAGTAACGAAACCCATAAGCTACCAGGCATTAAGCTGGTGCACATTTTCCTTTCACCTTTCTGTCTCCTGGGGAAAACTGAGTCCCAGCCAGGCCTTGGTGTGATGGTGGATGAACACATGTCCCTCTCCTACTGTTGGTGACATTGCTGATGTTACTGCTTAAATGAGGGCTGCCTCTTCTGGTAACCACCTGTCTGTCCTGGTGAAATGGGGGAGGAGGCTGCTGTAGACACCCGATGCCTTGTCATCCAGAGCATATGCAAGGCTGTTGCTACTGCAGGTTGCAGCAGTGTAGGAGTAAAGTATATTTGGGAATCCTTGGCTTAATGTGGTGTTTGGGATCTTGTAGGATCTGTGTGGTTTTCGGGCTGTCCTGGTTCCGCCCTTTGGAAAAGCAGTTTCCCTACAGAAAAACTGGGAATTTTGTGTTTCAGATATTTATCCTTCTTCAGTTCACAGAATATAATAGAATATGATTTTAGTCCTTTACTTTTTATGGAGAAATCCTTCACTCTCACCTACTCCCCATATCCCTTATTAGTTCTACAGTGGCTCTTAAGGGCTGTGGAAAGGGGAGAGATAAAGCAATATTAAGGCAGAGTTTTATGCATCTGAGCTTTATGATATTGTATGTGAGTGGGTGAGCTGCAGGAGAACGTGCTGCTGTCCAGCTGCAGTCCCAGCACACATATCTCCCTGCATGGGTATGAAGAAATGTTGCCAGGAGACACTGCCATGGCGCTTGAAGGAGAGTTTTATAGCATGTATAGATGCCTTAGTGGTTTTCAATAAGGCAGGTAGCCACATAAGCTCAGTTAATAAGCTCCACTATAGGTATGGATGACTCATTGGTAGCTTGCTATTAAATTCTGTGCTTGATTTTAAAGAAAGCTGTTTAGTTCTGTATGTAATACTCCAGGATCACGGGGTGAGACCAGTTCACAGCTGTGTCTAGTTGATCTTGCAGCTTGCTCGGGATGTCACTCTTGTGTGTGACAGCTTCCTGAGGAACAATGGGATTTATAGTATCATCTTGACTTTAGAACAGGAGAAATGGCCAAAATCAGGGAAAATACATTCCTCTAGTCATCATGTGGAAAGAAGGATTGGAAACCCAAGAACTAGATCCACCACAGGTTGTGCCTGCCAAGCAGTGCAAGACATTGGGAGCTCTGGCGAGTGTAGACTCACAGCATTTAGTGGCAATCAGTGTTGGTGCAGTAATGAAAAATATTCCAGAACTTTTCCTCTGGGGTGCTGATCTCATTTTAGGCTGCATAAATCCCCTGCACAGGTTCACAGTAAGACTTTGGTTAACTTTCTGCAGGTGATTTAAAGTGTGCATTTGACAAGATTCCCTGTGCCCTGTTTCCCTTGTCGCTTGAATGTCCTTTGGCATTCAATAAAACCCCTGAGTGCTTATGTTAATTTGATCTTCACAATCAAGCCACCTTGAATTGCATTTACTTCTGTGTGGTGAGTCATGCTGTAATGATCTGATTTGTAGATCAGGTCCAAGTTCTGCAGGGTATTGTGCAAACATGAGACAATTTCCTTTTCAAAGGTCTCGGAGAGCACTTTCTCTCTTTTCCACAGTAACAAAAGAAATTAAAACATTTTTGGCTACTCCAGGTGGAATCCAAAGCTTCCATTGTATTTAAAATTAAAATTTACAATACTTTAGTCAAAGGAAAACAGGCATGAAAAACTGTCAGGTGAAATACAGGTTCCCAAACAGATGAAAAATTAAAGGTCTCACAGTACTGATGTCATGGTGGGAGTAGAGATGTCAGAAGTTGTAGCCGTGGTTTGTGGACAAGGAAAAATGTGTATAAAAAAATGCAGGGAAACTACATTATGTTGTGTTTACTATGGACATAAGACTTGTATTTCCCTCTTACCCCATGTATCTTCTCCAGGGTTAACAGAAAATCTGCCATTGTTGTTTTGACATCACCTGACTGTGAACAAGAGCAGTAATTTCAGTGTGTTAATTATCGTTATCGACATTTTGTTTCTGAACTGCAAAGGCACATCTAAAGTGTATTTCAAATGACTGGATTGGAAGCTGGAGGCAACATAGCCAGCAGTGCTAAACCCAGCTAATTAACTCTGCTGAAAGACAAGCATTATTAGCTCAGGCAGTGTTTCCTAACCATGGAGGATCTGGTTCATCTGTGAAAGCGAGGACTGGTAATAACATGGGAGCTGCAGATCACTTGTGGATCACCATTTGGCATTACAATTTCTTCCTTTTTGGCTATCAAAATAGGGAACAAAGTCCCTGACAGTAAACCAACATGCTGAGGATATTTTGCTCCTTTAGGAGTGATGTAAACACGCAGTGGCTGCTCCCAGTAGATGAGGTGCCAGCCATGCATCTCATGGCTTCAGGAAATTGTTTCATCACAGTGCGAGGCTGGAAATGTTTTGGTTGGAAATGTTTTGGTCAGGTGTGTTCCCTCTTTTAGTGCTGTGATTTTGGGGATGGACAGATGAAGCAATATCAGTAGTGGGGACCTGCAGACCCAGCAAGGATCAGTTTGCACCACTGGCTCACAGTGGGTTGCTTGTGCTTCTGGTCGGAAAGGTCTTCTGGTGAGACGCTGTAACTGTCATATGAACCACAAGAATGAAAAAACATTTCTCTTTGCAGTGAGCTTGAACAGAAATATCACCATAGGTTCCCTTCTTTCACCCTGCTGAATTGGCAGACTCTTCTCCCCAGGAGGACATAATGATTTTTTCTTTGCTAACATACATGAGGATGTGTGATTTGCACTTGGAAAAAATATTCGTTTTGTCTTTTCTCTGTAGAGTTGGTTTTTTAAGTACTGCTCACTTGGGACTGTATCAGGCTAACAGCTGTGGTCCTTTCCAGAGTTTGCTGCTTTGGGTGCAGTGACCCTTTGCTTTTGTTTCAAGTCACATTGTTCTTTTTCTATGATAAAGCCTTGGAAATTCATCTCATATTGTAACAGTCCCTTTTGGTTACTTTAATCCTAAACGCAGCAATTTCATTAAATTACTCATTCTCCCCCATTTTCTTTGTGATCACCAGCCATGTCAGTCACAGTGACTCTTCAAAGAGAGAGGCTGAGCTCTACATCAGATAGGACTTCTTTCTTTGTATTTATAAAGCAAAGCATAAATTCTAACAGGTCTACTAGTCATCTCTATTGATTTGGTACTTAATCATATGAACACAATGAATATTCAGTACCTGTGTGATATAAAAAGAACAATCAGAATAAGCTATTATAGGTGCTGGAATTTCATTTAAAATCTAATTAAGTCTAGAACAAAACTAGAGGACTCCTGTCTGAGTATGAATAAATGGATGTGTCTATATAACGTTTGAAATACCTTCTTTTTTCACCCCTCTCTTGGCATGTATTAAGAAACTAGCACTTTTTTTTTTTCAGTTCCCACTGAGAAAACCACTACTCTGGCTGGTACCCTCATGTTCACTTACAGGTTAAAACTGATCACTCTGTGCTGTGTAAATATGGACCGTTCTGTGCAGAGCATGGTTACAGTTACAGTTTTAGGGGTGGCAAGTGCAACTCAAGCTGTAATTATTTTGTAGCTGCCCATGTTCCTTGGCACTGACTGGCCTGCATTGGCTACAGTGCCAATGGAACAGCATTCTTATTGGCCACCACCCCGGTGAGCTCTAGGCTAGACTAGATGCTTGAAGGAGGTAGAAAGAGTCATTGCAGTGCCATGGAGAAGTGGAGCATCATGAGCTAGAACGTGGGTGGGTGCTCCTAAACTGAGACATTAGAGACCCTTGGTGGGCTCTGAGACCCCTCCTTGTAGGCAGCTATAGGTGTGACCACAGTGTGATGACATAGTCAGAAAAAAGGAGAAGTTGAAGATATTATCACTCACTGTTAGTCAGTGAAGGCCTTCTTCCTACAGCTCAGTTCCATGTGTCTCACCAGCAATCACCACCAGCAGGAATAGGATGAATTCAGGTACAGATATACCATGCCAGGAAATCCATCTGCCTTTAAGACCTGCACAGAGTGGGGCTCTATCAGTAGTTCTTTCCTAGTAAAAAGAGTGGGAGATAGGAAAATCCTATCTCATAATTGAAATCCACTTTGGGCACTAAGATGTCATGTGAGAAATCGTGGGGAATAAAAATAGGGTCTTGCAGGCTTTACTTTAAAATATCTCTGCTCAGTCTCTCAGATTAGGACAGAGCCTGTCTGGCCATTTATAAAAAGAGATGTATAGATGGATGTAACTTCAGTGTTACACACACGCCTGACTGATTAGGTAAAAATAGATCATAATTTGGTTCAGCAAATTTATATTTTGCAGGAAAATGGAGTACCACAAGTGTATACTCATACACAGCTATTTGGGCAATGAATAAAACTGCTTTTCAGAACATGTACTTATTGCCTCGGGCAGAGAAGAACAGAACCAAGGAAAATAAACACCTTTCAGCTAATTTTGTTCCACAAATAGGACATGGCTTTTTGTCTGTAGGGTATATCTTTCTGTAAAAGCAGTGCCAGCAAAGTAAATCTGTTCTAATGCCTGTTCTACTTTCTCTTGTGCTTTTCTTAGTGTACCACAATTTTTGTAGGAATGGGTTCAACCAGCTGTGTAAGATGATTCACAGTCTTGCACTCCAGGTTTTTTGTTTGTTTTCATTGGTGATGCAGGAGGGAACTCAAAGACCAAGTCAGGAAAGGCACTTCAGCTTTTATGCACTGTAAGTCTGTAGTCCTCTCACAGAAAATGTTTTTGCTGCTTTCAATGCAAGAAAAAAGTTTAGGCTTCAAGTGCTGATTTAACTTGAAACTCCTCTAACTTCAGGTGTCTGAAACTGGTCTTTCCTGCTGCCGATAATGGGGATCTTCAAAGGCTACAGAGAACTGCCTAAATTTAGCATCTTCAGGAAATTAATCAAGAGTTAAAAGCCTCTTTGGATGCCTTGAGGGTTTTAGAGCTAAATACAAACCTGACGTCTCTGACTTCACTTTCCTGCAGTGAGGTTGTCTCTTCTCTCCATGCTGGCTCCTGCCCTGTGCCCCCCAAGCATGGCATCAAGGATAGGGACTAGATCAGTGCACACCATGAAACCCACCCAACACACACTTCCCCAAGCCAGGGCAGGGGGAGTGTGTGTGTGGTGCTGTTTCTGGTTAAAAATCACCCTGGGCATGCTGAGATCCTGCAGTGATGAAACCATGTGAAAATACCTGCATGGAGGATGCCAGGAGCAAATGCTCTTGATGTGGTGTGGTCTGTTCCCTTCCAGTGTGCACCGTCTGGCTACTGTACAGACTGGACTACTTCCAGGCAGTTCTTACCTTCCTCAATTTTCAGGCTAACTGAAGATTTTAGGCTTACTAAAGTATTGCTTTTGAAAGAAATTCTGAGCTTGGAGGCTGGCTGTATTTGCTAGGCTAAGGTTCTCACCAGAGGCGCATAAGATCCTGAGTTTGCATTAATTGACCTCATAGTTTTCCAGATTTTATCACCAAATCAGATGAGTGCTCTGTGGGTTTTTTCACCTTTATTTATAACAAAATTGAGAAAAACTTCATCTACTTATTGCACTTTTACATAAATATCATGGCTTGGTTCGAAGGAGTTGTCTTGCATGAAGGCAGATTTGGGCTTGCTTGGCTGGGCAGAGCTGAGCCAGTGAATTATTCACTTCCCTTTAACAGTTAGGCTGGATCTAATCCATGCTTGGCTTCTCATGCTGAGGCAGGCAGAAGATGTGAACAGAGGTAACCCTGTGATGAACTGTTGGCCAGCGTGCCTCTGGTTTGCTTGGCATCAGTGAACACATCTTTGACTGAATTCAGAATTTTCTCACCTGGGAGGGGAGCAGGATGGACTGCACTGGTTCTCAGATCCTTGAGGTGTGATCCAGAAGACCTCATAAAAGTCATGCAAACCTATTCTCTGAGTCTGACACAAATGATGGTGAAGGTGCATCATGCACCTACACATTGCTGCAGGGCTCAGCAAAACAACAGTCAGAGCCTGGCAGAGGAGGGCTGGAGGTTTTGCAGAGGAAGCTTTGACACCCAGTGCATGGAAGGATCGTGAGGTGACTGTGGTGGATGTGCTCAGATTACACTGCTGTCTTTTAATCATCCATTATTCAGTAACTATATACAAGTTTTTCTCCTCCTGTGTCATTTCCAGCCCATAATACAATCTCATGTTCTTCAGGTGACGGTTTCATCATCACTTTAAAAGTTCAGATCATGTAAGTCTACTCTTGAATGAAGTCAAAGGATGGTATCATGGATTAACAAACCTGGAGGTAGGAGTTTGCCCAAGGAGCTGGCTGCATGCCAAAATGCACACCATGCTAAATGGCAGTTTCCTGGAAATACAGCCCCATGTACAGAAATGACATTTCATTCATGAATTCATCTTGTGATAGCTGAACATTTATAGCTGGAATGATCTTTATGCTTTGAAAGCCTGTTCCTATCCCACCTTTGACATTTTTTGGCAATGCAGAAGCCAAGGCAGCTGTTTTAAGAAAAGTGCCATTTACCATGTATTTGGGCTGCCAAAGGCTCAGCCTGAAGCAGTGTTGCAATGACTTCACATCTGCCAACTGCAAGTATCCTCACCCTAAATGGCTGTCTAGAATTGTTATTCCAAGTGTAAGGGATTATATATACAAGTATAATACTTCACATGTAAATAGGGAATTAAAAGGAATCAGGAAAAGTCACACTGATAACTCTGTATAGATACTATATTCACATAGGGACTGACTAGTAAGGACCCACTCCTTGCTAGATTTTCCAAATACTGTATTAACATAGTTCATTGTGGATATTAAATTTCAGAAATAAAACCCAAGCTGTGCACATCTTTCCCCAGTAGTTGTTGGCTGCTTCCACTGTTTTAACCCTGCACTTTCAAGTACTGAGATGTAGTTTATTCAGCCAAAGTAAGTGCCAGGACCTCTGTTTGCCAGGGAAAAATTGTGGTAATGGAAAACATGAAATTTATCCCTGAATCAGGGTATGATCCTTTTGTCTTGATGATGAGGAAGGTCTTCTTTGATATACTATGGTTTCCTTGTTTTTCTTCTCCTTGCTGTAATGAATTGGGCCTTACAGGAGCATGCCCTTTGCCAGCTATGTCACTAGGCTTTAGACAGGCACAGATTGCCGTGTAGGGATCCCAATTTTTGCTTGATATGCATTACCTTCCAAAACTATGTTGTTCCTAGGATTTGATTTTGATTCTCTTCCGTCTCATCTGAGGTGAATGGATTTAATCAGAATCTCTTAAACCCATTTCATTCAATGGTAACTCTTTATACAATGCTAAGAAACATATCACAGTCTTGCCCTGGCAAGGCAGGAGGCTAAATGAAGGGAAGAATTTTAGCTTCTAATGAGATTCTAACTATGAGGCTCTAAGGCTTTATAAGATTTTCCAGTGATAGCCTCATTTGGCCTCTGTAAATGGAAGCTAGGCAAGAAAATACAATCTATCTGTCTGCTCTGAAATGTGTTTATTGATTTCAGCAGTTGTTCTGTAATTGTCCTCACAAATCAGCTAATTGAGATCCCTAATGAAAGGTGACTTAAGCAGCAGTAAATTTTGCAGTTGCCTCCCCAGTGGACAGCAGCTGACCAACTCTGGTGTTCCTTGTTAACCAAATACTATTCTTTAAGTGCATTCGACCAAGTGACCAGAATTAATGAGGTTTATCACAGTGCTTGATGCTCTCATTCATCTCTTGCAAGTGTGTTTTGTAAGGCTGAGCTGTGCTGGTGTCATTGTCCACTTCCAGAGAATTGCTTTTCATCTACCCCTGTCAAGGATTCGCCTGGATAAAGGGCAGACCTCAAACATTGGATGTGAAGATGCCAAACATGCTCTGCAGGCATGGGAACATCAAGTCTCATAACCAGAGCACGGCTGTGTTGTTCTCATGGCTGAAACATGAGATTCTTGATTCCAAGGTGTGCACAGGATTGGGCATGGGGAGGGCTGGGTCTCAGGTTTGGAGATGGGACTGTACCTGAAAAATGCTCCTTCCAGTTCAAGGCATTATTTCCTAAGGTTCATGGCTCTTCAGTGCATCTCTGCACCTGCAGAATTTTCTTTCTTGAGGGACCACAGAGCACCTCCCAGTTGAATGTGTGATGCAGGCACTGGAGGGGAAGGTAGCGGACAGGCATCATGGAAACTTTGTGTTCAAAGCCTGAGACAGGGAAACTCGTTTTTTGCATCCATTTCTCTCTGTTCTCTAGTTTACATGTGTGTTTACTGCCTTCGTTTTGTACCTTTCACGGGTAGAAGAGGACTCTGAAGTTCATCTGAAGGTTCAAAAAATCAACATACTTTCTCCTCAGAACTTTGAAAATTCAACTAAAAACCTTTAGCTGATTATCTCAAATCTCTTTCTAATGGCTTTCCAGTTTCTTGATGTTGTGCAAAAATCAGTAGATAACTCTCTCTAATAGATATAATTATCTAACGACTGTTGAGCTTGGGAAATAATTCAGTTAATTTTGTCTTTAGTCTTCTATTTCGTCTTAGAGATTTGAAAGGTAAACCTGCAATTCTCTCATAATTACTGAATCCTGTTGATTTCCCTTCCATTTTTTTACAGTAAGCTTGTGTTTAAATGGGAGCCTTTTAAAGAGGAAAATAAAAAGACTCCATTAAAGATTAAAGTTGTGTTTTGAATGCACAAATATCACTGACTAAGGGGAACCCTGATTTTTGATTGAAAATTCACCACTGATTTAGCAATTTCTTTTCAGACATGGCAGTGGGTGAGAGGTAGGGCATTTGCGTTAACATGAAAGTCTTTCTGTTGTTTAGATTTTGATATTATCTCTGCATCTCATCCTCATAAGGATGAGTTCTTTCTCAAGTGGAGTTACACTGATAGGAATTAACATTTATAAACTGTTTAGCTGATTATAAAGAACAATCAATATGTGAGGAAATGCAGAGGAAGAGACCAGGCTGTGATTTTATGAGTCTGCCAATGTCTTGCAGCCCTGCTTGCTATGTGCCTTCAGATGTGAACCAATCACTGTAGCAGAGCTTTGCTGCCCTATCTTGTCTTTCTAGTGGATGATGAGAAATCTTCCATGTGGATTTTTAAGGTCCCCAAAATAGTTTTAAGACATTTTATTTTTCACAGATAGTGTCATTGCTATTATGCCCATCGTGGCTTTCATGTTAGAGTTTTACTGGGGCAACCATGCATTGTCTGAGCACCAGATTTTGTCACAGGGCTGTTAAAAGCTGGGTATTTTGTCTTAGGAAATTGCAGTCCAGTGGGTCTTTTTCTTCTTTACCCTGAACAGTAGTTAATTACAATTTAAATCTTTAGTTCCTTTGGATCATAGAATAATACAGGTTGAAAGGGATCTCTGTCTTTAGCTTTTATTCTAGTCTGAACAGAGCATGTTATTCTTTTTTATCCTGAACAGAGCACATTACTGCATGTTGATGTTCTCCAATAAGCAACCAAATTATTCCGTTAACTCAGCTGAGAAAGTAGGTCTGGATCTCAGTGCTGGATTTCCTTCCCTGTCTATCCTTGATGCCTCTTGTTCCCTTTTGTGAGTGTTAGCTTTATCACATGACAGTCTGTCTGCGGGGACGTGCCGAGTCCCTCAGTTGGATGTTTCCATTGCAGTATTATGCTGAATGGTGGTTGGCAGCAAAATCCATTCCTCTTCCTCCAGAAACTCATTACAACTGAGTAACTCTGAGCTACAGCAAGTGACTTCTGTTTGGACTACATTGCCAATTTAACAGATGTGTGAAAGGAAAAAATTATTAAGTAGCTTCTTGTAAACAAATTCTTCTAACTAGATGCTTCAACAAATTTCCAATATATGTTCATTTATTCAATCAACTTTGTAGGCATAGCTTCTTATAATTATGCCTAAAAGAGAGAATATAGATTTTTTTGACATCACATTTTCTTATATGACTCATTATAATTGCAATATTTTGTGTATGTGTTTAAAACAGAGGATTGGAAGTACAATCATTGCAATATTTCAGGACACAGATTGGTTGAGCAATGCATCTGCTTCCATCAGATCTAGCTGGGATGGATGAGCTTTGCCTCCTCCAATTCTTCTCCTGAAACTACATAGACCTCAGTCTTTCATTCCCTGCAAGCAGGGAGACTCCAGCCTGAGTTTGTGGAGAGCAACATGTGCATGGTGCTTAGTACTGGAACTGCATTATCCACTGAGAATACACAGTTGTTGGGGTAGTGGATTTAGGAATGTTACTAAACAAGCTACTTCTTGGCCAGGGTTTGGTCACAGCTACTTATTCCAGTTGAGTTCAGACCCCACTGAAATATTTCAGATTTTGCATTTTTTTCCCTTCTAGTAATGAGGATTTTTGCTGTCAAGTGATAGAAAGGAAGGAAGAGCTGTCCTGAATTCCCCAGCAAGCCTGCTCCAATCTGAACTCACCATTTTAGCTCTAATCATAAAGGAATATCTACTGTACTTTTATTTTCAGCCCCCTTTGTGGAGGTGCCAGACTGAAACTGCATGAGTCCTAACACTGGAAAAGAGATAATACCCCTCATTCAGGCTGCTCCGTCAAACGGAGGTGTCACACAGGAGGCCAAGACAATCCCACTACACATTCAGGATCCTGATCCCCCCTCTGGCAAACTCAAGGCTGCCAGCCAGGATGCCCAAATGTGTTGCCTAAAGGCCAGATGCTGCTAATCACCATCTGGGCAGCGGGACCCCCGAGCTGCTCCGGCAGCGGTGATGGGGATCCTGCCAAGGTACTGCAGAATGTTTTTGCAGAACCGGCAGGTTTTCCTAATTTGCTCTTACACACAAAAAATCAAACAGGAAAATATTTAATTTGACAGGGCAAACAAATGGTGTTTTACTGGAGAAATGATACTTTAAGCATATGATAGCCATCTGCCTGTTCCTCGCCATGATCGTTGGGGTGTTATAATTGGACATGCAGCTTTGACACCTACGGAGACTCGCTGGCATTTTCACTAGGCAGTTTTAAGTGGGACAGAGCACTTATGAGTGTGAATTTTCACTTGGCTGCCAGCCTGACAGTTCCATTAAGGATCAGTGAGTGATCAGGGATAGAAATGGTTAATGAAGTTTCTGCTTAGGTTAAAGCTTGACATATAAACTGCTCACATTTTGTGTTGAGAGTTAATGAAGATTCTGTCTGGACTAAAATGGCACCTATTATTTTTATTTACATTTAAAAAAAATTTATTTAGACATACTGTTATCCATAGTTAAAGTCTGACTGTTCTTAGGACCAGGTAACAAATCTTTTTGTATCAGCAGGATCTTTTCACTCACTTCATTTATCACAATCTATCTAGGAAAACATGGGCAGGAGAGTGCCCTGCTGGTGCAAGCTCAGCCATCACCACTGGCATTTTAATGTGCTGTTGGTTGTGCTATCCAGCCCACTGGCGCTTAAGCTACGTCTCCCCTAATTTATTTTCTTAGTAAATGAAAATGAAGTTTTCACAGCTCTTTTTTTTCCTGAGTTCAAAATATCAATTTTTAGCCCAGACTTGTTGCCAAATTCTATTTTGATCCTGTGGTTTATTTTTAAACTGCAGATCAGTACATTCAGGAATCACAATTATGTAAAGATAATACTGATAATCTTGTTCTGCAGTGTACCCATAAAGGTTCTACATGTAGTGTTTATCCTCTTGGTATATAATACTAGTGACAGCAAACAGCTCTGCTAAAAGCTGCTGCAAAACACAGGTGTAAGCAAGAGCATGTAATGGATCTGTCATGGGAGTGTGTGGGTGGATAGAGAGAAAGGACAAGGAGTGCACAGAAGCTTGAATCTGTGCTGCACATTAATGGCTATAAGGAACAGAACTCCTTAAAATCCTGCTCCAAAGCCCTAGAAGGGCTGCCAGACCCCTGGGGATCATACACAGCGTGTGGTGGATCCTGTCACATGTCTCTGTGTGAAGGGTGCCTGAGGGCAAGTGGAACCAGCAGAGGGGATGCCCCAGTGGGAGAAGAGGTGGCCGCAGCTGAGTCCCCTCTTCCTGTGCTGGCTGCACAGGGGGAAGAAGAAACTGTGCAACATCCCAAACCTTTCCAGGTGGGTTCCCTGCTGTGATGCCTCTGGACACAGATCTTTGCAGCCCTTTTCCATCATTCACAAGTGAAGTTTTAAACTTGGAACACATCTTGAAACGGATGATAGTGGCTGGGTCTTTGCAGTAGATCTCAATTTTCCATAGGCAATTTCCCTTTCCCATTCCAAAAAGTCACATAGAATGGTGCAAGAAGCTGGCTGGCTGCAAGTGGCTCATAATGGGGGTGTTAAAGTGGCATGACAAGGCACTGCTGTGACTGTGGCATGTGCAAGTTGTCCCCTTGGATTCTGGATGTTCCTATTCAACCTGTGAACCTGAGTGGCAATGTAAGTTTGGCATTTCTAGTAAGTTGGGAGGAAATGAGCTTTTAATATGGTATGTCTGGCAGGTCTTCATTTAATACTGAAGGGAGCTGCTTTAACAATGCATGGTGGGGCAGTCATTTCCCATCGGATATTACTGATAGGTCTGAAATGTGACTGCTCTGCTGACAGTCTGTAAGTCAGTGGTTCATGCCTGGGCAGAGGAGTGTCAGTACAACCTTGGTTTAAATGCTAGATTAAAGCTATGCCAGCAGAAAGATACTCTTTAGCACTTCAGAGCTGCTGCCAGGGCCAAGACCCAACTTCTTTATTTATTGGCACATTAAATCTTGAAAGCAAAAGAAGGCATAGTCCTGACAGGAACAGACCTCTGTCTACCAGCAGTGATGAGAGGCAGGAGCACATCTCTGTCCCTGTCCTGTGGATGGATGTTAGAGGGACTCAGGATTTGTCTCCAGCAAATAAGGGTCAGGTAGGGTCAGCAAGACTGCAGCCACCAGGCTCAGGCTGCAAAGTTTGACTTTCTTTGGGTTTTGTTTTTGTTTGAGTTTTTCTTTTTTACTATTTTAATGTAGATTAGATGATTCAGAAAAGGTTTAGATGCATTTAATTCTAAACTCTCTAGAGGACAGTCATCGAGAGCTTTCTCAGGTTTAGGATATTGACTAATCCTAAATCCCAAGACTGCTATTGATTCCCTCCTTTCCTGTGTTTTGCTATTCTGTCCCAGGCACGATTTAACAAAGGAATGATCCTGTTCTGATTATGTAAAAAAATGTCCAAGCATACAAAAATGTTAAAGCAAACAAAAGTGCAATCATAAAGGTGGATTATGGATTGGTTTTCCTTTGTTGAGGAAACAATGATTTTTGCCAATGCATTCAAGGCACACTATTGTTTATGAACAATTTAAGAGAGAAATATTTGATACTGCAGGGGAGTTGATAATGACTTAATCAAAGACAAAAATACGCCTTTGCTCCAATTCAATTTCATATAGTTTAGTTCGTATTAGCATTGATTTGCCCCAAACTTTTAGCATCTTATTTATAAAAGGCAGCGTAATGAATTTTAGCAATAAACAACAATGTTGGAAAAACAAACCAGACCATTCTTCCACTCACTAATATGACAGTGTAAAACTCCTAATGCATTTGTAGAAGGGCTCTATGTTGGCTGGCTTACATTCCCTCTACAGACACAGGATAAACTTATTGTGCCCCCATGTCCATCCCTGTGGAGGACCAGAGAGGTCAGGAATCACTTTGTATGTGGAATAACCAGGTCTACATTTGCAGACACAAATCCCTCCCCAGCCAGTCTGCTAACAGCTGTGCAGACATCCCTTCTCTGCCCCCCACTCCTTCTAACATCTAATGAAGAGCTGGGGGGTTCCTGGTGTTTGCTTGACCTAGTGATTGCGGTTTGAGCAGGATCCTAAGCCATCCTGACATTTTTCATGGCAGATGAGGGATGTGCTCAGTTTCTAGTCAGATGATGTTTGTATTTAAGTCAGTTGGGAGTCTCTGATATTCTCAATTACAGCTTGTTTGCACACAGTCTTTGCAATTGAAATGCAGTTTGCAACCAGTACACCTAAGGTCTGCTCTGGGACATGCCAAAATCTCACCACCAGAGCTATGAAAGTACGTGGCATTTGTCGTGCTAATAGAGAAGGATCTGAAAAAAATGCCTAAACTTTCTTCAGCCCTTTTAAGCAGTGACTCAGTCACCAGTCTTTCCCACAGTTCTTCACTGATGTTTTAATTACAAACTAATACCAGCTTAGGCTGTCTAAAAATAAACTTCACATTTTCATTTAATTAGTGGGACTATCTGCCTCATTGCCATGAAAATGATACAGGAGAAAATATTTACTTAAAGGGTTTTCCTTAAGTATGGTCTCTCAGATATTCCAAACAGGTAGACAATAATTCTATACAAAAATACGTTAAACTATAAAAGGCAATTGGGGCATGAGTTTGGGGCAGGTGGAGCTGAGTGCCTGTGGTTATTTCCTGAGCTCTGAAGCTCAAAGCCCTGCCTCACCAGTGACACAGCCTGTCCACATCCCAACTTTAAGCATAGGATCTCCCTCCTTCTTGTCCAGGCTTCCCTTGACAAAGCTTACTTAAAACACGTTAATGACTGTGACATGGAATTCTTGCATTCAGCCTCCAACCAGAGTCCGCCCCAGGGACAGTGGTCAGGCAGCAAAGTCTTCCACATTTTTTGAAGCAGAAATGGGACTGCAGGCAGAGAGGTCTCTGCTAAATCTGTCTGTGCAGCTCCAGGAAGGCTGAGGAGTTCCCATCCTACCAGGAGCTGGAAATGCTGAGTTGCACCAGAGCCCTTTGACCGGCTCAGCACCTTCCTCTATATCCAGTAATTTTTTTCCCCAAATCCCTTTGCTATGGCTACAGCTTTGCTTTTCACAGGGGGGAAATAGCATCTGCAATCAGCAGCTCAGACCTATTTCCTGGTCAGTCTGCTGTAATTTCTTTCACTATGGTGAGATTCTGGCATGTAAATAATATTGTAGGTTAATGTCTCTGACAATGCTGCATGGAGTGCTTGGCTTTGCAATGGCCTTGCTATTACGCTGCAATATTCTTCCAATGAATAGTAGCTTCCTGAAAAAAACATTGTGCCCCTGAGGCCTCTGGAAAAAAAAAGAAAATTGGGATTTTTTTAAAATGCTGAAATACCTATTTTTGAAGATTTTGGGGTTTTTGAGTGTGTGTTCAGGAGCAGTGATTTGCACTCACTTGAGGGAATGTTGCAAAACCACTCATGAATATTTGTCTTTCCACTCCTTGTGAAAGGAAACATTGAAATAATGCCAGTAAAACACAGTTCTCAGGGCCGTTAGTCAGGGGAGAATATGTGGAGGGGGGATATGGGGAGCCACATGGATCAATGGATGTGTCTGAGAAGTGCTGGCTTGGTTGTCTTGGTGGGTTGAGGCTGTCCAGCCGAGGATCACAGCCTCTGCTGTGGGGTCTGACTGAAGGCTGGAGACAGAGCTGATGGCTTATTGGACTCAGCAGACACCAGGGTTGATATCTGAAGGATTTGCAAGGATAGTTTTTGGCTGCACTATTTTAATGTAAACTGGGAATTGACTTCTTGTATTTATGGTTGGTACAATTTCAGGACATAAATCATGAGGCAGAAAAAAGGAGCTATAATTGATAAGCAAACAATCCACTCAATATTTTACCCATCTAAAAAATGTTGAATTTGATGATCCTTGTGGGTCCCTTCTAGCTCTATGGTGTTCACAAAACTGAAAAAAAAGTCAAGTAATTTTTATTTCAGCTTTATGATGAACTATGCCAATAATTGTATTTGACAGTCAAAAATCAATATGGACCCATATAAGTCATTAACGGCAAAGACTGTGTATCTTAATGCGTGTCCAGTCCAGCTCCCTGAAATCCAGCTGGTGGAGACTATTTTGGCAAGATGCTATAACAGAAGCACCAAGCCTTGCCTGCCAACAGCCAGGAGGAGATGCTTGCCAGAGGACAGGGATGCTCCACACACCTGTGAGCCCAAGCAGCCCAGCAGGATGGAGGGCAATGATGCCACCACGCCACATGTCCTGAGCCACAGCCATGTGAAGCCATCTCTGCTGCTACTTGAAAGAAGAGGCCCTGTGTGGATGAAAGCCCTGCAATGCACTTTGTGGGAATTACTGGACCTTCAGGTAATGCTGCCCCTTGAGTGTTGAGAAATCATGTAACTGGCTAAAAATTGTGCGTTTACTTTTTAATGTGAGAAGGAGTGGCAGCTGTTCTACTCCATCTTTTGCTTTCTGAGCCTCTGAAAGTGGCAACTTATTGTAATTCTTTTCTTCTGCAGAAGTTTATTAATAATAAACATTTCTGTGTAAAAGAAAGGAAAAGAAGAAATGTTCTGGGGATATATCCCAGTGTCAGGTTTGACTGTGCAAATTGCCACATCATCCTGAGATTTGCATTAAAAACCACAGGGTTAGCTATCCTAAGCACATTATAATGTGATTCCGTTGCTTGTCTGTTGCTCAATTAATCAGCAACCATAATTAAGCCTTCAGAGTGGGAGTTTGCATGAAGATCTCCAAGAGAAGCTCTGCAGCTTCCTCCTGCAGCATGGCTGGGTCCTGCACCATCTCCCAGGGCAGACTGGGTGCTGGAGAAGGAGCCGGGCTCGCCCCTTATTCTGATTTCATGCACTCAATGATCTTTGCTGCTTTGACATGTTTTGAGGTGTCAAGATGCTCATTTTTCTGGGTACTGAGGTTGTACCTCTTTTTTTTGGTCTTTTTGCTCCCATTCCACCTTGCACAGGGCTGCTGAAGCCCAGTGTGAAGGGGAGCATCATCTGCAATACGTGCAGAGAAAACCCGTTTCTCCTTGTCCCCACCAGCTCCAACCTAATCATTTTCCTCCCACTTGTTTTTCCTCGGAGCCTGCGGGTGAGGCGGGGGAGAGGCAGGGAGTCATCCCTGCATGTTCAAAGTGCTGCTGCGATTCCTGCCATCCAACTAATGCGGATGTGACGGGAATGAGAATCGGGGAGCTCTGTCCTCATGAAGTGCTTTGTAAATGAATCGCTTTGATCTCAGGCGGATTTCCCTGTGCTATTTTTAGATGCAGTGAGGATAACCGAGGGATGTCGATTCTAATGCAGACAGAAAGCACTTTCAGATGCAGTTTCCCTCCTGGGGCAGAAGAGCAGAAGGAGGAAAACAAGGCAATCTCCACCAGTATTTCTAAATCTTCTGGAGCATGCAGGGATAGGTTGCTAAGCCCCTGAGGCTGGAGAGGGATGTTCCCCAAATACAAAATTCACTAGATAGCTGGTGATTCTCCTTGCTGCTTTTTGTATAGCTCACCACTCTGCTAGAGTCCAAAGTCAGGACCTGTGATTAAATTAGTCTTTGTAGCGTGGTGGATAGGGATTGCTAATAGCTACCCTTTGATTTAAAAATAATTGCTTCATCTCTCCCTTCCTCCACTTAAAAAGACATATATGGAGATCTCAGATTGCTCAGTTTTGATCATGTCAATTCATGCTTTTAATTTCAACTTCAAAAATAATAAAAAATAAAGCAACAAACAGATAAGCAAACCAAGCCTTTCTTCCATAGGGCAGGAGTGTGGTGCGTGTGCTTGTCCAGATTTGGACTCAGGCTGCTGAGAAGAGCTAGTGAAAACATGTTTACAGGGAAGAAGCACTTCCGAAGGTTTTTTTCTTCTCCCATCACCCGTTGCTGGGGAAACCGCCATCCCCAGTGCTCAGAGCGGCTGACTCACCCAGCCCGGTCCTCCACCGCAGCTTCGCGCCTTGAGCTACAGCACGGGAACAAAGGAAATACAGACTTCAGCACTTCAGCGTGAAATACATCAAATTTCCTTTCCCAGTGCCTCCAAGACACGGCTGGTAACAGCTGGCTGTAAGTTGTCTCCAGAGGCTGTAGAAAAGGCTTGGCAGAGGATTTTAGTTGATGCCCCAGGGAAGAGGGAGGCTTAGCTATCTGGAGCGATGGGGGTCCCAAGCCCTGCAGCAGCTGGCAGACCTGCAGGGGGGTCACTCCACGGGGAATCCCATAGATCCAAAGATTGCTGAAGCTGTTGGAGAAAACCCCTATCGATTACCATTGGGCTTACTGACTTCCTACTATTCCATAAATATTCACAGGAACATTAATAAGCCCTCTTACCCTGCTCCTACATCCCTCTGTTTTGCATCTTTTGGAGTGGAGCTCAGTTCTGACCAGCTGTGAACTCTGGGGCCTGTAATGGGTGTTTATTTTTAATTGTTATGTCCATGCTGCCTGTGGTTAGAGGACGTTTTTCCATGGCCAAATGCAGTGATCTGTTAGCACAAATCAAGACACTAATATACTTAAGTTTATAAATCTCAACCACAAGGTCAGCCAAATACACTAAAAAGTCAGAAGACTAAAAATAAGAAAATTAGGATCTACTTGCCTTTTGTAATGCATTTTCTATGGTTTTATTCAGTTTTTCTCTACTGTTTGGAGAGCAAGAATTTTAGCTGCTACTTTGGTGTTTCTGGTTTTCATGCTTTCTTTTTATCCAGTGCCATGGTTTTGGGGATGGGGGATCCAGGAAATATGATGAGACTACAGGAGAGCAGTGAACACAGCAGGATTAGGCTTTGGGTGTTTTTTTAATGTTCATGGTGCAGCATCATTGGCACCTGAGAGCCCAAGGCTGCCACCTTTTCTCTTGGCACAAAGCTCAGTCCTTCCTTGGCACCAGTGGGTCTGGGAAATTGCCATTTTTCAGGCAAGAATTGAAGACTGGGAGCAGCCAGAAATCAAGCTTAGTAGGGTGCCATTAGGCTGGTGTGTTTGGCTCCTGGTGTTGGGAAGCTTTGGGAAACTGAACAATATCTGGAGATTTTCCCTGTTCAGGTTTCTGGTCAGCCTGTGATGCACAGATGTTTCTAACATCTGCCCCTTAGAGCAGAGCCCTGATGTTACAGTTGCTGTTCTTTAAACACTTCCAGTTCTTTAAAAACAAGCTTAGCACCTTTCCCCCTCTTTTTCCTTCTCAACACAGATACAACCCACTTTTTCAGACTGTTAACGTAGCAGCCGAAACAAAAAGATTCTAATTTGGAAAAAGCTCAAACTTGCCATCTCTTTATTATGAGAGCCCAAATATGTGCAGCCAGTTAAACATCCTTCCCTACTTGCCCCACACACCATGCCTGAGTAATCATTTCAAAACCTTTTTGGGTACCTGAAATGCCTCTCCCTCAGCATCACCAGAGCAGTCTTTTCTCCCTCCAGAATTCTTTCCACTGGCCATGGTTGGTCCCAATGCCCCTCCTTAGTGAAACATTACCCTTTTGTTCCCTTCTCCTCCCTCAAGCTTGCTTTTTCTGCATAAAACTCTCTGGGTTTAATAGAATTGGTATTGCTGCCTCACTTTGTTCTCCAGCCCAGGAAAACCCCATTCCTGTGAATCTGTGCTCTCGCAAGATGACAGGGAAACAACAGTGCTGTGGGCTGAGCAGTTCATGTTTTGTCCACCCCAGAGAAGTGTGTGGGGTCAGGCACTCTTTGTAGACAGACAAATACTCCCTTGTTCCTTTGCACGCAGGGGAAGGAATATAATGACATTTGTAATATCAGCACAGAATTTGGAGCTGTGATCGGAGAGGTCCCTCAGAGGCTCACTCTGGCTGTCCCGTTGCCCTGTGTGTGTAACTGGTGCTCCTCCATAGCCACTGCAGAGCAGCTACTTGGCAGCTTTGGTGGTCATAGAATCACTACAGAATCCTAGAACAGTTTGTGTTGGAAGGGACCTTAAAGATCTCATTCCAATCCTCCATGCCACAGGCAGGGACACCTTCCATTACACCAGGTTGCCCACAGCCCTGTCCAACCCCACCTTGCACACTTCCAGGGATAAGGCAGCCACAGCTTCTCCGGGCAACCTGTGCCAGGGCCTCCCCACCCACACAGGGAAGAATTTGTTCATTACATCTAATCCAAATCTCTCCTCTTCCAGCTAAAAACCATTTACCCTTGTCCTATCACTGTCTGCCCACGGTTAGAAGTTGCTCTCGATCTTTTTTATAAGCTCCCTTTAAGCACTGGAAGGCTGCAATGGGGACCTGCAGGGATGGTGCATTTCACAGGTTTGACGTGGAAGGAGAGAACCCCTGGGGAGGATAGAAATCCACCCACACAGAGCAAAAAACTTTACTCTGCAAGTCTAAATTTTGCACCTGCAAGATTAAATTGGATTTTTGCACCTGCAGGTTGAAGGCTTCTGTCTCTCCGCTGATTCTTGCCAAATCCTGTTCAGGAAGCTGTGGAGAAGTGTGGGCCAGGAACATCCCTGCAGTTTCTGGAAGCTTCAACAACCCTCCCACCCGCACAGTCCCATCCCTGACTCCTTCCTTCCAACGCCCCACATCTCAGCCCCATTTTCTAGTGTGTCTACAACAACATTCCACTGCTTGCTGTGCTTGGGAGAGCAGTTTTTTTCTCTAGTTTTTTGGCAAAGTGCATTAGCTGCACTGGGCCACATGTTAGCTGCTGTTCTAGGGCCAGAGCCCCTGCCTGGGCAAGAGCCTTTTGCCATAGCTCCCCATCATCTGCAACACACCGTGAAGTGACTATGCAACCAGAGAGACGCCAGAAGCCAGGGCAAAAGGAGGGTGGTTTTAGCTCAAATAATGAAGCAGCATTTCAAGCCTAGTCATAAGCCAACTCTGAGTTTTAACAAGCGAAGTTTGGATTTATGGAATGGGCTGTCTCCTGAATCCTAAACCTGTTTCCTGGTGAATTCTTAATCCTGCAATTAGGTCACGCCTGCTCTCTCCCTTTGGGAATGGTGGAGACTTGACAGGTCTAAATAATAACTCTTATCTCTTCTCTTTTTGATGTTAGATGTCACTAAGTTGTTCTCTGTCATCTACTTTTCGTTTCTTCTCTTCAGTTCCTGCAAAACTCTGCTGAAAACACAAGTTAATGAAGATAAGACATTTCTAGGTCCCACCAATTTTTGTCGTATGTGTCTCTCCCCCACTCCCAGTGTGATCCATCACAATGGCCTGGCATTTGAGACAGGCTGGAAGGACCACAGGCTGATGTTCTGTGAAGTTGTGGGCATCCAAAGCTCGTATTTAAGCTGCAGTTTCAGTGCAAAATACCCAGACTTGACAACCCTCTGCCTATCAAAGAAGCCACAGTCTACAGGGCATGGCCAGGTGCTGGGCAAGAGCATCTCTGTGGAGTGTGGAGGCCACATCCAGCTGCTGGACACAGATGCATTGGCACTTCCAGTTCCACCACAATGTATGTACAATTTCTTACACTTGTATTTTACCTATATGCATTCAGCTGAGTCTCTGTCACAGAGGTTTTTGCTTCCACAAGGAGCTTTTTCAAGACCTTGCCCTAATTATGGTGTAATTCCAGTGACATTTTAAATTATGGGTGAGTTTTACATAATTCTTTTGATACGTGTTGTTATGACATGTAAAATTTTATCTTTGCTAGATGCAGTGAATTATGTAAGATCTTGGTTTTGCATTTGTCAGGATAATTTGAACCATTGCACATTTAACAAATGCACTTTCAAAGGACCCAGTCCCTCATGCAACTACAGATAAGTTTTATAAACTTTATAAAATTTCTATTTAATTATATAAGCTAATAGACAAGTTTATATGACAATGTTCGAACTCCAAATTCAAGCGTGAGAGGAGCAGGAAAAGCCTTATCCTGAAATGCAGCATCTTTCCTGGGTTTCCAGGGATGGCTCATTACATGATCAAATGCTGTTTTTTTCTGTGGGGGCCCTGCCTCCATGGTGGAGCAGCCTGTCTGATGCAAATCAGTGGGCAGCAATTCAAAAATCTGTTTTCTTCTCGTCATTCTGTGCGTGGCCCCAGCCCTTGTTTACTGCATTTTGCTCAGCGTTGCTGTAAGGATGAAATACTCCTTCCACTTGTTTGGGTTTTTTTCCATGACACTCATTATTCCAGTCATGTTTGTTTATTTCACATGCAAACTATTAATTAATTTGTCTCCGTGAAGCCCAGTAAGGCAGGGGAGAAACGTTATCACTTTATGGATAAAGAACAGAAGCACAAAAAAATTCTGTCAAAAATGTAAATTAATTTGGGGTGTTCAACTTGAGATGCTTGAGAGCTGACATCTCTGTGCATTTACAATTTATTTGATTGCTTTAGTGCTGCTGTGTCTTTGGGCACCGTCAGGACAGGACTGAAGTGGTCAAATGAATTTGCCTTATCACAGATGTGGCCCAAAGCACTTCTCAGGTTACAAGACCAGAAACAGATGGATGAAGGGAGGAAAAGCATAGAATTGTGTAATGGTTTGTCTTGGAAGGGGCCTTAAAGATCATCTAGTTCTACCCCCCTGCCATGGGCAAGGACACCTTCCACTAGACCAGGTTGCTCACAGTCCCATCCAACCTGGCCTTGAGTATTTCCAGGGATGGAGCATCCACAACTTCTCTGGTCAGGATGACAGGATAAATGCAATGTATTCTTGGTCAAGAACACAAGGAGGATTTTAAAGCACAGGGCTGAAGGAAAACACTGATGTGACTTTGTGGAGACTTTCTTGCAATCTATTTACTCTCTGTCTGTTCAGGCACCAATTGACTGACTGTAGCCTGTTACTGGTCATTGCATCCGTCATTAAAGGAGTCTAGCACTCTGTGCAGATACCACAGAATAACAGAATCATTAAGGTTGGAAAAGACCTCCAAGATCAAGTGCAAACATCAACACAGCACCAGTAAACCATGTCTTCAAGTGCCACATCCACAAGGGTTTTTTTAACACTTCCAGGGATGGTGATTCCACCATTTCCCTGGACCTTGTATTTCAATGCCTGACAACCCTTTCCATGAAGAAATTATTCCTGATATCCAATCTAAATATCCCCTGATGCAACTTTAGGCCATTTCCTCTTGTTCTGTCACTTGCTACATGGAGAAAAGACATCCTTTCTAGTAGTTGTAGCGATATCCTGCAGCCTGGTCAGAAGAGCAGAAAGTGACCCTCTGTGTCTCTCATTCGGACTGCAGGAAAGATCAGTAGAGCAAATGAGGACTTGTATCAGGCAGGAAAGCACAGGCCCACAGGAGCCCAGCTGCAGGATCCATTTGAGCTCATCAGCCTCCTTGCCTTTCTTTAGGGCATAATTTGCCAGCTCCCAGCCCATACATGAGAGACCTAAGAATGACTGTGGAAACTTTCACCTGTCCAAATTCCAAGAGTATTTATATAATTTAATCAATAAATTGCATTGATTTATTTGCACTAACTCCTTGAGATCTGAATAAGGGTGTGCGTGGTGCTGTACGAAGACATCATAAATAAATGTAGCTTGCAAATCAATTGCCAGATATTAATGATTAATCTTCTCATAGTAAAAGAATCTGATGTCTGCCCATTATGGATTTTTAAAAAAAATCTGACCTAAGAGGTTTCAGAGTAATTTATTTTTTGGGAGGCTGCCCTTTAAGCCAGATCTTACACTTTTTAAAAGGTCATGGGGTTTAAATATCATGGTTACTTACAAAGTACAGCTCCCTGAGTGGTTTGACAGGTTTCTTCAGAATACATCAAGGTCCTGCTCAAGTAAGTGCTTGGCCACTGAGGCCAAAGGCTGGGTTCTTGCAGGGAATTTCACTTTCCTGTCCTCTTTGGCTGCTGGTGATGAATGCACAAAGGACTGTAAAGGTTACCCCAAAAGTGTAGGTACGTTAACATATGTAAGGAACAGCACATTTTCCTTCATAAGTCACTGGTTGGGTCATTTTCTGACACCAGTGAGAAAGCTGGGAACAGTATAATGTGGTATTTTACTGCACTACATTTCATGCTAGCCTTATGCAGGCAAGTCTTTCTAGTCAGAGCTAGTGTAATTCCAGGTACGGTGAGTCCCTTTTTCAGGCAATTGAGCCAGACTAGACTGTGGCCATCAAATCCATTGCCCAACCTCAGGGCGCCCAAGCTGTGCAGAGCTGAGCTGACTTCCAGTGTCATTCATTTCCTGATGCATGATTTTATAGTGAGGAGAAAATGCTTATTCTAATAAATTATTCTAATTTACTAATCTGATCATCAGGTTTTCAAGAAAAGGCCAAATTTCCTTGTCTCTTCTTCTGCCCCTGTGAGCACATGCAGTGCAGCAAGGCAGGTCCACAAGGTCCAGATGTCTGTCAGTAATCTGCAGTTCGAGTGTTCCACATGGCAGTTCAGAATTTATTTTGAATAGGAAAAAGGAGTTTAAAAGTTATTCATGTGCAATTGTTTTTCATGCCTAAAATGTTTTGCCTTTGTCTTTTTACCCATGCTCTATTTTTCATGCACTTTTAGGCATGCATCACATTATTTTATAGCACAACATTCACTTTTAAGAAAGGCAGATGATACTCAAGCAATTTGAAATAGAATGTTTTTGTTCTAAGATAATTAATGGGACAGGGGAATATACGTATTTGCTGCTAAACTCTTAGTTGATTCTACTGATAAATTCACAATGATAGCCTGAAGTCCACTTGGACACAGATGAGGTGTTTGGCAGAGCACTGTTATCCACTGCATATGGGAACTAACGCAAACCATCTGATTACAAATTCAGCTTACAAATCCATGGTTTCCTTCTGATTATAAAGAATTTAGCCCCAGATTTGGACAATAAATAAAACTGGTTAAAGCCACTGCTGCTTAGCCCCTCCCCTGTTTGTTCCAGGATATAATCTGCTGGGGCTTGATGAGCTCATTTGCTTTGGTTGACCTTTCTGTAATCTGCCGTGATTTTCCCTCTCAGACCCATTTTGCAGGAGGGCAAGGAGGTGACTTTCTCTATGCTCTGGGCCATCACAGCAGAGATCGGCTTCGGTGGTTCAGAACCCAGTGGCTGGAAGTTTTATTGGCATTTAATGAAGACTTTTGGTTCTAAGACAAATGCCTATCTGTAGGCAGCCCAGCTTTCACTAACTTCTTCACCATTTTGAGTCATCATTAATGCCCTCCCACTCAGTGGTTATTCCTAGGCCTACTCTCTCTTCCCAGCACTTTCTTGCATATATACTTTTAATTTCCTTTAACCCTTCTGGTAATTAACCTTTTCCCCACCTTGTCTTGTCTTACCTGGAAAGCTCCATCCAGGTCTATAATCTTTTTCAGCTGCTTAAACCCATCTGCATTTCCATGGAAGTTTTCAAAGACTTGAGGTCTTTGTGCAGCTTTTTGTGACGTTTTAACATCTTCCTCTTCTCCTTGTTGCTGTGGCCGAGGGACTGAAATCTGTGTTCTTTTATGCCATTGCTGAGCAATTCTTCACTGTTGCAGTTCACCTTGACTGATCAAAGCCTTTCCCACTGCAAACTTTGATCAAGAAGCAAAAATATCATTCCCTTCCTGCTCTCAAGGTGGGTCAGCCAATACCAAGGGAAAGGTTGGGTTTGTGAAAGTGTTTGCATGAAGAAGACTAGCAGGGTTTTCATCTAAACATTTTCTGGTTTACTACCTTGGCAAGGTGGATTGCTGTGTGCTCTAAGCTCACTTCATACCACAAGGAGTTGCTGTCTGCCAGGGAGCTCTAATATGACAAACATACAGATTTATCTATCAATCAAATATGTAGGTATATATTTTGTGTCTATATGTGTGTATTTGTCTTTCATACATATTTGTGTCTGTGTGTATAATACATTTCAGTGTGCTTGTGTGAAAATATTTTCCTCCTTAGCTGAATTTAAACCCTGAGTGGGCTGCTGTCTGTCTGATGGAAGCTCTGCCTTTGTTTCTGTTGAAAATGACAATGATTTAGAGCTGGCTTAGTAACCTGTCACAGAGGGATGTGCTCTGCTGTGGGTGAGCAGCTGCCAAAGCTCTGCTGGAGCCAGATGTGTAACTGGGGAGGTACAGTCTCCTGCTCTGCAAAGTGCATATTGTGAGGGGCCACACTGGGGAGAAGGACCCTCAGCAAGTGATCTCCAGTGGGAGAACAGTGGTGGGACTCTGGCTTTGCATGACAGCAGGGAGGCCACAGACCTGCCACAGGAGGCTGACACATGTCTGGCCTTCCTGCATCTGCAATGTTGATTGAGTTTGCAGGAAAAGATACGACAGGACCGAGCATTAGTGACCAAGACAAGGTTTTTGATGTGTCCATAGGCTGAGCCTTAGGGATCATCCAAGCAGAAGAGGACACTAGCTGGCAAGAGCAGCATCCATATTCCCACTTTCTTTATGATTTCCTTCACTCTTTGTTTTGATCAGTCTACCCTGATTGATTATAAGACCCACTGACTGAAACTTCCTCGAAAATCTCATAATATTATCTAATGCAAAACCTTTGTGGTTAATACAAAGTAATGTTTTCACCAACTCTGTAGCAGGTGAATTACCAAAAGCTGCCACTACTTCCAAAGGCAGTAATTGTTCTTTTAAATTATGACATAAAAGAAAAAAACACCCCTTTAAACAACAAAAGTTTTGCGCTTGTTTAACAAGAAGAGTTTAATTTTTAAAGATTGTGCTATATTATTAACTCAGTTATCAGAAGAGATGGTTGGATGAGCAGACAATTAAAACAAGGAGAAGCTCAGAAGAAAAGTTCATCAGTACATTAGAGAGACAATGGGGGAAAGTAAAACTATTTCAAGTACCATTTGAAGGAAATCATTTGGGAAGGAAATAGGATTAATTAGGTTTTGAAACACTTGATTGTGTTATCTAAAAGTATTTCATAGATTAACGCTGTTAAATACTTATGCATGAGGTAATGTCTGAGGTTCTTCAGCAACAGAGTGAATTGCCGGTGTAGATAAAGGAACTTCAGACTGGCATGGGACTCCAGACTTACCAGAGTCCATGGTGTATTCTGTGACTGAGATTAGGATCAGGCCTTGAGACATCTGCAACAGAGGAATCTGAACTGTGCCTTGTTATTTTGCTGTACTGCCATGGGTCAGGGTGTGAGCTCAGTCCTGCTAAACTCAATGAGTGACAGTGGTTTAGTTGCTTTTCATGCAGAATGTGCCCCACTCTCTGATCCTTAGGCTTCCTTCCCTCCTACACTTCCTGTTATTGGTCTTGTCCTTTTCATGGTAAGGGAAGTCAAAACTTTTACTTCATTGCCCTAAAACATCTTTGATGGAGCAGAAGAGTGACCTGGAGGAACATGGGGTAAAGCCACTGTTACCACAAACCTCCCTGAACAGGAGTAATTCTCCTTCTGACATTTTACCCCTGTTACCTCTTCCCTGGCATGTGTGTGCAGCACTGGGGGTGCTCCAAGTGTCCTTTGTAAGGTTTCTGAGTATAACACTAATTCATGTAAACTTTTATAGCCTCTCTTTTTCCTATTCCTTTTGGGAAGTTGTCTGAAAACTTCTTTCTTCCCCAGATGTGTCTCCCCAAGGTTCTGTTTCCAGGGCTGATTCTGAGCTCACATTAGGAAAAAGTTTGGCTCAGACTTCAATAGGGTTTCCCTCAAAGTTAAATATAGTGTTGTTTGAAAACCCTGAAGCAGCTCATGAGTTGTTTTCTATATGAAACTTCCCTGCTGCAAAGGTTTGGGCAATGCAGTCTGTGCCCCCACTCCAAGCCCAGGGCTCTATTTTGTATAACCAGCTCCAAACCCCAACTTAAATCTATGTGCAAAGGAATGGAGAAAGAATGGTCTGCTCACCCCAGTGGGATAGGACTTTTGTTTGTGCCTTAGATTTATTTAAGGTGTGGGTGAAGAATCAGGACAAATTACCTTACTGAGCTTTTCAGTCTGTTCTCTAATGAATTATTTTTTAACAGGTGCGAGTCATGGTTCTCCCAGTGCTGCTGCTGCCACTGCCATTCAGCCACAGCAAGCAGCATTTCACTGTCAGTGCCTGAGTAGTTCTTTTTCCTGAAAAGCCCCTTTATTCACCCCAGGCTCTCCTGGGATCCTGTTTTGAGCTGAGCTATCTCCATGCAGGAGCAAAGAGAGAGTGTAAAAGCACTGCCAGTCTGCTGTGTGCCCCCCAAAGAATGCCATCAACAGCTCAGATCAGCCCTGATCAACATCTCATCAAATCTACCAGCTCTGTGTGCTACAAATGCCAGGACAGGGACAACTCTTCCATCAAACACAGACGTGATGCCTCTTGGTGGTGGGTGGACCTGTGACCTTGTCCTCAGCAAAGGGACAAGTTCAGAAAATGAGTGTGACAGACAGCATATAATGCTGAGAAACCCATGGGACGTGAAAGCATTCATCCTGCTCCTCCAGTTGTTGAATTTAAGAGAGACATGCCAAATATATCTGGGGAAAAAATTAGGCCTGTGGGTGCTTGAAAGGAATTTTCCATACGTGGTATTTAATAATCTTAAATTTCAAATCATTAATAATGATCTTTGAAGGGAACCCTATAAACTGTGTTCTAGTTCCTGATGAGATGGAATAATTTATTACATCAATTTCTCTGATTAATGTAAAACGTGTTTCAAATTTGGGTTTTCCTTTAATATTTAAACTTCCCCTTGAGAGGAGCTGCAGAAGGTGACCGAGTGCCCCCCACACTGATGTGGCATGTCCTCAAAGCAGGGTAAGATCTGCTACCCAAGCCAATCAGCAATTAAAGCCATCATACAGCAGCTTGTTACAGGATCCAGTTCTTGAAAAGGCATGAACCAGGAAAGGGCAGGGCTCCACAACTCTGCTCACTCATGCCAGGGAAAGAGAGTTTCTTATAAATTTACTCTGAAAATGGGTTTATGTTCTCAAGAACATCTCCCCCCAGAAGAGTTGAAAAGAGGCCAAAGCTGGTGTTATTCAGGGTAAAGTGCATGGCAGGCCTTTTTCCTAAGAAATCAAATTATTTTAAATAGGCTTTCTATTGTACTCACATATCATTTTTGCAGAGCCGAAGTCAGACTAAACCATGATGGGTTTTTTTCTTGGTCTTATACCATGTAGGAAACTAAGCTCCAACCTTTAGAGTAGCCATTCCCTGAGCTGGTAAAATGCATCACACTTTCTGTGTCCCTCATGGACCATGTCAAAGCTACAGAAACATCTGTGTTGGTCTTGGCTTGAGCACTCAAGTAGTCCCTCTCCGGTTCAGGGAGACAGAGAAGTAGTACAATGTTAATACAGAAGTGTCTATATCCCAGGAAATGCTCAGTGGTGGTGTAGCACACCAGTGGTGGGGTGGAGAGCCCTTAAATATCTGAAGTGATAAAAAATCAGAGCCCAGACAAGAGGGAGTCTGTTTTAGAGAGAATTATTTATTAGAAGATAGGAGGTTATTACGTACAGATTCTGTCCTGCAAAAGTGTCCTGGTCAAGGATATGTCAGGGAGACGTTTAAACCCATTAGAGCTGGCTCTGGTCTCCATGCAGAGATACTCAAGACACAGCAGAGCTCTGCCAGACCTGGCTCTCATGCTGGTGCTCAGCTGGGGAGAGGCCTGGCGTACCACAGCATCCCTGAGCTCATTACACCATCTTTATCCCACTGGAAAACCTGGCCTGTGGTTTGGAAACCAGTGGTGGGGACACCAGATGGTGCTGCAGAAGGGGCACTGTTCTTCCCTGGGCTAACCTGGAGATATTTTCCCCAAGTAGGGAATTGTCTTCCATCGTGCCAGCGATGAACATGGCTGAGCTAGTGGCTACGGAGATACAACCATGCTATGAGGTAGCATGAGGTAAATGAAAAGAAAAAAAAGCAAAAAGCAGAAAGATCTCTGTGATACAGAAAAGAGCTCTTCCTACCCTCTCTCACACCAAAACCAGGCCAAGCAGCAGTGTCTGAGCCCCCTGCAGTGACCTCCAAGAAAGCAGCTCTGACAGGTGGTTTACAAAAAGCAGCAATTTTGCCTCATAATAGTTGTGCTCCTAGCAGTATCCCTCCAATTTCATGGGTGACCTGTTTTCTTTTGGATTGGCAGGTAGCATTTGTCAGCCTCTCATAAGGTCTTGCACAGCCCCTGTGGCAGCTCAGGGCTTTGCCAAGTGAAGCCCAGGTGCACCAGAAAGCTGCTGTGATGTATTTGCACCTCCTGAGCCAACTCCAGGCCCATGCTGTGCTGCATGGACTGTGGGCAGCACTGCTGGAGAGGCAGGGCCAAGCAAAATGGCAGGTGAAAGGCATCAGTCACCACCTTGGCAATAACAGAAGGGCCCGAGACCAAGTCTTCTGCAGATGGTCAGCGGCTCACAGCTAGCTTAGGGCTTGGATTCATGCCAGCCCTGAGGCTTTTCCTTATTCCAGGTGTGCATCCTACTGCACTCTGCTGTTGTACCTGTGGCAGAGCAAAGCATCTTTCCCAGTGGGTATTTTTCTTTTGCTGGAAAACCATCCAAATGGACACTTTCCCAATATCTAGCAGGTTTCTTAAAGGAAAGTATTATCCAGAAGACATCTGTGTGTCTTTTTAATTTATGGGTTCTGAAAGATAAACAAACATTCTGGAGTCTGACTCCTTAGTCTGGTCCTCTGATGAAGCCACATTCTTTTCCTGTCTTAACTTTTCTGGTTGGGCTAGAATATCACCTTCACTTACTGTCTGTAAAGTCACATTTAACTCCGATTTTCCTTTTTAAATCCTAGTTTTGGCTCCAGAGACTACATGTAAAACCCTGGGTATAATCTCCCACTTTTCTTGTAGAGTACATGAGCTTTTGTCTACTATCAGGACTCTATCAAGATTATTGCCCTTTCAGTCCTCAGTAATCTGAAGGAAAAATTATTGTTGGAACATGTTTGAAAGAAATTTAGTGTAATTGTCAGAACCGTCTGTTTATGGCTCATCTATCACCACATCTGTCTTCTCATCTTCATCCAAGAGTGGCCTTTGTTAGCTTGGTATATTAGAAAGCTTTGGAACTAGAGATTTGGCAGTGAATGCTCACAGCTGATGCCAATGTCAGTACAAAAGATGGGTCAGACTACAGATATCAGAGGGATTTGTGGGACCAACATTTTCCTTCCATTGCAGATGACCTTCAAGGCTGGAGGTACTCGGGATGGGGAATAACAGGAAGATTGCAACTATAAAGCAGAGCAGCAGAGCTCCAGTTATATTTAGGATAGTAAACACTCAGCACTGAACTAGCTTTGCTACAACTATGCCTGTTTTTAAATAAGGTTTTATGTTCCTAAGGCACTCAGATTCCTTTTTTTGGAACATGAACCCCAGTAAATTTGATTTTTGGGGATGGGAGGGCTAAGAGAAATGTTTCCCAAGGGCATCCCCCACTTAGTTTAAGGGAACAGGTGCTCCAGACTCACTGAGATATCCAAACCTCTGGAGTAATCACGACCACATCTTCAGTTTTTAAGAATTTCTATGGCACTAGTTGTGCTCCCACTTTCTTCACCCTATGGAAAGGGAAAAGCTGGGGTCCCCTCGGTCCACTGAAGGACAGCAACACCCTGCTCTAATATGGGAGCTCAGCAGGCCAGAACTCTTTACCAACTATGTGCCACAAAAAGATGAATCTGGGAGTTCGATCTGAAACATAATCTCCTTTCCTCCTCTCTCAGCCCTAACTTTAAAGAAAACTCAAGCACTGACCCAGCTGGTTAAATTCCAGCTTGGTCAAGTGGGAGGAACACAGAGCAGACAACAGAATATCTGATTTTACTTTCAGATTTCTGGGTGGATTTTTGCCTCCATTTCCATTATTCCCTTCCAGAACTGGTTCTTCAGCCACCCATGATGAAAACTTGTCCCTGCTAGGACTTTTTGAAACACCTTGGGTGAAATTCACCCATCAGAGCTGCCTGAATGTTGTAGGTAAAAAAAGTTTTCGTGGATATTTTCGGAGATAAAAGGCAGGAGAGAGGGGTATTTTCTCTCCAGAGAATGTGCACAAAGGCAGAAAGTATGGGAGCCTTTTTCCTCAAGACCAGATAAAGCTGGCTGATAAATGTACCTGCAGTGATGCACAGCAAACGCTGAGTATCCTCCAGGTGCCACCAGGCACAAGCAGTGCTGGACTTACCGGATCTCTTTGGGACCCCTGTGCCGAGGGCTCTGAGAAGGTTTGCTGCGAGGTAGGGCTACGTGGCTGCACTATGGAAAGTCTAACAGGGAGGGCAGACACGGAAAAGCTGGAAAAGCTTAAAGCAGAGAAGTGCAATTCACTGGAGCTCCAGCAGCGCACGGCAGGGGGATCGTTACCAAGACTTTGTGGCACTTAATTGTCACTGTGTTTTGAGTATCTCAGCTGGGCACATAAGACCAGTTCTAACAATATCAAAAAGAAAGAACATGTTCTAATTTGTATAGTGTATGGCATTACAGGGCAATGACCCATCACACAGAAAGATTTTGAACATTAATTACAGTATCTTTTATAACATTATAATTTAATTGCCAATGCTTTTCCCTTTAAATTAATCATGGATGTACAGCATATAATCAAACAAGCTTTTTTAAAAAGTACATCTTAATACAAATAGTTTATTCAGTGCCTGGTTGTGTATACAACAAATAGTAACTCTTTTGTACCAGACAGAAATCTGCCTGTACAGAACTAATTCAGTTTTGGAGCACAGAATCCAACGATGATTAATGCACAAAATCTTACACATCATGCAACTCTATGCCAATATTCCAACTTTCTCCCATGCAACAGACATGATGACCTAAATGGAAACCTAACTACATTTTTTAAACAATTGTTTCCAATAGCATGTATAAGTATATGTTGTTTAGGGGTAACCTGTCCTAATGCTTCCTCCTACACAATATTCACGTGCCCATTACAGTGAAAGGACTTTTACAAATAAGACGTTTCTTATAAAAAAATTAAGTCACCTTAATTCCACAGTTTCTGTCTTTAGAAAAGAAGCCACAACAATAGTTTAACATGACACACAAAATGGAATTAAGAGAAATCTACACTGGAGGATAATTTTATCCCTTTTTGTTAACTTCCACTTGGGATAACAAAACAACTCAATTCCTACAGACTGGGGTTAGCACAAGAACTTTACCAGAAACTACAAATCTATAAAAATTTATAATTCATTGTGTTTAAAACCACAAGAACACTGTTTGCTTGAGCCTGAGACACCAACTCTCAGTTCCAACCCTGATTTTTAAATTATTTTTTAAAGACATAGCTTTAAAGACCCATTGGAGTTCAGAAATCAAAAAGTTGCACTATTCCAAATTAAATGATATATTTTTTATCAAGCCTTAGATATAAAACGGTAAGCCAAGGAAACAACAGAGTTTACATATTTGTTTTTTGTTTGCCCCTATAAAACATACAAGCATTAAAATTTCCTTTGAAGAGCAAAAGTGGTCTTTTTCTGAGTTGGAAAGCAAATTCTTATCAGCAGTGAATGCTGTGAAATGTTTTTGTTTCAGATTCCACAAAGCATAGAAGAGAGAGAGAAAGAGAGAAAGAAAAAGTGAGAGAGAGACAGAGCCGGACATTTCTTCTCCAAGATTTATTCCGCAGTTATGTTTGCTGGCTATCCAACTGACTTGTGATATGCACAAGCATATTCTATATTATTGGGGTATATCCTTTGACAACCAGTAGATCTAATGGCTGATAAACGAGTGACCTATGCAAGTTCGGTGGCTTGTCCTGGGCAATTGAACGTTTGGATGAAAGACTGCTAGTAAGAATTCAACTGCATCCAGAGGTAAGGTTCTGTTTAGAGAGCACTTGGCTTGCCTGAACCTGGCTACGTTGACTCATTTTGACTCATGGATTTACCCCCATTTAGCACTCCTGAAACACTTCTGCTCTTTGTTGGGGTCCCACTTCCAGATCTGGAGAACTCTGTGAGATCGTGGAGGGAAGGCTCTTTGTACATGGCCACTGCAAAGCAAAAGAGAGGCAGCACGTCAGCACATGTCACGGGCTACTCAGTCTGTGGGTGCAAGTCCAGCTGTGAAGCATTGGGATTTTTTATTCAGCAATATGCAATGCAAAGAGAGAATGAAAGAACCATGACAAGTAGAACTCCTTCCCTTTAAACACTCCCTGAGAGCCTCTGAGGTCCTCTTCAACACCTTGACATTTTAGAGAAGGGAAAAACCACAGCTCCTTTCTCCCTCCCTTCCTCTCTCCCTCCCTCTCCCAATTAAACCACTTACCCAATGCAATTAGAAAATTCTGCAAGATACACCTAAGCTGATGTAAATCAAAATTTCCTTATTAATAGTGAATTAGCACTGTTGGCAGCTGTGATGTGACCTGTTACCTGTATATGTAGCCTAAGCAGATGGGTGCGAAAATGGATTTTGAGTCTTCCGTTTCCCTTGTTTTCACACCCATTAGAAGTGAAGATCAACCTCAAAATCAGTTACCAAACACCTAGTCCTAAATGTAGACTGCCAGACTAGACCAGCAACCACCCAGAGTGATGTACCTTTGAAATATCATCTCTTATTTCAAAAGGACAGTGCCTCAAAAGGCTACCTAAGACCAGACATGGAAGGCTTAACTCCTCTTAGGGAAAGAGCATATGGAAGCTAGTTCTTTTGAAGAAAAGGAGGCACCTCATTGACTGAGATCTCCCTCTTGGCATTAACCAAAGGGGGAGCCAAAACGGACCACAATTCTGGTTCAGATCCCTCAGTTACCTGGGATGACTGTATATCCTGGCTTTTAATACACAGCAGTATATGTAAGCCACATGCATTATTACCTTTAGTGTCATATGATGATGCCACATTAACTGCAGTTTAATAAGCACCACACATCTGAGCTTTATTCCAGGCAAAACCAGACAAACAAGGATTCTGGAACATGAAGCACAGATTGACAGGCTATACAGCAAGTCATTAATGCCTGTGAGCAGATGTTTGGGCCATTCCAGACTGAGCTGTGGTTACCTATAACAGGGACAGTGTGGACTTAGGGCACAAAGAAACTAGTAAGTGTATTTGGTTAAATTAGAGAAATGCTGAGGTAACATAAAAAAACCTAAAAAAAGCAGCTCTGGTTAGATTAACAATGTGTTACAGAACATTATACTCCTGTTATATAAGTAGTTGGACCCTGCAAATACGTATGCACAGCATTTGAACACCTCTGACACAAGACAGTTCAGATCGATGGAGTGATCCCAAGCAATTACCTTTTAATGGTTTTGGAAGAAAGTGTGCTGCAGGTTTATTTTTCTTCACGTGGTTTCCTTTCATTATTTCTCCTTCTTTGTTAAGACCCAAATACCAACCCCGGCCAGACTGTTGCTGTCTGTAGATCATTGAAGAATATGTCACATAGTAGTTTTCAAATACTGATTCTTTGAACTTGCATTCAGGTGTAAAATGTTCCTGTAAGGAAGTAACAGATCAATATGTGCATTGCTGAATCTCATGTCAGTTAATGAAAAAGCATCCAATATCCATTGCCTTCCCAATAGTTAAAAGACATCTCTCTCAGCCTCTACTATCCAGTTATGAAACATGGGTCCTAAAAGCATTAACAAACAAGTAACACAGTTTGAAAACTGTGAAATAGTGCTGTAAGTAGAATATAATAATATCTTTTTAAATTACAAGTATAAAGTCTAAATGAAGATTTATTGATTGATGCAACTAATGGATATTAGGCAGATGTAGCCCTTATGTCAACCCTGTGGGACCAGCTGTGGTTTAGCTCCACAGGTGGTAAGCAAGGCCACGCAGTGCCTTTGTGCATGAACAGCTGGCCCTGACTCTTTATGAGGAAAGTGCAATGAAAACTCAAAGCCAACATGCCATGAGTAAATGGTTGTCTCTTACTAACCCAGCAATACTATGTTAGCTTGTAGCAGCTGCTTTTTTGGTTTAATCTATGCTCTTTCTCTGCCCAGCATATCATCCATGAAAGCCCAGCTGCCCGAGACTGGCTGCAGACATTAACCTCTGCTGCAGCACTGAGCCACAGCTGGAAGCCTGAAGGGTCGAGCCTTAGTCATCATGCTGAATTGCAGTGCCTCTTTTGGGGCAACAGTATTGGGCTAATAGAGCAATAAACCATGAGAGAGCCTTTTTCTTCCTGACAGCAGTGTAGTTGGCTTTCCCCGTGCAATGGTCCTACCTCAATCAGTAGCATTACATTTGTGCCAAGATTAAAAAAAAGATACAGGCATGAAACATGGGTCTTAGAAGGATCTCACACCAAACCACAAGTCCTGACAGCATCCCTCAGCCTCTCAGTGCTTCGGGTTTTTTAACATTACAAGTTCTGAGAACACCTCACTTATGGACTCTAGATGTCCATAAAATATGAAAGAGGAAGGGTTTGTCTGGTGATGTAAATGATAACATTGCAGTCCTGCCTGTCATCACACCATAGAGCAGCCAGCTGTTCACTGGTCCTCCCTTGTGAAGGCAGCCAACTTCAGAGAACTACCCTTGTGCTAAAGAGGTGCAAAAAAAGGAGGAAAAATTGTGCCTGTATAATGATTGTAATTTTGATTTTAAAATATCACAGGAAATTAAATGCCTCAGGAGCTTAAGATGTTCTTATCTAGTTTCTCAAATATTCTTATGTGAGAAAAAGATGGTATTAGAAATAAAAAAGAAACCTACCACTGTGCATTTTCTGCACATCTTTTGCCATTTTGTCTTCATAAGAGAAAGGAAAAAAAGCTCTCATCCTTTGACTGGCATTTGCTTCAACAAAGAATGTGAAGTAAGCAATTTTCTTCTTTTTTTATTCCTTCAAGCTAATTGGCTGTTATTTAGTTAATTGACAATTGGTTTCAATTGCTGTCAAATGGGGACAGTGACTGCATTTTGGTAAGATTTCTGCATAACAGTTTTCCCTCACTGTTCTCTGCCCAGCACCAGCCACAGTAACAAAGACTATTGCAAGTATATCATCCAATTAGCAGCAAAATTGAAAACTACAGTGCTCCCACTGGAAGACTGTGGTTTATGAACAGTAATTAGGAGCTGGTTTAGGTACAAAGGCCTGCTTGTACACAGCAGTAGAGGGTCAGGTTGCAAACAGAACCACAACATTTACTCTGGCTCTCTTAGGAAGCAAGTTAAACTCGGTATGAGTAGCAGCCCACAGAGTCCCTTGAAGCAGAGGGACAGAAACAGTGGGGAGACAGAAAAAAGAACACTAAAAACACCTAAAAACCTCGTGGTTTTTCCCTTGGCCCTGGTGGAAGTGCTGCACTGATGTGAGTTTGCATTTGAGCCCGTATAGAGCCATACCCATCCTCATGGTGCAGCCCAGCCTGCAGCCGTGCCATATGCATCACAGGCAAAATCCTCACCCTGAGATTCAGCAGGAACTAGAAATGGGTGGATTCTCACGACAAACAGTGGGGCACAGAAATAGACACATCTCTTTAATGTGCTCAGTTATCATGACAAATTCCCTCCCAATTTTTCTGGCTCTAAAGCAAGACCTACCTCACTTCCCTGACTGACCTGGCACAGAACTGTGCCCCTTTCTCTTAATTCCTTGGCTATGGCTGCAGCTTCAGGAAGGTGCTGCATGGAGGGAAAAGCATCCTCCTTGCCAAATAAACAGCTCACACAGAGTTGAAGTGCTCTGCCTGCTCCTGAATACTAAGCAGCTGCTCACGTTTTCCAAGACTTTGTTCCCACCCATCACTTAGTTTAATCCAGTGTGTGTCTTTCCTACTCATTACAAAAAGATCCAGGGGGAAGAACTGCAGAGGGATGCTTTGAATAAGAAATGGTAGCATGGGGGCATTACAATTAAAATGTACTTTTCTGGGCTTGGCAAGTCCATATGCCAACTCAACTGGGTGCAGACATGACTTCTATGAGGGCATCAATTCAAAATACAGTGCAGAGCAGCAAGTGCAATTTGGCCATTACGTTATCTCTGCAGCAAATTCTTTATTATACTGAGGAAGAGCAAGCTAAAGGTGGGAGAATGATGAGTGCCCCAATTAACACTTATGTTTTTCAGTTCATATAGTCAATACTATGGAAACTTTGTAAATACAAATAAGTGTTGAATCTAAGATCAGTTTTTTCCTGTCTCTCAGCTGTCATCTTTGTCCATCTTTGCAACGAAAATAATTCAAATGAGTTCTGGAAAGTGCCATGTTATGAATAAATTGTTACACAAAACAGATGAAAATTAAGTATTTGTGTGAAACTATTCCAGTCTCAGCTTACCTCAGAAGTCAGGCATGATGGCATCTACATGACAGTAAACTGCACTTGTTCAAGCCCCCCCCACATACACTCTAACATTGAATGAATGAATGAATGAATAAATAAAAGTTAAAGAAAGTACTATAGTCATGACTCAGTCACGCTTAAGTAAGCAAGCAGATGAACTGTCAGGAGCTGTTCGTGGTTTTGAGCTGATCAGCTAAACTACTAAAAGGTTCCTTCATGAACAAATCTGCAGCTCCACTAAATATGTGAAAAATTATTTTAAAAGAATAATATGGTGTGTGATAATATGGTAAATAGCCTTGTAGCATACACTTAGAATGGCTGTACTTCCAGGCAGCTGACTAGATTATATCTAAAATAATCCAGTCTGCATTACAGGCATGCCACGCCTGAAAGCTGAAATACCATAAAAGCAGAGCTGAAATTCTTCCTGTTCCAATTGTGCAAAAGACATGTTTCAAGCCAAAGACCATCCAAATTATCAGCCATCACACCTGCATACCCATCCCAAATGACTGTGATGCAAGAATTTCAGACTCCCTCTAAAAAGAAAATGGGAAATCTGCTTTTAAGGAAGCTATTTAAGTGACTTGAAGTTTCTGTCATATCATAGAAATCTCTTGTTGGGATGGCTGTATGCACAATGCACCGAAGGAGGATGAAGATGTTTGTTCTCTGCTATTTATTGCATAGTGTATTTGCATTGTGGGTACCATCAGCAGGGGCCATCACCAAATACATTACTTTAAGTCATTAGGCCAAGACTGGGTTTGTTTAATGTCTGTCTATTACCATTGGTTCAATGTCCTGCAGCTGCCCTACAGCAGTTGCTTAGGGCAATCATAAATTTTATTCAGATGGATGTAGTGCTAGAGGCATGAGTAAACAGCAAGAAAAGAACAATTAACTTTAAAAAGTATTTGGGAAAAGTATTGAGTTCTTGGGAAACTTGGAAAATGTTCCTACATATTGAGCATGTAATTATATTTCTTGTGATCAATGAGGATCTCTGCACATGGGATTTATTCTTTATTTTCTCCACTTAATGAAAATTGGATTTTTTTTCCTTCCATATCCCAATTTCTTTCAGGACTATAATGTAGCCCAGGATTCCATTCTATAATCATGAATCTTTGAAGGAGCCTCGTTAAGGCTCCAGAGTAGTGATTTTCTGCACCACTGAACCTGCCTTTTTTTATTAACAGAGATTGATTTTCTTCATCTTGGCATGTGAAGTTCCAGGGTGTATCCTCTGGATCACCACTATGTAATGTGCTGTGATATCAACAGCACAAAATGGGAATACTTCAACTTTAATATTATCAGAAATAACAGCTTTTAGATCACCAGAATGAGCAGATCCTTTGAAGAAACTGGTATTTCCTGAAGCCACCAAAAGCTACAGTAATGGAAACTACAATTATCTTTAAACAATTAATTTTGGCTCAGATATATCACAGTTTCCACAGAGAGGTTCCAATCCTATAATATTATCCATTTTGCTGAAACTTACTTATTTTGAGGAATCCTAGTGATGTTAGTGGGAGCAACCCACAAATTATGAATATGTACAGATCTTGTGGGATGGTAATTAAAAAGACTGTTTGACCACGTAACTTGGACTGTATACAACAGTTGCCAGTCACAGCAAAGGACATGCTCTCCAGAAACTTGTGTAGCCTTTTGAGGACAGATGTTGTATCAGGTCAGTGAGGAGCATCATTTTCGCTACACTTTTTTCAGGTGAATTTTCACAAAGACATTAAGCCCAAAACCCTCAGGAGGTGCTGTGAGGCTGAACTAACTGGTGCCAGAACAAACTACGTACTGCTGAACAGGAATTAGTAGAAGACTGTAATTCCCCTTAAGTTCACTTCAAGGCACATGTACTGGCCATGACCATGGAAGGAAAAAATAGTTTAAAAGTTATATAGAGAAGTTACACTAAATTCTTTCATCAGGAAAACAACTTAATGGCAGGAGTGATAGAAAGTCACAGTTTTCCTGGAAAGTGATCCCAAATTACTCAATAGCATGGAATTGCCTTATTGCTAGTGCAATAGGCAGGAATTTATCAAGTGAAAGACAGACTGTCAGTGGGTGTGTAAATTTACTTAGGACAAAGCTTCCAGAAAGAGTGAAATGGAGCCCAAGCAAGAAGCTGGATATCCAGTATCTCCAGAGTAATATTTCAGGTTGTCAGTAGGTATTTTCAGAATCTATGAGAAAAGCATTGAAAAGATCCTGTAATGATTCCCTTGACAATGTTCCTTTGCACAGCAAATCAAATGCACAAACTCAGGGAAAAATGCTCATAGTGAACTGAAGTAGAAAACATACTAATTACAAATGCAGAGATTTAGGAGTAAGTTTTGTACATTACTCTTTTTCTACCCTTATCAATGACTAAAGCTGTGAAAATGCATCCAAGCCATCTTTACCCAGATTTTTAAGTGCCATTTAGGCACATCAATAACCAACTATTTAAAGCTTGGTGCGTCACCTCCCAGCATGATCTGCCCATGGAATGGATGTACTGCCTGATGACCCCAGGGAAACGACTCAATGACTGTAAAAAATGCTGAAATTTAATTGAGACAGGAACTATGCATGATCATATTATCGTTCCCCTGTCTTTTGGTGATACTTCACTTCTAAAACCGTGTTGATTAACCAAAGCATTCCTCAACTGGGGCAAGAGAACTAAGGTATGAAACATACAGAAAGAAACACTCTTCTGATTACTGCAGAGGAAATGAATCCTGTTCGAGAAAGCCTGTAACATGGTTAGAACTTCTGCAAGATGCCACCGCATAGATTTCAAACAGGGGTCCCCTTCCTAATCTCTCACACAAAGTTATGATGTGCAATTTACTTGATATGAATACAAAAGGCAGAAGATCCATTTTGCCCCAAACGCTTGTTTTCTGCATTGTGTGTAGATCATCCTGGAATCACAGTACAGGAAGCCTTAAATGAATCCTTTCTAATGCTTGCACCCACCCTTGAAATTCAAATAAAACAAAAGGAAGAAACAAGTCTTTAAACATGGCCTGTTTTGTGAAACTTGGGAAGATTCATTAAGCAGTAAGTGCCCAGCAGATTGTTTGAGGGGTCTAAAACACACTAATGGAAAGGATCAGCATATGACTTATAATCCTACTATTACGTAGAAGCTATTTTTAAAATACTACTTAATTTTTAGTGTTTCCCACATACAGAAATCCTGTTACTGCTTCAAAATCTGTAAAGGAAAGCCTATGTGTTAATTTGTTACTAGACCTCTTTGGAGAGGGATCTTATACTGGTGTAGGCATGGATTTCCATCTTCAAAAAAAATTAGAATAACTTTCTCAATACCTAGCCAAAGGTTGTATAGCATAATAAAACCCTATGATTCATGGTCAAGGACTGGTTAACATCATTACAGTCTCTGGCTAAGGTACTACTCAGATGAAAAGTGGGAGATGGAAGTATCCTGCATATTTTCCCTGTACTTCTGCACTTTAATCAAATATTCTTCTCTAGTTATGTGCCACTGAGCCTTTTTTGGTGATGAACTTGCTGGACCTTGGATCTGACCTGTTACAGCTTCTCATAATCCTCCCACATGGCTGAGTCAAGCAGAGAAACTAAACATTCCTGGCCAAGCAAAGCATCAAGGGCTGCCCTCCCAGCAGAGCTGCCTCAATACGTGACCTGCGTGGTACAGAAAATGGGCATGCAGGAAAGGGTGTGTTCCCTGAAAACATGCTGGGAAAGATCCTGGCTGCTCACCCTGTATGAGAAATCAAGTCATCTTACATCCCTCGAGGCAGCTGCAGCAGGTCACTATCTATATGTAGCACACAGGTAGCTGTGTGTAATAAATACCCAGAGCCCACTGAAGCTGGCGAATCATTTCAGCAGCCTTGGGATCATGCCAACTGGTGAATCCTGCTCCCATTCAAAGCTACAAGAGAACTCCCTTTTCCTCTCACTAGGCTCACAATTTTCCCCAGAGCAGGCAATCCTTTTCATAATTTTCCTAAGCTCGTTATCTCTGTTCCCTGCGACAGTGGCTTCCACAGGTGAAGCTGGCACTGCTGAAAACATATTTAAGATGTGTCTGTTGTTTTTTATCATAAACACATTTCATGTCTTGTTTTTTTTTGAGCTTTCTCCTCCCAGCTTTTAATTTTGGAAAACAGCACATGAAAGTACCCCGTGTGCCTCTTCTGTGCCATTCATTACCCCACATCTCTTCATCATGTCTCTGTTTATTTATCTTTTGTCTTAACCAAGCAGGCCTAATCTTTTCAAATCTCTTCTCATATGAAGGTTTCTTGGTGCGTCTAATCATTTTCATTACCCTTCACTGAATTCATTTTTTCCCTCTATCATTTCCAGAACCAAATCACAACATTTAAAAAGAGTCTGTACCATTGAGTTGCGTAACAGAAGTGAGATATTTTCAGTCATTTGTCTTATGACAAAGTAAAATAGTCTTTGCTGCTCAGCCTCACTATTGTGCATCATACAAAAGTTCTCTATCTTTAAAGTTGTGTCTCTGATAAATATGGTCCAATTTTATGGTATTCCTGACCCTCTGATCAGTCACTGTACCCAAGCTCAGATATTAAAGGAAGGGAGAAGGAAGCAAAAGGCAGATAAAACATCTTTCTTCCCCAGAACTGGAGCAGAGAGCCCCAAAGATGCTAGGCAACCTATTTTATAACATACCCATTATTACACAGATAACCTGCCAGACACTGCAATCAGATTTCTGGCAGTTATAATTGACATCAAATCCTGGTATTGTCAAATCTCTCTGACACAGCTGTTGAGCAAAGTGTCCTCAGCATAAGTGGCTTTTTTTAAAAGAACTCTTTTTAAGGTATGGGGACCATGTTCTGGTCTCATTTACAGATAGCTCTGCATCCCACTTGTTTTAATGGCCAAGCTCTGAACCCACTGTGACTTGCTTAACATAGCCAGTGGCATAAGATTTGGAAGGACTAAGAGGAGCTGGAGCCTTAGGAAAACACCACAACCACCTTGTTTTGAGGGAACTACTTGTTTCTTCTTCCGAGTTGCTAATTACCCTCCAGCTCTACCTTTGGCTTTGCATGCTACCACCTCAGTGGGACACAGGGCCAGAGACACCATGCAAAGCCTGGCATCTTCCACACTGAAGCAAGAACACACAGAGAAGTTGCTTCATCAGGCAGACAAGTGTGGCATGAAGAGTTATCACTTTGTCACAGCCTGGTCCTGCAAGGGGAAGATGTCTGTGAGCTGGCAGGAGCAGCTGAGAGAGAAAACACATTCCTGTCCCAGTAGCCCTTTTACACAATTACTCTTCCATTCGTCTACAAGATTGCTGTAACTGGGGGAAACCCACAGTGCTACTGCTGGGGCTGCAGAGCACAGGGCAGCAGCTGGAGGTTAATTTGCTCCTGGACAATGTGGCTTGGCCAGCATTTGTTAAAACAACACCTGGGAGCAAGAAGGGCAGCGCAACCTTTCTACTGCCACACTGAGTGCCTTGGCTGTACCATCCCAAAATGCTGCTTGCAGATGTGTGGACTGTGAGGGGCTGCAGGAAGCAGCTAAACCTGGGATGGGGTGCAGCAGGCACCAACAGCCCCACCGGGACACCCCTAGCCTCTGCAGAGGATGGGCAGTGATGCTGGAGCACTGCATCATCAAGTATTCCCCCAACAATTCTGTGGTCCAGCTTTGCCAGCCCGGGGGAGTTCCCAGGACAGGCTCTTTGGAAGTAGCAGGGCTAATTACAAGAGTGGGATTTACTGCTGTAGCCTAGATACAGGACATCAGCCCTGGGCTAAGGAGATGGAAGAGGTCTCCTTCAGACTGACACCCATGAATTCATGCAGATTTATCTTAAAGGGCTGAAAAACATCTAATCAGTGTTTGCAGCAAGCTTTAAATCTGCCTGTTTAATTACAAGCAGGGACATGACCCTTTCTGCAGTGGATGCTCCTAAAATTCTATGGAAAATCAAGAAAGCACACAAAGGTTTTTCTTTCTTGGGGAACAGCAGCAGAATGAACAGTAAGAACAAGTGCTACCGTCCTTCCCGTGGGAATAGGTGATAGCAGAGAATGCTGTTTCTGTGGTAACCTGCAACCTGGCTGAAAGCCTGTCTGTACTACTGTTGTGAGTTCAGGTGAGTAAGTTGATGTGGAACAGATCCCCTTGTTCTTTGCTCCTCTGGTGGGGTGCCACTCTACGCTTCTGATGGCAAACTCATGGAGGCAGAGCTCTGCCACCCGCAGACTGGGCAGGTAGCTCTCCCAAGCACAGCCTCCACTCAGCTCAGAGCTCCCCAAACTACCACCAGCCGCTTTGCTGACACTGAAGAAGAAGGATGGGGTCTGCCCCACAGGAAGAGCTTAGAGGTTGCTGAATGAGGTCTTTTTCTGCTCAGGAGAAATTGCCTCTGCTCACTGACTGTGAGAAGCTGCAAGTGGAAGATAAATAACAGCATGAGCTGCAGGAGAAGGAATAATGCCACACTACATCAAACAGGTCCTTGCTTTGCTGTCAGCTTAGAGTCTACTCCACACAGAAAGAACAGCCCTGCCATTTGGCCTGTGTATTTTATTAATGTGAATGCATATTTATGGTGCTGTGGATTACCCGATTACTCTGGCATTCAATACTGTCCTTTTACACTGAAGTTCTCGGCAAAGACATTTGTCCTGTTATTCCCAGTGTGCAGTTAACAGTGCTCTCAGACAGCTGCTACTTTCTCCCCAGACATCCCCATGCACTGTGTGCTGGAATTGTTGCTGTAGAGGTGCCTCAACTATACCAATACTGTCAAGCATGTTTTGGGAACTCACTGTAAAGCTTTGCAAAGTACTAAATGCAGTATACTCTTTAGACTAGCATTATATACTAAAAATAATATTAATACTAAACTAATAGGCCTATTAACTAGGCTTTGAGTCTGCAAAACATTATATTGCAAGCCTAATTGTTAACATGGATAATGTCAGTGTGGGGAAACTTAAGCAGGTCATTACACTAAACAAAACCAATGACTCTTTCAGAACCTGATCCAAAATGTATTATGGACAGGGGAAATACTACCCCTGACCTTACTGCATTTTGGTCAGCTCTTAATGTGCAGGTAGTCTGCAAAGAAGCATAGACATCTTGCTTTAAGAAATCTAGGCTACTTTACATTTGTCACTATTGATTCAGGTCACTTGCTTACTATGAAGTGCAGATATAACAGACTGAGCTTAATAGCAATAAAAATGTGAATATTACAGGTTTAAAGAACAGGGGAGCTCCACCCTGAACAAACCAGCACCTCTGTCTGACCAAATGTAATGAGACCTTTTCAAATGAGCTTGATTTATTGAAATCCATTTATTCATGAATACCATGGATGGATGTTTTTCAAACCTTAGTTTGAGTGTGCCAGGGGATTACTGGCAGCCAAGCCCTGCTTCTTGATACAGAGCAGTGATGGAATTCCTCCACCCTCACAGCTCCCTAAATGACGCTGTTGACCATATGCTGCTAAGAAGATCTCAGAGGGATGTTTGTATTAGGTGGCAGGCTAATTGTGGGATTTGAGAGATTTCAGATGGCAAAAAACTTTTAATAATAAGATAATAAAGGATTATACAAGGGCGATGAGAGGTAAGAGTGACCGTTTATTTGAAAGCTGATCCTGACTGGCAGAAAACATCTGTTTTAACAGGTAAAGACCCCACCTATGAAAGGACACTTATGCAGAGATTAGGCAAAACTTCTCTCTCTAAATGACATACATGCATGTCTTATAAGCAACATTTTGAGGGTCAAATTCATGGAAATTTAGTTTGGGGAAGTTTTCCAGCACCTTGCACATGAAGAGGAGAGCAGCAGAGCAGAGCCAAACTCCCCTGTACAGGCACAGGTAACAGGGGCATACACATACTGACTTGTAATTCAGGGAAATCATGCTCTAGCACTTAAATCACTGCACTGCTCTAACAAGCAAGTTGGCACCATGCAGCTTGAGAAATGGGAGGCTTCACATTACACTCAGCACTCAAATTGCAGTGTGCTCTCCAGCAAAGCCTGAATATGTCCCTGGGAAGAACTTGGACAGACAAGGAGGCAGCAACCTGCCCCTTCCACCTCTCATCATCCCCTTGGAAACCAGCCCAGGCAGAGCTTCAGGAAAACCTCACTGAAACATGACAGGCCCACAAAGCTGCCTTCAAAATACACATAGTGCTAAAAGAAACAAACATTTCCAATACTTCACTTCATGATATAGTTGTGATAACAACTAGAGACTGGACTGAATGTTACATGTCCCCTAAACAGTCCTCCAACAACCATCCTAATCAAGCTAAGAAAACACACTTTCTTTTTCAGTGATTTATGGCAAGTTTTTTCTGAAATGAATATACAGTCTAATAGAAACCCCTGTCCAAGAGACCCTTCCAAGAGACATCCTGAGCACACAGATAAGCTTACAAAAGCTCTGTTTTCTTTCCCACACAGTGATATGGACTTTGCAAGGGTCTGTCATTTGGCTGCTTTATGACTCTGTTCTGTCCCTGGGCTGTGTAACAGATTACTCTGGAGCCAGACTTTTGGGAGACACCATGATGCTGTTGTCTAAGCAGCAGAAGAGAAACAGGTCCTTGGTAAAACACTGGCAAACCAAATTTAAACTTGGAAGACACCCAAATGTCTCTAGGAGGTGCAATTTAAAACCCCAACCTAAGATAGCCTGGACTGCAATCACAGATTTCTGGGAATACCGTGGAACAGTTGCTTCATGAGCCAAACACTGCAGACTTCTGTATTAGAACATTTCAACAGAGGAGAGCTGTTCTGAGTTCTCTCACAGTGAGAAATTTAGCAAAACATGAAGTTCAAACATAGGTATGACCACGCCCTGACTTACACTTCTGCACCAGAAGTCCCTCAGGCTTCCTGAAAATTTGAGTTAAAGAACCCTTTCCATCTCCATTTCAATTTCTCTGACAGTGTTACCTGTTCAAGGATTTAGAAGGGTTCTAGTGAAATCCTTGTTCCTGAATCATACAAAAAGGTGAATTATGTGAGCACTTTGATTTTAAAACCAAACCTTGTATCCCTGCCTCAGAAAGTCCTTTTGAGCACAGTTAAAACAAAGAACTTCTGGTACTAGATTAACAGATGCCATGCATTGTATTACAAAGAGGAATCTGAAAGGTAAGTTCAAGGCTTAGTGTGAAAACCACTGCTGCATTTTTTCTTGAGATACCTAAAATGCCTTGGGTCAGTTCTGCTTCTAATTTCTGGTTATATATTTTCAAGTCAGCAAATTATACCTGGCTGCAGCCAGCCAGGGAGAGAGCACAGCAAAACCATCCTGCAGTTAAAAGTACAAAGGTGAGCTTGTCCATCAGAAAAGATGATCATGTTTCCCCACTGGCTGAACTTCCATTTCACTGGCCAGGGAACCTGTTGTTAGTGTAACCTAACAGACAGCAAGGAAGGCTGAGGGAAGAAGGCAAAGCAGACCAAGGATTTAAGGATTTGCTGATGAATCCTGCTGAAGTCTGCACAAAGAATATGGGCTGGAAAGTTCAGAAATGCAGTTTTCCTGTGGGCATGGTAGCAATGCTATCAGTGGTGTTATGGTTTATCCCCAGACAGCAACTGAGTACCACTCAGCCACTTGCTCACTTCCCTGCCTTCCTGGTGGGATGGGGGGGAGAATCAGGAGGAAAAAAAACCAAAGTAAAGCTTGTGGATTGAGATTAGAACAGTTTAATAACTTAAAAAAGTAAAAGTAATATAAGAAAAAGGAGATGGATAGAGAGGTTAAAGCAAAAGAAAAGAAAAACAAGTGATGCACAATGCAGTTGCTTATCATCCCCTAACTGATGCCCAGTCCATCCCTGAGCAGCAACTGGCCCCCTTCCAGGTAACTCCTCTCAGTTTATATACTGACCATGACATTCCTGGTATGGAATATGCCTTTGGCTAGTTTGGATAAGGTATCCCAACTACGCTCTCTCCCAGATTCTGTGCACCTGCTCACTGGCAGAGCATGGGAAACTAAAAAGTACTTGGCTTAGGATAAGCAACACTGAGCAACAACCAAACTCTCAGTGTGTTATCAACATGATTCCCATACTGAATCCAAAACAGCACTGTACCAGCTACTGAGAAGAAAACGAACTCTGTCACGCCCAAAACCAGGACAGGGGGCCAGGCATTTCCTACCACCCTCCAAACTGAGCTGAAGTGGTTTTGGCCTGTTCCTCCTTCAGCGTTACTGTGGGGGTTGAGCCCAGTCTGTGAGCTCTGCTGGAGATCTGGGCTACAGGTCCATTTCAGTATGCCTCAGCTCAGCAGAGCAGCACAGGCTGTCCCCAGGTGGCCTCAAGTTGCTGTCCCCCATCACCACACGAGATGAGTTAAGTGAGCTTTAATACCAAGTATTGTATAGAAGAGGATTTCAGTTCTGCTCTTGTCTAAGCCAGGGAAAATCTGCCTCAGATCAGCCTTGACATCGGGAGTCTGACTGCTAAAATGGAAAGAAATTACCTTGGGCACAATTCAGACAGAGTTTTTGCTACACAATATTTACAGGGATTTCTTTCCTCTTCACTGGAATAGCCCCCAAACCTTACAGTCTTATTTTGGCAAAGCTCCCACTGAAATGAATCACGACTTTGCCTGAGTTAGTGCTGCAGGACTGAGCTCTAAATTATTAAAAGTGAATTATATGTAAGAATTTATGTCAATTTTCCAAACTGGAAAGGTAGACAAAAATCCTTCTTCAAAACAAGAAGGTATGTGATTGAACTCCCACTCTGCTCTGAAATCTCAGCCGTAGCTTCTTAGTGAAACACAGTGCTTTTTAACCCTCGTATTTTAATCATTGTTCTGTACAATGCAGAACTCTTGTCTTGTTTCTTTGGTTCAAGAATGACCTCCACCATTTGCAGTGTTATGCTGTGACACCCTTCTATCGCTGGCTGACTCTCCTTGTCGGAAGGTGTAGGTTCATTCCTTTTTTTCCCTCTTGCAAAATATTCCACTGGCTGAACAGGCAAATGTACCTTCCCAGAGCAACCTGTCAATATCCTGATATCCCTTCTTGTTCCTACATGGCACCTTCAGGGGAGTCAGACTGAACATCACATACTGCTTTAGGTATTGCATTTGCATTTGTACAATTACCCACAGCTACAGCAGCATCTGTAGTATAATGGGTAATTAACTCTTCCCTGAATTTGGGGGCTTCCCCTGTGCAACCCTCACAGCCAGGTGAGTGGGGTATGTTTTACTAAACTGGAAGCAATGTACACCAGAGCAGGGCTGGCAGAGCTACAGGTCCCCAGATCTGCAGCGACTGATTTCTGGGGTATGTGACTTGCAAGGACACCTTCAAGAGTGACCCACACCCTGTCCTTTGATCCCAGCCTCAGTCCTTTGCCACATCCACAGGGGGCCCAGAGGGATCAGCTACTTGTGTTCACAGCAACACCACTTAAAAATTATCATCTTATAATGGAATCCTGGACTTTCATTACAGTGGAATGTTTTTCTAATTATTCCTAACTGGCTTTGCCTAGGATTGAATGAGTATACAGACCAATGTTTGTTTCTGTTTTTTTGTTTTGTTTTGTTTTCTGTAGGATAAAACAATAGGTCTGCTATTCTCTTGTCTTTTTAAGCTCTGTATGGTGAGATTTGGCTCTTCATTTCAGTGTCTCCCACCACTGGATGTTTGTTATTGAAAAGCGGCTTCTGTCAGAGCTGCAAACACAGCCACACAAGCACAGAATGCAGACTGGAAAAAGATGTGGAAGAAGAAGATTAATTTCTTCCCCTAGATTTTGCAAAGCCATTACCTGTTTTTGAATGACATTTCCAATTTGACACTGGGAACTGCTAAAGCATTTGCATAAGAATGCAAAAATGCACACATTATCACTGCAGGAAGCACTTAAAATTTAAGATAATTATATAGTATGGAAACGATTTCAAAGGACTCAAACAAAATAACAACTAATTCTAGAGAGTCACCCTTTAAGATGATTATTACTCTGCACTACTGCTGATCTCCCACTAAAAAAAATCCTTCTCTTTACAATTATATGCACATTATAAATTCCTACTTTGTTCTTCCACTGTCAAGCTCCTACAGCTGCTACTGACAAATTTGCATTCTCTGAGAGCTTAACTAGACAACCAAAATATTCACACTGGGACCATGGTAAAACACACTATTGCCACAGTCAGATGCAATCCTCTCTCCACTCTTGCCTTACACTGGGTCCTCCTCTCTGGGCTTCTCCACTACTGTTTTCAACGGGGACACAGGGAAGATTCCTCTGAGGAACTTGATATTTCTCTGCTATGTAAGAACAGCAGAAGAAATCATCCTATGCTGGAATCAGCAATACAGGTTATATCTAAAAACCTCTAGCCAGGTGTTGTAGTGGGAAACCCTCTTTGTCTTTCATCAGCACTGCTGTGTATGCAGTGAGAGAAGCAGCCAGTAACTGAGCATGCTGCTTCCCATCCATGAAAAGTAATAGAAAGCAGTAAACATGCATTCATTCAGCTGCTTTCCAGACAAAGAGCACACTTAAAAGGAGAAAATCTGGCATAGAAAGGGAGAAGCACACTTGCATAGGTGAAAATATTTTGCCCTACCAACCTCTCTCCACTTTCTCCTGCCACTCCCCACTGTTGCTCTGGTTCCTCCCTCCTGCTCCACTGCTGCCATTCTCTTATCTTTTCCCCAAGTGTTCCAGGGGAAAGAAAAAATATTCCCCCAAGTGTTCCAGGGGAAAGAAAAAAATATTCCGCCTAGCTCTATTGCTCAAGGCAAACTCATTTGGGGAAAAACTTATCTGCCAAACCCTAATATGTTTTTATTGGATATCTAAAAAGAGAGATTTGCAGAAGCTCATGCCAAACACCATTTCCACCCCCCCACAGCAAGGACAAAAGTACATACTGAACTCATAGCAAATGAAAAATTCTTGTCTCAGATACTATGAAGACTTAAGAAAGTCCTATCCCAAAGCTCTGACTGAATGGACAAAGAAAAGTGTTTTCTGAGTCTAATTACTGGAAATAATTGTAGTGGTAAGAGCTGAAACTTCCCTACAAAATTCAGCCTGAGACAGAAAATTAATTGATTTAAAATCTTAAATTCTGACAAAGTAGAGATGAAAACAGTATCTGGTAATGGAAAGTGCAGCCAACTTCCTAATAGGTGTTGCTACCTGGGCTACATGACTGTCTCAAACAAACCAAATCATCAGAGATCTGAACAAACCAGAAATGTTTGATTGGCAATGGGGTTCCTGCAGAAATTTAATTAGACTTGGACTAGAAAACATTTCAGACAATGCTGGCATGAATTCCCATCTATTAAACAACACTTTCCATGAGCAGATTGCAACCGGTTTTTGCAGAATGCCCTACAGATGTGTGTGAAGTGACTGTTTCTGCTAGCAGGAAATGTGCTAATGAAGCCTCTTGCTTTTCAAACACAGAGAGGAGTCTATGAAGTCCTGCTTCCCTAAACACCAGCCAGCCCCCAAGGCAGAAATCCCTCAAGTAGACATCACCTTCCCTCCAGCTTGTCCCCACTGCTTCAGTCAGTTGTTTGTTCCAAGAAGGCTGAGACTGCTCTGACACTTCTTCCACATGCTTGGTTCTTCTGCCCCATTTTTTGGGACACAAAAACCATCACAAGGAGCAGCCAGAGACGCTCCTCTGCCTGCCTGTACCCTGAGTGGTCACCATGGGCAGCAGTCACCAAGGCTGGTACCAAGGTGGCCTCTGCTCTTGGCATGCCTCATCCCATGAACGAGCACAACTGTATCTCCCAATTTTCTCAGAGGAGAGAAGACAGGAATTGTCAGCCTACAACGTCACTTCTAAAAACAAGCCTGCCAAACTCAATCTAAAATGAATTATGAAAGTCTAGCTTAAACCAACCAGCTCCCTGCCCAATACCCAGATTGCAAGGACCTGTCTAGACTGAGAAGAAATTACACAGAAAACAAGATGCTCTATCTTTACAGCAGAGCCCATTTTTCACATATTGTTGTCACTGAAACCTTATCATGATTGAAAAAGACAAAAGACCTGTGCCAAATGATGGTCTAGATATCATCTTCTGCCGTGGACACAACCTTGTGTGACCTTTCAAATCAGCCAGCACCATTTGGGGTCAGGACACTGCAAATGCCAAATTCAAGCTTGACACTTACCAGAATGGCCTGGGACAAGTCTCATTGTGACAGTCTCATTTCTCAGGGCCATACTTTGGGGAGTTGAACATACCAAAATGAGCAAAGAACTATATAGAATTTCCTATTTTATAAGACAGCAGTGATTACAATTGTTAGAAGTAATGAATGTTTGCACTCCATTGTGAAAATGAGGACTACTAAATAATATCTAAGTGTAATCACATTTACATAGTTGAAGTGTGCATGGAAAAAAAATAATCTTCTAAGAGATTCACCTTTCCTGCTCCCAGCAGCTGCCGTCAGTATGATACCAGCCAAGAATGCAAAGGGCTGAATTACTTCTGCAGACAGGAAAATTATTTATATATTTTTTAAATAATTCACATAAATTATATAAAAAAGCTCAAAACCTAATAATCAAATTATGTATAGAGTAGCTCATTATCAGGGTTTGAATATGATACCTCTAAAAGACATATATGGTTCAGTTATTTACTAATAACCCCCTTTTTACAACACAGGCACACAGACAGAGAAGGAAAGCATAACAAGTCTAAACTCCCACTTTCCATTCTCACTGCTAAAATAAAAGCATCTAAATTGAGTTGTTTTTATTTTCCTTTCATAAGTCTTAATCTCCTAAGTAAATTAACCTTTCATTGTCAGAGACCTTTACAGTACTGTTGTTCATTTACTCTTTTAGTTTTCTGGGTGTGCTGGGCATATGCCAGACATGCAAGAAGGACCTACTTGCTCTAAAAAACTCTAGATCAAAAAATGAAAAATATTCATTAGAGGCAGCAGGAAAGAAGGAGTCTCAGAAAAGGTAGCAACAATGTAATGTTCAAACATTTAAAAAAAAATCCTTAGAGCTGAAGTGCATTTTAGAATCAGTTGCAACTTCAGCACTGAGAGTAAACTCATGGAAGTGCTGAGGTGCTTTAAGAATGTGTTTTGCCTGTTTATCATGATGCTTGGCTCCCTGTGTTAGCTCCATGGTTTCAGAAACAGGACTTGTCTGCCAGCAGCATCTCCCAGTGCTTGGATGATATTCCCACATGAGCGATTTCACAAAGAAGGAAATCAAAACCCAGTTCTTACATGTTTTGCCCAAGGCTAACGAGGAATTTATTGCCCAGCATGGATTAAAACCCCAGAACAGTTCTTGCGCCACTACTGGCTTTGGTACAGGCTTTTCCTGAGCTCTTCTGCACATCAAGGGCAAGATAGGTTTGGAGTCTCTGGGTTTATTGATTTTTAAATACATAAAATGTCCTGGAATAGCCCCAATATTTGTAGTCTCCTTACCATGTCCTGCTCCATTACTAAACCTGTGTTTTTTCTTTTTCTGTAAATTTTTTCACACTCAAGATGCAGCAGGAATTCCTAGGACTAGCAGAAGTCCAGTCTCAAGTTCACACAAGGAGTATGGTGAAATCTCTCTTTTACAAGATTAAAAGGCTCAGGATTAGCTGCTACTGAGGGTCTAGGCCTCCTGCCTGCAGAAAAGCAGTGCTGTTCTGAGCAGAGAGGAGACTGCACCTGTTCACAATCACATTCCATACCTCCATATCACAAATTCCAGTTGAAGTAGCTGTGTTGTCCTGTGACTTCTTAGAAAAGATATACACCAAGAAATGCAGGGCTGTGGATGATCCCTGGAAGTCTTCAAGTCCTGGTTGGATGGGGCTTGGAGCAACCTGGTCTGGTTTGAGCTGTCCCTGCCCATGGCAAGGGGGTTGGAACTGGATGAGCTTTAAGGTCCCTTCCAACCCAGGCCATTCCATGATGATTCTATGACATCTTCAGACTGATCCTTCTACAGTGTTATTACAGCTTTCTGGAGTGAGAGTTTCCAGTAACAACACTATGGTTACCTCTACCTGCAGTGTCCAGCTGTAAAGGCCAAGTGGGCAGTGAAACTTTTCCAGTATTTTTACCTGATAAAGCTTGTTTTGCCCTGAGATGGTCTGCACAAACAACGTGCAGTTTGCAACAGCACTTGGGTGGCGTCAAAAGAAAACTGGGCTACAGCAGCAGCAAGGTGCTACCCCAGCTCTAAAAATTAATTAGGCACTGTGCACTATAAAGCTTTTCCATCCCTTGACAAAATGAGTCCATGGTGCGTTGGCAGGGAAATCAGTGGGGGGGATCTGTTGGTGATCACTATATACCAGTAAAACATGGTTAATGTGCATCAACAGTTGCCCAGTGCACCAGTTACAAGTAAACTACAAGTAAGTCAAGTACTTTATTTGTGTAATTACAAGGAGCCAATCCCTGGGGGTCATAGAAATAATTCAGTTTACTAGCTAAAAATGAGCTTTCTGAGAACATTTACACTAGTATAGTCTGATGGGATGCAGAGTTCTGGAAAATAAATGCCAAAGGGGATGAGAAAACAGCTAAAGCTAATTTATTTTTTAAAACAAGTGAATATTAGCATTTTCCCCCTGTATTTGCTCAGCTTTAATGAATAGCTTCTTTGCTTTTCATTGCTATTTCTTCCATTTTAGGCAATGTATTTCCATGTGAGGAACTCTATCTAAGGATCAGCACAACTCCTAAGGAGTGAAAGGCAGGTATAATAAAGCCCTTAAAGTATATCTACATTGTACTGCATGTGGGAGGCACCTTTGTCCATTACATGAATGGACAACCTTTTCAGGGAGCTTCTAAAAAATAAAATTAATCACCTTCTGTCAAAAGACAGAGTGACAAGAGAGAAAATTTACTTGGGTAATAACTCAGCAATAAAGGTATATATAGAGAAGAAGGAAATTAGGTTGTTGCAGACACAGCAATAACATCGTGAAGCAAAATCCAATATTGAAAGAGATAAAAGTTTTCCATCCCAATATTCCTCTGTGACAACTATGAAAGAGTATGCATAAGAACAAGGGGAAAAGATGAAAGATAGCAGTAAAAAATGCCTTTGAAAAGTGAGCTAACAGGTAATTAATGCCTCAAAAGAAAGAAGATCAGAAAACTTGCAGATACGGATCTCAGAAACATATGCTTTGGGTCCTTCTCCTTTAGTTTTGCTAAACACTCTGCAAAGGTGATTCAGGAGATTCCAGTCAAGGGGCTACCTCTTCCCATGGGAGAAGCCTCCCCATTTCCACCCACTCAGGAAAAGAACAGGTAAATGGGGGCAAGCAGGGTATTAAGTTGGCAATGGTAGTGATGAGGCAAGGCAGAAACAAAATGTGTAGCACTGACATGTTTTTCAACAGCAATGACAGATTTTAATAAGCAAGTTATTCTTCAGTTTTGATTTGAGGTGTATATAATTAGGTAATGTGGGCGTTGAGTGATAAAACCCACAAGAGATACACAAATCAGAAGCACTGATTTTTTGAAAACATGGCCTGTTTCATACTAAATGGCATGACCTATTTTTATTGCATTATTAAATTTGGAAAATAAAAGAAAAACTTTTTCATCTCTCCTTCAGCACGGGAAAGATCTCTTGGGGACAAATGATAATGTTCTTTAAGGTCTCCCCTTAAAAAACTTATGAACTTCTATTTGTGGTTTGATTTCTTCTTTTTAGGAGACATGAGATCTACCAAATTTTCACGAACTTCACTACAAACTCAGTTAGATATTACCGTGTTCCAGATTTGAACAAGAACAGGGAAAGCTAGAAAAATTCTATGACTGCTGACCAAAAGCAGGAATTTACAATTAATTTCAAGAATGTCCTTTTGAAAGGAATATGATTGATGAAAAAATAAGGACTTTTCGATCTTCTCTGAATTTTCAGGCATTTGCATACATGGCAAGATCTTTCCATGGGCTATATAAGTGAAATATCCAGGACAACTTCCTATGCAGCCTGCAAGAGTTCATACACCTCACTATCATCACTAATGGGCTGAACATGGAATCACAGAATCAATCAGGTTGGAAGAGACCTCTTAGATCGATTCCAATGTATTACTGAACACCACCATGTCAACCAGACCATGGCACTGAGTGCCACATGCAGCCTTCTCCAGGGATGGAGACTCTACCATCTCCCTGGGTAGCCCATTCCCGTGTCTAATAACCCTTTCTGTGAAGAACTTCTTTCTGATGCCCAGCCTAAGCCTCCCCTGGTGCAGCTTGTGATGGTGTTCCCATGTCCTATCGCTGGGTGCCTGGGAGCAGAGCCCGACCCTCACCTGGCTCCAACCCCCTGTCAGGGAGTTGTAGAGAGTGATGAGATCACCCCTGAGTCTCCTCTTAGCCAGGCTAAACTCTCCCAGCTCCCTCAGATGTTCCTTATAGCATTTGTGCTCCAGACCCTTCACCAGCCTTGTTGGCCTTCTCTGAATCAGCTCCAGCACTTCAATGTCCTTCCTAAATACAGGGGCCCAGAACTGGACACAGTACCTGAGTACTCGAAACTATAGAGGAACTTCCCAAAATACATATTTCTACCTATCTCCAGAATTTAGTCAATTCCTTTTAAAATAAGCTAGATTATCTTAATTAAATTTATAATGTGAATTACTTTGGTGTGCAGGACAATGTCTTGTTCTAGTATCTTCACAATCTTTCATATAGGCCTCCACTGGCCACCAACTCGTGAGTTACCTCTTTTAGAGCAAGTTATCATCTCTCAATCATATGAATGTTATGTAATGACACCTCTTTATCTATAGTGCTCCGAGTAAAAGCACAATATTATTATTTCCCAAGAAATCCAGTCCATCTACAGAGGATGACCAAAGATAGTTGTTATTGAAGACACTATCAAATACAGATCTTGGGAAACATAATTTGTCCAAATCTCTTGTCCTACACTCTGCATAAAAGCATGGATGAAGTTTTTCCAAGTTCTGTTCTATCTAATGTGTCAAACTTCTTCAGCATGTGGCTTTCTGCCTGCTGTGCCATGCCCAGCTGGGGCATGGCAGAGCCTGAGTTGCCGTAAGTCCTGAAAACCCCTCCAAAGGCTCCTCTGAAGCCCAAGTGCTCCTCAAACACTCATTCATTTATTTTTGCAACATCTCTATCAAATGATAAGATATTGCTACAGCCAATATAAACAAATGTAGTCCCATGGGAAACACCAGGACCACAAAATCTGTTCTTAAATCAACATGAGAAACATCAAAATCTTGGATCTTTTCATGAAACAAAATATCAGAAATCATCTCGATGTTCTTAAAGTGCTGCATTTAGGCTATTATACAATATGAAGATTGAAATTGTAATTTTGAAATTTTTTTTAGCCATGATACAAATTTTAGAAATAAAAACTTTTCTTCTGGATCCAGCAACCTATCTCACAGCTTTCTCTACTGAAACCTGTTTTTCTGAAGTCTTGGTTTATCCTTATGAATGAATAACCCTGTTTTATAGATGTCTTTATACAGCATCTCATCCAGAGGATCCCTGATCCTGAATCCCCAAGGATCTTTCTAAAGCTGTCATCCCTTTGAATTCATAATAGCTGTGATTAATAAGAATATAAAACCAGCAGCAACAAGAGCTTAGTGGGAATGCTATACTTTTAAATGAAAGCTGATTAGTCTCAGCTCTTCCTTCTGGCTAACAGTGAGCTGTAATATTTCCTGATTCCATCTGCTTTACTGCTTGGCCTTTTGTAGAGGAAAAAAAATCACTTTTATTTTTATGACTGGAAAGGTAAAGTATTAGCATCTTTAGTGACCCCAAAGCTACAAGAAACCCAGGAATAGGCATTTTTGCCAATAATCTGCAGGACATTTTCCTTTTTATTTCACTGCCTTTTGACTAAACATGCTATTGCACTTATGGAGAACCTGATGAATCCCCATGTCCCTCTGCCTGACTCATTTTCAAACCCAGTACTGCCAGGATTGATTTGAGTAGCCCCCCTCAACCTAAGCAACCTGGCACCTTTCTGTCAGCCAGCTCCCACATAGGGACTGCTCCCAGTGCTGCTTCCTGCCTTTGCCATTTACCTCTCTATCCTCGGCGCTGGAGTGGGATGAATTTCACTCTGCTCCCAACCGTGGAGCCCAGGAGGAGCGTGACATGGGGATGGGAAGTTGACTGCCAAAGGAGGAGGTTTCCTTTCACTGAACTAGGGACTCTGCTCTGTTGCAATGAGGACAGCACCAGCTAACCAGGTATTTCAAGGACCTTGCAGAGAAAATGTTGTTGCAGGAGAGAACTGTTTGGGGGTAAACGACCCTTTAAAGCTAGTATGGGAATGCCACTGCGTGCAGGCACTGGGCTCAAACCGCTGCCATATTCAGACAGGCTTAGTGACCTTCACAGCTATGCCTGCAAGATGCCTCACGCTGGCGGGAGGATGCTGTAAGCAAAAGCCAAGAGAAGTAGGAAATGGACTGCTAAGTGTCTCATTAAGTTCCATTAAAGGGTCTAACCACTATACTTGGATTGACTGTCAGATGGAAAACATCTGTTTTATTTAATGATTTCTACTGATGCTATTCAGATCCCAGCAAATTTGAAATGTTGCCCCTTATGCACTTAGAGCACATTTCCCAATTAAGAGCAGAGTGGTTCTTTTTATAGTAAAGGGGGAGTTTTGCAGTAACTACGGTAAACTCAATTGTAAGGAAAATCTCCAGGGCTTGATCAACTTTTTCATAGCAAAAATTAATCTTAGTAAGAAAAAGCAAAACCTTAACACATACAGCAGTTTCTCAGATGAGCTCTGTCCTGAGTATATCTTCTCTTACTCCCACTCACAGTACATCACCCGAAGGTTGCAAGATATGTCCAGAGGCTCATTGTGCAGAAATGAAGCCACTTCCAATTATTACCAGGGAAAACAAGGACAGATTCTCAGAATTACTTATGAAGAGACTGACCTGGAAGAGCCAGTGTATTGTCTGATAGGCAGCAAAATGTTTCCCACAGGAAAGCACTTTCAGGGAGGTCGTAACTTAGCCCTTATCACTTCTTGATGTAAAAACAAAATGCTTTTACCAGCTAATGGCTCAGAAAAGTACCTGACTGGTTACTGTAACCACAACAACATATTCAAAAGCAGTGAGATAGAAAATGAAATGTCCGATAAGCATATGTTGTTTTTAATAAAACATGATTTAGTGCTAAGTGGACCACACTTTTTCCAAGGTTGCTTAGCAAAAGCAGAACATGGGGAGACCCAGCATCCTCGGTATGCCTCGCTGTACCCCATCTATTACCAACTGCAGCATCTCCTCAGCCTTCTCTCCCCTGTGCATACTACCCCATGCTCCAAAACAGGGCTGATACGTCCCTTTCTCTGCCTTCCCTACATAAACCATTCAGCTCTCCCAGGCCCAGCACAAGGCCATACCAAATTCCGTGCTTAATGTACTCCCTGGGTACTTAGGACTAAGATCATTTGGTCAGAACTGAGATTTGGAAAGGCAATTTTGTTCTGGCCTCACATTAACTGATCATTTATTACACTGTAAGATCAGCCACGTGTTATCAATATTCAGAGGTCTGAAAGGCCCTAGAGCACACGTACCACAGACTGACAGTAATTTATTGTGTAGAACAGCTGAGATGAGATTGGAGGAGAAGCGCTATCATCCAGGTGGCTTTCTGAGTACAAGCACAATGAATCAGCCATCAGCAATTTAATATCCTTCCTGTGGAATTGTGGAAAAGGAAGAGAATATGGCCCTCACTCTGCCTAATGCTGCTCCTGCTCTCTGGGAGACAGAGAGCAACATGTCCATGACACAGGTTTTGAAATATCTTTGCCTTCCATGAGGGTCATCCTAAGCAGAGCCTTGTTTACAGGCTGCCGCTGAAACAAACAAAATCCCCTTTCTTTCTACAGCAAAACCTTGGTAGATCCTGCTCATGGCATCCTTGCTGTGACACCACATTTAAGCACAGAGAGATTATACTCAGCCCTGCTCACCTCCAGGTTGTCTGGCCATGATATAAGACCTCCCTCCAGCTGCATTTCATTCTTTCACCTTGAGTAGATGGGTAAGGTTACTCTTAGGTGCAAGCCATAGGCAGGAAGCAATGTCTAGCGTAAAAAGCAGTTCTTCTGTCAAGCTTGAGACCTCAAATAGACCCGAGTCAACAGTCAAGGAACCATCGAGTCATGAGGATGTTGCTTGTTTTCATTCAAGTAACAACTACCTCCTTAAATTCTTCTCTGCAACGGATATACAGTTTATTGCTTTCTGGGAATGGTATAAGAAACACAAAGCTCTGGCAAAGGTTTGAAAGGGAATGTGAATCCAGTTCCAGAGTGATGGTTCATACTGAGCAAATGGGCTGAACAAACAGCAGAACACGAATAGCAACAAAGAATGAGACAGAATTTACAGATTAAAAATAGGTTCTTTCACTTAAAGAAACAAATAACTATTATCAAATTACCATCTTTAGTGAGCTGAGCTGATTTAACCACCACCAGTGCCAATACGCCAATCCTAAACACACTGCTAATGTAATAAGAAGGGATATAGGACTGAAACGAAGGCTGGCTTTCTCTGAGCACTCCTATCCAGCTGAGAAATGCTGATGCAATGTTTTTACTTAACCCCAGTACTTGGACCCCAATTCTGAGAAGGCACAAAAGCAACTGCTGCTTTCGCAAAATCAAGTCTCTGATAAGATGTTGCACGTTCCACACCATTTCCTGAAAGGGAGATAAGGACAATTTGGACAACTCACATAGTGGGCAACAATGACTCCAAAAATTCACCTCTGGGTACAAAACTCAGTTTCAGGTAAACTCATCAGTTGATACGGAAAAGTAATTCTAGTTCAGAGATGAAAACTATTTTAAAGTCTCATAAAAACAATCAGAACAAAAAGCACTTAAAACTTTGTATTGAACCTAGCTACGTCTTTGTCATTCTTGCTTTTAGGGCTAGACTTGTACAGCTCAATAGGTGAGACCAAAGGGCAGACAGGAGCACTTTGGGCTTTGAAAGTATCATTACTTTTCCAAGCTGCTGGATCATCATTTGTGTGGTCATGCCAAGGACTGGAGGGATGTCACCCATTCTGGCAGCAGCACAGACCTGCAGAGGGGTTGGCACCAATCATGCAGCACAAGTGGTGGCTGGAACATGCTGTGGACAACCTGTTTGACAGTTGCCCTGTAGACAAGCTCTGGGGCTCATCCACTTTTGTCTACTTACACTGTCCCTTCCCCTCAATGAGACCAGAAGGTCTGTGTGTACAGGGGTCTGGAAATCAGGCTGTAAACTTGGAGACACAGTGCCTGCCTTCACTGCAAGGTTTAGCCAAGGAGAAGGTGATCTTGGGCAGTCTGGGGCATCATGATCTGACAGCAGCACTACTGCACTTGGCTCTATGGTTCCTCCTTCCCAGCAGATAAAAAATAATAGTAATTTTCTGGAAGGTTTAAAAACTTTCTTTATCACAGGCTACAAATGTTGAGACAAAAGTCAGCAAGAGAGTCCAAATCCTTGCCTATCATGGACTAACCTTTTGTAAAAGTGTTATAAATGGATCCTTACCATCACATGCAATTTGGTTCAAGGGAAAGGTTTGATGGCATACCTAATTTAGGTTGGAGGAAAAAGCCTTTGTGCTAACCCTCTCCTCTCATATTTCACACCACTTTGACAATCTCAAATATTTTTCACTTGTGCTGATGCTTTTCTCCTTGGTGTCAAAAAAATTTGGGAAAATTTTAGCATGTACCTTCAAATTATCTTCAAGTTGAAGAATATTCTGAAAGGTGTCCATCTCCCCACAACAACACTCCCAAAATATCTGCTATTACTTCCACAGCTGAAGTGAAGTTAGAAACTTTAGGGAACATCTTTGTTAAGTTTGGTAGGAAAAAAAAATCGAGGAGGATGAACTATAGTGAAAATCATCTGTCATCAGTGTGTTCAGTGTTAGCTGGTGAGATCTGAGCAGAGTCTGGTGTTTCAGAACTCATCTATTCCCAGCATGCCCAGCCACCCCATTAGCAGTTTTCTAGCGTAAAGGAGCTATTAAAGAGTAATTCCTGCCTTTTGGAGGTTCCAAGGCTCATGTTCGTGGAGCTGTTGCTGGTGAGAGCTGTCCTCAGCCTGTTGGAAGGGCACACAAGATGCCTGCAGACAGATGGAGCACCTGCCACTTGCTGCTCTCCGTGAGCCCTTCCTAGTCCTCTTGTTTAACCTCCAGGCCCTCACTTAGAAACACAGGTGCTGCATCACAAGGGGTGAATTAAACGATTTTGCTAATAAGTAAGTAATGAGTACCTGTGTTGCAGGGTGGTGGTTTGATACAGAGGCAGCACCCCCGGCCGTCTCACTGTACCATGCTGAGCAAAGCCCTCCCTGTTCCAGCACCCTGGACTGATGCTGCCTCTGGGACCTGCACATGCAGCAGCAGCAGCAGCTTTGTGAGGCTTTGAGAGTAACAAAACCCCGGTGACAGTTCAAACACTCCCTCTTCGGCTCTCCTGTTGAGCTGCAAAGAATTTTGCAAATGTCTCTTTTCAGCAATTCTGCCACTAAATTCAAATCCCAGTGGTGTTGCATTGGAAAGGAGAACTCTCTCACTCAAAATGAGCAACTCATTTTCAAGTAAACAAATGAATTTGTTACTGAAGTCAGATTAAGGATTTGCACATTTGGGTTGGTTTTGGTGTGAGAAAACTATGCAATGGTCTTGCTGCCACAGATTGGTATAAGAAATGGTTTAAAATTTCCTGTGCAAAATTGTATTGCAGACCAGAAGGAAAAATACACCTATGTGCACAAGGGGATAATATACATCTTTTGGAGAATTTTTCTTTCTCCAAGGGAAAGTATTGAATGTTTAAAACTCATGAAGAAAGAAGACAGAATATGTGGCCCAACTGGACCCTCATTACTAATGTCTGCATTCACCTGGCTCACCCATGCACAACTCCATGTGTCAAAAGCTTCAACTTTCCTTCCAGCACAGATACTTTCCCCACCAATTAATTCTCTCCCAACACTCCTCTTTCCCTGAGTTATTTTCTACCTGAAAAAAAGAATTAATACTTTGCCTGGCTATACTTAATCAAGAACAATCCAATCGCAGATGTGATTGATGGCTGTCTGATCTGTAATATACTTTCTATATCATATTTTTTATTATTCTGCTTGCTTTCTTCCCATATTTCTGCTGCTTTATTAATTCCTTCTCTCTCTCTGACTTTCCTCTTTGGTAATTCTCTGCTTAGTTTCTAGCCTTATTTTTATCAGTGGATTTTTCCAATCCTTTTTTTGGCCCCTTGAAGAAAATAACAAAGCTAACAGTATCCAAGTTTCACTCCTACTTTCAGGCTTTGAAAGCTCACACACCTTTGCTAGCAAGCAGTACACTTTTTGCCAATTTTCACATATTTTTTAACAAGCTGGCTTTCAAATAAAACCAATGGTGTTTAAATGACACAGCTTCTTTTTGGCTGAGAGAGATGATCGCATTCCTAAGCAGTTCATCCAAAGGCTTTGCAAAGGCAATTTAAGCACATCCTTTTACCTGGGAGAAATGGACTGTTATTTCCCAGAGGTAAACATACTATGATGCTGATTTAAGCGGAGCTCATGTAGCTGTGTGCTCTGCTGTGAATGGCTAAGGATTGCTAGGGCTTACACTACATAGGCTTCCTAGCTACAGCAATTTTAACTTGCCCAAAATGTATAGGATTTGAGTTAAATATACATGCCTGCCACCCCCACTTCAAATTGCAAATTGCTTTATTAATAATAAATACTTATTTCAAGCAGAGTGTTTAGGGGAAAAAAAAGCCCTTCCAAACCAGGGTGTCCTCTGAAGCAAGTGGGAGAAGAAAGAGGCTTTAAACCCACTCCTTTTGTTGCAAAATGTGAAATGTGCTTTGTTATTTTTATAGTCACACACTTGCCATTGGCTCCAGAAGACTTTGAACCAGGCTTGTAAGAATTCTGGAAACAGGAAGAAGGGGGTGATGGGAGATAAATCTGTCCTCTCTACTGGAAAAGAGAGAGATGGAATAAATTGGGGCAGGGGGAAAAGGAGAAATGGAATAAATGAAATACTGAGAAAAGTGGATGTTAAAAGAGGGAAAGTGACAGGAAGAAAGGAAAATAGAAGTCACTTATAGTAAAAAGTAACAAGCTGTTTATAAAGTAGATGCATTATGAGAAGAGGGAGCTACTGAAGTTACAGAAAATCAAGTCTTTGGTATGTGCCTGGGAGAGGAACCAGCCTATTTTGGGCGGCAGTAACTCACCCTTTTTTTCCCCTTGCAAGGTGAGGACGATGCCAGGGAAGAGGTTTGGGTATAACCAACAACCACACCAACTTTCTGTCCCACTGCTGGGGCCACAGGATGATGCAGGGCAGAGTGTATCCAGAAATCCACCTCATACCTGTGGAAACTGATAGGCAAAAGCCAGAAGGAGCCCCTGTGGTCTGAAACCAGTCTGCAGCCCCACCAAAGCCAGGCCAGTGTCCCATCCTGTGGGCAGGAGCTGAGCCCCGCTCACCTTTCATGTCACTAGTACAGGACTTTATCTTCTCTCCCCAGTATTAACAAGCCCTTAGACAACTTCACACACTTAGTCTCTCCTTTAGACTGGCTTTAGGCTTCCTCCTGAGTTAATGAGAAACAATTTCTGAGCTGCTCATCTAGAAAAGGGCCCCTCTTCAAAGCCCTTTCCAGGTGCCATGTGCACACAGTAGCAGATCCAGGTTCCCTCTTTAGATCTCACTTGTCTGCATCGAAGGACTGCTCTTGGGAGCTGTTTCAAAAGCTGAAGTGTCAGCATCAGAATAAAAAGAGGTGTGTGGGTGTGAAGTTACTAAATGCAAAACTGTCACTCTCCTTTCACTTACAACCTTGAATATGCACGCATGCAAAAATGTAGGTCTTATACTAAAGGTTTTACTCGTGGAGCAGAAAATATCAAGGAAAAAGAGCCTAAAAGATAAGATGAGGCTGCACAGGTCAGGATTGTTTCTCAATTAATCTTTTCTTTTTCATCAGAGATTTCTGTTAATAAACTTTGCCCTACCTTGAATGTGATTGTCCTTTATCATCTCAGGGAAGGGCACCATCAGCAGACAGACACATTTGGGTTGCTGACTGATCAATGACAGTAACAAACAGCAGATGAATTTTTTGTCTTTTACACAAATAAATCTGTGTAGAGAATTACTGATACCAATCCCATAGAAGAGCACTAGCTTAAAAAGAGCCACAAGGTAAGGGAGGGGATTCTGAGGTGTCTGGGTGTTCCCAGCGTGGGCTCTGCTTGAGGTCTGGCAGCTCCCTGGGGTGGGACAGTGTACCCAAACAGTTGCCCAGTGACAAGTGGGAGGGCTGTGTTTACTGACCTACTGCCCCTAATAGGGGTCTTGTGCTACTGGAATGAAAACAAAAAAAGATGTTTGGACACTCAGTGCCTGCACCAGCCTTTCATAATGCAAAATTTTGGGGAAAATGCATTGCTGCTCTTAAAGTAAATACATTCCTTACCTAGTTTGTACTAGCCAAGAAGAATGAAAAGTTACCCCATCTGATGGTAAAACTGAATTCTGCCCCTTGGTCACTCTCAGTCTGTGTTTCAGCATGAACTCTACTGCTTGGCTTGAACATGTCACCTGGTCAGGGGACACCTTCTCACCACCTGAGCAAGACATTTGCTAATGCCCCCAGGACAGCTCAGATGCCAGACACCATTACCATGTTGCCATGATGCTCTGGATAGCTGAGGATCACGGAGCTGCTAAAACACTCCCGTGCCTTGATCTAAATAGAAAAGAGCAGCACAGCAGAAGTAAAGCATGAAGGACTGAAGGTGGAATATGTCTTTAACAGACACCCCCAATATTTAAAAGAAACCTATTACTCTGATAGTGAGTTTTACTTAAAAAACCTCCAGACACTGCTGGTGACTAAACTTGCAGGCTTTTCCCAAATGAGGCAGGTGATGAGCTTTCCAGCAACGATGCTGGAGGGTGCAGATGGAGATACCAAATTTCATTTGGAGGATTTTGAGAACAGACGTGCCCCCTGGCACCCAAAGCCAGGGCTAAACAAATCGTGTGTGCACCTTGATGAATTTCATCAGTGCACCTGGGTTAGCAAAGAAACACTTGCTACAACCAAAAGAGCAATGTTATCAGCCAAATCCCTGAAAGATAAACTATACATGGGGTAAATTGTTCCACTTTCTATTCTGCAACATACTGCATTATGAAAAGATTTCTCAGATGAGATTTTTCAGTATAATGCAATAGGTTAGATGTGGGGGATGAAAATTAATGAGAATGTCTTTCCTTTTGCAAAGAACTACAGTACTTTGACTGATCTGCTGGGTTTAAAGGAAAAGCTAAGCATTTATAAAATACACAAATACAAGCCTTCCCAGCTTCGAATCCTGGAAACAAAAATGCTGCAGGTTGATGCTGTTCTATTGGCTCTCTGCTTATAGAAGCAGCACCATACCTGGGAAATCAAAGCATATAAAATGACTTGGAAATGCTTTTATGATTAGAATTCTTGCCTGTATTACACTTTATGACTGGAATTTTGTCTCTGGAGTAATGGCGTATATTGCTAACAGATTCCTACAGTTTTTGGTTACAGACATTGCCCTACACTGATTTTATGCCACCTTTGGCCATTACAGGCACCAATACAGATAAGTGAAGCTCTGATGTGGCACACAGCCAAAGGAGTGAACAACTTCCAAATAGATCAGCTTGCTGGATGCATATTGCTTATTAAATACTATTGTACAGTAGGTAACATAGCCAAGAACACCAATTTACAGAACTCCTGGCTTCTGGACAAACTCAATATTTCAACGAGGCTTCTCTGACTCTAACCCTTCTTTCCATGAGAAACTACAACTCTGTGGCTGCACTACAGACACTCTTGTTTATATCATCAGGGGCATCCAACACACTGGAGACAACCAACAACCCTAAAAACTACAGGGCTGGGCCTTAAAAACTGAAACTTTCACAAGCAGTCACTTTAAGGGACCTTCGTTGCCCAGGGGCTGGGTTAAGAGATGAATTCTCTAGTGTCTAGAAAAGCTTAAGAGTTGATGGTTGCCAACCTGAGGGCAGCCCAGTGGCTTTCCCAGATACTTCCCCTCAGTTTTGGAAGAGTTGAGCTCCTCTGCAATGTTTCTTTCCTTATGGCCACAATCAGGTCAGCTCTCTCATCCTTACCCAGCTGTTTATATTAATGGAAATTGCAGGAATGTAATATCTCTGAAAACTGCAGTCATTCTGCTATATTTTGTCAGAACTGGTTAATGAGCATTAATGTTATCAGGAGTAGAGGCACATATATCATCAGATGCCCAAGCCAGCACACAAACACAGTGTATACACTTTGGGAAGCAAGACAACACTGTTCTGATGTGCTTCTCTTAGATAAATGTTGTAAAGAAATAAATTAAAATAAAATTCCCCTAAACATCTTATTTGTTTTTCAGTGGTTTGATGTTATGTTGATGTAGCTATATTCACTTCCAGTGAATAAGAAATAGGAAATTAAAAAAAAAAAAGGATGTGAAAGGTTTTATATTTGGCTGCTATCTATGCTTGAAGAAAACCACAACTTTTGAATCACTGTGTTTCATAAATCATCTGCATGTATTTTCCTTCTATGCCAATTATTAAATACATGCGCTGTCTAAGGCCCTACAGAACATACTTCACTATTGTGCTGCAGTAAAAAAAAATCAGAATGCATCATCTGTTTGTAAGAGGATTCATTACAATTGAAATGTACTCTCCAAATAGTGTCTTGAAAACTTTTCTTTCAAAGCACTTCAGAGGAAATTTGTCATATTTAAGAGGATAAAAGTACATGAACAGGTGAATCTAAATTTGCATCACACCAGATGTCCTTGGGGTCCTATAACCACCCACACTGACAAAATAAAAGCAGTGATTTCTGAAATGTAAATATCCTGTGCTTGCTGCCAGTCAAGTCTTCATGGGATTATTATACAGAAGTTGGAGGAGAGGCACTGAATTAACAGAAAAGTTTTAACAAAAAAGTCAGAACAATTCTAATAAGGCACAAAAGACCGGTAGGTTTTCAGCTACTATCCATCTTCTTTGTAGTGACAGTGTGGAACACTGGATCTCCGGATCTCAGGAAAGGTTCCTTGCTCCATGCCCTGGTGTTAACAGCTCTCTAACTGTGCATTGACAACTGGGCCCTAAAGAGGTATTTTACTTTTTTCCCAGGCTTAGATGGTTGTACTTTGAATTATCTACACATTTACTTGTCAAGGTGTTTGCTAAATGGGATACTCTGGAGCCCACTAAGAAAAAATTATCATAATATCATTCAGGAAAAGGTCACCTTGAAGAATAGGAGGATTTTTGAGTGGTTGCTTCCCTAGCCCATGTGACATGCTCATGGAGAATCACAGAAAGAAAAGGAGATGAAGAGGCGGTGGAAAGGAGCTGGTGGAGAAGGGCAAGCCTCACCTCTTGCCCTTCACAGTCCTGCAAGTGAAAATATCAGCATGAAAATCTGACCTTGTTGGACACAGCAATGTCTGTGATGCTGACAGACCACAGCATGGCCAAGCACAGCATTTCATCCTCCTGTGTACTGCAGTCTCAGTGATTCATGTTCAGCAATTTAAAAAGCAGAGAACATAAAAGTATTACTACTCTCATCCTTTCCCCAGGATGCAGCCAAACTAAACAGGAAGAGTTCAACTATTTTTAACCAGATTCTCTCTCTGTCCTACAAGACCTGTGTGAGTTGGCCCACGGACATTTGGGGCTTGCTTTGGCTCAGCACAGAGAAGATTGCTTTAGCTGCAGCATTTAGCTCCTAATTTAATCTCAGATCTTTCCCCATCTCCTTTCTCAATAATGCCTCAGCTGTTGAGATGTCAGATTTTGCTGCAAGCCAGTTTCGGAGCAGTTTGCACATTATGCATTATATAAACCCATGCACAGCTATTTAATCAGTTTGGTGAAGAGGTCGAAAATACAGAAGTTTCCTTTCCTTGAAGTCTCCATGGGAAACAGTCAGGTCCCCAGGGCTCAGGGTGAACCTTTCAGCACTAACTGTGGCCACGCATTTTGGTACATTCCCCCTCACCCTCCGCTGCTGCAACACCTCTCTAGGAACAGGCAGGAATCAGAGCACTCCGGCTCACATCTATCCTGTGTAGTGACAGTATCCTCAGCACCAGCCGGTGCAGCATCCAGTGCACTGGGCCACTCAAATCTGGGGTCAGGGAGGAGGCTGTGTGAGAGAGGCCAGACATTCACAAGGAGCAGCTCACTCATGCTTGAGAGATGAAATGAGCCCTCTCAAGCTGTACCACCCCTCGGTAAAGTGCTCTTTGTATTGTGTTTGCTGTAATATACAGTGTCACACAATACCAGGCACTTATAAACACTTGGTAAGTGACAGAGTGACATGAATAGTGATAAACGCTGATGTGACTTGTTAGGAGAAAGAGCAAGTTGTGCAAAAAAATGCTTGGGGAGGTGGGTACCAGGACTATTTGAAATGTGCCTCACCATAGGCTCTCTTTGGTGGTTCCAGTTTGGTAATTCAGTGTCCCAGTTCAACCCTTCCTGCACCTGCAGCATGCTCTGAGGCAGTGACCAAGGACACTGCTCTGATCAGGAGGCCTTCCCAGAGCTGCTGGAATTAGAAAAGGGCTACAGTCACTGCTGTGTGTCTGACCAACGCTATTCCAACTGCAACCCCATATCATTTACTACTTCAACATAAAAACAAACTATTGGTGGGACTTGGCAGGCAAGGTTATAACCTTGGAATGAGGTTGATGGATTCTGGATGTGGGTGTGAATGATCCCTATGAATGCAAATCACAAAAAAGTGTGTTTTCTAAGCAGAAATACAAGTCTTTACTCTTAATGTCCCACATTAGAAATACAGCCTGACCACAAGGCCAGTTCTCATAGGAATATCTACTGAACAGCCATGGCAGCTCCTCATAGGTGATGGACTGGAAGCTTTCAAGGAGGTTCAGGTATTATCTGGTAACTGCTGGCCTGCTTGCACTCACCTTTTCAAACAGAACACTCCATTTCTAACTAGCCATAGCAAAGCATTATTCACACCCAGTCTTTCAGAGATGATGCTCACCAATGTGAGCAACCAATTACTGTCTCCACACCAGTAGAAAGTGTTGAGGAAGGGTTGAATGAGTAAGAACAAATACATCATGAATTGAAATTTAATTTATGCTATGAAGCTAAAACTCAGAGCTACCCTTGTGATAATTTCTATTTGAAAAAGGAAAAGTAGAAAAATCTAGTAAGCTATCTTAAATTCAGATTGAGCCTGAGCCAAAAGGCTCAGAGAGACTGGGACTAGGAAGAAAGCCCTGAGTTCTGGCCTATATCTATTTCTGTTGGTTTTTGGTTGGAAGCTTCCCCAACCCCTGCTCCAAATCTCAGATGAATTTTTATTCCAGGTTCCAGTATATAAATATACAGACCTCCAAACTCTGCTTAGCAAAGGTTTGGATGTGGTTCCTCTTTATTTATTATCTATATATGGATCGTTATCCATATTTTCTGTAGAACATGTATGTTCCTTATCTTTATGTTAAGAAAGTAAATGATTGCAGTGTAAGGTTGGTAGTGATGCAAAAATATTATTTCAGAAAACTTTTGCCAAGGAAATAAAATTTTATCAGTCTTTCAGGACCTTTAAGAATAGAGAGAAATTAAATTTTCTGTAGACTTATGAACCCACTTTTCAGGAATATGGAAGGAAAATTTATTTACCCATTTTTGTATTAATCAATACTAACAAAATGCTCTGTAAGTGTAATTTGGGCTATTTACATATCCCCTGTATTTATTTCTGTCCTATAGAAAGGGAAACTTTTATGCCCAGCTTGAAGTGCTTTGATTTTGGTTTAAGAACTATATGACCTGTAAACCCTCACAAGACTCTCTATCAGCTGAGCTTTAAAGATGCCAAAACATCAGTCAAAGTAACAAACTTCTCTTCATCATGTGTGTGACCTTGCTGCAGCTGACACAGTGATGGGGGTATGTGGGAGCAGCAACATGAGCATGTGGAAGGCACAGGGAGCTTTCAATTCTAGGTTACTCAACATTTGTTTTGAGTAAGAGTAGAGATGTTTGTATTTGGCCTTACTGTAGCAAACAGTCTCCAGAGGCGTCAGCATAACGGTAACTTAATTTTACCAACATTGCTTGACTCAGTAAACAAAGTACAGATTGAATAATTGCTATATCAAAAAGTAAAGGCCAAAACTATCACAAATACCCAATTAACTCCAATTGTTTCATAAGAGAAGCAACTGCTGTTTATAAGACTGTCAGAGCCAGAGGGGAAAAAACCAGCTCAACAACAGAAAGCCTGGTATTAAATGGGAAGGAAAAATCACCTGTCTTCTTTTACTGTCAGTCTTGTGATAATAAAATGAAGGGCTGCAGGGGAAGAGGCTTTGCTGTTGGGTAGCAAATGTAGCTCCATCAGATGATTCACAGCCAAACCAGGGTGACTGTACCTATCTTTTCCCTTAGCACAGAAGAACACTGATTTCCTTAGTACAGGTATTCCCAAGCCACTTGCAGATCAAGAGTGCCTCTTCCTCAGCTGAAAATTCAGGACTCTTCGGGGATTTGCCATGGTGAAATCCCTCTATGGCCTCTAAACACAGCCCTGCCTGAGCTCTGTGATACAGATGGGGCATAAACATGAGCTTTTAGTGCTATCAGATCAGTCTGCTCAGGAACATAAATCATCAGTGCAATGGCCATTGGCTGATGAGCAGGGAATACCCTCTCCCTGCCACTGCTGTTGGACATAATTTTATGAAGAAAAATATTATTGTTTAGTTGTAAGAGCTACAAGTTATTTATAATAAATGCTTGCCATTCTGGTACTGTTCCTACAAGCATAATTAAAGGAAATATAAACCGTTAGTACATCACTTAGAGAGTACAGGTGTTTTCTGGCATTTCACTGATTAGAAATGCAAATTTGGAAAACAATTAACTAATGTCGTAGAAATCAACAATTTGCATAAAGCCCTTTCAGGTCTCTTCTACCACAGCTGCAATAATTTCTCCAAGAAAACACCTAGGAAGTCTATGCTGAACTCCACTGCCCATGGTGCAAGCTCCTGGTCTCTCTGTCTAGAACACACATTAAATCCTTGTTTCACAGAGAGGCAGCTAAAGCATAAATTAAAGTCAAGATTTTCAAAAATAGGTAAGTGACGCTGGCTCTGTTTTCATGGTGCCCAACGGTGGTAACACAAACAGTCATCCCTGCTCATCCATGACACCAGGCATGCACTGCCTTGCACGGAAAGGTGTCAGGAGAAAGCAGCCTGTGCTTGCTGGTGAACCTTATCAGAGCACACCTGGTGCCGTGATAGCACTGCAGAAAGTGCCTGCTGCCAATGCTCCCCTGCACCTGGAGAGCCAGAGACTTTCACAGCGTGCTGCCAAAAAACTTCAAGCCTTAAAAGCAAATGTCAAAAAGTATAAGGGATTTGAAGAGAGGGATTGTTTGTGAACAAAACACCACCTGGCTCTGCACTTGCTGGGCTATTTGTAGTCCAGCTACTGCATGGCTCAAAGTGAAGCCCTGGGCATTCAGTTCCAAGGGCTCAGATCTTGCCCATGACACCAGCCAAACCCTCTGGGCATCTAGGACTGGGGTCTGCTGTTCTCCCTATTTCTGATGACCATGCCAGGCCTTGGGGTCTGTCTCCAGGAAAGCAGGGACTTTTTTCATTCATTAAGTTTCACAGGCCTCACAAATGCTCTGTTCACTTTTTAATGGCACAGAAATTTCATATTGCAGATCAATGACTGTCTTGTCCAGATACCACAAATTTTACTCATATAAATTAATTCTTCCTCTGTCAGGCAGTCAATGAAACTGATAGCTTGACTATGAGAAAGGGTTTGCAATATTAAGCCCATCAAACTCTTAGTTCATCAAGTGAAAGGAACAGATCTGCTCTTCAAACTGTGTCTATTTCACTTATTAGAATTTCTTAAGTTTTTTTGTTCTGTTTCAGATCATTCACTTATTTACTCTGAGCTTATTGTACCTTCTGTCAGTGTCAATATGGCTCAGCTGGCAGCAGATGCTCTGCTAGAGCTGAGCACACTGGTGTGAAATAATGAGAACTGAATGAGAATTGATGTGAACTTTTGCCTGAAACCCAAACTGAAACCTTTATATTTATGAAACTCTGCTTCTAATTTGTGTACCAGCTCCACAAGATTTTCTCTTTTTAAAAATACTTACAGTTTAGTCTGGAAGGTCTGCCGGTTTTAGTTGGAGGACATGAGTACTGGCAGGGTGAGAAACAGCCCACTCTCTGCAGTTTGCTAAACTCATTTTGTTAAAACATTGGGTTCTGGAGCTGTCATTTGAGGAAATGTGCTCTCAAGTCCTTTGAGGTTTGCCCATTCCCAGTCAGCTCAAATGCAAGGTCCCACCAACACTCAGGTTCACTGCTCTCTCATAACAGGATTTTTTAACATCTGAAAATGCTCTGGGGATGAGGATGGAGGGTCTAAATTGATCTCTCATTTATGTGCATTCAAAGTAATCAGAGTAGGGAAAGGGGAAGACTGCTTTATAAAGCAGACAGCCTCTTGTGCTGTGCTTCTGAAATGAGCTCTCTGATTTCTAGATACCTCCTGAGGCTTTAAATAAACAGAACTGTACTTCACCAATTATCGTGCCTGTTTGGCTTAGCTCCCCAGCGGATTTCATTTTACAAGACACGTACTGCTCAATATTCAGAGCTGTTTGGGTAAAATTACAAAAATGAAAAACAATGTGATGGCACCTGTAGTATCCACAGAATGTAAAATATGAAAGGCTTTATCAGTTCAATTATTGAAACCATCCACTTGCTGGCAAAAGCTATTATATTGGCATTATATCCAGACTCCCTAATTCATTCTAAATTTTGGATTCCTTTGTTAATCCTAGATAGTCTAATGAAAGCATTTTAGTATGGAAATGCAAGTTTCTTGATATAATTTTTATTCAACAGACTTCTTTTCTTTCCTGGGCCTTTTTTATATTTTTTCATCCAGGAATTCAGCAGGTTTAACTCCAATCTTGTCTATGGAAAAGTTAGTTTCTGAAACCAAGGCTTCAAGGGCATAATCTAAATCTGACAACTTTTCCATTTCCTTTCCCACTGTGTAGCTTTTGCACCACACACAAAATTTATCCTGCTTTCTAGGACTCACAGGTGTCTCTGATTTCAGTACTGAGGGGTAATGCCAAGAGGATGGCATTTAGGCTGTGACTGAAGTAACAGAGTTTCCTTTAGAACCCTCTTCCAATTGTGCTGCAGTTCTCAAAAGCAATTATAAAACTCAGAATCTTGGGCATAATGACTCCTTTTTCTTCCCCACTGACTCCCCATAATTTTTTCTCAGTAGTCTTTTCAAAAGAAGCCTTTTGACTGACACGAACTTTTACAGTCAAGCTGGATTCTCAGGTTTTGCACCTCATCTCTTGCAATTAAATTTCTTCAAGGAAAAAATGCTTTTGGTGGGTATGCAAGGATGTAAAACAGCCAGGAAGCAGTAAACATTTCTCTTGAGGCTGCCAAGTAGGAACAGAACTGAATTCAGTTCCTCGTAGCACTGTTGTAACTGCAGGGCTACATGAAGATAAAAATACACAAAGGCATGTTTAATAAATTCACACCGAATCCCCCACACAACAGATCTGTTGACGATGCCAGTCTGTATTGATGGATAGCCACTTTGGGGAACTGAACTCTCCTTTACTTTTAGCACAAGAATTGCCTCATTTTTTTTGTCCTAGCACTGCTACAACAGCCAAAGCTCTGAAATCTCTCCTGCAGTGACAGGCACATGCAAGACCAGGCCCAGGAACACCGACATGGAGAACAGGCACATGTCCATCTCCTCACTCAGCTTTTTCTGCAGCCCCATACTCTCACCACAACCAATTTTTCCCTGGGAATCCTTAATCATGGTTCACTAACACTTTTTGAGTATTTCTTATCAAAACAGCAACAGCCCCCTGAAAATTAACCCATATGCAAAATATCAACAGGATGCAGCAACAGGACTGACAAGTCAGGGCACATCTTTCTCATCTTGTTGCCTAACTGCAGATGCCTACAGGAGAGTATGAGAAAAAGAGGATTTTATCTTCATATCCATGCTTCCTTACCCTCTGGTGAGCAATCATTTCAGGGTACTTCTAAGCCAAACAATGTCATTGTATTCGGCAGCATTTTTCTTTCAAGAATCTACCTAGATGATATTTGAACCCACACAACTAATGGGATCCTCAGGATCCCATGGCAGTGAATTCCCCAGCTGAACTACGTGCTGCGTGGAAAACACTTTCTGCAGATTTAATAAACGTGATGAGTCCTTGCATTTCAGTGTCATCCTGGGGTAGTTTCTACTCTAGTTCTGAGCTTGTTTTCCCGTGCCAACCCACTCCTGTTGGTTTGGGGAGCCCTTGGAGACTGTCTTTGCTCCAGCATCCTTGTTCAGATGTTCATCTTCAGATGGGTGTTTGCAGCCGGCAGCGAGTGCCATCGGGGTGAGCCATCTTGTCGGCAGGTTACTGAGCGAGAGTAACGAGGCAGAAGCTCTGCTGAGTCACTGTGACAAGAGCTGCTCATTAGCTCAACCTGCAGCACGAGAAGGAGGGGAAGCCCTTCTGGGCTTCCCAGAGGAGGCAGACAGCTTTCTAGAAGGAAAGGCAAGCTCAGGAAAGAAGCTGAGGTTTCATAATGGTATTTTCTTTTAATTAAGCCACATTCTAAAGAAACAGGGTCAGTTTGGAAAGTGATCTTGCTTCTGATCTTGAAGATATTTCCCACATAATAGGAAAAATAAACAATATAAAAATCTACATAAATACTACTATCCAAACAGAGCCCAGCTCTACAAGAAGCAGGCACAAATGCTACCGGTGTGCATGGACCTCTACACTGCACAGGCACCTACACTACTGCTCACAAGGTGTATTATCTACACCAAATTTAGGAGAGAAATGCAGAACACTTCTCTTTGGCCCTGCTCAATCATAGCAATGTAATTTGTTGTTTGCTGATCTGAACACACAAACCCAACGAACAGGCCAAGAACCTGGCAGTGCTCTCATTCTCACACTTTGCAACTCAATGCAGTCTGCTCAAGTCCTTATCTGCTTACCATTCTTGCCTGCCAAACATGTTTTGCAACGTGACAGTGAGGAGTTGTGAGTATCCTGAAAGTCCTGGAACTCAGTATTCCTTGTTTGCCGGCATGAGGCCAAGACACAATGCTGGAAGGGATTGGTGTGATCCAAGGCACCAAACTATCAGACTTGAGTCCAGCTCCAAATTCTGCCAGCACTTTTTGTTTTGCCATCATGTCACTATGATGGCTTTATGTCACTATGACCTCAATCAGTGGAGCAATGGACTGAAAAACTGGGGGTTATAAGCTGCATTGCCATTTCAGACACATTTCTGACCTCACTGAGTCCCAAACTTCTGCTCTAAGCAACATTTGAAGTCTGAGCTTATAAAGACTTTCTGCATTTTTACTCAAGGATTTTAGCATTGATTAGTAAACGACTAACAAATAGAGTGGATGCACTTTTAGTAATTTATCTACTTGGCATGCATATTATTTATCTCATAGGACATTTAAACTCTTCTTGCAAAAACAGCAATTTCACTGCTGACTTTTAACAGCATCTTTGCTAGGAAACCATTGAACAAGTGTCTAACTGCAGATCTGTAAGGATCTGTGCAGTGCACAGCCCTGAAGCATCACTCTCATGCCCAGGCTCCTCTTATAGAGCCTCATCTGAGGAGAGGCCGAGTATCCTCAGCTCCCACCACCTGCAGTGAGGAATGGATGAACAGAAGCATTTCTGTGGATTTCAGATGCCTGGGGGATGACTTGTAGAAAAAAGCAGCGTAATAACTTCAAGACTTTCAGCCTGATGAATCTCCTAGTAATTTTCCCATATGAGGGTTAAGCCCTCTGCACTTCTCTGCTAGAGACAGCAGGCAACCTGTCTCCAGAAATGTGGAATCACACTGATCCCAGCACAGACAAGCACCTGAAAGAAACAGCACTCATCTCTCCACCCCACCACTCAGCAAAAACACATGTCGTTTAGACCAGCTTAGATCTCATTAACAGAGACCTGCTGCAAGAAACCTCTCTGCTTCCCCAGGGACACAATCCCCAAGAATGTCCCACATCACAGAGTGGAGCCAGACAGGCATAGAGAGCTCAGCCACAGGCTGCTGGTCTCTTCAGCAAGTGGGAGACAAATCTGTGAGCAGCAGGCCCTGCAGATATAGTCCACCTCACAACTAATCCACAAAATTCACAGTCAGACTCCCTGGTAACAGGCTGAACCCATGAGCACAGTCTGAGCCAGGGAGTGCCCATCCAGGCAGCACTATCAGGAGCCTGTGATGCTGCACGGAGAACCACCAAGCTTCCCCCATGCCAGGCACCAGACAGCATCCACCTCTGTGCTGCAACACTGCTGTGAGACTGGACCAAAGTACACTGTTTGAATCCACTGAGATTAACTGCTGGCATCACTTAGAGCAGTATCCATGGCTGAAGGTGTCAGAAAACATTTATCACTTCAGGCTGGTTCTACAATGCCTGGGAACCTCCTTAGAACATGCTCTTGTCCCAGTGCTAATCCCACACCTTGCCTGTGGGGCAGTGAGAGCAGTCAGGGCTGTCAGCACACAGGAGGGCCAGAGCAGCCCACACTGTGAGGATGTTGCACGTTTATCTGGCATAGAACAAGTTGTTGTGATGAAAAGAAAAACGTGCTGCAGCTTTACTTAAGCCCCTGTCATTGAAGAGAATCAATTGTATTAAGGTGTATTCTGCACTTGAGCATTCATGGTGAAAAATGATTTATACTGACATGCAAATTTAACTAGATGAAGCTTTTGATTATTTCCCCTATCTCTTGGTTTGTGCTATTTCTCTGAGGTGGAAAAATGCTCTTTGCCAGTAATTCATTATAAATGCCCCAGCCATTCCTATTAGCTACAGCAGGTCTTCACTGCACTGCTCAGTATTAAAATATGCACAAACTTCTCTTCTTTCCAAGTCACCAAAACCAATTTTGGAATCACTCTGAGAATTTAATCACATTTCAGTTCTCTTGACTATAATCAATGTGCATGCTTCACACAATATTTACTTTCTGTGCAGGTACCAAACTTATTTATGACAATTTATTTTACATACAGAGGACAATATTAGCTGAATGCTCTCATACGGTAAATTATATGTAAAACTCTGCAGAGGGTATTACACCAACATGCTCCTTAAACTTATGCTAACTGCACCAAGTGACATCAGACCAAAAATGGCAAAACTAAGCCACATACAACAGCACTATTAACTCAAAAATATTTGGCACCCTAAAATAGTTAACAAAGCCAGCATAAACAACACTTCCTAACAGTCATCCTACAAAAGGCTGAATGCCCTGAATTTCCAATTAATTAGTAAAAGGCTGTATGACGGATGGACAGACTGGACCCTATCATGCATGTTCAGGCCAAAGAACCACTCTTACCCAAGGGCTGTCTCCAGCCTGGGAGAAGCTGCAAGCTTACTTGCCTATGACACTATTAAACACTTTGGGAAAACGCAGGAACCCAGAACAAGACAAGATAGGAAACAAACCCTCTTAACAAGCTGAGTTTCATAGCTCCTGAGACTGGCCAGAATCATCCAATGAGCAGCATGTATTTTACTGTTTCTGACAATATATCCAAGCTAAACAAGTGCACAATCACCTGGGCTGAAATGTTCTATAGGAGAAAGATGCATTTCACTGAAAGTCATTAAGTTATTTTTAAAACTAACATGGTGCTTCATGGAAAATACACAGCTAGATGTTCAGAGGCTGTTTTCTAAAATTGCTGTATTTTGGCTTATGTTTCAGCCTATGCAGAATCCAAGTAGTACAGCCAATTATGTTCACCTACATACACACGTTCCCCTGAAGGAACTTCACTCAGCTGCTGCTCTGTATCACTGTGAGCCTTCTCTGTCACATCCCAATCACTTTAATGAGAAAGCAATAGCTCTAGGACTACATGTCTGACAAACAGTTCTGAAAAATACTTTTCCCTCTTTTTTTTTTTTTTCAAGACAATGAAATAAAACAAGAAATTGAGTATGAAAACTGAAAACTCAAGTGTACAGTATATGGTGGTCATCGGAAAGATGTAGTTATTCATAAAAAGAAAACGACACTAAAATATATAAGGGCATGATTCATGATGTGGTTACGCAAGACAGCAGTACCATAACACTGTTTAAGTCATGCAGCAGCATGACACTGGTGTAAGGAGTGATGAATCAAAACCTGTGTTTTCATTTTAAATTGATGCTCAAGCACCAAGGGCTGCAGTTTCAAATGGCTCCCAACAAGGTCCTTCCAAATAAAATTGTGAGTGTGGGTTCAGTTTGGGAGGTGTAGCCACAAAACTCCCATTGACTGGCAGAAACTAGCTAAAAACCACACAAATATTTCTAATGCCGTGTTCTTCTGTAGTATGGAGATGCATGTTCTAGCCAGTGTGGAGAGGATCCACACACTGCTTGGAGCAGAGTGAGAAGCAGAGCATGGTGAGCTGCTGGAAGGGGCAGGGATGCTTCCCTTTCCTACAGTCCAGGACTTTCAATGTGCTTCTACAACAAATGGAGATGATTATATATTTAATGTAATATCTTTCTTTTGCTTAGCTGACTTGCTGCCTTGTCCCTGAGGAGCTTTTATCATTACATTAAAAGTCTTATTTTTACTCTAGCTGACAGATGCCACACACTATCCATAAACTCTGGCAGTCAACTACAAGATACCTGTTCTCTGCAGACTTATTATACCTCACTGATCTCCCGATGTAGCAAATTCACCTCATTCTTGACTACAGTCGCTGGATCAGAAGCAAACCACACCACAAGCTACCTCTGAGGTTGGATACCTGGATCCCCCACTGCACAGACAAGTGCTGGAGTCGCAATAGAACCAAAAGCAAATGATCATGACACAGGTCATGATATTTTCTCTCGCTGTTACATTGCATCATCAATACTAATTTCATTTCTCTCTGGAAATGGTGCAATTATCTGTTACAGTTATTTACAATTTAAGTACATTTTTATTTCCTCCTGTTCTCTTTCTTCAGGAATTTGACAGTGTTTTGTGGGGCTTTTGCAGTTGATCAATCCCATGTTGCCATCTGTCTGCTCCTGACAAATCCCATTCAGGAACACATCCCTCTGTGGGCTTGGAAATCCTCAGGATGTGTAGATGACTGTCACTTACTTGAGCTGATCTGTTTCCCAGACTCCCTGGTGGCATTCCTTGAACAGGTGAGTGTTCAGCTGGTATAAATCACTGAGCTCTCTTGGGACTCATTTACATCAACCAAGAATACAGCCCAAAATACAGAGCTCATTTCCCATGCATCAGACTGTCAGATTGTACCCCTTGCTGAAAGGACCATTATCAGCAAAAGAAGTGCTAGAAACACTTGAAAAACAGTAGTGGAACTGGATTCTGGCAACCTTTTTGCACAGCAGGTGAAGTAGAAGACCATCCTCACCAGCCTTTGTCCATACCCAGGGCTTATCGACAGCCATGATTTGGTTTTGCCTGCCAAGAGTTTCTTGCAATTATTGTAAAGGACTAGACAATGAAACCAGAAAGTCCGGGATAAACCCAAATTTTTTGAGAACTTAGGTGGCAACTTTCTTTGGAAAAGTAGATTGAAATTAAATGGACATCTGTCTTTGTGAAGAGTATTTAAAATGTGAATTTGGGACAAAACAAGAAAAGTTTGTTTTACACCTTGCCAAGGCCATCAAGTTCAAGAAGAATACAAGAATAAATGTAAGAAAATATAGTTGTCTAATAAAAAACACAGAAATGACCATTGTTACTAAGAGAAAAATAAAGGGATGTCACCAGTTAATTTGGCAAAGGCATAAACTATTAAATTGACAGATACTAAAGGATTCAAGGAAGACACTATTCATGGTAACATAACCACATGAAGAACTAAGAAGAAAATTACAACCGAAGTGAATCTCTGAGCTCTGCCTACAATGCCTAGATGCCCATCAAACTAAAAGTTGGACTTAAGTTCAAATCAGAATTATATTCCACTCCTTCTGACATCAAGGGATTCTAGAAGTGATACTTCATTCAGTGGTCCCTTTGACTTCAGGGTTATGTTTCATAGTGAGAAGTTACTGCTGCATTGTAGGTTGACAGTGGCAGAATCCATCCCCACCCCATTTTCTTCATCCTTGCAAAACCAGATCTGATTTTCCCAGAATGTGTGCAATGAAAGAACTGACCCGCTCAAACCAAGAACGTTGACTAGGCACAGCAATGGAATTTCACTTTATGTACCCAATTCTCTATCCCACCTTGAGACATGACTCAAGGTGATGCCCCCCAAGGTGGGATTGAGCCCACAGAAGCCAGCATGGCACGACTTGGTGCTCTCTGGGCAAGTGAGGAGCCAGAAAGGACCACGACTGCGGACACTGATGTAAATGAAAACACAGTGCAGTCAAAGGTATGTTTGCAGTGCAAATGTAAATGACACTGAGCAGTCACAGGACTGTGACTTCATGGGATTAGGAGACTTTGTACGTTCTGGCTGTGTGGCTACAGCCTTGCAAACAGATCTGTGGATTAACCACACTAAGCAAACAGCCAGAGTAAAAAGGAAAGCAGAGTTCGATGCCGTTCACTGAAATGTTACTTTGTCCTGCAGCAACACCAGTTCTAATTTGCTTTGGCTCTGACAGATACGAGAGGAAAAATATGCAAAGCTGCCCCTTGTCCCAGCTGTGAAGATTGCAAAATAAGTGAGAAATCTGAATAAGTATACTTAATTTTTATCAGTATTAAGGGAATCATTCACAGAAGAGAATACTTTGCAGAAGATAATAAATTACATTTTCCTCTGTTTTCCTCATTGTGAAAAATCTATTAAGACTTTATAATTAAAACTCCTGAACATAGTTAAACCAAATGTTTTTAATTCAAAAACGGTCTATTTTTTACAATGTCTTTTTTTTCTTCTTTTTTTTTTTTTTTTTTTTCCCAAAAAACCCACTCTTTGCTCTTATGAGAAGTGTCACTGAAAATAATTAACATTCTTCATCAAAACTTCTAATGAAATAGTTCTTTACTCCCTCAGGAACTTGAAGCCATAAAATTTCTACTTGAAAATAAAGGACAAACAAAACTCCCCAAACTACTTTCTCTAATCCCTTTTGATAACAGTAACACAGATATTATAGGAAGATACAAAATGTGTTCAGGTATGCATGTGATAAACAAGTTGTCCCTTCCCCTCTGTACCCTGCATTGATTATCCCAATCAGTCCACAGTGACCAAGATAGAAGATTCTTTTTGTTTGGGGGTTTAGTTGTGTTTTTTTATATGTTTCATGCTTCACAATTATTAGTTTGCATCAAAGGCACCACACTTTCATTTCATACATCCATACATATTCCTAAGGGAAACAGAATAATAAGGTAGAACCAGATTACCACCACGACACTGCATTTGCTGTCAAATCTCATGTCTATAGATTATAACCACATTCCTTGAAATAGCAAATTATTATTTTACCAAATTTTTTACACAATTTCACCAAGAACAGAATTAAAAATGTTTACTTACTGATGTATATAAGTATCCTTCACTGTTCATTGCCAGATATAATTTTGTTTGAACCCCCTGAATCGCCACCACTCGTAAACCCACAGGTATGAGGTTAAACAAAGCTAGGAGAGAAAGGAGATGGAGAGCAAAATTAATCCTTTAGAGTATGCAGATTAAAATTAAACCATAATTACCAGAACCAAATAAAAAATTCTATTCATGCATATATTAATTTCTGTGGGTGCTACAGAGCAATTCTGCTACTGCCATGTTCTTTTACAGCAATCTCCACCAATAGCTCAGAAATTATCTGAGAGTATCAACGTATCTCCCTCACTCTGAAGAAGGTGAATTGAAGGTACTGACAGCTAAAAGGACTTACCTGCCTCATAAGCAGAATCCAGGGTCTGCTGAGTAGAATTGAACATAATTTGGGGGGGTTTTGATGATAAGTGCAAAAAGAAAACAAAAAGAAATCCAGAAGCAAACAAACAAAAAGTTTTTCAAGATCATCAACCTTTTTTTTTTTTTTTTAATTTTCAGATCAAATTCAGTAAACATTTTCACCAAAAGGAAGGAGGAAGTTGAAATTCAGAAAAGTTAAAAACCATCATTAACATCTCAAAATGCTTCCACTCAAAACTCACTGGGGTTTTATTTTTCCTCTTTTTTAGAGGAGAATGGGTTTGATAAAACAGAGTTAACTAACTTCAAAATGAAATGAAATGACAGCATATTCTTTAGATCAAGCCCTGAATCTGTGCTTTCAAAATTGAGCTGCTTCAAATGATCTGCTTGTGTTTATGCTTATATACATGGTAATAGTGGCAGTATCTATAAGCAGAGAAACATCTCAAAAAAATGAAGATTCCAGCTTGTAAAGTGGCAAATTAAAAAAAAAAAAAAAAAGAAAGCAAAGCTCTGCTGTAACTTGGATTCATGGATATGTGAAAACTGAACACAAGCAATAATGAGGTGAATACAGTACTCCATGTTCAATACGTACATTTAAAAATAAAGAGGAGTTAAGAAAATTATCATAACCCAAAGCATCTCTTTCCAGTCTGTAGTATAAATGTAGACATAGAATAAAGTAATGCCAAACTGCCTCTCATTTCCAATGATTTATTACTTGGCTGAAAAAGTCTGGTCTGCTTCAGACTGAAGTTTGATATTTATGGTCACTGTCTGAAGCCAATTTAAAACTTAATTGTGAATTTGAAATATTTTCATTCTTTTCAAAAATATAAGCTAAGAATTATGACCCCCTATAAATTCCTTTTTCAGCCTGAAAACCCCCAAATGACCATATTTTATTAAAAAAAAATTCACAGTTTGCCAGCATTTAATATAGATCTTAAATTTCTTGTGTGGGGTTGCCAAGTGCCCTGAGGTTGTGACACTTTTGAGCACTGCATTTCCCACAATGGTCAAATATGACAGAATAGGTGGAAATATCTAGAACTAACAAATAAATGTTGGAGATCATAAAATCTGTGTTTTTCTTCCCTTCTCATACCCATGAGTGCCCATGCAGACACAAACACACACACACACTTTCAGACCCTCCTCACATTCAAGTACAAAATGAACAGAAATTACTTTCTCTTCACTAAAACAAAAGCCTCTAATTCTGTGCAGTGCTTGGCAAAAGAATCTTAGATTTTCAGTAAGGGAAATAGATTTTTCATTTGTTCTATCAAATGCTTGAGTTTATTTGGGGGAGAAAATATTCCCTTTCTAACTCATTAAATATTCCCTTGGAAAGCCCTTTTTTGCAGTTCGACCCCAAAAGCAGCATCTGATCTCTGTGTAGGCTGGAGAGCACAATTTAAAGCTCAGTATCCAGGCAGAACCTGCAGGTCTCTTTTGAAAGATGATTTCCTAATGGTACATTTACAAGTAGGGCAGGTGTTTGGGTATTTTCAGCACAACAGTCTGAGTATGGGCTCCACTGTGAACAGTGCTACGAACCTGCCAGTAACCAGCTGAGGACAGGGCAATGCCTGGGACAGCTGAGAAGACACAACCATCACAAGCTACAGAGATGAGCTTTAGTAAGGGATTCCTGGCTGTGCTTTGCTGGGCCAAGTGAGCAGATACAAGTCTGAGTGACTCCTGCCAGAGGAGGGCTGGGGCTCCCACCGCAGTGGGTGCTCAGCTGCTTCCCTCGGCAGCAGAACATGTTTTCCTGCCATAAATGTACAAGCTCTATTTTGAGGCAAGATGAGGGTTAGGCACACTCAGAAGCTGCTTTAAACTTCCGTGGGATGAACAGCTGCTGTGGCACAGACTGTTGGAATTCGAGAAAGGGCTTTGAGGGGGTAATGCTGACTCTGCTGAAGCAGAGAGGGACTGGCTGTTGGAGGGGGCACACTCACTCTGTCCTGTGCCAGCACAGCCAGACATCCCGCCCCAGCTGCTGCCTCCAAGGAGAGGGGGCATTAGCACTGCACCAAAAAAGGGGCTGTTCCCTTTAGCAGCAGCTGTTATTCCCACTGTCCCTGCACAGCAGCAAGTCCAAGTCTTGCTTCTGGAACCGTGACTGGTCTGTCCATGCCCACAGCAGAGCCACACAGCCCCATCTCTCCAAGTCCCCAGTGCCACAGACAATGGGATGGAGAGGCTATCACAGTTCTAGGAGACGATCCTCAGTGTGGACAGATATGACAGAAAGGGTGGCAAAAGAGCCACAGGAAAATAAATTACTTGCTACTGTAATCAGTTGGTGTCAGCATAAAATAATGCAAAGCTCTTTGCATCTTAGTCTTTCCCTATTACATTTAGGCTGTTTAAAATAAGGATATAATATCCATCTTAATGAAAAACTTGGTGATGCCTAAGGGAGAGATGATCTTCGCCATGGCCCTTGTGCAATACAAGCTGACAGAGAAATAAAGCTGCAAAATAAGAGGCAGCACACCACAGCTGAATTTATGAATGTATATATTTCTGGGAGGTCTTTGCCAGTCTTGGCTTGACCTGGACCTTTGTATGCTCTGAAGGATATTGTTTCCTGTATTTCCTGATTTTATCAGTCTTGAAATCTTTTTGTCTGGCCAAAACTGGAGAATAAATTCAGCCTTTATTTAAACCCTTGCCCTATTCAACACATTTGATAAGGAACAATCTGTTTTTCATCCAGGAGATCCTTTCCACACAGCTTTTCCTCAAATCACATGGACTCCTGGCTAACACTGAGGACTGGTGAGTGCTATGGTTTCTTAAATCCACATTTCACTTTCTGCCTAAGTTTTTGCTCAAAATTCTCAGCTTTCTTTTAAACTCCCTGCAGTTGTGGACATGAACTTGTTTTTGTGAACTCCGCATGTAGCAATGGGTCTGCAGAGCTTGAAATAATTGCTCCCAAGTCAGGAGTCAAAGGACAGTTTCAGGCAAATTTTCCCCACAGTCCTAGGTAGCAAATGATGGAGAAGGTAGATCCTGGCCCCAGGCTGCTGTTGGGAGCACAAAACACAGCTGACTGTGGAGGGCTGCAAGCTCTCCACATCCCTACCATACACAGGGAAGAATAATTGCTTTTGGAAGGAGCTGCAAGTCCTGTGGCTTCCCTTCAGTACATGGACATGGACTAAATGAGAGATGTATCTGCAGATACTGGACAAAAGGTTTTTAGGGGGCCTGATGTGCTAAATATTCATGTTAACAAGGCTTTGAGGGAAGTTCCTTACGTGGACTCTGACCCACAGCATAAATGAGTCTGTCTAGTTCCATTGAAATATTGCAATTAAAATAAATTCAGGACTGGAGGACACCAAGGGCCATACACTTACCTGACATAAAAGAGGAATATGATAGTTTTCTACGATAAAACCCTTCTCTGTTCTGAACAGTTAGATACTTCAGCCCATCTGCAACAATTCTGGGAGACTTCTATTGTATTTAAGTATTCTGCAATTTGGAAGGCTGCTATCCAAAAGCAAGGAGTTTTTATGATTTGCTTAGTAATCTATTAAGTTATAGTCAATTTAAGGACACAGTGAAAACAAAGATATCTTATAAAAAGACACATTTATGTTTTCATAACTTTTATCTTGTTTCAAATCTCAGAATCCCTATTAGAGGGATTCCAAGCCAAGTACTTGGATGAAACAATCAAAAGAAATTTCAGTATTTGCGATTTCAGATACTTTCTTTGGAAAACCAAAAGTTTATAGCAATATCACACTTAAATGGAAAGAGGAAAGTTTGTCTATTTCCTCATATTTTTTAAAGATAATTAACAGAGTTACCCCAAAATCTTGAAAGATCTGTACTGACTTTTAAAATTTTAAATATCAGGTCATTCACTTCACAGAAAAGCACTGTTTAAGGTCCATGAGGACCATTCTTAGGGTAAGTTTTGTGGCTGTTTTAGGAGAACTCTATGAGACAGCAGCAGCCTCAGCATTACACTGATCTGGTCTCTGCAGGTGATGATGGGACCTGGAGCCAGACCTCAGGTGTCCCCATAGATCCTCACTGTTCCTCATCCTCCTCCTGCTGCAAAACCAGCTCCCTCCTCCCACTCAGAAGGTAACACAGGGATGCAAAAAGGATTAAAGAGGGTGTGGGAAAAGGATGGGAAAAAAGTCATTGGGCAAATAAGACACAATAGTTTCTCTTTTATCTAGTGCTCCCTCTGCCATATTCAAGTGCCCTGTAAAATGAAATGATGTTTTACCTGCAAATGCCCTTCATATGAAATGATGGCACTTAAACCAGTGCTTTTTATTAATTAACAAGGAAGGTCTGCCTGTTGATTTTTGGTTTGTTTTCTAAATGACCTGAAATACCTTCTTAAAACTCTTTGCACTCTTTACAAATATGTAGTTTAAGCTAAATAATACAACTATGCGAAATGCTTTAATAGTTTATTTACACACATAAATCTTTTCTCTAGTCATCTTGTCCTGTTTTCTATTAATCTCATAGTTCCAAAAAACCCCCAACAACTAAAAATGCCCAAAGCTTCTACACAGAATAGCTGAGGGAAATCTGGTGGAAAGTTGATGGTATAATTAAGTGTAGAATGGGTAAAATAATAATAACAAGGAAATGTGAACTTAAAAATGATGATGAACTCTCATTGTGTGAAATAACATGGCTCTGTTTGAATGAGCCCCTGTTTAAGAGTGGAGATAGCATTATTCTATTTCAGGCACTCTGAGTAGGCGAGCAAATTTTCCCTGTCGAAAAAAAAATCTAATAAAATCCAAAGGACAGCCATGAAGTTCTCTAGATTACCATGGAGATAACATTTGCTTTGTTTGTCACATGTGTCATCATTACCTCCTCTAGTTCATTATTTCTATAAGTGATTTTTATCTGTATTTCTCTCAGACTCTGGAAGTCTGAAGGACTTCTGTGCTGCAAGCACAGCATTAGTGCTGCTTCCAATCACTCAGCCATCCCAGGACAACAATTCTGTACAGACCTATATGGGAAGAACGAGACACCACAATGCACAAACACACCATTTATTCTCGTGGCACTTACTATAACTACTGTCTTCCTCTTTTGTTCCATCAATTGTTCCATCTGCTTGTAACTGCAAGTGGTATCCTTGCCTGCTGTATAGCTTTGTTACTATACCTTTAAGCTGAGGCTCTGTAAAAAAACAATAGTGAGATTAATGTGGGAAATCCTGATGTGCTATTCCAAGTGAACAGGATGGTAAAAACAAATCTTCTGGTTTCTTTTCAAGGCTGGGATACGAAAAAGACCGAAAATAAAAGGAGAGCAATTGGCTTTGTAGTACTTTTCATTCAGGCTGAGATCAAATTCATGTCTATGAAATCAATTGCCAAAATGATTAAATACCACTTTCAACTGCAATGTATATAGCACGGTAAAATCTACTTCCAGTGAATGCAGATTCCAACAGTGTCCTGCTTGGCCTCAGGAGCTCAGCCTTATCTCATTTAAGATTAGAAACGAGCTGGCAAAGAATGTATTCTGTCTTTTAAAAAAGGTGTGAGTTCTTAGATGAAGAGGAAAAAGAAGATTATTACAACAACACTAATAAGAGCCATAGTGACAGTTGAGAGCCTAAATATATAGCAGTAAATGTTTAGCACAGGAACTGCTGCAGCTCTAATAAACAAACCCCATCCCTCGCTGCTTTAAAGAGTATAGAGCATACAAAGTGATAAACTACTCAATGAACATATGGAAAATGCAGGAGGAAACCCTGAAATTCAGCAATGTGTGGAACTGCAAAATAAATATTACCATAAGGGCTGAGGTAATTACCTCATCAGCTAGAAGAAGAAAGATCAAAACAACGCAGAGTTTGGATAGGTTTCTTGTTTTCATAATCACCCTTAGATACACAGTCTGAGTGAGATATCTCACAGGGTTTCATATTCTAGACCAAAAAGTATACAGCAGCAGGGTATACAATATGCTATCAAGTGTGTCATTTAAGACATCTAGGTAATGCATCAGAAGTAATTGCAAAGAAGGTCTACGTCCACTGAATCCCAATGACATCTGCATTATAGTCATTACACACAATTACATTTGTCAGGAGCTCATGCATCCCTGCAGCTCACTCCACAACATCTTACTTTATTCAGAGATAAACACACTGGGAAGATATGGTGTGTCATTTCCAACAGTCAGTGTCCAGATAGGACTCGTTATGTTTGCAATCAAAGACATCAGGAAGCTCTGCTACTGTACTTCATTTTAGTAGGGTCTGAAGGCAAAAGCTTACAACAGTTTGTGTAAGTGTATTAGTTCTTATCAGCAACCTTTAATAGGAATACTGACAAGATGCACAACTCCTACCTACCAACTTTTCTGAAAAGAAATTATTCCAGCCCTCACTTTGGCTTTTTAGCCCTAATCCATCTCAAAGCTGTTTGCAAACTCTGAGCAAGGCAGCTCTTCCATGGCTGCTAAGCAAGGTGGACAGGTAACAGCAGCTAACAGCATCAATGCTCCAGCCCAGCAAAGCAACAGCAACATTACCAGAGTGTTTTGCTCCTCCCACATACAAAACAATCCACTCAGATCAGGGACTGTGTCTTTGTGCCTGATCTTTTGCACCTGTGACACAGAGCACATCCTGTCCGCAGGGCAGCTGCAGGTATGAGATTCCTAGAAAGGAACAAGTTGCTAAAGCAAAACTCTGGAAGGTGCCAGTGAAAGCAAAAAGCCTCATCTGCAAACAGGAGATAAAGCACAGCATGGGCATTCTGAGAAGCAGGACAACAAAAACAGATCTCTAGACCGCTAAGTTATTTAACATACAACTGAGGGAGGTGCGTGTGTGGAAACTTCCCCACTGGCATCTCTCCCACAAATAATTCACGTGTTTGCATATGTGTATGTGTAACAGAGAGTCAGACTTCTGAATTACCAGTACCTGAGTGCACACAGGTGTGCAAGAGAGACAGACAGCAATAGTGTGTATTACCCAAATAAACCAGATGCACACAGCTGGGGAAGGGACTGGCATGGGGTACCATCAGACCATTCAAGCCAGAAATGGCAATATCTGCATGTTCATTTTACCAGCACTGAGACACCTGTTCCCCTTTCCCTTGATACACAGCCCAGTTTCCATTCCATTAAACAAGCCAACCCCCCCCAAAGATATAACCCTTGCCAACCTGGTCGCCTTCTTCGCCTTTTCTTGGAGCCAAAGAGTTTGACCCTGGAAAACACATTCAACTTGTTCTTGTCGCAGCTTCCCTTGCTCTTGCTGGGGCTGTTGACACACTTACAGGCATTGGACTTCTCCCGCTCCCTGGCTTGTCTCTTCTGGCGGATCAGGGAGCTGGCGATGGCTGCAGCCATGGCCGCCACCGCCCCGGTACCACCGACAGGTCAGGCACGCGGGGTTTGCTGGCCGGCCACAGGTGCCACAGCCAGCATGCTGCTCGGCCCGTCCCCAAGGCTGGGGACGCTGCCGGGCACCTTGGCCAAAGCCACCCACCGCCAGTCAGCTTGGGAGCCCAGGAGAGACTGGTGGGATGCTCGCACCAGAGCCCCAGGTTGGGATGCAACAGTTTAGCTGAAGCGTTTTTGTCCACTGAGATCTTCCCCTTTTTGACTTTCTGATGCTTTTTTATTCCTCCCAACTTCTAGCAGGGGAAAGTTTGCTGGCAGAGGTGAGCGTTTCTACGGAGATCACGCAGATCACTTGCAAGACATCCCTCCGAGCTTCTCCAGACGCACTATTTGCATGCAGACATGGCACATCCACTTGGTGCAAGATCATTGCATCTCTCCTAGCCCAAATTTCTCCAGTTAACTTTTCTCCCCACCCGTCCCCTCCCCATTCAAATCCCAGCAAACACCTGTTAGATTCCAGCAGGGGCTGTCCAGTTGCAGGGGTTTTCTGGATCCTTTTTCCTCTTCTCCCTTAAGAAGAGATGTGAAGCAAGTGGTGGTGGAGACACTGGGATGAGGTACGGATGCCCGGCCCCTCGGCTGCTGAATGCCTCGGGAAGCCTCTTCCCCTCCGCTCCTTACAGGTGCCACTGCCAGGGCTGAGTCCCCTCCACAAGCACGTTCGGCTTTTGCATCGCAACACTTCCCACCAGACGGTAAATAGCCAGCGCTCCCCTGATGCCTGGGCGCCGGCAGCCCAGCGCCGGGACTGCAGCAGCAGGAGCAGCAGCAGGAGCGCAGCAGCAGGATCCCTCCAGCAGCGATGCAGGCACCGCGCACACCCCACGAGCCGTGCGCTGGGTACAGAAATGAGGCGACGCAGCAAGCCCCTTATCACCACCCTCCCCTCCTCCTCCTCTCCCTTCTCCTCCTCCTTTCCCAGGCGAGGCAGCGAGCGGGAGCTCTGCCCGGCGGCGCTGCGTGCGGAGCTGCGGAGCGGCCGGGGAGGAGGGGGCTTGGGGCGGGCAGCGGGAGCGCCCCAGCAGCCTCCCGGCCGGAGGGTACCTGCTTTGGACGGAGCCGCCTCCTGGGGAGGCTCAGACACCCAAACAGACGTGACTGCGATGAGCAAATAGCTGGCTCCGTGGCTTCGGCAATGGAGGGAGGATACCTGGCTGGCAGCAGGACGCGGTTCGAGGGACCAGAGAAGGGGGCTCTAGCCACAGCTCTCCGCTGTCTTTGCCTCCTCCGTGCAAGTGGCCCCTCTGCTTCACTGATGTATTGGAGGCTTTTTGCCTCTCTTTCCGTTCCTTTCCCTCACCTGCTCTTAGCTCCAGTTTAGTAGCAGACTAGGAAACCTTCAGAGAGCAATTTCCTTGTCGTTGCCATGTTCTCCCTTTGTCCCCCACGGTGCCTCTGTGTCCCCCGAGGCCAGGCTCTCATTCCAGCTGGGTTTATTTACCCCTGCCTAAGTGGGGGCCAGCTGTGGTGGTACCAGAGCAGGGAAAAGCTGTAGTGCCCAGATGCTGGGCCAGAGCCTGGCATTGCGCTGTGGTTAATGCCCTGCACAGTGCACACCAAACCCCACACATATCCATGCCCCAGGACATAGGAATCAAGAGGTCCTGGAGGTCCCTTTGTAACCCACTCCTTGCTCTTCAGTGTGTTTGCAACAGCTGAAGCCTACATCAAAGCTAGTTCAGGCTGGAAACAAAACAGAAATCTGGAGCCCTGAAGGCAAACAACTATTGAAGGAATTTATCCTGAGGCTGAGGGGATTCGCAGCCACTTGCAGGCACTCAGGCAGGATGTGATGTCCCTGTGGGCTGGCTCCTTGCAGGAGCTGAGCTCAGTGGGGACTGCAATGGCAACTGGCTTTGGTCATCCAAGCCTGGGAACTGCATTCTGTGTGCCCTGAACCAGCTCTCCTGGGACTACCAAGACAGCATCCATGTAGATGGGTTGGTGTGACAGCACCAGGTTCCTAAATGTACTTTCAGACTCAGCCAGGCTTCTCGGGATACTTGCCCCTTCTTCCTCTTCCACATGTGCCCTTGGCAAAGCCAGGTCCTTTCCTCGCTCTCTAGGGTTGCACACTGTGATCCCAGGCAAGTGCAGCAGAAACCATGTTGCCCAACACCTTCACTTCAGAGAACTCAGTTCAAAACAACTTTTCTGTGCCAGCTGCAATTATTACAGATTTTCCCTCCACTAGAAACAGCTTGCAACAGGTCCAAATCTCTTTCCTCCAAGTAGGAATTTCTGCCTCAATAAAATATGTTATGTGTCCAGGCCCTAATAACAGAAGTGCCCATACTGTACAAGTTTTCAGACGATGTTTCAGACGTGAGCCATCACAGCCTGAGACCTCAACGGCTGACACGGTGTACTGAATTTGGCATCCCCATATACCCATCCACAATGTCTCTTTTCTGCAAGAAGCATTTGTGTATGTATATGTACACCTATGCATTTATGTATGTATATATACACACCCCTTTGTTTATGAAGCAGTTCATGACATGCACATATACATATTTAATAAATATTCCTAATTTCTTACTTGAGTTTAACAGTAGGGTAAAAATAGCTGTAATTCACAAGTTCCACCACTACCCTCATCTGCCAGTCCACATAAGACATGTGAAACCCAATCCAGGAGACAGCCAGTTGGATATTATTAGCAATAACTCATCCTACTCAATTCACCGGCAACGTACTATGAATTTTGCCATCTTTCCGCTTCCAGTACAGTCATGAGTGAGACTTGTTTTTCCTGAGTCTCACCAATTACTTCATAAATATTCCCGGTTTGGAAAGCAGTGTTTGATCTTCAGATCAAAGTGAAGCTGCCTCATTGTGATCTGTCCTATAGGTCACAAGAAATTTCATTTTCACAATGACTAACCAGAACTCAGAATTAGGCTAACCTTGAAAATCCTGGCGAAAAGCAATATATAAAAGCAATATTTAGGATATCTTTCTGCCAGCATTCCAGCCTGTATGCTTAAAATCTATAATGAAAATTCATTTGCACAAATGTTCCTTGACAGATAACTAAAGAGAGGAATAAAAATAGCATATATGCATAATCAGATTTAAGTTTCAAAAAACAGTCCTCCAGTTTTTTTGCATGATCAACCTCTCCAACTATCGGTACTCCTACAAACATATCTTCATTTACTATAAATGGCACAGGAAAATGAAGATCTTGTTGGGAAAACATTTTTAGTACAGGACAAGTCTTTGGACTACTTCAGTGTTCCAGACATAAAAATCTCAAGGAATAGCTGTATTTTCTTTGAATAGCAAGAGCTGTTCACTCCCCACCATGCTAAAAAGGTAAAATAAAATAAGATTCCAAGTGACTTTTTGAACATAGTAGAAAAGATACTCCTTGAACAAGAATTCTCTTACTTTATTTATGATTATTATAATGGGGCACATTTAAAGCTAAAGAGTAAATTCCCAGTCTCATTCCAATCAAAAATTAAACACCTCTTAAGAAATCAAACATGGGGCAGACCGGCACAGTTACTGTCAGAGACAGCACCATGATCTCCCTGGAGCTGGAGTCTGACCCAGAAGCAATTCCATTCTTTTGAAGCAGAAAAAGATCTCACTCACTTCTGATTTATAATTTTTCCTCCCAGTCATCTTTTGAGTCTTTGCTGATGATTATTTCCACAATTGTGATCATTAAAACGTACTTGAACCTTTAGAAGTTGTCCAGATTGGGCAAAAGTAAAGCCTGCAACTGGGTACTCAAACAAGGATTGGCTCTTTGGCTAACACAGAACATGGTTATCAACCAACAGTTGTGCTGCCTTTGCTTCCAAACTCCTGCATGGAAAGGCATCAAACCCCCACCATTGCCCCAGACTGCACGTAGTGGTGGCTCTTTCACTAAATTAGAGGAAAGTGCAAAAGTTGTGGGTTTTTCTCCATCCTCCTTGAACCATTTGTGCTGTGCCAGCAGACCACTGCTATTTGCCATGAGTTTGAATCTATCTGGAGTGCAAAATATTTATGTCAGGATCTTATCTAAACAGACAGATGCTGAGCAAAAGAAATGCTGCACAAACATTGAGACCAGATGAAAAATCCCAAGCCAGCTCCAGAGCTGACTGTCATGAAACAAACTGCAAGTATTGACAAATCCCAGAGGCTTTGCAGCATGTCCATGGCCCACTGCAGCCTGCGAGCAGAACAACTTCTCCCCCAGCCAATGCTATTTTGGCAGATGAATGTCAGCAGATGTTATCAAGTCGGAGAAGGGAACTGGTGGAGGAGATACAGCACTTGCCATCTGCCTGTTCAAGTGCACCGGTGATGGGCATGAGCCCAACATGTGACTCACTGAGGGACCCAAGCTCCTCTGTGTCCTGTTAGAAGCATTAATGATTCTCATGACATGTTGTCATAAAGTAGGAACTTAATTCCAGCACCTTGGGTCAAAACATCCCATCCTCAGACTAAACAGTATGTTTAGTTATTTCCTCTTCCCCTATAAACCAGTAGCAAAAGATTTATAGTAGGTCCTATTTAAACAGATACTTTCTGGGCAAAATAAATGTTGCATGAAAATCAAGGTCAGAAGAAAATCACAAGCCAGCTCCAAGCCTCACTCAGTCCAGCATAAACTCCAAACCACTCCTCTACAGCTACAAGCTTGAAGCTGTTACAAAATAAATTCAGCCTGGCATGGGGTGTGAGGAGTCCCTCCAGAGGCTTTTGTTGTTGCTGGAGTAGCACACTGCTGCTGCTAGAGAACAAGCACAAAAAAAAAAAAAAGCTTAAGGACTCAAGCCTGTGGACTATTTGCACTGCCTACACTCCCCAAAAGTAGAGAATTATTTTCTGAAAAGCACCACCAGAATCTCTTCTCTCTCTTTTCAGGATGAGATAAACAAGACTTCCTCCATTCAGGGATGACACAGCAGCACTGAGGCCCCCAGTGATTTTTTGCTCTTCTAAGTAAACAAAATTACTATTCACCAGGAAGCAGAGCTGTTCAGACCCAAGTCCCGCATCACTTAACTCCTCTGTGAAATATCCCGTGGAAATGACTCAGCCCTTCCTCTGCAGCCAGCTCCAGGCTGGACACACAGGCTGCAGAACAGTGAGTGCCTGGGTGCTCCCTGTCTCGGGGACAAGCATGGGCTGCTGGCCAGTTCACTACTCTCAAGAGCCCAGTTTTACCCTAAATATGGGTCAAATAAAAGTCAGCTAGAGGTTTATTTCTGAGGCTAGGTGGAAAAAGGTATTAGTGGAAGAGTTGAGCCTTCAAGCAACTCCAGACCAAAAGCTCAGATTTGAGGATATTATAGTAACAGACCAACTGGCCTATCCTAAAATTAACCTTAATAGTAAAGAATGGTTGCAGTGACCAGTTGCAAAGTATTTTTATGTTGAGAGTGTATGGGCACTTGCAAATAACAATATGAATGTTCCTGTGTGTGTCTGTGCCATGGTTCTTTGCAGAAGTGCATTATGCAGCCCTTCTCAGAAACAGGGAAAAAGAAAATCAAAATAAATTCCTGTGACACCAGTGTAGACATGTCACCTAGACCCACTGTGTCTAAAAGCTCACTTCTTCTTCAAGGGATTAGGTGGCTTGTTGATTTTTTTTCTTCTCAGGGTACAGAATCATGAATGCCAACACCAGAAGAGACACCAGAACAACTGATGCATAGGACTGGATGTGCCAAAACTGGCCCCCATCCAGCAAAGCAGAAAAACACATCCCTGACTTCAACATGAGTCATCTCACTAGGACTACTAAGATATTTAAAAAATAATTATGCAGCTGGTGCATTACAAAAGGTTCTAACATTCTAATCCCATTCTCTTATTATATCTATGCAAGTTTGCTAGGACAAGATCCTCTGACTCTGACAAGGATTTGGGTCTCTTCTTCATGACTTACATGACCTGCTAAATGCTCAGGATGGCCATGACACCTCACATCAAGAACACCAGTTTCCTCTCAGATTCTCAGAGAAAATACTAATGAGCAAAACCCCAGTTCTGCCCTTTCATGGCTGCGAATTCCAATTCCTTTATAGCACTGTCTCAGTTAAAACTGAGTTTGATCTGACCTGGTAGTGCAGCCATTTTTGGAAAAGGAGGGCATTGTTTGAAGGTAGAAGAATGGAAATATTTTTGCCTAGGTTAATTCATATTCAGTCATCCCAAAATGTCAACCACAAAAGATCATCTATCCGGTGCATAAAAGTTCAGTGCCAATCAGCTGGGAAAGGTCACAGAACAAACAGAAGAGATCAGCTCCCACAGCTCTGTGGGCTCCTAAATTGGGAACATATTATTCTGGTGTCTTGAGGGGCCCAACCTGAGCCACGAACTTGCAGCAGTGACCAATCGACTTCTCTGCCCACCAGAAAGCCATAGCAAACAATACTCCCACATCAGTATGCACAGAAGTATCTGTCCATTCACCTCTCAGCATGATGACTCTTGGAAACATCAATGTAAATGACAGCTTATCATCCCTGAAATATTTACATCTCAGCATGAGACACACTAGAAATGTGGGCTATATGCCACTGTCAAACTTAACATAAGGCCACTTTACACATGACAAAACACTGTAAATAACCCTTCACAGAGCCAAGGCAAGTTGCCTAGAAGTTGCCACATTACTCAAATGAGATCTTTTCTCACCTTTTTATAGATCTGATGGTTCAAACTTTGTCAACAGCTTAACAACAACAGACTCACTGGGCCTCCAGTGAGTTGGAGCCTCTCAGAGTTCTCCTCCTCCCACCTGCATCCAAGCATTTTGACCAGGTTCTCACAGTCATGGTCCCTGCTTTGCTCAGAAGTGAACTTCTGCCCCACTGCTTGACTTGACATAACTACAGAGCCCAATCCACTGTGGTAGTGTGATGGACGCCAATCTTGCTGTTTCCTGTTTCTGTGTTAATGATCTAAGACTCATCTGCTCTCTAATAATGAAACCAAATTACCTGGGCTGGGATCAGAAGAGCCTGGCAATGGTTTTCTGTTACTTTTACTGAACTGCCAAGATCATGACACCACATTCACACAGACAAATGAGAAGGTGAGCAGAGCTGCTCACAAATGAAAGGGACTTTGAGGGAAAATTGCCATGTCCTGGATGGAAGCAGGGCTCTCCAGGAACTGGAGTTAGACCCTGCACTTAGTCATTGTAAATGTGGAGGTGGACCCTTGCTTTACTCACTATTATGGAACTGGAACCAGTTTATCTGAACAAAACACTCATCTCAGTTTCTGTAACCAGAAGGAAGGTATATTTTTAGGGATTAGGAAAGACCCATGAGCCTGAACTTGTATTCTGTCTCAGTTCACCAAGTAAGAAACACTGTAGGAATAGTGATGTGACAAGACCTAAGTTCAGTGATGCAAATATTAATCTTATTTAAGCTCATCTGATCAAATATTTGGACTGTGTAAACAAGAAAGAGCAGAGAAAGGCACTTCCAGGTGGCAATTAATTCCCATACAAAAAACCCCATTATTTTCACAGCTACATGTAGGAAAGCACTACCTCTGCTTTACTGCTCTGCTGTTGCAGGGTAATTCAGACTGTAACCTATGTGATGAAGCTTTATGATACCTAATTCTTACCACCATCAATAGCAAATAATCACTTAATAAAGGTCCACATAGCTCAGTGTCTTGCTTCTGGCAGTGCTCAGTAATACATGTGAACAGCCCAAGTAGTTGCACAGTCTCACTTACACACACACATTCCAGCAACTGGCCTCTTGACAAGTCCAGGCTTAGCAGGAGCTGCTGTTGGCAAAAGCAGAGCAAAGGTGACATCTAGAAATCACAAAGGGATTTTGAGATGAAAAATACAACACATCATAGACAAACTGAAGGAAATTCATTACCATAGGTTGGATGCACTGTTTTCCTAAGCAACACCACAAAACATATTGGCTAGCAAACAAGAAGGAGAACCACAAGCCAGCATCTTCTGTATGTGATTTAAATATGTCTGGAGACTAGGAAAAATGTGTATGCAAATTCCACACAAGCAAATTAAAGAAATTCAGAGAAGTCAATTCAGAGAAGGAAGCTAATAGCAGAACATCTGCTGCTGCTCCCAATATTCACATTAGATGGCTGGGTACATTTCTGGGAACTCAGACCTCACCAGAAAGCACAGAAAAGTTCTGTTGCTATGCAGAGAAACATTGCTTAGAAATCAGAGAGATATGAAGCTGCCCAAGTTCAGCACTGTTAATTCCTTGTTTAAGTCCAGCTGAACTCCAAGAGGGATACAATTGCTCATACAGAGACTCCATAACTGTCTAACTTGTAATTGCATTTCTTCCCAAAACCACTACAAAATGAGTAGATTAAGCTGCAGAAGTAGTTAAAAAGATAATACTATGATTTTAAATAAATTACTGGTCCATAGGTATGGCCTTTGCAACTCCTCAGTCATACAGCTAAATTAACAGGAGACAGACACCCTATTGAGCAAATGATATATCATCAGAATTTCTGTCCTCTCCCTTCAACTCTCATCCCCCTATTCATCATTCTACTTTTCCACCTCTTCCTCCCAGGATCTTCTTTCCTTGTTTCATTAAGAATTTCAACATGCTTCTAATGCGCAGTAGCCACAAAAACAATCAGTATCTTGATGTTCATATCCTTCAGCTGAGGTCAACTTTATCTTGTTTACAAACAAATAAACTTAGTTTAGCTTTATCTACAACACAGCATTCCAAAGCTTGGGAGCTTTTGCTAGGAAAGAAAGAACAAGGAGCAAAATTAGATTCTAAGGCATAGAAATAAGCCTTCTGAATTGTAAGAGTTGTCTGGGCTGACCTTTCAATGTTATCATTTGAGCCATTCTATGCAGCCCATTCCATGTAACCATTATGAAGGAAGACCTTCTTGCATTTTCTCTTCCTATAGAGGTCAGTTATGAGAGATTAAAGAGTCTAATTGTAAAAGAGCACTTGTGTGTACAGCTGCTGAGGTGATGTAGCCATATGGAATCAATTAAACTCCACAGCACTCTGTGAGGCCTGCAGGGATGCCCAGGCAGTTCCCCTCATATGGCTGGAGCAAGATATGGGTTCCACAAGTTGCTGGTATCTGTATTTCCTCTGTACTGGAACTGGACATCTCAAATCTCTGCAAATACCAGTTCTACATTCATACAGACATAAATACAGACTTTTTTTTTCTGCCTTTCTTCCTCCTGTCTCAAAAATATGAACAAATGCAAAATGTTTCAACAGCGGACAAAAACCAGGGAATCAGAGTAGAACTGTTAATCCTGGGAGATATTTTCACCTCTCTTTAGTACTTTCTTTTTTCCCCAGCTCTCTAATATATGGAACATCTTACTCAGTGACTATATTTTTAAAACATTCTTGCCATAAATTTTAGCCCACTTAAAAAATTCTGATATAAAGTCTTTTCAGGAAGCTTTCAGCAAAATGTAGTTTCCTGTAGAGGAAACATGCAATAAAACATGAATTTGTAAACAGAAACAAACCAAACAAATGTGACAGTTTGCAGTACTGAAAGTGCTGGAAACGAATAAAATTACTAAAACCAGAAACAAGAGGGACACCTACAGTTAGTCTGCGTAACAGCCTCAGCAAGGTCATCTACTTTTCTTTGCAGTTTTGTTTTAGTCACTGGTGATATTTAATTACAACAAACGTCTGCAGTGCCTCTGGCTGTAACTAACAAAAAGCTTGAAAGGGCAGGGTTGAGGCAACCAAGGAGAGCCACTGGGATCTTGCATTGAACACGTTTGAATTCCCCCGGCTGTAACTGCCGCAGGTGAGTGGCCGTGGGAGTCGGCTCCGGGGGGCCCTGGGAATCACGGAAGGGTCAGGTTGGAAGGGACCACAGTGGCTCATCTGTTCCAACCTCCCTGCTCCCGCGTGGTCATCCTAAGGCACACGGTTCTCAGCAGCGCTGGTGGAGAGAACCCGCCGCTCTCCGCGGTGCTGAACCGCTCCGAGGTTGCGCTCCTCGCCCATCCCGGCATTGCGTCCCGCTCCACCACCCCGCACACCTTCCACCTCCGTGGAACGAGACCCAAGCCCTTTACACTAATGTTACAATCAAACATCAAGGTCCATAATCAACTGTATATTGTGGCTATCCAACATACTCCCCAAAATCCAACCTACAGCAAAATCTTTTTGACTGTTTCTGTCTCATCTTTACTGCCATCATCCTATAGAACTTCGAGTTTTTGCAGAAGAGAAAAGGAAATCTGGATTATATATGAAGTCATTATATTTTGTAAATGCCAAAAACATTGCAGTCTGCTTACTTTTCATTGTACATATCACTACATGTAGGTTTACTAAATTAATTTAAAAGAGAAAAAGAAATATGGATGCCGTGTGCAATGTCATAAAAGTGATTATTGTTGTTCTTTCTAATATAGAATGATATATGGCCCAGCCAGTTAATATCTAGCTCTCACAGTTAATATTTAACGCTCTGTACACTCTGTCTATCAGATTATTGTTTGATATTGGGGTATTTTCCAAGAGTTTCTGGATTTGCTTTTATCTTCTAGCTGTAGGGCGTTGGTTCTTACAGTAATCTGATATTTCACGTACCACATGCAGAGAACACATTTCTTCATTATTAAAGAAAAGTACACCATTATAAGCTTTTAGCTATAATATTTGCAAAAGAATAGAAAAATTAAGACGGTTTTGTATTAAAAGTGTTTTAAAGTTATTAACACCATAACAAGATTTCCTTCAGTTAAGGTCAGGCACAGTACTATGATGAAAGGCAATTAGGAAAGAACTGGAATCACTGGGTGTTTTCACTATAGCAAGGTTTATACCTGACAAAAAGCTTGGGTATCACATTAACTAAATACATGGCACAGATGCTTAAAAGGCTGTAAAATCAACCTGTTTGACATTTGAAATACATATGCAATCAAGAAAAAATTTGCCAGTTCAGCAACATATTCAGAATATTTACAGTCCCATTAGCAGGAATTAACAGCAACACCTGCCTTGTTCTTCTTAAATAGCATTTTTTTAGAGTTACCAAAGAAAATTCATTAAGTCAAAGAACAACCATATTCTTAATATTAAGAAATATTAAGCTCTAATGTCTTTATCTAGTTTACAATTTCTACAGAGAATTAGTTGCCAGGAAATACCTTCTTATTTTTTCCTGTAAAAAATATTGCTTAAATACATCTTACCTGAATAAGACTTTCTTATCCCCAAAGCCATGCTGCTTTACAAGCTGCTTCTACCCAGGCAATTGCAGTCTACATTTGGAGCAGACACACGGGGAGCAGATCAGAGAAAGTTTAAGGCATATTTAAAGTATTCTCTAAGGTACTGGCCAGAAACATCAAGCCCATACTCGCGGTATAGAGAGATCATTAATGGGCATTAGTGACAGACCATTATGACTTTCAGAGATCATTAAAGATTCATAATGTAGCTGCATTGTTCTGGCAACATCTAACCATTTCTTGGACATAAATGTACATTTCTCCTACATGATTTACTTAAACTTGTTATTTTTGAGTGTCAAATTTTATTTTCTGCCTCCTAGAATTACAAAGAATGGCTGTAACAGGATCCTGTAGTGCATTACGCCAGCCATAGGAGCCTGGTGCTTGGTTTATTTGATGCCCTTTATTGTAAGGCATTTTGCAGTAGGAACAACTCAACAAAATTCATGAGGTAGAATATGTACAATACTTTCTTTCTACTTTAAATAAGCTGCATTACTGATGTATTACAAATGTTACAAATATAAAAAGCACTTAGAAGAATTAAATCTGCTAACAATTCTGAAATAATTACATTTTGAAATTGTTAAGGTTTACCTCTGCCTTTCAGAAAAGTTCATAATTTGGTATTTGGATATAGTGAAAAATATTGCAGATATTCTTGTTGGGGTCAACAAAACCAGCTACTTGTAATGCAGTTTTGCCAAGCAAAGGAAACACTGAGATTTGATTCTAAAGATTTTAAGATTTTAAGTACTCCAAACACTGTGGTCCAAAATGTGACCACAGTTACACTTCAACTGTGTTAATCAAGTGCTGGATTTGAATTTTCTCTCACTGAACTTGACCAAGACTTTGTTTTAATCTTTCCTCAGCACATCAAGTTAAGCCTGTGCTCATATATTATGGAAGCAATGAGATTTAGGCAATTTTGAAGTGGAGTCAGATTTTGAAGTCAAATACTGTCTCTAAGTGTGATTTGTCATTGTGGAATCATATCATTATAAGTAGTAGAGAAGAGCTATTTTAACAAGATCTGACTCTTCAGCAGGAGCCACCACTCCCTCCAAGGCATGTTTACCAGTCACGTGTGCATGAGCTTGGTTTACTTTGTGATGTAATTTGCTCACCCGCAATGAGCAAATAGCAGTTTGTCTACTGGGAGGAAAATCACCAAACTCCAGCACAGGAGTGGTAACTTCTTAATTCCTCTAACACTATCACTGGAAAATACATGAAATTTGCTAAGGATCAGACCCTTAAAGTCATAGACAAACAAATACCTTCCAGATGCTGAGCTTTAGCAATTAAAAAGAGGTCTGGCAACTGAAGTCTCCAAAGCATTTTAACATGCCTTAGATTTATATTGTGCTGAATCTAGACCTGAAAGGTGAAGCTCACCAATGTACTACTAAAAAATAATTTTCCAAAAATAGTATTTCACTGTTTACTAATACACATTACTGCTTATGTATTTGGAATTCACAACAACAACTATGGAGAAACATCCTGTTTTAGAATAGTCACTGTTTATTACATCATGACTGCTTATAATCAAGCTATGAATATTGGTGATATCCAAATGCACTGTACAATTAAAAACAACTTCAATTATTGTTGCCAGAAATGAATGGTAAAACACCAGGAAAACTGCAATGGGGGGAAAAAATGAAGTTGATTCTGAGACCTCTCCACTTGGAAATGGCACCATTTCCACCACAAGAAGTCAAAAAGCCATGTGGAAGAACATACCCAAGTCTATTTTTAATTGCCTGCTGAGTTCTGTTGATTTCAGACAACTGACCTTGAGATGATAGGTTTTAAGTCACCCATGTCAATTATTGACAGGCAGTCAAAAGCCCCAACTGGCCTTTCTTACTGCCTTGCAATTATAAACAAGGTTAATCTCCTTGTAAATGTAGTTATTTTCTGACAAGCAACAGGGGATTCCCAAAGTCTACATCAAGTTGTAACAATAACTCCCTAAAGTTTACATGGATCTTATTATAATGTCATTAGTCTGTACTCTTCAGCTACCTCAAGAGTGATTTCAGTTCAGAATAATTCGTAAGGTTTTACTATGAAATTGGAGTTATACATTGAAAACATAACCTGGCTCAGTTAATCTTTGTTACCATCTAGTTATTCATTGCATATTACTTGTTTTGTTGTTCTTATTAATAAGTGGAAAATACAGGTCATGTCTAATCTCCACTTTGCTTTGATCCCTTTATGCCTATTATGTGCCCTCAACACATGACTGGAACCACCTGGTAGAAAGGAACACAGCTCCTCTGAGATCCCTGCATCTAGACCAGCTAAGGCTCTGCCAGAATACGTGTTACCTTTGTGGGATGGCAGTTTAAAAAACAACTTTATAGTACAGCAAAAGGACTACAAGTAGAGTTTGCAATAAAAAAGCCATTTGTTATTCCTTGCCTTATGTATCAATAAAAATCAAGCTGCTGTTTGCTATTGGGGGACTCACTGGAGATTGCCACATTTTAAAAACTGCAGATGACTGAAATGCTGTGCTGTTTTGGGCTGGGGTAGAATTAATTTTCTTCACAGTAGCTGATATGGGGTTGTGTTTTGGATTTGCGCTGGAAATCATGTGGATAAACAGGGATATTTTTGTTATCACTGAGCAGAGGTTACACAGACTCAAGACCTTTTCTGCTCCTCACCCCACTCCACCAGTGCATCGGCTATGGGTGCACAAGGAATTGGGAGGGGACACAGCCAGGACAGCTGATCCAAACTGATCCAAATGGATATTCCAGTCCACATGCCATCATGTTCAGCATATAAAGCTGGGAGGAGAAGAAGGAAGGGGTAGACATTTGAAGTGATGGTATTTGTCTTCCCAAGTAGCCATTATGTGTGATGGGGTCCCAGCCCAAACCAGCACGAGTGGACAACTAAGAGGAAGGTGAAAACTGGTTTGAAAAGGGCATCTACATTTCTAACAATTTAAAGCAAAAAGCTCAAATTAGCCCTCAAAAGAAAGTCCCTTTAAGGCATGGTTTGATCAGTTTACCCACGGTATTTTGTGCCACACTTACTGTCTTTATAAGTGACCAAAACAGACAATTGGGCAGGTTCCAGTAGGATTTGTGGTCCCCTGTTACCTTGCTGGCTGGTTTGGGAATAGTGCAGCAAGGACAGTATCAAGAACTCCCCTCTCCCAGACCACACAGTCCCTCTACCCCCACTGTGCTCTACCTTCTGTGCATGTTCTCCACAACAGACAAACTTTCTTTCACGTCTAAGCAAAGATGCAGGGTCAAAGGGCTCAAGCACTGCCAAAGCAGCTAGCATAGGCATTCCTATTTCAGAGAATCTCACTTTGCAGTTTTGAACTGATCTCTTCAGAAAAAAATCAACAATCAGACTTGACCTTATTCCCTAGAATACAGCAACAAAACCCCCAGCTTGGCTGGCAGGAAGAGGCTGATCACTCAGGCTCCACTTCTGTTGCTGATGTTATGACCAAAGAACCTCAAATGCAAATATGGCCGAGCAAGCACAGCATTGCTGTCTCAGCAGTTCTGCAGCAACATCATGCAACATTGAGCAGCAGCTACAGCGCAAATGTGCCAGGGAAATACAGATGATGTCTGTAAGAAGATCCTGCCTCCTTGTAGAAGGGGCAATAAGAAGAGAGTGCTCTGAACTGCTGCCCAGCCACACACAACACCCACTTGGGGTTCTAGAGGCTGTTCATCTGCATAGACTATTGCCATATTAGTGATCATTATATTTTCACAGAGTCATTCAGCTACATAAATTTTAAGTCTAAAGAAAAGAAACTCAATCTAATTTTTTATGTGTTTCTGATTAGTAAAAATACCATATATTTGAATGGGATTTTTTCTCCCCTCTATTTGACCTGATTGGATTACCCTTTCATTCACTTCATACTAAGGAAGAAAACCATTAAATAGTGAAACTATCTAATATTTTGATTCAGGAAATGTTTCAGTTTTACTTTCCAAATGGAAGCTGTGAGAAGTAGGCACAGCAATTTCGTTCCTTGGCTTTATCTGCCACCTGGTGGTATAATCGCAGGGAGCAGAAAGCACCACTTTTATGGAAGGACCCATCACGTTCCAAAATGCACCTAGAGTTAAGTGCTGTTTGTAACGCTGCAAGAAGCAATGAGCAGCAGTGGAGTTGCAAACATCTGTGCAGTTCATTTTTACACACAGTGCATAATGTTTTAAAAGTGTCCTGCAACTAAACAAAAGTCTTAATAGAAAGAGCAAGCTTTAAATTCAAATTTTTCAGCTTATGAAACTAAACAGCTGCAAACTTCCAAGTGTCAGAAATTGTCCCAGCAATTTACAACATTTTTGACAAGTTCCCAAGCCCAACAGAAGTTCAAATTCAAAACTAGGACTCATAGTCAGACACAGGATTGAAAACAGAAGAGTGTGAGAGATGTTTTGATGCTTGCCTGCAAAGAGCTGGAAATGTTATGTCCTAAGAATAATCCAGGGAAGACAGAATCAGAACAAGCTTAAACTTCTGAAACTATTGTAGTCTTTGAAATATGATGTTTATTTTATGTTCTATTCAAAACATTTTAGTAATGTTGCAAAACAAAGTATGCCAAAAGTAACTTTTATTTTCTTTCTGGAGTCAGCAGTTCTGGTTTGTGCTGTCCCATAGGACAGGATGACACTGAAACTGCCCTGCTAGAGTGACCTCGTATTTGTGTGGTGTCACTTTGCAGCTGTGAGTGGGAAAGTTAATATTTACTATCAGGAATTGGCTCCCTGGTGAAAATCTAAAGGATGAGTCTATTTGCCACAGAGTCTGTGCAAGGATGTTCAGGCTACCTTGGGCCTAGCCATGTTACTAGTATCAGCAGACAGAATGCTTTGCCAAGCAATCCCAACACCTGAGAGAGCACTGAAACACACAAGGACCAGCATCTTGAATAATTTCCACCTCTGATATAGGAGAGAAATGAGGCATATCTACATTAGGTACTGGCCCATGCTGTCTTACTGCTGTGCCATAGCTATGCACCAGGGAGGCAGTGGAGGACCAAGATGTGCAGAGGTTTTTGGCAGGATGACTGTGCAGCAGGTCAGAGGAAAGCCCCTGCTCCTTGTTTGACTCTTGCCATACCCTCAAGGAAAATCACGTGCATAATGTGGGCAGTGCTGATGAACATAGAGCAAACATTTAAAAAGAAAAGACCTGCAAGTATTCTTACAGTCACCTGTGCATTTCCAGGAGCCCTGTGGGATTACATACTTCTCACACCTGGAAAGCAAATTTCAAGGACACTGGCAAACTTCTACCTCAAACAGTTTTTACTTACTTGCCAAAGACGGAAAAGGAAACACAGCAAATGTCTAACCCAAGCTCTCATGACAGCATAATCTGACCCGTATCTGGTACTTCAGGTACTGGAGATCAATTATTGAAGCTACAAGGGCTGTTCTCGCTATTTTCCATTACAGACCAAAACTAAGACCAATCCTTCACTAGTTTGCCTGTTGATGGAAAAGAGCTGGATGTTGCGCCTACCTTTGTGATGGAATTTGCAAAAAACACTTCAGAGAATTGGGAGCATAAAACCCATTATATTTCCCTGACACACATTTATTGAACTCCCTGAAGTGCTTTTGAAACCCCCCACTGAAAACCACATTGAGACAACAGCAAGGAAACACCAGCCAGATGTCGGGGATGAGGGGATCAGCAGAGACTCCACCTCCATCCTCCTGAGATAAGGCTCCAGCAGTCCAGATGAACTGAGTCTGGAAGTGGCCACCTCCCTACCTGAGCAAATGCAAAAGACCCTGGTCCAGGTCAGACTCAAGTATGGAGTATCTAAAGCCTTGTCTTGGCCAAATGGCAGGCAGCCCAACCACAGTGGCTGCAGCGTTCAGGAACAAGCAGATGGTTTGGAAATGACAGTGCCTCCTGCCAAGTCCGACCCATTCCGACTCCTCTGTTTCTGCATTACCCATGCCATTTGCAAACACTCTGTGCAAACATAGCTCACAAGGAAAGCTCTGCTCTCAGCAGCCTACAAGCATTTACAGCCAAAATCAATACACACATCAGTGCTCCTAAAAGTAATTTCATTTACGATAATTAAATAAATTAGTTCTAATAAAATAATGATTTCTCTATTTACCAGGGGAAAGTAATGGGTTGAAAATAATTTAATTTGACACAATTTTGGGGTTGGGTCTAATCCTTGAGATTTTATTCTTAATTTCTCCTGATATTTTATAACAGTGGGAATTGTAATTATTTTATTGTGGTAATACATGAAAATTAACTACTGAAAACATTGACCTAAGACCTGGGCAGAAAAGGAAGAGAAGACATCCCTGAATGTGAGTCAGACAAAGAACTGCCCTGTGATCTTATGCTACTCATGGGGAGCTGGGCATACAAGAAAAAGTTCATTACTAGGAATGCCTAATCTGTTCACCAGAACTAGAAGGATAACCCCATAGCAGACAAAAAACCTCTAGCCACTTATTTTGCAGACATCACTTTGGCCTACTTTCCTCATAACAGATAAAAACCCCATGATTCAAGCACTCAAAAAAGTCTCAATAAAGCATTTGCCACTAGAGGAGGCTATTCCGTAATTTTTTCTTCCAGTAACACAGCTGTACCATGGAAATTTCAGTGGTGAGTTTCTGCAAAATCACCACTACTGTTTTCCAGCTAGTCTTATTGTGAATTCCCGTGAAATCAGCAAATTTCTTAATAACTGTATTTCTACTTACTCTTGAGCCAAAGGAAAAATAAATCCACAAAACCCACAGAGTTCGTAACCTGGATAATTTATGTCCATTTTAATATGGTGGTTCTTTAGCAGCTCTACAGACAGTTGAAAGGGAAGACATTGGTGACCAGGTCAGGGGCTTTCAGAAGCCTGCTGATCTATAGATATAATAATCCTTTGCAGAGAAGCTTCAACCGGAGGAATTATCAATGAGGCCCTATCATCATCAGCTGCATCAGTTTTCTTCACTATCTCCTCTTTTTTTTATTATTTTTTTTTTTTTGTTAAGTCTTCTGAGCACCTGACCTTCATCCTCAGACCACAGGACTCCAAGGGAATGAATCCTAAATTTTGTGACCTGAAGAACTATGTGGTCTTGTCTTTAGTTCCAGACCTGAATATAATCAAATTTTAAAACATCCCAATTTTCTGTGAAACAGATCTGCCCTTTCCAGTCTGGTCTAGGTATAAACAGATATTAAGGGAAATGGGCCATGTAATTCTATTGGACAAATATTGAGCTCATAAAACATCTCTGGCTGATGGTCCCAGAAATAGATGCCCTTTGTCCATTCACAGAACAAGCATATCCCAGAGGATATCAGCACAGCTATGGGAGAAAGGTTTGTCCAACAATCCCATTTTTTGATATATCTATCATAGGCTGCTGTACCCTGTGGTGCAATTTTTAGAGACTCCTTGCCTGCTCTTTAAGTCGAGCAACAGAGGCTTGGATTTGTTTTTTTTTAAGCCACAATGCCCTATATTCAGGCAAAGCTTACGGTCAGAGAGGCATTTGACAGAGGGTGACAACTCAAAGTTTCATCCATGCTTCCAGAAGCCACCTTGAGCTCTGCTACCTCCCATGAGAACTCCTAGGTGTAAGTTCCAAGGCAGCAGCCCTCCTTCAGACATCACAGAAAAAAGCTACTTCTATCCTCTTCCACAAGCCAAGCTAGGAAGTGCCTCATACCTTGGGATGAATACTTCAGAGATTAGAATTAATATTCCCTAGGGATTAAATATGGGCACCACAACCCACATCCTGCATCTGGGACTCTGAGACACTGAAAACACTCCTTCCCACTGCAGCATTACAGAGCCCCAGTGCTCCAGTGGGAAGCAACCAGGTCCATTTTCAGTATAAAGCCCAAAAGCTGGCTACTCAGTGGAATCTCCTCTGCTTCCTGTGGCTTCCAACCCATGAACTCCAAATCTGACTCTGCATCATTAAACATTCCCACTTCCATTTCCTGTACAAATAAGCAGCTGTTAAAAAAAAGTAATTTAATTTAATTACAACTTTTTAATTAAGGAACTGTGTAGCTAAGTTTGCAGATTATAGTGGTGACAGCTCCATCTCCACATCTCAGCATTAGAGGGAGTCCTAATCCCATTTAATTCTCTTTGCAAAGCCAAGGAGGAAAGTTGAAAGCACAGCTTTAGTGAACAGCATCCCAGCACTCAGTCAACAACACTAGAAAAAGGAAAAGGAAAAAACTCCAAGAACATATTTCATGCTCTGCAGTAGATGCACAGCACACAGCAGCATAAAAATCTGCTCTCTCTCCTCATATCAAGCATTACCATTCCTGCTCTAAGTAACCCTGGTAACCCTGCTCTGAGCTGCAGCACTAGAAAGAAGACTCACACAGATACTCAGGTTCAGTGACCTTGGAGATGTAAAAGGATTTATCAGCCTTTAAAGTAGTTTGCTTTTATATTGATAGGCTTGAAGGAATCCATCAGACCTGGGCAGAAGACAGGAGTCACCAATCTCTGGCTCTTGGATATTGTGGTAATGCCTGATGCATACAGACACCCATAAATAAATGGGCAGATGATTCCAATGACATCATGTACTACAGTAATAGGGGCGAGAAAGTAGACAGGCAGACAGGTGACAATCCAGTCACACCTGATCTGCGCACTGTGGCTTGAGTCATGTCACCTTGTTCAATATATAGTGGTGCACCTGGACAGCTGTGAAGGTGTGAACAGATTCAACCAACGGGTGTCTTTGGTCAGCAGCCCATAACTTTATTAGATTTGTTACTTGGTTGTCAGTTTCAACACTTTCACAGATAAGAGGATTTATCCCTTTGCCAGTTATTAGAGGAAAGGTGTTAATTCAGGTGACATTTTTAAGTTTTCTCTGTACCTAGAAGCAAGCAGGTAAATGTTGACTGACTACTGAGGGCAGTTAAGTACTATCAGATATGCCCACTGGATTTCTAAACTAGTTTTCCTACAGCTACTTAAGCTGCTTTTTGATGTCAATCAACCTTTCTTGGAATAAAAGGTCTAGCCTGTCCAGATGGTGCCTAACAGGAAAGGGTATTCAACTGTATTTTGAAGCCAGACGCTGTTTTTTCAGTTTGCTCACAGTGATAATTCCTTCCCTGTACCTTCCAATCTGACATGGCTGGGACTCAACTCCTCTCGTGCGGCTATCAGGTTTTAATTTTGGGTGAATACTCAGAGCAATGCTGCTGATCTGCCTCTTCAAACAACTCTAGATCCAGCCTAGAAGGAGACCACCTACTCTGAAGTTCATCCTCATGACCCTTCAAGGGACCCCGACTAGTGCCACCAGAGTACTAAATAGCTTTCTGGTGCATAAAATATGAAGCTTCTCCTCCCCTAACTAGTATGCTACAGAAGACCTAAGGGATATATCTGATTTCAAAGAAATCTTCTGGGCTTGAGCACTGGATGACTCTGAAGTGAGTAGAACCTGACTCTCCATTGCCAAGCAGCTTGGGCCAGGCTAAACCCCACCACCTGATAGGACATAGAGAAGGAGGCCCCATATTCAGCCTCCATTCAGCACTCAGCCTGTCATGGTCCAGACAGCAATGTTATATGGAATGTACCAGGGAATTTGCTGTTTTCCACGGTCTGAGAGCTTATTCTGTTAGCTGTCTTATATAGAGGGCAGAGGATGGTGCAATCTTGCTCTTCTGTGCCTGTTCTCTTGATGATGAATGACACACCACTCAAACTGAAGGGGATATGCACTTTTCACTATTTTTAAGCTCTTGCAAACTCAAAGATGGAATAAACAACACTACCCGCATTGGATAAAATAAGGTAACACTGAACAGAGCAGGTCATATGAGGGAATTGTGTGGGCTGCTCATTTCCTAAAGTTAAAATACACAAGAGCATATTCTGTGTATCAGTACCTCTGTCACTCACAAAGGAGACAACTTGAACATACAACTGGTGTACAGTAATAATCATTCCTTTTTTTGTAAATGCAGCTGAAGGAATCAATAGGGAATTTGATTCCCTACTTAAAATGCTGCTAAATGCCACAGGAGATGGGCTACTTCACCCCACTCTGAGGAAAGAAACCAGACATTGATGATATTGTGTCTAGTTCCCTCTTACCCAGGAATATCTATATATATATTTGACTAAATGTACAGTGCTGACAAGTTTTTCCAACTCTTTTCAACTTTAAGTCAAAGAGCTGATGAAAACGAAGGTGAAAGGTAGATACTATTTAGCTCTTGTTATGTCAAGCTTAACAGTCTTCTAATAAATGAATGTTGAGAAAATACTTACTATCAACTTTTTAAGCAGCAGGCAGCGCCTACAAGAAAGCCAGGAACTTCCATTTAACTCAACAGAGGAAGAAATACTCTGGAATAGAAGAGGATGAGCCTGTTCATTCTGGGCTACCTGGGGTGGCCAGATGAGGCCATGTGAGCTGCACAGACCCCCAGTGCACCTCTGCACCCCACTTCACCAGCTGTAGGGCTACTCTGCAGCACTGCATCAGGATGATTTCTATACCAGTGCTGCTCCAAAAAGAATAAAAAATAACTGTTTTCCTGCCTCTACTGTTGCTCAGATGGTATTTTAACAACTAGGCTACAGTTATTCAATATAATTTGGGAGAAGGGATTAAAACAACATTCTTTTTTATGCTCCACTCCATGTTTTGCTGTGCTCTTCCAATCAATCTATGAAGCATCCAGTGTTTGTTTTTATCTCTGGCTGCAATTAAACCTACAGAAAACATGTGATAAATGTAACCTTCCCACAGGGATTATTACTCTGCAAGCCACTGACTAACTACCAGATCAAACACCTAAATGACACCAGCATCAATTTTTCACAAAGCAAGAATGAGATGAACGTCTCACAGTAATAATGTTAATTACACTGGGTGGAAAAAATGAGAAGAAAAACGCCCAGAGAATTCAGTGAGGGATGGTAAGATCTGTAATGCTTAAATAACCAAATGCAATTAAAAGACTTACTCTTTAGTCATCAGCCCTTTTGCAGCTCCACTGTAGGACATAAACACTGGAGCCAGTGCACAGTGACAAGGGAACAGATTTCTGCTTTGCTCTACAGCTGACAGGTCTTTATCTGAGGGTTGCTTGACATTTAATGTATTTTTAAAATAAGCTTGGCAAAACTGGAAATCAGATGACTGTAACAATTAGTAGCTATTTCCTGAAGGAATCATTTATTCCATCAGATCTTATATGGTTTTTAGACATGACCAAGAGAATTTCAATGTCAAAAGACATTAAGTATTTTCACATGAGACAAGAACATACCTGAATATCCACATCTGTTTGACTGAATGCCACTGAGCATGCCTAGGCTGGGTTCAGCACCGTTCCCTTTCCTTCAGGAGCTGTGAGCAGTGGTTCATTGGATCAGGGTATCTCAGAGCAGACCTACTTAGTCTCAACTAAATCAGAGTCATAAAACCTAAGCAGAGAAACATCTTAAAAGACTGACCCACTCTGAGTCTTTGGTGAGCTCATCTGAACTTTGTCAAAGCCAGGGAAACTCAGAACCGTTCAACTGCTCCATCGGTCGGAGTCACCTCCAACACATTTCATAGAGCTGTTCATGACAACTCATCTTGATCTGTCCACTAAACAAATATGTAACTGAAGCCCTTCTTAATAATTTCATATCTACCATTAGCAAATTAACTGTGTCATTTTGGCTGGACCTTAAAGGAACCTCCTCCACAGATAAAATTCTCTTAACCTCTTCATCTGCATATCATAATTTTAACTGGAATCCTGTCAATTATAGTTATTAGTTAGGGCCAATTAAGCATTGGTTACTTGGGTAAACATGCCCTGCTGGCCAGTAATTTTGAAACTGTACAGAAAACCACAAAACTATTTCCCAAGCCAAAGGCACATGTGAAAATTGAATATTCTTTTAATACAAAAATAAGACTGGCTGTCATTTGCCAGAGCAAGTGCTTTGAAAAATGACTATTTCCCATCCACTAGCACTGTGCAGTGCAACCTGTTACTGATCAGGGCCTTACAGAAGTCTTCTAACTTTATCTCATCTGCTGTCCTTAAATAAGGCCTTGTTACTACAATGCAACATGTAGCTCAGCTCATCTACCTAAACTGATTGTTGACATATGCACATATTCTTTCATTACCAGAATACTTTCACTATTTTTACAGCTATGCTTGCAACTGGCACTAATCAAAATCAATTCCAGCACACAGCTCACACAATTACTTCTCAGAAAAATATCCTCAATTTATTACCATTTTCATCCAAACCCCAAACAAATTCACTGTAATTTTTTGGGTATTAGGCTGGCTGCCATGCATCAATATACCCACTATTCATTTACTAGATCAAATTGCTGAATGCCAAACAAGCAGGACTTCTCAAGTTTTGTAGTCTATATGTTCACAAACTAAAAACAAAATGAAAAAACAAACCAACAAAAAAGCAAAACAAACAAACATAAAAGGTCAACATCTTATTTAAGTGTCTACAATCAGAAGTTATATTATTCTGGCTGCATAGTAACTATAAAATCAGCCCCTTATCTACATAAAGTTCAGTTAAAAACCTCCCAGATGCAAAATATGGAGCAGAAACCTGTTGTTAGACTTAGAAAATTACCTACAAGTGCTCTCAGCAAGATGAGATTACAAATCAATGATGGCTATGTGGAGAGCCACATTATGTCTGACCCTGACTGGCTGACCCTGACTGAATACAAAAATTGTGAAGAATGAGAAATATCTTTCTTTTCCCTCTATGCTGTTTCCACATGATGCCATGCACAACTGAACCCATTCAGCTTTTGCAACTTACACATTTTTGCAGCTTGAAATCAAACAAAACATTTACATTATCCTTTAAATTAAAAGTTGTTTCCATGTGGTTTTTTTCAGTGTTTTCACACAATCTGCAGCACTTTGAAACAACATCTGAATTTGAATTAAAAGCCCAAATGTCTTGCTTTAAAGAACTTTTTTCCTTTTAACCAGGCTGAAGCTATTTATTGAACATCCTTCATTCATCTCCAAACTGCAGTTCTTTGTGAAAAATAATTTATACCATTTTCTTCTTAATGTTATGGTTGATCACTCAGGAGATTCCTTTTCCTCACAAAAAATTTAGGCACCTCAGTAAAGTTATAAGACTAATTTGCAAGGGCCTCCATGTTATTAATTAAAAGAGACCATCTTCTCCACGGAGGGAAGAAAATCAAGCCCATCTGTGTCTGAGTGCTCCAGGTTGTCCAAGGGGATCCAGACAAGAAGGAGCAAAGCCAGCAGTAAAATTCCAGTATCCAGGAGTGCAGTTAACACACTCCTGACCACATGAAATGCTTTCCCCACTGCACTGCTATTTTTTTAAAACCTGACACTATGAGCCTGCACCCTCTCTTGAACAGCCACGAGGAGGGCCCATGACAAATCCAAACACCCGCCTTTTTTCAAGCTGATAAAGCCACTCTCCATAGTGGTAATGACTACCACAGCCAGAAGAAGTCAGCTCCAGCTTGGTACATTCAAAAGAAAAATAAATGCTCTCAGGCACCAAACCAAGACTGTTAAACAACGTGATCTGTTTGGCCCAAAAGATGAGTTAGAGCACAGAATTCAGTCCTCATATTTCATCATTTTCAGTGTTGCCTGCTCGTTTCACTAAGCAAGCGATAGCATGGAAAGGAAGCAGTGGAAGTTTTGCAAAATAAACACTAATTTAGCTGTCACAAGCTTCTAGGCATCCGGCTTATGGAAGCAGTTTGTTTTCAAATTGCACATTAATGCTCAGAAGGGATGAAATTATCATCTTCATCATCAAATACTGCAATATTTGTAATATGGCAACATGTAGAAGCCACAATCAGGTTTGTAAACTGAATCTGCAAAGGGATGGAGACAGAGATCCTGCTTTGAGCAGATAATTAGCATTCAAACTGACAAATTATTGTTTCTGCCATCAATAACCTGACTTAAATTGTGGATGGATACACAAATTACTAGAGACAAAGCTCTGGATCTTTTTACACTGCTCTGGTTTTGCATGCTGGAGACTTAAAATTAATGAATTCACTCCACTGGAAGAAATGCATACCTACTCTTGGCTGCAGGAGGAAGGATTTTGTAGTTTCATTCAGCCTTTCCCTGTACCTTGCCTCTCTTAAGCCTTTTTGGAGAACAGAGAGTGGAAAAGGTGTGTTATGCCAGGTCACAAGATATTTCAAAGGGTGGACAGTCAAAAGAATTTGACGAAAAAATCCACTTTTTTTCTTTTGGCAAACTGAAGCATCTGTGAATTTATTTATGGGTGAAATTCAGCTCTTTGTAAAGGTTAATTTTTTATTTTCCATTTTCAGAGCCTGGAAATGGTGTTCAATGTATGCATCTAAATGAAAGGTTTCAATTTACAGTTATTTTCCCCTAAGATTTCTTTTCCAATTAATGTTTTGCCAAAATCAGGAAGAAGTCATCAAGTGTTTTAATTTTGTCAAGACTTCTGCCTTTGTCCCCAAAGATGACTGAGTGAAAACAAATTAACAGTTTTACTACCCTTAATATAAATCCATAGTAAGTGACAGGGCTGAGGTAAGACTAAGTGTCAGGTACCTATAGGTAAGAAAAGTTTGTAGATAAAATGTCACAGAATGACCACACTGTCATTTCCACAGGGTGGGTGGTAGCAGTCAGAACTAAGGAAAAACCCACCTCAAACAGAATTATGTGTCTTATTTCTGTCATTGTCCACAAGACCTACATTGCAGTGAAATTTAAGCTCCTGATCGTATGTGCAGGCTACAAACTGGCCCTTTTCAGAAGGAAGGAAGGACCAGAGATTTTATTAGGCAGGAAAAAGTAAAATAAATGAAACATGAGGAGACACTGAGAAAACTTACGTTCAAGCTACTACAGCAACATCTTTTTAATCAATAGGGAAAATGCAAAGAATATACAAAGCAATGGACAATACAGATGCAATTACTACTTCATATGAGACCATGCTTCATTTGCACTGTGACATCCAATCAGTCAGAATTAAATTTTGTGTGCTACCCTATGTCCCCAGATCTCTCCTTCAGCTAATCTGTCACATCCTTTACAGAAGTATTACAAATAAGATTTATCAAGATGACAAATAGAGCTTTCATTCCAACTGTGCACCACACTCGCTGTTCTCTGTGTACAAGCAGCAGCTCAGCTGCTAAGCAACAAAAAGAAATAGAGAAATAAAAAGCCCCCACTTTGCCTCCCATCAGAAATGCCCATCCTTTGGCATACCGAGTGGGAACAATGTGAGAAAGGGAGTCAATTGCACCACAGATGGAATAATTTTCCTGCAGAGTCTCAGGAACAGGGGGAAAAGTTGTGTGTATTTGATGTTTCTCTGATTAACAAGTCTGATTTGCCAGGTCCTACAGCAAGTTCCTATTTTCAAGAACATGTTTCGTTCTCTTTTTCTGCCTTTTTTTTTTTGCGAAGCTGACTCATAAAATAACTGCTGCCTGGGGCAACACAATGTCTGCTGTGGCTCTCACCAACACACTGACTGCTCTGATGCTCCACACTTTGCCTATGTACCACCTTGACACTTGTGTTCTCTCCGTCAGTAGAACACACAGATGCAGAGCTCTGCAATCATATTTCAGAGTAATTTACTTCTGAATGATTTTTATATTCAGATTTCCTCATCTGCAATTCTTGTCAGAATTTACAAGGCAGCACATACTAAACATTCCACTTAATACTGATATTCTGCTTAGTATTATTTTATTTTCACTAACCCAAGCACTGAATTCAATTGCTGTCCCTGTCATGTATCTTTATAACAAAACCAAATGATGTTTTGTGCTTCAGCCAACAAGACTCTTAGCACAAGGGAATTGCGGGGAAAAAGTTTGAGGACTGCCATGGTTTCATTCTGCAAGTCTAAAACTGCCCATAGCAACAGCCTTTGACATAACAGATGTAGGTTTATAACAAAAATAAATTGACCTCCACCACCATGTCCATGACAGTCAAGTGAAAAACTTTGGGTTTATGTAGAAGTCATGGCAAGGTAACAAGTTTCTATAAGTTGATAGATCCAAGGGTCCTCACTGTATTTGGTCTTTGTTCCTAGGCAATAAGGACCAATGCAGTGAATTTATTCTGTTTCCTTTAAATTTAAATAAATTGGATGGCATCCTTGTACTTGAAATTTCTTCTACTTCCATATCGTTTTTACAAAAATCCATGATGCACGTTTACTATTATTTTCTTGTTTCAGCTCTCCTTAATGCTGTATTATAGAGCAGACTTATCACAGGTTACAGATTAGATTTCAGTAGAGCAAAAGAGATAGCTTTGTCTACAAACACTGTAATGGATGGGGTAATTTAGTAAAACAACAGGTTACAGACACATTTAAGATCTTGACTATTACCTAAAGAGCTATGTGAGCTCTATGTGTATTTTACGTGGTAGTTCTTACCTGTCTCGTAACAACTGAAGTACAGGTTTATTCATTATTTCAAACACTGAACAGCACAACTGCTCTGAGCTCTTCCCTTAGCTCGGATGTGCACTGCACCTCAGTGCCTCCCAGTCTTTGATGTGCTTATCTTTGCAAGATCCCTTTTAACCAATTTTGCCCTGTTACTGTGTGTGGGAGATATCTGTTATCCTACACAGCTCTCCAAACAGCCAAGCTGCCTGTCTCTGCTGTCTCAGAGCAGCAGGGCTGCACTACCCAACGTGAGTGGTGATACTCAGAGCTACATGAAGAGCCCTTGGAAACTATGCAGACAGAGAAGAGCTAGTAAACAAGAAAGAAATATGAAGTTTAGTGCACAGGCCACAGCCCTCTGAAGCCAGTGATACAACACATTCAAACCACATTCAAATATTCAAAACAATCATTCAATCAAACATTCATTTTGAGTCAAACACTCAAAACAATCAGGACTTTAATTTTCAAGCACAACCTTATTTACCAACATTGGAAAACATGTGCAACAGCTAAGTAACAGCTGTCAATTTTCTGCAAGGTTTATCACTATCAAGAATAACACCAAATAAAGGAATTACCATACCAGGTAGAAATGGAGGCCCACTTATGCTAAATACTAAAAAGAAAACATATGCACTCTGCAGCAGATACCTCCTCTTCTTTCTCCTGCCAGCTCTGATACTATGAGAGTGGTTTAAATACTAACACATCTGAACATGAATCCCTGCCAAAAGCTAGCTGCAATTAATCTACAACTAGATATTTTGATCACTGGCACTTCCATGGAGACACATGAATACCAGAAGCCCAAGCACACCACCTCCCAGCTATCCCCATTTGAACTCCAGTTTCTAGAAGACCCAGTCCAAATTCAATATATTTAACTCTGTATGTTTACAGAAAAAAAAATTGAGTCTTTCATAAATTTTTAGGAAAACAATACCCAGCCACAAAGTGAAGACTCTTAAGCAGCATTGGCCAATACAGTGTCAGAGTTGAAGAAACTGAATTAACAACTCAGTCATCAGTTTTAATCACAGACCCATTCATCTGTCAACAGACAGAAGTACAATGACATAAACCTCATCCAGCTGCCCCGATTAACACCCTTCTGCATCTCAAGTGCCCAGGCAGCAGTCGTATGAGTGGGTCATAAGCCACTTGCAGCTGAGGAACTACAAGGGACTATCCATGCTCAAAAGCAACCTCCAGACCAGATTTGAACTAGCAACATTTCTGGCACCCTATGCCCATACCCCTGGGAGACCCAATCACATTCTGCTTCTTGACAGAGACCAAAGTCCCACCTCTGAACTGGTGGACAAGGGTGGAGCTGAGCAGGATTCTGCTCAGTCACACAGCAGGTGTTACATATTTAGCTCTTTCTAACCTCTAAGTGCATGATTTGGGCTCAAGCTAAATGAGGAGCCACCATGGCAGGCAGAAAGAAATCATGTGGCTCAATGTACTACCCATTTTAGGACGTACTCTTCAGCTCATCTGAAGACCCAACTTTGTTCTTTCAATAGACACTGCATCAAAACCCTCCTAAGGACATCTGGCTTGACTTTGCTGCATGGTCTGCATCAGCAAGTAGCTAGAGAGTTTCCTTATTGAAATTTCTACATATTAAAAGTGCCAGAAAGGTACCTTTGAGTCATGTTGATAAATCCTTGTTTAATAGCTGTCAAGGGAAGATGACAGATTAGCCAGAGGGGGATCTCTGGGCATCCAGCAGTCACAGGCGTATCGTGTACAGTAAAATGCAGATGTAAGGAATGATCACATCACAGTGCCAGGCAGCATCACGTCTGCCCATAACATATGGATATCAGCCTGCATAAGAAAAACCTTTATGGTGTTATCACTGGCAGAGTGACTCTGGGCCCTGTTTTGGGTGGAGGAGTCAATAGCACCAAATACATGCATTGCCTCACCATGAAGAATGAAAACACAGACCGGCTCCTGGAGAAGAGGCATCACCAGCCTAATCACAGACACAAGAAAGGCACATGCTATTACTTTATTTGCCAGCAAAACATAGTTGCTACCACAAGGGGTTTAACTTACTTCTTTTTTCAATTGCCCACTGTACAGTTACCCAAAGCAGATTAACTCAAAATATGAAGGCTTTGGCCTTTAGACCAAGCATGCAACAAACTCTGAATTTTTCCTGTTCTACTCTTGCTGTCTGCTTGCATCTCAAAGGTCATATTACTGGAATCCAAATTGGCTTTTAAGCAAGTATCTATGTACAACACTTGAACAACTTTTCCTCCTGCACTCTGTCACGTAAGGCTCATAGTCTTGCATATAAAAGGACCGAGTCCAAGAGTAAAACTAGCAGATAAAATCTTTACAAACAGCACACAAATTCCTAGTGGGTCATGCCACAAACGTCTGATATATAGCAAGCTTAATCTTTCTGAATAATTGTTTTCCTTCCCATCTCACACTGCTGTATTTTTCTCTATCTTAATCCATTTTAATAAAACATATGTTTGTTTGAAAACAACATATATTATTGAGCTGTTCCTGGTTTAGAAAACAGAATCATTAACATGATATAGCACACAAGTGCATCTCTAGTTCATGTTATTTTCTGCTTTGTCAGTTTGACTCAGTCTGCTTTAAATTGCACAAGCTATTTTAATGGCCTTTTTGCAATTCAAATCTGCATTCTGTAACTATAAGTGAAAAGGGAACAGTTCATTTTCAGTCTTGCACTCAAATCTGCTGAAGGAGTCTTTAGTTGAATATTCTGTTATTTAAACCCCCTTTTTGATTGCATTAATTTAAAAAAAATAAATTAAAAAAAAGTTAGATATAAAATGCAGGGAAAAAAGGTGAGGCTTGATTTACAGTCTTTTCCATGGGCCTGAAGGCAGACAGGTTCCAAGGAGGCCAGAGAAATGGATGATTTATGACAATAAATCTGAACTGGAGCTGAATGAATGGAAACATCCCAAGCCTGTTGGGTCAGAGCAACAACAGTACCAAGCCTCCATGAGGTCAGACCCCGAAAAACCACCCTTGGTGAATCTCTTCTCGATTTTTTCAGCTCTATCTTTTTCCTCCCTTTTCCACATCACACACTGGAGAAGAGTCTACCTATATTTTGGAAAATCTCTGTTTTCACTTATATCTCTTGGACACACCATAGAGCTGCACAGAAGTGGAAAGCACAGTGCAGAACAAAATCAGCTCCCTCCTTGCACATATTTCTGTTTGTTTGGCAGAAGCCTTGAATCAACTCATGAATCACAGAGCATTTTGTCCTAATTTAAAGTGATAACTATAAAAGAAATTTGTAATTTATATAAAATTGCCTTGGGTAATACTAATTTTCCTGACTCTGCACAACGCAGTGTTAGAAAAATTACTACATGTTCAGTGCTGCAGGGCCAAGGAAGAGCTGGTGTCAGTGAACGCTGCTGAACAAGGCTCAGGAAAGAGCTTGCAGCAAATGGAGCTGCCTCAGACAGTGCAGCACGTTGGGCACTGGCACGGCCCACAGGGCGCAGTCTGACACACCACTTCACTCAGCACTCCCCAGTTACAGCAACTGCCTTCCGTGGACTGTGGGAATCAGGGGTGCCCATGTCACTGCAAAACCAGTACACAGGCCTCTGGGTTACTGACAGACTCCTCTGCCAGATGCCAGAATTTTGATTTATGAGACTCTGTCGGTGATTAGAATTACTGAATCTCATTAAGGGCACACAGCTCAACACCTCTGTGATGACGAGCCTGTACTGGTCCTGCTGAACTGCCAGAGATCAACAAGGTTACAGAAAACATGGGATAGAGCTTTGAAAGGATATTAATACTGGCAAGATAGGCACTATGACAGTTTTGCAGAGCGTTGGGCAGTTCATTGAAGTTTGAGCACCAAAGGGAATAGGTGCTCCTAAGCCACCCTCAGCCTTATCACCACACCAAATCACAAGGTTCAAACACCCCTGGTCCACGAACAGGCTCAAACCTCCTCTGTTCCCTGTGAGTATTGCTTAGCTGCAGTAAAAGGTTTTAACATATAAAATCAAAACTGTTACCCTATAGTCTTCTACTAAAATGCCTTCATAGCTGTATTTTCAAGAGGCAAAAAGGCAGGACAAGGTTTAGTAATTATAGGACCATGTTAAACTTATTCTGGGTTACTCTGATGTAGAAGATCATGACGAAAACATGTATAATTGAAAAGTGCCCTAGTACAGCAGCAGGGTTCCTACACTCTCTGGATTCCCAAGGTACCTGTGGATGGAGAAAGCTTTCATGTCAAGACTCTCATTACACATGCACAAGGCTTTAAAAAAAATAAAGTTTGCTTTTGAATTCTGAAGCCATAAAAATATAATTAGCAGAAAAAGAGGGTATAAGCAAACCTGCTTGGGCATTCATGTATTCAAACCGATGTATGCTTTGAGAGCCACATGAATCAATGGCAATGCTTGTGCCCAGCTTGAGCACTGCCAGAGACACCCAGGCTTTATGTCACAGCTCACTGGCACTTCCATTCCATCCCTGTCACACACGTGGCTTAAACCACCCTGTTGCTAAAATGGGCCATGGAAAGCAAGTCTGACAGTAATAGTCCATTCAGCTTGAGGGGTCAGAGAAGGAACAGGTCCAGCCCTGGTTTTAGGCTGGATCCCTAGGGTCACATTCTCAAAGGGGTAAGCAGAGCCAAAGGCCAGTTCACTCTGTGGTCAGGCATCTGTGCCTGCCTGCACAACAGCCACCAGGCCACACTGTTCCCACAGTGATGTGCCAAGTGGCTTTACATCCCAGCTTGTTTATTTAAACCAGTTTTAGTTCTTCAGTTCAGAGACTACTATTCTACACAGTTTGACCTTAAAAATACATATGTTAACAGCAGAGGAAGAAAACAGTTGCTGAAATTATTGATTTTTAATTAATGTTCATTCTTTAATTACATGTCTTTTTAATTCAATTGCTAAGCTGGAGTGCTGGAGCATCCCTAGAGGCTAGAGTGGTTTTCCTACGTGTGTTTTACCTTTAATGTTTTATTCTTAAAAGCACATTGAACATCTTTAGGACACCTGTTAGACTTTAGACTGAAACCCAAATTTTTGATGGGCATATGTTTCAGGAAGATGTAGAGGATAATTACTGGGCCAATGGCAACCACAGCTTAGAAGTTTCTTTCTAACACATTGCAACAAGGGCTGTTGATCTCCTACCAGCAGCTTGAGAACAGACAGAAAAACTTGTTTATCTGACTGTCATATAGATTTATTACTTGACAGAGAAATGACATCTGGGATTATCTGCTTATTTTTGGGTGGGAATGAAACAGATTTTGTTATATGAAACAATACTATCCCATGGATAGATATTACCATAATCCAATTATAGTAAAAATAGACACAATCATCCCTTTTGTTTTACTATATAGCTTAGAATATACTCGTTTTTAAGAAAAAGCATGCACTCTTTACCAATCTCAGTTATGAAGCAGGTTTTGCCACCTGAGCTAACCTTTTAGAAACTTTCCATTACCTACACACGGTACGTAAGCCTGAGATCTGTACTATTTATTTCTGCCATAAGTAAACACGGAATGATCCTCACAGCCATCCTCAGCTGAGTCTGTGAACAGAACCAAATGATGTCAGGAAAGGAGACAAAAGTCTTGCCAGGTGGAAGGAAATATTGAAAAAAAGGGCATTTATAACATTCTTCAGATTTTGGTTTTCTGTAGAGATTTCTGAACCTTAAGGACCATTTCTGACCATGTGAGTTGCATTTCCCTTTGGAATTTGCTCTTAGCCTCTCCCTTGCCAGCGCTGCAGCCACTGGTGAGCACTAACCACAGTGGTTTGGGTCCCCTGCTCTTCCCCCTTCAACAGCAGCTCGATATCCCATTTCCTTTCATTGGTTTTGCTGCTGAATAGGCAATTTTTCTCCTGTAACTTCTCATTTTTTTCCCTGACTCAGCCTGCTGCAGCATCTGAGCAGTCATTTACTATAGAGTTCTTTACTCCTAAGCTTATTACCTTCCATTTTTCTGCATTGAGATATGCTGTCCCATTACATCCCAGGTACTCAAAATTAATCCCCCTCATGTAACAGATTAAATTGTTTCTCATTATCTGCTTGACTCTCAATTCAGTACCATTTGTAAAACTAAAACCTACTTTTCCATATTATTAATCAAGACTTTTTTTTTGTGACAAAAAGCCATTGTGTCGCAATCTGAATAATCTAAAACAGTTCAAGTAATATTTCTCCTGTCAGCCAATCTTGAATGTTTCCTTATTTTTCTTTTCCCTCCCTTCTGAAGTCCCTCTATAATCAGCCATCTGAAACATGAATTTAAGGCACATTTCCCTAACCTGTATTGTCTCCTTATAGCTAAAGGTTCTCAGTGATCAATATTTCACATGATCAGATAAATCACAGCACATGCATCTGCTCTAGGAGGCCTGATAAAACAATTTTCTACTGCTTTTTTTAAAATGGATTTACAAGGCAATTTCCTTACTTGCTCGTTAGATGGACCAAACTTCCTCCAGCTTTATAGATACAAGGTCATTTATTCCAATATCTTGAGCTTTATTTTGCTGCAGTTTGGGAATATGGGGCTTCAAATTGTGTAATTTAAAAATGAATTGTGAATCACCTTACAAATTGCCAATGTTTGAATCTATTTGAGAACAAATACAGCAATAACCCTTTAGTAAATACGCATATTTCCCTACTTTGATTAATTGCCTTTAATTACACCACTCAAATTAGTTACTTATAATTCACCACACCATTAAATCTGAAAGATAGGTGTCCTCTTCCCCTCACCCTCTCCACCTTCTCACCCTACATAACCCCTGATCTAAAGACAATTTGATTGCTTGGGAGATATCTCTTGGGGCAGTAAGAGTAATACAAAAACCAGGTCTTCCTCACAGGCAGAAGAGCACAGAGAGGAATGTACCAGGACAGCAGGCTTGGAGAAGGTAAGAAATGCCTCTTATGGACAAACATAGAGGAGGTTTCAAAGGCCACAGTACTCTGATAGCATTCCCTGTACATATGGTGGTCTGTAATCATAGAGTGTGATTATGACCTTGGAGAGAGGATAACTCTCAAGTTAAGGTTAGACAAGATCCAAGTTTGAAAAGCTATTAGGGGAAAGCCTGATGATACCTTTTCCTCTCTGACTCCAGAACTTAAAGGAACATTTTCAGAGGATTAATTTTATACTCATGATTTCCATTCCCTCCACTGTATTTATCCACTTCTAAAATGGAGGAGAAGGGAAGAGGAAAAATAAAAAATGACACAAACTTGAAATTTAATTTAAAAATGGCTTTGTTCCAGAAAAGAACAGCCTTGGTTTATTCAGTGTCTCAGTTATCAAAAGCACTTCAGCCCAGATTGAAGGGCAGGTCTGTCTCTGTCTCCAGATACTTCAGCATGGGGAGACTTCACTAAAACACCACCCTTGAGCATTTCCTAGTGCATTGCTTCTGCCAACAGAACTCTGCAGACAAATAAATGGGTTTGAAATCCTCTGACAACAATTTTCTGAATTTAGGTTCATTAATTAACTGGAAATAACTCCCTACTGGTTTCCAAATGCTTTGTGGAGTAAACTTCATTAAGAAACCAATCCCAAACCCTCACTAGTACTCAGGAGAGCTCTCAAAGGGCACTGATAGAGCTGGTCCAAAGGCTGCACACCTCCCCAGTGAATGGAGAAGCCAGAGATATCTCCCCACTGTTCCCCTCTTCCCTATATAATGCTGGTGCACACACTGTCCTTAGGCAGATGCTCTACAACTGTAGCAAACACAGTTGGGGAACTTCTCTTCTACAGAACTCCACAGAAATCAATATTGCATTAACACTATGTATCCTTTAATGAAAATCTGCTTTTGTTTAAAAATATCAAAAGCTAGTCTGCCTAGAAAATACAGTTAAAACATGGATAAGACAAAGGAAATTTCATGGTAAGTGAAGATGATTACATCAACCATTTTTTCTGAGATATTTTGTTTTTGAGAGGAAAACAGACCACCAAGAAGATGGTGCCTCTTGGAGATGAAATGACTTTCAAAGAGATAGATTTGAGTGAAACTAAACACTGTGTTTAATACTACAGTCTGGAAGAGATGCTGTGGCCTCCATTATTTAGATGATCTAATGTCACTTCTGCCTTGAGTCATGCAGCCCACTTGCAATTCAGAAAAGCCTAATTCCACTCAGGCTTGAAATCCATGTAGAAAACTTACTACTGTGCCTTGTGGGTGGTGTTAGTTCCACACTTCCTGCTGTATCACTCTTCTACACAGAATGCTGCTCAATGCATATACAATTCATGCATAGAAAGATCTTTTCTCCATGTTGAATTCTCGCCTCCCACTGCTTAATAGGAGACATGAACTTACAGCACTTATTATGAAGTTGACACTACTCAGCACTCTTTACACCTAGTCACAACACCTCTGCATTAATTGTCCTAATCAAGCGATTTTGCCATGAAGAACAATTTGATATACTGTGCAGAGTATCTAATCTGTTCTTCATTCACTATGAGAAAGAAGAACATGCTCCAGGCTTTCCCATTATTCAACACTAATAGACAATTATAGCATTGAGGCTACATAAAAAATTGTCAGAACTGTCTTATGCCATTTCATATATTTGTTATTATTAAGGAAGCACACAGTCCAAATACACTTGGTTTTTATTTGCCCTTAGTGCAGAGAGAACTAAAAAGTGATGTAACATTCTTAAAAGAATAACTGAAGGTCACAGCAAGGCTCCTTCTAACCATCAAAATGTATGAATGACCTAGCACAAGCAAGAACCAAGTGTATTACTTTAATGAAATCACATCCTTAAGTGGAAATACACTGTCCTGGGACAACAGCAATTAATGTTGCAGGGTAACTCACCCAGTCAATAAACTGTCAGTCTTTTAAAACTGAAACTATGCCAGTGGGAGTCAGCAAGCACAAGCATCTTCTCTGTGGGGAGAATGTTTTGCACTGTTTCCTCCTGCTTATTAATCTTTTAACTTCTAGTCCATAACCCAACAATGAAGAAGGAAATAAGACTACACAGGAAAAGACAGGAATTCTACTGGGTTTGGGATTTTTCTACACACTTTAATTTCCTAGGAATTACTTTGCTTATAGTTTGCCCTTCTCTCTGCCAAGTGCTGTCAAAGTGAACAAGCTCTGAAGAGGTATGAGCAGAAGAGACTTTAGAGAATATCCTTCCCTGAGTTTGGTTATAAGCCGTATAACTTGGGCTTCCTGATTGGATACTCATACGGAAACATAAAATTTGGCCATCCTTCACCTATAATATGATCATCTGCTAGTAGTGGAAGAGACAGAGATAATTCACTGATTTTTATGATTTCAGTCTTCAGATAGCAGAATTTTTATAGAGAAATTGTGAAAATTTGTCCAGGAAAAGTACTTCTTAGTCCAAAGAAAGATACATCTTTCAATAGAGGGCAATAATAAGAGTAGAATTCTGCATCAATTATTAACATAATGAATGGCTTTTAAAAATAACACAGATGGAGTACTCCTACACCAAAGAAGCATTAAAAATAGACTGATCAATTCAACCTGCACTGAACGTAATATACACATCACACTTCACTTCCTTGCCCTGCAACCAAATCAACAAGTGAAAGGGCATCACAGGGTTACCCTGAAGGGACACACAACAAGGGACTGAGCTGCCTGAACTGTTAGCTCATTTGTTGAGATGGACAACTCATGGATTAAAATTCCTGAGTATCTGAAGCTTTACCATATGCAAAGCCCTTACCCATGCCCCAAATACACCTTTCTCTAACATTCTGATGGTTTTTCCATCATGTTGGAAAACATCTCATTTTTTCTCCTAATTCCACAGTCTTGTTGAAGGAGACAGATGCCCTGTAAGATAAGTTGATATATTTGTCTTCAGAGAAATCTTTAATAGAGAGGGAAAGGTTTATAACAATATTGCAAGAAGATTAGGGTAATTTCACAACTTGGCCTCCAGTGTCATTATTAGAGAAAATGGAGGATGAGACAGCTTATAGTGAGGAACCTCAATATACCATGAAAGAAGAAGTTCACATGGGAAGACCCCAGTAAAAACTCCTGCAACTGCTCAGGAGGCATTCACATGGTTACAGAGGAAACACTGACCTGCTGTCACAGGTTCTCAAGAATTAAACAGGGGTGGTGGTGTAGCCAATCACCCTGTTAGCTACATGTCCTCTAAACTAGGAACTTCCTTAGAGGAGAGAAGCTCAGGAAGCTCAATTAATAAAAGTGATGAGAGACTATGCACATTCCAAAGTCACCTCACAGCCAGACACCATTTAGGAACACAGATTTTAAAGGCAGTCACTTTCAGGTTGTCTCAAGTTCCTAACTATTTTTGGATCTCCCAGTATCAAAGCTGGAAAGGAGAGCAGTGAATTCACAAAGAAAAAAAAAACATAGGAAAAAAAACATTTTGAGAAAAAAGTTGAAAGTATTTTCTTAACTTGATTTAGACCCTAAAGGGCAGAAATCAGTTTATGAAATTCAAATTTGATAAGGAAATGTGGCCCCTGCAATTTCATGGCACATTTCCACAGTCACATCCTGGTTTTGGTAAGCCACATTTCTTCTTTTACCCAAAAAACATTTTAGAGAGCAATTCCCTTCTAAATCTTCAGGGTTCATGTTTCAGACACTGTTAAAATCTACAGAAGACATATTTCAGATAAGATCTCTCAGTTTTGCATATATGGATTCCTTCTACTCCCCTCTCACTTGTTTTGGAATGGACTGCTGGGAAGGAGGGCTATTAGAAGTAGCTGAAGCAGGCAAAGTCATTATCACTGGTTCTTTACAGGACCTTCATTGCAGCTACACTTAATGGAGTGGCAGAGAATTCCTAGAACATTTGGCAGCACTACATATAAAATCAACCTTGAGCATTTAGTCTCCCAAGAAGTTAGAAAACAGCATCAGGAGCCAGTTCTCAGCCAACACTCTTGCAATTCCTGTGCTTCACAGCTTCAAGAGCCATTGACTTCAAATGGGGCAATGCCAACTTGAACAAGTTATATTACACAAAAAATAACAAGTCTTGTTATTAGAGTGATGAAGAAATCAGATGTCAACTCTCCCAGACCCTAACATTGTTGCCACTAGATTTTTAAAGACCATAAAGAAGTCCTAAACTGTTTGTGAATTTCTTCTGCAAATGAACTACAAGAAGCAATCTGTTTTGATCCTTCCCTGGAGTCCCATCCTAAATCAAAGCAGTACAACTGAATCTTTTAACTAAAGTTTCCTCTCTAACAAACCTACAGACCTACAAGCCTCTTGAGAAATCTGTTGTATGAGTTCAATTTTGCATGTTTTTCCTTATAAACCTTGATTTATGGATTATATAAAAAATCCTAAATATTTGTGTCCTTAAAAGTGTTCATCAGCTCCAGGGGACTGAAAGGTGACAAGTGTTTTACTGGGGTCTCCTCCCCCAGGCTCCTCATGCCTCCCAGTCAGAATGTTTTCTCTAGAGCTAAAGAGAGATGGACTTCTTAGATCAACCAAAGACTCAGACATTGACTTGGAGGGAAACAGAATGACTTGAGAAACACAGATTATACAGAAAGATTGCTAGAAATAAAAGAGGGAATGAAGGTAGAGAGTTTGGCACCTGAATAAGAAACAGCTCCTGTAAGAGAGGAGAGCTAAATATAGAACTCCTCTGCAACACCAACTGAAGTCACTGGTGCCTTTCAAAGGTATGTGATGAAATCCTTGGGGATATATTACAGAATTCAGATGGTAAATTGGCCTGAAGCCAAATACCTCTCTCACTGCATAGATCTCAGGATGAGCGGATTCCAATTTTATCCATAAATAAAAGCCTGGCCAAGGACTTACAAAGAAAAATGTCGGCAAGCATCCATCTCAACATCATTCTGCTGGAAACAAGCTGACTTTAAAAGTTGGCAATAAAACTACTAAAAAAACCCTAACTCTAAACCACACTACTAAAAAAACCTGGCAGGAGTGTTGGGGGGTTTTTTGTCTTTTTTTTTTTTTACAATGTCCTCTAAAGATATAAAGGCACCTTTTCAATTCTGTTGAGGCAGTACAAATTCTGCTACAGGAGAGATTATATCAAGAGCAAGTTGTCATAGTTCTACTTTATGATTTACCTCAGTGTCTTGGATGAACAATTACACTTATGTTATCATTTGCATGTGCAAATTAGACAATTTGCCATAAATATACCTGATCAGGCATAAATTGGCAGTATTTTACAGAAGTCAATGTACTTCATTAATTATACATAAGGATATGAACAACTACTTGTGTGATTGGAATCCACTGTTTAGATTATCAAATAATTTCAGGCATGTAACATCATGTACAGAGCTGTGAACACAAAGTTAGAGAAGCAGCTGCTGTGCTTTTTAAGCAGCTGGCTGGTCAGTTCATGGGGTCAGATTTTCACAGGGTGAGGCAGAACCACCCACTATGTTTCTCTGGCAGTGTTGGCATAATAAGGGTGATGTTACTCAAAACAAAACTGTAGCTGAGTAACTAATCTGTTTTTCTTTGGAGATCTCTTGTCCTCTCTATGTATGTCCTCACCAGCTTCTCCCAGTTTCAGGTTTCCATCCAGAAGGATCTTTCAACTCCTTGCTAATGCAGTAGCCTTCTAACTGTTGGAGCTCAGGGATCCCTCTCTTTTTCAATTTTGGATCTCAACTGCAGCCAACAAGTTCATCCAAAACCACTCTGCTCACCTGTCCATACCACCACCTTCTTCACCACTCTCCTTGAAGACTTTTCTTCTGCATCACCAGACTCACCTTCTTCCTTTTCAGCCTTTCTTTCTCAGTACCATGATGCCACTGCCCTCTCCTCCTTGTTGTTCTTCATACCCAATTCACCTATCATTGTCTGCCACTCTATTCAACTCATCTTTCCTCCTGATGATTAGTCCACACTCCTTTGCAACTTGTTTTCAAAGTCAAATCAACAGGAACGGTAATTGAAGTGTTTCTCATCAGCCAAAAGGTACACTTATCTTCAAAAGTGTCTTGAGCAGACATGACCTATCAACCCACTAGAGTTCCCAAGGTTCCAAATGGTACCAGCCTGCACAAGCTGAACAACCCACCTGCAGTATTTCATCCAGCTCTTGGGTCCTCAGCACAAGAAGGACACGTACCTCTTAGAGCAAGTCCAAAGGAAGCCACAAAGATGCTCAGATGGCTGGAGCACCTCTGCTATGAGAAAAGGCTGAGAGAATTTGGATTTCTCAATATGGTGAAAAGAAGGCTCCATGGAGACCTTATTGTGGCCTTCCATTACATAAACGGGCTACAAGAGAGCTGGAGAGGGACTTTTTACAAGGGCGTGTAGTGATAGAACAAGGGAGAATTGCTTAAAACTGAAAGAGCTTTAGATTAGATATTAGGAAAAAATTCTTCACTGTGAGGTAGGGTGAGACACTGGACAAGTTGCTAAGAGAAGCTGTGGATGCCCCATCACTGGAAGTGTTCCAGGCCAGGTTGAATGGGACTCTGAGGAACCTGGTCTAGTGGAAGGTGCCCCCTGCCCACAGCATAGGGCTGAAATTGGATGACCTCTAATGTGCCTTCCAATCCAAAGTGTTCTATGATTCTATGGTCTGCTGCCATTATGTTCTCATATTCTGAATCAGGAAGAAATACAATTTACACTCAGAACAGGCATCTTTAGGAAAGCACATACCTGAGCATGCCAAAGAACAAGCACTCAAGAGTAAACTAAGCAGAGAAATTGTTATCCTTTAAAACAGCCTAATAATTTTTGTTTAGCAGGTCAGCCCTATTGAAGAGCAGTCCACATTAATCCAGGAACCTTCTGGCTACCTACATAGTCATCCCCAAGGCCTTGAAGGCAGCTGGCTCAGCAACCTCACAGATAAGTGATTTTAAATAACTTCTTTATATCTTATTAAGAGGGAAATTATCAAGGGGGAAAGGAATTTTTGAAGCAGAGCATCTGAATTTTAGAGAGCATATAACTTCTGCTTGAGTAGCAATTGCCTATCACAAAGAATATGTTCTTCAGCACCAGCAGGAAAGCTTGTTTTGACTCAGAGCTTCCCTCAACTTAGAAATAACTAACGCTACATTTTTTAATATATCCACAACCATATAATACTGACTGTACATTTCACTGTACATATTACTAAATGCACTACATTGAATTCTTTTCAGTTAAAACAGTAATTTCCTAAACATCCCCCTTTTTTATTAGTACAAGTACTAGCAAAATTTCTTATCACTTTTACATTTACCTAATTTAACATCCAAGTGGTTAAAGAACCCACTTACTTGCATTTGGCAGCTCAAATCCCATTCAAATTTTTGCTTACCACCAGTTTTACATTGTATTTAATCTAAATTTATCACAAAAAGGCCAGTCATATGAACTCTTCTGGATTAATGCTGATAGCTCATCATTGGAAGGCAGCATCACACATGAAGCTTAAACATTTTCTACTAACAATACTTGAGAGACACTGGCAATGTTTGATGTCAACTTTGCCACTTGTCTGAAATGAAGAGAATAATAACACCAGAGAAACTTGGTCTTCAACTACTGACTCAACCAAGCTGGAGTTGTAGAGGAAGAGGAGCAGGCACCAATTAAGCAAAGGTGCACAGTTGAAATAAACCTTAATTTTTTAACAGCTTTTGCAATTATGTGTTAATTTGGCATCACCTGTTACAGAAAGGTAAAATCCTAGGACTGTTCGGAGAAAAGGCACATTTAGAGAATAGAATGACAGCCACCAGAAATGTGATTTATGCTGTTAATGGGCTTTTCAAAAGATGGAAATTTCAGCATCACACTCACTGCAGTCTCAGATTCTTCTCCTGCGGATGGTCCTCATGGCTGTCTCTTCTTCTGCAACCTCATCTGCCTTCACAACATTGAAGACAAAGTTGGTAAAGCCTCCTCACCAACGATCTCTATGAGGGCAAGCTGAAGACATGATAGCAAACACCTGTATTCCTGAAGTCACCAGCCCACAGTTTACTGGCATCAGAGCTCTCCATGCCCTGAGAAGTCTAATGACAGTTTATGATGCATCTTCAACAGATGCTTGAAGTACCAGGCCACTGTATGTAGTAAGTTCTGCTGATCTGGGGGTATAGACAATTTTTCACTCTCTATAGCAAATCTTTTAGTTTCATCCTCTAAGGATGTTAGGCTATAGGACTAGTTAAACCTCTAAACTTCTCAGAAAGGTTGCAAGAAACACAGCTGAGGAATGAAATACACCTCTTCCACAAGAGTCAAGGATAAAATAACCTGACAGGTGTGTATTGTAACAAGAAGGAAAACCAAGCATAGAGAAAGGTTAAGGGCTTATTTAGAAAATATTTGTTAAGAAACCCATGCCTCCATCGAAGCAATTAAGAGAAAGCAGTATTGGGGCACTCCATTTGTCTTCTGTGTGGGGCTCTGGCAAAACAATCACAGAATCACAGAATATGCTGAGTATGGAAGGGACCCATCAGGATCATCAAGTTCAACTCTGGGCCCTGTACAGGACACCCAAAGAATCACTCCAAGAATCAACAGGCTTAGACATTTGTGCAACACTCCACCCAGTCAACACTCCACACTTGTGCTCTTCTGACTTCTCTATGCCAAGGGTCACAGAAACCAAATTAAAATCTGACTTGATGCTGGTACAAATTTGATGAGTGGCTACTAGTTTGTTTGGGCTTTTTTTTCTGTTAGAGCTAAATTTGACCAAATAGCCTAGAATAGTGAGAACTAACACAACTGCACCAATTACCTTTCTAGAAGGGACTGTTGTGTAATGTGGAAATGTCAAGTGTGAAAGACAGCTGGTAACTAAAGACTTCTTTTGCAATAACTTGTGTATAGTCTTCCTTCTTCCCTTGCTAAATCAACATGCAAGAATTATTTAGTGTGCTTGAAAAACATAGTAAGCAGCTTCAGATCAGGAGTATCTAAGATGCCCTGAAATTTTTTTTTCCTTGCTTTCTTTATAGCAGGAGTTCAACATTGTGTCACTGAAGAGTATATACAGCAATGTGCTGGATACACTCTGCAGGTCAGAACCTTTGCGGGTTTATGTACCTTGTAATCTTTAGGGTTTGACCTAATTCTTTGTAATCTGTCTTTAAAAAGAAAAAAATCAGTCTGTCTCAGTGTTTTCAAACACATGGTAGAAAGAATCAAACATGCACACTGGGATCAATACCTGTTAATTCTTCCTGAACACCATTGCTTGATAGTACACCTTTCTGTCCTGGAGGACAAGGGCTGGCTGAAAAGAAGATGTGCAAATATTTTGCACTGTCCTACAAAATCCAGAGGTTTTTTTAAGCATATAAGCAAAATCAAAGAACTTGTAGACAGCAGGAAAATTCTGCAGATAATACCAAAAAGGCAAAACGGTGCATATGAAACAGTGTGAGCACTGACTTTCCCCCAAACACTGAGATACCACTGAAAAAGCACTCAATAATTTTACGTAAGTGTTTGAGGAAAACTCTGGCATTTTGCAATCTTTGGTGCTCACTGATGCCTGGGTAAAACTTCTTCAGTTTCTTTAGCTTCATAGGTCAGGACATTTAAAGGACAACAAAAAGTAGAGACAAAGGTACTATCACCAAAAGTTAACTGCTTACACAACCACAAAAGAACAGTAACCCACATCACTGCTCAGTGTGCTCACCACGTATTTGTGGTAAAATGCACTGCTGTAAAAGTTGTTCAGCTTCATTCAGAAAGCACACCCAGCCCCGATAGACCAGGATCCAAAACAAGGAGGAGCATGAGAGAAAAACGTAGTGTTGAGGGGGCACTTGGAGACCAGACTGAGTTCAAAGTAAGACTGTTCCTTTCCAGACAATCTGAGATATCAGGAGGCTGACAGACTTTCTGATAAACTTTGCTGTTTGTTGTGGCTTCGCTTCTGTGCACTCAGAGGTATCAGCTGCTGAAGGCCAAGACTGCTGATGTGATGAGGAGCAGAAACCTCTGAGCGAGATATGGACTGAGCTAACCCTGGAATGGGAAACCATGGACAAGTATCCATCTGAGATAATTATCCTCAAGATGACCAACATCCCTGAGTGGTGCTGCACAGGTATGGGGCAGATCTCTGCAGTGTACTCCCTGCACCATGGAGACGTACATAAGTACTTTTCTAAGTGATTACTTTAGTAAAAGAAACAAGTCCTCAGTGATAGCTAAAAAGTTTAACTCCTCCTTGTTTACAGAGTTGTCCTAACGTAGAGCAGCAGGAAAGATTTGGCATGACCTCAACCCAAAGGCACTCAGTATTTAAGTACTACAGACGTTACCACTGATAAAGGGTTGTGCAATAATTATGATGGACCATGTAGCTGAATAAAGTACAAAGAAAAAACTCCATTATTAATAAAGAACCACATCTTCTTATTTAAAATGAGGACAGATCGAAGAGTGAAGTCTCATGCTTTCTCAGGAGAGTCACGGGATGATAAAGTAGCAAGACAAAGGCCTTCCTCCATACAAGGAACATTCTTTGAAGCTCTCAGGGAGTTCTTTAAAGACAAGATGAGAAAAAATATCAGGGTGACTCACTTGGTCTAAATGTCCTACTTCAGCTATGCTAAGTGCCAGATACTGTCTCCATAGTGAATATTTATTTTGAGATGAGAGCAAAATAGCAGAAGGCATAGATAAAAGACTTCCCTCGAAGAGTATGCAGGTAAGGTAAGAGATAAAACTTCTTTTTAGGTTGTCATGACTTGCTCAGTGGTAAGACAACGTCCAGTTGGAGAATTAAAATTCTTTATCTTAAAATAAGAGTTTTAAAACTGATCCTAGTATCATTACTTACTTAAATTTCCCTGATGCTACAGAGTGAAAATTTGGCTAACAGTTACACAGCTCACAATTACAGCTGCACCTTTGAATTTTACCACCAGGAAAACCCAGTTCAACAAACCACTTAACTTTTAATTTGTTCCTTGTGGCCAGGCGAGGTGACAGATAAAAATACCATGGAGGCTCTTTAGTGCCTCTACAGACCTGGGACTACCCACTTGATGACTCTGTGAGGACAAACATACAGAAAGGCAGGTCTGCATATGTTGGAAAATACCATCTAATTATCAGCTCCCCTAAAGACAGCTGAATAAGAAGTGACTGCAAGGTGAGCACTGGTCCATCAGTGCCAGACACCTGCTGATTTACCCCTGTGTGAGCTGCTGGCCTTGGCAGCAGCAGCCTGGAGAGAACAGTGACATTGTTAAGTTTTAAATCCTTCTGTCAGAAACAGGGTGCCTGGTCTAGCTTTATTATTGATATTTTATCTTCATTTCCTCTGCTATTCTAAGATCTTGGTCTGACAGACAGACTAAAGTGTGCACACTATTTTCTGGGTGTACATACACAGTGAGCAGGATCTCCCAGCTGTAAACCTTGTTTCAGGCCACGTTTACCTGACAGAAAGTGCTACAGACCTTTGAAAAAGTCTGTTTTTCAGGTAGGTAGGAATAATCTGGAAGGTGTAATAGTTAAAAAGCATTAGGAAAACAACACAATAGGATGCAGGAATCACAGCTGTGATCTCCAAGTCTCTTGGGAGCTAAGCCCTATGGAAAACTCTTGCACTGTGTCCTGTGAGGTGGCAGGTACTTGTGAATTCAGGAGCAAATGAGGTTTGCAAGCCATTTGAAATGCTACATTCAGTGATGTTCCTTCAAAGCCTCAAATTCCTTCCTCGATATATGCTCTGCAATCATTGAAGTACCCAATGGTTGAAATGTTATAGAAAGAATTGGATTCTTTCTGTTCAACACCTTAAACAGAGAACCTTATTCTTTAAACATGTCCAGCCACCTTAAAAAGAAATGTTTTTTATATGGCTGGATGTGCAAGCACCAAGTATAGAGACAAGTACCTGGTGAAAAGTAAGTAAGGTGCAGAAAATAAAAGTAGTAGGGTGTAACAGTTTAGGGAAAAGCTGAAATAAGAGCCTAATAATCTGTCACCATTCATGCATTACCTGCCAACACTGGCTGCTCGTGTCCTCCTGCCCTCTGTCCCTCACCATGCCACTCCACCATTCCTGATATAGCTGACACTGGGCTCATCCAGGGATGAGCATCTCCTTAACTCACATGGTGAGAAAAGAGGGTGTTTTGTGGTGGATCTTACCAAGCCACAGGTCAACAAACCAGCATGTGGTGGGAGGTGAGAGGAAGGGAGGACTGGAGGCAGCTGGCAGTTCAGCTGGCACAGGCTGCCACTGCTGAAGAGAAAGATGAAAAACTCACATTCTACCTCAAAGTCCATGGAAAAGTATTGAATTCCCAACTCTACTGTATTTCTGCATGGCTAGAGGTGTCACCTCCAGAAGGTCTCAGAAAGAATAGTTAAGTATTTAGTGCTCAGCTGTTTCAGTAGGCAGTGTTATTGTTACTCTTTCTGATGACATGTCCAAATAGTATAGAGAATCAAATCTTTCACTTCTCTTTCTATAATGGGAAACATTAAATTTCCCTACTGTGCATAGCTGCTCTGATGACTTACATGTTCAATCATGAATCATTTTGGCAATAAGGACCATACTAACTCCTAAGGGAGTGAGAAAAGAAGAACTCAAACTAAACTATACGAGAGGGTTCTGATCTCATTTGCAGACAAGTAAATATTGAGTAAAACTTGGATTTTGGTGGAATTACTCTGGATTTGCACTGTCTGAGCCTGAACCTGAGCCAGGCCCAGACTGTGTTCAGGTAAGCTCATTAAATACATCCCAACCCCTTGACTCTGCTGGGAGCACTCACGTGTTTAAAGTTAATCGCATGCTTAAAGGCTTTGAAGGATCAGGGCAAGAGGGCTCAGCCACTTACAGGACTGAGCTCTTCTGCTTTATGTGCTGAGCATCTGAAGAAAATAAGAGTGCAATTGTCACCACTGCCTCCCAGTGCCCTGAAATAGAAGGTTATCGGTTAATCACTCAAGTCAAAGATGGTTTCTCTTCAGGGGAAAAAGGCATTATACTAGTGGCAACTTCGGGCCTTTGACTTTTGGTCTCTGCCCCTCCCTGTAGATCATCCTTCACTACAGATATGGTCCCATAGCTGCAGCAACTCCATATATCTCCAGACAGATAGGATTTAGAGATTATTTTCATTTAGTATTGGACAAGCCTCAGGCATTGCTCATTTCTGTTTCTTGCCAGTGCTAGGACTTAGAAGTAAAGTAAAGTGAAAGCTTCACATTCCTCACAGGAGGACCTGAGAGGTGCAGGGAAAAACAGAATCAAGAGCAAGGTTTTGCTGAGGGAAAGGGCAATGGGGAAAGCACCAAGGGCTGCAGGGTTTAATATCACACAGGAGCAGACCGCGTGCCTTCCCTGGCATGAAACGCTCCAGGCCAGAAAGCTTAGCTGCAGCAGGAAGGGCTTAAATAGTTCTGTTGGTAAGAGGAAACCAAGTCGGTAAGAGGATACCAAGTCTTCACTTTTCACCTCTGCTGAAATCAGAAGATATAATGAAAAACTTGGAAGTTTATGAGATGTTTCTGAGGAGGATCATGTAACTGAGTAGGAGCCCCTATTCAATGAACCAGTGAGCTCCACGCAGAAGGCTGCAGGTCTAGGTTAAACCTGAGGCTGAGGCACCACAGCGTAGATGCTGAACTTCCTCACTGGTGTCTCACTGCCAAGTGGGCCTGGTCTGAATGTCTTGGACATGACCAGCACAGGTGACTGTGCCTGTTTCACGTGGCTCATCTCTATTATTCTGCACTGGAACACAAAGTCATTTTTAGCTCTGAACAATATGTAAAGTTTAAAAATCTCTCACAATTCTCTACAATTTCAAATACAGGTTCTCCTCCCCCTTCTTCTTTCCTTTTCTCCTCTAAAATGCACATGCATTAACATAATTAAATGAGCGAGCAGGGCTAATAGGACTGATTTTGTCTAGAAGAAAAGGATATAATTAGAATGCCAAGTATCTGTACTATCTGTGGTGACACAACTCTTGGAGCACCAAAGGGACATTCAGTATGACAACACAAAGGCTCCAAATTTCTACTGGTGACAAAACTCCCTGTGTGCACAGAGTAGGTGGAAGAGGCATCCTCCCACATAATGTGCTTAAACATCCTCCCTTTCCCTCACCCCCAGGACTGGCTCTGCCATTCATCCCATTATTACTAGGGAGGAAGATAACAACCCATTGTCAAGGGCAACCACAAAGCTGCTTGTTTCATATTAGCATCCTTAACATTTTCTATCTAATCAGATTTCCTGTTGGTTGAGGAAAGCTGCCTTTCCTCATTACCAGCTGCTATCCCAGATTTTCCTCTCCCCATCCTCAATACGTATTTTGCCATGCATGTCTGCTTTTCTGTGTAAAAAGGTTATGCATGCCTGGAGGGAGACTAAATGTTACCAAAAAAAAAAAAAAAAGCAAGAGGCAAAAAATCCCACATGAAAACAGAACTATGGGCAAGTGGCCAAGACTCTTGATTGTGTGACTGTGACTAACCAATGGGTGTTTTTAAAAAAAGATTTCTCATTTTATTCCCTCCCCTGAACGTAATAATACAACTCAAATTAGTTTTCCAGGAGCAGGCTTCTTTTTATGTAACCATGTTTTATACAGATAGCAGCAGCTTATGCTTAAACTATTTAAGAGAACAAATAGCTGCAAAATGTACTTCAGATGGCCCTTCTCCTGCTAGCAGTGTATTCCTGGCTGGAGGGAAGCTATAAAAACAGCCTGTATTTTGCTGCTGCTTGGATGTAATTGTAAACAATGCCCAATGCCCACAGGACCCAGCAGCCAGGTAAGAATGTCAGCTCTGCTTGTTTTATTGCATTTGAGAGATCCACGACATTGTAAACTGTAGAATGACTTTGACAAAACCAAGCTGGAATGATGTGGAATAAAGCAGGAGTTCAGCTTTTAACTGACTCTCACGTTTCCCACAGCATTAGGAAAGGCAGCATCCCATCTGACCTGCAAACCAGACTGACAAACTGCAGGCACTGGGGCCAAATGGAAATTTCCACATGCCAACAAAACACTGAGAATGACAGACCAGTCTTTCAGCGGGTCTAACACCATTGCCAGGCAATTCCCAATGTTGAAAAAAAGACCAATGCAGCCCAGGCAATCTCAGCTACAACAGAGGCTAAAAGGATTCCTAAGACATACATTGTCCCTCTCATGCCAGAGGCAACATCTTTCACAGAAACACATATAGAAATCACAAAACTACAAAAATTGATACCTCTCTGAATTCCCATCAACTCAGAAGGTTGTAGGACAAGCCAATATGGCCATGTCTTCTTTCGCCTGTCTAGTAATGCAAAATTCCTAGAGGAGAGCAGGAGGGATAAAAACCCAAAGAGACATTCATCCTCGTACACTGCAATAAAAGATGATAGGCTTTCCTCTTGGAACTAAACATTTTCACTGAGAATGAATAACAATACCATATGCCATGGAGGAAGGAGTAACACAGCTGTTGTTGGAGACAGTGTGTAGATTTATGAGAACCTAGGAAGAGCAACTGTTGGCTTCCAGGCAACAATACAGCTGATGCTCCTCAGGTCTTCACTTACAGCCTGCACCATGTAAGCTTTTCCCAGCAGATCCTGAATTCCTCAACATTGAGCTAAACCATGTCCCCAGGAGATTCATGTGGAGAGAAAAGGCCAAGCACACCTCTGCTTTCCTTGCTCCTCTTGAACAGGCCATTAATGTGAAAACTGTTGATTTATTCACTGAAAATGGTCAGACCCAGTTAAGAGCTAGTCTTCAGCAGGAATCCAAGCTCTGATGGATGACAGGAAATTCATGATATCTGCTAATCCAGAAGAGTGCTATAGGATTCACCTTTCCTTCATGTTTATTGAGTTACACAGTCACAACTCTTACCGAATCAGTCCCAGAACTGAGACAACATTTAGACTTTTTTCAAGCCCAAATTTCAATATTCAGTTATAACATTACTGAAACAAAAAACCTCTCCCCACACCTTACACCAGTGTGTATATCAGACTTAGCATTTCTTGAGATATGAAAAAGAAATACTATTTTAATAAAATAATTTTATTTAAAAAGAAACAAATTTCCCAGATGTGGTGCAAAGAAGACTCATGAAAAATTTGGGGTATGTAACAGGAGAAAGCAAGTGACTGAAATATTTTGGGTTAATAGTAACAGAATAATACAAGTGATTTGTCACAAGAACTCCAATCTGTTCACTTTGCCATTCCGGCAGACTCAGTTGTGGCAGAATCCAGCCTTGATTATTTAATCTTAAAACACATCTACTAGCAGTAGCATTACTTGTCTTGGCAGATACTGGAACTTATGCAAAAAGTAGGAGTCTTACCATGTGGAATATGAGGCAGTAATGCAAAACACATGTGGAACAATAAGAGAAAATATTAAAATAATAAAATTTAAAATAGCTTAATCTTATGTACACTAGAAGAATGAGATATAGATACCTCATTAGCAACTTCAAATTAGTAAACACAGCATGAGAAGAGACCATACCTTTGCTTTATCTGAAAAGGAAAACATTCTACTTATTTTTTTCTGCTCTGCATGCATTTCATTTCCCAAAATGCAACCAGGCGTGCATTACATACAAACTTCATCCTGCTTCACTGGAGTACAGCTGCCATAGCATTCTCTAGCGTTATGCAGAAGCCTTATGGGGTGAAAGGTGTTGGGGACAAGCTGAATCTGAATCTAAGTGCCATATTTTCAGCAGAGTGCAGCTTCAGAAATATTACCGGAAAGAACCAACTAGGAATTAATGCCGTTTTAAGTAGCAAGCAGCTTTTGGCAGCCAAAAAAAAGGGCAGTGTGTAATGATGAGAGCTGAAACAAACAAACTTTATTTAAGAAAAAGCAGCGTCATTTCTCTTCTAGAACGATACCGTACATGGCTTATACTACAGTGTCCCGTGATAGCTGAATCAGACACTAACAGGCAAGCAAAGGGGACATGGAGTGCATCACGCTGCCTGCATCAGTTGAACTGCACTGACACAGGCTGGAAAACACACAGCACACTCTTGGGACATACATGGAAGAAAAAAAAATAAAAACAAACAGAACATGGATCCATAGTGCCACAAACCTTCCGGCTCTGTGTTCTCTTTGAGGTGCACTTGCTTCAGTGGACAGCAGAAGATTTCGTGACACTTAGCACGAAAAGGGGACTCTTTTTTCTTTAATTCCGCAGATTGGATCGAATCTTGCCGTAACATAATGTACTCCTGTGTGCCAGGGGGAGCGTCATCCATAACTGTGGTCACCACATAACAAAATGAACTCAAGTTAGAGCTTGAGGAAAGCAATCTAGGGAATCAAATCAACTACATAATGTCAGGGTGGGGGAAAGAAAGGAGGGAAAGAGAGGTTTACAGGAAGGAAAATAAACTTTCAAGTGTAAAGTATTTTAGTCATGGTGGTAAGAAGGGGAGGGGGAAAGCATTTACTTTTATAAACAATGTTTCTTATAAACATCAACACTTTACACCATTTCATGCAGCTTTAATAAGTAGAATAACACCCTGCTCCAAAAACCAACAGTTTCCTCCCACATCTTTGCTTTATTCTCCTGTAGCACCTATCTCTATTCTGCATGCAGATTAAGGAAAAAGCAAACCAAGCATGCTTTTATGGCCTAGCCACAGGCAATCTCGACATTAACATCAGCGAGTAATCAACCCACATCTGCAGGTAATGCAGCATCAGTGTAGCTCTTCCCCAAAGTGCAAAAAACATGCCTTTCTCAAGATACGTAATTACAAACACTTCCTTAGAGCAAAGATGATAATCTGATGACATTTGACTTGATCATAATTTTCAATGGATAGAAGAATAAATGCACAAAGAGAAAGCACATTAATCCTTTTGATGCTTTTCTTGTAAAACAGCAAGTAATTTTTAAAGTTGATCTTATAAATCAATAGTGCCATTAATAACATAAATGATATGCAGTCTGAAATGTTTTCTGAATGGGGTCAGACTATTAAATGGCAAAAAGATAAAATATATAGCATACAGAAATCTTCAGCTACCTCAAAGAATTATATTACCAGAAAATTGAAACACTTTTCACTATCTAAAAAATGAAGCCTTAATAACAGAGATAGTGAGATTCCTCAGCTCACAGCTTTAAGGCACAGATCATCTCACAAGAACAAAAATTAAATGCTTTTTCAAAAGACAGTCTCTAACCACCACTAGTTATTTATAGCATGATGCAGAGATACAAAACCATAGTCAAAAACAAGATCTATGGCAAAAAACCCGAAACAAACCAAAAGAAAAAAGCAAACCAGCAATAACCCCACACCAAAAAACCCAACGAACCAAATTTAAAAAAAAATAAAAATCAAGAATTAGGAAAGTAAAAATCCAATAACGAGGAAAATAACTACTGATAGGCTTACAGATGAACTGGCATGCACTAGGTAAGTTTATTTGGTTCTCAGAGTGTTGGCCATTAATTCTAAAAATTTAACTGCTTCCTAAATATCTGCCAGTGTATAAGCATTTTAAAAACCTGTCATATTTAAACATGGATGCCCTCAAACAAATATTATCCTCTTGCATTTTCATACACTTCATTTTTTCTTTAATAAGAGTACTATCCAGAAGAAAACTCAACTTGACAGCTTCCTGCTCACAGTGGGCAGTCACCTTCTTTCCAGGCCTCATTAATGCACTGGAGAAACTTTACACCTTGGCTGTTGTTGCTTCATTAGACTACATGCAGCATCAGTAATTTACACTAATAATCTATATAAAGTGTCATTAAAAGGGCTGCACAGGCTAATAGGAAAGCACAACTGGTTCAAAAAAGACCAGAAGGTCAATGGAGCACAAGGTCTGCATTGCCATATAATTACATCCTTAACAACAACACTTTTACTTTGGCTTGTGGGAAGGGTATGGACATGCTCATGAAATGTACTTACAGCCTTGAGACTGAAGGACAGCTGCTGGGAGTAATTACAGAGTCAACACCCAAGACTAACGACCCCTGATGGGCCACTCCCGCAAAAAGACACCATTCAGGGGAGAAGGAGCTACACTGGTGACCACCCAGAGGTATGGCATAAGGACATGTTCTTCCAGCTGCATTTGGCACTGGGCTATGATTTCTTTGCTTCTGTAAACTCAGAACATGGAGCATCTGCAAATGAACTCCACCTACTGATTCCACTCAAGTATTTGGCAAATAACTGCTTGACATCAATAGGTAGGCCCACCCTGATCTCAGTAATGCTCACTAAGATGGTTGGTAAAGATAGAACTGGTTCTTTACGAGTCTTCTATATGCTCATATAATCACCACCTGCACACAGATCTATTGAAATGTGAATACACCACAGTGAGACCACCTTCAAACAGTAAAGAACATGGCAAAATCTACAGAAGCACATCAGGTTACTAGACCCAAGGACAGCAGGTGTCAATGCATCTTGGTTTTGAGGGCCACTGACATCTGGAGCAAACCCCAGGAACCACAATCTTAATGCGGGAATGATGCATGGATAACTTAATTCATGTCAGTGTTCTGAAGGAACAGCTAAAACCTTTTCTTAACATGATTAATGGCCTCAAGTCAGGCTGAGAATTTATGAGAAAATGAGGAACACCCCCTGACCCCTTGTGTCCTTTTCCCTGATATGATGACAGCCACTCACTCTCATGGCGCCACTGAAATCACAACTGCAGGGCCCCAGTTATGAACCCCAAAAACCAATCTAAAGACAAATTTCATCTACACAGAATTTAATGTAAAACACTTTAAAATCCTGATCATGTCCATTTCTGATGGCTAAAAATAATCAGTGCACAACCACGAAAGGATCATTAGCAAACAACTTTGAAGAAGTACTTTGGAAAAGGAGAAATATCTGCAGGAATCTGCTCTGCCTTTGCTAATGGGATAAATCCACACCTTATGAAAGAATCACACACACACCAGAGCAGGCAAGAAACCATAAATTTTAGAGCAGTAACAGAAATCCCAAGCAGTATTTGCACACTGTGCTGTGTGGAGCAGAGGACTTTGTCTGTAATTCTCTCCATTGCAGACTCTAATTGCAGGACCTATGATATGCTTACACTCCTCTGTGTAATGCACAAATAGATGAGTTAGCTTTAAATCTGCTAATTAGGGTAGTAATCATAAGCCAGCACCAAATTCAAAATAAGAGCAGAAGACCCATGAGAAGCTTGGCATATGCTCAGCTTCACTCCATCATGTGAATACTGTCCTTGACAGCAGTTAGAAGAAACCTTTACTGAGGCACATCTCCATTTCCTTGGCCACCTTCCTGAAGGCAGACATGTAACCAGTGTGCCAGCCTCCAGTCTTCAACTATGTCTCTGTTGTTATATTTCAGCAACTAACTTTTTTTTATTTCATCCTAATGTAGTCCCCATCCTCACAGGCAGAACACCTCAATGTTCTACATTCCCATCTTCCTATGAATAAAACAGGGACATTACTTCATATGTCATGGACAGGTCATTAATGTACAGCTAAAGAACTTGTATATTCTCAGATAGAAGATGATAATGAAATACTTCATTGCTTAAAAAAAAAATCTTTCTTCTTCCCCCCATAATCCCCTCACAATTTGATGGAGACCAAACCCACAGCAACTCTATACATGAGGAATTTGTTTAGCAGTAAGTATAAAATAGCTGCAGTAACTATTATGTTTCCTACATCAAAATATTCAGCTTGCTAAATATCACCCTCAGCATATTCTTCAGTTTAAATAAAATAATAATAATTACATTAATAAAAACTTGCTGTCAACAAGCAGTAGGAAAAAATTCCTTCTTCCTATGAGCTTTATTGAGAGAAAGTGATTGTTAGGTTGACTGCGGGCACAAGGATGTTTTTCAAGATAAATTCAAACATGTTTACTTTATATAAACACAGCAGCTAAACATTACACTGGTTTGTGTCTTTCTTTTGTGTCCAACTGCATTTCAGTCCCATCTAGAATTGCCAGAAACCATAACATCAACCTTGTCCATAGGCCTTGGCTCGGGTTCCAAACGAATAATCTTTGACGTAATTCAGAGTTTAATAAAGCTGTAAGGAAACATCTTTCCCTCAAGTTTTACAAGGAGAGGCTTCAGCTCTGTTAGCTAAAGGCTGTAAGAACCATAGGGTAAATAAGATGCAGGCAAAACAAATCCTCATGATCCTGTTAACTATTGTTCTTGTATGTATGACACAATTTAACATAAACAAAAATTATACTTCCATAGATCTATTCCCTCCTTGAATGAACTTTGCAGGTCATTACCTGAAACATGAATTTCCTTCCTCCTTCAGTTCCCTAACTTTTCATAGTCTGGTTAGTTTTACATGCTGGGAGCCCCAGGAAACCCATACTTGCAATAGATTAGTTTTCCTGGAATTTTGGAAGGACTGAATTCATGGCTCTATGCTAGAGCTTCAAGCCACAGAAAGTACTAGAGTGCCTCTTAAATCCTGCCTCCACAAAGTGAAGCAAATCCATTCTCTCTGGCACTAGGAAGCAAATTGCAAAAAAACCCCCAACATTCCCCCCAAATTACTCTTTTTGGAAAAATGAGAGCAATAGCAGATGCCTCCCCACTGCTGCCTGCCTGGCTGTGCTGGGAAACAGAACAGCAATGCTCACTGAGCACCTCCTTCATCCTCTGCCTCCTCCACACAGAAAGGAAAGAAAGGTCACAAGTGAGGTTACCCAGGCCCCTGAGGCTGTTTAGAGTTATGTAGCAAATATTTTTTTTCCTTTTAGGGGAAAACATTAGGCTATCAAGTTGCTTTCAGCTCCTTATAGGAAGAAAACTAAAAAAACCCTCTCTAAAATAACTTGCATCAAGAGACTGCCTGCAGGACAGGGAAGGGTAGGAAAGTGAGGTACTTTTCTGTAATAACATTTTCCCAGTTGAGACAGCTAATGTAAAACTCTTGGGTATACATGCAATAACAATTTCCTTTGCTTCTTCTCATCACTGCTTTGTTTTCCCCCTAAATTATCTCAGCTGAAGGTGTGATTTCTTTGTTAGGCACCTGAACAAAACAATACACCCAGGCCACAAAAATAATTACAAGCTAATTAAAAAGAAAAATTCTATTCTGGGGTTGTAATACACTCAAAACCTCTAAATGACAAGACAGTCCATCCGCACCATTTTGCTATCCAGCTTTGCCAAAATCTTGATGAAGTATTCTTACCAAACAGCAATTCTGTATCACCCAAAAATCTTATTTTCAGCTTGCAGCTGTATGCTCACAGCTTAGAAGTCTGATTGACTCTGACTTGCAGTTTTCACAAGGAAGACAGATATCACATGAAGCACAAGGAGCCAATTCTTTATCCATAGCAAGCCATTTCTGGAGTCCCTCCTTTTGCAGCACTCCTTTCTCCCCAGTAGAGCGCCAAAATCAGGCATCACACCAGAAACACACCAGCTCATTCCAAAATGAAAAACAAAATGGCAAAAATACCTTGTGAAAGACATAACTATCTTTAGATTATATTTTAAAATTCAAACTTGGCTTAAAATGACCCTTCATTACAGCTGGAGGCTGCTGCTGGATGGGGTCTGTGACAAATGACAGCAACAGCCCAACTCCTTCACTCCTCTCACAAGGAAGCAGTGCCTGGTCTTTTGTTCTCAAACCAATACTATAAATCTCCTCTATGGCAACTATTTGTCTGTGCTTATTTTTGAACTGATATTAAAAGGACAGTTTTACTGCATGCATGAATAGAGCATAAATTTTGAGATTGGCAGTAGCTGTCTCTATGAGCTCAGACACTTGGGGAAGCAAATTCCTTGCTCAATAGAGGGCTTTTACTACTTGAACTAATGACTTTTCAAACTGCTGATCTAAATTAGATTGCAGTTGGTTATTAGAAGTTGAGACTTTTGGGACTGAACAGTATATGGCCTAAGAGCTCTTTTCTGTGACTTGTGAGAAAGGGAGGGTAACTTGCTATTTATGGCACAAATGTCACGGGAATATTTCAAATTCATCATCAATGCCCAAGTAATACTCCTTATGGTAAAGCCAACGTTCCAAATCCTCCTGGGATTGTTGTGTAAGGTAGAGATTCCCAACACTCACATAGGCAGCTGCAGCCTGATGTGGGAAGGTCCCCATCCCACATTAAATACAGGGTTGGTTTGTTGTATTGATTTTGTCACCCCACCAGCAGCCACAGCCAGTCATGCTACAGCTTGAACCTCATCCAAACAGCCCCAAAGGCTGCAGCTTAAGCACCCCAAAGATTTTTTCTAAATCCTAAACTTGGGGCCTCATTCCTAGATGGAAATGAAGCAGTGAACAGAACCTCTCTCTTCAAAGTCTGCATGAGGAGAAGGAATGCAACAGTCCTACTCCCTGGGCTTGCTCAAGCACATGCAAAGCATGACATTCAATCTGGCTCATCAAGTGCAGCATCTTCATCATCAACAAAATATGAACAAACTCCACTAAAATCTGTTGCAGTTCATACACAGGTGGATTTCTCCTCACCATGACAGGGCTCCTTCCTGCTTTAGATAGGTCACTCATAATTATTTCACAGTCCCTTCCAATGAAGTCAATCAAATCCTTTTGGAAAACCAGGAATAAAGTGAGCCAAAATGATATGGTTTCAAATCTACTTTAGGCAAAATGTTTCAAGCTGAATTAATTCCTCAGGTTTGCACAGCCTCACCTTCACTCACACATCAAAAAACTTCCCTGGTAGTTTTAGATAGTGATTTATTTTCTGATTTAAAACTACTTTCCATTGTGAAATACGTTCATTTTTTAAACAAGCAACTGTTGTCCTGTGATCAAAATTGAAAGCTGACAGCTCTTTCAAACATGTTTCTTTCAATATATGTAGAAATTTCTAAACTTTTTGATCTGCTGAAAAATTCTGAAATATGTTCTCTTTGGGCCAACCACACAGAATTATTTTTTTTCAGATCTTCCAAAAATATTTGCACAGAATACTCTCCCTTGACCTAAAAGAGTAATTGGATTAACTGCTAGCAGTAATAGGCTGTTATCCTCTAAAAAGGCTAGCCAAGATAAGGCTGCACTTAGATTCTTGTGCATAATAAAGACAATGACATTCAACATCAAAAATTTGTTGATAAATGCTGCTAAGAATGCTTCTACTCTTTCCCCTGTGGAAATGGCACTAATATTTCTGCACAGAGCCTTATTTCTTAGCTATTCCAGGCACCCATCTACCACCACACAGCCTTTAAGCTTAATCTGGCCACTGTTCAGTGATACAGCTGCCTGTAACTGTGACTTACTGTGCCCACATGCAATGAAGGAAACAGAAGGCCCAACATGCAAAGCAGACCCACTTCTTAGGACATCTGCTGCCTCCCTGGGGCCTGAGTTACAGATGTGAAGACAAAGCTTCCTACCCTGGTACGGCCCTCAGACTGATATTTATTGTTTATTTACTGATTTTTTTTTAGGTAGACAGAGATGAAGTTCCAACAAGAAATCCAAAGGCAATCAAGTGACACTTCAGGGCTGTGGGATCGCTGGTTAAGGGATGAGGAGCACAAATAGTATTCTCCTCTTCTATCCATCCAGCTGCAGGGAACAATGAGGGAAGAAACAGGAAAAGCCACCATATCTTACTCCAAGCCTGGTGTCAGCAGCTCAATGTTATGCCAGTGGAGGTTTAGCTTAGATATTATGAAAAATTTCTTCAGCAAAAGGGTTGTTGGGCATTGAAATCAGCTGCCCTGTGATGCAGTTCAACCAGAATCCTGGGAGGGATTTAAAAAGACATGTAGAAGTAGCACTTGGGGACATGGTTTAGTGGTGAACATGTCAGTGCTGCATTAGTGGTTGGGTTTAATGATCTCAGAGGTCTTTTCCTACCTAAACAATTCTATGATGGTTTGGAAGAACTGCAGTTTCCTCTCCAGATGCTGCTAGGCAGTGCTGTCAGACTTCTGTATCTGAGCTGTGATAAAGAGCTCATCAAGGGCTAAGTAATAGCCATAATTTACTCTCCATTGTGCAGACCCACCACCTTTCCCTTCTCAGCCATCAGGATTTGTGGTTTTGCTATGCAAAACATGTGCCCGCTCTCATTTAAACTCTGCAGCTCAGTTCAGCGCTTTGCCGTGCTTGCCCCCAAATGAATGAATATTGCTTCCTTGCCGGTTCCAAGTGGTTTCCTGCTTTTCCCATCTGCTAAAATAAATGCAAGCTGGCTGCTTTCCAAACAGGTGGGTTGATCTGTGCACCACAGCAGACACGGTAGTAATTTACAGTGTACTATTCATTTTTCTGGAGTGTGGGTATGAGGAGCAACAGGCACACAGAGCAGCTTACAGCAGAGCTGGGAGTGCACCAGAGGGTCACCAGGGACAATTCATGGGAAGCAAGGGCTGGTTCAAAGGATCCTGAAACAGCAGGGCCTGCTTGGCCAGCTTCAGAAGCTAAGCTATCCAAGTTGCACAGCCACCAAAGCTGTTGGCTCTTCAGATCAAGTTGTGACTCCCATCTAATGCACCAACCCACAGCTTATGTATCAAACATTCCTCTTTCTGCTCCAATGACACAATTAAGAAAGCCTTGTGGAATACAGAAGTGGATGGACAGAAACTCTGGATGGAAATAAGAGTTTGCTCAAACCCCTCCCTCACCTCTGTCTGCCACAAAACCCACTCTGACCGGCTCACAGCAGAGAGTATCTTAGTGTCATGCATTGCACAACAGTGAACTTACGGTCTCCATCAACAAAAGTTTGGGAGAAAAAGCAAGGAATACTGCTATTTCTAAGAGAATATCCTTGCAGTGTGATGGAAACCAGGCACACAGAGAATGAGCCAAGAGAAGTGTTACAAAGGTCTGGGGATGAGTGGGAAGCTAACAGTTTTGAGAGCGTTGGAGAGCTATAGTTTGCTACTTATGAAATAATAGAATGCTCTTGTGCATCATAACTTTAATAAGAATTTAATTATTAATGTAGCCCTATTTGGAGCTAGGAGAACAGTTTCAAGCGATAAGGGAAGCCAAGAGAAGTGGCATTGCCTGTAGTTTTTTTCTTTCTATTTATGGAGCATCTATTGACAACAGCTGGGCTACAAAAGGAGACATAATTTTTCATAGTGTTGGGAAGAAAAACACAAAGAAAGAACCAAAAAAGAAAAGTCAACCTGAAAAAGTCAACAAAATCATCAAATAAGAGAGTGCATCCTTCTTGGAAATCTGAAAAGATCAGCTATACCTCTTGGGAGCAGGAGATGAGCAGCAGTACAATAGCCTATGAGTCTGCTTCAGAGTCTCACCACTGCTGCAGCTCTTGGGCATTTTGCTTGGAAGAAGCAGAGAAGAACAGAAGCACCATTCACAAAAGGACAAGTAACACCCCCCAATTATTTGCCTCATTTGCTAAGGATTAATAAAAGGAAGGATGCAAGAAATTGAGTGTTTTAAAATTCAAACTCATTACAGAAAGAGCTGTTCTGAGAAATGGCCTCAGAGGAGATATTTCAAAGCAAAGCACAGAAAACTAATCAGCAGGAGCAAAAAAACCCTCAGTGTGCTATGGAGAAGTACACTGTGTGTTCTCATGGCCATGGGAAGTGGCAGAACCCTGTACACTGCTCTGGATCAGCACCCCTGCCCAAAGAGGCAAGTGGCTCTGACTAGAGCTATGTACACAGCTGTTGGATGAACAGCAGAAAATGCACTCAGAAAAGATAAAAAATAAATCTAATTCAACCTGAAGCATTCCTCTTAGTTTTCAGGGTGTAAGTTATTTTCAACAGGTTAAGGTTAGGCCTATACAGACAGGGTCACTATATACAAACACGTGTATACAAAACATTTCATTTTTAAAACAGTCAAACAAAAGGCTACAATATTTTCTCATATTCTATTCTTGGACTAAAGCTGGAGTTAAATTCACCTCCATTCACAAGTGATTTTGGACAAATCACTTGTTGAACATCCCCAAAATTCTTCCAGCAAGTTTCAGCACCCTGGAAAAATACTACTCAACAGTAGCCTCAGTGGACTAATTGACACAACCAAGAGAAACCTCTGCCTACACAGCCACTTCTATTTACCAGCATGTTACCTACTGCAAATGCCACTGCTGGAGTGGCTTTCTCCAGCACAGTCGCCAACACTGCAGCTGAATAATCACATGAAACAATCTGACAATTAGCCATCTCGTTTTTTCCCCCCATCTGGCCCATGAGCGTTAAGTCATTATATCCAGCTGAACAGCACATCAAATTAGGATGATGTACAACACCACTCACTACACTGCATTCCCACCCTCCTGAAACAAAAGACTGCATTTTAGAGCCTTCACTTGACACAGGTTTAGGAATTGTACTTGATTATATTTTTCCCCTCTCTGCACTTACTGAAGCCTTTCAGACACCACACAAATACATGTGCAATTATGCTATCCCTGTTACACAGCGTACCTACAACACACTTGCTGTATATACACAGAGGGGTTTCACTTTTCACTGTTAATCAACTTAGTCAGCACTGAGCCAAATCAGCAGAAGATTAAACTACTTGTTTTTCTGTTACTGTCCATCTTAATGATCATGCTTGTAGAGTCCATGTTCTGCATCTGAGACCTTTCTCAACTACCCAACAAATTTCTTTTGCACACTATCGTGGTACTTCAACATATTGGGCAGCACATCTGCTATATACTGGAGGTCTAACTGCACCAGAACTGCAACAGTTTTCAGACAGTATGACTTTAAATTATATTACTATTTTACTTAAAGTGATAGCTTTCAATTAATTGAGACAGCTGCAAGACCACAGGACAAACAAGGCAAGAGGTGATCAGTGCTGGGTCACAGACTGGGGAAGGATTTCACTACCTTGCTGCGAACAGCAAATGTTCAGTGACTTGGCTAAAGACAGCAACCTGACGAATCAGGGAGCAGGCAAGGAGGACTCTCACTGCCCATTTATTAGCTTGAACAGACAGAAGCTCGCAGCAGAAACTGGAGCAAATTTCAACTCAGCAAGCATGAAGCCACCAATTCCTCCAAGAGGACTCTGCAGGGAGATGTCTTGGCAGCCCTCTTCTCCCTGCCCTGCACGTGGGTGGTGGATGAACAGGACCCTCTTGGCTCCAAGAAACAGAGAAATCAACCTACCCCAGCTGCACATGGTGGTACTGAGACAGGCTGCGTAAGCAAAACATGACAGGATTTCCTTGTTCCTCCCCCTGTTTTAAGCTGTGTTTGCTCAGACAGGAGCACCGATGATGCACAGCCGCTTCATTCACTGAGCAGGTGTGCAAGCAGTGACAGAAGATAAACCAAGGATGCTGCCACAGATGCAGCTTAGAGCACATTCACAGTGACGTCTGAGCATGCATGGAGATGACTGTGCACACTCCTGGAACAAAAAAGCACGGGCTCATAAGACTAAAGCCTGATCCAAAAGGAATTTCAGTGCTATGTGTTTGCACACTAGCAAAAAAGAGTTAAGACCCAAGAGGTGATGTGCTTAAGCCAAACCAGAAATAACTCAGATGAATGACTCCGGCCCAGCAGATCACTGGTCTGCTCAAAACAGCCTGGCCAAGGCCAGCGTGTCATGCAGTTGTTCATGACTGAGTGACATGCTGTCACCAGTGGGAAGGGCACAGTGACAAGGTCGTAATAAAGAAAAATAACTTAGATTTTTTTTTACAAACCAGCACACATTTCCACACAACTTAGCATGAAATTCAGATGTTTCTGGAGGTTATCTCCATGTCTGGGTGGCTGTACCTCTCTGAGCTTGCTCAGCTGTCACCCACTGCCAGCTATGGGAGACACCTCTGCACCCGGAACTTCTACAATGCACATAAACATGCACACTCAAATGCTCAAGCTGAATTGCACTATTTAGAATTAACTTTTTCAGAAATCAAAAGGCAAAATGATCAAATAAGGCTATTCTGTTAAATCAGAAATAACAGTGGAGTTTATTTTTATACTACATTGCATAATATGCTTGTGTTGATGTTCAGCACCGTAAATGACATAAAAAACAACCCAAGGCAGCAAGCACAGGAGAGCTCTCAGAAAAAAAATCATCACATTTCACATTCCACTGCACGAAGTGAACACTGCAGTCCTCTAGCTTACAACAGTCTATCAAAGTTAGCAAAGACAAATGTGTGTCTTAGAAAAAAAGGCATTGTTTCAACATTGAGCTATAAATTAGCTTCTAGTGTTTAGAATGTAGCAAGTACTCTTTCTTTTAGCAGAAGAAAAAGCCACTCTTTTCAAACCAAGGACATTGTGTATTGCATATTGAAGTTGAGGAGCTGCCTCTGGGGATACCACACTCACTTTTTTACTGCTTTGAAATCATCCATATTAGAGACAATTCACTCCTTTGTGTCATTACTGTATTTACGCCTACTGGGCCTTTATACAGCTCAAAATAAATTAAAACATTTATTCTGGAAGTTGATTCAAAAACTTTAGGAAATGGAAACGACTCTGCTGCTGTAAACGTCTAGAACTTTTGAATTCATACCAGCTCCAGTTAACAAAAAATAAACAGTCAAGAAAAGCTTCAGAGCATTTTGAAGCAGCTGAATATTTGGCCCATAAACTGTCAAAACAAGTGCTCAAGTACATAGGGCCTGTAAACCCTCATGACTGAGCACTGCACTGCTCTAGACAGTTTAATTTTGCAAACCGTGTTCTCAGCAGTATTTGCACAGTTCCTAATCACCAGTAGCAGGAGTCCTTCTCTTGCTTCTTGCCCTGCATGCCACACAAGCAGTTACAGTATTTTTAATATTAGCCCCCACAACTCCACTTGCGACTTAAGTGACTGCTGGAAAATCCAAAATGAATTTTTAAAGGCTTCTCAAAAAATCCATTTAAGAAATGAGGTCTCTGCAGGTTGCAAACAATCTACCTTTACTCTTACTTTTAAATTTACTAATCTGTTACTTCCATGCTACCAATGTTCTCTGCTCCTGAACTGAAATTCTAAAGAGCATTTTGCAAACTTTAACTAGCATTTTAGTCCACCTTTACCTATTAATTTCACACCAGATACATAACTGACACAGGCTAATTTGCTCGGTGTTGCATGCACCTGCTTGCCACCACGCTACAGAGAAAGGGATAGAGGCTGCAGATGAGAGACAAGCTATCCCACCCCCCAAGTCATACCTGTCTTAGTGTTTTGGGATCAAATCCGTGTGAAGACCTCTCGGGAAGGAAGAAAACAGTGACTGTGAACTGCTTCTCCTTGTCCTGAGCTGTCATGCAGATGTGAGATTGAGGCTGTCCTGACTGCCTGTGGATCTCCAGGCAGCTAAACACAATGATCAGAGATGACTCACTGTCACTCTCCCATACATTAAATGGCTCTGTCAATTTTCTGACTTGAATTATTGCTGTAATTGTAGTGTCTCACAGCTGAGAAGCTGACTCTAGGGTTGACTCAACCACCAGAGAGCTCCCACAGCCATGCTGGGTCAGGCTGCTCGTGTCACTGGGGCTCAGACCTTGCCCTTACCCAGCAGAAGTTATTCTCTCCCACCAGGTAAGACAACAAAAGAGAGCCTCCCTTGGCCATATCTGACAGTTAAGTGCTGAAGCTTCTCTCCAGGAATGCTTTGCATATCATATATTAATAGAGTCTGACTAACAGCTTTAGCTTCACATCATGTCTAGACAAAGTGTCCCGCTGTGGGCAGTAGCCTGGAAGGGCACTAGAAACATCTGTGGGTGAACAAAACATAAACTGTGTGGAGAACTGACAGGTTGTATGTACACTACATCTCATTTATTTATTCTCCAAAAAGTGAAATAATGGGAATTTGGCTGAAGTTTTGGGTAGAAAGAGGCCAAAACCCCAGGTTGGCCAGAGAACCATGGACAACCCACATTGTCCCCAAGCTGGCCATCAGGAAGAATTTCTTCACTGAAAGAGTAGTTAGGCACTGGGACAGGTTTCCCAGGGACAGGATGAAGTCACCATCCCTGGAGGTGTTCAAGGAAACCTGGACATGGCATTCAGTGCTCTTGTCTGGTTGACAAGGTGGTGATCAGTCAAAAGGTGGACTCCAAGATCTTGGAGGTATTTTCCATAATGATTCTGTGATTGTATGACAAGTTGTGGATGCCCCATCCCTGGAAGTGTTCAATGCCAGGTTGAAAAGGGCATTAAGCAACCTGGCCTAGTGGGAGGTGTCCCTGCCTATGGAAGGGTATTGGAACTACAGGATCTTTAAGGTCTCTTTCAACCCAAACCACTCTATGATTCCATGTCCATCACTCAACCACCTAGAACAAATGGAACAGTCAGAAGACAAGAAGTGAAGCAGTTAAAAGTTACACAGTAGTTTTTGAGGATTCTCTCCAGAGTCCAGGTGTACTCAGCAGTGTCCATCTACACCCTGCCCACACTCTGACAATGCAACTCCACCCATGTATTCACCAAAACTCCTTAGCACCACATACTCCATGCAGGAAAAGTGACAGTTAACACACAGCATAAAACCACCACACTTGCAAAACCACAGTAAAACTGATGCTGTAAACAAAGAATGCATAGTAAACTATTTATAGTCCCACTGAGAGTCTCTATCACTTCTTGGCAACCTCAAGTGTTTGCTTACCCTTGCCACATTACTTGTTAGGTGAACACTGCATCTAGATATAATATTGCATCACTGCTTCCTTTCATTTAAATGATCTGCTTGAATTGAAAGCATTTAACTCCCTTTCAGTGCCTTTTATTATGCTCTAACACACTGTTGTGTGATTACAGCTTTAAATATTTACTTGACATTATCTTGCATCTGGCAAATGTATTCTGATACTCCAAAGCCAGTCCCATGCAGGATTAACTTCTCCACTGGTCTTTGCACAGTTGTGATGGATCCCATCTATTTTATCACTGCAATTCTCTCTGAATCAGGTTTGCAAAATCTAACGAGATTTCCAACAATTCTGTTATGACAGTTAAGATTTGTGGAAAGCAGACTAATTTCTAGGTTTCTGTAGAAGTTAAGATTTTTTTCAGCTTCCATAGGGCTTTCTCAGTTTCTATGCTATTCATACAAAGGCTGGCTGTTACTTTTAGTGCTGTCCATTTGTACATGCTGAGTTTATTCTCTTTCTTATTGTTAATTACCTATTTCCTATTTCAAATTTTCATTTTTAAAAATAAGATGCTGCTGTCACAATAGCTCTGTAAATGAATTATTATAACTGTAATGCATTCATAAATAACACATTACAAGACTTAAAATATGTATTTTTTTACAGCTGTTACAACCCAGTTGGCCTACGTGTAATAGAAATTGTGCACCCATGAAATTAAACTGAATAAAAAAATTAATTTTCAAAGGCTTAGCTCTCTGAAAAAGCTATTGCCTCTAATTCTTTTTGGTCAAATGTTATTTTCTTTCTGATGCTAAATTAGAATACTAAAATAAATAAAAATGACAGCCTCTGGGTAGGGTACTGAAGTAATGAAAAGGAACAAAATTCTACTGAAGGCCAGGCAATCACAGGGGCGGGAAGGAAAGAAGAGGTAGGAGGGAGGAGAAAAGCAAACCCACAAATATCTGCTAATGAACTTGTAGCAGGATAACAACATTCTCAGACAAGTCTTCAGTAAAACATTACAGAGTCAACTTCTCCATTAATTTCTTCATGGGCATTCACAGTTGTTTCCCATTGACCTGGTTATTGTTTCAGAGATCCAAGAAGCAGCCCATAAGCCTGCCCAGGAACTCCAGGAGACTAGAGCCATATGTACACCTGACAGCTCATTGAGCCCTAGAGTCCACCCCAGCTCTGCATCCTTTGCCAGTGGCCCTGGAAACCCAGCATGGGCAGAGCCAGTGCCCAGGGCAAAGACCTTGACCAGGTCTTCTCCTCTCCAAAGGCAAGGTCTGGTAGTGGGAGACGGATCAAAGGAAAAGTTTTCTTTCTCTTCTGCATGGGGCAAAAGGGCAAAAAAAGGATGGCACAGATCTATGCTCATAATTTCATGAGTTGTGTGAGGGAGCAAGAGGTGGGTAGGATGACACAAAATTTACCCTCACTGCTGGCAGCTACATACCCACACTGAGAGACAGGAACGTAAAGGACCTCTAAAGCAATGGGACACATTCTCAGGATAAAAATTAAAAAGGAGTGTCCTGACCTTCAATGATTTCTACACATTTTTAGAACTTGGGAGGGCAAAATACCAACTGTGGTTCATCCCCAACTGCAACTCAACATTTCTCACTTGTGGAAGAGCCAACAAATGGAATCGTGTTTTGATTTGATGTCATCAGGCCCTCTGCAACTAATTTGTAGAGGATACACACCTAATGAGCAACAGTAACAAAAAACCAACCAAACAAAATCTTACTTCGTTCTAAGCTTTGGTTGAGTTCTCAGAACCCCATGAGAGGCAACAGGACATTAATTTGACCTCAGAGCCCGTGTGTAAGAAAATCTATCTGTCTAGCTGATCACAATCAAAAAAAAGGACCAGACTCCTTCAGTGCATCACATTTGGGAACTGTGTGCTCTACAGAGCCAGGCTGACCAGCACAAAAGGTCTGGAAAACCTGCCCCCCCTTCAGGGATTCAACAGAGATGCTCCAGCACAAAGTCAAGAGGCTTTCCATCACCTTGCTGTACCCTATGGCTCACGCTGCAGGCAGACTCTGCTCTGCATGCATTCCTACAGCACTGCACAGATGTAATTTTTCCCATTTATTTGCCATGAAGATACTCATCCAACAAAAAAATGGGGAGTGGGAGCTGCCCAAGAAAAAAATTTTCAGTTTCTATAAAACTAAAAATTCCAAAGGACACTTTTTCTCTCAAATTGCAATAATCAGGCAAATCCATATTTTTTGACTGACCCAACTTTGCATTTAGTGAAACGCTCTGTAATGTCTCCCTGGTTTCTCCTGAATGGCCTGGCAGTTGAGACTGCTTAGTCAGCACTACACATGGAAAGCTATTAAAACCTGAGCCTTAATAACTAATCTCTGATAGCCAGTCATGCCTATCCCACATGGCAGTAACACGACATGTAAGAGTTCCCAGCACTGACTGCAAAATAGACAATGTTTAAATTTCCCTCGTACCTAACACAGCGAGATTTTTATTTCATTTTTGGCTCACTTTTCATCACAGAGCTATTAAGTCGTGGTCAGATAAGGCCCTTGCAGGGTATCCAAGGCTAAAACACCTAACTGCACACCTCCAGCTCACAGCATTTTGCTGTTGCTGCTTCTGGCATATGGAGAGTTTAGATGAAAAGGAACAAATCCTGGGTAAAAACTATTCCAGAAAAAAGCTGAATATTTATGGCTTGCACACAGAAACCTGACTGGCAAGTGAATGCTTCAGGTAGAGATAAAAGGAGTGACAGAAGAGTAACTTTTATCTCTGCAGTCTACAATTAATGAATGCATCAATATTTGCAGATGATTAGGGCCAACCTAAGTGCTTTGTTATTCTTTTGTTGCAATTCTGAACCGTTTGGACTTTATTTTTCCTTTTCTTCTTCTTTTCCCCTCCCCCCTTAGTTGCAATTAAATATAATTTTTGGCTTTGTGAAGACCTATTTCCATTTATAGAATCCAGATGACATGCTGGGGATGATATTTCCTAGCTGAGGCATCTGCCTCCTTGACAGAGGGAGAGATAATCACGTTGGGTGAAACAGGCTCGGCATCTGAGACAAGCTTAAGATGTCAGAAATGAGAGTATCGCGTCATGTCCCTCTGGATATTTTTTACTTGAGAAATTTAGCCACATCTCATGTGAAATGCAGCCAGCTTGCAATGCTGCTCTGCCGTCAGCGACAGAGAGCAGGAGGGAGGGAGGGAGGGAGGCAGGCAGGGGACCGTTTCACTTCTGAGGCTGCCACAGTTTCTATTTAATTGCTTCCTTATTTATTTAATTATGGCAGTGACAAGAACTTCTGGTCAAGCTGCCAGAATGCTTTCCCTGAAACAATTCGCTGCTCTGAAATTACTTGTGCTGGACAATCCTCCTTCCCATCTGGATCTTCACCAAGAGCAGACAAGGCACAGAGCAGCCTCATCTTCTTCTGCATCCCCATCTAGAAGCAGCAACATGTCACAGCTGACTGAAACCGCCTTGCAAGGGGTTGCAAGGGGACTGAGTCTGGAGAAGCATTTCCAGGTGGATTGAATCCTGAGATCCAAACAAATGCCTCCATGACTCATCACTACCTCCCAAATCAGAACCACCCTATAGCACTTGCACCCTCCACACTGATTTAAGTCCTGCTTTTTAATTTCTAGATCAAATGTTCTGCAGTCACAAATAAAATTATGCCAATCAAATTAGTTAGATCAAGGTACTAGTTTTCCTTTGAGATGAGCCATTTGATGTTGCAAAATGCCACCAAGAGAACCTTTCTGAAAGTAAATTTCTCCTCAAAACTAACATTTCCTTGCCAGATGTTAATCTAAATGCTCACAAATCATGGAAGATTTCCAACAGATGTGCCACCTTCAGTGAGACAAAAACAAGGAGGCTTTTTGAATTCAAGAATAGCATTCAGCCCTAAGTGATTGCTCGATGCAGATGACTGTTATCATAAATATTTTAAGTAATGCTCGTCAGGAAATATTTTACAAAGGAATGATGTTTTCCTTGAATTCCTGTTTAAGTTACTGTATTGTAATGAGTTGCACTACATCATGAAGAAACTCCCTCAGCCTGTCTTAAACAGGAGTGAGAGCAGTAGTCTTCACAAAGTTTGGAGTTAATGACACTAAGAAAACACTTCCCCCCTCTACCCAATATTATTTGTTATCAAACTCAGAAACGGGCCCTGACTTAGAACAAATGAAAACGTGTCATAGAAAATAATCCTGCTGAAACAATAAAATGTTTCTTGAAAACAATTCCATATTCTTCACAGCAAAACTATCAAAGGCAAGAAATGTCAATACATAGAAGACTTATAAGGTGATACTAGAATAATTTCTGCAAGACAGACATATAGTCTTTGGCAAATGCGAGCTCTGGGCCAATACAATTACTCAAAGACTGTACAGTCACCAACTAACAGACAAAAGTGTTCCTATAAAACCCATCAAGCAACCAGGGCTGGCAGACAAGCAGTGCCACAGACAGCAGACAGCTACTGTTTGACCAGCTATAGTCTATTTATTTTACTGCAAGGTTATATTTATTGTGTAAATGCCACTAAAGCAGATGAAATTCCATCTGAACTGAGTACCAACTCTCTAACTCATCCCCACCCCCTGCATGGCTATAGCTTTCCCACTCTCTGGTGAACACAACTCTGCAGAAAATCAAAAGCACTAAGATGGCAGAGATCAGAAATGGCAGCAGGTTTTGAAGAAGATCCAGATGATGCTGAAACCCAGGGTTTTTTTCCCCCAGAATTACCTAAATAATGCAAAACTCTAGACTCCTCACCAGTCCTTCCTTACTACAGTCACAACTGTTTCTTCCGGAAGAGTCCTCTCTATTCCTGCCTTATTTTTGGAACTCAAGTTTTTGTCCTGTACTGCGGATCCTGTAACACAACAGACTCTCACAACATTTGCCTTGTTCTGACACTCAACTACCAGCTTTTGCAGGAAGAGAAGACTCCTGTACTGCCTACCACAGATATGTCTACAAAATTACACATTTTCATCTCCTAGAGTTTTCAGTGCAATATTTTAGAGGTTAATTTGAGCTCTGCATGGGACTAGTGGTCTGTATTCACCAATTTAATTACAACCCTGTCAACTCATTATACTTAGAGGAAAGTCTAAAATCTTCCCTTGGAAGCACACACTAGTTGCTACTCCAGTCCCCCTCCTCCAGCCCAAGGGTATTTAAGTCCAAAGCTCTACAGCTGGAAGATGAAGATGTGAAATATGTTTGAAAAATGTGCCAATCATTTTTCACACTCTCTTCATCCTTCAGCAAAGAATGACAGCAGAGTAATCTAGCAGAGGCCTTTACAGCTTCTAGTCACTCTCTGTGATAAAACTTTGTAAGCTCTGCTGTGTTGTCTTTACCTTGTCAATTTGGCTTCGGTCAGTGAGTACACTCAATGTAAAGTGTGAATTATGCACAGCATGGAATTGATGGGGGGAATCTTTGCTGTGAAACCCTGAGGCACCAACACAGCCAAATACTAAAACATGCAGACTTTTCCTGAAAAATGGTATGCATAGATATAGCCATATCCATAATTATATAATACAATTATATACAGCATATTTTGTGAGGAAGGCAGAAAAAAAGCCATATTGCATAAGCACAGTGAAGTACAAAGGTTTGCTGCAAGTTAGAGAGACGTGTGTATAGATGTACCTACGGGGAGTCCAGTGAGAGGTGACAAAATGTGAGAAGGGAAATGTGAAGCACTGATTTGAAATGTTTGAGGGGTAGAGTCTTGCAAGAGCTTGGAAAGATCTACAAGTACATACTGCACAGAAAGAGTCCTAAATGATCATTCGCCATCCATTCTGGTCTTCAAACATACCACAGCCAGTCCCTCCTCCCAACTCACTACATTCCCTCTGTCTACTGCTGAGGGAAGGGTCTTGATGGCCATGCCAAAACCTTGGGACTTCTTGATGGTTCCCAAGGCTCCTGAGACTAAGCATTCACTCTCCCCACTGCAAGAGATGAAACCAAGATACACAGTCTGGAAGGGAAGCTGTGATCAAGTCTAAATCCTCAGAGGACTGTGGGTCTGGTACGCACCACAGTAAATAGTTTGAATGCAGATGCTTTTGATCCAATTACTTGAGCTTTAACCCAATCACTACAGTGTGTATTTCTTATTCACTGTGCTCAGATCTACACCTTGTTATCTGCCAACAATTTCATGAGTAAAACAGAAATCATGAAAATATTAATAAGCCACAACCAGGCTACCTATTGCACAGCCGTGAACAGATTGGCAGTCTGTTTCCCAGCTATATTTGCCTACTGTTTTTTGCACAGTTTGACCACCCAGGTGAATGGCAAATATTGATAACTATCAGCATGTTTCAGCATGCCACACAACCCATGTATATATAGCTCAGATGTTAAGATCTATGCTGAAGACTCACTCCCTGGATGTCATGAAAACCCTGCAAAGCAATTACAGAAGCAAATAAATTATTAAGAGAAAGAAGTGACAGCTCTGGGAATTGATGCAGATCCTGGTGTGAATCTGGGTTGTTACTGACAGAAAGTTATTGTTCAGTAGGTGATTGGTAATGCATAAGAGATGAGGGTTTGGTCCTGCTCTGAATACCTCTCTCAGCAGCCACAAAAGAAAGGAAAGAATAACACAAGTTACCTTCAGGGTTTTGGTGACTGTTAATTCCTTCAGGCTGCTTCAGACAAACTGCCAAGCCCAGCCACATTTGTCCTTACTCTGGCTCAGAAGCTGACCTTCCAGCAACCATCATCTCAGGTGATTCGATGCCAGACAGGAATTTCCTACTGCACCCCCAAGGAGCACTGCCATCAACTTCTCCCTCTCTCCAGCCCCACTCCATGGGCTGCATTCCTGGAAACACACCTTGGCAGCAAGGGAGGCTGCCACAGGCTCCTTCCTTAAATTAGTTTTCAGTTCTCTCACATCCCACCAAAACTAAAACTTGCAAACTTTGACTGCTGTCCTTGGCACTCTTGACATCTGTTTATTATTTTGTTTGTTTTCTTTCCTTTCACTCTTGTTCTCTGCATGTGACACAGGACTTGTCAGAAAGGACATAAGTGGGAGAAAGCACCTGACAAAAGGAGAATGAAAACTTTTAAAGTGAAGTTTTTTATAGAAAAGCAAAGTTTCCAGCCCAAGATTCTGTCTCTTTAAATTTTTTTTAATTGAAGTCTTTCCAAGGAAGCTGACTCTAATCACAAAGCATTTGCTTAATTGCAAACCTGGGGTATCCTGGAGCAGAATAAGAGACAGAGGAAGAGAGAGCAAAAGAGGGGAAATATTTTTTAACAGCTGTGACTCTACCTCAGCTTCTTGCAAACCTGTTAGACATCTTTCCATCTATTGTAACAGGCCAGAGTGCAAACGAGATTGTACCCTTTGGATCAGTTGCAATACCTTTTTGTTGCACCTGGGTAACTTGCTTCCACTCCAGGACTGTGGCTTCTCCCTTCCTCTCCTACCTGTTATCAGACAGGACAGCTCATGTAAGGGCAGATATGACAGTCTGTCAAGACATAAGAGATTGTTATGTAAACTTATGTCACAGTGATCAACTGGTCTCTGTGGCCCCACAAGAGATTCCTTCATCTGCAGTCACACCATCAGACAATGTATCAGGGGAAAATACCTGCTAGTGTTCAAGGGTGGAATAACTCTGGAAAGTTCTTTGGTTTGGAATGTGCACAGTACTCCTGGAGTCAATGAGAAGCTTGTGTTACAGTTTATAGCTAAGACGAATCTTTAATACAAGATACAATCTAACAAAGATGAGACCAAAGACCTTGAGATGTGAAAAGTGAAATCTGCATATTTCCTCCCTTCATTCATTAATGATACAATTGAATTTACAAACCAGTGGACACATTTATATCAGAGCTCCAGACAGACACGTACTCTTCCAATTAAAAATCCATATGTAAAAGTTCATATCTATACACCTCTCTGGGGACTTGCCTTTGGTGCTGTGTCATCTGCTCTATCATCTTCACCTGCACTGTTTCAAAAACTGTATGATTTCTCACACTTTCTATCTTTCTCTGTCAGGAGAAGTAGAAGACATGTCTTAAATATGATATCAGCTAACAAAATACAAGAATCAATAGTGTTGCTCTGAAAGTAAGTAGGTGGAAATCTGAGACTGATTCTCCATCTTCTATAGAGTTTCTTTCCACAAGATCTCAAAACTACAGTTTAAATCACGTCTTTTTGCAAAAAAGATGTAAATTCCAAGCAATTGAATTATGGTTCATTATCTGTCACTTTTAGTCAATATATCACGTCTAGCAAATATTGATTTACATGTAAGATTACAGACTTTGTGGTTGAATTCTCCATAGCTATTCAATAATAGCAATCATAACCAAGAATTGATAGGCAATTTTTCCATTTATACACAAATTAACCTTTGCTAATTTGACCCTAAATTACTAAAGTTACGATTCATTTTCATATGCAGTATTGCAGGTGTTTATTTGGTTTCTTGGTCACATTTATTCTTTCCCCTCTGCATCTTGTTCTTTGACTACTAAATTCTTTGATCGTATCTTATTCTATCATTTTACTTGGTTTATATATTTTGTAGAAATGCAGACTTTCCTTCTATATTTTCCCATGTATATTTTGGCTTTGATTCTCTTGCAAAATATCTGTTCATCTGTTAAATTCTTTCAACATGCACTTCTGTGTAACATCTGCAAATCCAAACCTGACATCCTACTTCACAAAACAACTTCACAATGATTTTCCAACACACCCTCTCATGCCCTCACAAAAGGAACAATCTTCCTACCAGCCGCTTTGTGTGTGCCTTGCCTTGGAGGTTTCTCTTCACAGCCTTTATTATAATCTCAGCTCTCACACAGACCACAGGATCAATGTATCAGCCACCATCATATAAAAGTGTATTTTTACTCATGTGGGTCTTAAAGGTGTTGTGTAAGTCAATTTGTGACTCAGTATGAAGTGTGCCTGTTTGTTCTCTGCAGCTGCAGATTGGATTTCAGCTTTCCTTCGACCTGGGCACTGCAATCTCATCTGAGCACTGCTTTGGTTTTCCCACTAAAACTTGTACACTGATTTGAGGAGACTCTGCTTGGAAGTAAAGTAAATGGCCTTCCCCCCTCCCCCCTTTTTTTTTTTAACATTAAGTGACAATTTTCTACTAGCCTTCTCCATTTTGAGTCTCTGTTTTCACTATGATTTCATTTCAAATTAGGAATCCCACATGCTCTCCAAAAGCACATGTAATTCAGGAGTATCAAAGCATCTTTTAATGGCTGAGAAGTTTCTTCTTAATTTTTTTTAATTGATGTTTTTAAAAACTCCAAACACATCAGCCCTGCTTGTCTTCTTTAAACCTCAGTGTATACTCAGACAAAGGCTTGGTTTTCCCAGTAAGCACAGGTTGTTAAACGATTCTAATGCCTCAGGGTCAGTGTTATTAATAAAAGTGCCCTTCGCTCACTGTCATTCACAAAGTCTCCACTCAACTGCACAAAGGGGGTTACAGGGCCCCTCCAGTTAAACCCTACAATTTGTTCATCTTTGCACTGCATTCTCAGAACTACCACTACATTTTGTCATTTTTCATCATTTCTCATATTTCCCTACTGCATTTCATAATTTATTGTCTTTTCTCTGATTTCCCCAGTGCGACTGCACAAGAGCTTCTTCTTTGGTAATTTGCCATGTGTGCAATAAAAAATATGCCTTTTTTTCCCCTGAGGGCAAACTAGTTTCAGCCTGGCAGGCGCCACATGCACAGCTCCTGACAGACAGAGAAGGGATAGGATGCCTGACATGACCATGGGCAGGGCTGTGTTCGCTCAGGAGCTCCAGCTCACTGCCATTAAAATTAAAAGAAAGTCACTGTTGATGTGAAATGACCACCCTCAGTTATACATGTAGAGACAGCACCCTCACCAGTGGGATTGTTATGTTAACACCTGTCTGCTGCTACGTGGTTGTTTTATTAATAGAAGGGATCACACACAGTCTGAGGCAAATTAAAATTCCAATTCTGCTATTTCATGCCAATGTACAATACAGCATGTTTGATTTGGTTTCTAGCAAAGCAGGCTCACAAACTTCCTTCCAAGCCATTAATTCAGATATGCAATAAGGCTAACACAACTGCACTGATTCATTAAAGCAATTTGATGTAACCTGCACTCATTAGAGCAGCCACCATTTATATCCCTGTGACTGCAGCCTTGTTTTCAGACACCATCAGAGAAGACCTGCTGTGCCAAATGCCTCTTCTGTCACAGGAAAACTTCAGAGAAATAGCAAAATGGGAAACCTTAATTTGCTCAGGCCTTAAAATCCATTCAAGTGCAAGAATATTACAACATTTTGAGTCTCCTTTTTCATCCAGAAAAAGGTTATTTAACTAGGTGAGGGGAAATTGTACAAGAATACAGACAGTACCCCATTGACAGTACGCAGGACATGAGTTTACAGATAGAACTGGTAAACTGCCTCTCTGTATTTGGTGGAAAGGATGGTTTATCCATATGGGAAACAAAATATAGAAAGACAGATTATGAGTGTGCCACAGCTGAAATACTAAGAACCAACCTGTGACCTTGATGTGTATGCAGTTCAGGCTGCCATCAGTATAAAAAACAGCTGAAGAGAGACAGATGTTGCCCAGAGGTAAGAAAAAAAAATCTTTCTGTGCTTAATAAAATAAAAAGGACTCTAAGAGATGGCACAAAGACAATTGAGGCAGCATTTAGCCTTTAAGCAGGGACATTTATAGGTGTTCCAGTCATCAAGCTTGGGATAATTAAACCTGGTCTGTAACTAGATCAACCCATTTCAGTAGCTGGAGGTGAAGCACAAAATCCTTGAGCGAGACTAATTCCGAGTCCTCCATCAGAGAAGTTAAATAGCTTAATACAAAATAGCTTATATTCTCTTAGCACACTTAAAAAAATGTCTGACTTATTTACCTAACAAAAGGGGGAGAGACGTGCAGCAGACTTTTGACTCTTTGCTACACAGTAAAATCTACTGCCTAAGAACAACAACAGAATAATCTGTGTGTATATCTGCTGTTCCCTAAACAAAAAACCTGTTTGCTGAAACTCAGGTTCACACTCAACATTTAATAATGTGGTAACTGCACTGACAGCATTGCAGGCTTGCAGCAGGCTGGTGCCCTCATTAGCTACCTGCCTATAAATTAACTCAGAGTTCCCATTAGACCAAAAAGTTTGTTAAACTGAATCTATTTATTTGTTTTCATTTTAAGTCACTACATCTCATGTAACTAAGACACCAATGCTGGGAGAAGCATCTGGCATGTACATAGAGGATTTGGGGACTAGATACAGAATCTTCCTACCCCCAAAGCACTCCTCTCATTTGAACTAAAGGAAACTCACTTTAGCTAAAAATGATAACATATCCTATATCCTCCCTGTGGGCTGGCCAATCTTTTTTGCAGAAAGGCTGTACTTCAGTCTTATCTTTGCTTTCCTTCCCTGCCCAAGACATATATTCCATGTATTCATAGAAAGTGATTTGGTTTCAAAGGGAATGCTCAGAGAGAATTAAGGAGAGTTTCAACCAGTATCTATTTCTGAAAACACTTCCAAAGTCTTTCCTCAGTTCTTATTTAGATAGCCTCTTGAGTAGCCTGAATAAATAATTAGTATCTTTCTTATTTTGCTACCGTAATGTGAATACCTAATATGTTTCTTAGGAACTACTGTATTACAAGGGAATAAAGTGATGTAGGGGAGTTTCAGAGAGTATTTACATGCTTTCACAGAATCACCTGCACGGGGGGTCAGGGTGGCTCACATCTCTTTTACCATCATCACACGGAGAAGTTCCTTAAAGTTCACACATTCTCCTTGCAAATGACCACAAAACACACAATCTAAAGCTGTCAGATATTTTGTGAAACCTTTCAGTCTGTTTTTCGCTATGCTGGTTGCCATGCCATCCTCTGGTGTGCTGCCAGCCTTGTCTCCCTGTGCTCTGCACAGAGGATGGACAGTGTCTCCATCTCCTCTGCCGTGGGCCGCTACACCGAAGCCACACACATGGTGGAAGACTCAAATCTTTGCTCCTCCTGAGCATTTCAATTGCAACACTATCTTTCTAATCTGGGTATTGACTGTTGTAATCGGATGGGTTTAATAAAATTCAGATAAATTGCCTCAAAAGAGCCTTTGAGATAGAGTGTGTTATGTTGGAGTGGTGGCACTGTTTCAGAACAAGTGCTCAAGCATCAGCTTCAGGCTGCTGGGAGCTTGGTACAGCACTGCCCTTTGGTTTGGACCCACCATCAGCTATTTTCATCCAGGGGATGTGTGGTTAACTCCCAGTGGGTGTATCTTCCAAACACTATCAACAGTCTCCTTGAGCTCAGACTCTTTGTATCAGCCACACAAACATGTGCGTAGACTGACAATTATTCAACACTTTCCAAGTTCGTAATCTCTCCTTGTTCACCAGTAGCTCTATGGCTCTTGGAATTTTTTTCTGCAGCTTTTCTCCCTCAGCATTCCTTTCCCCAGCATGTGCCTGTCCATAGACTTGGAGGTGACAGCAGGAAGCAGGAAATTCTCAACCGCCATAATTCTCAGCTCCTTTTGAAAGCTTTTTACCCTTGAGCTCAGCCCAACAGATCAGAAGGAGAAAAGGCCCCAAAGCTTCAAAAGCATAATACTCTCAAAATTACTCCTTCCAATTAAGCTGTGTCGTCTGGGAGACTACCAAATGTTCACTGTAGTACTGCACCAGACAAATCCACAGCACCAGATATGAGCTCTGAAACAATGCAGTCTATGTTCTTTTCAAAATCCACCTTCCCTTTAATCAATGCTCTGTTATCCAAGTGATTAGATTTAATTTAAAAAAAACAAACAAAAACCAAACCCACCACAATTTGCTCCTATTTGCTGCTAAATTTCAGTTTTAATTTTTAAAGATTTTCCTGTCTGTGTCAATTACAATTTTGACCACATCTTGGTTTCATTTTCCTTCTGCTTTCTCTCCAGCCAAGAAAATCCATATACTTTAGGCTAGTTAACATTTGCTGTTTTCTTTCTGTATACAGATATTTGTTTTTTGGCATTAAAACATGAAAATGAATAAATCAAGAGAAGGACAGGGAAGACACACCATCTTATCTTAGTAAACCTTTGGCCTTATTTCAGTGAAACAAATGAAACTCTCCAGTCTCTGCAGAAGTATGGAAATGAGAAAGCAGAGTAAGAGTCAGGGGTATTTTAGTGCTCCAGGCTTGGAGTTTAACCAATGAGTTGCATCTAGGTATGTCCAAGGAGTCCCAAAGACTCCTAACCACCCACTAAGGAGATGGATGTGATCTGTTTGCTGTGCCCTTAGTCTTCCAGGAGCCCTACTGTAGGAATCCCTGACAGAGGAAATATGCATTTGCCATAACTGCTATTATTTCTCTCGTGTATCTGTCCTATTTTATCTTCAAGGAGGAGGGATATACCTGTAATAGCATCTCTTAAATACTTCAGCTCCCCACTGGATGTACCTTCCCTCCTCCTCATGGCACTGAACACTGAAATCTCTCTTCAAAACTAAAATGTGGATGATGTTCACCTCTTAAATGGAACAATGGAACTCTTCACTTTCCTCTCTCCAATTTTAACACTCTTCATTTCAATACCATCAATACTTGCCATAGTGTTAAGAAAGTATCAGCTGAATGAAGTATAAACCTAAAATTAATGATGGCGAAGAACTGATAGCAGTTAGGATGTTTTTATAAAAATAGGTTACAATCAAGCCAATCAGTCTCAAAACTACTGTACAGAAAAGCATTCAATTTCTGACACTGAGAGGAATTTTCCCCACCTACGTTATCATTCCTGAGGCTGAAGGAGACTCTTGGAAAAATGGAACAGAATGTTCAAAAAACCAGCAGACCGCATGTAATACAACCATGCCTTGAAAATCATCACCAGGCCACCAAGCCTGCACATTAAAAGCTAGGATCTATTCAAATATTGTAATTGTAAAGTGGATATATCTTCAATTTGTCCAAAAGGCACTTAAACCATGGCAACATTACATTTCTAGCTGTAGGGATGTAGTCCAATCTGCCTTACTCTTCAGTGAGATTGAAGGAATTAGCATTGCTCTGAATCACACGTTACGGATGGAGTCCCATTAGACTCCTAAGAGGTTGATTACAGTGTCACATTCATTAGATCAGTAAGGAAACACATTTTGCTTGAATCAAGGCTTCTCTTCAACAGAGCAGTACTAAAAGAAGAATGAATTTATTTCTATGCTTAAAAAGTGAAATAAAGGCCTTAATTATCAGGATTTTAATGATATCTGTATCAAAATATTGTTTTAACACAACAGACCTGCTAAAGGCCTTACAGTAGGAATATCTTAATACTACAGCACACCATTATGGGATGCAAAGAAAAAGGCTGGGGGGATCCCAAGGCCAGGACTAGTGCTAGCACACTAACGGTGCTCATTAGGAATGAAGGAAATAACTGGAGTGTCAGAAAGAGACACAGGCAGAGCGCTCTAGGCACAAGCCAAAGGAAAACAGGACCAGGGAGGACAAAACAAACAGCCTGGCACAACAGCCAAACCACCCTGGTCTTGGGGGGTTTAGCTCCCAGACACAGACAGAGGAGAAGAAAAGGCATCACATCTCCTTACCTTGACATATGGACTTCCACCTTCTCTCCATTCAATTACTCCTAGACTGACTCAATCCGTGAGAAAAAAAACGTTATCCAAGATCAATTTGCCATTCAAATCACCTGTCCATCTCACTTCAACAAAAATAAATGCTCAGGAATGCATTCAAGCAACAACTGGAAAAATTTGGAGCAGGAATACCCAAGAAACATGAAAACGCTTAAGTCAGTGAGGCCAAATTCTCATGCTCTCATATCCTGCAGATGTCTGGATACCAGCATGTGTTACAGGGTGCAGGGCTGCACCCCACAACGCTGTGTGTGAGCTCAGCCTGTGCAGATGGGAGAGGAACCTCAGCAGGGTGTGATGGAGAACTGCCCGAGCTGTGTTAGCTCCCTGTATGAACACAAGGGTACAAACATCCTTCTGGGAATTAGCATTTACATTTTATTTGTGGCTTGGTTCTTTTTTTTTTTTTTGGTTGTCAGTTTGTTTTTTTTTTCAGGCTGCTCTAGGCAACATTTGTAGTTCACTGGACACAGACTTCCTAATAATCATTACTGTTCCTGGTAATTTTTAATGAGTTGATGCAAGGCAATTTCACTTGCTTCCCTCTTAAAAAGAATTTAAAAAAAGATCTGTATAGGAATAAAAGCCTCATAAACGGAGGAGCCACATGCCATGATTAGAATTAAAGGAGCCATCTGTTTCTTTACAGTCATGCACATCTCTGACAAAAAGTACACACATGACATATGTCATTACTTCCACTTTCCTAATACAAAATATTTGTCATGATTCCCTCCCACAGAAGTTCAGGAAGCTCCACCACCAGCTTGCAATGCCAGAGGAACCCCTCCCACTAAAGCTCTGCAAGCAGTGGATTCAGGTTTCTTCTCTTCCTCAGCCAACCCAGCACAGTTTTTTATGCCTCTGTGAATCCTTTGTAAATGTATTTTCTGCAAGATCTACAGCTGGGGATTGGCTTACTTTCCACCATCAACAGGAACTGCACTGTTGAGCTCCACATATATAGTTGTGTCTTACCATTTAAAAGTCAATTTAGGAAATGAAGCTGTTCATTGGATGATATATTTTTATGTCAATGGATTGTAGCCTGCAATTTTTTTTCTTTTCATCTACTTCCAAATTGCTCTGACAAAAAGCAGACTGATGGAAATGGACCAGACACACCTAGACAAACTCCTCAGTGTCAATCTCCAGGCAGTTACAGACAATTAGTGCAAATATTCCCACTTCCCCTCACCAGCACAAGTGAAGAGCAGCACCCTGCTCTCTCTCCTTTGCCCTTCATCACACACAGCCAGCTGGAGATCATACACCAACAGCACACAGCCATGTTCTTGCTTGTACTGTATTAACAAAACTGACAGGCTAAGAAGCATGTTTATAAAGCATTCAAAAGCATCATCTGTGGTCACATATACCCCCAAAGTGGTCTGCTGGAGTCAAAAATGTCTTTTCTGGGACAGGTTTTGGAACAAAAATATTGTAGCCGCCACAGTTTCTGTCTGAAGCTCCTCTCCTGCTGGAAATGCTTGCACTGTACAGATGCTTTTATCTCAAGGCTCCCTGTGCACCGCATTTGGGAGCATCCCACCTCGGCTTAAAAAGCTTGCTCAATCAAATGTCTCCCACTGTTCCCAGGAGATTTTTCAGCTTTATGGCATGCTCAATTAGCATCCAATCAAAATAAAAGCAGGATCTGTAGGACAATCAAAATAATCAGGACTTCTTTTAATCTAACCACCAAAGCCCTGACATCTTGCTATAAAGTTACAAATTACACATGCTACCCATGAAAGCAGCTCCTGCCAGGAAACAAGTCAGTGTAGCATCTGTAGAAATCAAAATCGCCCCAGTGGAATGTGAGTGGGAATGCTCAGGAGAAGCCATCAGAACACCACTCACACCAAAACATGACTGACGTTAGTCCTGCTCTCTTCTACTCAGCCTTGACAAACAGATTATCCCTAAACCATAAAATCCATAAATACCAGACCAATGACAAAAGTTCTCCAAAAAAACTCTCCTGAAAAGATATAAAGTTCTTCCATCTAAAACATCTCCTCCTCTTTCCTTGCCTTGCCACAGTTCAAACACTGAACAGTTCAAGGCTACCTACTGTGCCACTGAGACCTCCTGAAAGGATTTCTTCAGAAAAATCAAAGAGTTGCTTAATTTAAGTTTGTCTGACCTGGGTTGTTACCCTTGCTCTCAGTTATGGAAAACCTTTAAATAGGAACTGGAGATGAAAAAAAAAAGAAGAAGAAAAAGAAAAGTAAAAGTTGTCTGGTTCTTCAGCCTTTCTCTCTGCAGGCCTGAATGCTCTTGCTATAAGCTGTTTATCAGAGGCTAGGATAAAAGCTCTGAAATTAAAACACTGGCAGCTCTGCAGCTATGCAAAGGGAATATTTCTTTTTCTCATTGTGCTCTCCAATGTAGATCATCATTTCTGTGCATAGACACGAGTTTCATTATTCACAACACTCTGTGACCCTGAGATGTTCTGTAAATTCTCCATGTCAGTTCAGTAAAAAACACTGTCTTCCTCATGTCTATCTATATTCCACTTCTGTGACATCTTGCATTATTATGCAGGATTGCCCACCCATGGCAATCATTCCTTTGCTTTGATCATCTATGGAATGCATAATGGTGAAAGATGTTAGATGAAAAAAATGAAACAAAGCACTTTATCCCCTAATTCAAACACTGTATCAACATTGTACATTTTTAAAGTACATATTTAAGTCCTGTAAATATATATGCATACACCAAAAAAAAAGCAGCTATGTTTTTATCTAGCCTTCTAAACATACATTTGTATCAAAAGATATGCACTGAGGCTAACATCAATACCAGATTTGTATTTCAGAGGCTTGAAGTCAGGACATACCTCATGATTCCCACCTTCTTCCAAAAATACATTCCTAAATAGCTGTGTACACTGACACCTTATTTAAAAAATAACTGAGTTAAGCCTCTGCTGAAGAGGAGAGCAAGGTGTAATCTAGATTTATTGACATTTCAGCTGTCCTTGTACAATTTTTTCATGTCATACTGCCTTCTCATGAATACACTCTATTACAGAGTAGGTAGACAAATATACCCAGCCTCAATATCCCTTATCTATCCAGGAAGATCTCTATTCAAAACATTTATGCAAATAAAATCAATTGTATACATATTAGAAAAAAGCAAATGAATGAGCCAAGAAATGCTCAACACTTAGACAAGAAAGGAACAAAGAATCAGTGAAGTGTGTAATAGAAAATAATTTCCAGATTTTAAGCCTATCTACCCACATACAGATTTTTTTTCCCCTTTCATTACTTGTCTGTCATAGGATCACACTCAGTGCCAGGACAAAAACCCAACAAAGGACACTCTGTGCAGGCACAGATGCAGCAGCAGAAAAATACTGGGCTTGCTGGTGCTCTCCACTGCTAATTCTCTAGGTGAGTACCTTTGCAGGTAAATCAAAACAGGATGGCAGACTTATTTGTACCAGAATGTTCTCCTGTCCTTTGCATGTTCCCTGTATTGGCTGCAGCTCCCATAGCTGTAAGTCTAAAACTACCTGAAGGGAAGTTCTGGCCAGGTGGGGGTTGGTCTCTTCTCCCAGGCACTCAGCAATAGGACAAGGGGGCACGGGCTCAAGCTCTGCCAGGGGAAATTTAAGTTGGATATCAGAAAAAAATTCTTTCCAGAGAGAGTAATCAGGCATTGGAATGGCCTGCCCAGAGAGGTGGTGGATTCACCATCCCTGGAGATTTTTAAACGCAGATTGGACGTGGCGCTGAGTGCCATGATCTAGTAAATGGACCAGAGTTGGCCCAAGGGTTGGACTCGATGATCTCAGAGGTCTTTTCCAACCCAATCGATTCTATGATTCTAAGTCTTGCCCTTGTACTTCCAGGAATCGATGAAGCCTCACCCATCTCTAAATAACATCTCCTGAAAACACAACACTGGAAGAGTAAAGTCAATTTTCTCTCTGGCTTAGAAACACACTGCCAATTAAATAACAGAACCATGAGGAGCACTAAATCATAGGACACTGCTGCCTGCTATCCCCAGACAGCATCACTCAGGGCTGGACCCACCTGGGGCAGTACAGCGATGTTCTTGCTCGCTGCACATGAGGAACTGTCTTCATCACCCACTGGCAATGTTAAGGTTTTTCCTGGTGATTGATTCTGCTCCACTTTTATGTTCTCCCTGACAAAGCAGTTTTACTAGCCAGCAGCTATCCACATCTTGAGCTAATAAGTGCTACATATTAATTTATTTCTATGTATTAAAGCTCTTCTAGCAATAGTAGAGGTTATTTTAACACTTGGAAGTAAAAAAGCAATCATTCAGTCATAGAAAGGAGTGTCAGTAAACTGAGATCAGTTCAGGAAACAAGCAATATTTCAGGAAAGCTTTCTGGATCCTTCCACTGCTTCTTGACTAACAAAGCCTGGCTGAGAAGAGGCAAAAGCACATATGCGTGGAATCAGCTGTCACTTACTACTTGCACAAGTTTTGAAATTCTCTTTTAATGCTCTCTCTTTATAGTGGGAAGAAGTCATGCAACAAGCATAGGTTTTCATTACAAACCTGAAGCCCCTGCAACATAAAAGCCTGGCAGCTTGGACCTGCTAAATCATCCAACCTGACTGCAGCTCCTGGATGGGGATGAGGGGATAACGAACACATCAAACTGCTTTGTGCAGTGCACAGATTGTTCTCTATTACATTACCTGGAGGACATAACAAACGAGAGAACTGCAACTTGACAGAAAATATATACAATTAAAATTCCAGAGGGATGGATAAGAGATGCTTGGCAAGGAGACACACTTCACTGCTATGTGGTGCAGCTCTTGGCTCAGTTTCAGCTTGAGGGAAATACTCAAACATGGGCGTCTGTTTATTTTAAAGTTGTCAAACCATCAGCCAATTTTATAAAACAAAAGCATTCTGAACATAAAGTACTTCAGGCTAACCAAGATGCTGCAAAGTTTCTTTCAGATAATTCAAAAGTTCATTATAAATGCATCTTCTCTATTTGTATGTCTAATTTGGTTTCAGGTCTTAAGGCAGTATTTCCAAGAAAAAATAAAAAAGCTAAAAGACGCACAATGAGTTTTGGCAAAAAAAAAGGTCTATGCAAAACTGACCTGATTCTGAAAAAAACAAAATGTGAACACAGCATGATATAATTGCATGAATTTGTTGTTACACAGTCATTCTAACGACATCTGCTTCTTTCTTTGCCTCACTGATTTGCGCAGGATAAAAAGCAGACGGCATTAGATGCTGGTCATTCAGGAAGGTCACCACCTGCCTGTGATACACACTTTCACTTTAATTATTTTAGGCTTGTTTAGGACATACCAGAAATTTATTACCATACAGAGAATGGCCATATTCAAAAAAATAACAATAGCAAAGTTGAAATATTTCTATAATGGGACTGAGAGAATAACTTGAAAACAAACACTGTATGAAGGGTTAATTTTCTATTAGAGCACTCAGGGGTGTTGCACTGGGACTTCTTTTTCACTATGATTTATCACTTTAATTTTCACCAGGATTTCCTCATCTCATTTTATGCATCAGTATATTCCATTCAAAAACAAAGTTTGATTCCACTGCTTCTGCTGGGAGGGTGTTTCGGTGTATTATGCTCAGAAATCCACGTGCTACAAGGAGAACATGGAAATCATCATAGAGTGTCACTAGATGAAGGGTTATTATTAGTTTCTCACGAGTTTGCTCTTTTACTTATAATTAGATTGATCCTGCAGTCAGACAGACAGTAGTCTGACCTAAACAATAGGTCTCCACAAAAAGCAACAGAATTCGGCCAAATACAACAATAAAGGATAGAGAAAATTGCATTAAATAGGTGCTATCATAATTAAGGACTGAAAGATACAATGGTAAAATTCTCCTCTCTGACCCACATTACTGATGAAAGCACAAGGTGTACCTGTACTGTAATTTCTGAATTGGTGATAGAAATGGCACTGCCAATGACTTTCATGGATCTCCCCTGTGCAACCAAAACCCAGAAATATAAATGGCAGTGACAGGCCTTCCTTTAAAGGAAGAGAAATATTTTCACTGCAGCTTAAAGAGAACATAAAAAATAAAACAATAATTAAGCTACGTGGCACATATTTGAGGTAAAAACCAAAATCCTCAAACTGATAATAACCAGCCATGATGTCCAGAGACCATAACATTCAGCATGGCCTGAAGGCTGTAGAAGACAGGCTACTTGGACCAAGTGGTTTGATACAGTCTAGCAGGACTTTGGTGGAATTCTGCAACTCAGCTATGTTTTACTTTACTTGATACATGGACCGATAGACTGAGGGAAGCTCCCTGCATCAAAACTAGTAAGATGCCTCATTTTCAAATAGCCCTCTTTAGACCTGCCCACTCCTGCATGCACCATCAAGAAGCAGAAAATTATTTGTATTTCACTATGAAACAAAACACTACTAATTGATTCTGAAGAGATACAATATGGAAATTGCAATTACAGTAACTCCAGCAGCAGAGACAATGTGAAAAGGAGCCATGGACTCCAAATCCCAGTTTAGCAGCGCTTTCCAAAATTCCCCAAGAAGACTGATAAACACAGACAATCCTGCTGTGAGATTTAAGTATATTTTCCTAAAAATACCTCTTTGTTCTGATTTCTCTTGCCTTTTTTTTTTTTAGATTTTATTTTTACACAACATGCATTAATTGGAATAATACAAAGTATAAATATGCTATGTGCCAGCCACCGTAATTATGGTGCTGAGACTCCCAATAAATCTTTAATGCAAATATCTTTATTGCAATATCTGAAAGTATCATATGTGTTAAGTTAAAAATGTAACATGGGGATAGTCATAAAACCATAGAATGGTTTGGGTTGGAAGAGACCTTTAAAGATCATCTAGACTAACCCACAAAGGTCCTAAAGCTATTCCAGCCTTGAAATCTGACAAGAGAAAGGCATAAGAGGAGAATACCACTTTCAGTAAGTATTAAAATGGATTACATTTGTTTGGAATGAATTTTCCACTTACACTGAAACATCTATCACAGCTCCCACTTCCAAATTATCTCATCATTGTTGATACACTGTTTACACAACAATTAAAAGCAGAAGGTATATTTTCTTTTCCAGATATAGGACTCCTGCTGTTCTCTTGGATTTCCCTTCCTCCCAAAGATGGCCACAGAAAGAACTAGATATATTTTCATAATTAGATACAAAACCAACTGTCACACATTTTTCGGTTTCTTTTGAGAGTCATTAGGGAAAACCTAAGAACAGAAATTCCAGTTAAAGTTCCATCAGATTGAATTTAAACTTCAGTCAATTAATTAAATAATCCATGCCTTTATTTAACCTAAGGGCTCTCAATTCTGTCATTACATTTCATAAGCACTGATGATTATAAAATATTAGTTCTGAACTGCTCTTATTACTATTAGGTTGAACCAAACCACAAAGCTCAAACTTAGATTAACTGGCATCAAAAGAGAGTATGTACCTTTAAATTGCACTGGCATTGATCTTTGTGGTCAATACTACTTTTATTTAAAGACATTTAAAAATATAAGATAATGGGAAGTCTTTCCACTAAGAAATGCAGGCTGTTGCTATAGAATAGACAGTGAAAATCTGCCTAGTTTTCACATGCTTCACTGAGAAAGTGCCAGAGGTAATGAAGACCATTGCACAACCCCACCTGCCACTGAAAGACAGCCAGCATTGAAAGGGATCTATTTTTAGAGGGATGCTAAAGGTCAGCTAGCTAAGGCCTTTAGTCATGCAATGTCATCCCCATGTTAAGCCTAGAGATGCTTTTGAGCAAGGCATTTGCTACACAGTAAATGGCGAATTTTTTTCCAAGACATTACATATTTGCAAGTTCACCTTCAGTAAACAGTGCCAAAAGTGCTCTCAGGAAAAAGAAATGGCACAATTACAACTTGAGAAGGAGTTAGAAAATGTCTGTAAAAATATAATGAGAACTTCTGGAATGGTGTTATGATCCTGCTGCTCCACTGAGAACAACAAGAATCAGATTTTTCTTTTAGGAAAATATGCAACACTTGAAGTTCTTGAAGAGCCACCAAAATGTCATATGGTCTACAGGATGCCAGAGAACTGGGGCAAAAACCATCTTGTGTGTACACAATGATAAAGCATCACGTGACATACACATACCTACAAAACATCCTCTTTGACAAGGGAGGATAAACCTAAAATCACACAGCTGCCTGGAACCAGACTTACATTGCCTCAGCCTGCCCATGTAAGTGACACTTGACAAAGCCCCAAGGTCTGCATTTCTCTGGTTCTGGGCAGCACAGGGATTTCAAATGTAGGATCTGGGGCTTGCTGAGAAAATCACAGCACATGTAGGAAGGCCCATGTACAGAGTGATGATATCCACTTATTATAAAGGGAGTGGGGTGTTTGGCTGAATAACTCCAAAGGCTGAATTCAGTGGTAGGTGAGGCAAACACAGTGTAAAATGGGAGGTGTAGCTACAGCCTTACAGCACACCTTATGGAATGGAGCCCAGGAAAGGCAAGTGCCAAGGGCCAAGTCATGTGAGACAGATGTGGAGCTACAGCTCAGGAGCAGCCACTAGTCTGTAAATACCAGCAGTGGAAGCAAATGGCCTCCAGGACGGTGCAAACCAAGTCTTCTCTGTTTGTCCAGCTTGCTGTCCTACAGCTTAGGTGCAACCTGCTCTCTTCCCCCATGTACAGGACAGAGAAATTAGGCCCTAAGATTTGTAAGCATTATTTAACCCCTTTGCATTTGCAAACAAAGTTTTTTTCCCCGTGCTGTGAGGTCCCACTTCAGTTCTTCTGTCTGAGGTTTCATCTGTGATGTCTGAGTAGAAGTTAAGACATTCTTCAACTACCCAAAATAGGATATCTTGGCAGGAGAGGACAGCTCACAGAATCATAAGAAAAGAATCCTTGCCCTCTACAGCAAGACTCCCTCTTTGCTGTGTAGGTGTGAACCCTCTCTGCCAGTTCTCAGTCATCACCCCTGGGTCTGTTAAGGATGTAGTTTGCTACATGAAATAAAATAAATCTCAATATTTCTACTACTAAGATCCATGTCTTTGGCCAGGGAATGGTCCTATTATAATGAATGAGATGGACAGCACAGAAGGTCACTACTAATACACAATTGTGAGCTCACAGAAAAACACCCCCAGCTTTCTGCAATGTAAGTCAATGCACTTTCGTAGACGCTTGTACACAAATGGTATGATAGAAGAGTGGGGATGGAATTCATGTTTCAATTTGCAAACTAAACTTGTACAGCAAACTTGCAGAGAATCAGAACATCATGGATTTTGACAGCTTTGTCAAAAGGAAGGAAGAAAGAACAGCGGCAAAAAAATCAAACACGACAAGAATGAAAGACTGATCCCGCTCAGCCAGGAGCCTTTCCAACCGGAACATTGCCAACACTGCTGTCCTGGCACCAGTTGGAACAGGATCCAACTTCTTTTTCTTCTTTTCAGAGTCCATACACCTAACAGGAGCATACATTTAGTCCTTGAGGATGCAAATGTGACTTTGAATGGCAGGAGAAGGGATGTGCCCTATTAGGTAGTTTATTTAGAGAAGGAAGACACATAAGACAGGCAAGAGATCTACAGCACCTACTGCTTTCTGCCCTGCTTTCAAAGACCTTGTTTGCCCAATAATAAAATAATGCTCATTTTACTTAGCAACTGCTCTCACAATTTGTTCAAGCTCTATGATGCAGAAATCAGGGCCAATGAAGTGCAATGAATCTTAAATACTTTTAGTGACCCTGGAAAGAAAAGAAATGTTTTGCCTGTACTCTCTTGTTACCAAGATGAGGAAAGAAAAGGGGAAAATCTAAAGATGTGGTTTGTTGTAAACATTTCTTGCTTCACTGTTGTTTTTATTATTTGTTATCGCCTAGGGCATGAGTTTATACTACGACAAAAAATGGAGGAACAAGGTACAGTTTATATTTTTTTTCTCTTACATTCCCATAAGTTACAGTCACTGATGTTGCATAACTTTTGTTCCCGTTATTCAGAATGGGCCTTTCTGCTCTTTTATCACACTACATTCGGTTTCATCAGAAGCTGAACAGCAATTTCCTTCATAGCCTGGATTACAGACATTAAAATGTTCACCACCATCAGGATGATTTACAAAAGGTACTGATCCTCTGCATTCTCAACACAGACACTGGCCTCCTTGTCTCCTCTTTTATGACAGGTAGCAAATGAAGTACTGAAGTAGAAACGAAGTAATAAAATAAGGATAAATCATTCAACTTGGGAAGGTCTGCATCAGACCAATTAAACTAATGTCTTAGACACAGTGCCATAACATATCGTATCTATGGGAAGAAGCTGCTAGCATGAGCAAGCCCTGCAATTACTATTTTCTCCAATTATATGCCCAGAGATTTCTAGCTCCAACATAATAAAAGACTAACAAATTAAAATATAGTAAAAAAATTAGTCTATATTTTTTCCAGTAAGCTATTAAAGGCAATGATAGTGACAAATCTCTGCCTACAGAGGAAACTCACACACGTCAAGACAAACATCAGATACAGTGAGAATTACTGAGGCTTCACAGACCTGGTGGACAGCTGCAATCCATGTTATGAGCCCGTCAACTTCCCTGTGAGGCAAAGAGTTTCCTGAAGGAGGTAAAAAGGCTGGGTCCTGCCCTCCCATGAGCACCAGAGGTGCAAAAGCTCCTGCTTAGCTCTCTCCCATGTTGTGCTTGATGTCATGGGGACAGGAATCTCTCTGCTCCCTGCTCAGGTCAGGGCTGAATCCATCACTGCTGCTCCTCTGAGGCCCAGCAGATCATGGCTGAACATTATATGCCAGCATTCACCATTACATTATAAAGAATCAAATGAAGTAAAGAGGATGTAAGTACTCAGCACTCCTCAGTATAAAAGCTCCACATTGCTCCAGTCTTTGTCATGTTCTCAGCAGCAGCTTCCTCTGGAGTTAAATCACAGGCATGGAAACGTTCACTGCTGGAGTGATTTACGGAGCTGTAACACAAACAGAAGCCTCTGTTTCTCCTGCTGTGGCAGCAACACAAGGGGAGACTCAGAGACCAGAGCATGAAGACAGTTGTTGAGAGGGCACACTAGGGATGGTCTTAGGCAGGTAAAAACCTGCTGATTTCATTCAGCCCTGCACTAGAAGTGCCCTACTAGTCCTATACATGGTCTGGCTGCGGCGGTGCCTGCTCCACAGCTACAGGGATATGGGCACCTGCTATCACAGATTTTCCTCTAGGCAGTCAGTCCTATTCTCCCTGGCCTGTAGATTCTCCCCTGTGTCTAGAAATCAATCAAAATCCAGCTTAGAATTTTGTTCTTCACCTATCTAGAGTCCTAGTCTAAAAATAGCACCCATCCCCTTCATATCTGTTGATTTCAAACAGTTTTGTAGCACTAGTATCTAATTATAGTATAACACTGCTTGTTACAATTACATGTCATTTACTGTTTGGACAGTCAGAGGAAAATCTTTTCTTACTCCAAAGAAAATCTCCATCAATACCACAGTCAAGAACGTAAAGATCTAACAAAGAGACTAAAGAAAATAGGGGGTTTGGGTTTTTTAGCTTATCATTTCTGACCCCTTCAAAGGTTTACCACAAAATTTGATGTCAAAAACAATGAACAAGAGTTGAACATGGGGGAGATTGCAAACTACAGAAAATCCACTGTGACAGAGTTAACTGAAGCATGATCACACAGGCTATCAGACAAATCTGGATCACTTGAATGGACTGGCGCAGCTTAAAGGGGTTTTTCTTTCATTTATAATTAACCACTTGGCTGTCACATCACTGTATCCGTGCACTCTGGCTGTGAATGTTTACACTGAAATCTCTGTAAAAGAGAGATTGTGAGCTAGAAAAGGTGAAAAGGAAGTTTTATATGTACACCAGTGAGATGCTCAGCTCAGCACCATGAAAGCAGCCAGGGCAGAGGGAGAACCATTCCGCAGCAAACCAGCTACTGAGGCAGCAACTCCGTGTGCTTCCCTGGGTGCCTTCCCTCCAGGCTACAGAAACCTTATTTTGGGGTGACAGATTACAGTGAGGTATTGACCTGTGCAGTCTGGTTTCTGATATTTTCTGCTAGGAAAAGGTTATTTGACAAAAGTCACTAATGGTCCCAAAAAAAGCAACAGATGACACAGAGAGTGGTCTATGTGACTTGAGATTTCCCAGAAAGTTCTCAAGTATTAAAAGGCTTGTCATGCTGGTAGCAATGCTCATAATGGAAACTGCATTAAGCAAGATAACAATAAAGTATGGAACTCCAGTTTAAACAATGAACAAATAAATTTAAGCAAATTTAAGCTTCTGCCAGTAAATATACTCCAAGTGATTTTACAGAATGCCAGAATAATTGAGGTCTGAAGGGACCACTGGAGGTCATCTAGTAGGGCTAAACAGATAAATCCTATGAAGTTTATACATTCAGGTCCTCAGCTACTCCTCTTAGAAAAAGTAATTTCACAGGAATCAACTGGAAGTTCAGAGAGTTTTTCATTTATTTCTTTAAATTACAAAAGCAGGGCTGAAGCTTCAAATAATGCCAGTGAAATGTCTGGTGCTTCATGGACAAAGTGTTCAGCAGGGCAGCCAGTGCACTCATATTTTAGACAGTCCTTGAATAGGACATCTGTATAAATCTAATTTATCTAAACTGGATGCCACACAGGTATATTCTACTTGTGTACCTCAGATATTTTTAAAATAGACTTTATTTTCTTTTTCCTATTAAGAGTATTCTACAAAGCGTAGCTAAACACATTTACAACTGCAATCAAGCTCCAACACTGTATGCAGCAAAATCTTTAACCTTAGACAAGACAGGCAGTGACACACAGCCTTGGAGAGCCACAGACCCACCTCACAGGCCTGAGAGCCAGGAACAGGCATTTTGTAGACTTCCTGATGTCACAGAATGCCTGTTCCTCATGGTCTGCACCACAGGGAATGGACAGCACTTCCCCAGTGTAATGCCAGCCCCCCAACCTGCCACCCAACACCTCTCACTGGCAGCTGATGGGAAGAGGGGGTATCGTGGGGCAGTGTGTGACCTGCACTCATTGCTGGTCAGTTGGATCAGCTCTGTCTCACATATTGTCATGAACCTGTCAAGTCCCTTCTTTAAGCCTTTAAAGGAAAATCTGTCTGCTTAACAAAGGGACCAAGGTTTATGGTATTGTAAAGCATCCACAGGGCAGAAGTTCACATAAATGCTCCACAACTCAACCACAAGCTCTGATGCAGTAGGACATGGGCTTCTTTAGCGCCACTGCTGATCTGATCCATGTTTCCACAGTCCTTTGCAGAATGATGGAACTTTGCTCCAAGAGTACAGGATTTGGCTCACTCCAGGCCCTTTGCTTTGGCTCCTGGCAGCTCTGAGGCATTACTAATTTTGCAATAGTTGCCAGCACCAATACACTAACCAACCAGTGGGTTGAATATTTTAGCTGTAATAAATAGATTTGAAGAAAGGCTTTCTTTACTGACAACCTGCTTTATTTTTGCCAGCAGGCATGAATCAAAACAGAGCCACAGTACCCTAGTCTGACTTCAAAGGATATGAACATTTAATTTTTTGCAGCTTTTTGCTTCACTGTCCATTGTACTGCAAACACACCCCCAGGTCCCCTAAATCTCTTTCATCACTAATTTAACTTTCTCTTTTTAAAGATGACAATACAGAGAGGATGAGATGCATTTCCAGCAAAGGCCAACCTGACATGGCCTTGTTTATTTTTCAGAGCATGCTCAGCCTGTGGACAAACAGAGGGTTGCTCCACAGGCAGGAAGCCGAGCTGGGCCCAGCAGAGCTGGAGGATGCAATGCTCCTGGACTCCCAGTGCTGTTTCCCAGACACAGCCCAGGCTCCAAAGGTCAACACATGCCAGCAGAGGGGAGGGCAGCACATGATTTCCTTTTGCTCTGTGGCATAGCAGAGGACTAGAGATCAGATCTAAAATTTAATGCAGTGATGCAAGTAAGGCAATTAGTAAATGACTCGGCATCTGCAGAGCAGCAGGCCCCCTATTAACCAGCTAAATACATTATCTTTGTGAAGATCATAGATTTTTTCCTTAAGTTAATTGTGTGTAACTCCTGCAACTTGTCATATCCTACTGCAGACTTGTGCTCCAACCCTGCAAGGTACTTAGTGTCCTTGCTCCACTGACATCCACGGGAAGCAGCACACCCCAGCTTTCTCAAGAAGAGCATCTTCAGGCTCAGAATCTCAAATAACCTTTTATTCATTGGTGTTTATTCAAGGGGAAAAATAGAAATGGTTTCACTTGTGGATGGCCTAACAACAGGCTCTAATTAGCACTGTCTCTCCTGTTCTCTCAAGTCTTGGTTTATCTTAATTCTGTGCCTGTTTCACAACCAAAAGAACCTCAACCAGTCCAGGAACCAGCCCTTACAAAATGCTAGTGCCTCCAGCAGAGGGGGACTCCACCTAACAACATAACCAATTTCAGCTAAGCTGAGGATAACTAAAAAGAAAATGATGAAAATCCTGTTGCCCTCCTGCCTCACCATTTAAACGTTTCATTGCCAACTGATCATTTGAACAAATTGGCTCATGTTTTAGACAGATGTGATGTTGACCATAATGCTACATACAGTTGAAAGGACAGACATTTTTCAAGGACTGCTTTCTACAGCAGGAAAATAATGTGTGATCCATGCAAGGCAGAAGATAAGGACAAGCTTTCAGTGAAAGAAACCCTCCTCTGTCATCCAACACAGACACAGCCTGGCAGCCCCACTCTGGGTGAGAGGAGGGAGAGTTGTCATTAGACACTCACAGAGCATGCTGCATCAGCATTTCTCCCAAAGGATTCCAAGGTACTGACCATCTTTTGAGGCTCACAAATATCCTGAAAGCACTTATTTCAGCCAATGAGCATTCTGCTATCAGATGCCACGCAGCCCAGGTACTGCCTTACTGAACCCTGCCCAGCTATGCCAGTGATGATGGGATCACACAGCTAAACAGCAAAAGTGTGGCCAGGAGTCAGGGCAACATCACAAGTGGAACAAAGCCCCCAAAAGAAAGCTTTGGGATTTGTAATAAAGCTGCAGAAAATTATTCAACTGCCTCATGAAAATATCTGAGAGCAAAAAGGAATATTCCCTTCTGCCTTGGGATGAAAAGCTAACATCTCTACATATATCAAGAGTCTGAAAAGCATAAAACCAAATTTCAGTTCAGGTCCAACAAAAATGCCATTTAATTATGACCCTATTAAAAATAAACCCCCAAATGCTTAAAAAAACCCCTGCAGGGTTGGTTTATTTGCTTTAAGCAGACCTGAAATGGAAAGAGGTTACACTCATCTCTCCCTCATTTACATTTCAGTTACATTGTTGCTTTCATCTATTTCATAAGAAATTTAGGCCCTTTTCCAGGGCTCTTCACACCCGTGCTTTATTTGGTACATCAATTATTTGTCTCCTCAATCAACCCCACCTACTGTCACCTTGAGCTCTGGAGGCAGATGACAGTACTGAGAATTTAGAAATGTACTGTTCCATTTTGTATAGACCATATCTAGATTCCCCTGGATAGCTTCAACATGATCTTGGGCTCAGCCTCAGTATTTTGCCATAGGACACTGTTCTGGGGCTCCAGAGGCTTGTTGTCCCCTCTGTGAGGCACAGGTGAGGTGTGCTGCAGAGGTGCTGTGTGGCTGGGACCAGCTTCTAGACAACTGCGTGTCCTGAATAGTAGACCTACCATCCTTCAGGGACTTGTCAGATCAGGCTACTGAACTACCCCAGGAATGTGGATGGCTTGGTGTTTTAAAACATTTGTTGCTCACCAGTAAAAGACTCCAGTGAGGCTAAAACAAACTGTGTTCTCAAAATGAGTATTGATCATACAACAGTGTTTATTTGGAAACAGACATGTTATCTGATCATTTCTGCTCTTCCATTTCCTCTGTGGATAATTTTGATTTCATTTGTGAAGGCATGTTCTGCCCCATTAAGACATTTAAAGCTGCAACATGACACAGAGCTGCAAACTGTTGCAGAATGCAAGTGCTCAGCAAAAACACAGAGCAGCATTTTGTCAATATTGATTTTACAAGCACTGCTTGTGTCAGGGGCATTTCACAGAAACTTCAAATCCCCTATCCCACTTTTTTTTGGTCACATGAAAAGACAACCTGTTAGCCAAATACAACCCTTCTCCATCTCAGCAGATGCAGTTATCACATTCCCAGTGTTGCCCTTCATATTTTACTAACATGGCAAGCTCCATACCTGTCCCAATTGCAAAGAGTAGGACAAGACCTCCTTCAGGCAGGACAAGGCCGTTTCTGAGGAAGCCTTGCCACATGGACAGATGCTCAGAGCAGGTAGAGCTGAACCTGCCAGCTCTGCAGCAGCTGTTTTAAGGTGGATTTCTCAATAGTGACAAACAATCTCACAGCAAGACGGGCTCACAGTGTAAGATGCTTTGCCACCTGATGGCCACGAGCCAGCTGGGACATGCACAGTGCACTGTCAGAGAAGGTCTCAGCAGCTCACCATTCTGCCAGGTGGGCTACAGAGCAGGGAAATATTTTCTAGATGCAAGCAGAGAAGGACGTTGAGAAAACAAGATTAATATGCTTTCATTCAAATTTCATGTAGACTAAACATCTCATCACAGCATGCTGTTCAGTAACACTACAACAGCAAACTGTGCTTCCAAGGAGGAAACTTGAAAAGTACTTTTATTAAACACAGTCTAGTGTTTGCCACTTTACCACACCTTGACATTTCCAGAAGGTCACAGATGACCATATCTTTAATCTAAAACTATTAACTATCAACACCACTCTGCATAGTATTTGTAACATTTAAACTTTCTCCTGATCTCCCTTATCGAGAGCAACTGATGCTCTGTGGATGTGCTAGGAATTAAGTTACTGTAACTGTGGTACACTATGGGTGCTGACTAGTCTGGTACAGAGAAAATGTCACACAGTTTAATATCAGCAAACTGTTTGTATTTAATGAAGAGTTTGCAAACAGCTCCCTTAGAAAGAGTGGCAATATCCTTCTGTGTAGCATTGTAAATGTGCTGAGAGTCACAAACCCTGAATGTGGTTCAATATCTACCCTAGAAGTCAAAATTTAAGATGGTATGACAGAAATTGAAGGTAGAATGATATTGTGATGAAATAACATTCCCTTCTCCTGCACCTCTGAAGCTGCCACCATTACATTTTTGTCCAAGCACCACAGATGATTTATATTTACCAAAGATGAAAGCCAAAGACGAAAGCCAAAGATAAGGCCACTCTAAACCTTTTTCAACTTATGCAAAGGCCAAATTCAACTTCATTCAGACTAGCACAGGAAAGCTCTGTCCATCAGCTGTCAATGTAGCTCAGCTTGTAACTATCTGAGTTTTGCTTTCACATTCTACTGACTTGCACTGGTCTATGACTTTCATCTCTTAGTCTCACTGTCCTGTTTTAATATATGTCTAAGAAAAAATTACTAGAATTGGTAGAGACAAAGCCTTAGATGTCAGAAGGTGAAGACATATAACAGCATGAAGATAATGAAACACTCTGAAAACTGTTGTTAAATCTTTTAGCATTAAGCTAAAATCTTTATAGACTTAGAGAAAGCTACAAAAATTCTACAATATAACAATCAGGTAATTTAAGAAATGAACAGATAAAAGCAGAAGCACACAGAGCACCAGCAGCACCCAGTCAAAAAATGAGTATAAAAACAATATGTCTTTTTATGATACTGATTACATGAGCTATTCAAGTCTGTTTGGCCATGACATTAAATCTAACCACACAGATCCATTCATGCCACTATCTACAAAAACCAACAAAATCTCTCTCAGGCTTTTCTTTTGCCCCAGTGCTCAAACCTCACCTGGGGTTTTCTTTTCTTGGATCAAAAAACTTTTAATGCAATTCCAAGTGTTTCTTCTGTTTCAAAACTAAACTCCTCTGTAATTTCACTAAATTACTATTAAATTCACTTTGTCTCAGCCATTCAGCTGAAATGTTGGATAAAGTGAAAGTCTACATGCCACCAGCCCATATCAGTCAGCCTAGCAAGAGTCTTCTATCCATGTCCAGGAAGAGAAGATACCTTCATTCCATAGATGTTGAAGGAACCAGTGGACAGAAGTGGTCCTCACCCACCTTAAAGATTCAGTTCATACACTGTGTTATTTGTACACTGAATACATAAGCATTTCTTCCCAAGGTTTCAAGTTTCCAGAGAGCAAGATAATGCTGGCAAAGACAAAAAATCCACTTTGCACTTCACTTCTAACACCTAACATTTCAATGTATATTTCCCTTACTCTAAAGCTCATCTCTCCCAAGCAGTAATACTCACCAAAATCACAGCTCCTGAGTCTGAATGGATTCTTGATTGAGTTGTACAAGATTGCTTGTAGGCTTTGCTCTCAACTTCCTACATCTAACCTCAGGAAATTCCCACACCAACTTAACAATAAATTGAGTTCTTTGTCACACTTAATGAAAGAACGGCCACAGAGTTAATTCCAGCCTGCTTGGCCCACAGCCAGTACATAAGAAAGAGAAATTTGGGGGCATCAGTATTTAAGCTGATTTTCACACAGCTCCCACCACTGTATATTTAAGCAGAAGTAGCTCAGAGGTTTGTTAAAAAGGGATCACCTTGATAGAATGCAGTTTCACAGCTTCTGAATATCTCCAGAGAGCTCATGGAGACTCACCTGAATCCCTGCCCCACTTAGTGTCTTAAGAAAATGAAAAGCAGGGAAAGACACTGAGGCAACATCAACAAGGCAATATCCAACTTGCTGATGGAATGGCAGTATCTACCACTACACACAAAGTCCCAGGATTCATGCAAGGTTCAAGAATACTGAAATACTTTTCCATAAGCTGCAGGGTGTAAAAGAGCAAAAGCCCTGCCCATTGCTGCTCTGTTGACACACAGGGCTTGAGAGATGCACACACGTGGCCTATGGGCTTAAAATACAAAATAATAAACATGTAGCAAAACCTACTAAGTGAAGTAATGACATTATACAGGTAGATTTTCAAAAGTAAAAACAACCCTCCAAAACAAAAACAAAACAAAAAACCAAACAAAACCCCCCCAAACGACCACCAACAAAAAAACCCCCAACAACAAAAAACCTGAAGTAGGAATTAGAACTTTAAATAAACAAGAAGCAAAGTATGTGAAAAGATCTAATCCGTTTGCCTGTTTGAAATATTCCTCACTGGATGGTTCATTTCAATGCACAGGCTTTGTAGTTTATCCTCCTCAAATGACTCCCAGATAAAATTAGTTAGGTGATTTGCAGGATATATTGATTAGAGAGGATTTAGCTAAGGCAACATAAAAAACATCCAGCTTTATCATTCAGTGAAAATGAAAGAGAAGAAAGCCTGCAAGCTATTATCACCGTTTATAAATTAAGCTTTACTAATGAATTAAATAACTACACAGAAAATGCTAGATATGAGTTAAAATAATGGGGTTTCTCTCTTTAAAAAAATCTCCAAAAAAAGTAATACAAATAAATGTCTTCACTGTTTGCTTGTTTGTTGTTTGCTAGTGTCTCTAACAGGCTGAATTTTCATCTGAATGTTCTAGATAAACCATGAGATGCACAGTTTACTCCTCAAGTTTACACATTTTTCAGTCTTTACATGTAAAATATCCTTAGCTTCCCTCTATTAAATCCCAGGTAACATGAACTACTCAGACTTTTCCCACTGAACACTGGTTTTCCTTAGGATTAACTTTCAAGTGCTCAAAAGACAAAGTACCTTCATTGTGCTATGCAGAGACTTAAAAATCAGCAATTCTTCTGACATGGGGAAACAGAAATGGGCACCCTTGACTCAGAAGGGGGCACTCTCCCAGCTGGGTGGGGCTTTCCTGGGGCTCCAGCTTTGCATGAGACCTTCAGAGAAGTGTCCTGGCAGTGGCTCGACAGATGGTCTATTTTATCCCTAGGCTAACACATCCTTCATGTTACAACTTCATGAGAACATATGCATGCTTTGACATACTGTAAAAATCAAAATCGTTAACCTGAGCATACTGGGTAAAAGCAGCCTGGCTCTCCATAAGGAGGTCAAGCTGGTCAAGCTTAAACGAACATGTGCATATGACTACAGAATCCTTTATGGAATTGTCCATAATGCTTGCATGGAAATAAAAAGAATATGATTTCATTCCTCATTCCTTACACCAACAAATACTTGTTTTCTCCCAAGCAGAAGCACTGATAGCGAGGCATTCATCAGCATCCATGGCAGCTCACAGTCCATGCCTAGTAGCATTTAAAAGCATAATTTTGTCTGAAATGACTGTTCCTCGAGTTTCCTCCAAATGTCCTTGAGCACTGTGCTTTACAAACCCCCTCACTTCAGACCCCCTTGTCTCAGAAAAGCTGTGAAGTGCCCCCAGTTCCTGACTGCGATGCAGGAGGGGACACAAGAGGACGGCATAATCCAGAAGGCCAGATAGGAAATCCATATAGTGAAGGTCCTAATATATTTACTCAATTGGTAACAACTCCTCTGAGATTTGCTGGGCAAAGCACACCTTCCCTATGGCAGAATACACTCCATTATAGAGAAAAGGCAGGGTGGAAAAAAGTCTGTTTACCACACTGCTTGCCTAAAAATCTGTTTTGGTCAAGCCATAATTGGGGTTAAATCTGCCAAGTAGTTTAAGGTGGCAAAAGAGGGGGGTTCAGCCAGGCTGATGAAAGGACAGCAGTGTCAGCAGCCCCATTCTCACCTGCTCTCAGCTGGAACACTCATCTGCAGCACAATATCCTGCCTACACTCCAGCAGGTTTGAACCTGCGGCGTTTATTGCCCAGGAAAGTGTCACGACTCCATTGAGCCACAAGGGAAGCCAGAAGGGCAGTTTTCAATCTGTCTACTCAACACTGCCTTATTTCCTTAAATATTCAGCTGAGCCCAGACTGACTCCACTGCTCAGCAGCCAGATACTTTCCAGGGATGCAGGAGAAAGGCATTTAAATTCCCTCAGGCTGAAAAGGGAAATGAGTTCAAATCCACAATCTGAGGTTCATCAGCTCATCCAGGAACTACTGGGAAAAAGTGTTATGTCCCAGATGTGTTCTTGTTTTATGAATCATGATTCTCTAGCAATTAACTCATTTCACGAAGATAAAGATGCTTCAAAGGTTTTTTATTTTTATTTTTGGTTGGAGTTAAAAATATATATTCTTGTAAGTGAGACATGCTGACAAATTTTCTTTTAGTTTCAGAGTGTATCTGTTTTGTTTTATGTGCTATTTTAGATCAAGCACATAGCCAAAAAAAAAAAAGGCAATTATGTATTCAGCTCTATGCTAAAGTTTCATTTAAAGTCAAAACGGAAAGTATTAACAGACAACAGCAGTGAAGTGGCAGATTAAAAGATCCAGGATTTCTGCTTAGTGGACACATTTCTGTTTTCTTGTTGTCTTCACAGCCCTTCCTAAAATTTCCACTATTGGCAAGAAAGTTCTCATGAGAACAAACCAATTTCTGACTGTCGAGTCGCATTTCTGAGAAGACAAAGACACCAATTTGTTTTTGCCATATGTGAAGCACAAAAAAGAAATGGGAGGCCAGCAGCACACCCACCACAACCCCACATTGTAGTGACCTCTGTGGGCCCCCCGCTTCACAGCAGGTATGAGAGGGGACAACCAAACCCAGCAGTCATCTTGCAGAAGACGTGAAAACATGAGATCTTTCTATTTTTCATAGAAGATTAACTCACTGTTTTTAATACAATGCAGCCCTATTGCCTTTCCTCCATTTGAATTTCATGATACCCTAGAGGAGGAACAAAATGTAACCCTCAGGGTTAGTTTTAACCCAAGGCAGAAATGTTTCCTAAGGAGACTAGTTAAGGTTGTAAGGCTTGCTTTCAAATTCAGCTTAAAAAAAGGACATTTTTACTTAAACTAGCTTACAAAAGTGTTTACAGCCAATGGCATTCCCATATTCTGTGACTCTATAGATAGGTCCAAACTCTTAAACCTGTACAGACAAAAGTTCATCTCTTGTCATTGGGAAAACTTGCACAAGTAAAGCAAGCAGGATGTATGAACCAAGAGAACGTCATTCTTCACCACAAGGACCCCATTTCTGTTGGTTTCTGTCTAAAGCAGGCCTTCCATGGTTTTACCAAAACAAATGTTCTAGGCTTTAAAACAAACAAACCCCCCTCACACATCCCTTGATTTGCACATTGAGAGCACTGAAATGAAAATATCTCTCAATCTGTGAAATTGCTGTTTTGTTTCATTAATTTAGGTCAGTCAATTGCTTGTAAAAATCTAAAAGCTCATTACAGACTTTGTGCATATTCAGCAATTACGCTTCTACATTGCACCTGGCTGTTTCCCACCTTGCATTCATGGAACAGATCCAGTTTTATGGAAGCACAGCATGTGGCATGTAATTACTTCCGAGAAGTCAACTAAAGCAGTTGGTCTCTTTTACAGTCCAATAATTTTCAATACTAAGATCACTTTAAAGAAACACTATAAATGAAATTGAAGAAGCAATTTGAGCTTTCATGACTTGAATTCGTTTTAATTGCAATGGTTGCTGAAAAGCAACCTGTGTTCCGTCCATTGTGACATCTGAAGCTGAAGGCACCACCTAATTCCTTTGCAGACCATTTCACTAACATCACACCTCTCTGTGGCACTGAAGCCATAATGCTACACTTACTGAAGGCAACAGGAAACTTAACTGTAGTTGCAACTCAGGATTGAAACCATCTTTTCACCACTGGGAAGCTGCTCACCTGGATTGTGCAGAAGCAGAGCTCATGTCCACAAGGTCTGGAATGAATTATTCTGCTGGACATGCTGGCTACAGTTTTGGAGCATTATTTTGAAAACACAGCACAAAAAGCACATCCATAAGAGTATTCACACATTCCCTTCATGGTCCCGAGAATTTGAGTGTGCATAGTCATAAATGTTACTATTAGTGTGCATAATGAAGGCGATTTGGAAGATTTCTTTTGATGAAAAGAACATGTTAGCAGTGTTGTTCTTGGAGTCAGTGAGATTTTTTTAGTCACTGGAATTGCTAGTAGAGCACACCATCTCTGCTGGTTGTAATGGTCTGACACACCCCCCTAAAAATTCCTCTACTCATACGCTCTTCAAGATGCCTCATTTCTTTTTCTTTCTCTCCCCCTAATTCCCTTGACTCAATATCATCACCATACTTCTACCTTCTCATTGCTGGTCAAATCAAAAAATAAACTGTAAAGCTAAGGCACTCACTCATGGAAGCTCCACAATGCAACTTAATCCATCATGCAGCAACTTAATCCATCATTAATATTCCAGAGATCCATTAAATGCTCTGCATATGTTATCTCACCAACTAATTAGTCTCCCCCTTTTCTCCAATCTCCCTTCTTTCATCCATTGTAATCACATAGTTCTTTTCTCCCTGTTAGCAGGGGTAGTTGTTTACTGCACCCATATATAATATACCAAAACCTATACTATGGCTCTCTCACCAACCCAGTAAAACAAATTTCTCTTTGCCTTTGATAAATTGGAAAAATGTAGCACACAAAATATAGTCAATCCCTGAAAATGGAGTTAGAGCAGTGAGATTCTTACATACCAACTCTTATCTGAATGAGTTTATCTTTCATTCTACAGAGAACTCTATGAAACTGAACAAATTTTCAGTAGATCAAAAATGGAATTCATTATATGAAAAGATCAGAGACACTCTATGACCGAAAATTATTCAGACAAATCCTTGGGTAAAGGCTTCAGTGGAAATTACTATGGATGAATGTTATCCAGACTAACCCCAAACTCACATAGAGGCGAACTCTGCAGAGCTCTCGTGGACTCAGCACAAACATGAAACAAAGACAGGCAACCCAAGGGACTAAAGTAACAGTTTTTGCAAATACTGGACAAGGACTCAGTTGCATGGCTTCATGAGCTACCACACACCAGCAGAACTGCTCTAACAGCACAGCAACTCAGCTGCTGCTACTGTAACTTCTCTTCCCACAGGACTAGAGAATGTGTAAGCTCAATCACATTCACTTTTATTTGCTCTGGGCTGAGTTCATATTTGACAGTTGTGCTGGTTTTGGCTGGGATGGAGTTAATTTTCTGCACAGTAGCTGGTATAGGGCTGTGTTTGGATTTGTGCTGGAAACGGTGTTGATAACTCGAGGATGTTTCTGTTCTCACTAAGAAACACTTATAGAGAGCCAAGGCCTCTTCTGTTCCCCATCCTACCACTCCCAGCGAGTGGGCTGGCAGTGCACAAAGAGCTAGAAGAGGACTGACTGCAGCTGACCCAGGCAATATTCCAGACCACATGGCATCATTCCCAGTATATACCAAGTCACCATTACCTGTGATAGAGCCCTGCTTTCCCAGAAACTGCTGAACACATGCCTGCCCATGGGAAGTGGGGAATGAATTCCTTGTTTTTGCTTGCTCACATGGCTTTTGCTCTACCTACTGAGCTGTCTTAATCTCAACCCCCAAATTTTCTCACTTTTACCCTTCTAATTCTCTCCCCCATCCCACAGTGGTCAGTGAGTGAGCTGATATGTGAGGCTCAGTTGCTGGCTGAGGTTAAAGCACAGCAACAGCCAATGTGGATCAACTGATCTAAGATACTTCAAGAGCTCACGCAACTCTGTTCTCAAGATAAAATATGAGCAGCACGGACATGGTGAGTTAGCTCTGGGTATTATCAGCATTCCCTCACTTGAAATATATTAACAGCTCTTTTATTATTTATATATTATGAAGATTTCAATCCATATTATGAATTATGAACCTAATTCTCTTCCCAGTAACATTCATGGCAGACAAATGTGTCTGTACACTTAATATATTCTTTTCAATGTCATTAACTTACTAGTGAATATCAAGTTCTGCTGTCACTACAAAACATTTAATGTTATTCCATAAAATGATCTAGTATCTCAGAGAAGAGTGAAATGTGTACTAGAAGAGCAGCCAGCTCTCTTCTTAAGAGCCTAAGATGGAACACGTCTCTGATGTCAGTCCTTTCAACATTAATTTAATTTGCATCCATATTTTGCTCCAGTCCAAGTGGTTCAACTAACAAAAGAAAACAGAATATTGCAGGGAATGTCTGAAGTGACAACACTTTCTGCAAAATGAACTACAACAAACAAACAAAAATAAAAACAAGCTAAAAAAATAAACCAAATCAAAATAAAACAGAAGATACAAAAAACAAACCACAACAAAAGAAAACCCTTGCTGATATCTAAAAAGAAATTCTCGATGTGTCCATCTATTTGTCTTGATTAGTATATCCCCTCCTAAGTATTGCAAACTTCACCAAGCACACTCATAATTTTTTTGGAAAAAAAAAAGAAAATTCAGATTCACTGAGTATCATAGATCAAGGGAACCAATCCTATCACAGTGAAAAAACCACAAAGCATCCAGGGATTTGATGAGCATGAGAAATAAATCATGCATCAAGTCGATTGATGCGGTTTATTTTAAGTCCTTCTTTTCTGATTTATTGCCATCATTGCCACCAATTTGCATAGATAATAGAACAAGACATCCTCTTAAAGTCTTAATCAGGAATTAAAAAGTAATATACTGTTACATCTCTTTCTGCTCATCAGTAAAGCACACACATTAATGTTTAATGTCAGTTTTATTATAGGGATGGAACCAGATTGGAAAGACGCACTTTAAACTCCTTCGTGACATCACCACCAATTTGTTACTGTAATAGCTGCAAATCAAAAAACAGTCAACAAATCCTTCAAGCTAAAGCAGGTTGTAAACATGACTGTTACAAGAACAACAAGGCTGAGCAATGTTTCTGAGAGCAGCACAATTTTCTTTTCAGTATGGCAAGTACTGCTACAACTGAAATATTCTTTCGATGCATTTATGAACTTTGACAATATTTTCTTAGAAGAACGATTTTTTTTCCTACTTTCAATGTACTGAAGATGAGTGGGTAGTTTGCTGCTCAGGAAAGTGATTTCTTTGACAGGTACTTACATCATTCACAAAACCACCATAAATATGCACAACTGTTTAAAAACAATAGAGAAACAAAGGAAGCTTTGCCTCAAAGAGCCAGTGAAAAATACCTTACAAGAGCAATAGTTCCAACAAAAAGCATATGTATAAGCGGAAAGTTGGAGAGAGGAACTTAAAGAGATTAGCATTGAACTGCTACTCCTGAGTGACAGGTTCTGCACAAAAATGTGATCAACTCTTAGGAGAAAAACCCCTGAAAGAGAAGCTCAAATTGCATATTGACTGCAGGAGGCATGTTGGGAGAACTTGCTTACAGGAAACCTGGGAAGGTAAAGCAGGAGAAATTATTCTCAGTTTTTCACGGAGAAGAAAAATGGGCAATCAGGTAAAACATCAGCCAGGACTGGCTTTTAGCTATGTCTGCAGGACAGTGGGCTGGATCAGGCTCTGGAACACGCTGATAGGGTTCTAAGAAAATGCATGCCATATACCTTAAAAGGAGTAATTTCCCTTAAGAATATGAGCCAGTTCATCCAATACATTGTGTATGAGATCCTCAGGTCACAGACTGCTGGACTCCAATTCACGGAGAAGGAAACATAACTATGTCTTTGTCCTTCCCCTTCCTAAGTGGGAAACCCCATCTTCGTCCTCCACTATTCCTGCTTTTACAAACTGTTTCCTTCTACCCAACTCTCTTTTTGGTTGCTTCTATTACACCTTTGCTCAGGTCAAAGCAGCACCCAGAGTTGGTTCTGTGATAAAGCAGCAGGGCAAAGGCAAAATACATCAGATATGACAAAGAATGTAGAGCTGAGATTCCAGGACCAAATGTTGAAACCTCAGAAGTGTTTTCCCAACAATTTTTAATGTATTGTAGATTTGGTTGTTTGTTTGGGGGAATTTTTTTTGGGGGGGAAGGGGCAGGGGGAAACACTTGTATTTTTTTATGGCCTTTTGATAAAGTATGGTGACAGCCATGGCCATGACAGACTCAGACTTGCAGCAGTGACCCAGGTTCCGCTGCCAGCAGGGTAACCTGAGCTTAAAGCTGTGGGACTGGGGCATTAGGCTGCCCCCAGGTGAAGACACAACCTTGTAATCATCCTTACCAAAACCTACTCAAGTCAGGAGGATTGTTTATCTGTTTAGCTGACTTCAGTCATGGCCTGGGAAACTGGTTCTTCCACTTGCCAAACAATGAAAACATGATGTGGGCTCTGACATTAAGCAGCTTTATAGGTGTTGCTTCCTTTAACTGTGCTAAAATAATGAAGAATTAAAGTTTGCTGAGAAGCTTCTCCCTCAGAAAGAGCCTATATATAGATGAAAGATGAAATCTGCTACGTCTCCATGTTAAAAATAACTGCAATATTAAAAATTAAAATTATCCTACAAAGAACTGTCATTATTAGCAGTTCTAATGCCAAGTTAAAAATTAAATCCAATCAGCACAGAACAACATTTGGAAACTCTTTTAAAAATGAATGAGAGAAAGATTAGCTACTATAAAATACAGTGTCAATTGTATGAAGCGGAAATTATCTGTCCAAAAAAAAAATCACTTTCCACTACTGACATATAGCCAACCCTTTGGAGCTCAAACAAGACTGTGCACAGATTTTTACAATCACAACAGCTCTAAGGTAATTACCAAGACAAACATCTTTTCAGCAGAGAAATGTATGATGCAGGTTTTGTTCAATATGGTTATTGACAGAGGTTGTTAAAATATAATCCTCAAAATATTTCAAGAAATGCTAAATAGGAGATTACCTTCCCACTACTAAAAAGGTTATTGCTTCTTGCATTTCTTATAAAAATGTTTGGAATCTGGTAATCAACAAAGTGGTCAGTGATATCATCTGAATCACTTCATTAAAAGAATTAACCACATTGGTATGAGGATACCAGTTGAGTTTAGGCACTCATCTAACACTGCACATCTGCTGCCAGGCCCAAATTTCCCCAGGAACTTGTAAAAACCCTAAATTACAGGGCAGGAGAATATGTACATCCATACAAAAAAAAAAAGAAAGAAGTCCCACATTTAAACACATGTATCATAACCACATTTACTGGGTTCCTCATAAGCTGAAATAGCTACAAGAACACTCGAGCATGTACAAAAGGCCTGATGGATTTTGTCTCCCTCCTTCTCCCCCCTTTTTTCCGTCCTGTTTAAGTACAGGCCAATACAGAGGTGACACCAGCAGGAAATTGTCACACAAGTGCCAATGGTCCCTTAACTCCACCAGCTCTAGAAGCAGCTGCCTCAGCAGGCCAGGTGTCTGCTTCTAGTTCTTTACCACAAACTACTCCTGATGTCTCATTACAGGGAATTTCTTCCATAATTTTAATAGCAAGTCCCTCTTGAAACTAATTTCACAGAGTGGAATCTAAATGGCGCTCTCCTTCAAATAAAGTACCTTTGGAACAACACGCTCTGGGAGTAGAAGGAGAAGAACTAATAAGTGAGACTGAAGATAAAACCTGAAAAATTTTCAGTGGAGAATGATAGCACTTTAGTAAGGATAATTGCATACATTCACCATAAAATGAGAACTTGAGGAGAACATTGTAAGTCACATAATATTTTGATTTGAAGTATTAAAAATGTACAGCATCTGAGCATCTGCCAGCAGTAAAAATGGTATTCCCTGTTTCCTTCATTGTAAGTTAACCTATTTTACATGTCAAACTTACGCAATTTGTGTGATTACAAAATTGACTTCTTTTTAGCTGTTTCTACAGCAGCACCACAGAACAAACATCAGACTGAAAATGAAACCCAGCTATAAAAAGATGTACAGGACTTTAATTACTGTAAATAACATAAATCCATGTAATTAAGGGAAATCAAATAGCTTGACATCACCCTCTGGTGTAGACCAGGCTGGGTATAGCAAGGCAAACATCGCCTTCCATTTAACCTTTTTATCCTTAGAGTGGCCAAAATTGCTTCACAAAAGAGAATTATATTTATGTGACGCCATAATATTTTTTTATACCTCTTCAAGCTCAAAAGCAAAGGTAGTTGAGTAGATTTAAGAAGGTTTGAGGTTTTTGTTTATTTGGGTTTGGGGTTTTTTGGTTTGTTTTTTTTTTTAAATCTTCTATACACTCAGGAAGGTTTTTTTAATCTTCTATACACAGGAGGTATTGGTCTGTTTTGTGTGGTCCCTTCTGACACAAAGTATAAGACATCTTCCTGTCAATGGAAAACAGAATTTAGCTTTTGGATTATCTGTTGCATCTTTTCCTTCCTCAATAATATGATCTTGAGATGCTTTAGGGTTTACTTTATTATACCAGGGATATCTAAATTGTATCTCTTCAGTTACATGTTAGATAAAAATTGCCCAGTATGGTTTTCTTTGCCTGTCTTCACGGTGTTTAATACATCAAGATGTCTTTATCTTCAGAATAGTACAGTTGGTAAAAAAATTATTTTCCCTGTGAAACCATGTTATTACTTCATTATTGATTTCTGACTTTGTGTGAAGGCTACTATGCAACTTCTCCAACAGTCTAATAAAAAAAAAACAGGGGAAAGTATTTCCAAGAGAATAAACAACTCACATTTATAATAAATCTAAGAATATTTATTTCTATGTATACTTATGGTGTCAGCTACAGCCTTTCACTCTCATTTAATTACAAAAGCCAAACTCTGTACTGCCAGTATTTTCAGAAGTTTTAAGGATGAGGACACTTCCAGGAACCCAGCTCAGTTCTACTTTCCCACTACCACTAGCACAAGTGTTCTGATTTTCCAGGTCCTAGCTTTGTTCATCTAACACACTCTACCCTAAACTGATTTTGAGGAAAAAACCCCTCAGTTTGTCAGAAAAACAGATTAAGCACATGCCACAGGAACTGGCTGCCTCTGCTTGCAAACAGTTGATGCCTAGCCATCCAAGGCCTATTGCTCACCACCAGCAATACCTCCTGTTGCAATGCTGATGAAGTACTACTGGGTAAAACTACCAGACCACCATGGTCATCTTAAATTGCCAAGGCATTTAAGCCCCTAAAGGAATTCAGAAAAAGATTGTTTCACTACCAGCTACAGTAGTGCTGGGTGTTCTTTTGGTTTGGTTTTAAGCCAACAGTGTGAGAAAGAATAAACCAGCCACAGCATCCCCTACCAAACAGTTAACAGGACTGTTAGTGGTTTAGGAGGGATTTTGTATTGCTAACCACAGTTAGAGCAAAAGAGAAAAAAAAAATACAATAAACCTGAACACCCCCTCATAGTTCCCTGACCTGGCTCAAATCTGCTCAGCTGGGAGGTTTTGACAGAAATGTAGTAGGAGGAAGGAGAGCAGAGCTTCCAGGCAAAGGCATTTTTCTAGGAGTTAATGAAATTTGCAAGTATAATTATTTTTAATCTGGGTGCCAAATTCTCTCTCCATTCCATGAAATCCTGGTGCTGTGATGCTACAAAAGGAACACACAAGCCCTCAACTTTCATTACAGCATCATTATATAATTCACAAATATCAGTCTCAAATTAAATCTACTGACATGGGTTTTACTTCAGTCAAAGTGTACTAAGGAATAAAGTAACTGTGCAACTCAGAGTCCATGGCATCTTAGGTCCTCCAAATCTGGTCTGCAACAAGCCAGGGAGGTGAACAAATTCCAGCACAATCAGAGACTGAATACACAGAAAGCTCTTGCCGAGCCAAACTCAACAGGAGGCTGTAAGAAGACCCACCAGTCATTGGTTGCCAAGGGCACACTGGAGCTGATCCACATTCACATGTCACCATTAATGTCTTTGGGCAATATTAGGAGAGGAAAAATGGCTAGGGGAGTAAATCACTCTGAAATAATCTCTCAATCCATTACTTGCTGCTTCTTCATCACCCATTCCCTGTCCAGGGAATGCTGCTTGTCAGACTCAGCTGTAGAACAGACTCCAGTATGGGGAAAGGATTACACTCCTGGGCTCTATAAAAGCCTGAAAAAAGCCAACCAAGTAAACAAAATGCTAAATAATCACTCAACCCTGGTTTTGACAGAGAAATAAAGCATGTGAAATTGAGAAGGAAACACATGCAGCTTCAGTGGTACATCCTGACCTCACTAAGCAGCAAGGCAGCTCTGCTTGCCAGGTTACTGGACTGGATTTAGCAGATGCTTCAGGTTTTCTATTTTGGGGCAATTCACACAGTTTAGCTGCCTTTAGGGGTCCAAAAGCTGCCCAGTCTGCTCACAGCTCTCAAGCCCTGCTCTGTTTGAGTCCCAGAAAGCAGCTCTTGCCCTTCAGTATGCCATGGCTCCCAGGCTCCTGGTCTTTTTGGGCATCAGTCCAGCATAGCTTGCTCGCAGACAGACACTTCATGGCTGGCTAAAATCTGCTATAGGGTATTGCAGTCTGGCCAGAAGCATTTATTTAAAAAAACCTGCTGTAACAGCAGATACACATGTATTTAGATTCTGTTCCAATTTTCTCCTTTTGTTTGCCAGGCACGTTGGTGTGTTAATGCTGTATTACCCACAGGGGATATCCAGCAACTCAACAGCACAACTGTAAGGAATATTTCATTCCAGGTTAGAGATTTCCAAGAAGTTAAAGAAATTCCAATCAGTTTCCTTACCATAAAACTTTGTGATTGCAGACAAAAGGCAAATTCAACTTTAGAACAAACATACTGGCTAAATTAAAAACTCATCAACCACAATTTAATCCCTTGACATTGCCAATGGTGGACAAGGCAAGTGTTCACCAAGCATCCCAACATCAAAACAATCTGAGTCTCATTGCTTCTTAAAAACAACTCTGAAGACAGGTTTCTTCTTCCACAGTTTCCACACCAGTCTAAAGTAAAAGGATTTGCATTAAAATTGAAGCAGATCTGCCTAACAAGTATCCTGCTTTTGTTTTAGATCACATGTTTGTGCTTCTTTCCAACCAAATGATACCAACGTTGAGTTTAGGATGAGAGTTAAATGAAATGAAGTCTGCTCTGTCAGTGACATTCACATGCTTTCTATTTCCTTCCTACAACGTGTACACTGCCTTACAAGATTATGGAGAAAAAATATCTTAGAATACCTGACCAGGTATTACCAGTGGTCAGAAGACAGCAGGCAGTACCCTCAGCTATGGTAGGCTGAGAGCAAGAGCCTGCTGTTCAGCTGGAGGACTAGAACATTTTAAGAGAGGTATTTAGATGTGCTGAGAAATTAATTTGAGCAACTTGCAAAAGGAAGCCATCGACAAAAAGCAGCAGATCCAAAATCCCTTACAGCACATACCATGTTTATAAAATTTCCCCACAAATGAACATCTGTAATACAAAGAGAAAAAATAACACAAGTGCTTCTGGGGAAGGAAACTCCTAAAATACATCTTTATAGTCCCAGGATTTTGTGACCATGACTTGGATTAAAGGTTAGACTTTAATCTAGACATCTGGGTCTGGATTTATCCTATTGGCAGGCAAACTGAAAACAACTGTTCCCCATCACAAAATCAGAAGCTGACAGGCTCTTTCCATTGTTTTGCATAACAATACTGTGGAAATGAGCTTAAAGTAACATTTTAACTCAAGCTTTTGTTGAAGAAGAATGCTAATCATTCCCATACTGCATCCCAATCACTCACTGCTTCTCAACTTCATTAACAACTCAAGATTCAGCACAGACACAGAAGTTCTACAGAATGAAACGACAGGCAGCAGAGATAAATACATCAAAACCATTATGAAGCCTCTTCTCATTGCCAAATAAAAGCTATAGAGAGTTGAGGCATCATACACCAGAAGAGGCCACGTGGCGATAGCACTGGATTGTGACTCATAACCATATCGTCAATTCCAAGTGACACAAGACTCCTTGGGGTGACCTCAGGCAAGTCATCCCGTTCAGCTCTTGAAGCAACATGAAAATGGAAAAATGATAACAAGCTTGAAGCCTCCCTGAAACAGCACAAGGGTAGATTTGTGTATATGAGACACCAAGATGAAGCCAAGGGGACCACAAAGTACTTGAATAGAGACCTCTCTGTGGTGACAGGGGAAACTACATCATAAACCTATAACTGGCAAGTCTAACAAAGTTAAAACTGATTTGCCCTGCTTAAAGTCCCTGAGTACACTCTTCTGATTCAGCGTTAAGGCTATGCTGGCACTGTCCCATCATTTAAAGCAATCCCAATGGTCCTATATGGATGATTTCAGGTATCTCATCTTTACACAGCTGAGCCAGTCTATTTTTAAACCTAGTTATCTGCAGGCAGGATATTGGTATAAAACTCATTAAACATAATTTCACATACAGAAAGGCAAACGATGAATCTGGTAAAGAAACAAGTGGGTACAATGAATACATATGTGTAACAGCAGAACTGAGAATATGCAGTAGAGTGCTTATTAAAGAGGAGATTTTAAATTTGACCTTCACAATATGCAACAGATATAGTGTACATACACAAGCATGGCTTTACAGAAAGAATATTTATCCATCAAGTTCAACTGAGCTTCTATAAATAATGCAGAAGCAAAACACTAATTGGCCCATTGCAGAAAAATTTTGCATTTCACAACTCACTGCTCTTCCTTTGTATTATCTAGGGGTTTATCCTGACTAATCCAAGAATGCAGACATCTGTCTGAGGAGCCACTACATGGCTCCCAGAAAAAGTACCAGATTTTTCTTTTTTAAACTGATTTCATGAGAAAAAAAGATTTAGACATTTTCACTGTCCAGCTATCCATCCCTCTATTACTTCATTTCCCCTATGAATTTTTTTTGCAAATTTCAACCATGACTTAATAGGAACTTGCCTCAAAAATATTACTTGTGAAAGTACAATCCAAACCAAAATGCAGGAAGAGAGATCCATAACAGTCCCTCAGTGATGGAAAGGCAGTTATAAACCCCTTCATATTCATTTCAAAAGGAGACATCCAGCAGTACTGCCTTGCCAACCTGCATTCAGGAGACTCTGAGCTCTCTGCCAAAGAGCTGCTCTCTACTTTACCTATAGTCATATAGTCCCCAAAGTTTTTTGCTTGATTTTAGGCAACAGAAGAATGAAGTCCAGCTGAAGGAAGACCGCAAGGAGCTGAGCAGTCCAAGAGCGGAGGCTCCAAATCTGTCAAAACCCTTTTCATTATTTCAGTCCCTTACAGAACTGTCCTTTTGAGTACAGAGAAATTATCATCAAAACTTCAAGTTCTGACCATGTTTTCTCTTGCTTAAAGGTTTTTTGGTTTTCCCCTCCAATCAACAGAATACGTGCCTGAAATTAAACTCATTCCTTCAATTTCACTTTTTTGTAATTATAATTAACAAACACATTTTTCAAAGGCTGGAAGAATTATTTATGCTGTTAGAAAAGGGTCTTATTATTCATCAAGAGATGAGACCGAGAAAATTTTTCCTGGAAGTCAGACACACAACTGAATTAGTGAGCACCAGTGAGGTACCACCCATCAGCTGGAACAGTATCTGCCTGGGAAAGAGCTCTGTCCTCACCACAAATGTGAAGCAAAACAACCTCACTGCAGGAGCCATGTTAATATGTTTGGTTAAATCTTCATGAATGCTTCAGAGAAGGTGTTTAACCTTGGGTCCACAGAACAGGCATCCAGCCAGTTCCTGTGATTCAGGATCCCTGCAGCATCCCCACCCAAGGTCACGCTGGGCAAACGAGACATGTCTGCTTTTTGCACTATTATTTTTGTCTTGTTTTGTACACAAGGAATCTGCCCACACTTGCTGAGCATGTTAATTGGACAAACATGCAAAATTCCTGAAAATTGATCCAAGCAGTTTCCTTGCTTAAGCTCATTTCCATGACTCAGGTGGAAGTGCCTTCCCTTCAGGAAGTGATCACCATCCAAGCAACTACTTGCATTTTAAGACCCACCCCCTTTTGGAAGTGTAGCATGCCAAACAGGAGACTCTTTACTCCTCCTCTCCTCTGGGTAGCACATGAGGAAGAGCATGGGCAGCACAGATGGGCTGCATCAAATTGCTGCAAGAACCAGATGCTTGTGTAGAAAGGAGTCTGCTACCTTCAGCAGCCCACTCCTTGGCTAGTTCCACTAATAACAGCTGAGATGATGGTTCTGAAGCTGCCTCTGGCTCTATCACATGGTTATGCAGCTGATGAGCTATCCAGCTGGTCCTAGGCTCTTAGACATAACTTTTATTCAATTTGCCTCTCTCCCAGGGGAAATGATGCATTCTCCATCACTTACTGCACAAGTTATTGTATGAGTCCTTCAATAAAATCCTCCCAATGGATTCTTTATGGAGAGATAAAATGAAACGTTTCTGCTTGCTCAGTTTGGTTTCCTCTTGGATCTCACTAGATAATTTTAGGTAACATTTTTGAAAGAGGTTCTCTCTACTGGACCAGTAATATCTTCTAGATATGAAGAAAATGTTATATTTAAAGAGAAATTGACCCAAAATCTGTAATACAGGACTCTGAAAAAGCTGGCATTTTGGAAAGATCAATGGAAAGGGTTTAGGAGGCTGAATGAACTTACTTTGCTGATTCCTTTTAGCAGCTTGAGCAGACTGGTTCCCAAACTTCAATTGAGAAAACTTCATATCAAAGCACTGCTGCTTTTTAAGCCTGCTTTCTACAGAGAGGAAGAATCACAGAAAATAGTCTTGGAGGGAGTCCAGGGTAAAGTTCATGTTTACAAACAGGATCCTGCCTCAGGGCTTTGTTGATTTAGAGTCCCTACAAAGTGTGAGTTTTGGACAACATTCATAAAGCTACAAATCCTAAGAAAAATTATGAATGCTGAACCAGATGCAGCCATTCTGGTAATTTAAACTGATTTTTTTCATAACATAGGTCATAAAAAACCAAACAATTTTCAGCAGGGCTTTTTGGATGGACCAGAGAAGAAATGCCTTTTGCTTGAGCATGACTTTGACAACCTCCTGGTTTGTGCCTTGTGAGGCAGATTCAGCTCATGGGCCTGATCTCCTGTCCCATTGCTCTAAGAAGACCCCTGTTTAAAACAGGCCTTCTAGAGGACCATCTTCAGAGTGGGAAATTTCATCTTAAAAATAGCTAAAGAAATATCCGCTGCCATTCTGACTTCCCAAACTGATAATGATAAAGATGTTCCTCTTGTTTCTTGCATTAGTTGCTCTAAAGTGTAACATGAATTTCACCCTCCTTCAACCCTGCCTGTTCAATGAGGCTCTGCTTCCCCTGTGACACACTGAGATCCACTTGCTTTCTCAAAACGTCTCAGGACTAAGAGAAGTGATGAAATGTAGCGTGTCCCCTCTTATCCCAGATGCAAGAAAGTCACCAATGGGGCATTTGTACCACACACACGTGGACTTACCCCACTATCTGACACAGGGACTTGAGATTCAGCAGACAGGAGTATCTCTGAACAGACAGATGGCATCTAATACACTACGTTATTAACAGGGATTTAATGACCAGCATAAATAATTATATGCCAGGAGCTTGTTTCAGTCAGTCTAAATAGTAGCAAACCAAGCAAATCATTCTGCTACTAATGTAAAGGGGCAATGCTATTTATGACAATTTGTTAAGACTTCACCCTAGGCAAAGAATTAAACTTCATAAAATAAAACACAGGGCAGCAGGCAGGCTGGATGGCAGGAAGCAGAAAGCTGACTGAGAAAGAGTCACTGAGAAAGAGTCCTTGAGGAAGGACGGCATGTATTGCTGAAGAGAGACCAAGTGCCAAGACCAGCTGATGTCTTCTAGGGGTCTATCCAAACTTCTGGTCTTCGGAGCTTGCTTGCAGGATGTTCAGAGTCTGTTCTCCCTTTGAGTGCCCAGAGAAATCAACATCTTGATCATATATTTTACATCCTTTAAGTGCTAAACAAATAAGTACTAATTCCTACTACATGCAAGAACCAATATAAGCATGATTACTTCCAAACAAAATGCAGAATTACAAGACAGGAGGATCAACAACTTCATCAGGTCACACTGCCAAGCCAAGTTTCCTGCTGGAAGGCTCTGGCTCTGGATTCAGTGTTTAGTTTGATCGATTGTGAATTTTCAGACTGTTGTGTGAATGAGTTCCTTTTTCGGGAAAGAGAACATCATATATACTCTGAATAATTAAAGCAACAACAAAAACATGATCTGCACTCCCCAAAATACAGTATTTTATGCACAGCATGCCTCTATGGCCCAGCTTCTGCTCAGCTTTAAAACCACTAAACTGGACCTGCAAGGCTATGGTTACCTCGCTCAGGCTATCCAGGACAATAAACTACAAGGAGCACTGCTCCTTAAAGAAGATTGACATAATTGCTTAGGGACAAATAAAAATTAGATGTCTGAATGCATTAAGGTAGCTCTTTGGCATATATTCTCAATATATCAGTACTCCTGCTTACATTTTCAACACAGATAAAGTTTAAGTATTTTAAAGTTGAGGTTAATATACTCCCATACTGAGGGAAAAAACCATGGTTACTTAAAATTATATAAAAAAATTCAGTTAATGCCATGACTTCTAAAGAACAAGGGATTTCACCTTTTGTGCTTTTATCAATGCTTTGCATAAATGCCGGTTTTGTTCATTGCATTAACAGTATCAAATTTTTCTATATAAATGGTAATTTGGGTATGCTATTTTCAATATAAAAAAGCAAAAGATCAGTATTTCCAAAATTTGGTGCCACATGTGAAAAACAATCATATTCTCCACTTCAACTTATGCACTGCTTCTTCTAACCATATACTCTTACTCCTCCTGTCTGCCAACTGCAGTATTTAGTCTATCAGGGTATCAGTTGTAAAATGATGCACTGTCCATTCTACATCCCATGCCCATACAGGCACTCCTGGCACTCTCCAAATTGCCAGTAACTTCCGCCTTTCTACGGCAAGTAGAAACAAGATATAACAAAGAAAAAGGTGAGAGACAAGATGAGTATCATCTGTTGTCAGGAAGGATATTTTATTCACTCCCAAACTTCTATTTTCTGCAATGCTGAAGCACGAAATGCTACATAAAAGGTTACTTATGAAGTATGCAAAGACTGTGTGTCATATCAGATGGCTTAAACTCCTGGGTGATTTGCTGTTATTGTGCTAATTATCTCTTACCAATTATTGTAGACTCATGTTCGAAGTCCTAAACAATTTGCAGAACTCACATTCAGCCCAAGTGCAAGGGATCAATTAAAAAAAATAAAAGAACCTCCCATAAAAACACACCAACAAATTTACCCTTATGCCTCCATCAGTCCATCACTTGACACTGTTTTGCATCACAGAATAGCTCAGGGGAACAGGACCTTCTCCAGTGAAAACAGGGCATCAGCAGATCAGATTTCAAGGGCACAACCTGAAGAATACGTTACCCATCAGCTTCATTCAGCTTATAGCAAGACGTACTTTGGGAGATCACAAGTGGCTCAAAGTGGGACCCCGTGGCTGGGCAGGTCAGGGGCAGAACAGAAGACTGACGTTCTACAGCACTGTTGGAACAGACACTGGCTGGGCTGAAATGGGGTCCTGGCCCAAGGGTGCAGGGAGATCAGGATGGAGGCTGCAGCAGGGCTCCTTTTAAACCCTCTCTGCAAGGCTCAGAAGGGAAGGGGAGGGCAGGCATCCAAAGGCAGTGTCTTTCAAAATCAGCCTCACCCTCACAGCTCTGCAGTGCTGCAAAGTGCTTTTTGGTAAATATTTATTTGGATTATTATTCCTTGCCCAGGGCTAGCGAGGGAGCATGTGCCATCATCTTGAGGACAGATTAGGAATGCAAACCTACCATATTCTTCTCTTCCCTTTCAAAATCAGATGATCAGCTGTGGCTTTAGTCCTGCCAAATTTTGTCAAATATAGCACAAAATTATACAGAACCATAGTAACTGCACTCCCACTATTGTTCTGATTTAAAGAGGAGTTTGATTACATTAGGTAAATATTTGTCCTTATGTAATAGCTCCCTCCGACATCCTAAAAATTTTCCGTCTCCTAGAATTTAACTGAAGAGGGTGCTTTTATATGTCATTGCTCTGCCCCAAAAGCAAGTATACTCTATTATACCATGAGTATTAAACTGTGAGTAATGTTATTACAAGCAATAGTAGTTATTCAGACAATTATGTAGTTGCAACTGCAGTTTTCCTATTAAATCTAGAAGCTTTAAGCAAATTCAGAGGCAATAAGAATTGCAACACCATCTCTGATGAGCTAAATAGTAGTTATTTATTCACAGATTGTTAAATTTTTATAGCCCTGAGATTTCCAGGAAGAAAGAAACAAAAGTTGACTCCCCATCTAAATACTGGCTCATTCTTCATGTTGATATAATTATGAAGTTTCAGTCATTGCAAAGCTGTTCACACTGCTTTATCAACTACATGCATTGCAAAATATATGCTAACTGCAGTTTTTCCATTATAAAACTCGCTAGTGAAGTCACTGTTCTATTTCCAGCTCAGTTCTGGCAGTGTGCAGATGCTCGTTGCTTAGTAAATAGAATTTTTTTTTTTTTAGGGAAAAAAGAACATACTGAATAAAAAAGCTACAGGCTTTTGATACCCTTTCTTCCAAGTTAATTTTAAATAAGGTAATGAAATAAATGAATAATGAAGAGGAAATAGAAGCTTGTGTGATGACTCAACACACTAAGAGTCATGAGGAAAATGCCAGATTCTTGAATACGTGTTCCATTATAATACACAGGAGTGTACACATTGAAAAACTTTCACCTTTTTAAATGGGTGTTATCAACCGCCTAGGCAGCTTTAATCAATATTCTAATCACTTCAGTAATTACATTGCTCCTAGCACACGTACGTGAAGGGAAGGAATGTAAGACCTTAACTTCAAGCTTGGAAAAGAAAGAACAAAGAAAGGAAGCTTGTTTGCCCTGTGTCTTCCTCATCAGCTCCAGCTGGGGTCTTCTTCGGTCAACCTCTGAGATGAAAAAATCTTTAGCACCATGAAAATGTGTCAGCTTGTTTTCCTCTGAATATTTGCTTAAACAAATTATTTAATTTTCTTTGGTTGCAATCATCTGTATGTTCTGTGAATCTTGGAGATAGGTGATTGTCACAAACATTTGCTTAAACAAAGGATTTAAAATGAGCCTGTTGACAGTTTTCTTCTGAAGCACTGAATATTTCTATCTGAAACATGGTTATCAAAAGAGTTCAGTGCAAACAATCACAAAACTTGCCAACACTTACTGTATCACAGACAAACTGCACAGTTCAAAGGGCTCACTCTCCATAGAAGAGCACTCTAGAGAAACAGATGCATATAACTTTCTAAATCCTGCTTCCAAAAGTGCAAAGCCCTGCACACTCCGGAGCCAAGTTGTCAGCCCAGGTCTCCGTCAGCACTCTCCGTGCAACATCAATTTCAGTGCATGACATTTCCCACTTCTCAAGAGCTGAACATAAAAGCACATCACCACAACCTCATGCAAGAACAGCCCCCACACGATGCTTCTACCTTACCTAACCTACAGCACACACAGCTTCCAAGCAAAACCCGGCGCGTTGCTCAGCGACTCCGTCGCCCAAACATTACTCGAGCAAAATTCCCTCTGCCCTCAGCCAGAATTTGGTCCAAGGATGAAAATACTGGAAGTCACATGGGAGATGCACGCACAGACTTCACAGAGAGACTGAAAGAAAAAATGTTTTAAGAGGTACATCTGGAAGGTAAGAATAGACTATTGCAGTGCCAAAAATACTTTTTAAAATAGAGCATACTTGTTCTATCCCTTTCTGCTGCCAAGAAGAATCTGCAGCACAGGACCAGAGGCAGCAGGAACAGGTGTTTTCTCTAAAAGTAGAATTCATTCTTTTGGCCACCTATACAGCACGTTTGGCCAATGTGTTCAGATCCAAGTGTGGGATCTTTCCAACAGCAACACTCAGTCACTGGCAAGCTTTGCTGGAAGCTCTGCAGTTGTCATTTGTATGATCAGATGAAAAGCTGCCTTCTGAGCTCCTGTTTGCCATTCTGTTTTTCTTCTAAAAATGTATTATTTAAAATTATCTGGAAGAGGTACAAATTACTCTAACCAACTCTTTCAGCATGCAAAGATATGTGAATGTAAGGAGATTATAAATATATTTTCTTACAGCTGAGCAGTTCAAGCCCAACATTTAAATGTTGGTATAAAAATATGTGAAACCAAATTGTGTGACAGAGCTTGCTTTGTCAAAACACAAATGTCTCGTAAAATATGCTGTCTAGCATCATAAGCAGTAGGTAATATTTTTCAGACAAACTTTTTCAAAGAAAAGTACCTATTACAATTAACAAAAGATATTCAAAATTTGGATCTGATGTATTAATTTTCTTTTGATTTCAAATGGCAACAGTTCTGGGTTCTATCTATATTTGTTTAAAGGGCAGCCCCAAAATGAAATTAAAAAAATAGTTATGCAAAAAATATTATTCAACCTCTCATAATTTCTCAAAGTTACTATTTCTTAGCTGAAAACAGCCCAAAAAACTTGTGTTCATGCAGTTGCCCTATCTGCCTTTTTTTCTCTCTGATCTTTCTCAACAGTCCACAAACCAAAATACATCATTCGTTTCACTCTAATCCAAAAGGCCTACACCCATAAAATGTATCCATAGCTTTTTTGTTCTTTAAGTCTCCCCAATAGCTGTCATCTTTTGGGAGCTCATGTGAGAAGGGAAGTTTAAGTTACTGCTCTCAACCATTTGTACGTGGCCATACCAACACACAAGCAGCACTGCTGCCTTGTAGGAGGACCAAGGCAAGATGCAGAGGTGAAATGGCTTAACAGTGCTTAAAAAGACGGGACAGGAGGAAGGAATGGGCAAAGGGAAACCTGCCAGACTGTACTGAAGACAGAAAATGTCTCTTAGCACATACTAAGTAGAAACCTGAAGGACTGGGAAATGGTTACTACCCCCTCTCTGCCAGGATGGAGACCCAGGTCTCCAGAAAAGGAGCTGCCAAGAGGCAATCTGTTGGAGAAGGGTAAAAAAGCATCTTCCCATGGGAGTATTTTCCACTTGGACTCTTGGGCATGAAGGCTGAAGCATATGAGGATGGAGAATTATGGGAAGTAAAGGCTGCTCTGACACATCATTCTCAGAGGTAGGAACCTGACCTGCAGGAGCTCATGCACATTTCTGCACATCTATCCCTGCCTGTCTCTAATTACAGTTCCTCTGTTCAAAGCTATTACATATCTCAGTTCTTAAGAGGCAGTTTTGATGATTTCAGAGAAAAGAAAGCAACTGATAACAAAATCTGGACATTCACTCTAAGTAAAGAAAGAAGTATTAGGCTGCAATTGTATCCAATTCTGATGAGTTTTACCCCTCTAGGAAAGACTTCACAAATAACCAAAAGACCCGTGAGTACAAATTTTGAACTCAAGTAGGCTATGAGGTATTTAATTTGTTTGAAAATGTGGAGGCTTTGATCTTGTCTTGCTTTGTCACAGCAAGATACAAAGCCTTGGATCTATTCAGTTACATCCTGGTCACCCACAATAACATGTTTTTGTCAACAGAGCAGACATTAGGTGGCAATACTCTTGTTCTGCATCAGCCTTAAAAGGCTCCTCTGTTACACATGATCCTGAATGCAAAATGATAAAAAGAAGGAAAAAGAAAAAAGTAGAGCTTAAGCCAAGATACAGTTGAGCTTCCTAATAACCCTTACTATGATCTATTTACATGGTCCCTGCAGAGATTCCTTGGATGGACAACTGTTTTATTTACACTGTGCTTTATACTTCAAGTTCTAGCCATTGACTTGAGCAACTTAACACTTGTACACAGATAAAATCAAAGGAGATCAAACATCCTCAGGTGGATGAAAAGCACGTTAGTGACAGATTTTGTGGTGTATTAGCCAAAAGTCACAAGCAGTTTTGGACACTGCACTTAAACTTTGCTGTTATTAGTTATGTCTCTGAAATAAGTCCTATTTCAATCCAACTATGACATGACCAGTGGCAAAACCTGAAAAGGATGACATCTGGCTTCAATGATACTCATCCTGCAAATAAATACAAATATTCTCTCTTGATAGAGAGGGCAGAGGTTTGTTGTTTGTTTTTTTTATACAAGGCAAATGACTATGAAAATCAGGTGAGCTACAGGTCATGTACTGTATGAGTGAGAAATTAGCAGCCCACAAAAGTGCTGAGCATCCTTAATGCATTTTGCATTGCAAAAGTATTCAGCACTTCACTGAATCAGGCCCCACAGCCAATTAACAACTGCTGATTGCAAGAAGATGATCTAAAACACAATGGCCACCACAAACAGAACAATTCCTCCCATTTTACACTAAGCATTTTGCCATTTACAGTAGCACCCATTGGGCTCAGCTGCACCCCCCTGTCCAGTGCAAAACAGCAGCTTTGTCCCTAAGTGAGAGTATCTTCTCATAAGCAGGAATAGGAAGCAGATGACCATGTTGCTGGTCCCTCCACCCTCCTTTCAAAAATGAGATGGAAACTGTATAAGCTTGTGTCCTATCCAAATTCAGTGAGGTCCAAAATTGCCCCTGCTGATGGAAAGCCATCCTATGACATCCCAAGAGTGCCAAGGTGGACAACAGCACAGACCCAACTGCTATGATCCATCTTTGAAGGACTCATGGAGGCCATGACTGGCACCAGGGTAGCACATTGACTGAGAAGGTGATGCAATTGTCTGATTTTTCTTCCCCTGGCCCAGCACTTGCAGAAGCAAAATCCTGACTACAGTTTAAATATCAGCAAACAAGATGAGTCTCCAAAGGAACACTTCCTATTCCATTAAAGCACTTTTCCTATTGGCAAGTCTGTAGTTTCCAGAAGACATAATCCTACCTTGTCACAAAGTTTGTATCCAGCTCAAATCTTTAGCGTGTGTTGCCTCTGAAGCAGCAAACAGGTTTGATATGTCTTATTAGCTGCCAACCTGAACACATGCGCTCATCTCTGCCAGCTGTCCAAGACTCCTCTTCAATCACCTGGCTTGTCTATTCAAAAACTACAGCAGCAAGTTACACTCTAACCATGAACTCATTCTGATGTTCAAATCCAGTTAAAATGAATTATTAAACTGCTGAAATAAAATTAAAGTTATACAGCAATATTTCTTGTTGGCCCTACAGGCTGCTCTCTGTCTTACATTATACAAACCCATAAAATATTTAAAGTGACCATGTCTACACAATTACACATAATTCAGTTGAGAGGAATATACTGCTCAATGAAATAAATCATGCTGTCATTTGTGTCTATGTAGGACTAATATTAAATATAATTAAAATACTTCCTTTTTTTCCTATGAGAAATTACCAGGCTGACTGCATCTGAACAACAGTAGTTCAACATACTTGTTTCAAAGCCCTCCTAAACAGACTGCAAATATAAGGGAAGGATCTTGAGTGAGCACTTGAGCATTTAGAAGCACATCTTGCCTGAAATTCAAAACACTTAAGCTGTGCTACAGCCCCAACATGCTGCTGGGCAAAGTGAGCACGCTGGTGTGCACCTTCAAAACTAAAACAGTTTGAAGCCTCTGCACTGAAGTTTTCTGAGGAGCTCAAGCCAGACAACGTATTCAGAGACATGGATAGCTTTGATTTCACTATAAGCCACATCAAACAGGCATATTGACTTGAAAACATGCGAAGGCGACAGCAACTTTTCAAAGATTTCTAGTTTTTTGTGTGACAGCAAAGAGCAGGTGATCAGTTTTCTCTTCCTCAATATCTCCCATTTTCTAGGGCAGCACCCTCTTCATCAAACTAAGAATGAGATCAAAATGTGGCCAGTATTACACAGTTCTTCATGATGAGAGCGGGACAGGGACAATTATCACGGATCAACTGATGACTAGAACAGCTGTCAATAAAAGCAACTCAAATTCTCTGTGTGATCTTAGTTTTACCCTCAAGTCCATAGTCTTTCCAAGACCAAGACTAGGGGCTGTATTTTCAGTGCAAAAAGTTAAGAAATACAAGTGGAGCAGTATGCTGTTTGATAAGCAGAGCATTTTGAAAATTTAGAAAGCAATACCAGTTATTTCAAATCCCACTATGAATACATGAACATACAAAGAAGTCAATTGTTCCATGAGACTATTTGAGAGATGGATTCAAATACAGTATTGAAATGCAAAGCTAAGATTTTGTTCACATCCTCCTACAATTATTTTCCCAGCTATTAGTCCTTTGGTCTGCACTGGTAGTATAAAATTTTTATTCCATAAAGTTTACGTTTTTTCACCTTTAGTAGGAAGCCTGTGCTCTCTCAAGAGATTCATGAAGCCTTCTATACTGTACGAAAACACAAGGTAAATTTTCTATTACTATAGAAATGGAAGCATCATTTTTGTTACTTATGCCACACTGTAATAATATGTATTCTAAATCTGCAGCTGTGTATTGCCCTTGTCCTTTGGGCCACCCAAAAGCCCACCACTCGTGCTAGACACGTGGAAATATAAAAACAGCTAACAAAGGAAAGAGAGATCACTAGAAACACTCACCCGCATGAGCGCATACCTCATCATTCTCACATGTAGTCACAGCAGTCCATTGTCTGCTTAAAACCTGTGTGTCACCCTTAAATTGCAAATTGAGAGAATAAGGTAGGTTCTCATTTCTTCCATAGAACAAAATCTCTGGTCTCCAGCAAACCCTGCTAGATTCAAAACTCATTTCCTTGGGACAATTTGTTAAGGAGTTCTGACTGCCAGTCTCTTCCCAAAGAGTCCAAGGTGCCAAGAACAAGGGATTTGGAAGTCACCATGTGCTGTTGTGTAACCTGGAAAGATAAGCTCCTGGGGAAGGTATGACACAAACCATTTAGCCCATCACAGGTGAACATCAACACTTCAAGTGCCACCTGCAAAACACTCAATAGTTTGCACAGAGAAGGGTTCACAGGTGTTACCTGGTCTCTGCATGAAACACGGCTTGGCAAGCAGGCGCTTACAAGCTGACAGCTCCATATGGCTGCAGAGCAGCCAAAAGCACAGAAGACAAAGCTCCATTTGCAGAGAAATAGCAGCCTGACTTTCTGTTTGTGCAGGGAAGTAATCCTAAGGCCTTGAGGCTCCTGAACTCCAATGGGACACAAACTTCACAACTAAAAAACTCAGTGCAGCAGATTGCCTGTCCCCCACCTTACATCTTACTCATCACTCAGGTGCATTTTAGTGACCTTCAGACTTTCCAGGCAGAAGCCTCACCTAGAGCTGCTCTAGGAGCTAGCTGACTCCAGGCTTCAGCCAATTAGCCCGTCTTGTCAACACCTCTGTGCCCTCCCATCATAGGTAAAAGACCAAAATGCAATTGAACCCAATAGAAAAATAAAATTAATGATTTCTCTCGTAATAGATTAAATAAAGAGCAAGTGAAGCCCATTGCCCTGTAGGTCAGGGAAGAGCTGTGTCATCTGGATTTTTCCACATCCTTGCCCTGCCTTTTAGCTGCCCAGTTATTTCATATAACCTCAGGGTTTTCTGTTTTATTATGTTAAAGAAAGTATTTTCCTTTCACTTCAGATTCTTTCACATTTAAGGATATAATCAGTCACGCTGATTTTTTCACAGACTAACTAAACAGAGAAAACAAATAATGTGTTATTCCTTATACACAATTTTTCCAAATGGCTTCTTTGCCCAGGGCATGAAAAGGTAGACCCTGTGCTGCGTTTGTGGCTGACTGATACCAGTGCATGCTGCAATCTCATACACCATCCTTTGCTTGCCTTGCACACTGAATCTGATGGAAATCAAGTGGCTGTAGAGCTCCAGCGTCTACTGTTTTAGAGGAAGCCACAGCAGTAACAAAAGTAGACCAGATAGAGTTTATATACAATGTGGCCCATCCTGCACTCCCAGTGTTAATGGCACCATTAACACTGTTTCGCACACAACTTCCTCATGCCTCAAGCAAGAGTTGTGGTCCCAGTTCCATGCAGACAGCTGCTTTCCCTGGATTGTGGCAGAGAAGTGGTTTCTCAAACCAGTTTGCAGCCTTAGCACCAAACACTGTCAACTTGTACCTGACAATCAGCTGCTGTGGAGAACATGGCAAAGTAAATTCCAGGTAAGAGGTTCATCAGAGTTACTCTTATTTGTAGACTCACTGGAGTTCCTACAAGCAGTTACACAGAAAAGGCTTTTGACTGATGGACCCCCCAAAATATCTCAGTTCACTGCAAGCCTGACTAGTGCACAGTAATTTTTTTAAAAGACTTCTACAGAAATGTCTTGAACATGTTTTCATGTCATCAGAAACAGTAAATTCTTCTTAAATTCATAAATCTTCCAACCAAAAGAAGTGGAAAAATCCTCTATTTTGTTACTTAGTTTTATTTTGTGATCTGTTATGCAGAGTTCAGAAAGGAACATAATTAAAAATTTACTCTTCAGAACCAAGTTTTCATCTTTTTTTCCCCCACAGATCCAATGAAGGGAGGGGGAGAGAGGGAAGAGAAAAAATAATAAAAAAGGACAAAAAAATAGACCTCCTGTCACATAAATAATGAAAAAGATGCTCAAAGACTGAAAATTTCACATGCAGCTTTTGAAGTTATTTTTTACTTCTTTATATTTTGTTGCATGCTCTACCTGCTGGGGTTTTTTTTCTTTTGGTAGCTTGACAAGTTCTTTTTTAAAAAGATTTTTTAAAGGCAATTCAAGAAGTTTTCACTGATCTTGTCCAAATAGAAGAAAGATCCTTTTCGTTGAGTATGCAAACTGCAATCCTTTGAACAAAAGCATCTGCTTCACATGATGCCAAATCTTTTCTCAGTGGAGAGCTTGCACAATGCAGGCTCCATCCACAATAACACAAGTGTACTAAGGGAGGAAAAGCTAAATTTAAACCAATCTGTTCCTTTGGCCAGGCACACCATACAGAAATCTTTTTGTCATTTAGGTATGAAGAAGTGTCATGTTTTCTGTGTTACTTTTCTGTGAGAGCCAATGCCTGGGTGCAGGCAGGCAAAGTGACAGAGTGGTGCCTGTGTGTGACATGGGCAGGCAGCTCTGCCAGCCAAGGAGGCAAATAAACCTCCCAGTGTTCGAGCTCATTTCCTCAGAGCTTGCTGTGTTATCCTCAAAATGGTTACAAAACAAAAGCATATCTCTGGAAAACCATTCAACTGTAATCTCTATAGACATTTCCAGCGTCAGCCAGCCAAAAGACAAAATACTCACCTTTCTCCTCAGCTTACCTTTTCTCAGCTGCCCTTTCTGCTTGCACTGTTCCCCAAACTAGCAGACAGAGGAGCCTGTTAACCCCTTACAAAATGCTGTGCCCAACAGCTGTTCCACAGCCTAACACAGAACACACATCTGTAACTCTTCAGACAGGTACATCATGAAACCACTCAGTGTCTCCCTTCACCACACATTACTGGGATGCTGATCACTGCTCCATGTGAGGGAGGCACCAAGCAGACCACAGGTCAAAATGAACTCAACCTTTTGGTGTGTGCTTCAGGTGTTGCACAGTCTGTGGAAGATGTAAAGAAACCTGACCTATATGAAAGTAAGAAGGGAGCCTTTCAGAAAAGGGCTCATTGAAAATAGTCCATACTTCCTGCAGCCTGCAAAAGCTGGAAGAAGTCACATTGCAAAGCACTGCTGCTCCCGGCATTCAAGCCTCCATCCTGTTAGTTTTATCTTGGCTCTATCTCCTGGGATGAACTTAGAGAACCTGTTGCATCGACCTCCAAATCCCTTGCTGCTTTCTCTTTTAAATTAAGTCCAAATTAATCATGTTACAATAGCCACAAGGGTGCTGAGAAGACCTTCATCAGTCAGCCCTCCGCAGCCATACTGCAGAGGTCCACAGCATTAATGGCACTCCAAGCTCACTCACACTCCCAAAACCAGAATGGTAGTTTGAATCAGCAATTCCCACACCCAGATAAATACATTTGTGAAGTAGATGAAATGCACATTGATACGTATAAATGCTTTCCTTTTCCTCTGCTTTCTTCAATCAAAAAGAACACAAGCCCTAAATGCGTACTCTGTATTAGCAGTCTGCCTCTGAGGTCTCCTAGTGTAAAGAATATGGAAATTAAATGTTTGAAAACTGTATCTTTTCTAAGCCAAATGGGTTCCTTTAAGTCACTAACAGCCTTGCAGAAAATTCCCCTGTGAAGATGAAGGGGGCGATATGTTAGAAATACTGTTCTGAGCTAATTTTTGAGTCCTGCATGTGACCAGGCTGTAGAAATATTTCCCTTATGATTAAAAAGAATTACTGTAAGACTTATGGTATCATATGTAACTGTAAAGGCATTGTGAAACTAGAATGAAAGAACATAATAGACCCCAGTACATTCTTGAAAACTCTTCCTATTACAAAAAGTTCAAGAGAAAAAGGTAGGGAAGTAAAATAGGCATAGATACCAAACTCCTCAGCTTACATGGCCATTCTGCTGAGGCAGCATTCCTGTTGCTCCAACAGAAGCTTTCTCAATTCCCGGTACAAAAGTCTGTGCCTTCCTCATACAACAAGTAACACAATGCTATCTCCAGCAACAAAATGACAATTAGACAACTCAACTAAGAGCCTCTGTGAAACAGCAGTTCCACAGGCGGTTACAGAACCAGAACAGGGTAACACTGTGCCTGATGGTGTGGTACATGCCTACAACTTTCCAGATTATTGACATGAAGCTGCTATTCACACCAAAGCCTCCCTCAAGCACTCCAGCCTCATGGTTTTCCAGACACACTGCATAAATCCCAAGTAACGCTTTCCTGTAGCAGTCACAACTGTGAGCGCAGCATCTTTTTCAGTCTCTGACTTACAGTACAGCATCACTTTAAAAAGCTTTCCACACTTTTGGGACACATGAGAACAGGCTTGCCTTTTTTTTTTCCCCTTCCTTTAAATACCAGATATAGCAGCATCAAAGACATGTTACACATAAACATACAGTCCATCCCCTCACTCCAAGAGGCCATAAGACCTAAAATACGAAGATTTAAAGAATTTATTTGATTAGCTGTTAGTGATGCTTGATCACTACATTTTAAGTAAATCCACATGTAATAAATGGTAGCATAACAGAAACTAACAGTCTCTGGCATCGCCATTGTTCATTCTTTCCTTGATATGTTGGCATCACAATCATCATCATCATGAAAGCTTTGACCTGAGTTTATCATTTGGATGGGTGAATGGCTGCACAGGGAAGGATTATCATACCCTTGAAATGCAGCAGTAAATGCAATTTCAACTTGAAGGCTGCCTGTCTTTCAACAAGATTACTGAAAGGATTCAGCAGGGATTTTTAGTTTCAACTTGTTCCCATTGCCACGTTGCTATCTCTTGTGGCACGTGTACCCTCAGAGGGCAAAAGATGGACTCCTACCATTTACATCTAAACATACTTCCTATCCTTTAATGAGAACATGCAGAACTCGGAAGAATGTCAGGATCTGCAGATTCGCTCTGACATGCATCATTGCAAACCAATGAGTATTTAACTGAACACTTTTCAACTTTTAAAATTGGTTCTTCACCTGAGCAAGTTCAGCCTTGGAGAACACCAGACACTACATCTCTGCAGCTTTCACCTTGGAGGCACGTGTCTCCCAAGAGCGTAATCAACCAAGCCCATGCTAGAGCAGTGCTCCGTGTTCCTAATCAACTGCAAAGGAAACAAAGTGCCCTTTGCTGGAAAGGCACGTGATGTGTTGCAGACACACAAGTTATCACAAGTATCTGCTGACTAAATTAGCTGAGCTCCAGAACAGGGCTATTAACAGGACCCATCGAATTGCTTTAAGGACCATGAAATAAACACCTACCCAAAGATAAACACAAAAGCAAAACGACAAAATGCAAAACATGCGTAATTCACTGACTGCTTTCAAGGTCACAGAAGCGCTAATTTATCATGGTGTTGGAATTTTCCTGTTCCTAAGTGGGAAGCAACAGCATTCAGATTCTTGTAGATAATGATGGAAAATTTCTAGCATGTAAGTGAGGAAAAGAGCTATTTTGTCTTTTCTGACTCTGAAAGATGGGGAAATGCATCAGTCTCCCTGTGAGAATTCTGCTGGAGCTCAGGTGGGCTGGGAGGAGAAAAAGGAGGAGGAGGACAGCTACAACCTGTGTTGTTTTTCCCCACAGTTTTGCCAGGTATAGAGCAAACCAGCATGAATTAAAATTTATTCTTTCAGTCAAATGATGCTCTGAGACAGGTATTCATGAACCTCCCACATCTGTGATGGCTGAATGACCCACAGAGAATTCACATTTGTCAAATTCAAAATCTGACTGCAGCCTGGAGCATGTGAGCTCCATACGCTCTTCCTGAGTGTCAGAGGCAAAACTCACTGCCAGCAGCTTTGTGTTACTGCAGGTCATGCACAGCTCTCCAAGTCTGGAGTTGCCGATGGACCTCCATATTGGCAAAATCCTATAGCCCTCTGCAAGGCAAAAACATTCACCAGGTTCTCCTTTCAGATAGGAAGGAGTAAAGAAGCCAGAAATATTTTTGCAACCTGGCTGAGCAACTCAAACTTCAAACTCAATCCAAATACTATGATTACCATGACAGCCTTCACATAGTTCCAATGTTTTTCACATTCAGTTCAGGCACTGGATCCACTGCTCCTTTCAACTGCAAGTTCTACACCATTTTAATCCAGAAAATTCAACAGTTATTTCATATGACTAGACATTTAAGCATGTTGATCCAGCTTAGCGCATTGGCAAGAATGGCATTTAATATTCCAACAGTATCAAAAGCAAAACTTTGAAATAAGGATGCAATGCATTCAATCCTTGGATTTTCACTGAAACATCATGATAAATTCAATCTCAATTAATTTAATCCCAACTGAGATTGAAACAGTACAATCAATTTAAATTGTTCATTTTTAATTTCCACACTTGAAGTCACAACTCATTAATAATCATAGGAGTAGGTGCTATTCCCTATTGTATCCCAATTGTTGGTGAGAGCAGGACCCAACAGCAGAAATCCTACTTAGCTACTTTGAAAGACCACATTACTCAGCTCAGTTCTGTCTGGTAGGTACTTCCAGCAATGCCTCCTGCTTTACCATGCCCACAACCACTGCCCCTGGCAGCCACCCTCACCAAAAATCCCTTTGGGAGGTAGCAGGATGAACCTGGCACAGTGGTGTGTGGGCAGTGGCAAGAGACAGGCAGCTTGAGAGCTCCTTGGCAGAGCTGGAGAGCAGCCTAAACTGCAGGAAGGACAAGGTATGCTCCTGAAATAAGGATAAAGAGTGGATTAAATTCACTCTGGCAGAACTGAAGGTATGGGTACCTGACCATTGTGACAGAAACTACTGCTGGAAATACTTGTCTACTAACCAATTTCTTGGGAAGCACAATAGGGGAAGAGGAAGAAAAAGCAGGAATTAGCAGATTGCTCTGAAGGCAGATGTTTGTTCAAGACTGCTTCCGCATTAACTTAAACCTGGCACAATATAAAAGGCTTTTATTTGGTTAACGCAATAAAAAGTGGATGCTTTCATTATTTGTGATTTTATGATGTTAATCCTGTAAGAATAGCTGGACTGGAGCTATTTATCATCTGGCATGCTATACTTTGTTTCCATAGAAGGAAATGAAAAAGGCCAGGAAGGTTCAGCCAATTTGTCTTCTAATACTCTTTATTGGTTCATTAATGATTAATTCTTTTTAACACTCTGCCCTAGATCCTAAATTCACAATGGCTCAATGTAGATGAAAGATTTCAAATCCCCATCTCTCCTCCCTCTTCTCTTCTGCTTCCTGAGCCCATGTGAAGAAACATCTTGCCACTGCTCAGCACGCTGCTGTCAAAGGAAATCATCCAGGACAGAGAAACATCTCTGGAAGACTAAGTGGTGCAAAAGATGAAAAAAGTGAAGATCACAACCAAACCTGATCCTGAAGAGCCACAAACAGTAAAGGACCCACTCAATAATGATAATATTTGCCACCACTTAGCCACTAAGTCTACAACCTTTTTATGCCTAGCACTGCACTGCTGTGGTACTGCAGCATTCAACTGTGCTTAGTTATGGAATTCTTCTTTTTGAAGAAACACAGATATATTTCTCCAGCAAATTACTGAGAACAGAAAGTATTACTGCTACACAGTCAGTGATCAAAAAAATCAGAAAAAGAAAACTCTTAGAAACGTCATGTAACACAAACAGTCTTCATTTGAACATTTCCTTTGTATTAAAGAAAGCTTCAGCCCTGATCACAGTTGCCTTAAAAGTTCCACAGCAATTTAATAACAATGCATTTGTCAATACACTGTCCTAGATGCTATAACATGCATAAGAATGTTCTGCCTACATCATTTTTCCTTCAGGATTTCAGTAAATCTCTTCACAGTCTTTCCTGAAGCTGTAAAAGAATCAGGTGAACAGGATAGGAGGCTCAGTTCTTATTCCTACCACAACTATCAATACAATACAATACAATTTTGCATCTCACTCCTGTTTCCAGATAAGGAAGCAATTAAATAACCACCTTCACAGTGTGCTTTGAGACCTCTGGAGGAATGATGCCATTTCTGTTCAGTATTTTTACTAATCTGCTTACATGCTCTTACTAGTTGTTGCAGTTCAAATACATACTTACCTCTAAGTACACTTAAAAAGACTGTAGCTCTCCCATTCATCTCAAAAACAGAGAATCATATGCAAATGTGCATTTCCTTACAATGCAATTAATCAGGTGATGTGTTCATCTGAATCATAGCAGCTTTTCCTAATACAAAAAGAAAAAATACACAAACACGAAGCCAAAACAACACAAAACAAATAAAAAAACACCCCCAAACTATCATCAAACATCAAAACCCCAACAGAAACAACTAAAATAAAAACCACAACAAAGTACTTTATTTCTCCAGATAGAATAGTATTTTTGGCCTAAGGACACCAACACCACCACTCTACAGTTTACTCATAAAGCTAAAAGCTTGGATACCACAGCCAGGACAGCTACTCTGAACTTCAAAGTTAATGGGGAGATCTTTGAGAGGGTTTAACACTTGAGAAGCTGGTTGGTCTCTAGCCAGGTGTTTGAATGTCAGGAGTTGGAACATTACCTAGTCAGTACTGCTAAAAATACATCTGCCACGATGACATGCTGAGTATTCTGCACTCAGCCGCATTACTTCAGACAGTTTCCCACTGTCATTAACCATAAGCAAATCTGTGCAAGAAAAAAAACATTATTAACCTAATCTTTTCGTATCTCTGTAATCACACAAACAAGCAACACCGTTGAAAATGCCTCTATAGTTTAATAGCCCCCAACGATTCATCACTAATCCTGCTTTTTCATTCATTTCACCTACTACTTTGTGTTTCTCATCACTATGAAACTGGAAAGGCTGGAAACTATGACCAAAATTACCGAGTTTAAGCAATCCAGTGATGGTGCTGAGCACCAGTAGTGGTGCCAGCAAGCACTGCAGGCTCTCTGTCTAAGACCTGTCCAGTTTCAATCTGCAAAGCAGCAGCCAGGCTGCCCCACACGGTCGCTTGGGCAGTAAGGAATCTTTAAAGTCTCAGGTCACACTTTTCTTTCCCTTCTGACCACCACAGACATAGATTTTCAAGGCAGTAGTGTAACACACTACAATAAAAACTTTATCAGCATTCATAGATATACCAAATACTAGGCTTTATTACTTCTCAAAACATAGCAGACATTCATTTCTTTAACATCATGGATTATAACAAGTTTTTGGTAAATCTCTTTTGTCTGATAAAATATGTACAGAAGGAGACAGAACCTTATACTCACTTTTTTTGGATCTTAAACATTTTGCTCAGTTGGGAGCGGTGGTGTTGTGCCTTTTTCTTGTTTGAAGATAGTTTTCCTTTGTATGATTGCACAAGAAATGTACTTAAAGGCCTCTGACAAGGACATGATGTGCTTTTATTGCTTCCTGTACCTTACTTTCCCCCAGCATCTTCATGGATAATAGAGATGCCAAGTATTATTATACATTGCTGTAACTGTAGACCACTTCTGAAGGCACTTCTGTAAGTTTGGGTGTTTGGTTGGATTTTTTTGAAGTTTGTTTTTCTGTGGGTGTTTTTGGTTAGTTGGTTGTTGGGGGGCTGGGGGATGTTTTTATAACAGAATGATGTCATTTTTTCCTGTACAAAATTGATTTTCAAGACCATTTATTTCTGTTTTACTAAGCATTCCAAGGGCATGAAAATTCAGCTTTGCTTTCTACTTAACAGTTCACAGGCTGCCTTGGTGATCCAGAGGGTATAAGAAGCCTGAAGGAGATATCCCCTGAGAACACCACTGTGCCAGGTTTACTGCTGTGTATTGATCACTGTGAGTGCTGAGAAATCCAAAAATTCCCCAAGGATTTCACAGCCATTGTAATCTGCTCCACACACAATGTAAAACACAAACAAACAACTTGCAGTTCCTGTTCATGGTCAGCTTTTCATCAAACATCCCCCAAACTTTTTCACCATCAACCTCTGGGAATGCCCAGCTTCAGGAGATGTCAGATTTCTTTTGGCCATTACCAGCACAATTCACCCTGGGAAGGTAATGACAACAGCAGCTCCTGATTACAGGCAAAGCTTCAAATCACTCTGAAGTGGTCTGAGTGCCACAACTGTACTCCTGCCTGCTCTGCTCCCAAATACACACACAGAAGTCCCAAAGGTTGCAGTTCCATATGAAAGAAAAAAAAAGGAAAAAGAAAAAACTCTGCCCTCTATGTTATTTTAAGCAACTACACAGTCCAACTGACTTCAGAGGACCTACTCAGGTGCCAAACTGGACATATGCTTAAATACTTCCCTGAAATAATGCCAGATACTACCTCACCAGCACCCAACCCTCTGCTCTCCTCCGATACCCTCCCACACTCCATGTCCTCCTGAGGTGTTCAGAGCCTGCTATAACAGCATGCTCCTGCTGCACAGGGACAATGCTGTCCACAAGGATTATGCTCAGGAACATTGTAGGATCCTGGTCCAAGTGCACACACAACTCAAAGCATGCCTGAGCCTGATCTTATCACTACAGCCTCTTTTCTTTGCATTTCCACAGTAGAAACGAAGATCACAAGCTTTTCTTGTGTTTGCCAAATGTGGCATTTCACTCCATTGCATCTTTTCCTCTGAAAGCAAACACCTGAATTTTAGTCTGGCACAAACACACCTGCTAAAACCATTTCATGTAGGTCAGCTCAAGGAACACTCTTTCAGTTAACTCTCACTTGACTGGAGCAGAATGAACACGTGTAACATGCTGGATCAGTCCCTGCTCTCACTCCCCAGGAATTTGGGAGTAACAACACTGTAACAATCTGGTTTAGAGATGGTGGCAGATTTTGCAATTAAACTACCGTATTTATGCCAGCTGCATATAAAGATATACTCCCCCAGCTCCCCAGTATTTTAAAAATGTCAGTAAGCCGTAAGCTTTATAGACCCTCTGAAGTGCAAAGTGAAGCGTATGCCTGCTTTTGTTTGGATTCATTAGGCACTTGCCTTATATATTCTGAAGAGCTGAGAAGGGACCCAAGAGAAACAGCTTGTAATCATCTGATATCTCCATGTGACCGCCCCTCTGCAATTTGCATTGGCTTTGAGTTTCCAGATGAAGACGTCGGACGAAATAGTGCTAGGATTAATTTTAGCCTCCTCCTCAAGATGACTCGCTGATACCAAAATAAGGTTATAATACTTGACAGAGCAGAATATTTTCCTTGCCAACATCATCTGTTTCAGGCTTCTCAGCACTGAAATAAAGTGTGTAAACCCAATTCCAAGCAAAGAGGTGTTGTGAACTTTGAAAGAAGAGAAAGAATTAAAATCGCTTCATTCTTCCCACTTTGCAAATCAGGCTCCACAGTATGCACCTGCAGGGCAGCCTGCACAGCGCAAAACTGAACACGACAGCATCTCCTTTAAATGAGACATTCACTAAAGCTCATCAAAAGATGTTATAAACATAGTTTTGATATGCTGATAGAACAAATTTCTCTACTTTTTGACTTCCAAGTACCTGCAGTAAAAGACTGTGAAAGCTTTAGTATCACGAGGAGCAAAGGCATTTTTACAGTGACGACCTTGCACTCTGTGCAGCCCAAAGCACTACAGCAGTCCTTATAGAACTGCATATAGTCTATTAGCCTTAGAGTTAACACAGCTTCAAGACTATATTACCTTGATTTTTCAGAGATGTTTGTTGAGAACAGCTCTAAGAAAGCAGTCAAGCCTCTCTGAATCCCCACTAGACAGAAAAAAAAAGAGCCCAATTCTGCTCTCTCTTATGCACTGCCAGCAGTCCCTGAACAGGCTCACTGTTTAATAATGCAATTTTCAAAAACAAGCTTGGGCTTCAATAACTTCCAGTATCCTTGTCAGCCAAATACTATCAGGTGTATTTGTAAAGGGTTGGGTTTTTTGGGACAATTGTCAGAGTAAAGCAAAATCCACTGTGGTAACACAGTCATGCTATTCTGGCAGTGCAATGAAAAACGGAACAAGTGGAAAGTGCTGAATGCCAAGGCTGCCAAGACAAGAGGTGAGCTGAGGATGAGGGTCTTTTTGAGAGCATCCAAAGTGCACCAAGAAGAACTCTGAAAACTGAATTTTGTAACTGCCACAGAGCTGAGACTGACTAGTTTGGCATGTGCCAAAGTCATTGCCTCAACTCACACGGGAGCAAGTGCATGCTGTGGTGGCAGAAGTGAGACTGCTCACTCCTCACTGATGTGGCCTGACCTTTTCCTCTCTGCTACAAATCGACTCACCAGGAAAACTTTTGCAACTTGTCCTCTCTGCTACAAAAAGAGCAATTAACTTCCTTGGGTCAGGTCTACACAAAAACCAGCAGCACTGTCTCCATTTCCACAGGCATATTGCCTTGGAATTTCTGTGTGCGAAGAACTGTATTTTATACACTTTTGGGGGGATTTCTAAATATTTGAGACATATTTACTATGCATGTCACAAGACATATTTACAAGCAAGGAAACTCAAAGGTGTGTACATATTTCTGTCCAGACAATGCCAGGAAAAAATACAACAAGGCTAAGTAGTGCCCAAAAATACACTTAACCATGCTCTAATACTTAGATTATTTATAAACTACACTGATATATTTTACATAACTGCACCACAAATGAATTACAGTGGAAGCTAATTCAGACCATGACTATATTTGTTACATTAATGTTCTCTTGCTGTAAATAACTGCTTGACTCTAGCAGGACATGACTGCTGGCTTGTAAGTGGACTTCAGGGGATTATTTTTTGGAACATCATGCTCAAATGAGACTTTCCAACAGAGTCTATGCTTTCAGCACTTGAGAGTGAATAGCGGTAGAACCTGGAGCAAAAAGATACAGGAACAGAAAAATACCCCAGGACTTACCAACAACAACGTGAAAAAAGTAGCTGATTAAATCAGCTGATGAATTTAAGAGACAAATACATCGATAGCCTGGAATCCTTGCCACAATGACCCCCGTCTTGTAAAGCTGTGGGAGGGCTATGGAAAATGAAGCAACAAAGGGCAGAGAAAATGCAAGTCAGCCTTATGGGCAGGGATGAATAAGTCTGCTGAGAGCATAAAACGACCAGGGTGAGGAGATGAAAAGATGGTCACAACCAAAGCCAGCAGAAACCAGCAACTCAAGCACATGCTAATAGCAGAGGCAGGCAAGTTGCACTGCCCTAAAAATGTCATGTTTGGGCTGGCAAGGATCCCAAGGAGGGAGGGAGCTTTCTTGGGGGCAGTCTTGCTCACAAGCTCGTGGCAGCTGGTGCTGCAGTTCCCTAAGCAGCCCCAAAGGTGCCATGATGGTATGTCACACCTGCTGCTGCCAAAACCATGACATTCAACATCACCTCTGCTCCATCAGGTCAGGCACCCCTCACTGTGTGTCTAGCCTTGGAGGGGATGAGGGGCAGCTGCTCTGGGGGGTTACAGAGGCACAGCTGTAAACACAGCCCGTCTCACCAGCAGCTTCTCCCCTTCCCACAGCGCCTGGGAAGCTCCATACTGTAAGGGATGGCAGTGATCTTTTAGAGCAAACAGAATAAAACACTTTGAGTGTAATCCTAGACTTTTACAGTCAACACACGAGTCTCCAGAAGCACCAGGATTTCATCCATGACATTCAGATTGCCCCGGTGGCCACAGCTCTCCTTCCGGGAACAGCCACCTCTGTGGCAGGAGCAGCACTGGGGCTTCTTCAGAGGAAAAACTCCAAAGTCCAAACAAGCAGAACTCTACTTAAAAGCTGCTACAAATGAGGTTTGGTTCTTGTTCTGTTTCATCTGTTGTTTGTTTTTGTTCTGTTTTGTTTCTAAACCATGCACATTTAACACCAAAAGTTTTTCAGAAAGTATTTTAAGAATTAAAAACCAAGTCAAACAGCAGCAGGTTGATCTTTGGAAACCTTCAAGGAAATACATGAACTAGTCTGTTTTTCTTGTGAAGTTAAAAGATTTAGAGTATCTATAGACTGAGAATAAAATGGCATTTGAGCAACTCAAATCTGTCCTAATACAAAAAATTCATGAAATTGTAAAAAAAGCACTAAAGGGAAAGGCTGGAATCTCATAATTTTATCAATACAACAAACAAATATAAATGCAAATGAGGAGTTCTTGAATCAGGGAAATAGTGGTCCAATTACACTACATGAAAACACTTCTGCATATGCTGCAGCAGATTAAAATTATTACACAGACACATGTGCCTTTGCTTTGTGTATGAGACACAGTTTGTACCTAAAACCTCTAAAAAAACCTCAGGATTATAAGAAGCTATTCAGAATTTAAGTTACAATACATTAAGAGACGAATACTTGCAAAGCAATAGGAACTGCATCATTTGTTTCAGTACATTAAACAATACAAATTAAGTTAGCTAATAAAAACCACATTAATACTCCCTCTTATTTTTATGTCTTACAGTTGAAAAGAGATGTTATGAAGGTTAAAATATTTATGAAATAAAATGAGGAAAATATTCTGTAGCTTTCCTGCAAAAGAAAAACTGTCAAGCCATTATTTCTACTACCAATTAATCACATCAGGAGGACACCACATGAGTTTTGAAGAGTTTTCAGCATTATAACTGAACACCAAATTCAATTAACTCTCCTGAGTTTCTGATGGTAGAGTAGGAGGTATGATTTTGCACAGTGTGGTGCAATTCTGTCCTATTATTATATACATGTGTTTTTTGATTTTTTTTTGAAAAAAAAATTCACCACCAAGTAAACTATCAATTTTCATGGCATTTACTCCCTATTATTCCTTCCAAACTATTTAATCTCCCCTGGAGTTAGTTCTGCATGAAAGAATTAAAATTGAAAGAAACTGTCAGACCAATAAATCATGTCTTATTTACATACCCCCCATCAGAAGTTACAAGTCTACTATTTAATTTCCAATCAGTTAATTATTACTGAAATCCATTATGACAAAGTGGACACACAATAGATGCAAAAAGTAAAATCTGAGTCAAATCTTATTTGAGTAAGAGCTATCACCAAAGTAGGATTTGTCTGAAATTTCTGTCAAGTTTGTGCAAATACTGTAAATTAAACTTTCTTTAAAAAAACAACAAACAAACAGAAAAAACCCACACAAACAAAACACAGGTTGTTGGGGTTTTTTCTAAAATAAAGCTGCAAAACTGAACTGATCAGCTGACCTTTCTTATTATTATGCTCAGCAATTCCACAACTTTGAAAAAAAATTACATTTCCAAAGTCATGAAATTAAGTAATGTAATTACCTATGAAAAAATTCAAATGTTCTGCCTTTTAAAATAATGTGCAGGAAAGCATGTGCAGAATTCCACCATAAAGAGATATCAGAGAATGAAAAAACTCATATGAATATATTGCAATATTGACAGAACATACAAAGAGATATCTCACTAACAGAATTAGACTAGTTCAGTTACAGAATAAAAACTTACTGAAAATGGCCAATTCACTCACATTTCTACTTACTGAATGTTTGAAAACATCTTGTCGTGAGCAATACACAGACCAAAAATTCATCAAGCAAATTCCATTAAATTAATAACTTTAAATTTTGTACACTTTTCCCTGCAAGCAGTTTATTTTCTCAGTGGAAAAATAAAACCCACTTTTATCAAGCATGCAATTATTTCATCAGTTTTTTATCTCATGTCTGAATAAAGGCCCACAAAGAATAGAGAGAAGTTTCATTATAAAACCAAACTGTTCCTGCTGCCAACCCAGAAGCATCTTTTCAAAATCTCAAAGAATTTTCAACATCACTTATACAGACCTACAAATAAGTTATTAGCAATTTTAATTGGATCACTCATAGCATCACTCTGAAACTATTTCTTCATCTATGTTTACCTGCTCCCAGACAAGTGAAAAAAGAATGTGTGTGTTTATTACTGGGTAATTAAATTAAGCCATCTGTGATCAAGCATTCTATAATTAACATATGTTTACAGATATGGTGTCATCTAAATTAACTACACTCCAATCTTTATAAATGTGAATTTTGATCTTTTTATTAAGTAATCTATTTAGCACATTTTCCAGGCTCTTAACAAAAGGTCATTTTATTAGCAGTGAACTCTGGCTGTAAGAACAGCCGACACTGTGCTAAAGTGCTCCAGTTACTTGCCAAATACCAGCTCCAAGCCTTAGAATAGAGGAAAATGAAAAGGAAAAAAGCCACTATGTATTTAAATAGTTTTACAGTAGTCACTCTTTGTCCTTGAAAAGCTTTTTACATTTTTCTGCCCTGTGCAAACTACTTGCCACAAGCACACCAAAGTTCAGGATAAAATGCCGACTGTATTGTAACTTTACACACAGCAGGACAAAGCAGGAATCCTGTGGAGCAAGCAGCTGAACTGTGTCATTTCATTTAACCTTAGGCTTGACAAGAAACCTTATACAATGACAATACAGTCTCTAAATGCAGGTTTAGACTATCTTAATAAGACACACCTGCATCCCAGTTCCTCCTAGACTGACAAAAACACCAACATACCTACGCACGTGCAGCAGAGCCACCACGCTGGCTGTGCAGAAACTCAAGCAAGGCACCAGTGGGGACTCAGCCTGGACCTAAGGGCTCCCTTCTCCTCAGATCCACTCGTCTCTCCCTGATGATACATGCTTAGAATCTTGGCTGCACGGCCAATCATGTTTCAAGATGTGCTTTCCCCCCTCGTTTAATTTTCACAGGCAGCACTTTTATTTACTAACTAAAGAATTTCCAACGCAGAGCTTCCCAACCACAGGACTAAGCTGAGACACCTCCTTCTTAGCTGGAACATCTCCCTTGATGAGAAGGTAGCCATGCGCTTCATGTGAGCAACCGGGCTCACTCCTGTACTTCTCCTGCCACCTGGGCACAGCAAGGTGGCAGTTCCTAAAGTGTCTGTGCTGCTTCTTCAAGGCACAGCTTTGAAACAACCCTGCCAGGCTGAACAGTCTCTGTTCTATCCCCATTTAAGATAATTTTTTTAATCAGAGTTGGCACATTAAACAGGATTACTGGGAGCGCCACCTACAAATAATAAGGATGAATCCAGAGATCTCCAAAATACACACTTTAAAAAAAGCAAATCATTACAGCACCAAATTAGGACATAAATAGGTGTTTTTTCTGCCATTTGCCTTATGGATATTAGAAACACAGACATATCCAAAAACATGTCTGGAGTCACTGTTCAAACTAGAAAGGAAGAGAGAACATGATATGAACTCTGCTGAACACAGTCCAGTACAGAAAACTTCTGTCCAAGGATGGTGTTTCCAGTTCAGCCTACTCCGAGATCCCCTGTTCTGCATAATTTTGGCCATGAGTCTTTGAAGAGCAGCAAGGTGTTCCAAAAATACACACACTGAGGAATGCAGCAATCCAGTGCAAGTGAGATTAGATGCCAAGCTGTCTTGAGGAAAACAGAGGCAGTAAAGGCTTTGAAAACCAAACAACTGTACCTGGTGAACAGAAAGGAGTAATTCAGAGGGCTGAAGAGAATGAAGAAAATCCATCCATTCTCAGTGTATTGAAAAGCAAAAGAGGCAAAAAAGACAGGAAAAAGTAATTTTCACATTAAATACCACCAGCCCACAGCCACTAATGAAAATGCTTCCCTAGCACTTCTCGCTGTTTTCCCAGCCAAAGCTGGTATAAGAACAAGACCCAGATCTCTCTTTGTGAGATTCTTCTGTTGCTTTACTGCAGCCTCTAGACTTCATAAAAAGCAGACATTTTAATTTAGTTTTCAATGTCAAATAACTGATTTCAAGTGCATTTCCCACAGCAATCCATACATTCTCAGGCTTTCTATTTTTAAAGGCGTGATAGCTTGCAGCTCTATGAGGCTGCAGTATATATTATACTGCAAAATTACCATGTCAACAAATAACTTTTCTTTAGTTGTAAACAGATCCTTTTTGTGAGCTGGCAGATGTCTGCCAAATTACGCTTTTAGTCATGGAGATGTTCATTGGGAAAAATATCAGTAAGATACAACCCTCTTGTGCAGTGAGCAGCAACGAAAGACTTGATGGAAAATGACTACACCAAAATGCTCATATCTCAGCAGTAAAAGGCAGTTCTGAGAACTGGTGTGCTAGCAAGGAACCTCAGGCCCTTGAGAAGAGCAGTTGTCCAATAAATTCTTTACACAAGGGACGTGTAATTCAAAACCAATCAATAAGTAGGTGCCAAATTTTCAGAAAATGAGTCCTGAAGTACACACATAAAGTGAGTAGATATGTGCCATTTTGCTTGCACTTATACTGGGGGTGCAAACACAAACAGCAGTTGATTTCATACCTTTGTAGGTACATAGAGGTCAAATGGTGCCAAAAAATGCCACATTGCTCATCCCTCATTCAACCTCCTTCAAGATCAGCTCCTGCTTCTCAATTGACCCCAGAGGGAATGTGACACTCAGCTGACTTTCCAGACAAGCTGGATGCAAACCCTCTGCACTTTTATTCTCTTCTGCCATGAATCTCATCTGTCCCAAAGCACTCTTGGAGCTTGACCTCCCCAAACAACCTGGGTCACTTTGAAGGGCCACACCAAGACACTGCACTTGGGGATGCTCCAGAACCAGCCCTGTATCTGCCCTGGCATATCTTCACTTAATGTGGACACAGTTCTGCCTTGAACCAGCACATAAAATGGGGATGCCTCGAGTGCTTCCCTCAGCTAAAATTAACCATACAATAAGTTATTCATTACTGGGGCAATTTAAGCCACTCCCTGAAGAGCCACTGTTTAAAGTGCTCACCAGTGTGTCAGTTTTCATTTCATGTTTTAAAAGCTGTGCTCGACAAAACACACAAACAGATTTTTAAAAAAGAATATGCAGGTGCACATACCCATCTTTAATCTTCAGTACCTGAGTAAAGGATCAAAACAACAAACTTCCTAAGTAAGAAGGCATTATATTACTCCTGAAATGGAAACAAATGAGCCCCTTAGTAGTTTACATCAAGGAAGCTTTAACCCTCTAGAGAGGAGCGTATTGTAGGCAGGGGTAAGATGCTGGTGTTCATGGGCATAATTCCTATTTCTGGAGATAAAGCCAGAGGAGACAGCACAGCTGTGTAACTGTTGCAGTGAAAGCACCTGTGCTCCTGAGGACAACATATTTGGAGAGCCCTGCAGGGCTCTCCACAGCTCTCTTACCCTTCTGCATCAAGAATTAATAAAATCTATGTAGGATGTCATGAAAGAGCCTTGTAATGGACACTTTTTCCCACAGGGAGAATGAAGACCTGGGAGGAAAAGGGTGAGTTTTCCCACAGCCCCAGCATGACAGCTCTGATAGCTGTGCAAAACCCTGATATTCCTCCAACCTCACTGCAACGTGCTCCTCATTTCTGATGCTTATAATCCAAAAGGATTGGAGAGCTGCACAAAGTAAACAAGAAACGGTTTCATCCTCACAAATGCTTGATCATGGTGTGTCCCTTGAAGGGAGGCCATTCACTAAGAAGGTTTCACTGATTTGCATCAGCAAAAGCTAGGCAGAAGTAAAAGTACAAGGAATTTCTGCTGGCACAGAAGAGGGGGAAAAAACCCCCACATAATCCTTTGAAAATATGAACTGTCATGAACAGGTACCAATATGAGAACAAGGGTGGGCATGAGGGGCAGGCCAGAACACATCTGCGTCCTGGTCTCTACACCACAAACCAAGAGAATAAGAAGTTGATGCTTGCTATACAATGACAAGAAAGAGGGCAACAAGGCCATGAGGATAGCGAAAAAGCTACAGTTACTGCTGGCAGAGCCAAAATCAGAACAAGTCACTAAAATTGTATGGCCTTTTTATTTTTAAACACACGCATTGCAATGCCAGATTAATTAAAAGGATCCATTTTCATCATATGCAGGATCTGTTTACTGCTGTGTTATCATGGCTATATACAGCACACATCTCCAGCATATTGAAAAGAGATTAACTGCAAGTGAAAACTAACCATAGAAGACTGAAAAAAGTAAATGTGAATCAAACAGGTAAGTTGTATAGCTTTGGTAGCACAAGTGAAAAGTCAAATCAGACAGTTGGCCATAGAGATCAGTATAGAAAAGAAGCTAGTCTATGGTAAAAAATAAGTTAAGTCTGTCTTTGGACAATTAATTTTTTTTATGTACACAACAGCAGCCATACAAATGTAGCATTAAAACAATAGAGAAGAAAGGAGCTCAGACATCGTTCCATCAGAAATTCTCGTAAAACTGGAAACTATTAAATGAAACTGAAGAAGTTTGTTCATGTCACAGGAATCCAAACCTTGAAACAAACAGTAAAATTTAATATCCTTCTCCTCATATCCTTCTGTGAAAACTAGCTCTTGCAACAAACAGCCCAGTCCAATAACCTTCTATTGAAGCACCAAATGAAAACCTCACATACCAGTGAGGACAAAGCAGCTTTCTGAACTGAACAATAGCTACCCTCAATTTGCATTTAAAATTCTTTAATCTAAGTGTGATCTGAGTGTAACCCCTGAAGCAATCAAACCTCATGTATTTTGATATTATTTTCTAAATGAACAGGAAAAAAGCACAGAGTCAGGAGAGGGATGCCACCTCCAGCCAGCATTTATTGAGATGACTTTAAAACAAGGACAATGATGAGATCCCACCCATGGGACTGAAGTGTCTCATTGACTCACACAGCTATTCAATAATGGTTTGGAAGGGGAAAACACATTTAATATCTGAAAGCAAACGGTAAATCATGTTACAGTTAACAGAGATGGGGCCAGTCTACAGAAAACTTCAGTAGCTTATAAAGTTTACTGTATTTAGCCATCCTAGATGTAAATCAGCAGTCTGTCTTTAGCTTCCACAGATCAATTTGACAAAGTACACTAATAAGTCTCTAATTCATCTCTCTCACTGTAAGTCAAACACTAACAAGAAGCACAGTATTTTCATAACTCAGTCTTTAGTGGTCATTGTTTTCTTGTTCACCACAATCATTTCTTTCCCACAGATGTGAAGGTAACGAGAGTCCTTTTGGGCATTTTGGTGGCAAAATTATATTCACTTGTTCTGAATCAGCCTTGTGTCATCTTCTGCACAAATGCCAGACTAGATTTTCCTACACCAGCAGAGTCTGCCTTAATCTCCAGTGCATCTCCCTGACACATAAAGATAATGACGACATCAAGAAGAAGTGACAGAATCTGGTTTATAACTATAAATACTTTTCCCAAAAATGTGTTTAAAGAACTTGGAGGGTAACTCTAAATCCTGTTTTAACATTAGAATTCTGTCAATGGCAGCAAAGCACTGCACAAGGAAAATGCCTTTTGTTAAAAACCACATGCTCATTCAGTTATTTTTTTTTACTAGTCACACCTTCTCGTTCTTTTTTAAAACAAGATTTCTCAAAGTTGCCAATAGCTGTTCCAAATATCCCCCTTTGCTGAATAAGCCTCCCAGTTTCTATATTCAGAGCACAACCGATGCAGAAGTCTCAACACCCACTAAACTTGAATAATTTATGCTTTTACAGTCTTGTATGGCAAGATACAAAGTGACTTAATCATGAGGTATTCATAGCATTCTCCTCCACAGAAGTATGAAACTCGGTGAAAAATATCATTCCAATGCAAGTCCTCAGGCAGTGTGTTCCACATAGGAGACTGACTTGAGTTTTCATTAAAAATTCAGAGCCATAGACAAATAAAATACTTTTGGTTCTGTATGACTGCTTGCCTGGGCAGTTGGACAATTCATTATTGAGCACAGTCCTTTTCCAAACTAAGCTGAGAAAACAGGATAGATTGCTTTAATATTAATTCATGCGTCTGCATAGTGCCTTTTGCATCTTGTAAAACTTTTTAAGACCAATTCAAACTTAAAATGGAATTTCACTTCAGTATTTAAGTGAACATACCTACATCATGGCAAAGCATCACTGCATGAATACTACTTTCTAAAAAGGAAAACATGGCATGATAGCAGGACTCATATGTTTCCCTGCTCCACCTTTATACTGCTTGTGTTTTTTACAAATATATAAACAAAGGAAGCAAATAAGTCCCTTGTGTCCTCAAATAAAAGTCACTGTGACAATTTCATATGAGAGCCACAGAATTAATCCTGTCTTTGGGCTCTGTTCACTTTTTGGTTTGGATAGAGACAAGTAGGTGCTACTATTCAAACACCATTCATTTTCTTAAAACCATAGAATTTTTAAGGTTGGAAAAGACCTCTGAGATCATCAAGTCCAACCATTAACCCAACAGTGCCTAGTCCACCACTAAACCATGTCCCCAGATGCCCCAACTACATGCCTTATAAATACCTCCAGGGATTGTGACTCCACCACTTCCCAGGCTGCCCGTTCCCATGCTTGACAACAATTTCCATGAAGAATTTTTTTTCTAACATTCAATTTAAACCTCCTCTAGCACAACTTGAGGCCATCTTCTCTTGTTCTATTGTTTGTTGCTTTGGAGACCAATCCCCACCTCCCACAACCTCCTTCCAGGTAGTTGTAGAGAATTATAAGATCCCCCCTAAACAGCCTTTTCTCCAGGCTAAACTACCCCAAGTCTCAGACTTGTTCTCCAGACCCTTCCAATCAATCACTCAATGAATTCCTTTAGTACACCCTTAGTGCCAATATTGGGAAAGTGAATTTATGATCTTTGAGTGTTTTTCACCCTTCTCTGCCTTCCTCTTTTCCCTTTCCACCTCCCTCTGCCGTTTTCATTTTTCCTTCTTCACCATATTCCATCTCCTCTCCACACATTACACTGGTCTCTGTCCTTTTTCGCCTTCTTCAACCTTCTCTCCCCTTCTCTGTCCTTCCTCCAGCCCTCTGTCTCTGACTGTGTGCCAGGACTGTTTGTCCTTCCTTTTTCTCTTTCTCCTTTGCTTTTCTTTCTTCTTCTCCTGGTTCCTCCTGCCTCCTCCATCCTTCCTCTCACTCACTTGCCTTTCTTCTCCTCCCATCTCCTCTCCCATTCCCATGCCTGCCCATCCATCTCTGCCCTTCTTCAACCTTCTTTGACCTCTTCCTTCATCTTTTTAAATTTACCCTTCCTTTTTCCTCTTATTCTCTGCCCATCTCTCTCTGCCCATTTCTGCTCTTCTGCCTCATTCATCTCCACTGATCTTCTCCACTGTTCTCCGCCATGTTCACCCAGCTCTGTCTGCTTGTCTTGGCCCTTCTTTGACTTTGCCTGACATTCCCTCAGAATTATTTGTTTGCAGCACAATTTATACAGACACAGATTCTTTTCTGTGGAATTTGGGTGCTGGATTGTCTTTGAGAAAATCTCCCTGCAAGAGATGTTTTGCACCTTTAAACGTTTTAAAGGTTTATGAAAATGAAAGGAGATTAAAAACATATATGTGATTGCCCATTACATAAGCAGTTTTTGAAAGCATGCTGAGTTTAATGATATCTCAGTGGAACAAAATGAAGCAAATCATTAATGATAGTTACAAAAAAAATCTTATAGTAAAATATTTTCTCATTAGTTTCTTGGTTAAAGTGGTTTCCACCTGCTTTACGAACATGTACATTTAATCAAACCATTTTTAAAAAGTGCCCCAAAACAAATAAAAAACCTCAACACATCACAAGCATGATTAAACACCCAACAAATACATCTGAGACAGTGCACTTCAATGGATGTGACATTGGACTGAGAGCCAGGGGACATGGACATAAAAACCTGTGTCTTCTGTGTCAGGGCAAAAGTTCAGTCTAGCCCATTCTGCAGCTGCAGCAAGTGCCAGGGGAGCAATACCAGCATGAGGATGCATGAACCGATTCCCTCGTGGTGCCCAGCCATCAGCAGCTCATCATCTCCCTGGCAGCTGCATGCCTCCACATTTAACAACCTCTGACTGATCTGTGTAGCCTACCACCAAGTGCTGTGATCAGCTATGGTGCACTCGGCCTTTTTTCTTCTCCTTCTCTGCTCCCACCCTGTCCTTTCTTCTGTCCTATTTAAACTTACCTTCTCAAGGCAAGGACTACCTCTTATATTAATGAATTCATAAAATACCTAGTTCAGTGCTGCCTTAATCTCAGCAAAGGCTTCCAGAGTTATGATCTCCAGTTAGGCATATGTGTAAAGTGAACAGAAAAAGGGGCTGGATGCACATGCTACCATGAAGTAGTAATTTCCTGAGAATGAGCAAGTACCAAGGTTTCACATAAAAGTCACTGGCTGGTCTACACAGGGACTTAAGTTCTCTTTCTTATGGACTGCATGCAAGGCTATTTTTATTTCAATTTTCAGTTAATATCATGGCTTTGTGGTTTCCCAAAGTATGTTTTAGCATTTCTCTTTTACTGTGACATCTGGCAGAACATCTTCGATATTCCCTGAGAGCAAATACAACTGTTGGCATTCAGTTCAATATTTGGATTACAATCACATTGACTTGACTGGGTCTTCGGTCTGCAAGTGGTTCTATCAGTTACGCTGCAACTATTTTCACAGAAGAAGGTAAGAGCAACAGAATTTGGCTTCAAACACATGAGTACTTAATGGGCAAGTAAGAAATTCTAAGGATTGACACCTAAACAAATCAAATCACTCAATTGACAATATCCCACCAAAAGCACTGTCATCAAAGCTTTTATAAATGAAAAAGCTTTTAAGAAATCAGCTCTTATCAGCTGAACTCAGTTATTCTACCCCCTATTACAGAATAAAGTAAATCATAGTGTTTTATTTTTAGCATCTGCTGCACTACAAAGTAGTGTCTTTGACAAAAAACTACTCTGCTCAACATCAAAAAAAGCCCTTCTCCTTCCCCATAGTTAAAGCCACAGGTAAGTGGCTGTTATCCCACACTAACGCAATTCCATACCACACAAGCATAGATTCAACACGAAAAGGCTAAAGGAGTCCTACTCTTTCAAAGTTGGTAACAGAAGGGTGGAATGTGGCACCACTTACAGATCAGGAGGCTACACAGGGACTGGACCACCTCAGCTTTTATAGAGGTTGAAAAGAGCACAAAGTTAATACTGAAAACTCCTTGGGATTACCAACCACCTGTCCACAGAGCAACAGCACTTCTGTGGGATCCAGTTGCAGACATGTCAGCAATGGATTTGCTAATTAAGTGGCAATATATACACAATAATTATAGCTATCACAACATCATACATTGTCCCATAATTATTTCTAGTCATAATTTTTACACCTTCAAATGCAACAAAAAATTACAAAGGACTTTCTTATAGTTCTTGCCAATATTGCATACATGCATTTTCACATTTCACTGGAGAACTACAGTCAAGGCAACTGCAAGCCAGGGCTGAACACTGTTACACAAATGTGTCCTTGAAGGCACCTAGCAAAAAGGGTTTTATTTATTCAGTTTTACTGGGACTAAATGTTGAGAATTTTCACAGATTCATATCCTGGCTCACTAGACTTGCAAGGAGCTGTCAAAGGAAATCCATTGTGAAAAGTTTTAAACTGGAGCTTCCAACTGTCCTCCACACAACCTGTCTTAGGAACTGTGACATCAGTCTCAAACCCAACCACATCACTACTATTTTGTCTTGTGCATGTATTTCTGGAATAGTGGAAAAGACAGTTTAAATTTCCAAGCCATCTAAAGATGAACTACATTAAAAAAGAAACACATCAGCAACCTACCCAAAAACTATTGAGTCAGTGTATCCCAGTAACTGGTAATTTACTCTGTTAAACATAAAAAGGCAATGAAGTCTCGAGAACTCCATGTAACAAAAGAATTCACAAAAATGAGACATACTGATTCCTGTTTCTACTAAAATAAAATATCATCTAAGCAGTTTGAGAGCTGTAGTCTGATGAGTGATCCATGTGCCTTCCTAAGCTGGCCTAAATAACATGAAACAACTGCCTTTAAGTCTGAGTAACACAACTTTTGCCCCAGGACAGGCAGCACCTTTCACTGAACCAGCTCTGTAGTTCCTCCACTGCTCAGAGGCAGCTGCACTCTGGGTTTGCAAGTCCTGCCCTGTCAATACCAGTCCTATGGGAATGAGGATTAAGTGTATTAGGGCATTTAGGCAGTAATGTAGGGCTACACAGAGCATACTCACTCTCCTGGTCAGGGCTCTCAGGAGCGAATCCAAGATAGCCAGCACACATTAGGAAGACAACACTTCCCTCTCTGAAGGCAACATTTGAACCTAAGGTTCTTGCCACGGGATTTCGTTCACACCCTGCTACAAGAGAGGGGCTGGTATATCACCACCACTCTCCACTAAGCCAGTACAACCCACCTCCTATAACACAAAGCTGTAACTTTTACAGATGTGTGAGGAAATTCTCTCTCCTCAATCATTTGAATGAACAGTCAAATCCTTTGTCAAAAACATCTGTGTGTCCAGAGCCTGCCACCGTACCCCACACAGTTCTGTTCACACCAGCATCACATCCCAAAGCCCTGACCCCAATCTATAAGGCTCTGTATAGGCACGACCTGTGAGTCTCCGATAACACCTCACCAGCCTTAGTCATCTCAGACTACAAGAGACAGAAAATGAAGAAATTAAGCAAATCCATCTCAGCTGCTGCAAGCTCCTTTAGTGCTTCTTTATCAGAAGATCTCCCTTGCTAAAAGTTCCTCCAAGCACTGCTGGCTTAGGCATATATTGAAATGCAGCCTGCTCCTCTCTGAATAGGAAGCTTTCAGAGTCCTTTTGGATGAGGGATCAAAATGAGCAAGAGGAAAACTCACAGGAAAGAAAAACCAAACCAGGATGAGATCCAAACACTGCCAAAAATCAATAGGACCCTCTGTATTAACTTCGGTGGGTTTTTGATGTAGCACAGAGAAGTCAAACAGACTGAATGGCAAGCAAATCGATTTGTTAGATGCTCAGATACCATGGTGAATGATGCCTTGGGCAGAGACTAGAGATTACTGATCTTTGCTCATTATGGTTTTCATATATTATACATCACACACACACGTATGCAGATTTCCTAAATACTATTGAAAAGAGAAAACACCAGAATAAAGACATTCTGTATTACCTCATTAAGCATGTCAAAAATACTCATGAGAAAATATCACCCTTCATCTCCATTTTTGCCTCCAATATTAGATGTTCCCATTATTTTTTAAATAGAAACATACTGGCAAAAATATAGAACAATTGAAACTTTTCCATTCAAAACATTCACTAGGAGCAATTACTTCTGAAACTGCAAAACCATCCTGAAATTTAGTCTTATTTTGAATGCACACAGAATCAGAATCAAAATATATCTGACCATTTTTCAATTTCAAATTCACTGATCTTAGCAAGCACATATTCCCATTGAGGATATAAAAAGATTTATTTTCTAATGTTAAGGAAAAACAGAACTACAATAAAAGAATAATTTCTGCAGTTCTAAAAAGGACATTTTCAAGTATGGCATGGCAGTAACAGAAGAAAGAAATAAGCCAATCATTACAGATCTTGGTCAAGAACTCCAGGCAGAATTAGCTGCACATCATTATTATTGCTAATTGTACTTAATTCTTATGGTTTATTGCCTTATACGTTGTTATTAATTTCACTAAATTTATGGTAACTCTCTTCTAAGTTCCTCATGCACAGAATAAACAGAAAATTTAAGAAGTTCTAAGCTGAAAAACTTTGGTTTGCTCCTGTAGTTATGATTTTGCCACCATTGTTTGCATACTTTTCAGGACTGGGCTTCTTGTGTTAAAGATAAGATACAGGTGCAGTGCTGGTGATAGACTGCAGGGGAACAGCAGTCTTGTTTAGATAATATTGCCAGTCAAGCCAATAAACTACTCCATCACATCATGGCCTCTTGCTTTTTAAAGCTCATTTAGTAAGACAGATAGTCCTGCTACCACTTTTGCTACTCCAATGCAAATTCTTTTGCCTTTCCCAACATGAGGATGCAAGCCTGAACTGCCCAAATTGTCTTACAGAGTCTGACTCTTACCCACCTCAAAGCCTGACTTGCAACTTATGAAACACGATGCCCGTCCCATTAAAACTTTGTTTCTCTGAATCATTTCTATGTCCCATTCATTGATTTTTCAATTCCTCTAACACCCACAGCACTGTGGCATGTAAAGCTTCTGATTCACTGTCTTCCATTTGCTCATGAATCACTCCTGTCTTTGGGGGCCACAGCACCAAAGCACTCCCAACACACATTTTCACTTTGCACTTGTAAGTGACCCCCACAGCTGCCTGCAATCTCCCACAACATGCATGGAAACTGTCCCTCCACTGAGAGTCTCTTCCCTGGCAGCTCCATGGCTTTTCCCACCAGCTTCACTCTCCGCAGCTACCCCAAGTTACTCCATAATCAAAAGATTCCCATACTTTTCCCTCATCACTGTTATTCCAATTGTGCATGTACACACAGACCTAGGTAAAACAGGAATATAATTGTCCACATTACATCATGTAAATCCTACAGTTGTAGAAGTGAAGAGTCAGGCAACATTCTGGTTCTGACAGCACCAGCGTGTCCTCCTTGCTCAGAACAGACTTAGCACCATAAATCCACTTGTAAAATAGAGCTCTGCAGGTTCAACCAGTAAAGTCAGAGCAGAACAGATAGCATGCACATGATGCTACATTAGTCTGTGCAGGAATGGCAGGTTTTGTACTGTCATGAGTGTTTCTGTGAATCCTAAAGCCTCAGAGATGAAGAATTTAAATGTAAGAAACTAAATGAGCAGTATTTGGTATCAAGTTGACTTTTTGGAGGTTTGGAAGAGTGGGGGTGGTGTTTGTGGAATTTATTTGGTATTTTGGGGTTTGGCTTGGGGTTTTGTTGTAGGGTTTTTTGGGTTTTGTTTTTCGGGGGCTTTTGTTGGTAGTTTGTTTGGGGGGGTGTGTGTTATTGTTGTTTTTGGTTTGGTTTGGTTTTTGGTTGGGCTTTTTTCTTTTAATATAAATTCTGTTCATGCCAGGTTACAAGCACATGAAAAACCTCCCAGAAATTTGGGAAGTCTAGAAAGTGGAAACCATTCTGAAGTGCAAAAGCTGCATTGCTGTGCCCCAGGTCCTCCTTTAGACAGAATCAATCCAGTAAATTAACACTATGGGTTCTTTCTATCTTCAAGTCATACCAGCACTTCTCACTGAGGCACAGTCTCTCCTATAAAACAGTCCCCACTTCCTCAGCTGCACTTGTCCCATAATTGCCACAGCCCTTCTGAAAAGCAAATGACACCACTTGTTTAGCTCATCAGCCCATGGCTGCAGGCTTTTTTTTCCTTCTCTCATCTTTTTCCTTTTTAATTGAAATACTTTGGACACAAGTAGCTCTTCCTGCAGATGAAATCAATTATGAAATAAATCTAATATTCAGATCAGACTATATTAGAAGGGACTACTCATCATACATATGATATTTTCAGATTACATCTTAGTATGGCTCACTGAGTCATCACTTCAACATTCTCACTAAATCAAAAATTAAACAAAGCGAATCAGTCAATTAACAAGGCTGCTTCTTGCTCTGTGCACATATAATCTTTTCAAGTTCAGTCCTTAACTTAATTTGGAGCAGGGAGTGCTTAGTATCTAGGAAGAAGCATTCACCCTGAATAGTCAGCTCCACCGTTACAGTACAAGAAGTTCAGCTGAGTGTTTGAAATCACTGCTACGCCAACACAACCTCAGCCAGGCAAAGATCAAGCCTGAAAGCCATTCATTTCCATCAGGGAGGCCACCCAATAGTGCTCAATGTAAGAATCACTACCAATAACCAAAATTCAATATTCTGTTTTATTCCTCCCAGATACTGAAGATATTTTCTCCCCAAACCTCTGCCGAGCATGGAAGACAAACTGGTAATCTACTCATTTCTCCACCTATTTGATGAACTGGCTACACCCACAGCCATAACAGAAGAAGATGCAAAATGCTTTGATCTTCAACAGACACAGAACTGAGTAACATGCTGATTATATACATAGCATATAGTTTTCAGCAGGTATACTTTAAGGTAAAGAAGAGGGAAGGACGGTTAAGTGCACAGGAAAATACTTTGCCCTTGAGAAATACTTTATAGGTCTCCACTGGAATGTCTGTCTGTATCAGTACAGAGATGGACCCAGATCCAGCAAATATGATGATTTATACAGCCTCTCTCCAGTTACAGTAGGGTTGGATGTCTGGTTTTTAAGAAAAAAAAAAGACTTCTAAAAACCCCTTTTAGTACAAAATGACAAAATGACGAAACACCTAAGTCACTACACAACACTCATGCTTTCAGAGGCCTTTGCCAGTGCTCATAAAGAGAGAGAAGCCCTGGCACACAACACAGAGATACTCTCCTTCCAAAGTATTGGCCACACTGGGTCAGAACAAAGCTGCATTCAGTATCCAGCTCCTGAAGAACCCACACAACAGCCAAAATCCAATTGTTTCTCAGATGAGACACAGACAAAGGAAGTGGGTAAATATTCCCATTCCTCAATAGCAAAGATATGATTGTTTCTTCCTCTTACACATGTTTACACCTTTGCTTTCCAGTTCAAAACATGCTCTGCTTTAATTCCCCATTCCCTTCTCACATGCACATATTCTAAGAAAAAAAATTCTGAAGTAGTGATGAAGAGAGCTCTACTCTCATTAAAGTCTGCATAGGAGCTTTGCAATGGACTTAGATGGGATTAGAGCATTTATCTAGATTAACAATGCTTAATAGCACAGCTACCAAACAAATTGCTCTGCATACAGTAGAAATGATGACTGTATTTTACTGGACTGGTCCCTTTTTCCCCCAGCACTTCTCCCTTACCAGTGTCTGCAGTGCCCATGCACAGTCTACCCCCAATATTTTCCCACTTTTCCCATTTCTGGTCTGGCTGGCTGGATGCATGTGGTGCTGACTCAGGGATGCACTTGCATCAGGCATCTCACCAACTCTGTGAATCCAAGAGGTAAGGTGCAATCCCCTCCTTCTCACTCAAGGCACTGGTTTGGGTTCTTTTTCTTTACACAACAACAATTTCCATAACATTGCAGAAACTCAAGGTTTTCAAGTCCCACGGACTTTGCTCATTTCAATGAGAACATTTGACAGGCCACGTACTCACACACAGCGCTGTCCCTAAGAAACCAAACAAGGATGTCACATTTTCAACAAATGTAGAGGTTGAGTATAATTTGTTATAACTACAAAACTAAAAGCCTAAGGACTCACACTTCACCTTGCATTTGCTAAGAATTGCTGCAATGGTGAATGTTCAGCAGTGCAAGCTAACAAGGGAGACATAAACTCAACTAAGAAGGCAGACTGTTACTTAGATATATTTGCATAATTTTCTTGCATTTGTTATTGTTTAGATAAATCCAAATAATTTAACTTCACAGATATTTTTCCACCTTGGAAAATGACTGCAGATATCCATCACCAACCACAGACTCCTGTGTTTTGGACCAAGTGTTGTGAAAGGCAGCAATTTCCTAACAAGATCTATTGCTCAAGCAATTCCACTGGTGAACATTTGCCACTAGGTTTGTCCCTACTTGTTCTTTTATTGTGTCAGACTTCCTGGATATAGTTTTTATTTCCATATCCACCAACTTCAAAGACACTACCATTGCAAAGTCAGGCATGCACAGCATCCTGTGCTTGAATGCTTTACAACAAAGTACTGATCATATCAAAACATTCATTTTCCTTTTAATGCATGTGGTTCGGTACCTCATCTTCAAGTCCTCTATCTACAGCTTTGTCAAAACAGCTTCAGAAGAACTGCCTGCTAAGCTTCATAATTATACTAAGTACCAGAATCTAATAATCCATGGGCATATGTGAAAACTCTCTGAATTATTAACCTTACACAGGCAAAGTAGAACAGATGTCTGTATAGAGAAGTTGCATTACTTTTACATAATGCTGTTAGAGCAACAAAGTCACTTGGTCACTCATTGAAGCATTCAACAAGTTTTTTAATAATATGGACCCAATCAAGAGAACTTTCTCCCTTTCAATTTTAAATCATTTAAAAAAGCAAAGAAGTGTAAGAGCCATTTTGTGGCTAAACACTTTTCAGGTATTTTACTTACGCTGTAGAGATGGTTCCAGCATCAAATTGAGTTTTGCCGAAGGGCAGGGAGCTCTTCAAACAGCCAATCCACTGTTTCTCATGCCCTGGTGGTTCTTCATCCCTGTGTGACAGCACCAGCCATGCTGGGCACCACTCTCAGTGCATCTTACCACCATGACCCTTCACCTCACCACCGCAGTTGCAGACATGAGGATGAACCTCATAGCTCAGCTGACCACAATCATGCTCATCAGAAAGGTTCCAAACCAGGCTGCTGTAAAGCGATAAGAGGCTACACCTGTGCCACCCTGCACACAACCTGTATTGTCCAGCAGAACCTGCTTGCGCAGGTACCACATTACAGGGGTGCACATCACATTGGGAACCTGTAGACCAGAGCCAGCTGCAGCGGACACTGCTCAAATGAAACCCTTCCCAAATCCATGCCCATTCAAATATAAGATGGAACCTCCAGCAAACAGATGGACTGAGGAGCAGCAGCAGCAAGATAACTCCAGTAATAGCACTAGTTCTTTGTAACAGATTTACGAACATCCTCATATTTTTAGACACATAGGTATTTTACTTTTCTGATATGCATTACTTTGATTATATGTTGCTAGTTATTACACAACCATCCCAATTGGTTTCCCGTTCACCCTCCCCTTCATCTCTTTGCAAGTCATCTTCTCTCTGGCAAATGTATTTAAGAGTCTTCACCAGGTTTTGAACATGAATATATTAATATAATTATTTTTTTTATTACCTTTAAGATGTCTTCTACATCTGATTAGTTCTCAGTGTACAAAAAGCATTCACATGTAATCTAGACGTGCAGGGCATACAGACTAATAATTATATAGTAAAGAGCTCCCATTTAAATGTGTGTCATTTACATTTAAAATTCTGCCCATTTTTCTTCATAGTCTATATTAAAGCTGATTTAAATTATATACTAATACTGCCTTGTAATTACAAGAGCAAAATTTAGTATTTATTCCAAAGTTAATGAGTATCTATAACTTACATTAACAGGGAAGCAATAAATTACAGTAAAATATGATTTTCTGCACTAAAAACCTAGCAAAAATTCTATCCCAGCTTGACAGGTAGTACCAATTCTCTGATTTGAAAGTTAGTGCCATACACACTGACAGAGCCAGCAACAGTCACCTCAGGCACAGAAATAGCTCTAGCTGATCTTTTACTTCCTCTGATGCAAAGAAGTACCATCTGAATACTACTTCCGTACTGTCTTTGAGATCATCAAACTCCATAAGCAAGGCATAAGAAATGAGGGTTGTTTTTAAACCAAGACATGAAATGCAAACCCCATGACAAAACACACTCCCTTCTCCATAAGAGCAAGTACCTCCTCCTGCCAGAAACACTCTGGGTGCAGGTCTTACCATCAAGGTTTTAGCTCAACTTCTGAGGAGAACAAGATAGAATGAGGCAAACTTTGAGGGCTACTGCTCCATGGAACAGGACAGTTCTCCCACAGTCAGGTAGCTTACTTGGATCACACAAACCCAGTGAGGATTTCATTTGTAGCTTAATTTTCATTATTGAATATAAATCATTAACATTTTGAAGGATCTGCTGTTTATAAGGGAAGTAGCATTTTAATACCTATATGAAGGAAAAACAAAATAAAAGTATATTTGACTCCAGTTTTCCTAGGCTTGGACAGTTGCCTTACGGCCTCTGGCCACAGTCACATCTGTGCACAGATTAACACAAGGCTCAGATGCCAAATAAGCCTGCTCAAGTGAACCACAAGCTGCAACAGAACAGCAGAGAACAGAAAATTTGTCTGATGACATCTCAGGACAGCATGGCAGTTACAGAAGGTACTCTGAAAAACCAGCCCTATTTGGAACACATTCTTAGTAACTACATGGCATCATCACTGGAAGGAGAATGAGTTTCTAAACATTTTAAGAAGGTACATGCCTACACCTCTAAAGAAGTGTGATTTGCTTATTCTACACAGATATAATTAACATCTACAGAGTGGATAATATACTTCACATCTGCTGCTGGTTACTAATTTAGCCAGTCTCTGAAAATGAAGGCATGCAAACTGGAAAGCCAGACTCATTACCTTTACAACAAAGACCACCAGTTGATTCCCACCAGGACCTGGCCTTATTAACCTTAGTTTTAAATTACAAAGTCACAGATGTACTCATCAGTTGCTTGATGAAGATTCATTTGCCAATCTCATCTCACAAAAGGAGTAATTAACATGCAGACATTACAGGCTGATGATTGGAATTGTTATAATGCAGCACTGTGGACAAATAGTGAGGCACCTGCATATCTGTAACAACTAAAAGCTCTCTCAAAAGTTCCAATTAACCATCATAATTATACGAAATTAAGTAAAAGGCACTGAATTGCATCAGTCATGGGCCTGTTCTGTGCACAGTCGGACAAATAAATTAGTGCCTCCAAGTGCAGCACTGTTATAGCCATGATGGTTTGAGGACGGAAAGAACTATGACATTTATTTGGCTATTTTATTAGGAAAGATTGGACAAGTCTTTGGCACATAATCTCTTCACCAGATCTGACAAAAGCAGAAGTAAACTCCAGGCTGAATACTGGTTAGAGACAATTGCTCTTAATTAACCTAATTTTGCTATTCAATTAGGGGGAGAGGATGGTTAGCACCTGTGGAGGAGAGAAGGACATTCAGGGGGTAGAGACTGAAATGTTGGCAGCTGTGGAGCAAGGAGATAGTTCACGAGGAAAAGGGTCTGCAGGGAGCAATCTGAGAAAATAATAGATCACAAAAGCAATCAGGCACCAAAGACAAGGGCATTTCCAGCCACACTCTGGCTTCTAAAGCCAAGGCTCTATGGTAGGTCCAGGGACAGAACCTGGATTTGGTCAGCCTGCACCGTCTCTAGAGTTCTCCTGACTACCACGGACACTCACACCCTTGACAGCCTCTCAACAGGAGGTCTGAAGGCTGACAGTGTGAAAATCCCTGAGAAATTCCTGAGGAACATCCTGGGATCAGCTGGGGTGTGTAAATCCACCTGTAAGCTGGCATTGGTGTCCAGCACAGCAGCCTGCTTGCAAAGAGAGCTCCAAATTAACTTCAGGGAACTCCTGTGATAGGACCCATGAAGCATTGAATGGCTGGAGACATTCCTCTCCAAGGCACCACTTCCCTCTCCTTTCTTGTGTCAGGTGCCTCTAACAGCTAGTTACCCAAAAGTCTTATTACATTTTTCTAGATTGTTTGAAGGACTGGAGACAGCACAAGATATACAGGACAAGAAAATCACTGATGTCCTTATCAAGTGATCACACAGACACACAGACATCCTGTTGAGCAGCACAGGTTTGATGCAGTGCTGCAAACCTTGGTATTTAGATGTAGAAGGGTTTTCTTGAGTAGAAATTTTAAACTGCATCTCTGTACTGTAATAAGATCAACAGTACCTGTGTCACTTTGTTTTCCTGGCACCTTTAGGGGTACATCTGCACTGCACCATGCACCACACTGCAGAAGGCTGCAGGCGAGTGCCAGCTCCTCTCCTCCCAAAATTGGAACTGTGTATTTAAATTGGAGGGAGGGCTAAGCCAAGGGACACAGCAGTGAGGTGACACTCTCAGCCTCCAGGCCCTGAGGCAGTGACTACACAGAGCTGTGTTCTGCCATGCAGATGTGCCAGCCCATCCACAGCTGGAGTCACAAATGCAGAGCATCATGGTGTGCCTTGCAGATGCTTCCTCTCCCTTCAACTTCCCGTGATCTGCGTACATCCTGTGCATGTGCATGCTTTTCCCAGCATGATCATTCCTCAAAATCAAAAATCACTGGTATAAAGCAACAAACACCACAAATACTGATTCTGTAGTCAGAACAAAGTTATATAGGAAAAAAACATGAAACCTGTGTATGTAGGGGGGTCTTGTGTAAAAGATAACAGTTTATACATCTCCAGGTTCTTGGTCTTTCACAATTTTCTTTCTTACTGCTTTCATTTAAGAACTCACAGGCATTTGCTGAGGACTAGTTCATCTCCAGACCCTCTCCTCCTGCCCTGTTTTCCTTGCAACCACCTAGAAGTCAAAAGCACTACATGCACAAAAGAAATATTCAATAATCAGGTAAACACAGTGTATTTACAGAGCAGCTCCATCATAGCACTACTGAGAACTTGTGGATTTTGTTTGAACATATTTACCACAAACAGAAAATTATAAATTTGGACAAGAAAAATTCACTAGATCACTAAAGTCCAAGTCAAAAAGAAAACCTGGAACCATTGTAGAAACTTCATAGGGAGAGTCGTTTCCCAGAAAAGGACATAATGAACATGTGATAGTACTGGAAAAGAAAATAAGTGCCCTTGTAAGGTATAGTACACTAATCTGTCTCCTTCAATCCTTAGCCTTAGGATTTCATGCTAAGATTCTTCAGCAGCTAAGCTTTTCTAAACATATTCAGGGACAGAGAGACGCTGTTTTGAAAGATGCCTAGAAGGGTTTTCAGGAGACAAACCAAAAAAAAGTCAATGATGAGCAGTAACTCTATAATCCTGAGTCTGTATTGCCCATCTGAATGTCAGCTGTTAAATGTACAATCCTCCTCTGATGTTCTGCTTTCAAGATTGCCTACCTGCTCAGTGCTCAAGCCACATATTTTGTTCAGCTAATCCTGATCTCTGGAGAAATTTTATCAGTCCCTATTTAATAGCAATATTGCTACATAAAAACAACGACAAATGAACAGTTGGAGTATTAAGTAGATAGATTTCCTTGCATAAAAGAACAAAGACAGTCTGAGGATGCATATGGTCATTGACAAGTTTTCCACTGAAATGAGAAGCATCAGGTTGTGCAGACCTTATTATTAATGAAAAGAATTTACTTAGATAAGCAGACTGGAAAATCAAGTCTTTTGGGGATCTGCTTTCAGTGTGAAAGCACTGAAGTGGAGCCTGTACATAGGAAGGAAAGAAGAGAACTCTGAAATATTAAATATTAATTATTAAATAGCTACTATTCAATTAAGGAAAGCTTTCACACAATATATGAATTACACTGAAAAAGACTTAACTGTTTTGAAGACAACTCTCAGTATCCAGTGCCTCTGCAAGTGCAGGAATACACTCCACCATTTCTTTTGCTCCAAACCAGAGCACAGGGTATTTATTCTTTTAACAGGTAATGACTTAGAGAGTACCCTGACCATAAAAATGTGTGTCCTCAACTTAAAAACCCAAATCAAAACAAAACAAAAACAAATAACCAAAAGCACTGAAACCTTCAGAAGTACAGGTATTACATTTTGGTAGCAATTCAAAAGCTAGAAACTTAGAAGTTAGAATGAGAGTCAACTACAATGGCCAGCTCTTTACCTTTATGAAGATAAAAAGGTTGAAAGATAAATCTGATTGAAATAGTTTTATTTACAAGGTACCTGTTTCTCTCAGGCACAGAATTCAATGTGCCATAATCTTTTGGGCTTTGGATAAGTACAGTTTAAAATGTCATTTCTGATAGATTATGTACAGTTTCATAGGGATTTTTTATGAATACCAGATCAGATCAGAGAGGACTTATAAATCATCTCAACATACTGCTTGTATACTACTGCCTATTTATCCAGTTTCTCCTTGAAGAGGCCCATGAACTTGAATTAAGGATGCACAACAGAAAATTAGAGCAGTGGAGCTCTTGGCCAGACATATTGGCCACACCAGCTTAGATGGAGGATGGCAGGGCCAGCTCCAACTTATGGCCACAGAGGACCATTCACTATTCCACATCATCCTTCCTCTGACAGTCACCCACTGGTAGTTAAGAAGGGGTATAAAATTACCCAACATACCCACAGCAGAACCTCAATACAACATTTCATGCACAACAGTGACAGATTTGTAAACTGCCCTGAACATCACACTCAAACCCCAATTTTATTCTCACCCACATCTGCCATACCCTAAAGCTGGGTCACTACTGCCTCGAATGTGGCTGGGCAAAATTTACAAATATTGACGCAGAAAAAGGAAAAAAAAATTGAGGGATGGGTCCTGCCTGTAATGCCCCAGGATCCTCAGTGCTATCAGGATTTTATGGTGTCAAACCATAATTTAAAGACTGAATTTTATGCCAGCTCACTGGCCCTAACATCCAAAGTCCAGCACCAGCCAGCAGGATTTGTGTTTCGAAGTGATGTATTTTCAAAGGAAACAAGGTTTTCTGGTTCAGAAGAACCTTCTAATAATGAACTGCATGGCTCATAGCTATTTCCATTTAGTGTTTTTTATATAGCACAAAAAAAATTCTTGATAAATTATGGTTTTAAATAACTTAGGGTAGAGGAAAAAATAATCACAACCAATTCACCTATTTGCAAGGAAATGCCTTCCAGTAAGCAGCTACTTCATAAAGGAGAGAATACAGAGAAAAGGTCTGTTCTACCCACTGAAATTCAAGTTTCACCACAGAGACAAATAGCAGACAGAATGAGCTGAGCTCAGTACATCACTGATTATCTCCTTGAGAGAATAATGCAGCTTTCATATCAAAAGAACACAGTTACAGGTCTCGGCAAGAAATTGCTCAGAAATACAATTAGAAGATAATGTAATTGAAGAAATACATCTCATGGAAAGAATAACATAAACCTCAAATTAACCAGTGCCTGAACTGACTTTGTTGTTGATCTCCTCTGTGCAAAAAACCCAGCCCAGAACTGTAGGGACACTCAAGCCATCAATCATGAGGGAGCCAATGTTTAAACCCAACGGGAGCTTATGGACAGAAAGACAAAGCTGCTTGTGTATTTTTAATTCAGCAAGTTCACAAGAGCTTATGGACAGAAAGAATAAGCTGCTTGCATATTTTTAATTCAACGAGTTCAAGTCAAGATGTTCTTTTGATATTCAAACTATTCTCACTGGTATTCAAGTTATCCATCATTTGTAATATCAGCCCAGCCAACAGAGCAGTGAACTGCAACTGAGGTGGCAGGAAGCAGTAACAGATTGAAGAAAGCCTGTATGGACCCTTAGAGAAGGTTATCTGTCCTTTCACTGCATAGATGTGTATGCAGAAGGAGTCCAGGCTCTTTAGGCTGCGTGCCTGGAGGTACATCCCATGAAAATGCCTTCAGGCACCAAACCTGCGTACATGCATAATTTATTTTTTGCATGAGTGAGTAGTTTCAACACCTCTGGTGTTTGCCAAAGAATCCAAGCATTAAAAATTAAAGCAAACCGACTACTCTCATCCCACTGCAAAACAGCACAAACACGTGTCATCACTCATCTCTGTAGTTATGGGCACCAAATAACACTCCACTGGTTCTAAAAGCAGGACCAGCAGTCCAAAGAGAAAAATATCACAGGGACTACAACTGAAACCACAGTAAAAAACTGGCATTTAAATGCCCCCCAATCTTGCATGAAAAACTACCTCTTGCATTAATCACTAGGTTTCATGTCCCCTCAAACTGACAATTTTCTGCATGTCCAAACCAGAATATTGTTGCCCACTAAAAGCCACATGCCACCGGTGCATTAGCATTGCAGAGAAAGCTTTGCTCTGAAACATTTACCTCTCTGTGATGAAAGTCTTTGAGGCTTTTAAAATCACCAACAGATTAATAAAATTGACCAAGGATGAAAAAGGACTAAAATAGCTCTTTTTTTCTAAAGCCAGTGGCAAAAATCAAACCAATTAAAATCATGATCTGAGTCAGTTTTAGTCAATTGTTAGCACCTCAGGCAAAATGCTGCTAGACCAGAGTTGCAGTTGGTTTTGAATTTATTTGTCAGTATGATGAGGAGAGAGGCTGGAGGAGATGGAGGAAGGTATTAATAGTAACAGAAGCAAAGACAAGAGACCTTGGTCTCCACCATGGGCACAGGATTTGAATCAGCTTACCATGACTATCTGACAGGAAGCCTTGCTCAGAACAAGAATAGAACCAGGAGGATGAGAAGAAGCTTAAAGGGAAGCCAAAAAATAAAGGTTCATAGACACTTAGTCAATAAATAATATTTTTACATAGCAGTTTAAACCAAATGTTCTCAGAAAAAAATGTTTTCAATGAGCATGTGACAAAAGCATCTTTCGCAGACCACTGTGGATGTTTCATGGATGGCAAGTCCTCTCACCTACCTAAGCAGAACAGGAAGGCTGGGATCATTAACTCCGAACCAAACAAAAATATTCCATCAGACTGGTAACTGCCACATCAAGTCTACCAAGGACACCTTAAGTATCTATATGTCATCTACATTACAGAATCACCTCAGCTGGCTTTGTCCAGGACAATAAGATGTATTCAATCTGACAACACCAATATTCACAAGGGGCTGGAGGAAGCAATGCAATAATTACATCAATACCAAGAAATTAATTTTGCCCAAGGCAATGTGATTATTGTACAAGGTACCTTGCAACAACAGCAGTATACCAGTCACATCAATACCGTGGATGCATCAGCCACAGGGCACTTACCTGACCAGGCTGGGCCACCAAGTAATACCAAGAGGAACAAAACCATACAGCACAATGCTGTTCTGACAGAACATGATCCCTAACAGAAGTAGTCTAAATTGAAAAAAAAAAACAAAACAAAACAAAAAACCCCAACAAATTATCAAGCAACAACAACAAAAACACCACCATAGAATAGAAGCTAAAAATAAGATTTGGCAACACTCCTTGTCATCAGCTCTTCCTCTGGGCCTGAAAGGGAAGAGCTTGAAGCAAGCAAAACCTGCCCTCACTTTGGATTCAGGCTCACAAACAACTCGTCAATTCCCAATAGTTCACATGCAGCTTGAGCAAAGATATCATTTTTCTGGGGAGGAAAAGCAAGGGCAATGAACTATCACAACTCTAAAAATACCAGGGAGTGACGAACTGGAAGGCTGGGTCCTTAACAGATGCTGATTTTCCTGCCACTTCTCACGCACATGTGCTTGGGCAGCACAAGCCCTTGCCTGGCAGAAGACATGCTGAGCCACGTGTCAAGACACCAATTTGACCATTTGGGGGATAAAGAAGTACACCTTTTCCTTGCAGGAAAGCCTAGCAAGGTGCTCGCTTCCTTTTTTTTGAACTCTCCGGTGCTTTAGGCTGATTTAAAGTAGGTCCTTGAGATTTATGCTCCTTATAGGAGCACAGAAAGGGTTTACATGTTTGCCATTCCCAGCCTGTGGATTGCATCCCACACAGACAGAGAAACTGAAAAGTTTTCAGAGATAGCCAAGGTGTAGGAAAAAATTGGTGAACCATATTAGCCTACTGAAAGACATGGCCTACTGAGTCTGCATTTTGAGATAGCCTCACACATACCCTTCCCTAACCTCTGTTCCAGATGAAGGGGAAAGGATCAAGACATGACCTGTTTCCCATAGGACATGCTGAAAAAAAGACTAACCTGTATACATGCAAGGATGGGTGTTGAACACCACAGCACTCAGAGAAAAGCCTGTTACTACAGAATATGGGAATTTAGCTACCACCAAATCACATCAAAGAAAGCTTATAAAGTTTTGGTCTCCTGCTTTAAGAGCTGCCCCACACCTTTCTCATGTGCCTGCCTGTCCATATCCATTAGCTTACATCAAAGCCTTATTACACAGACACACACAACATGCGGAGTTTTAATTGATTTATTCAAGACAGTGAGCAAGGAATAAATTACATCTTGGAAAATAAAGCTGGGCAGACTAGGGCAGCCCGCTTCATTGCTATGAGATTTTAAAGTTCAAAAACAAAGGCAGATCTGGTTTCATCCCACAGTTCAATTGTGAGCTTCAAACTGGCTGGTGCTCTGAGACATCGTGTTAGCTGGGCCTAATTATCAGCCAACCCACTGATTTTTCATATCAGTGCAGCCAGGGTATTAAGCCTACAAATACAGTCATGCTCCATAGAAAGATCTTGTTTATATGGCAATAAACTTAAACTAATCACAGCAGTATTAGCTTGAATTTATAAAGCATCAGCCCTTCCCTCTACATGGTAAAACAGAGACTTTCGATAGCATATTGCAAATCTGAATACTGAATAGAAAACACACACAAAACTAACATGTCCATACTTTGTAGTGGTAATAGACAGATGGGGTGAAAAACTGATGCCACCACCTTTTGAGGACTATTCACACCATATTTACTAGTGAGCAAGACCTTTGAGTCAATAATCCTTATGATTGAGAGTAAAACATAAACAAGGAAGAGATAAAAATGAGGATAATGTGGGAGACTGAATTATAGAGCATAATTCTAAAAGCCCAAGTTTGAAGCATAAACTATTATATTCAGCAGAACTTAGAAGTGGCGGCTGCCTCTAAGGCCATCCAGCACAGTACAGAGTAAACCTTCATACCACACTGTTTCAGTTGCAGCACCTCCCAGGTGATCTTTGGGGAGGCAAACTAAACACAGGATTCTGCTCCCTTTTGCTCACCAACAGAGTTTTCTGCTATTGCAAGATCATATTTCAGAAACCAAATCTTACCTACTTCTTTGGTCCCTATTTAACCTGCTGGAACTATCAGAGCAATTCTTCCTACACACGCAAATCCCATACTGCAGAATCAAGCATCAATACAAAAGCTACAGTTTATTCTAGCAATCTTCAGACGTATTTTAAAACCAAACAGTGATTCAACAAAAAAGCTCCACTTTTTCTAAAGAAAAAAAACTAAAAAGAGACCAAACATTTAAAATATTAATCACAACAGTGGTCAGCACTATGAAATGCAAAGCATATCATGCTACCACTGAGGATATTATTCAGCATGGCTGATACTGAGCAGCAAAAAATCATGTTTCAGTCTAACCTGACAAGACAGTACTGGTTCAGGTTCTGTTCTTTGTAAGGTGTCACCCAAATAAACACAGATGAGGTATCAAAGTCTCTTACCAGCAGTTACTCAACACATGTCCCATGCACAGTGATAGTTTAAAATATCTAAAGCAATAATAAAAACAGCAGAGATCTAACTGAGCAGACCAAAGTGCTTTGAGAAGACATAAGAGAACTGGGTGTTTCATACTGAGCTTAAGAATTTGCTGATGAATTAACAGCAACCATATTCACAACTTTATGAAAGAAGAGTGATGCATTATCTTTTTTTAGTGACACAGGTACTGCCTTGACAAATAGCTCATTCATAGACATTTGAATGAGAGGGATGAAAGTGTGCCATGTTTTCTTGATTTCTTTTATAAGTCTTTTGTCACTCACTCAGACTTCCTCATACACACTCAATTGCTCCTTCTGAAATACATTTAACTTAAGAATTTGTGATAGGGGGAACCTGACATGACAGGAATATATGTCATTCACTGATAGGGGGCCCAAACCAGGGTGCTAACAGCTTTTTGGTAAATGAAAAGTAGAGATGCTTGGCACCTTGCAGGACAGATTGTCAAGTCTTTTTACAGTGTTTTAGGCTGTCAAACCTGTGTGCTTTCACTACAGCCTGATACTACTGCTAAGAGTTACAAAGTCAGGGCTGTTGGGGATTCTTTGCTTTCAATACTAATATAGAAGTTAGCCCCATTGGTGCCATTAGAAAACACAGGTGTTTAAATTTTATTTTAAGTTGCCTTATCAGTAAAAGAAAGATTATGCCTTTAAATCCCAAATAATTCTATCTGATAATTATTCAGGTAAGTCTGGCAGAAGCAAACACTTTAAATCCAACGCAAATTTGCATGTACTTCCACTTTGCCTTCAAGACATCAGTAAATGTATTTATCCTCTCTGTGATAACATTCTCCAGCTTCAGAAAAAAAATCAAGTAGTCATTCCAGACTTCACTTTTGGGGGTCACAAGGCTCCGTAACACTGGTGCTATATGTGGCCTTTCACAGGGCTCGTTATTAAAGGACAGCACTTGTCTCAACCTGGTGCAAGTCCAGGATAGATTTTTTCTATGGTAAATGAAAACAAGGAAACTTAAGAATAAGCAGAGCACAATTTGAACACTTCATTTAAACAAATAGTTTCATTTTGGGGTATTCAAACATATATATATATATTTTAATAAGCATCATAAAGATAGTTGCTGTTTAGTAAATGGAAAAGGTGAAAAAATGACAAGATAAATGAATCTTTTTTAGATCCTTAGACTCTGACTGATTAGATCATTGCACACCACATAGAGCTGGGACTCCCCTCTTCTATTTCCAATATAGATATTTAACTATTTATTTATTTATTTTTCATTTGTAAGCTGAGTTCTGCCTCTCTCGATTAGAAATTCAGCCTCTACTGACACTTTACAATTTGTGTGGTTTTCAGACATTCTGAGCAACACCCAACTGATAGAAAACATCCTTAGGCATTGAACTCAGTCAACCTGGTCTACAAAGGTATTTCTCTTTATATGCTCTGTATTTGCAACAGCTTCAGCAGCTCAAAAGCTATCGATTTTGCCAGCCTCTGCCAACAATGATGACAAACACGTATCTTTGGTCCTCTTCTGAAAAGCCCTGGAGTTGCAGCAAATCCCTAAGCTCCTTTTCCTCCTTGTGCCTCACTAGCTCCATCTCTGTATCACTGCAAACTTCATCACTCCCTCAGACCCCGGCTCCACTTCCCACTGATCGCTTCCTGCCTCAGATACTCCCATTGCTTCTTCTCTACTCTTCACAAATCCACACTCCACAGTGAGAAAATACATAGCCAGACTATTATTACCCTCCTGGAAACAGTGATAAATTACACCCATAATATCTCTTCTTCCATTACATTTTTCAGCTTTCTTGTGCTCTCCAGAGCCTTTTCAAAGCTAATTTTCTATCGTTCAAAGTTTCACGGAATTTGCTTTCTCCTGTCACTCCATCACACTTTCTCCCCCTTCCATTCTCATCCTGGCATCTCTTACTCATTCAGCAAATCACAAAGCAATTGAAACTTCATCCTTCACTATCAAAGGTGCAGTGAAATAAAACCAGACATTTCCAGTCCAAGAGGCACATATACAAACCCTCTCTGCCTTGCCACAGAGCTTCCCGCCATCCTCCACACCACTGACTTGAAATTATGTTTTGGGGGGCTTTTTCTACTGTTATATCTTTCAAATTCTATACCTAACACTGTTCAGAAGCACCTGACTAATTTTTCTGATCATACTTAAAAGTCTTGCAAAAACATCCCAGTTTTGACAGGAGGCCTTTTCAGACCAAGGGTGGAACAAGGACACAGATGGAAGACCTGACAGGGATTTTTTCCTTAAAGTAGTTCCAGTGTGCCTATTTTTCCTGAGTAACCTCAAAGAGGTTTTCTGTATGCCCCAGTGGGGAAACAAATTCAAATGTTCAAACTCTGAAAACTGCCATGATAATAATCGACAATTTTCACAGCTTTGCACAATCCTGCTCTCCTCTAGATTCCTTCATTGCTACTACTTCAACTAAGCATCCTTAACAAGAATGTCTATTGCTCTTAAGTAAACTACTAGGAAAAAGTACAAATTTACTTTCCTCCCATCTTCCATGCTGTTCTCTCCTTGTATATGCATTACTATCTACAAAGCTTTCACTCCTTTCCATTGCCTACCCACTATATGAAAAGACAAGTATTTATACCAGTTTGTTACTCCCAGCATCCCAGAAATCATGTGATAGAAATTCCTCCCAAAGACAAATCATATGAGCAGAACTAGAAAACTCATTTTTGCATTGATATTTTGAAAATAAAAAGCCCCAAACAATATAAAACCCAACCACAAAACAAACATCTAAACCCTTCTTTCTGCTAAAGAAACCAAATATATTGCTTCCCACTGGCCAAATAACACAGGTCTATATACTCAACAAGGCACGTACCAACCAAACTCCAACATCAAAACAGACATATCCTTTTATCAGCTTCCTTGGCCAGGAAATAACCTGACACTGGAGTGGATCTGAAAGAGGACAGACTTCATCCCAGAAGTCTTTCCTCAGCTCCTGTGACTGTCTGGAGTCCAACTGCTGACTTCCTGCTGCCACAGCCTTTCCATTAGGTGAACAAGAACAGACTTGCTATTTGATCCCTTTTGACTTATTTCACTTTTATCATCTTTTATTGACTTCCACCAAGATAAATAAAAAAATAATATCTTTTCCTCAGAAAGCAAACATGGGACAGAGGGGGAAGAAGAGAAGAGCAGCTAATGAAAGTCATTCCAGTTCTTCTCGCCCAATCACTTGAAAACAGTTAGCTATTTTTGGCAGGCTATGAACATTCAGTCACTGGTATGCAAGATGAGAAGCAAAAGTAAAGCAGAGCACATGACAAACCCTCACTGATTGTACATCAGTATGGCTGCAGAGACCTTTCTACTCTTTACAGTCAGAAGAAATACTACTTCAACACCTGCGGTGTGGGGTAGGAAGGAGCATCAGCACTACATGAAGGTCTCGATTACAAATCATGATTCCTCCAGGAAACGCAGAGGGCTGTGATTCCCACCAATACCACATTTCCCAAAAATACCACTACATCTTTATTTCACTAGAAAAGACTTTCACAGTTCAAGTATTCCAGCTCTGCACCCCACAAGAAGTGACAACAGCTTGCAGTGGCAATTGGGTCCATCATACCTTCTTACTCTCTTGCAGCACTCGGAGAAACAAAATGTAAGTGACAACTCTTCAGAGCACTGTGTAAAATTACAATTAAAAAATTTATTCGAGGCAGCACTGTAGCACAACTTGGGCAAACTGAGATATAAGAGCAACATAAGAAATTCGTATATCTACTGAACATAAAAGATACTGCATAGAACTCCACAGCAAATGCAAAATCCATAGGAAAAATGTTTCTATGTAAACAATTTGACAGCATGTTGAAAATGTGTGGAAGTAAATCCAGCCTAAGCTACTTGAACATTGTGACCAGTGCCAGTGAACTACTTAGAGATGCAATGGGGAAAAAAAAGGTACCTACCATCTTCTTGATAACTCCTGAAAAAGTGGCTGAAAACACAAAATCAGAAGAAATCTCTCTCCCCATCTGTGTATCTGCAGGGCAGGTAAAATTGTGCAAAGCTGGGTGTGAACAGATAATGTGCTATGGATTGCTTGGTGCTCCTTCTACACCACTCCCTTCTCATGTTGGCTCTCTTCCCTGCCAGTTTTCCTTTCTGTTTATTTCATAGTTTCTTTACATTGTACCTGTCTTATTTTATGCAAGAAAAAAAGAAATGTCCTGCAATTTTTTCCTTCATTTAATAAAAATCAAAAATTTCTAAAATTTGAGGAGGAAGTCATCTACCCCAGAAGAAAATCTCTGAGGAGTCCTGATTTTCCTTCCCTGGAGATACTCAGAAGCCATCTGGACACAGTACTGAGTAATGTGCTCAGGGGACTCTGCTTGAGCAGGGGATTTGGACTACATAGGTTCCAGTGCTCCCTTCCATTCTGTGATTCCACACACAAACAGAAAAGTCAAACAAAATCAGATGAGTGATAATTACCACTAGATTTGAATAAACAGGCTATAGGGGGCAGGAGAAAGTGGTTCAGAACACTTAAGCTTCTACAATTAAACTAAATGAATAAAACCTGTGTGAACCTGCTGGAATTGCAGAGCTGACAGCCAACACCCCTTCCTCTGTCTGAGGAGCTGCAGCACCTTGTGAAAGTCCTGATGTGCAGGAACAGTTACCTGCTTCCAGGAGAAAAGGGAATTTTGTAATTCCCTTCCCTTGACCCATTCCAATGAGAAGGGCAATTAGCCCATTACCTTTGTTACCACACGCTGAGGCCGAGCCACAAGCCCCGGCTGTCACCGTATCTGTGTGCACACTGAATTGTGTGTTGGCGCCCAGGTAACATCATCAGGAGCCTTTGTGAGGTGGCAGCAAGGGCTGCCCCAAGCGTTCCAGCAGGTTCCAAATGGTTCCACGAAGGTTCCACAAAGGCCTTGCTGAACCTGGTGGCGACAGTGATGGTGCCTCTGGGAAAGCATGCTGGAGACAAGGAAAAATACTGGGGCCTGTGGTCTTCCCACAGGGGGAATAGGTGTTAGACACCAGACCAGAGCCAGGTAAATATGCCTTGGGGAACCAGAGCCCATGGAGAGCCTGTGCTGGAGCAGGTTTATTCCAAAGGACTGCAGCTCAAGGGAAGTGCCCACAATGGGGCCAGGGGAAGAGTGTGATGAGGAAGAAGAGGCAGAGGAGTGCTCCCACAGACCAAACACAACCCCATTCCCCATCCCCACCACACCGCTGGGGCAGAGGTGCAGAAGTTTGAAATAGAGGGCTGAATATGACCTGGGAAAAGCAGAAAGAATGGGAAAGGTGTTCAAGTCTTTGTCTTTATTTCTCATCATCCAACTCTATTTTAAACACCAGTTTTTCCCAAGCTGAGGTTGTTTTGCCCATGATGGTAATTAGTAAGTGATCTCCCCATCTTTATCATCTCAGTCCATGAGCTATTCTGTCTCATTTTCTATCCCTGTCCTGATGAATGTGAGTAAGGGAGTGCTGAGTAATCAAGGTCAATCCATCACATCAGTATTTTCTCTCATGGCAAAGCTTGTTTTAAGGGGATGGAGGAGGCAGAAGATTAGAAGAAAAATCAGGTGGGTGCTGTCACTATTGCTGATGAAATCCCACCTCTTGAGGTGCCAGTCTTGGTTGTTAAAGCTTACACAAACAGGAAAAGAGAAATCCACCAGAGCAGTAGAGCACTGCTACTGGAACCCTGTGCTGGCATCCAAGAGTGATGAACAGAGCTGTCACTTTACAAAAGCCACAAATGCCTCTGGATCACTCAGGTCAGATAAGGATTGCATGATGCATATCTCTGACCTGATCCCACTAACACAGAAGAAATTCATCCTAAATTGGGTGGTAAGTAAAAGTGCAGGTATCAAAAAAATCAAGCACTCCTTAAACAATTTATTCTTAAAGCAACAAATAGAGCCTTACATTAATTATGTCAACCTCAGATGAAAAGCATCTAGAGATTACCCGGGCCACAGAACAGAGTGATGTCTATGAATACATCTTCATTTCACCTACAATCACAATCACAGTGTCAAAGCTAATGAACCACCACCAGCTCAGATTTAGTCAATCTTGAACAGTGTACGTGTAACGCAGCCCTGACCAATGGAAATTCGATTGCTATTTCAGGAATATCTCTTTTTCCTACTTCATTTCTGTCCCTCTGCTCCCTCCCACCTCAGAGTGATGCTCTAATTATTCAAACAACGTAAGCAGCATTCAATCCATGCCAGCCCTTTCTTCCTTTAGCACTGACCTTGCCTTATACATCACTCTCACAAAACTAATTAAGTGGAGAACAGCCCCACTTTACACTCGCTTCATGAAAAGAACTGAATTGTTACCTGCCTGAGGGTGCAATTCAAATTATTTTCACCTTCATTTCTCTCAGCAAAACAATACAAATATTGAGGAAGAAACCAGACCATACAATTCAAGGAAATCCTTTACGCAAGAAAACACACAAAAATAAAAGGATTATTGTAAATAACATACTCCTTTAGTGGTTTCATTTTGGTTTTTAACATGTCTTTTTACACAATCTCATCCAGGACAGGTTTTGAGTAAAATAGGAAACTTTTTAGGCCAAAAGACAAAGTTGAGGAAAGAAAAACACTGTTGGGGGTACAGAGACCCTAGAGCCAGGCTCAACTAGGAGAGACCCAAGTGGCTAAGAAAGTTTCAATCCCACAAAACAGATCTGAAACCACTGAATCTGTGAAAGCATCCAGTAATCAACAGGGAAGTTCCTCTGAATATACAGAAACACAAAAATCATTGTTTGAAAATGCTCATCTGTGGGTCATCTACAATGCCAAGCTTGTCCTCCCAGATTTACAAATGTTTTGTTTGGACACAGGACTAACCACACATTTAGATTCAGCAAGAATTTTATAAAAGAATGGATTCACTGCTTGCAGGAGGAGACTGAGGAACAGGATTTGCCATGTCTTTGCTCCTGAAGAAGTGGTTCATTTAACTTTGGAGCCATCTCCTTTCTTCAACATACTATAGCAATAACACAATGAAGAACAGAAGAAGAAAATTAACATTCATTTGACCCAAGGCTACACTGCAGCACAAAATTCCCAAAGCGTAGGGGTAAGACCAGTTCCTTGCAGGAAATCACAGTAAATGGCACAAATACATTTAATGAGAAGTCTCCAGCATATTGTGGGTGGCCACAGGCCAGAGATGGCAGAAGCCTGAGCCATGCAAAATCTTACGCATCTGCTGCGGATGCTGGTATTCACCCCTTTGCAGCCCCCTGCAATGCTCTGTGAGGCTATTCATCCTCCAGGCTTCATCTGCCTGGGAGTTTTTCCTTTGACGATGAGATTTGGCATCTGCCAAGAAGCAACTATTATTAAGTTTTCCTCTAGAAGCTAAAAAAAAGGATGACTGTATTTTACTATCTTTCGTGTAACATGAGTTCTTTGGCACGAGCAGCCATACAGGAACGAACACTATCACAAACCTGAGTTTGGAACTTGTCCCTGAAAATCCTGCCTTACTGTGGATTTCTTCATCTATCACCAAAATACATTACAGAGCATTGGCTCGAATGTGCTGGCATCTTGATCTCAAGGCCACTTTCATTTTTTAATTGCTGGTGTTTTACCAACATATATGAAGGGCCACTGTCTTGGGATTTAGAGGGAAGGTTATTTCTTTTATAAATTTATCTTTTATAAAAAGTTACTGTAGTTTGTGGTACCAAAACCAGTCACAGATAATGAGTCATAACAGGAGGTAGTTACTGTAAATATTCCAAGCATGGGCACATTAACAACCACCCACTAATCAGAGGCAATGGCACAGGCAGACACAGAAAACTCCCACTGGTGTCAATGGGAATTTTGAATGGTTCAGGACCTCAGCCAAACACTGAGTATCTATTGTAACCACAGCATTAATATCCAGGGTGGGATGGGTCATGCCTCAGATTTTGGCTGTCACTTTTCAGTGGGCGAAGGCGTCCATTCAAAGTGAATGTGCAATCTCAAATTTCAGACAGGAGACACAGAGGTTTCCAGTGTGAAGTGAACAAAACAAAAGCATCGAGTTTAATTACTCATTCTTTGGTGTCGCTAAATGTTTATAATACAAACACAAGTTCTGATGCATATATCAATAGCACCAATTGATCACAACAAGACCCAATCTACTGCCGGCAAACATCTGCCTGAACAGACACAGAATGCCTTTCCCAGGAAGAACTGACAAAAATTAAATGAAGAGCCATAGTGCAGTATTCAAGTTCATATCCTAAACTGCAGCTGTTGCTCAAGTTTGGTGGAGTCTTCTGTCTAACACACAAAAGAATTGGCACCCAAATTTGTGACAAAAAGACAAGGAAATGCCCTGCCTCCCATCTGAGCTGCCTAAGCAGCAGATGAGGTTGTTAGCACTGTGCTCCCTTCCCCCTTCTCATATGGGTCTGCACTTGCTGCTAATTTTGATTCAGTGGACTCAGACCAAGACATGGTCAGCTTACATGCTGCTCTTCTTCAGTCCCTGAAGTAAGTTACTTTCTCATGATTCAGTACTATAGGAATATAACTGTTGAGCTCAGCTTCTTTATTTTTGTCAGCTTTTCTCCAGACCTTTCAATCATAAGCTGCATTATACTATATTCCCATAATGCCAGGAGACACAGTAATAGATACCTCAAAATTCTGACTACTGTTTTTCCTGCCAACTGATTTCTCTAAGTGCTTTGTTTTCTGCTGTCACTGAATTAGAATAGTACCTGCACTTCCAAAGTCTTCACTGTTACTGTCACTATTTCAACACACTCCTCTCAGATTAGAAGCTTTCAACTTCAAAAATACTCCTATTTAGCTTTCTGGAGAAGAAAATATACTCTGCATTTTCTCGCTGCTTATGGTTATCAGATTTTTAGGGAAAGCTCTCAGAGTTTCTTGTGGTGCCAACATGGAGACAGGAAAAGATACACCCCACACCCACACCCCCCCATGCCTTTATGGGGAAGCCAGCAGTACATGATCCCATGGGTAAAAAGAAAAACGAATGCAGATTAATCCATTCCTCAGACTGAGTTTCAGACTCTCTGCTCTGTCTCTTGACTTTCCTCGGAGGAGCCACACAAATTGCACAGCAGCCTCTGGAAAGAGTCTGGCTGTAACACCAGACAGCACGAGCTCTTTAAGGCCCTGATCCAAAGTCTCAGCTCTCTTTCTAATGGCCTGTATTCTCCTACTGCCCCACACTTCTCCCCCAAACAAAATGTTAGCAAATATTTCATTCAAATAGGTTGCTTTGATACAGCCCCAAGGATCACTGGGGACAACACTCCACATACTATTATCCAAGTGCAAAGCAAAAACTTTTTGAGGCCGAATTGGGGAATGTCCCCTGTCCTACCACACACAGCTCTCTACACACCAACTACTTGGCAGGAAAAGAACCTGGAGGGTAGGAACTATTCTGCTGCTGGGGGAATTTCCTAAGCACATTAACTCCAGTTGAAGAAATGCTGTTACCAACCATCAGACAAGCACTGCAGGATGCTGAACTGTTGTTACCCAGATTCTCAAATGCCTGCTTAACCCCAGAGCAAATGCAAAGTGAGGATACAGAAATCTGCCCCATGCTTGAAACCACCAAAAGAGAGGGGACAAGGCTCCTCTCTTGAACAAGCTGTTTGCTGCCACAGACACCACTGTGCAGCAGCAGCAGTGCTGCCAGTCTACCTATTTAAAATAGCCTAGAGACTACCTGGGTTTATGGCATCCTACACCTCTCTTAACACTCACACAGGTAAAAAAAGTAGGGAAAAAATATCAATGCCATAATCTTATAGGCAGATATTTACAGTTAATGCAGCATCTTGCTGAAAGCAAAGGTGCACATCCCTGACTTCATTATGTTAATACAGGAGCTTTATTTAGATTGGGATAGTTAATTCTCAAACATCCAAAGCCAGCTTTAAAAGCAGACAGATTTTGAGCAAAGCAGTCATCACTGGCTTTTCTAGGCAGGACTTGTAAGTGGGACCAACAGACTCTGAAGCAAGGAGTTACTTTCCTCTTTGGCTTCAGAAAAGATGTGGAAAAAACACAGCTATTTAATTAAAAATAGATTTTGGTACTTCTATTACACCTGTGCAACTCCACTGACATCACCTCAGGCTTTACAAGAGAAAGCAATTTAACTGAAAATACCCAGCGCAAGACAGTAAGTACGTGGTTCTGGATTATGCTGATTCCTATCAAAATCCATGGCCTTTCAAGGTTCTGTATAAGTCAGGTTTTTCTACAAAGGTCTACCACAAAAGCCAATTGCACAATGTGCCATTTAACAACTTATACAGAGCAACTCTTTACATTTGGGCTGAATATGGCCCTCCCCAAGTTCTGTAAAGGACTACAGCAAGGTCCCATCTCATAAATGACCTGTAATGCCTAAGAAAGCTTCAGAAGTAAGAAATGCTGACTCTGCTTTCACTGACAAAGTACTCCACATTTATTATGCAAATATAAGCCTGGGACACCTGCATTTACAGCAGGTATTCAAATTACATTATATATCTTACCAAATGTAGAGTACGTGAACATATCACCACAGCAAGCTACTCTTACATGAAACATGTTTATATTGCTCTTTGAAGGAGGGGCTAATTAAAAAAAACACAGAGGTTTCTCTCAGGACTGAAGTATATCCAGTGCCACTGTATGGCTGCAGAAAAATACAGGAAATGCTATCTTATCCTTTGCAGATCATTACTGTTTCATTGTATAAAACAAACAAAAAAACCTCGCCCATCACAGCCTGTTTTTACTACGTTAAATACAAATCAAATGTTCTCATTAAGAACCATAACACTCGAAAACACCAAAAGAAAATTCAGGCAGTTCAGAGGAAAAAACATTTCCTATTTTCATCTACAACACAAGAGGCTAAAGAAGGCCATGCAGCCTATACATTAACTGATAAATACTACCTCCTTATCACTGTACCTGGAGCCTTTAAAAAGCATATTTCATAGATGTTTACCATCACTCCCCTTCCTAGAGCAGTACCAAACCACCTCATACCTGTACTGGCTCCTCCTGCTCTATCTAAAACTGCCTCTTTACTTGGTGATGACGGAGAAAGTTTTTATACGAGCTCAGAGAGCGTATCAGCGTCTCCTGGAAGCAGATATCAGCATCAGCTGCTTTACTTGGGAATCTCAGAATATACACCTTCTGGTACACTGTCACAACAGAAATCAAATCCTCGCAGCCTAAGTCATTACTGACTCATTAACAGTAGATACAAATACCTTTATCCCAATGTTCTGAAATACATATATGTGGCAAAACTTGTATACAGGCAATTTCAAACCAGAAGTTAATTCATTAGAACTTGTAATCATAGCACAAACCAGAATATGAATGTTTGATCTAAAAAAAACAAGCCTTCAAGCAAGCATAGCACAAGTATAGCAAATTCTTTTTGTTTAAGATTACAACACAGTTCTAAATCAGGCAAAATAATTCCTCAGAAAGGCGAGAATCTTTTGTTCTGCATTGCTTAATTAATTATTTAAAGTGCAATGTAGTGAATAAGGCCACCACAAAAGAAAAAAAATAACTCAACTTCAAAGAAGAAAATATAAAGGCAAAAAATATTTATATAGAAAAATGTAAGGTTTTGCAGTGTATCTGAGCGGTGAACTTGTGTTGTAAAAAAATAAAATAAAAATCTGATGCAAATGCTAAGGTTTTGGTCAAAAGACATCATAGAACTGGAAAAACAGGTGAGGGGGAAAAAAAAACATTAAAACCCCACAAAATATGTCTCAAAAGTGTTAAACTTTCAAAAGCAGGAAACCAAAAAGTTTTTAAAAAAGAATAGAAAGAATGAATTGTTTTGATTTGGCCTCTTAGGCTACCAAAAAAAGTAAATGCCAGGGAAGCACCCATTACGTTTGATAAAACTAGTAAATAAAGAGCAGTTTTTCCTCTTTCGGGGAGGCCCGGCCCATACCGGGTACCCCGCCAGCCCCAGCCTGCCACCCAGATGGACGTTTGAGACGACACATGGATTTATGTATGAACACACGGGAACACCACTCTGGAGGGACACGGAGCGCTCCCGCACCAGCCCCTTCCCGCACGTTCCCACCAGCCCTGCGCCGGGGATGGGGGCCCGGCGGACGTGGGGCACCGCCACCTGTGTGTGCCCCCAGGCGGGCACTGCGCCCCCCGGCCATGCAGCGTGACAGGGACACCCTACGTGCACCGCAGTCCCCCCAGCCATGCACCCCGCCCCCGCATGCCCCCAGCGCCCCGCCGGTCCCGGGGGCGAACCGGGTCGGGGATGCCACCCCCGAGCGCCGCCCCAGCTGGGGGGTCGTCCCCCCGGCACCGGCGGTGCCCCGGCCCCGCGTCTCCATGGCGATGACTCCCCGCTCCGCCGCCCCGCTCTCCTCGGCCAGAGCCGGGGCCGATGCACCGCCGAGCACCCCCCGGCCCGCGGCAGGGGAGCCGCCCCCCGCCTCGGCGGGGAAGGGGGGGCACTTACTTTCGGCGGTGCCGCATTGAGCCTGGCCCCCACACCCCGCCGTGCCAGTGCAGCGCCCCGCACGCCGGGCACCGATCCCCTCCCCGCGCCCGGGCTCCCCCGGGCTGTCAGCGAAGCGCTGCCTCCCTCCCAGCCCGGTAAGGTCGGGCTGTCCGCGGTCGGGCCGGGGAACACGCCGGTTATCGGGGCGGCTGCGCCTGCCTTACCCTTGGAAGCATCTTTCTCTTCTTTGGGCTTGATCACCTTCCCGCTCATAGACCCCAGCTTGGGTGGGAAAATCCCCGGGAGCGTCGCGGATTCCGGCTGGACCCAAAGAAACCTCGGGCGGTGGGCAGCGTGCGTGCGTGTGGGGGATCCTCTACGCCAAAAAGGCAGAAATAACACCAACAGAAGGGGAGGGGAAAAAAAATCAGGAGCCGGCGAGCTGCCCGCTCCCCGGCGCGGTGCCTCGGAGCCCGGCGGCGCCGCCGCGGTGCCTGCGGGAGCGGAGCGGGGAGCGGGGGGCTCCGGCAGCCGCAGCACCGAGCCCCTGCGCCGCTCGCCGTGCCGGAGACAAAAGCGATTCTCCCTGTGTCTGCCTGGCCCCGGCCCCCTCCTTCCCCCGCCTCCCCGGCTCTGCCTCCCCTCCCCAGGGCCAGGGAAGCGCAGCCGGTCCTGGAAGTCTCACCGACTGGGGGGAGGAGGGTACTGTGAGTTGGGGAGGGTTGTTTGCTTGGCTGTGTTGGGGTTTGTTTTTTCTCTTTTCGCATCCTCCTCTAGTAACGGTGGGATGGAGCAGCAGAGCTGCAGCCGCGGATAGGAGGAGGAGGAGGATGCGAGTCCCCGGCACTGCAGAAGAGGCGGCAGGTTTATGCTCGCGGAAACAGTGCTGGAGCTGCCCCCTCCAGCCACCCCCAGCTCCGCGCACCCCTTCCCAATCAGCCAGCCCGGGTCCCCATCAAATGATACCGGGATGTGGGGGAGTTGGGGGGAGGGGGCAACACGTATCTCGCTGCCTTCCAGCTACGGGACGGTGCCCCATCACTGGGCGGGGGGCGGTGCAGCCCTGGACTGCCTCCACATCTGGGGAGCCACTCTCAACCCATCATCCCACAAGAGGAGGCTCCAGCCAAGGGGCTATGGCCCCCGGCATCGCCCGGTCCCTGCCCGGCAGCCTGTTGCTGCCGTCGCGGAAGTGATGAGAGCCGGACGGGGGACACTCTACGGGAACGTGGAGGGAAAAGGAGGGCACCAGATTCTCTTTAAGTGAGGACACGCAGAGCCTGCACCGTCCGCCTTCCATCCCTACTACTCTGCCCCGGGATGTGGGACGGCTCTCACCCCTCTCCCTGCCTCCTCTCCACCGGCCCCCGCAGGGGAAGGGAGTAGGAAGGGACCCCCAAGAGCAACAAAAGCTCCCCTCACCTGTACTACAAAACGGTGTGTCCCCCCTCCCCCCGCCCCGTCCTCCTTGGAGGGCGCAAAACATCCTACGACCCGGGCCACCGACGGGGAGGGAGAGAAGGAGAAACCCTGTGCAGCCGACGCTCCTGCAAGGCTAGCCCTACTCGTTAGCGCCCAAATAAAATGCTGGGAAGAGTGAGCCGTGAAGTGCCTGGGGGACTCCCTCGGTGCGACAGCCGGACTCCTCCAACCTCTTCTCCCCACTCCAGAATGGCTTGTTAGGAGCGGGGAACACAGTGAATTTCTCCAAGACTGACAGGGAACAAGACAGAGCTGGGCACCCCCATGGGAAGGCAATATGCTGACGGCACGGCCCTCCCCGTGGCCTCTGGGCACTCCTCCGCATATCTTGCCCCCACGGTAGAAGAGGTAACGCGCCCACAAGCTCAGCCCCTGCACCGGGGGTCTCCGGGAGGAGCGACAGCACCCAGGGCTGTGTAGTCGCTATTTTTAGCGGAGCCGAATTGCTGCCCCTTCACCCTCCGTTGCTCCAGCTCAGCGCCGGGGACAGCTGGAGACAGATCAGTTTACGATGGCCTGCGGGACCAGCCTCTCCCTGCTCCTGCCCCAAGCGAGGGCACTGAGCTGCCAGGAGGCAGGACATCCCCTGAATTAGTGGGTGATGAGCCCACAACGTGGAATAAAGTCTGATTCCCACTGCTCACACACAAGTGGCTGGAGATCAGGTGTGATTAGGAAAATGAGGTCTGTTTTAGCTAAGAATGAAGAGCCAGGATCACAGCTGCCACCTGGAAGACCTTAATGCTTGCACTTGGTAAATGACTTTCCTCTAAAAAATACACGAAGCACAAAACTGAACCCCAGGTCTTCAAGCAGAGCTCCACCAGACCTCCATGTATCTGTCTGTACTATGATCAACCTCTGCTCTGTTTCTGGAACCAAGGAATTGTCCTGACAGGGTCAGCTTTGTTTTGCACAGATTCAGGATGCACAGAAAAGTGATGGAGTCACCATCCCTGGAGGTTTTTAAAACCACATAGATGTGGCACTTGGGGATGTGGTTTAGCACTGAACGTGGCAATGCCAGGTAAACAGACTTGGTGACTTCAGAGGTCTTTTCCAACGTAAATGATTCTAGGATTCAGTAAGCCCTAAGATGATAGTAGACGTAGGGTGCTCTCAGTGTAAGTCTGTTTTACTTGAGCCTTTTCTCTGATTTTTCTTTAAACACTTCAGAGACTTGGCAAGAGGATCAAAAGCTTGATCTTTTTCTTGGCTGTTTCTCTCCAGTCAAACACAGACCACTGAATATAGAGAGCTGGAAGTGGAGTGGGGAAGGAGAGATTCTGTGGTTCAGCTGAGCCAGTGCTGTCAGAAGGAGGCAGTGGACCCCAGAAAGGAGGTGTAAGGTGTCCAATACAACTTACACCTTGATTTTCAAAGGCACTTGGACCCTCTTTGCTGACATCACTGACAATACACACCTCTGGTCTGAGGTCTTTCCAGCACTGGAGGCCACTGATAAATGCTATGCATAGTGCTGACAGTGAACTTGCTTTAGGTGAGCCATTCTCACCTTTGCCAGGAGACCATTTGACAGGAATAGTTATTACATTGACCAAATGAGGCCCATACATTCAAGGAGGCAGTAGCTCAGCAGTTTGCAGAAGAATTGTACCTACTGATGGGCAGAGAGAGCTTACCCTGCTGTTGTAAAATGAGTTGATTTTTGCCCTTACTAGTTTTCAGGGCTTTGAAGTGCCAGTTAAAACAGTAATAAAATATAGTGTTAGGTATTCAAAATATACGGGGATTTGCATGAAGGTTTATTGCAACCCAGGTACAGTTTGTACAGCCTTTTATCTTAAAGCTACCTTGATGGCTCAAATATTTTAGTGGAGATGGTATTTGTGGTCAGGGCACTGACTTATGTCTTCAACTTCCCTCATCAGTTTCTTGCTTTAAAATAAGCATCTCTGGATTTTGGGTAAATCACTGCAGGTCTGGCTTTGCAACAAAATTTAACTAACTCACAAATATTTAAACATGAATCTGAGTCTTAGCATCTTGGTACATCACTTCCCAACTATAGTAGGCAAAATTGTCACCTCATTGCTTTACAGCTGTAATACTGGAAGCTGAGAAGCACTCGGATGCTGTGGTGACAGAAGTGATACGCTCTACATAGCACAGCCAGGCTTACACAGAAACTTACCTACACATGGCCCTGGCATGGATCCTGTACCTCTCACCAACAGCATTCTCTGAGTTTCAGAATTAGAAGCAATTTCTGCATCTACAGATAAATCACATACCCAGAGGAAGAAGATTTAGTGATGTTTAATCAAAGAAATCTGATGTATCGTATGCAAATGTTGTTTAGGTGTTCCCTCTCCGCCTGTATGCCTTGGGAGGCTTTAAATTCAAGAGTGTCTTTTTTTTTTTTTGGGGGGGGGGAGCAAAATTTAAAGTCAAATATAGTAAATTGCTCTAATTACACACCTTTTGTGCACCTCCTGAGATTGTGATGGAGTCATCTAAACTGAGTGGCAACAAGCCAGGCAGCACGAATGGCTGGAGCATCATCTGTACCCTTTTATGGTTCCTGAGCTCTCCTTCCCAGAGGGACAAATGCAATTGCCCCAGGCTCAGCAAGGTCTCACAAGCTCCAAGAGTGAAGTGAAACATGAGGCTTTTGCAGTAGACACGGATACACAGTAGATCATATTTGGGCTCTCACAGCTCAGGGTGGCTCTCTAGAAACAGGCACAGCAGAGCTGACGTGCTGCACGGAGCTGTCCCTCTGCTGAGGGTGTTTATTCCCTTAGAAATATCTCCCAGAAGGTTCTGACTTGGCACAGGCTTGGCTAAGTCGACTATCACTTACAATATGAAACTGTAAACTGGAAGTGCTTTTATACAATGTAACTAGTGCTGCTTAATGTGCAGTAGCTATATGGTCTGTCTATAAAACACACACTCAAGTCATGAACATGCTTTTCCTACACTCATAAAATATCTATAGAGACATATATCCCCTGAAGAATTCTGGAACTCACACAGCTACAGTAGTGACATTGCTGTTCAATGTACTTTTTTTGGTTCTTTGGCTGATTCTCAAGTTGAAATTTTCTCTTTTCTGCAGACAAAGATTTGTAAAAGGTCCAGATTCTACTCTTTTATATAGCAGGAATCTTACACTATGCCATGAAAGCAGTCCAGCAAGTTTCAATTAGCATTGTCATGATGGTTCCTGATATGTTCCCAGTAAATCTGTAGTAAAACTCTCCCAATAATCAGGTGGAACTGGATTAAACCTTAAATTCAAGATTCCAGACATGGTAAAGTCTCACTAATACAAACACTTCTCATTTCAATTTATATTTCAATATTCATACTGGCATGTAGAGGCATCTATTCCATTTTGATAAAATAACTAAATGAAGTGGGCATGTGTCTAGTTTTGTTGCCACTGTTTTGAAATGATGCTGATAAAATCAGTCCAAAAGAAATCCATCGTACATCTCCTTATTGCTTGGCTTACCTCTGTTTCAATTGGAATGTCAGGGCAAGTTTATTTACTAACAGTTGTGTGTTATAAAAAAACCCACAGAGATTTACAGATGAGATAAGTATTAAACACAGGGCCAAAGCACAGCCTATCATCTAGCAAGCACATGCCTGTTCTAATGGATGTTTTATTTGGTCCCCATCTTAGTTTTACCATTCCTATTCCTACACAATCTTAAGCGCTACACAGATCTTTGTTTGGGCAGACAGCTTGCTATGCACAATTTTCCTCCTTTTGATTGCCAAAACCCAACTGCTATGCGCAAATAGAGTTCCAGCTAATGGATAGTGTGGAGATTGCAATTTAATTTCTCTCAGTAAATGAGTCTGATAACAGAGACACCCTAAGAAGACACTAGTGGGAAGAGATAATGATCATACATCGTGTGGCATGGTGACCCTGGCTGGGTGCCAGGTGCCCACCAAAGCTGTTCCTTCACTTCCCTCCTCACCAGGACAGGGAAGAGAAAATATATAACAAAAGGCTTGTGGTTGGGATAAGAACAGGGAGAGTTCACTCACCAATTACAACAGGCAAAACTGACTTAACTTGGAGAAAACATGTCTTAACCAATCAAATCAGAGTAGGATAATGAGAAGTAAAAAATAAATCTTAAAAGCTTACAAAAGAAGTTTTCTGTCTTAAAATCCCACCCAGATTACTTCTAATAGATGACTGCTTGTCAGCCTGCCTTTTTTTGAGGTTGCCCTCTCCTGAAGTTTGTGAATTGCAGCTGTCTGCATCTCCTTTGAATCAGCAGCATCACCCCAACACCAGAGTCTTTAGACACGCAATAACCATTTATCACCAGCACACTAAAACTGAGGAACACTGGAAACATGAAGGACACATTTTTACAAGTAGCAATGATGTAGCAATGTTGAAATGGGAGAATGCAATCAAGGTGCCCCCTTTCCCTTCACCTCATCCAGCCCTGCTCATGTTTGCGTGAATGTGCACACACACACAAAGCAGATGAAGCAAGGTCCTTGCAAAAATGACAGGTAGTTTGTCTCCTCTCCAGGGGAAACAGTGGGGAGCATAATCAACTTAAATAAAGTTATTACTTGATAGCTTTTGTTAGACACCTGCAGACAGAACTTTAGCAGGCGGAGTGAAAGAAAAGGAAGGAAGCATTTGGTAGCCTACCTGAAACCAGATGCCTTGATGTCAAAACAGATTTCTGCCCAGGGCCCCTTCTCCAAAACTGGTGAAAAGTTTGTGACAGCATAGAGATGAAAGACCTGGGAGTGGTTCTTGGGCTATTCATAGCATGAGTCAAAGGGTGAAGGTGGTCCCACACTCATCATGAACATAATAACAAGAAGCACAAATCGCTGTTGTTTGCTATTTTTTTAATGTGTAAACCTAAAGGAAAGTGTCTTCCTTCATGTAGCTCATAATCCTGCACATTACAGCTTTCCTCTTAAAACTCCTTCTGCTACTTGGCCAAGTGTTAAAACTTGAACGGTTTTGAAGTCAAGCTGAAACAGGAGCTTTGATGTTTGACTCCGCCAAGCTGCAGTCTGGCAGTGGTGGCTGATCTCTGCTTTGTGGAGCTGAGAGAAAGTAGTATTTGAAAAGGGAAGCAGAATGTGCACAATACCAAATCTGGTCCTGAAATCCAGAGGCAGACTCAGATGGTCATGAAGTCCTATTACAAGGGGTGACCTGACATTAGAAACCTTGGGCCATGTTGGTAATGGCCAGGCAAGGGACTGCAATGAGCATTTCATGACTGATCTGAGCCTTTTGTGGAGTTACACTCGATTTTGAGACACAGAAAGCTAATAGATCAATAGCAGGCAAAAGAACATACAGTAATATTTGAAAGGGAGCTTTAACATTATTGCAGGCTTTCGTATGCAATGATATCATAGGAGAACTTTTTTATGTCTGATTTTTTCTAAAGTGTTATAAAAATTAATTAGTGTTTGATTTTTACAAGCCTCAAAGACAACAAGGGGAATGTTATGGTTAGTTTTTCAGGCCTATTTATGGTCTCGAAGAAATAAAAAAAAACCAGTTATGCTTAAAGTTCAGATTGGATTCTGAAAGGAAAAATAGAAAGACATTAAATGAGTTCAAGAAACTCAACTTGCAAGAAAGTTCAAAGGGTTGCAAGAAGCCTAAAAGTGTTAGACAAGACATATTCTGCTAATTTGAACATGCTCTTTCACACCAAGCAGCACTAGAATTGTTTAGCCACAAAATAAGTTTCTTCCTTTCCTCCATGGAATTGCCTTCCGCTATGCAGTTCATCCCACTGCCTCAGCTCTCTTTAACTTGCAGCAATTTTAAGCAGCATTTGATGGAATTTTTCTGGCATTTCCTTCACTCAGACTTGATCTAGGTTCAATATTCACTCAGGATCAGAAGATGAAGCCCACCCATATTACACTGAACATTTCTGCACTATTTCTCCTGTTTCCTTTCATCAAGACACTGTGGTCATGCCATGCAGCTCCTGTACATTTTCAACTGAGCTGAACTCGTAGCTACCTTGTAAACCTCTCACATGTCTTAATCAGATGGCAGCTGGTATTTCTCATGTGTCAACCAAGTTTTGATCTGAATGACTTGCACAGTACCATGGGAGGGCAAAAGCAAAGAAATGAGAAATATTTTTCGCTTTTTTTTGTTACAGAATTATATGAGTCCCACTAACCCATAAAATTCCCACAGCACAGGGGGCAGGCTGTGGCAGTGGTCTAGTAGCTAGCTTGATCTTTGAGGAGAAGCAAAGCTTTAGCTCTCAAAGTCAAGAGTCACATGACTTGGAGGGTTTTTTTAAAGAGCAGACTTCAGACAAGTTGGGGATTTGGATTCGTTCAGGGCACAGCTTCCAGCTATAGCCTTTCTCTTTCAAACTGGTATCAGGTACAGGTCCTTGCCTCACCAGCTCAGGAGGATTCTGCCTGCTCATCCTTTGCAGAAAACTGCAAACACTTTAGGAGATGTTCCTTGTTCAAAGAACTGTACTTGGAAGTCACAGTTTTGAAGGGGAAGTATTTTAAACTGGTTTGTGTGTATTTAAACATCTATTTCTGAAGCTCCAACTGTGTTGATATAATTGAATTTTTTTGACATTTTTCTTTTGCGTCATTTCAAAGCAGTAGCTAAACAGTGCATTCAGATCAGGAATGCTGTATGCAATATCTGGTGTGCAGCAACACTTGGCATTCTGGTTGAAGCAGGAATGCAACTGGGCTCAGTGCTGGTGACTACAGCTTGGTTATTACTTGTCATGTCATCCAGCTTTGGTCTTTTCCTGAGACTTTACTAGATCCTGCCTTGGAGCAACGCTAAGAAACTGTGCTTTCAGCTTGGCTCCCTGTTCCCCATTTTTCTCCTCCAAAATTATTCCTAGGTGTATATCTTACCACTTTCTGGTGACGCTACGATAGCTGCAGATATATTATTTATAGCCACAAGATTTGGCTTTCTGTGCCTCCAATCTGATTGCTCCCTCAGCATCTTTTAATAGCTATTGCTATTTTGTGTCCCTTTTTGTTTTTCTCTATGGAATATGCCAACAGAGACGGGGCTGAAATCCTTCTGGATCAGGAGTGGAGACAAATTCTGCTCTGTTTGTAAACACTCCAAGGCTAAAATTAGCAGGAGTCAGGAGAAGAATCGTTTATAAACTTCAAGCTCCCCCAACTGCCTTAAGGAACGTGGCAGGCATATCGACACATCTGCCACTGATTTAAATAGCACCAGGCATCACCTTCCCTTCAAGTGCCTCCCGCACCCGCCCACCAGCTGACTGCTCCATGTGCCAGCCCCTCACCTCTCTTTAGACTCCTTGACTTGACATCACCACCACCAATGATCAAGCACATTTTCAGACAGAAGAACTATCCACATAATCCACACCACCTTGCAGAAACTGGAAGAAAAATCTTGGTCAACCAGAATATTATCCAACACAAAGAGGAGAGGTTCAGGGTCTGATTAAACTTTGAAAGACCAGGAAAACCCTCATGGCATGAGAGATTTTAAAGCAGGCTTGTGCTGTGCAATTTCAAGCTTGAGGGAAAACTAAGCCACACTGGGTACAGCAGACTATATTAACTAGGGTGCATAAGCCCCATATATGTCTCTCCTTTCAGCAGTTATAGGCAGCAGCTTATAAAAACAACCTTGGCTACGTCTGAAGGAAAACATGACAACAGAGAAGTGGGGCTTTTTGAGTGGTTTGCTCAAACAGTGTGTTCAATAAAACCTATGCTTCTCAGAACAGGGTGCTAACCAAATGCTGAACTATCCGAGTATGTCATGTCAACAGTTAAACTCAAGAATCTGTAGATCCTGAAATAGCCACTTGACTTTTGTTTTGCAAAGCACGTGAGTATATACAGCTACACATACAATGCTTTTTTTAAAAGCCATAGTGAAAACATGGCATCTTTTTTGGCCATCTATAGGCTTCATGAGACTGAAAGATATTAAATTATACACAAAAGAAGTTGGTGGTGTATTCTAAAAAGAGGCCGTTGGCCCTGTACCACCCCAGGAGAATGTGGCAAAAGCCCAGCACCCACTAGCCCACAAAAAGCAACAGATCCTATCAATCAGGCTTTCACACAGACCCCAAGCTGCTATATTTGGGAAGCATCAGGAACTCCTTAAAAGAAGCAGCAAGAGTCAAAGTATATGACATGAGGCAGTTTTGAAAGAGCTACATCCTTTCCATTTAAAGTGTGGTTCTTGTCAACATTTCCATTTCTCTGCCCTTGGCAGAACACGCACATGTACACCGTGTCGTGTCCACAAAATACTTGGCTGTGATTTATATCCACAAAATCTTTCCTGTATGAAAAATATCCCATCCATTTAAATAGGAGGATTATAGGAGTGGGAGAAAGCTTAGCACAAACAATAGCTGTGATCAAGCCCAGCGTGCACGAGTGATTTGTGGGAAGTGCGAGACATTTCAAAGATGGCAGGTGCTGCTCTTGCTTGTGAGCTATTTATACTCATGGAGTCACTCTCTAAACTTGCTTTAGTGTGCTTGTAGGATTCCTTTTCAAAGTGGGAAGAGAGTGTGGAGTATGACTGCATGGGCCAAGTCTGTAATTTTAAAGATAACAGAATTAAGTATTGCATAGAAATCCCACTATAATGTACAAAGAAGAGTAACCTGATATAACCAACTTCAAAACAGGAAACCACAACAAACCAGGAGATATGTAACAGGGAAAAAAAGACACAAAAGGAGTGGAAGGGGAGCAAAAAACCACATTTTCCTCTTCGAAAATACTAATCTTAGAGATCCAGGCTTTGACAGGATTTTGTCTTTTTTTTTTTTTTTTTTTTAATAAAGGAATCACTGCCTCCAAGAAGAGGTAAATATATTTTGTAAATGAGACTTGGTGGCTTCCTGCTAAGGGTTAAGTGATGAACATGCCCAACAGATGCATTTGAGGGGGTTTGGCCCCAAGGAGGGACCTCAGGGCTTCAATTGTCTCAGGGATTCAGAGGGAACTGGGAGCACTCCTTGGGCAACCTGCCAGCCTTGGGACATGGTCCAGGGTTGCAGTTCAAACATCCTGCACAGGAAATTGCTCTTGTATGTTACCCCAAACCACCACAGGACCCAAATGCAAGATGAAGGCTTTTGAATTCAACTGGAAAAGAAAGCTGAAAACCATAGAGTACAGACCATCTGGGGACATTGTCAGAATCAGTCCCAGCATTCTCAGCTGATGTCAGATATTGTAAAACCTGGGATCTATCCCCTACACACTCTCCTTGGACTGGGGAGGAGCAGAGATGTCACCTCAGTCTGAACCCTGCATCCACTCTCTGGCATCCACGCTGTGAACACACAGGGAGCTGCGACTCAGATGCCCTTTCAGTGATAACACCCCCAGCGCTGTCATCCTCACTCGTGTGTGTCTGGAAATAATTGTTTGCGAAACTGCTATTTCTGACTCAGAATTCCAGTTGTGAGGGTTTGGACGATGGAAAGGTTAGCACCCATGTTATTTACATCTCAGTTCAGAGGCACTAACAAAGGTTAAAGAAAGCAAGTCAAGTTGAATGTCACCTATTCTTTGTAGTCTCCATCTTAAGCCTTTTAGCCTGGCAGGCCTCTGTTCAAATGAATGGGAATTTCTGTGCTCAAGCTGGAAAATTCACCAAAAAAAATTCTCCTTGTGTTTCACTATTACAGCCATGTAGTTTTCAATTTCTTCTTAGACACAGTTCTTGCAGGCATGAATTACATCACTACCAATTATTTTTCTTGAAGTACCAAGTATCACTGTCACTGTGTCACAACTAAGGCAATAATACAAGTCTCAGAAGTAATTTAGGGAAATAAATCAGATCTGATTAGCAAGCATCTTCTTTAAAGCAAACTACTACAAGTCATTAATCATAAAAGTTTCTAATTTCAGAAATGAGTTAACTGAACTTTAATGAGATAAACAGCTTTTTAAAGCTGCCACCATGAGACCGTAGGCATTAAACTTGGAAGAGTGTTGCAAAATGACTGATTTCATTACCAATCCCAGGAAGTGCTCTGCCAGAAGTAGCTTGAGAAATCTACAAAATCTCCAAATTCTTTTCAAAAATACTACTTATTTGTGGTACTTGTTATTCCAGAACATCCACAGTACATTTGCATATAGAGCTGAGGTCACCACCGTAGTATGACAGCAGATAATTTTATAATTAACAAAGTAGGTTCTATGCCGTGTTCCAAATGGTTTCGGAACTGACAGGAGCTGTCACCCTCACCAAGAAGCACAGTGATGCAGCAACCTCCCCAGCAAGAAGGCAGCTGGAGGCAGAGAGCTCCAGAGCAGCCACCTCATGCATGATGCTCTTATACTCCCACCTGTCCTTTCCTCTACCAATAAGGAGAGGGAGAGGAGGAGACCAGGAGAGGGCACAGAAGGGTTGGTGAATGCCATGGCACACACTCCCAGTGTCCAGGCTGCTAAGGTCTCTTCCAGACCAGTATGTCTGTGATTATTGACCTCGGGACATCAACATGAGTGTATGCATTTATACCCAATATGAAAGTAAGAGAAACAGATCATTTCTGCTGGGGAACTGCTCCTTCCTAAGTATAATGTTAGACCAAAATCCTTGCACTCTTGGGGTAGAAAAACTCACAGACATCAATAACTCAAGATACACATCAAATCAAAACAAATACTAGCACTAAGGATGTTTAGTCACTGTAGGAAACATTCAGAGGGGAAGCGTGATGTCATTGTCACATTTGGCCTAAGCAGAAAGTTGCTCTAAATGGGATGAAAATTTTCCTGAGAGGTATTCAGCTACAACATTACTGCAAATGAAACACATGGTCCTGGAACAATCTTTGTTTCAAAACTAAACCCTGCTGACCTTCATAGAGATAGATGTTCAGAGGCAAGCAACTTACTGTTGTCTTCTCATGACAAAAGCTAAAGCAGACAGACTGTTGTGTAAGGCACAGACTGGATGCTGCTATTAGCAAATGCCAGCACCATCCTGTCAAGGCAGGTGCACACAGGGACCCACCAGAGCCATGCTCACATACAGCTTCACAGGCATCTTACTTCCCCTTCTACAGCACTGAGAACACACTGCCTGCACCTCATATTGTCACCCAGTGTCTGGCACCACAGCCCAGCAGTCTCCCAGCTTGGGGCAATGTCTTTGCTCCCGTAAGGATAAAATCACCCACAGCAACCACACAGACAGGCACTGGCTCTGCTCCCCTGCAGCCAGCAGTCACTCCACTGCCTGCCCTTGTGTCCCCCTTCCTCTGCTCAGGCACCAAGTTGTAAATTAAAACCTTGGGTCGTTAATGCACCAATCACTAATTAAAGCAGTTAGTATAAAGAAAAAAAAACAAAGACATCAGTAATATGCATGGAAGGGACAGATGCTTTATTCCACAAGCGACCTGACCTCACCAAATGTCCAACTTGCAAAGCTGATTGGAATCAGCAATATAAGTGACTTCATCCCACTGTATTTAAATGAATTTGACTATAAGCTGTTTAAGAATGTTTTTACTGTGTTAATCAGTAGAACATCGTGTCATATTTGGGTTTTTTTTATTAAAAGACAATTAAAGGAAACAGTGGCAGCTGAAAACTGAAAAAAGGGAACTGAATCAACTAAACTCTCTTCCTTGAGCAAAAAGTTAGATACACCTGCATTTACTGATGCCTAGTGTGGCAAGATAATGCTTCTTGAGAAACAATTCAACTTCTCTTCCTGACATTGAAGCACTAAGAACCATTTTCATTAAGAATACCTAGAAGAGCTACTTCTTCCTGAAGAAGGGATGAACTGAGAGCTCTTCATTAATGACTTGTGACTCATTTCCTCAACACCTCCGGTAATGAAGTACCATTGTGTTCACTTCCATGAGTGAAGCACCTACTTCTTCATCTCCAGGGCTGTGCCCAGTACACATTGTCAGGTTTTTCCTTTTCCTTATTTAACCAGAACTTTAAAATGCCATCACACTATAAGAGCAGCTTTGGTCTCTAGGAAAAACTGGTTATTTCTAGAAGAAATATTTACTCTCCAAACTCAGTTTCATCTGTACTGGGAAACCAAGATAATCATCAAGGACATCAGGCCAGCACCCACCAGCAAAAAAATTAAGGTTGGAAATTGCTGAAAGGTCACATAGACAAATTCAAGTAGTGTCGTGCAACCTTGTCTTTTCCAAGAGCACTGAGCATGTTGCCATATCAAGAAAGTATTTTATGGCTTTTTCCATGGTTCTTTGTTATCCAACAATACTGAAGTAGCTTCCTATGCTCATTTCTGTCTGAAGGTCAGTTCACACTTAAACAGGCAGTAATGCTTCCCACAATGCTTATCCAAAAGGAGCCAAAAATCATTTAATGAAGTGCAACACTGTGCAGCCCAACTCCAATAACTGAAAGCCCTGCCTGTGAAGTCATTACCCATAGAGGAGAGGCTGGTGCCTATTCCTTCCCTCAAAACTATCATTATTTCTAAATGCTGTCAGTACATTTCTATTTGGTTGTACAACCATGAAAGATCATGTCAATTCTCCTGCTTCACTAGATGTTCTGAACCCAGCTTGCTACAGTATGTGGACTTTGGTCAAATCCAGATGCATTCATAACTACTCTGCAATGCTTTCAATGGATATTTTTTAAAGAACTCACTTTCGATACCTGACCACATGGCTGTATTTTATATGTGGTTACTTAGCTTGGACTTGCCTTAAGCAGGAATGAAGTAAAGGGCTTCCACCTTTATAGAAAGAGAAGATACACTTTTAAACCACATGAAATATATCTTAGAAAGTGACTTAACAGTATTGACAATTTCAGAACTCTAATATCACTGCTCATTAGCTGAATATAACCTGGTGATGACACTTTGTGATGAATACTGCTCACAGCTAAGTGCAACACCCTTGTTTCTGCCCGATGGTGCAGTTCAGCCCTCACCACCATCTGGGACTCACACTGGCTCCCCAGAATCTGAACATCTAAACATTAAAGCCAATAGCTTTAACCACCCTGATGGAAGGACTCAATGGTTGTTCCTTGAAGGATCGCAGTGCTTGGTGGTGCATAAACTTTGAATCCTCACAAATCTAACCATAAGCACCGAGGCTGCTTACAAGCAGCATGCTGTACCTCAGAAAGGAAGCCCTTACCTTTGAAATAAGTATTTCATGACTTATTGCCAAATGCTGCCATATCTCTGAGGATTACAATCCCCCAGCACCAAGACACTGTATCCTTAACCACAGTCGTGGAAAACTGGGATGAAGCCCTCCTGCCTACTATGCCTCCATCGTAATACCACATTAGTGAATGTAATTCTCCATATTCCATCACTTACTTCAATCAATATTTTGCTGGCTGCCCAACCTCCATGGGAGTGTTTCTGGGCCAGTTCATCCCCATGCTGGGATTTCTGGAAAGAGGTGCAATTATGTTAAATGACTGTTTTAGTGCCTGGGACCACAAGATTCAGGCTTGCTTTGTGCCTAGTAAAGTAGAAGTCATAAATGTCCTCACCAGACTGGGATTTATTTTTAATTACACAATGGCCTCTGATGCTGAACATCAGCTTCTGGAGAGCTGCTATTGTTGTGTCTCATTCATCATGCAGGTCTGAACCTCACAGTATTTGCACAGCTGTTCCTATTGTTCACCTACCTGTGCAGGAAGCAACCTCAGTGGTTCGTCTCCCACCAACTACCATCACAGGTCCAATTCTCCTGATTAAGAGGAGGGGAGGGCAGTATCACAGAGGTTAATATTACTTATCAATTACTTTCATGGCATTTCACTAGATATCTTCATTCTAGACTTTAGCCCTGTTATATGCTGTTGTAAAATGAACAGAAAACTAAGTTCCAACAGTTTTATAAATTCCCAATTTTTCTCTTCTCTCCCTTCTCTCTCTTTTCTGTTACACTGTTAACTAGATGCTAGAAAAAGCAGAGCTGGACCCATGCTAGGTCTGAACCACATTAGGCTTTCAATTAAAAAAAAGTCATGTCACCTAACACCACGCAAGATGCTCTAGAAGCACATTGCAGGTGCTCAAGAGATGCTGAACAGATCAGAAGAGCACAGCCTGTGTTCTCAGACGTCACAAGCATTCAGGCCTGAGGTCTAGCCCATCTGAGCATCCTCCCTGTGTTCTATTAACAATGCCTTTGTCACTACAGATTAAATAGCAACAAATCAACTCTCATAAAAGCCTTTTGTTCTATTCCCTTCACCCCTTCCCATCTTCCACCAGTACTACGTTAGGTAGTTGCAGATGCAGATTCATGTTTGCTGGGGGGCAGAGCCAGGGCCCCAAGGATGCTGCCTGGAGACTGGGGGAGGCTCATGCCCATGGAGCACGGAAGTCCCTTGGCCCAGGGAAACACACAGCATTTGGCAGCTGCACAGCACTGTGTGCTCTTTGTTAGCTGCTTCTCAAGGATTGGATTGCATGAAATATTAATTATGATTCTGCAAGTTCCCAAACGTCCTTTCAACCACAAATCAAGCTGAAGATGTAAGATTTGTTGCAGAATGACACAGCAAATAGAAAAAGGAGCAAAAGTCTTACTCTGTCCCCTGAACGTCTGTGTTTTCTTTGACTAGCCCCATTTCATTGGGCTGCAGAGAGACAAACGATCTTTTCTACAAATTGGCAGGTGTTTGTGGCAGGGACCACCCTCCTCTCTCTGCACAGGACACACTGGGTCTGCTCAACACTGAGGGCATGAACATCTCTCTAGTTTGAGATGTTCATAACACTACATCCACTGATTCCTGCTGTCAGCAGGAAAATCCTAATTACACCCATAAGGAGAAGAACATCCACAGAGAGAGGAAAAGTGATGGGGTGGGTATTCCTGTGCTAGCTGTGGGAGAGGCGAAAGGAGCAACCTGTGGTCTCTCCTCCATCTGATACACTGGAGCTCAGCAGCCACAATTAGCACTAGATTAAGGTTTTTAATGGGCTGACTACCTGTCACGTAGGCTAGACCTGACTTTCAGGTACGCTAATCACAAAGATGAAAGAGGTTTTTTTGTCCATCTGTGTCTAAGAGAGTTTTGCATCCATTAGCAATTATGATAATGGATCTATTTCCAGAGAATTAATTGCTCCTTTGCCCAAGTCCTAGACAAGTTTGCTGTAAAAATTAATTCCTTGGCATATACAATACACTTAACAGTCAAGTAATAAGCTAATTTCAGAGAATCCATAGAGGCCCCCAGTCTCTGGACTTCTCAGAGGAGTTTCTGATATACAGTGAAAAGTCAGTTAGTTGTCTTGCAATTCCTTTTTCATGGTATTTCCCAACCCCAAAACACCTGACCTAGCACTTGACAGCTCAAGACCCAACAAACAGCCCAGGAAAGTACAGGAGTATTAAAATAAACCACATCTGTAAAACAGCCATCCCAGTCAAACAATTTCCTCCTCCCAAAAACGCTGATGCTTTCCCAAGTGGCAGCCTGCATTATGTCTGAAAATGGATGAGGATAATGTCAACAAGCAGTGGAGGATCAGAATGGCCATAGCCCACTGCCTACCTTTTTCAATGCACATTTTCCTCCTCTGGAGTTTCACTATTCACAACAGTGGGTTGTACCAGCAGGTAAGAAAAAGAGATAGCTTTATTTATTGTCAGAAATCTCCCAGCACTAGAACCCTTCAGCTACAGGTCCCTTTCTGATTCAGGGACTTGACGTTGCATTTCTGCACATGCCAGCTGAGCACTCCATCCAGACAGAGGTGGGTGATCCAAGACAGCAGGTGTGGATAACTCTGTGCTTTTCTGTCTAAGATGAATTGAGATCCCATCGCTGCCTCATCTGCAAGAATCTCTGATTTATGCCCAGCTGTTGAGTCTGTGAAACCTGGAGCAAGCCAACATTTTGCAACCTCTGCTGTTTTCACCAATTTTATTGGAGCTGACCAAATTGCTCAACAGCGACAGACAGCAGGATCAAAACAAGAATTTTTTTCCTTAGGAAAGCAGACTGAAAATTTGCATAGAATGTTTGCAAGCAACCTAATTAGCTCTCCTGAACAAGCTACTACCCATCAGGTAGCCCACAATGATTGATGTCGTGTGCTCCCCTTGCCTGTCCCAAAAGCAGAGTGAAACAGTTTTACTTTAGCACAAAGACATTGGTTTTTTACCAAGATCAGAATCCTTTTTCCAAATACCAAAAATAAGCAAAACTAAATGCTTTCTGTGAATGCATGAAAACAGGATAGATAATTTACTTAGGTATGTAAAATAACCACTTTAAAAGAACAGGAATGCTTGGCCATTTTTATTGGTGTTTATTGCAGCTCTTTGCAGTCCACACAAATTCAGTTTCTTTCAGTATCTTAAATATCAAGGGTCTTTTTATAGCTCTCGTGAACATATGTAGTACTTTGCACAAAACCCATACAAACAGACGCAACAGGATTGTTCTTAAATAACAGAGATGACCTGATATGTAGACGCAAATGAGAGGAGACAGGCTTGCAGAGACAGAGGCTGGGAGCTAAAGCAGGAGAGCACAGTTAGCAAGGACAGCAGCCTCCTGGGGCAGCTGGCCCCAGCAGACCTTCTCAGAGCTACTACAGGGTTTGGATGTTTTGTTCCTATTCATTTAATGAGAACTGAGCATCCAAATACCAGTATCAGAGATCTCAGGCAAGTTATGACATCAACACAGAGACTGCTTTCAAAAGCCCTGCTCACAGTATGGAAGTTCCTTCGGCACAGGAGGAAGTCAATACTCAGTTCCCATGGGTGTCAAAGGGAATAGCAATAAGCATATTTGAAGGGAAAAAAATTAAGCCAACAAAACCCACCAAACCAGAGAAACGGCACCCTTCTGACAGTAAAAGCTACAATTTTTAATATAAAACTTTTTGTCTTAGCTGGTGTATTTCATGACTGCTTTGCTCAATGCATGTTTTTAGCAATAAGACAACCCACAACAAATCAACAGCCAATCTAAATGTTAATATAACATCTCTTTAGGAAATTAATCTGTTTAAAAAGTACAGAACTGTCCTGGCTCAGTTGTTTTCTTAACCTTCTTGGCACCCTTGAGTGTGCACAGTTCATACAAGGAAACAGCATTTTTAATTTCTTGTGGACATATGTTATACAACCTTGCAGAAGAATACTGGAAATGATCATCTATGAAGAGCATGGGGCTTCCATCTGGCACCGTTTTGATTCAAGACTGACAAAAATATCTAAAAGAACTGCATGGAGAACACTGAGATTACTAATGGCTCAAATGGTATATTCTAGGAGAGAAGAGGGGGAAGAAATAGAATAAAGATTATGAAAATGAAACCATCTGCAAAGAGACATTTCAAATAGAAAAAGGAAGATTTGTGGTTTGGGTTGTTTGGTTTTTTCCCCTGTGGTGCTGCAAGTGTACTAATTCCTGCTGTAGGGAGCCACACAAATCTTTTCTTCAAGTTTTATTCACAGAAGGTGGGAAAATCACAACTGCCAAAGGAAGACAGGTCAGGATTAAAAAAAAAGAAATATGTTGGTTTGGTCCCAGAAAATTCAGTGGCAAAGAACCTCATCAGAAATATTCAGTTCAGCCTTAGCTTGTGCCAAATGCAACTGAGATTTGCATCCATTTGATACAAAATCATAAACAGTACCAGTTTACTGGGGAAATAAAAATAATTCTTAAAAAAAATTAAAAATAATTTCAGTTTTTTTCTTTCAAAAAAAGAAATCACATGCGAAATTACCACATGGTCCTTGTATCCAGAGATAACTGCTTGAACTGGGTCCCTAGTCTGGAACAGCTGAAAACAAACAAATATGGACAGATACCTTTTAACCCTTCCAGGGGAAGGTTTTTATACCTCTGTGATTCAAGGTATGGGATTTGTTAAAAGTTTACACAGTACTCTGCTTCTTGCTCCCCTCCAGCCAGCTGCAGTTTCATTTGCCAGGAAATTGGATTAATAGGCTAAATTTTTCACATAACAGAGAAAAGAATTCTGCAAAGAATAACTTACTGCAGTGAAAGCCTGGGCTGCACTATCAAACTTTTACAGACTTCCAAATATCAGCCAGACTGGGAAGACCTTTTACAGTAACCCACGATATTTATTTCTGATGAAACACATTTATTTCATACTGGCACTTTTAAAGGAAAAACTATCTGCTTTCTGGGGACTCCAGTTAGCCTCCTGCACTCAAGCTGAAAACAAGACAAGTCAGCATCGAACCTAGGGAGGTGTTACTAAGGCCTCCTGCTCTCCCATCCCATCCCCATCCCATCCCAGCTGTGGGGAATTAACTATATTTCCCTACCAAGGCTGCCATCATCATCCTCTCCATGACCCCAGAGAAACCTGCACTCTTGACATACAGATACTTCTGTGTTTAGAGAACATGAAACATACTTTGCAAGCCCAATTCATGCCAGAACAAATCCCTTTAACATCCTCTCCTTCAGCGATATTTCTAGGAATGGCACAGAAAAGTATTTAAGGGCTTTTTATCATTGCTGTTTCCACCACAAACCCATCCAAGGCCTTTGCCCATGCCAGTGTCCTATCACAGCTGGAAAGTGGATCATATCTTAGCAGTGCAGAAGGTAAAACTCTTCTAGAGATCTGAATGGAAAACAGCCTTATAACTTCCCAGCACTGCTCTTAGAGACTTAGCTGCTCTGCCTTGAAAAAGACATTAGCCAGCCTGCAGGTGTTGCTTCAGAATGTCTAAGGAAATGTAGACCAGCTTTAAACACGTTTAAAGGAAATATTCAGCTGTTAAATGCCTAAGCTGTCTACCTCTCTGTAAAGAATGAAGCAAGTTTCTGAGCCTAGGCATTTTCCTAAAAAAGACATATTTCTGCCTGGTAGTGTTAACGGCTGACTGCTAAGAAGTACTCCTCTTTCTCTAAACCATGAAAAACTCAATCCAGGGGAAAATTTTATTTCAAAAAAAACCCCTAATTTTTCATTTGGCTTAGTTTGACAGAGCCTTCACCTCTACCTTTCAGCCACCTAGAAGCTCTTATTTGTAGGCATGTCCATGCTACAGAAATGTGGGGAAAATGCTTTAAATCAGGCATGGCATTCAAGGTGATGGAACTTTGTTTGTTATAACACTGGAGGAAAAGCTCTAGCCCAGCAGAAGGTGTGTTGTTATAACTGCCATAAAGGTGGTGTGGAAGTGGGGAAGTAAAAAGGCAAGACACAGAGCAGTCTGGTGCCAATTTGGGTACCAGAGCACCCACACCTACACCACCTGGCAGAGTCTCAGTCTGTGCTGCATTGCTTTTGCTGTACAGTTGTGGCAATAAAAGCAAGCAATTCTTATTTCAGGGTGTGCAGTCCCTGATTTTATAGAGCTATAGATTAGATTTATATAGACTAAATGTTGATAGATCCTATATATCTCCCAATGGTTCCTCAAGGAGAGCAAATGCCTTTGAGATCTCTGAATGAATATGTTTTATGACCAAAGTCATGAGGCTGTAAAATGCACACTGACTGTGTCATGGCATGTTATTAAGGTAAGATCTTACATGAAAAAATCCTCCAAACTGTATGAAAACAAACTTCTTAATTGGTGAAAACCACAGTTGGGAAACATCCCAGGCAGCTGTTCTTCAGCTATCTGGACCCCTGCCAAATCTTACATATCAGCTTTCAGCTGAGAAGAAGTGTGATAAATTTCCTCCAAGAGGATAATGTTTTTGAGTTATTAGCACCTAAAATCAGGCATATGTAATGAAATTGCCTCCTCAGCCATAACTGGAGTATCACTGATATAACAGCATAATGCACTGTGTCCACCCCAAAGCTGATGGGATCCTGCATCCCACTGAGTCAGGAAAATGCTCCTCTTGCAGTTAGCAGACACAGAGCATCATCAGTCCAGGTTGTCCTCTCCTCTCCACTTATCAGACTGTCACACAGGCTGAAAATCATCACCAGGAACAACTCCCACTTCATCCATGACTCAGGCAGAAGGACCCATAGCTGCTCCAGCCAGAGCAGCAATGTTCGTGGCACCATTATTCAAGTTTCCACTGGGATAGTGAAGGATGATAATTTCTAAACATTACACTTTCAGTGCACACGGAAAGCTCAGTGTTAATCTCACAACGTTTGCAAGGAAATCTTTTTAATCAGTAATGAAAGCGAAACATTATCCAGCTTTTATTGACCTGCAATAACAGAACACCACTGCTACATTTCCCCGGTGCCTCTTGCACAGGTTCATTTGACTCGATCTGTGGTTGGTGTTTATTCTTAGCTCAAAAAGCTCAAAAAATTTATATTATTGATTTGCTGTATTTCAGGTTCAATCCCTTGGTGCTCCTCAACCTGAATGAATTAAGTCAGAAAGAGTTAACACCTTTACTTCCAAGACAAAAACACGATGGTGGTTTATGTAACCCACACATCACTCTGCCAGTGTTCAGCACATTAACAGGGAAGTGCCAAATGCTGCAGCAGTATCGATATTTGCAACAGCAAAAGTATTCACAAACCAGAGTTTGCTCCCGGCACAGGAAAAAGTGATATATTCAGAAAAGGAGAGTGAAAAGGCACAGCAGAGAAATCCACCAGTGTGGGAACAGTCCTTTCCTCACTAATGACCACACAAGCAGTTTGTTATCCTGTGTGCAGGTGCAGCCTCTGCAGCATCACACTGAGGTCATGGTTTCTAAATCATTCTTCTCACTACCTATTTATTTCATGTACAGTTGGTCTACAATTTAAGGGGTAGCACCTGGGAGCAGGGGCTGTCACTGTATCTGGTGGTTACATGATATTTACTTACTATCTCTCAGTGCAAGAACCAAGGAGCATCAATTGAAAGTAGTATACAGAAAGTTCAAAACCAAGACAAAGAAAGGCTATTGCCATCAGCAAGCAGTGCACCTGTGGAATGTCTTGCCCTGCACATTTGTGGATGCTAATAGCTTACAAGAATTTAAGAAGTGATTGTACAAATCACTTGTAAGCAATGTCCATCAGGATCATTAAAACCTGAAGCCTCCATCTCAGGAAGTCCTTGAGCCATAGATAAACAGAAGCTGGGGAAGCAGTCAAGTAAGTACTATTGCACCTCTATCTTATATTTTTCCCCCGAATTGTTTTTGGTCACAGGACACAGAGCTGATGGTTCTCTGCTCTGATATAGCACACTTGTGCTTCAGTCCCACTAAAAACCTGTGGAACCAGAGGACACCAACAAGTTCTGTGTGTTTTAGAAGATAGGTAGTAATTTCTTCCCTCATTTTTACCAAATGAACCAATAAGCTCTTTATTAAATGAAACAAAAACCACCCAGGGAAGCCAGACTGGGGGGCTGGAATCTAGGCAGGGAAATATGAAAGGATTTGTGTTTCTTTCAAAGAAATATTAGCAGAATTTCACTGGTCCATGCCCCCCAGAGACCAGATGCCAGAGCATATTGGACCTTTCTGGGATTGTTTTTGCTTACTCTTAACCATATTTAAATTTCATAGAATCATTAGATGAAGTTTTTCAAATTGGAAAAGACTTTTAAGTTCATCATGTCCGATCATCAACCATTTCTTTACCTTTAGGATGGCCATCATTCAAAACACACTTCTATACCAGTTTTGGCCTCTCCCTAGAAAAGGAGATCTGTTTGTTTTTCAGCAGAAAAAAGGACCCTCCCAAATATTTCCAGGTGGAAAAGAGCCATGACATTCCCTGCAGCACAAAATGCCCTGGTCTGGCAACTAAATAAGCAGCTCCTCTCCTAGAAATTCTCATGGCACATTTGGACTCTGCTTAGGACAGGACCAACTGCTGAGACATGCTATCAACACATAACGTGGTTTCATTCCTTCAGGCCTACTCTAACCTCCAAATAAGCAAAACAACTTTCTGCATAACCTGCTTTCCATAGGATGGAGGGGTCTCCAAGTCTGAGAACCCACTCTTATGAGCATGTCTGGATGTTCATTTGGAAGCAGTACATGTCTGCATGTCATCACTTCCCAAGAGCTCTGTGCTACAAGCCCACTCCCTCGGGCTTCCTGCACTGGGAGAGCATTTTCAAGAGCATACACCTCCCCTTCAGAAGTGACTTACCCAGTGTTTATTCTCAGCTTAGTGGAACCCAAACCCACAGTAAATGTTATACAATTTCCACATTATTTTTCTCTCAATATGTTGCATCCCTGAGGACATAGCAAGAGGAGCTTCAAGAAGATTTAATAATTTGCACAGAGAGGGTAGGATCAGACTGGACCACATCCCACTCCGCAGGAGCTAGGGAAGAAAATTTCCCTGCTATGTCAGCTGCATGAAAATGTTACTTCTCTAACTCTTCAGAGAACCAAGCACCAGCTTGGGGCAGAGTTGCCTCTTGCAGTCACAGGAGCATCTGAAATAGCATTGCTCACAGTGAGGTAGGAGAGCGAATACAGAGACAATACAACTGCTTTATTTTCCCTTCCATGGGAACAATTCCAGTGAATTTGAGCTAAAAACTTGCCTTAATGAGTTTGAATACACCAGTAACAGCCATTTCTGTGCACCTTAGGTGGCATTAAGCTTCTTGTCTCTTGTATCGCAGGCCAAGCTGCATGCCAAAGCCACCTCTGTAGTCAGACAAGTTGTAGCACTTCAAAAGTATTCTCCTTAAGAAGAATACACCATAAGAAGAAAATATGAATTAAAAAGAAAACTATTGCACTAAAATACAGATCTCAGGAACAGAAGAAACTGTTGCTAGAGCACAGACAGAAGATCTTGCAGTACTTCAATCACCACAGCTTCACTATCAGGAATCTTAAAAGTACTACAGTGGCTTACCATTAGTGTTAAACATTAACCCTTTTTCCCCATGCAAAATCCTTAAGCAGTGTGCTCTAGTGTGTGCCTGGTCCATAATCATGATTTCTCCCACTCACGGCTTAGTGCCATGTGGCATTTCACAGGTTCAGGTTAGCGCTTTTCAATGCCTTGCAGAGTGGGTCAAGAGAGGGTGTGTACAAACATGAATAGCCAGCCCCTGCATTAATTCAGTTGCCTAGGTAAGGGTTTTTCAAATACGTTTGTGCTGGGGCTGCATGCCCAGCCATGGCAAATTTATAGTGACCACAGCATGACAGGGCACTAAAATATTAAAGTCTTTGTATTGTGATTATATTTGAGGATTGCTCAGTTGGCTCTGAAAAGAAGCTGTAGCTCTATAAATAGTAAGTACTTTATCATTTCTTTCCCACTTTAAACACACTGCTGTATTTCAATCATGATTCAGAGTAAATCAAATTCCATGTGAGGTATGGTAGAAATTTTGTGTGCGCCAAAGGTGCACCCTAAGCTCATATAAATCAGCACAGCTCCACTGATGTCTAAGGAAAAAAAAATGCCAGTTTATGCCAGCTGAGGATCTGCAGGGCAATCTTAGTAGCATTCTTGCAAGACTGAGATACAAGTAAGTGAACAGGGAACATCCAATTATTCACTATGATCCTCACTGTCCTCCTGAGATTTACTGAAAGAAACTCCATGAAAGTGCTTATGCTCTGCGACGTCATTCATTCCTATAAAAATATTAGAAGTGTTGCTTAGAACTACTTTAAGTTTTGCCATAAATCTCTGTGCTCTGTAACAGTACATTTTGTTTAGGAATATTACCTGGAAATTAGAAACCCAGAGAGTCATTGATTTTTAGAACGCCACGGATCCAGATTTTCTTCACAACAGGATGCAAATAAACTCAAAGTAAATTAGTGCTTACCAAAGGGGAAAAAGGAACAGGATCTATATCCTAGGTATCATTAGAAAACAAAAGATTAATGAAACTCTTACTTAAAAAGTCTAATGGCCAAGAAACTAAAAACTGTACCCATAAAAGGTAATAATAATTGAAGAGCTGTGGAGAAATACACAGCTGTTATAGCACAAATGCATTTTCCTGCTCTCTGCAACAATATAGCTTGCTGTGCACATCATGTCCTTCTTCTGAGCTGGGATTATAACTGTCTTTTAAATGCATAGTTGAACAGTGTCTTAGGGTCAGAGGGAAACACTAAATCATCCAGCCTGGCCTTCTGCATGATGTGAGTCTTTGTAGTCCACTCATTTACCTCTACATTGAACCTGGAAACTTGATGTAGGCAATATTTTTTTTTGTCTTGGGCTCAGACAGAAGTTCTTGGGCTCAGACAAAGCATTGCTATATTTCCTCTGAGGATGACTACCCTTGGAATCTCAGAACAAGAGGAAACACTTCTGTATAGCTGTTTTCAAAAGACTCTGAGGTACCAAAAAGGTAGCAGCAGACTTGTGTTATCCCATTTTCCTGAGTCCTGGTTTTCAAATACTCTCTGCTGGCAGCATCAAAGAATCAAAGTCTGCTTCTGCTTCCACAGGATAGTGCAACAGGCACTGCACAGGATGGCCAGACAGCAGAGTGACATGTTCCCAAAAGGGTTAAATCAGCACCACGTAAAAGCAGGCAGCAGAGCTAAAAATAGAAAACAGTTCAAAAAAAGAAAGAAAAAAAGAAAAAAACCTTCAACACATCTTAAATAAATCCATTTATTCCAGGGTTTCATAGAAATCATATAGCTGAAATTGCTACAGGATAATTCCTTATAAGCCTTATAAGAAATGTTGCTGTCCCAGAGCCCCAGTACAAATCCTGGCAAGAGTATTGGAGATAACAGATTGGATGCCATGGAAACCGAGACAGACCTAATTTGAGCAGTAACTATTGCTGTTATTTATTTAATTCCGATAAGCCATCTAAATGTAGAATGACTAAAGGTTCCTCTGCACTAAAAATAGCAGGCTTGTAATATTTTAAATCACAAATCACTTGTGTTTAACAATATTTTGGGCATCTGACATTAACATTACGCATGCATTTTTGAAAGCTCGAAATTAACCCCATTCTCTGTCATACTGTAAGAATGACAAGAGTGCCTTGTCCCTTCCTTCCAACATTAATGTTATACATCAAGGATGCCTTCCATCAGCTCAGGCTTCTTGTGGGAGAGTGGTAGCTTGGATGTCCCAGCTGCCCACTTGTCCTCCCCCGAGCCTGAAGGAAATGTTTGAAAGAAGGCAGAACTGGGCCATAGGAACCAAATTTCCCTTTTCTAGCTGGTACCAAGGATCTTCTGATTGTTTGATCTCAACAACTCCATAAATAAAGCACCTCCTGAGGCACATCTCTTTTGAGCTGGATGATAGCTCCCATCTGTTTTCTCAACTCTGCCTCCGTTTCCTGAGCTGGAGAAGCAAAAACTCGCAGGTGTAAATTTGCACTTTGGGATTTTGCAGTGCTGCCGAAATGCCTGGAAGCAGAGAATAAGCAAGGTTGCCATTTGGGATGTCAGTACCACAGAAGGACCATATAAAATTTCCTCGTATCTCTGGCTTTGTTTTTCCCTCTTGTAATCTTCACTGTTTCCACAGCAGGAATAACAACTCCATTTTTCTACTGGTTTGGATTTTAACCTTAAAGTGTAAATGCATCTGTATTCCCTGGGAGGTTGTACATACCATGTACAACAAATAAAATCCTAGATGCATTTTGGTTCTCAGGAATTCTCTGCTTCTTTGCCTCCTACCTCTGGGGACATCAGGAGGAGCCTTATTCCTGCTCTTACACACCCAGTTCCTCACAGCAGCATTTATCCTCTTCTGGGAAAGGTCCATCAGCCAGAGCATCAGGCACTCCATCTCAGCACACCATCCTCTTGGAAAATCCCCTGTCCTCCAACATCTGTCTCAGTTTTATATTTTACCACCTCTTGAGATGGGAATTCGTGGTGTGGATGGCAAGGATGAAGGAGCTGCTGACACCACTGTGCCATCCATAGAAGCCCAAAGCATCAGCTGGGCTAATAAAACTACACGGCTAGATCCTCTTGCCAATTAACAACAGAGTGCTGATGGCATCAGTGTAGCAGCACCAGTTTAAAGCAGATAAAGAGGCTTAACGACATGCTGGATTTTGTACAGAAAGGAAGGAAATGACCAATATTTGGTTTCACTTTGCTATTAGCTGAGCTGGGTAACCGTAGCTGAGCCTTTCCTTTCTGCAGCACAGGGCTGAAGGGTAAGTTGTCAGTGTTGTTTTCTTCAACAAATTCAAAGTAGGACTGCAAGAAAGATATTGTGGGCAAGAATCAAAATGAATAAGAATCGCTTTCAGGATCTGTCACAACTACAGTCAGCATATATTTAGCTTCCATTGCTCTAATTTAGAAACAGGGAGCAATGCTAGGATATTTATAGCCTTCAAAGACCTTTTTCAATGGATTGCAGCTCCAAGGGTTCATGCTGGGATGGACAGACACTGATACACTATATTAGTACACCGTGGTATAGAGTCAATCCATATGTGGCACAATAAGACTGGAATTATTTTGAAAAAGCACAGGTTGCAATTACAGCTTTTTACCATTTCCCTGACTGTGCTACAGGACTGTTGCCAGTTTAAGGCTTTAATGGTTAGCAATTACTTTCAGAAGTGAAGGGTTCATTTATCAGCTAGTGTTACATCTTGAGCATGATATGACTGCACAGTGAATATTCCACAACAAACTGCTCGTGTTACCTGGGTAAATGAGATCCTGATGGACAAACTCAGGATGAAGAACCAGATATGGTACTTTCCTCCAAAAATCTGTACAAGGCTTCTAACAATGAGGTTGTAGCTGTTGCAAGAACAGTTTTTAGTCCAACTTTCCAAAAACCAAAAGTTGTGGAAAGTAGAGGGCATGTGTGATCTCACATCCTGATCAGCTCTCTTTTCTCATTAGAGTCTGCAAAGATGTTCATCTTCTGAAGAGTATCCAACAGCAGCTTTTCATAAAGGAGATCTCTCCTTAGTTATCCAACTAACTGCAAGAAGTACTTTGTGATAGGATTTTTGTACAGACAGTCTCACAGCGCGATAAAACACTGCTTATTCATATATAATAGGAAGATGTTGAATAATTTCAAACCAAGATTTCACATAATAGGTATCAGAATGTCTATATTTAGCCACTCAAATCTATACTTAAACTTGTTCGTAGAAACGGCCAAAAGGAAGTTGGCCACTGGGAGCTGATTGTTACAGGTCCTGTTATTATAGGTATGACTTCATTGGTAGGATTAATTTTTTCTTTCTCTTCCTAATACTCCCCTCTGATACTAAGGTTCTTCCTCATTATCTTCTCTGCCTTTTAATGAAGACATATGAAAAATACATTTGGCTTGCAAGGCACTTGGGCAGCAGGACCTTTCAAAAATTTTGAATGATACCCGAAAACTTCAGGGACCCTAAAAAGTTCATGTGGTCTGACTACTGTATGCCCAACTCCTTCCATCTCCACCCACCACACACCCATCCATACCGGCACCCCAAGACACCAGAGAAGAACATGGGTGACTTATTAACAAATTTCTTGAAATACACATAATATTGTGTCCTAAATTTATGTAGACAAATCTGTGACTCTGTAGACTTCAAGGGACTTGTATCTGTACACACCAGTGCATGCAAGATGAGAACCTGGTCATCATCAGTATAACAATACCATGCTGTTCAAGACAAAACCCTTGCCACTCTGCTTCAAAGCAGAAGCAATTTCAGCAATTACGGCAGAGGACACAGGAAGAAATTGCTAATTCCCTTTAATTCTTGAGCTGCCCTTGACATTCAGCAGGAAGACATGAACATACTGAAACAAGTGTAAATAAGGTTAACGCATCAAGAGAATTGCTCCTAAAATTGAAAAATGTAGTCATCTGCTGACAGCAATCTATTCTCTCTGCACAGAGTCATAGCAGGGCCACTGTGACTAAAGCTACAGTTGAGTCAGCATTTCCATTATCACCTGCCATTTTCAAGGATTTATATCTTGGCCATTAAAAAAAAAGAAAAAAAAGAAAAAAAAAGGTTCTTGGCTGAAATTTCCACTCAAGCTCCTCGGGCCTGATCACACCTTTGCTCTCCACCTGGTACTATCAGCTGTTCCTGCACAGCATGAGTATGAAGCACTCCAGCACAGAATTGCTGGCAGTCAAATCACTTTGCACAACCAGGACCGACAACTGAAGGGGCAAGAGATCAGAGACTCCATCCCTGCAAAAACCCTGCCATTGCTGAATACGAATTTCAGAAGTCTGCCAAAGCTGGAGATATTTGAGTTAGCTGCCAGTAATAAAGTCTGGCAAATGCCTCCCCTGCTGTGCCGGGTAGCACTGTCACAGAATCAGGCATGTTATAACCTGAAATCACAACTGTTGGGTTGGCAGTCAAAGTTTTCCCCTTAAAGTCAGCTCTTAAGGGGTTTACTATGTGTTTGATTCCTGCTTGCAACAGACAGGCAGGCTGACAGTTCCTTTGGTTCAGTATTCACAAAGCTATTACCAGGTTTTAGAAACTGTAACAAGTCATTCAGCTAAACAGGATAGATCTTTGGAAGAGATTATTCAGGGACTACCAGTTTAGCCACAGGAAGAGGCACCTTTTATCAGAAGATGGAGCAAAAGAACAATTGTGTGCACATCAGCTGCCTCACTACTACCCTGCCAAAGCAGAGAGAGGTTTAGCTCAAGATTTTTATAAAAGTTCCCCATCTGGCTCTAAGTCAGACCACAGACTCACTGAACTACATCAGCTGGGTGAATTGTGAAAGCCACCAAATAAGACAGTGGAAGTTACACCAGGGGTTCCTATTAATCACAGCTCTGCACTGCCAGCCTGGCTGCTAAAGGCAACTTTTACTCATAGAGATGATTCTAGAGACCATGAGTTAATTTGACAAGTTCATTTTATACTACTAATTCACATCCTAGAAGCTGGTTGTATGTAGTAGCAGCATGTAATAAATACAATTTAGAGTAGCATAAATCAAACTGTCTTCACCAAGGCCAGTTCATTGTCAACAGGTCAGTTTGATATTCCTTGATGTTACTGGAATGTTACAATATTCTGTACTTGACCAAGCCCTCCATAGTCTAATCTGGGATGAAAAGAGTATTTTCCATGACTGTTTCCCCATCTCTCCCTGCACACATCAACAAACCTGTGTCCTGGGGTGTGAGGCTACAGGAGCCTTGGAAGCAGAAACAGCACCTGCCCTACCTGCTCACCAGGGCCTCCCCACGTCGAGGGATTTCAAGTCTTTCTACCTATGACACAGCTGAGGTCTATAAGAATAACTTTGTTTGGTGTTTACACACAGCTTTAATACACTTTGAGTTTTCACTGTTTTCTTTGAGTCCATTTTATCCCTAAAGGTTTTATCCTATTGATTCTTACCCAGTAGCTCCAAGTTCCTACATTTTTTCACAAGTTTCTTATGTTCTCTCCTGCCACATGAAACCTTCAGAAGCATGTCCATTCCTCCACCCTGACTGCTTCTTTTCCTCCACTGCTCCATCGCAGCTCTCACTTACCTTCTAACGACATTCAAATGGAAGTGTCATGCTGTCAGGCTAATCAATGTTAATAATATAATTTAAATTGTCTAGTCTTCAGAGACTGTATTTTGTTGGTTTTATGGTAAAGAAATTGAAGAGAAACAAAGCCAAAGTTGTAGACCCACAGAATATGTTCAGGTAAATGGAACATATATAATTCTGACTGGAAAACACCTTACAGCAACTATTTATGTAAATATTGAGTGTGCCTCAATGAGAAGTGTAATTCATCTTTTTTCTGGCTTTTCCTAGCTAGAACTTAATATTGCCTTTGGGATATTTTTAAGTTACATGGAAAAATGTATTTAAGTCTCAATGGGAGGCTTCAACGTAGCAAAATGCTTAAGACCTTGTGTAACTTTAAAAGGACACAAGTAGTCCCACTGAAGTCAATGGGATTTAATACACATATTTTAGAGCCAAGTTGAATCATGGCCTGAACAAATGTTGGTTTCATGTTACAGAATTGTATGACCTGATACCCTACTTCCAGCTGTAAGCCCAGTTCTGCTGACTGCTCTCCACCGTGCACAGCCTAAACACTAAACCTAAATCCTGTCTCACTTGCAGCTTAACAGCACTCAATTCTTTAAAAGTCACATTCACCCAGCATCTTATCTTTTTACCTCGCCTATTAGAAGTAGCACTTGATATGGCTATTATAAAATGAGATTCTAGGGAAAACTATTTGCCAGTCCATTTACTTTATGCACTTGTCAATCATTAATGCATCATCCCCATCATGATACAGCGGGTCCTCCTCTCTGTATGTGATAGTGCTCTCCCACAGGTTTTTTTTCTGTCACCAGCATGTCCCTGCACAGCAGCAGGAGGTACAGCAAGGAATTATAAAACAAACACAATGCTGCAAGGACAGGAAACCCACAGGAGCTCGAGTAGAAGTTGCAGCCACAGGGATTTGTATCTCTAAGGGTGGAATGGTTCTTATCTTATCTGGGGGATGTCACTGGTCATGCTGGGAGCCTCTACACCATTCTGGATGGTGTTAAGAAGACAGAGGGTAACCTGAGTGGCAGTCAGACTTCTGGCCACTGAAACCCGAGTGTGGAACCTCCCTCCAGCTCAGCACCCCTCCCTTGGTCTTGTACCTGGTGGACATCAGACAGGGACAGGTGCTGGGGTCAGAAGCACACCCACATCCCTCATATGACCCCCTCTGACTCCAGAATCCTTCCTTTGACCACAGTGATGGAAGAGAGGAGTGTGGGTCAGGGTGGGGCACTTGGTCCATACAATCCATGCAGAGGGTTCAACCTGAGTCCAAACTCTTAGCATCCAAATCACAACTGAGCCTTACATTCTAGCAGGTTTGGGTCAGAGGACTACAAACACCTTTAAGAACAGGGAGGAGGGCAAAGAGCTCTCTCCCAGGCAGAGCAGAAAAGATCCGATTTAAATACTAAGCTCCCCTCATCTTTGAAAGGGTTAGATGAACCTTCGGTAGGAATATTTCTGGGGCAGTTTCTCTGTACCCTTTAAAACAGCAGCATCAGAAAGAGGTTTAACCATGGACAACAAAATCTCACAGCTGTAGCAGACAAGAAGTTTCATCCTTACCCTACAGAGGTTTTCCAAGCTCTTGTTACTAAAAAGGGAATAGACAAGCTGAGCAAATCTACTTGCTTGCCAGTTTGATTACAATTCAACCAAATGCTACAGCTCTGTACACCAAAGCAACTGAAATATTGACAAGGCTACTTCCAGAACTGATAGCATTGTTAAAAAAAAACACCCACAGTAAATAGGGCAATTGACTGGAAGCTAACACAGTGTATGCTTTCTGGACTAAAAGTTCCTTCAAAGTTATTTATTAATTCATTATTCAATGGTGACGTGCATAGTGTTGCATACATTTAAACATGAGGCGCTGCTGTAAATGCTTCTTGAAATTCTGACTTGCTTAAAATATTTAGTCCATTTTCATGCTAATTAAGGAGCAGTCAGGACAAGATGCCATATACTCTTAAGAGGAAAAGCAGATCTTCTCATTGAAATGTGGCTTGCCCCTTTCACCCTTCCCCACAGCCAAAATCTTACATGACCTTATAAACACCCTCATGTATTTTATCCATTTGAAGTAATCACAGCTACAGGACAGCACAGCCACCACAGGTCAGGAGGTGAGGGATGTTAGCCATGGTCAAGAATTAGAGGTAAGATACAAAATGCAATGCAACAGCTGTCAAAAGGAAATCAAGCTGCTTGGAGCCTGCTGTGTTGCAAACTAGGCTCTTCTGCTACTTCAGTAGCGATAATTGTACATCTGGCAATGAGAATGTGAGCACAGAAGCAGCTCTCCAGTCATTTCTCAGTTGCAATTGTGACTGGAGGATGCCAGAGCTGGCTGACCAGCTGGGAAACACCAGGTTTTGCCAAAAGGATCAAAACACTAATCTTTTTGAACACTTTGATATTATCACTTTTGAGTTCCAGGTTTTGGGGGCTCAGGATTTTCATCTCTCTGTTGAATTTCTCCATCTGTTTGCCACCCCAACCACCCTCTTCCTCAGGCAAGAAATAAAGTCATGCACAAAAAGCCAGTCAGTGGGGAACAAGGGGCTGGCAGCTGCAGCCTAAATCCCAAATTTTGTGATTACAATTGGTTTTGGACCCATTCCAATAATTAAAGTAGCATTTGTTTAGACAGTGCCTTTCTTAGGGTTTCCAAGGCTGTTCCAGACAAATGTCCCTCCTTGGCTGACAGAAGGAGATTCATCATTGCATTGTAGCAGGTCTGCCCGGAGGCTGGTACAACATGGGAACTGCAATCCAAAAGACCATGGTAGGGAGCAGGCAGAGTTCTCATTTAATTTTACCTATCAGGTTGAAAGCAATTTTCAAAATGTTTGCCAGAAAATGATACAGAGAGAAATAAGTAAAACAGGTAAACCAAAAGAGAATTTCTGGGAAAGCTGCTGCTGTGTTAGAGAGAACATTGCCCTAAGAAGCTCTCTCTTTGCAAATACATCTTCCAGCATTTCACAGTTCAACAGAAAGTACAAGGAGAACTACCCCAAGAGATTTTGCTGCAGTGAATGAGTACAAAGAGACTCCAGAGAATAGACAGGCTGCTGCATCTTCCTAGATTACTGTATTCCTAGAGCAGTTTGCAAAGAATATGACATGGATCTGGCTGACTCTTGCCACCTGCGCAAGTTCCATAAGCAAGATCATTACTTCCTCCTGCTTTGCTATTCTGTTTTCAGTGAGAAGCACTGACAATATTTTAGTGATACCTAGTCCTCTACTCACAAAAAAAAGAAAAACCAGGCAGAAAGGAGTTCTCCTTCTAAAACAAGCCTGACTCATACTGGTGAGTTAGGCTATCATTCATTTAAGTTTGATAACTTTGAATCTCCATCTTTGGTTGGGTGCAGAGATCTTTTCATTGGCAAGTGGCATAAGTTAACCCTCCACCCATTCAATAATGATTGTGATGACCCCCCAAAACCAGTGCAAACCAGGAACTCGCATTGCTTTTAGGAGCTATGGCTAGTTCTTGTCTTTGCTGTGGTCTGTAGACCACTGTGAACTCTGAAAGTCCATCTATTTGCATAGGAACTCAGAAAGTACTTAATATCTACAGCTCATCATTTCAGCTCTGATTCTTCTCTCCAATCTCCAAATAACTATCATATGATCCACCAAAAAAGCTGCCTGACTGCCTCCCACCAAAATCGACCCCACTCTGAACTTGAGGGATTTCACTGCACTTCCATTTTGCTGCTGCTGTTCTGCCAGCTGAAATTTCTCACTGCAAATTACGTTTGAGAAGATGTGCAAATATTTTAGGTGCACAATCAATATGCTGTAGATGACAAATTACAAAGTAGGAAAGGAATTGCTGACCATAAAGCATGGATTCAAAGTTGAATGAAGGCATCTAATGAAGTGACAGTTACCATCATGCGACATAGACATCTGATTCACTCTGCTAGTGACTGCATTATTTCAAAAAAACATTTACATGGTATTTGTCTTACCCTATTCATCAGCTCCCATCAAATCAAGCGTGTCCCCGCACTACAGATTCCCTATCCTTAAAATAAAGCTGTGAAAATTAAAAGGCTAAAGAGATGAAAGTTACATTATGGATAATACAAAAATATATGTTAATTTTCCATATATGGAGTACTTCCACTGCAGCTTTGCAAACAGTGGTCTGCAGTCACCAAGCAGTGAATAACATGTGGTATGATGCAATGGGCATGTGGGAAAACACTTTGCAATGTTTTAATAACTATTTTTCTATTAAAGTATGATCCTGATTTTTAAAATGATCTGACTAGTACAGTGAATCAGATGCCAGAGGAACTGCCTGTGCTCATTCTCCTGGTGTTTCCAGGATACCCAGATTCTACTCTGCCTCTGGGTCAAAACAGGAATACTGTTGCTTAGCATGTTGGCAGTTAGTCTGCCCCAACTTGCCTTTCCATGCTTGTGAAAGGAATGATGCTTCTGACTTTTGTTCACCGAGAAGTTTGAGCTTTAGGAGATGATATCACCCAGTGCTGCACTTTTTCTGGAGCACGAATTTTGTTTGTGCCATAATGAGTCTGGAACTGCAAATCCAGCTGGTTACCTGGAACATTAAGACATTGATAGTGTCTGATATGATATGAGTCTGACTAGTCCCACAATAAGACAAAGCTTGCACAGATACCAGCAGCAGTTATAGCAAGTCCTCTGCATGTTTCCTCAGCAGCCCTTGGTAGGCAGCCTTGGCATAGCTTTATACAGAATTATGAATAAAAATTGGTGATTCACCTTTCCCAAAGTATAAAATTCACAGCTCCAAGTCCTTGCCTACAGCCTCAAACCTTTCCCCAATCAGGAGTAAGCTAGTCCATAGCTTGAAGAGTTAATGTTTCCCTTTCTCTGAAAGATGAAAAGGAAAAGGGTAAAGAAAAGCTAAGGGAATCCAGGATGCACAGAGGCACCACTCTGAGCCTTTCAGAAGATCCTAAAAGTGATTTAGGAGCCTAACTAGCAGCATTCCAACTTCATACACCCACCAGTGACAGTGGTAATAAGTCCTGAGCTTAGGACATGCCAAGAGCTGTGGGGAGACCAAGACCATACATCAGAAGGCTCCAGCCATTTCCACCTGCAATCATAGTTCTTTGGGACGTGTTCCCCTTCCAGCTTAATATTTTCACCACTCCAGGAAGAAGAAAACTGGAGATTTTTGCCTAGAGAGTTGTTTGCAAAATGAGTCTAACTGTAATAGCTCACCCCTAAATTTATTCTCCTGTTCAACCTCAGTTTTGGACCAGGATGAGCCTATTCAAGTCTGAAGTCTTAAGGGACTTTCTGAGCATCTTTCTGACAGACATTAGATGAGCCTTGCATTTCCTTCTCCTATTTATGCTGGCTGGAGGAGCCATGGGATTAGTTTGTGGCCATCACTACATGATTTTTACATCTGGAAGTACTGAGGTGAATAACCAGAGTCAGAGGTGTTGAAATGAGATGCAGAGAGGCATTTACCTAATGAATTTGATGGAGCAAGTATGAGAAAAGCAGATGGGTTCTTAAGTCTGCTCCTCTAATGGAGGAAAAGGTGCTGGAATCTGGCTGTTTTGAATCAGAGAGAATAAAAAAGACTGTAAAAATGAATGTGAATGAATGATTGGCCTGTCTCTCTCCTACATAAAAATACCATTAGCTCATTTCATGCGCTTCATGTTATTTACTGACTAGGTCGCTGGGAAGCCTGTGTTCTCCACCCCAAATGCTCCTGTTAATGCATAAATGCTTTTTTTCTAGAGGGTAGAATGAGGCAGCAGTGGCTCTCCCCAGCAGTACCTAACACTGTTATTGGGGTCAAACATCTATTTAATATGCAGTGGGAGTAGGCAAATAGCTTGTATGAGCACTTGAAACTCTTCCCAAAACAGCATCCAATCCAAACCCAGCGGAACTCTGAGCCAAACTTTTCCCTCTTCATGCAGGAGTGGTTATCCCAACAGCCACAGGAGGTTTTGTCTAGGAATGTACTTGAGCAAACCTGAAAATCTCAGTACTTTGCCCCTGTCAGACCCCATATTGCCATGAGGACTAAATAGGGAGCCTGGTAGTCATGTCAGACACACAATTGCTTCTGAATGACCAAGAGCAGCACCAGGAGCTGCCGTGTTCACCGGAGTTGATCCGAGCAGGTAAACTGCGCTGTGAACAAAAACAGCCCCTGGGCTGAGATCTCTGGTTTACTCAGTGCTTACTGATAGGCTGGGAGGGATGGACAAAGAGGAATCCTGTCCAGAACCTCTGTCTGAGCCTGCCTGTGGTTTTAAAAGGATTATTTTGAGAATAAAGACCTACAAAAGCAAGCTAGTTAGTAACTGAGCTCTCCAAGATACCTAAGCTCTCTACAATATGACAAAGGTAGAAAAAAAGATCTTGTGAAGATCCCAATAGACCTGAGTCTTGGCAGAACTGGACATCTGTCTGGTTCTCTAGTAAATGCCATGTCAATCCCTTCTGGCTTTTCCTGTCAATAAAACAGGGACAGGATCAAGCCCTTCTTCACCCAAGGAATGACAGAGACCCTCCCTTACCAAGGGTATGCATGAATTGCCATTTTATTAGGTGTGGCAGTGCTAGAAACCTTGACCTGCACCCTTTGGAGCTGAATAGGCTCTCCCAGGGTGAGAGGGCTTGATTTCTTTTTTCTGTCCCAGGACAAAGCAAGACAACACATTTCAGTATGTGAGGATGAGATAGTGCATAAGATGCCAGCCAGAAAACACTGGAGTCCAAATCACTTCCTCCTGCATTACAGACACACACGCAAAAAAGGACCAAGCTGGAAAACATTATTCAGCAAATAAGACAGGCAGCTGGGATTCAGTATGAATTTCAAGACTGATGGAGGCTGGCTGAAAAGTAGTATATTAAATTATTGAGAAACCAAAACAAGGCTGATTCTGCTGCAGTCCAGCCCAGCTGTCTCCCCCCACCTGTGTCTGTGCTGTAGAGGGAGGCAAGCGCAGGCATTTGGTGCCAGATCTCACTGGAGCCCTGCATCCCCTGGGCAGAGACCCTCCAGGAGACCATCACATTATCATGGTTTAGGAATGGTATTCCCCAATTTAGTGTTCCCACTGAAACTCCAAAGCATGCACCACTCTCTCACTTTTCCCTTCCCCTGCAGCAGGTTGGAGTGGAGAACTGGAGGCATGAAAGGAAAAGGTTACAGGTTAAGATAAGATCAATTTACTGGAAACAGCAATGAGATAAGAATATGAACAGTAAAAGCTACAATATCAATAACAGAGTGTACAAGACAGGCAAATGATTCACATGCAATTGCTCAGAACCCAACCACTCCCTCTGACCACAACAGCCCCTTCTCCCCTCCTGCCCCGGCAATGATGTGAGGTGCTATGCAATAATCTCCAGGTCCTAGCCATGCTCCTCCTGGCTACTGCAAAAATGAACTCTGTCCTGACTGGAATCAGGACACATATACAGGAGATGCCCAGAAATGGCATTGCTTCTACTGTCCACCACCACATACATTGTCAGACAACTCTTCTGGGAGATGCAGTTTTGCATGATGGTTTCAACATGACCCTATCGACATTCTCACTACAGAATCTGCTGCTGGCCTGCATCAGCTTCCGTGTCTAATGCTGGGCTTGGGGCCTCCAGGCAGTGGCTGCAGATGCAGACAAGCCAACAACAGTGACTGACAGCACCACTTCACCAGGAGCCTCACATCCTCCTTCTGGTTGTCGTTTTTCATTTTGCAGCCCGCTGGCCCAGACCATTTGCATCTGTTGTCTCTGCAGAGTAAGGACAGAGCCAAGCTTTTGGTCACAGGAACAGCATGGCCAGCAGGATGACGGCAATGATCCTCCTGTACTCAGCATTGCTGAGGCTGCACCTTGAATCCAAGGTTCAGCTGTGGGTCCTTCCCTACAAGAAGGTGCTGGAACATGTCCAGAGCAGGGAACAGAGCTGGGGAAGGGTCTGGAGCAAAATTCAGAGTGGCTGAGGGAGCTTAAAGGGCTCAGCCTGGAGGAAAGGAGGCTTAGTTCAAAGGCTAACCTTGCAATTCAGAATCAAAGGCATAACCCCACTGCAGAGAATCTTTTTCCTCACAAATGTGATATGTGGAGAGATGTAGAAATTAACACAAATCTCATTGCATAGGGGAACTTGGACAGTGAAAACAACTCATGCCTAACTCCATATTCTCCCAGGTTAGGGCAGATAAAATTCAACCAGCAATTCAGCTTCAGCCAAAGCAAGATTGCTTGAAAACCAGGCTCCTGACTCCAGCAGCACAGACATATTTATTTATAGAAATGCAAAGTTTTAGGCTTTTTAAAACATTTCTCAGTAAATAAGGCCTTGGGTTCCAATGCATGATAAGGGAACATAAGGAATAAAAATAGGTAGAGAGCCCTCAGGTAAAGGAAGAAAAGTGAACATTAAATCTGTTTGTGAAAATGTTTTTCCTTTAAAATAATCTCTTTCAAGCATACTGGCAGCAGATTGTTCAGCAAAAAACCCAGCAACCTTAAGGAATGGACAATTTTCAGAAAGATAATTAAACAAGAGGTCAAAACATGTCTGGGGAAGCAGGTATGGCAATTACTTATCCTCGATGCTTAACAGTAGCTGAGAGACAAATTTATACAGCACCCTTCTGGGCAGTTTAGGCTTTCATTTTCCTATTCCAGTGACTTAAATGCTTCTGCACTAGCTAATACTTAACCTTAAATGAATCAGCCTTTTCTCCTTGTAGACAGGCTAAAAAGGCAACCCAAAAGGTTTCCCAGGTTGTGGGAAGCTGACACTCCAAAACCTTTGATCTCCCCAGGCCCTGATTCTGGGGATGATTCTCCCCATTCTGATCCAGGCTGTCTTTATCATTTAGTCTGAGAAACCAGATGCAGCCACCTTAATGCCCCTCCGAGCTTCCATCAGCACTGAAGACAGCCAGCTGGTTATAGTGTCCTTTTGCCATGGAAAACATGGATTTCTGTGCCCAGGCAGTTTAACAGAGGGGATACAGACCACTCTGGAGAAACATGGAACCCAACAAAGGGAGATATGCCTCAAAAAACCAGAAAGCAAACAGAAAACCACTCAAGTTCTGGCCTCCATCAGCAGACTCTCATCTACCTAGTCACCAACCACTTCCAAACTCAATGCTGACCTCACTCTGAGCAAGAGGTTAGTCCTGATGATTTCCTTAGGTCCTTTTCCACAGGATGCCTCTCCCCTACAGTTACAATGAGCCTGCATGGCATTGCAAAAATGCCCAGAGAGAAAGAAAACCATGAAGAGTTGAAGCTGGTTGAGGAGCAAAGAGGAAAATGGCAGATGGGAAACAGGAACTAGCACAGGGGGATAAATCTGCAGCCACATTGCCTTTACCACTCATTCATTAGTCCTGCTACCCTGAGATAGATAAATCATTTAAATATTTTTGGGGGGGTGGGGGGGTGACCCTATTTAGAGGCCTCAACGCTGGAGTTTTGGCTCCTCATGGAGGTGTAGTATTACAACATCCTTTTGAATTGCATAGAGAAATCTACTTGAATCACTCCAAGCTATCGAGCCAGTACTGAGCCTTCACATTTGTCTTATTCCCAAGAAACATTCAGCTTTCCCCCACAACAGTTGTATATATCACAGCTTTGATCTTGAGGGGAATGAACAGAAGATACATGCTTCCCCTGATGGTTAATAATGAAGGTTTAGGAAGGAGCACTGGGCAGCAGGTAATGGTAAGTGCTAAATGGGCTGCCTGCTGTAGAGGCAGTAGACCCAAATGTTTGACTCTGTCTTCCCCATCTAAACCCTGCCTCTAGTCCAGGATGCACGGCTTGCCTTGTGTTGCCAGTCAAGGAGATAAACCTGTGAACACCAGCCTCTGCAGAGCAGCAAAGTGAAGCGGTGTTATGCCAAGAAAGGCAGGCAGGATGATTCAGAGTTGCTTTTAAATTACAGGCTTCCTTCAAAGTGCCAGCCATCTGCAGTCACACAAGCTGCAAGACAAGCGCCTAGGGGAGACAACTCAGTTTCTTTACTAAATGAAGTGGAAGAGGCACCTTAGTCACTCTCACCCGCTCTAATTGCTGCTGTTTTCATCAATTTTTAGGCCTGAATGTTGAATAAGAAATAGAGTTCCTATTTTAAAACCATCCTCAGTTCTTCACTCTGTGTAAAGTCAATGGGAAATAGAAAAAAAATCTGAAGTTCTGATTTGTCAGGTTTCTGAAGATGCTCATTGCCTTTCACAGGGACCCACGTGGCAGAATGAGTTTCTGTCTTCATTATGCTGCTGAAGACACACAATTTCCCTAGACTGATAGATTTCAGGTGTTCAGACAGAAGTGGGTGAACCTCTGGGACTATTTCAGAGGGGTCTTGGGACTCTGTCCCTAGTACAGGGTAAAATAATTGCTTTGAAAGAATTGCTTTGAACCTCCAGCCTAAACCACACAGCAGGAGCCACAGGTCATCCCAATACACCATTTTTTAATTCCACATCAATGCTAAATGCATCTTGAATTCTGCAGCAATGGTACTTGACCATGACCTCTGTTATTGTGCCTATGACCATTCACTTTATTTCCAGTGTGAAGATGCTTCTTTTGAAATTCCAGGATGTCATTAGAGCTTTATCTGCTATATTGAAAGGGCTCCCCTTACAACCTTTTGTTACAAATGTGGAGAGTTCAGGCTTGCCTTGGTTGACACAAAACTGTTATTTTCATGGTGAAGCAAATTGCCCAGGTTTCTCACAACAAGGCACGTTAACGAATCCTGCTATTACTTTGGTAAACCTCCTTAGAGGGAATCCTGACTAAGCCCAACTCTTTCTGAACTGCTGACCTGGACACACTCCATATAGCAGCTACATTAGCACAGAGGCAATGTCCCCTTCCCATACTGTGTGTGCTCAAGAATCACACTAACATTTTGGCTACAGAAGAACTCATATTCAGGTTTTTTCCAACTGGCTTTTACCATCTCTCCCTATGGCATTGTCCTAATGTGTGAGCTGGACTCTCCTTGCTAGCACCATTTCCAGTCAGCTGATAAGTATCATGGACTGGGAGAAAAAGCTGAGCTCTAGAAAGCACCCCAGTGCCAGCAGCTGACAGGGATCATTTTGAGAACCATTAGTTACAGAGTTTTTATTCCATCTAAACCACAAAATATTCATTTTTATACTCTCTAGTTCCTTAATATGAAGGGCTCTGAGGTACCAAATTATATGCCTTGCAAAAGTCTATATATGTTGTATTGTATCAACCCAAGGGTTTTTATAAGCTAAACTTGTAAATTCACCCTAAATATAATACATTGAGCTCCTTCAAATAGATAATAGACTATATCTATTATCAAATAGATTCCTTAACCCAAGCAGGAATGAAGGAAATTTTGCCTCCTATAATTCACTATTCAATCTAATTCTTTGAATTTTTTTCAGATAAGATCAACAATCCATAAAATTTATGATTCTCTGCATACATTCAAAATCCAGAAGGTTTAGTCACTGTTTTATTTGCATTAGCTTGAAGCATAAACACCAAAGACTTAAAAGAATCTCTATTCAGAGCAGGTAAAAAAAAAAGACAGAAAAAGAAAACAGCAACAAAAATAACTCATTCCCTCTGCATCTTAATGCAAACCTAAATTCATTTTTATTTCAAAACGCTTGTTGTTTTCTGCTGTTAAATATACCACAGAGGCTATAGGATAGGAGATTACAGAGATCTGCCATATTCTATGTAATGTAAAAGAGAGAAATGTTTGAGGCTCCTGACACATTATTCACACATTTAAGCATTGGCAGAATCAAGATGCATCAAATTTGCAAGATGGTAAAAATAATGGAGAGAAACTATGTCTACTTGTGGTGTTGCACAGGCTTATTTTTCAGAAGAGCTTATTTTAGTTCAAAGTTTCCTTTTATCAGAAATAATTCATCAACAATGAGTTATACTTAATGTTAAGCATGTAGGTCAGATTCTACAGAACATTTACATATCTTCAGGTAGTAGAGAAAATGCTCCAGGAAGACCCCCTACTAGAATAAATCTTTCATCAGAATGGGGTGCTGTTTCTGCTCCAAGAGGTGAATCAGCAACAAGCTCAGCTCATTGGACTTTTATTTCTGCAGCTGAGGACCAAAGGCCTCAAAGACATGCAATCAGCTCCTCTAAAAGATCAAAAGTAAAAGACTGAGGTCCTGGGGCTGGCTGCAAAATCAGAGATGTGTTCCTGTTTTCTGCTTCATTTTACATGTCACTCTCAGAGACTTGGACCACTTCTATAACTGGCAATGGGTCTCTCCACCCAGGAAGCACTTCCCTTAAGGACAACAGATTAGTTGCCTAGATAAACCTTCCACTTCTGATCACAGACACAGCTTTGCCCCCTCCCACCCCAATCCCAGGCTGTCTACTGTTCCACCCAGTTACTTTCAGCAGGTTTTGCTTTTAAGCCTTTTTTCCCTCCCACCTGTCCCCCATCCCTGCTGCTACTGGACAATTCCCAAACTCTTCTCTTACTGGCAGCTGAGAACTTGCCTTTAAATTCTAGCCCATATGTATTTATTACAGCTTTATACTCTTCTACTCTTAAATTACAGTTCTCTCCTTCCTTCAGGACATAAAATTCAGATTTAAAAAGAAAGAAACAACAACAAAATCCTCAACAAGATCTTGTCTCAATCTTGTAGAATATCTTCAATCTGCAAGCTATGCACACACTGGTGAGAAGTAAATTTGCTCTTTTTTGTAGTTATATATTTTGTAGCTTTTAAGAGGAAAACAGAGGGAAAAACTGATATGGACAAGAAAAATAAAGATCTGTGTCAGCTCAGCTTGCTTGGGCTTCTACAGAGCCTGTGCTGGGAAGGTGTTACTCAGATTTAACTCTGAATAAATTACCTTCTGGATGGCTTAAATTTCTTCTCCAGATAAACAGAAAGCTTCTCCCACCCCCAGACAGGATCACGGCTCAGTGGTGGTGGTTTTGCAGGGAGCCACATGGAAAAGATATCCACGAGATCTTTCCATACTGGAGCACACAGAGAGGTCTCCTCCTGAGAGACAGGACTGGGAATAGGGGGATGGTGTCTGCAGGAGTTCTCACACTGTCTAACTGGGAGCAAGTAAAAATCCTAGTTCTGTGTGGGTAACTTATTTAAAGCCTGCAGAGGTGGAATGCAGTGCATGAACCTCAGGGCTTTAGCAGCTTTCCCTACAATGTACTTTTTTCCCAAATTACATACGTCACTTCTGATACATTTTAGCTTAAGTGGCACACCTTGCAATTTGTTTGTCTCTGTTTAGAGCAACTATGAAGGCACAAATGGCATTTAGAACTTTCACTAGACAGATTAGAGTCATTAATTAAAACTAATTTGATTTCAGGCACTATAATTTGTTTTTCTTTATTCCATCATCAACAATTTTGATGCCACCTTATCTTTTGCAATGAAGCCTGATTGTGGCAGCCCTTCTATCATAGGATTCAGTTACCAAGAATCCAATGTCTTCCAGCATCAGAGCGAAGGAAACTGGGCCATTTAAATGGCAAGACAGAGGGGATGCCTTCACAGGCTAAACTAAGAAACTTAAAAGAGAAGGTTGAACATATTGTGCAAACAAGTTGTGGCTCAGCTGAAAATAAGGTGTATTACTCAGATTTTTCATAGATAAGCAAATAAATCACACACTTGGGAGAAAGCCTTATCTCATTTACTGGATAATATTTCCTTTATCAAACTTTTTATTCCTCCATCTCCCAGAGAATTTCATTGACAATTCAGTATAGGGGAGCTTTAATGCATGACAGAACACACTATGCCCTGTACAGACCCTTCAAAAACACTGCTGATCTTACCATAATGGAGTTAACCTGAGAGAAGGGTCATAGAGCTGGATCAGTTCTCTGCAAAACAAGAGCTCTCTGTCTCCTGTCTCTTTCATTGCAGTGTCATTCCACTGCGTCCATCTCCCGTTCCTCTTCATTGTGGGGTTTTGTTGAAGAGGTTTCCTCTCCCTGTACATTGGCACAGATGACCACTGTGAAGCCCTTGTTTCCTCTGAATTTTGTATGCATTGATGGGGTATAGGCACACACACACAAATTTACGATGTTCTCATAAGAATAACTTCTTAAACATTCACTGCTAAAACAACCTGGCATGGTCCTTCTAGTCATGGTTAACCCCACAACTTTCACAAAACAGAACTTCTCAGAAATTTAAAAATGAGACAATTTTCTACCGTGAGACAATTTTCTTTGGAAAGCCATATTTCAAATATGGTTATCACCATTCCACTCCTCCCAGAAGGTACCAGACACCTCCCCAGGCAAAGCAATGCCAGTTCCATTTACACTGACAATTCAGAGGGGTTCTTTTCCAGCTGACAAATGCAAATTAAATTTGAAATCCTATTCAAAATCACATCTTCTTCTGCTCACTACCGTGTAGAGAACTATTTTTGAGTTTTTAAGCTCTTTTCCTTTCTATTTTTTTTAAGTAAGAAAAAGTACAGGTAGTTCGATCAGTGCATGGAAAGATAAAGTTTCCTCAAATTTCCCAAACCTCTCAAGTTACTGTCCACTGAGATTACAGCAGGCTTTTTCCTACATACCTAAGGCAAGGGAAAACCAGAACTTAGAACAATAAGCCCCCCAAGGGCCTCTCATCTGAAGATGAAGACCACAAAGTACATGAAGAACTCAATTTGGGGAGCAACTTGGTGGATTTGCCCAGAGAAATACCACCATTGCTCCTACAGGATCAAGCCATGAGAAAGAACCACAAGAACTTGTAGGTCAAAGGAGGTTTAAGGGAGGAAAAAAACCCAAACCCCATTTCTAACTGCATTACATAGAAGACAAAAATGCCCAACATTTTTTCCCAACATTGTAATCTGAAGTGGCATTTTCTCTTAGTTTTTAATTGAATGAATTGTTTCCCTTCTTAGAATAGGGCTGAGCCTTTTAACATCACTGCAAAGCTGAGATGCTGCTAATAAATATTTAAAGTCTCAGAGCTTTAAGTGAAAGGAAGGATTTGTTGGATAATATTCCATTTCCCTTAAACTGTTTATTCACCATTAAAATTGAAAATTTTAATTTTATGGGGATTGCTCAGAGAGCTGATGTTCAGACACTTCCCCATGGAACCAAAACGCCAGGAAGGTAGTCTATAAATAACCACGTTGGAAATAAACTTCTGTGAATTGGACATAGCCCAGATCAGATTTTCAAGTGTGTTGTAAATTACCCACAGCCAGGGCATAGGTCAAAAATATTTAATAGCATTGAGCTTCGTTCCTCAAATTTACCTCCCAGGAGTATTTTAAACCAGAAGCAGAGAATATAGAGGCCTGAGGTTCAGTTTTGCTCACCTCCATCTCCAGGGGGTTATTTATTCCTGTGCTGACAGAGCAGTTTTGTCTCCTGGCCTTGCACTGGTGCAAATTTCTGAAACAGCAAGAAGCATTGTTTGGATTTTTCTATTATATTAATGCTGAAAACATTTTTTGTGATTAAGGACTGCTTATGATTAAACTGACTTGAACAGTACTATGATAGCCTTAGAGAAATGTAGGAATGAAGAATTATACAGGAAGTGTGTGCTGTACCCATTGTGGAACTTCTTGGGTGCCACAGTCCCTTTTAGTACAACAGGCAAGTTCCCACTGTGCTTCAGACATCACAGCAAGCTAACCAGAGAAAATGTTATTTAAAAAAAATATAGTGACCATTCACAGGTGACCTGGCTAAACTGCTGAAGGGAGGATTGGTCCTTGCAGGTCCACTGCACAAACTGCCAGCTGGGTTGACATGGGATCTGTGAAGTCCTGCCTACTGGTTTTCTTCCCAGTCTGGTTTTATCCAAGGACTGAGACAGACAGTGTTCTTGTGGCTCCAGACTTCCTGTCACAGAGTTTTAAGCAAGGTGGCCCACTAAGAGAGAGCCAAAACCAAGCCCAATTACAGCTGATATAACTGCCATGAAGCGGTGGCAGAATTTGGCCCTAAACCTACAGGAAGATCAAGATAAGGCCAGTTCTTGGAGAACTTGAGCAAGATTTTGTTGAGTAAGATGGAAATTGTGCTCCCATTCTATATTCCCTTCATGATGTAACTGTAGCTGGAAAGCTCAACAGCTTGAAAAGAAACACTTGGGCTCATATTCATGACAGGAAGAGCATACGTAGCATTTACCTGTCAAATCAGGATTCATTGTTGGGAGCTGTGATGCTTTTCAGAAGGAGCACACATCACAAACTCTTCATGTTTCTCTGAGTTTGACACAGCTTTAAAGATAAAAAACTGATGCGAAAACACACCCATCAAAACCACTTGGGAGACGCTTTCTGTGATTTCTGATATTATCTTCTGCAGTTTCAAATTACGATCTAAGCCTGAGCTGTGGAACTCATGCATTTTTTTCAGAGATGTGCCTAATTTAGAAAAAGTGTGTCATATATTTGACATTGCGTCTTTTAACTGCTTCTATTTCCACGTGAGATATTTCACTTAAGAAGTTCACAATATGCTTCAGTTCAAATAGTAGTGTAGTCTTAATTGCAAAGTAATGGCCAGACCAAGACAGAGATTTTTCCTCAGATAGGATAGCAATGCTGCTCTTTAAGATTACTTTGTATGAGACTAAATGCAAATCTTTCAGGGCATCTGTAGTAAAGTTTAAATTTGCAACTTCAACTGGTGCAAATCTGAAGCACCATTGCACTCTGTACAATCACCTCAGGTTCCAACCCCCATCTGCCCCTTGCATACTTTTGTCCATCCATCCTCTTACTGTTAAGGCACCCAACATCTTCTGAATAAATCATAGCCTGACTCTACAGGCATGAAACAGAAAGGGACACTAACATGTCATTTTCCCATTGCACTCAGAGTGTACACCAGAAAAAATCAACCCTGGGTTCTCAACTGTCATCTGTCCTGAATTTTGAAAATAGTGCCCAAGCAGTGCCAAGGTGTTTGGCTACCTTTTCTGGTGGATTTGGCTGCAAATTAACCTTCTTAGCAGAGCCACGTGGGCTCTGTGAGAACTGGCAAGTCGGAGCATCCAACCATTCATTAGTGAATGAAGTTAGCAGGAAAAGTACTCCAGGGCACTAGGTCAGGGAACAGAACAGAAAACCCAAGTAGGTCACACTCACTAGAAATGCCAATTCATTTTTAACTACTCATTTTATCATACGCCTCTGATGGGCTTGAGATTTCAGGAGAAAAATTACAGTGTCTCCCTATGGAGCCACAGGCGTGGTTTCATTCATCATATGTGTTGACGTGAGCAGACAAGGAAGACTGTGAAGTCCCTTTCTCTGAATCTCAACTATCACTCTTTCTTGCAGCAGGTCCAAGAGTCACGGGAAGGACTCTCAGCTTCTCCAGTCCCCTCCCAAGTCAATTAGCTGGAAGACCACATTTATTAAGCAGATGACAAGCTTCAAGTGCCCTGCTTCAAGTACCTGTGACTCGGGGAGCTGACTGGTGGAATCAACTAGGGATGCAACGATCAGAAATATCCCTCTCTCCTCTCTGCATAACTTTCCCTTAGATTCTGGTGTTGATACCACAGAAAGTTTTGTCCCTAGAGGGCAAATTATAAAGATAGTAGAAAGAAAGGGAGCTGGAAAAAGTGAATAGGATGCTCTTTTAGATGGTTAAGGCAAAGAAAATGAATAAGTGAATAATCACAAAAGTTGACATAAAAATGGACAAAAGGGCAACACTGAATGTTTTTACTTTAAGCTCAGTGTGGAGTTAAGTGTAAGGGCTGTGGCTATGGTGTTGGGTTTGGATGTGCTAGCTGAGACTCCTTTCATCCCAATTTTAACATCCAAAAATGAAGTTTGACATATTGTGTGAGCTGTCAATCAAGGCTGCTTTTCTAGTCAACAGAAGAGAAGGAGAGAGACACCTCCCTCCTCCAACAATAGGCATCAGAGCAAGGCAAGATGAATCCTTTCCTGTCAGTGGAGAAAGAAACAAGCTTACCTGGATGCAAGCCTGGAGCAGGACAAGCCTCCATCCCACACACGTGCCTGGCCTGACAGGGCTTGTGTCATCTCGTGCCAATACACAATGTCAAGCCAGCTTTTCAGCTTATATTTAATTTAGTTCTTGCTCTATCCATTGATGTTTGAGCTTGTTAATCTACCTGACCCATCAAAACTTGCAAGAACTGCTGCCTCCTCTGAGCTTTCCTTCATTGCTTTATCCAGAGTTTGAAGTGGAAATGACAAATTCTATATTTAGAGTGACTTCAGCAGCACGCTGCGTCTACCCGTGCTTGCGCTCTGCTGTCTGAAAAGATGATGACCAAACCAAATCCTGATTTCTTTTTAATCTGGTCTGTTTCAAATCAAACTGCAAAGAAAGATACTAAAGCTGCAACTGTGAAACGTGCTGCGCCATGAATTAGTAATCGTGTTTATCTTCTACATTGGGAATTTTTTGCCTGTGTTGCTGTTTTCTTACTGCCACTCAACATGAGGAGCTTTTATTTGAATGAGACTATTTCAAAGCACTTTTACACTCATGTAGAGTGAGGGACTTATTTACTTTCTGACAGTTATTTACTTCCTGTAAATATTTCACAGCCACAGGATCTCCCAGGTGAAAGTAGAGTTTGCTCTGTGCTCCTGTTCAGGAGTCTAATTAAAAACAGAATAAAATGGGAGGGATGGAGCTAAAGTGCTAACTGCTATGGATGCGTCTACAGGGAATTCAGCAAGGGAGTCTGTTTCTTGGCACAACTAGTGAAGCATAAAAGCACAGGAAAAATGCCCAATACAGAACTGAAAGCCCTGAGATGGAGGAGTTTTCAGAGATGATAGAGCCAATACTGCTCATGTACAAACTGTCTGCTGCCATCACTAAACAGCTGGCGCTCATTGCTATTTCACATCACCAAAGCCAGACACCTCCTTCAACCTAAACCCCTCCCACAACACAGAACTGAAGCCACCAGCAGTACCTCCATGTGCCTGCATTCCCATCAGCCCAGAGCCACCACCACAGGAACAAGGCTTCTGCATCCCTGGAAAGCCAATAGTATATCCTCACCTGGGGTAGGTCACTAATGCCAGTGATGTCCAAATACACCTTGGTACCTATAGAGGTTATGGGACTTTTAGCAGAATTGGTACTTTCTCCAGTATGTTAATCACTAAAACAGAATGTTCAGCACTGCAAAGAACTCCATGACTCTGCTGCCTTTATATTTGGATAATTTCCCACAATCACTGCTCCAGAAAAAGGCAGGGGCTTCAAAGGGATCAAATAAAGAATAAGAAAACATAAGGATCAAGCATTACTTTCCCTGACTTTTTTTTCCCCCAGAAATGGCTTGTTTGTTGTTGGTTAAGAAAAGATTACTTACCACAGCTGCATAGAGGGCAATGGCAAATTGCTAAAGGCTTTGAGTGAGGATTTTTCACTTAAAAGAGTGCATTTGGAGACAAGGCAGATTATGAACAATCCTTTAACATGATCCTCAAGCCATCAGGCTGTTTAACATTATTGATCAGTCCAGCCAGAGCACATTTAAAAAAATCTATCAGATTAAAATGGAAATAGATTTCTTGTTCTGATTTCTCATAAACTTCATTTCAATTTGCAGAGAGCTTCTCTGAAAGAGGGGCGGTCTCCAAGTCAGAGGTGGTGGCCCTGCTGGGATCAAGCTCCCCTGCACCTCTGCCAGCTCCTTCTGCCTTGGACACAAACACAGGCCCAGCAACCACATGTGTGTGATGGTTCTGTTCCAGCAAAAAAAGGGGTATTTCAACACTGAAAGCCCCAAACTTAACACCTCAAACAAGAAGAGACATTTTCTAACAGCTCATTGCTACAGGATGCCTATTTAATAAGAGTGAATATGACTTGGGCGTGTATTTTAAATATCCTTCTTTTGAGAATCTAGAACACTACGTAAATATTTTCAGATTTGACTGATGTCATCCACCTAACAACAAAGTTTTCATCTCCAAAGTGCCCATGATGGGGATCAAAATTCTGGGGATTTTGTTTGCAAAATAAATAAAAGAAGGACTTTGCTTTCAAATCAGTGCCCCAGAAGTTGACAGCAATAGTAGTAAACAACAGAAATTATTTGTGTTAATAGCCATGTTTATTCTAACGTTGGCATTCTCTGTGAAGATTAATTGGCAATAATGTTGAAAATACTATTACAAGGGAAATATGCACTATAAACCTAAAATAATTTGACTGACCTATGTTCTGAAGTAAAATATTTACAGTGATGAGATTCTAATTATCTTTTGTTGTGGCAGGCCATTCTCCACACTCCTCTTTATGGATAGGAGATGTATTGTTTCAGCATTTTAGCTCAATTTATTTTCTCACATTTGCATTTCCTTATGCACGGAAAATGAGAGATGATCATTACCTTCTTCACTTTGCATTCAATTTACATCAGTGGCACATTACCTCATCCTAACTCATTTATCTACCACAGAAATTTGATAACAAAAGCTACTGTCAGTGAGGAATAAAGATCGTTTCAAATGGAGCAAGAAGAAACAAGATGAATTACAGGTTTCAGGATCTTTTGTTTGCTCAAGAAAAGGAAAATAAAGGATTTTTTTCCACCTAGGCAACATGTATCTCACAAGACTGCAACTCACATTCAGCATCTCCTATTTACCTGCAGCTGATCAATATGTGTTGCATACAAAAGTAACTCCAAATACCTATACAACCATAAATGTCTCTCTCAATTGCTTCACGAAGGAACATTTTTAATTTTTTTGGACTTAATGAACAGAATTTATGGTCCATAAGCTCAAGGAAACACTTCAACAACTACCTAAGGGTTATTGTGGCCTCATAGCAATTAATAGCTCTCCAGCCTGGGAGACATCTCTCTGGATGGTGTTTGATTGCTTGTCAGCACTCACAGCACCACGAAACATCCTGTGGGATTCCCTTGTACTGACAATAGCAGAATATCCATCTTGCTTTGCCATGAGCCTGCATGTTCTCCTTGTTCCACAGCTGTCAATTCTCAGCACATTCCTATGCCAGCCACTGTCCAAGCCACCAAGTAGCAGGTTCCTTCCTGTGCCCTCAAGTACAGGACCTAGGAAACTCCATATGCATCCAGGGTTTGCTCCAGCACTCCTGAATAATGGACCAATCACCATACCTCACTTCATCCAGATTTTTAATTAGGTAACCCATCCTTGCTGACACAGCTTTGCTCCAAGGAGGAAACATCATCTGCAGGGTCATCTTCAAGGGAATTGCACCAGCCTTTTTGGACAAAACATGGACTATGCTGAAGTCTTTGAAAATGCTACTGTTGAATTTTATATGGTCAACAACATCCTCTAGATAGAAATGGGAAATCCAGTTCTTTAAAGAAGTTGACTGGATCTCAATTAATTTATTCTTAAGTGATGCTCAAGCCCCTCCAATACCACCCATGCTGTCATTTCAAGCTTCAGCAGTGGCACATCTGGATACCTTAAATTAAAGGGTTACCCAGAGTCAATAAACAAGCACTTGCACTTTGGAACTATTGACTGAGCTCCACCACCCGAACATGTTGTCAGCGAGAGGTTTGGGCAGTGGGAAGAAAATGGCAAATATCCCCCTCATACTCTCCATTTGTCTTCTGGGAGCTTGTCTGGGTGATGAAAGTACAGGTGAGTTCATTTAAAGCCTAGAAAATCCTTCATTTTTGGGTACGGGTGTTACAGACACCGGCAAAGGGACAGTTTGTCACTTGACAGTGGGACAGCTTGTGCAGTCTTATAAAAGACAACAGCTCAGAGGGATTGCTGCACTTCATAGCTCCTCCTTAAAGTTTTGATTCTTTTCTTGGGAATGAAAGAATAGTTTTTATGCTGATTTTACACAGAATGTGTCACAGGGATTAATTTTAAGAATGGAATTTTTCTTAGATTTATTTTTTCACAGCTTTTAAGCTTTCAGAGCTTGATTCAGCCATTTTAAAATGCATTTTCACACACAGAGAAGGAAAAAAAGGGGAAAGCATTGCTCATGGAGTAACATCCACACCTCTTTGCATGCCATCACTTTGTCCTGGAGTACAAACAAGTGCTCACATCCATAAAACAGCCATTGGATTTGCCACTGTAAGGATTGTTTAAAGCCAAACCCAGCATGAATTTAACAAAGACTGTAAGATGCAGCCAAAACTGTAGACAAGGTAGAGCAGTTGATGGATGTAGGCAATCACACATAGTAATGCAGGCTGGTGCCTGATTTATCTGTAGCAGTAACAGTTCCAGCAAAGGCTGCTTCACATCCAGTGTGAATTGTTTGCTGCAAGACCGGTCTTTCTTCTTTCATTAAAACATTGCTAGTAACAGATTAAAAAAAAAAGGTTATTTCCAAAATGTTTGCTAAGCAATGAAAAGTGAACAGAACCTCCTATTGGTACCACCACCTACCTGGGTGTAGCCACTGTAAAATGCAATACTCAGCTGGCAGGATAGGTGTGTCCCCCCAGCACTTGGCCCAGAGACCTGTCTTACTCTGTCAGATACTGATTCAGAAGTTGTAAATCATGTGTGAGTCTATTCTTAGCATGAGGATGGTTTCCAGCCAGGAGAGTGCCATTCCTGTCACCCCATGGAGCCTGCAACCTTCAGTCCAAATCAAGTTTTGCTTGTAAAGCAGCATGTGGGATCAGTAAGCAATTGAGAAAACCTAGAGGGATCTGAGGGAAGGTAAAGCTGCATTCATTAAAATGAGTTCTCACCATTAAATGGGTTAATTACAGCAGGTGTCTGGCACATCCCACTGGGGAGAGATGAAGGAGCGTGTCTGACACAGCTGCCTCACTCTACACAGGGCAATTTGCAGCTGCACCCACACCACATTCCCTGAGCACTAAGCAAGTGGAGAGCCCAATAGCGTGAAAAAACCAAGGCAGGTTGCTCCATCATTCCCACCTGAGCATTTTCTGCCTATCCTGGGGTCAAGCTGGAGGCTAAAGCCCATGCCAAGAGGAGAAGGTCAGGTCTCCCCCAGCCAGGCTGTCCCCCCTGGTACCACACTGCCAGGGAGGTGTACATTCATGTCCTACATGGAAAGCACAATCCTGCAGCTGGGAGGGAAGTGGCCATCCCATGGGAACAGTGTTTGAAACAAATCTGGCTTCATCAGATGTCAGGGCTTTACCCATCCTTTTCATTTTAACCAAAACCACACTAAGCATGGGGAAGGCAGAGGTGCAACCTTGCTGTACAACAACTAAAAGCATTGCAAAAGCTGTTAGTTCAGCATCTTGCAGAGAGATCTGACAGTGAAGGGTTTTGTTACACTGTTGACAGCCTGGTGGCAATCTGATCAACCTGCCTGGGGCTCATGAGGGGTCAGTAAAACTGATACTCTGCCAGTTTGATGAGGCTGGGGTCTGCTCTGCATCAGAAGCAGGAGTTACCCATGAGAAAGGACGAGTGTCTGGTAGTCACCCCTCACTCTCCAGTATGTCCACCTGGCTGAGTTCATGCTCTCTTTAACCCTCAGAGGGATCAGTCCAACAGGTTCTTTCCCCCTTCCAGCACAGAGACCCCACATGAGGGTCTGTGTCCCGGGTGGCCACTGCTCTACCATGCCATCTGGTGACAAAAAGGGACACGATGCAAGTGTTAAGGGAGGGCAGAGAGAGAGGAGAAGCTGGGGAAATAAAGTGAGGAGACCCTTTGAGTGAACAATGTGTTTTAAAGCACTGGGATGGGAGAAGAAGAGTCCTCAGCAGAGGTGGGGTTCTCTGACAAGTGAGTCAAAAGCAAACCCTGCCAGGTGGCTGCCACAGGACAGCTGCTGCTGTTGTCCCTGCCAATGGGACACATAGCCCTGCCAGGAGAACATCCATGGTAGCACTATGGTGGGACAGCATGTTCTCATTCCCTTCACCAGGCAGCCACCAGACATCCCACCTAGACTGGGGGTCCCTGCAGCACCAGAAGATCTCTGCTGGTGGTTGTGCATGAGAGCTTGGCCACCCTATTGAAGGTGGATGCACACACCCTTGTTGACATGACAGGGCCCAGGGGGTGAGGAAAGCTCAGACCATCCCTCCTGTCATCAGGAAATGGTGGGACCCAGACACATAGGCAAGGGTGAGGAGCTGAGAGAGAAGTAAATGGCCCATCACTTGCAAGGGTTGCAGCTGCTTCAAAGGCAAATGGCCTTTGACAGCCAAAACAGGCAGAGGCAGTTAAAGTAGGACAATTTTTGTGTCCAGACAAGACCACACCAAGCAGCAGCATGAAAAAGCCTATTATTTTCCCCTCTCAAACAGTTTATTCCGGTCTGTGCATCTGTGATAGGAGATACACCATCTGCTTTAGGGTATTTTAAGCATCAAACTTCAGCATTCCCAATCACCGTCTTGCCATCAGTAGTTTCTGTCTATTGGCAATTTTGACACTTGGTTCTCCCAATTTGATTCCTTGGATTGCATTTAAGTTGGGCACCAAAGAAACCCCATGCAGATGATAACATTCAGAAAATGTCCCTGACCACAGGGCAAGAGGAGGGTGAATGCCTGAAAAGGGCTTGCTTTCTGGCACAACAAAGCCCTGACAGTCCATCCCAGCTGCACCACACGATGCTCCTCTCCAGCCCCTATTTCTGTTCAAATTGCAGTCTTCATCGAGAACAAAGAGGCAAGCTCGGTTCTGCAGAGGCAAAAGCGAGCCAACTCAAACAGACTGGAAGAACTTATCGCTGGGAACCTCGAGAGAGAATGTATAGAAGAAAAATGTAGCTTTGAAGAAGCCCGAGAAGTATTTGAAAACGGAGAGAAAACAGTGAGTATCACTACTGCAAAATGGCAACCCCCTGGCTGCACCTCTATGAGCCCTTCAGATGAGACACAGAGGGGAAATATGAGTGAACAGCAAGGGGAAAACCTGCAGGGCCAAGGGCAGCATCTGGCATGGCTGATTCTCATTTGTGATCCATCAGCTGGGCTGGGGAACTGCTTTAAAAACTTTGTCAGTCACCATTGGTATTATGGAGGGTGGTTTCCCTGCAAGTATTTTCCTTATGTTTTGGAGTCATCACTGTGCTACTTCGGTCAGACAGTGCCCAGAAATCAGAAAACAAAGGGCACTTCATTTTTTTTTTTCTGTTCCCTTTACAGATGGAGTTTTGGAAAACGTATGTTGGTAAGAGCTGCTTTCTTCTTGTTCAAATGATTAATATTTATCTCTCGGTGCATAAATGGCAGATGTTATTGTAACATATATATTCCAGCATCCAGAAACTGTGTTATGTGCCAGAGCCATGCACCCTAAATCCTGCAGCCACCAAGCCTGGGTCTGTCCTGTTGGTATAGAAATGGCAAGCCAAAAAGATGTCTTAGCATGTACTCTGTTCAAGCAGTTTTTTTTGAACAAATTTCAAAAACCTCACAGAACAAGACCAGTTCGCACAGACAGCTGGATCTGTTGAGCCCGGGTCATGCTCTGAGCTTCTACTTTCAGCTGTGTTACAAAGTAAAACACCACAGCAATAATTAACATCCCTTCAGCAAACAGCAAATGTTCTGTTCTCAGGCAGAGATCTCCAGATAAGGCCTAACCTCATGAAAGGACAGCGTGAATCCCTAGAAATACCATATTAAAGTGGAGCCTTGACCTGTCATAGTGAACAGCTGTTTGCAATTCACACTATTGCTCCCAAACCCCTACTTCACTGTTTTCTTTTCCCTTTTCAGCCTCCACCCCCAATGACTCCTCTGTCCCTTAACAAAAGGATTTCAATGCCCACTACAACATCTGAAACTAATTTTAAGGACATTTTAATAAATGAACTGTTTCATAGACTGGCAAAGTGCCCAGAACATCTCACTAAAAAGCCTTAAATAATTCAGATTATTCAGTCCAGACTATAAAATAAAAAAGTTACATTTGCATTGTAGGAGTGTTCTCTGAGAAAACAACTGATGAAACTCAACTCTAAGTTTGTTTCCCTGCCACAAGTTAACCATAAAAAGTAAAGAATGCCATATATTCCTCTATCATCTAAAGCGCCTGGTTTACTGTTCAGTTTACAAGCTGCTATTCCCATCATGTATAGGCCACAGGAGCTCATCCCTTGCACAATGCCCAAGCTCCAGTTGCCCTCATCAGACAGCAATAACAACTGCAATCCTCACCTTATGTGCAAACCCCAGCACCTAACTTAGAAAAACCAAAAGCATTTTGTTCCTGTTTACAGTTTTACATTCCAGCCCACTCCTGGAAGCACCATTAACTGCTACACTTACTGGCAGGACACAAAACTCAGCAAGACCTTCTCCTTCCTCCTTACATTGGCATAAGCATTTCTAAGGGTATTCTCTGTCATTTAATGTCACTGAGTCACTCTTCCAAAGTGTTAGATCGCCAGTTTTGCAATAATGAGTATTTATGTTAAAACTTCAGCTTCTCAGCTGTAGGCAACTGTGACAATAAAAGCTCTGACATGTAAGGAAAAACCTAGACCAGTTAATAGTAGTAGAAGATGAAGAAGGAAAGAGCAACAACAAAAGTTCTCAATCCCACAGAGAGGTCTCCAAGCCCAAGTGGACAGACGCAAATTCTCCCAGAACAGACAGTACTGTTAAAATAATCCATATTAAGATACTCTAACCACTCTTGAGGAAGCAAACCTTCCAAATTTGTCTGCCTAACTCAGTCAAGACATGAGGTCCTGTTAAGATGTTGCATGAGGGTGACTAAAGAGGGGTTCTGCAGAAAGGAGCAGAATTGACCCACACAGGACAGGGTACACAATTAAGACTGAGTAAAGTGCTGCTGATGTTACCCCAGTGCTGACATTGTCTGTTGCATACTTGGGTGCCAGGATCTGACTTATTTTCATTACAAAGAAAGATTGCTCATCTTTAACAGGAGGCCTGCACAGAGCAAGGCCCCACTATGTGGTTGGCACCAGCCATGGTAGACACTCAGATTTGTTAACTCTTCTGTCTTCTCTCCAAGATGGAGACCAGTGTGACCCCAACCCATGCAAAAATGGAGCCGTTTGCAAGGATGAAATAAATTCCTATGTGTGCTGGTGCCCAGCTGGGTATGAAGGCAGAAACTGTGAGATAGGTATGTACTGAGGGCTCATCCAGGGGTTCTGCTCTATTTGAAATCCCATGGGGTCAAAGTGGCTGCACAGTTTCATCCTTCTGGAGGATATTTCAGACACATTTTGCCTTGTTGTAAGGCACTGTAGGAAAGCATATATTCATCCTGTTGGCAATGGAATTGCAGGGGAACATGCTTGGGGTTACAGGAGCAGATATTTCTGTCTTCTCCAGCCCATGGTTGAGCCCCAGCTCCACCTCTTCTGAGCACCTGCTCTTATACAGGGTTCAGTGGAGTCTTGGGCTCAAGGTCTTTTGTTCATCTGTGGTTGCCAGCACAAATGTTGACACAGAGAGCTTCCTTTATCTCTCCAGCACAAGGTTTTCTGGGGCTGCTCATCAGCTGGTGACAACGTGCTCACCCACTGATAGCAACAGTTTTTCACTGACCCCAGTGGGGTCCCCATTCTCCAATTCCTCCTCTCCATTTCTCATCCCACATGGGCAGCAGGTGTTGAGCAGGACAGGATTACCCCAGCCTCCTCTTCATGGCACTCTGCTGAATTCATAATTATAATTATCAGCAGCAACCTTGATTCTGAAGGCAAACAAAAGGCAAATATTTTCCTGATGGTTGAGGAATTTATGAAAACCAAACAGCTGATAATTTAAGCAAGAGGGATATTCAGCTCTTATAATATAATCAGGGGCTGTGCGACTCGCATAATGTGCTAGACTCACTGCACTAATAAAAGATTCTCTTTCTAGTTGTGCTTCTGCTCTGGCAAGAGTGGAGTGTACGTTAAAAAGAGCATTTCAAAGCTGCATCAAATTTAAATAGTCTCATTGCAGATTTCTTGTGGAAGTGAGACAGGAGCAAAAATAGAGCTAGAAGTGAGGCGTGAAGAGGAGCTCTGCAAAAATAGTAGATGATGGCATTAAAATGGCTACAGGAAGGGTGTTCTTGACATAGTAGGAGTGGAGTTTTCTGCTGTGAAGTTATTTGAAAACTCAATGAGAATTGAAAGGGCCTGTGTGGATTAGTGCTTTCCCATCTCCAAGGGATGGTGTTCCCACCACAGAGGAGTGGAGTGGGAAAAGACAGGTGCAAAACATGAGAATCTCACTCTGTCTCAGACTGGGACATGTTTCATCAAGCATCCAGCTGAAATGGATCTTACACATCAGGCTGCAATGATTTATTGGTATGTCAGGAATAACATATGGCTTTGCTTGAGGTTTTCATTCAGAGCCCAGTGATAATTCCAGGACAAAGCCATGCCTGGGTTCAGCCTTTGCTCCCATCTGACACACGGTGTTCTCTGTAAGCATTCACACCAGGGCTGGATTGCTGTAAGCACAGGGGGAGGAAAGCAGCACAATGGCGGAGAAATCACATGGCTTGTAACCAAATATTTGCAGGAGTCCTGTATGGTCAGGCTGCCAAATTTCAGACAGCACACAGTTGTTGGAGGCAGGAGGTTGTGCCAGAACTCTGTATGGAACCTTGCATAGGCTCCTTAACCTGCCTTTTCAAAGAGTTGCCTGATGCTGCTTCATTCTGAGCAGGAATGTGATTTGGAAGGATGCTCTACTTGCAAACAATCATGCTATCTATAGTCTGGTGCACCACAGTGTGTTGCTGAGCCCAAAAGTCCCAACAAATCTCTGACTGGTTGTGTTTCAAAAGACCTCTCACAGTTTCCTTTTCCTTCCTTTCAGACTTCACTTGTGCTATCAAAAATGGAGGCTGCAAGCACTTTTGCAGTCATGATCCGCCACAGAAGGTTGTGTGTTCCTGTGCCACTGGCTATAGACTTCATGAAGATGGAAAGTCCTGTGAACCTATAGGTTAACTTTTGAACTTTTTTTAAGAGGTTTGGGTTAAAGTTTTCAAGGTCTTGTTCTGGATTTAGATACATGAATCTCATAGAAATGCAATATCATGTTGGAAGCCAGCCTTGTTTTCCTGCTTAGCAAATGTAAGGAGCCTGACACTTTCCGAAGGGCAGATGTGAGGTCAAGCTCAAAGTATTCCATTTAACATCCTTTTTTTAGCTTAGGTGGGTGGAGAAGGAGGGTAGTTGTCCAGGAATTTTTTCATAACGCAAATGCTTGTTTCAGATCACTGCTTGCACAAGCTACTCTGTCACTTGCAGCCATATTATATGGTAGATACCGATCAGTAGATTTCTGGAGGCAGAAAATGATGTTCAGCTACACCAGCATCCAACCAGCCAGAGCTCACTCCCATGTTCTTTCCATAGAAGCTACTATTTAGTTACTGCTTCTACACTGAGGATGCTTTGGACTTTTTCAGAAGAAAAGATTATCTTTCTTACTGTAAATCCTTCTTGATGGTCCATTTCATGGCTGGCCATCACCCATTTATAATTACCTGAGTTGGATGGATACAAGTAAAGCTTTATGGTGGTGTGTCCTCCCAACAGTGTGTATTTTCAGAGACCCTCAATGACAACCAGTCAAATGAGGTGATTTAGTTGTGGCTCAAGTGGAGTGGAAGGGAAATGTGTTGCTTGAGGCTACAGCTTCATATAGGGCTAAAGAATAGCTGGTTCTTTTTATGTTCCCCAGCTTTACCCTGCTCTTGGGCTGTTATAATAACTAACTACACAGACAAATCCAAACCCAAACCACCTCAACACAGCAAGTTAATTGGGCACAAACATCTCAGAAGCACATCTGACAGAGAAGAGAGGAAACTTTGTAGATAAATATTTTGTCATATGAGGTCAATTTAACATTTGATGCTATCATATTTCTAACATCTGAGTGTAATGAGCTTGCACACCCAAGCTTGCATGCAGGAACCCGCACAGGTGAGTTAGTTTGCTAAGGTCTGACAGCTACAGCCAGGAAGACTTTGAACTCTTGAAAGTGATGGCTTTCAGCAATCCGTGTAGCAAGTATCTTAGGCTGAGAGTCCTGTTAACAAAGACATTAAGAGCTCAGGCCCAACGTGTTGTATCACTTTCACTAGACCAGAAAAGTTTACTGTTAGCAGTAAGATCATCTTTCAGGTTGGGTAATTGCCCTTCCTGCAAAAGCTTAGCTTTTGTTGGCTCTGAAACCTTCATTTCCCAGCCTAACCTCATGGGTAGCACTTGCCATCACTCAACACTTATTTAAGTCCTGTTCCTAAAGCGGACTGTTTAAAAATAAAGGATGAAATCTCTGTAGGCCACGCTCACATCTGATTTTACACTAATGTTTGTTTGCTCAGTGCTGTCAAAAGCTTTTCAGATGAAAGACAATGCCTGATGCTATTTACTATTTTGACTGCCACTATCAGCAGGAATTCTGCACACATTGCGTAGGAGAGAAATGGGAAGAGCTTGTCTAAAATGAGCCTGCAGATGAAAGCTTCATTAACAGAGAAAGGCTACAACTCTAGAAAGAGTTTATTAATGTTTTCCTCACCTTGGTGCCAAGCAGGATTATCTGTACAATTGGCAGATCTTATTTCCTGTCCTCTCCCAGCTGGATGTTTATTGTTCTGAAGTCACTTGCTGTAGAAATGCCAGCCAAGTGCCCGGTTGCCCGACACGAGCCTCCCAGGTATGCACCACACATCCCACCAAGAGAAGGCACAGCTGCATCAGCCTGTCAGGCATGCATGCTCAACATAAGCTTTTTTAATTTTTAAAGCTGTTCAGATGTAACTTCTAAAGCCCAGAAACAACTCATGCTTTTGCTACTCTTACATATTACCCACACTGCAGCTCAAAGGCACAGGCATGTTTGCACAGGGAACACAGGGTCAGTCTACTGATATGTATCTCCCTTGTCAGTCCCAAACAGGGTGCGGAGAGGAGGCAGCATTTGTCTCCTCACCTGCTCCTTCAGTTGCTGTAACTCTCAGCATGACACAGCCAGTCGCAACTGTGACTGCTTCTCTTGCAGTGCCATATCCCTGTGGGAAAATCACGGCTCCCGAGGCAAAGACCAAGCTCACCCGATCCATGAACACTTTTGAGAACTGGAACATAACCAGCCATGACCATGATGATGCTCATGACGATGTGCTTGATAACATCACAGAAACCAGCACAGCCACACCAGCAAAAATCACACCGATAATGAAGGAGGGCACCCGGGTTGTCGGCGGGACAGACAGCATGAAAGGCGAAGTGCCCTGGCAGGTACTGTCTATTTCTCCAAACCTTCTGTAATCCCAGCCGTGATTCTATCAATTCATTTCTTTCTGAAGGCAGTATCATCTTACTTTTAAATACCCAAGATTAGAATAAGACTAGGTCTCAAGTCGAACAAGAACACAGCTTCTTTCTGTACAAGATGTTATGCACAGCAACAAAACTTTCCTGGATGGGAAACTCCTGAGAAAAAAACCCCACAAGTCAGTATCACAGCAGCTTTACCTCATAGGGCACAAAGAATTCAGTACTGAGCTACAGCAATAAATTTCCCAGTAGTCCATGAATTTACCAAATTTAAGCTGAAGGTTGAGGGAGGGGAGGTTTGCAAGGCACAGCTTTGCAAGGAACAGTGCACCTCATTTTTTAGCTCCATTAGTTTCACCAGATCATAGAATGGTTTAGGTTGAAAGGATCTTAGAGATTATCTACTTCCAACACTCCTGCCATGGGCAGTGACAACTTCCACTAGTCCAGGTTTACACAATCTCACAGGTGTGATTTCCTCCTGCCCTCACAGGTTCTCCTGGTGAACAGCAATGGCGAGGGCTTCTGTGGTGCATCCATCATCAACGAGAAATGGGTGGTGACAGCAGCACACTGCTTGAAGCATGGCCACAATATCACCATTGTGGCAGGTGAGCATCTCAGGCAGCATCAGGCCAGAGCAGAGAAGGGATGTGGGACAGGCTTGCATGGGCCAGGACAAGGCATCACACAGAACACTGTGACCCACATCACGGTGGGCAGCAGTGTGGCACAAGTTGCTATAGGGCAGGTAGGCCCTCAGCTGCAGGTTGCAGCATTTTGTTAGCCTGGTCCCTGTAAGTACCTCTGATGATCTCCTGTAAGATCTCTGATGGAAGCAGTGAGCTGGGTCCCAAAGCCATGGAGATGCTGTACCATATGGAAAACACAGCTCAACCTGACCACAGGCAAGCTCACCTGAGCCAGAGAGTCGTCCAGGCTACTTTAAAGCTCTATGGACTTCAGTTAAAAAGCTGCCTCATGAGCTGGTGTGGTGGTTGTTTATCTCTACTGGCCACGCAAGCCTCACTGGGCAGTTTTGCTCTTGGAGCTCACATTTTTCCATAACTCTCAGAGAACTATCAGGATTCAGTGGCTACTTCAAGAGGGGCATCAGTAAACTGACTACCTCCTTGCAAGGAAAAGATGACTACTTTTTCTCCTAGTTTTTCAGAAGTAAATGGAATTTATGTATTGAGGTAGAGAAACTGGGCTGGCACGTGGGAAACCACGCTTGTATAGCAGGGTCTCTGGGGAACTAGAACAGGGGCTGTGTAGCCAGGCTGCACAATGGGTTGAAGCTGCTAGTTTAAACAACAAAAGTATATCTTCTTGAATAATGGTGATTCCCCCTGACTCACGGCACCGAGCTGTGCCAGTCCTCCTGCTAGGAAGTCTGCTGATAACTCAGCGTGAGGCCTGGGTGAGCATTAAGGTGCCACATTTCACAGCTGTGGCAGAATGAGCTTTCTCAAAATGTTTCTCCCCGTATGAATATCTACATAGGTTACACCAATAGGTACAGGAGGGGAACAGTGACGTGGTTGGTAATTGCTACCAGCAGTACTGAGAGGAGGCATGGAAGAGTCATGCTTTCTGTTTAAGCACTATGAAATGTATTAGTGACAAAAATGACATTTTATCTCAGCCTTGCCACACTGAGTTTATACCTACGCAAACAAGCTCATCAAAAGGGCTCAAGCTACATCTTCATCTTTCATGTTAACAAGGTGAAGCTACTGAGTGTGCCTGGATGGATCCTGGAAGCTGAGTGCCATGAGGCTGGACATCACTGCCAGGTGCTGGCAGGATGAGGCTCACAGCTTTGCACACAGCATTTTTTGCTATCTACTTTCAGGCAATTTTGCTGGAAAGCTGAGTAGAAAGCCCAGCCTTGCACCCACTAACATAGGAAAGCATAAAATGCCCAGTGCAAAAACAGTCTCCTCCCAGAAAAGCACATTTCCACCCGGATAGAAGTTTTGTGTTTGCTGCATCTGCATGCAAACTGCCTCTCCTTTCAGGCTCTCTCCCGCATGTCACAGAGTCCCTCCATTTAGGATATGTTATCAGCCAGGTCCCCTCGCACTCCCTTCACACTGCTCTGCAGCACTGCTGGGTTTCAGGACAGAATTTTGGTCAGACAACAAGTCAAAAAAGAAAAATATGATTTTGCAGGGCTCCAGAGACAATTGCATTTGTGCCTGCACCATGTACACAGCATGGGCAACATCAGAGTTCTTCACATCCATTCATGCTAAGTGTTTGGCTCTGTATATAACATCTTAGGAGGCCCAAAAATCTATAGTAGGAGGTGGAAGAAGCATTTCCCTCCCCTGTGCTTCTTTGCCTCTCCACTTTCATCCCTGAAGCATATTTTTAGGTCCCCAGCAGTAGCAAGCAGCTGTAACGTAAGAAAAACCGTCTGAAAGTCTCCCCCATATCTGTCTTGCGTTTATACTGTAGAAACACAGCCTGCAAGGGAGCTGGCACTCACACTCCGCCGCAAAAAACCCTCCCAGAGCAGATCGGCAGCAGCAGCCACCCCTCCCGCCTTCGCCAGCATTAGCGTGACCGCAGAAATCCACCTCACCTCTCTCGCAGGCTCCGTGCTGCTCCTCGCAGGCAGCCGCAGCAGGTACAGGACACGGACAGGGCCAGCAGTGCTGCAGATATTGTTTAGAGGAAATGGTATATTCTGGAGATCACAGCAGAGCGTGTAGAAACCCCGCAGCAGGGGTTAAACGCACCCTGAGCCTCTGGGGCTGCGAGAAAGAAATTGGGGAAAGTCATCCTGCTCTCCAGTCTTCTTCGCAGGCAGCAGGCGGGCAGGAGAGGGGATAAAGCTACAGCCAGACTCAGATCTGCCCATTCGCCGACCTGAGACCACAGAACATTTTGCCTTCCCTCTCTCTACCTGTTACACAAGCCGGGAGGGGAAGTAACAGGCTGCCAGCAACTCAATCGCAGGAGCCTGGAGCTGCCGGCAGCGATTGAGAGCAGCTGAGCCTCGGGAGGGCAGCAAGAACTCAGGGGCACCTGTGAGCACCAGGATGTGGCACTTTGTAGCCTCCTGCACCCCATTCTGCCCTGTGGCTGTGATGTTTTAGAAAAGTGAAGGTCAGGTTTCTTTTTACTAATAAATTATTTAAGGCAAGATTTTTCATCAATAGGCTTTGTTCCCTTTGATTCAAGGACAACATCCCCTTATATCTCTTCGAGGGTGCTAAATCCCCAAAACAGTCATGTTGCTACTAACTCTGGCAAAACATCTGGATCTTTGGCACATGTTTGGATCACGTATGCCCAGTGTCACACCTGTGGGTTCGGGTTCTTCCAGCTGCAGGGACCAAGGAGGTGCTGCCAGGAGGGAACCTCCAGGTCCCTTGGACAGGGAGCTAGGAGCCTGGCCAGTACCAGTTTTCTGGCATTCTGAGGGCTCAGCCCTTTGCAGCCACTCAGCTGGGCTGGAATTGCATTGAAATTGCCTTGCCAGGGCATGGTCATTGGTCCAGCCATGAAGGGATCAAGCCCAAGTCACATTTGTCTTTGCAGGTGAACATGACGTTGATAAGAATGACCACACAGAGCAGGAGCGTAAAGTGGTGAAAGCCCTTCCCCACCCCACGTACGACAGCTCAATCAATGAGTACCACAACGACATTGCCCTCCTGGAGCTGGACGAGCCCCTCGTCTTCAACAGCTACGTCACCCCCATCTGCCTGGGCAGCCGGGAGTTCACCAACACGCTGCTGAAGCAGGGAACGGGCACAGTGAGTGGCTGGGGCCGCCTGCATTTCCGCGGCCGGCCGGCCACCATCCTTCAGGTTGTCAAGGTGCCCTTTGTTGACCGGCCAACCTGCCTCAAGAGCACCTCCACCACCATTCTACAGAACATGTTCTGCGCAGGCTACCCTTCCGGGGGCAAGGACACCTGTGAGGGGGACAGCGGAGGGCCCTACACCACTGAAATCGAGGGCACCTGGTTTCTCACAGGGATCACCAGTTGGGGTGAGGAATGTGCCAAGCCAGGCAAATACGGCATCTACACCAGGGTCTCCAAGTATGTCAAGTGGATAAAGCAAAACACGAAGCTCACCTAACCCAAGGGAGCATTATGCCATGCTGGGGAGGCTACACTGTGACGGCGGATGGACTGGTTAGTTGAAGAGAGACCATAGCAATCTCTGTGTTTTAGAGAAATCATTGAATTTTAATAAACACTTCTAAATGGAATCAATTCTGCTCTTGGAAGGCAAAAGTTAAGAGAACGCAGTGAAAATGTGGTAATAAAGAAATAAAAAGCCCTTTTAATGATCCATAACTGTACTTCTGAATGCATTGACATGGCCAAGGTGGTGAAGTCCCCAAATCCTGAATGTAGAGGTCGGTGTGGATGAGCTGCGGCACAGCTCATACGTGCGCCCCAGGCCAGCATGCCACCAATATTGCCTACAGTTCCCATACAACAGTGTGGGCTGGGAAGCCCAGCAGGCACTGGTGCCTCCAATACCAGCACCCACCATCATCCCAGTAGCAGGAGCCATGAGGGAGGTGAACACGTACAGCAGTGCACCCACAGTGCTCTTGGCCAGATCTTGTCACATGAGCCAGGCTGAGATGGATCACAGCCACCAGGAAATGCTCTTCCTCCTTTAGAATACCCTAAAATTGACTGTAAAAATGACTGAAAATGTGTATAAAACTCATCTAAAGGTAGTGGTGGGCTTTATAGTAATGATTTCTGCTGACCCTTGTTAGAATTAGAAAGAGAACCACTTAGTGCTCAATACCTGTTCTGGTGTTTATATTAATCATGCTAAATTAGAGACTGCAGCAACAGGAGATGGAGATGGTGTGTTGCCCTCCCCAAATGAGTCTGTGGGATGTCCAGACACCCCAGATGCAGACACATCCCTGGGAGGTACCTGCCCCATGCCCAGGGTGGGCACTGGCACTGAGACACAGGCAAGGAGGTGGCATTCAGGGGAAAGGTGATGCTGAACAAAGGTGCTTTGTCAGGGTGATTCAAGTGGGTTTAATTCAGTTCCCAACTTCAAGGCAAGGCAATAATGACAGAGGAAGGGGAGTTAACCTCTGATAAATGCTGGTTCATCTTGTGTCTCCTGTAGAAAACTCCAGAGATGCACAGGGAAACAGCGTGGCCTTTGGGAACTGCACTGGGATGCTTGGCATGGGCAACTCCTTCAGGCACCATGTATGGGACAGCAGCACATCCCTAGAGGCAGAACCCACTGACAGGGGTCTCCTCCCTCCCACCTGCTGAGATGTGTCCCCAGGACACCTCTCTGGCACCTGAGAAGGGCTGTTGATGCCCACATGGTCCCACCCATGAGCACAGTCCTGTGGTCCTCAGTCCAGAGGTTCCTCCTAGCAGCATTGCTCAGTGCTGGTATGAAGGGAAGGCTGGGGATCGAGACACCCTGAACCATTCTGGGATGCAGGAGAGGCTGCGGATGGAGACACCATGGGCCAGGTTGGGATTTCCATGGCTATTCTATCAGATTTCAGTGAACACTAGGGTTCCTCTCTGAATTTCACTGTCACCACATCCAGCAAGAAGCTAACTGGATCATCTGCCACTGATTTACCTTAAAATCAAAATGCATAGTTGTTTCAAAGAAATTAAATAAAACCAACACTGAGAATTTTTTTTCCTCTAGAATTATAGCAGAGGCATCTTTGAACAGAATTGCATATTCTCATATGGTTTATTTAACAAGTTTTTAATTTTTAAATATAGATTTAACACATTTTTACAGGTACATATACAATATAGTTCATTTAAACTTGCAGTCAGAGAAAATTCTCAACTGTAATTTATACATATTCATGAAGAGCCTAGTTCAACAGCATACTCAGGGTAACATACCATGTCGTGTGCAAAGTTTCGAATGTTAAAAACCTCAGACTGTACATTCAGATTTGCAGAACTTATCAACCTCATAAATTAATAAAAGCTTAGATTTAAAAGTATGGAAGACAAAAAAGATTAAAACCATTTCATATGCAATGTGTGCTAAGTTTGAGACAAATATTTACAATTGTACCTCAAAATGTGTACTCTTGCCACAAGAATTGTTACCACTATAAACAGCCCTGACAGTAACTTAAGACACTCCTACTTTTCCACCTAACAAGTGCATTATGACCAGTTTTAAAGTAGATGAAAAGAACCTTCAGTGGCTTAAAACCCCTCTGCTGTGATTGCCAGTAGCTGAAGGATACTGGGATCTTTCTAGGTCTTGTTTCGTTGCTCACTTCAGACTCAGCTGGTCACATTTTTGGGGGTGTACAGGAGTTACCCGCAATACTGGCCATCCAAAGTGGAGAGATGTCCACTGTGTGATGGGGAACAACCAGGCAACCACAGGCATCAAGTAGTTCCACAATTTCTCCATACAAAAATGGTCACAAAAACTCCAAACCAAACACCAAAATGTTTTAACTTAACAACTTAGGACTGTATTTAAGAATCAGTTTGCAAATCAAAGTCAGATCATAAAGGTCCCCCTTTAGTCCACAACATAAACATTTCATTTTGATGGGACAGAGCAAATTCACTACTGCATGCACACTATTAACCCTGCTCTCCACACAGTCAGGTGCTCTTTGCATACATTTGCTTAAAAGTTCAAACCACCTGCACCTACCTATGTTCTACAAAAGCAAAACTAGACAAAGAAACACAAAATTAAATTATGAGTGTTCAACATTCTTTTTCCTTTCTCAAAAAATCAATACATTATTGTTAAAGATGCTGAAAAGTACAGTCTTATCACAAGAACATCCTTAGTGCAAACATGGACATTTAATTTGGATTTATGGCACGTGTTCCAAAAGTACATACATTAATGTAAACTTCAACACTTGCTAGATACAGGTTTCAGCCTTGGGACGCTTTGGGACCCTAAGTGATTGGCGACAACCCTGAGTTGTCAGTTTGACCTGATCCAAACCTCACTGAAATCAAGGGGACTGACTGCAATGGGCTGGAGTCAGACCCTAAGTGCAAAAAGAGGATCTTTAGTGTTATTGCATCTTCACATGTGAGTCAGCCAGCTGATGCTCTTACACAACATTACATTCACATAGCTGAAGTAGATATTTAAGAAAAATCAATCAGGCAGGACAGACAGCTTCTTTGTTTTGTTTTGTTTTCTTTTCTTTTTGGTTTACCAAAACTCAACTCTCTTTATTTGCAACTTCAAGAGTTGTCAGCTAATAAGTAGGCAAAGCCTACTTCAACCTGTAGAGGAAATTTCAAGCATCTAAACAAAGTGTCAGGAAACTGTAGTGTACTTCTCTGATGAAAAATGATGGATGTCATGGAAAAGCAGCAGGTAAAATTAATAAAATACCATACTTTCCACAGGCGAAAAAAAAGAAAGAGCAGAGAATGGCTTCCTTTATGAGTATGAGAAGCTGCTTAGGACCCCAGTCCTGTTCAGTGCAGATGAAGCTGTGGAGATCTGTGAATGTGATGAATAGTACAGGACAACTCCAACTATTGTGCTATTTCTCTGTAACACTTAGTTGAAAGCTTCCAAAGAGCATCAAAAATAGGATGCTACTAGTTCACCCTTTATTCAAGGGGAACTAAACTTTCTTGTGTTACACAGGGCAGCATCTATAAAGTAATGGAGAATTATGTTAATATTAAAGCATCTTATTCCAATAAATACATTGTTCCCTGTAATCATGTAACATTTGTATAACATAAAAAATAATATGTACACTCCTGCAGTTCTCCCTAAAAGCTGAACTCCCATTGGCTTCAGTGAGAGCCTTGACTAAGGCAGGACCACATCTATCATCTATCACTTCATTATCACAGCAAGGCCAGCTGATACCTTCTCTAGACTCCTTATTTTGTCAGGCTCAAAATGGTTTTCTACAGTGTTACTAAGTAACTGCTCAGTGAAGCTGGTTGTCATCTCAGGTCATAGAAGGAGATCCTGCTTTACATTTCAAAGGCCAAAAAGAAATCAGCATTGCCTTTAATGGACCCTGCATAAATACAAAAGCCTGTGGCTGCAATCATTAAAGTGCATGAGTGACCGTGCAAACAGCTGTGCTGCAGTTGCAAACTACAAGTGGCATTTTAACCAGAACTTAGACAAAACTTGCACATTTCAGCCAACATGCTTATGCCAGCCTGCGAGAGCTCAAGAATTCAGCTACATACAATAAATACCCTAATCTGGCAGATTTCAGCCACAAAAGGGTTGCCTCAAGCTCACCACAGTCAAGAGGATGATGCCCAGCACCCTGGCCAGCAGGAGTAGAGGACATGCAAGCTCAGTCCTTCAGGCACTACCAGCGGGGGAAACCTTTGCGCAGCTTTATGGCATGAAGAGCACACGCAGGAGATCCCCTTAAGGCTTGAAAGAATAATTGGGCAAGTTGGGTGTTAAAACAAATTAGGAGAGGGTCTGGCATGTAGAACAAGTGTCCTCCTTAAATCAAAGAATCCTAGAACCACAGAATGGTTCGGGTTGGAAGGGGCCATAACAATTGTCTAGTTCCAACCCCCTGCCAAGGACAACGATAGCACCTATAAAATCAGGTTGCTCAGGGCCCCACACAACCTGGCCTTGAACATTTCTAGGGATGGGGTTAAACCTAGTGGATGCCTGCCTTTGGCACAGAGCATCCTTCCATGCCTGCTCTAAGAACTTTGGACTCAAGACAAATTCTGCCATATCACTTTTTTTTTCTTTAAAAGAACCTGAAAGTTATACCAATGTTTCTTTTATATTTATAAGTAAAGGCATTTATCACTTCTTATACTTTTCATTCTAATAATTTCCTTTATTCTGAAGTCTCTTCAGACCACTGTTTCATGCTTTCTCTGAAAGAAATCAGTCTCACACAATCTCTATGCAGTGAGTGGAAATTAGACACTCACCCTTCTCTCTGCCTAGCTTTTAAAGGTCAGGTGAAAAAACTTGAAAGTGCTTTGGACCCATTTTGCTCTGATGTGAAAATCTGGGACCAAACAACCTGTTTCCTTTAGCTTATATCTGTTTACCACTGTTGAGAGAAAAGATTAGCTGGGACAGAGTTTAACCTCAATCAGAGGGGAGGCTGCACTGCGCTGGACATGAGCACTGTGTCAATGAAAACAAGTCACATCTACTTTGGTTTACAGCAAGGACCTCATTTCTGCTGACCCCACTCTGCCATGAAGTGGATGCTGCAGCACAGCTGAAAGATGAGATGACTCTTCCTTCACTGACACAGACGTTGCCAGTGCTGTAAATTGCAATCTTTGGCACATCAGCCAGCAAGGGACACGCAGAAATATTTTGTCTCCTGCCCCACTACAGAAGGGGAGTTGGGTTTGTAATGCTTCAGCCCTCACCTTCCCTGATATGAAGAGATAATCTGTCATCTCCTTGTTAATTCATAGCAAAGCCAAGTCACTTGACCAGGCAATGCCTGGCTGCTTTAGCAAAGCAGCCGACACTAGCAACACATGGGTGAACCTCAGTAGTAGCTATTTTCTGAATATTGCACTTTCTGAGCAGAGTTCTCTCCAAATTTTTCCCATTTTGAGATCTGCACATAATCCTCTACAATACAAAACTTCTCCTATGGCACAAAAAACTCCACCATAGATTTTCACAGAAGAGAATACATCTATTCAGAGGAAATCAGTATGGACTAAACTCAGAACTTACAGCTAGAGGCACACCAGAAGGAACACTTGTTTTCAAAATTATCTCCAAGCCAGCTGTCTTCCTCCCAAAAAGCCTCCTGGCCTATATTCAGGCCAAGATTTAAAAGAGAATGGTGGATTTGTAAAGCTGGCAATAGTCAGGGAATAGGGCATGGACCACATACCCATCTGCTAACCTAAAATGGGCAGCACAAAACTCTCTGTAACTTCATTTTGATTTGTATTGGCTCAACACTGGGATAATTATCAGGAAGAAAGAGGAACAGCTTGTAGGTGTGCAAGTATCAGCTGTCCTACGGTGGTAGTTTTTTGTTGGGGCCACAGTATAAACACAAGAAAAAAATGCAAAGCTAAGGGTACCATTTAGTCTAGTCAGCTGAAGGTTTTGCAGTAAAAAACATGGCCAAACACAGATTTGTATGAATTCTGTTATGTAATTCTGAGATTGGACATATATTTTTTTATTGGAGGGGACCTGGGGCTGTGCAATAACAGAGGCACTGCCCCCAGGAAGGGCCAGGACTGCCTCTCCCCCGGTGCTGAAGTGACTCCAGAAGGCTCTAAGCTCTCAGGGACCCCACAACATGTTAATCATGTTTACCCTGCTTACATGCAAAACAGCATTTCAGCACAAGCAGCTCATAATAAATGTGGGTTCCGGTGTTCCCTCTTGTCCCTACTTTGCTCTACAAGCTTGGCTGCCTAATACTCCCTCTGCTATACTGGAGCAAGAGCTCCATCTTCTGAAGAAGCAGAAAAAAGCCTGATTCAGACTGTATTCCTGAGGAGTGAGTGGTACAGTGTTACCTGCAGTGTGAAGGGACCAGCCCACAGAGGAAAGGGAAGTGCTAAATGCAAGGATATTGTCTGAAAATCAGTTTTCAGAGTGCAAGTTGCTTATGGCTATAAGGACATGTCACTGAAAAGCTCTAGGAATAGCTCAGGAAATAGCAAGAAAACATCCTACATAATTCTGCAATAAAACACCTCTAGGAATAGCTGTAGGAAACAGCAAGAAAACATCCTACATCATCCCACAATATTGCCTGGAGTGCATGTAAAATTAGAATCATGCCTCGAGACTGCAGGCATAATCAGCAACAGCAAAAGAGAACAGAGTTACCTTCACATGTAAAACAGAGTCTCAGTGCTGCGACTACACCCTGGGACATGATTGCAAAGCACCTGGGCAGTGGTGTGGAGACTCACAGAAGGAGCTTTCTGTGGTTTTTACCTTGTGAAATTCTCCTTAGTTTATGCTCAGCAACTTTGTAAACCAGTCTGGAGCTGTGAGTCTCTCAGCTTTCAGGCATATGACCACTGACAAAGCAAACCAGGTTCAAAGTTTGCCAGTACCCTGTTTTTGAGTTGCATTCACAGCTGCAGAACCCTCCTGCACAGGATGTGGTGATAGGTGGGGTAGTTATACACGCAGAGAAGATCAAGGTAGACATGACTGCATCTTGAAAACAGGGTGCAAGCAAAATTTGAACACTGATTAGCAAACTACCCTCTACATAAAGTCAGAAAGCCTCCAACCTGTAAGATTTGACTGCCCTTTAACAATGGGGATAAAAAATACCATCCTGTATAGGAAGGATTTCACTGAAATATACTGGAAAACCATCAAGAGCTGTCTGGAATGTTAAGCCTTTCAGAAGGCTTCCTTCATGTTCATCAAAGTAATACATTCTGACAAAAAGGAAGTATTTAAAGAGAAATCACCTTGTGAAATTTACTTCTGTAAACTTTACTTAGTTGTGGTCATAACTAGTGTATTTTTTTTAATTAACTAAGTCTATGTGGGTTTTCTGAGCTGTTCCCACCTCAAACCCTGGTTTCCTGTTTCCAGCGAACAGCATGGTGATGAGGCAACACATGGAGTGGTGATGCTGCATACATGGCAAGGGCAACAGGCTGCTCTTAAGGCATTTTCTTGTGTCCTCTGTTATGCTTCCCCATCTATTTCTATGTACATTCACAGCTAGAAAATGTGAAATATAGTTTTTGAGACTAGAAGCCTTCAGCCAAAAGCTGGTAACCTGTTTATTATAAAAATTTATCTAAGGATGCATTAACCAGCAGGCAGCAATGAGGGCAGGAGTGAGGCTGCAAGGATGAAGGATTGCCTTTAGAGTGCTGGGGGTCAGGCCACGATGTCATTTGCAGCAGGAGGAGATTTTGCCTAGGTGCCTCCTGTTCACATGGAGTTTGAGCTACAGCAGCAAGTAGGCAAAACAGTCATGGGAATCCCTGGTCTGACTCCATCTCTTCTCCTGGATCTTCTACCCAATGCTCTTGCAAAGACATCTACACTTTTAAATGCTTGGTTTTAATTTACTAGTGCCTAAAGTCTCAGAAATGTCTTAAGGTGTTCGGAAAGGAAAAAAGAAAGCTTAATTTACTACTTTTACAGGCTTTTGGAGTAGCTGCTTGCTTTTCTATTATTCCTGCCGAGGCATATGCAGCCAGATTTAGTACATCAGGTGTAATGCAAATGGCTTAAAAGACCTGATTTGAGAATAGAAATATTTCTGCTAGACGTGCTATATAATACCTGCAACTTTGGCATTCCGAAATCTGCAGTCACCAACTACTATCTGCAGACTGTGGACAGGAATCCAGCCTTCTTTTCTTCTGTTTAGGTTTTTCACCAACCTTTGAATGACAACAGCATTAGTAAAAGAAACCAACCAACCCTGGAGCACTCTACACAACTGGTAGTGCAACCAACAATTTGTTCAAACCAGAGAAGCATTTTAACTGGAGATTGGCATGCATTTAAAGTGTTCTTCCCACCTAAACTTAGGAACCTAACATTGGGAGCACATCTGCCTTGGGCAACTCTCTAGTCAATGGAGAGGAACAGGACTCTCTCTCAAGTCATCCTGCCTGAGACCTCCAGAGGGGTACTGATGGAGCCAAGGGCTATTACTTTCCTCATTCCCCTGCTATTTAGACTGGTACAATGAATTTAGTCAGAGTACTATAAGTAAATTAAAGCCAAGACTTAGACAGCTGGAAATACTCATGTTCTGCCTCACTCATACAGTGAAATTTGTGCTAATAAAAAAGTTTGGTGTTAGAAATCTCTGATTGGCACTGGTCAAAAATCCCCAGGAGAGGTAAGCATTCAGTAAACCTGAGATGCTTTGCATCTTGCTTTTGCTGACAACAAACTGCATTTTGCAAAATGCAGCAGGAGTAGATGATCATTGCGGCTCCCTTCCAACTGAAATATTCTATTTTATCCTATTTGAGTTTCCCTTGAAGTGCAAGGGCTGTAGCTGTCAGCCAGGAATCCTTCATGGGGCATTCACATCTGTGCATTTATGGGCTAGTACCTGCACAAATCTGATCCAAGTTCCTGCTAAAATCCCCCTTCCCACACCCTGAATAAGGCCTTAGCACACTCTGCTCTTCCCTGCTGAGACCACGGGCTTGCTGATGAGAGCTAGTCAGAATCAACCTGGAAAGGAAAGACAGCCAGGAATCTCAGCCAAATTGCTTCAACTCTCAGGAGAGGGCATGCTGCCCTCCCAGACAAGGAGACTAATGGTTCAACAGGCAGGAGGCCTGGGATGGTGATTCCCCAGGCAATGCCCCCAGCCATAAGGAGAGAACCAGCTGTGAGGTGTTATCTTGCAGCTTTAAATACAACAGAGAAAGACGGTGGCCAGTCATCAACCAGTTTAACACTTGTACATCTGTTTGAGGGGCAAAATGTCTTTCCACTACTCAATATTGCTATTAATAAGCCCAGAGGAACAAAGTCAGGAGCTGAGCTGGGTGTGCAAAGGGCTCACACTCAAGGCACCATCTGCAGTGGGAGAAGAGTGGCAAGAGGGGCTGTGAAGATGTTGGTAAAACCCACCTCTCCCAGAGTCCCATGGCAAGGGAACTCCTGACATGTTTTCCCAGGCCAAACCAGTGCGTATGCCTAGTCCTGGCAAGGGAATGAATTCTCCAGCTTTCTGGAATAGTCTAAAACTTAATCAGAAGCTGCAATGGGTGTCTCACCAGGCAACTGACATTTCAGGGGAGTGCCTTGCAGGCTCTTAGAGATAAGACAAAGTAATCCTAAAATACCTACCACTGTCCCTCACCATCTTCATGCAAGAGCTGAATTTCATCCCCGTTTTTCACCAGCAGGTCCTCTGATCCTCTCCTCTTACAGTCTGCAAGGGCTGTGTATTTTCCTGGAGACTGTGGTAGGAAAAAACTTTATCTTATTTAGCTGCATTTCATATCAAGCAGTTGTTACTTCTGACTGCCACAGGGAATGTGACAGAGCCATACCAGCTACCTTAATTAAAATTATTTCAAGAAACTGTGGCTGAGACATCTCCTCATTCCCCAAATTGAGATATGGAAATTCTGAGAGACATAGACAAGATACATCCATTATCCAGTGAAGCCAAACAAGGCAAGATGACCAAAAATGGCAGCACTTCAAGCTTTGAGACTACTGCAGATCTACTAACCAGTTGGTTCCCATCCTCCTCTTCGGTGTCTGAGCAGTTGGAGAGGTACTGGTTACCTGACCACTCCTCCAGCCCCTCACAGATTTCCAAAGACTGAGACATTCCTGGCCAGCCTGCAAGACAATGTGCAGCTCAGGTTGGGGGTCCTTCAGCACCCACAAAGCATGCCCCAAAGGGAGGGGAAGGGTCTGTACTTCGGTGGGGCTTGTTCTGGGGGGACACGAGCCCACTGTCCAACATCACCGGGCTGGTGCGCTCTGAGTCATTCTCTTCTGAGCTTATGGAGGCTCTTTGCTGCTTCCTGAATGATTAAAAAGATAAAGAAATCAATCTTACTTACATTTTATGAATGAACACAAACTCCATGAGGTTTTGTAAAATAAAGTCAGAAATAATACTGGTACCTCTTAATGTGTGTTCCTATAAGGGTTAAGGACTTCAGGACCTGGTTTGAATTTTTTGGGGATGAGATATAAAGTTGCTGCAGTATCTCTACCCCTGATTTTGAGCACTGTTTTTGATCTCCTCACAGACCCTGTCCCCTGACCACTGCCACCAAAGGGTGAGTAGTAGCACATCCCTCCTGTCCCCTCCCCAGCAGCCTCACACAGAAATAGGGCGCAGATGGGTACCCCAGAGAGCCCCCAGCCCAGCTCCGGGTACTCACCGATCACTTAGCTGGGAGGAGAGTGGGATCTGGTCCATGCCTGAGCCGGGCTGTTGCTTCTCTACTGCAGGGAGGTCAAACACCAGCTTAAAATCCATTTTTTATTAGTAACTGTCACACTTGAAGCATTACTTTAAAAATTACACCTTTTGTACAACCCTATTGATTTCTCTTCAGAGAAAAACAGACCTATGGACTTTTGCAAAGCACAGGCTTAGCTATGATTAAGATGGCATGTTAGCACAAATCCAATATTGAGCATGCTACTGAAGACCATAATATGCTTAAAATTAGGTGTCTGTTACGTATCTTGTTGAATTAAACATATGATAACAAATGTGAAGTAATTCCCAGGGTAATGATGACTAAACAAATGTACTTCTGTAATTCTTTTTCATATAAGCACCTGGTCTTTATTGCTCCAAGTTGTTATTTCCTTGTAATGTAAGGCCTCACTGCAATATTTTGCTGCCAGGCTACTAAAAAATCAATTACCTAGTGAGAATTAGTGGATTTAAAGATTAGCAATGTGAAAATAGGAAAGGTTCTGCTGCAGACTGAATACCACAGAGAAATTGGTCGAATGTACCTTTTATAAGCTCCTGCTGCTTGAACAAAATTTTTCTTATTTCATTCAACCATGCCATCTTCAGATCTACTGTTTGGGCCTGGAAGAAGAGAAAACTATCTGAATGTTGAATTAAGAATCATCCATTGTTCCATTGTAATTTATGAATCAAACCTTACTTTTCTATGTTGTAATTCTCTGAAATCCTTCTTTTTCCAAAGCCAGTGCTAAATTTTAGACTCTTGATCTTTTAAAATTGATGATTCCCATTACCTTCAGGCAAAACATGGTGGAAATTGTAGAGCTATCACTACAATGCAAGGAATGCAACCAAAAGCATACGTGTGCATGCATTTTATCTCTTTTACAAAATACCTAAATACCTTTTACAAAATACCTGAAGGGTCAAAACTGCCTTTTAAATATATGTATACTTGACTACATACACTTATTTTATGAATTTAACTTGGCTACTGTATCATAAAGTGGAGGAAAAAAGCTAGGCAGAAGTCTAATTAAAAAAATCAATTGACAATATACTCATAATGAGTTTTTCTCTGAACAACCTGTTAGGCAAACATTTCTTCATCAGAAATTTCAATTCAAGATGCCACAAATAGAAAAAAAAATCAAGAAGGAATCAGGTCAGTGGAGCTACTAATCTGTAGATGGGTGAAAAGGCTACTGGAAATAACGGGACAGAGGCTTAGCCTTTTTTCTAGGAGCAGTTCTGACATCTAATTGTGCAGGAGCACGTGGCCTGTGTCCATCAAACCGTTTCCAGCTCCACTCAAATAAGGTATTAAGTACAATAAAACCTTTTTTTAACTACAGGTCTACTAGAGATTTCATCTGGAATAAATTGCTCCAAGGGGCAATTCTGTCTCTATATTTAAGTGACTTCTATAGTTTTGGACTGGACACCAAGCACCAGCCTCTGGGACAGCTCTGTGAGGACTGATATGGGCAAAGAGAGAGAAGAAATGCAAGTCAAATGTCTGATAAGCCCATAAAGATCAATGGGACACATTCTTAACACTGCTGTGAGGATGGACAAATACCCATATTTCTGAAGCTACAAACCTGCACAACATAGACCTCTTCTCGCCCACTGTACCAGATTTCAAATTTTCGATGATCTCCTTTCACATTCTCAGTTATTCCAACTGCATTCATCTGCAAATCCAAAAGAAACAAAAAAAATAAGCACACTACAAATCTCACCCTCTCCCCTAGGAATCCAGCCTTTTGGGAGCATGTTAAACCTGTTTTCACCCAATTTAACACATTTCATCAATTTTAATTTAAGTAGCAACTGAAAGTCATTAAGTGACTTATCCCCCCAACTTTCTGTCAGCTTGCTGCATTTGGATTAGCTTTCCAAAACTAATCAATGGACCTTAGGGAACTTTTCATTTGGGAATCACTGGAACTAACTGAAGCATTATATCATATCTCTTTTAGCATGAAATTTTTCAGATGAGGTATATGAGGCTTTATAAATACATGGCATGTTTCTGTCATATTATTCTTAGTTTACTCATTAAACTCTGTTTTCTTCTTTCAGTGATATTTAAAACCCATTTGTGAAGCCTTTAGCTCCTCTAGGAGTTTCAGTTCAATATCTTCTGGTCCCTGACCATCCCTGTAGTTGTGACACCACCCTAAGGTTTCCAAAACAAAGGTAAATTTTTGGATATACAGCCTGAGCTGACACAAACATGGCTTTCAGGATGTACACAGGCTGGAAGCTGAATGCTGCTGTACCTGGGTACCCATTATCACCAACCACTTTTGATAAATTGGATGAAAATACCAAATCATTCAGGATCTGCACATTGTGACCCACCTGAACGAGTAGCTCAAACTGTGATTAGAGACCAAGAAGCTCTTCAGCAACAGCAGACCTCTGACCCCCTTGCTGAGCACGCCATGAAGATGAAAAATGCTTTAATACCTGATATCACAAAACCCATCCTCTCACTTGAAGCGGAATTTGCTGGCAATTTATCACTGAATAAAGGATGGTCAAAAATAAGTCTTGTGTGTTTTGAAACAGATGTAATAATAATGGTATCATCTATCATAAATTATTCACACAGACTGGATTAGATAAATCCAGTATAAACACAAATCAAGCCTTAGAAATAACATCTGTTTAACATTGCTGTTCCTCCTTGATAATATGTGCATCCTCAGAGCTTTTGGTCTGAAAGACTGTGATGATTTACAGATTAGGTCACATGAACAAATGTTCTGTTTCAACTTTTTCAAATGCTGGTGCCCATTTTCAGTGACTATGAATAGTCTCAGGAAACAAGAAGCAAATTGCTCTTAGAATCAGAAACATTCAGATTGGAAAAGACCTCAAAGAACATGAAGTCCAGCCATTCCCCAGCACTGCCAAGTCAACCACTAAACACTGTCCTCAAGTGCCACATCCATACATCTTTAAAATCCCTCCAGGGATGGTGACTCCACAACTGCCCTGGGTAGCCTGTTCCAATGCCTGACTATTTTTTCAATGGAGAGATTTTACCTAATATCCAACCTGAACCTTCCTGATGCAACTTGAGGCCATTTCCCTTTGTCCTATCAAGATGCCATGATCTCTCAGAAAGCTGGATGAGGCTCCATTCTGATTTTATGACAACTTAAAAACCTCAAAACCTAAAATATATCAACACTTGTTGAAAGGGCAGCCTAGAGAGCACCTCATCCAGTTGCTGCAGTACCCAGTTCTATGCATCTTGTTTATCTTAGCAATTTATACAGAGCCTCCCAACACTGCTCAGGCATCAAGATATTAGAAATTTTAGATTATCTAGTATGATGATGTGAAGAAAAAGTGCTAGGAATAGACAGATTTAAGGTCTGTTCATTCATGTCAGTGGATTTTGAAATTCTATTTCCTCCCTCTGACCAGGATTTACTGTCTCTCAGCTGTTGAATTGCTGCAATGCAGAGTGAAGCAGGTTAGTACAAAGCTCTGGGATGGTGTTCATCTGCATTGGCTTCCACAGGGTACCAGACAGGCTGATTTACCTGCAGTAACCTGCATCCTCTAAGCTACTGAATCTCAACTGAAGAGGTATTTACCACTGGATATTTTACACAGTATGCAAAATATTATCCTGAGGGGTTCTTTTGTTTTTTTATAGATGCTCCATTACACAGCTTCTACCTGACAGCTTGTTTCAATTCTGAACGGCAAAAAAACATTGTTGCAAAGAAAAATAATTTTCTGATACTTAGGGATATGGTTTAGGGGTGGACCTGGCAGTGCTGGTTTGATGATCTCAGAGGCCTTTTCCAACCTCAATGATTCTGTGATTCTATGATCATGCATCAAAAAAATGTCAAGCTCCAAAAACATAATTTCCCCCTCAGTACAGCAATTCTCAAAACATATATGTGCAGATGTAATCCTGTCACATCCATGGATGCTCTTAACTCCAGCCTCTCAGTGTGTCAACACAAACAACTGAAAAATAAACTCTCTTAAGGCAAAGTAAAACCCTGGACACATTGCCTGGACTCCTAAGCACAGGATTTTCGCCTCTGAGCTGGATTTTCCCCCACCAGTTCTTTCAAAAGCATGTATGGTAAAAAAAGTACTGCAGGGAAAACAAGCTCTCCAGAAATAAAATTATGCTGTTTGGGGAAAACATTAAGTACCTAAACATATGGCTTGAGATTTGCCTTTAATACACAATTTGTAATGTGCACTGGAGCTGAACAGACTTATCTACTATTATTTTGTTTTCTGAGTACTGGTGGCATCTGCCTCCCCAGACCACACTGAGATCAGGGACCTGCAGCAAGGATCTGCTCTGCCTCCAACTGCCCTTTTTTTTCCTTTCTAAGGTATATCCATATTGAATTTTTATTTATTAAGAAAAACAATTCAGAGTACTGAGACAAAATGCTGACCTTAGAAGTGCTCATTGCATGCAGTATGCCAGAAGGTCTCTTTTAGAAGAGCAGTCTGGTAACGTTATTGATAATAGTTTGCGTTTAGAGGCTTGGGACTGTAGTTTATGTCCCTCATATTTTGCCATAGGCTACTCTTGTAACCTGATAATTGTCCTTTTAGCTGCAGTTAGAGCCTGGTGAAGGAGAAAGGCAATGAGGGAGGAAGAAGAGTTATCACTGCATCCTCCTGCCTGGCTGTGAAATAGAGCTCAGGAGCAGTCAGGCAGATTCCTGCCCAAGGGGCCTCTTTGGAGCATGAGGAGCCCACTTGCTCTCCCAGGTGGGCTGGAAAAGATGCAAAAGGTCTCCCCACTTTCATTGCCTCACCCACACTCCCAGAAAGTGGACTAGGGGAGGGCAGCAGGCACATTTGTACCCCCAGAACTTGCCCATAGCTCCATTTCCCACATGCCATCACATACGTGACTCAAAGTCCACGGGCTCTCTCAGCTGCTGCCTCAGCTGTGGGAGTTCTCAGAGCTTATACAACCAACAAACTTTTGTGGGCATAGTACATCCCTATGGGGCATTACAGCCCTTGATAGCAGAAAACAATCACCTGTGTCAGAGGAAAAATAGCCTGGGTCTGCAGAATTATTGGTCTACAATATACATGGCAATGTAAAAGGAATGTGCCCTTACTTTCAAAAAATGCTTAAAACTGTAAGATGAGGTTTTGTCATATCCATCTCCATGCTCCTCTCGCTTCTTGCAGAAGACCAAGGCTTTCTCATACAGAAACAGATGCCTCTGCATTGGCTTGAACCTGGCAAGATCCTTCATTTTTGTTGGACCTTTTCGGTGTCCTGTCCAAACGCTGAAAGATCCCTGCATCAATACTTTCCCCAGCTCGCTCAGGTCACCCTGGTGAGGGCAGGAGAAATAAAAAAAGAAAGAAAAAGACATCAATTAAAATGTAAGAGTGCTCTCCAAACAATGATGGGTAACAGGGCCAGCTCTGTTCCAAGGCACGTCCTTCTAAGTATAGGTCTTCCTGGAAAGATCAGATGATCTTTTAGGAGTGGTGGCATGGTGCTAGGAGGGAAGCAGAGGTCTTGGACTTGCAGCTAGTCTATAAAGTCAGCTACTGGAAGAACTAAGAAGATAGGAAAAGCTCCTGTGGAAGATCAGGTCAAGGGCTCTGGCTGCTTCAGTGGGAGAGGGCAGAGGAGATTTGAACCTGAATTAAGGTGTCAGAAGATGTAATTTTCCAGAAGGCCAGGACTGGGACAAGCGGCTTTGAAAGCCAATCCCTCACCCTTCCCTGAAGCTCCAGGAAAGAAAACCACTTCCATAGGAAAGGATCAAAATCAGCTTCAGAGAGCAGTTAGTTAAAAGTTGAATGTGAAAGGCTATGAAGACATCCCAGGTGAATTATTAGGTCAGCTATGAGAACACTAAGCCACACGCTGGAAAAATACTCTGGAAAACCACAAGGTGGCAAGTGTGGGCACTGTGCAACTCTGGATAGGTCCCTTAGATGTGGATATTTTCCAAAACTCTGACATCAGATGTCACCTGTAAGAGCTTCCTGATCCCATTCACTTTGTAGCTGTTCTAGGATAGTTTTCAGCTCATACCTTCTGAGACACTATCCATTCCCAATGCACCACCCAGCCTTGTGCAAGGGCTCTCATTACCCAATCTACTCACATCATATCCTGTTATTGAAATCTGATGCATAGAGTCGTTGACTGACTTTAGCAAATCCAACATTGCAACCAGAGCTTCTTGAAGTTCCTGAACTCCATCACAGCTCGTGCTGTACTTTAGCAGCTCCTGGAAATAGAAAGGGAAGAGTATGCATTTGCACTTGAACAAAGCAGATTTTTCCATCTCACTCAAAGTTTCCAGTGCTCAGCAATTTACACTGAGTTTCTCTTTTCAAATGTCACTAGAAAAGAGACTCCCTCTAAACCACAGCCAGTATGAAGTGTGCAACAGATCACTGAAGGATGGCCCATTTTTTCTGAGTTTCCTTATATATAGTGTCAGCTTTTAGAGCAGCATCACACTCATCAGATTTCTTTTGGTTATGTTTTCCTGCTTGGTAAGAAACAGGAAATAAGGCTCAGGTTTTCCATTAGTTGCCCATATGACTTATAAGCCCTCAAATGAGGCTGCAGCAGATGATTCTCTTCAGACTGGCAGACACAACGAACAGAATTTTAAAAATCCAGAGTCTTCAAGTCAATAAATGGAAGACATAATTTTACAATTGAGATAAAATTAATTTAATTTCAAGTCTCCTGTGTCCACTTAGAGCTGCATGTGTACTCATTAAGAAGGCTAGAAGGTAGAGTTCAGAAGCTACTACCCAGTACTATTCCCACCTTACAGGCTGAGAATAACAGCACTGCCCTGCCTCAGATGGGGGGCTCAAGAATAAATGCCTTAAAGATTACAGGCACTGTAAACACCTGAGGAGAAGAGATGCATCAATATAATGTATTTCATTCATCATATTCTCATGATCACGTCTGGTTCAGTTTTCTTCGAAGTGCATTTGTCATTTCACATCTCTGAACAGATTCAAACAGTTTTTCTCTCCTTAAAAAACAGCTTGTTAAAACACTTGTTCCTTTTTCAGGTACACGAATATTTATCTTCACTGAAAGTCACTTCAGAAGGCCAAGATAAGCAATATGTCATCCAAAGCTTGATGCTGATTTACAGGTAACCTTTAATTGAAAAACAAATTTAATCTAACTGCAGATGTCCTTTCAAAGCAGAATATGAAATACCTTCAGAAGTAACTGATATTTTGTCAGGCGCTGCACTGGTTTGAGTAAATAGGAATCCAGCCCGAGTTTGTGTTCTAATTTTCTTTGGCATTCCTGGAACACAGAATTCAGACAAAGTAAGTTTTGCATCAAGTATAAGTAGTTATTCTAACAGTGTGACTGTGGGGTTTGATGACTTTGAAGATCTCACGTCAAAATGTTGTATATACAAAAATTTTATAACATGTGAAATAATATAATGGATGGATCTGCCTTACACTCCTTGTATATAAGAAACCCCAATATCTATTTTTGTGAGGCTTCCATGCAACAGTAAACAGAATGCAACAAAACTGTGGGATGTTGAGGAGTGTGTTTATGACAAGGGAGTGTTTCAGGACGATGCCTTCCCCTGTAGAACAAACAGCTCACCTGGAAGAAGGTGCTTTCAGAGCACTGCCTCCATAGGGACTCTGACCGGGGCTTGTTCTGGCAATACTTCTCATACATCTGGAAATCCTCTCTCTGTAAGGGAAGCCAAAAGGCAAGTCACACTCATGGACCCAATCCTGCTGGGCAGCCAAATAAGACAAACACCCAAACTGTTATTTTGCTTTTATCTCTGCTGCCAACTTTAGTATCTAAAAGTGACACACTCAGGGTAAAAAAAGCACTGCTGGGAATGGCAGCAGAATCACAACGGCTGCTCTGCCCCATCTGCTGCTGGCCAGGCACTTCTGCTCCTGGTTTGGCTGGCAGTACTGCAGATCAGGAGCCTCTTACTGAACTGACACAACCGAGATGTTGCAGAGTGTGACAAATCAGCAGAAACATTGGCCTTCGAGTCTGCTTTACATGTGAAAATGAGTCACCCACCCTGTCTAGGAAACAACATCCCACTCTCTCGGGTGCTCCTAGGCAGTTTTCCAAACTGTGCAGGAAAATTCTGCAAGAGATGGAAGAAGGGACAAAAATGCAGCAGTGAGCAAGGTAAGGTTTGGGTGTTTCATGTTACAGGAAATCAGCCCAATAAAAAGGGGAACAGAGCAGCATCATACTTGTTATGGAAGTCGTATATCTCAGGCATATTTCCGAAGAGGACATCCTTCCTGTTCCTCAGCACAGGAGGCAGGAGGATGAGCATGGCAGGATTATCCATCTCAGCTCTGTAGCCCTGCAGGATGTAAAAAGGGCTCATCACTCAGTTGGTAAGGCCTTGGCTTGGCATCTCTTCGAAGGCAGATAAAAAGGGGACATGAACAGACTTTCAATACAATCTGCTTTCCTTCAAAATGCAAAATCCCTTTATTTCCTTATTTTTGTCTCTCAATCCCTGTCTTTCAGCCCCTGGGCATGTGGGGTTGCAGTCCAGCAGGGAATGGCTTGGTACAGCTCTTGTGGGGCTGGCAGCACTGCAGAGATGCTCCGAATTCACCAAAGACAAAATTCAGGCATCTTCTTACTATGGTCTGACTGCAGAAGATGTCCTGGAGGAATACTTGTTTGGGGAGAACACATCTGCTGCTATGGCTGTGGGACACAGGAGTGACAGTGTGTAAAGGGTATGCAGTTACACATAACCTCACCAGAACTGGTGCAGGAGGTGGCTTGTTACAAAGCAGAGACAGCTTGAGATTAAATGCCAAAATCAATGGACTTTTTGCTCTTGCACAACACATGCTGAGTGCTAGGGTCTTGCTCTCCTCAATGCCTCAGGAATCCTGTGCTCTGTGGCTCCACCTGCCTCTTGAAATCACAGGCTCCCAAACCAGAGAGGAGCTGGAAGAGACACCAGTGCACTACAAATTGTTGGGTGGAACTAGGAAACAATGCAAAGCTCCCCAAAGTGACATCCCATCACTGCAATGTAAAATCATTCACCAGATGCAACAAATATCCTAACTGCAGTGTATGGAGAGGGCATGGCCAGAGTTCAGGACCATCACTGCAAAGAGGCCCTCCAGAAGGCCATAAGCTACAGCTCAAGCTGGACACCAAGGTCCTGCACAGAACTGAGGCCCTTTTAACACAAGCAGCAAAAACATTCAGTATGCACAGCATATCTTCTTTGGCTTTCCAAATTAATCTCTCACGTTCACTATGGTTGGAATCAATACTCCTCATACTAAGCAGGCATTTTGTAGTTGATTGAGGATGCAGTAGATGGTAAGTATCTGGAAAATTAGTCATTTGTATTTAAACCTGCAAGCAGGCTTCCCTTTTTAAAGGAAATGTTATTTTCAGAAAACTGAAGTATATCTATCCATTTTTCTCTATCTAGACCTGATGTGCACAGTAATAAATTTGTGTACCTGCCAACTGCTTCATCATACAGAGTGTGGTTTTACAAAAAAACCAATCAGTGCAGGGAAATTACGTGTAACTATTGCAGTTCAACAGATTTATATCCTGCTTGCTCCTGGGTGAAAGAAATGCAAGAGGGGAGAGCTATTTAACAGCCAGCATGTTTTGGCCATCAGTAAGAGATATTTTGGAATAAAGCAGAAGTGTCTAAAATGGCAGTATGAGAAATTATAATCTGCTTTCTAAAGAAATGTGCTTTAGATGGTCGTGAACTTCACAGGATTGATACAGAATCCTCAAAAGGGTAAAACACAGGTTTCTTTCTTTTGTCTCCTAAAGGTAAAAGAAATTAGGGAACTGCTGAACAAAGCAGCTTTCTGTACATTTTTCCAGGCACTGCTAAGACTAATTACCAGTGCTTTTGTGTACAAACAGAAGGCTTCTCCCTCATTTTAAATGAAAAGCTCATCCTGACACCAACTGTTCCTGCAGATGCCTCCAACAAAGAAAACCTAGGGGGAAAACTTGAACATTTATGACTAGCTTAGGATCTGACAGTCTGGTAGAAACCCACCCCAGAGTGGCAGGTGCTCTTTTGTACATGTCACTGGGGAACCATCAGGAACAACCTCAAGAAGTCACTCACCGTCAAAACAGTGAAGAGTTCCTCTACGTACACTCTCTCAGTTTCTATAAGCTCATTTATGACATGGCTAAAATATAGGAAAAACATAGAAGCACATGATTTTTATGTCTATTAAAACCCAACAAGCAAGCAATGCAGTTCAAAGAACACAGAGCACAGCATGACCTCATTAACAACCAACTGGTAAAAGCACAACAGATGACACCTGGGTCACGTTGAAGGAACAGGGGATGAGGTAAGGACTGGCCAGATATACACATCATTTTGAAGGATATAAATGGGGTGAAAGCTTACCCTTTTAGTATATCTAAGCTGTCATCACTGTCTGAAATAAAATACTGCAAGGAATTCCGTTTTTCCTGATAGTCATGCATTACTTCGATCTGGAAGAGAAATGGGATACACCAGGAATTGCTGCAGGAAGGGCACTGCGGAGGCAGGAGGAGCCCAGTCACTGATGTCATCACTGGAACTCTTTGGAAAAGGATAAATATGCTTCCTTTTAAGAAATCCTTCTGTATAATGGGAGGCCAGATATTCCCAGAAATTACTCTGCTACATAAAATCTGAAAATACTGGTAACATAACTCATTGGTGCAGAGACCAGAGAACATTTTCCACGGGGGAATATCTGTGCATGGGGAGATTTCCTAACACACAACTCTGTTATGAAAAGAACAGGTTCAGAGAATAACACACAGGAAATCGATATCTGTGACTTGGAAAATCAATCCATGATAGGTCTCAGGTGCTGGACTAATCCAACAAAACCACCTGGGTGTAAGACAGTTTGGGTTTGTTCAAATATTTTTTAAAGTGGGAAAAAAATAAAAAGAATCTCCAAGTCTGAAGTGTGATTGATTTTTAGAGGAGTTTCAGTTTTTCAGTGAATAAAACTAACTCAGATTTCACGAATAATTTTTACCTTGCGAGAACTTGGAGTTTTTCTTGATGTTTTCTTCCCAGGGAGAGAGAGATCAAAAGAAAATTTCAAACTGGAATTAAAATCCACACCTTGGGGAAAAAAAAACATATTTACATAATGTACATCTACAGTGAAGGAATGTACAGACAGAAACTAATATGTCACGAATTAAAACGGGATACATTTTAAGACTAAATAATTAGTTACCTACTACCAATAGCAAACTGACAAAACAACAGGTATTTATCCCAAAGAATACTAATATCAAATAGCATGTCACAGGGTCATAAAGGCCCTAAGGTAAAAAGTAATCAGAAAAAAACCAAAATGTCCATTAAGTGAACACAGTAACCAAAACCTATCAAAGTCCCTGAAGCCTGAGGAAATGACAACAGCAAAAACAATAAAGCAAAATAAACTACAGAAAGGAACATCACCTACACATATCATCCCTTCCAGAGACAGGAAGACCCAAAAGAAATGAGGACTTGCCAGTGGTCCTGCTTAGAGATGGCCACTGGGAGGAAGGGAACACGGATATGAAGCCAGATGGGAGAGGGACACCAGTTTCTGTTGCAGAGTGACTTTACTCCAGCACTTGGGTTCTGCTGCAGCTGTTGTACCACTTCAGCACATCTCCCTACACTTCACAGCTCAAGACAGGATAGGTGTATTCTTTTTCCCACCCCCAAAAAATTGCTTAAAAATTAGAACATTTCTCAGACAGGCTTCAAACCCAGGGCAAAGATAAAAGAGGAACCATCTGTTCTCAGACAGAAAAAGAAGGGGGGTTGGGTGGTGGAGAAATACAAGAAAGAAAGAAAGAAAAAGAGGACAAAAGCGATGTGCTCAGAGTTGTTTTGGTTTCAATCCACACCATAAAACCCATCCATCTCAAAGCTCTCCCGATGGAGCCCAGCATGTGCCTTTGACACTGCACATCACACCAGCAGGTCTGCAGCATTTTGATGTTTTGGTATCAAACAGAGGCCTTATTAAAAAGCTCTCTTGTCATGATCTATCCAAAGAGGAGCCTTTTGTCTTTCCCCACTCACTGGCTATGCACATTCCAGCACACCTGATAGTCACTTTGAGGAAGAGGATTAATGGAAGATACCTGTGCTTTGCAAGTGACTAAGTGCCTTTGTCAGAAAAATGTGCATCATCCCAGGAAGGCATGAAGCAAGTCCAGGTGAGTGCTGATGGTCTCACAACATCCCACAGGGGTGGCTAACCATTTACCCTACCCTTTAAGTCAGTAATTTGTCTTTAACCCTTTTCTTTTTCTAAAAAGGTGGAAAAGCTGAGTTAGACAAAGTGGGCAATGCTCCAGTTTAAAGACTCAGAGCTTTTTTTTCCTGATTGAGGAAAGGGCTTCAGAACACAGTGTGGGCTAGAGAAGGTGGCATCAGCCTGGGAGGAGGAAATCTGGGATTTATTTGCTGCACTGGCCTGTGTCTTGAGTAGCTTAATTCCCCTTACTGCATTTAGCTTCATTCCCATCCCCTCACTAGCTTGGCTATTTGCATTAATCATTCCCTGAACTGAAGATGCTTTTACAGTTGTAGGAAATCTACTACAATTTTCCATAACCAATATTTGTTCATTTATCATAAAAATTTTGAGTTAAAACACAAATGTTCAATTACTTTTATGTAGAAAGATCATGGAATTTAATATTTCCACGTAACTGAGCATGTCCCTGGTTTAAAATACATGGATGCTACTTTGGAATCTCTTTTAATTCTGTCTGATATATACAGGGCAGTCAAGGATGAAGGTTTTAATGTTATCATTTAAAGCTAACATGGTGCCACATCCCATTACCAGAATTAGGGCAGAACATTCAGTGACCTCAGTTCAATGAGAATTTGTACCTTTATGGGCATTAATTATTCCACAACTGGGATTTAGAGAAGATACCCTCAAGAAATCAAAGGAAGTTAAGCATCCAGCTCATTTCTGTTCATGAGATTTGAGCTCTTCATTTTTCCAAGCTCTTTTGCAAACATCACTCTAACTCTGTGTCAGTTCCAGCTCAAGACAGCCACAGAGAATAGGCATGCTAATAAATTTATAAACCTTACCCTTTTTTCCCTGTAGTACTTAATTCACCAGTTTCCAGCCCAGCAGGATGCTAGAAAAGCAGAACTGGAGGTATGCATTACTTACAGATCTTTTTTCACTGAGTTGGAAGTGAAAATAAATAAGAAGTAACTAGTCCCATTCTTCTCACAGGTATGGGAAGACTAACACAAAAATTGGAAAGATAATAAATCATATATTTAACATGACACAACAACTCTGTATCTGCCAGCAAAGTTTAGTTGGTTTCTCAAAACCATCCTGAGCCTTACTCTTCCTGTCTCAAAGCAAAATTACAGCTGAAAATACCATAAACTCAAAATACTTCACCGTGTTTAGGAGAGAATAATGGTGATTTTGATCTCGGTGGATTTTCTGGCCGAGGAGCCACCAACTGGACGGGCCGCACGTGTTTATCCAACAGCTTCTTGAAGCAAGACTGCCGATTCTCAAACATGCTCCGAACATTCTCAAGCTTGACCTGCACTGACTGGATCTGGCACTGCAGAGAGTAAAAAGGACTCCCATGATCAAATAACCACTATTATCTTGCACTTTGACACAAAACAGAGGACTATAAATGTGACAACACTGCAGCACAGTCCAACCTTTCTTTCTACTTGAGTAACAAGGAACTGGAGGGGTTGCTTACCTTCAACTCAGATGTTAAGATTGACTCAAAATCATAGTGTAGGGCTTGGGGATTGTAGTTTAAGTAGGTTGAAGAGTTTTCAAGAAAGCTTTCTATGTCCTGGAGAGCTTTTTGAGCGCCTTCTTTAGACTGGCACTTATCCATTTGCTGGTTGGCGAGCAGGTAGGCACCTTCATCACAGCACTGCAGAGCCTGGTAACAGTACAGGGCAAGCATAGGGAACAAGACGATCAGCAGCACCCCTACTACAGCAAGGTTCCCATGAGGAATGTTATTTACTGGATCTGTATTTTTAACATGGAGCTAATGAGCACTCCTAAAGACCTCAGGAGTTACTGTGTTTTGATTAGAAAGTAGAAAGGCCACATTTTTTCTGGAGAGTGATTTCAGTCCTCAACATACCCAGCCAAGTTGTGCTCCCACTTGTAGCTGGATAAAACCAGTGGTATAATGGACACAGAAGCACTATTTAGTGCATAGTTAAACCAAATTATAAGTAGATCTTTATTTATCCAACTTAGAAAGCTGACGGGGGCACTGTGGAGGTAATAAGACTGGCAGATTTCTTGAGATAAATGCCTGGCTCAGTGCAGACCTCAACTGAGAGGAATGATCAAAGTAATTGCAGTTATGTTTTTAAAAATAATAAGGATTTTAAATTGCAGTCTAAGGTTCAACATTTAACATGCACAGGTAACAGGTGAATGCCAGGCTGGGGTCAGCTGGCACTCACAGACTTTGGTGTGCACAGGTGTTGAGAAGATGATCCAGCCAAGAGCAACAGAGAGTCTCCAGTGTTGTGAACAGGAGGAGAAACCACTGAGGGCAGTCTCTCTTCAAAGAGAGCAGTTAAGGATTATGGTGAAAACAAACCAGGGCCTTTGTAGCAAATCTTGGTGCAAAGAACCTTGGTGCAAAGAATCTTGTCTGCACACCTTGGTCAGTGTAATGGTTATGGTTTCTCCAGGGCTGGTTTGCCACTGGGACTGCTTCCCTGCTGCACCCTTCCTGCCTGGCCTTTGCTTCCTCCTCCCTCTCTCCACAAACACCTCTTCCAAATGGCCAAAAAGCTTTAGATTTTCCCTAAGACTCTTATTTTCTCATTTTCTGTGTCCAGATGCCTCAGGATTTCTCTGCTGACCCTGGCCCACGTGCCAAGCACATCCCTTTACAAAATTCACATCCTCAGTTGGGCTCCTGTGAATCATCTCTCTTCACTCTTCTTTTCCCTACCTCTTTTAGTCTTCCCCCATATGTTATGGTCAAGTCAGAGACACGTCAGGATGGCCAATTTTTATTTTTGCTCTCTATGTGCCTGGTAACAAGTTTCTGCCTATTAGCACAGCTAAAGCACTTAAATATAAATCATTCTTTTTTCAGCTGTGCTCCAGCAAAGCCCACAGGCTAGACCCCTGACACCAACCAGGACTGCAAGGAGTCCAGGAGAGGCCACTGCTCCATAGCTCAGAGGTTGCCAAGGAACTATCAGTACCACAGACTAGTGCAACACTTTACTGGAGCACTCAGAAAGACAAAACAAGTTCCATAGTTTCCTGAAACAATGAAATGGAACAGGGTCAAACTTCACTGTTTCTCTTAAATGGCCTCAAGCATATTACAGCCGTGTGCCTTCTGGCCTAATTAGTGTGAATTTCCCTAAATGAATATTTGATGCTGATTAAGATATCAAAGAGTGTTGGAGCCACATGACTCCAATTCCATGCTAGCACACAGCAGCTGTGCCTATCTACCAATCTGTCACTTTATTTTACACTGAGCCGTGTTCATTCTTAATAAATCTCTCATTAAAAGGGCTGGAGTTTATCTGAAAGCACTACCTCTATTGCACTGGGTATGAAAACCTCCAAAGGCAATTAATACACGGATGCAGCATGAAAGCACAACCAGCAGCAGCAGCTGAACTTTGGTGTTCTGAATTGCCCTCTGGAGATGCCCACCTCTCCGCTGACTTCATAGCACCAGCAGATACCTGTTTGCCAACTTTCCCAGCTAACTGAGGGGTGAGACACTCCTCCAGCCTCTGGGGAACACTTTTGTACCATTAACTGTTGAAGCAAAGCTGCAAATTTCAGGTGCTTCCAGCTAAGAAGTAGAGAGACTAACCCCATGGAGAAGCTAACTATCTACTTCTCAGAGGACTGTGTCTCTGAATTCTACCTGCTGAAGGCGGGTATGAAGATCCAAGGTCTTCTGCAGTCGCATCTGCTTCCTTTTGATCTCATCAGACAAGACATCAGAATGGTGCCGCAGCTCATTGCATTGCTGGCAGATTAAGTTGAGTGCGTAGTGATGATTTGCTGCTAGCTGGTGTCCATGCAGTATCACCACCTGAGCCTTCCCTATCAGATCCTTCAGTGAAAGGAAGGGAATGGATTGCACACTTACTGAAATAATGTCAAAATATCTACATATAACAACATGCACTTTCTCATCTTACCAGATATCAGGCACACATGGAAATAACCGCCATTAGGAGTAGCCAGAACGGGTGGCTTATGCCGGATAAAATGGCACCCATCACCTGGGCAAAAAACGTTTGCTATCCATAAAGAGGATGAAGAAGAAAACAGTCTTTCATCAAACCAGCAACGCTGTGAGTGCCTGCTCACAATGTATCTGCTGTCTCCAGGAGCCACACCCTGAATAAAATGCAGCTCATGTCCAGTTTAGGCACACTATACTCATAAAAATCAATGAGAATTGGAGCAGTTAAGGTTTATGGTGAAAACAAATCAGGGCCTTTGAAGCAAATCATGGTGCACACTATCTTGTCTGCACACATTGGTCAGTTTAATGGTTACGGTTTCTCCAGGGCTGGTTTGCCCCTGGGACTGCTTCCCTGCTGCACCCTTCCTGCCTGGCCCTTGCTTCCTCCTCCCTCTCTCCACAAACACCTCTTCTAAATGGCCAAAAAGCTTTAGATTTTTCCCTAAGACTCTTATTTTCTCATTTTCTGTGTCCAGATGCCTCAGGATTTCTCTGCTGACCCTGGCCCACGTGCCAAGCACATCACTTAAAAAAACTCACATCCTCAACAGGGTTTCTGTGAATCATCTCTCTTCACTCTTCTTTTCCCTACATCTTTTAGCCTTCCCCCCTATGTTATGGTCAAGTCAGAGACACGTCAGGATAGCAACTTTTTTTGCCTCTCCATGTGCCTGGTAACAAGTCTCTGCCTATTAGCACAGCTAAAGCATTTAAAATATAAATCATTCTTCTTCCAGCTCATTAAATCCCACGCCTCCCCCATGTTCAGACATTTATCTGTTCCAGATTTTCATGGTGGCTCAGCAATTTATTTTAACTATGATAATTAAATACCCTGTTTCTGGCTTTCAGAATGATCACAGCATTGCTCCACAGAACAAAGACATGAAATCGATCCTCTCGTGCAGCCACTTGCCAACAAATTACACTAGAACCAGGTATGTCCAGAAAACACCTCCTATCACAAATACAGAATGTGGTTCTTGTGTTTCATTAGTGTCTCTTTCTGTGTAAGATTATCTCACCTGAGCCATACCATCGAAATGATCCAAGTCCTTGAGCCTCTGCTTCACTTGGGGGACACTGTCACCAGTGTCAGGCAGCTCCGCTTGCTGACCCATTAAAAATTCAATGGCATTCTTGACCTAGACACAAAGAAGAAGACTGCTGCAAAGGGATACAAAGCACAGGCAGAAGATCATTCTGAGACCAAAATTAATCACACTTTAGCTAAGACTGCTAAATCCAATAATAAAACTAGTGTCCAAGAACTAATTGCTAAATTCAGAGATGCTTCTATCAGCAAAATCCATATGACTGTAGGGCAGTGATACCTAAATTAGCTCTGAATGAGGAAGCACAGTGGTCTCCCCAAGCTACCTAGCCCTGCCAGAGGCAAGGAAAAGCAACATAATTTAAACACTCTCAAAATAAAAAGCACAAAAAATTCTCTCCCCTCCATTTCATCTCCAACTCTCCTTTCTGCCAGTGGAAATGTATCTGATCATACCTCTTGAAAACTTTGCTCAAACTTCCACAGTTGTAAATACTGCTCCATTTTTAACTGGTGTTTTTCCCAGAAGCCATCAAAAGCAGTCTCCATCTCACGCAGCTGACCAAGTAACCTTTAGCACAGAAAAAGGAAAAGACTGGAGCAATTTGTAAACAGAGGACAAGCAGAGATGGGCAAGACGTAGAGATGACCTACTCAGATCTTCTGGACCTGAAGTCTCAGAAGAAGTCAACAGACAAGAATATGTGACTTGAGAAGATCTTAGAGAATTTAATGAAATTATCACTGCAGACGACAGCAGCTGTGTGGAGCAGTTGTTGCTATCTCCATTTATCTGACTAATACCCGGAAGCCCAGCACCAGAGAATCCTGCATGTGCTCCACAGTGGGGATGAAAACCAGAGCAGGCCAAAAACAACTGACAGAAGCCACCCAGCAACTTAATGGGATTGGAGCAAAATATTGGTATCTTTGTTTTTAGTAGGTGACCTAAACAACACTTCTACACCTAAATAACTTGAGTGCTTCCATTGAAAAATCAGGGAATTTAAAAACATAGTGTACTCACCGATTCACAGTCTCCCAGTCTCCAGGCCTCTCATGGTGCTCATCCTGACTGCATTCCTCAGAGTCAGGCTCTTCAAAACTGCTCAAAAGCAAGTTTCCCTCTTTTGTGACTGCTGTAATATCTTCCTGTATAATGCAAAACATTCATGATTCAGGCTACTTATTCTGAAGAAAGGATAAGTCATTTTATGTTTCTCCTGCCTTAGTGTCACTGTGTGAAATGAAGCACCAATATCCACCAGCCCAAAGGACTCTCAGCAGATGTTTTAGTTCCCTTAACATGCAATTAGCCACTGGAGCTGCAGTGAGCTGATCCATGGACTAGTCGCCAGATGGGGTGGAATGGCACACATGAAAATAGTAGGCCACAAAACGATTTGAGAAGTAGGAGGACAGCACTGGCACAGCTCTCTGTTGATGAGCAGGTGGGGTTGTATGAGACATCTATCCACAAGTTCATGTCTTCAGACAAGTATTTCCACAGTTCAAAGGCTCTGCTTCTCCATCAAGGTCATGACCAGAAGTCATAGAAAGAGCATTCCACTGTGGAACAAAGTTGGGACTGAAACCACATGGCATCAGCACTTACTACAGTTCCTACATATAAAATCAACACTTCCAATGCAACTTCCATTTGTAGAAAATTTAATCCCTTGGTGTGTTCATTAGCATCAGCTGAGGTGCTTTGGGCGGTGCTGGGCTCAGCCCCAAAGCAAACAGATGCATTTAGTCAATTATTTTCAAGAAAAAGAGGCCAAGCACAAAGATGAGAAGGAGGGAGAAAATACTTGTAGCTGATGAACTGAGTTGGAAGAAGCCCTGAAGGAGAGACCTGAGTATGGCTCCACTGGACAGCCAGACACTGGAGGAGTAAGAGCCCATCCTAAGAGATGGTCAGGTTTCCATTGCAAGAGAAACAAGAACAAAACCACTTCAGGGAGAAGATACAGCAATTCCAGACTTGCTTAAATGTCCACCTGCCTCTGACAGCTCATTGAAACCTGAACATAACAGCATCCTCAGGATAGCAGTCCAGGAACAGCACACAGCTGCAGGAGCTTCTCCTCTACCACACACAGTGCCTGCTGCCAGTTTACTTCCCTATCACTAAACCATCCTGGAAGATTACTGCAAGGCAAAAAAACTGTCTCCTTTTGATACTACCAAATCCATGAGACTCAGAAGGAAGAGGAATTATGCAGCATGCTTTAGACTGCAGGTGGCTGTTATTTCATCCTCTTAGATCTCACTCTCTAGAGCCCTGCATTCCTCTTTTGATTCAAAGCTGTTCAATATCCATAAGGCAAAGTAGCCTAACTGTCAAACAGGTGTTAACTTGACTTTTTCCCATTCAGTACATCAAAGAGGTTAATTTCTTAGTTACTCTGTTCAATTAGTTTCTGTCATTTGTTCATTGTGCTTGCAACCAGCTTCTGTTCAGCATCACAGCTACATAAAGTATTCTGATCAACTCATTATTTGAATTCAGGAATCAGCAGTACCAATCTTGGGGTTGTCATGAGAGAGACAAGTATCCCATGTCTTGCTGTAAAAAAAATCTGTGCACAGTTTCTTTGCTTTCATCTTTCAAAGTCTTAGAAGGAACAAAAGAAAAAAGCCAACGGATCTCATTTCAGTCAAAAGCCAATGAGTGGTTTTGATATTTGAAACTAATAGATGAGGAAATAAAAGCAAAAGATGCCTTGCATTGAGTGGTGCTGTGTTTTAAATGCAAATGAAAACAGATGACGTGTTTTATTTCTCCACAGAGGCAAGTGTGTATTACTGGCTGCTTTATACACAGAAATACGTTGTGCAGTCAATGTTTGCCCCCTCCACTTTGGCCATAGTCCTGAGCATGAAGCTTAAGTCAGTAAGTCATATTGCAACAGATAAAGCTACTGTTTCATACTACTCTCCTCATTTTCAAAGAAGAAATAAAGGCCATTGGCAGTATCTGTGAGATAATTTCTATACATGCACACATACATTTATGCCTACACACAGCACACTTTGGTTGTCATTTTATGTATTTCTTACAGACAGCTTTCTGGGAACTTGCTGCCAGGTGAATGACAAGTGACTATTAATGAAAACAGATACACTTCTTTGACTTTGGTAAATGAAACCTGTCACAAAGCAAAGGAGCTCATTCTTCAACCACACAGAATGACTATTGACACAGAAATCACTTCTGAAGTGAGGGTTTGGGGACATGTCTGTGCTGCTCCCTGAAAGATGGAGGAGCACCAAAGACAACAGCTTGATAAAGCAGCAGCTGGTTGCACTAATGCTTCCTCTGACTTCTATAATAATGACAATCAAAAATCGTTGAAAAAAAATTTAAAATACTAAAGAAAGAAATGTTGTTTAAGACAAAATATGAAGACAGGGATTGCTTAGTGAATGCTCTGTACCATGCCTTCACACAAAATCTTCACCTTGGATGCTCTGCAGCACAGGGACCTGGGGACAAACCATTCCTCCAGACCTGCGGATGAACTTTGCGCGAAGCTTCCTTCCGCTATGGGGGTAAACCAGAGGGGATTCCAATCGAGGGCACAAACATGCAGGTGACAAAGCCTCCCACCACTCTCCTGGCAGTGAGATGTGCTAAGCCCATGGGAGGAGCAGGCTGCAGACAGTGACTGCTGCAGCCAGCAAGGAGGTGGCAGCTGAGACAGTTTGCTGGATGCTGGCAGGGTAATTCCTTGAGTGGATGGAAAATGTATGGGTAACACACAGAAATAGTCATGCTGTGTTCTGTTTTGTCTGTCAAAACGTACACATGCATGGGAGGGAAGGAGGAGTGCGCACCAAACAAACAGGCAAACACCAGAAATCCCATCTTGCTGTGCAAACAGTGGAGATGCTGGTGAGACATACCTTGAGCTGGTAGTACTTCTCTGTGCGCAGGGCCAGGATGCGCTCGATCGAATACATGTCGTCTGGCAGCTCAGTCTCTGCCAGCTCTGTGCCAAAGGATTGTAACATCTGTGCAATTTCTTTCACCGTTAGTGCAAAACTCTCTATGGCCTGGTGGGAGATGATAATTGCTATCAGCTTGTGATACAGGATATTCCTGCAGCTCATTAAGAGTGTGTGAAGAGCCAAGACTAAGATCTGCAAGGGAGCCCAACAACTTGGTCAGAGAGAGGTGGATGGGATGTCCGTGGCAGAGAGAGTGGACATCCCAAATCAGTGCAGACTGAATTCACAATAGGATCGTATTTGGCAGAGATAGCTCATGCTTTGCTTTCTGCTGTTCTTGTACCCTCTGAGATTGTTCCTACCACATACTGGAAGTCTTATAGCAGAAGCCACTTTAAGATCAATCTCACATATTCCTGTAATTCCTCTTCTATTATTCTTCTCTTCTGTTTAACTTAAACAAGGAACCATCACCAGGCAGTGGGGGTTTGGAGTTGTATTTGGTTTCTTGGTGATTGATGTTTCCATCTTTGCAAGCCCAAATGGTGGGTTACAAGGCACTCTGGCACCATGACCACCTCATCTGCAGATTCATCAAGAGGACAAGGGAGGGAGCTAAGCCGTGCAATAGAGCCAAACTGGAGAGAGTGGGATAGAAGTAAGTGCTATTGGTAGCTCCCCAGCATATCCCAGCCAGGCAGTGAGAGCTATGGACACCAGATGACTCCCACATTCTGGACAAGGTGGGTTCTCACATCCAGCTCACAGCTCTAGCTCTGATTTTGAGGAGGTAATCACAGAATCATAGAACCATTTAGGTCAGAAAATAAGCTCAAATGTCACTGATTGCAGTAATATATTTCTTTAAAAAGCTTTTTTTTTCATAGCAATTTCAGGAAATGTTTCATGACCACACTACAAGGGAATTTTGACACAGGTTTTTTAGTTGGCATATCTACCATATGGTGTAGAAACTGTATTTTTCTTATATTAACATGCTTTGTCATTCATTTGTCATTTTTGTCTTCAAGTGTAAGAACAATACCATTACCACTTTAACACATCTTGAAAAAGAACAAAACCAAGATCAAAAAAAATTTAAAAATCATTAATTTGGCAGTGCAGCAGTGTAAACTGTCACAAAGTTAATGGCACAAGAAACAGCTTGAGTTATTCCAGCTACAGTCTTGTGCTTTTGTCTTTATACTGAGCTCCACATCTGCTGGTGTGGATGATGTTGCAGGACAGGGGCCCTGGGGTGTCCGGTACATTTTCCATTAGTGCTTTGGTTTGTTGGGAAGGCAATTGGGAATACAGCCTGGCATTCATCTGGGAGGCAACATCTCAGGGAAGACCAAAAGTGTACTGGAAGCATAGAAACATATGGCAAGACACAGCTCAAGGAATTAAATGCCTGATTCCTCGACATTAAAGGAAAACTCTTGCAAATAAAAAAAAATAAAAGGAATTTTTCTGAATTCTCTGCATTTGGTCAGTATGCAGAAAGCAGTCTCATTGCCCTGGTTCCCAAACACAGTTCTGATATTAATCACACAAAGCAACCATTATAGGAAAAAATAAGCCTATTCTGTTTCTCCCGTTAAGGGAATTTTAATAAAGATTTACGAAGACAGATCTTTCAGGAGCAGTTTCAAAAGGAGCCTGAGAGAGTTAATCATTCAGTTCCCTTGTAAACCCATCAAGTGCCTAATGCCACTTGGCTCTTTTGCATATCTGATCCAGGAGTTATAGCTGGCTCCAGGGGTTACTTTCAGCTACCCACCGCTCATTGCCTTACCAAAAACCTTCCTCAATCAATCCCCAACACCCAAAAGCCCAGTTCTCAGTCCCAGTACGTACAGTCCTGAAGATGACCCACTCGCTGTGGCAGTACTCCAGGGTGCCCCCAAACTCTGGGGTTAGTTGCTGTTCATCAATGTACGTCAGCAGGTCACTCACCGAGCTCAGCATAACAACCTAAAGACAAGGCAACACCATCCTTGTGATCATTGGGTGATCATTGCTTCTACCCAGGTCACACACAGACTAAGCCTACTGATCTTTTATGCATCCGAAAATTAGGTTTGCTCTAAATATTGTTCTAGAGCATGGCTTTCTTCTTTTGTTTATCGCTTAACATGGCTTTCATTTGGTGTATTTGACCACTTCTGTAAGCCAGTCCAGAACTCCTAGGTGCTTTCTTATTCTCATTATATCCTATAATCAAGGTAGTTTGAGAAGTCTGGCAATTTTGACTTGAGAATATACAACCATTTCAGTAGTAATTTTAGAAACAAATAGCAACATGATGTTGGTATGGAGTCTACACTTAGATGAAAATGGGTGGAATTCACAGCAAAAGCTTCACTAGACATGCCTTCTGACTTTTCAAATGTTAACCAAATTCCTAAGTATGGATTTATCCTTCCCAGAAGCATGCAGCCCATATGGGGGACGAGGACAAGCTGAGAAACCCATCACCCACTACCATGGGCGTGGTCTGTGGGGAGCAAACTGTGCACAAGGGAGCTATAAAATGCTGCAGCAGAGATTTCGTGGAGAGTGATTTGGTGGAAATAGGGAATTCCAATCAGAGATACCGTAGTTACTCTTCACATATAATTATAGAATGGTTAGTGTTGGAAGGAATCTTAAAGACGATTTTGCCCCCTGCCATGGGCAGGGACACCTTCCATTTGATCAGGTTGCTCATAGCCTAGCCTTGAACAACTCCAGGGATGGGGCACCCACAATTTCTCTGGGCAACCTGTGCCAGTGCCTCACCACCCTTACAGGGAAGAATTTGTCCTTAATATCTAATCTACATCTCATCTCCTTCAGTTTAAAGCCGTTCCTGCTTGTCCTATCACTCCATGCCCTTGTCCAAAGTCCCTCTCCAGCTCTCTTGGAGCCCCTTGAGGCACTGGAAGGGGCTCTAAGGTCTCCCCAGGGCTTTCTCTTCTCCAGGCTGAACCATCCTAACTCCCTCAGCCTGTCTCCATAGCAGAGGTGCTCCAGCCCTCAGAGCACCTCTGTGGCCTCCTTTGGATTCACTCCAGCAGGTCCACACTCTTCTTATGTTGGGGGCCCCAGCAGAGCAGAATATTGTCACCCCCAGCCATGCACAGGCACAACAACTCTGCACACTCGTACCGGTAACTTGAGTAGAAAATCCTCCTGACTGAACCGAAATCCAATGTCAGTGAAGGTGCGCTGGAAAAACCCCGTCGGACGAAGAACCATCACTAAGTGCAGGTTCCCTGGGAAAGATGCCTGTAAGGAAATAGAGATGACATTCACCTTGGGGATGTGGCAGATCCAACAACAGCTTTCAAATGCACTGAAAATAAGGGGATTTTAATATTTGAGTATTTTTTCTGACTGCTTTTGATAGCCTTTTCTTATTTTAGAAATAGGAAGGAGACACTGTAAGTGGTTTAGAGATACAGGACCACTTCTCTTTGGAGCAGTCAGAAGTTTAGCCATCCACCTTGGAGGGACACATTACAAACTTTAATAATATATATAATAAACTTTAATAATATATATACTGTTCATCATTATAACTTAGCAGGGAACAGCAGGCTGGAACATTGAGAGAAATGACAGATTGAGGAAGTAAAATTTATTGCCAAACTTGCTAATTACCCTATAACTTCATTAAGCGCACTCATCTTGTTCTTGGTAATTACCAGGCAACATTTAATTTGTGGCAAGAATTTGGAATTTCCTGTCTACGCTGCTGGAGCCTTTTTTCAAGCATATGGTTGGCAGGTGCATTTTTAAATAGATCTGTGAAAAGGGTGCTTGAAAATGAAAAAGAATTTTTAAGAAAGTAGGATTCATATCATTAAATTATGGATAAGCGCATGATGCAAAGACTTGAGTTAATTAAGACATATGATTTACTCTGGGATCCTGCCAGGCCAGGTTACATTTTTCCACATATATTGCTTCTTATATTATCCTCCTCCATGATAACAGTATCTAACCAAGGGTGAGAATAATGAACATGTTTAGGTAATTTGCACTGCAGGGTACTTAATCTGTGCCTTCAAAACAAAAATCACTCCCATAAACATTCATTAGTGTTGTTCAAAAGAGCCATAATTTACAGTTGAGATCTGACATCTATGAACTGCGTTGTCACTTATTTGCTATGTTTTCTTTGGTAGGAAGGGTCAGTTTGGGGCTTCCACTGCCCACAACTCCACTTAAAAATGGACAATGACATTTAGGATCATATAAGCCACACAAATTCAATATATTGATCTGCTGATATTTTAAGTAGGAGCAAAGAAAAAAAATAAATGAATGTGAATGAAATGCTAAATTCATCCTCTTTGGAAGTCAACAAGAACAGTGCCAGGGACAAAGATTTGGCATTAGAACAACGGCGATCCATTAAATAAGTGAGACATTTGTGCTGGCTTCAGGCCCTGGGTGCCGTGCTCCTGCTACACAGCACCTGGGTGGCACGTAACATCTCCAAAAACTCTGCTGTCCCTAGGCACAGAGGGATGGCTACAGCCATGGGAGACCCAAGGAACCAACTTCCATCCCCACGATACTTGTAGGCAGGCCAAAGGTCTAAACCTGGCCATGGAGTCACTAGACCTTCACAGCTCTGAGAAATGGCTTGCCCAAGAAAGAGCGGGCGAGAGGCTCCAGGAGATCCAGGTTCAGCTCCCTGCATCAATGCCTAATATTTAATTAGCTCTACAATAATCTCTTTCCTGCAAGACAACCCCAGGCAGGCCCTCCAAGAGCCCAGCTAATAGATGCAGCTCAGGATTTTTACATTGATCTTCCAATATTACTAGAAAGAAAATCATCCGCAGACTACTGGATATCTCAGAGGAGTTGGAGTGATTCCTCACTTTGAGAACAATCTCTGCCTGGGATGCAGCAACCTTCACTCACGAAAGCATCCCTAGAACTGGCACAGGTTTGTAGACAGTGGTGCAAATTCTCAGTTCATTCAAAATGCCTAATATTTCACTGGAAAGCCTCTGGCAAGCTTGACACATCCTCCAGCATGTCCCAGAGAAGCTGGATGCTCTTCCCACCTCACTGTGCTGGCTCTCCACTGGACCCAGCAAATGCTTCTACTGCATTTTCCAGGCCTGTCGGCTGACCTGGATAGTCCTTCACACTATCATGCTCTGGCACATCCCACAGCATTAGGACATCCTATGGAAACTCCTGTCAGTCTGTATTCATGGCCATGTTGTGCCCATCCCTGCAGAGCTGTAGGCACATCATATGTTCTTCCCTCATGCCCACATTTATGTCTGTGTTTGCCTCATTTTACATCTTCATCATTTCCCAGTGGGAGTTTCTTTGCAGACAGGGCAACAGTAGCATCCCCCAAGGTTTCAAAGACCTCACCAAGGAGCCACCACGAGCTGCAGACCTCAAAGGGCAGGATGCAGTTGCACACCTACTGTTAATGGCTCAAGCTGACTTGAACCAAAACCTTGTCAAGACAAGGGTCTTACAATGCTTTAAAGGATCTCAGAGGATGCAATTTTAGGTCCTTCTGGATGGTTGTGAGTTCATTATGAGTGAATCCAAAAGTGAAGTTCCATGGAGCCTTGGGAAAATTGCTGTTTGCAGCTCAGAAACACAAAAGTGTGTTCAGGTCTATGAACTTTAGGCTCCTACCTTGATTTCCACCTGAAAAATTCATCAGGAATATCTTTGAAAAGAACAACCAGCCAGAAATGTATACTCCCTTTGTCTTATCTCACTAGCCCTCTTCATCCCTCATTCCCTTTAACCCTATTCACCACTTCAAGCTTTGCCCTCTCCTACTCCTTCAAGTCTTATTTAACATTCACCCTTTGGGCACTCAGCAAATTCACCAGAGGCAGGGCCTGGGTCTCCAAATCATATCCCGTCACAGGAACATGCAGACTTGGATGCCTTCTCCTATGAGCCCTTGAGCAGGAAACCCACAGCTCAAGGAAGATGAACCAGCAATCAGGTTTGCAAGCAGAGCTGCCTGCCAAAACTACACTGCAACAGCGATAAGGTGTGAAACGTCTGCCTGAGAGCAAAGATGCCCTTGGACACCTCTGGTTTCATAAATGCAGGATGCCAACACATTCCACCTGGGTTTCTAGGACTTGATTTCTGTTCAGTTTCAAAAGCATTTGGGGATTTTTCAGCTGATCTTATATACATAGGATCAAGGTCAGCTACAAAACAGGATACATTAGGTATCATTTGCAAAGTTGTGTATTTCAAGCATGGAAAAAACTGAAACAAGCCAAAAAATAAGCTTGAAGAAAGACGGACATCAATCAAACCATGTCCTGTGCCCTTTCAGAGACTTAAGGAAAAGGATGAAATGTTAGAAAAAAATCACAAATACCAATAATTCCTCAGATGTAACATTCCTGAAGAGACTATAGTTCTTTAATCATTGCTACAACTAGTTTTCCTCAGGGCTGAAGTGTAGATAAGTTTCCTGCCAACTGAACTCTAATGCTACTGAAGGCACTGCTGCAAAGAAACCCTTCCCACAATATATTCAAGAAACCAAAGACAAAAGGGTCCTTAAACCTGCTTTATGTTTTATCTTACGATTTATAACATTGTAAAGAATCTTGTGCATTTGATCGACTTGGGCTTATGCAACAAAACATCTAAAGAACCCTCTGAAGCCTTTGCCCTCTGCTACTCTGCAGCATATCAGGAAAGGCAGAAAACTACCAGTGCAATTCCACTATATCAGGCAGTTGGCAACATTTCACTACTGTTAACTATCTCACTGACAGAAGCCCATGCTCACAACACCCTCCTACTTCTGAGGACACAGATATGTGTGCCTTAACAACCCTGTTCAGCAACTTTTTTAAATTCACAGTTACCTATAAGCACCTGATATCATCAATATGGACAAACTGGCCTAATAAAGCAGAAGAAAGAACATGCATTGAAAGCACCACAGTTTTTGCCTCCTTAGTGAGTATCTCATCCAGACACATTGGTGTGATTTTTTTTTCCCCAAATTTAGGAATTCAATTTTTAGAGAATATTCTCTGCAGTTCTCTGGGGCATCCATGAGGTTGGTAATCGATAAAAATACAGAAAAAGTAGTATCTGCCAGTAAGTTTGCTTCTGAGCACTGGGGTCTGAGGCCAGTGGTCCTTACGTAAGTGCTGAAGTTAATGACTTTCTGCTGTCCCTTAAAAGAAAAGCCTGTCATGCAACAAAACTCCAGGTCCTGCTGGTCTGAGCCTTTAACTTCCCCCAGAGCCGGCATGAAACTCCCAACCGCTCTGCTACCTTTGTCAGCCGGCTGCATTATTAACCCCCCAGAGATGCTGTCAGCATCGCTGGGGCACAGATCCCACCCAGGGCCCCCTCCCTGCCAGAGGTTTTCCCTTCCTGCAGGAGCAATGAGAGAGCCTCTCCCCGCGGTTGGAGGGCGCCGGGAGCAGCATTGCGGGGCAGTGGTACCCAGCGCCCGGCTGCTCCCGCACGGAGCTAAAATCCCCCCCACGCTGCTCGATTCCAGCCGCTCCGGTCAGTATTCCCGCTCCCTCCATCCTCCCCCCGGTCCAAAAAGGTCTCTGGCCGCCGCGGTGCGGCCCCCTCGTCCTTGGGCGCTGCAGCACGCCGGGCCCGGAGCCTTACCGCATCCCGGCCGGCCCGCCGCCCGCCCCGCCGGGGGCCCGCCTCCGCCATCGCCCCGCGCCGCCGGGAGCGGATGGGATGGGGATGATCGGGATGGGGAAGGAATGGGAGCCGCGGCGCTGCCCGAGCCAGGGGGGCGGGCAGGCAGCGGTACAGGCAGGCAGGCAGCCCTGCCGGCACCCGGCTCCCGGCTGGCAGCCCCGCTCTCCTCCCCAGCGCCGGCTTTGCTTTTAAGGTGGAATGCCAAAAATCATCCTGCAGACGGGGCCAGCTCTTTCCTTCGAGGATTGGGCTTTCCGCTAAGAGCTTTCACCCTTCCCTTTCCCCCCTGCCATCATCTCCAAGGTACGTCTTCAAGGTGTTTAATATTTTCGTGGGAAACTACGGAAAGATGCTCCAGCCAAAATCCGAGGCTTGACCCCAGAAGTAAGGCATCACTTCCTAAAGCCAGTAGTACCAGAGTCAGCCTGGCTTGCTCATGCAATTAGAGACATACATAAAGAGTTAAAACAAAAAATCTGTACAGTCTGATATAAAATTTTTCTGGATCAGATGCACAACCGCAGAGCTGCAATTGCATATACATATGCTCAAAAAATAGGACATGCTCAGTATTTCAAATTCAGCTTCTTTGCTTTCCTTTATTCCAAAATTATACAAAGATCAAGGAAAAAAAGATTTCTTTTATTGCAGCATGGCTTATGGTTTATGATTGGAAAGAATTTAAGATTTAAGTTTTTTGTTTTAGCTGCACAAAGGCAAGTCCAGATGCCTCCTGGACACAGAGACTACCCTTTAGGGCTAGACCTTGTTTTTAAGGCAAGATTCCCAAGTCTTAAGATTTAGTGGACACAGGTTTCCTGTTTCTCATCCCTTTTTGCGCAGAGCACCTCCCATTATTTACATGGACAGCCCTGATACTCCGGGCACACAGCTCATACAGGTACACAAATAGGGTGTATGCTCAAAGGTCACATAAAAATGAAGTTTACTTATTAAACACAAAATGAATGACACTGCTATAGAAGCTACAAATTAGGCCAGGATTTTTTCACATTTGCAACTTCCAAACTATGCAAAGCAACCACATCATCCTTAAAGGGTGCTCTTGGTACTAGCACCTGTTCAAACGCTGGCAGCAGAACTGAATTTTGATGATCACTTTAAAAAACTACTTTTTAAATGCTGCTTCTTCTCTAGTGGTACAGTAACCACATTTGGAAATTTCAGTTTATAACATTCAGAAAAATCAGAACCTAAAATACTGTCAGCGGTATCTCATGCACACTGCAAAAACAGAACCCTCTCTTCCTCCTACGACACTGACCAGCAAAATGCCATCAAAGCCAGATAATTTTTACCACCAAGTTCAACTGTACCAGTGTTAACTACTTGAAATGCTGTAAGATCGAACTCTATGAGATCTAACCAGAACCAGGTAAGTGTTTTCTTCCTCAGAACATACCATTTACTTCATTTTCTATCAGATGGATCAATGCCTTTAACCATTCAATGATTACAAGCAGAAACAAAGACAATAGTAACACACCCAGATCATTTTCATTGGTTCACCCACATGGCACAGTCTGGTTGGGAAAGGATTTATCAATTAGCTGTACCTATCCATGCATCTATTAACATGACTTTTCAATACCTGCATGCACTACTCTCAAGCTAAGCTCTAATTCCATAAAGCACAATGCACTGCTGAGTAGCAAAAAATGTACTTTTGAGGTATTTTTAGACAAAATATGTGCTAATGATGTGTAGCACATAAACATGTGTATTAGATTATTTCAAACACATGAATGATTAAATACACTTTTAAAATAGATTTTTCCACCCATGCACACATACAAATGCTTGTGAAGCCTGTTTAAAAAACAGAAAACTTTCAATCACCAACAATCAGGTAAAACACAGTCTCACTAATAACCAGCATCTAAAGAGAATGCATACGAAGCCAAAGTTTCCACCCATCAAAAGAATAGAACGTGGCACAAAACACATTTGAACCACTATGAAAAAGTACAAAGCCAAGCAAATTAATACTCAAACAGCTCATTTATGCACTCAAATTAATTACAGGGCCATAAAAAAAAATACTACCTAGAGAGAAAGCAGGAACATTGTTGTTCCTGGTTCCCAGTGTTTTATGAAAGAAATACATAATGGGCATGGGGACTTAGTATATTAAAAGAATTTTAACATTAAAGAGAACTTACTGCTATTTTTTGGAGAGTCATTTTGACTGATGTCCATGTATCCAATCTTCTATCCAGGATTAGGGTAAATTTGGTGTCAGATTCATGTTGACTGTAAGATAAGAAAATACCAATAATCAGATAATATTTTGAGGAAATGTGACTCTGTTCACCAAAAGACAACAAACTCAAGAACATGGAATGCAAAACACATTTTGATATTTCCACAGTGGCTGAAATTCCCTTTGAAAAAATTTTCTCCTGATAGACACTTTCCAGTGGTGCTCAGCAACAGGACAAGGGGCAATGGACACAAACTGAAACACAGGAAAGTCAATCTGAATATGAGCAGAAACATCTTTATTCTGAGGGTGGCAGTGCACTGAAACAGGCTGTGCAGGGAACTTGTGAAATCTCCTTCTCTGGAGATACTAAAAACCCGCCAGAGGTTCTATCTCCAGATATTCCAGTGCAACCTGCTCCAGGTGAATCTGCTTTAGCTGGGGGGTTGGACTAGATGATATTTAAGGTCCCTTTCAACCCAAACCCTTCTATGATCTCCACAGCTCCCTTCCCACCCCAACCTTTCTGTGATTCTGTGATTGTAGTAGCTCGGGGTTAAGCATCACTTTGAATTGTGTGAGAGGTGGAAACAGATTGCTGGAGAACAGGAGATTGCTCTTGAAACCCAAACTGGTCCTGAGAGGACCCAGCAGCTCCAAGGTGGCCATCAGCATCCTCCAGCTGATGCCCCAAGATCCCCATGGCTACACTGCCCAGCTCCTCCCACTGAGCTCACTACCTGCTTGCCCAGGTAATCAAGCAGTGACTCCTGGCTTGTTTTGGCACAAGGCAACAAAGGTGATGCCCAGCCAGGGAAGGGTGATGCCAGCCTGGCAGAGGGAATGGGGGAGCTGGTGCTGAAACAGGCTGTCGTGGCTTCCCCGGCACCTCCCACAGTCCCACTGGGGAGGCACCAATTGCTCGGAGGCACTTTCCAACACACTGCAGTTTAGTTGGCAAGTACAGGTTTCCTGACATCCCTTTTGACACCCAAATCCTTTGAGTTGCTTTGAAATCCCCAGTCCTACCAAGCAAGCCAGCCACACCAGGGATGCCCAGTCTGGCAGGGGACCCAAAGCCTGACTGGGCTCCTGTCTGTAATTCAAATATTCCTTTCCCAGGTTAGCTGGGAACAGCTCAACCAGGCCCCAGCTGTGGCAATACACACTCCCAGGCAGCCTGAGTTACAAACTGGAATCATGTTTGCACACAGGTAAGGGTATGCCAGTTTGTAACCAAGTCCTCCAAAGTGAGTGTGTTTACAGGATACTTAGGTAATATTTACAATATTTATTTTGTGGATGCTGAAACACGATAGCCTTGTCCTACGCCACCCTATCCGGGCGCCTCAGTGCTGGGGAGAGGTTCCCAGTACACGTGCTGGCTCCCCAGAGGTGGGTCATGTATCTGCACTGGGCACAGCCCTGTGTAAGCAGCCTCCTGCAAGCACCGTCTTCACTAATTCCTGTGTTTGGCAAGGGAAAACACATGGTGGATTACTCAGAAGTATCACATGGCAGACAATACTTGGCAACTTCACTACAGGAAAAAAAAAGACACTTGAAGTCAGTTTAGGAGCTTTCATTCAGTACACATCTTGCTGCTGTGGTCTGTGACAGCCACAACTCTGACAAATATATTTAAAAGGAATTAGCAGTTGTACTCAAAGGGGTAAAAAATAAAATTCCCTTTGGCTCATCATAACAGTTGACTGAAGATAAGTAGAGGCACGTAAGACCCAAGCTGTCCTACAAATATATTTTAGGGATTTGTAACATCACACTCAAAGTGCAAAGGTTTCATGTGAATTTATTCAGTGCCTGTGAGGTGCAGCATAAAACAGCATAGAAAATGAGTATGAGGTTTTCAACATGGGTCACACACAGAACTTCTGCATGTAATAAAGTCTGAGGTTATACTTTGTGAACATGACTTTTCAGCCAAAACTTTTATTAGCTAAAATAATTCTGGCAACATGAGATGATTCTGCAGGTTTCTGTTGGTTCTGTTCACCCCCACCACAGGCTAAATGACGCAGGTGAGTGGGAGAGGGGTAAAGGATCCTTTTGTTTGAGGCAAAAGTAAAACACTTTGATTTAACAGAATGGAAACAATTCTCCAATTCCCCGTGGTATTTCCCAATTTAAAAAAAAAAAAGTGTTTACAGAGCACTTCTGTCACCATAATAATACCTGAAGAAAAAACCCAGAATCTAAGTAATTTAGAAAAAGCAGCCAGACTGTAGTGCACTGCCAGTTAATAGAAATATGTCAAAGTAAGTCGCTTACTTGGGGCAAGGTTATGTTCAGAGAGTAGCCTCTGAGCATGCTGATTTACATTTATCAGTCCCCTTATAGAAATAAAGAACAAAGTTCCTGGCAGTCTAACAGCCTTGAAGCCTACTGTGGGAAATTTTTAATTTATTCTGGGGCCAGTGGAGCAAGTCTGTGACTATTTGCAACCCAGGCCTTGCAGGTTTGTCAGATTTCCAGGCCTGCAATGTACCTTTTAGTAAAAATAAATCAATGCTCTCTCCCAAGGCTGCAAGGGGTATTCATTTGCATCCAGCAGCAGAAAGATGGAGACAGATAACCAGAGCAACAATTATTTCTCTGTGGGTGCTTCTTATCACTTTGTAACTTATCCTTAACTTTGTATGTGTTGCAAGATGCACCAGACTAAAAATAAAGACCTGGGATGTTTTGCAGGAGGATTTGAAATTGGATCCTGGAATCTGCAGTTGTGAGATTTAGCACAGGACTGAGAGACTCCTTGCCACTGATGGGATCAGAGCACACCATCACAACCTGCCTAATATTTAAATTCAGAGGTATTTATAGCCAGCAGCACCCTTCACTCTGTCACTGATCTGTGTTATCAGTCACAGCTCTAACCACTTTGCAGCTCACTTCCTAAGCTAGGTGAAACATGCAGAGCTGGTCTAAATACCAAAAAGCTGGATAGTCAAAGAATAGAATAGAACAGAGTATTTCAGTAGGAAGAGACCTACAGCGGTCATCTAGTCCACTTTGCCTGACCAATTCAGGCTGACCAAAAGTTAGAGCATGTTGTTCAGGGCATTGTCCAAACCCTTAAAGGCTCACAATTTGGGGCATCAAACACATCCCCAGGAAGCCCATTCCAGTGTTTAGTCATCCTCTCGGTGAAGAAGGGCTTACTAATACTCAGTCTGAACCCTCCCCTGGTGCAGCTTTGAACCATTCCCATGGGTCTGATCATTGTATCAGGGAGAAGAGCTCAGCACCTCCCTCTCCACCTGCCCTCCTCAAGAAGCGGCAGAGAGCAATGAAATTGCCTCTCAGCCTCCTTCTCTTCAAACTAGACAAGCCCAGAGTTCTCAGCTGCCTCTCATAAGACATTCCATCCAGCCCTTTCACCAGCCTTGTTGCCTTCCTCTGAACACATTCAAGGACCTTCACATCCTTCATAAATTTGGGCCCAGAACTGCATACAGTGCTCAAGGTGATGCCACACCAATACTAGATACAGAAGGATTTTTTTAGTTTTCAATGACAGCATTATTTTTTTTTTATTTCAGTTGTAATTAGGACAGCTTTTGTAATAACAATCTTACATACATCATAACTGACTTCAATTGATTTTATTTTTTCCTTTAAGCTTCTGTCTTACCTTGGAAGAAATTAATTCTTTCAGGCTACAGAAAACACCTGTATTTGTTGTAAGACCACTCTCTAGCAGTTTGCAATCCAAGCCTGCATAAATTGCTGCTTTATCCCTCCTAGGGTCTCATTTCTGCAAATACCAAGATCTGTCAACTTACTTGTGCCTCTCCTTCAAGCACAGCTTGAAGGCAGGCAGGGAGGTATTTTGAGTTGGATGTGCAGGGCATGGAAGGTGGGGACCTACTGCTTATTTTCCTTTACAGCTGTTTCACTCAGGCACTTTCTGCAGCTGCCTCCTTGCCTGCAGCACAGTTCCCAGGAATCCTAAAAATTGACTTGCCTACAGGACTCACCTTCCTCCTGGCTCTGTTACTAATGCCTTCATCCTGATGAGTGAAGACTATCTTTCAGCATCCACCTCCTGCATCTATCAATTATTTCCAGGAGAAAAATTCCTCATGAAATTCAGCTTGCCAAAATACTACAAACCTGACATCCTATGGGGTTTACTTAGACTAGTATCAGTAGGACACTATGCAGTCCTTGCCACTGCCTGGGAAAAGGCACAGTGTGTGTGTTTTTGAGATGTCTTGAAACATCCAGTATGTGGTACAGAGGTGCTGGTGCACACACAGCTAACTCTGACACACAGGTCAAATATTTACCTATTTAGGGACTTCCTGGGCCAAAGTCTGAGCTGTGATCCTGTGATGTGATGCAGCTGAGGGATGTGTATACAGGGGGACCAGAGCTGACACATGCCTACCACCCTCACCAAGGTGAGGCTTCTCCTTGCTTACCAACACCACAGCCTTTCTGGCTCCAAAGGACTAAGAAGCATGTTTAGATGGTCAGGTATTGGGGCAAGCTGTTACAGCAGTAGGAGGAACAGAGAAGAATAATTAAAGTCATTTTACTTAAACATGCTGAACATGCTTGAATCACCAGCAAGCTCACAGCTGTCATTAGTTTCTTGATTAAGTTTGACCTATTACAGGGACAGCAAGACTGTTCATCATGCTAATGCCAGGGTGTTTACAGTCATATGGAGTAAGAAGCCCTGGAGAAACCAGGGAGAGCTGGCAAGTGCAGATGCACAGACATGGGCTGCCCACACAGAATGAAGGAAAAAACCCTCTGCCTGGCACACACCATGGCAGGGTCCTGTTCCTGCTGGGACAGTGCTCTGCAGGCCAGGAGTCCACAAAACCTCAGAGTCCACCAAAAAGAGGACAGAGGAATCAGATTTTTTTTTCCACACAGAGGTGGGTAAACACTCCAAACACTCCATATTTCTTCCAAGGCAGCTGCTGATGGAAAGCTCCCATCTAGCTGCTGTCAACCTGCTCTCCCTGTAGGAAGAAATTTGCCAAAACAGGCATTATTCAAGAAAATTAAGCATTCCAGGTAACTGAGTCACTAGGCTCAGCAGCAAGAAATAGGAGGGCCATTAATCTAAGTTTGCAGCCCTGTATGAGCACAGGCAGACTGTCAGCAGCTTAACCCCAGACATGGGAGCTGCTGAGCCATCCCCTGTCACAGGGACCCCAAACAGTTCATTCCTGTAATTAGCCTCGTCCTCTGGTTTCATTTTTTCCACAGTAATGACTCTCTATTTGTACATGTCAAAAGATTATTTTGCATTGGCATGGCATATTTAAGTGGTGACACATGCCAAAGCTTGAGGAAAGCTTGTGGTTAATTAGAAACTTAATAAACTAAATAAACTAAACATTGTGGCTGACAGGTCATAGGGATGATGTCCACTTCTTACTCTGCAGTTACTGGAACATTAAATACCACATCAGGACAATATAAGGGCTTGCATCATTAAACTTTTCCTTCTTCCTTGCCCTGAGAGCTGAAGATGCGTCTCAGCCCCACACATGGCATTAAGCCGAGTCCCCTGCCTGACCCAGGCAGGACTCACACCTCTGCCTATCACAGACAAGAGCCAGAAGAGAGCCTCATACCTTGGGACCGATGTTAGGTACGTTAAGACTTTAGACACGACCTCCTCAGGCACCTCATTGAAGCGAGCATTGTCAGGGAGGGTGATAATCCAAGCCTTGTCCTTCCCTCGGCCACCTGGAATAAAGACAAGGATGTCTCCCCAGCCATGCTTTCAAGGAGGGTCCACCAGGCACATCAGAAAACACATTGCCACTGCTACAGAGGTTTTTTTATCTCACCAGAATAGCAAAACCAAGAGAAATCCTGCAACCCCGTCCAAGCACAACAGACATGGGCACACGGTAGAAACAAAAATATTATATACCAGGTATTTCCTTTATTTACTGAGCATACTTTGCATGGGACAGCAAAAGAAGTCAGAAATACAATGACAACACAGCACACTGGTCTGGAACCTACAGAAATACATTTCAGAGCAAAGCAGTTGTTAATACATTGAGTAAGAATATTTTACAGTATGGCATGAGATAGAAATCTAATCTGCTCCTTCAAACTCCCGCAATGTTTTATTAACAACATTTCTAGTGGCACTGGATACTACCTGATAGGTAATATTCCTTGCAGAGCATCATTTTGCCAAATAGTGCAGAAGTTTGTCTGGAGTATTTAATTACCACACAGACAGAAAGAGAGAGACCCTGGAGTAGTTCTTGGTACTCACCAGACAGAAAAGCAAACTCCTTCATCAGATCATCACTGATGTCCTTTGCACAGATGGGTATTGCAGTTTCTGGAAAAAGAGAAAAGCAGCGTTCAAAAAGAAAGCACAGATCCAAAGCAAACATGGTTATCAATGTGTTAATCCAAAGGTGGAACTTAAATCAAATGCAGCTCCCTAAATTATACACGAAATTTTGTAACAAAGGATACATGGATCTTACAGAAATAAAAGTTTCTAATAACTATAACAGGGCACAGCCACAATTCAGCAACAAATGTATTCTAGTAAAAGTATCAAGTGAGCAGTGCCCTGAGCTTGAGAGCTCTCCCCTCAACCCTTGAAGGGTCATATCCAGTGTAATTTTTTATATTTTGGGATTAGTAATTTCACTCCCCTATTTTACAAAGTCTCCCAGTGCTTCGTAGCCTTGCCAATGCAATGGGCTGAGGTTTCTGCTGGGAACAGCAGCGTCCAAGTCTGCTGCACTGGGAGCTTTTAGACTGTTACAGTCTTTAATTTTGAACAAATAAGCTTCTGAAGTCATGTTTTCACCTGGCATGGGGCCATAGGCACTGGAGAGGCTGTTGGGTTTATGTTCATTTATTAGATTTCTTTTTGATTAAATAATGGGAGAGGCTGTTTGAATACCATATTTAGCACTGTGTTCATTTCAGTGGAAATGAAGCACATCAGAACAGCATACACAACTTTACCCTTCCCTGGGAGAAGGAAACAAAGACCAGACTGACTAAACACAAGAAGCTTAGTAGACATTTTTCTGGATTATCTACATACGGAATGAGAGCTAAAAATTAGATATCCTTGTTCCTGCAAATAAATGTTTTAAAACACATCTATACAGATTAAAGTCCTTGAGCTTTCTGATAATCAAATTTTAAACACTGATTATTTCACTGAGTTGGTCCTAGGGAATAATCTTCTGGCTGTTTTAAATCAGCTGGGATGCATATTTCAGCATACTCCAGCATAATCAATATTTATTCTATTTCCCTTTTCCCAAAAGCTTTCTGGTCACTTCTACTTTATCGAAAGTTTTTTCAGGTCTTTACCAGGCTGTATGGTGCTTCAGCACAGCAGCCCAGATGTGTAGGAGGTGGGGGATGCTCTGCCTCCTGCAGCCCCCACCCGACATGGCCTACTTTCTACCCTTCTGTGTACATGCTGCTGGTTTTCCCTCTTGTAGATAAAAATGTGATTTTCATTTGTTAAGGATCAAGCCTCAGTCCCACTGGCATCTACAGAAACATTCTTGATTTTAACAGGCTCTAGAATTGCTCTTGTTAAGAAAGAAGTCTGTCTTGCAAAGATATTTCAAATATTTGTCTCTCATTCAACTCCTTCACCCAACTTGAGGACAACCAGCGGCAGGAGATTTCTTCTCTATTCATTGACTTTTTCACCCAGTCAATAGTTTCATACTGATAAAATTCACACTTAATAACTTAAGGAGCTTGAACACATGAAGTAGATGATATCAAACATGCATGTCTTTGGAAATACAAGACAAAAGCCCACACTGTGCACACATATTTGACTCAAATCAGCATAGGGCTGCTCAGCAGCCTGTCTGTTTAGTCAGACTGAAGCCTGTACCCAATGCTCACCCTGCCTATTCCTGACTTTCCCAGAAATGCAGCCACCAGCAAATCCAGGCACAGTTTTGCCACGTGCTGTAACACTCACTCATGACTCAAGTGCTCAACAGTAAAAGCAAACACAGCTCCAGGTTGACAGAAAACGCAGCTTTTGTTTTGGTTCTGCATTGATATGGGAGGGATGTGCCAGTTAATTGAGAGCTGATCGGGCACCAGGCTGGGGAAAGGGGATTAACCTTTGCATGGTAAAAAATTACTCAATAAAAAGCTTCACAAGATATTTTTGCATTGAGAACAACCGAACAATCTACAGCCTTAAACTATGCTGGAGGCAACTATTGTTGGGGAAAAAATATGAGCATTTTTGCTCAGATGTTTTCAAACTTTGCTTTGCAGAAAAGAAATATAATCCCAAACCCACGCTATCTACTTTCAGAGTCCAGTGCTTCTTCTTTGACATCTCTCTTACCTACAATTTCCCCACAATTGTCATGGAAACTGCAAAAACAATGGATGTTTTAATCCTGCCTGTGCTGGGGGCTATAGTAGGACCCGCTATGCCCTCTGGAAACACAGGCACAGGTGACCCCAATCGCACAGCCTGACAGCTAAGCACAACACCGGGGTCATGATGGGAAAGGGATGTGACATTTAGGGGTTTGAGGTACAAAGCATCAAAGGAAGAGGGTACCTACCATGCTTGGGAGTCACCGTTTACTTGCTCCTCAACACTTTATTCCACTGAATGTTTCATCCTTGACTTTGGCACAGAGTTGGATACCCAGATTCCTACACCCTTATGACTTTGAGTATTTCACTTCCCAAGGGATGACAGTTTTGGAACAGGGCTTTCAGTACCTGCAGAAAATCATGTTCTTCTGAGCAGTGCCAAGTTGAACAACCAAAATAACTCATTCAAGGAATTAATAGGTGGGAGTACTTTACCATAGGCAGTGAAGGCATGGAGAGCAACTCCCTTACCTTACAAACCCTCCCCAACTCCTGTGGGCTAGGATAATCCAACAGTGGCAGAACAGCAGGATGGCTGCCCTTTAGCAAGGTCAAGGCACAACAACATCCTGATTGTGGTCTGATTAGAGCCACTCCTTGGCCAACTCATCCTTGGCACTCACTCTGTGTTGGCCACACTCAACCTCCTGGGCAAATATTATGGAAAATCAAGTGCTGGCATCAAATTCACAAGTGCATTGCTGTGCCTGAGGCACATCAGTTGGATACTGCAATAAATCCTGTACAGAAGCATGACCTTTGTCCTCAAATATTAATCTCTGGAAAAATAGCAATGAAAGGCAGTGAGGCACCAAAGATATCTATCTCTCAAACAAGGCTTTGGTTGATGTTCTTGAGCAAGCTGGGGATTTCTTCTTTAAAGGACACTCTTGAGACAGTACAGCAAAGACCCCAGGGTACTGGCCAACACTGCCTATGAACAGCACAGCCAGGCTGCATGTTGCTTGGCACAAGGCAGAGGAAGTTAAGGATTCATGGAAGTCCACTTGTTTCTTTCAAAGCCAAAAAGAGGCTTTGTGATCATCAGCTGTTACAAAATCAAGCCTAAACTCCCCATGTTTCAGCATCCAAGAGGATATAAACTACACTGTTGTCCCCACACAGCTGGTATGACCTCAGGTTTTACTAAAAACCAGCAGCATCTGGATGGGTAAATTGTGATAATAGTGTAGTATCATTTTTATATAGGTTCTAAATTGGGTATTTATAAAATGCTGCTGCAATTAACACATCCAGAGACTCTTCTACAGGGTAATCGTTGCCATGACACAGAGTTTCGGAGGATCCGTGACGCCAAGCAGAGAAAAGACAAAGGGGGCATTCAGAGCTTTCTACCCCACCGAGAAAAACTAATACGGACTCAGCAAGGAGTCCTGCTGAATGTGTCCTGTCCCTATCTGTTGGTTTACACAGTCCAAAACATTTTGCTGGGTCCACTTCACAGGACTGTATCTCGAGGCCATTGCACAGACTGCAGTTGAGAGAATGATGCCCACTGTCAGCAATCTCCCATTTCTAGGCAATTCACCACGGAGGGATTTTCATGTACAGTGGAGGTCTGTAGTGACATTTAGAGAGGGGACAGCTACAGTCTGAGTACAAATTCCTCTTTTAACACTCAATTAAACTCTGAAGTGCTTTGGTCTTTAGCAACTATTGTTTTCTTTCTTTTTCCAACCTTTGCAGGCCCACAGCATCTGCAGACAGCAGCTGTGTAACACATCTGCCAAGCTGACATAACAGCGCCTTACACTCACCACACTGGCCAAATATTGTTTGCTGCTATAAAATTCATTTAGGGATGGCTTTGTTGTGAATGAAGAATAGCAGCTTTTCATGTGGGCGTTGCTGCCGTAGTCTAGGAAACAAAACTGAAGCAAATCAAATGAAAAGGGTAAAGGATCACATTGAGCTTCTCCATGATCTGCTTGTTCTCGACTGCTTGTCCATTTGGAGAGCCAGCGAAGCAGCATTTATTTGGCGTTGAGGAAGTCTGAAAATCAGCAAATTTGTAATGTATTTTCACGTCCCTCTGACTTGCTGGGCTAACTGGGATCACCAGCCACCATCTGTGTCAGGCTGTACCACTGCAGGAAGGCCAACCTGGCTCCAGTGGTTCCTGTGAGACTAAAGATGCCCTTAACACAGACCTACATACACCAACAGCATTTGCTGGAAGCTCTGGTGCTAAGGGAGTTTTAGTGAGCAGGGTTTCATCCAGCTGTCACAGACATCCCTGTCTGAGGCCAGTGTCAGTGCAAGCCTCCCTGAACAGCCTGTGGAGCACAGACTATGTTGGGTGCAAGGATTAAGCCATTCCCATCTTTGCTTTGCACAGGAGTGGGAACTAAAATCCCTTCAAGCAGAGTGCCCCAACAATGAACCCAGCACAGTGAGGAGAGTGACCCTTCCAGCTTCTCCTGCTGAAGCTGCTTGACTTTGCAAAATTAAATATTCACTGGGGCAAAGAACAGAAACACAGCCCTATTTCTGACGACAAAAACCAATGTACCACCTGTCCCCCCAACTCAGTCGATTGCCATATTCTTTCCAAACATCCTAAAGGAGTGACCCTGCAGCCCATCACTTGCAGCATTCATTTTGGATAAGGGGAACAGTTAAACTTGACATTTAATGAGCTGCAAAAATCCAAAGAGCTCCTCCAAGAAGATACAGAGAAACTCATCCTACCCCAGCAGTCAGGGCCCCTTGCTGCAGGAAACCTGAGTCTCCATTGTCTTGGTGGGCATCTGTGCTGGTTTTGACTGGAATAAAGTTCATTTTCTTCAAAGTACCTGGTATGGGGCTGTGTTTTAGAGTTGTGCTGGGAACAGTGTTGATAATTCATGGAGTTATAAGTCAAGGTCTTTTCTGCTCTTCACTCCACCGCACCAGCAAGTGGGGTGTGGGTACACAAGGAGTTGGAAGGGGACATAGGAGGGACAGCTGACCCCAACTAATCCAAGGGATATCCCAGACCATTTGGTGTCATGGTCAGCATATAAAGCTGTGGAAGAAGAAGGTAGGGGGTAAAATTTGGAGTGATGGCATTTTGTCTTCCCACAGTTATGTTTGGCAGACTCCTGCTTTCCTGAACTGCCTGCCCATGGGAAGTGGTGAATGAATTCCTTGTTTTGCTTTGCTTGGGTGCAAGGCTTTTGCTTTACCTTTTAAATTGTCTTTATCTCAACCCATGAGTTTTCCCTCTATTACCCTTCCCATTCTCTTCCCCAGCCCATCAGGAGTGAGTGAGTGGATGTGGGATGCTGAGTTGCCAACTGGGGTTAAACCAAAGCAGTGTCTCAGACAGTGAGTGGCTAAACCTCACCCTGCTTTCTCAGTGACCAGCTTCAAAAGACTTTGAAATCAACACAATCCACAACCCAATCCCATTCTCCCTTTCCACACACCATGTCCAGAAAGCAGGACAGAGGAAAACAGCCTTATTGTGAATGGCATGCTTGCATGCACTACACAAAGCCTGCGCCAAGTGACAAAGTCTGGCTGTACAAAAGGAGTGGGGTAGCAGGATGGAGGCATTCAGGCAGCTGCCCTTACTGCCTGCACACGCTTCAACCACCACCTTTTGGGAGATCTGCCGCAGCTGTGTGGTCTCCAGGCAGTGGCTTCCCCAACAAACTTACACCTGGAGTAGGATCCTGACACCCACATGACCAGATCCATACTCTTGTCTCTCCATCTGATCAGTACTCGCCCAGGAACAGGATATAACACTGTGCACATGAAGAGCAGGTTTTTACACGGTGTTTGTGGTAACTGGAGCCAGGAGGGGCTGGCAACCAGCCAGGTGGCATGAGGCTGATGGAGATACCGAACGGCACATGTATTAGAGAATCTGTGGCAGAGAATAGGACATTGTGCTCCTCAACAAGGCCTGCTGTATCCACCAAAAGGTTATTTACAGGACCTGGTCTAAGCAGAGAACTGACAGCCAAGGTCCTGAGGCTGCTTCCTGGCTCTGAGACTAAACTTTGGTAGCTGGGAGCAAATTGTGTCTCCATTGGCTTCATGTCCTCATTTGCGAACAGAACAGGCACAAGTGCCAGCAGGATATGACATTAGCAAGGGGTCATGAGCATGTTTGATGCCAAGAACAGAAAAGAGTCTTGCAGACCCCATCCACCTATCAGGCTGATGCAGGTGTCCACATCTGTATATATTGTGTCAGACAAAAGGCCAGGTCTTAAAAACCCTGTTGAACTAACCATTGGATGGTGTTCGACTGACCTGGACAGATGAGTAAACCATGGGATTGGTTTCTGGACACACCAGAGAACTGAAGGTCTTGGGATCAGCCATAAAGTTCACCAGCCAGGACTTAGTGGCTTCCTCCCTGAGGAAGCTCAGTTCCACCAAAGTCATCCATGCAGAGCACATGCAGGTTAACCACTTTATGCTGCAATTATACCCTTATAGTCAAGAGAACAGCCTGGCCACAGATTCAGACCTGTGAGGACCTTCTCCCCATTTGAGGAACACCCTGCAGTAAAATACACCCTGCACTGTGTCCTTCTCTCCAAACTCTTCAGCTGCTAAAGAAACTTAGAGACTCTATTGTGTAAAGTGAATAAGCCGCTGTGGGTCTCTCCTGCAATTGCATGTGATCTCAGGTATGCTGCAGAAGCTAAATATGTCACCATTAGTCATTTCTAACAGCACCTTTGAGCTGCACACACCCTCATATGCACCAAAACCATGCTCAGCTGATGGTGCATCCTGCCCTGATACACAGACACTTGTTGCTGGGGTATCTGCTGCAAGGACAAGGCACTGTTGCTGTCCAGGGTGGCCACACAGACCAAATTCTCCTTCAGCCATCTCAATGTATGAATAATAATTTCTGCTGTTGCACAAACACCTGGCACATTGAACAGCCTGTAATTCCAGGTGGTGCAGCCATTCCCTTTGCCAAGCAAGCGACACAAAAGACTCACTAAAATATTTATGGCAGAAAGCTTCAATACCTTTCACTGATGCAAACCCCTATGTCCCCTCTGCCCATGGTAACAGCTCACACCTCACTGCAGCTGGGGACTCACAGGACCATCTGCTCCCCCAAGCCTTGGTCTCAGCCTGCAGGCACCAGCTTCCTATCTGCAGCCAGCCAAAACCAGATTTACATCTGGAGGGAAAGATTAGCAATTAGATTAGGTTTATAAAAGCCTATTTTTCTGGAAGATGTGATGTATTGATCCTGAAGAAGATAGGGCTCCTGGACCAATTCAGTCAATAGCCTGATGGTAAATCTCCACCTGACACAAATCTCTCGGTAAATCCTCAACCTGGCAGAACTTGCAAAACCCAGTCTACAGGGTGGCTGAGCTTCCACCTTTGATGTTTCCTAGGAAGAGCACCAGCACAATACAGGGGATAAGGGATGACAGAGCTGCTGAAAGAGCTGCACCCTTGGAACATGGTGGGAGTCGTGAACGACAGGGTGGTGCAGCTGCTGGCAGCACACTCTGGTCCCCAGGCTACAGGTGGCAGTGGGGCGATCCCAGGAGCTGCCAGGAGCTCAGTGATGCTGGCAGCCAGGCCTGGGTGGCCCTCAGAGAACTCACTACAGAGTCAGGTCAGCATCAAACACCTTCTTTGGAGCCAGACAGGACAGACGCACAGCAGCAGCCACCACGCCGATGATTCAAAGCGACCCAGCCCCTGCAAGGCCATGTCCTGCACATGGCATGAAAGCCCCAGGGAGGTTAGTCCATCACTAGGCATGATGGTCACCATGTCAGGTTCAAGGACTCTTTAAATTATCCTACCCTTTGTCAGACTGGGAAGGATTTTTATGGAAAGGCTCACTCTGCAAGTTCCTTCTTTTGCTTCTCCCCAAGCACCTGCTCCAACACAGTGTAGGAGGCAGGATATGGCACCAGATGGTCCTCTCTTCTGACCCAGGGGCTGTGCTTCTCCACCAAGACCTTCCAGGGCTTACATGCAGTTGATGCTTCAGCGCAGACACACATTGCCATCACCCAAACCTGGGGGTGTGCTCAGCTAAGAAATTGTACAGCCAAAAAAAGCAAAGCTTCTGAAAAAATAGAATGACCTTTTCAAAAGGCTTAGATTTATATACACTGAAGATAAAAGGAAAAAACAGAAAAGAAAATGCTGTGAATGGAAAAAAGAATTAGGGAGAAATTTTTAACTTGGTACAGTCCAGGTTTGTGGACCATCATCCAGGCAGCATGCCTGTTCCACAGAGGAATGTTCTCACATGACCAGCTGGATCACCACCTTAGAACAGGAGCTGATCCATGTGGCCTGAGAGGGATCAGATGCCACCACATCCAGGCATGCACAGAGTGACCCAGGATCTGGCTGCAAGTCCTGGGGCAGGAGCCTCCCACTCCTGGGCATCCCTCCAGTGGGGAAACATAGGCTGTGAATGAGCAGGAGCACCTACAGCACTGGCATGGCACAGCTGCAGCCACTCACTGACACACAAAACCAGCAAAACCTCATTCCTGCTGACCATGGGCCATTGCTGCTGGCAAAACAAGGTGCAGCCAGCCAAGGATCCCAGACAAGGTGCAGCCAGCTAAGGATCCCACATTCATGGGAACGTCATCCTCTAAGACAGTTTTGGGAACTGGAGTGAGCAGGAGGGTCCACAGGAGCCAGGACTAAGCCATGTTGCCAGTGAGGAGGATGCTCAAGGGAGGTTAAAAGGTCCAGGGTGTCCCAGTGTGCTGAGGATGGTGGAGTTTCATGAGGAGGAATCTCTTCCAGTTTAGATTTAGCAGCTGACAAACTGTGGAAGCTTTTGTAAGAAAAGGTGAAGCAAAAGCAAACTAAATGTCAACAAGGCTTATGTGTTACCTTCTGTTATGCCCTGATGTTTTCATGTCCAATCAGAAAAGCTGTATTCTCATATCACACCAAACCAAGCAAAAATTGGGAAAGATAAAAGCCAGCTCCACTGTACATGAATTCATGTCTATTGCAAGAAATGTAATAAAAGATTCTCAACACCCACTCTTATGGATTCAATCGCAGTGTGGGAGTTGAGAAAATCAAGTTTCTTGCATTTCTACTACTTAGGAGCTTCAATACACTTTTAGTTTTCTCCTATTTCCAATTTCAGTCATTCTTCCCTTACCAAAGACAGCACTTATAGGTGTTTTCACATCAGCACCAGGATGCGTTTGCCAGCTGTGCAGGAAAATGCACATTTAGCATCTGTCACCAGCACAGACCTCCTCAGCCAACATCAGCCCTCAAACCAGAGCCCGTTCAGCCCAAAAGACTTCTAAAGCCCAATAAAAAAACACAGACATCAGTAACTTTCCCATCATCATTCAATATCATGCAAACCCCGTGTTTAACAAGATGCATTCCAGCTTTGCACACAAAATAACTCTTGGGAGATGTATCAGCAGTAAATCACTGGTTCCCACTGTCTGCCAAAGGAACCTGGAATTAAGTTCATTGATGTCACTGGAACAATTTCTTTCACACCCCATATAGCCAGGAAACTAAGCCCTGTAGCCAGGTTCCCCCAACGGCATCACCTGGAAACTCTACTGCAAAGCAAGGGAAAATAAATGCAATTTTTCCCGAATTGAAAATAGAAATGTCCAATTCTCACATTCCCCTGTTAAGCAAAAGCACATCTCCAAATACAGCTAATGGCATTCCTGCAGCAGAAGGCCAGTGGAATAGAAAGTGAGAGGGGGAGGATGTTGCTGGTGCTTGTTGGCTGTCTCACACCACCCAGCCCTTGGGCAGACATCCCTGGAGCAGCAGAATAACTGTGCCTGCACTGGGTCCCAGGGAACAACTGTACCCCAGGAGATTCTGATTCATCCCTGCTGTAAAATCAAGTCCAGCATTTCCTGGGAGGAGAAGGGATTCAGAAAACAAGGCAGCCCCACCCAGTCACTTCCACCAGTGCTCCTCAAATTCCAGTTCCTCTGCCCACCAATTTTCCAATAGCCTTAAATTTCCCTGCATTAGGGAAGCTGGCAGATGGGATGACTGAGGCTGAAGCAGTGGAGCAAACTGAGGAGTGTGGGGCCTGAGCTGTGTTTAGTCCATGTGCCCAACGACCACTGTCGCAGGGACACATCGCTGCCCATTCACAGGCTGAGGCTGAGGGCACTTGCCTGGTTTGTGGCTCCAGGATCCCCTGGCAAATCCTACCTGCCAAAACCAACTTTAACAAAAGGCTCTTACCATGGCATGACCAGGGGCAATATCCAAGTTCTGAACTCTCTCTCTCCAGGCACACAGGAAAGCTCTGTGTCGCCAAGTATCCTCAAGTTCAGTGGCAAAGAGAGCACTTTGGAAAACTCTTTCCCCCACCATGTTCTACACTTTGGTTGCTCCCTCCCACACAGCCCTGCTGTCACTCCACTTTTGTCCTGGTACATGAATGATAAACCATTAGTGTGGTTGTAGCAAATGTGATGTAGGGAGAGGAAGTACATCCCACATACTACTGACTGCTCCCAGTCTACTACTCCTCTGTGGCCCACCCAAAGGGGTCTAGACTGATGACAGCACAGAGCTTTTCAAGGCTGTGGTAGTCCTGCAGCTCTGCAAGGGAGCCCAAGTCATTTTAGAGACAAGAATGGCCATAAAAGGCTTGGGTTTTATACAGACTTCTATCTCACTCTAAAGCAGATATGGAGGGAACATCACCTTCCACTAGAAACAATCAACAAATTTCCAGTACTGCTGCATGTAGAGAAATGGTTAAAACGTGGTCCCAGATTAGGCTGAATGCTCAGAAATCAGTGATGAGGAAAAAACCCTTCTCATTTATTTTTAATCTCATGATTTGGGGAACCTTACTCAACTTTGTCTCTTTTTCAGGATCTCATTTTAAGAACCTATGTAGATGCCAAATCACGCGTCCGGATGCTGGAGTTATAACCACACAAGTGTGCCTTTGTAGGGATATTTTGCTTTTGTATGAGCATTACACAAAGGTCATCTGCTAAGAGCTAGCCAGGAGACAGGGCTCATGCTCACAAGAAACCTGCTACCTGCTTTCACCCAGTTCCCATTACATCGCACATAACAAACGTTCACCATCTGCGTCCCCATTCCCGTGTCACCCAGCTCCTGCTCCAGCATTGTGGGTGTTCCATGTTGACACCAGCACAAGGAAGATTTCATCACAGCCATTCCAGCAGCATCCTTCGCTGATTGACCATCCCTGCCTACATTTTCCTATTCCATTTGCAGGACGCAAGGAAATTAACAGGGTCTGGCGGGCAGGACAGCTGGAGTAGAAGATGCTGTTGGCATCATCTCAAAAGGGCACATACACAAGCAGCTCCTGGGAAGCAGGTGACACATTAGTAAAGTCCTCACCTGTGACTTACCCTCTGACAAATTCTTTCTGCACCCCAAACTGTGCTTTTCAAAGAGGTCAAGGAGCCTGGAATTAGACTGGAAGCTTTTTTTGGGTCAGTGTGTCTTTTTTGTGCCTGGCATGGCTCCAAGTACTCTGCCAGCTTCGAACAGATAAGGAATGATGCTTTTGCATGCCTTTGACTCCTGCCAAGCTGTGCATCCTCTAGTAAGGCTGGAGCACCCAAGGTGCTGCTGCCATTCCTGGATTAGAAAAGACCTCACTGCAAAAATACCTGTACTTCCTACAGGAAAACAACAAAACAAAAAAGTGAGGCCTCCAGTTTCTAAGCAGATCACTGTCCATCAAAAGAAACAACGCTGAGGCAGCTACGGCCTGAGGAAAGGGATCAGATTGCATTTGCTTCTCACATTCACGGTGTGCAGCCATAGAACCACAGCCACATCAGTACAATGCTGCATTCCCGGCACAACCTGGGATTCAGAGGTGTTTGAGGACCGGGGAATGAGGGAGGGAAGAGGAGGTAAAACTAACAGAGGCACACACACATACATCTACTGCTTTTCTACTTCAGACCCTGGGAAAGGGCAGTCACTGCCATCAGGCTGAGATGCAACTTCCCAGGAAAGAGTTCTGTAGTTCTGGCCATGGGAATCTGAGCAGGGACTTGCACTGGTGAACACCCTCCTGTCTCACCAGCAGCACATCCAGCCTTCAAACCGCACTTTGAGCCACGCATTCCAGCGGCACGAAGGGAAGGCCAGCAGCGCAGGGGGACACAGCACCTCATTAAAAGCCGGGGCCGGTCGGCACCGACCATTGAACAAACAACAAAATAGCATCTCGAGTGCTCAGCAACCAGCGTGCGACGAACCCTCCCGATGCATCGCGGGGCTGCGGGACCCACAACCCTCGGCAGCGGCATCGCGCGAGCGTCGGCAGGGGAGCGATGGGGCACCTGTGGGCTCCCCGCCGGGACCGGGAGTGCCAGCCGGGAGCCGCTGCTCCCACGGAGAGTGTGCGGGGAAAGCCCTTCGCCCCCCGCCCGCCGCCCCGGACACCTGCGAGCCCCGCGCCGGCCGCGGCACTCACCAGCGGCCGCCTCCAGCAGCGCGGCGGAGCGCAGCAGGCGGTAGTACCGCTCCATGTCCCCCGCCGAGGTGCCCCCCGGCGGGGGCCCGGCCGGGACCGGGGCCGGGGCCGGGGCCAGGGCCATGCCCCGGGCAGCGCTCCCCGCCGGCAGCGCCGCCGCTCCGGGCCCGTGCGGCCGCCCAGGCGGGGCCACCGCCTCCGCCCGCCTCCCGCACCGCCCCGCGCCGCCCGCGGGACGGATCGCCCCTTTTTTCCCTTTTCTTTCTTTCCCCACCCACCTCTGTTTGCTCCCTGCCTCCTGATTTTTTTTCCACCTTTTTTCCCCTTCCACTCGTTTTCCCCTCTTCCCTCCCTTTCCCGTCTTTTTTCTCCCTTTTTCCTTCCCCCCCTCTTTTTCATCTTTTTCCTCCCTGTTCCGTCTTTTTTCTCCTTATTCCTTCCCCCCCCCCGCTTTTTCCTCTTTATTCCCTTTTCACCCGTCCCCCTCTTCTTTTCTTTTTTAAATTCGCCCTCCCTTTTCCCCTCTTTCCTTTTTCCTTTCCCCCTCTTTTTTTCTTTTTTCCTTCCTCCTTTTTTCTTGACTCCTTTTATTATCCTTTTCCCCTTTATTTCTCTTTCCTTTTTCTCTTTTTTCATTTTTTTTCTTCCCTTCTTTTCTCCCTCCCCTTTATTCCTATTTTTTTATCACTACTCTCAGTGCCCCTCAGCACACCACCCTGCCCCTGGATTTGCTCCCTGCCTTAGAGCCTATAGCACTGCTCTGAGGAAAAAAAACCCCAAATCGTTTCCAACCTCTGCAAGTGGCATTCTAGCAAATTCCTGGAACAATTTATGAGAACTACATTAAGCCATACTACAGCCACTGCTGGCCAGAGCTCTAGGCATCATTCTCAGTTTTCCTGATGCTGAGGTTCAAATGATGCCAGCTCATTCTCAACAGGAACCTGAGCTGCCCAGGAAGGCAGTACAAAGAAGTGGATGTTCCTGTTTTTCTAAAACAACCTTTTAATTATGCTTCTTAATATAATAACAGCCTTTTTCCAACACTTCAGCAGTCAGAGCTATTAATTTAGAACCCAAGATCCAACAATGGTAACATAAAACCCAGTGTCTTTTGGTAGACCATGGCCTTCTTACACTGATACAGAATTTTTCAAGGAAAAACTACCCATTCAGTCAGTAATCCTTGGTCATGACACAGCAGATCCTCACCAACAGAACAGTTTGAATAGATGATTTTTTTTGTCTGGTCATAAAACACATCTTGTGTGACAGGGAGAGTTCATGTGCAGTTACTCATCAAAAAATCTGGCTGAGGTGCACAGCAGTAAAATGTGGTTATAAAATAGCCACATGCAAGGCTACAGACAAGGAAAGACAACCATGCCACACTCCTGTATTCTTACCACAGGGATGCAATTTGCCCTAAAGTGCCACAGCTCATGGAGAAATAAGGCCCATCCAAGTGCTGAAAATCTCTTTTTTGCTCTACCACTGTGCACAAGATGCTCTGCTGTAAGCAGGACTCACCCCTGCTAAGTGTCACATATCCACATCTGTCATTGGTTTCGGAAAGAACAAAGCACCCTAGTAGAAGCTGCAGCTGTTATCCCTAAGGTTCAGCAATCAATCCATTTCTTGCTCTTTGAACAGAAGACAAAATCATTAAGACAGGATCTGGCTCAGGTCTCTGCAGACAACACACCCTGTTCAAGTCCCAGGTGGGCTGGGCTGGACCACAGCACCAGATACTGGCAGGAATTCCACATCCCAAAGCTGCACCGCCTCCAGTCAGTTCAGGTGGTGCAAGGCAAACTCAGCCAGCACTCAGCATGGAAAAACTATGTTCTCTTAGACTGAAGGGTAATTGCTCATGGCTTTTCCTTATGGCCACAAAGATTCTTGGTTTGGAAACCTGGCTGCTACAGTCCCTCACAATAAATGCCCAGTTATCCCAGCACAGCATTTCATGGAACTATCATCCATCTTCTCGGATTTTACACTGGCAGAAGATACTCAGCATGTCTGTGTCCTCCAAAGCCAAGCATTGCTCTCTGCCTGTCCAGGAAATGATAAGCTGAGATAGAAGGAACAATGAAATGGATAAAAAAGAAACAATTACTGCCAGAAACACAGGTTTTTCTTTTCCAGGCATTCCCATCCAGGCCCCATAACAACATTCAGCAGTCTGACAGTAGCACATACACACCTGCATGCGAGGGAAAAGAGGTGTTTCACAGAGCCGGGGAAAACCCTGCCAGCACCTGCAGCACCTCTGCAGAGATTTATTTCATGTGGGTGCAATTCCTTATCCTTAAATCTCATCTTAGGCAGAAGGTGTATGAAGAGTTCCAACTAATTTTATTAATTCCAGATCAGAGGCTGGAAAAAAGAAACCCCTCAAACAAAATTCAGAATCTCTTGAATTCAAAAAAAGTTCTTTTTTCCTCTTCCCAGGTTAAGGCTAGAAGGTTGGGTTGTGACTAGAGCCATTATTTGGGTTTGAGAAATCACCTTTCAAAAATACCTGTTTAATCAAGTGCTGGGAACTGGAAAAACAGAGCTGGCTAAATGCAGTTCAGAGTCAAACTGATGTCCAAGTGAATCGCTCACTTCTGGAATATGCATAGCAACAGCAAAGTATTTGTGCGTAAGTAATTAAGCTTGGGTTGATTTTCATAAACAGGAATTTTAGGAGGATTTCTTGTGCAGACAGCAGCACCACCCTCAATCTGGGGGTACTATCTGCTGTGGGCTCTTTTCAAGCTGGTCCAGGAGGAGCAGATCCTCCATAGCTTGGCAGAAATCCTGGTCCCACTGAAGCCAGCCAAACCTGCACAGATTTAATCAAGATCAGGATTTTATGTCACCTACTTGAATGTGAAAAAAAGAAAAAGGACTCTGTTTTCCCACTCTCACTTTCTCCCTGGGTTAGTCAGACCTGCCTTATTTGTTGTTACAACCCCTGGTTTTGAAAGGAACACTCACACAAGTGCACACACACCCTTTCTCCAGGCCACAATGTATTTTCCAGCCTAGCAGGTTACCTACCCCTAGATGTGTGAAGATTTAAGAAGCAAAGCCCAATCCCAGCATTGAGAATGCTGTGGACGCATCTCCTGCAACAGCTGCTGGGGGATAGGGAGGGACAGGGACACCATGACCCCTTCACGTGCCAAGAGCCCTCACATGCCAACAGCCTGACCTTAAAAAAATTGCTGTCCTTGTTAAAAATCACCTTACAACACAGCATTGCTTCTCCTTTCTAACAAGGTCTACATGGGTGTTTTAAATGCTACCTTCAGTGCCTTCTGAAATACAGTGACCTGAGGTCATCTCCCATCGCTTACATTTGCAGCTTTTGTCCTGGCAGCCTGGGTAGCCAGCTCAGAGTGGAACCTTTTCCAGCTCTTCAGATGATTTTCACTATCACTCACTTGGGCTATTAAGATTCTCAATGCGTGTATCTGGTTTCCAATAGTATAAGCTGCTTCGGAAAGGTTAGAGTTTGTTTTAAATAGCTCAGCCATCTGTCCTGCAGTGGCTGATGGGAGCTGCAGAGATCGAAGCAGCCAAAACAGAATTTTTCAAACTGTCAGCTTTTCATTACAAACATTTCAGCTTGAATCAGACCCGTGTCCTTAAAAAAAAAGTTAAGTCTATATATTTTCCTTGAGTATTATACAAACACTGTGAGTCGTGCTTTAACAGCTTCCTTGCAGTGTTGGAATCTCATCAATGCAAATATCTGGCCTGGATTTCACCAGCACCACGCACTTTGCAAGCCACAGAATCAGCCTCATTTGTGAGTTTCTAGGCTTTGAACTTAATAATGCTCATTTATTACAGGTAGTCATGACACACAGAACCAACACAGCAGTAAGGAAAACACTTCATGTATGGAAATCAGGCACACGGACCTGCATTTTTCTCACCCAGTTCCTAAATGTCAGCTAAAGCTCCAAGTTCACCTGTTCTACCAAGTTAAATCAATACATTCACTTAATTCACAGGACTCACTTTCAGCAGCTATTACCAGCAGAATTGCTAATACATTGCTAGAAAAATAAAAATATATGAGAAGCAACTAGTATTTCCTAATGCAAATGCTGCTCCACATCAAACAACCAAAAATGGCCTTGCTGGTATCATCTGCCCGCCAATGAAAATGTCAATCAGCCCCTTAGTACCACCCTGGAAAGGCCCATGTAATAAACTATCACCCCTGAGTATCCAAGGAGACAAGACAGACAACAGATATATATTAATCAGAACAACATACCAAAGTTTATTGATTACTTCAAACAAAAGTTTCTGTAATGAAAAAAGAGCAAGTTGCATTCATAAAAGGTAACATTCACATTCAATTTCCTTTATATAAAGCAACATAAATGTATAAAATTGCATTTAAGTGAAAAAAATGTAAGGTTGCAGTCCTCTTTTTTTTGCAAGAAGCTGAAAATGTATTTGCTCATTGCCTGTATATAATTTACATTTTCTACATACTACATGTTTTTTAAAAAAATTCGTAGCTGGGAAGTTGGATAAATGGTGCAGTATTATGTAAGTTTTTCAACTGTGTGTATACAAATTTAATTTGAAGCTTTTATGCAACTCCAAGTAATTTGTAGTATTTTCGTAACAATTATGATTAGTGTTTGAAAAGTTGCTATGACTACATCAAGCTCCACTGTTATCACATAACAGTTTTAGAGGGAATCTTAATTACTTTCCTTATCTTTCAATGTCACTGGTCAGTGATTAAACTTTAACGAATTATTATGAGAAAAACCCAGCCTTTTTTCCTTCAAGTTTTTCCACCGATAAGCCTGTACTGACCTTTTAGCTCACTGAGGAGCACCGTAACAGTGCATTGGGTATCATGAAACAAAAGCCACCACAGCACTGCTCTCAGATTATTGCCACTTGAGCATCCTGCTGCCTTACACCTTACAGTCACTATCACTACTTTTTCTTCCCCTCTCTAACCTCAAAAGGGGTCTCCTGTTCCCCCTGATTTCACAAGCCCCACAGCAGTAGAAATTTCATTTTTGCCATTGCTGAATGATGAGGATCAGCTCCTCTGCAGGTGCAGGGCAACCTGGTGGTCCTGGCACCAAGCGTTACACCAGTGCACTAGCTGAGGATCCAAGCCCAAGAAAACCTGCATTTTCCTAAAAGAGTTGCTATTCAAGACATTTAACGCTAATTTCACCCTGCCTGTCAGCACACACACCTTGGGTTTGAATATACAGCTAATGGCAATCTGGTGGGGATTGGACACTTGGAAACAGGAAGAGAAAGATTTGGTTCTCAGAAGCCTTTGTCTTTAAACAGGCTGCAAAAATTAGCCTGTTTAAGTGACTGCTTGGACAGTTCACACACAAATGGCAAGTTTCACTCTGTTCCCACTAACATCACCAGCAAAACCTCCAGTGGACTTCCAGGGGAAGAGACTTTGACCCTCAGAGTAGAGCGTGACATGAAACAGAGAAGCAAGGTGTCAGGCATGGGACCATTTGGGCTTGGAATGGTTTTGAATCACAGGAATTAGGCATTTTAGTGCCCACATTTTAAAGGTTATGTAAACACAAGTCAGCAACTGTATATTTAAGGAGAAAGGTTAGATTTGGCATGTAGAGCATATCTTCATTGTATTCATTGTATACTTGATCTGTAGGCACCACATTTTAGCAAGAAAAGTTGAGAATGGGACAGGGTCTGCAAGTTGAATTCTAGGTCCATGAAATGAGCTAGGAAAAGGAAAAAAGACAAAAATAAAAGCTTTGCCCATGGGACACATGCTGGCAGTGCAGCTCCTTACTTGCATGCAGCAAGGAGTTGAGCCATGGTCGCTGACATGGTGCAGATGCCACTTGCGTTGAGGCCAGTGCAGTGTGTATAATACAGTGGTCCTGTCCCTATGTCCCCTCCCATGCTGGGTGATGGCAGAGCAGCCGTCGGCCACAGGGACTGTGCACACCCCTTTCCCATTCAGGTAAGGCCCATCCAAAGTCCTTCCAATGCATGGGGGAATTTGCCAGCAGTTGATCTGCACCAGTTGAAGACAGACCACAGAGGGGTGGCAGCGAGAGAGCAAGACTCGATTCTTCCAAAATTTAAGCCTGCAGCTTAACAAAATTTGCTGAGGGGAATGTTCCATCCAGTCACAAATTGTTTCATTGCATGTAAATGACACAAAGCCTGAGCAAGCAGGAGCCAAACCCAGCGGCAGCATAGAGCTTGTTGCTTCTGAAATGAGACTTGAAGCTTCTCACAGTAGTTCCTCTGCCCCACTCACAGCGCTGGGGCCGGGGGAAATCGGCACGAGGGAGGGACCGTCACACCAACCGGTGGTGGCACATAGGGTGCTCTGTCACTGCTTATGACTCAACACAACAAAAAGTTGCTCTTTCCACATAAGTATCAGATGAAAAAAAAACTTATATTGAGAGTCAGGCATGTCACTTCCGCTATGCACAACCTAAAGAGAAAAGTTCCTACGACCACGGTAACAGGTAGATTTTAAAAGAACATGCCAATTTAAAAGCCAAATAAAATATAAAATGAAATCAGGTTCATGTTTTCCATTGATTTTATAACCAGCTTCTTTTTTCTTAGTGCAAATAACTCAAGATGCAGTTTTATATGCCTGCAGGTTCACAGGCACAGCCCATGTCCCTGGGAGCAGCCAAGGAACTGCACTGTCACTCAGGCCTTTATAGTGTTGGAGCAACTGCACAGTGCAGTAATGTAAGCACAGCCACAGGAGCTTGGGCAGAGAGGCTCAAAGCCTGCCACAGTCCAACTTCTGGGATTCCTTCCTCCCCCACGAAAGCTTCCTTCCATCACAAGCAGCCACAAAACAACCTTTTCTTCACCCTTCAGCAGGAATAAATCCATCAGCAAACTGGCCACAGGAGGATGCTCAGGTGCTTCCCAGCACCACAGGTCTCTGCATGGACACCACCACTGTGGATGAACCACAGACCGCTTCCAGCCATACCTGGAGGGATCAGCAAAGATTTCTCCTGAATTTTCAAGTAATTCTGCCACATGCATCTGGCAACCCATGGCTGGGAGGGGCAACACCCTGCCAATGGGTTGCAGCCCCAGCACCAGGAGAGATGCTCACAGGGATGCATTCAGATTCTGTGTGAGAGGAGCAGCCTTTTCCCAGTGCCTTCAGGGAGTCAGAGAGGGCTGTTACTGGGTTTAAGTCTGTCCTACTTCTTTGGTCAGGCAGAGCAAGAGATTTGAGCAGCTCCCTGCTTCTCTGAGATCTGCAGTGGGCAGAGGAAGCCCCTGTGTGAAACGGGGCTGTCATTGCGCTCTTGCACTTTGATTCATGCTGTTTTGGATGAATTCCTAAAGATGCTTTCTCAGCCTCCAATGATGTAGAATTTGGCAGAATTGTTCTTCTGCAGGGGGGAAGCCACAAAACCAAAGACAAACAGGTACCATGGGGCCAGTGCCCTGGCTGCTGCTCTTTCAGCATGGCTGCTTACAGTCCTTGGTAATATCAAAGAGAACTGTTAGGTTAAAACCATGGGCTTTTTCCTACAGCATGATTATATGCAGTGTTTGTATGGAGCACTTTAAAGTATCCTGAGAGGATATCTTTCTGCCAAATTAGTAACAGCATCTTCAGTCTTCACATAACCATTCTCTATACGTTTGTATGAGACTAAAACAGGCAGATCAAAGGGGCCAGCCTGCAAAAATCAGAAGGAAAACACATAAAATATTTCAACTGTTACATTCCCAAACTCACAAAACTTTTCCTGGGTTATTTTTAGAAGAAAATAATTAAATTTTTACAGGAGAAGAAGAATGATTAGCCCATAATAAAAGTGCCAAATGTCATTCACAACCAAGTAATCAGATGATAAATCAATTTGCACAATCTGAAAAATGCTGCATAAAGTCTAAAAGCGGCATCTGCCTCGCAGTCCCCTGCAGTTCCCACTCTGTCCCGGTCCAGCTGCCTCCTGCGCCAGTATATGGTGGTGGAGAGCACCACCTAATGTCAGTGGAGAAGGACTAGCTCTGTAGAACAGATACCAGATGCTCTGCAGGCCTTGCAAGCCTGGCTGCTGGACCTGCCATGCCAATTAACCTGACTACTTCAGCAGCAGCTGCTGGTTCAAAGGTAGCAGAGATTTGCAGAACATCTGCAGTTTTATGTTTGTATGCAACACCACATGCAACATCTTCCCTAAAAGCAGAATTGTGAATTCAATCAGGCACTTTTACTATTTTATTCTGCTATTCGCCTACTACAAAGTTTAAAATCAAGTCAACTTGTACTAGGATGCTCTTGGTGTGCGTACACACATACGGACACCAGGACATGCCTCTGCCCTATGTGTTGACACACATGGGCAAGTACACGTGTTTAGTGTCAATCTATGCACATGAATTAAAACATACTTATTTCTATCTGACAGAACAGCATGCACCCTAGAAAAAGGGACTTTGGTACAATTCAGATGCAATACCGGAATCATTTTAAGAACTGGGATTTGAATTTTTCACTGTAAATTTATAAGTGTTAGCTTTTATAACCAGTTAGCACAATTCAGACTGCACTCTCAGTTAAATTTTCTTTTAATATGAGACTAAAATATCAGTTAGATTGAAAGACTTGTTTACAAGTATTTCAGTTTGAGAGGATCTGTATAGATATGGCATTCTGAAGAGGTTGGATAGTACATCTCCAAATTAAAATGCATTCCAAGCACTGCATCTCTATTCCACAAGGACAGGTGCCCCACACCGATAGTCAAGAGGATTACAAGAACAATGGTTTAATTGATTTGGAGGGGTTACATTTGGTTAATCAATGCCTTTTAACACCATCCCAACTCCTTTGGACAGGGTACCTGTTACAACACATTATCATCTGAGAATGTTCTTAAAAGAAGTGGTCTGACAGAAGGTCTGGCCGACAATGAATCAGGTGCCTTCCTGCTGCTCTGCAACAGCGAGGCAAAGAGACTTATAGCACAAGCAACCCTCGTGCCTGCCTATGGTCAAACAATGCAAGACACACACAACTCTTTTTACAGCTAAGTCATTTCATAAAGGATGTAGCAGCACATGGCGATTAACGCTGGATGGGTTTTGCAAGCCAGAGGCATGTAGGGTATTCAGAAACTGGTCCTGCTTCCCAGAATGCTTAACTTCACACTTGGAGGCTTATGCTACAGGTGCTTTTGAGGGAGGAGGAAAATATCTCCACATAACTGGCATCTTTCAAACAGCAAGTAATAGAGGAGATCTGCAGTAAAACCAAATGCTACGGACATGCAATCAAGGCACTTTGCTGTGAGGGGCCCCACCACTCCCTTGCTCAGCAAGTCCAAGAACTATACTTTGTTGTGAGGGTTGTGGGCTGTGACTTATTCACCCACACAAAGAACAAGGATAGCACTAACAAGTGGGATGGACAGGGCAAGGTGGGCACTAGGAAAGTTTCCCCTAAAGTCAGACAAGTCTGAGCCATTTGCCAAGCCATCCAGAGGACAATCAACATCAATTCCACCTTGTTCCACTTGTGTGTGTGTGTGGCCGAAGATTTGGGAAGGGCTGTCCCCACGTGGGTGTGCCCTTCCAGCCTGGACAGTGGATTTTAGGTGAGGCTCAGCGTGCGCAGAACTGGCCCCACCGTTTCAGTCCTGAGGTTCATCTGCCACGGCCGAGCGAGCTCGGACAGTGACAGTGAAGTCCTCAGGACTAGAACCTACAGCACCCGGCATTTCCCAGGAGGTCTCCCATCCAAGTACTAATCCAGGGCTGACCCTGCTTAGCTTCCGAGATCTGACGAGACTAGTTGACTAACACACAAAACTGCAGAAAGGAAAGAGAGAGTAACCAGCTTTGTTTGTGTCCATCTCACTTGGACATCCTGAACAGGAGCAGCTCACCCACCTGAGGTATAGCAAGAGACCAAAAGGGAAGAGACAGACAAAATATTTAAGCAAAATATTTAAATTAAGGCAAAATGTGGGGAAAAGCAAGGTTTTGCTGTGTCAGCAAATCTAAACATGAGTTTTCAGGAGTTAGGCATTAGAAGGAGAAAAAAGGCAGTTGAGCAAGCAACATATAGCGACTCAGAAAGGAAATCACCTTATTCACTCCAAGAAAAGCTGTGATTGCTGGAAGTTTGAGAAAGCATGAAGATAGTGGATGTTCCTGAGGAAGGAAGGCGCTTCGTTACCTAGTTCACAACAGCACAAAAGACAGAAAATTGCAGTACAAGAAAGAGAAAGGCAGAAACAAAGGAAAACACAAATGCGCCTTGCAGTTAAAAAAAAAACTAACAAAACCAAAACAAAATAAAAACAACTGCCACATTTCCACACAGAAAATTTAATAAAGGCTGAGCAGAGCTGATGCGCAGCGTTACAGAAAACTTGGGGTGAAACCCTGTCCCACTGAGGTCAATGGCAAATGTCCATCGACCTGACCTCAAGTCCATCCTCCCCTTCCAGAGGGGACAGTTGGCTGCCAAGTTGGGGTTCAGACACCTAAACAACATCTCCAATCTTGTTTTTCATTTAATGCTCCCCTTGAGACACTGATGCTTATTTTGTTTTATCTTATTTCAATATTAAGGTCAGGATTCTCAGTAAGTGCCTTGATTTGAAATCATCTACCTGATCTTAGATGCCTTTACAAATCAGGCAACTGACTTTGGTGTCTGGTTGATGACACAGATATCCAGAGCTGGTATCTGTTTTAAGCATTTATATAATAAAGCTCTTACTCAAAATGTACATTTAAATATGGCTCAGCCTGTGTTTAGTTTGGGATGCACAAATCAAGAGACTTTTCCAGTTGACAATTTGCTTTGCTAAATGATTTCACAAGAGCCTTTGTTAAACACATACAAGGCACTCTTGAAGGCAAGTATTGCAAGAGGAGAAGCATCTTTGGTCAGCAGCTGAAGGCAAAAATGGGTCACCTCTAAGGTGAATTGAGCTGGGACTCAGAAACCCCGAGGCCATCCTTCCAGGGCACTGTCCTCAAACTGTCCTCTATCCACAGCTGAGGGCAACCCGCTCCCACCTGGTTCAATAAGGGTGTCAAGCTACAAACTACTAGATCATATTTAAGTAGAAGAAATTACATGGACCATCACAAACTACAACCATAGTCCTTTTTTACATCTCCCATCTCCACTGTTTTCAACTATTAATGATGCCCCATCCCTGCAAGTGTTCAAGGCCAGGTTGGATGGGGCTCTGAGCAACCTGATCTAGTGAGTGGCTCCCCTGCTCATGGCAAGGGGGTTGGCATTAGGTGATCTTTAAGGTCCCTTCCAACCCCAACCATTCTGTGATTCTATTAATGATTTGGGGCTGAGACATTATCTTACTGGGGGGTGTTGGTGGAGGGTGACCCCACACCATGTCCCTTCAGCTGTGCCCTACTGCTGCCTAGGGACATGCAAATCTGATGGCTGACAACACACCATGTGCTAACCCAAGGCAGGACTTGCTGATGCTGCGGGGGGAAGAGAGAGGCTGCAGGAGGGGGAGGCACAGAGAAGGGGAGGCAGGGGTTGCCCAGGGAATGGTGCTGCAGGGATGTTCAGCACCTCTGGGCAAGCAGAGAGCAAGGGGCAGGGGGGCTCAGCAGAGCGAGTCGTGAGCCTGGCATTGCTGGCCTTCAGCGTTTGCAGGAGGGATGAAGAAAACTTTCAGGAGAAGGTTTCCACTTCTAAAAGGAGCCCTCCTCTTCAGCGGTGGAGAAAAGTTGTTAAGAAACCAGACAACTTTTGAGGAGAGTGAACACCATGGTACAAGCCTTTGGTTATTTATGGAGGGTGGGCAAACGTGAAAGACCTGACCCTGCTCCCACTGCAGCAGCACCTGAGGACATACCCAAGGAGAACATCCTGGCTGTGTTCTTTAACATAACAACAAGTTGTTTTTTTTCAGGGCATGGTATGGTGGGGTTTATGATCACTTCATGTTGGACATGGGTTACTGTACTTCCGGAAGAGACAGCATGTTTCCACCCAGTGAAGGCAACTAAGGAAATGCACAGGTTGAGTCTCTCTTCACTACAGATCTAGGCAATATTTTTAGATTAACTTCTTGACATTTTTGGCATGTGAAAGAGCAAGACAAGACTCTAGAAAGTCTTCCTTGAGATGTGAGTGGTATATGGTACCATTCCAGGTTCATCTGGTGCTTAAGAAAGGTCTTCCTAAAAATACAGTGTGATATATCGTCTTGTTCCTTACCTGATGATTTTTTTCTTTTATATTTTTTAAAACTATTAGAAGAATTTCTGGGAAAAGGCTGATAAAGATCAGGAGAATTATTGCCAGCCACGTGGAAACAGAAGTCAGCATATGAGCAAATACAAAATACATTCTTTGCTGCTTCAAGAAAGGCCTGAAAAAGAAAGGGTGTAAACAAATTCTGGTTAATATAGATTTTCCAAGGAGGTCAAAATCAAAGGAATCTTCAGATCAAACTATTAGCAGTTATGCCTCCCTTTCAGATGGAGATGGATACAGCCCTCACAGAAACACACTGTCGATCCCTCTCTCAGTCCATCTCCTGCCTCCAACTGCGCTAGTTCTGGAGGATTGTCACAATCCATTTTGCAACCTCCACATCCGTTTCTTTTCAGGATGGGAAGGGGTTTGAATTTTGCCTTTATCACTGAAAGATAAATTATTCACCTTATCAAAAACCAGATCATTTTATTTCAATTTCAGGCTTTGCTGTAACTTCTGGTTTGGTTTTGATGGTGGAAATGCAGAGTCTCTCAATCACAACAGGTTATTTGCACCTTCCTCCCCTCCTTGATGAGGGAGAGCAACTGACAGATATTGTGAAAAACACCTCATAAATAACTGATGACAAGGATCCCAAAGCAGTTGTTGCTTCCTGATAAGTCAAAAATACTGAGCTATGCAAGATAAACAGTAGAATGAGTTTTCAGTAGAAAACTCACACATTTCAGTACAGAGATGTGGCTAGATTGCAGATCTGGATCTGTTGGTTAACAACACTGATGAGTTAAACAAAGCTTGTGATTCCCCATTAAAATATTTAAATCAGGTCCACATCTTTTTTAACAGGTTGTTGGAACAAGGATCTAGACAATAGCCCATGGCACCAAGCCCATGTTGGAAAGCAAAGATGTAAAATGGGAGACATTGTCTACTGTGACTGTCAACTGAATGTTTACTCCAGCACAAGAAATAGAGAACTAGTCATGTTTGTAAGGTACTACTGCTTGCCTGCTTTTGCAACACATTAAGGTTAAAATCCTGGTTGCACTCAAATCAACGAGAATTTCTTCTCCTATTCAGATTCAGGACTTAGCAGCAGGATCTGTGCTTTCTCCAGTTTATTTCTCCTCCTTAAGCTCTCTCACAGGGCCAGGTCCTCTTGCTCTGCATCTCCCTCATTTGTTCTTTCCTTCTGTTTCACTGGGTTTCTTTCCATCATTAATTTTTCCCATCTTTCTCATCCCCATGCACAAACATCCTAAAATATTTCCTGTAGAACCTCCCAAAGAAGACAAGAGCCTTAGCAACAGAAATGACCCTGGGCAGAAACACAAACTATCTCCTGCCAAAACTGAGCACCTGGATGGCAACTTGGACTTTATCTCTTTCAGGCTATTCCCTTTGGTGGGCTGAGACACCTCCTCAAACACATCTCATCATGCAACAGCCCTTCTCCAGCACTGGCTTTTAGTGGATGTTGGATGGAGGTATCCAGCCTTCCTCCCTCAGAAAAGAAGCAAGGCTGCATACACCTTGCCATCTGTAAATCTCTGAATATCTCACGTGAGGGGATGCCATAGTCACATCCCTCGCAAAGCCAGCACCGGGCATTCCCTAAGAAAGCACTGTGGAAAGAAGAAAAGATACTTGCCAAATGACTCCTCCCCAAAAGAATGAGAAAAACACATAGAAGGCAAGGGAGCCCCAAATCACAAAGTGGTTCATCCACGTCCAGAATCGGGTATCTAAAGCTAGCTGTGTGAATAAAAAGAGAGACAGAACAGGCTTCAGATGAAGAGTGTATTTGAATGGATTTATATGACATTTCAGACTGGTATCACATTAAGGTTGAAGGTTCTCCAATCTGTGCATATGGGCACCAGGAAAAACATTTTCAATATCCACAGACTGGCAGAGAGTCAACAGGGAAACAGCGAGAATCTAGTTGTAACTGACACTTTTTAATAGAATAAATTTGATGCAACCTCTGATGCTACAGGAAAGAAATGTCTAAAGGTCATGGGGACTGTAATTGCCTCTTGTCACCACCTGCTGTCCTGAACCAAACATAAAAGAGCTTTTGTAAGGTCTTAGACAAACAGTTTGTTCTAGAAAGCTCCATGAAACAAAGCAGATTTGCTACTGTTATTTGAGACATGCTTTTGCAATTGCTCCAGCACTCAGCCGTGTCTGAGACAAGGTGGACAAGCCCAAATTCTCTATTGCTTCTCTCCTCTTGCTTGAACTGAACACCAAAGGGTGAAAGTGTGGGGAAAAGTCAACATAACCAAGTTCTCAAAAGAGGGGAAAACAATAGAAAAATAATTTAACCAAAACAAACATTTACAGACCACAGACTACACAAAGGTCAATAAACAAATTCTGCCTCCATGGAAGAAAATACTTAAGTGTGGTGGGAAACATATTCATAGAAACTTCATCTTCAACACATTCACTGCATGATTTTACAGCACATACACAAGCCTTGGAAAATGTCTGCAATGACTGACTGGAAAAGGAAGGAAGATCCTAACCTTCAGAGTGACGGTGAACACCAGCACGGTGAAAACAATCGTCCCAAAGGTCCAGTTTCCAAAAACCTGAAAAACATGTTACATTGCCACAGGCGTCTCTTGGTCCATCTCCTTGGAGAGGCACAGAAAGGAAGATGAGGACAGGGGTGCAAGCAGGGACTGGAGGGGGAGGATGGGATGGAGCAACTGCTACAGGGGATTGATGTTTGGAGAGGCGCCGGGCGCCCCCGCACAACTCACCACCCGCTAATGCTACCCTGTGCCATGCAGTGCCACATAGACGGGTGACCCAGAGCTGGGACAGTGACAGGTACAACTTCCTACTAACAGCAATGTCGATCAAGGATACAAGTCATTGGACCACCTGCATTTCATGATTTCTTGGTAATTTACTCAGTTTCTGCTTTCTCGCAACAACCATCATCTCTTTGCAGTCCCATTTGCAGAATGCACCAATGGGTGTTTTTCCATCTGGTTTGGTTTGCGGATACTAGTGACTATGCACACAAAGAAAAGCAGATACTGTATATAAATCCAAATGATGGCAATGAATGGGAGGGATGCTTACCAAAGGCTGTCAAGATCTGAATGCATACATTAAAACAGAAAGTGAAATGTAAAAGTTTTCAAAAAATGCAAAAAAATTAAAGTCAGTAGGAGCGAAAAAGGAATCAATCAAACATACATGGATATTAATGAACAATTGCTGGTAGCAGTTCTTACAGGCATAAGTGTTTACAAAACAGGACATAACCACAGATCTTATTTTAGTGCCACATAGACTTGACCTCTGAAGGCATTTACAGAACATATCAGTGCTTCATGTTTTATTCAAATACAACCAGAATGGCTATAAATACAGAAAAGCACTGATTCGACAATACAGGGGCTTGACTACATACAGCTGGGGCCATAAATGTTGGCATTGATGTAACGTATGAATATACATACAAAAATTTCATCAGCTTTTCTCCAAGTGTTAGCCGCTAAAAGAAGTTTAGGTGTTTTCAAGGGTCACAAGTGATGGTGTAAAGACATTTTCCATCAGTCAAGATCTGATAACATGCTGTACACTCCCTTGGGGAAAGGGTCCTGAGACAGCTCAGGCCACCACATGTGGCAGCCACCCTGCAACAATGCTTTGCTGTATACTCAATTAACCAGCAAAATAAAAATAAATAAGAAAATAAAAAGTAAAAAAAGCCCTCAATCTTTTTTCCTCCTCTTTCTGTGCAAGTTAACCCAGGGCAGCACCCACACTACGCTCATGCAGCAATGCAAGGGCTTGTCCTGACACCAGAGGCATGAGCAAGCAGGGAGACCACAGTGCTTGTTCTGACAGTGGTGATGACTTCTGCTGGCTCCAAAACACCAGCAATAGCCCAGCACCAGCCTTGCCCCATGGCAAAGAGAAACAGGAGGCTGAAATCACACCCCAGAGCAGGCACAGTGCGCAAGCAGCCCCGCACCATGTCTGTGCTAACAAGCAGCATCTCATCAAGGTGGGCTAATTCAGCTGCTTGTAATGAGCTAAGCAAGTGCTGAATTGCAGGCCCTCACTGGTGAGGGTGACAGACACTGCTCCTGCTCTGGGCCAGCACCTGGGATCAGACAGAAGAGGGGATAAGCACTGTGCAAAGCTCACTGGGTTGGAAGAAAGCTGTGTGTAAGACTAGTCATTCTACCTAGTGAGTATAACCAGCTTTGCCCTGTTTCCATGGTGATCTGGAAAATGTATTATTTCAAGCAATTGCTTTAGAATCACACCATAAGCAAGGCTACACTGGTGGACAAGACTTGAGACACACTGCACAGATTAAGCGCATAGATATTCCCTGCTAGGCATATCAAAGAGGCAAGTGCACAACAGAAACACTCTTCCTGTTTTTGGTGGCATTACCTTTCCATTATCTTCCAACGATGAGTTTTGAAAGAGAAAATAAACCCCAAAGAAAAACACGAGTCCTTCAAAGGCGCCCAGAAAGGTCCAGTACAGGAACGGCCTCCACTGCAGCATTGCATTATCTGAAACCTTCCTGCCAAGAGATAGAATAAAAAGACCATCACCATCACGTTGAGGATGTACTGCAAAGTCCTCGCAGGCGGGTGATTGGTGAGCTTTGGAGCAAGCCCTTGCTGTATGAGGCAAGGAGGTACCCACATAAATACCTGCCCAACGTACAGGACATAATGAACATTTGCCATATGCAGCTGTTGATCATGAGAAATCACAAGAGGTTCAGCATATGAATTTGTTTTGTCCTTCTCCTCTAGGTAACTTGGTTGAAAATCCAAGTCAGACCAAAGCAAACAAATGTAACACTGTTCTGACCCTCTACTGCAGCCTCTGTACCACCCATGGTATCTGACATTAAATGCTAAATATTAAAACCAGGGTAAGGCTACAGAGCAGCTGTATGGGATACATCAAATCTGCGATGCGTTTCCCTCTTTTTGTTGAATGCATAAGCTCCTTTTTTGAGAAAAGCTCTGCAAGTTCTGTTCCTAAAATGGTGTTTTTCTGCACAGACTGAAAATAACCTCCTGAATTGTATGGTGGGTGTTTCCATCACAGGGGTTGTAGCATGAGGCTCTTGGCTGAATATAGGATGAGATCTGGCATGGAGGCAGCAGCAGGAAACGGATGGGTCATGAGCAAAGCTCTGAAGGGAATACACACAAGGCCTGGGGAATGGAGGGTGACTATCAGGGCACCAGGGAGTTAAAAATAGTTCCCTGCATCATTACTTTTTCAGATTACTTTCTTTAAAATTTGAAGAGTGATAGGGAATAACAGCACCTTTACGTCAGAGGCAAAAATTTGTGTTCTTTTCTTATTTTTCTTCCTAATTCTTAAAGCAATATATTAATTTTCAGCAAGATGCACCTGGAGAACTGGTGTGGTGCTGGTTTCCTACAATGAAACCCTACTGAATCCTATGCACAATTATGCAGTGACCATCCTCTAACAAACCACAATTCAGGTATGAGAAAGGAGCAATGATAAAACAGCCTGAAAGTGAGGTTTGTTTGTAAGGAGAAAAAATACAACCAACTTCCTCCCTGTGAGCTGTTTTGCATTTCCATTTATGTCCTGCAGCGCTCATCGTAAACAGGCTTTTTACAGCGCCTCAGACTCCAGATCTGCACTGCAGCAGCTCAGCATTTCATACAGCAGCAGCACAGAGGGCGTTCTACATTCACCAGCACATGCACAGTCATGAATATTCAAACTGAAAGCTGTTTTCCCTCAACAGGCAGACCCTAGAGATGAGAGAGCCCACCAGGTGAAGGCACAGGGGCCTGCTGTTATTGCTCTCTGTTGCACAATATTCAATTACCAATTTATTTACAAATACATGTGGTGGCATTTTGCCATATGAGTGGAGGAACATACAGGTCTAATTAATCACTGCTCTGAGTGCTTAGTTTAAAAACATCCAAGCCCCTTTCCCAGTCTTATAGCTCTTGTTGCATTTGCTAATTTTTCTATACCTAATGCAAAGTTCATGCAGTATTTTAGGCACCTGCTAATTCCCTCTGCTGTCTCTGCACAGGCATCACTCTTGGCTCAAGCACAGCTGTGCCACACACAGCCCCTCCGTGTCTGAGGAGCATCGTACGACAGTGACAGGGTTCGCATACGGCACTGGCCAAAGCAATCCTGACCTGGTCTCTCTCCACAGGGCTGAGCTTACTGCCAGGCAAGGGAATTAGCAACAATGATACATGGACAGGGGCTTCCCCAAAAAAACCCAAATCTCCCTTTAGTCCTTGCTGAAGGGCTGCACCCAAGTGCAGGGGTGGGAGGAAGAAGGGGACGCATCTCTGTTTCCACAGGAGGTTGAAGCCTCCTCCCGTTGCAATCAAGGAAGGAGAGAAAACAACCATCAAAGCAGAGAGAGAGACAGTCCAAACAGTTCTTTCCCTGGGCAATGTGTCAGAAAACTGAGTGTGTGGATCGATGAGCAGAGCTCTCTGGTAATATGGTTCTGATAGGGGCACTTGGTCTGTGGAGGAGAAGCCTGGGGGACCATATTCATTTAGACAAGCTGAGAAACTACCTGCCTGTGCTGGGCTTCAGAAACATTCATTTTTCTGAAAATTAATGGATCTTTTTCCCTTCTGAAAGCTGGATCTCCCCTCCATCCACTACACATTCTATCATGTGCTTGGCTCATGCTGCCTGGCCCAAGGGTAATGTGAATGAACGGTCACTCACAGTTCGATTTCTCTTAGGGATGAAGAATTCCATCTACAATTTTTTCTTTTATAGAGACATAACAGTGCAATTTGTTAGATCAGATACTGTCAAGAGCATAAGCAAGTAGAAATGGGTGGGAATTAGGATGCTGCTCAGCTCAAATGCAGAAGCAGCAGAGCCAGCAGGGACAGAAATGGCCTTTTCTGCAGTTCATGGTGACTCCATCACTGACATGGGGCAGGTACAGCTACTTACACTCCTGCACCAACAAAACTGAAACCATGGGTAACCAAGATGTGTGGAGGCTTACCCAGACCAGTGCTACCTACATGTACAGCTGAGGATCCGAGGTCAGCGTGTCGATGCTGATGTGCTGCTCCAGGAGGCTGTAAGCCAGGATAGGTAGCGATGTGAAGCAGATGTTGTACATGGTCAGATAAGCAGCATCATACAGGGGCTTAAAAGAGTCAAAAAGGGTAAAATAAGACAACAGAAATTCCACTTTAAAAGTCTCTACACAAAGAAATTAAGTGTTTCCAGCCCTTGTATCTTACATACCCTTACATACATACCCTTACATACAAAAAGGGATGTGTTCATCCCTTTGTCACAGCCGCATAGGACAGCTTCATTTGACAAGTGTCACACTCTGTGCAATGCAAGGGTGAACAAGGCACCCACAGGGTGCATGGCCAGGAACCTGCTCCCAGTGACAGGAAGTTTTGTAACTGGCTGGTCTCATCTCCAGCTCATTCTCCAGAAAAACACGACTAAACAGCCCTTATCACAGTTTTTCTGTTGCTGCTCTTGTGCTGCCGTTTCTATTAATATACTTGATGCCTTCTGTGGCTCTCTAAAGGCCAGACTGTTTTAGAGGAACTATAGCTCCCTTTTTTAAAAGAAGTAAAAGGCAAGCGGTTCTGCCAAGACAAGCAGAGAATTATCTCCTATCATTTACCTTCCTCAGCATTACTTTTGAGCCCAAATAGAGACAAAATCCAAAGTTTTTGTCTCTGAGCACATGAACCCACTCACCACATGAATGTGTCCCTCTGACACTCACTTGGACTAAGTAAGGCTCTGATGACACCCATTGTGTGTCTTTTATTAAAGCTGCCAAAAAAGAACGAACTGTTCTTCCTTTTGAGTGATACATTTAATGCAAGGGAGATGCAGCAGAGGAGAAAAGATCAGGAAGCCTTTGAAAACTCGTTCTCTTAAGAGAAGCAGAAGTAGCAAAATCAGGTGCTGACAAACCAGCTAAACCCCTCTCTTGTTACTTCAGGAAAGGGTCCACCTGTAGTTATGCCTGGTGGATGGGAAAGGAAGCAGGTTTCTTCCTTTTCAGGTATGGGTCTCACAATATTATGTTCCAGGTAAGATGCTGAGCATTGAGGTCAGCTCGTACTGTCCTGTAAAGCAAGGTGATGAATGGACACAATGCCAAAAACTATGTTTCTGTAAGGAAGCCTCATTACGCCACTTGCTTTTTATCCTACATTTATAGACAAATTTCTGGAAATTACCTGCTGTGAGAATCCACAGAAGAACTGGTATAAAAACTGTGGTAAAATGAAGCAAAGGTTCTAGGAAAACAAAAGACAAATGGTCAGCAGGGAAGCACTTGACTTCTCAATCTAAATCCAAATAGTTTTTCCTGTTATCAGACATTAGTGTCTGATATTACAACATCAGACAAGGCAGAGCACTTGTTCTACTAAGCACAAAGCTAATCCAGTGAGCAGTTAGTATCTGCAGAAGACACTGGAAGAAAGTCATGCTCACATTCCCCTGTAAGCACTGTTTTCAGTGGGCAGGCATATGGCAGACACAGCCTATTCTAAGGAAGGAAAACAGAGCTACAGAATATTGTAAGGATTTTTTTTCCTGTTTACTTCTTCACTCCATTGCCAAAGAAATGCAGTAGGATAAACAAAGAAATAAGCTGCCCACCTTCTCTTACCTTATAGAAGAAATACTGTACAAGGTGTGCTATTCTCACATAATATAAATGCCCATGTGCTAGTAGCAGTTTTCTTAAATGTTTAAACTTTGGCACAGCATAGTCGCTGTTTCTGGAAGCCTGCCGTCCTTCTTTGCCTTTTATACCTGGAGACAGAAGCATGGCAAGGGGTTAATCCCTAAGGGGCTGAAATCTGGATGCTACCCACTAGGTTTGCTCCCATCACTCAGTGTCTCAAGACATGACAAAGGCCGTGTTTCCCTGGAGTGCCCCAGGAGACAAACACTAACGTGCTGACACGGTGTGGTTTTGGCTCAACAACACTCAGACCTGCCTCTGGAGTTTTTAAGATATATTTAGCCTGCTGTCTGATTTCCCATGTAAGAGTGTGGTGAAGAGTATCTAAGCAAACTTGATAAAAGATAAGGAATTGGTTTCCCCACGGGCTTGCCTGCATCTCACACAGCACAGTTATTTCACTGCAGATGCTGAGCCTCCTGAGACATCCCAGCAGAGACAAGCTCAAGACACAGCTTTCTCCACTCAAAAGCCACAACCAAATGAACTGCATTGGAGTCCATTCATTAAGGACACCACAGCCCCAAATAACAGGCCTGCCCTTTCTCTTCCATTGACCCTTCTTTAGTGGTATTACAAAGAATCTCATGTATCTCTGACACCAATCTGCACACAGGACGGTAGTTTCCATGCTCATGTCAGTCACGTGGACAATGCAGACACAACATAACTGAGCACCAACCCCCAGGAAACATATGAAGGTCTCTAGTGCTGAGTTACCGTGACCAGTTAACCCTAAGTCTGATACTTGCACTGTGTTGCCTTTGCAACAATTGCCACGAATCAGTTCACTGCTTGTGCCTTTGGCTTCTGTGCCCTAAGCAATCCTTACCACCACAAATTTGGCCATAGTTTTTGAATATAACCTGCAGTGTGTCACTGATACAGAGGATGGTACCATCACAGGTGAGCAGTATACAATGATTTCATCTCTCTCTCATTTTACAGTGAGGGTGGTAAAAGACCGGCACAAGTTGCTCAGAGACCAGGTGGTGGATGCTCCATTCCTGGGAACATTCAAGGTCAGGTTGGACAGGACTGAGCAACTTGAAGATATCTCCGCTCAATGCAGGGGTTAAACTAGATGACTGTTAAAGATCCCTTCCAAATCAAACTATTCTATGATTTTATGATCCCAAGCATTGATCTTGAGTCAAACCCTGGCTCCAAAGAAAGCAATAGCAGAGTTTCTACATTTTACAATGCAAGAGCAGACAGGTCTTGGGTACGAAATGTTATCAGTAGGTTATCAGTGTTATCAGTAGGTCTTACCTATTCCAACATGTGCTTCCAAAATCATACTAACATCATTTGCACCATCCCCTATGGAGAGGGTTATTGGGCTTCCTTTTGTGTTCTTCACCATTCGCACAATCTAAAATATTTTAAGAAAGGACAGCAGCAGAAAACAAAATTCAGTTAAAAAGCCTCCAGAGACCTTCCTACCATCCCTCTTGCAACAGCCCACTAGGACAAGTAACCAGGCTTCTACAGCAGCAATATAACCCATGAAAAGTTCAGGTTAATAAAAATCTGGTTCAGAGATCAAGTTAATAAAAATAAAAAAAGGAGAAGTAACCTCTGTTACTTCCTTTGCAGTCACAACCAGAGCAAATGCCCAGATCCAGCTGCACAAGGTTGAAGGACAGTATTTAAAAACAACACCCAAGCAGTAGCATCCCACCCTTCCCCTCTGCCAGACACTGCTGTCCCAAAGGTGGGACCTCTCACGCATCTCAGGGTGCAGAAACACTTATCAGGCCGGGACATCATCTGCTGGGAAGTCATGAACTCCACTTGACAAATTTGGAAAGGAAAAAAAAGAACAAACGGAGTGTTCTGTTTATTTCTAACTGGCCTGGGTTTGTGGCTTCCTGTGAGCATATTAAACAAAGGTTCTGCATTCAGATTTGAAAGAATGGTGTGTTTTCATCGTGCTCTGAAGCTCAGACAAGGCTTACACATAGCCTGGAGAAGTCCTGGTTGATTAAGATGATCAGGTCAAGTCCCAGCTGATGAATTCAAAGTGTGTCACATCACCTAATGATGAGCTTCAGTCAGTTAGAAGTAAATACCTGTGCTTTCTGCAAAGGAGCCATCCGGCAGCAGAGGACTGCAGTGCACTTCAAGCAGATTTGTAGAAATATGTTTTTGTAATTGCTAGAACCAGAGTCCTGAGAAGGGTTGAGTATCAGTGACAGTGTCGAGCCATCTATAATCAGTCCGTACTCTTGACTCAACGTCCAGCTTCTGGGGCACAACAAGGAACATGTTTGAAATAAAATCAGACTATGCAGTCAATCTAGCTGCTGTATCATCTTAGTGAAAAAGAAATTGCTTTTGTATTAATCTTCTTTCCATTCATTTTTGAAGGCTTAGCAATCTTAAAAAGCTTGGATTTAATATGTGCCCTTCACTAAAGGAGCTGCGCGTTTAAGTTCAAAACCAAATTAGAGATGATGAGCAAAGCGAAGGAGCCAGTCACAGTGCCTGCAAGCAGCCAGCCCCCAGGGCCACAAGGTCCTATTTCTCTATCAAATTTGCACCTGAAATTCACACTCCTGCTCACTTACCTCTTCAGGCCTCCCCGGTTTTTGGGAACATCCTGAATCAGCTTTTTATGGTACTCCATCAGCAGCTCATGGAGCCGATCCTCCTTCCTTTCACTCTCACCCACTGTTTTCACCGTCAGTTCCAGCAGCTCAGTGCTGGTCTGGAAAAGCCTGCAGGCATAGCAGGTGGATTTGGCAGTTTCCATCTTGTCTCCTGTCAGCACCCAAACCTTCATGCCAGCTGCGTGCAGAGCTTCGATTGTCTCCGCCAGCTGCTCCTGCAGCCTGCAAGCAGAAGGAAAACATCACTCCTCAGGTTGGCCCACACCTAATCCACATAACCCTGATTCTGCAGGTAGGAAATATCAGTTCAAGAGAAGTTAATTGATTTTGCCCATGCTGGGGAGATCACTGCCACAGGAGTAAGGATTAGAAATTAGCAATCCCAAGTTTTTATCTGCAGGCAAAAAAGAGAAATCACTGCTTTACACTCTTGACTCTTAGGTCTCACAGTAAGAGTTTAATTTACACTGGCAGTTACTATAACTGCATGTGGAACTGAATTTGTTTTGATGTGCAAATTAATGCTGTGCACTTAATTCACTCTCTAGAAGTGAAGTATTTTTGTAGTTTCATTAATAATCCCAATTTCTACTACACCAGCCAATTTTAGCAACTAGGGCACCGTGAAACGGGCTGTGCCATGGTGTAATTAATTGCCCTGGACACTGCCAGCATCTGTCTGGCTGTTCAGTTCCACCACAGCAAGCTGGGGCCATGATGCAACATTACAGAGAAATCACAGGTACCACAGTGCTGGTGGCAGGGTCATCTCTTTACCTGTCTTCTACAGCAGTAGCCCCAATCAGGTGCATGTCTGCTTCTGTGTCATCAAAAACCTTGGCCATCTTCTCCTCCCTGTCCTGCAGAGCCATCTTAGCTTCACTGAGCTGCCTGTCAATTTTGTCATACTCCTTTTGAGTTAGTTCTTTGAAGGCAACACAGAGCGTTCGGTAGCCATCCTGGCAGGGAAAGGGAAAGAAAACAAAGTGGACAAGTGCCCTAAAACTAGATTTCCTACAGCTCTTCACTTCAGGGTTAGGGCTTTCATCCACCATCAGTGCTTCTGGCAGTACTGACTCTGAGGGCAAGGATAATTTGTGGGCTTGAGTTGAAAGAGCAATTTCCTCTGTGTCTATACAGTAACTTCACCCCTCAGAGTAATTGTGGTTCTGCTTATTATGTGCAGAGAAAATGGCAGAGAGAAACTAAGAGAAGGACCAGAGCGTGCATCCAGCAGGGACTGCAGGGACTGGGAGCCACCACGACTGGAACCAGGCACTTCTTCCACTGGACTAAACAGCTTGTTGTTGTTACTTCTATTTTTAACTTGCCTGGGAGATGCTTGGACACAACTGTGATGGAGACCATAAAAGTATATCAAATAAAGATGGAAGCCATCGAAACATAAAAGGAAAGAAGCCTGGCACCAAAACAATGTGAAGTGACACTCAGATTTTCAACACTTCCCTTCAAAGCAAGGTCACATTCCTATTTTTGGAATAAAGCTTTCCTGACCCCAGGAGCCAGCCAAATTCTATCCATGTGCTCACCATAGCATTGCGGTCCACATGGACTTTTGTTTGTTGGATTTCTTCTTGCTGCACCCTTGGAAAAATAGAAGAGTCTGCTCCTTTACAGAAGAGAAGCAACTTTCCTAAAAGCAAATTATAAATAGTTTATAGCATTCACAAGCTGTAGAAAGACTTAACAACGTCAGTAGTGAGCCAGTGATGCAGAGGGAGAAAATCTGGCAGGACTAAAGAAAGAACTGGTAGAAGTCCAGCTGACTACCAAAAGTGGCCAGCCTGTGTAAAATCTTGTTTGACTCCAAGCTGGGAAATTGGGTGCCCCTACCTGTCTCTGAGCAAGCTGGACAAAGCAGTTTATTTTTTCCTATTTGGAAACCTTGGCAACCTTAGCAGGGAGAGTAAAACCAGCATCCCATACCTTACAGGACTGACACTTGAGAAGGACGATGACCTCTGAATTTTTTACTTTTATCCCCATGAAACCCCATCCCACCCGGGGGACATTCTACATCTCTCTCTCTGTACTTGTTCCAGCATGGAGCAAGGCAGGCAGGGAGCTCTCCATGGGCCACTGTTCCCATCCCTGTTCCCTCCCCTGATCTGTTGCTGGTTCCAAATGGCTGCTACAGAGGAAAATTAATTCTATCTCAACCAGACACAGTACAGAATGTCGCTAGACCAGCTTAGAAAACCAACAGTTCGGTCTTTCTGGGTTACAGGAATAAGGAGGATGTGTTTTTTATCTGTGCACAAGTGCACATATGTATGAGAGCCCACAAATGCACTTGGACTGTACCTGTGGTGGTTCTCACAATGACACTCATACGGCGACGGACAGGGTCAAAGTTCAACACGTGGAGAAGTTGGTACCTAAAAAAAAGAAAAGCTCTGACTCAGAAAAAGAAAAATAGAAAAATAACTTTTTGAGACAGAAAATCACTAACAATGAGCTGCAGAAATCAATACACCCTATAAGAGGCATCACCCACTGGGGAATGTACTTCTTACAAGCTACTGTACAATAAAGTGGAGGGAAAAAAAACAAACTCCAGTGGTGCTCTGGAGCATGGGGCTGAGGTTGTGGGTGCCACCAGTGGACCAAGTCCCCAGGCTAGGCATGGGCTCACACAGCAACACTGACCCTGCCAATTAAGCAAGAAGTTTCACCATAAGGGAAGTAGGAAGTGAAAATTGCTTGTGAAGGCAAGTTCTTGGGGAACACTGGGATTAGGTCAGTGACTCTCAGATGTCTGTCAAGCTGTGAGCCCTGAGTAAAATCTAGCTATTTTCAGCTTGGGAGGGGAAAAAAGGCTACAGGGAAGGGATATGTATCCTAAGTTTAGGCTTACAGTATCCTGCTGCGAGACCCAGCCACTGTCCATAAGGTCAGCAGCCACCCCGTGAATCCCAGGAGCCACCTGTGCCGTGCTTTGTAAAGAGGACAGGAGTTTTAGGGCAGGTCAGTACAGTCTGACAGCCCTCAAGGAACAGCTTTGACCTTGCCAGCTTGACCAGACTGGATTAAGCTGGGTGGGAGTGGCACAGAAGAGCAGTCCTGTTCCTTGGCAGCCCCAGCAGCACTTACATCTCAGTTTCATTCTTTTGGTTTCGTATTTTCATGAAATCATTTTCAAGTCCTAGAAAAGTGAAACCATACCTGTCAATAAACAAAAGGACAGAACAGCATTGAAAACACCCATTGGCACATATTATACTTTAACAATGTTCTCGTTTCACCTTCTGTACTGCAGAGGAAAGCAAAGAAATTAGTGAGCCTGAGCTAAAGAACATGGCTGGATGTTTGCTTACTGCATTCAGAGCCTGCTATGATGTTCTGGCACCAATCCCATCACCTGGAGAGCTTGGGCACCGGAGCACAGAGACACCAAGAGCCTCTGGACATTATCCACTGGCAGATTTACAAGCCATGAGTAAGTATATACAGCTGCAACAGCCTCATCTAAAACCTAGTGCCTGGCAATACTATAGAATCACTGAATGGTTTGTGTTGAAGAGTATCTTTCTGATTAGCTAGTCAACTCCCTGCCATGGACAAGGACACCCTTCACTAGATCATATTCCCAAAGCCCCATCCAGCCTGGCCTTGAGTATCTCTGTCAGGATTCAAATGTTGACAAAAGTAACCCAACCTATTCTTTTGCCACTGCAGGCCAAGGAAACAATTTGCTGCAATATGCACATGGTAACTGGTCTCCATTTCTTGGGGATTAAACTACAGGGCCATGAGGGCCCCCAGATGGACACTGCAGCACCTCAGAGCTGCTCTCAGTGAATGCAAGCCATGGCCTCTCAAGAAGCTGCTCAGGGAAGATCCTTTGCAAAGCACTCGTTTTACAGAGAGCTCATTTAAACCCCCACAGGCTCATGTGGCTTCATAGGGCTGTGGGTGAGGCCCAGCAATGGTATCACAAAAGGCTTCCCAGAGTGACCTGCAACCTTGACTGCAGAAAAAGGTCTATCACCTTCAAATAACCCTCACCTTCCTCCCTCCCACCAGAGAAAAGGAATTAAAAACCCAACATCTTCATATTCTTACTTTTCTGCGCCTTTCACCAAAGCAATTTCATCTGGGGAAGAGGAGATATAGGTGTATTTGCGTTCTGGATGTCCTATCAGCCCATCCACCTGGTCTGCTTCCTTGATCTGAACCGTGTGGCACAGGCAGAGGGCTCGCAGGAACAGCTCCTCACGGCTCTAGGCAGGAGTGAGAAAGGGCTTGTTACCAGCTCAGTGCCACGCACTGAGCCCATCTTGCTGCACTTGGTTGTGATTTTTGTGTACACATATTTAAAAACAAAAAAAACCCAAACCCCAACACTCCCTCCCAGTTTCCCTTGTATTCACCCAGCCAGGAGCTGACCACTAAATTTTAACAGTCAACGGGCACATTTCTTACCTTTTCTGCTTTGCCATAGTATTTTAGGGGTCCATCGGCCTGAGAGAAGCCATCCATCTCCGAAATGCAGTCTTTGTACTTGTGCCCATCTATGCAGCACTCAATGAACTCCATGCTGTTCTCCGTCAGGGTGCCAGTTTTGTCTGTGAAGACGTACTCCACCTGGAAGCAAGCAGGCAGGCTGCCTCACTGCACCTCCAGCCCCATCTGTCAGGGAAGGAGCCCCACCAGATACAGAGACTGGGGCATTTCAGGGCATCTGTGCCAATGCTGGAGAGTAGTACTTTGCTGCTGTCCTAACCTGACCCTGTAAAGCAGATGCAGGTGCCCCACTACACCACTGTAGTTCTTCTACTTTGCTCCTTAGAGCAGGTTCTTTGTTTTACAGCCTGTTTCTTGGATGGCAGGAGGTAGTTTCTGAAGACTTAAAATCTGTTTTGAGGCTCTTCACTTTCCCCTCATCCTCCTTCTTGGGTACTTTGCTATAGCTCCTTGTGCTTATAGAACTGCTACTGCAGGTCTGCTGCTTCCTTTGGGGGATTTTCGTCTTGGTGCAGTATTTCAATTAGTTAATTGCTACTCCAAGTATATTTTTACTGTTTTTAAAGCAAAATCAAAAGCAGGAGGCACTACACAATCCCTCCACTCAGTCTCTCCTGGTAGAGATAAGAAAGGGAAGCCTGAGCTGTCCAGGTGCCCCAGCAAAGCCAGCAGCAGAGCAGCTACACGTGCTCTGCACACCCAGGGAGATGACTGGGCAGACATTTAAGTTAATCCTCAAAGAGACAGAGGATTTTTAATTTTTAATTGAAGCAGTGAAAGCAAACCACCCTGACATGCAGAGTGCTGCGCCTGATATTCCCCAATATGGAAACAATTGGCGTGACCCAATTCCTGCTCTTTCATGCACTATTTATAACCTTATCTGTTTCGCAGAGCAAGTGGAATCACATTAAATGAAAAGTGCCACCAAAGCGGGTGAAGCTCTGCCCTGAGGGGACTGTGAGGGACTGCCACAACAAGGGTTCCTAGTAGGGGGGACATTTTTACCCACACTTTCATCCAAGCAGATGCAAATAGAGCATGTCCTGACCTGCCCAAGCTCTTCGTTCAGGTCTGAGGTGTTCACCAACGCTCCCTCTTTTATTTCTTCATCATACATCTCCTTGTCCCAAGAGATGAAGAAGGAGCCCAAGAACTTCTGCATTTCTACTGTAACATACATGGAGACTGGGATAATAAAATTGAAGAGGACCATAAATGACAGGAAGTCCGTGAACATCCGCAAGACCTGCAAAGGAAAGAGGAGAAGATGTAGTCTGTGTCTGTCAGGAGTAACTCAAGGGCAGTTTACAGCAACGGCTTGGGAATTTTAGACACTTTTATTCTAAGGTTAAATAGAAAAAAACCCCTTGAAACTGAATACAATAAGATACAGGTCTAAATACCATCTTCCTCTGACACAAAAAAATCTCACTGTCTTCAGATCTACCAGGGTATAATACAAGAGTTCATCTCATTGCTTTATAGTGACCAAAACACTGTTTAATCCAAGCATATTCCTCTTAAGAATATACTGCTACGGGCCTATCCTGATCCTAAGTAACTAGAAATAAGGAGGAAGTGTCTTGAGACCAGTCAAGCTATGGCAAGGGTACAACTGATTCAGTGACATCCCTTTAAGTCCTGCTCAGTAACCCATCAAATAACAGATCTCTACACACTTGCACTCACTCTTTCAGGCTTCACTGCCCACATCTCAGAAAGTTTAAGAAACAGGTTGACGTGGCCTCAATTTAAGTTTACCTATATAAAGCTGAAAGATAGCTCGAGTTCAGATAAGGATCCAGGTTAAATCAGATGCATTTCTAAATTATATAGTATTTATTTATGCCTTGCCCTGCTCCACACAAATATCATTGTGCACAAGTACAAGAGAGGCAGGAAAGAAATGCAAACAGCAGGAGAGACCGAGGCAAATGACAGCACTTTCTCTGGGCACACAAGACGCACAGGGCTGGCAGCAGGCACTATCAAATTAAATAAAACAGTCAGAATAAGTAAAGCTGGAGAAGGTGCTGAAATACAAATCCACTTACCTTGAACGTCTCTCTCTCTTTTTTAGTCTTTTCGTTGTACCAAGGCTCATCATTAAATGGATTACTCTGCCAGACGTATTTCAGAGTCGTGCACACAGTGGCCTTGCTCAGTAGGATGCACAAATACACTATCAAGAAAGCGTTGATAGATCTGAAAAACAGGTTTCTTTTTTAAATACTTGCAGCTATTTTTATACAGAAAATCATGTAAATAAGCAGGAACAAGACTTCCTTACTTTTCAGAAGGGAAACACAGAACAAGTGCTTTTGACACTGCTGATATTCAGGGTCAGGTTCATACATTTTAACATTTCTTAACTTTGTTTTTAAATAAAAAAAGCTACTAAATGATGCTGCTTCTTGAAAGATATGCCTTATCATATACACAGATTTTCCTATGCAATCAGAGAGCATCTGAAACAAAAGGCAGCAGATTAGGGGATTATTTCTGTACAAGCAATCCATTAAAAGCAAAAACAAACCCAACAACTTATACTGATTTTTTTCTGAATATAAATACTCACTTTTCTACTGCAGACCGTTTCTGAGATTTCCCTTGGTAGTTCAGAGCCATTTTTGTTTCCATTCCAGTATAGACTGCAACTCCTGCAGGGTATTAAAGCAGGGCTCATAAGGGACTTGCAGCCCCAGAGGGGACCCAGCTGGCACTTGGCCATAAGGGGCATCGGTGTTTACATCAAATTTGAATCCCAGCTGAAGAAAGAAGCATTACCCAAGGACTGTTCAACTACAGAAACCTCTGAGGCTGCTAAGTAATGTAACTGCATGTATCTCAGAGCACAGAGCACGAGCCTATGGATCATATACAGTCAGAAAAGACATCAGTCTTCTGTAACAGCCGTCACCCTCAATCACTAGGACTCCGCTCCTAGCACATTTCCAGCAATGGATTTGGGAACAACTCCTTGCTCATCATGTCTCAGGCAAAAAGAAGGCTTGCTCTGGTGTATTAATACAACCTGCACAGCTTGGCAGCACTGTAGACAAAACCATTGCCTCTTAATTTCACCCTGTCCACTTTAAAACCAACTTGCATGCCAAACATAGCTGTAAAAGCCAGGCAGACAGGCTGTGGAGTATTTTCCCTCTTCAAATTTATTATGAACATTTACATTTGCCATCATTTATCAGAACTATATAAATGACTAAATAATAAAGATTGTTCACCATAAATCTTCTTGGTATTTTTGAGGGTAGCACCTTTCAGCAACAGGTTTTCAGGACCCAAAGACCTAAGCATAAAAGAAATCATAACATTACATTACTCAAACACCATTCAAACTATTTTATAATTTAGACTCAGAGATAGATTATAAAGCTGAACAGATGCTTTTTATATTTGATTACATGATTTGTATGTTAAATTGGACCTTGCTCGAGTTTGTTTTTATATACATTCATTTCCATTTCATCTCACACAGACTATCCCTGATGCTCAAAGTCCTACATTTATTGGGGGATTATCAGTAAGGCTTTTGAGGAGCAAGTGCAAAATGTTCAGATCGAGTATGTTCCAGTACTTAGATTAAAATCCAATTTTAACAACATCAAAGAACAGTCAATCAACAGCACCATCAAAGCTGATGGCCCCATTTGTGCTTTTACTTCTCTCTGAAACATCCAGTGACACTCTGCTGACCCCACCCATGACCCTCTGTTGCTTCTAGGGTGTGAGTAGACCCATCACAGCAGGAGAGACACTCAGCATGCTCCAGTGACAGTTGACTGGTTTTGATGGCTTACGAACATTATTTGCTTATTTTTTTCCCTGAAATGCTCTGCCTGATGTTTTAGGGTTTTGTTTTCCTTTGAATGAAAATATTTTGGAATTTCCTGATAGTCCTACACTGATTCCCCAAGAGGGGCTCAAACAAGTAACAGGATAGCAGAAGGGAGGCCTCCTTTTATAATGAAATCTTTGGAATGGTTAAAGAAATAAAACAATCCCAAATGATGGTAGCACAAGTAAAGGTCATTGAAATTTTATGTAGATGCCCAAACCCTCTGAGGAGAGTCAGCAGACAGCTGCAAGACCAACCTGGCTACAGGCTCTTGGTTACTTCTGTAGATGATAATTCTTCCAACAAATCTGTAATAAAAATATAGGAAACTTCTATTACAAATGTATTATAAAGAGATACTACAAACATACTAAAGAAAAATCACTGACAAGAGATGGAAACAAACATGAAAATGAATGCATCTGATAGTTTCATGTTTTAGAGTGGTGGCTGCACTCAGGACAGGGAGAAGCCACACAACCTCCAAGGCCAGAGGTATCCTTGTGCCTACAAGCCCCAGAACATACCCATTAGACTGCAACACATCCCAGCAAACCTCTTTCAAAGGACTTAACCACAAAGACCCCTTACTCCTAGAAGTCATTCAGCCCAGTGCATTTTATTTGAGAAGCAGAGAGTCCTAAGATAGTCACACGGACCTTTACTACTGCTGAGTTGCCAAAAAAAAGCTCATTACACCACGACAAGCGTTGCACAAGAAAGTAATCCTGCAAAGACACTGAGTCTTGAAGAAGTGTAGTGTTGACTTTGCCACCTTCATATGGAAGAGGCCCAGAAGCTTATCACTGCCTCCAGAAACCTTTTGGTCTCCAATGAAAAGATGGCTTTTGCTTTGCTGAACTGTAATGTAGTAGACCCCACAACTGATGGTGCTGAGGTGTCTGCAGGGGGATGACACTAGGCAGCTGCAGATCAGGACGGGCAGGGAGGGATGCAGGATGGGCAGACTCACTTGTAGAGGTCAGGCTGAGGCTGTTCACACTCGATCGTGGCAGTGAGGGTGTCGATGGCTTCATCCGTACAGAGCACGGTGGTATCTCGCACTGCATAGTGAGTCTGGGCAGAGGAGAACAGGTAGTGTCACCACATGCCCTCAGAAACAACCCCATCCCCAAGTTTTACAACCTGTTACTTAAAATGTCACCATACACAGGCCTGTCAGCACCAGCAGCTCACCCAAGCCCTCATCATGATCCTACAAAGCAGTTGAAGCATCTCTCAGTGAAAGAATGAAGTCACTAAACCTTAAGAGAAACTGCAGTGGGAAGGAGCTGCTGGATATCTCTCAGTAAGACATCTACCAAAAGCAGAACATTTTCGGTTTTTCCCTAGGGACTTGTTCTGGTTGGTGTGAGGGGGAGGATGCAGGTGACCCCAAGAAGAAGAGGGTCCCAGGGACCACCTGCCCTGGCTCCTGATGGTAACTAGACACCAGCTCCAGCACCCAGAGATCAGGCAGAGTACTGGCACTTTCCAAGCTATTTTTAGCAGCTGCTGCTGCAAAGGTTCATCTCTCATAATTAACTGGAAAGCCCACAAAGGATCTGCTTGCTGCCTTTCAGGCTCTATTTATAGGAGCTACTGAGAGCTCCAAGTCACGGCGGGCTGCACGGCAGGCTGCCTCAATCCATCTTCATAAACAAATTCATTAAAAAGCTTCCTCCACTCCTTACGTTTGCATCCCCCTCCTTGTGCATCCTGGGAGGCACCGTTACATTACACACACTGTAGTCATGGCATTATAAATACCCACCTTCGTGCCGTTCTGGGAACCTGACTGGCTGTTCACATCAAAAGCAGACACACACAAACACACACACACCTCCAGTATAAATCACAGCTTTTGTGAAACACAACTCAAAACTGCTCCTGCAATGCCCAGTACCAACCCCAGCCCCTGGATGGAGTTTTGCATCCACTGCTCTCATCACCACGGACATTGTGCAATTACTGAGAGATACTTCAAAGCTGCCTCCTAATCAATTTCACAATCTTTATATCCTTTAGTGTATTTAGAAAACACATGTTCTTTTAGTTAATGTATGACCAAAGATTTGTGCTTCAAAGACAGAGCCCAGACAAAATCTCTTTTACCATTCTGCTTCAGTTTCACTTAATCAGGCACCTTTCCCATATCTTGACCTGACATGCCCTAAATACCAGAAAAATCCCCCCCAGGAAGGCAGCAGATATCTGTGCAGATGAGGTCTGGCAATTACCTGAGTGTGCTTCCCTCACCCTCCTTTTGCAGCAAACCCCAGTTCCTAATGTTAGACCTATTTCCCCAATGAGAGCTGGGTTTTCTACTCTTCTTCCCCTTCAAACTCATTTTCATCTTGTCACGAAACAGGAGACAGCTCCCAGTCCTACAGGAATCCGCAAACCAAGAAAAACACACCACAGTGCTTGATATAGAAACTCCGCATCACACTTACAGACTCACAAGTTACTGAGAGCCAAGACTCTGCAAAAGTAATGTGAACTCATGCATATAATACACCTGACACAAATAAGTAGTAGCCTTTTTAACATGGTTATCTATTTTTAGCCTGAAGCCACTTCAAAGCTCCAACTCCTCTCCACTAATGGAACCAGTACTGTGCACCAGCACCACAACAGCTCCTGCACAAGTTATCCAGTACTGATTAACAGCCAGCTGTAGAGATGAGCCACAAATCCCAGATAACACATATCAGATCCACAGTGCTATTCCCACTGACTTCAGAGTGTGCCAGAATGAATCATGTCATTTTAAACTATCTTCCAGTTTTACTACTGCAGCTGCTAGTATCTGTATAAATAATTATCAAACACAAGTAAAACCAAATGTTCATGTCTTCTGACGTATACAAGTTTTTTGTCATTGCTTCTTTTCCCTAAAGAAAGGAAGAAAGGAAGAAATCAAAGAAACTAAAGAGATTCATCCTGAGCAAGACTAGTATTAAATTTCACTGCTTGCTTCAGGGAAAGAGAGAGAAAATCCCAGAAGCGATGCTTTTCTCACACTGGTGAAAAATTCCCCAAATTAATCTAGACACACTGTCTTAAAAAGTCCCCAATTTCACTGGAAATGCTCCGTTAAGTAACAGGCACGTTGGCAGGTAGTGGAAAGGCAGCTGAAGAGCTGCAGGCACTGCTTTACTGATGCACCAGACCTCACAACACACGGCTGGAGCAGGGAAGTATAACACGCTTCCTGTGATGGGCAGTAAAGCAGAGAAGCTGTATTGATAAATATCAATACAATTCAGGACAGCGCCAGCAGAAATGGCTCTTGGAGACAAAACAGAGCACAAACAATCCCCAAGGGCTTCTGTGCTGACGCACTGGCAGCAGACAAGAGGGAAGAGCTGTTAAATGCAGCCATGCAGGCACAAGGCTGGGCTCCATGTGAACACCTTCCAGTAAAGTGCACCTCCCTGCCATGCAAGCAGTGGCACCCCTATGTATCAAAGTACCATCTCCCACACACTGTCCCATCCATTCCCATCACCTTGAAATTGGACTCGCCATCAAGACTCGCTGTAGTGACATAACAGGTCCCATCAGTGCTGCTGGAGGCCAAAAATATCAAGTCACAGGGGAAGGTCTCATCTGCTTTCACTTCTACTATGTCACCAACCTAGAAGAAAGGAAACATTTACCTGAAAAGTCCTCTTGGTTGTTATTAGATGGTTACAATTTCGTTTCTCTCAAAGCGTAGAAGAAATCACCTTGGCTAAAAGGTAAACTGAGGTTCAAGAGGTGTTGGGTACCTGAGCATCATTTCACAGCCCTATTGGGTGATCCAGCCCAGCACCAACTCAGAGCATCCACGTGGCATGCTTAGTATTTATTTCTCTGCTAAATCTTGATGGAGCAAGAGACTGTACTTGTCTGAAGTGCAGCGTGATAAATTAACGTCAAAGCTAAGTGTACTTTCCTGGTGTCCTTGGGAGAGTTGGAAATAGAAGAGGACTGTCTGTCCTGGAGAAGTGCAAAATGCTGACAGATCTGTCACCTGTCAGCCCCAGTTCAGCTTTTGTGAGACAGCTTTTCAAAAGAAATCAAAGACAGCTTCACTCCTTAAGCGAGAACAGCTCTCAGAGCATCTCATCTGAAAGTGAGCAAGCTGGGGCACTCTAACCTAGTACATGCCTCCTTCCCTGGCCTTGTCACCTTACAACACATTTTTGTGTTCCCATCAGCTTTAGTGATAAACACATGCAAGTTAACAGTTACCTTGATTTTTTCACTCTCTTTCCGCACTTGCTTTGCATTTTCGACAACGAAGACGTTGCTTTTGTTCACTTCATTGTCAGCTCTGTGCCTCAGCCAGTCCTCATACCCCTAGGCACACAGACACAGGCAACAAAACTCATAATGAAGCAAGTAAACTAATGAAAGAGGATGAGTGAGGCTGGAGAGGGACAGATTAAAACAATGAATACATCAAGAGGTCCTCAGACCTCCTTCATGCCTGACAAAACATCAACCAGAGTAGTTCAGACTGAATCAATTTATTTTAAAAACTTCATATGCATATTTGACAGATTCAGAACAGATTAAAATAACACATAAAAATAATCTATATGCGGGGCATGGAACGAGTAGCTAAACTACTGTAACACATTTCTATTATTCTCAGTGTTGGCAAGAACAGGCTCATAATATGAATAATACACTTAGCAGCCTGCAACTCTTTCCTATGGTAACGCAGAATGAGACTCTTCCTCTTTAGTCTTTACTGGAAGAATAAAACACTGAGATTTGAAGCAGATAGATTTTATTATAGCTCTCTCTTTCCGGCCACTGCAGAAGAAACTTCTTTTATTATTCAATCAGGAAATTTTAAATGGCACATATGCACATGATGGGAGGAAAAAGGTTCTTTTACACTGTGAGATGAGGACTACATGTTTTCAGGACTAGCTGAGTGGTTGAACAGAACCTGTCCTTTCCACCTACCAACATAAGAGCAGAGCGTGGGCTATATTTGGAGTATGTTTCTGCAAAGACCCAGAGAGCATTTCTAAAAAGGGAAAAAACATTCAAGTAACATCAGAACTACAGCAGTAAGCCTTACTGACCCTCACAGCCTGCTTACAACAGCACATACAGAGATGCTTTACACACTGCCAAAACAAGGGGCATCAGTAACCACACTCAAAAGGCAACCTCGCTCGAGAAGCACCAGTGCAGGAATCTCGCCTTCTAAGAAGGGTTCACCAAACCTACCAGCCCATGTTGGTGACTTCTGAGTATATTTAAATACATGTTCATAATTTTCTCCACATGTCCTAAACAGCATCATCTTCTGCCCTCATCTGTACCTGTTTGATAGCTGTGACAGTGATGACAAAGAAGAGTGGGAGGCCACTGGTCACTGGGCTGGTTGGCGTGTCCACTATCACCTGCAGAGAAAAAAAAATACACTGCTGACCACTGTTTTTCAGGTAGCAGTAGAAACCAAAACCCTAGGACTGGAGGAAAAAGGGTGCTTGTTCCACTGGGGGCAAGTCAGAGCCCAGTAGAGGAGGAAGGGAAGGAAGGGCCCTGTCCCTGGAAGTGTGTAGGCCAGACGGGATGGGGCCCTGAGCAACATGATCTACTGAGTGGCACCCCATGGCAGGGAGGTTGGATCTATATGATCTTTAAGGTCCCTTCTAACCTTAACCATTCCCTGATTCATTCTGTGATTCCAAGGGGCACATGAGAAAGACCATCACAGGCCTCCCAGGAGTGCTTGTCATCGCAAGGAGATTCCAATACCTCCTCCTGAAGATCATGGGATGATCTCAGGTGGAAGAAATCATATTAGAAGCAGCTTAAAGCCTAAATTTGACTATGGTGTATTGGGAAACAAAAGTCTGGGTGAATGGGCTGCTGAGGATGGGCCACAAAAATGCAACTATTCAAAGTGTGAATGCCAACAAGTCCACTCCCACCGTGGGGTGTGCTGGAGAGGACCAAGGCAGAGGATGAGGACTGGGCAGAGGCAGCAGCAATGAAGGAAGTGACAACCACCGTAATTCTCCACTGAGCCACATGAGGGTCCTTTTTCCACTTTGGTAGCAAAGACAGGGCACATCTTAACCCTAAACCACTGCTGGTTATGAAAGGGAGGACAGTATTGAACCACTGACACTTGGAGGTTAAAAATAACACACATCAGCCCAAATTATCTATGAAATATACTGCAGAACAGAACATGAATATTTAAGTAAAACAGAAATCCATGCTTTGTCTTTCAGCTCTCAAATCTGGAGTTCAGAGCATGATTTAAGCACCATGACCACACAGGGGTCTTGAGGCAGATAGCAGGATCCTTCCCAAGCTTGCTCCAACACTCGAGCCAGCCCTGTGGCAAAGAACAAGCCCCTTCATCACTAAATAAACCTTCAGGCTGTAGGAAATTGCTGCTTCTTCTGACTGTATCCAGACTTGGCTCAAAGGGTAAGAACAGCAGAATAGGTTCATAACTGGGAGGACAAGGTATGAGGAGGACAAGCTGCACCCTTGCCCCACCTTCGAAACCAGGGCACAATAAATTGGCCATTTTTTCCTGCTGTCCTGGAGAGAATGGGAGCGCAAGAGGCAGATGATGAAGGCTGTGACGAAAGGGATGGGGAAGCTCAGCAGAAAGGCTTTGTGTTCCCACAAAGGGACTTTGTCTCTTGTTTGTGCTTCCCTGGCACACTCACAAACAGCAGAATCTGTATATTTATTGTTTCAGACTGCCCATAAAAAGCTGTTGTAAGGACAGGATTCCTCTTATCGGCTACGTGGACATTTTTGACTATGAAATGCTGTCCACTGCAATATTACCCTGCACTACTGAACCCAAAGAGAAAGGCCAGAAGATACTGAAATGGAAGAGATACACAAGAAGCAGCCAGATAAGCAGCACATGAGTTAAGCAGCAGGAGGATAAACCAAGATAAAAACACAAATATTCCAGGAACACAAAGCCCTGGCTCACTCAAATGGGTATAAAATGTATCCAAGCAGAAAGTCTTGTAGAAACCACTTTGGAGGAACAACCTTGAGGAAGGCTGATGCTAAGGGCCACACAGACACATTGCACACAGCACATGAGATGGCCACTCACTGGGGTGGCATCACTGAAATTTAGGCATCAGACAAAAGTAATCTTGCAAAAATTGGACAGGTCTTGAGAATCCAAGAGGAACTTTGGCTGAGAAGGGCAAAGTAGTGGACTTCCTGCTTCCAAGAAGAAGAGTTTTCTGCACTGGACGAGATGCAGTTGTATGTATTTATGTAAAAAAACAACACAATTTCAGTCCACACAAATGTTGCATTATAGATATAGGAACACAAATATCATATCAAGTTCCTGAAATAACTCATTTATAGATTTGGAACTTGCACTCCCTGCACATCCCATGGCTGGATACTGCTCTTCCCCTTAGTGGCTGGTGGAGGGCTGAGGGATACACAAGTAACAAGCCGGAACATCAAAGACAGACGACTCTGAAGCTATTTTTGAACTGGTTTAGGACTCCAACAGCTTAATTTGGAATCCACTTGAAGGTAAAAAATCCTTCTGTTACTTAATGGATTCTTCCTAGGTGATTCCTTAGGAGATTGAGGAACACACTCCAGAAGTCATCTCCATCAATTAAAAGGGACACTTCCCATTCCTGGTACCTCCTAAATTAGTTTACTACCACCAGTTTGGTCTGTCTACAAACACACCTGGACTACACTCCCTCCAGACTAACCTTTCCACAGGGACTTTCCTAGCAGATTCCTGTGAGTGTTGCATCAGATGAAAGAAACAGCTATTTGTATTCCTCTTTGTGTATAACAGGTGTTTTATGTTTAAAGCACCTAGTTTGTCTTAGAGAGACAAAGCTGAATTTGGAGTCAGATGTAACAGAGTAATAGATGTTTTGATAAAGCGTTTCACAACACGCAGAGCAGATGCACCAGGCAATTCCCCAAGTGCTGTGATGCTTCACTCCTCATGCAGCAATAATGTAAGCCAAGTCCATTAATTTGAAGAAATTTAAAGATAAGCACAAACATTTAAGCTACAGTATTTTTCAAGGTATAACCCTTGGTATTTTAAATGAATGGAGTGGCCCTGGGTGATTTTTAAGGCAAGTGACATCTCCAGAATGACGAGTGCCCTGGGGCAAGTGGTTACTCTAAACAGCAGCCACTGGATCAGCACTGTCAGGTTGGGTTTGCTCCATTGGGTTTGTTTATTCTCTAAGAGACTATGAGGGTTGGCTTCCTCATTTTAGAGGTGCTCACAGAATCCAATTAAGGAGGAACAGACAGGTTTTTCTCTCACCTGCACACATCTGTGTCTAAAATGGGCAAGCAGGTAGACTGCAACACATTTCTGTAAGTATAATTAGCAATATTCCACGTTCTTCGTGGCCAGAGGGTCAATAGACAAAATGTAATACCACATCACTAAGTGGCCAGCTACACAAAAAGGACATTCTGACTTCAGGGCATCACTTCAGTTCAAGGCAAATTACAAATTGGGTCTGACAAAATGGAGCAACGCCAGCGAAATGAAGCGATGGAGGCAAGCCAGCTGACGCCGAGTAAATTGGCCTTTTGTGTCACACTGCCAGGAGGAGCCACACACAGCCGTTATCTTGGGATCCCCCGTTTCTGCAGCAACCACCAAAATGACAACACATCAGGACCCTTTACTGTAAGCATAAACATTTTAGGCACTCATCTTTGATATGATATCCCAGTCCTGAACCACCAAAACCCTGGAGAAGCCACCTGACAGCAAGCTCTCTGCAGTAGCCACATAATGCCGTTTCATTTGCTGGGGTAGAGCTCTGATGCCTATTTTCAGCCCTATAGTTGGTTGTCTGCTGAGCCCAAGACCTGAGTGTTTAAAAGGTGAGTAAATGCACTGTGGTGATTTCTCCCAAATTCCCTTTGCCCCGATGCATTTTGACAGCTTGCTTTTCTTGAATGACAGACCAAAAAAAATGAGCCTACGGGCTTCCTCAGGATTTGCCCCTTAACTCAGGCCACAAGGCAGAGCATGAAGAGTTTGTTCATATAAAAAATTTGCTGTTTTGTCCATGCATAGCAGGTTCCTGAAGCTTCATGTTTCCAAAGCTCATCCTAGTAATTTTCTAAATTCTGCGTATAACCCATCTTTCCTGCTTGCCTTGAAACTCACAATAACTGAGACATACAAATATCATGCAACTTCAGAAAACAGAGTTATGCAACAGAAGTAGTAACGGTGACAAAAAAGAGATCTTAATTCTGTAGCATTAAGTATATTTCCACTGGCTGACTGATTTAACAACTAGAGTTAAGATGGTTCTTCAGTGTTTCAGCAGTCATTCAAACCTCATCTCAGACAGGCCTAGATACTTTAATTGTTTTATTATATACTGGACGATGCAGCAGAATCACAACACAGCTTCCAACTGAAAAAAAAACCAAATCCACTTACAAGCACAAACAGGGTCAGTTTTGAAGCTCAATTCTTATTCAAGCTGTGATTACCATCTGTACCTAAATAAAATCCACTCTTAGCATCACAGCTCTTACCTGTACGAGGAAGATGATCAGGAAATAGAAATTGGCAATTCTTCGAAACTGCTCAAAAAGGTTCTTCGGGAGGAAGTTCCAGAGAGTGTACTGTGGGGAGAGAGGACGACTCACAAACAGACCAAGGCATGCGACTGACAGGGACTAGAGCTAAAATGGGAAGTATTTGCACAAAAGAGGAAAGGAGTTCTCCCTTTAACATGGCAAGAAGAACCACAGCAAGGCAGCTGAGCACATTCAGGCAGAGGTCCAGGTCCCAGATTTAAAACCAAGAGCACAGTGCAGCTGGATGCTGAAATGCCACCGAGCTCCTGCTTCAGCTTCCATCTCCAGTACTCTTTGCTGGAGCACTGAACAGTTGGAAGCGTCTCACAGTTGTGTGGGGGTTTCTGTTTCTTCACTTAAAGTAGGCAACTATTTCCCTTTTGCCAAAATAAGCCAAACCACACACTTGGAGAATGGTGAAGGTGAAATAAGATAAAACCCCCCTGATCTACTTCAGCAGACAACTTCTATAAAGGCATTTGTAGACACACGATTTCATTAAGAAATAATGCACAGTGAAGATTTTTTTCCCCAAATTCAAAAAGCCATCTTAGAGCTGTTTTTTCATAAAAGTAAAAAAAAAAAGCCCTGCTGCCCATACTAATTTGTTATTAGGTTGTGCTTCATTACAATTTTTAAAAGGCTGCTTAATCATTTGCTTTGGAAAACATGGAATTTAAGAACAACATGGAAAATAGCACATCTAATACCTATCTTTCAGTCTGCCTGGAATAAAAAAATATAAGGAGCCAAGTCTCAAGACCAACATCCACTTAACTATAAAAGAGACTGGTCAGGTAAGAAGACCCATGCCTAGCAAATATAAACAGAAAAGAAGAGCAAGGACACAACATTCAAAAATAAATCAAGGAAGAACTAAAATTAGTGCTAAAACAAACCATTTGTCAGAGATGGAACTGGAACAGGGGAAGATGTCCTCACTGAAGGACCATTTTATGTGCCAAGGAATTGTCAATGGGAATGCTACACAAGTTAAACATGGCTAGGCTTAAGACTTTTCCCCAAAATAAACTCAGACAGCACAGACATGTAAAAACAGATAAGATACAACACATATAAAAAAAGAAAGCAGAGGGAAAAAACCCCTTACAGCTCAAGCACAGCAAAACTGAAGTCTAAGTGTATGCTGAGCATCATGAATCCTAAGCAATGTGATACGTATCCAGCTGTGTTGACAATATGGAATGCTACTTGTTTGATATTTTACTCAAATTGGTTTCAAATCTTTTGAAATAGTTTCATGAATGTCATGGAGAAAAGCTAAGCAGAAGGCAGATGGGTGTCATCACAGTTTTCCACCATAAACAAAAGCGGCATTAATACCACATGAACATTTTCCCCTTTCCATCCAAAAGGATAAACAGAGCATGGTTATTTTTGTCCTATCTCAAGACAGAAAAATCCCATGTTAAAAAAAATTAAAAATTAAGAATTGTATTTTTCAGTCCACTTATAAAATAATACCCACTCCCATTTGCAAATCTGAGTTGCTGTTATCTCTTGCTGTATTACACCTAACCTGTCATTTCTCCCCAAAGGGAATGCCAGAAAACTTTAACCACCGTCCCCACCCCTCCGCAACGAATAACAAAAAAATCCCAACCCCCCAAAACCAGTTTGCTCATGTGCTTTGCTCTGATTCAGTCCAGAGGAAAGGAACTTGTAGATACTCCCATTGGCATTGATAGGAATAAAAAAAAGACGGATAGAGAGACTGGAGCTGTGTGTAAGGTCCGTACCAGGCTGCTCCACTTGCAGAGGGACATTTACATCCAGCCTTGAGGAATTCAGCATTTCTCAATTTCAAAAACCACGACCAAATAAAATACATGAGCAGGGAATACATGCTTACAATGCACCTGGACAAGCAGAGTGAGCTCACCTTGGAGGAGACGATCCTGTTGTCGCAGAATTTCTGTGCCACGTATGCCTCTGTTTCCGAAACAGGACGGTGCCCGACCACCACGGTGCGTGTACCAACCCGCTTCTCCTCCCCAGCACACTGTCAAGGCAACCAGGAAAGGCAAAAATTAGCTTTTAACAGAAAAATAAAAAAAAATTAAAAGTTTGTGCTAACAGCTTCCAGCTTCTCAATGCACCATGCTGTTCATTGGAAATAAGGCAGCTAGAACCCTAAAAATTGACTTTTATGCCCCAGCGAAAGCACAGAAAATGAAGAGGAAGACATACAGTCATTTAGTAAATACAAGGCCATGTTGAGCCTGCAATCCAGCTCTGCTCAGCCATCAGCTCCCAGGACCACAGCCAGTGCTATACCCCATCAGGACAGGTTGCCTATGCAGAACATCTGCTGCCTCTACTTGTAGCCTGTACCAGGCAATCTCTCCTTCTTGAAGAGCATATCTCTATATCAAGCACTTGAAGTCATAAAGCACATAATTTATCATCTACACATCTCTTCCTAGTCATGACCTGAGAGTCAGCTTTGGGTTTATTCACTCTATGTAGGATGATGGAAACTGCACCCTCCTTTACAGTCACGCTCTTGTCCAACCCTCAAGTCAATGCAAAATGTCTCACTGCACTGGTACAAACAAATTTTCGATTTAGCTTAAAAAAAAAGTCTAATTCTATTTAAAAATCTCGGCTAAAACCAAGAATAACGAAGCAAACAGTTTCACATCACAAACTCCTCAAGAAGACAAGCAGGGTGCTAGGGAAGCCAGCTGAGCTTGCTGGGGGTTTAATTTAAAGCAGAATGAGATGTCACAAGTGAATATTAACCTTGTGTCATGGGAGCTTGATGACAGCCCCATGGAGCAGCCAGGGGAAGGATGGGGGGAATTGCAGCAGCATAACCACAGCAGGGAAGCAGAGCTGCTCCTGAGGAAAGCATCCCTTGCACAAAGCCACAAGACACCTGTGATCAGCAACATAGGGCCTTAGCAGAGCCCCAGTCCCTGCATTGTCCTTCCAGCCTTCCCAGTGGAGTCAACACTCTCCAAATTAAATATACAGCCCCCCAATACAATGGAGAGCATGTTAACACATAGTAAACAAAGTATCTGAATATAACAAAGTAACACAGTTCCACTATTTCAATGTAACTCTTAAACACAGAATTCGCAACTTCTTCTAATTTCTTAAAACCACTTGCCAACTTGTGACAAAGCAGAGGCCACCAGGTCCCTGCCAGTCCCTGTAGCCCTGGGGAAGCTCTCATGGGGAATCAACACCATGGGTTCTACTCCCAGAAGCCTTCAGCTCTGGGCTGCCCAGCACATACAAGTTTCTTAGTTCATCAGAAAACTCTATTTTCAAAAGAAATAAAAGTGCGCAGTAGTTTAAAAATCAGCTTTTTATTCTGACCAGGTTTCCCCTTTCATATAACAAAATGTCCCTGCCACAAGCTCACAGCCAGGGGAGGAGACCTGGCTGGCACCAGAAAGTGTTTTGCAAGGTTGAGCTTCAAATTATACAGTGAATTTCAAATGCCCACTAAGCGCAGAGGGAGGTAAGGGGGGAGAAGTGGTGTTAGACCAAGCTAAGGTTTTCTTAGAGTTAGGGCGTTGGATTTTAAAACAGGGAAGAGCAGGGAAGACATTTGTCACAGTCTATGGTCCACGGGCATTAGCAGGTGGCAGGGCTGCTAAAGCACCAGCAGACACTGTTCATACTCTGCTTACTTGTACTAATCCTCAACCCTCAGCTTACTTGCTTTGAAATCCCACAATGGCAGGTGCCAAAAATGCCAAATCCCCATCCCATGCCAGTTGCTCAGCATGGGCTCAGCCTGCCACAAACAGATGTTCCTAGAGTGCTTGGGATCTGGCTCTGCATCCTGGTTGTCCAAAGGGCTCATCACAGGCAGCTTGTCAGGCTGCAAACAAAACTCAGCCAGAGAAAAGGTGCTCTGAAAACAAATGTGCTAAGACAGCAAGGCCTGGGGTTAACTGCTCCTTTGGGCAGGTGTAAAAACCAAAAATTTAAACAACTAAAATAGCTGTACCTGGAGCAGGAACAACTGAATGGATCCTGTTGCACCAGAAGCAGGATCTGCTCAAATGAAGCAGCAGTTCTTCCTTCTCCCTGCTCCCCACCTGCATCTGCAGCATCCTTAATTAAAGAAGTGTTTTTACACCATGCCCAAACCTGGTTTGCTGTGCTGATTGCTCGTGCTACAGCCATCCTCAAACCTTCAGCAACTGATGCTTAAAGAAGATGGAAATTTCTCACAGCCCTGCAACCATGTCCCTGCACCTCCTGACACTGAGCCAGCAGCAGCCATCAGCATTCCCAGCAGCAACTACCATCACCAGCTCCCAAACATGGATAAGGCAGGAGCACACTCCCAGCCAGAAAATGCCACCACCATCCCAGCCTCATCACCACCACCCACAGAAGCAAACAGCACATCTTCTGAACCAGAAACTAGACCCAAAAATGGTTCCCTGACATACCTGCTGCATTATGGATGTGGGTCTCACCAACCTGTGCCCCAGGAGCGAGGTAGAGCCATTCATCTGTGCCACTGCAGCACCAAGGAGCTGAGACAGACTGACTCCAAGTCTGAAGTCCTGTCGTGTCCCTGGGCAGGACCTGGAGCCAGGAGTGCCTGGCGAGCATCCCTCCAGCACAGGGAGGAAGTGACAGCTTCCCCTGTCTGCACCGTTGGCAAGCAGTGGGAAGGACCAGAGGTAAGGTTTTGCCAAACACACAATACTGGCACAGAAATCTCAAAGTTCTGGTTAAAGCACTACTGGAAAAATATATACAAGTATTTACTGGCTATTCACTGTTAGCCTTAGAAAGCATGGAGTACAAGAAGCCCCAGAGCAGAGGAGAACCCAAATCCCAGGTGTGGTGTGTTGGCTGACCAACTCCTATTGAGTTATCACCACTATCTCCTAGGTGGGCTTTCACCCTCAACTCCCTTCAGTGTGAAGTATCTCCTACCAAGTTGACCATAACCCCACGGTAACATTAACACTGTAGCTTCACAGTGCATTCCAGCCCTCTGCGTGGCAGCAGAGAGAGAAGTCCTCACTGCCTGGTTTGACCAGGCTCCCACCACTCACAGCGTTTCGTTTCCCATTCTCTCAACCACCCCACGATATCACACCATCCCACACACCCCCACAAGAAGCTGGAAGGCTTCACACCATATCTCTCTATTCTCCACCTCTCAGAAAGTGAGTACACACCATAATCATGCGAGAGGTGTTGGCTCAGCTCAGCAATTAAAAGCTCTCGTTTGGACGAGCCCACCTCAGACCGCTTGCTGGGTCGCTAATAGATTGCTACATCTTAATAACAGCACTCAACAAGACTTAGTGGCAGATTTACGGAATAACTGCCAGACTTTGGGGAAAATTATAAAATACGCAGATTAGCAGGGAGAGGATTTAGATTACTTCTTCTGACTGCCTTTCATCAAAAATTTTGATTCTGATGAGAAAAAAAAATATTACTTGGATGCAATTCAAACAGCTGCCTTGTTGTCTGGCAGGGTTCTATAAAGCCAACAGTCCACAGCTCTGCAGTGAGCTGGTGCAGGCAAAAGCCAGAGTTTCTCCTGCTGTTTAGAGCCAAGCCTGCCAGAAGGATTATTCAAGAAAATAAACAATTGCGCTCCCCTCATACACACTTTATCACCTCCCTCAGCCTGAGGCATGGCATTTGCATGAGTACTGGGAGAACCAGAGCTATCCCTAAGATATTAGTGGTGTCAGACTGCAGGACAGAGCCAGCAGAATCCACGCTGCATCATCCCACTGAGCCTTGAGGGTGTGGGGATGCTGGTAGGTGACCCCAGCTCCATCTGCCGTACCATGTCCCTGCAACTCAGAAGAGCTCCCAGCAGCTGGCAGACACACAGCAGCACCCTGGGGACACTGTAGATACCAGGAATTGAGAGGAAGGAAGGAAGGAGGTATTTTTGAGCAGAGTCACCATCCTGTTCGCATCATCTAAGGACCAGCCTCAAAGATGTGGGTCTCCCTGCAATGTTTCAAGGGTCCATTCAGGGCTCCTGCTCCGCTCCCCCAGTGCCTAACCAAGTCCATTAGCAAGCCAATCTTTCAGCAGGGCATTCAAACCAGATTTCTCCTGAAGGGGCTCAGCTGGAAGACAACAGCCAAACACAAATCATAGGAGATAAAGATGAGGCTAGCCAGGCTATTCTGCCAGGAACATCCTTCAAGTTGGCAGCTCACTTTCCATCTTCGTTTTACCCTCAGGCAGGACCAGGTGCCCAGCTGCAGTAATAAATAACCACATCGTCACCACTGATGCAGGCACGCTCTGCTGCACAGGCAAAGGGCTGCTGCGGCAGCACAACCCTCCTCATGTCATGGAGAAATTTAGATACAGAACATGTTTCTGTCAAATACTTTGATGCAACTCAGCTTTCCCATACTCTCACCTTTTATAAAGCCCATATACTGCCAAAAGCAGCAGCTCTGAAAACAAGGCATTAGGGATAACAACTATTGCCTGAATTTATTTTGCATCTACATGCACAGGTATACCCATGGAAGGTCAGCAGAGGTTTGGCATTTCACTACAAACTTTTCTTTGAGGAGATAAGAACAGTTATGATTTGAAGGCATCAGACCAGGTCTAAAAATTCCCACAGATTCAACTAATAAATAACACAGCATCTTTTATGACTTGAAGCTGTTGAAACATTACATAGACAATGGAATTATATTTTCAGCCTACAATGCTATCCAAATTCTTCACCTGATTTTGGGCAATTCTTCTTTTGTGCCTCTTTCCCCTGCCCTTCTCCCACAGAGATGTCCTGCTTCTGCCCAACAGTTCCCACCTGCCTTGGGGAGAGGCTCCTTTTCACCCCCCTCCCCAGTTTCTTGGAATCCACCACAACACCATATACAGGACCTGGATGGCAACTGATAAAAAGTTGCAAACCTGGGTAAAAATTAGCAAGCCTGGATAAAAATTAATGGAGCTAGACTGAGTTCAGCTACAGAGGTGAACCCGTGTTCTGCAGCCACACTGACAAGGAGCCACTCTGAGTGGACTATTTCTAGAGCAGCTGAAAAACAGTGTTTAATTATATGCCCCATATGGAAAGCAAGTGTCTGTGCTACCTGCTGGCCCCATTTCCAGAAAAAAAACATAGTGGCAGAAGGAAAAAAACCACTACCATTTGATTTACTACAGTTTCAAAAAGCAGCTAAACCAGAACTAACTAATAAAAAAACCTCTCCTTTCATGTTTGCTGAAGATAACTTCAAGCCACAAAGTAAACACAAATAACTCATAGAAAACAGACCTAATAAAAACCACAGGCATTTAAAAAAAAAGTCATCTGCTGAAACCAAAGATAATTACATGGTACAAGTAAAAAGCTCAAACATTTGAATGAAATCACAGCTTATATTAAATATATGCAAAAGAAAGATTAAATCACATTATTTGGCTTCAATCTTATGAATAGTTTAAAGTCTAATTGCTCCTATATTGTTCCATTTATCAAAAAAGTAGTAGGGAAGACGACCTGATTTACAAAAAAAGCTTGCAAAAATAACACCACCTCCCAAAACAGCCTGTTCTAACTCCTGTTTCATTTAGCCCCAGAAGAACAAAGAAAAACACATGCACAACTTTAGAAAGCCTCCATAAAATTACTGTAACCCCTCCAAAACATCCATCAGCCGCAGGAAGTTGCTCACCACACCAGCCCCCCCATTGCCCCACTGATATATTTTTAATTGAAAATTTTTCTTGCCAATTCTTCTATGACTCTTTGTCTTTAGTCATTTCTATGCAGGAACAAGTGATGCTTTGAGAAAACCCTTAATAATTTAGCAGTTCAGACTATGCTTACCCACATCGACCACATATTTAGGCAGATGTCCTGATTTAGAGAAAGAACTCCATTGACTGGGATCAACCCCACCACCCTCCCTGTGCCTGAGGGAAAGGGTCAATAACATGGACAGACCTTGGAAAAAAACCAACAAACCAAAGTTATATTCAAAACATCAAGAGCTCATAGGTCCAAGAGAAAGGGCTGAAGGTGTGCACTGCTCCAAGTTCATTTCCCACTGGATGGGATTTTTGCTGCTCAACCCTAAGCAGAAAAGGGAAGGCTGGTACCTTGGGAAAGCAGGAAGCTGAAATTTAAACAAACATCTCTTCTCCTACACTGAGGCTGAGGTTCCTACGGATATTTCAACCAGACAAAACCTGACCACCAAGGAGTGACTGCTGGGATAAGCTGGGTCTAGCCAAGGCAAGGAGGCAGCAGGGCAGCATGAGAGCCCCCAGATCAACAGAACAAGCAACAGCAAAAGAGGTAAAAGGACCAATACCTGTTGTTTTTGTTTTTTTTTTTTAAATCACAGTCAATACATGATGAGGTTCAACACCCAGAACTCATCTCTGGTCCCTATTGGGGATGACAAAGTGGTAGATGATGTGCTCTAGCAGAGCACCATTGACCCAGATCACACCATCCTTAATGCAAGTTCAAGTACAACCAAGCAAGGGGCCCCAACTAGAGCCTGTTCCCATGTCCCCTCTGTCCCAGGATTGTTCTGCCTGGCCACATGGACTTGTAGGAAGGTCACTTTCATCAAGGACAATGGGCTGGGGAACAGCAGAGCCCAACTACGCTGCACTTCCTGGAAAAGCTGACTTAGCCAACAAAATCACTGATAAAAGCAGAGAGAGACATGCCAGGGTGGGGAGAACAGGGGAAAAAGCTACTTGAAAGATTTAATAAGGGTGGAGAGAGGAAATACAAGAATTTTTTTCCCAGATAATACATTTACAGGAGGGCCCAGCCCTATCCTGGACTTGGGGAGCGCCATGCACAGGGGTGACAGCTGAAAAGACCTTTTCTGGCATGGGTTTTGGTTTTCTTTGTCCTTCTGGAGACAGGCTGCCTCCAAACCACACAGTACTGCATCTTCCCAGAAAACATGCCAAAATGTCTGTAATCACTACTTCTGTTCAGCAGCACTTTGCTGAAAGTTCATGTATGATGAAGAAAGTCAAACCCAGATGGTATCGACTGGGCCAGTACTACTTCAGTGCTGCTGTTGCATGGAAAATCTGTTGCTCCTGTTCAAACATAACCACCGACCTTTGGAAGTTTTCAGTATCTCAATTCTTTTTTCCTCTACCCTGTTGGCAGCCAGGGTTATGAAACCATTGCTCATCTTGAAATACAGGCAGCAGATCTTTATTTTTGGCAGTCCAAAAGAAAAGTTTGACCAGCACGCTGCCGGCATATAAAATTCAGGCTCATAGGAACAATTCAGGCTTGAGAATAGAAAAAGGACTTTGAATAAGAGCCAAATGTTTTGCAGAGGTCACAAAGCAAATACAACGAGGTCTTCCTGTCTTCAAAACTCTTCCTCTCTCCTTTCCCCACCTCAAGCTGTGCACATATGTCTATTCATCGGCAGCTATTTTAGCAAAGGCAGCAAGCTCTCCAGAGCAGTGATTTGCCCTGGCAAAAATTGAAATAAGAGCAAAGTGGAAAAAACCCTCCAAGTTTGCAATTGTCAGTGCTTGCATCACCCTGCGGAGCTATAATTTGTTGGTTTTCCCGTTGTTTTCTTATCCTTTGAAAGTCTGAGATCTTCAGTTATGGAAACAAAAAAAGTCCCTAAATACTATGTTATGCATGAGCCAGACCTTACTCCGACCTCTGCCACCTACGAACATTTTGCCCCCTTTTAAGTTTTCCAGCATTTCAAAGCCAGGCTGCCAGCTGACTGGCAAGCAGCCCATTTCCCAGAGCAGTTTCCTCCCTTTCCCCTGGGAAGCAAGCCTGCCTGGCAGTCCACACTCTGGGGACAGAGCTGCAGACCCCCCTGCCAGGGTGTAACTCACCACAGCACCCAGAAGCCTGGGCTGGCAGCCAGGCCTGCCCAGGCACATCTCTCCAGACCAAGCTGTGCCCCAGGGAGCCTGTCCTGTCTCGAACACAACAGCTACCAGCAGGGATGGGAGGGCAGGTCCAGGCTGCAAGGGGCTCTCTGAGTCCTGCGCCAACATCACGGGGTGCCCTCAGTCCAAGGTCCCAGCCCCCCGCCACCATGCTTCTCACTCACATTAGTTCAGATTAAGTTTTTCAACTCCAAAAACATAAAAGCTGTGGTTTTCTAATGCTTGCCTTGCTGTACCTCAGGGAAAAGTTTCCACAGAAGCATCCTGAGATAAAAAGGAAAAGAGAGGGAGAAACCACCTACTTCATCCCCTGCTCCACAGCCAAAATCAGCTGCACATGCCACAGACCCCACTGGGAATATTTTCATCTCCAGATACCACAGAGACCAATAGATTCATTCCTGGGGCTGCAGGCATAGTCATACCAGGATACGGGATCAGTGCAATCCACCCAGTCACAGGAGAAATCCTCAACATGTGGCCTAGAACTGTTTATCTTCAGGAAATCCTTTGGCTCACATTCCCACCAGGCTGGGTAAGGCAGCTGCAGAGCAGCTCCTACAAAGCACAGGCTGCCCAGGGCTGAGTGAGGACCTGCCAAGCAATGCCAGCAGCACAGCAGCCTGGAATGGCAGCAGGAAGGAAATCTGCTTATCCACAGGGACATGGAGCTGAGGTTTGAGCTGGCCCTAGGATGCTGGGCTCGCAGTCAAGGGTGTCAGTGTGCTTCATCACAGCATCACCAGCTGCAGAAGTGAGGCCATCCCATGCTGAAAAACAGACCCTGTGCTGGAGAACAGGACAGCATCATGGGAGATGCCTCAGCCATTGCCATCCCATCCCATCAAAGGCTATCCCTAGCCAAGCACTGGGACAAGGGCGTTCCTACTCACAGTCATGCAAGACAAGCTCCTTCACCCAGGACTTCCTCTCTGTGTGACTGCTTCCCACTCTGCACTTACTGGAATGGGGCTTGTCAAGTGCAAAGTCCCACTTACATCCATTCAACTGCACTGAAAGAAACTACTCCTCGGAAATTATGTACTCCACAGTATTAATTTGGCTGGCACAAGGGCAACAGCCCTCTGGGCATTGCAGCTAATTTTACTGTGCTCCCTCCCTGAGCAAACAACAGAAGGTGAGCTGTAAGGATGAAGGAAAAAACAAAAAGAATAAAAACCTTCCACAACTCAGAGTGAACAAAAGTGGCATGCAAAACACCACCCTGAGCAAACAAAAAAATTATATTAATACTGCATTTTAAGCTTGGCTTTGCAGCTCCCTCAGTGTAGTCTAAGTTTCGACAGACAGCAGCTGCTTGGTTTTGTGCAAATGCTTGGGAGCAATTACATAGAAATCATAACAAAAGATGGCAGGGCTGTTTGCAAAGTGGAATTTTCCCCCTGCATTTAATTTCCCGGCAGTGAATTTGGGTGGGTTTTTTTATTTTTTCCCCTCTTAAGCCAATTGAGGCTCCAGCAATGGAGCACAGCATCACTGCAGTCAAGCAGTATTTAATTTGTATTACTGCTGAAGAGATCTTGGATTGCAATGCCAAAGAAGTGCTTCAAATTGTCTAGTCTTGCCTGTTGCGCATCATACTCAGCTTTTCTAGGTCCTTTACAGTACAAGAAAAATAGGATCCCTCTGTTTTGCAAATCAGTACATTTGCCATAATATTGCAAACAAATTGCATCTACCAAGTGACTGATGCCTCTGTTTCTCACTTTAGTAACCTTATAAAATCTTGTTAAGGTGCACAGCACACTAAGACTCGCAAGATGTAAAGACCCTTTGAAAATACATAGCAAGAAATTACCAAGCCCTCCACATATCACCCTACAGAAGCAAGGCTGGGCTACTTTCACCTATAGATCCTGCAAAATTCAGCTGAAAACAGAGCAAAAAGCCTGCAGCAAAGCATTACTCAGACAAGGCCACAAAGGAGGTTAGCAGGAATCATGTTCAAGTTGTGAAAAAAAATTAAAAGCCCGACTTGCTCTCAAAATACCCAGCTAGGACAAGCTCACAGGGGCTTACCCCTCCTTCTGCTGCAGAGGGAAAACAAAAAGCACTTTACAAACAGCCAGATCAAAAATAAATGCATTAAGCTTTCATTAAAGAGAACAGGACAAATGGCACTGAACTACAAGCACTATCAATTAGGACTGGATGACCAGAGCAGGTATACTTTTAAACTAAATAGGCTTCAGCTGTAAATCCATCCCAAACAATGTGACTAAGATTTTGGGAAACAGTCACTGGAGTCAGCAAGATGCAACAAGTGCCCACAAGAGTGGAAAAACTGGGAATTATGTGTGGAAGAGATTGCATAAGGAGCTAAACATCTTACAGATTGTTGGTTCTGCTCAGCATCCATGGCGGTGAGCACCCCTATGAGAGCACAAAAAACAAGGGAGGGGAGAAAAAGCAAACCCAAGGACTGCTTCGCTCCCAGCAGTGAGCCCCCAGCTGCCCTGCCCACCCCACTGCCTCATGTGCAGCTCAATATCCAAGGGCACTTTGCAGCTATCAAAGTGGTGCCCTGTGCTAACCACTTGCTGGCAGCTCCCTGGGTTTTGGCCAAGCCCAAGAAAGAGTCCATAAGCAAAAATAAATATACATATTTAATGCATCTCTATATATTGCTTATATGCATATTTAATGTGCATATATTGCATGCATGTATATTTAATGCACATATATATTAAAGTCACTGCAGCCTCTGGGCAAAACAGGCTTTTCCTGACCCAGCAGCTGTGCTGCTGCCAGGCAAGAGCCAGGTGAGGGCAGAGGCCGGAGGAGACCTTTTAAAACAAAAGTTTCACTGTTTCCCCAGGCTACAAGTTAGTAACCCCAACTTTAAACGAGCCTGCCATTTACTGTCATCCCCTGCAGCACAAAGGCAACACCAGCATCGCCCTCCTAGCAGAGCAGGGTGATGGCAACCCACGCAAAAGCTCCATGCACAAGTCTTGGAGTCAAGTTTATTGCAAAAAATCCAAAATACTAACTGCCCAAATCCAATGTTAACCAATTCAGGCAAACACAGTGAACAAGTCAGTGGTGGGATGCAGGATAAATCAAAGCAATTCAGCAAGATGCAGCATGATGGTTACACTGAAAGCAGTCAGGGCTGCTGGGTGGTCATGGAGCCAGTCTGTGGAAAGGGTGCAGGCAGTCACAGGAGAGCAACACACAGGAAAGAAACACAATGATTTTAAAATAATAGAAATGGCTTACAATCATCAGAAACATGAGCATCAGAGTCCTTATTACCTATTTCCAATGAGTAGGACACACTTTCTGACTGGCACAGTATCCCTCAAGGCAGGTCTGAGGACAGTCCACTTCACCATGTCCTTCATACTGTGCTCACTGCTAACAACAACCCAGCAGTGTGAGGCTCCTGAGTGACAGCAAATAATCACCACTGGGCAAAAAATCAGACAGAGTCCAACACACCAAGCTGTTGGGGACCAGCCCTGCCGGCAGTCCAGTGCCTGCACAGTCCCCACAAGTTAGAGAAAACATCTTCAGGCAAACAGTGGAAAACACTAAAAATAAAAAACCCTGAATTTCAATATTGCTCGGTAATTAAAGTTGAAAAAAAACCTGTCTACTTGCAAGAGATGAGGGAGCTGCTGGGGCAAAGCTGCAGGAGACACACTCCAGGTTCTCCTGGCTCCTATGCAGCAGCACCTGTGGGGCTCCAAGCCCAGGTCTGGATGCAGGTCCACTGCCTGGAGCGGGCACAGGCAGGTAAAGCACACAACAGCCAGTGCACTGCACAAGCAAAAGCTGCTTGAGAAAAACCAGCACATCCTTCCCAACACCAGAGGTGAGCAGCGAGAAGATTTCAGTCTAAATGCAGAGGTATTTTCTAAGATCACCTCAGGATCTGTCTGGCACAGGGCAAGAGCTGCTGCCCTCTCCCCTCGGCGGGCTCAGCAGGGGACAGTTTTGGGCAGAAAGCCACCAGAGGGACTGGCTGAGCAGTGCAGGAAAACCTCTGCACTGCCCTCCAGCCTCAGCACCCATCTGCTACACACAACTTAATACAGGAAACTCCCTTGAAAAATCCCCTGAGCAAACATTTTCAGGGAAAAACAAATGGGTTAACAGCACACTCAGTGACCCTCTGTTCACGTTTCTTGGAAAACTACCCCTTCCCAGGCACCCCAGCAAGGCTGGGCAGCAACTCCCTGAGCCCTGCGATCTCCAGCAGGTAGATCTCAGCCACAGGGATGTTCTCTCACTTGGTCATCCTGACATTTTCTCAGCAAGGATAGCAGGTTCAAGTGTTCCAAGGGGACACAGTCCCACATCTCAAGGAATTAGCAGCCAAAGCCTATTTGTCTGCTGCACACCTTGGATAAGAGACACAAGCATCGTGCCACGGGAGGAAGATGCTCACAGGGACCCAACCTGCACTGCTAAAAACATGATCATTGGCAGACAAAAATGAATTTGACTGTGAAGGTCTTTGAGTCAGAACTTAAAGACATCCTGAGTACTTTCCACCAGCTTTGCTTTTAACTAACATTTTAGAAAATAAATCTCTCCAGTAGAGTGAGACAGTTACAGCCAGAAAATGGCAGTTTTAATCAGAAAGGAATAGCATAAACTAAAGGCAACAGGATGAAATTAAAGACAAGGCTGAAAAGCTTGCTATTAATAATGGTCTGTTAGCTTTTACAACTTTTAATGTTAAAAGCAAATTGCTATGCCTTCAGCTGCAATCCCAGTCAGCTCAGCTCTGAACCTTCCCTGCACAGCCCAGACAATCATCATTATTCTCAGCGAAATACCAGCTGGGGACAAAAATGGTATTGAGTGAAGAATAAAACACAGCCCAGACACATGTAATTCTCTACAAAAAAGTTTCTTCACACCACAGGTTTAAATGGAGGCAACACTTATGATTAATGTTTGACCGGTGCTTTCCAGGCCCTCCTTACAGTGATTTCTAACTTCTCCAAACTTTAACTGCACACATAAATGCTTCCATGCAGCTGTTTATCCCAGGCTGAGTTTTTCTGTTTGATTTTTATTATTTTTAGCCAAATGGTTGAGCTATTTCAGGAAATAAGTTTACAGTTAGGAGACATTAAAGACGAAACAGTTACAGACATCTGAAACTCCTGTGTCCCCACATTTCACAGAATTCGAGAAACTCCCATGTCCCCATTTTCCAGGGTAGGGGCATCAATTAGGAACTGCAGCCCCAAGAAAGAGCCTTTTGCAGCTCTTTGAGCCTCCCGTTTTCTCTGTGGTGAAGCATGGGCTGCCCTGTGGCTGCTACAGGGGAACTGGCCCCAAGTGCATGAAACACTGTTATGTCAAATACACCCTAAAAAACTAAATTCCAGCAACTTTCATGAAAAATTCAAGTCGTTTCATTAAAATCCACACTCTTTTGAAGCGTGGGATTTCTCCGAGCAGAACTGCCATCTCGTGTCACAGAAACACCCCAGACCCAACCTTTGCTGCTTGCAGGTTTTTGTCACATTAATGAAAGCAAAACACTTCTTGCAGAAGTTGTCAGAGGTACAAGGTATCTGACATGCAGTCTTACTCAAAAAGCACTAACAAGGCTTAATTTAGGGAAAAAAAGGCAATTATCAAGGCTACCAACTCCTATCTATGGTCTCCTTTGTTATTAGAATAGGAACTGCAATCACACACTAATGTTTGGTTCACAGTCTCTGAAAAATAAATCAAGTGTGAAACAAAACCACAAATGTGCTCCATGTCCCAAAATAGACATTATTACACATTTGCTGCAAAAACTGTAGACAGGAGTGTAAATCAGCATCCTCCACCTCAGACTCAAGACGTCTTCCACAAGCCATACTCCAGCATCCTCCCAGGCTGGGCAGGGGCTGGGTGAGTAGCAGTCAACAGTGGTCAGTTCCCACACTGCCCAGCGAACCCCAGGAGCTCTTCCCACCCATCCCTGCCCCTTCTCATGTATTCCTCTTCATGGCCAATGGGAATTTCTTTTCCCCCCACTAAAAAGTGACTTTAGGCCATTTCTCATTTTCTGTCACTTGAATAGGACTCAATGGGGGTATTTTCTTGCAGAGCACCAGGTAGGACCTGTCCCACTGCTGGCAGCTGCAGATCCCAGAGGGCCAGCAAGGGAACATCACTCCAGCCTACAACAAGGCAAAGGCACTGAGTCACGATGCAGGTCCAGCCCAGGGACAAGCACTGCGTGCCGGCCTAAGAGGCACCTTCTTTCCCCAACATCAAGTAAACATTCTTGAGAACCTGCGGCTTGTGATGAGCCCAGCGTTTTGCTAAACACCAGGGATTTACCAGGGTACAAGCTGCAAAGAGGATCAGGCCCCAAGGTATTTAATTAAAAGGGAATAACACAACTAAGGTCCTGTTGTTAAGACACTGCACAAACACACAAACAGAAGAATTTTGCTCCCAATTACAGACTGTTTGTTTTCTTACTTATTCTGTGTTCTGAACAGAATAGGGAAATACCACAGCAAGGAACTGCACTGACTGCAGAGGCTCCCAGGAGGAAGCACTGTGACAGGGAAATATCAGTCCATGAATTCAGTCAGCACCAGGCACCCCAAAAGGAGCGGGAGCACCCTGGGGTCTTTCTCTGTCCCCTGCAGCCTTCTTGCACCATGAGCAGGGTGACAGCTCCCAGGGCTCGCTTCCAGACCAGCCTTAAATAAAAGCAAATGGAGGGGAAAACTGAAATAATGAGGGCATCAGTAACTTTTCTTTCTGCATTTTTTACTTAGTTCTTACAACAACCCGAATCAGTCCCAGCCCCGCACCACTGGCAGAGCTGTGGTGCAGAGCTGTGGCCTGAAGGTACAGCTGTCTGCAGGGTTCAGGAGAGTAATAAATGAGAAAAAGCATATTGTCTTTGATGGACAAAACAGGGACCAGTACTTCCCAGTGAGTCTGAAAGGGGACAGCACTTGCCCCAGTCCTGCAAGGATCCCAGCATAGAAGACTGATCCAAACCCTCCTCAGGCCACCACCACACTTCCCCACTCTACTCCCGCATCCTCCTTGCAACAGCTGTACAAACAGCATGAGACTAAAAATAAGATTCTAATGCTAGAATCCGTTTCCAAAACAGAATTGAAGTTATATTTCAAGTTGACAGCATCTCCTAGAAGTGGATTAACCACGGCGATCCAATCCCACCTCCCCGCAGCGATCCCAGCCCCTCTATTCTTTTGGCAAGGATTATTTCAGTGGTGCAAATTGAAGTTAAGAATCCAATTTGTTTCTGTAGAGCATCAGTCTGTATCCCCGAGTAGCAAGGCAGACCCAAATACACCACTCTACTCTTCTTGCTCTTTTAGCCATCCCATTTCACACCCTGTCCAGAATCAGAGTTTACGGGAGGGAGAAACAGAGCCACTAACAATCATGTTGATAGGGTAAGGCACATCCATCGTGCCTAAGCTGTGCAATACAGCTGAAAACAGGATTTTTAGTATCTGTTGGTATTTATGAGCCTCTGGCAGAGACCACGAAGTGGTGAGGTTACAACATTTGTCTGAGAACCCCTATGGGATCTTAAGTGTCAGAAAATCTGCAGCCTTCAATAACTGCAGTGAATTTTCTGCAATGCTACTGCCAGATGAGCATCTCTTGTAGTACAGTGCTACCCACCCAGGACCAAGACAGCAGTTTGGGGCAGCTCCACGGAGATTGCCATGGGTTGTCCTCTCCTCCCATGCAGCAGGAGAGAGAGGGGACCAATCCAAACCTCCCAGGGCACCCTGCAGGGCTAGGGACGGGGCAGAGCTGCAACAGCACAGCAGGAACCAAAGGCTGATATGGCCACTTGTACCAGCTTGATAACAAACAGCTCGTTGCTACTCAAATGCTGCTTACAAAGCTTGGAGGTGGAAAAACTGTCTAAAACCCCACACTAGCACTGCAGATGCCCTGGCACGCTATTCTGGACCCTGAGCAAAGCTGTTCGTCTAGCCAGAAATCTAACCTTCCAAACAGGAGCTGCAACAGTTCAGCTCTGCACAAAGCATTTAGTGATAGCTGGGTTCAGTGTTCAGGTCTGTTTTTTCTCTGTCCCAAAGGACAGCACACCCAAGCACTGATGCATGTCCACTCCCCATGTCGAGGGACTGCAGGGGTCACACCTCACATGTAAGGAGGGTGCTGGATCCAAAGCCTAGTCAGGCACCTCTGTCAGTATCTGCCTGGGGGAAGCAGCCACCTAAAAAAGCTTTTATCTGAACTCAGCGGAGATGCTTCAAACCCCAAACGCCACCCAATATGTCTGAGGAAAAGCCTCCCACAAGGGTGGGGTAGGAAGCACATAACTTAGGGCAGAGCTAAACTCCTAAGTCATCAAACCAGAAAGTCAGGGCATTGAGTTTAGATCTGATATATTTGCCCCCGAGCCTGCAAAACAATGTTGTGGTAGGTGTATTCTCCACAGGGCTAACCCAGAGCCTGCAACAGAAACACAACCCACAAATGGGAAAATCAACCGGTTTCCCCCCATAAGCACTGCAAAGCTACTTCCAGACTTAAAAAGGAGATTTAGCGTCCCTTGTGCTGCAAATCTGGGAAATCTGGCACACACAGCAGCTCGCTCAAAACCAAAACCGAATGAGAGTGCATCTCCCAGCGGCTTCGGCCTTGCAGGCAGAGCCCATTATCCCGGCAGGTAACCGGGTGGTGCCTCAGGAAGCAGCTCCGGAGCCTCACAGGGCGTTTGGGCTGTGCTAACACCACACACCACTGCCCACTGCCTGAACTCCAGGAACTTTGCTAACTACGCACTGCGCAATCAATGGCACTGCTGAATAAACAGCAGCGACTGGAATGATGTTAAAACACTGGGTTTGCCACATTTGCTGTGGAAAAGGAAAAAGAGTTATTACAGAGTTCAGGCCAAGCAATGAGGTCACGGTGAAATCTTCAAGTAGCTTATGTGGCACCGGGAAGGGTTCGGGATGGCTTTGGGGGCAGGAAGCGGGCGGAGCAGCGGCGGGGGCAGCGCTCCTGCATCCCGCCCGGGGAAGCACCACGCGGTTTGGGGTGCACGCTGCCAGGGCGGGGAAGTGCCCTCCGCTGGGTTTTTTGGGGGGAAAAACCCAAGATTTGGGCTCTGGCAGCAAAGGCAACTTCTCCGGCACTTGCAGGGACGGACGAACAGACGGTGGAAAGGGGCGCGGGCCGGGGCCCCGAGGCGCGGGCGGACCGCGCCGGGAGGTGGATGCGCCGCCCACGCCCCCGGAAAAACAAACCAAACACAAAGCAAAAAATAATAACAATGAACTTTTCCCCCGCCCGCCGCCCCGGCCCCGCACTCACCAGGCGACTGAGGCTGCGGCGGAGCATCGCGGCGGCGCCCGGCCCCGCCGCGCTCACCGCCGCATCGCCCGGCCCGGCTCAGCTCGGCTCAGCTCCTATTCCAGCCGCGGGCCGCGCCGCCGGCCCCGCTCCATCGCGCCCGGCCCCGCCGCCCGGCCCGGCCGCACCGCCCCAGCCCCGCTTTGTCCGCCGCGCCCCGGGAGGCGGAACCGCCCCGGAGCAGCCTGGGAGTGCGGCAGTACCGCCGGCGACCGCACGGGGGAGCCACCGCGGACGGGAGGGGCCGGGGGACGAGACGGGGGCCCGCAGACCATCTTCATAGCTGCCCCTGAGTTTGTGTCAACAGGTCCACAGCCTTCTTATGGTGGGAGTTTCAGAGCTGAGCATGGCACTGCAGGTGTAGGTCTCAGGAGTGGAATAAAGGACAGAATCCTCTTCCTCAGCCTGCTGGTGATGCAGCCCAGGACATGGTTGGCTTTCCAGATTACAAGAACACAGTCCTCCCCTCTTCTGGAACAGAAGCCCAGTCACTATCGTGATGCTCAAGCAGCCATGATAACATCTTAGAGCCTTTTCCCTAAGTCATGACTGACCACAGAAGGTGTTTAGAGTCTCTGGTTACTTTTCCCCACTGCAAACCCTTCACAGGCAGCTCACTCAGCCTGGTGGCTCAGACAACTCCAAGCCAGTTCCCTGGGGCACTTTTGCAGCCTCTGAACCTAGAGCTGCACAGCAATCCCTGGTGCCTTCAGACTTCCCACAGCACACAAGATGAACACATTCTCTTCCCTCTAGCTGGGATAACTCGGGAGTGGGAGCAACAGTCATCTCAAATGCTTCCTTCACGAACCTTCTCCGTAGTCAAGCAGGCACAGAGCATGAGAATATTTATTTCCACACAAACCACCAGAATTGAGAAACACAAGATGTAACCTAACAAAATAGACATGTTTTTATTACGTTTTCAACATCCTGAATGCCTGGTAATAGAACAACCTTTTCTAGAGCAATATCCTCTGCAGGAGCACAGGGCAGGGAGTTCTCCTGGTGCTGTCCCTTGCTGACAGACCCAAGCATCTTCAGGAGCAGACAGGCTCTTTGACCCCAGCACTTAGGGGCCACTGTCATTTCAGCAGCTTGCATTACTCCAGTTTCAAAGCTGGCTTCTCCCTGGCAACAGAGCAAAGCCCACCTTGTGGCACAACTGGACTTAGAAAGCAACTGCCAGCTTCCAGAGACCTGGAAAACCCACAGGTTTTTGTTTGTTTTTTTGTTTTGTTTTTTTTGTTTGTTTTGTTTTCTTTTTTACTTAGCATTTTTAAAGCAAGAATAGCATCATATTGATTTTACTATGGCTAAAACCAGTCACATTTACTCTACTCGAGCACCCACTGTCTGGCAGTTTTATACAGTGTGATATATCTGAGCTCTTACAGAAAGCCTACCCCAAGCACCAAAATAGCAGTCAAGTATTGGACAGGTAGGAGTCTACTGGGGGTTTTTTAACCCCACTTTATCCCAGGGCTGCAGTAGATGGATCATGAAGGCTCCCACGTTCCTGCTGAGCAAGGCAGCATTCCCTAGGGCACAGCCAGCCCTCTCTGAATCCCAAGTGCAACCTTTCCACTATTCTCTGTGCAGCTGTGCCATTGCTTACCTTTCCACACAAAGGCCTAACCACAACAGAGGAAACTAGAAAACAATGCTAGGCAGTTTGAAACACATTTTAAAATAATGAATGGGAATTGTTAAACATCTTTATATCATGCCTAACCAGTTTAGCTCTAGACTTCCCTCCCCCGCAAAACAACAGTGAACTAAACTTGGACCGACACTATCCTGCAGCCTTTGCACTTTTGGGATACTTTTCTGATGTTTTTCCAGCCTGTTTGTGTTGGCTAGAAGAAGGAGCTGTTCTTTCCAGACATTTTTCTTTTTGCAAGGCTGTGGTAGGTGCTGAACAGACCAGCAGTGCCCAGTGAACCAACAGCCTTTGAAGTCAGGCACCTCTGTTTTTAAAGGCCAAGGCAGACTGACTTAGCTGGCCCACAGAAAAGAACTGTATTCTTCTCTTAAGTGTATTCCTACAAGGTACAGTTGCTCCCCATCTTTTACCTACATTAAGTAGTAAGAAAGGGACTTGGTCTAACCAGCAGAAGAGAGGATTCATGCAGCTGCACCTGTCCTAACAATTCCTGTACTGTACAAATTGCAGCCCCTACCAAAGTTTAGTTTTAAAAAAATGAAGACATGAGCATTTCAAAGTTTGCTGGCATTAGAACTAAAATCCAAGACTTGGACTGTGTAACAGAATTAAGCATTAGAAAATTATCTTTGATGCACTGCCAACAGTGGCTTTGGCTAAGGTATAGCGAGACAGACCCTCTTCCAAGGAGCAGCCAGATGAAATAGGTCCAGCAGGTACAGATGAGTCTGGTCTCCCATACTTAGCCAGGGAACCAGTGCCCTGCTGTGAACCAGATTGCTTAAATCCATCCATCTCCTTACTTAACCCCAAACAGTCAAAGGCAGGATTTCACTGGAGAATTCAAGGCAGCTGTCATTTCCCCTCTCCCCTGTTTGCTGCTGACACAGTGGCCTCGGTGCAGTGAAACCCCCATCTCAGCAGAAACCATCCCCACAAAGAGGAACAGCCCTGACTGTGCTATTTCACACCCTGGAACAGCCTCTGATCGATTCGACTGTTGATTTGGTAACAATTGTATCAGCTCACAGGTCTTTTACAAGGGCAATCTGGTTTTAATGGCTTTTAATCCCACGTGCTGTGTGGATAACACGTGGCACAGGCAGTACCAAAAAGACCTCCTGCACAGAGCTGGCAGGGACTCCATCCCACATCCAGGCGTGCTCTGCCCGTGGCGAGAGCACCACAAGGGACAGGTCCTATGGAGAATTTTGCACAATACAGCTTGGTTGAGCCCCATCACTACTTCAATTAGCATCAAAACCAAGTTTTGCAGTACATCAGCCAAGCTCTCAGCAGACTGCAGCCAGAGTGAGAATGAAGTGGCCCAAGGGATTGCCACGAGCTACTCACAACTTTGCAGAGTCCATTAAATCCACTCAGAAAATACTTTCCTGTGTCTTGTGAAAACCTTTGTTTTTACTGTCCATGGCGATGGAGGCTTTTGAAACTCGCAGATGGCTCAGCAGTAGGTGAGAGCCAGGCTGCCCGCTGACCTTGGGAAACACACTAACCCTCACTGCATTATTTGGTTTGGGGATTTTTAAACACTTATTTTTGCCGTGTTCTTTGCTTCTTCTGCCATCGTGTGGCCACTTGGAGGATGAAGAACTGTCGGTAGAACAGGCAATCGGTTTTCCGCGTCTTCAAACTGTTCGTTGGATTTTTATAACATCCAGTGAAGTATGAAGTCAATAGAGATGTATGGCTTTTCATCAAGATCCATCGCACTGTCTCATGAGTACTACAGGTTTATCTTTAATGTTGCTACAGCTTGAAGTAGATCTTGTTAATCCATGTAAAAAAAAAAAGTAAATCAGCAGCTAATTTAGTGTAAGGGGATGACCTTCCCCTTGACTTGCTGCTCCTTCTCACAGTGGGCAATAGTATCGGGAAAAGACACTCACTATTGGCTACCACCACAGCTACCCACTCTCAACGTGATTCTTTCCCCTGAGAACAATTCCAGGGCCATCTCCATCAGGGAAAGTGAGATCTGGCTCAGGGCTGCCAGAGTCTCTGCACTCTGGTGTTGCCCACAAATACATCAGAATGTGTCAGGATCCTTGTGGGAAATGCCAAGGAGGAGCTGACAACACCATTTTTTTCCTCTGCTTTTCCTGAATGAGGCAGATCCTTCACTGATTTGGTGACATATATTGTCTTATAAGAAATGAAAACATTTTTGCCCCCAGCAAATGCCAAGGAAGAATTCCTGTCTCTTCACACCTGAGACTTTCAAATACACAGGGATGACCAGGGGCCAGAGGATCAGGAGCTCACTGTCTGAAAGCAACCAGGATCACCCAAATTCTGTATTTGCAGGAGTCCTCCCTATAGCCTGTAGCTGTTGCATCTCTGGGCATTGCACCTGAGCAGGGTAGGGTGAAGACTTCATCCTCCCCTCATGCCTGTCTGCATGGCAAACATAGGTTTCACTAGGGAGTGGCCAGAGAGTGCTCATGTGAGGCCGGGGCATTATAAGGAGGGATTACATCATACTTGCAAAACATCCATGAAGGAAGAAAGTAACTATCTGCAGAGGGGTCTGCATGAAGCCGTGCCTCAAGGCTTCCCTTGAAGCCTGAACATCCCATCCCTCCACCTGATCAGCAGGGCTTGACCAGCACCAGCTGAGCACATCACTCAGTACCACTTCCCTAAGTCCTGTCTCTCACCCTGTACCAAAAACATTCGCTTCAGATTTATTACTTCCTCTGAGAAGTCATAACCTACAACAGGGACATCCCAGGGAGTGCTTCTGGGCTTTCTCCAGTCTTCCTAGGAAAAGGAAGGAAGAGGCAAGTTCAGAGTCTGCACAGAGCACTACATGATTGACTCAGCAGCAGCATCACACTGCAGTGTCCATCATGCAAGGGAACTTGCTCATGCTTTTCTCCACCCCTCAAGGGCATTTTAAATCAGTTTCACTCCACAAACAGTTTTTTGGGCTAGAATAGGGCACAGATCTCAGACCTCTGTAGCAAAAGTACCTGCAACCTATGAACACAAGCCTAGCTAAAAACCCCCAGCACAAACAAAAGCCCTACAAAATCAGCCCCAAACCTCTCCTACAGCTGCACTATGAATGGAAGGTGGGTATAAAGTCTAATCAAAGGAAACCTCAGGAGGAAAGCAAGATTTATGCCACCAGGTCATGGATTTGGGCTAGAGTCTTGCTAAATTCAGCTGCACTGAAATACAAGTGCAATTTAATAAGGTGAAAGTTCTCTCACAGACAACGCCTAAGCTCTGATTGCTGCAAAGGACTTTAAAATGAAAAATTTTTGTTAATAAATTGGCTCTTGATCCCATATCCAGTGATATTCCGTAGTAAACCTCCTTCTAATTAACACATTGATAGTGTTTCTCAAGAGGCACTTTCCCCTCATAGTCTGAAATAACCTATTCAAATATGCAGTGACTTACAGAATGATAATTTACGAAAGTGAAAGACTAACAATTTTAGCTAACACAGTCTGTCCTTTTAAAAAGTAGGCTTTTTTTTAAAGAGAGGAAAAACCAGTAAATAGGTACATAATGTGACATGTTTATACACCTCAGATTCTTGCACATTTCTTGTGTTCTGAGATAAATACATCCATTAAATAAATTTGATTATATCCTTCTTCATTTTGCCAGCAGCAATGTCTCCAACAAAGCTAATTTAACCTAGAAAAGGAAAAATTTCATATTTTCTCACTTTTTAGTCGTCATTATCTTCTCTTTCCCCACAAAGTCTTGATAGACTCATAACAACTAAGAGAAACTTAAGGAGTTACTTTTCCTGAATTCAGTCTTGCTTTTTTAACAGTTCTGCAGAATTCATAACAGCAAATACTCCAGCTCTCGTTTTGAATGGAGTACAACAGAGGATCTACAATTCATAACAAAAACTCAAAAGAAACCCAGTGCATGTTTATTCATTATTCAATGTGTTGAGAGCTGCCCGATATTACATGCCAGCAACTCTCAGCTCAATATTTTGAATGGTCTCATGAAAGTCAGCTGTGCTCCACTAAGCTCATCTAGAAAAAGTGAAAGTACTTCTCAACACTTGGTTTTTCTATCTCAGCTAGGAAATTTCCACAAGGGTATCCTTATGCCTAACCCAACCAGGTCAGAGACAGAGGGTAGGTGCTGCAAGCATGAGAAAGTGTACATAGCAACCAGCTTCTCAAAAAAACCATCCACCCCAGGCTTTTATCAACTGAAAAGGCAAAGCCCAGGCTTAAGATCCACTTACCTTGCTTATACATGTTTATTTAAGTATGTAAACAGTGTAACCAGCTTTCAGACAACAGTGTAACCTGAGAAAGAACACCACACCTTAGCACTGCTGGACCAACACATTTGTGATACCTCCCAGCCCTATCCCAAGGGCTAGCAAAGCCAAGGACCAGGGGTTACTTACCTCCCACCAGCCACCACTACTGTGGAACTGAAGATTTTTTTATCAATTTCTTTACCTTTGGCCAAAAGCAGACAGAAAATACCCAAACCACTCCAAGCCCCAAATTCTGTCACCTGGGAAAACCCTACCCTTGCCCTGGCTGTATATATGCCCTAAAACAGGTGATGGGATTTATGGGTAAGCTGGTGGGGAATGAGAACCACCTGCAGGCACCCCACAGGATGTGATCAGTTCCATTTGACTTGCAAAACATCATTAGCCTGAACCACTTGCACTTAGTTGCCTTTACAGCCCTAAATTAAAGTTCAAATTCCAGTGTCTGAAGTGCTCTTCAAAACTATTTCCTTGCTTCTTCTATAAATTTGGGTTAGTGAAGGAGTGAACAAAGAATCACTATGTTTTTCACACAATCACAAGTCTCTGCCTTTTTGTTGAGTTGGTTTCCCTTATCAGGTCTGGCTGTTGCTTCATTGTGCCACCCCACAGCTCCCTGATGTGTGGAGCACCCCAGGACCAGCCTCACCTTCCCTGTCCTGCCCCTCAGAGCATGGGCCATCCTCACTACAGATGCCAGGAAGCCTGACTCCCAAAGGATGTTTCCATTAGAAAACTGAAAACAATGGTAGGACCCACAATGATTCACATTCCTCTAGAAACACTCATGTAGGGGAAAAAACACACCAATTGAGTTTTTAATAATAAAATACAATGGTGGATGTGTAGCAGGAGAGATACCTGTGCATCTCAAGACCAACTTCCATGGTCAAGTTTCCTTGGGACAAGTCAAGTGTTCTCAGAGGAGATTACAGAGTCAGCATCACTTTCTCCATCCTCTCCTGGGGGTAGAGAGGAGCAAAGAGGAGCTATAACGTATGGTGTAATTGTTGGTTAAGCCCAGCCAGTGGGCAGAAAGAGAAGTGTAATGAGGTGGAAGAAAGCACAACAAGGCCATGGATGCAGCCAGAGGAGCTGGCAGCCTCATCACACAGACCCATCTTTCAGGCTCTTATCCAGGTCTTCCTACTCCCTGGAAACCAAGGACTTGACACCTGTACATCAGAGTACTTGACATTGGTTTTAGTGCTGGCCAAGGAATGCTCTTCCCAGCTCCCTTCTCAAGAGCACAGTTGTCTCTCTCTTACTATTCAACTTCCTGCTGATGTAGTCAATTTTTGATAGCAATAACAAGCATCAGGAAAGAATCTGATTGTGCAAAGCAATGTTGGTATGAGGAGATGGGACCGGCTGTGCCCTGTGTAGGTGTATGCCCACAGGCACTCACTGAAATGCCTCTTTATCTCCTTCTGGCACCATACAAACTGACACCAACTTTTGCAAAGCTCAGACAAACACATCCTCCCTCCCTCTGTCCCTGTCTGCTTTCATCCTACAGGACACATATCACGGACAGAGCTGCTGGTGACCATGCTGGCAGCCATGGATCCCTGAATGAGCACCATCAAGGGGCTATGGGCTGCAGAAATGCAAAACTCACATACCAGTTTACAACAAATGGAGCTGCAGCCCAGGCTGGGGCACCATGAAAATTCTGGGGAGAGCAGGTACCAGATTTTACCTAACCTGACTCTCCTGAGATGGCTTCTCCAGAAACCGGAAAAGAAGGATCTGCTAGATAATATCAAAGTGCTGAAATGCAAAGCAGGATTGTGTCATCTGGGTGGCTCCAGTCCTCCCTGCAGAAAATGCTGTTGATACCGTGCACAAGATACAGAAACTGTGTCTCCCTGGAGAAGTTGCTTGGGCATTGCTTCATGCATCTCAGCACATTTGGAGTTCCTGCACATTCCAACAAACCCAAAATTTATGGAAGGGTATCACTCACCACCATCTCACTTTTGGGGACATTCTTGTCAACGCAAGAACCACTGCCGGGCTCCACACCTCGCCTCAGTGTACCACCAGCAAATTGGATGCTCCAGGACCAGCCTGGGCAAAGCTGCACCAGAGAGGGATGCCACGAGAACCATGGCTCACAGAGACCTCCTGTCCTTGGTGGTTATTCAGCTGTCAGGATGTACGATGAATAAAAGGAGGATAAACATGTAAAAGGAGACCTGCCCACCCTTCCTTCCCCAGGCAGTGCAGGCTACAGCCACTGCTTCTCACATGTGACAGAATCAGCCCAACCAATTATCCAGTGGCACAGATTAGCCACTAATTAATGTCCTTTGATTTATCCTTGATCACATCTCATTTCTGAGGTGTTTTGAGAGAGACCGTTTTTAACATGTAGTTGTTGCTGCTCACCTTCTAAAGAACATAGAAGTTGTATCCTGGTGGGTGGAGACTGGGATTTTCTCCTGGTTGTAGTAGGGATTAACTGTTCTACACCCATGGAAGCATCAGGAAGAGGGAGGTTAATTTTGAAATATATTTTAACTGTCTGTCTGCACCACACGCTGGAGATCATTATGTCAGGGAAAATGTGTTAGATCAGCCATAATGGTTTCTTAAACCTGGCTCTCAGGGAAAGTTTCCTTCAACTGCCCAGCAGTACCAGCTGGGCCAGTTCTGCCTCTGGACTTGCCTTGCTGGCCATCTTCTCTGGCTGTGGATGTCATATGGGGCTCTCTGTGTCCCTGTATGGCTGCCGGTGCCCATGATGAGGAGCTGCAGTGCCAGGAGCTGCAGGGATCACCAGAGGGAGATGGCTGCAGCCAGCTGTGTCAGGCGCTCCCGAGACCGCTGGGCTCCAGTCCTGTGCACAGTTCTGGAGCCACAGTGAGCAGACCATGGGCTGTTTTGGGGTGCCAGTTGTGCTTGGCCTCCTCCCAGACCCAGTAGGTGTGAGAAGTGACTATTAGAGGGTATAGATTTTAAATGTTCCTCTCCCTGTGATCCTGTGTTGATCTGTGACCCTGGCAGAAGGAACCTGGCTGGCAGTCTAGACTGGAACCCCATGGGCATCCAAAGCCCTGATCCATCCCAGAAGAAAGGGCTCCACAGGCCCAGGTCTCTGCCTTCCCTCTTGCCCACAGCATTGACATTACAGGGAGCTCCACCAGACAGAGACAAGGGTTTACTAAAAGTGATGTATTTACAGGTCAGCATTATTTTGTGCTTGTTATTTACAGTTTATTTTCAGTTAATCCTTATCGTCACTGACAGTTGAATCTGGCAGAGTTAGACAAAACTTTGCAGCACGCTGGCAAGGCAGTGCAGCCACAGTTATTCTTCTTTTCCCTTTTCAGCCCTTCCAGGGACTTCGGTGATTTTCCTTCCCCATGGACCACAAAGGCATTGCCTGTTAATCAGTAATCACAGAACAGAGATGACTAATGCACAGTTCAAGTCCTAACACTGTTGGGGTTATGAGAAAACCGTCCCAGTCCTGACTTCACATAAAGTGTTTTCAGGACTGAGGATTGTTTCCCAGTGCATGCCCCCCACTGGAGACCGGCAGCACGAGCTCAATCCTCCAGCACAGCTCAGTCCCTGTAAAAGCACAGCTCTGACAGACATAATGTGTGTCACAGATGGGATGCAAATGTTGCTTGTTGTCCCCCTTAAAGCTGAGCTGAGCACAGAACAGAGACTGCCAGGAGCTGCAGGGTGCCAGGCTGCCAGTGACACGCGAGGATTTTGTACTTCCTGCAGGTCACCTCTGTCCCTCCTGGGATGATGGCAGCATCAGGAAGAATGATCCTAGGGAAGGAGCATCCAGCAGCCTTCACTACCAGCTGCCATTGAAATTAAACTTTTGTTGACAGGTTGCTGGATGCACAAACATGTACATTTCCCTCCTCCATAGTGCGAGGGAGTCCTGACAGCACTGACAGATGTGGCTGAGGGCTGTGTGAAGGTCTTCTGCAGACCACCTGGGATTGTCTTCCCACCTTCACCAGTGGTAAATGAGACTGCTCCAGGCAGTAGCCAGGGACTGATTGATGGGCCAAGTCAGCCCCTGACCTACGTCGACAGCTTTTCTAGGGTATAGGTCAATTCAAGATGCAGGCTTTTCCCCCAGGATGTTTGCTCTGATCTTCCTCTCTTCCATAGACTAATCTGGGTTTAGATGGATTCTTCCCCAGAATACTAACAGGGGTCAGCAAGTGGCTGACTCTTCCCTTTTCAGATGAGTTTGCCGCCTGGCTGCCAGGGAAGTGTCTTACAAAGGGAGTTTGGCTCACCCCTGTAAATCCCTTGTTTTCAAGCCACGCCAATGGCAATTATGCTGTTCATGCCCCAGGACCTACTGCCCAGGGTTGCCAGCCCAGGAAAAGCACCCCAGGAGCCCTGCATAGGTCTTTTGCCACTGCAGTCAGAGTTCACTAGGACCACACAACCTCTGGGTTGTGCCTTCCCTACTCAGGGAGCGATGGTAGATGGCTTCTTCCTCTGCTCCTGCCTCATCTTCAGAGCCAGCATCGCCCGGCGGTACAAGTCTGTGAGGAAGGGAAATAGTCAGGCACTGACCAGGGGCCGGCTCCAGGATTCACCTGGTAACCTGCGCTGAGTGAGGGCTGCAAGGACACCCCAGGCTCAAGCACAGTGCACTCATGTGGCCTCCTCACATTCCACCTTATGGCTGAGGCAGCATCATCTGCCTCCCCAAGAGCTGCCAACTTGCCCTGCAGCTGCACTTGCTCATGCCCATCTCCCCACATCAAGCACCCTGTGGCCAAGTGCCCCACCATAGTTCATGGCCCCCTGCCAGCAGGCCAGACCCCCTGATGTTTTCAGCAAAATCTGTCCTGGGAAATACCAACCAAAGGTGTTTGAGACCTCTTCACGCTGCTGCTCCACAGAAGGTTCCCGTGATTTAATTTTATTCTTGATTTTCTTCCTCTTTTTCTTTTTCACACCCTGCACTGGAGAGAGAAATACAACATTTCAGGCACCACACCTGAATGAGGATGCCTTTGTCTCCAAACAACCTGAGGGGACTGCTGGTGGCAGGTCCACAGCTGTTCATCGCCTCAGTGCACCATCCCCTGTGGAGAAGCTCAGAGATGTCTCTCCTCTTCCCCTTCTCTTTTCTCTTCCTCCTGTGACCTCACTCTGCTCTCATCTGGCCTGCGAGCAAATCTAATGGAGGTGGCAGGGACCAGTGGCCCTGCACTCTGCCATGTTGCCAAGTCCCAAAGCCTGCCAGTAGGGTGGCTCTGGGGGTCCTGACATGCTGGTGTCTGCAGTGATGGCAGCCCCCCAGAGCCCTCTCTTACCTGGGTGGGGGGCAGCTATCCTGGTGGGCACAGGCTCCTCCTGCCCTACCCTGTTGTGGAGCAGCAGCCCCCCGGCAGTCCCTGCATGGTTGTCACCCCCTCCTCCTGGTCCCTCCGGCTCATCAGCTGGGCTTGGCTGTCCCAAGCCCTTCTTCTTCGCTTTCACTTTCCTCTTCCTCCTCCTCGGGCCCTTAGTGCTCTCCTCCTGGACAGGGGAAGGCGGATGAGAGGAAGGTGATGGAACCCTCCTTCCGTCCCGTCCCATCCCATCCCGTCCCATCCCATCCCATCCCATCCCATCCTATGCCGAGGGTCTCACTCACTCACCAAGGGCAGGAGATGGCAGACAGGGCGCAACGGCCGGCTATCCCCGTTCTTCCTCGCATCCTCTCGAGCATGCTCCCCGTCGGGCGGCCGGTTCCTGGGACAAGAGCACAGCGGGCTCCAGGATGAGCGCTATACGGGAAGGGTGGGCACGGGTACACGCACCTACGGAGCCTCTCACGCACCTGCGGGCGGCCCTCGGGGCGGGCGTTGTCGGGGCGTCGGGTGGCGGGTCCGGGTCGGCGGCGGCGCGGAGGAGCCAGCGCAGACCCTGCAGGGTGGCACGGGCCGGGCCGGTGGGGGTGCCTCTCTTGGCGACATAGGGCTCCTGCGGGCGGGCGGGAGGTCAGCCCGAGGAGCGGGGAGCGCAGCTCCGCAAGGAGCGGGGAGCGGAGCCAGCCCCGCACTCACGATGCGGCAGGGCGAGCGGTTCTCGTTGACCAGACTCTCCAGGCACAGCCGCTCGATCACCTCGCAGGGCAACAGCGCGGCCGCCACGTCTTGCTTGTTGGCCAGCCTGGGGCATGGAGAGAGTGGAGCGTGGCCGTCAACCCGCCTCTGGGCGCCTCGCTGCGTGACGGCAGGGGTGGCTGGGTGCTTTCACACAGTTTGGCTGCGATTAGCTGAAGCATTGACCCAGTCCTTGCCTGGCACTGTAGCCCCCTCCCCAGTTTTTCTCCAGCGATGCTCATATCTCCCAAGCATCAAGGGGGTCCTCATGTCCCAGCATCCCCAACAGCTCCCTGGGCACCACATCCCCGCAGCAGACCATGCACTTGCAACCCAGAACTCCAGTAACCGGTTCCCACGTCCTCCCTCACCCCAAGCCTCGCACGTCACATCCCGTTGACCCAGCCTTACAGTAAGAGGGGCTTCCCGGAGATATCGGGATGGCTCAGGACGCGGCTCAGGACCTTGCGGACCTCTTCCATCCGCGACAGGTCACTGGAGTCCAGGACGAAGATGAGCCCGTGGGCCCCGCTGTAGTGGTTGCGCCAGGCACTGCGGGACCGCTGCCCCCCGGGCAGGTCCACCAGCGTCACCTCGAACCTCTCCACCCGCAGGCGGGTCTGGCCGGGCTGGGCGTCGGGCAGCACCTCAGCGCCCAGCACTGTGTGGGGAGAGGGCAGAGAGCTGGCACAGGAGCCTGGGAGCTCCCCTGTGGCATGTGCCTCCTCCTCCCCCAGCCACAACCCTGCTCCCACTCCCAGGGCTGCCCGGGCACAGCTGGTGCCCTGTACAACTCCCCAGAACAGCGGCTGTATTTTAGGGATCTCAGTCCTTCAAGACTTGGGCACTTGGTTAAAAAGGACCATAAAGCTGCTGCTGCCAGCCAAGGCCAGCTTTGGGGCTGTGCTGATCCTCACCTCTCTCTATGTCCATGATGACAGAGGTTTTCCCTGCATTGTCCAGCCCCGCAACAAGGAGGGTCACCTTTCTGCAGAGTGACAACAGCAGATGAGCATCCCAGAGAAAGGCTGTGCTCCCTGGAAAGCTGTGACCACCAGAGGCCCCCAGGCTCCTACACAAGGGCCCCTGCCTATGGCAGCTGCACTTCAGCTAAGAGAGGGACGGAATTGTGACACAGGCTTTGACTGAGCTGGGGGCAAGTGCAAGGACAGTTCCCAGTGGCTGGGACAGGGTAATAACAGGCACAAGTGCCTGGATCTACCCCACCACCTTGGGACAGCCACACTGCAGAGCCTTCAAGGTGGTTTCTATGGCAAGGATATATTTTCATATCATACAGGATTAAGGAATGGTGTACACAGGCCAACATGACTCTTCCTTGTATGCAGTCAATTATTATTGTTTCTTTGGCAGTAAGTTACGAGTATACACAGCTAGGGAGAGGTAGCAAGAACATTTTTTGCAAGCTTTTGCCTGAACTCAGGTGGTTTCTGCTGTTGCCAAACAGTCCTGTTTGATCTCCAGCAATGTGCTCCACCACAGCCACACAAAGAAAGTTTTCCCTGTTTTTGACAAGCTACAGTCATCATTTGCAGTATTGTTTTCTTCCTTAAATATACAGACCAGGCTGTGTGGGTGGCACAGCTCCACCTCCAGCCTTACAGCAGGTAAGGTGTCCTCTCTTCAGGGAGAGGACCATAAAACCCCCTTACAGTGCTGTCCCAGAGTAATTAATCCATGTCTCCCGACACACAGACACAGCAGGTGTTTCAGTGCATCCACCCCAGCTTTTTCAGGGAGCTGCTCACTTTGCATGGGGGAAATCCTGCTGGGACCATTCCCTGCATATGCTCCCCTGCCCAGCGGTCTTCCCTGCCTGCCAGCTCCTGCCTGCTAGGGGGACAGCGAGGACAAGTGTGTGCCTTGCTCAGCAGTTTGGGGACAGTTCCTACAATGGGGACCACTCTCACCCTGTTACAGTCCTGGTGCCTTCACCACTGATAAATGCACAGATAAAAGTTGTGCCCTCCAGGAGCTCTGAGGAGCCCGCACAGTGACCTACCTGATGGGCTCCTGTATGGCCTGCAGCCAAGACCAGCAGTGCGAGAAGAGGTGGAACATGCTCTGCAGCCCAGTGTGGAGAGGTGGCCTCTCTTTGGCACCTACAAAGCAAGCAGCCCAGCGTCTCCCTGTGCTTTCTTCTCCTGCCTGTGCTCTCTCCCCATGGCTGGGAGCATCTCATCCTGTGATGTCTTGTCCCACGGCCCAGCAATGCTGCCACCTCCAGCCTAGTCCACACAAAACAAGCCTGGGGATAAAATCCATCCCTGTGGGCAATACCCCATGGGCACAGACCTGCTGGTCTGCCCCTGCCCTGACAGCCCCTCACATCACAGAGGTGCCAGTCAGCTTCTCACCTGCTTGTTCCCACCACACAGCCCCTGCTCACATCCTCTTTGCGTAGTAGCTGCTTAAATCTAATCTGGATTTACATTACTTACTCCTGCAGGCTCCTTAATCCTGGTGGGTCGGCCCAGGCCAGTGGCCGCTGGGACGTGGTATGTCATGGGGCCGCTCACTGTGCTGAGCAGTGCATCACCCACCCTGCTGCATTCTTGTGGTGCTGGCAGCCTTGTGCCTCCATCACCAGTGTAAATGACTTGTAGTGGGGACATCTGACGGCCTATGGTGGGGGTTCCAGCTGAATTAATTCCCCTTCTAAGGAACAGCATTCCTGGCTCCTTGTTGCCTAATCTCTGTGTGGATGTTTCTCTGTAGCCCCTGGAAGGAGCACCCACTTCATGGTGTGCACAGAATTGGTACCTACTCAGGGCCCACTCTGAGCCTGGCCGGAGGACATCACTGCTCACTGCTTGTATTTCATGGCCCAACAAGGCAATGCCTGAGTGACAGCAGGTCCTTCACTGCTTGGGATAGAAACACTGGCCAGCCCTAGAGAAGCAGTGGAGACCCACAGACAACGGAGCAGGAAGTGGAGGAAAAAAGCCCCAGTTCCTTGATCTGCAACTCTGAAGTTCTTATCTTGCTTCTCAGGTTTCCTGCTGCTTTTCCCAGCAGGAGCTGCCCTCCCTGGCATGCTGCCGCTGTTGCTGTTGTGTGTGGAGGAGAAGAAATCACACAGGAATGTCTGAGCTGCAGGAGATCTGGGTGAGGGAAGTGGAGTCCAGAAGGACAAGCATGTGAGATCCTTTAAAAATCATACTGTGGAGCAAACAGAGAGTCCACTGCCTCACACCAGTCCATGCTAAACCAACCAGCATCAGCAGCACTACCTTGACCAGCAGAGCCCCACCCATGAGCCAAAGATGCTGAGATGTTGCTTGGCATTCAGGACGGCCCCAGGCATGCAAGCCCAAGTTGGGCACAGCCCCATGCCCCTCTCCCCAGCCACTCATGGTATTGGGAAGCTCAGCAGCTGCCCTAGGCAAGGGAGGTGCCCCAGAACTGTGCCATGGGCAGGGAGCCACACATAGCTAGTGGTTGATGGAGGAAGTTTCTGTTCTGATATCACAGCCACGTGCCATATTTGGGGTGACTGGTCAACCCTGTGCTGCTGATGGCCTGGCAGTGGCTGCAACTCAACTACTTTAGCCTAACCCAGGGACAGATCCCTGTCCCCAGCCCATTGGCCTTTCCTCGTTGCCAGCAACTGCTGGGACCAGTGTCAGAGGCAGATTCACAAACAGCATGAGGCTGGGATGCCTTTTGCAGAATTAGCTGTACCAGATATGAAATTACTGAAAGTGTCAGTGCCTGCCTCAGTGCTTAAGGGTGGCACTGTGAATGGACAACCTGGCAGGGCACAGGAGGAGGCATGACCACGGGTGCTATAAATAGGGAAGACCCATGTGTCAGGCAGCCCTGGAGGCAGTGGCTCAGGTTCCTGAGGGACAGTAAAAGCTCATCTCCCTCTGGCACCAATGGGTTTCCAGAGATCTCTGAGCACTTGAAGTACTACTGCTTTTAGCACAAGAGCACAAAATCCCTGGTCAAACTGTTGCCAGGGCAGGGAAACACCCAGGAACCTGAGGCAGCTTCAGTTCACATCTTCCAGTGCACACACACCAGGATAAACAGCCAAGAAAACCTCAAAATCCACCCCAAATCTGATGAAACCCACACTCAGCTCTGCAGAGGTGGTGCAAGGACCAAACCTGCACCAATGAGCGTTCTGCTGTGCCTGGGCTCAGGTTACGAGTGGGTGGCTGGCCCTTTGCTCATGCAGCTGACCAGACAAGGTGCAGCTGGAGACCCTGTGCCAGGGCCATTGAGACCCCCCAGGCAGCACCAGTGGGGATCCGCAGCAGCCATTCTTGTTTCCTTGGTGACTGTTGCCAGGTGAGAAACTCTAAGGCAGAATTTATTATCTTGACAGATAGATGAAGATGTTCCTCATTAGAGCTATAACTGGATTGTGCCCAGCACAGTGCTGGGCTGGACGCTCTAGTGCCAACAGGAACCCCTGAGGGAGGGCTGTGCCTGAGGTGCTGGGGCTGCCTGGCCCCTGGCATTGCTCCCCAGAAGGCGGCACATGCTTTGGGACTATTTCTGCCTGCTGGAGTGTTGCAGGAGAGGGAATAAAGTGAAACCACAGGGACCGCGGAGAAGCACAGACGAACATGGGCTGGCGGGCTGCCCTGCCTTGGCTTCCGTAGACCCTGTGAGTACGTGCCCCAACCAGAATTGGGTGCACTGGGAACCCTGCCTGACACCCCTGGGGCAAGGAGCAGCTTGGGGGGGACGGCTGGGGATTTTTCATGTGGGGAATGATGGTTTGCAAGGGAACATGAGGGGCAGCACAGAGCTATAGGGGCTGCCTGCTGCCTTTATGGAAAGTCTTGAGCTGGGGTGACACCAGAGTCAAGCTTTGATGACAAAGATCAAAAAGTCCCAATGGAAATATTAGCAAGCTGTTCTGCTTTGCTTGGAACTGCATCAACTCGGCCCAAAAAGGGATCTGTGGTGGACAAGGTCACACACAGGCTTTGAGGAGAGACTCATCTTTCTATTTAATGTGTTGTAGGAGAGCACACTGAGGTAGGAGATATGCAAACATCTGTGTTGTCCCTTTAAATCCCAGCATGGCACTGGTGGCTAACAACAACCCCGGATCATACCAGGTCCTAAATCCTAAGAGCTAATTACAGATGAACGCCCTGCAGTCAGGCTGGAAAGGCAAGATAATTACAGCCTGTGACACAGAGACCTGTTGGTGAAGAATTGGGGCACCAGGAAGGTTTGCTGGCATGGTACCGGGGATCATGGATACTTTGCATCCCACTGCCAGCAACCATTCCACAAGCTATTTCGGGTAAAGGAGATTGTTTTTCCAGTGCATTCTTTGCTACCCCACACTGGAACCATCACCCTCTGTTGGACGTAGAGGCAGGCAGGAAATGTGCAGGGAGCTGTTTGCTTTTCACCCAATTCCTGGCAGGGTGCTTCCCAGCCAAAGCACACAAATTCCTAGGAGAGGTTTGGATTTGAGCACTCTCTTTGCTCTGCTCCCTGCTGCAAGATAAGCTGCCGGCTTGCTCCTGTGCCATGCACACAGCTCCTGGAAGCTTCTGGGATGGCTACAAGCCCTATACAGGCTCCCGTGGTGGTTTTGCTAACAGCTTTACAGTGTTCCTGCTGCTTTCCTGCATGGGAGATAGGAGAGGGTAAACCACCCCTCCTGCCTGCCAGGGTGCCTGGGCAGGTGCAGGCACATTCTGGCTGGGTTAGAACACTGCCAGGGATGTATACTCTTACAGAAGGTGGGACCTGCAGGGGAATCACTTAATTAAAAGTAATTTTAACCCTTCCTCCCTCGTTTAGAGTTACAGCATTCCTGCTGCCTGAGCTGGGACTGTAGCCAAGGAGGCATAACTTCAAAACATGTATTTATCGCAAAGACATAAATGGACCCAAAGGTAACCCTGCTTTCTTGTTAAAGAACTGAAGCCATGAGGCAGTAGTGACATGGACTGTCTCTGCAGGCAGGCATCCCAGCTCTGGCAGCACTGAGCCCAGTGCCTGGATCCCAGGGGGCTCAACACAGCTTCCACTTAGAGGTTTAGAGATATGAGGTCCTCAGCATATGCATCAGTTTTGCTCCAAGCAGGACCAGAGACCAAAGCTGGATGAGGAACTGGAGCGGTAAAAGCAGTTGCATGATGAAGCAAATGGAATAAATATTTCTCCAGCCAAAAACTAGTCCACAGGCTGCTGGGGCAGGAAAAAATACAGCTGAGTTACTTAGAAAGCAATGCAAAATCCAAACAGTTTAGGCTGTGGAAACCAGTCATTTGCAAAGCTATTTCCAAACTAAGGAAAAAATCCCTGGCTCATGGATTCCTCCACCTGCTGATCAGGGTGGAGTGGCTGCACTGAGAGGGCACAACTGTGTCCGCTGCTCACTGCTGCCAAACTGGGAGGCACTTTGTGATTTCCACTTAATCCAGCACACGGGGCATTTTGGAGACCAATATGTCCCCAGCATTGCTCTGAGTGGCACTAGCTGAATGTTTAACCCCCAGCACAGATTGTGTTCCTGAGGTGGTTTCAGACCTGAAGTGGGGAAGCTTGGCTATCCCCACACCCCGAGCAGCTGCCTCCACCTCTGTGTGCTTGGCTATATTTGGAAAGGCAGCAGCATGCTCTTGGCATGTCCCAACAAGCACCCTGGGAGTGATGTCTGCTCTGGGTCCTAGTGCAGAGAGGAGAGAAAAGGAGAGATTGAAGAGCATGCTGGCATCTCTCTCCACCTGGGCACTTTAAGGGCTCTGGCTTGGAGCTCTCTGTCTTTTCCAAACAGCTTTTCTCTTCTCCTTTTACAGGAGCTGAGCTGCCAGACAGGCATGTGTAAAGCCAACACTGCTATTTTGAGAGTGAGAACTTGTGAGGGAGCCTGCTCTCACCCCACATACAGTCCTGGCTCCCACACACAAATGCCTTGGTACATCCGCAGGCGTCCAAGGGGCTGGAAAAGCTGCACAGCAAACCCTGCATTTCCCATGGCTGGCGGCCACCACTGCCACTGCCCTTTGTGCAAAGTGTGTTGTGTGAACACTGGGATTAAAAAAAATAATAAAGGCTGGGATTAAGATATTAATGAAGCTGGGAAGCTCTCCAAGGCAGGGCAGGCCCTTGTGGAGACAAGAGAATTGACATCCACGCATGGTAGTGGGACTCAGGCTAGTGCCTTGGGCATCCTCAGGTAGTGGGAGACTCCTGAATGCTGATGCCTGTAGCAAGATATGGGGAGGGGACTCAGGTGACACTGTGCCACCCTTGTGCAGAGAAAACTTCTCCTTCCCACTTCCTGTTTTTTCCTGTTCGAGCTCCTGACAGTGAGGTCTGGAAAAGACATGAGCTTCTGCGAGCTGCTGTAACAGAAGTAACCTGCATTCCAGCTAAACTCCTCAATTTTCTAAGTGGTCCTAGAGATCATAGAATCACAGAATCATTAAGGTTGGGAAAAACCTCTAAGATCATTGAGACCAACAATTAACCCAGCACTTTAAAGTTTACCACTAAACCATATCCCCAAGCACCATGTCTACAGGTTTTTTGAGCACTTTCGGGGATGGTTACTCCACTATTTCCCTGGGTAGCCTGTTCCAACATCTGACCATCCTTTCAGTGAAGAATTATTTCCTAGTATCCAATCTAAATCTCCTCTGGCACTACTTGAGGCTGCTTTTCACTTGTCCTGTATCTTGTTACTTGGGAGAAGAGACTGACCCCAACCTGGCTACGACCTGGCTTCAGGTAGCTGTAGAGAGTGATGAGGTCTCCCTTGAGCCTCCTTTTCTCCAGGCTGAGCACCCACAGCTCCCTCAGCTGCTTTTCATTGGACTAGCCCTCTAGACCCTTCACCAACTCCATTGCCCTTCTCTGGATACACTCCAGCTCCTCAATGTCTTACTTGAAGTGAGGGGCCCAAAACTGAACACAGGATTCAAGGTTCTGCCTCAACAGTGCCCAGTACAGGGGGATGATCATTGCCTTTATCCTGATACAGGATAGGTGATACAGGCAGATGAGAAGCCAGCAGAGTCCCCCTTTGTTTGGAACCTTGGGTTATATCCTGATGGGCACTTCCAGAGAAGTTTCACATCATCTTTGGCATCACTTAATGTCATGAAGCTGAGTCAGGGAAGGTTAAGGTTGGGTAACAGGAAAAGGTTCTTCACCCAGAAAGTGGTCAGGCACTGGAACAGGCTCCCCAGTGAAGTGGTCACAGCACCAAGCCTGACAAAGTTCAAGAAGAGCCAGTGTACTTGGTGATCCTAGTGGGCACCTTCCAACTTAACATATTCTGTGATTCTACTTCACTTCACCACCACCAACCATGGGACTGTTCTGTTCTTGGGAAGGCTCAGAACAAAAGCCAGCCAGCAGTCACCCAGGATCCAGCCACTGTACGTGGGAACAACTTGGTAGGACATCCCCAGCGCCCATACCATCCCTGCTGGCTTGTGGCAGCTCTGGGTCATGCAGGTGCTGTGTGATGGTGGCACCCTGGGGTGTCTGCGCAACCCCAGCCATGCTGGGCTCACAGGCAGAAGTGCAGAGCTGGCAGAGACAGGGAGTGGCAGGGTAGAGGGACAGGATCACTGGCTGATATTCTCTGTGACACAGTTTTTATGGTCTGTCTGCTGTTTACAGCACTGAGCTGTGGACAGGTGGAGTCAGGCTGGAGAGATGACTCACAGTGAGAACAGCATGCTGCCTCTTCGTGCTTGGGTCAGAAAATGGGATAATAACTGGTGTGGAAAGCACTGTGAGGCTTTGCCTCTTCATTCCTCTTGACGGCTGCTGGAGCTTATGGATACAGGACTGGAATTCTTGCTTGCTTAAACAATTGCTCTTAAGTATTTCATCATGAAGCAGGGAAAATTAAAAATACGATGAGTCGAAGTGCAGGCATTGCTAAGCTGAGGGCTTGGTGACCTGCCAGACTTCTGGGGAATGCTTTTAATTTCGGTAAGTGGAAGTTTCATAAATGGTACAAAGGGCACGTCTTTCTTGCTGGTCATATAGAGTTGTGGGTGCAGTTGGCAGCACCACACAATATGCTGTCACAAAGCACCCAGTTGGGCACAGATGCTCCTGTGTAGAGCTCCCAGCCCAGCTGGCTGCTGGATGGTGGCAGGCTTCTGTGTTTTGGACACTTCCCTTCACCCTCTGCACTGCTGGAGATTTTTCTGGAGAGGCTGCTTTCCAAAAACAGCTTGAAAATATGTAACTATCATACCAGAACTAAGCTGTCACATGTAGATCTCTCGTCCTTGCCGGTCAGACCAGTCCCCATGAGCTCATGGGGTTTGTGGTTTCCTGAAGCAGCTGTTCATCCTTGGAAGGAAAAGCCCTGAGCAGCTGCAGGGACAGGGGTTGCTTCTGTGTGGGAAATGCTGTTGCATGAGACACGACCTCCAAGGTCTCAGGTGGTTTTATTCACAGCTCTGTGGCTGATAAGCCTGATAGCATTACCAGGTAATGCTTCCACCCTGGTAACACTCTTGGGAAAAACTCTCGTGCATGGGGTTTGGGAGGTTGTATATTTTTGGCTTGCATGGGGAAAGTGAGTGGACACAGTGTCTGCTGCTAGCATGGGGACCTCCTTGTGAGCTGAACTGATTGCTAAGTGATGGGCATTAAGGACCTTTTAAAAGTTACCTAAAAAATCATGGTCTGCGTAAACCAGGGACAATGGGCCAATGTCAAATACTCTTTGCCTTGTCCCTCTCTCTCAGCCAGCCAGCATGTGCCCAGGCTGGACTGAGGGATCTAGAAGACAGTGGGTGCTTGGACAACACAGTGCATGTGCATCCCTGGCTGTGCCCACACCACTGCTTGTGGGCAGGGCTGGTGCTGGGGGCACTGTGTGTGTTGGGCAGAGCAGGGACCACCACGGCCATCAAGGTGGGGAGCAGCCCACACAGCCTTGTGTTCCCACCACTGTACAGGTGATCAAGGTGGTACAGAGAAGAGGGATGTGAGGCTGAGTGGTGGGCTCAGTGACTAGAGATTTGGCTCTGTCAGCAAGTGTGTATAACCCATCATCTTGAAGGCAGAGTCCTTGAAGGTGATGGGATAAGCACTGTCTAGGACTCAGCATCACCATAGCACTCTCATCTGTAGGCCAAGGTGATCATCACTACATTCTACCTGGAGGCAGCAGCATCCAGGATAGAGGAGCCACATCTCCCCTGTAATGTTCTACCTAAACCTTGATACAGACACCAGCCACCTGCCAGACCCAAAGAGGTGTCCCTGCCACAGCTTGGCTTACAAGATACCAAAGTGTTCTCTCCCTTGGCAACACCCTTCCTCTCACACACTGCCCAACAGAGCACAGGGCCATAGGCTGGTGGGTGCCCTGGCCTGGCTGCACATACCCTTCCCAGGCTGGAGCTAGGGCCGGTCCCCAGAGTTGGGGTCAGCCCCCAGATCTGAGGCAGTAGTGTGTGCAGGCAGCTCTCTGGCAGCTGGCTGCTGCAGGCAGGGTTGGCACCTACACTGGCATCTTCTCCCACCCCACAATGGGACCGTACTGTCCCTGGGGCTGCCAACAATTCTCCCCTGGCACATGTAGGGTGTAGCATGGGGGTTGACAGAACTGTAGCTGGGGGAATGGGAGTTCCAGGGTGGGTGCTGCAAGTCCTGGCCGTGTTCGGGTTGTCCTTGGCTGGGGTTTCCCTGCAGTGATGGGGAATCCTCGGTAGAAGATCCAGGTCAAAGGCAGGGCTATAGGGGCAGGGGCACAGGTGGGGCTGTCCTGGGGCAAGGGGTTCGTAGGGGCTAGGGCACAGCAGCTAGGGGCGGGGGGTCCCAGGACAGGAGGGTGGCGGGCAGGGTGGGGCTGGCATACCTAGAAGGGAGACCCCGGACTGGACAGTCGCGACCCATTGGGGCGGCTCCACCGCGGTGCCGGTGCGGGGCCGCCCGTCGGGGCTCGGTGCGGCGGGGGAGCCCCGCCCCGCCCCGTTCCGCCCCGCAGCGCTGCTCTTCTCTCCGCTGCAGCCCGGGATGGCGCCGCGGCGGGGCTGAGCGCCCGGGCCGGGCTGGGCCGGGCTGGGACAGCCATGGACGGCCCGAGCGAGGGCTGTCCGCCCGCTGCCGCCTCGTCGCGGGCGAAGCTGCCGCTCAGCATCGTCTTCTCGACGGCGCTGTTCTGCGGGGAGGGGGCGGCGGCCACCGTGCTCTGCCTCTCCTACAGCCACTCCGACGACCGCTTCTGGCTGGCGCTCACCATCTTCTTCGTGGTCTGCCCCTCCGTCCTGGTGCAGCTCACCCTCACCTTCGTGCACCGCGACATCAGCCGCGACCGCCCCCTCGTCCTGCTCATGCATCTGCTCCAGCTCGGGCCCATTATCAGGTGAGCGCAGCGGGGGTCGCGGGGACCCCCGGCAGGTACACGGAGACCCTTGGCACGTCCGCGGGCACCTGATGAAAGCGGGAACCTGTGCCGGGCAGGACGGGCGCCTCGGGGGACCGTGTCAGCAGCCATCTGTTCGCGTGCCCGGGGCTGCTGCTGCTCCCGGCCCGAGGGGTCCCTTGCTCGCCCCTCCCTACCTGCTGGACCCCGCTCCGGGCAGGACGTGGCTCCGCTAGCCTGTTGCATCCCCGCTACTGCAAAAGCACTTCTCAGAGTCCTGTCTGCCACCACAGGTACCCCCATCGTCTGGGGTTTGCGATTTCCCCATGCTTAGGAGGGGAGCACATATGGGAATCCTGGCTGGGTGCTCGAGGGCGAATAGCACCAAGGGTCCTGCCCCCAGAGAAGGTCCCGAGGCCTGGAACGGATGGGCTTATGGGACAGGGAGGAGAGAAGCTGGGTGCAGGAGTGGGTCTGGCATGGGAACTGGAGAGTCACTGAACCATGATGGGAAGAGGACAGTGAGCGAGTGGGTATTGCACAAGTTGGAGATGTGCTGATCTCTCAATCCTTGGGAATGCTGCAGTACTTCCCGGGTTGCTGTCACCCTGCCCACCCTTAGCAGTGAGAATGCACACAGGAGGCAAGGCAGAGCCACAATCTCCATGGGACTCCTTCCCCCAAGGGCAGATCAGGAGCCAGTCTTTGGGGCCCACAGAGCTGCCAAAAGACAGTGGCCTGCATCCCACTTCCTTTATCACCAGAAACAAGCAGAGTACTGGAGGCATCCCTGTCACCACATCTCTTTTTTAAAGGTGTCTAAGGGGACCTCACCCCATTGCTGCGAGCCCACAGTGGTCCACAGTGGTGTCATGGGTCTCACCACACTGACCAAGGCTGTCTGAGATGGTTATGGTGGTGCTTGGCTGCTTGCAAGAGGCAGCTGGAGCTGCCGGGAAGAGGCTGCTTCATCTGGCTGCTTGGGCTGGAGATGGAGCCCAGCCTGCCGAGAAGGTCTGGCAGGGCACTGGGGGGAAGCTGAGACTGCTCTTGAAGCCGAACCTTTGGGATGAAACTGTTTTCCTGTTAAGAGTTTGCAATGAGCTATGAGCACTGGCCTGATCTGTCAAGAGAATTTATCCAAAAGCCTCATTCCATTTGGGTCTGATACAGATAAATTTCTGCTGCTCTAATGAGTGCTCATAAATAATGACATCCTGTTGGTCCCAGAGCTAGCTGGTCCCCAGGCATAAGACAAGCCTGTTGGATGAGTCCTCCTCTGACAATTGCCTCTGGTCATGCACGTCCACCTCACGGCTGTGTGTACAGGGACTGGGGGTCCCCCTGCCCTTGCAGTGGGAAGGAGAACTGGAGAAAATCATCCCTGCCCACACGTGAAGGTGCCCCACAGAAAAGGGGCTGCGGAAGTGCTGTCTTATCTGCCCATGTCACACACGGCTTCAGCCTGCACTTCCCTTCCTGCTGTCCCCACCAAGAAGGAAGCGTGGAAGCCTTCTTCTGCTCAAGAGCAGAGATCAAAGGCAATATCAGAGTTTCTCTTGCCTCTGCTTAGAGGAAGATGTTTTTGCCAGTGGGGAAAACAGAGCCCAAGGGTGATTAACACCTTCCTGTAGCTGTAGCTCCCAGGAGAACCACTGTTTCTTTACCCTAGATGCTGCATCTCTTGCAGCAGCTGTTTCACCACTCACTGAGACAATTGTTGCCTCCCTGCCCCGTATGATTCACCCCGAGTGCTGGAGCAGAGAAGCACCCACCAGGCATCCCCATGGTCCTGGTGTTACCCTGCCATTATCCTGCCATCTCAGGGCCAGGAACTGCCCACAGTACTGCTGGACAGTTGCCCAAATCAGTTGGGTTGCACTCAGCAGGAGCAGGGTCTGGCCAGCACCAGGAAAGGTGGGGCTGGAGGTGCCAGGAGTGGGGAGGCTAACAGGGTGACGGCTGGTGGGGTGACAGCTCCTGTGTCCCCACAGGTGCATGGAGGCCCTGCTGGTGTACTGCAAATCAGGGAAGGAGGAGGAGCCCTATGTCACCATCACTCGCAAGAGGCAGCTGCGGAAAGGCTATGAGGTGGAGATGGAGCAGGAGGTGGGCCACTCAGAGCGCCGGCTGGCCACGCACCGCAACGCCTTCAAACGCATGGCAGTCATCCAGGCCTTCCTGGGCTCCACCCCTCAGCTCACTGTCCAGCTCTACATCAGTGTCTTGGAGAAGTACGTCCCTGTCGCCCGAGGTAAGGGTGCCTGGCACGTGGGCCCCACAGGAACCCCACCAGGGCACAGTGGCAGCTCATTAGCTGTGTGTGCCAATGTGGCACCCAAGCAATCCAAATAATAATTTCTGGGGACACAACTGCCACTAGACTCCCTGAAACATGGAGCACAACTCGCAGGGGTTGGGCACTCATCAGCTCTCTGCTTTCTGGCTTGCAGTGAGGCTGAAGACAGTGGGAAGAGTTGGCCATGACTGAAGTCCCAGGCTTTGCTCCCAGCCCCAATGCTTGTGGATATCTGACCTACACACTCATGCCATCCACCCAGAATCCTGTCCCATAAAAGTGTCAGGTCCCTGTCCCAGCCTGCTCCGGTCTCCATTAGTTTTTTTTCCATCTAGCTACAGGCTCTGGCTTCCCTACAGTCCCTCCACTGGATCTTTCTGTACCTTTCCCAACAGCTGGAGCTCCTAGCCCAGCGCTCCCACTCCCAGGCTCCCTTGACTGCTCCCAGGATGTTTATGTGCTTGGGGGTGGATGTGCCTGAGCAAGCTTGTAACTCCCACTTTGGCATGCTACTGAGCTGGGCAGAACTCCTGCTGCCAGCAGCTCCCCCCAAAGCCACCTCATCATGGGGACTGTCACCACCAGCTGTGAGCTGTCCCATCAGTGCTCACACTGAGCCTCCTCCTGCAAGTCCCAAGGTTTGGCACTCTGCACTTTTCATGCAGGATTGGCACCCCATGTTTTCCATTTGGATCTGGCACCTCACACTTTGCACTCCGGGCAGCAGAGAGGCTGGACACACAGCCCAGTCCCTGATGATGCCTGACTCCCTGCTCTCTCCCTCTGCAGCTGTCCTCATGGGCATCTGCCTCGTGTCGGTCACCTATGGAGCGCTCGTCTGCAATGTCCTGGCCATCCAGGTCAAGTATGATGACTACAAGGTCCAGCTGCGACCACTGGCCTTCCTCTGCATCGTGCTGTGGCGCAGCTTGGAGATCTCCACCCGTGTGGCCGTCCTTGTGCTCTTCAGCACGGTCTTCAAGCACTGGATCATCCCCATTGCCCTGGCCAACTTGCTGGTTGTCTTCTTCTTGCCCTGGGTGCAGTTCTGGCGCAGTGGCACCCGCCTGCCTGACAACATCGAGAAGAACTTCAGCCATGTAGGCACGGTGGTGGTGCTTTGTGCCTTCACCCTCCTCTATGCCAGCATCAACATGTTCTGCTGGTCGGCTGTGCAGCTCAAACTGGCCGACCGGGACCTTATTGACAAGTCGCAGAACTGGGGCCGCCTGGCCGTGTACTACACGGCCCGGCTGGCAGAGAACACTGCCCTCATCATCCTCTGGTACTTCTTCAAGACGGATGTCTATGAAAACGTGTGTACCCCACTGCTGGTGGTGCAGCTGCTCCTTGGCTACTGCATGGGCATCTACTTCATGCTCCTCTTCTTCCAGTACCTGCACCCCTGCCGTCAGCTCTTCCGGCACAACGTTGCCGACTTTCTGCACTGTGTCTGCTGCCATCAGCACCCACCAGAGACCCCACTGTGCCTCGAGGCACCCTTTGAGCCCGGTGTGAGGCACAGTATTGTCTGAGGCACAGCCAGCACCTCTCTCCTCCAGCTGACTGCTGGCATGGGGATGGGCAGCACTGGGCTGCACTGGCAGCCAGAGGATGCTCATGGCACAAGCCAGGCACTGCCTGGTCCTGCAGTGACAGGAGGTCCCAGTGTGTCTTCACAGTGGCAGAGGGACAGGAGTGTGCTCACCTGCCCAGGACCTTACATAAGGACATGAAGGAGGGTTGATTTGAGTTTGATAGAGGAAAGGATTTTTTTGCAATCGGTGTGGTGAGGAACTGGCACAGGTTGCCCAGACAGATGGTGGACATTCCATTCCTGAAAACATTCAAGGCCAGGTTGGATGAGGCTCTGAGCAACCTGGTCTAGGTGAAGATGTCCCTGCTTATGGCAGGGAAGTTGGACTAGGTTGCCTTTAGAGGTCCCTTCAAACCCAAACTATTCTGTGATTCTACAGCTCAAGGATTTGTGGGGTGCTGCTGCAAGCTGGTTGCCGTCCAGTGCACAGCCCCTGGGGTGCCCCTTCACCCCCACCTGCTGCTAGGATGCATGCAGTTACCTCAGGCCATGGGTGCCACTGGGACTGTTCTAAGCAGTAAAGAAACTTTGCTGTGACTGCATGTCTGGGTGCTGGCAGTGACTCATGTGGAGGGTGGGGACTGTCCCTCCAAGGATGGCACAGGTGCACACACCTACTGTCCACATAGCCCTCATGTTCACAGGCACTGAAATGGGGCTGCCCCAGTGGGAAGTAGAGATGAGGGGGGAGACCCTCAATGGAGCTGGTAAGATTCTGGAGCATGGCAGGATGGGGGCTGGCCTCAGCCTACACTTCCGTCAGCGTGGCCATGGCTGTAGGCCAGGAGAAACTAGCATGCCAGCAAAGAGCAATCCTGTCCAACCTGTTCATCCAGGCTCAGGGCCCCAGCACCGGCTGCTGTTCCCAGCCAGAGCGCTGGCCACTGCAGAGCCTGGGGCCTCCAGTGGAGGGCAGGCAGGATGGGAGAGGTGGCTGGCACAATGGCAGGGATGCTGATGGGACCTAGGCATCCTGGCACCAAACCAGGAGTGTGACCCCACACCCCCAGTACCCATTTATGGTGTCAGCTCAGTTTGGGTACCAGAATGAGGACACTCATCCCCTCGTGGTGCTCACAGAGGTGCAGCACTGCTGGTGCTCAGTTTTAATTCACCTGCCCTATAGTGGAACCCTGGTCCAGATTCTGGCACTAATGCAGTGCCATGTCCCCAGGATGCTTCTCCTCCTTTGGTGGTTTTTCTGTAAAACAGAGGCAGTGGAGACTGGTGAGGGAGGTCAGGAAACAGCACATCAGTTGAGCCTGTCACAGGATGGATCCTTCACAACTTCTTCCCACCAGGAAATTCCTGCCTTAAAAAAAGGCCATTTTGGTCCTCAAAGATTGCAAAACCCCAAGAGGAGCAGCCTGATGGCCTCCCACACCCAGCTGTGTGTGCCAAGGGGACCTCTCAGCTGGGGGCCATCCCTGGCCAGCGCAGGGGGCTGGTTTTCATGTTGGCCAATGGAGTCAGCCTGGCCTTCCTGGAAGGTGGCCTTTGAAACTACCGGCATTTCCTCAAAAGCTTGTCAGGGGAAAGTCCCAGCAGTGCAGTTCCCGAAGCTGTGACTGCCCCACCACCTGCTGCCTCCATAAAATGGGCAGGGAGCAGCAGGCGCAGGCAGGCAGCAGCAGGAACGGGGACACTGCACCATGGGCAACTGGCTGGTCAACCACTGGTTCTCGGCCGCCGTCCTCGTGAGTGTGTGGGGCTGGGGGGCTCTCTGGGGTAGGGTGATGTGGGGGGCTATGGGGGCTATGGGCCCTGGGGGATCATGGGGCTAAATGGGTGGTGATGGGCTGTCCTAGGGCTGGGCAGCAGGGAGAGACAAGCATCCCCTCTGCCCAGCCAACCTGCATACCCTGGCAGCCAGGGGAAAGATGGGGTTTGGAAAATTGAAGTCTTAAGGAAAACTCAACAAGGTAAAGAGGGATCCTGGAAAACTTAAAAATGCTGCTGGTTTGCCTAATTTGGCTGAGAACCTGCCCCATGCCTTTTCTCTCCTCATGAGAGCAGGAGGACCTGTGAGAGCCTGTGCCAGGCTGAGGAGCCAGTGACGGTCCGTAGGGACCATCTGCTAGTGCTATGTTGTGGCATCACTGGTGTCACAGGCCGTGCCCAGCCAGCACCCATCATCTGGTCAGCACTGTGTGTGGGAGCTGCAGAAGCATGGGGAAATGGGGGTTTACAGAAAGTTGGGCTATTTTAATTTTTTAAGTTAATTAAAAAAAACCCTAAACAAACCAAAACCCAAATGCAAGGCAGAGTGCTTTTTGTGGGTGCTCTGACAAAAGTGAGAGGGGCTAGTGTGGGGTGCAGTGAGGTTAGGCAGGGGATGGCAGCATGGTGGGGCTAGGTGAGCCAGCTCCCTGTAAAACTTCGTCCTCCAAAATCTTCCCTGCATAGCCCCGACCACCCTCTGGACCTGCCCTCCCGTTACACGGGTGTTGCCTGCTCCTGCCTTTCCTCCTTTCTCACGCATGAGTGATGCACAGGGCTCTGGGTGACAAGACAGTAATTTCGCAAGACTTCCACACCTCTCCCCGCCTTTGGCCTTGTGTCCCCACCCTGTTTGCCAGCCCTGTGCATGATGCTGTGGCTCATAAGGAAACAGGAGGGGATGCACTGTCCTGACACTCTCTGGCTGTGCCTGCACCTGAGTGCTGCAGCCTGAGGGGCTTTCAGGACAGGGTCTCTCATCAGGCCATGACTTCTCCCTGCAGGCAGCCTGGCTGGGCATCAACATCTTCCTCTTCACGTACTACTTTCTGTTCTTTGACCAGGATGAGCGGTATTTCTACACCAGGGCCATCCTTGGGGTAAGGTGCTCTCCCACAGCACCCTGGCTACATAGGCACACATGCCTCTTGGAGCTCTCCTACAGTGGGGTTGGAGCTGCAACATTCCATGCCCCTTATGTGTTCTGTCCTCTTGCAGCCCAGCATCATTCTGTCCCACTTCCCAGCCCTGCACTGCTCCTTGCTGGTCCCTGTCTTGACCCCTGTCTAGTCCCATCCCAGCAATGTCCTAGCCCAGTCCAGCACCACCTCCTCCCAGTCCTCCTCTCCTGGCTCATCATCACCCTCTCCCAAGTCCCTGTTCCAGTCCAGCATCACTCCCTCCAGTTCCCAGGCCAGCATCACTCAGTCTCAGCTCAGTGTCACTTGGCCCTGTCCTGACCCAAGTCTCAATCTAAGCACCACAGGGCAGTGGTGCTCACCGCTCTCTTTTTCCCAGTCTGCCTTGGCGTGGGCTCGAGCATCAGCCAAGTGCCTCAACTTCAACAGCATGCTGATCCTGCTGCCTGTCTGCCGCAACCTCCTCTCCTTCCTCCGTGGGACCTGCTCGGTGAGTGCCCCACGGTGGCATGGCCAGCATGGCCACCCCCATCCCTGTCCCCGTCCCCGTCCTGACACCACTGCCTCTCCCTGCAGTGCTGCAGGCGGACGTTGCGGAAGCAGCTGGACCACAACCTCACCTTTCACAAGCTGGTGGCCTACGCGCTGGCGCTGCTCACAGGTACCACCCTGCGCTGGGCTGGGGCACAGCGGGGACTGGGGGATGGCCAGGCGGGTGATTGCCTGTCCTCTGTCCAGCTGTGCACACCATTGCCCACCTCTTCAACCTGGAGCGCTACAACCAGAGCCAACAAGCCACAGATGGCAGCCTCCCTGCCGTCCTCTCTAAGATGCACTTGCAGGGAAGCAACAAGTGGCTGAACCCCATCCACTCTAATGAGACGGTGAGCGTGGCCTTGGCATCCAGCCCCCTGTCACCACTTGTCCCCTGCCCCCCTAACCCATCCTGCTGCCCTGCAGACCGTTGAGTATGTGGCTTTCACGACCATCCCGGGGCTGACAGGGGTCATCATCACACTGGCGCTCATCCTCATGGTCACATCCTCCACCGAGTTCATCCGCAGGAACTACTTTGAGGTCTTCTGGTACACCCACCACCTGTTCCTCATCTACTTCACCGGCCTTGTCATCCATGGCATCGCGTAAGGCTCCTCACCACTCCCCAAGGCAGGATAGTGGCTGTAGAGCCCCAGTGGGGCACCCCAGGAAGAGTCCAGTGGGGCTGTGGGCTGCCCTTCCCACGATGGGCTAGCCCAGCTGGCCTCATGCAGCACAACTCAGACTTGGCTGGGAGGCAGGAGCTGGCCCTTGGACTCAGCCCTCACCTCCCCACAGCGGGCTGGTGCGTGGGCAGACAGAGCAGAGCATGGCAGAGGTGCACCCCCACCACTGCGCCCAGTACCTCACACAGAGGGACCAGAATTGCACCCATGACTGCTGCAAAGAGCCTGAGTTTGGGAGCATCCCTGCTGAGGTAGGGCAGCATTAGAATGGGTGTGAGGAGGAATCCTTCCCTTGTTCTCGGGAGGCTCCAGCCCTGGTCCTCCCCATGCTTTCCTCCATTCCTGCAGTCCTGGAAGTGGGTTCTGGCTCCCATCATCCTCTACATCTTTGAGCGGATCCTCCGGGTCTGGCGTGCACGGCAGAAGGTGGTTATCAAAAAGGTGGGTGGTGCAGGAACCTGTTTCTACCCCAGCTCCTTTCCTTGGAGTCACTGGTGCCAGAGCTCCTGGCCATGGTGGCCATGGGGAGGTAGGCAGGGGCTGTGGCCACAGCCCCTTTCCAGGGGCAGGAGCCAGGCTTGGTGCTGAGCCCCATCTGTGCCCCCAGGTGGTCATGCACCCTGCCCGTGTGCTGGAGCTGCAGATGCAGAAGAAGGGCTTCCGCATGGAGGTGGGGCAGTACATCTTTGTCAACTGCCCCGCCATCTCCCCACTGGAGTGGCATCCCTTCACCCTCACCTCTGCGCCCGAGGAGGACTTCTTCTCCATCCATGTCCGGGTGGCTGGTGACTGGACAGAGCGCCTCATCGACACCTTCCAGTTGGAGATACCCAGGTAGGCTGGAAAGTGCCCAAACAGGCCATCAAAAGGGTTTGAGGAGGCCACACCTCTAACCCAGGCCTTCCTTTGGCCAGGATTGAGGTGGATGGTCCCTTTGGCACTGCCAGTGAAGATGTGTTCCAGTACGAGGTGGCCATGCTGGTGGGAGCGGGCATTGGGGTCACCCCCTTTGCCTCCATCCTGAAGTCCATCTGGTACAAGTTCCAACAGTCTGACCAGACTCTCAAGACCAAGAAGGTACAGGGTGTCCCATGGAACCAGCTATGGATTTCTCCATACTGGACTTCCCAGTCCTTGGCATTGCATTCTTACAAGCCCTCTAGCTCTGCTCCACCTTGAGCAACCCCTCTCCTGCTGCATCCCAGATCTACTTCTACTGGCTCTGCCGGGACACAGGAGCCTTTGCCTGGTTCAATGACCTGCTTGCCTCACTGGAGCAGAAGATGGCTGAGTCGGGCAAGGCAGACTTCCTCACCTACCGCCTCTTCCTCACTGGCTGGGACACCAGCATTGTGAGTCAACCATGGGCTGTCACAGCTTCAAAAGGGGACACAGAGTGGCCAAGTCAGGCAGGAGGGGCAGGACAAGCATGACAACAGCTTTCAGGCACAAAGTCCAAGCACAGTGTTTGGTGGGATCAGCAATGGATGCTCCTCTGTGGTGAGGGACTGGAGATGGGCTCACGGGTGGTGTCTGGGGTTCTCACCATCCCTGCTCTGTGCAGGCCAACAATGTAGCACTTCGTTTTGACACCCCTACTGACACAGTGACGGGCCTCAGGCAGAAAACCATCTTTGGGCGGCCCATGTGGAACATGGAGTTTGCAGCGGTGGCTGCAGCCCACCCCAGGTGAGAGGTGGGCAGGGAATTTGGGATGCTGGAACTGGGATGCACCCCCCCTCTTCCCTGGCACTCAGCACTGAGCTGGGCAGTGGCTTCGGGAGACGTGTGGTATCCCTAGCAGGGAGCCCAAAAATCTTTGACATCACTTTTCCCTGAGTGGCTAGCCTGGCAGTGAAACCTCCATGCTGTTTGTAGGTCGGTGGTCGGTGTATTCCTCTGTGGGCCAGCAGCCCTGGCAAAGAGCCTGCAGAAGTCTTGTCACCAGCACTCCAGTCTGGACCCCAGAAAGGTCAAATTCTACTTCAACAAGGAGAACTTCTAAGTGGCAGCAAGGCTGAGACCCCAGTGGGCAGGGATGCTGCCCATCTCACCTCATCTCCTGTGCCAGAGCAAGGCCAGGGATAAATATCTGTGCATGCACTGAGGCCAGGCAAGACACAGCAAGGTACTCCTTCTCCATGATAAATTCTACATTCAAAGACTGCTGCCTGCCTGTCCTGGTGTACAAGGGATCCTCATGGAACAAGTGGGCCTGCAGCTCTGCACAGCCCTCTCACTGACAAACCAAAGCCACGCGCTGCATGATGCTGCCAGAGCAGCAAGAAGCACCAGGACTGCCCAGTGGGCTGAGCAGAACCACAGGACATGCATGGGACACAAGCATGCCAAGCAGGTGTCAGGGGCCAAACATGCTCCTCCAGGTTTAAACACTCCTTTGAGTAAAAATGTAAATTAAACTTGCTTTTGTTTGCAATGAAAGCCTCCGTGGTGACTTGACTGTGCAGGTACAAAGGAGCCCGCACTCTGTCCTCTTGCAGGGCTGCAGTAGAACAGCTGGTTGATAGCAAACCCTCTGAGGTGCAGGGTCAGATACTCCTCTGCAGGGGCTGACTGCACCCAGAGCCAGGCACATCCCAACACAGAGGCCAACAGGGATGAAAAGCTCCCACAAAGTTCTGCTCCAGCACATGCAAAAAAGAGGGAAAGGCCCCCTCTCAGAGCAGGCTGGCATGGTAAGTGATACTGCAATCGGATACGGAGCCCTTCCAGCTCTGCCAGCAGGGATAGAAAGCCAAGCTCTCCATTCTGCCCTTGCCCTACACTGCTGTGAAGAGCATGGCACCCTGGTGCTGTGGAGGAGGGAGGATAGCAAGTGGTGTGGACAAGACTGGAGCCAGGCCAGACTGCTCCCAGAACCCAACAGTGCCACTCTGGCCTCCACAAGAGACCAAACAAGGCAGCCAGACCATGTGGCTTTACTCAAACCCTCCTCCCACTTTATTTCAAACATCAAAAATATACACACACACACACAAAAAAGATTAATTGGAGGAAAAAATGTTGAGGGGAACATAACCTCTCCCAGAACGCAGCATCAGCTCAGGTAGCAACAGGAAGCAGCTGCCATGGAGTATCACCTCCATCCACCACACACCTGCCAGAAGGAAGGGGTGGAGAATGAGCCCAGCATGGTAAGAAGCAGGACAGAGCCCTGTCCTGGGCAGCTCTGATTTAATGGAGGGGAACAGGCACAGGCTGAGGGCTGGGTTAAGGATGTTACCTGTCAAGGTGCCCCCGTGGACTTCTGGATCTGCTCCTTCAGAATGAGGATGCTCTGCCGCTGCTCTGGGGGCAGCATGGCAATCTGGTCTGCTGTCAGCTGCAGGACCTGCATGATCAGCGCTGCCTGTGGGGAGAGGGGGGTCAGAGACACACCCTGCCAGACAACCCATGGGTTACCAGAGCCAGGGAGGGGCTGTCCCCACCACAGGGGAGTTCTGCTCCTGCTGTCTCACCCTTTCCCTTTTCTTCTCTCACCTTCTCATGATCCTGGGGCGTGACCTGACTCTGTCCAGGGCTAAAGCCTCCAGGCTGACCAGCTCCTTGGACTCCTGCCCCAGGAATGCCTCCTCCCTGCAAGCCTGCCCCTGCCATGGTAGGAACCTGTGAGAACAAGAGAGTGGGTGAGGACTGAGGGGTGTCTGGACTCAGCCATAGAAATCCAGGAAGGTAAAGCAGAGATCAGATGGATGCCCTCAGACAGCCTGAAGATGCCCAAGCATGAAGACAAACTGACGACTGCGTTTTACGTGCTCTCCTTTCCCTCCAACTCCTGCGCTTCTTCCTGTGCATCAGGAAGAGGTGGAAAGAGGCCTGAGCCTTGTCCTGTCCCCAGCAGATGGGCAGTGCCTGGGGAGACGGGACAGATGCCTTGACCCCTCAGAGCCAGTGACCCAGGCCTTGTGCTTTCCAGAGGGGCTGCTCCATGTGACACCCCCCACTCAGCCCCAATCTACAGATGCCATCGGTGCCCAACCAGCTGAGCAGAGATGTGTGTACCTGGCGAGGCCCCTGCGGGCCACTGGCTCCCATGTTAAGTGGCCCAGGACCCTGTATCCCACCGGGCATGGGGCCACGTGGGTTGGGACCAGGCCCTCGAGGCTCCAGGCCCCGGGTCTCCAGGACCCTGGCCTCCATGGCCCGGGCTTCCAGCACTCGTGGCTCCAGGACCCGCGGCTCCAGGCCTCGCGCCTCCAGTGCTCGTGCCTCCATCACCCGGGGTTCAAGCCCGCGCGGCTCCAATCCTCGTGGCTCCAGCCCTCGGGGATCTCTTCCAACTGTGGAGGAAAGACAAGGTAAGCTGCTGAAAGGAGCAGTGTTGCAGAATGTGGGACCGAGCCTGCTGCCTCCTTTGTCTGGGGGCTGGCAAGCACCCAAATGGTGCAGAGCTGGGGGCAGAGGGGACATGCCTGGATAAAGTTCCTTGTGCCCTGGGACAGTCCCTCCTTGCCTGGAATCAGTCATTTCAGTGACTAAACCCCCGTCATACGCCTCAGGTCAGGGCAGCTGCCTCTACTGTGAATCCTTGCCTGCATGCTCTAAGCCACCCAATATTTCATGCCCCCTCTCTCACCTCGAGCATCCATCAAGGGCCCCCGCGGCTCTCCCATCAGTGGTCGGGGTTCTCCCATGGGTCCCCCCCTCATCTCATGGGGGGGGCCACGGCTGTCATGACCAGGCATATGGTGCATAGGGGCTCCCTGGTGGGGCGGCCCAAGGTAACCTCTGATGCAGAGAGACAAGGAGAGCAAAGCAGGAGGAGAAGAAAAAGCGAAAGAGTGTGAATCAGACGCTGGCTTGGCGCGGTCTGGGCAGAGTGCTGGGATTGTCCCCGAAGCCGGCCGCAGGGGAGGAGGGTGAGGCTGGCACAAGAATAGGTGCTGGTGGCCCCATGCCACAGGGCAGCTGCCATCACCCCGGGGATGTCCCGTCCCCGGGGAAACAGGCTGGCCCCCCACGGTCAGCAGCACACAGGCCTCTGACCAGGCAGCAGTGACTCCCAGAAGGCTGGTGCCAACCCTGTCCTCAGCGAGAGGTCACCCTTGGGCAGGGGACAGTGCCAAGGGCTCCTCTCCTTCCCTCTCCCCTCACCTGGGCTCCACTTCTCCAGTGACTGAGAGCAGGGTCCCTCCGCGAGGGTCATTCGGGGCATCTCCCAAAAGGCCTCGGGGCGGCGGGCCACTAGCAGGTAGAGGTCCACGCTGCATAGGGGCCCTCGGGTCTGGCATGGGCACTGCCAGGGAGACACACAAGAGCTTGTGAGGATCTGCATGACCAGTGCCGTGCCAAGACTGTCCCCGGCACTCTGGGGCTGGGTGTGGGGTGGCTGCACTGCTCAGGGGGCAGCCCCACACCCCAGGCTGGAGCACACCAAAGCCCCTTTCCTGGCTGGTGCTTTTATTCTTCTTTTTCCTCTCTGGATCTACCTTAGGCTCCTTATGGCACCAGAGGCCAAACCAAGCGTGGGTGCCCCCATGGCAATCCCTACAAGTGTGGGCATCAACACCCTGATGATGGGGGCCAGGACCAAAGCAAGACCTGGAAGACTCCTGGGAATTCACTGTCAAAGGAGGCTGGACCCTAGGCAAAAGCCCTCAGAACAGGCTCTCATTTTCCACTGGAGGCTCCATGCATGGCTCTAGGCTGTTCTCTCCTGCGGCCCTAGGAGAAATGCTGACGACTCCTCCTCTTAACCCTGCCAGACTACAGGGAGTGATATGCCAGTCCCTGGCCCTGAGCACAGAGGGGTGAAAGCTGCTCTCTGCACACTCCACAATGAGCTCCAGGGGAGGAGGGAGCTGGCGGGTGCTGGGATACCTTGAACGCGTTCGATAGACGCAGGCCTGGCAGGTCCCACGGGCGAGAGCTGCAGGTTCCCTGGGCAAGCAGCAGGAAAAGAGGGAAAGAGCAGACACGTAAATAGTGTGTGCACACATGTACCCGGCCTTGGGGACAGTGCTGTCTGCAGGATCACGCTTCCTGAAGTCCCCAGGAAAACCTACAGAGAAGATGCTGCAGATCTGGCTTTATCGACCTCTTCCATTAACACCATCTTTGTCACCACAGGCAGCATGGCATGATCATTCCCTTGCTCAGAGAGAGAGGCAGGGAAAGAAGACAACCTGCCAAAAGATGTGTCATTCGGTGGGGCCATGGTGACCCCACAAAAACAGCCAGCCAGTTCCTGCTTCTGCTCCTGCCCACAGTTTCTGCTCTCCAAAACCTTTCAGGTGCCAAGAACTATCAGTTTGTTCACAGGAAGACAATGCATACTCCAAGGGAAACCAAAGTCAACTGCCCCTAAGGCCAAAAGATCTCACACCAGGTTTACCACGTTCCTGAAATAAGGCCTAGGATACAAGTCAAGGCAACAGAGGTGTCAGGTGACTGCATGCTTTGTTACTTCAAGAACAAGAACGCGTGGGTCTCGCTAACCCTGGCACATGGCAACACGTGACCCATAAGGAACCTGGCTCTAGGGCTGGGGACGTACAGACCGTGCCTGTGGAGGGAAAGCCGAGGCGTCACTCTCGGGAAAATTCCCAGCCAAGCCTCAAAGCCAAAGCGGAGGCCCAGCTCCCTCTGCTGGACACGGCGCGGGAGGACGCAGGGGCCGCGCTGCTTTCCAGTACCCAGGTAGCAAAGGAGCAGGACAGGGACCAGAGAAGAGCAAGCTCTACTTTCCCGCACAAGCACAGGGACAGACACCGGCTCGCAGAGATGGAAAACACAGGTACATCCTGCCTGGCGGGGCTTGGCAGCAATCCCTGCCTTCCTGAGCACAACTGCCCAACACAGCACAGAACAAGCAAGGAGCACACCAGTGTGTGGGGTGAGGCCTGGGGGCCAGGGAGCTGCTACCACAGCCTTGTGCCTAAGGGAGGAAATGCAGGCACAGCCCAGCACTGTGGAGCTGCCCCAGAGGCAGGCACAGCCGGGCTGCAGGTGCCTGGCAGGGGTTGTGGGTGCTGCACTGCTCAGTGCCCATGGCCTAGGCCTTGCTGGAGGCTCACATCACACACAGCACTAACTATACCAGTTTTACCTTGTCCACGCTCCAAGGGGACAGGCCCTCCGCCTGGCATCCCAACCTGTGGCTGCATCCCACCTGGGAGGGGACAGGCAGAAATCAGACCCCTTCTCAGACATCCCTGCACCACTAACCCATTCCTTTGGGCCCAAATACCTTCCCCCTCCCAGCTCCTGGGGGAGCATCTGCAGGTTTATTTCATTGGCGTTGCTCCCCCACTGAGATAATCCAACATTCCAGCCCACCACCGGCAGCAGCCACAAGCACAACAGACAGTATGGGACTACGTGTGCTTCATGGGGCAAAGCCCCCAGGCCAGGGGGAAAACAGAGGGGGTATCTGCAGGACCTGTGTGCCCTTGGGTGGGGTGGTTCAGCCCAAACTCACCTCCTGGAGCCATGGGGCCAGGGCCTGGGCCCTGCACAGGGCCTGCCATCTGTCCTGGGGCCGGCACTCCCCCCTGCATGGGCTGCATCAGAGGAGGAGCACCGTTCACGTGCATTCCGCCCTGCCCGGGAGAGACAATGGACTTCAGGGATGTCCTGTCACCTGGGCATGCAGCCCAGCTGGAAGAGCTGGAGCTGGCACTGCCCATCTCTCCTGCACAGCTCGTGTGTCGTGCAGACTCTTACCATGGGCTGTGGCTGGGATGAGGGCGTGTTCTGTGGGTTCAGCTGCGCATTGGGACCCGGCCCAGGCCCCGGTCCTGGCCCAGGTCCTGGCCCTGGCACTGGCTGCTGGTTGCCTGGGATCAGAGGAGGAACACTGGTCTGGCGATGCAGGATTTTCTGGGGGGAGAAGGAGAAAAGAGTTCTTTTCCACTCCCACTTCACAAAGTTTGCCACCGACATGCTCCCAAAACCAAGATGAGAAGCAAGGGACAAACCAGCGCGATCTCCGGGTCCACGATCCTCATGACCACCTGGGCCTGCAGCAGGGCATAGGCCAGTTGGGGGTTCTGGAGCAGCATGTTCCTGGCTTCCTGTGGGCTGTTCTGGACACACAACTGAGAAGGCACACGTAGGTCAGAACTCTGACAGGGTGTGACAGGGGCTGGGAGGGCAAGGGCAGTGGCAGTGGGAGTTGTGCCTCCTGCACTCACCTTCATCTGCTTCATCAGCTCAAACATCTGCTCGGGTGGCAGGCTGGCCACAGCCCGGCTGATGGACTCAGGAGCGTCCTCAGGGTTTACAGGGTCCCCGTAGGGTGACTCTATGATGGGTGCACCTGTGCCCAAGCCTGCAACACAGTTGGTGACCTCATATAGCAACATGAACCAGCTGTATGTAACGGACTCATGAGAAGGAGAGCACCATCCACTATGGGGAAAGGGAGCCAGTGAAAACTGGGAAACATTCGGAGGAATTTCTTAACAGAAAGGGTAGTCAGGCATTGGAATGGGCTGCCCAGAGAGGTGGTGGAGTCACCATCCCTGGAGGTATTTAAGCAAAGACTAGATGTGGCACTTAGCGGTGTGGTCTAGCTGACAAAGTGCTGCTTGCTAAAAGTTTGAACTCAATCTTACGAGATGTTTTCCAGCCTAAATGATCCTGTGATCACCTGGGAGTGAGAACAGAGCGCTGAACCCACACACCCCTCTGGGGAGCTACTCACAACACCCCTTAGAGCAAGTCAGCTCTGACAGCCTGGAAGAGCATCCCGTATCTGTGTAGCACAGACAGGGCCAGGCCCAGCATGACATCGCAGAATTCAGACTCACTCTTGAGCTCCTCCTTGTTCTTCTCGCTGGCGGCGTTGTCGACGCGCAGGGCCCTGCCACTGAACTCCCGCCCGTTCAGGTTCCGCATGGCGCTCAGCGCCGTCTCCTGGTCCTGGTACTCGCAGAACCCATATCCCTTGGGCTTCCCCGTCTCCCTGTCATACACCAGCCTGTGCAGCAGGGAGAGAACACCACTGCTGAGGGCAGCGTGGGCAGCCAGCAGTGCCCGTGGCTCCCAGACCTTGGGAGAAGCCGCTGGGATACAGGCACAGGTGTGCTGGGAGCAGAGCCAAGGCACACACCAGTCACCCCTAAGCCAGAGCCAAAGGGCCTCCTGGCTCCTTGCATAAGTGTTCCCAAAGCTCTGGTGTGCAGGAAGCTCTGTGCTCCCCCTGACCCCACGAGGCGGCTCACAGGGGCACAGGATGGGACTGGCTGCTCCTGGAGCTCCCAAGCCCTTAATTGAGAGCTCTCCAGGGCCTTGGTGCCAGGCCTGGGAAATACCCCTGAGAAGCACTGGGATGGGAGTGAGGAGCACAGGGCCTGATCAGGACCTGAGCACTCTTCCAGCCCATGTCCCTCTACTGTGCCCCATCTCCAGGTGACCATGGCACAGCCCCTCAGTCCCTGAGCACAGAGGCACAGCCTCACAACCCCCCACACGCTCCTCTGCTCTGCTCAAGGTATGCCAGGGGAGGTGAAATTGGGTATTAGGGAAAATTCTCCACTTGCTCGCAAGCATCGGCTCAGGCTGCCCAGGGTGGAGTCACCATCCCCTGGGGTGCTCAAGAGCTTTGTGGATGTGGCACTTCGGGACGTGGTTTAGTGGTAACACGACAGGACTCGGTGGCCTTAGGGGGCTTTTCCAGTCTCAAGAATTCCCGACTCCGCCAGGCCGGTTCCGCAGCTCTCACCTAAAGCTGACCACGGGCCCAACCTCCGAGAAAATGTCCTTCAGCTGCTCCTCGGTGGCCTCGTACGGGATGTTCCCCACTGCGGAGAGAGACGGTGCCGCCGGTCAGTGCGGCGGGGACGGGCCCCAACGGCGGCGGGGGAACCGCCGAATCCGCGCCTGCCCCTGCCCGTCCCGTTCCCTGCCCCTGCCCCTTTGCTGTCCCTCATCCCGGGCCCCGCGGCCTCACCGAACACGGAGCGCAAGGACCGATCCACGGCAGGGTCCCGCACGGACAGACCCGCCATCGCGCCGCCCGCAACGCTTCCGGTCCCTCACCGCAACCGTCCCTCCGCTTCCGCCAGTGGGAACTATGGCGGCGGCGGCGCTCTCGGAAAGTGCTCCGGCGGGAAACGCGCGGTAGGAGCGCGGCGCCGGGACTGGGACCGGGACAGGGACCCCGACCCGGGGGCTGCGGCGGCCTCGGGGAGCCCTCTCGGCACAGCCGGACAGGAGTGCCGGCTCTTGGAGCACCACCCTGAGGCACAGTCCCCCGCGTATCCCGCCCCTGGGCACCCCATTCCCAAGAACCCCGATCCCAGGGCACTCCATCCCTTCAGACACCCCATCCCCGGGTTCCCCACTCCCAGGGTACCCCATTCTTCCAATCCCCTGGGACACCCCACCCCTGGTGTACCCCTCCTCTGGAGTACTCTACCTGCCGCAGGCACCCGATCCCCTGGGGTATCCCATTGCCAGGCACCCCGTCCCGTCCCATCCCATTCCACCCCGTCCCATCCCATTCCACCCCATCCCATTCCACCCCATCCCATCCCATCCCATCCCACCCCGTCCCGTCCCGTCCCGTCCCGTCCCATCCCATCAATTCCCCTACCCCAGAGTGCTCCGTTCCCTGGGGCACCACCCCCAGCCCGGTCACCCTGTTCCCAGTCCCCTTAGCCCCTGCTGTCCCTGGCCAGCCTGACACCCTGTGCCCGATTGGCTTGGCAGGATGGAAGCCAAGGACATCCCCATCCCTGTTCCTGCACTAGCCACGGAGCGGCGGCTTGCCCAGCGCCTCAGGTGAGGGGAACGGGAGCCAGGGGGGAATAGGGGCCTTGTGGTGCTCCAGCAGCTGTAGCAGGCCTGGCTGGGAGGAGGGTCACAGGGCCAGCCCTGCACCAGGAGGGTCTGTGGGGCTGGGAAGGGCCTGACGATGCCTTGGCCTTGCAGGGAGCGTTTGGAAGAGGAGCAGCTGCTGGATGGGCGCTACCGCCTGCAGCAGGTGCCAGGGGGCCACATGGCACTGCCCGTGCTGGAGGAGAAGCTCTCCCAGCTGTGCCTGCCCCCAGAGGTGCCCTGTGAGCTGGTGTGGATTCAGGTCAGGAGAGCCCCCCTGGCCTAAGGCCTGCGTGGGTCGGTGGGGTCTCAGCCCCATGTGCCACATTCCTGCAGCAGGACCCTGTCCCCTCCAGGGCATTCCGCCGGCGGGCGCCTGCCCAGAAGCTGCGGGATGAGCTGCGGCGCCTGCTGGGCGGGTGCTGGTCGGAGGAGCTGGAGCGGGATGTGCCCCATGCCTGGCAGCGGCACGGAGACCTGGTCCTGCTGAGCGAAGACAGCTTCAGGGCTGCGCTGTGGGAGAGGCTGGGTAAGGGGGAACGTGGTCTGCCTGCCCTGATCCTGCCCACAGATCCTGCCCTGTCCTTTCCCAAATCTCCTGGGATGGGTGAATTGCAGGTCCGGCGCTCTGGGAGGCTGTTGCCTCAGCTTTGGGTGCCCGGCGGGTGGCCAGGAGAGGACGGGTGTTGCCAGACGGGGAGCGGACGCCCAGTGTCACCCTGCTGCTGGGCCAGGATGGCTGGGTGGAGCACGTGGACAATGGGATCAGGTAGGGCAGAAGCCATGGTGGTGGAAGTGGATGGTGCAGGGAAGGGGCTGCTTTCCCCATCCTGGTGGGCTCTTCCAGGTACACCTTCGACGTGACCAAGTGCATGTTCTCACCGGGCAACATCACGGAGAAGCTGCGGGTGGCCTCGCTTCCCTGCTCCGGGGAGGTCCTGGTGGATCTCTATGCAGGTAAGGGAGATGGAGGATGGGTTTGGCAGGGCGGGCTGGTGGGGGCAGGCAGAGAGCAGTGAGGCAGGTGCTGATGGCATCCAGATGGATGTGAAACATTATTTCCAGCTTGCCTGGAGTGAAAAATATCCAGAGTTAGAGCTCCTGCCCTGTTTGTGAGCCCTCAGCTATCCTTGCACTTCTGTCCCTCCTGTGTCCCTGCTGCCTTTGGACACATAGGACAACCCTGCCCTCAGGCTCTGCAGAGTGCTGCTATACATTTGGATCCAGGGAAAAGATTTGCCGCTGTTTTGTGCTAAGGGCAGTCAGTGCTTCCAATTTGTGTCACACTGAAAGGATGTGGCACCCACAAAACTGCCCTTGTTTAATTATATGCTCGTCTGGGCACTGCTTCACAGAGTGGAAGCAGGGCAGGTTTTGAGCTGATGACAAAGACTGAAGGTAAAATAAGTTCCTCTAAACATTTTTCAAGACAGATTTTGCTTTTGCAGAGGTGGGAGGGATGAATTTCCATTTCTCCAGCATTTGGGCTCATTTCAACATGGAGCAAAGCAGATTTGGAGGGCTGGCGTGGCAACATGCATCCCACCCTGCCTCCAGGGAGGAGTGTGGATCCCCAGAAGGTCCTTGCCCTCAGCCTCTGCCACCTCCTGCCCGCAGGCATTGGCTATTTCACGCTGCCGTTCCTGGTTCATGCGGGAGCTGCCTTTGTCCACGCCTGTGAGTGGAATGTCCATGCTGTGGAGGCTCTGCGCAGGGCTCTGGTGCTGAACGGGGTGCAGGATCGGTGCCGTGTCCACCACGGGGACAGCCGGCAGGTGAGCGCTGCCGCCCCGGCCGCGGGCCCCCATCCTCACTTGGCATCCCCTCACCTCCCCTCTCCTCCAGCTGGAGCTGCGGGACACGGCGGACCGGGTGAACCTGGGGCTGATTCCCAGCTCGGAGGGAGGCTGGCCGGTGGCCTGCCGTGTCCTGAAGAAGGACACAGGTGGGATTCTCCACATCCACCACAACGTGGAGACTCCCCCTGCACCGCCCCCAGTCCTGCTGGCTGAGCAGGGATCTCAAGAGGCGCAGCACCCAATGGAGGACACTGGAAAGGGGACAGTGGGGGCGAGGGTCAGAGCTGAGTGGAAGAGGTGGGCTGAAGCCACAGCAACACGGATCCAGGGGCTGCTGGCAGAGCTGCACGGGTGGCCATGGCGCACCAGCATCCTGCACGTGGAGGCAGTGAAGTCCTACGCACCCCATGTGCATCACCTCGTGCTGGACCTCGAGTGCCGGCCAGTGCTGCCCACATAGCTGGGCATAGGCCCTGGAAGGGCTCCAGCTCCCATGGAATGGTGGTATCAGAGCACTGGGAGCAGGGAGATGCTACCAGCAGTGTCCTGCTGCCAGCCTGGATGTGCCTTATGTCCCCTCATTCCCAAGTGGCAGCACTGACCAGCAGTGACTCCCTGTGCCCAGGACAGCCAGGGATGTGTTCCCACCGGACATCCCTCCAGGATCCAGGCCGAGGATGGAGTGAACTAGGATTGTCCTGCCCTGACTCTGCCAGTCGCTGCCTGGATCTTGGACACGTGGCACTTTCAGCCCCATTTTCACATAGGAGAGAACTGGAGGCATGAGAAACCTCAGGTTCCTGCTGGATTTGTTTCAGCAGGTCAGGGACAGGCTTTGTGTTCATGTTTACCAACATGCTTTTTATTTATAGGAAACAGGTCTGTGTATCTCAGTTTCTTACGTTTTTGCAGAAATAAGGATGCTTCTCCCCTCTCTTGTTGGTATTCAGTTTAAATGTGAACACCATTGCAAGCGTGAGGGTCTGGCCTAGGAAGGCTCGATCCCGGGGAGGTGTATGGAGGGGCTCAGAGAGCAATGCCTCTGTTGGCATCCTCTGTCAGCAATCCCAAAGCCCTCTAAGTGCCATGTGTGTACTCCTGATGGAGAGAACCTCTGCCCCATGAGGGAGTTCTCACTGACCCTTTGGCATCCCCATGTTTTTTCCTGTGTCAGCGTCCCATCGCTTCCCGAAGGGCTGGGAGCCTTTGACTCTCCCCTGTTTCGGGGCAGGGAGCCCCGGGGTGCGGCCGAAACTGTGGGAAGAGCTGCGTCCTCACGTTTGCTTGGGGCTGCTCCCAGCTGACTTCCCCTGCAGGACCTGCATGGTGAGAAGCCACCTCCCCGCGGGTGTGAGCCCCACGCCTCGTCCTGCCGCGTGTGCTCACATTTCGTTCCCGTGTTGCCTGTGCCGCTCTGGGCTGCGACGAGGAGCCCTGCCGGGACCGTATCTCTGCCACGAAGGACAAGGGCACAGGCTGGAGCCTTGCGGCGGGAGAACACCACGGCCTCGCTGCTGGGGTCTCAGTCCTTTTCCCTGGAGACCCCTGGAGGGCCTCCCACGGTTCGGGTAGCGGAGGGCTCTGTGCTCCTCGGGAGCAGCTGCGCTCCCAGCCAGCGCCGTGCGGCACCGCCCCCTGTTCGGCCGTGCATGTAAAGCGTCCCGCTGTGGTGGAGCTGCAGCTCCAGCAGGGGCATCCTAGCCAGGGGAGCGGAGGAAAGGGCTGGAGGGGGCGGGCACCACCTCCCGCACGGGCCGCCCCGTCGGTTCCGCAGGTGCGGCGGGCGCGGCTCCTTTAAGGCGCCGGCACCGCCCCCCCTCCCGCCCGGCTCCCCCTCCCGCTGCCGGGAGGCGCCAGCCGGAGCCGCTGCAGGTACCGGAGGGTCGTGGGACTGGGGGTTCGTCCGCGGATGGGGCGTCGGGGGGTAGCGGAAGTCCCCCCATGGACGGGGGCTGCCGGGGATCCCTCGGTTCATGGGGTGTCGGGGGGTGCCGGGGGTCCCTCTGTGATCAGGGGGTCGAACTGCGGTGTCCCGGGGCGGAGGCCGGTCCCTTCCGCGGTGGCCGCGCTGCAAGTGCAGTCCCGGAGGCCCCGAACCCCTCGACAGAGAGAAGCCCGCGGTCCGTCGCGTCTCCCTTTCTTCCCCGGGGCGCGGCTGCAGGACGGGAAGGTCCATCCCGGCGGGTAGCGGGCAGCGGGCAATGGGCTGCAACCCCCCGGCTCCGTCGGGTTGGAGCGGCCGCGGCCACCCGGGTCCCGGTGCCGGCGCCTCCAGACCGGATCCTGCCCCCGCCGCGGCTCGGGGTGCGTGTCCGCTCCCGGCGGCTCCGCGGGGGTCGGGCAGCTCCGAGCCCCGCTGGGTCCGTGGGAGCGGCAGCCCGGGGCGGCTCCTTCCTGCCGGGGCTGCCCGCGGGTGCTGGGCGTCAGCGCGGTCCCACGGAGCCGGCTGAGGTCACCGGGGCGGCGGGGCTGGCAGGCGGCCCGAGCCCAACCCGGGGCAGGGCGGCGGAGGCGGCGGGCGGGCCGGTGTCCTGCGTGCCGCGATCCGGTCCGGCCCCGGGAGCGCGCACGGGGCTGTTCTCAGCGGCTGGCATGTCCCCAGCACGGACACATCTGGCCGCGTCTGGACAGGGCCAGCGATCTCAGGTGCAGCAATGTCGGAAGCCGTGGATCTGTCCTTCCTGTCGGACGCGGAGAGAGAACTGATCCTGCAGGTCTTGCAGCGCGACGAGGAGCTTCGCAAAGCAGAGGAGAGGAGGATCAGGTGTGGACCCGACTGGGGCTGGGCAGGTGCTGGTTCCCCGCTTTGCTCAGGAAGTGGGTGGAGGAGTGAGAGTGCTGGTGATGGAGGTTATCTGGGGTCCCGGGTGGCTCTGACAGCTCCCGGTGTCGGGTCTGAGCAGGCGCCTGAAGAATGAGCTGCTGGAGATCCGTCGCAAGGGAGCCAAGCGGGGCAGCCAGCGCTACAGCGAGCGGACCTGCGCCCGCTGCCAGCAGAGCCTGGGCCGCATCAGCCCCAAGGCCAACACCTGCCGGGGCTGCAACCACTTGGTGTGTCGGGACTGCCGTTTCTACAGCCCCAACAGCTCCTGGCGCTGCAAAGTCTGCACCAAGGAGGCGTGAGTACCCATGGACAAGTGGCAGAAGTGTCTGTCCCCTTCATCTTCCCAGTCTCCCCAGCTTGATATCCCATGGCCAGCCTTTCCTAGCCCAGCTGGTCCTCTTCACCTCAGGACAGCTGACTGCTTTTGCTTCCAGAGTGGGTTCCCATGGTTGGGTAATAGAGAACTGGGTCATACCCCAATCTTGTGTCTCCTCCATGCCCACCTCGCTCCTTCCCCTGCCTTTACTTGACTCAGGAATCCCCCACTGCCCCGTGCACAGCTTGTGTTTCAGGCATCCCAGGTTTCCTCCCCTTGGCCTCCCTTGTCATACAAAACTGTCTTGCTCCCATGTTTGCTGGGGATGTAGCTGAGCCTGTCAGCTACCCAGAGAATTGTCTCTGCCCAGTCGCTTGCCAATCATGCCCACTGTACCTGTGTTCTTCTTGGGTGGTGGCACCACTAAGGGTGGGTTGGTGCAGGGATCAGGCTTCCACTGCCCCTGACTGTCCCCCACCACCTCCCTGACATGCAGTGAGCTGAAGAAGACAACTGGTGACTGGTTCTACGACCAGAGGGTCCATCGCTTTGCCAACCACCTGGGTAGCGACATGGTGCGGCTGTCCCTGCGGCACAGGCCGGCAGGTAGGGATGCCACAGTGACTCCTTTTCACACAGCCTGGGCATCTGGGATGCTCCCCCTTTCCCCAGTGCAGTTCTGCCCAGTGTGGAGCTGGATGGGAGCAACTCCTGCTTCAGGCAATGGGTTTGGAGCAGGAGTCCTCCTGATGCCTCTCTCCTTATAGCCAGCAAAAGAGAGACTGTGGGACAAACACTTCTACAGAAAGCTCAGCTTGGTGAGCCCAAAAGCTCCGCCACAGCCCGGCAGCCAAGCCCCCCTGTACCCTGGGAGGGGTCCAGGTAAAAAATCCCTGCTCTACCCCCTGCTTTAGGCACCAGCCCTCATCTGCTGCAGGGATGGGAGCCCTGCTCGGATCATTGGTGGCGCAGAAGCTCTCTCAGACCAACCTCCTTGCCAAACAGGACATACCTGTGGTTTTGTTTGCCTGCAGTTTGTTTCCAGATGCCTCAGACCCTCGGGATGGCAAAAGTGACACAGAGTCCATGGAAAACATGAGCCTGGATGGCTACAGATCTAGTCCTGGTGATGGGGGCAGGTGAGGGGCTTCCTGGGTAGGTTGTCCTTGCCAAGACTGGCTGGCAAAGGTTGAGAACCTTCATCTGAAGTGTGTCTAGGGAAGGGGAGCTGGCTCCCCTGGCTGGGCTGAAAGTTGTCCCTGGGCAGGCATACCCCCTGCTCCCAGGCTGGGGTGCTGCAGGGAGTTCATGTGCCTCCAGGGAGCCTGTGTGGAGGTGCTGCTTTCTGGCCAGTAGTTGCTCTCCCAGCTATACTTGTGGCCTGGGACAGACCTTTCCATGTCTTTGCAGGAGTAACTCCTTGGAGAGAGCTGTCACTGCAAAACAGGTTGCTGCACCAGCAGGACCTGCTGCCTCCAGTCTGACCCTCCCTCTCCGCTCCAAAAATGCGTTGTCTGACAGACGGGTGCGTGATGCTGCTCCAGCAGGCTCAGCCCTGTCCTGAGGCATGAGGCTGGGAATCATGTGGGGTGCCCAGCCTTGCCCTGCTCTGATAGGACATTTCCTCCCCAGGATGCCACCACAGGGACTCGCAGCAGTGCCTTGGTTGATGAGCATGAAACGATATTCAAGAAGAACACCCGGCGGGTGGTGAGGCCTGCAGGTGAGGGCTGCATAGGTGTGAGGGGACACAGCCAGGGGTGGGCAGCTGCTCCTCCCTGGGCTGTGGTGGGCTTTCAGTGCAGATTGGAGCAGCTGGGGCAGCCCTTTGCTTGAGAAAGCAGCAGGGCTCTGCTAGTCCTGTGCCGTGCTGCTGCCTCCTGCTCACCACCTCTTGTGCAGACTACACCAAGTCAGTGATCGACCTGCGCCCTGAGGACCTCATGGGGGAAGGCAACTCTTTGGGAGACAGGAGCAAGTCAGTCCCTGGCCTCAACACAGAGCTGGTAAGACCCTCAGAGTGCCACGAAGATGGCTGCCAGGTGGAGGAGCCGGGTATCTGGCTGGCTGTGCCCTGCTGCTTCCCACAGAGCTGCCTTGTTTCCCTCCTTGCAGGAGGAGGAGGAGGAGGACATCGACAACCTGGTGGAGATCCACCGGCAGCGGGTGGCCCGGGGCAGCATGCGCAGCGGCACCTCCTCAGTGAGTCCCCGTGGAGTGGCTGTGCTTTGCTCTGCTCTGCTGCAGGGAGGAATGATGGAGAAAGGCCATGCTGATGGGTTTGGTGGGAGAAAGGCAGGATAGGCAGCTCCTGGGCTGCAGGGGCAAGAGCCAGAGGCATGGCGGCTTCCTCCCGTTGAAAGGAATTGAAATGCAGAGACTCAGTTCTCTTCCAGGGAACCTCTGTGCAGGTGGGAAGTACTCTCCCAGCCACAGTGGGTGAGGGCGGCTGTGCAGAGGAGGCATGTGAAGTAGCCTTGCTGAGGATGAAGAGGGGAGCCATCAAGGGATGCTGTACCAGCTAAGCCTGCCATGTCTTCCAGAGCACACTGGGGAGCATGGTCAGCATTTACAGCGAGGCCGGTGACTTCGGCAGTGTGGCAGTCACTGGGGGCATCTCCTTCTCCCTGAGCTACGAGGAGAAGACGCAGACCTTGTTCATTCACGTGAAGGAGTGTCGTCAGCTGGCCTATGGGGATGAGGGCAAGAAGCGCTCCAACCCGTGAGAGACGGAGGGCGATGGCTGGTGGCACCACTGGTGGTGCCCAGCTGGGTTGTGGGGTGCCCACCAGAGATGGGAGCTGTAAATGGGGGCTCTTGGCAAGGCAGGGAGTCAGGGGTTGCCCTGGGGAGCTCGGGATGGTTAATTGTTCGGGGAGTTTGGTGAAGTGCTGCCTGTTCCTCCCTTCAGGTATGTGAAGACCTACCTCCTGCCTGACAAATCCCGGCAAGGGAAACGCAAGACGACAATCAAACGCAACACCGTCAACCCCCTGTACAATGAGCTGCTGAAGGTGAGTAGGGATGGGCTGAGGTGCAAATACTCAGTCCTGGAGATGCTGCTGGAACATGCCAGTTTAGAGTTGGGCTCCTAACTTTGAGGCAGGGGATCTACAGAGGACTGATGTCCAGAGACTGCACCCTGAAAGCTGGAAAAACTCACTCCCAGACTGGGTCGGTGCTCTGATCTGGCCATGGTGTCAAGTCCCAGTGCCATGGTGGGATGAAGGCACAGCTGTAGTGGCGAACTTATCACAGGATCTGTCCTTGGTTCTTCTGGCATTCCCCAGAGCTGGGGCATCCTGCTTACCCTGGACATTTTGTTCCATGGCAAAGGCTTCCAGGCCACTGGAAACAGGTTACATTGGTAACCTGCACTCCCTACATTGGAAGGGAGGGCAGCACAGCTGCAGAGGCAGAAATAAGGCAGTTCAGGGCACCAGGGCATAGCAGCTTTGCACTGTCCTTCACTGGCCCTGCTGCAGCCACTGTGGGATGGTGGGACTGGCTGACTCTGACCCTGAGCCTGGCAGTGCATCACTGAGGCCAGGCACTCTCAGACATGAGGAAGTGGGAGCTGTGGTTTGGTTTTTAGGCTCTCACAACCAGGTTTGCTAAGGTTTTGTGCTCTGACCCCCTGAGACCTGGTGGGCTGGCAGAGCTCTGCTTGTGGTGGGATGGGTGGCCAGTTGCCATGAGTCCTGGCTCTGAGGTCTATCTGCCTGGAGAGCACGGGCTCCTGCACCACTGCCCCAGGACTCTGAGGTTTCAGCAGGCAGTGGAAAGAAAGAACAGGCTCCTGTGTGAATCCATTACTCTTCAGACCTGTCTCCTCTCCTGACTGAGAGCTGTGGCTGATGGTGTGTGCCAAGCCTGTCCCTGCCTGCTGCTGCCTGCTCATTGGTGGTTCTCCTGTGTCTCTCCCTAGTATGAGATTAACAAGTCCCTCCTGCTCACGAGGACGCTGCAGTTCTCAGTCTGGCACCATGATCGCTTTGGCCGCAACACGTTCCTGGGGGAAGTGGAGGTGCCACTGGATGCCTGGAACTTTGACAGCCACCTGGAGGAGTTCCTGCCCCTGCATGGCAAGGTGTGCCCCTGCTGCCTGCAGCCTGCCTTGCCTGGCTCTGTTGAGGGGTATAGCCCTCGGTGGGCAGAGGGGTGCAGAGACCTCCTCTGAGAGCTGCCAAAAGGCTTGTGCCTAATCAAATCTTTGGAGAAATGAAGACCCCAGAAGCACTGCTGTTGTAGCAAAAGGGCAGATCTGCCTTGAGCCTTGTTTCCTTCCTTCTCCTCAGGTGATTGAGTCAAAATAAGATCCCAAAGGAGCTGGGCTGATCTAGTAGCGCTGGAGAGGGTTTGCAGCCACATGTAGGAGAAGCCAAGCCCTTTGTCCCATTCTGGGGAGGTGCTGCATGCGGGCCAGGCTGTCTCCATGTCTGCCATGGCCTCCCTGCAGTGTTTGATAAGTCTCATCTCTTCACAGACTGGGGCAGATGCTGCTGGTCTCCACCAATACAAGGGGGAGCTGGTCGTCTCCATGAAGTACATTCCATCTGTCAAGCACCCTGGGGCTGGGAATGGCAGGAAAGGTAAGTGCTGGAGCTCCAGGATGTCTGTGCAGCCTTGCAGGATCTGCACATGGCCATGTGAGCTGGCATAGTGTCACTGCAGCTTTCTGTCCAATATCTGCAAGGCTGCTCTGGGTCAGGGCAGACCTGGCTGTCCTCAGGCTGGCTGAGCCATCCCAGTGCTTCCCTGGGGCTGGACCTGCATAAGGCAATTGTCCACCTTCGCCTCAGCAGGCAGGGGTGGTACTGGAGAAGGCAAGAGGAAATGCCAGCCTGGGGTCTGCACCTACCCCTGGGACCAGTGGTGTTCAGCAGGATCTTTCCAGAAGTCTGTGGTGGTAGAAAGTAAGGTTGAGTAATTGATGTGTTGGGTTTTTCCTAGGCAAAACGGGGGAAGGCGGTGAGCTCCAGGTCTGGATCAAAGAAGCCAAGAACCTCACAGCTGCCAAATCTGGGGGGACCTCAGACAGCTTTGTCAAGGGGTGAGTGAGGGTCCTGGATGGGAGAGCGATGAAGGCACTGTCCTCCCTGGCTGTTTTCCCAACACTGCCATAGGGACCTGGAAGAGGGCACGGTCTCTCCATTAGCTGCCCTCCACTGCCTGTGTTGGTACCCTGAGAGTCACCATCTGAGCAGAGACAAGATGCTTTTGGTAGCAGGTGCTCTTCCGGATTTTGACTGGTTGAGATGTCGTGGTGAGAGGCTCTGTGCAAGGCAGGGCTCTATTTGCCATCCAGTTGTCTTCCTAGAGGTCACCATGCCATGAGGCAGCATGACTATGGGTGGGGAGGCTCCAGTCCTTGCCCTCCTCAGATCACTTGCAGTCTGCTGTGTGGCTTTTCAGGAGGCAGGGAAGACACCACCCCATGCAGGGTGTCATGATCCTTCCTGAGCCATATCAGGGAAGGTGAGAAGAGGGGGTCCAGACCAGGTCCTGGGGTGCCGAGGTCCCCCAGCACCTGGAGAAAGAGGCACTTTGCCCATATGCTGCTAACTCAAGGGACTGCTTCCCCCAGCTACCTCCTGCCGCACAAAAACAAAGCCTCCAAGAGGAAGACGCCTGTCGTGAAGAAGACCCTGAACCCTCATTACAACCACACCTTTGTCTACAATGGTATCAACCCTGAGGACCTGCAGCACATCTGCCTGGAGCTGACGGTCTGGGACCGGGAGCCGCTGTCCAGCAATGACTTCCTCGGGGGTGTCCGTCTGGGGGTGGGCAATGGTGAGTAGCTCGGGTCCCATCAAACCCTGGGGACAAGCAGGCTTGCTTGAGACTGCTGCACTGTGAGCAGGAGCCTGCTCTGGCCGTGACTTCTGCCCACATCCATCCTTTCTCCCAGGCATGAGCAATGGGCAGGTTGTGGACTGGATGGACTCCATGGGTGAGGAGCTGAACCTGTGGCAGAAGATGTGCCAATATCCAGGCTCGTGGGCAGAGGGGACGCTCCAGCTCCGCTCCACCATGGCTAAGCTGAGACGGTAGGATGCAGCACCAGGACTCGGCTGCTCCGGAGCCACACTCACTGCAGGGTCTGGCAGGGGTGCCAAACGTGGGTTGTATTTTTTTTTCTTTAATAAACATGACCTTCTCTAAACAGGCTTGGGCAGAAAGTCTTCTTGGCCTAGCTTTGTTTAAAGGGTTTTCCTTTTGTCTTAAGCCTTGCACCAGATTTCAGGCTGAACTGGAGTCCTTATGGATCCTCCCTTCTTCCCCCCAAGGCAAAAGTGCTTTGAAATGTCATTGGGTTTTTATTTCTTTCCATTCTTCATCCCACCCTCTCTGTTTCACATTCTGCTCCCTCCCTGTCCTCTACACCCTCCTCAATGTGCACAACCCAGCCCCATCTGCAGGGACCAGGATAGAGAGCCGTGTGGAGTCATCTTGGGAGAGCTGGGGGTCATGGTCCCTAGGAAACATTTGTTTTCAGGGCCTCTCGGCAACACATCTGCCAGCGCTGACTTTTTATACAAATTTATTTATTTCAGGAAGGGTGCCCTATGGGTGGTGGGAGGGGAAAGCGAGAGGCAGGGAGGAGGGCGAGCCCTCGGGGTGGGCTGCATTGCTGGCTGGCTGCTACAAGCTCTGCTGAGTGTGGGGCCATTTGCTTTTAATAAGGGATTTCTGCATGGGAGGGTGATGCAGGGGTGGGGCTGTCCATGGGGAGGCCAAAGCTGCTGTGCTAGAGGCTGCTGCACTACTGCCCTGCCTGCCCTACCTGCCCTGCCCACTCTCCTCTGCTCTGGATCCATGTCTCCCCCCTGCCCTGGGATTTGAGCAGGGGCACTCCACTGTCTCCCCCACCACCGTCCTGGCCAAGCCAAGCCAAGCCATTCCACCCCTCAGCCAAAGACAGCTCCTGGCTGCTGGGCAGTGGGGATGCTTCTGGCACAGGGCCCCTGTCCCCATCCCCATTCACCTCTCTGTGCCAGACCAGCCAGAGAGGGGCTCCCCTTCTCTGGAGGTCCTTGGCACCCTGTTCCTCCTCTATGGTGGACAACTAGAAAAGCAGAAAGGAAGGTTCCATCCCCTGAGGGCAGTGGAGGGGGTGTGGCGCTGGCTCACTCACAGGGGTCCCCAGTCTGTGCCCGCCGGGCTGCCTCCCTCTCGCTCAGCATGTACGTGTCGATGAAGACAAAGAGCTCATCGGGGCTGATGGGGGCGATGTAGCGCTCTCGGTCGGTGCCCGCCTTGTCCAAAAGCACCGCATTGAAGTGGGAACGGGTGAGGTGCAGGAACTGCCTGGGGGTGCAGGAGGGGTCACCGGTCAGGGTTGGGTGGTTGCACTGACGGCTGAGTCTGTCCACTTCATGCAACCGTCAGGTTTCCCTGTAAGTGGGGGCTTCCACCTCTTCCTCGAGGCTGTGAGCACTGGGGGGGGCTCTGGTGATGCTGCATTCAGATTTGCTGGGAGTTCCCTTACCCAAGGCCCTCTGGTGCAGGAGGAAGGGACTGTCCATGAATCCAACTGCAACCTCATGCTTTGCCATCTCTTGTTTCCCCATCCCCCCCCCCACAGGCACCTAGCTCTGCAGGCACTGCCTCCAGTCTGCCCTACCTGAGTTCCTGGATGATGCCATGGGACAGCTGGTGCTCGCGGATGCGTCCCACCTCATGTGGGGGCTGCCCTACCAGCTCAATGGTGGTGACATGGCGCAGGTCCAGCCCACAGGCAGCTTGCTGTGGAGGAGAGAGGCAGTGAGGCTGTGATGGAGGTGGAGGTAGGGAGGGAAGCAGCAGGAGGTTCTCCTCACCTGCAACATGGAGATCTGCAACTTGTAGTAGCGGTTAGAGGCGTCAGGGGCTGAGATGACGAAGAGGCGGCGTTTCTCATTGAACTGGTCCAGCAGGCTGGCAGCTGAGTTCACAGCTGTGTTGATCTGCATGGCTGGGGCAAGATAAGTGTATGGGGAGGTGCCATTGTGTCCCCCAACCCCCCTTTGCCCTGCTGGGCAGCATTCCCCCGAAAGTACCAGGCATCAGCGTGGACAGGTCCTGCCCTTTCCACACCACTTACGTGCACAAAGGGGCTGGGAGCCTGTCCACTGCTGGGTGGACTGGCAGACCCGCAGTGAGGTGCCCTGGCGCTCATAGCCCCCATCACACAGGTACTCGCAGGTGGCACCATAGTTGTTGCCATCAGAGGTGCAGGAGATGTACCCATTCTGTGGAGGCTTCAGGACAGGGCAGCGTCTCACTGTGAAAGAGGGGAGTTGGGTGAAGGCTGAGGGAGAGGGAGAACAGCCCCAGCCATGGGGTGTCAAGGCTGGGGTCAGGAGGATACAGCCAGGAGCCCCAGGAGAGCCCACTCACCTTGGACACGAACACTAAACTTGCAGCTGGCTCGGTTGTACGCCTGGTCATGGGCGGTGTAGCGGATCACATGCTCTCCTTCAGGGAATTCAGAGCCTGGCTCCGGGCCCCGCAGCATCACCCTGAACCCAGCAGACAGGTTTCTCCACCAGGCCTCAGGCAGGGGCATGCAGCATGGCCTCCAGCTCTTGCTGGCATGCCTGTGGCACCTCCGCTCTCACCTCTTGATGACACCATCAGCAGAGTCCTTTACGCGCGGAGGGTCCCAGTAGACAGTTGCAGTCAGCTTGCCTGGCTCGGCTATCCGCTCCCGGGAGTCCGGACAGCGGATCTTGGGAGGCTCCAGGTCTGCCCACAGGGAGAAGAGGGTGTTGGGGAACCTGTGGATGCTGGCTACAAAAGCCAGACACCAGCCCTGGTGCTGAACCACCCCACCCTAGGGATGCTGCACACAGCTCTGGCACCCTGAAGCCATTGGGACCGGCAGTAGTGCCCCAGTTCAGAGCTGATCTCCGTGCTTTGGGGCTTATGGCACCAGAGGGAGCAGATGGGACAGGGAGCCCAAGGTTAGGGAGGTGCAAGAGCCAGCACCTGGCAATGCCCATTTTGGATGTGGGTGACATCTGTAGACACACCAGGGATGGAGGGTCACAGGCTCCTGTGTGCCCCAGCAGCATGGGATGAAAATTTACCTACACAGATTGGCTCGCTCCCACTCCAGCGCCCATCCTCCATGCAGATGCGGCTCCGGTCGCCCTCCAGCTGGTAGCCGGGCAGGCAGGTGTAGTCACAGTGGGAATCCATCTGCACTCCAGCTGAACACGCATAGGAGCCTCGCAGCACTGCCGGCAGCACATGGCACCTGATTTCTGGGATAGAGAAAACAAAGAGGGGTCATGCAAGTGGGCAGAGTGCCCAGGACTTGCCTCTGTGGGGTCCTGTGGCAATGCTGGCAAGGCAAGAGCTGGGCACACTCACGTCGGCAGTATGCCATCCCAGACCAGTGGCGGTTGGGCAGGCACTGGACAGCACTGGGACCCACCAGCCGGTACCCGCGGGTGCAGCTCAGCTCGCAGCGTGTCCCCAGGCTGCTGCGGTAGGTGCTACCCCGAGGTGAGTAGCAGGTGGCATCTCCACGGTGGATGTTGAGTGTGGCACACCATTGGGGCACTGTGGGAGATGAAGAAGGTTAGGGAGGCCCATACTGTGCCTCAATTTCCCTGTGAGGTCCCAAAGGATGGGTTGGATGCTGTTACCTCGACGGTAATCCAGAGCGGGCTCAGGGGGTGTTTCTTCTGCATACACCTCATTGGTATGACTCTCTGTGTAGTAGCCAGACCCTGGGGAGGAGGAAAGAGAGGAAGGGGCTGTGGGGCGGTTCATGGCTGCAAAACATCCCACAACTCCCCTCAAGGAGTCCCATCTCCAGGCAGACCCTGTCTTGTGTCCTTGGGGCTGCTCTCAAGAGTTAAGCTGGGCAGATTGTGAGCCCAGTCCCCAGTGACATGGGTGAGTGCTGGCACCAACTGCAGACTAAACAGTTCCAGGAGCAACTGTGGTTATGGCAGGAAACGGGTGCTGGCACACAGTGGGCTGGCACTGACCCCCAGCTTCGTGCTGCTGGGAAGTTCTTCCACCCGCTCCCATGGCACTGTTACTGCCACGGGGCATCCCAAGGGAATGAAGAAAGCTACACTCTTCTGCCCAGCCCCTGGCCAAGGCAAGGGATGAGAAGCACGCTGCCAAGCCAGGGTCTCGCAGGGATGCAGCTCTTTGCCTGTACTTCAGGGAAGGATGAAGCTGCTGGAGGGGATTGTCCAGAGCTGCTGTTACGCCACCCATGCTGCACAGAGGGGCCCCAGGGATGGGGTAAGACAACCTTGTGCCATCGTTGCAGGCCACTCTAGCCCACACTGTGTCTTCATGGGCAAGGAACCCACCAGTGGGGAGAGAGCCATGCAGGGGAGAGGGCTGGCGTCTTTCCCCGCGGCCCCTCGGCGCCTCGGCCGGCCGCGGCATTCCCCAGCACTGAGCTCACGTTTCCGCAGCGTTTCCGCTGGCCCCCGCCAGCGCTGCCCCCTCCTCGCCGCCAGCCCACCCCACCACGCTCCTGCTCCGGCATGGCGGGAATGCTCAGCGTGGGAAGGGACCCCCGGCGAAGCGGCAGTCCCATCGTGGCTGCACCCAAACTCCCCTTCTCTCTCTTCTGGGTTTTGGGAAGGGGATATCTGCCGGGGCCAATCCAAGCAGCAGCCCTGCCGTCACGGGGAGGAAAATCCATTACAAATCTTTCCAACGTGAAGTTTACTACAGAGTGACTTCTCACTGCTTTCCAAAAGTCGTCCACTCATTTTTCAAGAGCCTTTTATCCTGATGCCCTTTTCACACTGTCCTGATGCCTTGGAGAGCAGAGGTGCTGGGGGCAAACACAGAGATGGTACCCATGGGGCAGGCCCTGGGGACGTGTTGGTGACCTGGTGAGCTGGGATGTTTCCCAAGGGGATATGCCCAGGGCCCTGGGGATGGAGTGCACTGTGACCCCACAAGCAAATGTGCCATTTAGTGGTATGTTCTCTATTCATGCAGGCACTGCCTTTCCGTTCTCACCTGGGATCAGGTCACAGCCCCGGCTGCACTAGCCAGGCAGCGTGGCCAGCCAGGCAGCATGGTCAGGGGAGGAGATGGGAGCAGGGTGTGGGGAAACTCCCCCCAAACAAGGCTTGCGAGCCTTGATTCAGCTGCTCAGCAGTGGGGACTGAGTGCTCCATCCAGGCAAACATCTGCCGGCCAATGGTCCCCGTGGGAGCAGAGAGTCAGAGGGAAGCTGCGCTCCTGCGGGCAGAGTCGTGATGGAGCGGCTGGTTTTCCTCTCTGGGTGCCTCCCAGCACCCACTCTGTTCCTCCCTGCACCCCACAGCACACCCTCGCAGGCACCCAATACTCTCAGCCACTGATGTTCTCCCAGCAACGCTGTACCCGAATACCTTCCCTCTTCACCACGCACCCCTGACGGGAGTGAGACCCTGCAGGCTGCCATCCGCAGGCACCCCACTGTGCCCGCTCTCCCCGGCACTCACCTTCGTGCCACGTGGATGACACCAGCCTGGCGAGGACTACCAGCAGGACGGGGGCCGCCTCCTGTGCCATCCTGGGGGGCCGGGGCCCGGGCAGCTCACCTGCTGTGCTGGGTCAGGGTCAGGGGTAGCCGCGAGCCCCGGTGAGGATGGAGAGGGGCTGGAAGCAGGACGACGGCCCCCTCTGTCGCCTTGTCACGGCACAGACGTCTGTCCCTCCTGCCTGGCCGTGCTGCTGATGCTGAGCAAACTTACTTTCCCCCTTGGCTGCCCGTCCCAAACATTCAAAAGTCGTGAGTCAGGCCCAAAATGATGAAATTGTAAAAAATTACAAGTCCTCGCATCGCCCGTTTTCCAACGCTCCTCCTGCTTCTCCGAGGTTTTAAAAGGTTGTAAGAGGTTTTTCTCTGCAAGCAGAAGAGCCAGGGGCCTGTTTAAACACAGGAGAGAGCCAAGCTGACTCTGTTCAGCTCTGCATGGCTCCTGGAACTAGTCGGCGGGGGGGGGGGGGGGGGGGGGGACGAGCATAAAACCGCAGGAGCCAGGACCCTTTTCCCACCTCTTGCGAGGGGGGAGGGAGAGGCTCTGCAGCAGACGGCGGCCTCCGAAACTGCTCTTGAGGCAAGCGCTTTCCAGATGGGGTCTGTTTTCCAGCTGAAGTTCAGCCCCCGTGAGGCAGAGGTAAAGAAGTGCCTTCCTTAGGACCCCCCGCCCCACATCCCGCTGGGTTGGGGTCAGGCGGGAGGCAAAGCAGGAGCCACCTGGGATTTGGGCTCTGGAGCACGGGACTGAATGGGCAAGGAAAAACGAGGGATGAGCCTGGCACAGACAGGTAGGAGCATTGGCTTGGGGTGGTGAGGGGGGGAGGACGCGCTGCCTCAATGGGCTAATTATGTGGCGGCCAGGCCAGTGAGAGCAATGATTAATAACACGCTGTCCCGAGCAGGAGAGGACTGCCGGGAGGGGCTGCTGCTGTTGCTGCCGATTGTGGGGAGCTCACGGCTCGCTGCAGCCCGGGGACATCCCCAGGAGGGGATGGGGGTGCTTACCCCACGGAGGGCAGGAAGCCCATCGCTCGCTGGCGTGGTGGCACTGCCATGTGCTGGGGGCCAGGGTGGCTCTCCTGTTGGACACCTGGACGGGAGGGGGAGCCACGCTGGGGCTGCGCCTGCACCGGCAGCCGCTGGGGCAGGAGAGCAGGAACTGCCTGGCACCTGGCAGGAGGTGGCACGGAGAGGGTGGAGGGTGGCACAGGGCAGGCAGGTGATGGCACCGGGGAGGCAGGAAATGGTGGCATTGGTCGGGTAGGGGGGTGGCACGGGGCAGGCGGGAGGTGGCACGGAGCAGGGGTTGCATCGGACAGGGGATAACACGAGGCTGGCAGGAGGTGACACCGGACAGCGGATGGCAGGAAAACAAGCAGGGAATGACACGGGACAGGCAGCGGGCGCCATCGAACAGGGGGTGTCAGGAGACAGGCAGGGGGCGACACGGGTGGTCCGGGGAGGAGCTCCGCGCTCCGTTCGGGCTCGTCCCTTTCCGTGAGCGCTCGGGCACCTCCGGGGGCGGGTCGGGGGCGGGTCGGGGGCGTGCCCGGGGGTGTCCCCGAGGCCCCGGCCCGGCACCGACAGTCGCCCGGTGTCGGCCATGGCGTCCCCGTCGCGGCGGCTGCAGACGAAGCCGGTGATCACTTGCCTCAAGAGCGTTCTGCTCACCTACACCTTCATCTTCTGGGTGAGCGCCCACCCCGCCCCGCCCTACCTCCTGCGACAAGTCGCGGCCGCGCTGCGCTGTCGCGACAGTCGATAGCCACAGCAGCTTTCCCGTCTCCCCAGGTGTCGGGCATTGTACTGCTGGCCGTGGGCGTCTGGGGCAGGGTGAGCCTGGCCGTCTACTTCTCCCTGCTGGACGAGAAGGCCACCAATGTACCCTTCGTCCTGGTGGGCGCCGGCACCGTCGTTGTCCTCCTGGGCACCTTCGGCTGCTTTGCCACCTGCCGAGGCAGCACCTGGATGCTCAAGCTGGTGGGTGGCCCTGACCCATCCTGAAACGTCTTATCCTTCCCCACCCCATCCCTATCCCGTCTTGCCCAAACTTGCCCCATTCAAACCTCATTCCTACCACATCCAATCCTGTTCCAACTCACCCCGTTCCAACCACATTCTGCCCCATCCTACCCCGTTCCACCCCATCTTACCCTGTCTTACCCCATCCTGGCCCATCCTGTGCCATCCTGTCCCATATCACCCCATCCTGTCTCATCCTACACCCTCCCATCCCACCCTTTCTGTCCGCAGTATGCCATGCTCCTGTCCCTCATCTTCCTCATCGTCCTGGTGGCTGCTGTCGTGGGGTTTGTCTTCAGGCATGAGGTGAGTCTGGGCGGCCGCTACTGTCTTGGAGTGAGTTTGGTGCTGCTTGTGCAGTTGCAGGTGTCACTGGAGGGACAGAGGTGCTGCTGGGAGTGAATGCTTAGTTTAGCAAAAATGGTGTTAAAACAGCCCACAGAGCAACTTGGTCCTTGTAAGGGCCCAGAGAGATGTGCAGGGTCAGCCCAGCCCAGCACGCTGCTCCTCCACTGGAACAGGCAGAGTAGCCTTGGCTCTGGCTCTGGTTTATCTTCTGGAATAATTTCAGTAATTAAGCCCTTCTCAGAGGGTTCCTGCACCACAGAGCAGCCTGCTGGGGGGGAGTTGGCACTGTGCAGGTCCTTGTTATTACACACAGCATCCCTGCTGCCACAGTGCATCCAGCCTGCCCTTTAATACAGCCTCTAATTGCCTGGTGGCTGGGAAATGTCTGCTGGCCACGGCCAGTCAGTCCTGCCATCACCAAGCAGTGACTAATGCGAGGACGTGGGTCCCAGAGAGTGGGAGGGGATGGCACCACCACTGAGACCTTTCTCCTGCAGATTAAGACAAACTTTGAGAGTAACCTGAACCGGGCCTTGAAGGACTACAACGTGACTGCGGATCGGCACAGTGAGGCTGTTGACACCATTCAGAGGACAGTGAGTACCTCAGGCTGGCATCTGGCTGGCAGGGGGTGGGAATGCTCCCCTTATCCCACGGTGTCCCTCAGAGACAGCGTCTCTGTCACAGGCTTTGGAGTTTGGGAGATGCTGGGTGAGATGGTGCAGTTTCTGGAGAGATGAGTGACGGGGACACATGGCAGTGATGGTGGGACCAGGGAGTTGGTACCCTGGTGTGATTGTGCTCCCCAAATGTGCTTCCCTCTCCAGCTGCACTGCTGTGGAGTGCAGAACTACTCAGACTGGGAGAGGACTGAATACTTCAGCCAGAGAGGCATCCCCCGGAGCTGTTGCAAGAGCCAGGATGACTGCTCAGAGAAAGACCTGAAAGACCCAAACAAGGCCAAGCTGAAAGTGTTTGTGGATGTAAGTTAAGCTCAGAAAAATCCCCTTGCCGGTCCTGGAGATGGGGAGGACAGGGATGTGTGCATGGAGAAGGGCTAGTCTGTCCCTGGGAGGCTTGAAAGGAGAACTGCTCTATCAATGCAGGTCTTCGGTGGCCCAGAGACTCCCATGGAGTGCAGGTAGGGGAAGGGTATGGAGTACTGTCTCCTGTCTGGGGTCCCCTCACTCCTCCCTTGGAGGTCAGGGACTAGCTGGACCTAAGCATTGGCACTTGGGGCAGTGTGTTTTGGAGAACTGGTGAGTAAAGTAGTTTCCCAGTAAAGTTTGTTTTGCCAGTGCTGACACCTCCCATTAGTGCAAAGTTCTGACCTAGTGGTGAGCACAGGTGACCTCATCAAGCAGGGATAGGTAGGGCACAGTTTCTCTGATGAGTCACCTTGCTCAACTCGGAACAGCCCAAGGGCAGTACTCTCCTTGATAAGGTGTCCAGGCTGGGAGTCTGTCTGGGGCTGCACTGATAAGGAAATTGCTTTGCTGAGATCAGGTGGGTGGGGGGCAGCCAGAACCCCACATCTGTCTGCACAGGAGCATCATCCCCTGGAGCTTCTGGTGCTCTGGGGAAATACCATTTTGCACTCCTGGGGTTGGAAAGTACTGGACTCATGTGCTTCCTTTCCCTCCTCTGCAGGGTTGTTTTTTCTTGGTGACATCAACAATGGAGTCCAAAATGAGTGTTGTGGCTGGAATCTCCTTTGGCATTGCATGTTTCCAGGTAAATCTCCCTTTCCTAGTTTGGGAAAAGTACAGTGAAGCTAGTGTGCCTGGAGGTATTTAATTTCGGTTCAAAGTCCGATGTGTACAAAAGGCACGGCCGGTTTCAGCCAAGGAGGAGCAGCTGTTCCACAGATTCCCCATCGGTTTCATCTCACCACTGTGCAGGCTCCAGTCTTACACACAGGGCTGAAGCACTAGTTCTCTTTCCATAAGCCCAGGTTATTTGGGAAGAGCTCCTCTCTGGAACCACTGACTTAAGAAAACCCAGACAGAGACAAACAAACTCCCTGTGCCTGCTATTGGCAAATTTGTGCCCTTCCTTTTCCTACCCACTGACCTCGGTTGTTACCAGGGGGGTGTTTTGGCATCACTTCTGTGTGGCAGGATCCCTATGAGTGCCCATGGAGCACCACTTGTGCTGGTGGCTGATGCCCATACCCTACCATTGTGTCCTCTCCCTCCCACTCCCCAGCCTCTCCTTTATCCTGAAGGCCACTTCCTGCAGGAGCTGCAGCAGCAGCATGCTCGCCAGGCCCTGCTCCGGCAGGCTTTATCCCGGCAGGAAATGAGAGGCCCCTGCCCCCAGCTCCGCCACGCTGGGTGTTGGGCATGCTGACGCTGCACTGGGGTTTCCTAAGGTGCTGAGGGTTTTCCGATGCACTGCAGCGGGAGCTGCAGGATGTGCAGTTGTACCTCCTTTAGCTGGATTGTGGAAGCTTGCTGGGCTCGCAGTGCTAAGCAGCTGGCTTTGGCTTTGGAGGGGCTTAAATTCCCCCTCCCCTTTATCCAGCACACAGAGGTGCTGCTGGCCAGGACCACTGGCTGCCCACGCTGGCATGGGGAGAAAGAAGCCCACCAAGATATTCTGCTGTAATGTGTGTATTGATGTGTTTTCTGTAATGGATGGACTGAACTGGGGTAGAGACATGAGCTGGTAGCCCTTGGCTGCAGCTTATGCTACCCAGTGCTTTGGGAAAGCCTGAGAGCTGGAGCCACTCTGCTATGCCCAGCCACTTGCCTCGCTCTCCTACTTGGTTGAGCTGTGCTTGCTGTGGGGTCACTGAGGTGTGGCTGACACACAAATGGTGAACTGCACACACACTTCCAGCTAAAAAATTATCTCAGCTCACAGTAGGCTTGGGAATTATAACCAGTTCCTAGCTTTTATTGCTCCTTCAGCAAGCCATGCTGGCTGTGTGGCTGACAGGGACCCATTGTACTGATGTGCCTCTAACTTTGCTCATGAAGGCCAGACTTGTGCAGGATCTGGCCCTGAATGTCTGTGTGGGTCCTGGGAGGTCATGTTGTGATAACAGAGCATGTTGTGATAGCAGTACCGTGTCCTTCAGATGCTGATCTGAGAACAGCAGCCTTGCTTCCCCACTGCCCTTGCAACAGGGAGAGGTGCTGCTGATCTCTGGTGGCTGTGTAATTGGCTGTGACTCTTCTGATATCTGTATAATCTCCACAATTACCATAAAACAGTAGATGCTTCATGAAGCAAAACGTAATGGGATGGGATGTGGAACATCTCTTGTGAGGAGCTTGTTTGACTGGTGCCTGTCAGGATCCTCTTCTTGAGCCCCTTTCAGCAATCCCAAAGCAAAGTGCATCAACCCCTGTTGTGGTTTGTAAACAACACTGTCCATCCTTGAATTTTGTATAACTCCAGAGCAATATGTCAGGTTTTCTCCTTAGAACACCTCATCCTGGTTTTGGCTGCCTCTGATATGTGGTTTTTTTTCTCTGTTTCAGTTGATTGGCATCATTCTTGCCTGCTGCCTGTCCCGGTACATCACGAACAATCAGTATGAGATGGTGTAGCTGGTCCCCAGCACGCTGTGCCTCTTGCTGGGTATGTCTGTATGTTAGTGGGCTCTGCACTGCTGGCTGCTGCCTGGTCACTCCTGGGATGGGGGCACCATGTGTGGGGGGTGTGCTTAGAGGGCACCTGCAAGACCATGTCTCCTGTGTCATTCTAAACTGTGTGTAAATCCATCCTATCTGTAAAATCTTTGCTGTTGTACATTGCAGGGAATGCTCTCCGTGGCTGGGGAGGATGCCTTCACCTCCAGTTTTCCTCTGGATGCTGCGTCGTGAAATCTTGCTTTGAACTGACTGATCTTCTCGGCTGGCTCATAGAAATGAGCGCAGCAGCTGTCCTGGTGCGCTCAGGGACTTGTCCTGACACTACTCTGCTGTGCCACCGTCTGGGATAATTAGTGTAGCTGCGGTGGTTACAGCCAGCACATTCCTCCGGGCGCTGCAGCCCCTAGCTATTTCCTCGGCAGTGCAGTGTCGTGCCGTGTTGAACCCACTGTGCTTGGGTCCTCATGGGACTCCCAGTGCTCATCTTCAGTGCCTCTCTTGGGAAAGCGATGCTTCCTCTCCCCTCTGGCAGCCCCTTGACATCCCCTTGCTCTCCAGAAGTGGTTGCTCTCGAGATGGGGCTGTTGCCCCGTTAAAACATGGCCCTGCCTGCCTGAAGCCTTGGCTCAGCCAGGTCTTGGCTTATTGCCAAGCTCTCTCTCATCCCTACCCTGGGTTTTATATACTTTTTTACAGTTGTACTTCTTGAAGTACAGGCTATAGTGGCTATTTGTAAGCTGTAGCGAGATTTGGTGATGTAGCTTCTGGTGCCTTTACTTTGGTAGGTGTCCTTGCACCGAGTCAGCTGTGACTTGATTGTCAGTATTATATGCTGCTTCAACTCATTTCGTGTATTGAGTAGAACTCTTTTATCCTGAGACACAATAAATATTAAGATATTTTACTCTATGAAACCTCCTTGACTTTTCTTTCATGTCCTGGAAATTCCTCTACTTGCAGAGCATCAATTCCCCTGGGAGTGACCTGCTCACCTCAGGCCAGGCGGAAAGCTCTGGCCATTGTGATTCACATTCCTCCACCAGTGCACTGGTGCACTTCTGCTTGCAAATAACTTCTGTAATTGAATTTTTTTCATAGCAGAGGTTGTATAAGAGTGCTGAAGCAGAAGGCCTGGAGCATCGCAGCCCAGGAGCCAGGTGGGTAAGTTCAGCCCAGTGCAAGCACGTGCATCATTGGCTGGCCTCTGTCTTGGAGCAGAAGGGCAGGGCAGCATTGAGCAGTCCCCAGATGCTCCCCAGGGTAAGAAATGTGGATTTAAGACTTTATGTTCATTTGTTACTGCTCATCTTTGGGCTGTTTTTTCAGCCTTACTGAGCCTGATGCCATGGTGATGTGTGAAGTTCTCTGCAAGGCTCGGGGGATTTTTGGGTCTTGAACACTGAACTCAAATGGGCTGTGTCCAACTGGATGGGGGGCTGCCTGTCCTGTTCTTGGGGAGGAGGCAGGTGGAAATGGAGCAGTGAAGCCATGGGCAGCAGTGGTGGCCCTTTGCCAGCATCACTGCTCTGGCAAATGCTACCTCAGTGCTGGGTGAGCTGTCCCAGCCCAGTCACCCCATGGTGCAGACAATGACCTGGTACGGGTCAGCCTTGCTGCTGACAGAGGAATCTGAAGGGAAACACCTGAAATCCTTGTGTTGCATTTAACCCAGGTGAGTAAATCAGACGGTTGTCAGCTCCTGGCAGGCTGAAAGCCTCCTGGCCTGGGATGGCAAGGCAGAGTGCGTCAGAGCATGGAAACTGGGCTGGAGATTGGCTGACGGCAATAACGGATGGATGGAGACAGGGCAAGGACATGTGAGAAGCAGGGCCATGTTTGGATAAGCCCATCCTCTGAAAGCCTGCACAGAGGGAAGGACCCTGCCCTGGTCTGTGCTCCTGCCTTCACAGGGAGATCACTTCTCAAGGCAGCTGGAGGAGGTGATGCCAGGCGGACAGGGATAGTGCCTGCAGAGAGTGACATGAAGAGCCTGGGGGGGTCTCCAAACTACTGCAGGAAAACCTGTGCCAATCTGGAAAGTGTGGAGACTTGTCCAGCCTGCTCATCCCCATGGGCAGTGACAACACTGTGGCCATCCGAGTGTGCAGATCGTACCTGGTTGAATAGCACCTACGTAGACCAGTCTCTTTAATTTAGAGAGATGTCCCAGAGGAACAGACATGTGCTGGGCAAGGTGCCAGACTGACTTGGGACACTGCTGTCCTGGCAAAGGCATTGGATGCACCTTGGTCACCCATCTGGACACACTGAGCAGGCACAGAAGTGTTGCTGCCTGGCCCCAGGGCTCTGGTTTCTTTCAGGAGCTGTGACTGGGTGGGTTTCACACATTGCTTGCCATATTTGAACCTCCCCTCTCAGGGGGATAAATGTCTCAGGGGATTTGTCAGAAATGCTTCATGTCCCCAAGGCTGGTTTGTGTCCCTTGGGATGCCATGTGGGGAATTCTGCTGCACCATGCTCCCAGTGTTTTAATCACATTGTCAGCACAGCCATGAACGGAACAAAGGGAACTGCCCTTAAAATATGCTTATGTCCCCATGGGAGGTGCAGAGATGTGAGGAGGGCCTGGCAGCCCTGGGGACACCACAGCTGGTACCTGGCACAGTGGCAGTGAGCAGAGTCTGACTTCTCCTCCCTTCTCCATATGTATATTCTGGCCATGGCAGTATTTGCCCCCTGGTGACACATAGAGGGTTTTGTCCAGTGACACCTGTAGGATGCCAGAGCCCCTTGACTGCAGCTGTTTCCCTGGGATGACAGTTTGAACCTGGATCTGGGGTGAGCCCTGAGGCTGTGGGCAGAGGAGGGCTGCACAGGAGTGCACAGGGTTTTTGGTGTTAGCTCTCAGCACTGCTCAGGCAGTGTCCTGCTCAGGGCAGCTGTAGTGTCTAGGACGTAGTTTTTCCCGTCTGAGCTCAGGTTTGTGACAGGGCTGGGGACAACTGGTGGCACTTGAGTCTTCCACACCTATGCTCCCTCTGACTTTGGCTGCTTGGTTTCTCAGGGAACTCCTTTTGCCAGCTCCTGTGCCTGCCTGTGCTGGCACAACTCCAGAGGGGACTGGTGGCACCCCTGAGCTGTCAGTAACTACTGAACACATCAGAACATGCTGGAACAGGAGGTCAAGACATGCTGAACAACCACCAGCACTATCAAGGAGCAAATTAGGGACCTCTGCACGTTTCCAGTGAGGCGAGTGCTGGCAGTCCCAGTACCTGAGTTATGGATGCTCGTGACGAGTCAGCCAAGCAATTAGATCACTTCTCAGACCCATTAAGCATCAGACTGAGACTAAACGACTTGCCGTTTTCTTTGCAATCGCTCATACAAGACGTTTATTGTTTGCCTCTTGCTGCTCAGCGTGGTAGCGACGCTCTTGAGCGTGGCCTCCCCCCAGCCCCGCGGGAGCAGCGCAGGATGCTGAGGGTTACACACGGTGAGGGAGTCACAGTCGGCAGGTTTACACCTCACTGGATATCAAACAGGTTGCATGTTGGCTCTGTCAGAATGCACCTGGATGGGCGGTGACGCGGCTGGCGGGCAGGGGGCAGCACCCCAGTGGTGGGTGCTACACCCTGCCCAGCATCCGCGCGATCCACCAGTTGCAGGGCATGATGATGCGGCAGATGACCCTCCCGCCCTGGTAGCAGTAGGGGTAGGGGTAGTAGCCCAGGAGGGGCTCGCAGACCCGCCGGCAGTAGCGGTTGGCACGGCGGCACTGGGCACAGCAGTAGCCTCGCTCGTCCCACAGGGGATGGAACTCCAGCCCATTCTCTGACTGAGAGGAAGAGACAGAGTCACTGCAGTGAGGGAATGTGTGGCTGGACAACCCCAGGAGATGGACAGGATATATTTGGAGGGCAGCCTGGGCACTCCAGAGACATGGGCAGAGCATCCCGGGGACATGGATGGGGTACCCTAGGGCCATGGACAGGGCATTTCAGCAGCATGGACAGGACATTACAAGGAGCACAACCAGGACCCTCTGGGACCATGGGCAAAATACCCCAGGACTGTGGCCAGGTCACCGCAGGAGTGTGACCACATACTCCAGAGCGTGGTCAGGGCACCCCAGTGTGTGGTTCTCTCACTCACATAGTCGTTGACGGGCAGGTCCTCCTCAGTGAGCTGCCGTGCCCGACGCTTGGGCCCCAGCTGTGCATCCTTCTCTACCTCGTGTTCACTCCCTCCATCCAGCCAGCTCTGGTTGTCTATGAGCAGCTCAGGGTCTTCTTCTTCTGCCCCTTCAAGGCTGGCCAGCTCAGGTGCTACAGGAAGAGCCCAAATGTTGCTGTCAACAACCATGGAGCAGGGGGAAAAAAGCAGCAGCAAAAATGAATGTTTCTACCAAAATCTGGTGCCAAGGTACAGGAAAAGCCCAGCAGCAAACCAGTACTCCATTGCTTTCTGCTCTTACCCAGCGTGGGGGACAGGCTGTAGGAGATAATGACCCTTCCCCATGCCCACGGGTTATGGGTGTCCATGGGTGCTGTTGGAATATTCTGCATGGGGCTTTGGGTGTGTAGAAGCACATCCTCATGCTGCTGCTGTGGAATGCATTTGAAGACTCTCAGAAAAGTGACATAATTTTGGGCAGCTTATGGCCAGTTACGGCACTTATAGCTTAGGTAAGACCCACAGGAGCATTAATTTCCTTTGCTGGAGGAGATGCCAGGCAGCCTTGGGACACTGCTGTCCTGGCAAAGGCTTTGGAAGGACCTTGGTGACCCAGCTGGACACACTGACCTGGGACACAAGCACCACTGCAGGTGGGGTCTAGCAGCAGGGACGAGAAAGCAGAAAGAGGACAACAGTGAAGGATCCCAGTCTCCCTCTGCATCAGGGACCTCTGATGCCCACCTGCCCTCAGGACCACTGATGGCTGTGAGCTCGCTGGAACCTGTGGAGTATGCGATGTGGCTCTGTGGCTGCAGAGCAGAGGAAGTTTTCTCAGTAGGGATTTTTAAACTAGCTCATTGGGCTGGAAGTGGGTTAGAGAAAAGGGTAATTACACTGGCAGATCTCAGAGGCCACAACCTCTGTGCGGGCTATGTAGTGAGCAGCTGGAGGTGGCAACCCTGCCGTGTGATTTAGATGCAGATGTCTGCTCATACTCTGATGTTCATGCAGTGACGAGAATTTAGGCGTCCCAGTTTCCAGCAGCGCTAGTTTCTTTGCAGGTACAAAGGACTGGGTTTTTAAACTTGTTACGAGGAGGGTGGTCACTGCAAAGTGCAGGGCAGTGGGGAGCTGGCAGAGACAAGTGCTTTGCAGAGAGAAACTTCAGCCCCTGCTATTACGTTGGCCATGACCTCCAGTGGTCAGGGGCAACATTGTGTTCATGTCTGAGATGTACAGGAGGCTGTGAAAATGGGCTCCCACCACCACAGTAGGGGCATGGTAGTGGGACCATGGGTATGTGACAGGCCTGCTCTCAGTGAGGGGGCTCATGAGCACCTTGGGGAGCAGATGGCTCCTTCTACCTGCTATAGGTGTGGGGTGGATCCAGAAGATGGTCATGTTTCTACAGATGTCAAAAATTTTGGAGCTCTTCAGGAATTCCTTGTTCTGAATGGGCTTTTCCCCAGGCACCCAGACAATGGACTGCTCAAAGTAGGTGGTGGTGATTTCTTCTCCCTGGAAGAAGAGCAATATTTGACCCTGGCATGGTCATCTATGTGGGAGACACCCTTTCCCCACCACAGGCTGCTTCTCCTTCCCTTGGCTTACCCAGAGACACCTTTCCCCTCCCAGAGAGCCTTTGGACTTTATTGGCTTTGGCTCATGGTGTTCACTGGGTAACACAAAGTACTCAGCTTGTCCTCACATGGGGGGACTCATCACAAACCCTGTCTTTCCTGTCCACCTCCAGTCAGCAACCACTCTGGTCTCTCCTCCCTTAGTTCATTATCCAAGAGCCTTCTTCTGTGCAGTCCCCACCATCTGGAAGAGCCTTCTGGAGCACCCCAATTCATTTAAAACATAAGATTAAAACATTTCCTCTCTGCTTTGCTCTTAGTACTTAATTCCTCTCTCCTTCTGCTACTGATTTTGTGATCGAACGCTTTAATTTATTCCTCACAGAAATTCTTTGCACGGCTGTATTCTGTAATTTATACTACATGTCTCTGCCATTGCATTAGTCCATGGTGTGTTTTGTCAGGCACTTAGGGAGGGAGATATATAAAGATTATTGGATGGGTCTGTGCTGAGCTCTCTGCCAAGGCAACATTGTCTATGTTGGTGGTGGTAGCCCATAGAGCAAGCTGGCAAAAGGCATTTTTCTCTTCAGAAGGCATCTGGAGATATATATCTCTTTTATAGAGTTTTTTTCTTATGGCTTTGGGAAGACATAGGAAGGAGCCAACACAACCTGACCCAGTCTGGGTCATTTTTGGAGTCTCTGGTAGAAGCCGCGGGGTTGGGGCGGTGCTGCTTGCAGGACCTGGCAGCATGCAGGCTCTGAGAAGAGATGACTAGAGCTTAAATCTACATTTATCTCATTGGGTTTTACATTTCAGCTCTCTACCCGGGGCGATGTTCTGCTAAAGCCTGGGAAGTCATATCCCTTTTACGATGGTAGCTGAAAAGATCTATTAGCTTCTTAGGGCATAATCAAAGAATCGGTGTCTGGGAATTTGGGTCATGATTCAGGGAAATGTTTCTGCCCACGCTTCATTTCAAACACGTGTCCTGCTGGTGTTTTATCTGCAGCGGCTTCCTTGAGGGGGATTCAATCTCCTAACACCTGTCGTTTCTCTAATGCAGAGGCAGGAAGGCTGTGCCACCACCGGGGCCTTGGGGATGGGGCTGGGGACAGGGGACAATGGCTGTCAAGGAACTGAGCCATCACTTCAGGGCAGGCTGTCAGAGAGGGGTTAAATTATGGAGTCCAACACTTTTTTCCATGCAGCATGCAAAACATGAGGCTCCTTGCAGTAGGGTGCAGTGGGTAAAAGGTAAATGGATGCAGGAGGCAATCAGGCACATCAGTGGGAGGATAGTCCATGCAGGACAGGGAAGTGGCCCAGCCTGGTGCTTCCCACCTCTCGGATCTGTACGCCAAGTTTTCTCAAATCGCATTTCTTAAAAGTGGTTGCTCTTATAAATCCCTTATTTCTGCCTCATTCTCCTTGAGAATAGGAGGCTCAAATCTTGGAGAAAACAATTTGATTGACTTTTTGGTGCCTGCTAATCCTGAGCTGCCTTGCGACCTTTTTACTACAACAGGATTATTGCTCTTGATCTCCGGTATTGTGCTGAGAGGTTTTTGTCTGTCACTGTCTAATCCTATCTCTTTTCACTTGTTTTTATAAGCAATCCTCTGAAATAAGAGCATTTTATGAAGTGATCACAACTCATTATTGCTTTATTGCAGCATTTCTGGGAAGGCTGGAGCAGATGGGAGGGCAGTGGGGATGGTGGCTACTCTCCTATGACAGGGAAAGGAGTGGGTTTTGCTGAGGGTGGAAGTGCCCTGTTTTATTCACCTACCTCAAGCTCGGGGATCTTGGCCTCTGTAGTCTCAGGCAGGACTTTAGTCTGAGTTTTGATGAAACATTTTTGAAGTCCCACAAAGAAAATGCCGGTTATTCCCTACAGGATCAAAGCAAACACCCAAAAAGTAGTCAGGGCAAAGAGGAGGATGTATAACCCGTTGTACAGAGGGTACAGCTGGAGAAGGGCTTAGTCATAATTTTTCTGTTATGTTTTTGTGCCAGCTCTGTTCAGCAGTAGTGCTAAGATGCACTAACAGGTTCTCCTAAGGGATATTGCATTTTATGGTTTGGGAGAACTGGGATTTTTGCAAATATTTTAAAGCAGGTAGTCATAAAATTTTACTTCATTCTCCTTCTCCTTATAACTATCATGAGCTCTCATTATCATAAATAAAAATATGCAGAATAGCATCTGACCGTTATGGTTATATGAACATTCAGCCCCCAGTTCCTGCTAGGCTATTAGCTCAAAATTTTACCATATGTCACTGCACGGGGTATTTCCCTACAAATTTTAATTAGGTTTCAGAGAGAGCCTACAACAGTGTCATGAGGTTTTAATGCTCTCCAGACAGATGAATGTACTGGGCTTGGATAGACTGATGATGATTGTGTTCCTTTGCAAGGGTAAATCCAATAGCTAAGTCTAGTTTGAAGAGCTACTATAAAATACCAATGGAAACTTATGCAGATACACATATCCTTTCCTTTGAAAGCACCCCCTCAGAGTTGGAGCATTACTCTCCTTGATGCAGGAGCAAATAGTCCTGGGACTTCAGCTGATCCACAGTGCCCTAAATGATTCCACCAGTCCTGCTGCAAAACTGCACGGTCTCAGGGACAAGCAGCCACACTCACGTTTTTGAAGTCATGGATCTCCAGGATTTCCTCACTGCCATTCCCGCTACTGAAGGTCTCCGTCCTGGCCAGTGGGTCAATCTCCATCACAATCTTCTTCTTCTCACCATTGCTAAAGAATGTGTGTTCCATGTCATAAACCTGCAAGGGCCAAAGTCACACAGGGGTCAGCTCAGCAGGGCCCCAGTTTCACATGCTGTCCAATGGGCAAATAGGTTGGTGCTGGGTGAATGATCACCAATGCTGGGTATCCTGTCATGGGAATGGCTGCTTACTCTCATGCTGGCTCTGTGCCAAAATGACCTGGATAGCATAAGGAGAGGCAGCTCACAGGTGCCAGGACTCAGCAGAAGAGCAGGATGCAGCCATGATGAGGGGCAACTTGTCTATCAAGCCTGGGATATGTGTCAAACTTAGGAAAAGATGCTCATCACACACTTGCACCAGGAGCTTTGTCACAGCTTAGCTTTTCCTGGTGCTTTCTGTGGCATGAGCCTGACTACATCCCAGTCTGGACTGAAGTCCTGAATCCAAGAGGATCACATTTCCCTTCTCCCTGGCTTGCTTTCTTCATTACTCTGTCCCTGAATTTCTTGTTCCATCATTGAATCCCCATCTCGCTTACTCCATCACTGTGCCCTCAGCTCACTTGCGCATTCTGTTTTTCCTGGAAAGGCAGAGGTAAGAGCCTCTCTCTGCCTGGAGGAGATCAAGGATTGCCTGTGGATCAAAGACCTCCTCGGGGGCTGCTGAAGAGCTTCAGGGCGTAGCAGCCGGCTTTCCAGCAGCTCTCATCCCCACGGGGAGCCGGGGTGAGCAGCGCCGGAGGGAGTAGCCCTCTCCTCCTTGCAGGTGCTCGCCGCACTCAGCCAGCCCAGCAGCCCTCCAGTCTTTGTGGATGCCTGACCCTTAAAGGATGAGTAGTGGCAGGCGCTGTTTGAAGCACAAAAATGATCCTGCTGGCGCGGCAAGAGCCGGAGAGCCTTGGGGAGTCTCATTTCCCAAATCAAACGGTGCTGTGTGGAAGCAAAGGGCTTGTGCAAAACCCCTCAAGTCCACTGGGCAGGGAGGAGGAATGGGACAGCCCTGTTCATCCCCTAGCATGGCTATGGAGACAGGGAAGGAGGACCTTGGCCCCACTGGTATGGGGCAGGGGCTCTGCCTTCAGTGCCAACCCAACCCCCTTTCATAGCCTCCTGGTTCCTGCACGTCTCTCCCCATCAGGAGGTTCAAAGTCTCTTAGCAGTGTTTCCAGCATCAGTATCCCCCATTTTGCATTCACCTAGGAGGAGAACTGACTGTGCAGGTGGGAACTGCTGGGTACCTTCACCCCTGCTTAAAGGTTAGAGGAGTGATGTGCACCTTGGCAGCCATGAGCATCTCCTGTTGGTCTGCAGGAAGCTTTTATAAGGATATATAGCTCTCAATGGATTTTATGATATGGTAAAAACTGTCTGAAGCCAAAAAAGGCTGTAAGACCGCTGGCTTTGACTGACAAAATGTGCACAGTGCCATAAATCATTTCTAGGAGGGCAGGATCCCAGGTGACACCTTACCTTCGAGTGCCTCTCCATTTACAAAGGATTACTTTGGCCAGTGCAGTGTCCAGCTAACCCACTTGGGCTTTGCCAGCTCTGTGCTGTTCAGAGAGCTATGAGATGTTTTATAGGGCTAAAAATGACACTTTCTGGCGAATCGCTGAAATATGTCCCCCTGTGAGGTTGTGATGAACCCCTTGTTAGCTGAACCATCATCTCCGCTCGCAGTCTGTGCCGGCGGGTGTGAATGCTGCCATGCAGAGGGCAGAGCCACATCCAAAGCCACCTCCTGGAGGAACAACTCTTCTTTCAAGTTTTTCTCCACTCTCTGGTTACATTGAGGGAATTTGAAGGGGGTTTTATTCTTTAAAGAGTTTAATTCCCCTTGGTTTATATTTCTGAGTGTTAGGAACTTCCAGCCTCCCCCATCCTGCTTTTCCCTGAGGGCTTCTGCTGAAGAAGACCCAGCCCTGCAGCCATAGGGACACAGCAGTGCTGGAGACTGGCAGTGTCAGCAGGCAGCTCCACCGCTGGAACATCTCTGCTTTTGTGTGACCTCATGCTCCACTTATCTACTCATCAGGTGTTGGGAGGGCTGGATGAACACTGTACTTTGCCAGTGCCAACCAGTGAGGATGCCAAGGGCTGGTGTTCTGTATATCCTTTATGAGGCTGTGACAACGTCTCTGTGCTGCTGGCTTGGAGAAATCCTCCCCTCCAGGAGTTAACAGCCTCTTCCCCTCATGGCTGTCATGACCCCTGTTTTTCTAGGAACAGTAGAGACTTTATAACCATCTTGGCAGGATCCTGGAGGCACATATGCCTTTTATTGCTTTTTCTTTTATTTTGGAGGGTATTAATTTCTATTTGCTGATAAGAAGACAAAGTTTCCAGCAAGCAGGGTGCTTCCTCCACCCAGCAGGAGGGCAGCCTGGTCAGGCTGAAGCAGCTCTGGCATGGGACAGGGAAGAGAGAGGACATGCCAGTGTGGGAAAGAGGCTGCCTTGGCTGCACACAGGAATTTTGGAGATGTTCTTGAGAGTTGTCAAAACCTGCTGGTGCCAGGGTGCAAAGTGGGGCCTCCTGGATGAGCATGGAAATCCAAAAGAAAGGAGAATGAGGGGTGCAAGGCAGGCTGTTGGCTTCAAGGTTAGGTGATTTACTTGGGGTATGGGAATAAAAAAGGGTTTTGGCAGAATTGTCAGGATGCTTGTCAGCAGCAGGCAGAGATGGATGGGAGATGCACAGTCCTGCTGCTGCCCCAACACGTTTGGCACTTACAGCACTGCCCTTCTGGTGCTGGGAATAAATGAGCCCAATCCAGTTAGCAGGAGCTCCTCCAGAAGCTAAACAGTCTCACCGTCCCCTCACATTGCAGACACATTAAAGTAAGAAATATAATCCATGACAATCAATCACCACTGCGTCCTGGCTTTCTCTCCTCTTTATGCGGTGGCATAATGACTTTTCCACCGGTTTCTGGCAAGATAATTGAAATGAAATGGAAAATATTTTCTTACTTGTCATAAAATTTGCTGCCGGTGAAATAAGAGTAACTTTAACTCTTTGTGGCGTTGCTCCCATCCCCTGTAATTGTCAACTGGGGAAAGAATGCGATGACAGGGAAAAAACCCAGGCTGTATAAAGTAAAAGCTAGTTATGAATAATACAGAGATTTTTAAAAGTCCCATGAATACTTGTGGTCTGAGAAAATGCATTTTGTGAAGTTGCTTGGGTTTTGGGGAGTAGTTAAAAGTTTCAGTGAGTTAAGGGGAGGGGGACAGATCTCTCTAGGGAAGCAAGGCTTTGAAATGCTGGATCAAAGAGGTTTTACTTACTTTTCTGGGTGTTGGGTTCCAGAGGTATTTGACACCAAAAAATATCAGAATAAGAGAAAGGAGCAGCACGCTGAGGAGCAGTCCACAGAGCTGGTACGTGGGGCAGCTCTTCTTCCTCGGCTTGGCTTCTTCTGCCTAATTAATGACAAAAGAGTGATAGCCAAGCTGTGTGGAGGAGCCACGGAGGGAGGACACGTATGAGGAGAAGCATATTTATGGTGCTACAGAGATGCAGGGCAAGGTAAGCCATGAACTTACATCTAGAAAGCGGCAGTGCTCCGGGCTCTCCTGAGCCGTCCCTCCCATGGTCTCCTCTGTGTGCGAGGACTCCAGCCTGCTCCGAGGTGGAGTTAGAGAGGCTCTGGCTGCACACGCGGTGGGAAGGCTGGGTCACGGCCGCCCCCACGGAGGTGCAGCCAGCCTTCCCCACAGCCTGTGGGGCCCCAGGCGCTCCTGCAGTGCTCCTGTCTGCAGGGCACAAGCCATTCCCACGCTGCTGGAGATGAGCCCACATGAGCCTCATGGTGTGATGTCTGTCACACATGTTCAGGGCCACATTTTTTGTTTAATCTCTGCTTCTGCCCTACACTTTTGTCCATGTACCAACAGCTGGAGGTGCCCAGGCTGTGCAAACACTGCCAGTCCCCCTGGAGCTTGGGGACATGGGCACTACTGTAATCAGGGGGCTGCTCACCTCTGTTTATGCATGTGAGGGGGTTCTGCAGCAAGAACAGCCTGAGAACTGCCAGTGAGGTCCCTCTGTGGCATGGGAACATGGGCATGGCAGGGGGACATGGGCATGGGGGGGCGGACATGGACATGGTGGGAGGACATGGGCATGGCAGGGGGACATGGGCATGGTGGGGGGACATGGGTGTGGCAGGGGGACATGGGCATGACTGGGGAACATTGGCATGGTGTGGCGACACGGGTGTGGCTGGGGGCAAATGTATGTGGGTATGTGTGTGTGTGAGCATGTGTGTGTAGGCACATGGGCATGGGTGTGAGTGTGTATGTACATGTGTCTGTGTGCACACAGCTGTGTGTGTGCAATGTGTTAGCATGAACATGGACATGGGTGTGCACGTACACACATGTGCACAGTGTGTGGGCGCTGTGAAGCCCGATCTCTCCCTGTGGAGGGCTCTGGCATCCCACGCCTGCCTTGTGCAGAGCCTTGCCCCAAAGTTGGCCTAGCCAGGAATTTCCTGACTAACTTATTTCTTTATCTATGGTCAAAAATTTCCATTTGTTGAAATCGCAGCATTTCTTCATGGAAGTGAACCCATCTTAAGAAAGGTTTTCAGAAATTTGGAGTGAGGTTTCTAGTCTGAACAGGATGAGGCTCCCTGGTGTAGAAGAGCTGGCATGGACTCTTTTTCCAAGCTGTTTAATAAAAACCCAGAGTGCATCATGCAGTAATTAAAATTGCACTGAAAAAAAAGAAAATCCACATTGAGTTTTGCTCAGGATGAGAAATGCAGACAGAAATTGCTCTTAGCAGGTCTGGGTTGGCTTTGTGAGCACTGGACATCACTATCTGCAACCGGGGGGGTAAATCCTGGAGGGACAGAGGTGGAGATGATGAACAGCTTGGGGAGACCATCGTGCACATGTGTGTGCTGAGGGTTGTGCCCTGGTGTGTATCCGCTCCCTGCAAGGGGTTTGGGCTCCCTGGCTCTGGAGCAGCAGGAGCACCTCACCCCACAGCCCCTCTGCAGTGCTAAAGGTGTAAAGCACAGCAGGGGCATTTAGTATTTAAGAAGCTGTTAACAGAAGGGAATCATATTGATGAGGTTATTTGGAGGAGAAAAAAATCCCTTTTTAATCGAAAGCAATCACAAGCAGCCTTTGAAAACATCTGAGAGATTTTGGAAATCTAAACACAGCAAATCTGTGCAGACACTGGGTTTGTCTGTCTCCACTTCTCACTAGAAAGTTCCATCTCAGAAGGTTTTGTTATTCACTGGAAACTGAAGTATTTGAAAATATTTTCTTTTCTTGTCAAAACCAGAGTTTCAGAGGAAAACTTTGGAACAGCTCTACAGAAAGATGGTTCTGATTACAGGAAAGAATTACAGCAGTGGCGTTAAACAGACGTAATTGATCAGCAGAGGAGGGATCTTCACCATATTCCCCACTCAAGGCACAGGAAACACTGCAAATACCACTCATAAACTAAATTAGGCATTATTATTTTATTACTGTTGTAAGGTAAATGTCAAGCTTTTTAATGGCAATCACTGTAACTCCGGCAGGAGTCGGGTGTCTGAATTAGCTGGAAGAGGTGAGAACCTCCCAGGGCTGGGAGTTAATAAAACTCAATAAATATCACCCATCCCTTCCAGCACTTGGAGTGCTGGGGATGAAGCAGCCGAGGTGAGTGGTGGGGGAGTGGGCGAATCCTGCAGCTGTGCTGGAGACTTTGTTCTGCTGCAGCCTGCAAAATTGGACACTGCTGCCCAGGAGGGATGGGGTGCAACGGGAGTGAGCACATACAATGAATACATACACACACACACATGTGGAGCTGCAGAGTCAGCTCTGCACTGCCTGTCCTGGCCCCATGCAGGACAGGAAGCTGAGTGAGATCCCTCCACACTGCTGCTCTCCAAAGAGAGGATTATAAATACTCAGCCTTGAATCGAGGGGGTTGACAGCAGCAAAACCCTGTGCAACCCCAAGTGTCCTCCCCTCATCAGCTGTGGGTGTGCAACAGTCACTGGATTCTGACAATGAGACAGATAGTTGGAATGCAGAGACTGACAGAAACTGCAGGATGACACTCATCAAGAACATTTTTTCCCTCTCATTCCCCAATGCTCTAACTCAGAGTTCAGGGTTTTAGAGGAAAAAGAAAAGTACTTTTTTACAAAAAGACAACAATTTTGGGGGAAAAACCCTCAATCACTTTAAGGTGACAATCAGATTCTCTATATAAAAAGCAGTTCTGATGAAAATCTCTCATCAGTGCCAATGAAGAGGGAACAATCACTAATTTTCCTTGAAGCTAATGAGCACGAGTGCATATGACAGGGGAGAATTTAATCTGATGCAAACTGAGGGAGAGAAGTAATACCAATATTAATGTGTGACTAATTGATACCCAGAAGAACATTTGAAATGATTAAAAGGCATTTGATTTTTATACAGGACAATAAGAGGCTCATTGGCTATGACTGGTGCATCCTTTCAGTTTTCTACTCCTTGTTCCAATTTGCCCAGAAAAATCTATCATATCTGCAGCATAGCTTGACTGCTGCATAAAATCTCCGTGCCTGGAAATGTTATACCAAGAAATTCCTCCTGGACAGCATGAATCTTTGTACACAGTGTGAGTGGGGTCGAGAAGACTGGCAGAAATAAAATAGGTCTCCAAACCACTAAAAAGCAGCTCCCCAAAGCAGTGGGTCTCAGGCAGCAACCTCCAGTTGAAACCCCCTTGTGATTAATATCGTGCTCTTTGTTATAATGAAAAACCCATTAAGGTCAGTGGCAGCATCTCTGAGCAGCACTAAATTGGAACGATGGAGACAGTAAAGTTAAAAATGAGGCATAATATTAATGTGGATAGTGAATTAATTGGGCAATTCCATAGGCAGTAAGTAAATCATATCATTTACCACGGGATGCTGCTCTTGCTGCTGGGTGGTGTGGTGGCAGTGGTGACACTTGCTCCTGGACACAATCAGGGGAGTGACACAGAGCCTCAGGACCAGAGGGACCCCATTGTGTTCACCCCCACCAGCTTTTACCCCTTCTTCTTGTCTTCCACTGTGAGGTCTCTCCGTAGGGGAATGCCTCTAGCTGTGCTTTTTTAGGTGCTTCATCCCCAAAATACATCCAGAGGACTGTCTGGCAGCTTCTCTGAGGTGCTGCATCCCTGGTTCATGGTGCCTGTCCCTTGATCCTCAGCTGTAGTCCCAAGTGTCTGTGCCCCTTTGCAGTTGCACCCGTGAAGCTTTGAGCACGCTGACAGTAGACTTATGGAATGGCTGTTCCCTGGTTTGGGTAGGTCTCTCAGGAAAGGCTTCCTCACCATCAGCAGATATGCAGTACCACCACACAGCCCCTGGCCATCTCCTGCTACTTTTGTGTCTTGAACCGAGACCAGTTGTGGGGGCAGGTGGCAGGGTTCTGCACCAGAATGAAGAATTTGAGTGCATGTGGCTCAGGCTGCTGGCTCCCTCTCCACTACCAACATCCCAAACAGCAAACAGAGAAAGGGAAAAATCACATATAAAAGAATTGCTTATTATCCAGTGCCTGATTACACAGAACTCTTTGCTTCAAATCATCCCGTTTTTGGTAACATTTGCCAGATGACACGACGAGTACCTTCTCTTATCAACCAGCCATGTACGGCCTCAGCTGAAAGTTTCAGTAAGGGAGGTTTCAGTAATTGGCCTATTCATCATTCATTGTTTATCTTAAGTTCACATCGTTGTAGGGAACTCCAGAGACATCCTTGATTTAAGTTAAGAAACTTAATCATTATGATAAAACTGCTCAGGGAGTTGGAGTACGTGTTGGAGATGCACATGGCCATGTGGCACTTCAGCAGCCTCTACTCACAGGATATTATTCAAAACTGACAAAGCTTTTGAAGAGAAAAGAAAAAGATAAATTCGTGGTGGCCGTTCTGATGGAGGCGCTCAGAAAGTTATTACTGAAGGCACACGCTTCTCCTTGCTCACAACCCATGAAAAATCCCGCTCCTCTGAGCTCAGGGGACGGCTGCCTCATTGCTGCTGTTGCGACTCCCTCGTCAACAGAAGTTATTAACAGCGCTGGAGAATTTTATCCAAATGCCAGTTTCATCTTGATAAATAACAATTTCATGTCTCTGTTCTACCAGATGACTACACGGTTTTATTTCAAACACTTAACTTCTTCTGAAATACTTCCCCATGCACAAGGCTTAGCTCAGCTACAGAATATGTGCTGAGCAGTTTTTATTTTCACCAGGCTTTGAATACCTGTAACACAAAGACCAAACCTATAATCCTGCACTGTCATAAGTCACTTTTCCCAATAAAGAGCTGCTTCCTACTGGGAGCGCTAAAATGTAATTGAAAGCTACGTGTGTGTTGGTGTCACACTGAAAAGCCTTTTATTAAAAATAGTTTGAGGGTTGTTTAGATCTGAAGGAATATTTTGAGGCTCCTCTTAGATGTGCAAGAAAGGAAGGCAAGGATAGGATAACTTGGGAGTGATGGGTCTGTGTCTCCCCTCACCCTGCAGTGATCTGCCCTCCGTTGCCTGTTGCCCAAAACCACCGTACATGGGTGTTACTGGGTTCCCTGTTCATGGAAACAGACGGATGCTTGGAGTGATGCCAAGGCTCTGCTGGCAGCAGTTAATTGCCAGACTGCTTCGTTGGAAGCTGGTAATTTTGTAATGACTATGTCTGAGGTGCAGGTGAAAGAGGTGGATGAGGCCAGGCTGGTTCCTTAGTGAGGTGTAGATGTGGTGCTGCAGGTCTGGGGGCCCACTGCAGGATGGAGGGATGCTCAGGGTCCCTCCAGGAGCAGCAGTAAGCCCATCAGCACGGGGAGAGCTACCAGGTTCCCTGTTGAGGGACTGCCAGGTCAGTATCTCACATCAACTGAGAATTTGTCAGTAGAAAATCTACAGGGAGAAGAAAAATTTTGGTAAAAATGACTTCATTGTATTGGGATTGTGTGAAGAGAATAACTAGTATATTATGACTGCTTAGAAAACCTAAAATATTTAACATACTGAACATTTCCTGCTGAATCAGTTCATTATCACATAGGCTCCTGCCTTGTTTTATTGTCACCTGATATATATATATTAATGTTGTTTACTTACTAAAGCAAGTTAAGACAGGGTTGAAATTACTCCAAAATGCTAATAATCAAGAAAAAAAATCCATTAAGCTAAAGAATTTCAATGCAGTTAGTTTTTCTTTGATTGTCATTAAATCTTCCGTTGATGGCCTTTGCCATTAATTGCTCTGTGTTGCTGTAAGCACCATTTTCCCTTGTCCTCTGAGACCATATGAAGGTGAAACCCAGTGATAGGAGGATGAATTCCCAGGTGTCTTGGGTGCACTGAGATTCCTAGGGCGATTCTAAGGCTCAGGAGATGGGGGTTTGCCCAGTCCTTTCTCAGTGATGTCTCCATGCAGCCTTACTTGTTTCCCTGAGCCTCCAGCTCTGCCGCTGCCTTTTTCACAGCACTCACACGTACAGTCAAACTGTTCACAGCTCCAGGGTCCTAAGCAGCTATTTTAAAAATCAATAAAATACATAAAATGATCTAAAGTCAGCACGATTGCCCACCTCTGCCTCAAATAGAAAGAAGTAGTGGAAAGCCCTGTAAATCCATGAGTTTTGGGGTTCATCAGCTGGTGCTGGCTCCCTTCTGGATGCTCACTGGAAGCAGAGGGCCCTGGGGGTTCCCAGGCTGGGGGCACTCCACACAGCTATGCTTCCACCTGGAGTATCAGGTGTTCCTCATGAGTAAAGGAGGTTGGAGCCAATGCTGTTCAGCTGCCTGGGAGGGTATATAGGGGTGGGGTGGCTGCCAGGGGGTTTGGGTTGTGCCCTTGGCTAGTAGGGGTGGGGGGGCTGCAGGGCTTCCAGTAGTTCCACAAGCACAGTGTGCTGAGGATCAGCATAAGGGAATTAGGATGAGCACAGACTAAAAGATAGGAAACAGAGCAGGGAAGAGGCTCTGGTGCATGCAGGAGAGGTGGGAGCTGTGAGGTCACGGCAATGATGTGTTCATTGACCAGCCCCATTCCTTCAGGGCAGCGGCACCCACACCAGGCTGGGCTGTGTGCCCGTGGCCAGTGATGGCAGGGGATAGTCTCTTCCTCCTCCTCTGCAGCTTTCTCTCTGCCTTAGTCATGTGTGATCGCAGATGGGCTGCAAAGGGGGTGCAGAGGGGAGATGATGAGCATATTGTTGCTGATGTACCGCGGCACACTCTGCTCGCCCGCCTGCGGGAGAGGGCTGGCTGCAGGGCCACGGACACAGTGCTCCTGCCGTGCTCCTCCCGTGTTCCTCCTGTCTAACTTTGGGGGCAGCCATGTCCTGAGGCTGCTGCCTGGCTGGCATTGGGCTAGAGAGTCCCCAGTGCCCCTGACTGTGTCTGGTGGTGCAGTGAGCTGCTGAGGTTGTTCCAGGAGTTGATGTCCCACTGTGACTGGGGGTGCTGCCAAAACCTGAGTGACTCAGCTGTTGGCCTCTTGGGAGGTGTCTCAGTCCCAGGGAACTGACCTCAGGTGAGATTCTCTTACTGCCCATCCTGGAGTCTGTAGGAGAGCTGGATTACACCCCAGTGGTGCTGGGCTACTGGGGATGTGCTTGGCTTCATCCTGTACTTCATGAGCTCGCTGCCTCCTTCCCCTGCAGCCAGGCTGGCTACAGCTCTGCTCTTCCCTTGACTCAGTGAGTCTTTGTCTTTGGGATCACTATCACACACGTCTGCCATGTGAGGTGTGTCTGTCCTTGCTTTCCACACAACATACTCACAAGGGTCTGCTCTGGAGGGCTCAGCTTCCTGTTGCAGCCCAACTGTGCCCCACAAAACCCACCTGCAGTGGACTGAGACAACCCCTGTACCTCTGGAGCAGTCTGGGAACACAGAGAGCATCTGCAGTTCTCTCTCTCAGATGACACTTCCTTCTCTCCCTCCTGCTCTGATTTTATTCCCTGGCATTAAGGTTTGAAGCTCCATCTCCACCCCCCCCCCCCCCCCCCCCCTTTCTCTCCTACTGCTCTGCTCTCTGCTTTCTATACCTGGCAGGTTCTTTTTTCCCCCCTTCTTCCCTGCCACAGTGCTTCCCTTTTGTCCGATTTTTCTCTCTTCCTTTGCTTTGTTCCTGTTCTCCCTCCTGGTTCCTGCTGCCTCCTCCTTGGGCTTTCCCTCCCCACTTGTCATGGTCTTCTCTTCCCATTGCACCTCCAGCATCTCCCCCACTCTGCAGCTGGAGGGGCTACAGCCCTTGGGAAGGGATGTGCAGCCCCTGGCACTGGGATCTGCACCCCATGTCTGTTTCTGGTGAGGTCTTGGCTGGGAAGCAGAAATTCCCAAGAGAACCTGCTTTACTTTGCTGTCACCTACAGTGATTGGTTTATGCCTTTTTACATTTCTTTTTGTCCTGTGAGAAACTGCTCACTGAAGAAAGCACATTTTTCTTGCTTACTGGGAGTTCCTGTTTGTCATTTTTATAAATCAGTGTTTATTGGCCTAATTATTGTAAATGCAGAGCCCAATAAAGGTGACTGTGATTGCAATATCTGATAATGAATTTTATAACAAACCTGCTGAGCCTGAAAGCTGCCAGCAGGAAAGACATTATGTCAGGTTAATGACAGAGAGGAGAAATCTTTCTTGCTAAGCTTTTTTCCAATGTGTGAAGGATCTCTGGTGGAGGCTGCTGGGGGCTCTGCTGGCCTGGCAGGGTCTGGCTCTCCAATGCTGCATCCCAAAGCTTTTGGGACTCCTTCAGTGCTCCCCCAGCCTTGCCCTCATGAGGGGATGCTTTGGGCATGCAGGATGGAGGACTGTGAGGAGACTGTGCAGACTTTGGGAAGCCAGAGGTGCCAATGTCCTGCTTCCCTCATCTGACTTGATCCCACCATGCAAATGTTGAACATGAGGCACAGGGAAAGCAGCTTAAACAGCACCTAAAGCTAGCTCAACTCCATAAATAGATTAATTTAAAAAAATCAATTTTGCTCTGCAGGGGTAGGTTTTTCATGGAGATGTTGCTGCCTGACCTAACCTTATGCCCTTATAGGTGCCCTGGAGGGGGAAGAATCCACATGATGCTCAAATGAGGAACCTGGGGCTATGCTGGTGTGTGCTGTCTACCCTCTGCTCCAAACACTGCCTGACATGGTGGTCCCAGGCTCATACTTTGTCTTATGATGGTCTGGGGAAGAGTCAATGGCGGCTGCCCATGTATCTACTCCCAGGGCATGGCTCTTTTCCAGAATTTGGACCTGGATCTGCAGTTCATAGCTACGAGTTTTGGGCTCTGGGCTTTTAGTTCATGCATGGCAGCTGTCAGCTCTGCTGAGCTCAGGTCTGCATGGCTCCAGATCTGTCTGATCCAAGAGCTGGCTCTGACCTGCTGCAGGAACGGGGTTGACTTTCTAGACCTGGATTAGACCCAGAATCTAATCAGAGTGGCTTCATGAAACCTGTGCTTGGAGCGTTTGATTTAGTTCCCTTGCCTGCAGCAGGAATTGAGTGCAAAAGGGGAAAGAATAAAGACTAGAAGACAACATGTTTTCTCTTAAATAATGTAGAGAAACATGGAGGAGGAGGATGTACAAATGTGATTTACTCCTTTGCCCTTATGTTATTTGCTGCTGGTCACCGGTGCATCCCAGCTGTGTCTCAGGGGGCCAAGGGAATTGCTTGCCTTCTGCAACATGTGTTGTCTATGCTAAGCCTTCTCTCCCAAACTGTGAGCAAGGGGCTAGAGCTGCTTTTTTTGTGTCTTTAATATTTGGTTGGCAGCTGCTGTGTTTGATGCGACTCAGTGTGAAAGCAAATTGGATTAACTGAAACATATTTACTGGGATAAGCAGGGAGAAAAAAACTCAACCTGCACAGGGGTTGTTTGAAGAAACCGGTGCCTGCAGATGTGGCTGAGCCCCCCAGGGGCTCCCGCTAAATGACAAAGCAAGATCCTGGGGTGGAAAGGGGGATTGGGGGAAGGAGGGGTGGGGGGTGGGGTGTTCAAGCGGGTCACAAATGCATCACTAGATGGCCCATCAGGATGTCCCTGGCAGTTGTGTGACTCAGTGATTTACTGGTGTCACCTAACACGTTTGCGAAAATACTTGTCTTTAGCAATTTGTTTTTAGCTTTCAATTGTGCAGTCAGTAAGAGGAGGACCTGGATGCCTTAGGAAAATGCGGAGAAATCTGGGAGATGTTTGTTTGGATGGGTGAGCACCAAGCACTGGACTTACCACACCAAAAAAAGCAAGCAGAGTAACTTATTGTCTCTGCACCTGGAAATGACCCTCCTTTGTCCAGTAGGCGACAAGGCTCAGGAGAGATGCAGACAGAAGAAGTCCTTGCTGAGGAAGGCAAAAGGTTGGGGCAGAAGGCTGGTTACAGTGATTTCCCTGCCTGCTGCTCAGCTTGATGCCAGGAGCACTGCCAGGGCAATATCCTGCCCTGCTCCCTGCTCACTCCACAGAGCACGATTATTTCATTAATCTCATGTCATCTCCTTCTTGGTTGATCCAGCTGCAATATTGCAGAAATAACTTCCTGCTGCTCCCTGAGGAGGAGCAGACTTCAGAGGCCAGGAGAGTTCTTCGCTCTCCTCCCTGCTTGCAGTGAGCTGTGGGCCCCAAAGCTGCCAGAAGGCTTGAAAGTCTTTGATTCCTTCTAACTCCTACAGTCAGGGATGCATAAAAAGTGGCTAATGCAAAAACCTCCAACCAGTTATTATAATCATCAAACCCTTCAAAATCCCAGGGCAACTTAGTAAGGTCTAGATGAAGTCACATCCCCATCCCAGACACCAAGATGTCACATTGCATTGGTCGGCACTGGCAGATGCTGTCAAGCAAGTGATGTTGCAGATCATTGCCCATTCTCTTTGTGCACCCAGCTTCCTTGGATGCTCATCTGGTTTCTCTCCTGAGTTACTTCCTAGACCACATGCTGCTCCCTCTGTGTCTGCCATCCCGGTGTCACGGTCCCTCTGGCTCTTGCCTGGCCAGGAGCATTCATGGGGTGCTGGTTTGTGCAGCCTCATTAGCTGCAGATAAATGAAGAGTCAGGTGAATTCTTACTTCAATTCTTAAAATGCTGTTTTAATGCATAATATAAGTCCGGGGGTAAATCTCTGTTTCTATTTAAATGTGGGGAAGAGTGTGCTGCTGAATTTTAAGTGCCTTATCACAGAAAACAATGGCTGTGCCGAGTGAGTGACACCTCTAATGAATATAGCAAGGCAAGCAGGGCTGGCATCACCACCCCCTCATGCTGGTACAGCCTCCATTAACTGCATGTGGGACGTTTTTCCCAAGCACAGTAGTGACAAATTATATGATCAATACAGAGGCTGATCTGTGGTCTAATCTTGCTTAGCCCCAGTAAGCCCGGAATTGATCCAGATCTAATCTTGCTTATCCTAGACAAACCCAGGAGCAGATCCAGATCCTAAGGTAATGCATCCTATGCAAATCCAGAATGGCTCTATTGATTTGCTGGCGTTGTCGCTCTGGTTTCCCCTCGCTGCAGAGAGGTTTATCGGTGTTATCTGCCCCTTGATGTGTAACACAATCAAAGCAGTTGATGAAACTTGATGAATCTTGATTAACTGTTGGCAATGAGTGTTGGGCAGCTCTGGCTGCAGGACTGTGGTGCCTGCTCTACCTGGGAAACAATGGGATTTCCTACGTAAGAGCAGTACAATAGAGGGAGGAGGTTAAGTGCTGGGTGCAAATCAAGGCACCCTCTGTTCTCATTTCACCTGAGCTGAAGGAACTTTTCTTTGCTGCCACAGGTGTTCACAGAGTCATGGTTGCCTGTAAAAGGTGCAATCTGTGTTGATGAGGCTCTTGCTCCCACCTAGAGTGTTCCTTGATCTCCTTCCTCTCAGTCCCTGGAGGTCTCCACCTGTGACTTTAGTGAGCAGAAGGACTGTAACACCCAATGTAACCCTGACTTTTCTGCATTGGCCTACAAAGGCTGGTCCCTGCAGACCACCAGCCCTGTGTGCAGCCCATGGGATCCAGCTTGCCCAGGGCTGCTGCTCCTGTGAGTCAAGAGGCTTCTGCTGCAAGACCTTCCTGTGCCTCTAATAACTTCAGGAAGGAAAAAAAAAAAAAAGAAAGTAATTACCTTCTGGGGTGGAATTTCTCCAGCCTTTACTCAGCCCACTGGGGAATTTGTCAGGAACACGGACTGCAGTTTTATTCAGCAATTCCTGAGTTATACCAGCCCAGGGAAAATGGCACGTCTTGCAGCTTGATATTTTTGTGATGTCTTTCTTTGCTCTCAGGTTTGAAAGAAAAATACCAGACCCCCAAAATCTCTCTTCAAAACATAAAACTTGCCCTTAGCTTTATTCAGTAGAGACTTGAGCAGCTGCTCCTGCATCTCAGAGAAAAAAGGCCTTGTGCTATTAACATGTCTAAAGAAATTGGATGTAGAAATATGAAGGTCCCTCATCTTTTAAGAGCTGTACTCTGTGCCTCTGGCTCCTGGCTTCTACGTGAGTTGTGTGGCACTGTAGGATGCAAATAGGTTTCAAGGGCTGACCTTACTGGGCTGAAAGGAGGATGTCGTGCCCCAGCACCTTGAGGAGAGGTACTGAGAGGTGAGGAGAGGCTCTTTCCCATCCTACAGCTTTTATAGCCTCATGTAGGTGTATTGTCAGAGGCTGTGGGGCTGAATCATGGAGGCTTGGTGCCAGAGCTGAGCTACAGCTGTGTCTGCAGCCTGGGCCTGCATTTTTCAGAGTGCTTTGATCTGAAAAGTGCTTTAGCAGTGTAAATATAATGTAGAAGATTCTCAAATGCCCCAGAAATGTTCTCCAAGAAAATATGCTGTCTTTCCCCTTCCTTTCCCTTGAACGGGAAATAATTCCAAATTCATCCAAATGTGCTTTTCTAATCAAAGGGGCCACTTTGTACTTCTGAATCCAAGGGGAGGGGATCAGAGCACGAATAAAACAAAACTCCTTCTCAGTGCTGCGTTTGTGAGACTGATCTCCTGTGGCTAAATCCATCTGTGTTTCTCCTTTGGCGAGAGCAGGAGATCTTCCCACTGCAGCTGGGCACTTCACTTCAGAGGCTGAGCTGGGGAGGAGGATGAAGTGCTGGAGTAGCCCAGGTTTCTATGGCAGTGTGTGCAGCAGCCGCTCTCCTTATCTTTCCAACTTGATCGGGAGAAATTGCTTTTGTCAATTTTAATTTCAGCTGAGCTGAGCAGGATAAACAAAGGGAGGTGCAGGCGAAGCAGATGGTTTGTCACAGAGCACGGAGCAGTCAGGAAGACTGTGCAGCTTTTTATAGCGTATAATGGCCTTTCCTTGCAACTAGCTATCCATCAACATGTAATTCCCAAAATAAACTGGGAGTGTGCAATATATGTGAAGTATCCAAGTGTCACAGCAGGTCTGGAATATTCAGCCCACAGAAGTTTTGGCAGAGGTTGGGAGTATCCACACAAAGCTTTCTCCTGGTTGGTGTCAGCTCCTGGTTTGGAAAACCTCCGTGGTGTCTGCTCATCCCACAACTGGGTCAGGGAAGCTCTGAGCCTGGGTGAGACCTTCTTTTGCAGCTTGGGAGAGGTGGCACTGGTTCTTGGTGTAACTGTTTAATAAGGGATTTGTGTTTTACCCCACACTTCTCCCCTCTGATTACACCAGCCAGGGTCATGAAGACCTCCTGGTGACTCCACCTGTCCCAGGTCAAGAGATGGCTGAAGAAGCAGGGGAAGGAGACATCTCATGACACTGCTCTGCGTTTCCTTGCCTTGTGGTAGTCTCACATTCACAAAGCTTAGTTATCCATGCAGGAATTGCTGGGACGGTGGAGAATCTGTGCTTGGTGTCTACAATGACCTTCTACCTGGGCTTGGGTTCTCCCATTACTGGGGACATTTTGGTCATGGGGTGGTGTCCTCTCATGGTCTCCAGCTGCATTCACCTCTCTTCTCCTCCAGTGCTGGTTCCGTGGTGCCATCGTGACTGGGAGAGTGTCCCAGCCTTCTGCCCTGTGGTGTCTGCAGTGCTTGCCTGTGGCTGAGATGCCCCAAGGCTGTTGCTGTGGCACCATGTCTGAACCAGCTGGGGAGATGTGATCTTTCCCAGGGCTGGTTCTCTTGGAGCATGGCACAGATTGGTGGATATTTGTTTCAATAAGAACCATGCTGGTGTTTGCAAACCTTTTTAAATTGCTCTCAGCAAGCGCTGCTGCGTCTGGAGCAGTCTGCTTGCAGAAAAGCCTGCGGAAAGAGGAGGTCGGGGGTGGGGGGGGGGGTGGCGGTAGGAACCTGAATCTTTGCCAGGTTTCCGTCCCGCAGAGCCTGTCGGGGCCGGAGCAGGGATCTGCTGTGGCTTCTTCTTCCTTTCAACAACAGGCAGGCAGTCCCCACTCTGGAACATCCCCTTTAAAGCATCCCTATGCAATTTCAAATAATGAACAAATATGAAGAAAATCAAAGTGTGTTTGAACTTCATTAACGATCAGCAAGAGGGCTAAATGTTTCCAATAAACTGTTTGCTGTAAATTTGCAGAATACATAAACCAGCTCTGTCCGTTCCAGCTCAGGGTCTACAGTGTTCAAATCCGTGAAAATCTTAGTGTGGGAAATGATGGGAGCAGCCAGAGCTCGGTGGGGAGAGCTGCTGGTGGTGGCTGGGATTTCTGGAGGCAACTGAGCCAAAATTCCAATGAGTGTGTTCCACGTCCTGGTGCAAGCAGAAATCCCTCTGGAGAGAGCAGCGTGGGGCAGCTCTGATGCTGCTGGCCTCGACAGCACCTGGGAAAGGGAATATAGGGTCCTGGGCTTGGAAGAAAACAGAGTTCAAAGGAGGCTCCCGGGGGAGAACCGGCTTGCATTAAAGAGAGTGGTCTCTATGGCATTTGTGTGTATTGCAAGAGACCTGTTTAGTATTTATTGCCTTTTATTTGTTGTTTACAGGAGGCTGAGTAGCAGCGTTGCTGGCTATATGGGGTCCACCCGAATTCCCGGCCGTGCAGGCAGAGCCGGAGCTCCCAGCCCGGAGCAGCAGCGGGCTTTGTTTGCGAAGGCAGCCGGAATTTCAACGAGCTGTGTTTTCATTCTTCAGGGCTGGAAACCTGATCTCGGTCACGGGCTGGCTGCTCAGGCCTTGCCGGGTGGACAGACAGACAGGGAAGGACATCTGAGCCCCCCCACCTGCACCCTCCCAGTTTAACGCAGGCTCGGGGAGCCCTGCGAGGGGCTGCGTGGGTGGCGGCTCACACCGGTGGCTTCTCCCATCGGGACCGTTGTTGGCACTCACTGATAGCCCTGGCTCCACAGCGCCGTCAGCTGATTAGCTCCCTAATTAAAGTAAATAATGATGACGGGGTTGGGGTATATGGTAGTTCTCTGACATGGGGGCTGTGTTTTCACGTAGTGTACCACGTAACTCTGACGCGTGGTCTCGGCTGTAATTGTGCCTTTTCCCTTTGAACGTGGTGCCTGTCTTAACTTCAATGGTTATTTATTCACTGTCTGCAGGAGAGCTCGGTGCCCTGAGTAACAGCCATGGCTGGGCTGTGTGAGGATCCTGGATGCTGCGTAAAGAACCAGGGAATCAAACAAAGGCTTGGACTGAAGAACACCTTAAAGCTCATGTCGTTCCAACCCCCTGACGTGGACAGGGACACCTTCCACTAGACCATGCTGCCCACAGCCCCATCCTACCTGTCCTTGAAGACTTTCGGGGATGAGGCATCTGCAGATTCTCTGGACAACTTCCCTCTCTATAAAGAAATTCTTCCTTAGGTCTAATATAAATCTCTCCTCTTAGTTTAAAACCATTACCACTTGTCTTATCATTATCTGCCCAGGGAAGAGGTGTGTCAGGAGGACATGCACATGGAGCTCTGTTGTGGGCAACTGCTTTCTCTGGGATCCCAGTGTGTTCCCAGTGGACTCAAGGCTGGGTCTCCTGAGTCTCTGGTCGCAGCGCTGCACAGTGCCTGGGTATCTATCACCAGGCTGCTGCTGCCCACTACTCTTTACCTAGAGCTGGGGCAATGGCAGTGGTGTATCTCCTTGCTTCAGAGACTGGCTCTCCAACTCTGTTTAGCACGTGGTGCTGCTCCTGAGCGTGCCACGTATTGAAGCAGATCTTGCTTTAAAGGCAGCTTCTCCATCAGATAGGATGCCATCCCTCCTCAAGTGCCCCCCCTTGCTTTCAGGGGCAACTCAAGACCACAGAAATACAAAATTTCCCAAAATGCCCTCAAACAGAAGATGAGTCCTTTGGTCTTGTTTACATTACCTGTAAACAAGATGAACCCAGAGAAGAGATGTACCTTTTGCTGCTAATAGATTAAAATTATAGATGATCACAAAATAACAGCATACAGAATAAACGCTTAACTGATGTAAATTACTCTTTCCTCTATTTCCTTCCATTAGCCACCAGCTATTTATCCCAGGCAGAGCTCTGTCCCTAGGAAACACCCAAGCTGGATGTGGAGCAGCAGGCTGGGTTAGTGCTGGGTAAGATAAAACTGCTGATGGACTGAGATGAGATGAAGTGTGAAAATCAGAGGGACTGGGAGATGGACTATGTCATATTATCTCTATTTCTTAAAAAAAGAAAAAAGAAAAGAGAAAAAAGGCAGAAAGCTCTTCTTGCCTTATTTGTGGTCTTCTGTTCTGGGTATTGCTTGCTCCAGGACAGGATTTGCCCTGCAGAGCAGTGAGGAAAGTTTGCAGCTTTGGCAACAACACTGTGTGATTCAGGAGCAAGCCCTTAAACAAGATTATTACTCATTTTACCAGGCACAGCTATCCATTATGGTTAATAAAACACTGCATAAGTGATTCTCAACCTGATCCAGACAATATATTTTGTGGCCCGGCTGGGCTTACTTTTATCCTGAGCCTCACGCTCAGGGTATGCTGGCGTCAGTAGACACTGCGATGTTGGTACCTGGTGTAATGGATGGTCAAGATCTGCCTCTTACTTTCCAAAGGGATGAGTGATGTGAGATGCTGGATAGGCATGGTTGCCACCTCCCTGCTATGTCTTTTTCTGAAGGATAGAGTCCATGTCAGCTGTGGTGGCACATTCTCCCAGGGTTCTGAGAAGAAGCAGATCCATCCCAGGTTGGGCACTGCACACCTGCTCCATGGCAGGTGGGTGGCCTCTTGAGGGATGATGCTTTATACTTTTGCGCTTCTGAAGATGCAGCTGATGTTTTGGGTGCCCAGACAGTGGTGTCTCATTGCTCCAGAGCAAATGAGGTCTGCAGGCTGGGAAGGTGAGGAGGACCAGTCTGTGTGGCAGAAGAAAGGTTTTGTCCTGGTGCCCCTACTGGAAAAAAGGCCCAGGAACTTGTTTGTGGAGGCGCACTTGATGCAGGGATTGTGATAAGGCTGTCTCCACATGCTTGTGCTGCTCAGCAGCCTGTGTTGTGGAAGGACACAGCCAGCAACTCTGCCTGCACACTGCCCTTTGCATCCAGCATTCCACCTGTTTTGTGAGGCACTGGGAACAGCTCATGGAGTGCTGGGGCAGTGGCAGGAGCTAGTCCCTGCCAGGATGCTGTTACCCCACAAATAAGGAGCAAGCCCTTGCTCCGTGGTGTGCTGGTGGCTGGCTGGTGGGTCTCTGCTCCAGGCCATCCATCTGGCACCTTTTTGAGATGCTGTGCTTGTTTCTTCCACCATGCCAAAACAAATTCTTGCAGACTATTAATCACTGGCTTGGAATAGCATCCACCCAGGTTCAGTTATGATAAAATATGCCAGCCCTTGTCTGACATCGTGTAGCCACTTCAAGAGGACATAATTACAGTGATTGTTAGGCATTTTTTTTAAACTTTTTCTCATTTTTCTCACAGGTAATGTTATGTGACGAGTCACTTTCCCTGTCATCCATATCTCCAAGTGCTCAGCTCAAACACTGCTGGTATCCCGGCTGTGCTGCTGTGCAGGAACATCAGGCTCACTGCAGACAGCACAGGTGGGGTTCCATAACATGAGAATCTCAGTTTTATGAGTGAAAACAATCCATGTGGTGATGCTGGGGGAGAGCTGGGGCTTTGACAGGGGTATTCTGCAGTTTCCCTATGTCTGTAGTTGGTGAAGTGGCAGGGGGTGCTGGGGAGGAGGGAGGGAAGCACACTGTGACTGTTGCCTGGAATGCTAATTGCCAGGTGTAGGATATAGGCAGGCAGTGTTTGAAATGTCAAACGGTGGTATGCTGCAAAGTCAGTACCCATGAGGAACCAGAGCAAAATTCCCCGATGTGAGCACCTTTGTGGGATGTAGCTGGAGCCTAGTCCTGGCCCTGCATCTGCTTTTCATCTGGTGCTACATGTCTCCATCAGCAGCTCTGGAGCTGGGGCAAGTTGCACCCGCTGAGGAATGCTACTGAAATCTATCTCCCAGCTGGCATTCAGTGCTGTGGCAGGAGGCTGTATGTCCCAGAAATGCGCTCTCCTGCCTGTTGGCATGCTTGGCAGGAGGCTTGTGGCTCAGGGGTAAAGGCAGATGAATGTTTGGGAGCTGTCAACATTCTCCCAGTGCCAGGTATCTAATTTGTGCTGGAAGACAGAAGAATTGCACTCTTTCTGACCCCTTCCATGGGGTCAGCAGCAGACAAAGTAGCATGAAGGAATAAAGGAGGAGACAAGTAGAAAGAGAAATGTAGAATAAGTGATTTAGTTGTGTTCATGACTGTTTTGAAAGATGGTCTGGGCGTTGCTGGAGCAGCTGCATGGAGTTGGCTAAGCTCTATGTGCTGTCTGTGAAGCTGTTTAGACTAGAGGCACTGCGCTTCTCTGTTTCACTAAATCACTGTCCTTCCCCAGGTGCCTTTATTCCCCAACCTTTGCAATCTGTTTGTCCACGTGGGGACCCAGGGACTGAATTAAGACATGCTATTTGTAAGCAGGATAGAAAGAGCAGAGATTCTCCCATCACCTGGGATAACCTTCGCCAGCAGGCAGGTCTCCTGCAGAGAGAGGTTTGGTTGCCTCTTAATTCATCCATGGCAGAGCTGCCTTGTAAACCCTGAGGCCGTCTGTTCTTCACCTGTGTGGGGAACAGCACACATGGTTTGCAGTCTAGGCAGGCATCCAACACGCCGTGAGGAAGGTCCACCATGGAACTGTGCACTGAACTGCACTGCCGCGCTCCCCTGGCCCGGCTCCCACGTGTGCCAATTGCACACATTCCAATTTCCTTGTGCTTCATTTTCTACCCTCCCTCTTCTCTCCTCCTTGCTTTTAATCTTTGCTTAACTTGTTGTGCAGGCAATTGCATGGCATTTAGCGCATGGTGATGTGTGTTTGGGGCCTAAGCTGGAAATACGGCTCATTATCTGGAGTGGATAATATTAAGCACATCTCTCTGTTGGCCGTTTGATCACAAGGTTATCCTGTTTGATGGTTTTATACCCTGGAATTGATTGCATGGGAAATATTTAGACAGCATGACTGGAACCTGTGTCACCCCAGAGGCTTGCAGGTGCAGGTGAGCTACAGCACTGTGGGGAGTCACTTGGGGGATGACCAGCAGCCCTCTTGTGATCCTTGGGTCAGCTTTTCTTGCAAGATATGGGATTAAATTAATCAAGCTGGACAGTGTTTTGGTGTGATCCTGCAGCAGCCAGTGGAGCACAGGCTGGTCAGGTGGGGGGAAAAGGCTGTATCACTTACTACCACTCTCTGAATCGTGCATCATTTTTTGCTTCAGATCTTGAAGTCTCCAGGGAGACCTTAGAGCACTTTCCAGTATCTAAAGGAGCTACAATGGAGCTGAAGAGGGACTTTGGACAAAGGCATGCAGTGATGGGACAAGGGCGAATGGATTCAGACTGACATAAGGTAGGCTTAGATTAGATATTAGGATGAAATTCTTCCCTATGAGGGTGGTGAGTCACTGGCACAGATTGCCCAGTGAAGTTGTGAATTCCCAGTCAGTGTTCAAGGCCATGCTAGATGCGGCTGTGAGCAGCCTGGTCTAGTGGAAGGTGTCCTTGCCTATGGCAGGGAGGTTTGAAAGAAATGATTCTTAAGGTTCCTTCCAACCCAGACCATTCTGTGATTGTGTGATGCTGGCTGCCCTTGCCTTGCTATTGCTCCATGCAGGCTGCTAAAAGCTAGGTGCTTCCCAGCTTCTTGCTGTGTCCTGTGCTGCCTTTGTTCACACAGGGTGTGCCTGCTTGGCTCCTTAGGTACTTCCAGAAAGTACCATCAGATTATTTCTCCCCTTTGCTGGAGTCTTGCTGCTAGGCAGGCTCTGTAAATTGGGAGTGGGTCCAGCGGGCTTCCTCTGAACCAACACCAGTGTTGGAGCAGAGAATTAGCCCTGCACCTGTCACTTTTTTAATATAGGCTTTAAATCTGATTATAACTGCTTGTCTGGCTCTGCATTATGTGCTTCATGATTATTCAGCATTATGTAATCTTTGATAAAAGATGCTGCATCAGTAAAAGTGAATTAAACTATTGAGTGATAGGAGTTTATCGAATTCCTCAGAGTGATGTTGTCCTCTCTTTGGCACTTTAACCTCTCCCGTGAAAGGAGCATGCCAGACACTGCCCTTGCTAACAGCCAGGAAACCCTGCTGACTTGGATGGAATTGCAGGAGTACAAATAAAGTTAGATTTCAGCTTAGAAAGACAGTTTTTTATAGTCTGAAGACTCAATATTTTACAGCAGCGGTCCCTTATCTGCATTCTGTGCAAACTGCTAACAGAGTTACACAGACAGATGTCTGCAAGTACTGAAGATGCTCAATGAAGTTTGACTCTCAGAGGTCTAATGGGCAGAGCTGGCCAGGATCTCCTCCAAACCCTCTTGAGAACAGACACTGAATTCCCACAAGATGAAAGGAAAAAAGATGTGTTTAATTCTAAGCTGAGTATTTTGTCTTATTTCCCAAACACCCCTCTAAATATATAATCTTGTAGTTTTCTTCAGTTAGAACTTCCCTTTTTCCTCACTCAGTGAATGTCTGATGGCTGAATGGTCTAGGGATTTTGCTCTGAGTTTTCTTATTTCTTCATTTCCTTTTCCTATACTACAGGTTTTTGGTGGTTTTTTTTTTTAACTTCACTGTGATATTAGAAACATTGCTAGGAGAAAAAAAAGCACAAACCTAAACTGTAACTCCTGACACCAGATGCTTTGAAAAGCTTTCAAGTTGTGCAGAACTGGATAAGCAAAGAAAGGAAAAAATAAACCTACATCATTTATTTTACTTCACCTAGTAGCTAAAAGGAAAAGGTGCTGGAAAGGGGAAAAACAACACTTCAGAAACATGAAATTAAAAGAAAGGTTCTGAAAAATTAAAAAGATAAAGTTCCTCTTTGATGATCAAAAAACTTTCAAAATTTCAAACTATTTTGTGCATGCTCTCTCCAGTTCTGCAGAGAAATGGGGTGCTGGGGGAGTGAGGTCTGAGGGGGCTTTTACTCCCTTTGTGCTGTAGCAGAGGATGTGAGTGGTGGTTTGGGTACCACCAGCAGGAGCAGGGACCTAGGGGAGCCTTGGATATGGAGGGATGCAGAGTGGACATCAAGCCTCCAGAGCCCACCATCCTCTGCAGTCTCACATCCCAGAAGAGGCAGGGATGAAAGCAGGAGCTGTTTGTGGGCAAGGGCCCATCCTTTGCTTGTCCTTTTCTCTCATCCCTGCACAGGGAATGTTTAATAAAACCCCCAGGTCTGCCAGCCCACTGATACCAAAGTTTTAAATATACATGTTTCAGATGCTGAGATTTATTTTTGACAGGTACAAGAGAGACAGGTATAAATGCTGGGTTGGAAAGGAGTCATCACATTAGCACTCAAACAAAGGGCTGCAAGCTGAAACACTTGCTTTTGATTTAAAGCTTTACTTATTCTACAGCATGGGCAGAACCAATATCTCTACTCCATGCTGCCTGGACCCATCAATGAGGTTAGTGACTGACAGGTCACGGTGCTGTGCTGCTCCTCAGCCTCCAGGCTGGCCCTTTGTCCACTCTAGACCCCCAGCTTGATGCTAGGGGGCACCAAGCTGGCTCCAAGGGGGATGATGCAGCGCTCCAGTGGCAGCAGGATGAGAGGGGGGTGTTACAAAATGGGCTGCTCTTTGGTATGGAGAGCTCTTGCAGAAGGTTTGGCCAAGGGAAACATGAGGGCCACCATGTCAACAGCTCTCTCCCAGCCAGGCCATCAGGTATTGATGTTAGGGGCATCATCAGGTGTATTGCAACAGGAGTGTTGGGCTTTGGATAAACTAATTGTGTTGCAAGAAGTGGAGCGAAGCTTTTAGATTTCAGAGCCAACGTGTGGCATCTTTATTAATGTGCCTACTTGAGTTCCCTGGGACGCGATGTTTTCTCCTTACCCTGGCCATCCATCTGAACTGATAATAGGACTATTAATCCATTTTGTTGACAACACGCACAGACCTCCAGTGAGGCGGGAGATGGGGAGGGGTGAGACTGCAATCGATGCCTGTTTTGTTCCAAAGGGATCTTGTCACGGCCTCTGGCAAACTGAGGATTAGCTGGAGGTGAAAGGATGGAGCGTTAAAGAGGGTTATGAGTAATGTGTGACTGGCCAGCTATGGCCTGGCTTCTTCTTGGACAACTGGAGAGCACCCTGTAGAAAGCCATTGAGATAGGAGATGTTCTGCAGAAGCCAAACCTACAGGAGACTTCATGCTCCAGGGTACATCCCATTGTGCAAATTCTACACTCGGCAACCTCATACCTATCACTAACCCACCCCTAATCCCCTTCCATTACCATTACCCCTATGGAGGTGAGTTTCTCACATTTCAAGGCATTTTCAGCCCTGCCTGGCACAACATCTATCATGTCACTGACTTCCTCTACAGTAGCAGAGCTACATATATGCAATAAATAAAAAAATGCATATCTTTTAAATATGTGATATATGGCAGCATTTCAGTGAAAAAAAGGGCTGGGAAATGAGATGCATCCCTGCCCAGCTCTCACTCCTCCACACAACCCCTGCCAGTGGCTGATCCCAGGCGCCTTTATATTCAGACTGATCCTGTCTGGTTTTAAATATCTCAAGCCACAGAACTTTCTCCCTCCAGGGAACCACGTCGCAGCCTCATAATTTTCACTGTCAGCAGAGGGGATTTTTTCCCCTGTGACATTCAACCTAAATGCTCCATTTCTTCATTTCCTGTCATCCCTTCTGGTGATGCCCCTTGTACTCTATTAAATAATTCCTTCCCTCCCTCTCTATTTACTCCGACCAGATCTGTAAGGCTCTTAGTTTGTCTCCCCATGGACAGCTCTTAACCAAGCAATATATATATTTAAGCCTTTTAATCTTCTTTCAGAAATCAGTCTCTCTGTGCCTTTGATCATTTGTGTGGCTTCCCTCTGAACTGCCGCCAACACGTCTGTGTCGAGGGAGCCCCACACTCCGGCTCCGGCCACACCTGAGCCTCCCAGTGCCTCCCTGGCACCCTTGGATGTGCAGGGCCCAAACACCAGTGGCTGATCTGTCCCTGCTGCTCTTATGCACAGCAGCCTTCTATGTCCCACTTGCTGACCCCCAGGCCCTTCACTGGGGTTTGCTCTGGTACTTGGCTTAGCCAACACTGCCCATCCTGCTGTTGGCTCCTGCTTGCCTTTGCCTTCCAGCCATGTTCACTCACATCTGTCCAAGGCACAGCTCCTTTAGCTGCTTCCTGCCCATATTTCTAATCTCACTAGGCCCTTTTTGTGTTAATTTTCTATGCTTGCTGGAGCTCACAGCACCTCCCAGTATAGCATCATCTGCCAAATTCATTAATGTGTAGTTTACTCCCTCTTTCCAGGTCATTAATGAGGGTATTAAATGAGAGCAGCCCTAACCTAGATCCCTGCAGTACCCCATAAACACCTCCCCTTGCTTCTAATTACCCTTTGTTTATGATCCCTCAGCCAGGTTTTCAATTCACATGGCACAGTTCAAGTCATCAGAATTAATTTTTTCGTGAAAGACTTTGAAAAGGCTTTGCCCCCTCCTGCTGTCCCCACCTGCCACCTCCTCATGTCCCACCCCTACTCCCCCTTGGGTCACAGTGACCTATGCTGCTGCTTTCCAGAGCGGGTAAGGAACACCTGGCAAAGGCATTTTCCACTGTCTGCTTATGTCCCACTCCTCCTCCGGGGCACGGCAGCGGGAGCAGCAGAAGGGACCTGGGTCCTCCCCATGTTCCCCGGGAAGGAGATGGATTCCCCTCGAGCGTTCCGTGGCACAGTAACCTTAAACAGGCGCCATCCCATGGGATGGTGGCTGTGAAAGAATGCAGTCCTGGGGCACGGTGGCCCTGGAGATAGTGGTGGCCCTGGAGACAGTGGTGCCGCTGGATGGATGTTGTCCACGATGGAAATACAGGGAGCGTGTCTCTGAACGGATGCTGCTGTCCCGGGAGATGGTGTCTGCGGATGGATGCTGTCCCGGGGGATGGTGTCCGTGGATGGACGCTGCCCGGAGGATTGTAACCATGGATGGATGCTGTCGCAGGGAACGGTGTCCCTGGTGGCAGGGGGTGCCCCAATCACGCTCTAGAGGGCTCTTCCAGCCGTGTGGCGGCCCGTGGCCGTGCCGTGCCACCCGAGGTGGCCCGCCGGGGGTGCTGGTCCCGCCGTGCGCGGTACGGGCTGGTCCCGCCGCTTCGCCCGCGGCAGCCGCGAGATGGCGCCGTTGTGCCGGGAAGGTGCGGCGGGGCCCGACGGCGCGGCCGGGCCGAGCGGGCAGGGCCGGGCCGGGCCGTGGGGACACCGCGGTGAGCCCGCGGGGCGCTGCGCCCTCCGGGTGTCGATTCCCGCCGCCAACCGCCCCGACGGGGCCTGTGCCGCCACAGATCCGCTGGGCCCCCACCCCGCTGCCCTTCTCGCCGGAGGGCCGCGACCGACGGGTGGGCTGCGGGGCGGTTCGCCGAATGGGTGCGCAGGAACCGGTCCCTCTTTAACCCAGGGCCGGGGAACGGCGTGCTAGGAGCTTTCCGAGCCGGGCGCCACCATTGCCCGCGATGCTCCAGGGCCGCGCCTCCACCCCGTCCCAGTGACACCTTCCCCGGTCCCCGTGACGAGACTCCGGGACCTTGCGAACGGCGCGCGCGGAGACCTGAGGTGAGGCAACGGCACTCAGGACACCGGGACGCTTTATTTCGTTCTTAGGAGGAGATGGCACCGCGGTAACCTGCCCAGGGGTCAGCAGGGAGCATCGAGCGCTGGCGAGGCTAGAGCCTCGCGGGAGCGCCTGGCGTTCCTGGCGCCTGTGCCGGCTCCCAGGGACACTGCCGGCGGGGCGGGCTCGCTCCTGCCCAAGAGCGAAAGTGACCGAACGGGCCTGGGGGCGCTCCGCGCGGAGCCGGTGGTTCTCCCACTGACCGCAGGGACCCGCCACCGCCCCATGCGGGCCCGCGGCGCTGAAGTAGGAACAGCCAGTGACCGCGGCCGCGCTGACAAAGCGCCGGCAGCTCCCGGGCAGCAGGGCGAGCTCAACGGCACGGGGAAGCGGGGGCAGAAGCGGCATCGCGCTCCCGGCATCCCGTCTCGTCCCGTCCCGTCCCGTCCCGCCCCGCTTTGCCGTACCCGCGCCCGCTCCGCTCCCGGCCCCGCCCTGGCTCCGCCTCCCAGCCGGCAACGCGTTCCCATTGGCGGCGGCTCTGCTCCCCGACCCCGCCCCCAAGCTCCCATTGGCCGCTGCCCCCGCGCCGCCCGCCCCCGCGCCGCCCGCCGGCGCTCCGGACTGCGGGCAGTGGCGCGCGGCCGCCGCAGCGAGCGCCGGCGGGAGCGGGCTCGGCTCGACTCGGCTCGGCTTGTGGCTCGGCGCGGCTCGCTCGGCTCGGCTCCGCTCGGCGCTGCACGGCTCGGCTCGGTACTGCTCGACTTGGCAACCACGCACCCGCTCGCCATGCCTGGCCCTTCCTTGGCGCCGCCGGCGCGGAGCGCCTGAGCGGGCGGCGTTGGCGTGTGCACCGGGGGACCGCGGCTCCGGTGCCCGCACCCGCCCGTCCGCCCGCCCGGCGCCGGGGCAGCCCGGCGGGCGCTGCCCGCATGAGCGCGGCGGGCGCCTGAGGCGGGCGGCCGTCGGCCGTCGGGGCGCGGCGCGGCGGGCGGAGGGGGCGGCGCGGCGATGGGGGCTCTCCCGGCGCTGTTGGGGGCCGCCTTGTTGTGGGCTGGCGCCGGGGCGCTCGTCAACCTCAAGTACTCGGTGGAGGAGGAGCAGCGGGCCGGCACGGTGATCGCCAACGTCGCCAAGGACGCCCGGGACGCTGGTTTCGTGCTGGACCCCCGGCAACCCGCCGCCTTCAGGGTGGTCTCCAACTCGGCCCCTCACCTGGTGGACATCAGCCCCGGGTCAGGGCTGCTGGTAACCAAGCAGAAGATTGACCGGGACCTGCTGTGCCGACAGAGCCCCAAATGCGTCATCTCGCTGGAGGTGATGTCCAGCTCCATGGAGATCTGCGTGATCAAGCTGGAGATCAAGGACCTCAACGACAATGCGCCCAGCTTCCCCACTGACCAGATCGAGCTGGAGATCTCAGAGACGGCCAGCCCTGGCACACGGGTGCCACTGGAGAGTGCCTATGACCCGGACTCGGGCAGCTTTGGTGTGCAGAGCTATGAGATCACCCCCAATGACCTCTTTGGGCTGGAGACCAAGACACGGGGTGATGGGTCCCGTTTTGCTGAGCTGGTGGTGGAGAAAAGCCTGGATCGTGAGACCCAGTCCCACTATAGCTACGTAATCACGGCACTGGATGGTGGTGACCCACCCAACTTTGGCACAGTGGAGCTCAGTATCCGTGTTATTGACTCCAATGACAACAACCCACTCTTTGAGGAGCCGGCCTACACCGTCAGTGTGCCTGAAAATGCCCCACCGGGTACGCCAGTCATCCGCCTCAACGCCTCTGACCCGGACGAGGGCACCAACGGCCAGGTCCTCTACTCCTTCCACAGCTATGTCTCTGAGCGGGCCCGGGAACTCTTCCAAATCGACCCCCAGAGCGGCCTCATCACGGTGAGCGGTGCCATTGACTACGAGGAGGGTCACGTCTATGAGCTGGATGTGCAGGCCAAGGACTTGGGGCCTAACTCCATCCCTGCCCATTGCAAAGTGACCATCAGTGTCCAGGATGCCAATGACAACCCTCCCCTCATCAACCTTCTCTCTGTGAACAGCGAGCTGGTGGAGGTGAGCGAGAACGCCCCACCGGGGTACGTCATCGCCCTGGTGCGGGTGTCGGATCGTGACTCCGGGGCCAATGGGCGGGTGCAGTGCAAGCTCCTGGGCAATGTGCCTTTTCGACTGCAGGAGTACGAGAGCTTCTCCACCATCCTGGTGGATGGGCGGCTGGACCGGGAGCAGAGGGACCAGTACAACCTCACCATCCAGGCCAGGGACAATGGCATTCCCTCCCTGCAGGCCACCAAGTCCTTCACTGTCAAGATCACTGATGAGAATGACAACCATCCCCACTTCTCCAAGCCCTATTATCAGGTCATCGTGCAGGAGAACAACACCCCAGGGGCCTACCTCCTCTCAGTCTCGGCCAGAGACCCTGACTTGGGCCTCAATGGCAGCGTCTCCTACCAGATTGTGCCCTCCCAAGTCAGGGACATGCCTGTCTTCACTTATGTCTCCATCAACCCCAACTCTGGAGATATCTATGCTTTGAGGTCCTTCAATCATGAACAGACGAAGGCCTTTGAGTTCAAGGTCTTGGCAAAAGATGGGGGTAATCCCTCTCTGCAGAGCAATGCCACTGTCAGGGTGATTGTCCTGGACGTCAATGACAACACCCCCGTGATAACGGCCCCGCCGCTGGTCAATGGGACAGCGGAGGTGTACATCCCCAGGAACGCGGGGGTTGGCTACTTGGTGACAGTGGTCAAGGCAGATGACTATGATGAGGGTGAAAATGGCAGACTTTCCTATGAAATGGTGGAAGGAGACAGAGGATTTTTTGAGATAGACCAGGTCAATGGAGAGATAAGGACCACCAGAGCCTTTGGGGAGAATGCCAAAACAGCTTATGAGTTGATTGTGGTGGCTCATGACCATGGGAAAACATCTCTCTCGGCTTCTGCCTTGATTTTGATATACTTGTCTCCAGCCCTGGATGCCCAGGAGTCCATAGGATCTGTTAACCTCTCCCTGATTTTCATTATTGCCCTGGGGTCTATCGCAGCCATTCTTTTTGTCACCATGATCTTCGTGGCAGTCAAGTGCAAAAGGGATAACAAGGAAATCAGGACCTACAACTGCAGGTAAAGACATATTTGTTTCTGTGCACCTGCGGGTCTGCTTTGATTTTTGCCATCGCAGTTACTTTTGCATTTGCTGCTACATATCTGGGCTGAGGTTTGAGGGCGGTAGATGTGCTCTAGGAAACAAAAGTGGGGTTTCCATCCCTCTAAGAAAATTTCCTGCGAAGCTTTAAAAAATTGTTCTCTGGGAGGAGAGCAGAAATCCCTGCCGAGTAATGAATCGACTTAATTGTGCGGCTTGACAATCTGTTGCAGCATCCCTGATTTTCCGCGCTCCGTCGCAGGGAGCGGGGTGAGCGGTTTTACAGGGGCATGGCTGGTTCCCCTGGGCAGCCCCCATCCCCAGAACATCTCCCCAGGCTGGCGAGGGGGAAAACCCCCCAGCCACCGCAGCATCTCCGCAGCAGACGGTGCGAGCGGTGCGGTGGCATCGCTAAGCCCTCGCTCGCCGTTCAAAAGAGCCATTGTGCGCCCGCTGCGGCTCCTCGCCACGGCCAGCGATGGGGCCAACTGCATAAAATAGTGGAACCCCCCCCCGGTTGCCCTCGATGCGCAGCTCAAGCACCCGGCATGGCTGGCTGGGTTGGGAGCGATGGGGCGAGGGAGGATTTTTGCAGCGCTGTGTCATTTTTGCCCTGGCTGGATGCGTGCTCCAGGGTCCGAAATGCCGGAGGGGAGGTCAGCCCCGTGCCCGGAGCCACTGAAAGGCTGATAGGGGAAATCCAGTCCCCCTGAATATGTAACAGCCTGGCGATTATTGTCTCTCTTTTACTATTCTCTGTGTTACACAAGTTAGGAGACAAATGCTAACCACACATGAATATCAATCAGATGCCATAAAAGAGCAGCTGCAATGCCTCATAAATGGTTTAATCCTGTTACTAGTGAAATAGCCATGACTTCTCCATTCCTTCAGCACTGAGTCGTTTCAGAGGGGAGGAATGGAAATTAATTTTGCTCTACCTTGGAAACGCACGCTCGCCCCTGGCAATTCAGCGGCGCGGGGGGATGTGGGTTCTTTAAAGTTTTATTTACGCAGAAATAATGCCAGAGAGTTCGGGTATTGTACCCCGTTTTCACAGCGTAAAGTGCGTATATAAGCCTTTTTGCTCGATAGGGGAAAAATCATCTGGAAATAAAGGTCGGTCTCTGCTGTATTATGGGATGTCTAGCTTCAAGTGAGAGCTCATAGACCAGATTTCTTGCCAGTTCGGCCCATTAAATGAGGATAGGACCGGAATGGATAAAAATCAAGTTGTGGTGGTGCCCCTAACAGCTTCCCACATACCTATAAGCCCTGGGTTTACTGTGACGGCTTGGGGATTAATGAAGTGCAGTTTAATTAAATAATTGGTCAATAGAGAAAGGACAGCAAAATGAATGCCTGCAGGAAATAATTGGGCTCTCGCATTGCCAAACTTAAACATTTAGGTAAACAAAACAATTAAAGCTTCATCAAGCATTGTTAGACGAGTCAGCAGCATATAGATTGTTGGCACAACAGAAATCCCTGCCTTCCCCTGATTTATTTGCACACTCAGGGGGATGCTCGGGCTGTTGTCAGTGTGTCTGAGCAGAAGTCAGCTGCAGAGGTGGGGGAGCACCCGACAGGCTCAGCAGCGGCTTGTGATCGTGGGGCACCCTCTCCCCATGCCTTTAGGCTTTGCAGTGCCTTGTTTTAAAGGTTCTTCACAAGAGCTGCTGAAGAGTCTTTAAAAAATGTGTTAATTTATGAGGCATATATGAGGGCTGTTTGACTTAGTGACATTTTCATGTTTAGACAATTAGCTTTCTAGAACAAGAATATTTGTCCAATATTTGCCTTTCCAGATAAACTGTATTATTTATTTATCCATCCCATTATTTCTGTTGCAGCTTTTGGATTTTTTCTTTCTTCTTTTTTTTTCCTAATGCTGTTATCATAACAAGAAGAGGAGCAAAATCCTGACTTTCAAATGTATATTCTGGCTGTGGGTAGCATTTAATGTGCTTTCTGGGGAACTACCGAGCTGAGCAACGCTGTGCATGTACAAATTCGTGGCAGGGACTGTTTTGTTACTCACTATGGAAAGAGGAGCCACAGTCACTCTGTTCTCAGCATACTCAGCTAATGCAAGGTGCAAATAATTTGTCATTATTTGCTTGGGTTGTGGTTTGCAGTAACTTTTTTCCTCCGATGTTTTGCAGAACAAAAACAAGGCACTTCATCAGTTGGTTCTTTTGGCAGGTGGGAAGCAAGGAGGGAAAGCAAGGCAGAGAAAAACAAGCTTGCAGTAAAAAAAAAAAGGTCAAAATGAGTAATATCTCATGGTTGTTCTCCGATTTCTAGAAGGTGAAAGCATTTCTCAGCAGAAGGGTTTGTATGTGTCAGGGAGTGAGGGAAGAGTGGGATTCGATTGAACAAAGGATTTTGAATTATCAGGTATGATCAGGAGATAGTCAAAACACCAGCAATTTAGATAAAGCATTAATAAACAAACAGCCTTTGGAGTGTGAGAGAATGGAGCTTGCCACCTAGGACTGCTTCTGGGTCTGCTTTATTTACTGCTATGGAAAATGAACTGGGAAAAAATCTGCTATTCATTTTGAATTTTCATTACAAGGACCAAATTAAATCACTTTAAAAATCCTTATTACGCATGGAAATGAATGCAGGTACCCTTTTCAGTTCATGGATTTTAACATCTCCATTTTTCTCTTCTGCAGGCTGGACTTTACTCCTACTAACTAAATATCAGCAATTACAAACACTAGAACAAAACAGGGTCATTCTTCTTTCCTGTTATTTCTCATATTTGACCTGAAAACATTATACATATAAAAATAAGCTAAAGACTGTGTCGTGCCACCAGACCCAAAACGTGACGTAATGTGCATGACTAAGAAGCCTACATGGAGAAGGGGGCCAAGCCCTCTGGGTTTCTGCATGTGTATTTAGTGGGGCAGGATTTTGGATGCTTTCAGCTTCTCATTTTCTTTCTATCCTCAGAATCGCAGAGTATTCCTACGGGCATCAAAAGAAATCAAGCAAGAAGAAGAAAATCAGCAAGAATGATATCCGCCTGGTACCACGGGACGTGGAGGAGACGGATAAAATGAACGTTGTGAGCTGCTCCTCTCTCACCTCATCCCTCAACTACTTCGACTACCACCAGCAGACCCTGCCACTGGGCTGCCGCCGCTCCGAAAGCACCTTCCTCAATGTGGAGAGCCAGAACAACAGGAACGCCGGCTCCAACCACATTTACCATCACACCTTCACGGGACAGAGCCCTCAACAGCCTGACCTCATCATCAACGGGATGCCACTGCCGGAGGTGAGTGTGGGTGGACAGCCCGTGCCCCAGGAACATTGGGAATGGGTTTGTGCGTGGCATGGACCGTGGCGTGCGTGTCTGTTTGTGTAAGCGCTGCCAAAACGAGGTGTGGAGCAAACAGGTAGTGGTGGTTTCTGTGTGCTGGACACACCAGGGCATGGGAGTGATGGACAGGGAAGAGCAGCAGGTACCCACCTTGTGGGTTCTGGGGCAACCCCATGGGTTGGTGTTTCACCCCCAGAGACGCTACAGCAAAGTACCCAGGTGGGGAATGGCCAGGCCAGGCTGCCTCTGTGCTGCCAGGAGGCTGGTGGTGACTGCTTTGCAGGTGGATTTTGAGTGTGGCGGTGCTCAAGGAAGGAGACACTCATTGCCTTTGCAGGAGGTTTATTAAAAGGTTGTTGAAAATGGTGTTGCTGGCTGTTGCTCTGGAGGCAGCTGGTTGTGCTGGGCATGCAGACAGTGCAGGATGCCTCAATGTGATCACCTGTACACCTGGCCCAGTGCTGTTCCCTCACCATGCAGGACCCTTGCTGGCATGGGAAGGATGCATGGTACCTGCCAAAGGCAGTGAAAGGGGCGACTCTGATCCACTCCATCCTCATCAGTTTCTTCTAATTCATCAGCTTTCCTGTACATCACAGGCATCATTTAATGTTGCTTGTTTGTCTCTCTTTGAATTATTGTTTGGTATTAAGCAAGACAATCAAAGGTTTGTCATGTTTCCTGCTTAGAACAGAATAACAAAGCTGAAAAAAGCAGTTGAAATATTTATGGCTTTCTCTGTTTTGTGTTCAGTGTGCTGGTGTAAATGCAAAACGATGCTGACGAAGTCAGTGGAGCTGCTTCAGATTCGTCCTGGTGCTATGGGGAGCAGAGTCTGGCCCAGAGCCTGTGACAGTCTGCAGGACTTCTGGAGAGGACTGGTGCCTGGTCCTGCTGTGGTTGTATTGCCAAAATGCTCATTGAACCCTGGTGATTAACCTGTGCTGAGGTTATACAGAACCAGCTCCTCAGAGGTTGTGTACTTGTGTTGGTGTGGTTTTGGGCAATAGCTCTGTGGGAATGACCTGGATATAAGCACTCATATATTCTTCTTGCATGTTTTCAGCCATAGAGCTGCATGAGCATTTCTGCTCCCAAATGCCCTGGTGGGGAGAGGCAGGGACTTTGCATTTGAGTCTGGATGGGAGCTGTTTGAGATAAGCCAGTCTCTTGTCAAAGAAGGCAGAAGAGCTCCTTATGCTGTGCCTGGGCAGGCTGGGAGTGGGAAGCACCACCCTTCATGTATTAGGGGCTCTCCATTGATGCCCAGATTTGCCTGTGCTCTTTGCTGAATACTAGTTGGGGCTCAGGATGCCCAGCTGTCTGGGTTTGCATCCCAAGGCTGTGGGTGAGCACTGCTGTTGGGATGCTGGGGGCAGCGGTTCCTGAGGAATTCCTGCCTTCCTGGAGCAGTATCCCTTGGCAAGGGGTCTGGAGTGCATCTCTGGCTGGTGCCTTGCTGTGGGCACTGAGCACTGGAACATCTTGTCAGCCTCTGATTCACTGCCACCAGTCATAAAATCCATCACATGCTGGCATTATCCAGAAGTGCATGCCAGCAGTGGGAGGTCTGTGGTGCTGGGGAGGAGGGAAGGACCATCAGGAACATCATAGCTCAGCTGATAAAGTTAATGGGCAGCTGCAGACAGAAGGTAGTGCTGCCCATGCTTTTTGACACAGCCTGGGGTTCTATGGAATGTGCCCCCTGCCTTGTTCAAACTCATCTGAGGGATCTGGAATGGTTGTTGTCTCTCCTGTGGCTCCAGCTTTTCCCATTTCCCCATCACTTGTGCAGGTGGGATGTGCTTTGAAGAGCTGGCACCTCTCCTAGAGAAAGAAGTCCGTCTTTGTAAGGAGTGCCCTGGAGTGTCAGTGAAACATGTGCCCCCAGCAGCCCTGCAAGCTGGCAGAGAGCAGCTCACCAAACCTGCAAAAGGACCAGCAGCTCTTGGGTGAGAGAAGTATGTCCTGGTAGGGATCAGCTTGCTCCCTAGGGATGCTTTTGGACAAAAAGGCAGGGCCAGGGCAAGGGAAGGAGAAATCCTGCTGGAAGCTGTTTGGAAGTCTGGTTTAGGGTGGGAACATTTATGTTTTTTGGCAGAGTCCCAGTGTTATGCTTCCAGCTGTTTCAGGGGAAGTTATCTCACTGGAGGTGTGGGTTCTACTGGCTTCTAAAAATCCCAGTGACCCCCTGAGCATGAGGAGGTTCAGTGATGACTAGAGTGACAGCCCTGTCCTGGCACACAGCGCGACATGGAAACCTCCATAAAAGATGCTTCTATGGAAGACTATCACAGCCTTTTACTCACAGCCTGTTGAGACTTTAGTAGGCACTGTGGTGTGATGCTGTGGCTGTGCAGTGTGCTATTGGTACACCTCTGGGTCATGAGGATTTAATAAACACAATTCCTGCCCAGAGTTCCCAGAGCCAAACCGTTCTCTGCACATCATCCAGTGGTACTTTGTCTGGGCTGGTTTGAATCGCCTCCAGTGATGAAGCCGCTGGCACTTCCCCTGGGAGCCTTTATGAGCTGTCAGCATCAGGGAGATATCACTGCTGCTCCACCTAGGAGTGACTTTTCCTGATGAGAAGGCAAAGCATCAGTTGATAACAGATAAAATATGGAGGTAAATGTGTTGCTGGCAATGTCACTTAGCATATGATGGTTGTGGCTGGGGGTAAGTGACTGCCTCTGCAGACATGCACTGCCCCAGCGGCAGTGGATTTGTGATGTAGCAGGTCTTTAATGTGAGGCTCATTTAGTTTAACAGTCAGGCACCTTGAAATAAAAGTCCCCAAGGATGGTTTGTTTGTGGAGCTTCGGGAAATGTTTCTTCCCGTACCGTGGCATGTCTTGGGACTGGTGGTGCTGTGCTCGTGCTGGCAGTAATTGGGTTTGTTGGAGCTCCTCACCTTTTCTCTGATGATCCAGATAGGATTAAACAGTAGTGTCTAGGGGGCTGCAGTCCTGCTTTGAGGATGCAAAAGAAGTTTGAAACCACCTTTAGAAAGCTCTTCCTTTTGGGTGGGGTCAGGCTCAGCTGCCGGGTCTGCTTGTGCCAGGGTATAGCTGCCAGGAGAGCATCGTGAGGCAGTGGGGCTTATCCTGGGGTGTTCTGGCCCTGCAGAGATTCAGTGGTCCCTTAAGTGCTGGGGTGCTGCCTGGGGATGCCTGCCTGCAGCCTTTGAGTATCCTTGCGGCTGTAGGCAGTGATGGCAAAAAGCGTTTGTGAGCAGCTCTGGTGATCGTGGCTGACAGCGGGAGGCTTGGCCCCCGTTAGTGTTTTGGCTTGTTTTACAGGAGGGAGAGTGGGACATGTTGGAGCTGCAAGGACATTGCCTGTCAGAGGCTTTGCTGCTGCCAAGGGCTCTTTTTTATCTTCCCTCTGAGCCAGAGGAGAAGTCAGCTTTGAAACCAAAAGAGCTTCTTGTCAGGTTTTGCATGTGTATTGCTGGGAGTTTAATCAAAATTAATAGGAGCCATTAGGCAGCTTCCTTGATAAAAATGCATGTTGCATTGGGGTGGTGTGGAAACTGGTCTGAATGCCGAGCCTTTTAGGATCCCGGGAATGCAACTTGCATGTAGAGCAGCCACCCTTGGGGTAACACTTACATGCTTGGATTTTGACTGCGTGGTTTAAAAAGTAAACAGTATGTGTGTAATGGCTGCTTCTGTGTTTCTGAGGTAGTTTTGCATCCCAAATCTGCCCCACTTTGGGAAACAGTGCCAAAGCATTGTTTGCTGCCCCAGGACAGGGACCATGCCCTGAGCCATGGTAGCTTACTCTGCAACTTGGTCTCCTCTGGTGTCACCATGGTGGCCAGTTCCAGGCAGGATCCAGCATGGGAGAGGTGAAGAGGTGTGAAATAGGAGTGGGTGAGCTTTCTATGCAAGGCTGGATGTCCAAAGGTGGAATTGGCATGGAGGTTCTTACTGACTCTCTGGGGGTCCGGGGTGGCTCTGTCATGGCAGCACTGGGGAGGAGAAGCAGCAGCACTGATGTTACACTGTAAGCAGGGTGTGGATCAGGCATAGTCTTGCTCTGCTTTGGTAGGTCCCACTGGAGAAGAAGGTCAAGGTGGAGCCGCCTCTGATCCAACAGGACCCAAGTTCTCGAGGACCCACACACCCAGCAACTCCCAGACCTGGGTCTGCTGCTAGTGGTGGTCATGGTGATCTGCTGCCTCCTGAGCTGATGACCACCATCAGTAAGATGGGGAATTACTGGTTTTAGTGATAATCCTGGCCTAATCCCTCAACCTTGATACACTCTCGCGTAATCCTCACTCACACTGATTTAGTTGGGGCTCCTCGTGTCTGCAGGGATTATTTGAGGGAGCAAGAGTTGCAGGATAAGGCCCTGTTGGTTTCAGATCTGCTTTGTACTACCTGGAAAGTGTTCTCCTCACTGTGGGAAATGGTTTTCTAAGCACAATAGAGCAATTTTCGTTTCAGGCAGCACCGGCAGCTTTCGCTCTGGCTATCTGACGGTGTTAACTAAAGCACATTTCTACAACACACAAAGATTTTTGTTTTGTAAGAAATGAAATCAGCGTGGCTGTTTCTCTTTCTCTGTCATTTCTCTACTTGTCAATTCTTTCTTCCCCTCCAGCTTATCCTCCTCTTCTCTGCTAGCCTTAAAAAGCCCCCAAAGTGTCTGTTATAATCACATTTTGTGTGTTACAACCAGAATGAATGTACTCACTTTAATATGCTGGGTTTGAGGAAATCAGTTTCTGTCTGGTATAACAGACAATTTGTTATAAACCACGCCATTTAGAAGTGAAGGGCCTTGCTTTAGTGCAGCGCTGGGGAAACGTCATGATACATAATTGGAAGGGATTTGGCTTGCTTCTGAGTAATGCTGTGTATAGAGCAGGGAAAAAAGAAAAAAAGGAGATGATTTCCAACGCAGAGAAAGTTTGTGGTGTTGAGACATGCCAGGCGGATGAAATAAGGCTTATTTTCAGCAGGGCTAATAATTAAAGCATTATCAGTGATGATGCTTGACTAGCAGGAAGGCTGACTTCGCAGCCAGCGTTGCCAGTCTTGTTTTCTCCTTGGGAGGTCACTGTAACTCAGCACTTTTTTGTGCCTGCGACGTGTGATGTGCACCGCGATGGGTAAGCACAGGTCATGGCTTTCCTTCTGCCTCGGTGTTCCGGTGCATCCGTCTGGCAGCCAGCCCCAGCCTTTGTCCCCCAAGAACCCACTGAGGAGGAGTGATGCTTTCAGCTTTAGAGAGCCACTGGTTATCCCCTCCCTGGGGACGGCTCCCAGTCTGGGCAGCCAGCGTCATGCTGCATTGCTGGGGACCAGAGCCTCTGGGGTGGGAATCCCAAGCCTCCCCGGCTGCTCTCCCTGCTCACTCCAAATCCCAGCAGATCTCTCAGCTTAACTGCTCCCGAAGTGTTTTGTGTATTGCTGTAGGTTCCCTGACCTCTCAGAGCATTGGAGGCTGACATTATGGAAATCAGCCGCTTTTTATTCCATTCCGAGGTCAGCCTAACCAAATTATATATCTCCTAATGTAATCGCTCCAAGCTGTTGTGTGGAGAAATTCATTTGAATACCTCGCAACAGAGATAAATACGCCAGCTCCCATTCATGTTTAACCACGCCACCCTTGCTGCGCTGGGAAGCCTTTAGTTCAACACACTCTGGCTTTTCCTAAGATCATAGAATCATTTAGTTTGGAAAAGACATTTAAGATCATCGAGTCCAACTGACAACTGAACACTGCCAAGTTTACCATTAAAACATGTATTTTTTGTATTGGTGATAGGAGACTGTGACCCCAACCTGTCAGCTCTTTGGGTTTTCCAAGGGTTTTCCAGGCTGCCTGGGTGGGACCAAGGGCGTTTTTCTCCAAGGTTCTGCGGAGGACGGTGTGGTGGCAGTAGACACACGGTATTTAACAGTAGAACCCCTTTCCTCTGACAGCAAGGCCTGAGTGCTCTCAGGGATATAATCATATTGTTATATATTACATACTGTACATTATATACTACATAGAATCACAGGATCATTTAGGTTGGAAAAGACTCTAAGATCATCGAGTCCAAACATTAACCTTACACTGCCAGGTCCACCTCTTGTATCCATATGCACAGGAAAAGTGTGTTTAGAATTTTTACATATTGCACCTAGTTAGGTAAATGACTGTATATTATGTCATATAATCACATACATCTCATTTGTTTTTATGCTACTGGTTTGGGTTTTATGGTTCACTTTTACTGAAAGTAGAGAGGCTCCTCTTGTTTTCATAGAATCACAGAATGATTTGGGTTGGAAAGTTCCTTAAATATTTCCTGTTAGTAAATTTGAATTTCTGATGCATGTTTCTGATGCACAACTTGTGAAGTCTATAAAAAAAGATTTTGCATGGCAGATAAGAATTTTCCCTTGAATTGGGAAAGATTGCTAGTAAACTTTTTTAAAAATTACATCCAAAAGGTGGTCTTGCATGCTAATTTTGGGCTTTCTTATAGCAGTTGCCAAGTGAACTTGTGTTGCATTGAGCGATTTGAGCTTTGTGATTTCTCCATCTTGTTTCCTTTACATATAGCACATGCTCATGAAGAGGCTTCGTGGAGGCCAAGTGCAGTAGCCTTTGAATAACCTTATGTGCATCTGCTTGGCTGGGTGGAAGAGCTGTATTTTCCAGCTGCCATCTCCTGAAGTCCCTCCTGAGGGCTTTGAGCCAGAGAAGCTCCTCAGCCAGGTGCCCTCCCAGGTCCTTGGGCTCCTGCCCTCATTCACTGTGCCCTGCTCAGGTTTTTCCTAAATTCCCATTAGTCAGCAAGGGCAGAGCCTGGCACATGCATCGTCCCCAGCCTGCTTCTATCCACAGACTCTGCCTGCAGGCTCTCCAGGGATGAGCCCTCCATCTCTCCAGTTCCTGGGAGCTCTCTCTCCTGATCTCTTGTCCACTTTGACAGCAGCTCCTGCTCTCATGTGAGGGCTCAGATGGGCAGGACCCCCAGTCCTGCCTGCTCCCTCTTTCCTGACAGGCTGCCTACCGGGCTGGGCATGGCCTTGTTTCAATAAATTATTAGATATTGTTCCCAGTAGAGGCTATAGTTGAGTTCCAATCATTTTCTGTTAATTAAAATACAGGATGGCCTTATTTGTAGCATAAACAGTTGTAATCTGTGTACTTATAAGTGTAATTATAATTTAAATTAGAGCGTGCTCTGAATTGGCGATGGATGGGGTGCTCTGCCGGCAGCGCTGCCCTGGGTGTGCCCAGGAATGCATCACCCAGGGCTTGGGAAAGGACACTGAGCCTGTTGATGGCTCCCAATTTTGCTATTGCTGCTAGGACAGAGCTTGCTCATGGCACCTGTTGGAGGGTTTGCTGGAGAAGAGAGTGCAGCATCATTGTTTCAGTGTCTGCTTCTAGTTTCTTGTCTAAGCTTGGAGTAAGGTAATGGCCTATGTCAGCCAGAGAAGTGATTAGTGCCGAGCCTTGAAGTGACTCCCTGTTCAACATGGAATTACGGAGAGTTCTGCTTAAGCTGGTGAAGGCTGGAGTGCAGTGACTGCTAATGCTGGCAGATGTGCATAGCAGATATTGTCCTTTGTGCACCCTCTGATGGAAACCTTGAGCACCACACAGGTAACCCCAGCGCTCCTCCACCTGACACCCCATACATGGGACAGGTCAGTGATAAATGGCATAGGCTGGTCTGTGCTGGAGCCCTGCAGATGAGGTCCTTGCCTCCACACCCTTTGGTCACCAGAGACTTGGATGTGAACCCTTCATGTTTCTCACGGGGATCTGGAGCTTGTTGGATTATACCATCTTTTGTAATGGCAGGTGTATGCCACAGGGCAGGTTTTAAAATTCCCGTGTTGGTGGATTGCATTAACCCATCCTAAGTCAGGTATGTAAAATTCCATTAAGTGAAACCCCTCTGGCATTTTCTCACCCGTGCTCAAGCTCTGCAGGCTATGCTAATGCAGTGTGTTTGCTCATCTATTAGAAGGATGATGGCTTTAAAATAATAACATTTATCTTTGGCAGCAGACCTACCATAGTGCACGCCGAGTACAATTTTGTGAAAGGCTCTGCAGATGTTGCCTCATTCAATCTGGGTCAAAAAGAGTGCTTAGAATCATAAAGGTTAGAAAGAGATCAAATAATTCGGTGGTTTTATTGCTGAATAATGTACTTGGAAAATATCATTCAGTGTTATTAGACTAAGTGAGTACAGAAAACACAGGACTCAATAGTCATTTCTCAGTATTGGCTGATTTTACTGTTTTTATAATGTAGCTAAATTCCCTGTTATTGATTCTAGCATCGATTATCGATCTAGCAATCTAAATGCATGTGATGGTGGGAGCACATGGGAGTTGGACAGTTAGGGAATCAGGATTCCACACCTCCCTGCAGTGCCTGGTGGTGGGCAATATGCCCTGGGGGGATTGATGCTGCTTTTGGGGAGCTGTCAGGTGTTTGGGAGCTGTTTTCTCAAGCAAAGAATCAAAAACAGGAAAACACCATTATGCATGTTCTTTTCCATGCCTGAGAGCTTATGTAAACTTGGTGAGAGAAACCCAGATGGGCTGGGACGCTGGCACCAGGATGGGGCTCGGAGCCCATGCCTGCGCCTCCCATCACCTGCTACCTCCTGGACTTTTCATATTCAGATTCACATCTGGATGCTCTGGCAGGGACCCAGCTTAGACGACATTCAGTAAGCAAACCCACACGGCTGTTGGCTTAGAAACAGTATCCAAACCTGTCTGCCCAGTGAAACACTTTTCCCTGCATTTGCAAGTTGTTCCTCTGCTTTCTTGTTAACTCCCAGTGTGGCTGTGTTCCTAATCTGAGGGAAATACTGTGCTTAAACTGAGATCTCTCTCTGTTCAACAACTAATTGCAGGGGTTGGGTTACTGAGAGACCAAAGCTGTGTCCCATACGGGCTCTGCATCCCGTGGTGAGCCCATGGATCAGAGCCGTGGGAGCCACAGGCTCCTACTGGGCTGGGGCTTGCTCAGCCAGGCGATGTATTCCTTTGTTTGGAAGAAAAAAAGATGAATTTTGGAATATGTTCATCTCTTGTTCTCTGTACTTAGTTGTTGTCAGCATTAATATGCCATTAACACATGCTCATTAGGAGGAGAATGATTGTACCCTGCAGAGTATGGGGGAAACCTTCATTAGGCACTAACATATTGAACTGAGCCGCAAACTTCACTTGGGAAAACTGGGGAACGTGCTGCTCAGCATCAGGTTTCCCTAATTTCTCCTTGTTGGTCTGATAAAAGCACCTCATCTTCTAGCATGTGTTGGCCAGGCCTTGGAGGGGATGTGTAGGGGACCCTGGGCTCAGCCTGGGCTCAAGCTCCAGTGATGAAATCCCTCCCAGGACCTCAAATTTGTCTTCCCTCAGATCTAGAGATGTTCCATCAGAGTTTATATTGGCATGCAGAGAGGACACGAGCCCATGTGCCCCTCCGAGGGCTCTGCTGGCTCTTCAGGCTTAATGAGATGAATTCTTCGCAGAGCTGGGAGATGCTCTGGGAACAGATTTGTTGAGAAAGGAGTTGTCATTTCTACATCCTTGCTATTCACACTGTAACGACGTTTTAAGCGTTCATCTGGCCTTGCTGCCTCCAGTCTGAAGCCATAACCTGCCATGTGTGACAGGGCAATTGCTCGCCCTGGTAATGATTACAGCGGAGCCCGGCGTTGTTCCCTTGTTTGCTCGGCGCGTGGCAGCTCGAGGCATGTGCATGGTGCTCTCCTAAAGTCAATCAATAAGAATAATTGCAAGTTCAGGTGGGGGTGAGAGAGGAATGGGCTGTAGCAGACAAATATTTGTGGATTAAGACCCTGCTTATATGCAGATGCCTCTGTGATAGGTAACAAGGGATGGACAATAAGGACCATAGGTGGTATTTAATCAGAATTTATTCTAAATGCGATGATTTCATAGATTTCCACAGAGCTTTAGCTGTCCTCTAAATTAAAAGTGAATGTCCTGCCTCCATCTCTGTCCTGCTGCCTTCTCTGCCCCAGGATTTTGCAGGATTTTTCATTGTGGGTGCAGTGCGGTCCCATCCTCCCTTCTTCTGTGTAGGTACAGCCAGAGGGAATCCCATAGATCAGTTTTCACCTACAAACCTCAGCCATGGAAAAATGGCATTTTTTGGGCCTTGGTTTCCTGTCGTGAAGGTAAATGAGAGGATAGCCATGTCAGGAGCTCAGGAAGGTGCTGGAGGAGGTGGCTCCTTCTTCTGATGCCCGCAGCAGCCTTAGGAGCAATGATGCCGGGCTGAGTGGTGCCTGCTGCCCACAGGACAGTCAGTGATTGAAAGGGTGTGCTGGAGCTCCAGCTGATTGTGGGGAGACCCAGTCTGCAGGTTGGAAGGCTTCTTCCTTCAGAGATGAAGACAGAGAGGGCTGGAACTGCCCAACCCCAGCTCATGTTACCTTTGGTGATCTGCCCCGCTTTTGTCATTGATCCTGAAACCTAATACCAAGGAAGTGTGCCAAAACCAGAGAGGTGACCCATGATCATCTGTCCCTGACAGGAAGGGAAGTGAGGTGGAGAGGTGATACCAACATGCATACCAGCATGCAACAGGTCAAGCTTGGAAGCTTGTGTTGTCTACTAGTGCCATCATTAGAAGTACAGCACCGTCTCCTGGTGACTGGCAGGGCAGATGGATGGACACACCAACCACTGTGGAGGCAAGTTGGTGGCTGTCCTGGCTCAACCCAACTTCCTCATGGTTGTTTCTTCTCTGACCTTAATGACATCTCCCTCTCAGCCTGCCATGCTGTCTCCAGACAGAGCAGCCACAGGCTCCCATCTAATCACATCTCTCCATGTTGGAAATGTGGCTGTGTCCATTTGCTGGATGCTGCGTGACTCATGTAATCACCATGCGAAATGCATCATTCATAAACTGTTTAGCGCGACCTTTTGTACAGTAGCACTAATTATTATTATCACAGAAGCCCAGTAAACTAGACTAGTAATTATCAGGGATTTATTTGAATGGACAGCTAAGCTATTCTTGGCAAGTTAGTCAAAGCAGTTGTCATGACAGCCACACAAATGTGTCTTATGAATTGGGTTAATTAGGGTAATTAATAACTGTTGTTTTGCCCTTTTTAACAAGGTATTGCTTAGACACTATCAAAAATAGCAATTGTACCTAACAGAAATAGTCTTCTTCCAGCAGCAACTTTAACATCACAAAATAAAAGTAGTAAATACCCATTGGGTTGTTGTTTCACAAAGAAATGTGTCATCCATCTTTACCCTTGAGAAAAAACCGGGGGTTACAGGCTCTGTTGTAATTTTTCTGCTGTGCTTCCTCTCCTGGGCAGTATTACCTAGAGATTGATCATCATCATTATTGATATTATTATTATTTATTGTAATACTGTGCTGCACTGAACCATTGTCACAGAGAAGTCTCTGCTGTGCCCGGCTCCCTGTGAGTGGTGAGGGCAGTCCCAAGGTGCTTCTCTTAGTCAGACCAGACTTCACAAGGACTTAAAGCCAATTTCAAAGTCGTGATCCCATAAATTACTGTTGTTTTGCTGATGCATCGTCACCATCGTCATCAGGACAGGAGGTGCCAAGTCGCCGCATCCTCGCTCAGCAGAGCATCTGCTTCTTTTGAAAGGAGAGTTTTGCTGAATAAATGGTTTGGTTTTCATGGAATATCCTGAGTTGGAAGAGACCCATGAGGATCATGATGTCCAACTCCTGTCTCTCTCCAAAAATCACACCGTGATTGTTGTGGTTGCTGCCGATAATTGAGTAATGGTGGTAACTAAAGCTCGTAATAACCAAATAGCACCAAAAAACCTCAAAAGATGAACAACAACCATAGTCCCTGTCCCAAGGAGCACTCTGAGAACACCTGCCTGCCTTACAGAGGGTTGTAGCCTGTGATGGTGGTGGTCCCTTCTCATGCCAGTGGTCTGGGTGCTTGCCAGCACAGAGCACCATCTCCCCAAGGGCTGCAAGATTTGGTGCTGATTATTAAAGATGGCGCAAGATTACAGATGCAACTGAGGAATATTATGTAAGTTTTGTAGAAAAATGACCTGAATAGATGCGTGAAGGCTCTGGCTGGTTCTTCAGCTGTACTGAGCCCTGTCTATTTATATCACCGCTGGGCTTTCGAAACCTTCTTTTAAGTAAAGCTTATTTGATAACGCACATCTTTTAAAAAGAAAATAATAATAATAAAAAAAGGAGGAATAAAACAAGAAGAAAGGAAAATAGGGAAAAATACCTAAAGAAAAACACCTCTATGAAGAAGGTAGGGTTTTAATGAAGAAATATTTTATACCATTCTCCTACAACCTTAGGGCTAATAGCCTGGAACTGGTACTTTGGCTCCTTAAAAAGCCCAACAAGACAAGCCAATTACGGCCTCTGAAACATTTTTATTTTTAGTTCCTTGTAATAGCAATTTATCCTTGGCTATGGTACATTAACTGGAAGGAACAAGAAGTAGTAAGGGTTTGGCATCTTTTTAATAACCAACAGGCTGTGTTTACCAGGCTGTTAATAACATGGGGTGGCTGTGGGCAGGGGAGAGGGCAGTGTGGGTATGGATAGGGGCATCCAGGTAGTGCCAAGCACATATCCCTTAACCTGGTGAGTGCTTTATTGTCATTTATTTCCCTACTGTTGTTCTGGGAGAACACAAGCTCTTATTGGGCTGAATTCCTCAGTTGCCCACCACCCCGTGGCTGGTAGCATGGCTCAGAGTGGAGGAAAGGCTCTTCAGAGAGTGCTGGTGTGTCCCCAAGGATGCTGGAGCCAGTGTGGCACCTTTGGGAGGCAGTGGATTTTGAGGCAGGCTGAGCTGATCCGAGCCAGGCTTTGCACCCACTGCCCACCTGGACTCTGCCTGTGGTGCCAAAGACAGCGATGGCAGCAGGATGAAGGCTGGTCCTGCTCGGGTTTACAGCCAGTCTCATGGCTGAAGGATAATTCTGTGGGCTGAAGAGCTGTGTTTTTCTACCCAAGTAGGGGAAAAAATTAAAATAGGGGAAAACTGGTTTTGATAAAGAGTTTTGTTTTGAGCAAAATTCCCTCGAGGCTTTGAGTGGGAGCTGCCTGAGGCTGTCCTGATTGCACGCCTTCTCAAGCAATTCCAGATAAACAATGTAAATGATAACACCATGAGCATGCAGGGCAGTGTTTGCCTTGGTTTCATTATCCACCAGTGCTGGGGGAATTTTAGCTGAAGCCAGGAGGGAGCTGCTGGTGTGAACATTCCACTCCAGAGCTGTATCTGGATGCATACAACTATGCGCCATGGGCACATGTGGGACCAGATCCAGCTTCCAATGAAGCCATAGGATGAAGATGTCTGTGGGGTGTGTAGGTGATACAGGAAGCACTGCCTGATTTCCAAAAATCAGAAAAAATGGGGTCTGCACTGAAAATGGGACAGGGCCAAGGCCCCTGAGCCCCCTGCCTGCCCTGGGGCTTGTGCACGCTCGGGGATGCACCTGGCAGGGTGCCTGGCCTGGCATCCCATCACTCTGATGTGCCAAGTTGGCAGCAGCATCTCACACCTTCTCTATTTTTAACTCAGCTGCAGTGATTTTTGGTTTTTCTTTCTTTCTTTTTATATTTTTCTTTTTTGCAGTGACAAATCTGTGATTTCTCCTGTTCTCTACAAAATGCATCGGTCTGACCTGCCTCTCCAGAAGGTGAATGACAAGGAGTTTTATTTAGCCCTAGCGATGGGAACATTTTAAAAAAGGTTCATCTGTTATATTTGTTTTCATTCCTAATGGCAGGAGGCAGGGAAAGGACAGTTCTGATAGGTTTTTTAACAAATCTGTAAGTCATGCCCCATTACCCTGGGGCTGCTGATTAGATCCAGATTGTTTCTCTCACTACTTAGGGAGGGGTGTAGTCCGTGCTGGGAGCTGCATGCATGGATCCATTACACATCTGAAAGTCCTAAGTGTAGGTGATAGGAAAGAACCTTTTATTAGGTTTATTGGCTATTATATCCCTGCAGGGAATTTTCTTTGGCATATCGAGGCAGCACCCCTATACAGAAGGTTATGCTCCAGGGGCCCAGCAAGCTGAGCCTTGTGCCCTTCAGTGGGCACATGGGAGGGAGACATTGCCCCACTGCCCCCAAATCCCTCCTGTCCCAGCCAGGGGAGAAGCACTGGGCACCTGCCAGGGTATTGCTGGACTCCTGGCTGCTCTTGGTCTGGGAAATGTGTCTCTGTGCTCTCCCCTAGAAAACCTGCCCCACTTTTGGGTCAGTATTTTTCTTTTCAATTGATTTTAAGGGTTGGTGTCAAGTAGGTGCCTGCCCTGATGGTTCTGATGGAGAGACCCCTGTTCCACATCCACCAAAGAGCTTCTATGGGTTACAGATCTAAGGCAGGTTTTTAGGATTGCATTTTTGCCCTTCATAACCATACTATAGATTTCTGATCTGCTGACAAATCCAGCTGGGTGACACTATTTATGGCTTTGTGGGGTGCAACTTTGGCTTTGTTGTGTGTTGCTGCTCTTGGGATTCAGTCTGGGTTTTTAATCTTATACCCTTTTGTGAAATCACTTCTCAGCAGCTACTTTTCCTCTTGCCTCATACATTTGCAAACAAAAAATGACAAAGCCTGTATTTATTTGGGGAGGAGACAGGAGTTCAACACGGATCAGTGGGATAAGTGCACTGTAATAGAGTCTGGTTTGATACTTCTTACTCTGATGATCGGAGTGATGCTAAAGGATGAACTCTCCCAGTGATTTCTCTGCAGTGCTTTTTATTTCATCAAGAGAAAATGGAGGCTGGACTCTTTTCCTTCAGTGTTTAATAATGTCCATCAGAACCAAATGCTCTTTATTTAAGCTGAAGTAGTAATTAGAGGGTCGGTGGTGTTAAGTAGTCATGGAGTCTGGCTCTCAGGAATGTTCATTGTACCTCATTAAATTTGGAATTACTGCTTAAAAGACCAGAAATAAATATTCTGTTTATATTTGGGGGATAGTAAATCTAAATGGATGCTGTGTTTGCACATCCTTGTCTCTGCTTGTTCCTGCTGAAGTGAGCGAGGCACTGCTCCAGTAGGCTTAGGCAGCAATCAGAGTGTCTGAAAAACAGCCCAACCCCAAACCCAACCCTGGTTTCATTGATCAAGGGCAGGAAAATGATCTGCTCTATTAGATCTAATTATAAAATATCAATATCAGATGCTAAATGCACTTTTTCAGAGACGCTGTGTTGGTAGTTAACAGTTTGCAGTCTCCTGTATGAGAGGCTTTGGCAGTGAGCTGAGTGTGGGGAGATGGCTGCAGAGGGAGATGCCAGAGGTCAGGTCCTTTCAGCTCTTCCAGGTGCCTGGCTCTTAAATGGTCCTTATGAGCTGAATTGCTTCATGTTTTCCTTCTGTCTTGCCTGGGGCTGTTGACAGTCACAGGTGTGTCCTCTGCTCCTCTTGTCCTCTTCCCCTCTCCCCCAGCTTGTGGTCCAGTGCCCATGGACTGGCTGGAGCTACTGATGGACACTGGTGGCCAGATGGGTCCTTTCCAAAGGCTCTGAGCCTGTGAGAGTCTCAGAGCCACAGCGCAGCTTGGCTGTTGGGGTAGAGGGTGGTGGACTGCTTGGAGTAACACAGGCATTGCTCTCCCCAGTGTCCATCAGCATTTGCAGACTTTCTCACATGGTGGAAGCCCCTGTAGCTATTTGGTTGGAGTTTGCACTGATGTTTAACCCAAAGCCTAGGGCTGCTGCTGCTCTCGCATCTCTAACACCCACCATGCCAGAAGGTGCCAATACTGGAGAGTCAGGAACTGGGAAATAAGGGAGAGCAGAGCTCCTCAAGTGGGTCAGGCACTGTGTCTGGTCACTGGTCTTGGCCCCTGACCCATTCTCTGAGGCAGCAGCATCCTCGTCAGCAGCCAGTAGCACAGTGGCTAATTACGTGGCATCACACACAACAGGGGAAAATCTCTCCTGACTTCCTTTGTGATCCACTCCCAGCCCAGAGCTGGATCTGACAAGTCTTCTGCTGGTGTGCAGAGACAGACCAGCACATTGCTGGGTGTGAGAGCATCAGGACCAGCCTGGCTGTTCCTCTCAGGGCCGTGGAGTTAGATTTTGGTGTTCCATGGAGTTTTGTACCACGCCTGCTCCCAGCGGCACTGAGTCTCAGACTGCTTACTTATTTCCCTGGGGCTAAATAAGCAGCTTGCTAAATGATAATGACTTTCCCTCATTGCTGATGCGTACTTCATTTGACCTGGTCCCTACTTTGAAATTTTCCCTGTTTCCCAAGTGCAGCTGGAGTGTTCTTATTTAATTTGCATGAATTCTATATCACCCACAATATAATTCAAACCATAAGAATTAAATGCTGGCAAGATCTCCTAATAGGCAGCAGCAGTTCTATTGCAGATGCTGGAGCCTGTGACTGAGTGGCACATGGAAAGCAGGACTGAGGATACAGAAAGACCAGGAGAAGCAGTCTACAAGTCCTACCCTTCCCACCAGGGAGGCCCAGTGGATTTTTGAGAACAATTTGCCATTTATGTGGTCCCTAATGGTGCCTGCAGCATGGAGGGGAAGTCAGGAAACTGGTGCTCTGGGTGAAGATGTGCAGGTTGGTGCAGAGGACGAGGAGCCATCACATGTTTCTGGAGGACTTTCTGAAACCCAAAAGGAGAGATGCACATTGCAGCCTTGAAGAAAGGTCCGCTTTGTTTTTTAATAATAAAGGGTGACATGCAAGCTTTATTAACAAGGCATGTAGAGGGAAAGAAAAGGCTCAAGGGGTAACCCTGAAAAAGTGGCGCTAAATGTGTCATTTTTATGAAGCTGATTTTGTGAAGTGTCCCTACATGCTTTGGCAGGAGGTTGCAGCAGGTTTACAATAATTTGTAGAAAGATAGAAATGTTTTCACCCTGAAGTGAGAAGAAGGGCAAAAAAACCTGCGTTGAGATGCTTTAGAGTCGTCTTCTGAGGCAGATGTTGACAAAGGGATGGATACCTGTCACTTTGGGTTGGGAGAGATAGGTCTGGCTTTGAGCAATCATGGACTTTTCTGGGGGCTGATGTGTGGACTGAGAAAGCAAACCCTCTGTCAACAGCCTGGATCCAGATGCAGTGGCAAAAGCTGGATTTTCACCTCCATGGATATTTGTTTGAAAAAAACCCCACATTTGAAATAGTTGAAAAGAGAGAAGAGTAGTAAAGAATCAGATCCTGGGCATTCGCCCTGAGGCAAGCAGGCTACAGGGACATGACTGTGCTGAGCTGAGCCTGCTGGCACAGCCCAGGACACATCTCTCCTACCCTGGACACCAACCCCAGCCAGCATCCTCTGTTTCTCCAGTAATCCACAGCAGTGGTGGTGCCTAGAGTTGTTGCAGACTGCTGACCTTTCCACTGGCACTTGCTTGCATTAATTTCCCTTAAACCGCCTTTGGATCATCTGGGTTTATTTCTTTTTCTACAGCAGAGAGTGAGCAGTCGTTAGAACAGTGCCCTGTTGCTAACAGACCTTTTGCTGTTGGGGAAGTCACCCCCATCGATATCCAGGTCAAGAAGAGTTCTCCTGACGTTTGTACATCTTTTTTTTTTTAAATTTAATGGAATTGGCAGTCCTCAAAGAAAAGCAACTGCTGGGGGGAGAAAAGTTTAATATTTCCCTCCTGATTGCTCGAGTCTGAGTGTGTCTGTTGTTATATTTATATTTGTGTTGCTAAGGCAGCGGTTAAAAGCATTTTTCGAATTAGACACTGGTGAGCTGTATGCCGAGCCAGGGCTCTCTCTTTTGATGGCATTGACACCAACATGCCTGCATCTGGAAAGCAAATCCTGAGCCCAGAGGACAGCAGGGTTTCTCTTCTCCAAGAAAAATGTAGGCTAAGACCACAGACTTTATGCTAGGTGTTTATCCAGCGCTTCCCAATGTCTGGAATGTATTGTTTATTCATAGCACAGAGGCTGAGGGGCTGATCATGACAAGTGTGAGCATCCTTTATTTGTGTTACAACGAGCAGGAGATAAGAGTTGGCAGCACGTTTGGGAAGTCCTTGCCATACCCAGCTCTAACATTGAAAGGATAGGTTGGACTTGGGGCTGGGCTCCCCTTTGATTTCTACAGGAGCAATGCTGATTAGTGAGAAAGTGACAGTTTGTTTGCTTTTACCAAAATAATGAAGAAGATGAGGGCTGGCCTCTTGATGATGCACTTGATGAAGAGCACACTTTTCATCAGCGCCAGCCTGCCTTACCTTTTCCCTCATTTTTGTGCTTTGACTTTGTTCTTTGGGTCTCATTAAGAGAGGGAGTGGATCCTTTCCCAATTAAAGTGTTGACATGTCCAAGACGCTCTCCCTCCCCGTCATTTTGCCTCTGTTTGTAAGTGATTGCACCTCGCAAGATGAACTAGAATTAAATCAAGTGAACTTCGATCGAATAATGCAAGCTATAAAGCAGCCATTCTCCATGAAAAATCTAATTTCTTTTTTATTTTTCTGTTTTGATCCCCTAGTCTGCATGGAGATAACCTTGACAGATAATCTTATGGCTAAGGAAAGGTCTTGTAAATTGTTGGGCTGCCTTGTGCACTGGTGTAATTGTGCCAGTGTGGGCAGGATGGGAAGCCCACCCTTGTGCCAGTGTGGGCAGTACAGGCAGCTCTCACCGAGGGTGCAGACCTTCAGCCGAGGGGAAAGTGGATTTCCCATCATTGTGGCTGTGTAGTTACTTGTTTTGTCTGAAATCTGGAAGTAATTAGCATTACTTGTGCTGTGTCCAGTGGTGGGGGCATTCGAAGCCTGGGAACGGATGCTGTGACCGACCCCGGGGAACCCGCTTGCTCGGATGTCCAGGGTTGCATTAGTGACGTGGTGCAGAGCATCTCAAGCACGGGGGACACATGGATCAGGGAGTTCACAGGAAGGACATTACTCCAGTCCATCCCATAAATCAAGGGAAATTCGCTCACTGGTGAATGATTTCAGTTGAGTCAGGATATGGTCTTCTTTTTAGGTCTGAAATCAATAACAAAGCTCCCAGTGATGTTGGTCAGAGGGGGATTTAGTGCCTGTATTTGAGCTGTGGCAGATGTGATGGCATCACATGCAGCGTTTCCTCAGCTTGCGGAGTGGTTTTGGTGGCAGTGGTCAAGCATTTCCTGCAGATAACCTTGGGTCTTCCTTGGCCCTGAAGCTTGGGCAGTGTGGTGTCAGTGCTCTGAGTATTTTAAAGCTCTATGATGTATCTGCATATGTTGAAATTTGTTCTCTTGCCCACCTGTTCCTCTCCTGGTTTTCCCAGGGCTGAACTGTGCACAGGTAGAGATGAAGATGATGGAGGTGGTGGTGGGTGCAAGGAGTCTTGCTGCTACCAGGCATGGCGATGGGGCTGGGGATGCAGGGATGGAAACAGCTGAGGCTCTGTGCTTGTGGAAGCTGTTCTCATGTCTGTGGGCGCTGAATGATAGACGTGGCCCCTCACTGAGCAGGGATTGTGTGGAAACTGGCTCCTGTCCCCCCTGCCCTGCATTGCTCAGCTGCCCTCGGTCCCTTTGTGGGGCTGGGATCTACTGTGCGGCTGCTGGGGGGTGGCATCCCTCCTCCTGAGATGGCAGCACCAGAGCTGATGGCTAAACACAGAATCAGGTATTTTCTGCGGCATTTGAAGTCTTGGGCAATGTATACTTTAAAAATACATGTGTCTGTTTGCTCCTGAGCTCTAACCATCAAAGTCGTCCAGCAGGACTGAGGATGCAGGAACTGCAGGGACCAGTAGTTTGTGCAGTAAATCTCCTGCGTGACTCTCCAGCAGTAATTACTGTGTGAAAGTAATAACCGAGCTGTGCTGAGTGCTAGGCCAACTCCCCCGGCTCGCAGCTCCTCGCATGTTTCTCTCTGGGAGGTTCCTGTTTGGTAAATTAGATATTGTTCGGTATTTCAGAAAAGGTTACACTTAACCAACGCTGCTTTTGCTTTATTATCTTGGCAGAGCTGTGTAACCTCTGCTGGGGTACGATTGGATTTCACATTCAGCTCTGCTGCAGCGGCCCCACTCCCTGCCTCCTGCCATTGTGATTACGTTAGCAGCAGACTCTGCTTTCCTTTATTTATTGAGACATTAAAGATGCATGCATTTATTTTTACCATGTTCATAATTGCCATAAAAACAGGCCATAGTATCCCAGAGCGGCTCTTTGGGAAGAACAACCGCTGGGCTGGGGCAAGGAGAAACCACAGCAGAGAGGAGGCAGGACAGGGCTCTGGGGTAGGTGGGTGTCCCCATTTCTGTCCTGAGACGATGCTGCTGTTGTCTTAGAGGAAGGGGGACAGAGCAAATTCTATTTATTCTACTGCCCAGGATGCAAGGAACGAGGTGGTTTCTTGCAAGGAGGCAAGGGCCACAGGTGATGCTGGTGGGAGCCCAGGTGGGATCTGTGCAGATCTTGGAGCCTTTGGGTAGATTGACAGGTGGATTGGGGTGCCTGACTTGTACAAAAATACCTGCATCCTCATGGGTCCATGAAGTGCAGAAAGAATCCAGACCATGCAGATCCCACCAGGCTATGCACATCCCACCATGTCCCACCACATGGCGTTCCCTGTGACTCACCATGTATCTCCTACCACATCCTACCATGTATCTCTGACTACATCCTGTCATGCATCTCCCATCACCACATTGCACTATGCATTTCCCACCACATCCTCCCATGCATCTCCAGCTACCACATCCTACCATGCAGCTACCACTGCATTCAATCCCATGGCAATCCAGTGCATCCCACCGCACAGCTCTCACCATGTACCACTGTACATCTCCCACCATGTCCCCCTGGATGGCTCCCACCATGGCCTTCTGGTTGCTTTTTTTGGTGACTTACCTGCTGCCAGCTCCAGAACACCACAGCTGTGTAATTTGAGATTAAAAGATGGTGTTTTGAGTGCAGAGCAAGTTACTGGGGTTTGCTTGCAAATGACAAGTCCTTTGACTTTTCTCTCCTGCTTTCGCTCCCCTCCAACTTTTAAGCGTCACCCATTATTTGCTTTTTTGTTAATAACAGAACCCACTGTCTCTGCAAATGAAATGATGTAAAACAAAGAAAAGTGCCTGCATTAAATTCTCTGTCAGGGGATTACCTTGCTGGCATTTACATATCTGTGCAATAAATATTTTAACATGTTAATTATACACTAATAAGAAAAATACCTTTTGAACTTTCAGTCAAATTGACACACACAGAACTGAGTCCATCAGGGAATTATAGCAATTAGTTTTGTAACAGAGCATAGTTACAGTGTTTCTTCTCTGTAAATTGTTCAGTGGTCACCAGCCAGCCTTTTTTTTATGAAAATAGATGGGAAGACTAGCAAGAACTGGAGTTTTCCCTGCCTGGCTCTGTCCCACTCGTGGGGGCCTGACCTGTGGTGGAATGCTCCTTCCCTATTGTGGGGTTTCATCCTGGCCCCGCAAACCTGACTGTTCCCAGTCCTGGGGAAATCAAACTTGTAACTATCTCCGTTTTCTTTTCCTCCTTCCAGACTGAAAACTACTCCTTTGATTCCAACTACGTGAACAGCAGAGCTCATTTAATAAAAAGGTACGTAGGCTTGCTTGAAGGTGCTTGGGTTTGCCCAACCAAATCCCAAGTGCTTAATGTCCTTCTGTACTGTGTTATATACTGCTTGCTTATTTTAATATGCAAAAATTTTCAAGAGTAATCATTTGATTTTAAAAACAGTACTTACTTCCCATTAAGCCCCACTGCTCTTGGTTTGCAATAAAGGAAAATCTTTTTTCCTTCTCTTTGATTCCTTCACACCGGGAAGGTGCAGTGAGTGAGGTGGAGTGCTGTTACCCTGACAACTTTAAAATTCGGAGAGTTAATTCCATTTGAATGCACAGAAATAAAGGGGTAGATTTGGGTGGTGAGATATCCCTGTCATGTGAGGTGGGGAAAATGAAAAAAAAAGTGTTGTTCAGAGGCAGAGATGATTGGGTTGGATGCACGTTCACAGTTTTAGTTTGAATACTGAGGCAAACAGCACTTTGCTAGGCTGGTTTCTTCCATGGGTAAAAAGGAAACAATCAGTTCAATTGCAACCTGCCAATTGGCCTTGGGGGAATTTAACCCTTTGGATGAACTACTGGTATCCTCAAAGCTTAGCAGTGGTGAGGAAACGTCTTTGGGAGGTTAATGCCGGGGTTATTTGAATGAAACTCAGTGGACTGTGTTAAACTAGAGGTGAGCATCCCCCTGCGGGGCAGGGGGTGAGGTTTGCCGCTGCCTCCCGGCGACTGCCGAGGGCAGGGAAAGGCACTGACACAGCACGATCAATACTCATCAGGAGCTGCCACCGTGCAGGGCTGGAGCGCCGGCTCCCTGTGCAGGATGCGGATGCAGGCAGTGTCCGGCAGCGCTTTGCCCACCTCCCCTCTTCTCCTCAGGGATCGGCCGAGGTGTGCGGGGAGTAAGCCGTGCCCATGCTCATGCCTGTGCCTGTGCCCGGTGCGGTGGTTCTTGGTGGCTCTGCAGATGCCATCGTTGAACCAAGGGTTTTGCAGAGAGCAGCAGCCGGCCCTGAAGTGGTGAGATCTGATCTGAACAGTAAAAATATCCAATTATCTGCCTGGCTGAGATCCCATTTGTTTACATCTTAAAAATCTAAGGAGTAAGGGAGCTGCAAGCGCACTGTTTAAGCAGTGTGGGTTCAGTTAGAGAAGGGCAGGTATATTTGCCTGTGTGGCTCGTGATGTTTAACGATGCTAATGCGACTGTGAGAGTTGGCTTGCCTGCACCACACTGCTCCTCGCCAGTCTTCAGGCATGCTGAAAAACCCCCAAATCTATTAATCTTTCTTCGTTCACACCTAAGATAAAGGCAAACAGCATTCCCGCCTGCCGCAGCGGGGCTTACTCCGAGGCTGTATTGTTTGGGAAATGCTGCTGCCGCCAATTCCCCCAGACCTGCCCATCCTTTAGAGAAGTGTCAGCCACAGAAACCTGTCGTGTGGCTGCTGCATTACGACCTGGTTCACTGCGGGGAAGATAAATGCGTTGTAACACGGGTTGCCTGTGCATTATGAACAGCAGCTCCGTGTAGGACAGCGGTTCCCCTTGCTTTCTACCTTTGTCTTGTATCTTAAGTACAACGGGTGCCAGGAATGCTGTGCAGACATCTGAGAACAAAAAATATTTTCTGTATCACACTGTGGCATCATTTTCATCCTTTGCCTTTATGAAGGTGTTGTAGCTCTTCTATCTTTGGTGAGTGAATCTCCTCAAATCCAGCACTTAATTAATCTATTTGTACTTTTCCTGTGTTGTCTGCCTGCCTCTCTTGCTCATCTACACACACACAAATGAATTGTAGATTTGTAGTGCTTTCTTAACTTAAAAATCTTTGATGTAGCCTGGAATCAAAGTCAGTGGCTTCAACAGGGACATCTTTATTTAAAAGGTAATATTTGAAGGTTTACCAATTTATATGTATTTCAGAGCTCCCCCCTCGTGCGCTTTTGCAGAGCATCAGATGGTAGGTGGTCTGCTTGGTTTCCGTGGAGACACAAAAGGGCTTTTCAAAGTAATGAAAATCTCCAGCTCTTTGGGGCTTTGAAGCACAGACCGCGTCTTCCACTGATGTTTCACACCAAATCAGCCAGTGAGAAAGTTTGGAGCAGTGGGTGCAGGTGGATCCTCCCAATGAGTGCAGATTTCCTATGCCAAGGCTAGGTATGGAAGGGCCGTAGGATGGGTGTCCCCAGGGACACCCTGGTGGCTGTGCCACCTGGGGCAGGCCCATCTCAAGATGTCGCTGCTGCTCCCTGCAGCCCAGTGTCCTGAGGCATTGCCCCTGTCAGGGCATTGGGGAGCAGCAGAAGGGACCCGAATGCAGCAGGAAATGCAACTCTTCATAGAGTCATAGAATGGTTTGGGTTTGAAGGGACCTCAAAGTTCATCTAATTTCACTCTCCTGCCATGGGCAGGGACACCTTCCACTGCATCAGGTTGCTCGAAGCCCTGTCCAACCAGTCCTTGAACACATTCAGGTTTGGGGCATCCACAGCTTCTCTGGGCAACCTGTGCCAGGGCCTCACCACCCACACAGGGACGAATTTCTTCCTAATATCTAAATCTCTAAATTTTCTTTCATTTTAAAACCATTCCCCCTTGTGTTACTGTCTGCCTGTCACTTTCCCTCTTTTTTATAAGCCACTGTTAGGTGCCTTCTCCAGGATGACCAATCCCAGCTCTCTCAGCCTGTCTTCTTTCACAAAGCCATCCTTCTTTCATCCCTCTAGCTTGGGAAATGGGTTCTATGGTGTGGTGGAGCTGCTTAGCCCTTGGGGGAAATCTCAGAGCAGCTCAGCCCTTGGATCCCCCCAGCAAATGGCTGTGCTTGCAGGCTCTGTCAAGGATGTTTGACTGTGTATCAGATTTCTTTAAAGCTGTGTGAACTTGGACCCAGAAGTACTGGCCTGTTTTTAAAAATAAGAACGGCATAATCATCATGAACAGAAATTCCTGTTTCTAGGAAGACTTTTTTTAAGCTTTAAGTGATTAAGGTTTGGCCTATAACCTACAAAAATGGGGTTTAGATCCTATGTAACTTCCACATGAATTAGAATGACACGGGGGAGCCAAGTTATAGAAACAGCTCATTTATGTGTGTTTTTTAAATTTTATTTCAAATCCTCCTTCACTCTCAGCTTCCGTAAGACCCACAGCAGCCTGACTGTACGCACAGGCTCACACCATAACCTCGGGCAGAAGGGGTGATGCAGGCTGGATGCTGTTTTTTGGGGTGCAGAGGTGCTGATCAGGGGGTACTCTGCTCACACTCCCTGCTCCAGCTGTCTGTGCCTGGGGAGCAGTCCTGGTGCTGCTGCTGGGTGCTGTGGAAGGCAGGGATCTTCCCTTCCTGGCTTGTGGCAGTGTGGGATGTCAGGGCCACCTTGTCCCACCCAGTAAGTGACAGCTGTGTTTCCCCAGCAGCTCCACGTTCAAGGACTTGGAGGGGAACAGTCTGAAGGACAGTGGCCATGAGGAGAGCGACCAGACGGACAGCGAGCATGATGTGCAGCGGGGCCTCTACTGTGACACGGCTGTCAACGATGTGCTGAACACCAGTGTCCCTTCCATGGGGTCCCAAGGCCCTGAGCAAGGTGAGCCACTGCCGTGTGCCCTGGGGAGCTGCCCAGCACCCTCCACATGACCCATCCGGCAGCTCTGGTGCTGCCTCAGTGCGCGTGCAGTGAGGCTGCTTAGTGCTTGCTGGGGATAATGCTGTACATCGTCAGAGTGCTGGGTAGATACAAATTAATCTTCACGCCACGCCTGTCAGGTAAGTGAGTAGTTAGGATTATCCTCTATTTCACAGGCAGAAAACTCAAGGCCCTGAGCATCCGCCTGACAGCGAGTGAGTGGTGGAGTTGGGATTAAGGCAGGAATTACGGGTGCTCTGCCCAGGGCTGCTCCCTGCCCACAGTTCCCTCTGGAGCACTGAAGGTGTGCTCTTTTTCACACGCTCCGCTCGCAGCTCCGGGGCTTGTACGCAGGCGCTGTCTGGGCAACTTTTCCAAAAGGTCAGCAGCGCATGTAGGCAATTAGTCAGGTGTCCCACGAGGGATTAGCTCAGGCCAGTGGATGAGGTTTTGCATCTTTTCCCTTGCATAGGCGGCAGGTTTCAGCTTTTATCATCCCTGTGTGCAGGGAGGAAGCCCTGCTCTGAAATCAGACTGGTATTAGCTTGAGGAAAGAAGTCAGAGGAGTTCAGCTGAGCCCAAGTGTCGTTTGTACTTGGGCATGAATGTCGCTTTTAATGTCTGAGGGATGCAAACATCCTATGCAAACATCCTGTCTTTTTCAATTAAGAAGCCTGAATGCGGTTTGGTGCTCTGGCGCAGGGGAGCCTCGGGGCACTTGGCTATATCTTGAGATAAGCTGTAGCTGAGGCTCAACTGGAAGCCCCACTGCTAAAAGACTTAAGGATATGAAAACAAAATGCTGTGATTATGAACTGGTCTTCAGCTGTTTAATTCAATTCATGGTAAACATCATTAAAAGCCTTTGTTTTGCTGTCATAAAAGAGTCAAACGGGGGAGAGAGAGTTCTTGCCATCTGCGCCACCGAATGTGGTTTTTTTTCTGGAGTGAAGCTGATCGCTGTATTAATTCTCCATAGAGTCTGTTAAATGGCCATAGTTAACCCTGTAAAACTCCGTGAGGAGGGGAATGCAGAGGTCACCTACCCATTCCATGCTGCCAGCCACACTAATTGGAGAGGGATGGCATCTGCAGCGATAATGTATTTCCAGACAACCCTACTGTGGCCAAAGATGAAAAAAATTAAACATTTATACAACTGTACAGTGGCAGTTTAATTCTCTGCAGACCGACGCCGTGTCAGAGAATGCAGGCTGATAGCTATCATTTATTATTCTTCTACTACAAAGAAATGCTTTTTCATTTCGATCAGGAGAGCGTTTCCTAAGATGCGTCTGCAGTAAGGGATGACTGTGGGAGCAAAAATGTTCATAATTGATTCCCATCCTGGTGAATGGTCTGAGCAACATCTGTTAATTTTTTGTCACATTTCTTCAGCTAAAAAAACAATCTCAGTGGACTGCAGATAGGGTTTTACAGGGATTACATTTCTGATAAGTCTGCGTGCTGGCTCTGATAACAATGCAAATAAGTTAAAGACGATGAGTTGAAGGCAGAGCTCGTTGGAGGAGTCAGATGGAAATAAATATGGTTCACTCCACTATAGCATGAACTCGTCATTGCATGTAAAATACACCCCAAAAATCAGGTGTATTTCCAGAAGGCAACTTCCAAAGGCAAACTCTGTCTGTCTCCCAGTCCTGCAATGGCTGAGGAAGTTGGTGTTCCTGAGACTGGTTTATTTTTGGGAGGAAAGCAACATGCCAGTGCTGCATTGCCATCCAGCTGCACCTGCAGGCAGGTGTGACGAGGCCAGCTCTCCTGTCCCTCGGGCCCACACTGCCTTGTGCAGAGGAGCACGGGGACTCCCCTGCGAAGCTATCAGGGTGTTGGTGGAGCAATGGGTGGAACAGCACAGGTGGGGAAGTTAGTAGTTAATGTCATAGAAGCTGAAAAAAAAAGAGATAAAAAGAGTATTTTCTGAGCTGATTTGTCAGGCAGGGACTGCAGAAAATAATCAGGAAAATCAAGACATTGAGATGATGGTGATGACAGCGGTTTCTAGATGATTAAAGCGATGATTTTGGCATGGTAATTTTTACCCAATTTTGGGACAGAGTGGCAGGGTGGAGAGGAAATACAAGAAGTTCAGTAACAAGGATGTACAGGACCAGTGGCTGACTATGGTCCCGAACACAGAGTCCATGTCTCAAGGGCAACTTAGGAGCTCGTGTTCCCATGCTTTGCTTTCACTTGCAGTCCCTGTCCAAACCGCATCTCATGCAATCCCAGAGAAATGGGGTGGAAGAGTTATTGTTGTTGGAATTTGCTTGTCAATGGGAGTGATCTGCTGGCTGGGAGCTGGCGAGGTGCCTCTGTGGTCAGTCTCTGCTGGACTGGACTTCAGCCTGTGACACCACACGTCCTGTGTGAATGGCCAACTCTCACTTCATCCCAGTAATTAGTGAGTCTTTATCTGCTTGCTGGTTAAGCTTGGATCTGCCAAGGCGGGCAGTGGTTGGCAGAAGTCCTTGTAGCTGGGGAGTAGAGGATGATCCCTGTGGTGTGTTAGTGTGGCTCAGAGTGGTTAGTGTGGACCTGTTTGGCCAGCCTTTGCCTACTGAGATGCTGGATTTCCTGCAGAAAGAGGTACTTGGATGGGCCCAAGCTTCATTGTCTTCTTAAACCAGTGCATGAACTGGCACTGGTGGTGGGTACATGGGCATGGAAGCTCCAGGGAACTGCTGCTCTTTCACTGCCCTAGTGCCACTCTTGGGTGGGAGTGACACCAGCTGCCAGTCCGCTGGCAGTAGCCCTTTCTCCTCCCTTGGGAGTGACCTAGATTTCCAGAAAAATGGCAAACCATAGAGTGGAAAGTGTTGAGCTTTAGTGGGTAGCAGCAGGTCATCAGAAATACTGCCTGGAGCTCAGCCACTTTGCTTATTTTTGGAGCAGGACTTCTGCCCAGTCCCTCTTTACCTCAGGATCTTAATTATTGATTATAAATTCATCAGATGAAAAGATGGCTTTAATTGCTCTAATATGTACCCAATTTGGAGTTCATTATCGCCCAGAATTGTTTTCCTTCCCTTGCTAATTGATACCAAATGGGATGCAGAGGAAGGCGGGCACTGATGCCGCTCCACCTTCCATGATTGCTTTGCTGCCGTTTAATTGTTTGTTTATTTGAGGAGGTGTTAAACACTGCTAGAAGTTTGTATGCACTCTCTCCCTAACAGCGTCCTCAGCTGAACTTCCAAACGGATTTGTTTGAGGAAGGGATGTTTTCAGTCGGCTCTTGGATCTCAGCAACGTTTTGGGTTGGCTGTACAAGTCTGTTGGAGGATGGGGATAAATCCTGGAGTCCCCTCTCATGTCTTGTCTATTTTACCACAAGATAGGGGAATTTCCTCATTTGCCCTGGTGTAAGCTTGACTCAAAGTCCAGCACTGGAGGGAACTCTGATTTCCAGCAAGATGCTGAAGCAAGGAGACCCACCACCACTTTGCCTCTGTGCATTTGTGGGAGCTCTGCCATTGTGTTTGAAGCTCTTGACACCTGTTCCTTCCTGCAACATGGGGGAATCTCAGCATGAAGTGTTTTCCAACACTGCAGAGTGGTGGTGCTTTTCCCAGGAAATGGCAGTGTGGACCAGATGTTTCACAGGGTAATTGAAAATTCCATTTTATCAGAAAGCATTTGCTGTCAAAAAGTTTTATCTTTACTTCAACAAAGAGGTTGATTAGATCCCTCTGGACCTGAATTAGCATCTTTGAGGCTAGATACTCTATTTTGTGATTCAGGTAGTTATTCCTCCCTTGGTTTTGCTCATACTGGGACTTTTTTCTTTAAATCCCTTTGCCCTCTTCCAAACATAAGTGTTTGTGCAGGTTTAGCTTGTTTTCTTTGTGTGGATGTATACAAGCACCTAGATCTGCTTAAATGTATTCTATTACCTTCTTCACCTTGCCTTGAGCGAGAGCCATTCTTGTACTCTATAAGTCTTAGGAACTCTTGCCAGCACAGAAAGGAAATATTTGAAATATATGTTTTTTAACATTAGAAGCAACAGATTTCAAACTTGTCTTAATTCCCAGTGCCAACTAGTATTTTAACCATCAACTGTAGGAAGAAAATCATTGGTCCAATGAAGCAGTGATTCGCTGTTTAAGATAAAAATAGAAGTAGAAAATACGAAAATAATAAGCACACACTAATCATAAAAAGGCAGTGTTAGAAATAGTCCCCACAGCCATAAAATAGTGGAAAAGCTTTAAAATCAAAATGAGAGGGTTTTTAAGCAATGTCAGTAATGGATCTCTACAGAGAATTGCTTCTAAAAGCATCACTTCCACTTTTCTGGTGCCAGATCAGCAGTAAAGGTTTGCGTGAAATGTCATCTGGAAAGCCCTGATCCTGCATACATTTCCACATCTGTGTAAACTTTGCTCACAGAGGTGGTTTAATTGTGTCTAAGTCACATAAACTCCAGCAAGATGAAGGGTTCTTTGAATAGAAATGTGTTATATTTAAATGGTTAAGTCTTCTTTATATTATCACACAGTATAGAAATAAGCTTCAGATGTAAAGGAGAATCAGGCACATGATGTTCACTGAAACTTTTCTTGCTGGTTGTATCTCAAATTATTCAGATATATCATCATTTAGGGGATCAGGTTTTATCTAGAATATTCCAATTGGTTCTTATGCTCATCTCCATACTATCTGGGTCCATTTCAGTTGTGAATTGAGAACATGACTAATGTTATTAACTGGAGGCAAACACAGGTATTAGAAACTGTTGATTTTTTAAGCTGATTTCCAGCAGTCGTTCCACCTGCAACTGCCTTTTACTCTGCAGAAAAGCCTTTCTGTAAAGCTGTACGTACATGAAGACCTAAATGACATATTCTAGGGCTTTGGAGGCTGCATTTCTCTGGAAGTTCTACAAATTAATAAAAATACCTACTTTCTTGTGTTCGTATATGCAGCAAAAGACATAAAGTATAACATTCATACATGAGTGACAGCACATCCCTTAAGATGGATAAATGCTGTAAGCTTTCTTTGCAGGGCAATGTCAATTATTACAGCTCTTCTGATTTCTGTATTAGTGCACAGCTCTCTGGTAAAGCAGCCTCAGTGAGCTCAGTGGTGCTCCTGCAGTGGCCAGCCTGAAGGGAACAATCAGCTTCTCACAATACTTTGAAACCCCAGAGAAGGATTTTTATGATGAGTGGGTAAGCTGGACTTTGTGAAGAGGAGTTGGTTGTCTTATGATTCCCAAACTTTTAAATGGTTACTTGTTGAGCATCTAAGTCAGCTCATGGATGGCTGTGTGCTGGTTACTGATGCTTTTGTACATGTTCTCTCCATCTTCCCCAAGCTCTTGATGACATTGCCCAGCTGGAATTCTGGGAGGATGTATCTTTTGTTAGACCAGTGAATGTAACTGGGAAAAAATTCTGTCAAGTGCTCAGACTAGTCAGTCTCTTTTTAAGATGTCCCTCATCATTGCCAGGTATGTGATGCTTTGCTCCTTCTGCAGAGGGTGCTGTGGACAGGCAGAATTGGACAGTGGGACAGGCTGTGCCACTAATGGGCTCAACTCCTTTCCCTGTCACGTTGTGTCCCAGCAGAGCAGGGCAGTGGTCTCTTGAAGAGGTTTAATCTGTGCATGGACATTCTGGCTGGCACAGACAGATCTCTTGTGTTGCTCTTAGTTTTGTAGCTCTGTAACTTTGAGCAGAGCTTGAAGAAGTCCTTGCTGGAAAGTGATGGTGGGGCATGGGTAACACTGAAGTAATCTCTGTAGCAATAAGTGAAGCAAATCCCTTTTCGCAGCAGTAGAACTAAATAAGAAACAGATATGCAACCTCCTTTGTTTGCATAAGCAGCATTATCCTATATCCCACGTTCCTGGCACTCTTCCTTCAGTTTTCAGGTTCCTTCAAAGATAGTTCTTGCAGTGTCTTCATCACTGAAGTTACTCCATCCAGGGTCACAGGAGATACAACCTTTAGATCAAGTCCTTTCCCTCTAAGCACAGAGAGCACTCACCAGATGTGAGCATTTTGGCAACTTAAACTGAGGAAAATTAAAACTTGAATCTGTGCCCTGTTGTGTATGTTTGTAATGGATGAGCGATCAGCCTAGAAAGTTGGAGAGTTTCTAGTGTTTTATTGTACTTTTTAATGAGATTTTGTCAAATTCAGTCATTGCTTACCCATATTTTTGCTGGGTGACTGGAGAGCAATTTATAGAAGATCTGAAGAAGTGGTATTTCTGATTAGAGAATTTCAGCTTCTATTTCTGCTTGGTTTTGTTAACTGTTCCTAAGCTCCAGGCCAAGCAGAAGCTTTTCAGAGATCTTTTTTACGGGGTTCAGCTGAAGGATGGGGTGGTTCTAACCCTGGCTCTTCCAAAGCATGCTTTTCCAAAACCACTACCAAATACTTGGATTTTTAGATATTTTAAGATAAATAAACACTTCAGTCAAGCTTACAGCTTCTTTGTGCCTTACAAACAAGTCAAAAAATAGCTCACATGGACTTTTTTCCCCTTTACCAGTAACCTCTGAGGAAACCTTTAACACTTTCCATCTCACAGCAGTTAAGCCTAGCAAAGTGGTCAAGGTAATGGCCATCAGATTTAACAGTAGGGAAGGTATATGAATAAAACCAAACCTTCTGCTAACGCAGCAAGCCAGCACTTCCCGATTTCCTCCTGTAATCAATCTACATCGTTAATGACTCTGAAAACAGACTGAACTGCTGGGGCTGGCACTGGGAAACTTGCATTACAAACTAACCATCTCTTATTAACCTTTTGGTGTTTCCTTCACAACACTAATTAGAGCCAAATAAAACTACTGTTTGTGAAACTCTTAAGTTAAAATATAATTTTCAGAGAAAATATGGTAAACTCCAAAGCTCCTGTTTGCTTGGCCTTTCTTTTTAATTATGATGGAGGATGGCTGTTACTTGTTTAACAGAGGCTTACATGATTAATGCTGCAATGTTACTGTAATTAAAACAGCAAAAAAAGATGTGATTGGGGCCTGTATAATTTACAGACATCTCGGCATTCTGGTGGCAGAGCAACTCTTAAGTATTGCAAAGAGGAATCATAAAAATTTATTCTAATTAAAATTGCCAGATTGACTAAACAACAGGTGACTTATGTAACTTGAGCGACTTGTGCTCGGGGTGAGAAATCATCTGAAATCAGTGAATTATACAAAGCTGCCTATTATTCTGCTAAATGAGAAAGTGTGTGCTTACCATGGCAACCTGCATCAATTTTGCAGCCGCTGGAAAATACAGGGCCCTTTATTAAAGGAATAATCACCACAAACAGCGTCCTGACCCTTGGCTCTGCGGGTGCAGGGCACGTGGCACAGTGAGTTCAGAGCAGCCTTCTGGGCACAGGTGGTTGCCATCAGGTTAAATCCCTCCTGCAGTTTCGAAACATGTGCCTGGCAGTGCTGGGGTGATTCGGGTACAGTGCTGGACCAGCATCTCCAGAGAGGCTGGTACAAGTTGGGTGCCTGTTATTTTTCCCCAAAAAAGTGGTGCAATTAAATTTGTATATACAATAAAGATAAATCATTTGGACCTCTCTTAATTAGGGTGCATGCTGTGGAGAGCTGTAGGGCAGCGACTGCATCTCCCCTGGGTTCAGAGGAAAGAGCCCACCCGTCTGTGAAATATGGTGATATGGGCAAGTGTCTAAACTGCTCTAGTTCCTGCAGATAACTGCTGAAGAGAGACACACCACTGGGTTTGTATGTAGGTTGTTTTACTAAATGATCTATGTAATAATATATAAGTCAAAACTCTGTAATAATTGGCACCAAACAGCAAAGAGAACTTGCAGCTTTTATCTGTCTTAAGGGAAGTGCTGCCACTCAAAACTTGTGAGTGCTAGATTTTATTTGTCATACAGCATATATGAATGTAAGACTAGATATTTTTAAATGGGTCACAGAATTATTAAGAAGTTTGGCAGCCTTTCCTCACATTACATGCAGGTATGCAGGGGAGCGGGTAGGCTGGGGAGCAGGAGCATGGGCTGTGCCAGGCTCTGGCTGGGTGTGTGTTGTCTTTGCACAGTGATTTCCCTTTCCATCCTGCATTTAGTCCCTGTGTCTGTTTGGAAAATAAGTCCTCTAGAGCAAACATTATAGATATATATTAGTCACAATGTGTATAATAACCGTAAGCATAATGTGGCCCTATTTTTGCTGAGTATCTGTAATAGTAATGATCAGCTTCCCCACTCTCAGCATTAGCTCTCCTAGTGTTTTTATTTTTCAGCAGAAACCCTTTTTTGTTCCATTTTCCTTATTGTATTTTCACCCTTTTTCAAGTGTGAAGAACGACTTGCTTTGTAACCAGCTTCATTAGCTACCAGCATGTTGTGTTTCATTACCAACATCCACAGCTGGCAGCGGGTGATGGCACATGGCAGTGGGTGACTGGCAGTCACTGCTGTGTCACCTCACCTTTGGGCAATGACAGTCGCACCTGGGGCAGGGAAGTGGAGTCAGCTCAAGATGGGTTGGGCTCAAAGTCTGGGTGTCATAAGAAAGGGGGACATCTGGATATATGGGATGATTAGCTGTAGTGAAAGCATAGCTTTATTCTGAAGAAATCCTGGGTTAGCGTCACTCCCTGCAGGAAAAGGAGTAAATTGAACAACAAGAAAAAAAAAGAAAAAAAAAATGAAAAAAACCCTCTGAATTGAAGCAATAGGAAATGAAAATTGCTGAGATGTACTGTCATGTGGGTAGTGGTGCTACCAACCTTGTGCTGCAGTAATTACCTCTATGCATGCAATTTGTGCTCAGCTACGACTGATTTCCCACATCATCCGGTGCCCAGGCTATATTCAATCAGTCCCAGCTGGAGAAAACTATCTTGGATCATTTGGTGAGATTTCACCACAGATGCTACCTTGCATCTTAGGGAAGTGCTGGAGAGCTCTATGCCGCAGAGCCGCCCTGGCACATGGCTGGAATTATGGGGACAGTCACAGGAGAGTCCCTGTGGCAAGGGGGTGCCATGTCTTGTGAGGTGCTGAGGACCTGCAACTGGTGGGGGTGGAAGGCGAGGAGCTTCTGGCAGTTCCTAGGGGGAAGACTTGGTGCTGGGTGTGTGCTGGAGAGAGCAGGTTTTGTGGTTGTTCCTGTACTGTTTTATGTGAAAAATCTAAGTGTGAAGAGTGTTGGAAATTTTTGTGAGAAGCCAAGGGAGGTGGTTGTCCTCATCTTTTGCAAACCAAAATAGGTCGAGCACTTGATTTCCTCTGACTGCTTTGGAAGTGTCGGCTTCATTAAAGAGATGAGGCAGGAGTAGCTGGTGCTGCCTCGTCTGCTTGGGCGTGTTCCCCTGTCAGCTGGTGGAATAGGTGAGCAGCTCCTGAGCCAGATGAGGAGCCTCTGGATTTGCCCTTTGACAGGAGCAACTTTCTCAGCTCAACTGACTACCTGTGCTCCTGGATTTGGTACAGCTCAGGGAGAAGTTATGTAGGGGCATCTCCTGTTGGGGAAGAGGCATTTGACTAGAAACCTGAAGTCAAAACTGTGCATAATAGTAATTCAGGAAAAGTTAAAGCGCCAGTGTTTTTGGGAGCAGGAGGTACATTACTGGTGTGTATAAATACCTTTGGGGATGATCTGGTAGACCTAGGTGTGTCCCTGAGTGGGTACTATGTATATATTGGACTTTGATGTGTTTTTCACTTTCTGCGTTTGTCAGTCCATCACCATCACAGAATGGTTTGGGTTGGAAAGGAGCTTGATCATCTGGTTCAAAACCCTCAACAACAGGCAGGGACACTTTTCACTAGACCAGTTTGCTCCAAGCCCCATCCAGCCTGCCTTTAACAACTTCAGGAATGAGGCATCCTCATCTCTGGGCAGCCTGTGCCAGTGCCTCACCACCTTCACAGAAAAGAATTACTTCCTAATAACTAATCTAAACCTGCCAGTCTAAAGCTATTCCCCCTTGCCCTATCACTCCACGTTCTTGTTGAAAGTCCCTTCCAGCTCTCCTGTAGCCCCTTTATTTGTTACTTGAGCCACTGACACTGCTGCTCACCAGCATGTTTCAGTGAGAGCCATGTTTTCTTGGTGCCCTGCTCTGCTTGGCCTTGCTGTGTCTCCTACGTCAGGCTGCCAAGGAGCCATCCCTAGAGTGCAGAACTGCTGTCTGCCTCGCAGCTCTTGCCTGGTGACTTCCATGTCCTGCATCTGTTCTGACAGGCGGTGCTTTTGCAGCCACTCTCTGATTAGTTTTGGTCCCTCAGATGCATTGATTTACAGACCTTTCCTCTGCAGTACAGCTTTTCTCGATGACAGTCCATGAAGCACAAGATAACTCAGCAGCCTAAATTATTCAGGCAAATTGAATGTGTTTGGCTTGTTCCAAACTTTCGTTTCCTTTCTGTGCTGTCAGGAGCACAGGTACTCTGATGCTTGTATCCTACTCATGCCAAGGAGACACAAACAGCTCAAGTGTAACCCATGTTTTACCTCGTTTGTCACTTATTTACACCTTCGGTTGTGCTTTTTCTGGGCACTTCTGTGCCTCATAAACATGTTTATCTTGCACCTAGAATTGCTCCCCTCTGGTATGCTGCTGGTCTCTGGGAAGTCTTTTCATCTTGTGGTGGAAACGCCCCTGTAAAATTCTAAGAAAATTTCTGTATCTGTTCCACCCTTTAGCCACATGTCCTTTTGTGGAAGTATATTCACTCATGCAAATATTTTGACCCATTAGTCATCACTGTAGGATCCTGAAACCTCACATTAATGAAGACAAGTAATTAAAATGACCAATTCTACCTGCAATTCCCTCATTGTCTGACTTCTACTTTTCTGGTTTTCCTCCATTGCTACTGGATATATACCTTCAATTAATTCACTGTAAAAATCCACACAAGCCCTTCACTGGGCAGACGTGCCTTGCAGGGACCACTGAGCTATGGCAGGCAGGTGCAGAGGAGATGCTTTGTCAGTGCAAATGTGTCCCCTGGCTTTCTGGAGACTGTTCTGCATCAGGAGCTTCTGGGTATAGCTGAAGGCATCAGCTTTCACCCTCCAAACACGTCTGGAGATTTAGGACCTCACTCAAAAGCCCTTTGAATCCAGCGGGACTCTTTCTGCTGAGACCATTGGGCTTGAAATAGGACCCCAGAGAGATTGCATCCTCAGGGGACATGCTCTGAACTTTGCTTGAGACATCGGTCATCTAAGCCTGTGTTCAGAAGTGAACTTAGGGAGGAGATCTCTGCTGCTGAGCCTCTCCCTAATTCAGAGAACAAGGCAGAGCTGCTGCTGGGGGATGGAGGTTTGCCTTGGAAAATTCCAGCTGCAAACGAGACGCATGATTTTAGGAATTAGAATAATTACCCCCTGGAACAGGTTCCCAAGGGATGTGATGTATTCTGTATCACTTAGAGTCTTTAAATCACATTTGCATGTTTTTCCAAAAAGCGTGCCTAGTCACTCAAAGTGAAGGGCTCTGCTTGAGAAGCACAGCGTGACAGAACTGAGCACCCCGTGGTTTGCAAGAGAGCAGAGCAGGGAGTCACTGTGGTCCCATGTGGGTTAAACTCTGCAGATCCCTGGAGGAGTGGGGTTTTGGCACATCTTCAAGAAGAGCTCACGACTGTCCCTTTGGCTGGCGCTGTCTGCTGTGCAGGAATGTGCAGAACTGAGCAAGTAACCATGCTGGAGATGATTCAGAAGTGAACTCCCCCAGCCAAAATCTGCCTTCCCTTTCCAAACACATGCAGGCCCTTCCTCTGAATCAGATATCCCCAGGCACTGAGCAATCCTGGCTGTATCAGTGTTTCCAGGACCTTCCCTCCCACCGCTCTCTGAGTGATGAGAGTGTTTTTGAAGATCTCATTTCCTGGCCTTTTCCTTTCATCTCTCCAAACAGCAAGTAAACGAGCAGCCCTTTAGTTTTTAGTTACTGCGCTGCACCCAGTGAGCTATCAGAGGCTGTTGATGATGACTTTTCTATTTACCATGCTCCTGCCTGCAGGATTTGGGGAGATAATTCATTTGGTCCTGGTGCTTTGTCAACTTTCAGCAGTTGTAATTGCCTAATGATCAGTGCTGATGCTGTTGTTAAGCCTGTTAAAACTTTGTCCTGCTGAACAGCCAGGCTTTGCCTGTCTCATCATGTTTTGCCTGCTGTGATGAGTGGGGCCACCTTTGATGCTCCCTCCCCAGCCCCAGCTGTGGGTCCTTCTTACCAGCCACCTCAGCCACTGATGAAGGGAAGGATGGATGCAGCAGGGTGCTACCTGTGCTAGGGAACCACACTTGAAGTTACAAATAGCTGAAGAATAACCCCACAGAGGGCCAGATGCTTTCTGGGATGAATCACTTCTTGCCTGCTCTGATGCCTTTGGCAGCTCTGAGGAGCCTGGAGCTGGGTGGTGAAGGTGGTCCATTGTCTGCACCCTGGTGGGGTGGGCAAGAGAAGCTCTCTGGAGGGGACTGTCACTGGCGAGGCATTTCTATTTAGCAACCTGCATGCCATTTCTGCTTTTCCTTCTCTTGGGTGCCTTTTCCACCCTCATTATAATTTTTTAGGTCTTTAATTGGCCACATTTCATGCTATCACCTTCTTTGCTATGCATCTGAGGTGCCCAACTGGCTGGTGCCATCTCTCGAAGCCCCCGTCGCTCATCCTCGCCTCTTCCAAGGCTGTTTCTTAATGGCACACACTGAACATTAGTGCATTACCATCCCTTTTCCAAGAACAGTCTCCATCCACTCTTCTCTCGTCCCCCAGTGCCTCATCCAATTTAATTAATTATACTTAGTATATTACGCATCCTGTCAAAGTTTTTCCTTTCCGAGGTTTAATGGTTTTTTAATTCTAATGCATGCTGCATGTGTAAGTGTTTTAGAAATGAGGCGATCGTGCAGTGGCAAAGAGGCAGCATTACATCCATGTGCTGCAGACAGCCAGGGTGGATCCCTGTAGAGGGGCTCCAGCAGAATTATTGCAGGACTGTGCTGCCTGCCTTCCCCTTGCATCCCTCTTCTTGTGTTTGGGGGGAAGATCAGGCTGACTCCCCCTGCAGAGGGATATGTTTGGGTTAAACCCACCTGCTTATGGTGCATCTCGTGCTCCTGCTACAGAAGTGGGTGCCCAGCCAGCAGCTCAACCCCAGCACTGGCCACATCTTCTCAGCTGCTGTAGCCCTGTGGTGAACTCCAGTGTAATGAACTTGACTCTTCTCCTCGCTCTAAGTCTGTCTGAAAGCACCAATTACATCAGTCATTTCAGCCTTGCTTTATCCCTTTGAAGAATGGCTGCATTAAGGATGTGGTGGGGACTAGACTAATCAGGTAACGCCGGCTGGGGCTGGTACCTATCGCTCTTTATTTCCCAGTCACAGTTAAAAGGTTTGGTCAGGAAAGTGATTGAGGAGGAATGACTTTGTGGGGTCTTATACCGACTAGCTTTGGGTATTTCCAGATAAAACCTGCTCAGACTAAGAGGGTTGTGGGTTGGTGGTTGTTTTTTTCTTGCCTGTCAGTGTTGCAAAGTGCTTAGGTTTTGAAAATCCAGCTGGGCTCTGTCTGTCTGTCACACCATCACTGGGAGTAACGATACTGTGGTACAATTTAGCTGACAGCCCTGTGAACCGAGGCCAGGGGCCAACACAATACAGTCTGACCTCGGGGCAATGCTGCAGGAATGTGCCTTGGGAAACCAGAAATCATTGAAGGCTGTGCCAGCAGAGGCTGGGGCAGAGCCTGCCATGCTCCAGCACTTCTGGAGCAGCCCATCTTGGGAGGCAGGAGCCTCTTACACCTGTGTTGGAGCCACAGCAAGGGATGTGTGGTAGGACCCCTGAGTGGTGTGCACACCCCCATGTAGGACTCAGCATCACCACCCAGGTGCTCATGAGCTGGCATCAGCTAGGCCAGGAGGACTGGTGCTGTGAAGCTGACTGGTTTCCTTGTAGTTCTTGTGCAGGTCATGAATATATGTTTATTTTCCATTCCTGTTGATCAGCCATCTCCTCACAGCTCTGCAGTTAACAGCCCCAGACATACCCAAAAGCTTATTCTCCATCTCACCTCCATGGTTGTGGGGCCAACAGAACACGATGTGATGGGACAGGATGGGACCCCAACTGGATTGCTGAAATTGAGGTTGTCCATGACTCACAGGTAGTGTCATTTCCCCAAGCTTACAATGAGGTTTTAGATTTGATTATGGATGTTATAGTAATTTTACATGCATGTTTATCCACACTCTGAATTAATGAAGGTAAACTTAATTGCTGTAATGAAGTTTCATCTAATTAAATGGGCCAGATTCCCAGATTTTGGCAATTCTGTGATCTCTTCTGTTGTCTGTGGGGCCAGTCAAACCTGCATCTGGCACTCCTCTGGCATTGCCATTATCCTTCACTGGTGTGGAGCTGGAGCCTCCTTTGAGCCATCTCTGTAGATCCATGGCTGTGCAAAGAGAACAGGAGTGTCCTTGTGAGTCATGACGCCAGGTCAGGCACTGTTGGGTGCTGGACAATGTAGACTAGGTTTTGCAGACCTGTCTCTGTGGCCATCCCAGATGCCTGTGGGATTTTGTGATGCATTTGCCACCCTAGGCCAGCATCTCATCATGGTACATACTTATGCTTCAGATGAAAAGTTCCACTAGCATGGAAAAAAAACATGTTCTTCTGAAGAAGACTTTAAGCAGAGCACCAGGGAGGGGATAATGCTGGGCTACAGGGTGGAGGCATGAGAGGTCAATGTCGTGATGAGAGATGGCCAGCAACCAACATTTTGGGTTATTTTTAAAGAGGTGAAAAATTCCCTTGCTATCTCTTCATGATGGGGAACGCCCCATCGTGCTGGGAAGCCTTCCAGCTCCCTCCGCTCTTCAGAGCTGCACACTTTTAGAAAGTACAAAGAGCTCCTCATAATGTTTTGCCTTGTGGGTACATCTATGATTAATTCTGTGCAAGCATTACTGGTGCAATAACAATACTGGAGGTCCTAAAACTGAAAAAGGAAACACATTTGGCTCGTACTTCATACACAATCACTTACACTTAAGCTATTGATAGTTGATTGGGATCTGTAGACTGCTGGGCTGGTGCCACTGGGTTTCTGAGCGCGTTCAATGGCTGGAACAGACAGCGAGGCTGTAGGTTTTGGCAAGCTGTAGGTCTCATTAGTCAGGCTGACTGTATCTGACATGAGAGATTCCCATCCACCAAGATGAAGCTCACTTCCCTAGGCTTTGGCTGACATCCCAACAATATTTACATGAAGGACAACAGAGGATCAGTGTTAGATTAAGGCTCTGAGTTTCCAGTAGGCAGACAGTTAAATATTCTATTGAAATACTCTTTTGATTATTTAGATAATAATGAAGTTTATGCATGTCCTTGAGAAATCTGGGGAAAGGCAGTTGTTTTATGCTAAGCATGCAAAGATGTGTTTAATCTTGATAATAGGAGTAAATTATGTATCAGCATTTATAACCTCGTCTCCTTTATTTCTCACTTGTTGTGTGGAAGCACCAGAAATGTCGCAGGGAAGAGAGAGCTGAGCTGGGCTGGGCTGTTTGCAGGAGGAGGTGTCAGGCAGCATCCCAGCTCCTGCCAGCATCCTGGCCCTCTCATACCTGCAAGAAAAGGATGAGAATGGGTTGTTCTGCTTTATCCTGGCCAGGAGAGGTGCTGATTGCAGCAAGATGTTCACCATGAACCTCCCAAGGAGTGTACATCCATACAGCTGCAGTGAGGCCAGGAGCTGGCCCAGTACAAGCATCTGGAAATTGCTTCTTATCTCCCCCAACTGTAATTTCTGGTTTGCTGGATTTTTATCAGGATTGTTGAGTAGCTATTTTCTGAGCAATGCCTAATTTTGAATAGGACAGAGTAATAATTCGATTTATTGCTGCTGTTGGAATGTGTCTGCCTGGCTGGTCCCGCATTACCCTGACAGAATATGTGAATTTGTTTCATCTTTGACAATAGCAGAGAACAGTAACCTTTGGATTAATTTGTTTTAGTGACTGAAGTCCCATTAAATGGAAGGCAGCTGGTGTCAAAGGCATAAACAGAGACAAAGTTTTGCTCCCAATTGTGGGAAATGTGTTTAAACAGACTAGAAATGTTTCCATCTCTGCAGGGTATAATATACTCAAATGGTTGCATTAACATGAAAAAAGTATAAGAAAGAGTGTATTTAGGACAATCCCTCTGTATCCAGTGTTAATGAAATTGAATTCCAGTAATGAAGTCAAGGGGTTGTATTCTGCGCTCGTGCAGGCAGTGCAGTAGCTGCCATTAACATTAATGGGAGCTGTGCCGATGAATTACGGAGCTGTAATGGTTCGAGATGGAAAAGGTCTATCAGAACCCAGAGTGCTGTCCTCTCCAAGGGCTTCATCCTGCATCCCAACATCAGTTAGGACTCTAATGAGCCCTTTGTGGAGCATGAGTAGCAGAGTTTTGGAGGTGAAATCCCTGCCGCTCAGGGGCCAGCTTGAGCTCCATGGACCACTTAAGAATAGGATTAATTGGAGTTTAAATGGTCTGTTCCGCTGGTCTTCTGAAAAGGAATTAATTTTTCCTTGTGAATGAGGTGGGGATTGGCCTGCGGTCCCGGATAAAGGGGAGCAGCCAGCGTTAAATTGCATTCCAGCCCATAATACCTCCTGGGTCTGACTCCACTGTAGTGCAGGGCATGCCCACACACCAGCTCCTTCTGCTTCGGGTGATTGCCCTCCTTCCCACAGCCTTCTCATCCCAAAGGCATCAGCATGCCCAGGAAGGCATTTTTCTGGAGAAAATCTTCTCCATGAAATCTATCCTTACCCTCTGGCATGCAGCTAGCCAGGCATCCCAGTCTGTCTGTCTGTCAGTCCTCATTCATAATACAGGAACTGTTCTGCAGAAGAAAGGGAGTTATTAATGGTAATACAAAGTGAGGGAAGAGGTAAATGGGCCAACCTTTGGCTGCTGTAAATCAGTGGGAATCCTTGGTGTTTCCTGGGAGCTGTTTGTGTCTGCAGCAGCTGGGAACGAGCCCCTTCGCAACTCTCTGTTGACCATTACAGAGGCACTGCCCATGAGTAGCATTCAGCCATGGGTCCTTACCAGCAGTTGCCCAATAAATTAGTCTAATTCACATCCATTGTTTCGTTAAAATAATTACAGTGCTTTGTCCAAGCACTGTTGACCTTCTGTGTTAGGACAGACAATCCAGGATTAAAAATTGATATTTTTTAGCTTGTATAAATCCTGAATAATGGTGAAAGAGAGGAAAAGAAAGGCTCCTCGTTGTGGTAAAGAGCATTTGTCACTGTTCTTGTTGTTAGTATCCTCCAAGCTTTGTGCAAAGGAAGCCACGCCAGGATTACATTGCTGCATTGACTAGAGATTTCATATTAGGAAAGGCGAGGAAGGCTCTGTAAAGCCCATAGGTCAAAAATATAATACACTATTCCCCACCTCTTGTTTCCTGATATTGTGCTATTAGAGGAGATAAGGAAGAGGTGCAGTCTTAATTTACAAGCAAATGATGAACCATGGCTGGGGACTGTTTGTATTGTACTCAAGCTTATTATTTTATCTGGAGCGTAATGCAGCGGATCACTGCTCCTGAGCTGGGAACAGCCGCTCCTGTTGGGGTGGAGGGAAGTGGGCTCTGCTGGTGTGCTGAGGGTGGTGGGTGCTGCACAGGGGCTGAGGGCCATGTCTTGTACCTTGTGGTGTACGTTTCTGAGAAAATGAAGGTGCTGAAGTTGAAAAGAAGCCCGAAGTAGCTGAAGAGGAGTGTTAAATAATGCAGTTGCGCATTGTCCATGAAAGATAGCTAACCATGAGTAAACATCTACAGCAGTGTTTGATCCCTTTGTGTTTACTATTTATTCATATTTATTATTCATAAATTCTGTCACAAATGTTGGGCCCGCACCCCAGTGAGACATTTGCATTTTATTTTAAGTTTGTTTCCCCCCCCGCCCCTCAGTTTCATGAACTGAGATTTAATGATTTGCTTTTCCACATCACTCCCGTGCTGGCTCTCCCTGGTTCTCCTCTTCTTGTTTCAGGAAGAGATTTCTAACATGGAAAAGTGATATTTGAATAGATTCCCCTAAGGCAATCAATTTACTTCTAATTTGTCTGGAACTAAGCTTTTCTTTGTTGCAATGAGAAAGGATTGAAACTGCTGTAAAATTTATTAGCTTCCAGGAAGATTTTGAAATGAATTTTTTAATGATCGTGCTGTTTGCTGTACCCAGGAGCAGTGTCATCGTGATTACAGTATAATCATACGGTTGCTGAAGGAACACCGAAATGTGGAGATAAAGCCAGGCTTCTGCACGAGGGTGCCTGTGTACTGACCCAGGTATGGGCACCCTTCCTGGCACTGCCACAGAGCTGGGGGCTTTGGGCTGGGGCCACTCAGAATGGTGCTCACCCACGTAGCCCCCTGCCCCATGCATGTCCCAGCAGGCTGAGATTCTTTCAGTTGTTCTATTTTTTCCCTTATTTTTCATTTTCAAGCAACTCCTCTGCTCCTTTTCCTTTCTCCCCATGTAATAGCACAAATGAGCTCTCCTTACTCACCTCGGCAAAGCTGGTCTGACATGGATTGGATTGAACTGAGCGGCTGTTTGAAAATGGAAACTCCAGGGACTATTGTCATCGCCCAAATTGCACCTTAGATTGTATAACAGCACATGTCATCTGGCCATTTATCAGGAATATTACATTCCCAGGCACTTGCACCTTGCTACGATTTAACTTTGTCTCTTTGGCCAGCACTGCAATTCCACTGGAGATAATTCAATTGCACTGAGAGCTGAATGGGCACCTCACACACCCGCTCCCTGTTGTTCTGGCTCAGGTATGCGGGTGCTGAATAGGACACTGGAAGGCTTGTACACCCTGGACATTCCTTAATCCCTCCTTTTGATGAGGAAGACCCTGCGCCATGTGGAGCTGGAGGCTCTGTTGATCCAGTGCCCACCACATGTCCTCTGCCAGGTCTTCCTGGGCTCTGGCTCTCAGGCATCCCTCCTATCTCCCTGCTCTTTTGACCAAGAGCTTTCATAGTGGGATTGGGAAGTGCTGAGAATCTTGACTGGGCAGGGAGTTTTGTTTCTCCAGGTCTTTCTTCAGCTGCTGCCTGTCTGGGACCTACAGGCAGCACATCAAGCCTTGGGGCTGGCTGGGGCTGGTTTCTACTTGTCTTTGTTCTGGTTCCCCAAATTGCAAGTAGAGAAGCTTTGAAATATGGAGCTGTGGGTTTTGCTTTACTTGTTGAGGAGCTTATTCCAAAGGTGGCTGTGGATTTTATGTTATTTCATATTTGCTATTCAAGAGCTTATGTTTAGCAATCACATTTTTTCCTGCCAAATCTGACTTCAGGATAACTGCTCACCTTTTAATGAAGAGGCTTCTGCCAGTACATTTTGTACCTGGGGAACATTTTGAAAATGACCCTGTCCTAAGGTGCTCTGAAACAAGGTTCAGGATTTGTGCTGCATTAGGGCAGACTGACTGAAATTGCTGCTGTGGGACCTGCACATCTTACATACAGCCATCACTTGTGAATGACACCTGTGCACAACACCCGCGCTCAGGTGAGCTGCTCAGCACCTCTCCAGACCACCTGGGTGCCACAAGGATGTCCTCACAGCCCAGCTGGCAACAGGACTATCATCTCTGTGTGTGTGATGTCCTCAGCTCATTAGAAAGCCCAGCCCAGCTCGGCTCAGGACAACTTGCACAGCCCAGGGCTGTGGTGTTCCCTGTCCCTGCGTCATGATATTCCTCTTTCTCTGGGCCATGGTGTTCCCCTTCCTGGTGAGGCAATGTTCCCCTTCCCCTGGGTCATGGTGTTTCCCTTCTCCATGCTGTGGTATTCCCCTTCCCCTGGGCCATGGTGTTTCCTGTGCTGTGGGGTTCCTCTTCCCCTGGGCAATGGTGTTCCCTTTTCCTGTGCTATGGGGTTCCCCTTCCCCAGGCCATAGTGTTCCTCATCCCGAGCCCATGCCAGCCAGTCGGTCTCTGCCAGCCTGGTGCATTGGCCTCACTGGGGACTGCATGTCAGGATAGGGTGTTCACTCCATGGTTCACACACAGCAGCTGCAAAGCTCTGTGGGTCTCCCCACACTCTGCCCTTCTGTTGTTTCTCCCTCTCACCCAGCCAGTCAGGCAGCAGTTTTCACACCAGCTTGCTCACACGGAGGTGAGGAGCCGCCTGTTTTGGCTGCCTGCCACTCATCATGTCATGCGTGTGCAGTACTTATTACCTGGGCTTTGCTCCTTGCATTAAGAACATTTTTTTAGTGCAGACAGTAACAGTTGTATTGACTAGGGCAGATCTAGGGCTGTAAAAGAATTTCCTGTTGTTCTATTTCTGATTGTTAAAGTGGTAAAAAACAAGACAGAACAGTACAGTAATGTGAATGTGAACATAAATGACTGTCCAGGGTGCTGTCAAGGCTGGGTGAGTCAGACTTGAGCTGCAAAGGGCAGCTCCAGGAGCGTGCCCGGCGGCTCTGTGCCTGCCTCTGCTGGGGGCAGGAGGAAGATGTGAGGTAACAGCTCTGGGATCAGCCACTGGAGAAGCCCAGACCCCACTACTCATGCCTTCTTTGGACTTGGGATAGCAGAGGAGTGGTGTTTCCGTGTATCTACAGGGCTTGCTTGTGGCCTAAAAATAGTATTTTATATCAACTACAGGAGTAGGACAGTGATGGATGGGTAGCTGAAGATCCCCTTTCTGCCATGGAGAAGAGGCTTCTGCTCAGGGCTCTGTGCTGGTCCCTGGGTCTGCTGCCAGGCCAGGGCTGATCTGGGCAGCCTAGACACATGTCCCCGAGAGCAGGATAGGTTATGGCTGCAGGATGTGGTCTGAAGGCTGAGATGTGTGGTGAGGACAGAAGCAGAGTGACAGAATGTGCTGTGGAGCTACCTGTTGTCTCAGGTCTGCGGATGATGGTGATTTCTGTCCCTCTGCCTGTCAGCCTAACCTCTTTCAGACTTGTTAATGTTCTCTTCCTAAAATAAAAGATTGAAACTATAATTTATTGTAATGCTTTTCAGCTCTTCTTCTCTCTACATTTCAGCTGCTGCTGGTGTGAGTTGTAGACAAGTATTGTGGTGTCCAAAGCTGATTATCCCCTGGCAGATAGGCTCCATGCCAGCAGTTTTTAATGAAACTGCTCTTAAAGCACGAGTCCCTTTCTAGGCTTTGAGGACTATCCACTTGCAGTACTCAGGGAAGTCCTGCTATTGTTTTTAACTGTAAAATGTGTCAGTTTGGAAAAAATGGATCAAGACAAGACAAACATACCTATGCTCCCTCTGGAGAGTGATTTGCCTTGCCTGGATAGATTCAGGGCTGAGCTGTGATGCTGGGCAAGAAAGGTGAGGAGCAGCAGCTCCCCTGTGCCTTCCCATGCTGGACCAGCCAGCCCAGTGTGCTCCCAGATCTGGCCTTTCATGTTTGTGGAGAGACTGAAGTGATGTGTGCTTCAGCAACGTGCCCAAGGTCACACAGCACAATAAATCAGTGTCTCATCGGGGATGAGAATCCAAGATATTTCTGTAGCCCCTCCAGCCATCACCAAGTCCTCTGCTATCACAGCCAGACTACACAACTTTGTATGCCTGTAGCACCCTTTTGAAGTTAAGCTGTGGATAAATAGGGAGACAGCAGCACTTTCTGGGCAATTTTTCTTTTTTTTTCCCTTTCTATTTTGCTCAAATACTTGAAATTAACAGAATCAAAGTATGAGATCATGGGCTTTCAGAGCTCGGTGCAAGTTGTTCTGTGTGTAGGGCTCAGGGCATCCTTCTCTCAAGCTGCTGTAAAAGCGGCTGCCAAAACCCAGACCTCCTCCCCTCCGCCCAGAGCCATGCTCCACACCATCATGTTGCTGCTCTGATGTAGAGAAAAAGCTGATGTTTTACCCATAGATTTTTCAATTAATTAGCTGCTTCTCCTTTAAAAAAAAATCCTTTTTTGGTGTTTTTTTCTTTTTTTTTTTTTGAGGTCTGCCTTTTACTCGTTTATTCTCTGTAAGTGTTAAGCTGCTCATATTTTGGTGCATTGTGTTATGTGCTGAGAATTTTTATCAGCCGCCCTAGTGCTTGAATGTGGTGGAAATACCAATGTGTCTGAGGAGCGGAGGTTATGCACACAGATGTACAGAGCATCAAAATGAATGGTTTGCAGGCGGAGGGGAAGGAAATCCAGGCTGAGTCTGCACCTTTGCCGCCTTCGATCCATCAAACCGGCACCGGCCGAGTGCGGTCTCATATGGGTAATGGCATTAGTGCTTTAATGCTGCTTTGTGTGTGTGTAGGTTATGGTAGGAAGGAGCCACGTCTTTGTGTAGGGAAAGGTTGTGCTTTATGAGGGCCAGCTGAAATTACAAGCTCTTATCAAATGAAGGAAAAGCTGAGACTGAAAAGCAGCCAGGATCCTGTGGTGTTCAGCGGGAGCCACAGTCGGATGCTCAGAAGGGGCTGGGAATGGTGAAACTGCTGGATTTGATTTCCAGCTTTGCACTTGGCTGAGCCTGGCTGCTTCCTTGGGCCCCACTTTTTTCATCTGTGATGTGGGAGTGAAGGTATGCGGTCCCTTGGGACTGGCTGGCAGCACAGGAATGCACACAAGTGCCAGGCACAAGGGTTTATATTTGCCTGGGAGCCCTTGGAGCTAGTCTTGGAGGGACCTTGGAAAGGGTTAAACCACCACTCCATATTTCAGCGCTGTAAAGTGGTGTTGGGACAGCCCCAAGTCGAGAGAAGGGATCTTTATTGCTCTTGTATGAATAAAGCCCCAGCACTGGGAATGACACATTTAATCTTCAGTGGAGTGGACAATCTTGGAGATTTATAAAGCCTCTGTTGTGCAGGAGGTCAGTGGGGATTAAGCAACAAGTTAAAACACACATATACACCAGAACCAAAAAGAACCTCCCCTCCTCCCTCTTTGCTTTCATCCCTCTGTTCCTTTCCCACCTCTGCAAAAAGTCAAGCTTAAATGTCACGTCAAACCAAGCTTAAAACATGGTGGCTTTTAACGCTGGTCACTAAACCCTGGAACCACTGGCTCTGATGGCTTGATACATGGGCAGACCCACTGTGATGGATTTGCTGCTGTCACTTCTTCCCCAGGTTTCTGGTCTGGTGGTGGCAGGTGACACACAACCTATTGGAAATTGAACTCCAGTCTGTAGAGCAGCCGAGAAATGGCAGTAAAATCCTTCTTCTGAGCCTTCCCTTAAAACCAATAGCTGTTTGAGGTACAATCACTGCTCTTTGGGGTAAGATCACCTCTGCTTGGGAGTGAGGGGATGCGCAGCACCCTGCTCAGTGTGGTCTCCTCCAGCAGGCTGGGGGTTGGTAGGCATCCTCGGTTGGACTCGCCTCTTCACCATCCCTTGTGTTTTCTCCACGCAGATCAGACCGAAGGATTTCATTGCCGGGAGGAGTGCCGCATCCTGGGCCACTCGGACAGGTGCTGGATGCCCCGCGGTGCCGTTCCCAGCCGTGCCAAGTCCCCCGAGCACGGGAGGAACGTCATCGCCCTCTCCATTGAGGCGACGGCAGTGGACACGGAGCCTTACGCAGACTGCAGCACAAAAAGGACCTTCGCCACCTTCGGCAAGGAGGGCGGTGAGCCCCCAGCTGAGGAGCGGCTCACCAACCCCAAAGGCAAAAGAACGGTGGACCCACCTGCCTGCAGCCCCAAGGTGAGCGGCGCCGTCCGCGAGGCAGGCAATGGGTGCGAGGCCGTCAGCCCCGTCACCTCACCCCTCCACCTGAAGAGCCCTTTGTCCGGCAAACCGGCGGCACCGTACGGTGCCGGGCATGGCGCCAGCAACCGGGAACGGGAGCCCTTTGGGAACAGTGGCCCTTCCCGGCCAACGGAGGCAGAGCCTCGGGGAGCGGACAGCGAGAGCAGCGGGCAGGAGGGCAACCCGCTCCTGCAGGAACGCCGGGAAAAGGACTCGCCTGGTGCCCGGAGACTAAAGGACATCGTCCTCTGAGCAGCACCCGGCGACAGGAGGATGAGAATGAGGATGAGGGACCGCACGACTCCCAGCGCAGATTGTTTTTATTGCTTACCAATGGTTCACAGATTGCTGTCTTTAAAAGCTTTCCCTAAATGTATTGTTTATAAATGAAGCTATCGTTACTGTGACAATCCCACTTGTCTCGACAGGCGGCAGGGGTGTGCAGCCGGAGCAAAGTAGCCGGTGTTTTGCTTTGCCGGGAGGCGGCGGGTGGCGGAGGCAGAGGCGAGACCCCCCCAGTCCTCAGGAGCACTCGGTATCCCCTCCTTGGAGTTTATATATTTTTTTATCACAAAATGAAGATAAATTTCCATTCCTGGAAAGAATTGAATGGCAAATTCCTTATTCGGACATCTTTAGTAACCACCCCGGCGGTTTTGTAGTCTGGACAAAGTAGCGGCTGTTTCTTGTGTGCGACTGTTTGAAGCGACAGTCGGGTGAGTTTCAACATTCACCCAACACGAGGTTGTTTGTATTTTAAGGTGTTGGTGTTTTGCTATGGACACCCCTGCATTTATGAATCCTTTTGCTGTCACATGCTTATCTGTACTATTATTGTATTTGATATTGCAAATTACTGTATGTCTAGTGATGGCAAAAGGCTTTCAGGCTTAAAAAAAAGAATAAAAAAATAATCACGATCATCTTACTTAAACTTTGGGGAACCTGCATTTGCAGCCCTGGTGGAGCAAGCGCTTTTTCCAGCCCCCACCATTGCCTGCAGCCTCCACCATCTCTTGCAGGGCAGTGACAGGGCATTATGGGAAGTTGTTTTGGGGAAAACCTGCCTGGATTGCAATTGTCGGATGCACTGTGCTGAACTTTTTCCCTTGTCCATTTCTTTTGCATAATTTCAAGACAATGCATGGAAATTTTTTTTCCAGAAGTTGATTGTTTTGGTTTTTTTCCAGTTCCCAGATTAAGATATCCCCCATCTCCAATCATTTCCAAGTCAAAGAAATGGAATTATTTAAGAGATCTAAATTTACCTTCTCAATTAGACACACACTTCCAAGTCAGCGTTTCCCACTCACAGTCACAACAAGTGTGTGTGTCTATGTATGTCATCATGGCATGGATTTTAGAGTGTTCTGATTTCTTTCTATCCCTGCGTCATAAATAAGTATAGAATGAGCAATAGCAATGTTAATTTAGGGGCAGACAGGTGATATGTAACAACGCTACTAATTCAATTAATGTGCCTTCTTAATGGAGAAAAAATTAAAGCAATTAATTATTTTTTCTCATAATTAAGGACTTTTTTTTGTGTGGGTACAAATTTACTCATATAAAATTGATTTTAAAATTGAGCTACTTTAATAGCCATTTTGTAGAAGGGAGAGAGGGAAGGGGTTCCACAGCTCTCTGCTCTCTTGCAGTGATAATTCCTCAGTGAGGTATGAGTAAAGTAGGAGGATTTCAGTTAGTGCATTATTATTTTTACTATTATTATTAACCCTTCACTGAACAGATTTTTCCTACCCCAAATAATGTTTCCTAGAATATAAAATTGATTATGGAAGGGAAAATATATAGCTCTTGCCAATGTTTGCTGTACCAGCAAGTTGAAATTAGTGGTTTCTAGAGAAAGAGTCTTTCTAGGTCTACATATCATGATAAAGTATTTGTTACTTTGATTTATTTAAATGAAAAACAACAAGAAAACAAGATCCAGTCATTATTATCCTCAAAATAAAATTAAACTCCAATCATTTATTTCTTCAGGGCAAATTGATCTTGCCTGAAGCCATAGCTGGTCTGAGACAGGTCCACAGTCAGCCTGTTCCCCCTGCCACTTGCTAGGGCCAGGAATTGAGAAAGAATCAACAAAAAACAGTCATCTAATGAAATTTGTGACGCTTCCCTCACTGGTGTGATGACTACCTCATTCAGCTCCCATCCCATGCGTTGACGTGATGTCCTACATCCCTCTGGAAAGCAAAGTGGGGATTTTCCCCCCTGTTTCTGTTCTGGATTCTGAGCCCACTTTTCAGGGATATGTTGTTTCTGCTCCTACTGTGTTTCCTGCCTGTGTACTGTTACTGCTGTCATTTCTTTCTGTTTTTCTTTTCATGAAATGTGTTTATTATTGTAACACAAGCAAAGAAAAAGGGGGCTGGCTCGGGGCTGTTGGAGTAACCGCGCGTTCTGTAACTGTTAGGCTGGGTTTATTCTGATGTTACCTGGTTTTGTCAGCTCTGGGAGGGTTTTTTTGGGGGGGCGGGGAGCTTCTTGTGTGTGTTTTCTGAGAGGCAGAGCCTGCAATGCCCCATATGTCAGATGTTCTTGGGTTTACAGGGCAGCAACCCCACATGCCCCCATTGTCTGCCCCACACCTCCTCCAGGATGGGACTCATCTCCCCCACAGCCCATCATGGGATGGGGAGCGGATCCCTCCAGATGCCTCATCATCATCCCCAGCTGCCTGCAAAAGCACCGGCTGTTAATTTCTGCTGAGCATTGCCCTCTGCCTGCGGAGCTGCCACCACCAGCCCAGCATTTTGGATGAAAAATAGATGCTAACTGAAAAGGAAGAGAGAGAAAAAAAGAAAAAAATAGAAACATTTCTCTAATTTACCCAGAGGAAACGTTCCTTGCCACTCTGAATAAAAGCACAGCCGAGAAAGAATGTGAAATAATTCTGTATTAAAAGGGGGCATTAAAGAGGTCAGTAAACCCTTATGCCTCCAAGAAAATCGTTTAAACATCAGTTTTCTGGGTTGACCCAGCTGCAGCGGGGGATGCTGAGCGAGGGGCCCTTCTCTGGTGCAGCCATGCTGCGCAGGGCTGAGGGGAGACCTCAGGAGGGGTCCTGGCTTTGCTGCCTTGGCTCTCTCCAGAATATTTTGGTACTCCTGTCACTGTCCCTCTGTGTCACTCGAGATGAGTTCAGGCTCCTGGGCAAATTGCAGTCTCTTGTTTTTTTCCTAGTTGCATCAGAACTGGCCATGCAAAAAATGTTCCAAGCTGCAGCGGGGCAGGAAGGTTTTTTGGGACAGTTCCAGATGTAATTACTGTGCTTTTTAATAACTTAAACCTGTCCTCGGATTTGGTTTAGGAAAAGTCACTGGGATCTCTTTCCTTCAGGCAAACTTGCTCTGTTCCCCTGTTTATCTAGGAGAGCAGCAGCTGCTGACCTTTCTCCCCCAAGCATGATGAGGACTCCATCTGGAGCAGCCCTGGGGCTGAGGTTTGGAGGGGTTCAACTATTCCCTACTCCCTGGGGACCTCCTGGCTTTTTCCACCCTCGAGGCTGCAGGACTGTGCTGGGAGGGATGGTGGAGGGCTGGGAGGGACCACTGATGACTGGAAAAATCCCCTTTGAGGACCATCCTACTGAGGTTGTTGCCATTCCCTGTTTGTTGTGAGCTGGAGGTGGCCTGTAGATCACACATTGTGCAGAAGTGAATACCTTTCTTTTTAAATATTTTTTTATTTTTCAAATAAATAGGATACAAGTTGCTTTTGTAAAGAACACACAGTCTGATGGATATGTTGAAATGATTCTTGGGGGGGAAAAAACCTAATTATGAATGGAAACACATTTGTCTGTCATTGGGGAAAATTGATGGTCTTGTTGCTACAGCTGTTTTTGCAGCTATGGGTAATCTCTGATCCAACCTGTGAGCTGCGGTACCCGCCGGGGAGAAGCCCAGCCGCCCCTGCTGCAAGCACTGCTGAGACGGAGCCTTCAGTGGCATCAGCTGATGTTCAGCTGATCTAAGGTGGGATAGAATCTCCAAACACACCTCACAAAACTGGTTCTCAGCAGCGCACGCCTCCTTGCAGCCTGGCGAGGCTGGCAGTGGCTGGGCTGCCATGGGACTGAGCGTGGTACGTCTCGTCATGGTGTCTCCGTTGCTGAGTATATGAAGAATAAATTGTTGTATATGCTGATATGTATGTTATGTACATTTTCACAGTGATTGAATCATTGTAAACAACAAAATGGAAAAAGGAAAAAAAAATCACCATTCTGTCTATTTTATGAAGATGATAAAGCAGCTTTATTAAATTATTACGATTCTGTTTCCAAATGGTGTACCTGCCACATTGGGATTTTTTCATCTGATGAGAACTTTGTTTTCCACCTAAATGTGATTTTCTTTTCTCTGCTTTGAGCATCTAATGCATTTTAGTATTAAAGCAATTATTGAATAAAATGGAAAGTAAGTGTTTGGTTAAATATGCCTGAGTGGCTTTGCTTTGATGGGCTCCAGGTGCTGGTCCTGCAGAAACCAGCGCATGGCTGGGTGCTCTGGGTGCCACCCCAGCCCGATCTCTGTCCCACAGCTGATCTGCTTTGGCACCTGAGAGGCTGTAAACCTCAAGCAGAACTTTTCTAGCCCTGAAGAGGGGTCATCACCATCCCCACGAGTAACCCACTGGGGAAGGCAGGGTCTGGGTTTCAGAGTGTCAGAGCCCCTCTCCTCGCTCCCAAAAAAATGGGCATGGTGCTGGGCCTTTGCACTGCCACCCCTCATCTTCAGGGGAAACACAACTATGACAGGAAACACAGCTATGAAACATCTCCAACACACATTTCTCCATGGAGGCATGGCAGAGAAGAAAAGACTTTTTTCCTTGGTTTTTCAGGAGGCTGCTTTGGAGGTTGTGGCAAGATGGTGGGGAGCATCCACTGTCTGAATTAACAGGCTGCTCATGGACCACTCTTACACATAGAGCATCTGAGCGCTTTGTAGCTACAAGGGTAAACGGCCTCTCCAGTGGACTCTGCTCATTCAATGTCTCAGTTGGGGTGATACCAAAAAGGAATTGGAACAAAGCAGTGACACAGGAAAGCACCTCCCCCGAGCTGGGAAGATGCTTGAGCTGCACACCTGAGCATCACCCTGCATGGCTGGGGCAGAAAGGGAACAGGGGCCAGCTGGGTTAACCACACCTGGATGGGCTCCCATCAAAGGCTCCAGCAGGGGCTGATCATCTGCCCTGGGGCCAGCTGTGGCACAGGTGTGTGTTGTCACAGGGACCCAGGTCATGGTTGACAGCCAGGCCAAGTGCCAGCACCTGCAGCTTGTTTGCAGTCATTTGTGCAATGAGGGTGCAGTGACTCATTTGGCAGGTGGAGAAAAGGAGAGAAATCCAGGCCATGGAGAAGTGGCTGGTGGATTTATGAGAGTTTGCAGCTTGTTCGGGGAGAAATGGTGCTGTGGCTGCAGAGTGATGCCTGTGCCTGAGGAAGCAGTGGTTGTTGCAGCATCTTCAAGCTGTGACCCTGCCTGCACCAAGAACCCATGACCAGAGCTGTGCCAGCACCATGGACTCATCTACCAGGTAGGAACTGACCCTGTTTGGGGAGGAATTGTCCCAGTGAGTTGCCCTTGAACAGCAGCGGTGGGAGGTAGAGGAAGGTGGCCGCTGTGGGGCTGCCCAGGCTACAATGAGGTTCACTGGGGAGCTGGTTTGGAGGCAGTGCAGAGTCCCAGCCCAGGGCCAGGTATGGGCTGACTGTGGGCTGAGAGATGAAATGGGGCTCCCTGGAGGGAGGATTCTTGCTTATGGTATGCCAGACCAAGACCCTGTCCAGAACCTGCCAGAACCCGTGGGTGCTGGCCTTGTTTCACTCCAAGATCCATCAGCTCTTTATGCTGGTTGTGGGCTGGGGGCTCGCAGGTGTCAGATTGGAGCCGTGCCCCTGCTGTGTTCCCCAGCCAGTTGACACTGTCCTCTGTCCCCACCGGCACACTGAAAGAGCTGCAGCATCTACTCTGCTGAGACAGCTGCAGGACCGCGGCGCCGGGCTTCAGTAGCAGCGCTGGGAAGGGCCGCGGTGGGCGGCCCGAGGGAGGGATTGAGCGTCTGCTGCAGATAAAAACGGGATCCTTCTTTCGCGCGTGCCTGTCTGGAAATGCTGCTGGCCCCAAGGGATGTGCTGGATCTCACTGCTTGGTGGCTCCTGGGTGCTGAGGGAAGGATCTTGGGCTGCAGTAAACCCCAGTGAGGTCCCTGGAGCTGGGGGTGGGGCTTTGGCCAGGCAGGTCTGTCCCTGGCTTTGGTTTGTGCCATGCACAGCTGATAACAAGAGCAGTCAGTATGGAAAGCTTGGTGCTGCAGGTGGGCTGCGCTCCCCAGGGAGCTGCTGCCCACCCAGACCTGGCATCACTGATCCCCTGAGCTTCCCGGCACCTCAAGAGAGGGTTCCTGGAGCTGTTCCAGTGTCTGGCTGTCATTCTCCCATGGAAGAGTGTTTATAGGGGTGCTGTACTGCAGTCCAAGGTACAGAGTCCACCTCTGCTGTGCCTCTGGCTGCAGTGGGTGGCTCAGTCCTAAAGACCAGCTTGATGAAGCCAGAGAGAATAAATCACCAAAGAAAGCAAGCAGCCCTCACTGGGCAAGGTTCAGAGTTGGTTCAGAAGCACAGATCTCATTTCTGTTTCTTCTGGACATTATTCCATATTATATTTGATGTTAAACTGGAATATCTAAATAGAGCCAAATTGGATTAACAAGCAATACACTTTGACTGTTAAGCCCACAAAGACAAGAACAAATAAATTGAAGGAATCAAAGGGCTGAAAGCACAAAGCAAAAAAAAAAAAAATATATATATATATATCTGTTTGAAGCAAGGCTCTGCAAACATGGAGTATTGTGGGTAGGGAAAGGGGAAGCAAATAGCTTTGTCCTGCCTTTGTGTCTAAACTGGACCTGGACTCCGCTCCCATACCTGCTTGCCTTAGGCAGGAACCAGCATCCAACTTCCCTGGCAGCCCCAGTGGGCTTCCACTTGTTTAACTTGCAGCTGCTTTTTGTTTTGTGTTGTCCTTTTCTTCTGAACGTGATGTAACTGAGTGTCCCCAAAGAGCCATCAGAGAACAAACACAGGCAGGTGTACAATTATAGAGTTCACCTCTGCTGCCTCACACAGCCCTGCTCAGCCCCCTTCCTGCTCCGGCCCTCGGAGGAGGAGTGGGCTGAGGAGGAAAAATGGCTCTTTGGGGACAAACTGTGGACTTTAGGGTAGACATCACGCTGTTGGTGGGGGTGTCTGGGCAGCTTCTGTGGGGATGTGGCTGGTAACTGCTGTGCTGCAGTGTGATCAGTCACTGCAAGCCAGCCTTTAAAATAAAACAAGCCAAGAAAGCAGCACTGTAGTGCTGCTGTGGAAAACCCTGCTGTGGCACTTTCCATTAATACAGATAAAAAATTGAGACACAGGGCAAACAATATTAACCCCATCACTGATCAAGCTTAAAAGCTTTTCCCAAGAAAAATGGTCTCTGGATTGCAGTTAAATAATGGGCAAGGGGGTGACTGCCTGCAGAAGCCTCTCCTATGGTGCCGACAGGTGCTTCTGCCCAGGGCATGGGACGGTGGGCAGGATGGCAGCAGAGGGTCAAACACCAGACTGATCCCTTGGAAAGCTTTAGGACAGAAGGAGCCCCAAATTGCCCCTGTGCTTTAGGAGGAGATGGCACAGCAGCAGATCATCAGCCTTGGCAGAGGCCAATCTATGCTGCCTAAGGGTGATGAATTGTCTTCAAAAGCCTAAATAAAAAGGAATTACAATAATAAAGAGTCCCAGAGAGAAACTTAGTGCAAGGGTTTGCAGCTTCTCAGACAGGAGGAATGGAAGTTGATTGATAGGAGTTCACATTTCCCTAAAGATGAGGCAGTGGCTTCCTGTACCCTTAGGGTATGGGGCTCCAGCTTGGCCCTGCTCCATGGCTGCAGCAGATCTGGTTTCCTCTTTCTCTCCAAAGCTCTGCCTTCCCCTTGTCTTCAGTGCCAGTCCCTTTTGAAAGCAGTTCTTCTGCCCATGCAGGTGAATGCTGTATCACAAGCATATTTTGTCATTGCCCATCACTTTTGCCAGGCTTGGCAGACGAATCCCCAGTGTGATGGACCTGCTTGGCTACCGCAGTGCTGATGCAGCTTCATGGGTCAGAGATCACCTGGGAAGGGCTGGACATGAGGTGGAGGACCTGGACAGGGGGCTCCAGGGATGGGAACTGCAGCAGCTCCATCCTAGTCCTGCTATAAGAAAATCTCTGCTGCTCCACTCCCTCTGTGTCCATGAGGAGAGCTGGCAGAGGTGGAGTTGCTTTGACTGGGAAAGGAAAAATGAACAAACAACATTGTCCAGGTTCCTTTCTTTTCTTCTTCTTTTCTTTCTTTTTTTTCTTTTTTTTTTCAAACATCCCTGATAAGGAAAGAAACTTTTTTTTTTAACTCTCCTCTCTGTGTCTGCTGCACACCGGCTCAAAGGCTGTTCTTTATGTATTTGATTCTCTGCAAAATTGATCTTATTCTCTTTGGAGGAGTTAGGTTTAAATCACAGGATGAAATTCTGGCCACAGTGAATCAATAACAAATCTCCTATCAACCTCAGACTGGGGTAGAGACTTTGGCCATGGAGCTTAGGTTCCCTGCTTCCCAGTGGGAAATGTCATCTGTTGATGGAGGACCTTTTTGTCCTTGCCCAGCAAGTGAGTCCCAAGGTCTCCATTAAAGCTCATCAGTTCTGCTGTCTTTCTGTTCCAACCCTGCCCGCCTGTGCTTAGGACTGAGACAAGGGCGGAAGTCTCCAACTCTAAACTCCAGTGGAAAATCTCCAACCCACTGTCAGTTTTTTCCCCAGCCCTCCTCTGGCTCACTCTCTGCCTCTGTCAGGAAGGTGCTCGTGAAGGCACAGCATGGCAGTGGCCAGCCTGGCTGGGTGAGGCAGAAGATTTGCTCAGATAGCAGTGGGCTCTGGCTCTCTGCACCATCCCTCCTCCATCATTTGTCCCAGTCTCCAAATGCCAGTGTGACTCTGCATCCTGCAGTGCATAAGGAAATTGTCCAGCACTGACACCCGCAGACATTCTATGGGGGGGTGTCCTAAGCAAAAAAAAAAAAAAAATCTTTTTAATTTTTTTAATATTTTCTTGTTGCCATAGTAACTGCATCCCACTTCCTTGAAGGTGATGGGAGCCAACTGGACAGTGTGAGAACCCACTGGGCCATGGGTAGGATGCAGCCCCTGGCATAGGAAGGGTCATCCTGAGTCCCCTCCACCTGCAGTGGGTTTGGCAGCTACATTGCTGGGGCTGGACAGTGTCAGGGTCCCACCTCCACAGAGCTGTGCCCACGGCAGCCACATCTCCCCTTCCCACAGGCAGCCGCGTGCAGTTCCCCTGAGGCAGATGGTACAGCAAAGCTGTGTCTTTATCGGAGGATACTGGAAGTGTTCAGCTGCTTTTGAAGTCTCCAAAGAGAGCTGGGATATTTCTTGATCTGCTCTTAAATAAGTCATCGCCACTGCTGTTAACTCGCATTAAGCGCTGGAAGATGCCGGGTGCGCGGGGAGAGGCGGTCGCAGCTCGGCACAGCGGGACGGGAGCCTGCCTGTGCGGGGCACGCAGCCGCGGGGCCCAGCCTCAGGGACAGACTTTGGGGTATTAAATATTTGATGTGCAAAGTTTATTTTAGCCTGAGCCAGGCTGGAATCACTGTGTGTCTCCAGAATGCAGTTGGTTGGAGGAGCAGCCTCCAGTAGTTTAGTGTTTGTTTTGCACCTGTTTCTCATTTCCATGTCCCCCACAGTCCCAGTGCATCCCTGGCCATCGGGGCTGTGCCTGAGCCCTGCCTGCCCCACACAGCTGCTCAGTGGTCTGCCTATATATCCTCACACAGGTTCTATGGCACCACAACCCTTCCAAGGGCCCTGATGGAGGCATGCCTCATTCTTTTGTCTTGAATACATAATGGTTGGCACCCAAATATCCTTTTTTTCTGGTCCTTTGCTTGCACTAGCTGTGGTAGGAGCAGGGTTTGCAGAGGGCTGAAGCGGTGCTTGGTGTTTGTGAGGCATTTGGTGTTAACAGAAATGTTGACAGGTCAGACTGTGTTTTTTAAATGCTACTTCTTCACTTTTGCCCGTTCCCCTTGGACTCTTTCCCCACCAGCAGCACCTTTAGCATTTATCTCATTCGAGTCCTCTAAGCAAATCTTATCTCTATGTTTATTGCATCTTTGGGAATAGTAATTTTCAAGTCAGCTTTCACATTACTCCATATTTGTTACTAGTCCTCTGTCGAGGGAAAACCTGGCTCTTTATTAGTTCTCTGCCTGATACAAAACATTTAATTTGAACAGAAACCACCAAGAGAGAGATACATATTGCTTTTCATAACCAAAGTGTCAACATCTTGACCAGACTGTAGCTGAAGCAATCTTTACCATATGGCGGATTTTTATACTTTAACGTCACATCTGCATCCCCGCTGCCTCTCCTTTCATTCCAGAGATGCCATGCTGGTGATAAAAGGCACTGTCTGCGTGTCCTTCCACAACACAATCACAAAAGGACCCCTCAGCAGATAAGAAACTAAACCAGAGATACAATAGCTGTGGCTTCCCACTGGCTTTCTGCTCAATAGCTTTCTGCTATGCAGTTAAAAAAAAAAAAGGAAAAGAAAAAAAGGAAAAGAAGAAAAAGAATAGCAATGAAGGAGCATGTGTTGGGAAAATAAGCCCCTGTAAATCCCAGGGAGGGCATGGCTGCAGAACATGCTGGGAATAGTGACTAGAACTGGGTTGAAACAAGATGAAACTCTTTTTTCCAGATTCCTGGTAAATGGGATGTTCCTGACAGCTTCACTGAAACTCAGGGGCCTTCAGAGTATTCAGACTTGGTTTTCAGGAAAATGGGGCTATGTTAGTGTTGGGTTTTATTGAAATATAATGTAAGAATATGTATTAACCTCTGCTGGATCCTGATAGGAACAGGATGTACAAATTTTCTAGCTGGAAAGCTTGTTCAGAGCCCCAGTTGGGAAGCACCTGCCTACCTGCACAACCTGTATCTGTACAAGCAGCAGGCAAAGGTTGTGCAAAAACCGCTGCCAAGCTGGGGTCAGGGCCGTGCTGGTGGTGTTGAGAGCTCAGAGTGTTGTCTCTGATTTCTGCTTGCTCAGGCACTACATGTCCCAGCTCCTGACCAAGGCACTGGCTTGATGCTGGTCCTGAACCCTTCTACTGGTTAACCCCATCTCTTCTGAAGGATGCCAGGAGTTTGTTCCTTTAAGTGTGCTATAAACATCGGTCCTTCTCCTGGCAGCTGAATTTCTTGGCATATCCTTAGAATTGGTTACAGATCCCCATTTTTATTGTATTGAGGTTGCACAGGCTCTGTCACCACCTCTCTCCTTTTCTCACCTGGGCTGGTCCAGACCTCTGACCTGGGCTCCCATCCACTTCCCACCTCCACACTGCATTTTCACAAAGGGCATTTTAACTCTGGTGCTTTCTTAGACTATTGTCTGTCTTGTTGTTTTTTTTTTTTTGTATCCCCAGGACCTTGAGTTTTGCCCACCTGCCTTCCCATGCCACTTTCCATATACCCACTTCACAGACTCTGTGGACTTCCCTTGAGTGCAAGGATTGCCAGGGTTGGGCTCCATGCTTGGCACATGCCCCAGATGCTTGCCTCAGCATTTTGCATGCTGCAGAGGATTTTATTGTATTGCTTTAATGGGAAATCATGCAGCTCTGAACCCCAAATACACAGCTTTGTAAGAGTAGTGGCTGGAGGAATCCACAGATAATTCAGTCCTGCCTCCCTTAAGTGAAATAGGATGTTAATACAATACAGTGGAGAATCGCTAATACAATCCTATTTTTATACTAGCACTTTCATGTCATATTAGAAGAAGATTCGACTTTTAGATCTTTTTTAGCAATTTAGCACAGTGAGGATTTCATTATACTGACAGAACTATTGACAAAAAGAAACACATTAGAATTGGGAGGATAATGGTCCCAGGGAAGAGGAAGTTTTGCAAGGCTTTTCATTTAAAACTGGACTGGGCAAAGTAACAGGCACTGTGCTGAGGGAAATAATCCTGCATTAGCAAAGGGGTGGACTGGATGACCTTTTAAGTCTTGTCACAGACTAATAGAAGTCAGAGATGGAAGAGACTTTTAGGTCACATCAAACGTTTCTTCCAACCCAGCACAAGATTATTTCTTGATATATTTGATGGTGGTTTTTTCCACTTCTAAAAGTTCCAAGTCACGAAGCTTTCTCTCCTAAGGAGCCTTTTTCACACTGTTTTACTCACTAAGCGTGCGCTTAACTTTGCGCGCTATCGTTAATTCCCCTGAATTAAAGTTGTTAAATCCTGCCGAGACTTAAATTGGATTACTCACAGCCTGCAAAGTTAAGCACCTGCATAAGACTTTGCAAGAGGGAGGTTTAACAGAACTTAGCATTAAGTTCTTCTCACTTTTCCACCTTAATCTTTATTTTACTTCACAGTCCTCTCACCTTTTCTTTGCCTGGTTCAGCTCAACCTCTCCTCTTCCCTCCTCCTGATGCACAGACAGTTCTCACCTTTGGAGAGGTTGGTGATGTCAACCTCTCCTCACCAGGCTGACTATAGCTCTGCAGGCATGAGAGAGATGGAGAACTGCCTTGCCACCAGTGGTGTGGCTTCTGACACTGGATTTAAATTAAGATGCTCTTGCTGCACTGAACAATTAAAATGCTTTTCCCACCTCCTGATCCATGGCTGCTTTGGAGCAAGAGGAAAGGGAAGCACAGGCATGCATCCAGGGCTGAGGATGCGTCCAGCAGGTGATCTAGCAAGGTGGTGAACCTTCCTCACTGTGGCTCTGCAACAAGAGGAGGAGAAACTTTCCTGTTCCATCTGTTCCCAGTCTTCTCAACTAGGTACCCATTTTCCATGCCGGGAGCAGATGTTCCTGCTGGAAATAGGCTTCCCTTTTGAAGTTGGAGCCATCACTTTGCATTAGAGCCTGCAAGCCTGCTTTCTGCCTTATAGTGCTTTCCCTACTGACAGGGTGTGAGGCACAAAACATTTTAAATGAAGATCTTTACAATTGTGAACATGCTGCAATAAATATTAATGTTAACTTGTTAGATGGAGAATCAGCCATTTATATAATGGCTGGGGATGCCTCTCCTTAAGTGACACATGGCAATTGGGTGTTGCACCATGTTTCCCAGCCTTGGCTCGCCGCTGCCTTTTGGTGTTGCCTGTTCTCCTGATGCCCTGGGAACATGGTTGCAGATGCTATGCCACACATGCCACCCTAGGGACTGCAGCACAAGTGGTTTGCAGTGAGGACTTGAAGGCCAAGCTTCTCTGGCTGGCTCCAGCAGGATGCCAGGTGTGCCAAGTATTCCTCTGTGTAAACCATCCATGAGGTTCCAAGGGTTCCAAAGCCCACTTCAGCCCAGCATCCCAGACATGTTTGCAGCCCAGATTCCCTCTTCCTTTATTTAGTCATCTTGAAGGGACAGACAAGACCCTTCTTTACCTCTGTGCTGGAGCCACACAGATGCATATTGGTAGAGTTGTCAGGATTGTTGAATAAAAGGCATCTCAGAAAGGTGATCTATTGCTGTTAATTACCATATTAGATTAATATGATGGAGATCTGAATGGACCAACCAAAGCAAATGCTCAGGTTCTGTTGTTTCCCTGGTGAGCTCTGGGGTTGTAAACAGCTTGTCCAGGCTCCAGCCCAGCTCTCCGGCTGCGTCTTGCCTCCTGAACAGACGTGTATTGTCCAGGCAGGAGGTGGATTTTCAGTGGAGACAAAAGCAAGACAAGTTCCTTTTTTAGATTTTAAGCTTGAGTTCATTCAGAGGAGACAATTTACTTCTCTTTGTTGTTTCCAGCATCATTCATCCCTTCTGTTTGTGCTCTGTAGAGGCTGAGCCTGGGATATCATATGAAAGAAGTTTCTCTTTCAGGATCTTTGATGTTAGGTTTGTTATATGTATATTTGAAAAGTACTTCTGCAATGACAAAGCTTGGTACTACTCCTGCTGGGCTGATGTGTGTGTGAACCTTGCCAGTGAGTGGCAGTGATTAATCCAACAGCACCATGTGCTTTTGTTACTGAACCACTCGCAGTGTGGACAAAGCAGCAGCATGTTGGATTTAAACCGGTGACAAAAAAAGAATGGAGTAGTTTTCCTTGTCCTCAGGTGTGGAGGAGTTTGAAGGGGGCACTGGTGTGACCCCCACAGTAGGCCAGGCTTTCCTGCCTGCAGCACAAGGAGGGGTGCCCTGCCTGGGCTGTCAGGGATGGATGGGCTACTGCTGTTTTGCCAGGGGAGGCTTCCAGCCCCCAATCCTTTGTGCTCAATGGGGCCAGTCCAGACAAGGCATGTGAAATGCTGCAGTGACCCAGATGAGCCTGTGAAGACGGGTTGACTTGTGGCCTATTATATTAAAAAAACCCCATGCACTTCACATCCTCTGCAGGTGGCTGCTCCCAATGAGGAGGGCTCTGTTGATGCCTGGATCTATACCATTGCTCAAACACCTACCCTGTAGTTAACAGCTGGATCACTTGCCAGCTCCTGCCAGGGTGTCTTTGACTCCAGGTTTGCTCTTTAGCACCTTCCCACCTATGAACAGAGCAGAAGGTGGCTGTGCCAGCCCGTCTCGGGACTCGGCTCTATGCTCAGCCTCCAACACCAGCCAGCAGCAGACCCTGGGAGAAGGTCTTGGAAACAAGGGCTGAGATTTCCTACAGCCAAGCCTGCTGGCTTCCACCCGTGAGAGACATTGGGATGCCCTGAGCCAGGGATGGCTGCCAGGCTGTCAGGCCTGGTAGCCAGCTGATCCACTCCCCTGTTTATATGTCTTGTCTCTTTTGAAGCAGCTTGTGCCCTTGGCTACCGCAACATCTGGTGGTAATAAACTGTACCATGTAATTGTGCTCTGTGTGGAAAAGGGTTTCCTTTTTTCAGTTTAAATTTATTACCTAATAATTTCATAGGCCCAAGGATGGCTGGGAATGTCATTGTGGCACTGGTGGTAATTTGTGGGGTGTTCTTTTTGCCACAGCCTGTGGTGCTGTAGAAGACCCGATGCCTGTGGGGACACACTGAGTGCACTGAGCAGGCCCAGCCTCCCTGGCGCATGGCCCTGCCAGGCTCTGTGTCCCTGTTAGATGGGGCTGAAATTTGCTTTTGTTTGCTAGATGCTACATAAATAAAATCCAGATCTGTCACATTTGCTGCTAATTGGCTTGCAAGGGCTGCTTGTTTGAATTGTGGAGCTCTCACAGAAATGGGTGACCTTTGGCAGCGCTAATGTTTCCTGAGAAATCCCCAAAGCTCCATGCCTTCCGTCGCTCCTGCTGTGAAATCTGCTGAGAGGAGCTGCTGCTTTACTCTCCCATGCCTTCCCCCCTCTCCCCTGTTCTCCCATGCCTTCCCCCCTCTCCCCTGTTCTCCCATGCCTTCCCCCCTCTCCCCTGTTCTCCCATGCCTTCCCCCCTCTCCCCTGTTCTCCCATGCCTTCCCCCCTCTCCCCTGTTCTCCCATGCCTTCCCCCCTCTCCCCTGTTCTCCCATGCCTTCCCCCCTCTCCCCTGTTCTCCCATGCCTTCCCCCCTCTCCCCTGTTCTCCCATGCCTTCCCCCCTCTCCCCTGTTCTCCCATGCCTTCCCCCCTCTCCCCTGTTCTCCCATGCCTTCCCCCCTCTCCCCTGTTCTCCCATGCCTTCCCCCCTCTCCCCTGTTCTCCCATGCCTTCCCCCCTCTCCCCTGTTCTCCCATGCCTTCCCCCCTCTCCCCTGTTCTCCCATGCCTTCCCCCCTCTCCCCTGTTCTCCCATGCCTTCCCCCCTCTCCCCTGTTCTCCCATGCCTTCCCCCCTCTCCCCTGTTCTCCCATGCCTTCCCCCCTCTCCCCTGTTCTCCCATGCCTTCCCCCCTCTCCCCTGTTCTCCCATGCCTTCCCCCCTCTCCCCTGTTCTCCCATGCCTTCCCCCCTCTCCCCTGTTCTCCCATGCCTTCCCCCCTCTCCCCTGTTCTCCCATGCCTTCCCCCCTCTCCCCTGTTCTCCCATGCCTTCCCCCCTCTCCCCTGTTCTCCCATGCCTTCCCCCCTCTCCCCTGTTCTCCCATGCCTTCCCCCCTCTCCCCTGTTCTCCCATGCCTTCCCCCCTCTCCCCTGTTCTCCCATGCCTTCCCCCCTCTCCCCTGTTCTCCCATGCCTTCCCCCCTCTCCCCTGTTCTCCCATGCCTTCCCCCCTCTCCCCTGTTCTCCCATGCCTTCCCCCCTCTCCCCTGTTCTCCCATGCCTTCCCCCCTCTCCCCTGTTCTCCCATGCCTTCCCCCCTCTCCCCTGTTCTCCCATGCCTTCCCCCCTCTCCCCTGTTCTCCCATGCCTTCCCCCCTCTCCCCTGTTCTCCCATGCCTTCCCCCCTCTCCCCTGTTCTCCCATGCCTTCCCCCCTCTCCCCTGTTCTCCCATGCCTTCCCCCCTCTCCCCTGTTCTCCCATGCCTTCCCCCCTCTCCCCTGTTCTCCCATGCCTTCCCCCCTCTCCCCTGTTCTCCCATGCCTTCCCCCCTCTCCCCTGTTCTCCCATGCCTTCCCCCCTCTCCCCTGTTCTCCCATGCCTTCCCCCCTCTCCCCTGTTCTCCCATGCCTTCCCCCCTCTCCCCTGTTCTCCCATGCCTTCCCCCCTCTCCCCTGTTCTCCCATGCCTTCTCCCCTCTCCCCTTCTCTCCCATGGCTTCCCTGACACTGCACTCAGCTCCTCTTCAATGACATTGCCAGGAATGCTGCTCGTTAATTAACAATGAGTTAATTAACGAGCAGCAAAAGTCCAGTGCTTGGAGTTGATAAGAAAGGGCAAGTGAAGAAAGCATCGTCACTTTTAGTGGGCTGTTTCTGAGGCAGCATTTAGGGCATCGGCATATCCGTAAGTGCTTTCCCAGACTGGGCTGCATCCTGGAGAGGAGCAACACTTCTCTGCAGGAGAAAATCCTGCCATGGCTTGGATGGTGATTTGCAGAGGACCCTGATGTGGGAGGCAGTTGGGACAGAGCTCTGCTCTGTTACTTCACAGCCTTGCGTTTAGCCACCTGCACTGCTGTGTGTGGGAAACAGGGCTAGCTGCCTCTGGAGCAGCCTGGACAGCTGAGAGCTCTCCTGTGCTCCATCATCTCATGGGGCTGTATTTTGCAGGTTTGGGTTTTCTGCTGGTTCATATGCTTGAGTCAGCTCAGCAACCCACCAGCTAAGCACCAATGCTGGGCCAGAGCAGTATGAGTAGTGGATTGGGATGGCACTCTAAACCCTTTCCACAGCACCCAAAACCTCTGTCATGGAACTGCCTGGAGCTCAGCAGGATTTGTGCTTCTTTCTTAGCAGGGTACTTGGCTATTTCTTTCCTGTCCATCCTTGCAATGTCTCTTCTTATTATTCCTTTATTTGTATTGATTTTAGATCACTGGAACCTGAATTGCTTGGCGTGTAAACCACTGGAGCCTGGCTCTCCCTTCTGTGTGGCTCTGATTTGGGGTGTAACCCCTGAGGGATCAAGCCCCCCAAGCCTATCCACTGTCATGTCCCTTCATCCTTGCTCATCCTCCCAAAATGCCTCTGGGTTCTGCTCCTGGCAGGGAGTTTTGGGTGATGTCTGCTGAGCCCCTGCTATTTGTGCTCTCAGTTCCCAGCTTAACCATGGTGATTTACATGGCAACCCGATGAGGCCTGGCATTTCAGTGCCTTTATGCATTTAGCAGCATCAGCTCCCATGTAATTTAATTGTCTGTGTTTTAAACATAAATCAGCAAACTGTGGGTTGGAGCACAGCAAACTCCTCATCGGATACAGAGACTGCTCCTGCTGACTACCCCTCTGGCAAGACATGGCCCATCCTGGTGTCCCTGCCCCTCAGGGATGCATTGCAGAGAAAATTTAGGCTGTGGGTGTTTCACTTGGATGAGACTCCCATTGGAGTTCCTGATCTAGGTCAGCCTGTAGCTGAGACTGGGAGGTGGGTTCCTGCATCCCCCTTTGGAGCAAGCTCTGCCACCTCATCTGCCACCCCCAAAAGCCCCTTAGAACATGATGCCTCGAGGTCTCCCCTTTCAACCATTTTTTTCTGAACTTGGCCAAAGGGCTCAAAATTCATTACGCACTGTGACTAATAGTTGTGACTCAACCAGCCTCATTTCCTGAGGAAATTGGGCTAAATGCTTCTCCCCTTTTCCCATAAGTTCATGCACAGCCGCCCTTCTTGTCAAGGCTTTGATCACCCATAGTCAAGCATCTGGATTAAAGCGTGTTTGAGTTTCACTCCTCTTTCTTTGTGCAGCAGCTCCCTCATTTGAAGAGGGTGAGAGTAGTACCCATGCTGCCTGCTGTTCCACGGAGCCCTGGGATGTGGTACAGGGAATAATGTGCCAGTAGTGTAGGAATGGGAATGAGGATGTGCTAATTGGATGGAGTTTGAAGTGGGGGGCAGGCTCCCCCTGTGCTCCCCTTCGCGCATTCCTGCTGACAGCAGGGGGTTGCAGCCGACAGATTCCCACTGCCGCAGCTGCATCCTTGCGAGTGACGGTGGGAAGCACACGCCAAAATCCTCGAGGGTTGTTGGCCCTGCTGTCCTTCCAAGTCCAGCAGGAAGGCTCTGTGCTGGCCAAAGCCGCTAGTTCCCATCATGGCCAAGGCCAGGGATGAGATGCATCTCCCTGCCAGCTTCCTGGGCTGCGGGGGGCAAACAGGGGGATGATCCCATGCTGGGCAGGTCACAGCTGCATGCTGAGCAAGCCAAGGTGATGCCTTTCCCAGACATCCCACAGAGTCTGTTGTGCCTGTCCTGCCTACAGTTCACTATGGGCACTACAAAGGTGGGAGGGGGATTAGGATGGAGCTTCTTTTGAGGCCACCCCAGCAAACCCCTGCACTTCTCTTCCTGATCCCCTGGTCAGCCACCTCCAGCCTGCAGGAGCAGCAAATAACTGTGCAGTGAGTTCATGTGTGTTTCATTTTTCTAAACATTTTGCTTTGCCCTTCTTTTGCACTCTTCCACAAAGCATTTTGCAGGCTCTTTTGAGTGTACAAATCCTCCTATGCAGGGTAAATCAAGGACCAGAGGGAGGTAAAAAATAACTTAGGGAAAAAATAAACCTTACACTGCCAGGTCTTAGCAGATGTATGCCAGGGTGCATGTTATACTCCTACCAGGTTGGAGCTATGGCAATAAGGAGCTTCTTTGCACCAGCTTTTTGTAAGCCTTTTTGTATGCAAGTGCTCCCTGTAGTGTAAAGAAGCTTTCCTGCAGCAGTACGGCATCTCCATATATGACCCAGGGTGTGAAGGGACTGAAAGGGTCGTGCTGCAGAGCTGGCCACAGCTGGGCAGAGCATCCTGCCAGACAGGGCTATCTCAGCATGGAGCCTGGCTCTGCAGGCAACAGGAGCTGCACTGCCTGTGCGTGGTAGGAGCAATGTGTGGAGCTGATTACCATAGTTAATTCAGCTCTGCGATTTTCACTGGAGGAGGTTGGTATTTTGGGATGCATCAGGTGAGTCAGGGTGAGCCAGGCTGTGACCTGCAGGCACTCTCACAAACACCTTAGTGGGCTCGGGCCAGGAGGGCACAGGGTAGCTGGGAGCAATTTATTCCCTTAACTACATTCACAGTCTTCAGGCTTGAATGGAGAGTTATCTATTTTTGTCTGCTGGGTATATGCCCATGGAGAGACTTGTCTTCTGTCCTGAACACAGATCAGTTGCAAGAGCATGTGGCTTGTGCTGAGCACAGCCACCCTGTCTCCCAGGATGGGCTGGAGGTGGCTCTGCTGCATGACAGCAGACCTGCGCTACAAACACTCCTCTTGTTGTGGCTCTACTCTTCGTGGCTGGTGCCAGCTGAGTCCCTCCTCTATCGTGCCGAAGGGGCTGCTCCCCCTCCTTAGCAAGAGAGCTTGGGAAAGCAATACAAGCTGGGGCTGTTCTGCACCCCAAGGCAGAGGGGTTTGAATAAGGAATAGGGTGCTGGCCAGACAAGGTCCTTCATGTGGGCACGAGTCACTCGTTTAGAGCAAAAGAATTATCCTTGCTGGCATCAGGGCTGAATTCCTTGTGGCCTTGTGGAGCCATTGTTTTATGCAGAAAGAAGTGGAGTTTTGTACAGGCACTGGTGACTGGATGATGGGAGAGTGATGCAGAAACTGCCTCCTCTGACAGATTTGTGCTGCCATTCACACATAGCAGGTCTTGGTCCAGCTTGACTGTGGCTGAGGGGTGCTGTGAGCCCACTCTGAACTCAAACGTGCAACCTCTGTCTCACCACCTAAGTTGGAACTATCTTCCTGCTGGCGTTTTTGCTGCTTCCGGCAGGGTGCCTTGTATCCCACGGGAATGCAGTGAGGGAGGGGAGCACAGCCACCACGCATGGTCCGGTCCCTGCCTGGAGCCTGGGCATCAGGAGGAGTGCGCTTGCCAGGTTCTCTGCCTTTCTCATCAAGCATCTCCTGTATAATTTACGAGGAGCCTCTGCTGTATGAGTATTTCCCATAATGAGCAGCGAGCTCATTTTCACACTTTTCCTCTGCTTTGTTTGTTTTATTTTATTTGCTTTTATCATGGGAGATTCACTCTGCCTTCTGTCTAGCCCTGCTCTTCCCCCTCCCAGTGCCGCGGTGCTCCCTGTCCTGCTCAGGCTGCGTCCCTGTCACTTTGTTGGCTTCTTTCAGAGGTCAGCGCTGGCTTCGCCGCGGCGTGGGCAGCGTGGGGCAGGGGGAACAACAAAGGGAAGCAAAGAATCCTCTTCAAAAGGCCGAGGAGGAAGGCAGGTGGCCAGTGAGCATCGGGCAGGAAGACAAAGAGCCTGGAACAATGGGAGCTCCGTGGAGCACAAACACTCGCCACTCTAATTATCCACCCATTGCCCAGATGAGTCATAGACTGGGGATGAGCTCCGCATCTCTGAAGGCAGAACAGGAGAGGAACGACTGGATGTAAAGGGCTGGGTGCTCAGAGCATAGCACCTTGGGGTGGTTATTGGTCAGTGCCAAGGGACTTGGCATAGGTACAGGCAGTTGGATAAGGACAGCCTCAGCCACATGAGCACTGGGGCCACCTCCAGGCTGCAAGGATGAGGCAAACGCTGATGGCCAGATGCTCGCCATTAAAGCCAGGAGGCAGGGGGTTCTCAGGAACACTACATGGTTGCCATAAGGGAGATTTTATCTCCCAATGGCTCTTAAATGGCATTGGTGTCTGCATGTAGCCTGAAGAACAGGTCCCCAGTGAGAGGAGTTAAGATACACTTCAGGCATTTCACTAGGAAATCTTCCTGAGTAGCTCCTGTCCTCAGCAGGACCATGCTAAGCTGCTTCTAGGATAGAGAAATGTGTGCCTTTTGAAAGATGACACTGTCAGGTGTAAAGTAGAGGAAAATAAACCTCTTAGCCAGATGAATTCTGCAGGTCAGGCATTGGCTGCCAGCAAATGCAGAGCTAATGACTTGGTTTCTGTCATGTACCAGGCATAACTATTCCAGGGACCTGCCAATAAGCGGATGGAGGGCAGGGGCAAGTTTTATCTTAGAACACTTATATTTAAAGGTGCTACTTTGTGATTATGTCATTTCCTCCAGCTTTTTCCATTCATCCATCTCTCTGTGATGAGCATCTGTTTGTGTCAGAACAAGGGGCTGTTGACGGCCCTTGAGCTGAGCTGCTTTGACCTGCACTTCACTGTGCACAAAGGCTTTTCTCTTATGGTGATTAGCTCTGTGGTGCAATATTAAGGCTCTGTTTTCCTCCTTATGTGCCTTTTGCAGAGTCTGTTAGGTGAGGAGCTTCAAAGAGCCTTGCTGGAGGGTCCTGCTGCTGTCTGACTCAGATCTGCTGCTGCCCTCATTCCTCCTGGAGCAGGAAAACATCTGACTCAGTGTGACTCCATCAGAAATGTGCAGAGGGAGAAGAGATGTAGGGAAAGATTACCATGTGAAACTGTGCAGTGCTGTTCTGGGTGAGATTAGACATTTATAAGGGCAGTAGGAATACTGCAAGGAATATGGGAGCAGGGTTCAGGAGGAGACATGGAGATCCTGTAGGAGGCTTCAGATCACCAGGACTCCCCTCTCTGCCTGTTCTGTTGCTGGCTGCTGGTCAACTTCATCCTGCAAAACAGCAACTATGGGCCCCTCTCAGCACTGAATTAGATGGGAAAGAAATCCAACGTGCTTCCAGATGGTGAAGGTAAACTGTTCAGTGCTTGAAGGTCCTTCTGAGCTATTTCATGGACTCTCCCATAGATGGAGATAGTATTTTTCCTACATGCAAAAACTTTGATTTCATATTGTTCAGGACTTCAGCTTTCTGGAAACATTTGGAAAGTGTCTTGTACGACTTCAAACATCTTTGGGCTTTCCATTGTCATCTTGGCTCCTGCTGACAAGTGGACCAGAGCACAGGGTGACCATGGGCTGAGGTCCCACAGGGCAGAAGCATTTATGGAAGCTGGACTTGAACTTCAGCACAGATTTTAGGCCTGCATAGCACACAGAACAGGTGTGCAGGCACAGTGAGCTTGTAGGGACCACTCTTCTCCCACTTACGTGTGTCCAGAGAATTAGTGTCATCTCTTCTCAACTCTTTGGTAGGATCTAAGAAGGAAAGCCTTCCCCTCCATCCCTTCTATTTCTTAATTAATTAAATAAATAGAACCCTTGAGCAAATGAAATGTCATTTCACATTCAGGCAAATACATTTGGGTTAGAAATCTAGGTCAGAATGTAAATTATCTTGCTGCCTTCTTGAAGGTGAAGTCCCTGAAATGCACTCAATTTAACTGAAATTGGGGATTTCCCAGTTTTTGCAAGCACTTTATTTTCCTTCTAATGAATATAAGGGAAAAAACTTTTCTGAAACTGCCAGGGGATACAATCTATCTCAAACGGCTGTAATATTGTATAATAAAATAAACCTTAACAATACATGCCTTATGCTCTTAGAGCCTCTATTTTGAGCACAACATGTAGGGTGTTAAATTTGGTGGAAAATCTGACCAGAAGTCAGAAAATCAATTGGTTTTTTTCAAGATTGCTGCTTGAAAAAGAGGCTTTAATTTTGGTACCGTAGAGAAGAGGGACCCATGGATGCTCCTCACAGGGGGCCAGGGATAAAGCAGAGAACAGCACATTTCCTGGTGTTAGTGGCACCTCTCTGAATCAAGGTGGGAGGACCAGGGCCAAGTGCATGGAAAGGTGGAGAGGAAGGGATTTTTTCCTCAGTGCTTCCATCCTCTAGACATGGCTTGTCCTTTGCCCAGCTGAAGTGGTCTCAGCCTGCCCAGCTTAGTTGGATGTGAGCCAGTGGAAGCTGCAGCACGAGGGAACACAAGAGGGAACACATGAATTCAGTCTTGTATGTGATAGGAAAATACAAAGTTTCAGTATTACACTGGGGCTATGACTGTTTAGACAGCAAAAACTACATTAACACTGTAAATCATTTGTAGGAAGGTACAAGCAGGACACAAGGTGGAATCAGTTCTGAGGAATTATATGGCAGGAGATCTCTGCTTTCACTGCCCCCTCCCATCTCTTATCCAGGGAATTAAATCCTTGAGTGTTTCTATTTACCACACAGTCAGTGTTTGTTTGCCTCAGAGTTAACATTTCCTTTCTTTTTTTGTCTCTAATCAGCTGCAATTATTCAGTTATATTCATGGGTAGTACTAAAATAAAAACAGGTGCATTACGAATGTTAGACTCCTGCAAACAAAGCCCTGAATTAGATGATTTGTGTGCTCTGCGTATGTAGGTTTTTCTGTTTGGAGTATGGAGTAAGCCATATACTTTTCCCCCTCTGTTCACTTTCATGTAACGTAAACCCTGAAGGATTCATAGGGAAGGGAGACAGGGAAATTCTGGGTGCCTTCAGAACCTCAGTGTGAGGTACTGCCCACAGCAGAGTCTGCAGAGGGGAGGCTGAAAAGATTAGCTTTAAATTGTACATCTGGATTGCAGCTGGGAGAGTGAGGACAGTGGGGGAATGCCTTCTGTTGCTCTTCCCAGAGAGAAGATGTCTTGGTTATCCCTCGTCCTTGAGTCCTGCCCAGGGGAAAGCCAGGATCCCTCACCCCCACAAAGACACAGCAGAAAGATCAGTCCCTTGACACCCTGCCTGAATTTTCAGCAAGTCTGATTTTGAGGGTCTTGTCATGACCAAGTCCTTCAGTGTGGTGTCTCTGTGAAGAACTTACATCATCTATGGCTTTGGACAGCCATAAAGTGGAGGATCACAAAGGGTGCAAGGTTTTTTTGCTCTAGATCACTAGAAAACAGAGTTGCATACCTGAGACTGGGCTTTAGAAAACTTGGGTTCTCCTTTGTTGGCGGCACTTTGGAGAAGTTGGACCTGATGCTATTACCTTCAACCAGGGCTGCTGCCTTGCTCCTGTGGAATGCTTTATTGGGCAAAGCTAGGATTAAACACTACCTTTTTATTTCTTTTCTTCTGCCTCAGATTCCCTCAGGTGTGTTGAAGAGGAGGAGCTGGGAGCCAGTGCCACAGCCTGATGATTCTGCCATTGCTCACATCCCATGTCTTGTCTGGGTGGCTGGCTCTTTACATTTTTAATGGTATTTTGTATTGCTTTTCTTGTACTGCTCCTGGATATTTTGCAATACACGTCTTTGTGGATGGATGCAATGAATCAATAACGAATAATAATCTGAGTCTAGAGGGAACAGAGTTTGCAAAGCAACTCACCATTCACACTTGCTGGAAGCGCGATGAGAAATCACCAGGATAAGGCCGAGTAGAGAGAAAATTACCTGGGAGAAGGACAAGAAGGAAATCCAATCTCTGAAAATGAAAATAGATTTTTTTTAAGTGCTGTGTAAAATTATACATTTAATTCCTTCTCTTTTAGCATCAAACCTTACAGCAGACTGTGCCATAGCAGCTTCCTTACTGCTCCTGCTCTCTGACTCAGGAGCTGGGGTGTTAGCCACCTTTTTTTCGCCAGTACTGCTATAGTTTTCTGTCTTGTTCCTTAAAGGATTGGAGTTGGGAGGCTTTTAAATCACTCCAGTCATCTGGGGTGACCAGTGCCTTTGCTGTTTAAGGCCTGCAAGCTGTTCAGAGGGGAAGGCTGCCATCCTTAGCCTGGCTCTGCACAGCCCTTGACACAAGCCCATTCCTGGGGCTGTGCCTCCTGCCACTGTTCTCCCTTGAGCTGAAGATGGACTGTGCCTCTCAGGCTGCCGTGCCCTGATGAATGTCCCCAGTGTAAATAAAATCTGTTACAGGGGCTTGAGCTGATGTCCGTGTTTATCCCTGCTCCCTTCTGCTGCCCACTCTACAGCCAGGACAATTGTCTCAATCTATCACAATTACCAAGAGGTTTGAACTAAATAACTTTGTAAAGATCCACTGGGAAAACTCATTGGTTTGAGAGCTTAAAACCAGATTTTATTTACAGCGTCCAGAGAATCACAGAAAAGAGTTGGGCCCAAGACCTGGGCCATGACCATGATCAGGAGCAGCCCAGCCCCACTGTACAGTGTGTCTGTGTGCTGTGTCCCTCCAGTCCTCACCACACACCAGCACTGGGATACCTGACAATCTTCTTGGAAGGGGATTCAATAACATAGAATAATAGAGTGGTTTGGGTTGGAAGGCACCTTAAAGACCATCTAGTTCCAATCCCTCCATACAGTCCATACAATATCTCCCACCTTTGCTGGGCATAAAGGATTAAGAGAGATTTTATGTCTTAGATGATTTTATGGTGGTGCTTCTATCCTGGGCAAAGTTTTCCAAACTCTTTCCTGTCTGGACTTCCTGTACTCCATTTTCAAAACTAATGTTAGCATTGGAGGGCTGACTGGAGATAGGATCATGTTATGGCAACATAATGAATTACCTCCTGTCAGCTGAACAGTGATAGCTGGGTATGGATGTGCTCTTCCTCTCTGATCTTTCAATGACATTTAAACTAAGCTGTTTTAAGGATTTAAGAACAGTCATAACAGGTCATAGCAAAGGGCCAGCCAGTCTGGGAGGGGCTCTGGCCACAGCCCTGGGAAGCGTGTGGGAAGAGGCAAACCTGCCCCAGTGCCTCTCTGGGGGCTCTCACCACCCCCAGCACTGTGGTGGGCTGGAGGAGCTGGGATGGGATGGGATAGGATGGGTTGAGATGCTTCAGCCCACAGGGGAACTTTCTCCTACTCATTTCCTTTCTTTTCTTCAACTCAAGTAAATTTTTATCATCTGTAAAATCATGTGGTGAAATATTTCAAAACTTAACCCCATGCTGGGCTTAGCAAAGTTTCCTGGTTCAGTTTTTGATTTTCCATGGATCATTTCTGCTGTGGTTTGGGGTGTATGTATGCGCTGTGCTCATGTGTCCCAGCCCACATCCCTGGGCTCAGCAGGTGTGAGGCTTCTAAATCCCACATATTTTGGTGCCTAAACTCTGTGCATTCCAGGAGATTTTCTACACTGGGGTTAGGACCAGCAAGTACTCAGTGGGTATGGTGAGATGCCCATTTCCTTCCCACCACATGAGTTCCAATGGATCACTGAGTGCTGGTGTGGGTGTGCTGGGCAGAAACACACTGACCCTGCTCCAGCCATATCCTTGCTGTCAAGCATCCAGGCAGAGCAGCACATACAAGGAATAATCATTTGTAAAAAAATTATGTGAGTGGTAGTAGCTGAATAAATCATGCTTATTTAGAGCTGTCTGAGGGAATGTGCCCTGTGTGCCTGTGCCTCTTCACTCTCTGGAAGGCAGTCGTGCACGCTCTGTCAGGGACAACACTTGTTCCAAGTACTAAATGCCAATTTGGCTTTCTTAGTCCATTCCCATTTTACTACAATTAACTGTCTCTCTGCCGAGTGTGACTGTGACAGTAACTCTGGGCACTGGCTGGATCCTGGCTCTGCTGGGAAGGGACTGGTCCAGAAACAGAGTGGTCAGGGAGTGGGGCTCCATCTCTGTCAGCATCCATGTGGGCTGCTGTGTTGTCCCTGCTGGATGGACCTTCCTTGTCTTGCTAATTTAAATACGATAATCTTCGTTTAGCTACTGCATGCAAATCCCTAAATATCGTAATTTTGATTGCCTCCCTGGCAGTTTAAAGGATTATATCTGGGTTATTTTTAGCCCAGATCATTTCCTTGATCTGATTTCCAGGCTCTGCCCAGAAGGAGCATGAGGCAGGTGGGATGCAGGAAAAAGCTGTGGGAGCTGAGCATCTCAGACGAGGCTGCAGCCGCAGTGAGGGGTGAAGGAGGGACCTCCAGGGTGTAGGTGCAATATTTCCATCTCGTGGAGAGTGATGAGGTCCATCATTGCAGCACAGCTGGGCCTGTGGAGGTGGACTTGGTGCTGCAGAGTGGTCCCTTCTTTACGAGTTTGAGGATAAACCCCATCATTTTCTTTGCCTCCATCTCAAAGAGGGAAAGGGTTTAGGATAGACAAGAGGTGCAGGACACCCTTTGGCAGCTCTAGCTGCCTTTTGAGCAGCTTCTTCACCTCCATCCAGCTGGCACAAGGTCCTCATGCAGCCTTCTCCCTCCCAGCCTGAGGAGGGGCATTATGTCCTGTGCTTCAAAGGCAGCATCAGCAGCACAGCAAGCCCCCTTGCTCCTTTCACTGGGAGATTTAGCTAATGCTCTCTCCAATCCATTTTGCTTCCCTGCAGCTTAGTGTGGATTTCCATCCCCATGTCGTCAGCCCACTTAGGGTGTGCAGCCCTCTGCCAGCCTGGAGGCCATTTAACCCTGCAGACAGCCTGCCCATGCTAAGGGCTCCTCAGGGCTGAGGCAGAGCTGAGGGTGCTGAGCACCAGGCAAGCACATTGTTGGGTATGTCCAGAGCCAAGAGAAGAAGCTTAAAAAAGAAAAAAGCCTGTTATCTCATGTTTAGACTCCAGAAACCCCTGCTTATCCCTCCTTTATGCCTGCACATCCTTAGGGGCCCTGGATGTAGAGCCCATGGAAGAGCAGCAGTGCAGCAGCACCAGCTGCGCCATCGGTCCGAGTAGTGGCTCTCAGGCTGGTGAGGCTTCCCTGCTGATGGAGCAGGAGGTCTGGATTCATCAGTCATGTCACATTATATTATGTGATGCAATGCAACATGGCATGACTGATGCAACCCAACGTTAAATGTCATAGAGCAATGGATCAGCTCAAGGCTACAGTAATTTTATGTGCCCATTTAATCTGGTATTTAAAAACAAACACTCATAGCAATCTGCATCACACGCTACATTTTACAAAATTGAGCAGCAAATCTGTACCAAGCAAATTATATAATTCTGTCATCTCTCAGCCTTGTGTACATGCGTGTAAATACTGCGGTTGGGTTTAAATTGGTGTCTGGCTTTCCTCTCACACCACGAGCATCACCAGGGAGGTCCTCAGATAGTTGCTGAAGACTGCCCAGGGATGGGGTCTCCAGTCTTCAGCCTGTGCTGTAGGCAGATATTGGGGACACTTCCTACTCCAGAGTTCACTACTGAGCTGCCACTCTTGTCACCTGCAGATGGAGCAGCCCTTGACACTGCCCACTCCAGCTAGTTTAGGTCAGCCGTTTACACTCTTAATCTGAAGACGACAAAGGGTTTTGCCTGAAGCTCATTTTGGGCATGCTTGCCTGAGATAAGGAGGGCACAGGCACGGAACATGATGTACTGTCTGGAGTTGCAGAGAATTTTGGTTCTTCCCTCTCCCTTGTGGCCTGCAGATGCATCTGCTGTGTGTCCTCTGCTCTCTATGGTGCAGGCTCTTCTGGAGACTCAGTCTTGTCATGTCTTTCAAAGCATCTTGGTGTTTTCAAAGGGAAAAGACTCCCTGTTGTTCTTCCTCCCAGCTCTGTGTCTGTGTGGCCTTGCTCTGGCTCCGCTTGGAGAAAAAAAAAATCCCTTAAGTGCTTGCTTACTCCAGCCAAAATGAGGGAAACACTTTGACATGAGCTGAATTTTAAGCAGGTGCTTAAGGGCTGTCCTGGGATGCTTTCCCAGATCAGACCAGGGCAGACCTCTCCAGAGCAGGGACCATTCCTTCTTTTAATGGCTGGAGCAACAATAATGGTAACTGATGTTTCCCCAGGCTGTCGTAGCACTGTCAGATTTTATGACCAAAAGAAGTGCTTCAGTCCTTTTGCCTTGTTGGGCTCCTTTCACGAATCCCTGAGCTGGGATAGGAAGGCAGTGGCTCTGCAGGCAGGCTCCCAGCCCACTGCCTGCCCTGCCCAACCTGCTGGGCAGTGATCCATGGCAGGGAACACTGTTTTTCCTTTAAGAATTAAAAAGAAGAAAAAAAATCATCAAACTGAAGCAAAGAAGCAGACCCACACACACCACGGCCAGGTGTCTGCACGTGTAGGTGTTTTCTGGGGGCATGTGCTGAGGACCTGTCATTGGCAGGTCCATGTGGGTTTCTGCTCACTCCATCCCTAATGTCTCTCACCTTTTCAGTGCTTGCTGTGTCTTCTAGGGCTCAGGTCTGCATTTGCAAAACATGCTCATGTCAGAGCACCCCTTCCCAAACAAAGATAGCTTGTGTAAGCTGGAGGTGAGCAGACTAGGAAGAGCATGGGTTTTCCCACGAAAAATTCACCTCTTCAAGGCTGGGTGTTCCAAAGGCACTGTGGCTTGGACAGAAGAGCTTACCACAATAAACTAGAGTGAGCAGCTGAGCTGGTGGCCAGGATGGACTCAGACACTGCCAGACAAGCTGGCTGGTGAGCTGGAATCCTGTTTTTGTGTGCAAGGTTGTTGTTGCACAGACCTTTCCGTGGGATTCTGTGTTTTGCAGCATTTGCCAGGCTTTTTTTCCCTCTAATTTCTGGAGCTGACTGGCAGCATGCAGTCAGGGTAGGGATCCAGAGCAGGACTGGAGCGAGCTATTTCAGAGAGGCTCTGCAGCAGCTGACAGCACAGTCAGACACTGTCGCTGTCTGCAGGGTGTGTGCTCAGCAAACCCATCTCCAGGGCTCTGGAGGTGGAGGAAAACAGGTAGATGCTTGCAGCCTCGGAAGTCTGTTTTTACATCTTGAATCAGAAACATGTAATGAAAAATTCATATTTCAGTTCAGATCTTATTTTTGGCTCAAGATCAGAAAAAAAAAGTTAAGTGGGGAATCTAATGTGCATTTATATTTGCGTAACTCGCTAGCAGTGGAACTGCTTTGTGTCTCATACAGCTCATGCCAAAGTGAAGGATTTGCTCTTTCATTTTCAGCCTGGGGTGAAATTTTACAGTTGAGATTATAGGATCCTGAAAATAATTGTTGGCCCAACCTTAACTCTTACATTATAAATGAGGATGCATCATACTCAGCATGACTGGGAATTACAGAAATTAAGGATGAAAAAGACCTCATCTTCCAGCCAGTCTAAGATTATTTTGTATGGTGTATTTGATTTTTTGAAGCATTCTCTCCCTTCATCATGATGGCCATTTTTCTTCCAGAGCAGTGTTGTTACTCAACACCTCCATTTCAGGAAAGACACAGCAGTAGTGTGCTCATGCTGCTCTTCTCCAAAAGAGACAAAAGCAGTTTCTTTACCTTGCTCTGATATTCTGCTGGCCTAGGGAGCTTGAAGATGTTCAGGGCTCAGATAAGGCTGAGGTTTGCATTTTGAGGGATAGGTGGATGCCAGAGCTGCCAGCATGTGGCTGGCTGGGTGGTTGTACCCAGCTGCCTGCACCCTGTGCCATTGTCAGTGTGTGAGCCTAGGAACTAGGAGATTCTGGCTCCATCCTCAGCAGTGACCTCTTAAAATTCCTCTTCACCCTGCCTCTGCCTTCCTCACACCACCATCCTCACACCCTGGGCTCAGGGCAGCAGCACTGGGGCTGTCCCCATCAGGTCCCCACTGCATGACAGCATCAAGGGAGAGGGCAGTCACAGAGGGACCATTCTAATGATACTGGTTTTCTCCCTAAGCCTATCAGGACAGATTTCCATAGTGGAACAAAAACCCAAAAGCTGTAAAAGGAAGTTTTCTTTCTTTGCTTTCTTTTTCTCCCTCTTTGCCCATCCAGGCTGGCTCCTTTCCACCCTCCTTCCAGTTCCCTTTGTTGTTGCTAAAAAGATTAAACTTGTTTGACCAGGTTCTGAGTCAGCACAGTTGTAAGGGGAAGATGAATGAGGCTCTTTAACCCTGCTTATCCCTCCAAATGCCCTCCTCCTAGAAAGAAACACACACACGTTTGCTCCGGGAAACATCAGTTTTAATGTTCCTTTTATTTATAAGTCATTCTTTCCCCCAGTCTTATTTCTACTTCTGTCAGATAATGGGGCTGCTCTCACTCCTGCTGCTCTCTGTGCTGAACCTTTCTCTGCTTTTCCATGCTGAAAGGGCTCTCCCTTTCTTCTGGATCTTCCGCAGTAAGCCAGAGCAGGATGAGTGATCCTGAAAGGGCAAAGTGGCTTTATTCTTTTGTCCCCAAAACCTTTCCCCTCTCCCCTTGTCTCCCCTTGAGTTTCACATCTTGATCCTTTTTTTTGCTTAGTCCTCAGAGGAGTCTGCTTTCTAAACCCTTTAATCCTGGTAGTAAAAATTGGAAGCACGAAGAGACAGATGAAAGATGATACAGAGAGATGGGGCTTACACCCAGGAAGAGCAGGTTTGGGATGGGCTGGGATGCTGCTGAGCAGTGAGAGGAATGCATTGGGGTACACATTGAATTGGCACTTGCATGAACCACTGTGTGGTCAGACTTGACATGTCCCCTCTGTCTATTCCCCATGCACTCACACTGAGCACTGGCACACCGGCATCCTGAAGCGTGCAGCCACTTGCACTGCAGACAGCATCCAGCTTTGCCAGCACCTGGACCCAACCAAAGAGCATCCTCATGCCCCCTGGAATGGATCCTAAGGCAGAATGAAACTTCAGGGCAGGATCTCAATGCCAGCTGTGTTAATTGCTCCCTGCATTCCTCTTTTGTTTGACACCCTGTCCTCAAAGTCCACAGAGCACCAGGAAATTTCTTAAGCTTAAGGCTTGAGAGAGGCAAATATTTTCATTTTCCGTTTGGGGGATAAACAGAAGTAAATGGTGCATCCATAATCCTGAAGTCTGCTCTACAAATGCCTTGTGGTGGTACTGTGTGTCGTTCATGTAGGTGACTTTTACAATGAAAAATCCCATTTAAGCCTGACCTTTCACGTTCTGGAACATAATAGACTGTGCAACCAAATCGCATCCTGCTGGCGGGGACACCAGTGAACTGGAATATTAGTTTTGTAAGGGAAGGGGACATTTGAATCCTGGAAATTCATTTGTCAGAAGTTGTGTTTCTAACTATGGGTCCAACACAGGGAGTGGGCAGGGCAAGCTCCGTGGCCAGCGCAGGGCATGGAGGGTGCCCCAGCTTGCCACTACCATGGTCTGGTGCAGGTGAGCATTTCCCTGGGGAACAATGATTTGAATTTGGGAACAGGACTCCTGAGAACCCTCTGTGGGGATGTCTGTTTGTCTCTCAGGGAGCAGGAGGAAGAAAACATAGAGACCATAAATGAGGTAGAAATGAGATCTCCTGCTCTTCTGCAAGTACAGGATCATGGTAAGTATTTTGCCTGTAATGGATGGGATAAGATGACCTAAGATTAGATGGGGTAATGTGTGATGAGATGGGATGAGATCTTGTTCTCACTCCTCAGCACTGTTCCCTGTCCTGTCCCAGCCTGGTGTGCAGGGCAGAAGAGGCAGTTCATGCAGGTGGGATCTATTTTGGCCTGTGTCCAAACAGCCATGTTCCTCGTGGGGCTCTTTGTTCAGCAGCTCCCTACACCAGCTGACAAAGCTGCTAATTCCCCCTGTTCCCACTGGCTCACGGGGCTGTGGCGGCTGCTACTTGAAGCATTTATGTTAATACACTATCAGGCAGCCACATCCCATGGCTTATCATTTTCATCAAGTCTTGGTTTTATGGTTGAAAGGAATTACTTTCAAAAGACCATTACCACCTCCCTGTTTCTCATGGCCTTATGCCTACCTGCTGTTAAGCTTTCATAAAGGCATATTTTTTTTTGTGTAAAGCTCATAAAAGCTGCTACTCAAGTCCCATGCTTGAGTCCACTTCCCTCACTCGTTGCCTGGGACTCTGACTCAGTTGATCCTGGCTGGTGCTGCTGGGAAGCTGGGCAGTGGAGGAGAAAGAATCTATTCCTTTTCTGGGGCTGCAGGGCTGAGTGATGGTGCCAGCACAGTCAAACCAGGCACTATTCTGATGAGGATGCCCCAGGTTCTTCTTGGGGAGGCCAAGAGGACACATGTAGGCTTGGTCATCCACAGGCACAGAGAAGGCAGAACGCTGGAGGCCTGAAGCCTCTGTGTGATCCTGTTCATCCCAAGCACAAATTTAAGCACTTCCTCCTTTGTCTGTAGGTCCCATCTTCCTTTTGCAACTGAGCTCCTCACCCCTGTGTCAGACAGATGTTCCTGCCCCTCGGGCTGTGCTGCAGGCTCTAGGACTGGGGCAGAGCTTGCCAGCAGGGCAGTGTCTCCTTTAGCATTCCTGTCACATTCACTGATGCTTTACTTTTTATTTTTTCACTGGTGAGTTGAAAGGGGGCAGGCAGCTAGTCACACCGCCTGATAGTCACTTGCCAGTAACATAAAAACTCTTATGCGCCAATATATCAATCAGCGTTATGTGTCAGCCTTGACTACTGCATTCAGCTTCCATCACCCAAACAAAATCATGCTGTAGCAGCTGAGGAGGAGGCTAATACTGATGGCTGGAGGCATGGCTGGGCATACAAAACGTAGGTGGGAGCTGGGTGGCCAAGCTGACTGCTGGAACTGAGGGGAAAAGACAGGGAAATGCAAGGTACAGGCAGGGAAGGGGTTTGCCCAGCAAAACCTGTGGGGCTTCCTGCCCCATGGGGACAGATGTGGTCAGGGAAGGATGAGGGTGCCCTGCATGCTCACTGCCCCTTGAAGGGCCGTGGCACCCTGCAGGTTCATGTCTCAGAAGCTGAATGATGCCTGTGGCCCCAGGCAGGAACAGCCAGGGTTCGCTACCTGCAGCCCCACCAGCCTTCTCCTGATAGCCTCTACACCTGTTCCTCCTCCTTCCATCCAATTAGAACAACTGCAGCTAATTAAAAGGAGGTACTGGTTTTCAAGAGGGACACTCTGTGGTTTCATAATCTCTCTTTCCACCAAGGCTGCCATGAGACAGTTACTCCTTGTTAGCACCCTCTGCAAGCTCAGGTGCCTATGGTTGTTCCTGGGCAGAGAGTGCAGCTGTGCCCTGGTCCTGTGAGCAGCTACACTGCTCTGTGTGGGGTCAAGGGAGTGGGGAGCCCTCACAGTGGTGCATGCCTGGCCCACCAGAGGCTGACAGTGAATGCTAAGATCCAGGGTATGCTTTGGATAAAATGTGCATAATAACTTAAATGTGACCAACGGGCATCCCCCAGGCCCTTGGTAACCTGTAGATGCAATGCTTGGTGTCTGCATCCCTCTGGCTTTGGAGAGGAGAAGAGTTGCAGCAGGGGCTTCCTGAGGACCCCATCACAGCCCACCTGCAGCTTGAGGCTGCTGCTGGGCACAGCTGTGCTGCGAAGGGGCTGGAGATGCTCCTTGGCTCCCACAGCACCAGGGATCCTGATCCGGCTGTGCCTCTGTGGGGTTTGCTCTGTGACACAGGGCCAAGGTAATCCTTGAGGCATTGCTCCTGGCTGGGATTGACTCTCCCTGGGGTGGTGACCCCAGGACAGAGATGCTGCAGTGTGGGCCCTTTCACAGCAGCAAAAAAACGCTAGGCTTTGTGTTTCTTCATATTCAATATGCGAATGGCCACTATATCTCCTGATTATTTAATTTGACTGGAATAAGAGGTATTTGTATTCATTTCCAGAGATGATGTACAAGCTTGATCTTAAACTGATTTAGACAGTATTGTACATCATGAAAAATGAGAATGGGGAAATCTAATGTATGGGCTTTTTTTTTTTCTTAAATAGGGCACTTCACAAACCTGCACGGAATTACAAGCAATAGGTGAATGCTGTCACAAAAGTCTCTCTTAAATGACAAAAGGACATGAAGAATAGCACAATACAAGCTCCAATAATACCATCACATGCTTCCTCTCAAGTAGTTTGTAGTACGAGGGCTTTGACAGATGTCCTGTGTCAAATCTTCCTCTGGTCGCTGGAGATATTACCTGTGTCTCCTGTGCCCTCTGCCAGTAGCCCTCGACCTCTTGAGTAGGGAGCTAGCTTTTCCAGGTGCCTGCATATCCCCTCCATGTCCGTGCTGCAGGTCTGGACTCATCACCAGGACTCATCTTGTGTTTGTATTTTGCCTGGGTCAGGAACAATGACTTGTATTAGAAGGGACCTTAAAGATCATCTAGTTCCACCTCACTCACCATGGTGTCATCCCTGTTGTCTGTGTGAGGAGTGGATTGTGAGCCTGGAAGGTCCTGCTGCCTGATGCTCTTTTTGGGATGTCTTTGTCAAGGACAGCCCAGGTTTGGGTGGGTGAGCAGAAGAAGCAGGCAAGCAGCAGGCAGAGCCAGGTGAGGAATGCTATTCTGCGCATGGTTTCAGCAGCATGGCTCTCCTTGCACACATGGATACATGGAGATAGAGGTGCTGCTCAGCCATGGGACCAGAACATGCTCAGGGCTTGTCTAGGCAGCAAGCCACCCACTGGGAGAATTGACACCAGTGGCTTAATGGCACCATTCAACATTGGAATTAAAACACTGTGACTTAACAGGTGCTGCAATCTCTGTGAGGTCTTATTCTAAGCAGTCATTAAAGCTGATGTGATGAAGGGGGAGAGGCTTGAGTGAGTGCCCTGGCTGGGTCAGAGCACATATGCACACCTTGCCATGTGGTACCTATAGAGTTTGCTGCCATCTCCCTTCCACAATCATCACAGAGCAATCCTGGGAGCTGTTAGGAAACAGCCATATTATTTGAGGTGTCTGTGTGCCTGTCAGAGGTACAGCACATGGGTCCTTTATGGGAATTTCTTGAGATCAGTTCAAACCTTTTCATGGAAGTACACATGCCTTGGATGAGAGCTGTATTTTGACCTTGACTGGAAGTGAGGTTTTAATTATCAGAGCTGTCTGAAGAACACACAACATTTTGCCATGAGTAATTTCTAGGAGTTATTTTCAGCATTGCTTACACCTTTTTGGTTCTGTGTGTATGAACACACAAATAACCCACTCTAAAGCAGGTATTTTCACCTAAGTCATGTGCTAAGGGGACTGTGATATTGTTTACATGCTCTTTATGTGGTTTCTTTACTGTGGCTATAAATACAACTTACACATTACCGTGTCTAAAAAAAGGTGTGAGATCCCACTTCCAAAAATCTTCAGTCAGTGCTGCAGGGTGGTTTGGGGGTCAAACCTGGATTTACAGCCCTCTAATGCCTGTTCTTGTGTAGTAGGAGCAGAGAAGCCATTGCAGGGCAGCATGACAGTCCTGGAGCATGGGCTCTCCCACCCCACCTCATCCCATCAAGGTGCCTTCAAAAGTGTCCTGCCTCCTTCACAAAGCATCCCAAAGTGCTTCCTGGGCTGCCCCTCCAGAAAACCAGGGCAGCATTGGCGGTCTTGTTACTTTGAGCTTAAGAGACACTTGTTGCTGCTTAAATATATAATAATCAAATGAAAACAGTCTTTTGCCAACTCATGGGAGTGTTCCATCTTTGCAGTGGCATGAAGTGATTTAGCCATTAAGGTTAATGCTTGTCTTCCTGCTGTCTGTTGGAACTCTGGGCCAGGCAATGCAAATAGCTTAGCCAGTACTTTTAAAGGTCATTGTGCATGAAAAAATAAAGATCATACACAGCTCATGGAAATGTCCTTAGTAATCACTGCCTGCTTGGAGGAGGAGGGATGAGGCACTCCTGGAGCATTTATCTCAACCCACTGAGAGTTCAGTGACAGCCCTGGAAATTTTGGCAGCTTTAGCTGCAGGTTGGCATCACCTCCAGTACCCATGTCCCCCATGTGGTTTGTGTGCTGGGTGATAGTGGTGCTGGCAGTCACCAAAAATGGGAGATGCTGACTCCAGGCAGGGTGCCCAACACCAAGGCACATGCTCCAGTGATGGGCACACAGGGCAGGTCTCTCCTGCAGGAACCCTTTGGGTTCATATCTTCCTTCCTTTGCCTTTCCCCCAGGATGTCTTGCTCCTAATTTATCTAGGAGGTAATTTTAATCCTTCTCTCCTCAGACAACTGGCTACCTCAGTGCGTAATTAATTTATTAACACACTAACCTACTTTAAGGTGATAATCTCTTTAGGGTCACAGCAGATCTCAGCCTGGCCTAATGACAGGCGTTTTCAGAGAACCTAAATTCCTCGGGGAATTTAGTATCCATCTGGATACTGAATGTGTCATCTTCCTGTTGAATCTACTCCCTGAAGACACCCCATTCCATCTCTTGGGGCTGACCCCCAGACCCACAGCAAAACCTCTGCATGCAGGGAAACTGCTCATGCGTGGGACCGGGAGGAGTCAGACCTTTCAGCGGTGTCCTTTAGTAGTGCCGCCTTCTTTATCTTTCTGAGTGGAGCTGTTGGATTGTGACTTTCCTGAGGAGAGGAGGGAGCCGTTGCCTTGCAGTCGCTCTGATGTGGGTGTTTAGCACCAGCTCTAATAGCCTCCCCTCTCAGAGAAGTGAACTACATCCTCTGCTCATTACTGTAGCCCTTCAGAGGAAGAGGAGAGGGAAAAAAAGATCCCATTCATTCTCGCTGTTTCCAAACAATGCAAAGAGGACGAGGACTCCTGTGTTTGTAGTGAGCTCATGTAAGAAATAAGCAATAAATGAGGAAATCCTGGTGACCTGCAGTGTGCCCCAAGCCCTAACGTTTCTGGAGTTTTACTGTCCACGGACAGAGCTGCAAAGTGAAATGAAAGCAGCTTTTAAAGTCTCTATTCTTCTCTTCTGCTGTGAAATTTCTGCCTCTCTTTGTTGAGTATGATCTTTGTTGGTGTTTTCTTTGTGTCTGGAGTAATTTCTGTGTTGAGAGTCTGTTGTGCCGCTTCTCAGCTCTGCCACGCAGTCATTGTTCATCCTGACACCGACCCTTCCCGGGAAGCGGCTGCTCCGCGGCTGCAGTGCCGGCTGCCAGGCGGCTGCTCCAGGCAGGCGGCAGTGGCGCCTCCAGGGCCAGCGCAGAGGGCATCAAAAACGATCCCCAGTACCCCCGGAGGAAGCACTCACAAACTCTTGGGCTCCCCTGAAGCTTTGTGCAGCAAAAAGGAGTCATAAGCCTCACAGAGATGTCCCTGTTCAGTGAGATTTGGAGAGGGTCATACTTCAGGTAGAGGGGAGAGGATGACCAGGGTATTGCCCAGCCCAGTCTGTAGCTCTCCTGGTGCCCGGGCTGAAGAGATATAGTCCTGCAAAATGTGCTGGAAGAAGCAATCCTGCCTTCTGAGAGAGAGTCCAGAGAGTGCTCCATAGGATTCTGAGACATTTCATGCAATATAGAATGGATATTAATGAATATGAATAAATATTGATATTAATAATCTGAACTTGCTTGAAGATTCTGAAAAGTACATGTTTGGGGCTCCGCAAGATGTGAACTGAGCTTAATTCTGCTGATACTGAGCAGGGTGTGCTAACAGCTTTGCACAGATGCCAATGTCTCTGCAGTACTGGCTGACCATGGGGACAGGTGAGATTATGCACAGTGTGAGAAATGAAACATGCCCTGTACATCTGTAGGAGAGCACAGATTACATATTGCATTTTATAACTTTCCTGGCTTCTCGTCTGTAAACTTCACAGTCAGGGTAACAGATGGGGACAGCTTGGATGTTGCAGATACATTTTGATGTATATGGGCTTGAGCCAACGTCCTGTTGAAGCTGAGCATTGTCTTCCAGCCTCTGGATCATGGGAAATGAATTAATGCAGGCTCTGGGGTCATCATAAATACTCCCTCTGTTCAAGGAGTGATGGTGTCTGGTGTGTGGCTGGAATATTACACCTTGTGAAGGCAGGCTCTAGTCCAAAGCTGCACCGAGCTGTTTCACCCCTGATGCAACACTTGTTCTTGCTGGGAGTTTTTTCAGGCTGTCTTAGGAAAGCAGGAAAGCACACACAGGGAGATAATGAAGTGATGATGGCAACTGTTCCCAGAGAAGTCTGCATGGCTGCTCTGAGACCAAAACCAGGGTCTGGCAGGGTGCTTTGCAGAGCCAACTCCTCTGCAGAGAGCGGTGACAGCACAGCAGTGAGTGCCTGGGGGGGCTGCTCATACCTTCCAGCAGGGGTGCCCAGGTCCTGCTCCTCAGCTGGCAGTGAAGGGAGGGGAGGAGGCACTCAGCTCCCACCCACTCTCTTCCAGAGGGGTCCCTGGGAACCTAATGCAAACCCTCTTCCTGGTCTAGCCCGTCTGGGTGATGAGTTCACCTTCCTGGACATCCATGAGCCACTCTGTGCCATCACAGGTGTGGGATGCTCCCTTCTTTCTGTCACTCACCCCTATGTGTCAGTCTTGCTGTCAATCCAAGGCATTATAGCTGGGTAGGCAACACCATTAATTCTTTTTGTCCCTCTGTTAGACAATGTCTTTTGGGTGTTTGGAGAGGAGCTTGCACACAACTTGGCTGAGTGACTATGAGCTGGTAAATTGTGTAGAGTGACATGCTGCCCTGGCTTGAGATGCTGTGGCTGTCCCTGGCTTGGATGATGGTGCTTTCGCTGTTCCCAATGGCTCTGGGGACATGCCACCATGCTGGTAGTAAAACCTGGCTGTAAAACTCTAGATCTCTCTGTTTGGAGGCAGAAATGGAGGGTTTGGTCTTCCCCTTCTCCCCTCCCTCTCAGTCACATTTCCTTGGAAAAAAAGCTGCTTTAAACTTCTTCCCTGGCTTGTCCTGCTGAGGCAGAGCTCAGCGAGTTGCATCTGCCTGTCATGTCACGTTAGTGTTTGCTGTGAGCCATGCCATGACATCCCAAGCAGACTGGCGTACCATGGAAATAAAGTTGGTCTATGTGAAAATGGAAAAGTTGTTGCTTTCCAGAAAACAGGCTGGAGAACATCAGCTGCAAATGGGAAGGGGAAAAAAAATGTTTCTCTGAGTGGTTGAAGGATAGCTTTTAAAAGGCAGACCCAGCTTCCACCAATGTCAATGGAAAGTCTTACACAAACGTTAATGGCTATGGAGTCATGCCCTAAAGCATTACATTTTTGGGGATGATGTCAAATTGTAGCATCTCAAACGAAGCTTTTGTGTTACTATAATAAGGGGTTTTTTTGATTCAACTACTTAGGTTAGGTCTTTAGTGAAGTCACTTCACCTCTCCCTGGCCCTGAAAAACAGCGCTCATGAAACCTGTGAAACTTTATCGAGTGCTTTGAGATCTATAGGTGGAGTCAGGCAATTGGGGATAAATTGTTAACACTCTCACTAGAGAAAGATTTGAGGGAGGAAAAATGTTTGTGATTCTTTGGACAGATCTGCACAGGGTGAAAAAAATTGAGTAATTTGTCCCCTATTAAAATATTACAAAATTCTTCAACTCTGGAAGGATTTCCCTTGTGCTTTTAGAAACCCCCCGAGTTCAAAGCATCCACCCCCTGATGCTCCAGCCTAAGCTGTATCTTGTAATCTCTGCTGTACCCTTTGGGAAATCTCCCCACGGCTTTGTGTACACAAGAGAGACTCTCCTAAGGAACTTTTATTAAAAAAGACATTATTTTTAAGTGGGATTTAAATAGTAGGCTACATTCTCTCTGTCAGCAGTTCTCTCACTTCATGCATCCTGTTCTTGAATAGATAACCATCTCCTGTCTGGCACGTTGGCATCCCTGATAACAAGGGCAGGTACTGGATGAAAATACTGAAGATAACGGTGGGCCTGCTGTGCCCCAGCTGGTTTGAGTGTTTGGACCTGTCAGCCGGTGTAGTCAGCCACCACAACTCACACCATCTCCACAGATCCTGGATGCTGGGAGAGGTGACTTTGCACAGGCATGGAAGAGGAGCACTCACTCACAGAACAGACTGCGGGAGGTCACCTCCAGCTGGCCACCGGGACAAGCACAGTCCTCACCATTTGCATGTCTGAAAGGTATATCTCATTCAAGGATGCATTTTGAAGTATGGCTGATAGTTAATTTTTTATTGTCTGTGATGGTCATCCTGTGTGGTTCATTTTGGGGAGGACACCAAAACTTGTCCATGTGTTTCCCTGAATTGCCATCATAATCCTGTCATGGAGCTAGCAACAGACAGCTGAATATTACGGATTCTCTTTGCATTGCTCTGATAATACTGTCTACAGGGTATGTTGCAACAAATGTTACAAGTCCTAAATACAGCATTTCATAGGCAGTACACAACCTGATAATCTCATTATTTGCTACTCCTACACAATATAAGAGCATCATCAGATCAGCCTTATGTTTTGCTGCAATAGAAATAATTAATAAAAATCAAACTGCCACCTATAATGTCTTTAAAAAGCAATAGAAAACATGCAGAAGCTACTCAAAACCAGCTCTGCCTCCAAGGACTGAAGCAGAGGGTAATATCTTCTGCAACTTCTCACATGAAAAAGGGGAGAATTATTTTGCATTCAGATTCACTTTGAATGTTGTGAATACTTTATGGTAGTTTACTAGCAGAAAGTGGTGAATTTTTAAGGGCTTATTTGTAAAACACGAATTTTGAGCTTTTAGGAAGAACAGTTTTTACCAGGTGCTCATTCTCAGGGTTACGGGTGGCTGAGCAAGGCACAGTACTCAGTGCAGAGCTTCACTCACAAGTGTACACAGCCACCTTTCCATGGCAATCTGCAAAATTCAGGTTTTTAACACAGATTAACAATTACATCAGAACACAAATCTACCTGCTCATGCATTGGTTCTGAACTGCTCACTTGGCTTTGCTAAGTGTGGAGGGATCCAGTCCAGAAAGCAGGAAGATAGATGAGGGAGGATGTTCAGAGAACACTTTGTGGGAAGCATTTCTCAAGGTGCCCTCACATGGGCTGCAACTCAACCAAGGAAGAGAAATCACGGAATAATGTGGGATGCAGAGCTGCATGACATTGCTCCTGTAGCGTGATTACCTGTTGTCCCTGGAGGACATAGAATATAAAATATCCTCCTTTGTAAGGAATCCACAGCCCAATTCCTATCCCTGCACAAGACAGCTACAGGAATCACACCATGTGTTCGAGAGTGTTGTCCAACACTACTTGAAGCCTGACAGGCTTCATGGTATGCCCACTTCCCTGAAGAGCATTTTCCAGTCCCCAACCACCCTCTGGTTTAAGAACCTTTTCCTAATATCCAAGTTAAACTGCCTCTGGCATAGCTTCATGCCATTCCCCTTGGTCCTGTCACTGGTCACCAAAGAGAAGAGGTCAGTGTCTGTCCCTCTGCGTCCTTTCGTGAGGAAGTTGTAGTCTGCTCTGAGATCTCCCATCAACCTTCTCTTCTCTAGGATTACCAAACCAAGTGACCTCAGCTGCTCCTTGTAAGTCTTCCCCTCTAGGCCTTTCACCACCTTCATAGTCGTTTTTGGACACTCATCATTACGTTATAGATGTCAACAGTATGTTTGGGCCATGGTTTGAGTTTGGATTTGCCTAACTCAAGCAGGAGTGTTTTCGTCACAGCCTTCCCCATATGGTGGCTGTGGGATTATTTTCCACTTGGACCAAAACTTGACAATATTTGACCTCCCTTCCATTACCAGCCCTCAGTCCTGGGGCTGGAGGTGCCCAAGCAGTGAGCAGGAGGCTCAGGCTCTGTCTATGGTGTACCCCAAGGGTCTGGCATTACTAAGCACCATTTAAAAGCAGTAGCAGCAGCAGGAGCTCTGTATTCATAAAGAAAAATTCTTCAGCAAGCAAAGAAGTATAAGGAGAAGAAGGGAGCCTGCCCAGCTGGGAGTCATTTCCAGATGGTTCTGGTTCATTTGTTGATTGCTTTTCTTCTGTGTTCATCAGCCATCACTTCCTTTGGGTTAGCATCACACTCATATCACATGCTTCGCTTTAAGCACCTGAGAAGTCCCCTTGACTTCAATGGTGCGACTAATGTGCTTGATTAAAGTTAAGTACCTGCTTCAGTGTTTGCTAAATCTGAGGTTTGGGAATGGAAACAAATGGAAGGATCCTTCCTGCACAGGGGGGACCTTCTGGAGAAATATTTACCCTGGAGGTAGAAGAAACTTTCTATAGCAAATTTCCTGTCTAGTGTCTTTGTGATCTTCTTTTGTGAAGTTATCCACACTGAATATGTGGCTCTGAACTGAGCTTGGACCATTTAATGACATGGTTGCAGGAGGAGAAAATGCATTTCCCTGCTACGGCCTGGTATGTAAACGTAAGAAAACTATGAACGTGAGTAGTTCCTCTCTTGAAGGGGGTGAAGAAGGCATTGCTTATCTTTTAAATCTTATATATTTTATATTAGGATAAATTTAAAGTTGGGAAATAGAAGTGCTGTAGAAAATCTGGGTTAGATTCCCAGCATGCTGCCTGACCTGGATCAAGCCCAAAGCATGGCTCCCTCTGTGCCCTGCATGCCTTGTTTATCCATCTGCAAGACAGGAATGATGATCCAGGTGTCACTAGTGAAGTGCTTCACAATCTGTTGACAGCAAGTCTCTGTTTACAGTGGTGAGAATGAAGTGATCAAACTTTGTGCTGGTGCAAAGTCCTTGTTCTGTGGCTCCCTCAGCTCCCAGTCAGTGGGAGCCATGGCTGAAGATCCCTCACTACAGTCATGTCGATACACACAGCAGATGCTGAGCTTAAGGGATTGGCAGCCTGATGAGGCTTGTGATCTTTTGTCTCAAATAGTTATGCTTGCTAATTATTAGCATTAATTACGTACATAGTGGTGTTTTATAGGCAAACAAGACAAGTTTCCTGTCTCATATTATCCATACCGTCAAATCAACTATGAGATAATCAAAGCAGACTCAAAATGTTTTGGAGGAGGAAGAGGAAGGTGAGGAAGCTCATCTCACCTTTCAGATCACAAAGCACAAGGCAGGATGACCCTGCTTGCCACCCAACCAGGGCGGCAGAGGTAAAACCAGCACTCCCTGAGCACTCTGTATGAGACTGGTTTTGTAATGCCCCAGGCTGGTCCCTGCAAGGGCTCCCAGTCAGGGATGCCAGGTGGGAACAGGTCAGCTATAAAAACTCTGCCTGGCGGCGAGAGTGAATCTCTTTGAGAGCAATAAGTGCTGGCGAGGACCAGGACAGAACTAATGGGCTACTGGCCTCGGGGGACTAATGGGCTGGCTAATAAGGACATGGATTTTGACATCGCAGAGCAAATAAGAATTGGCAGGCATTAACCTCAGACATGTCTGCTACCTAGAGAAATCCAAGCCCCTCTCTCACTCCTCGTTCTGTTTAGCATATTAATGTTTAATTCCATTAGCATCAGCAGCAGTGGCTGCCGTTCAGCCCGGGAGCTGCTTGGGTGAGCCTCAGGAGGTGCCACTCTTGGAAGGGGGACCCGGTGGCTGGCTGGGAGCCAGGATCAGCCCCTGCCCCAGCTCGGCAGCAGTTGCTAATGCTGCCGCGTCTCCCAGCATCTGCCTCTCGCTTGTGCTCCCCTGTTAATTCGGCATCAGCCGCTGCTGCCCACTCCACAGGCTGTCTCCTCCCTGACACATGGCTTCTGTGTTCCAGTTTTGTTCACCAGAGGGATTTTCCATCCTTCTTTCTCTCTCCTCTCTACTTTCACCCCTTTCCCTTTAATGTTCAGGATGCAACTCCTACATGCCTTCCAGGAGAAGCAGCGTTGCAGGAGCTGCTTTCAGGATGGAAATAGGACAGGGCAAGAGCTCCTTACAGAGAAATGAACCATGTTGATTCATCTCCTCAAGTCTCCCTGCTCTGCTCTCCTCTCTAAGTAGCAGTGGCAGGAGCAGCATGGTGTTCAGTGGTGCATTTCCCTGTGTTCGACCCGGCAGCTCTGCACCTCTGCAGAGAGGATTGATCACAGGAGGGCAGGACAGAAGCAGACCCGATGTCTGGTGTGATTCCTTACAGAGCTTACAAATCTAATCAGCAAGGTGGTGGTCTATTTTTCTCTCCTTTTCCCCCTTAATATTCCCCTTTAAACGAGATATTAAAAATAGGAGTATTAATTTGGCAGATGGTGCAATTGGGCTTTTGGCAGGAGTCTGCACACTATGCTGCAGAGTTGCAGACCTCCGTCTCCATGCTGGAGCACTGAGCGATGCTCTGGCTCCTCTCCAGGCTCTGCCTTCCTCCAGCTCCTGCTCCCTCCTCCAGCTCTCAGTGCTGGGGCGAAGGGAGCTCCGATGGGTCCTTGCTCCAGCTGCAGCCAAGTACATTTGATTACTGATAGTTCTGAGCCATCACCAAAGGGTGGAGAGCTCATTTCTGCTTTAATTGCAGGAGGTCTGACAGCAGTGGGAGCACCGTATGTGTAGTGCATTACTTCTGTGGGGGGCAGTTGAGCCTCAGTCCTGGGTTTAGGTAGGGCTGCTGAGTAACCTGGACTTTCTGCAGTGTCCAAGCCCCAGATCCTCAGGAAGATCTGTGGGGGCTGAATATGATGGGGTTTATTTCAAAAGTGGCATGGAGTCAGGTAAAGTATTTTAACCAGAGACATCTCTGGACACTGGGTCCTTTTATTTTTTTTCTTCTTCTTTTTGCTGGTGTTCTGATTTGTCTCAGCTCCATCTAAGAGGATGTGGGTCCTGGTATTTCCTTGCTTTTCATTGCCTGAATTTTCAGAAACACTACAGAGGTAAATTTCCTCTAAATTTTCTCTGCTGGAACTTTGGCCCAATGCTGCAACTTCACCAAGGGCAAAATGAGCCCTAATTAACCCCAGCATCTATGTTGTGTCCCTTTAGTCCATCTGTAGCATCCTGTTGTTTAACACATCTCTCCCAATGCTGTGTCTGTGAGCAGCCTCAGTTTCTTGGGGCTGTACCTCAGCAGGGTCCTGGGAACTGCAGGGAACAAAAGCAGAGTCAAGTCTCACACTTGTGGTTCATTTTTCACATGCACACAAAGATTTTTGTTTTCCAATTCTTTTGGTATTTTTTTGCTGTCTTTTGAACTCCTTCTGCCTTGTCTGTCTTTGTTAGAATGTGATGCCCAGATCTGGGTGTGCTGCTTCAAACAGCAGCCTGACGAGCACTGGGAAGAGCAGAATAATTACCTTTCTGGGCTGCAGCAGCCTGGTGTTATTGACTTCTGTTCAATCGATCATCCCCCCAGACCACTCTCTGTTGTATAGCTATTTGGCCAGATATCTCCATACAGCCTCTGTCCTTTTGTTTATTCCTTCCTATGTGTTAATCTTTTGCATTTGTCCTGCTGAATTTCTTTGTATTGATTCCAGGCTACTTCTTTAATTCATCAAGCTTGTATTGTATTTTATTTCTGTCCTGCAAATTATTTGCTACCCTCCCATCCTGGTAGAATGCTTAGATTTCATTAGCATACCCCTGGTCTGGTTTCCAAGTTGTTAATAAAACTATTGAATTGCATTGACCTTGCAGGGCACTCAGTGGGACCCCACTTAACATTTCTGCCCACTGGACTCTGAACTGTTGAGGTACACGCACATGTATTTTTAATCAGCAGTACATCTTTGCTCTTGTAGTTCATCTCATTTACACTATGTAAGGAGCCATATAATGTTTTGATAATAAAAATTATGATCTGTGTAGCTACAGCCACCTGCCTGAGGATCTTCCTAGTGATATAGTATCTGACATGATGGTCTCTGAGCCCTTGTCTGTTGATGAGCTGCCAAAGTTAAAGTATCATTTTTGCACTGTCAAAGAAACTCTCCAAGTCCTTGATCATGTAATGAGACTCCCCCATTCTCCAGAGCTTTCCTGCCCAGCACGCTGGCCAAACTGGGGCTTGCATTTGTAAAATCATGGTTGTGCTCAGCATCTTTCTAGTCCTGCTCAGGGAATGCTTATCAGCAAGCAGCTTGCTCGGAGTCCTGTGGACTCTGTTTAACTGAGAACGTAAATGTGGGCAGTTTACAGAGGTCGGGGCTGTGCTAAGCTGGAGTCAGGTGATGAGGCTGTTCCCTGGAGTGAGGGGATAACCTGAGGGATCCAGTTCCCAGTGCTGGGGTGGGGGGCAGCATCTCACACCTTCTCTGGCTGTTCCAGCCCCTGGGTGTTCTTGCCTCCCTGCCAGATGTTCTGCTCCCCAAAATAGCTTATCTTCAGCAGGTTTTCCCTGCTCTGTTGGGTATAGAAATTGCCTTTAAGTAAAGGGAGAGGTGACAGAGAAAAAAAACCTCACTAATTCAGTTACATGCTTCTGACTGCCAGAACCAGCTTGCATTTCACACTCCTGCTTTAGGTGGTTGGTGCTGGCAGGGCTGGGTACTGCTCCATTTGCCATTTCCAGAGAAGGCTCGAAGGCCAGTGCTCGCTGGGAGCATCCCCTCAGTTTTGGCCTTGACTGACACCATGGATCCTTGGCTAGTGAACATCAGTGTGTCCTTGACCACTGGTGGAAAACATGTTCCCAGCACATGAGGAAATGAAGCCCTAAGAAAAATGAATCCTACCATTCTTAAGGCCATTTTAGAAAAGTTGGGAATAAATTGCTCTGACCACCTTTGCCTGGATGGGGCTTGCCTGACTTTCACCTCTTAATTTACCAGTGGATAGCCCCTCTAATGCTCAATTTAATGCCCTTTTGTTTTATCTGGTGTTAAAAGTAAAGGGAAGCTGATCTCTGTTTTTCCCCTTGTGAATTTCCACTTGCCATCCTGGGAAACATAATGTTTTCCCCCTCACCTTCCCTCATCATCCCCAGGTGCTGGGCACAGTCCATGGCTCTCACACTGGTCCCTCCAGCCCTGGAAATGTGCGTGGCTGTGTCCCACTGCTCTGTTCCTCTGCAGAGTGTCTGTGCTCCAGCACTCCTTCCTCTGCCTATGACAGCTCCTTTTCCTGCTAACTGTTATTGAATTACACAGCCTCTTAATTGTCTCCTTTTCCTTGAAGACTAAATCAAAGCAACTCTTTAGTTCATTAGTCTCCTTGCTGTCTATCAGAACTGACTTTTTTGACTGAGCCTGTCAGGCAGTGCTCCTCATCCATTCTTTCCCAGCAACTCTGAAGGAATTCACCCTCCAGTGCTGTTTTTTATGCCTCAAAGTTGCATTTTGGGGACTCCCCCATGATCTCCAGTGAGAACCACTACCAGTTGCATGGGGGGATCAGCTGAAGTGAGGGGAAGGGATGCCCTGTCCTGTCCTACCTGCACAGTCCTGCATCCCTGGTAAACAACTAATCTTCCAAAGGCTTCCAAAAGGTTCCAAAAGCACTCTGAAGCTGAAAATCCAAGTGAGAGCATATGGCAAAAGTCCCTGGCCTAGTGTGCAGAAGCACCTCTTCCCACCAACTCTGGGGCAGTCAGACCACAGGAAACCAACAGCTTCTGCCAAACAAATCTATGCAGGGCCTTAAAGCCGAGGGTTAGTGAGGGCTAAATACTACTTGAGAAAAACACTGTTATTTTTACTTCATGTGAGAGCTGTGTCTTCAGACAATTTTTTTTCTTTGGGACTCCCTACAGAATACAGCAGTGGTCTGACTGTTTTGGAATTAGACTGCAGAGATGCCCAGGATCCAGCTACATCAGACCTCAACTGCCAGGATCAATCCCAAGCAACAGTGAGATAAGAGACAGAAAGGTAAGATGGTCCCTGCCTTGCCAGAATCAGTTGTTGCTACCTCTTTTCTCCCCACCAAAGGCATTTTACACCATTTTTGCACTTGTAATCTCTGGAGGAACCTCCTAAGAGGTCCAAGGCCCTCCTTGGAAAACGTGCTGCACAGCATCATTCTCTGTACCATAGCCAGAGCCCACCTTGGTGATCTTATCTTCTGTCTCCCATAACACTAAATCACCCATCTGCAACACAGAAGCAAACCCATCTTTGCCTGCCCAGTTTGACAAACCTAGGTAAAATGAGTCCATGCTGTTTGGGTGTTCCCACAGAGATCTGTGGGACTAGTCATGTGTGAGAGTACAGCTGCACTTGAGGAAGGCTGGCAGGATCTGGCCCACAGAGGCTCACATGTGGGAAAGCAAGATGTGTTTCTGAGCATGTGGATCCAAAAATTATTCCTACAAGGTGCAGAGTTACATTGATTGTATTACTGGATCATCAAATGATTAAAGCCATTAACAATCCACTCTTGAGCAATCAACGTAACAATGTTTAGTTGCCTTGCAGTAACAATTAAAAGATGAAGCAATTTGCAATAATTAGGTAGTATCTGGAAAAAAGTAGTCCTCATTAAGAGAAGTTAAAAAGACTTTTTCTTATGGTTGAGATGAACCTAGCAGGCCAATTTTGCTCCTTCTTACCCTCTCTCCTTCCACCTCCCCCCACTATTTTAAGAAAACAATCTGTTCTTTTTTAGTCTTTTATTCCAGAGAAGATCAAAGGGCATCTAATGACTGGATGGCTCCCTCTGCACTCAGGGGATGGTGGGAATCACGGGACCACAGTGTTGGGGTTGGCAGCTCCTGTTCCTGGGGAAGTTGTCCTGAGTTGATGCTGAGTCGTCAGGCTGTTTTGCTGCCCAGTGGGATTTCAGACCACAGAGTCTCGGCAGTTTCTCTATCAGGGAAGGTTTAGAGAGCAGGCACTTGTTCAGGCATGTGTCTGGCTCTTCCCCTCCATCAACCCCTCACAGAGGACTGGGCATTCCTTCCAGGGTTGTTGCTATGTTTGGGTGTCAATGAGGGAAACAGGAGGCAGAGCAGCCTTAGACAGGGTCAGCAGCAGACCTGGCTGCTGTAACAGGTGATGTTATGTTCTCCCTATGTCACTGATACAGCCACTTGCAGAGCTGCTGCCCCAGTTGTGGGGTGGTGCTGCATGCTCAGATCCTGCATGACCACAGCAAACACATGCAGATGGGCTCCCATGAGAATTGTACATGAGAAGACAGTTCTGTGTTCAAGAATAGGAAAGCGAGTAAGAGCCCAGCATTTTTTTTTATATACTTATTTAGCCGAACTTGAGCATTTTGAGGTCATGAGTCAGGATTATGGAATACTTGATGCAGGTCATACCAGGATGACCATTGGAATTTGCCCTAAAGGAAAGATCATCTATGTACATATGTTAATAACAGGCTTTGCTGGGATTGGTGCCTCTGAAGATGCTCCATTTCCTCATGTAGTGAAAAAGTAGACATCTCTTCTGAGTCCAGTCTCCAGGTACTTACTGGAGTGATATTCCTTTGTGTTTAGTGCCATCAGCCACAGGGAAGTGGAGAAAGATGGATGCAGAATGTACTTTGTGCACAGCCTTTGTAAGAAACTTGTGTGTACAAGTGTTTGTGTATGAAAATGAAAACTCATGCAGTGCCTGTGTGTGAAAGTGGATATCTACTGTGGAGGTGTATTGAGGAACTTCCAGTAACAGGTTTGTCAGATCCATAGCTCATGCAGGGATGGGTATGTTACTTAACTGAAAAATAATCTCCTTTGTGACAGTCCAATCATCCCGTCTGGGTGATTCTGCTCCAGAATGTCAAACAGATTTTCTACCTGAAGGTACAAGTGAAGATGTTCAGGTCAATAAGTAATTACAGACATTGGGATGTGCCTAGTACCCTGGGATTCCCTCTTCTGCAGAATGAGCAGTGGCCAGGATCTCCTCTGGCTGGCAGCAGGCAGGGCTTGGATTTTTTGCTTCACCCAAATGGCAGCTGGTCTGTGGCCTCCAAGCCATACTGGGACACATGTGTCCCTGGAGAAATGCCATCTATCTCCACATGGAGTTTATAGCTATACTGATGGTGCTCAGGAGCTTGTGGGTCAAGCAGAAACAGGGCAAGCTCAGAATTCCAGCTTGGGGCAGAGTGCACACAAACAGGGTGGCCACACTTGCCTGCAACTCCTTGAAGCAGAAAAGTAAAGTGGTCTCCACCACATTTTGGGTCTATGTAGGATGCAGAAATGAACAAAGAACTTGGGATGTGTGATCCTCAACACCATTAGAGAGAATATGTTGAGGGGGAAGGGTCTGGATTGCCACTGGTGATGCAGCACCAGTATGTCCTCCTCTGCTGTGTCCATATGGAGTACCATCTGGTGGCAGGATGCAGACTGTGCCTTCGCGCTTCCATGGAACATGCAGCTGCTGGAATGCACATTGCCATTCGAGGCACAAAAATTAGAAATTATATCAGATACTGTAAAGTTGTCATGAACGGTATGAACTGATAGGAGCTGATGTTCTTTAGCAAACTACTGCTGTCACAAATAGAAAATGAGAATGGATTGAGCTACATTAGGACTGTGAGAGTAAATCATCTGCAGTTTCTGGAATATTTAGAAATACGAGGACACCCTGAAGGTATGCTTTGCTGATGAGAAGACTGGAGTGAAAAAGGCATTTAAATAGGGGATAAACAGGAAAGATGTGGTCACTGTGATTATTTATATAGTCCTCAGAAGCAGAGAAGGATTTGAAATAAGTGGTTACAAATACCTTGGAAAATACTCTTGCACATGTTGCCTGTAGCCTTTTTGAAACAAGACTGACACCGAACCAAGATCATTCCATGTCCTGTGTTGGGTGTCATAGATGTAAATCAGACAGCTTTGTTCTCATGTTCAATAAAAGATGAACATGGATTACAGGGCAGGTGTGGCAACAAGGTCTTGACTCCATACCTCATTGTCACTAGTTGATATTGTTGGATGTCACTTGAATACATCATCCATTTTGAGCCCAAAGTTCATGCAAACCAAGCATTCCCAACAGGATAAACTCTGGGGAATCCCTGGCACACGTGTGACTAGAAGGAGACATCAGGTCAGGTTCAGTCTATATGGTTACACCAAAACTCAGGGAAGGAACTGGAGGCAGGGTCAGCAGCCTGGCCAGAGCTGTGGGTCTGAGCAGGGCTGCTGTTGGGGTCTGTGGTGCTCTGGGGCCAGCTGGGAGCTGGCACACGAGGGTGGCAGAACGTGGCTGGGCAGTGTGGTCAGCACAGCAGAGCCACCCGCCACTTCTGCCTTGGGCAAGTTGGTGGCAGCCCTCACTTTAGTATGAGGGGATGTAATACAAAAGCAAAGTGACTGAATGATGTTTTGTTGAGTCTCTTGACTGTCATTTAGTATTTCTTAAAGGATACTTCTTGTTGCATATTTAGATGAAAAAAAATATTTTCCCACTGCTGTCCTCCTCAGCTGCTCCCCGTTTTTTCTCTAAGAGTAGCAGTGTGCTCTCTCACCCAGAGGGAAGTGTCTGCTATTAATCTCTCCTCCTAGGGAGCCCTAAGGGACCCCAGCCCTCCCCATGCTTGGTGTTTGAGGTGCCCATGGGCTGTGTGTGCCCAGGCTTGCAATGACAGTGCTGGCATTGGGTCTGCTGGGTGTTGGCACAACTCAACGTGCAGCAGCAGCAACTGACTTGTGACGAGGGTGAGTGGGTAGAAACCCAAGTGAAAGACCGTTGCTTCACATGTGGCAGCAGAGTGAGCCCCTTCATGATGGACCTTGAGCCTGTGGGCAGCAATGGGAAGACTCACAATGTTGATGCTTTGACTTAGACTCAGCAGAGGTAACGTAGGAGTCTGGAACAGGTGTTGCAAATGCTGGTGACAGACTAGCATTAGTCTTGGCCTGTATTTATGTTGCCAGCTTGGTATTCAGACTACTTCCCAGAGTAATGGACTCTGCCAAAATAATTTATTCCTGATTTCAGCAGTGTGTGTGCTTCTTTTCGCTTTTACTCACAAATAAAAGTTATGTGGAATGCTGTTTTACAAGAACAGAAACATATTTAGTGATTCAGGCAGTGTTAGAAAGCATGAAAATGAAGCTCATGTTGTCAGTCAGTGGTAGGGTAAGATGTATTTATACCCTTGGTCATAATTTCCTTGCTGTAAAATACCTGGTTCAGGGTTCGAATTTGCATGGGAAAAACAATAACATTTAGAGAAGAAATGTAACAGAAATGCTTTAAAGAAAAAATTCCGTGTGTGTGTATATATATGTATATATAATGTCTACTTTGTAAAATCTATTTATCTGTCTATAACAGGTTTTAAAAAATATGCTGTCAGTACAAGATGGAGCCCTGTACTTTGCTGAATTTCTTAGGAATTTTCAAAGTCTGAGCTTGTCATATGAGTCCTGAATTGGCAACATTTATTAATGCTGGGGTTTTATTTTAATGGGGCTAGACATCCTGCTGTACTGGGCAACACATAGCTGCCTCCAGCAGCTTATGGTGCTGCTGCAAATTAATAGAAATATGCTATTTCCATTTTAGAAATGGTGATAAATGGTGTATTTGGTCCCATCCAGGAAATCTGCAGCAGAGTAGAAAATTGATCCTCTGTCACCGAGTCTCCTCCACGCATTGCAGACATGAGCCTGTCCCACCTCTTGTCTCTATCAAAGGTTTTCCAAGTGTTTTTAAGTCTTGATCGGAGTTTGGCACAGTTCTATGGTGCTTTTATGCCAATCCTGAAAGCAGTAATTACATAATTGCTTGCAAAATCACCTATGGCAAAAGATTACACAGTTCCTGACGCTGATTGCTACTACAGTCAGGTCTCCTGGGGTGCTTTTCAGACTGCTCCCCGCTCCTCTGGGTCATGCCCAGGTAGATGTGGGGTGCTCTGTGCAGGTCCTCCTCTTCCATCATGAAGACCACCTTATTTCTGCTCTTATCCCTTTGGGGATTCCCATGTACAGCAAGCTGTGGAGGAAAACTGAGCCCAGGGACTCACAGCAAAGATTGCTTACCTCTGGCAAGAGGACCTGTTGGGGAGGGACTGGCATGGCTGTTGGGGCATTAAGTGTTTTGGGTGCACAAAGTAGACTGAGTGCTTCCATGCTATGATTTATGCTGGCACTACTAGTCTTTTTTTCCCAGAAGGAGCACAAGGCACACCTGCCCTCTCAGCAAAGGAAAATACCTTGAACCAAGGTCCATGACCTATCCTCCAGCCCAGGTGAACTTCCCTGGCTAGTGGCGGGTCATAAATTCTCATTAGACTGGTGTTGCCAGAGTGATGGGTGGCTGAGGGTTGGTAAAGGATAAGCCAGCTCCTGACTACTTGGTCATATTCACACTTGGACTAATTTCTCATTGCAATGGTGGCTGTTCAGCACCACATGCAGAGCACAGTATGTGGGGAATTAATTAGCTGTGTACTTCTCTGAGGGAGTTATTCTGCTGGTGCCCTGGGCACCACAGTGATAACGTGCCTTCTCGAAGCAGCAGGGTCAGCCCTGCCTTTCTGCTGCCATAGCAGCTCTAGAGCTGCCAGGGCAGAGTTTTGCCTCTGTTTCTGCATTTTTCTCTGCTGAGGAGGTGAAGGCACCTCCTGGGCTGTCCCTCTGGAGGCAGAGGTGCTGGGCCAGCAGCAGTCCCTCCTCCAGTGAATGTGCTGCTCACCCAGCTGTGCTGGTGAGGAGGATTGACCTGCCCAAGAGCTTTCTGCATCCATAGTAAGGGATTATTATTTTATTTTTTCCCTACTTGATCTTGTATTTTTACCTTGGGCTGCTGTGGAAGTAATCTGGGAGATGGTCAGGGTGGTGGAGTTAGACCAGAAGCTGGCCAGAGGCCCTTTACATATGCAGTTGTTTGATGTCTGCTTGCCATCCTGATCTATTTATAGCTGAGAACTTTCTGCAATTTTGATATTCATTTTATGAAAACTTACCCAAACTTTCTTTAAATACTTCCTTGTCCCTGCAGTTCTTGAGGAAAGGTTAAACTGTGCTCATCAATGTATTGATTACTCATTTCTTCTTCTATTGATCCTACTTAAAGACTTTCATGATAGATGCCCTGGATACTAATCCCTAAACACATTGGAGGCTGCAGGAAAAGAAGAATCTCCTAAAATATTTTCAAGGTTTGCTGGGTTTTTACATGTCGGCCAATGATTTACCCCTATAGAACAGCCCTGAAAGTTCAGGGAAGAGATAATTCCTCTGATTTCAGATTTTTTGATGTTAGGTATTTAGGGAACAACAAAGATTTAGTGACTCTGTGCAGCTTGAAAGGAGGAAGTGTTTTTTTCTCATTCCAGCTTTGTGAAAAAGTATCTCTTTTGTACTGAAATACAGAAGGAAAAATATAATCCCAGTTGAGACCAGTCCACATGTAACTTGGCAGAGGTCTTTATGTTTCAGCCTCAGCAGCCCCTCACAGCCAGGAGGAGCTGTATTTCTTGTTACTGATGCAAGGCTGTGGCTTATCATGAAATCGTAATTTCTTTTATTATGGGGCAAAGGACCCATGGTGGCAGATGCATTTGGTTGAATTATCTCCTGTAGTGTTGTCACATCTCTGCTGACACTCAAGTTTCACTTTCTTACACTGTATTCAGTCCAATTCTGTCAGCTTCATTGCGAATTCCTTTCAAGCTGCAGGATGTAACGCAGTAATTAGCACCGTTCCCTGCACAAGCGCCGGAAAAGAGGCACCAGGGGATTGAACTAATATTCCCTCTGTAGGGGTTTCTTGCAAAGCAGTGGACAGGAGCAGAGGAGAAGGAGAAAGCCTCAACCAAAGTGTGCAGCTGAACTCGCTCCAAAGGTTTGGCACGGCAGGGGGAAGGAATACTCCGGGCGGGAAGCCAGGCCAAGCGGGGTAATCATGTCAGGGATGTGATGGAGAAGTTCACCTTCGCTGTACGAAGCAGATAATTTAGCAGGAACCCGTGGCTGATTATGTTTGAACACAAGAGGATAGTTCCCGCTGGCACACCTGGCAGATTTCTGCTGTGCCCTATATAGCAGGGAGTGACTCCATGCTGTGCCAGCTCGGCACATAGAGCTCCTGGGATGAGGAGGAGGAGCAGAGAGGCCAAGGTGAGACTGTTTCTGCCACCTGCAGTGGTTCAGATGACATGGACAGCAAGCAATACAAGAGCTGTCTGACCACCCTGCACAGAGATGAAGGGAAGCAGATGCCAACCACTGACAGGCTCAACCAAACTGCTCTAAGACTGTTTGGCTCTAGTTAATTAGTTGCCAAGAAGATGGTAATTGGAGCCATCTTTGCTGTTGCCAGTAGAAGAATTTAATGTGCGAAGACCTCGTGCCATCCAAGACACTTGAGACCTTGAAGGCTGCAAGCAGAATGAACACAACAAGCTCCAAGAGGATGCTGGTCAATAGCTGCCTGGATGGGAGAGATGCCAGGTCCAACACCCCCTGGCACAACCCCTAGCAGCCACCGCACCACGTTTGCTCAGCTGTGTTTCAAGGCAGAGCAGCTCTGCAAAGACAGCATCGATCTGAAATTTAAATCCAATGTAGTAACTTAAGCATTTTAAAATGCCTCTGAATCAATGAAAATGATTGAAGTCAAAATCCAGATGGTCACATAGCTGTATCATATAATACTGGCCAAAGGTTGTCTTTTTCTGAGCAAGGGTATCTTCTAACACAGACTTAATCTTCAAAGAATTTTAAATGCTGCAAAATACTCATCCTAGCAAAAGTCTTTAATATGAGCTTTTCCTCTGCCCCCCTTAGTAATCGTCAGTGCTGTCACTGGGATTGTGATCTAATGCTTTATGGATGTTTTTCTGCTTCATGCTTCCTAACATTCTGGCAGTGAGTCATGTGTACTGGTAAGCCCAGTACCAGAAGCGGATCTGATTGAAAAAATGCATGGGGATTGTCTGAGAATACTCCGAGTCTTCCAGGATCTTTGCTGCAGACCATCATAACAGTTCTAGCTGGATAAGCCAGAAGATACTAAATGTGATGAGTATTTAGGATTTGTTTTCAGAGTATAATCCTACTAATACTTTCCTCTCCATTTGTCTGATCGATGCAGACATCACTGGAGCACGCTGGCCAATGCCTGCAGGATGATTAGGTGGAAGTGATTGCCTCTGATCACACACAGGGACTTGGAAAGACAAGGAGTGAGGGCCCAGGATTTCTTACGGTGCCTTGAAGGTCCTTACACTGACTGAAGCTGTGAATGTATGGGATTGGCTCAGGGTCCTGGCCTTGGCAGAGGAGCTATCATGAAAGTGCCACAGGATGACTAAACCTGTGCCCCCTTACGCCTTGAGAGTCCTCTCTGATATGTTCTATGTAATATAAAAGAGACTTTTCACCCCTTGGACATCAACGACCAACAGTGCTGTGTGCCAGCAGAAGGCACTTTGGGGCCTGCTGTACTTTAGTTTAACTGTACAGTGCAGGAAAAATTGTTTTCTTCAGTTTCTTTAGAACCAGCTACTAATCATTTCCAGACAGTGATGTCTCGTACTTCTTGTATTGCAGGAAACAGTAAATAATTGTCCCCTCTATTTTTCCTATGTGACATTCCTGATTTTATAGCCTTCTTGGGTATCTTTAGGGAATTCCAGTCCAGGTAATGGCTTCTTGGATGAGAGCTCTTTCACAGCTATGTCGACATCTGTACTTTTATGTATCTTTTTCAGGTGAACACATCTAGAAGCTGCAGAGCAAAGCAGAGCATTTTCCATTTTGAATAAAAATATGCTGGGCAGACCTGAGTGCAAATAATCTTCTCCAGTGCAAGCACTGATAATTTATTCCCTTTTTTAGTTTTATTTCTATGGAACAGTTGTTATTTCAAGAGAAGTTTTGAGTTTTGCACCACAGCTCTATAGTTTCTCTAATGTCCGTTGGTGCCAACAGCACTTTGAGTCTCCTATAGGTTTCATCAGCTGGATCCCTCTTATTCCCACACCACTTGGAAATAATCTGGTTCTGATGATCTCCATAGGTACCTCCTAGGACAGACCAGCTGATAGGGTACTTAAAAATATGTGGCATCAATGTCTGTGCCTCAATCTCTGTCCTACATTCTAAATTTCCAGTTTCACATGGGCTCTTCAAGGTCAAGAATCGAAGCATGGGAGACTCAGCTATTCCAGTGGTGAAAATATTACGTGCAGACAGGTATATGTAAAGATTATTTCCACATTTAGATTGGAATAAAAATTCCACATGAGCCATTTGGGACTACCCAATCTATAGATTTTATTGAGCTAGAATCCTGTCTTCTGAAAAATCCCTGTTGTAACGTTTTGATTGTGTCTCAGAAACAGCTAGAGGAATTGTATTTTAATGTGGTTTATTTTCCTCTCACAGCTCTCAGGAGTCACACACCCACATGGGGCTATTCTAAGTGATAGTGTCATTACATTTGAACCCTTAGTAAAGGATGTTTTTTGGCAATAGAATTCCTATGTTCAATTTTAAATTTTTTGTTTGTTTCTGTATATAAATTAAGGTCTCTGCTGGTACAAACACAGCTTTCTAGTAAGCCTGGAGGTGTTGAAATGGAAATTAGAGCTCTGCAAAAGTTGGTTGTTTTTGTTTTGTTTGTTTGTTTGTTTTAATGAGGTTGGTAAGGCATGGGTTTGAGTTTGCTGCAACCTGAAAATTCAGTTCAGAATCATAGTAAAACCTAAATTACAGTGGGATTCCCAGAGTCTGGCATTGTGGGACCCTTGTGAGTGGTGGGTGACATGAGCAAGAGGAGCCAGCTCTCAGTGACAGCAAATTGACCTTCAGTGCCAACTGGCCTTTCACATGCAGTGTGCTCACATGGGATGATGGAGTCAGGGATTTGGCAAAGTCAGGAGAATTTGTGGTAGTCATTGAGTCCTTTAGCAGGTACTAGGGATGCCTGTGCTAGGATGTAGAATCCTAGAAAGGTTTGGGTTGGGAGGGACCTTAAAGATTATTCAGTTCCAACCCCTCTGCCATGGGCAGAGACACCTTCCACTAGAGCAGGTTGCTCAGAACATCATTCAGACTGGTCTTGAGCATCTCCAGACGCAGGGCATCCAGTTTCTCTGGGCAGCCTGTGGTGGTGCCTTCCAGTAAAGATTTTCTTCCTAATATCTTTTTAGGAATCTAACATCTAATGTCTAAGCCTGCCCCCTTGCAGTGTGAACCCTTGCCCTGTCACTCCACGCCCTTGTCCAAAGTCCCTCTCTAGCTCTCTGGTAGCCCATTTAGGCACTGGAAGGTGCTCTAATGTCTCCCTGGATCCTTCTCTTCCATTGGCTGCACAGCCGCAGCTCTCCCAGCCTGTCTCTATAGGAAAGGTGCTCCAGCCCTCTGTGCATCTTCATAGCCTCCTCTGGACTCACTCCAACAGGTCTATGTCCTTCCTGTGCTGGGGACATGCTGTCTGGGACATTAAGGACAGACCATTGTCCTATGACTTAAACTAAATCATCAGAGTGCCACTTTGTCCCTCAATACACAAAGCAATGTTTGTGTGTCTTTCCTCTGAACACAGGATTTGTCCCCTGTGCTCCACCAGAGCGAGGCAGGAGCAATACACACCCTGATCCCTCTCCTTGCATTTTAAGGCATGACTTGGAAAAGCAGCAAGTCCTGCTTTACTTCCCACATCTGGGTTACGAGATATCCATGTCTTGAATTACAATGTTTTAATACAGACACATAAAACTTCCTGCCTTAAGACACAAAATGATCTGTAACTATTAGGGATTACAGTTGAATGTTCCTGTTGGGGGAGTTTGAATCCTAAGGCTGCTCATGGGATTTTAATACTCTTGTCTGGAACAGCTGGTGCCAGTGGAAGTGTGCTGGATGAGACAGGCAATGGGCCTTGTCTTATCTCCCATTCCTCTTTTCCTATATTTTTATTTCCATCTGTGAGAGATGTGCCTGTGTTTCAAGATATGAGCAGAGAGCAGGCAATGTGGATTATCAGTGGAAAAACTGAAGAGGGAGGCAGGAGACCCCAGGGAAGTAGGAATGCACCAGAGAGACAGAGCAGAATTGGAGACTGGGAAATGACAGAAACAAGTGAGGCTTTGGTGATCCCTTAGTGATGGAAGCAAGGGAGTTGAAAGAGTAAAAGCTGCAGAGGGTGACAAAAAATTGAGGAGGGGAAAAGACAGAGAAAGGAAGAAGTTTGAAATGGAGGGCAGACACTGGATGAGAAAAAGGCAAGGAGAAACAGGAGAAACCAGCAAAAAATATCTTGGGGAGATGCCATCCCTGCACTGAATCACAAAATATGAAAAGGAGGAGAAGAAACAATTTCCCCATTATTCCTGATGCATCAGAGATTCTACATCTTGGAGCAAAACCATGATGTGCATGTTGCTCTACAGAAAGCTTGTCTTCACCTTTCAGAACTTTTCACTGTAGAAATAAGACAATCAGAAACACAGACATTGGAAAAGCAGAGAATAATAAGACTGTCTGGACATGCAAAACACCCTTTTAGGTGCTGTTTGCAACACACCAACAGTCCAATCGATATCTATCTTTTTGTAGCACAAACTGGCATCTAAAGAAAATAGGGAGAACAGCAAAGTGAATGTTTACAAAGACTCTGTGTAATCCTGAAAAGTAAGGAAAGAAAGTAGGAAATGTTTCCTGAGGAGTAGAATAGCAGAGGTTGGCACCATTGGGTTGGGCTGGGAATGATGGTCAGCTGTGTGGAGAATGTGGGAAGATGTGGAGAATGTGGGAAGATGTACAGGTTATTTTGGTAGAACAGGGATTGGGGCTAAAGGAGGGCTGTACAAAATGCTGATGTGGTTAGGAGAGGTGCTGATTTTGGCAGCAGTGTTCACAGTGAGCTTTAATTCCTCAAGATGAGGGAAGGTGTCATGTTAATGGAGGTCTGAGATAATGAGAGTGCAGACAACAGCTCTGGTGATGTAGCTGAATACGAAATGCAAGGAGACATAATGCAGAACCTTTAAAAATTCAGACAAGCTCTGGATGTGAGGTTGCAAAGGCTCCAAGTGGGAGCTGGTGTCTGAGCAAGGTGCCTTAATGACCAGCAGTACAGTGATAGCATGATGAGAAGGGAATGACCATATGAGGGCAATGGATGTCCTTAGCCTTGATGAGAGAAGATGGATCCACTGTCTACAGAGAAAAATGAGGATAGCAGACATTGGAAAGAAAAAGTTATCTTCCTTGTGTAAGAAACATTCTTTTAGCACAGAAAAGATTCACACAGGGCAAGAGAAGAAATAACTCTAATCAACACCCACCTGCTCCTCTCAGGCATCTTTGCTAATGCCTCACTTCAGTGTGGTGCTTCAGCAGCTGAGGTAGACTGAGATGAAGAGCCGCAGTGCACAGCTCCTCCATTTACCTTTCTTTCATCCTCCCAGAAACCTCTCAAACATCCAAGTGCAGGAATATTGCAGGGTTATTGTTCATCCATGGATGCAGAGTGCAAGTGTGCAATGCAGGCTCACAGCTGCTGAGACAACCTGTGCTTATCCCCAGCTGGGCAAACATCTGCTTAGGTGCTTGAAGATGATGATTCTGTTGGTCATTTATGTTTAACTCATCCTGCATATCTCAGGATACTGTAGGGGAAGAAGAGAGAATCCTAAGCCATTAACTCTGAGCACTGAAACTACAGCATTGGATTTTATTCAGTATCTACATCTTCAGTTTGGCAGCCAGAAGTCCGCAATTGTCCTTAAGATAAAAGCCCACTTGCCAGTGGCTGTGCTTGTGCCATAGGCTTGCGGTAAATTTTGAGAGAGTTGTTCAACAGTGCACTTTTTAGGGCTGGGAAATGGTTAATATCTCCTGTATTTCTCTGCATACTTCCAGTACTGCTCATACTTTATGCAGTGTCATTCATCACAGCATGAGAGGTGCCTACTGATCTCCCACGCCAGCCAGGGCATCGCTGGGATGCTGTGGTCTGGCTCTGTCCGTGTCTTGCCATCCTCCTCACACCCATCCCCTGGGCTGCTCTGGGAAAAGACATCTCATCCTATCTCAGGAGCACCATTAAGGGAGAAAACAAGCTGGCAGATATCAGTTTTGAGCCATTTTTATCTGATTTATTGTGAAAGTCACCTCTTTTGATTTAGGTGGTGCTGATAGTGAATGAGAAAACATGTGTTTCTCAAACAATGGCAATGAAAACATTTCTTGTCAGAGACTGTAGTTTATTGTCTTACTGCTTGAAAAGTAAAATATCCAGCAGGGAAGACACTGTGTCATCATAAAGCAAATGTGGATTATACAATACGACAATAACTTCACGGGTAATGCTCAGAGCTGCTTCTCAGCACAAGTTATATTGAGTTGTTTGTGCTTGGCGATGGTGCGAACCCCCTTCATCACCCAGAGGTTTTCCAGGCCTGGGTTTCTATAGCTGAAAAAATACAGCTGCTGGCTGTGACTCTTCTTCATTTCATATTAGCTCTTGACCAGGGCTTTTCTCCAGGGAAGAATCCCTCTGGTTTTGTTCAGCACCTCCTTGCTTTCCTGCGTTAGGTGGCCCTCAAAAATACCATCTCTGCTGAGACATGAGGCACTGAGATCCTGAGCAGATGAACCTCTTCAGAATCAGCATTTTTGTTCATTTTTAGTGTCTCAGACAGACCCTAACTTTGGCTTCCCTTCTCAAAAGGAGCTGCTGGTCTCATCACAGGCACTTGGCAGTGCATCCCACATCTCTCTGCCCCTTCATTTCTCTGCCTGGGCTCCTCTCCCTGATTGTGTTTGACAATGTTTTCTTTCCCCATTTGGCAAGTCAGCTCACCTCTAAGCCTTATCATATTTAAATGTTTAACTGCTCTCAGACCTTAATTAAGAGTAGTTGCAGCAGCAATAGATGTGGCTGTAGGAATGCCAGCGATTTCTCCTATCTTAAATTTTAATGGCTTTTGAACAAAGCTTTCCAGAAAGGGTGATTAATGGCACCCAGAGAGGCTGAGGTAAATGTTTCCCATGTTGATTTTTGCCCTTTCTATTCATGACCCCCTTTCTTGACATGAAAAACTAAAAAGTCCATTTAGAAATAGTTCTGTGATTATATTTTTTCTGGGGTTCAGTAGGTGCTTAATACAGCACTTAATATATGTGTTGAACAGGAGCTGACCTCTTAAAGACCCAGCTCTTGGTGGTCTCCATGCCAACTCAGTTTTGCTTTGAGCAGTAATTACTAATATTGTTGGTAGTCTCCAAGGATTTGGTGGGTTTTGGAGACTAAGCATCCCTGGGATAACCTTTATTTTTTTCATGTTTTGTGCTGGGCTGAAAAGAATAGATGGACTTTTCATTTAATAGAAACATCAATGCCTGAAGTTTTATTGTTTTAGGTTTGTGGAATGGGTCATTGAGTCATAGGATGTGAAACATCTGTTTGCATTTGTAGTGAGACAGCTAACAGTCTCAAGACCAAAAAAAGAAAAAGAAATGATAAAAAAAAACCCCAACATAAAATGTGAAAACCCTCAGGTCAAGTGGCAGCGTCCTGATTATTCTCTCGGACAGAAAATATTTATTGTGGCTTGTAATGGTGTCCACCAGGTGGTTAATTAGCAAAGTGTAGATATTGTCACAGTGGAAGCAAGTGAGTGCAATTCATAGAAAATCCTCTAAGATAAGCAGCAGACACAAAGGTGATTAAGCTGTCAATAATGAAAAAACACAGACCAGGGGGAAAAGCAGGTGGATTTCAGTACATGCCCACAAACTAAATGTGGGCCACAGAGCAGGACAATCGTTTACATTGATAATATTTGTACTCCCGCAACGCCTCTGAGCTTTAGCCATGAACCAGGATCCCACCCTGCACTGATCCTGTGCAAGAAATGCCTCTGCATTAAAGATCTTATGATTTAAACATTAGCCAAGAGACAGTAGATGGGCACGAACAGACAGCAAAGTGTGTCTGTGGTACCGGTGAGGACTGCTCAGTGCAGTGCAGGCTGGCCCAGCATGACCACAACCTGCCTGCTGTCATTTGCTTGTCTTGTAAGCAACATGGCAAAGGCATTGGCATTTTGACAGTGCAGATACCGTGCAGAGATCTTCCCAAACGTTAATTAAGCATCGTGGAGCCACAGCAGTATTATTACAATCCTTGTTTTGCAATCAGGAGATCCGAGACAGCTTTGTGATGCTGGGCTGGGTAGCCCAAGGCTACTTGGCTGCGCAGTGGCAGCATGAGGGGATGAACCTCACCATCCTCACCGGCATTCCCATGCTCACCCCTCCCAGCTGACTGCACACAGAGATGATTTGAAGTGGTATTTACTTGTATTCCAAAGAATGTGAACAAAGGCAGTAGCAAAAGCAAAACTTTGGATGACAGAGTGAGGAAAAATTATAATACATTTTTAGAATTACAGTATTGTCATCCTGAGTTGGAAAGAGCTCAGATCTAAGCTTCCAGTTTGTTTTTTTTTAGCTATGCAGAAGCATTTCTGCTTTCTCTTAGCTTGGCACAGTCTAAGATTACCATGTGAGTGCCTCTGGCCTACAGAACCATGTACATATGCCTTCTTTCTAGATCATCAGAGTATCAGGTCCAGGTTTGGACAGGTTGTTTCAGATTATTGGGCCACTCATGTGATGAAGAACTTATGTGAAAAAAGTACTGTACCTCATGCTGTTTCCCTCCCTAATAACAACTGTGTGGTGTAAATCTAAAATACTTTAACAGATGTTTTAAAGCTGTATCTAGGAAAGACAGTAACCTTTGATGATTTTTATTTTGTCTTTCTGGAAACCTAATGTGTTTCCTATGGCTTATGACCACAATTCATTTCTAAGTGATTTTCCCTGGCCAATTTCCATTTATCATTTAAATAATCTAGCAACAAAGATGAGGTATTCTGCAAGAAGGTATATGACTCTGTAATCATTCTACCTTCATATCCCCTTTGGGGGGAATTATTAGAGATGAAATGACCTTCCTGGCTATCAAGCATTACCACTGTAACATGGATGGATAATATGACACCCCTGACACAGAGCCAAAGGCAGGTTGAGCTGAGTGTGCTGTACCAGGACCTGAAAATGACAGAGACTTGATTAAAATGAATGTGAGAAAGAAGTCCAAGAGTGATGGGAGCCCTCTGATAGCTTGGAGGAGAGTGGGGAATCTCATCGTGATGTATGGCTTTTGCTGTACTTCTCATTTGGATCATGATGAGGAAAATTTACCATCTTTACTGTCCTCTCAAGAGACTTTGTTCTGTTCTCTTCACGCTCTTTAGGATGAAACCATGCCTAGGGGATGCCTAGATAACATCAGCCACTGGCATCCTGTGCAACAGGATTTGACACTGATGAAACTCAGTTTCTCCATTTGTTAGATGATGAGTATTGTACATCTTTTATATGAGCTGCTGAGAGCTTGGGTTGGTGAGCTTGAAGCATGTTGCATCATACAAAACTACATGGAAAAATCAATACTATATATTAGTGTGGGTATTTATTTTTCCTCCAGAGACTTCTACAGCAGTCAACAAAATACTTTAGCACTTAGTTACTCAACTTTTGGGCTGAGAAACTTACATAAGATTTTTGCTTTTTATATTCCCAGGAGCTCTTATCACACTTCTTGGGTAGGCAGCCATCTGTGGCATATAACACTGCAGAACAGTGTCTAACAGATCTGAATTTTCAAAGCAAAGTCTGAAAAAGACCATGTAGGTTCTCAAACTTACATTTGGCCAAGGGAAACTAATTTTGTTAGTCCTATCAAGATTTTTGCTGTTAAGCAACATATGATATCAAAAGTGATACGGGAGCCTTAATGGTCCCATCACAGGCTTCCTTAGAGACTAATTTAGAGTGTTGATAAATATGGAATAGGGCCAAGGGGTTTTACCTGACCTCCAATAGGGAGGACTTGATCTTTAGTCATGGCTGGTGTGACTGTACTTATATCCTTAAAAATAGTGTACTATTTAACACAGGGTTTTCTGTGGGGGTGACAGTGTGTGTGGATCTCTTAAGGTCTGAGGTGATTGACCCCAAAGCCAGGCTGAGGTTCTAGGCTGCAGTTCTGGGATGCGGTTCTAGACTGGGGTTCCAGGCTGCAGTTCCAGGCTGCAGTTCTAGGCTGTCTGGATCGCTTAAGGTCTGAGATGACTGATGAATGCATCCTGAAGGACCAGAGAGCCACCTGTATAATGCGGATGCCTTGTACCCAGTAGAATCTCTCCATGTATGTGAGGTGAACTACTGACCAATAGTGTACTGTTATGTTATATGTAGGAGTAGATAAAAGTGAAGCTGTTACTAAAAATAAAGTCCTTTGTCTTCGGTGAGCCTTCTGATCACGCTGCAGCCTGAGTGTCTCTGCCTCCTCGACTGCCGCAAAGCTGATCTACATTACCCCAAGAAAGGGTGATCACAATAGTTTTGCAGAGGGAGTATTTTAAGGAGCCACTGTCTTTAGATACCATCTTTCTTTAAATAAGAAACACAGAACCTGGACTGTCAGGGAGAAAAATAAGCAGAAGAGATGACCAAGAATTAACTGCCTCAGATGGAGAAAAGCAGGACCAGAGGCACAGCTCTCAACAGGAGTCGTGAAAGCCTGTGGATCCGAGGGGAGATGAGCGGTTCCACTCATCAGGTTGTGTTAGTGCCATCGGGTTGCACTTTGCTGCTAAGTATCCTGCTGATGGAGCAGAGAGGTCCTGAAGTCCTCTAACTTTATTTTCTGGTTCATCCTCAGGAATAGTTGTGAAAAGAGAATGATTTATCATGACTGTTATGGTGATCTACCTTGATTTAGTGGTGAAATTACAATGATGGATCATACTTAATTATGATCATTAAAAGACATCAAAAATGTAATCGGCTGTTCATCATATGCCTTATAAAGGAAAAAATACCTCAGGATTTTAAAGACTGAGACTCTAGGTGTTGATAAAATTAGAATATGTTTTATTCATGCTGTGACACAGCGTTCTTTCTCCACTGATCTCCTTGTCCAGGCGTTTCTCTTCAGAGTCATTGGGGAAGGATTTGAATAAGACTTTAATGAAGTATAAACAACTGTGGGTCCCGGTTTTCCACGGGCCCGTTGGGGTGCAGGTCATGCCCCATGTTAAGGAAATCAGTGGGTCTCCATCCACAGGGAGGGGTCATGCAACAACACAGACAGCAGATCAGCACCCAGGCATGAGCTGTTTGGATTCTGGAAATGCAGATTTGCCCCCATTTGACCTTGATTAAAGTCTAGCACAGTTTAATGAGGCAACATAAAATGCAAGTCAAATGCTCAATAGGGAAAATCTTGTCAGACATAAGGAACAATTGGGATCAAGTCAGTCAGGGCTTCCTTGGGCTTTTAATGACCTGTTAGATTCAGCTTTACTGAGGGTTTTGTAAAAAAAATCAGTGATAATGACTGAAGGGAGCATCATTAGTATTGGAGTGAAATGGCTAATGGCTCCAGATTGCTCACAGGTGTCAGAGAAGAAAAGTTTCTCCCTAGGCAGCAAGCTCTGTGATCACCACAAGCGTTATTATTTGCACTGCAGGAGTGCCTATCAAGGTTAATAGAGACAAGGCCCCCTTTTTGCTGGGGAACCACTGGAATGTGTGTAGAAGAGAGGAAAAGGGAAGAGCAAGCTCAGTGCTGGCAACCCTATTTTGGTGCAAAACCCAGTGAGGGGAGTTTGGCAAGATCCGTGGAGGAACCAGATGGCTGAAGGCAGGGACTGGAACGTTTGATAAATATTACTATTAGAGTGTGTTACTAGCATAATTCAGTGCCATAATAGAAAAGTAAGGTGTTCTTTGATCTGGTGTGTAGCTGTCTGAGCAGCAAACCTTTTTGTTGGACTCCACTACTCAGCAAAGTATGGGAGTCCATCCAGGGAGCTGAACACAGACATATCTGTCTGTGATGGTAATTAACGTTGGCACCATTTACCACATTTCCTTTGGATCCTCAGAGTCTAGCTTTGAGCAAATCAAAGCAGGATACATTTTCCAAGAGGTTTGCTTTGATTGAAAAGAGAATTCAGGGAAGTCCAGTGGCCTCTATTATACAGCACTCCAACTCAGATGATTGCTTATCCTATTTGGCTTTAAAACCTGTAACACATTATCATGCCCCAGTTAACAGATGGCAAACTGAAGACCAGAGAAGATGTGCCCAAGGTCGTACAAGGTTGGGAGACTCAGAGGGTATGGAAAACATCTGGTAATTGCATGTTGGAGTGAAATAATGCCACAGAGAATCTCTGCCAGTGGTCAGCAGGAGATGCAGAGAGGGTCCTTGTGAGGTCTTCACGCTCTTTTGCTCACACAGGAGACAGCTGAGTACCATGTAAAGGCATTTCTGCCTTTGTTGAAAAACAGATACAGGTCAAACAGAGTGGGACATCGCTGGTTCACTTTTTGCCCTTATTCAGGGTGAGACTGTGGCTGGAGCTGGAGTGTGAATGCACTTGGTGCAGGGCTGGACTAACTGCTGGGTTGGTTGCGTGTGAGGAGAAGCAACCTCTCTTCCTCTTCTTGCCCACCTGAGACAGCTCTAAGTCTTGGGCTGGAGCCTGAGGTGGGGCGTTCCCAGGGAAGCTGTCATGGAGGAAGGACCATCACGGTGTGCTGAGGCTGACTCAGATATCTCCTTTCTGGAGGTGAGAGGGGTTGGACTCTAATCTGCTCTCTGCAGAAATCCAAGTCCTAGACAGTGGATGTACAGTAGGATTTTGACCTTTTTTTGTTTAGAAAAGCTTCCCTTCTTGCCAAAAGGGCAAATACTTGAAAGTGTGCTTCCTTCCCTCCTGTGGGCCCAATATGCACGTAACACACCTTTCATCCTAAGAGCAAAGTGTTTTTGCAGAGACAATTGAAAGAAATTAAGAATGGCACATCGTGATCATTTATATCATGTGTATCTCAGAAAGTTCATCAATTCATATTACATTAGGGAATATGTAAACTAAATGTGCACTCATTTGGCATAGTCCTCAGAGCAATTATTCTTCAGTTGATTTAGTACACTTGATAAAAATAAAGGTTAAGGAGGATGTTAATTTGGGATTTTATTTTTTTTGCTGGTTCTTATAAAGTATTAGAATGCAGATTAATTCCAGAATTTATAATACTGCATCCAAGTCACTATCATACAAAAATAACTTGCATAAATCAGAAGAGCAGGCCTGATCCTTGTGCTCTAACACTCACAGGGAATTTTGACATTGACTTCTATAGGAGTAGGCCCAATGTCAAAACCGAGATATAACATGAATCTGTGCCAGACACGTTAGAGCTCTGTTAGGAACATCCTCATTGGAGCATAATAATTTGTGAGAGAGAGAGAAACACTGTGAGCACTCCTGGGATTGGGGGCCCTGGGCAAAATGTTGGTGGCAGAACTAATTCTAGTCTAAGGAAATGAGAAAGCCAGTGTTGTAAAATGTTGTGGCTTCCAAATCTTGGCCCACCAGACTACCAAAGACCCACATTTTTCTGTCCGATTTTGGGGGTGGGGAAGTGTTGGCAGGACATCCTCTGGAGACGGTGAAAAGAGATAAAACTACTGAAGCTTTCTTTTTTCCCCCCCTAGTTCAAGAGAGAGAAGTTAAAAACCTGCCAGAGCTGCCCTAAAATTGCTAATGAAAGAGAGTGAGAGAGGCATTTGCTTCAATATGCTCAGCCAAAATGGGATTTTCAAAGGAGTCTGGATAAAGACATCAGACACAAAGAAATCAGTACCTAATAAAAGAACTTACCTGAGTCAATCCTGCTGATTGGCTTCAATAGCAGACATGTGGGTGTTGAAGCAGAATTCACTGCAGAATTTAAAAAAAATAAGAGAATGAAAAGGCAAAAGAAAAATAACATGTAAGTAGTAGGGAATGCTAATAACATGAGTAGGAAAGTGTTCTTCCTCTGCAGGGTTAAAGGACTGCTTCATAGCAGCTGGGAGGAGTGGTGGTAGTCTCCCTCAGGAGTAAATCAAACCTATGTCCTGATGTGGATCTGGGGGCAGAAAAAGAGAAGGAAATCTCCCCAGAAGAAAAATGGGATTATAGAAGTATTAAATAAGGAATTACATGGGAGTTATATATGGAAAATTTCACTAGAAAAACGGGGTTACATATATAAACCTGTGGCTTAGTTCAGAAAACTCTTATCCATGGCTTTCTGACTGAGGAATTGGATGTCTTCATTCTTTTTTTATTGCCAGTCCCTGTAACCAGTGCTGTGGGAACAGACTTTGCATCCCGAGAGTTGCCTCCACCCATTGCAGCTGTGGGAAAAGTCTCTGTGAATTTTTGCCCTAGCACTGATGCTGCACCCCTGGGGCATTTGGGGTTTGCAGAGACCCATTCCCCCTGGCGAATCCCAACAGCAGCCACACAGTTCCAGGACCAGTCAGGAACCCGCACACAGGGAGTGAGAGCTGCTCGTCATCCTTTCCCCATTTCTTGGCATCACTGTCCTGGGAAATCTGTTCCCAATGGTGCTCTTCACAACTGTGTTTTCAGAGGGGTGGGAAGTCAGCTCTTCATTTTATCCTTTATTCATCACCCTTCTGTTCTGTGCCCAGGTGGGTCCAGGTTCTTGCAGTCACATGCACAGAAGCAGGGAAGATTTTATTTTGCTCCTTTCACATAGACTTTATTTGGAGTTGTATATGTAGGAGACAGCTGGATTCATGAGACATGCCAAGTTTCAGACTTCCTTGGTCCAAATCCTGTTGAACCATGTGCATCCAATTCTCCTCCCTCCCCCCTGTCCGTAGGAGCGGGGGAAGCACTGGAAAGCCCCGCGTGTGCATCACCGCTGAAAAGAGCCTTGTCTTGGCTCAGGAAACAGGCCCTATAATTAGGCACAGATCTTCTGTCCTAAACACAATGTTCTGAGGGTTTATTTCTATTATTTGTGCATCCTTCGGTGTTTTTCAGTAGTGGTCTCCAAGTACAGGCGTAAGGGATTCCAGTGGGGGTGGTTGGGAGCTCCGGTCTACACAGGGGCTTTGCTTCATATTATCGGGAAGCACAGGCAGGACGTGGTGTCTTATTTCCATTAAGCTCATTTTTTGGACCAATGAGTAAAACTACACATTTCTACATTTCTGTAATAAGAGAAGCATGCTGAGCTGGAGTTCTTGAGATGCCAAATGTGATTTCACAGCCACTATCCAGATAGAATTGCCCTTTAACATCATCCAAGAAGATCTTATACACCAAAATTATTCTGTCATACATAAAATAGCCCAAGTAATTTGGAGCAAGTTATTTAATAAACTTTGCCTTGCTGTAATCCATGAACAATTTATGATGTTCTTGAATTTCCTCATAATTCAGTTATTTCTTGCTAGATAAGTTGGATGAATGAGTTGTGGCCTGTCGACTGCATGCAAGTGATTAATTAATTGCACATTTCTGGTTGCTGGAGTTTAAGTGTATTGGTCAGTTTAATCGGATCAGTAGGTCACATGGTGTACTTCTATTCTCAGGTTGGATGAATTCTTCTCCTTGAAAGACTCCTCCAAGAATAAAAATTCCTGATCAAGCATTTAAAGCAGGCATCCTGGCTGAAATGCCAGGATGCAGGCAACCACAAACTCAATCAATTACGTGAGTGCTATTGGCATCCCGGAAAGAAAAGTGCTGCATTGTGCAAGCCTTTTTCTAAGAGAATTTCAGCTCTAGAAAATATTCATAGAAGTATTACCTAATATTCACTTTGCCAAGTTTGCTCCTGCCAGTATGTTCAGTTGTTAAAACACGTGTAAAGTACAAGCTCAACTAAAGGAAATTTCTATGAAAATTATGTACAGCACATGCTTTCATCCGCTCTCCTGAGCTCTCGCAGTGCTGATATTAAAGGGATCAGCAACATCCTCTCTTTGCACCATGTTTATTGCAGTTTTCTATAACCTGAATGCAATGTACATTCTGGTTCTGTCATTAATTTTAAGCTAGGTCAAATTCATACATATTGGATAATAAGCATTTTTAGTCCCCAAATGTGTGCGTTAATTAATTTTATTTCATTCAGTGTAATTGTCCTTATAGCTCTGTGCTCATTAAAAGAAGAGGTTGAGTATCCTCCTTTGTGTTAGGTTTAATTTGGGTGGAAATCACTGAAGCTGCATTACGACTTCTCTGTCAGTGTAGATGAGTTCTGACTTGCAGGCAACCCCCCTTCCCCCCCACTATTACTGACTCAGGAGTCATTTTCAATTCCTCCGTGTAAGCACACATCACTCGAAGGAGACAGAAATTACATCCAAAGGAGTAGAAATAGCCAGGAAGACCTAGTTTTGTGTATTTTCCTTTTGAAAGATCTGAGCACATTGTACTGAATGGAAATAACTACAATGAAGGAGGTGCTAGAGGGCCACGTGTCCATCTCCCTGTCATCAATTTAACTTGTCCAGAGGATAAACACTGGCAAAACTGTCCTCTCTGGTGGGCACTGAGGGTCTCTCACAGTGCATGTGCCCCATTCAGTAGGTTTCTAAGTTGTGGTTAACAACAAGTATAGATACATGTGCACTGATAGACTGATAGATTATAGTTTATAAGCAGCTCGTGGGTGATGAGGTAGACCTTACAAGTATTTTTTTAAATTAATTTTATTATAATCTAGTGTTTATTAGCAGGGTTTGTGTGCCCTAGGCTTGTCTTTTCCCTTCTGCCCTGTCAACAACTTGAGCCTTGAGACTGCTGCTGTGGTTGCTGTTCATTAAAGAACCTATTTGTCATTCATTAGGAATTTATAAGTGAATCCTGAACAGACTGGTCTCTAAGTACATCCTCCAGTGCTGGTAGTGCTGGTCCTCTTGTGTTTATGACTCATTTTCACTATGAGAGAAGGGCTCTTCAATGGTTTTGGTATGGAGACAGCAGTTGAAATGATGGATTTATGCAGGAGGTGTAGGTCACACTCAGCTCTCACAGATCACAGAGAAGATGAAGGTGTTCAGCACCTGCTTGGTTGGTGAACATCCATCCCCTGGTGAAAGGCTGCCCACAGCTTCTATCTCCTGTCCCCCCACTTTTCACTTGCATTTGACATCTTTCCTGAGTTGACCAGACACGTAAAACTGAATAACACATTTTAGCTCTGAGTTAGCTACTTTGAGGTGTGTCTAAAAAATGTATGAAGCTCTGGCATGGGTCTTGGCTTCTTCAGTGACCTTCTGAAGATGTGATCAGCATGGAAGTATTTGAGGAGGAAGCAATCCCAAAGGGCATGTGTCCCTCTCAGAAGGTGATCCTTAGGGAATATAAAAACTCAATCTCTCCTATAAATACACCGTTTCTCCTCATCTGAAGATGGCAATGAGATGTGCAGTGTGTCCTGGTGATGTGCACAATTCCATAACCAGAGGGGAAAAAGCAGTCTAAAACCAGAGGGCTTGTGGAGACTTCTCTTCCAGATAATAGACTTTCACAGAAAGTGCCTCTGATGGCACCGCACAGAAGAACCCGCCTTTCTCCAGCCCTCTTGAGTTTTTTTTTTTTTTTTGCACTGTTTTTGCAATGCTGATCTTCTGAGCTAATGCCTTGAATTCCTCTGTCTGGTAATGCAGTGTGGTCCTCTGAGACCCCTGGGCCTATTTAATTTCATGCATGTGTAAGATACCTTTTCCCTTTTGGCACCATGATACCAGCTGCAGTCACTTTAAACACTGCCAGTCAATCCTAGTTATCAGAATCTGTACAGGGGACAGGAGGAGGGAGAAGATAATGGATTTGCCTTGAAAGCTCATCTTGAAATCCAGCCCTACACAGCAGACTGCCTATGTAATGTATTACTTTTTAATAATGTAAATATATTAACATTAGAGCGGTCTTCTCAATCTTCAGTACCTAAACATTACATCACTATCAGGAGCAAATGTAATTAGATATCATAAATATGAAAAATATTGGGACATTAACATAGAGAGCACCAATAAGTTGCTTTGCTTGTCATGTAATTGAAAAGCATTAAGGGTGCACTCTGCTGTGCGCGTGGTGAGCAGAGATCAAGCCTAATGCGAAGGGACAGCTCCGGTATGCAGAGCCTCACCCGAAATAACTTCACAGGGACACTATCAAGGGTTTTTTAGGTCTGAAAGTTAACATTTCTGTGAAGTTGATTAGTGCTTGCAAATGCTCTGTGCTATTTTCTAATCAGTGACATTCGCTCTCTTGGTTATTTAATGGTATTAGCAGCAGCAGAAGTGGAACCATTTGTTTCAGGCCAAGCAATCATAATCCTGCGCACTCTGGATGCTGGTATTTAAATATGCGTGGGATGCTGTTTTCATCCCACACTCCTATTCTGTAAGATTTTTGCTTTGCAAAGTTTTCCAGTCCCTTGGTCTTCTGCTTAGCACCCTCCAGGTAAGCCTGGAATTGAAGAAATGTCAACCATTTTAAATAAGGTACAATGCCAAAATGACAGATGAAGATTTTAAACTTCCAGAGCAAAAAGGAATTATTTAGCATGGCTCTACTGGGAGTAGACTCATGCTGAGAAAAAATGGGATGCTTTGAATGACTTCTTGGCAATGAAATCTGTGGAATAGCCAAGAGGGAAATGTTGAGTCCTTGTTTCTGGGATAGATTAGATCCACACTAGAAGATACCTAATCTTGACTGAAAGACAAGTCAGTGGTGCTTACCCATTGGCCATATAAGGGATTTTCTGGGTTGGTCCTGAGCTCCTTGGAGCACCCAGTTTCACATTATCCAGGTGCAGGGGAAAGGCTTGGCTCAACACTCTCTCAGCAAGGACAGGACTTGGAACCAAGAGTGACATCCTCATGACACAGAGAGGAAACGGAGCAGTACAGCGTGACTGTGTGCACCCAGGAACAGCATCTGGCCTTAGATAAGGTTGTCCCTCCTTCCCTCTGCCCTGTGCCAGGTTTCTGAGGCATCCACCATTTCCCTGGTGTGCAGAGTTAGCACCCACTGTGCTGGGATGAGCGGGGTGCTGGGATTTTCCTGATATGGAACACCCCTGAGCTCAAGCCTTGTCCTGAGCTGCTCAGTGCAAGCAAACCCAGCCAATGGAGTGTCTGATGGGCCTGGACTTACCTGGGCTTGGAGAGTCAGAGGTGCTCTGTCAGGGGGGGCTTCTTTGGGTGTAGGGTGGCAGAGGAGCCCCCCAAGACCAGTGGCAATGGCTGAGCTGGCTGCTCTGAAGAAGTCTGTCACTGTCATTTCTTTGTGTTTTGTCTCCTGGAATTATGCTTGTTGTAGGTTTTGATGACAAATCCTCTTTCACCTTCCTCTGTTTCTGTACACACCTTGTTCTCTAATTAGCTGGATTTCTCTCTCTGCTTTGCTTCTCCCTTAGTCCTTTTCCCAGCTCTGCTCTTATCTCTTGCTTTTCTTTACTTTTTGTCTGCCCTCTCATGGCTGGATATTTATTTGCTTATTTTAATTTCTCCTGTGGGAAAGCCTTTTCCACACTACATCTTGTAGACATCAGAGGATTTTCTAGGCCCCTTTCTGTCCTCCCCATCCCTGTGCCGGCATTTTTCCTTTGCTCTCTCCCCCTCTGTGAGTTGTGCTGTTGCTCTGCTCTCACTGCCATGGTAACTTCAAAAAGACACGGCCATTTGATATACCAGAAGAAGTCCGCAGGAGTGAGTGCATGTGTGTGTGTCAGGGGAGGGAAGAGAACACCCTTTTTCTTTCTCTTTTCATTTTTAGGTTCAAAGCATTTCATTACAGCTGCTGGAAGGAGGCAGTCCAGCTCACTGTGGGACAGGAGCCATGCACCCCATCCTGCTGCCTATCTTGGGGCTGGGCATGCTCAGCTTCTCCCCAAGCCCTGCTCCAGGCACTGTAGCAATGGGAGGGGAAAAAAAGAGGCGGCAACATCTTAAAAGTCTAAAGCATAGTAAGGAATAGCTCTGCTCCTGAGGGGAAACATATGGGGCATTAGGAACACTATCCCCAGCTTGCACATCTATACTTGAAAGTTAACAGTGAAAGAAAACAAGCACAACAGCTTCAAACCAAACAAGCTGTAGGGGATCCTGGGCTGCAGCAGCTGCCGGGGTGAAGCCAGCAGCACATTGTGGTAGGGAGTGGGGACCCACTGGAGCGGCTCGGCAGTACATGAGCCACGCCCCAAGGGTGAGGTGTGGTGGAGCTTTCACCAAGCATTTGGACTGGAAGGGGTAGCAGTGAGGCCAGCCCTGTGCAGGTGGGAGTTTCTCAGTGCTATTGTCCCAGGCGAACCTGCTAATTCCAGCTGGGGGTGCTGCACCCCACAGCCAGACCTTGAGGCTGAAGAAGCATTGGTGAAGGCTATCACTGCAGCTTTCATTCCCATCCATGCAGAATGGGTAGCATCATTAACCCATGGAATCATAAAATCATGGAATCATAGGATCATAGAATCATATGATCTATGGATCTGTGAATCACAGAATGGTTAGGGCTGGAAGGAACCTTTGAAGATTACCTCATTCCAGCCTCCCTTCCATGAACAGGGACACCTTCCACTAAACCAGGGTGCTCACAGCTCCATCTAACCTGGCTTTAAATACTTCCATGGACTTCCCCCCTCTACCTTGCCCCACAGCAGGCAGTGGCACCCTGGGTACTGATGTGCTGTGTGCCCAGAGACAGCTGTGGATGAGGAACTGGAGCTGGATTCCTCACATCTCTGGCAGTAAAGGGCCCCATCCAGCACTGGGAAATACAATTACTGTTTTGGACTTAGTGTATATTTTCTCCACAGTCTCATTTTACAAACAATAATGATCTTTTCCTCTCCCCTGGGTGCCGGGAAGCAGCTTGGGAGTTAGTTGCTGAGAGGGGCTGTGGGGACCAGTCCTGCCTGGGAGGTGCCTGCAGTGAGGAGGAGGAGCAGACCTCTGCTTTTGACTTCCCTAGTTTGTTACCAAAAGTTAAAAAAAAAATAACTGCAGAAATAACTCTGTGTCAAGATGTTCGTCTGCCTTGCCCAGCAGGTGGGCAGAAATCAATCCCACAGGTCAGGGAGGGAGAGGTGCAGCTCAAGCATCCTGATGGGGTTACAGAGCCATGGGAATCCCATGTGCCACCAAAAACAGGACAGAGATATGCCCAGGGTGGAGGCAGTGCAGTCATGTCTTTGTCCCAGCTCAGGCAGGAGTGGGATCATCACTGCTAGGACTGGCACAGCTGTCTGCATGAGATTTTCTGCTGCATGGAGCTGGGGAAGAACAAACCAGATACTCCACAGAGACCAAGCAGGGGATTCTCTGCAAAGATTTCCTCATATAAATACCTTCCTGTGGCTTTTAATATGGCTGGGGAGGAGGGAAGAACAATCTGGGCCAGCACAGCTAAAACCTGGCTTTCTAATCTGTGAAAACCAGACAGAGAAAGAACAGAGGGAGGAAAAGAGCAGTGGTGACCTCAACGTGTATCTCAAAGGAGCAGAGAGGTCCCTGAAATGATGCTCTGTCCCGCTCACCTGTCCTTGTCCCCCTCACACATCTAAAGCTTTGTAGTACACCTTTAATGACTGCATGAGGGATGGGGCAGCTGCTAATGAAGCAGGATGTGGTTGAAGCCTGCTCCCTAATGCAGAGAGAACTCACTCGGGTCTGTTATCTTTATTGTAATAACATTGTGGCCAAGCTATATTAATGCAGAATACTTTTCATTTTCCTGGCATTATCAAGTTATTCATGAAACGTTTTGACCAGATGCACATATTCCTGCTCCCTGGCTTGGTGGAAGGGACAGTTTATTTTGTTCTTACATAGAAGATGCATCTTGAGACATGCTGGAAAGAAATGCAGACAACCTTCTTTGGCACTGGAGGGAGAGAAGGGAACACCTGGCCAGGCAGGGCTGCCCCCAGTACTGGCCATTCTGTGATGCTTGATGAAGGCTCTGAGTTCAACTTGAAGTAGTTCAGGTAGGAACAGAGCCATGTAAACTCCTTGGGCTTGGCTCTGTGTCCTTGAGCAGAGCAGCAGAGCTCCCTGGAGAGGTGAGAGCTGATGGGGACAGTCTCAGAGGGAAAATTCAGTGAAAAAAGAAATTGAAAGAGGAAAAGGGAAATGTCATTTGGGTTAATATTGGTTTGGTTTTCACCTGAAAGCATTAAAAACATTGGAGGAAACTTGCAAATGAATTGATGTTCTGAGCTGAAAAGACCTGAAAATCTCCCAGTGAAGGCTTTGACTTTTGTTTTTATTTTTTTTTTGTAAGCAAATAGCAGATATGTTTTGATGCTTAAGCTCATTTATTTCTGTTGGAATGGGTGTTTGGCTGTTTGGTTTTGTTTTCACTGGCTTTATATTGGAGAGAAAACATCCTGGATGCAAATGTGTGATCCAGGAGGGAATCTGTAAGTCTGCCACCATACACATCTTTTCAGTACAAAATGTCTCCAGCACCAGAATCCTGGGTTAATTTGCCATTCTTCCTGGGCTAAAGACAAACTGTTTAGCTGATTAGAGATATGCAAACACTTCCACTATCGTGTACACTGATGCTCATAAACTGATAAATAACAGCAAACCAGAGTCTGGTTTTTCCTCCCCAGAGCAATTTAGTTTTCTTCACCCCTGCCCAGCTTCAGTGCCTGGTGTAAATATCAGCCTGTCTTACTCAGAAATACCTTTATCTTTATGACCTCTTGCGTTCACTTTGTTTTCTTGCTGCCTTCACCTTTCCTGCCTGGTCTGAAGCTCCTCAGCCCCAAGCAATGTTCACTATGTGCCCAATGGCCTTAGGGCTTCTCTCCAGCTGTGGAGCAGTGAGGAGCTGGACCAGATTTGGGCTGGACATGAGGAGTTATGAGCCCCCCTTGGAAAAAGAGATTGGAAAAGATGGATTTGGCATGGCTGTTGGTGTGGTTTGGGCGGTGGCAAGGGAGAGCTGGTGCACATGCTCCATTACAAGCAGCCATGGGAAGATCTGCTATGTCTGTGAAATGGCAGGCTTAGGTAGGTTTCATTGTACTTCCCTTGTGGGTATGCATCTGGATGAAGAGTCCATATGGGTAAGCATGTGCATGGGAGAAGGTGGAGGGATACTTATGGTCTAGGGTGTCCAGAGAACTCATGCCCATGGGTAGGTAAGTGGAAGGACTCTCCAGATGGGATGTTGTAAGGGGATGCAGGTCTCTGAGTGCTGTGAGAGCAGGGCTGCTCCCAGCAGCACCCACCACAAACCCTCAAGTGCAAGAGGACCACAGCACTGACCCTCTCTGGTCCCCAGTTTTTTGGCCACCCCTTTACCCGTGGCTGTGGGATCCTGCTGGGGTTGTTCTCACAGGGGAAATCTTGCTGGCCACACAGATGAACTTCTTGTTGCTGGAGCAACGTAGAGCACTGTGAGCAGCCCTGAGTACCTGGTTCCTAAAATACTGCTTAGCATTAAAGCCCTATGGTATTTATGAGGCAGCATTACAGGGAGACACATGTATAGCCCTGCCTGCTCCCAGTCCTGCCCATCGCTCCTGCTCCTGCCCTGCGTGGAACAAACAGAACCCAACTTTTCCTCTTCAGGAAAATGATACCCCACATATCTTCTTGGTAAAAATAAGTTAAAAAAATATTTAAATAGAACTCATATTTTTAAAAAACTTCCTTTCTCTTTGTCCTTGAAGAAAGTCTCTTAGTTTCCTCTCTCTGGAACCTGCAAATGAATTTCCTAGCAGGGACACCTTGTCAGCTTTTTTTTCTTGGGCTTGAATTCAATGTTTCAAATGAAATGCCTCTTTTAGTCTCATCTACTTCATCTACAAGTAGATGGGTGAAAAAAAAAATCTATTTTCTTTCTTCTTCTTAAAAGATTTCTGTTTTCCCTCCAAGTGGCCTTATGGCTCCTTTTAAGAAATTATATAACAAATTGCAAAAATCTGGAAGGGAACTGGTAGTTTGATTTCTTTAAGACTCTCCCTTCTGCCACTAAGACAAAGAAAGGCAAAATAACATTTAGTAGCAAAAAAAAAATAAAAAAATCAAACTTACTGTTTTGCTTTTGAACAAGGTGCAAATTAGTGAATATTTGTTAAAATTTGAGACAGCAATTGTCTAAGAAAAATAGTTTCAAAGAGAAGAAGGTTGTTTTTTCTTCTTAAATAAAAAAGCCCCCAAACCTTTCTTTCTTTTAACTTCAAAAGGGAGCCAGATTGCAGAGGAAGAGAGAAAAGTCTTAAATCTCCTCTGAAGGGAAGCAAGTAACTTAGTCAAAGTGATCTTATTTTGGAGGGAATAATTTTCAGTTCACATTTTGGGTTTTTTTTTTAGATCATGATCAAGTGCCTCATAAATTTTAAACTGAGCTCTACCTGCAGAGGTGTCAAATGGTCATTTATTTGAGGATGACTGGATTATGCTGACCTGCTTGTTTCTGAAAACTCCATCAGCAGGCATGAAGCAGGAGTTTTCCTTTGGCTTTGGGTAGGTGTTTTCAGTGGTACAAGACTCCAGGAAAATGCTTCCAGCTCCCTATGATGGCGTTTTGCTCTTGGTTCTGCATTGATGCAGGTAGGGGCAACACAACCCTGCTGAAGGTTAGGCACGGATCCAGGGCTTGGTGGAAGATAAGTGGTGCCTGTCCTGCCTGGCACTTCTCACAGCCTCTGCATTTCCAAATAAATAGGAATGATAAAGAGGGGTTTTCAGATGTGACCCCATAGGTATTTCATGCTTATGCAAGTTATGATCTCTGGATAAAAGATGCCTGCTGAGGGATGTTCTTGTGATATTTTTATGAAAGCCAGAATCAGCCTTATCCAGAGTAATATTAACCTCCGTATGTGTCTGTATATGCAGCATCTGCTGAGTCTTTGGCTGGGCATGTAGATTTGACATTGAACTCCTCATTTCAATCTAAACTTTAATAACGTGCGAGTTGCCACATCGCAACAGAGCACCGATTCATCCCGTGGCTGGGTCTGCCAGTGGCCCGTGCCAGATGCTTCCGAGGAGATTGCAGAGCATCATCATACAGCTAATTGGTGGGAACATGTCCTCCTGCTGCCAGCTGGTGTTCATCAGCTATGTGTCCTGCAGCACTGGGGCCTGATGAAAATAGCCATGTGTAGTGCTTTGTGCCTGCCTTCAATCAGAGGAGCACAAACACCTCTGAATGAAGCCCTTGTATGTTGGGTATTGTGCTGGTGCTCTCTGTTGATTGCCTAAACTCAGAGGACTGAGAGCAGGTATCCTTGATGGAGGTTCAGCAGTTAATAGCATCAACACAGGACCTGACATATGAAGGGTTTTGTTCACTGGTGTTTGTGCTCTCCTAATTTCCCTTATGGTCCAGAGAAAGTCAGGCAGCTCCTGTGAGTACATGGGGAGCTGCCCCAGCAAGTGATGGGACCACAGTGTGCAGCATGGTGGGCACAGAGATGTTCCTGCATGTGTAAGTAGGTTTAAAAACCAGTAAAATTAAAACAATTAACACAAGACTGGGCAAAATGTGACAACAGCTGGAGCTCGTGGAGGAGCAGAATTACAAAACCTGTAGCTGAGAGCTGGGCTCTGGCTGGACCTGCTTGTCTGCAGGAGGTGAACACTTTCTCTGCTTTTGCAGAGTGGCAGAAGCTATTCTTGTAGCTGCCGAGTCCTTTTTTGAAAGTTAGGAAGGAATTTTTTTTGCCTCAATAACCTACAGCAGAGAGTCCTACGGCTAATTATATGTTTCATTTGAAATTCTTTAATTTTTTTGTAGTTTCAAATAGATAACTATGTTTTTCTCCCACATCTTTGATTCAGACAGATGATTTGCTTCATTAATTGATATGTGGAGGAGGGGGGCTAGAAATGAGCTATAGTCATGCTTCAAAAATAATCTTTTCTCAACTGTGTTTTATTTTTTTCCTGTGAATCCTCATATTTATTTCAAAATTATCCTAAAGTCACTGTCATCAACCTTTGTCCAGGAGTCTTTTGCTAGATTAATTAATCTATAATGAATCTACTTTTCATCCACTTTGATTTTGAACTTTCAGGTTGGCCTGGTGTCAGACTGCACCCAGAAATCTGCTTTCTCTCCTGAGCTGTCAAAGCAAGAAGGAGGGCAGGGCGCTGGGGCTGCCTGCAAAAAATGACAGCTTGGAAGAGCTGGGTTTTCAGTTGCTGAGGTGAGAATATATTTGGAAAGTGCTTCATTCCTGAACCTGTGAGCCCAGAATGCAACCATCCCAGAGCCCAGCCAGGCCCAGGTCCAGGCACTGTTGGATGGCATAAGTAACCCTGCTACAGTGATGAATTCACCTCCTAGAGATGAAGATTTTGTGTGGCCTTGTCCCTTTGTGATGATATTTCAGCTCCTTCTCTTCCTGGCCAGATGGAGAAACTTGTGAAGGTCCCAGCCCTACAAACCAGACACCAAAGCAAATCATACCATTACACTGTCATGCCACCAGCCAGGGTCTCATCTCCCCAGGGAGTTTTCCAGCACTGATTGCTTGCTTCTTTCTTCTTGGCTTTTTATTTTTCCTGTGGCTTTCAACACACTTTGGTGAAAAAATGGGTGTGAATCATTTTTCATGAGAAGCTTCCATTGCAAAAAGTGCTTTTTTTAGGAACTCAGCATCTTTAAAAGTGAAATGCCAGAAATCTCACAAGCTGAAGCTGAAATGTGCTGATTGCAACATTAGGTGCTAACAGTTGGCAAAGCTTGAGTCCCAGTGGCTAAAACACCAGGGAAAATGGCAGACAGTTCCTTGGCTTTTATATCTGGGCTGGCTTGCTTGTGTGACAGGAGGAGGCAGGGTAGGACTCGGCTCAGACTGGTTGGCTGTGATTGACACGTTTCATGGACAGCTTTTTATGGCACTCATCATGGTGACATTCTGATTGCCTCCCTTGTGCTAATGAAGATCTCCTGTAATGGGCCTGCAATGTAGGAAAAGATTATTATCTCTAATTTCCAGATGAGCCTGATCCACGTGGATCCATTTGCCTGACACTGCTGGCCTGTGTGACAGCGGTGATGACACGTCCCATGCAGGTGGTGCTGGTGCTTCTGTCCCCATGTTGCCAAGGTGGCTGTACAGGTGTGGGACTGGGCCCATGATGGGTCTCAGAGAGACTCCTGAAGCCACTAAGAAACGTCTTAGGATCAGCAATATTTTTTGCTGAGAAATGTGGAAAAAATGCTATGCCCACAGTTGGTTTTGTCTCGAAATCTTCAAACCAAACCAAACCAATTGGTAGGTTTTGGGGAGAATTCTCAGTGGTTTTGTCTAGCTATCTGATAATTTTTATAGGAATGTCTGTAAAAAAAATGTGCTTAACATGTTAGTAGCAGTCTCACGAAATTCTGGAAGAGAAGAATTTTCTAAAAAAAAAGAGTAGAAATGAATAAAATATTTTGTGAGATTAGAAATGTTTGATGCTGGCACTAGCTTGGGGTAAGGTGAGGAGAAATGTTTTTGAAAATCATTGTTTGGGACTAAACCTTTCATCTGACAGTTCAGGTCAGTCTTCAAGACACCACAATGGCTATGACTTCTGGCTGGGCAGTCTGGCTGCCTGCCAAAATTTCAGACCCTTCCACCTCTCCCACAGCTTGTTGGGGACATACTTGAGCACCAAGCTCAAGTGTGGGACCTCCGGCAGCGGCACCGTGCCAGCACTGCTTGCTGCTGCTTTCTTGCCTGTGAGTAGCTGCAAGCTGATGACAGACACAAGTGGTTTATAGGCAGATTTGTAGAAAGAAGTGTCTTGTAGGTCAGTGCCACGCTGGAAGTGATTCGGTGGCCAGCTACTGAGATGAAGGATGATGCCTCTGCCCTGGTCCCCTTTGACCCGAGCTGAGCAGCAAACTCAGCTTGCCCTCTGGCTGAAGAGGTGGCACATATGGATTTTGATAACTTTCTTCTGTTTAGAGGTCATTGTCCACTTTAAATATTCATGTTCTGAGGGACATTATAAAAATAATGCTGAATTTGTTAAGCTGGGTGGCTTGCAACTTTTGCATTTTGTGTCTTGTTTGCAGTCAAGAAGGGATGTGAGGCTGCTAAATGCAAACTGCCTTATAACTAGGAAACGTTTTGCTGTTCAGATCCTGTTATCTGCTTGCCGGGTTTGCAAAGCAGGACTGGACTGGTTTGCAGGCAACCTTCAAAACAACTGTCTTCAACTTCTACATGCTGGCTTCCATTTTTGGGGGGGAAAAAGGAAAAAAATGAGTGTTGGAAATAAACATTTTTGTTTTGATCCACCATCAGTGTCCAGTATGGATTGCTATATGAGGTGGTGGGCATTCTCTTTGGTCATCTGCTCTGGCCCTGCTGCAGTCCCAGTGCTCTTCCATGGCTCCTGACAGGAGTGTTGGGCACATCCCGTGGGCTTTCATTATGTGGATTCCAATGCATTGCCTTTGGGATGTGCAATAAATAACATTTTGGAAGAAATCCCTGTGGCATGAGATGGGAAATAAATGGCCATCACCTCATATTTTATTTTTTCATTTATTTGGTTGGTATCAGAACATCCCATAGTGTCTTGGGAATTGCAGTTCAATTCAGACACTCATATTTGCAAAAGATGGTTAATGAGTATGAAGTTTCAAGGTAGGAGCCTTTCAGTGACATGAGATTTATGTAGAGATAGTTATTATACTTCCCCCACCCTCCCGTCTGCTTCATAAAGAATATGAATCACCAGCTGAAGGCCTCCTGTTTTTGTAAATCAGCTGAAACATAACGGTGATGTTGGGAAGTTGTACTGAGTTAACTGAGCTACTTCTCAATCTCAGAGCTTTACATAACCCCTTCTTAACGCACTGTTATTTCCTTTATAGATAGACTCATAAATTACTCCTGGTACACAAAATGCGTGGGAGGCTGCCTGTTTGCACAGCATGGGCCCAAGACCTGCACATTCAAATATCGGCAGACAGCTGGAACGCAATCTGTGAAAAGGCACTCAGAGCCTCCAGGTCTATTAAATACAAACTTAGAACATCTACTGAGAATTTTATATCTTGCATTACATGTGTAATGCCAAAAAGAATAGGTGCAATACCCCTGGGACTTTGTCAATAAATGTCACAGCAGAGCATCCAAAAAATCTTTCTTCTGTGGGTAGGTGGATCGGTGTGCATGCAGAGGCTGGGGGGACATATGTGTGGTTATTCATGAATGTGTATTTGTGTATAACTACATACTTGAGTGAGGAGGATCAGCCTGTGATAGCTATATTTAATTTAGTATCCCATTTTGTGCTGAACTCTCTCCACATTGAGAGAATTAGGAAACATGTTGCTTTGGGTTCTGCAGTAGTTTTGCCGCAGTCCTATAAAACCACAATGTATACAGAACCCAAATTGTCCTTTATTGAAGTTATTTGCTTCCTAATGTGAGGAAAACCTCCATTATGAACAAAGTTGCCATATTTGCTTCCACCAGTATGTCCAATTTGCATCCACAGTTTTCAGCAGATGAGGCTGTGAGATGCAGCCATTAGACTGATGGGCACAAAGGGAGTCAGGACTGAGACTACAGAGCCTCTGGTTCCGCTTCCATTTCATCACCTTTTTTATCTTACTGCCTGAATTCTTCAAACATCTGATTTTGAAATGTAGTTCCAAAGGCCACCTCTTATCCTAAACCCTCCAGTGGTGTGTGATAACATTTATGCTGCTTTTACCTTGTGTAGCTGTGCAGGCTTTGCTAATATATTTCAGTTTCCTGTTACTCATATCCGGTAATCAAAATTTGGAAAGATTTGGAAAAGTTTTACTTTGGCTTTAATCTAAAAGCCACCTCTTGATTAAGCTGGTTTTGATACATTTTCAGCAGTGAATAAGGCCTAGGTATTCAGGCTAGTCATATGTCGGATTTGATTAGTAGCATAATCCACTGGGCATGGAAACAACTCACTAGCACTTCAAAGCCTTTCTGGATGCTAATGGCTTGTAGTTGTCTGCCATGCAGGAGATGGTTGGATATAACAGGATTTTGAAAACAGAAAATCCGATGATGAAAGAAGTAATGCATCCAGGTTTTATCATCTAATCATAGAATGGTTTGGGTTGAAAGGGACATTTAAAAGTCATCTAGTCCAACCTCCCTGCAGTAAGCAGGGACATCTTCAACTACATCAGGTTGCCCAGAGCCCTATCCTGACCATGACTGTTTCCAAGGATGGGGCATCCACAACTTCTCTGGGCAACCTGTGCCAGTATTTCACTACCCTTTTCATAAAAAATGTCTTCCTTGTATCTCATCTCAATCTATCCTCTTAGTTTTGTTGTTTCTTTTAGTTATGTTGAGATGCTGTCCAGAAGCTCATAGTAAGTGACATGGTCTGGGCTGCAGTTATTTGGGTGCTCAGGGAAGGGTTAGAGTCAGTTAAGTTTAGGCTGTTCAGAGAGAACCCAACTAATATAATTTTCCTGAGCATCCATGGGGCAGTGCCAGGACCTGCTGTAACAGTGGGAGGTCAGACCTGAGCCCATGACCAGAGCACAGGGGCAGCCCATTGTGCTCAACAGCAGGCATGGGCCTGAAAGCCATGGCATTGACACCATCCTTGGAGAACTGTCATAGAAAGAGCTGAGAAACAAATCAAGTTATTGGTACCATGCCCAAGAAATTCAGGGATCTTTTGGTTTCTTTCAGGAATAAGGTCTGGTCAGGAGGGAAGAGTAGAGACATAAAAACAAATAACACTCTTTCATGGCTGTTCCAAAGCAAAAAGCCTCTTGTGGGTTAGGTGAGGGCTGTGAGGAAAGCCTGTTCCCTTGCCAGCCTTGCTGCCTGCTCATGTGAAACATAATTTTGGTTGCACCAAGTTTTGTTACCTCAGTACATCCTTCAGTTGCTCAGGGATAAAGGCTTATGTCTACTAGGCCTACTAGATACAAGGAAAATGTTTTGGGAATTTGGAATAAGAAATGGATAAAAGACCAAATTACTATTTCTCATTGCACTGCTAAGGAATTTTAATAAAACTTGATTTAAGAGGCAGGTATTAGGTCTGCTGCTGTGCAAAACCATCAATTAGCAGAAGAACAACAAGCAGTCAGAGTCTGAGGTTTTTAGCAACTCTTGCTAGAAATATTTGGTGAAGAATTTCAGGGTCATAAGTTGCTATGTGACCTACAATTCTCTACGTGGTTCTATTGGTAGCTTTCTGTTTTTATAGCCATGGGGGGAAAATCCCCAAATATTAATGTATCTGCTTTTTAACAATCTATCCAGGGTGTGGAAAAAACCCAAAACCTTCTTACACTTTGGCTTTCAATTCTGCAATAGTAAATTAACTATCACAGTTTAAGATGCAATTGTTGTTCTTTTACTTCTCCAGACTAATGCATTGTGACACCTCGATTACAGGAAGTGTGGATGGCTCCTCCTACCCCCTCTCTTCTAGGTGAAAGCCTGTGATCACATCAAGGAAATGTTCACCAGCTGGCTGTGCTGGATCTGCCCCATTTCTACACCAGCAGCTACGCTCATGGTCCCCAGCTGTCCCTTGTATCAGTGGCAGGAAAGACAAAGGGTACACATCCCCACGCTGCTGTCAGACCTCCTTACTGACATCTTTGAAGGTAAAATGCTTCTATTTGTGCTCCTGTGTACCTGCTGTCCTTAACATTTTAAAAAATAATAAGAGGGAAATTGCAAAGCCACTGGACCGAAACACAGTGCTGCTCAGTCAGAATTCGGTGCATCCATGTGCTGCTGCCACGGATGCTGCATAAGAGAATGGGAGAACACAACCCACAACCATAGTGAGAGTAATGAAATGTTTTGTGACTGAGGCTGCCTGGCCTGGTATCTGCAATAATCAAATCCTGGTAAGGCAATTTAGCAAATTGTGGGGTTTTTTTCCAAGAGAAAATGGTTGTTTTTTTATTCCATCATCTGGGCTGTGCATTCCACTCACTCCCCTCTGGCTGCTCTGCCTCGGCTGGGTTCTGCTCTCCGAAGTGCCAGCTCACCACAGCTGGACAAGCAGGTCTGGACTGTCACTGATGCCATCCTGAGACTCATGACTATCTAAGTCTAAGTCCCTGAGCAGAACTGTTGAGTTTGGACACTCCCAGACTCAGGCAAAATTCCTTAGCCCATCTCCATGAAAACATGATTATTGTCATTAAATACACACTGTGATACACAATGTCTCTGCAATGCTCCCTGATGAGTCCATGCACCGAACCTAATGGCTTCTACTGTAGCCACACACTGCACTCGGCTGTAGAGGCACCACCGCAAGCTCAGCTCCCACCACTGATGAGCAGTCTGTGAAGCAGCCTAATGATTTTCTAAGGGTCTGAGATCATGGTAACACCATGAGAGTCACACAAACAAAGAGATATCTCCTTTCCTTCCCTCCCACTCCCTGCAAGCCTCATTTTGCAAACTGCAGCTGCTGCTAAAACAGTATCGCTCTGACGGTGTTACGGAACTGGGATGCTACAACAGAAATCCGCAGGTGGAGGATGAACATGCTGAGCTTCCAAAGCACTGTGTTTTGATGGACTTTTTCTCCCATTTGTGAGACAATAGACTGAGGAGCTGGTGGCACTGCTGGTGCATGGATATGGTGACAGTGCCCTGTCTCCTGTCAGCACCACCAGGAGCACGTGTGGCCACGTCCTGCCAGTGCAGGTGATGGCTGCTTCCCTGAAGCACCCTGGCTGTGTCAGTCCCCAGGCTTGGCTCAAGACCAGGTGAGTAGCTTGTGGCCCTGGTCATTGGGTCAGCATGCAAATCCCCTCCTACTCCATCCCACCACTGCCACTTCCTTTGTTGTTTGGCCTCTTAGGAATCTTAATGTAACCCATAATATTTAATGGGTTTGCTAGTGATAATGTAATTTTAAGTGACATAGACGTGATAAATCGCTTCCACACGTCACTGAATTCTGTTTCTAAATTTTTATGTATTTTTGATAGGCCAATTTATCCCTGCTGCAGCTCCAGCCCATGCAGTCAATGACATTCCACTGGGGGTGAATTTTGTCTGCTATTTACAGTGTGTGCTTTTAAGCAGTGATTGGTGTGACAGTGTGATCTGTACAGCTGTCTCTCTGTATTTATTCTTTTGCCTATAAGTTTGATTTATACTAGCTTCAAAAAAGAAAAAAAAAGCTCATAGCTTTTCATGTGAATGACTTTAAATAACTGATTAACGATTATTATTAGCATGGCTATAATGGAACGGGGATTGCCAGGTTTATGGGCTTGGCTGAGCAATTGCAGGTAAAGCTGTTGTGTGCCCCTCTCCAATTCTAAACCTTTTCTGATGGTTCCTCTATAATTGGACAGTGCCCTCTAGGTTCAATCTGACTTGACATGTCTGACATGAGGTTCACGATGGAGCTGCCTGTGAGGAGGATGTCTGATGTTTGATGGCATTGCACGGGTACCCGCTGGGAGCAAGGGGTGCTCTGCACCAGCCTGCTGTTTCTGGGGGGAGGAAAATCCACACCCCCAGATGACAGTGGTGACTTGCAGGCAGGCAGGCAGTGTTCAAGTGCTCTGCTTGAACTTGTGTTGTGCTCGTCAGATTTGTTTCCGTGAATTCTTAGATCTTAAAATGGTGACTCTCCAAGGCAGAATCCTTTCAGGCTTGTGTCACACGAAGCTCTGTTTATAAAGCCAGCTCTCTGTGTGTGACTCTTTGGCTGCAGAGAGTTGTCTCCTGCCCCTTTGGGTGCTGATTCTGCCTTGATCCTAATTTATTTGGTGCTGTCCCAGGAATCTACTGGAGATTTCTGGAGGAATGCAGAGATGAGTTAACCCCCTCTGCTTGGCTTTGTGTTTCTTCTCTCCTCCTGGATTGACAATAGCAGGTTTCTGGTGGCTCTGCTTCCATGTGTCTGTGTGTCCTGAGGATGGCACAGGGATGGGCTCCTCACTGCTGAGCCTTGTCATGGAGAGCAGCACAACAAGCATTCCCTTACACTAACCTGCTCAAGGTGTCAATCAGCATCATTAAACTGTCTCTCAATAGAGCAGCTACTGCACAGTTAATATTTTCCAGAACTGAGCCTTCTGAGATGTTTATTCCAGTGTTATCCTGCTTGAGCTACCACCTGTGGTCCCAAATAGGAGAAAGGATGGCTATGACAATGAGATGTTCATGTCCTGAAAGAAGAAAGAACTTGCAAGCCAGGAAATGTTGTGTGTGTTTTCCTGAAGTTTTAAGTCCTGAGTGTGTTGTTTTGATGTGTTTGCAAGAGGGGAACCAGAAGCAGGCAGAGGTGTTCGATTTTCCCCAACATCACACCGTGCATCCATCCTGTTAGGAGCACCCTGGCTATTTAGTTGGCAGATTTGTCGCTGTCAAACTCCTAGGAAGAGAATAGTACAGGATTTGTTTGTTTGTTTTTAGTAAGATGGCAGTGCTTCAAAAGTAGTAGAGGATAAGGCAAAGTCTGAGAATACAAAATATTTTTATTGTTGTTATTATTAATCACAGCTCAAGCAGACCTACCTGAGAATCACTTTTGTTATTTTATCTGCTTTCCTATGGTTTATGTTCCCTGAGTAGAATTTGATTAAAAACTTTTGCATCTCATTTTGCTCACAAGGGTTGAGGTGCTGTGTCGTTGTCACCTGTCTGCAGCCAAAATTATATGACACATCATGGAAGATGTTGAATATTTGCCACTGGTTTTGATCTTCTTCAAAATATCATTTTCACTTTGTGTAGCTAGAGAATAGCCGGCCTCCTGCCGTTCCCATTCACTTCTTAACCCTGAATAATGAGAAGAAAATCTGCCTGCAGTAAATGTTCAGTTTATGTTGGGAAATTTTTCCAATACAGGATGAGAAAGGGAAATAAAGCAGCTTTATGAAATAATGGTGCCATTCTCAGATAAACAGATATTTTTGCTGTTAAGTTCATGAATAAGGGGTAGCAAGGAGGTCAGCTTTAGCTGAACTCATGCCAGAACTACTTGGCCATTCAAAGCCTTTGGACTTTTAGAGTTTTTTGTTGGCTGGTGGTTTGGTATTTTTTTTTTAATACTTTAAACTCACACGGATTTTAACTTCTTATGTCTAGAAAGAGCAGATTTATTACAGATGTAACAATGTTTCTGTGGTGTTTCAATAAATGTGGGTTCCTCAGGACTGATGTATTCCATGTCCCTGCACTCAGTAGCACAAGAGTGGGCAGCATGTGCCAGGAGAGGCAAATGCAGGTGGGAGGGTCAGTGTGGATCTCAGTGCTATGGAATTATTCAGTGGTGCAGTCTCAGTAGTGCACAGGGAATTTTGCTGTTGAGTAGTTTGGCTCTTTCCAGCCCTGGGACGCTTTTCTTCTCCCGTCTGCCCTGGGAATGATGATGTGCCAGCCCAGCACTGCCTCTGTGGAAATGGGGAGGCCGAGCAGGTTGCTCATGAGTACCACAGCTGTATGAAACACACACATTTGCTAGCGTGACTCTGCAACCAAACATCAGCTCAACTACTTTTTATTATTAATTTCAAGCTCCAGCTGCTGCCTTGAAGCATTTTGTTTTGTCATTCTGAGAGCTGCTGCTCAGAACAAACAAAAGGGAAAGAAAAATGAAAGCAAAGCCCCTAAAACTCACTAGTAATGTAAAGTCTAGCAAGGATGGCTAACTGTGTCTAATAATCCATCAGGGTGGCTCATCTGTCAGCTATAAAAATGTCATTCCTAGAAGTTTACTAAAGCTTTTTAAGGTCTAAGCAGAGTTTACTGCTTGTGGCAGCAGCACTGTGATGGCAGTGTGTGATGATGGCAGTGTGTGATGATGGCAGTGTGCAGGAGCCAAGAGAAACAGAGTCCATACCATGTAGGAGCATAGACCAAATGTGTATCAGCCCAAAGGACTGGGCCTCCTATAGTCCTGGCTGTAGAGAACAAAGGCAGTCAGTGTCTGAGTATATTAACTGCTCTTACCAGAGGAAATAAAAAAATCCAGCATTATGGGGGACTGTCATCTGGTCTAAGAGTAGAACCTGCTGTGGGAAGGTCCTTGTGTCTGCTTTCACACAGCATGGCTTGTTAGTCTCTTATTCTTCATAAAGCTTTACTTTACTGTCTCTGCAGCATCAGTGTCATAGTGGAGAAGATGAAGTACTGGTTGGGAATGGGGTCCCTCTGGCTCGCATTGTTCTTGCTAAAAGGCAGTGCAGGACATGCAGCTCTTCTCCCAATAGGGCTCTGCCTGGCCAAAGCAGGACAGCTGTGGTGTGGCTCCAGGGGAGATGGGGATGAGTATGTGGAGGGCATGAGGGTTCTGAAGGCCTCCACTGAGGCCAGGAGATGCTGAGGTTGGTCCATCTAAAGTAAACTCATACTAAGGTCTTAACGAGCAGTACATGTTTATCACCAGCAGATACTTGCTCTGTGCCTCCTGCAATGTCTCAGTCACCTTCTCCGCTCTCCCTTCTAGCGGCTTTCTGTTTGCCCTCAACTAATCCATCATTTGGAATCAGCCTGTGGTGTATTTGCTGCTTTAAACTGCTGACCTTCAGACTTTGCTCCCATGACAGCTCCCAGTCTGTGTTGATCCCTTTTCCCTTTGGAGACTGTCGGCACATTCTGGTTTTGAAACAGCTTTATATAAAACTGGAGGGAGGTCTGAAATCCAGATCAAGCTTAACATCCACAGCCGATCCCCCACATACTCAGCCTCTTCCCTCCTGCAAATTTTAAGTCATTCTTTTCACTCTGCTGCTTTGTGGGGCTAATGAATTTGCTGCTGCTATTCCCTCTGATGAGGGGATAGGAACAGTCACACAATTGCTGTGAAAGGCCCAGAAATATATGTAAGTGGTTTGGATTTCTCTGTGAAATCTGAATTCAAATCCCCACTCTCAGTTAAGAAAAAAAAAAAGGAAAAAAAAAGGGAGAAACACCAACACGGAAGAGCAACAACTAAAAAAAAATGTTCATAGGGAGTCTGAGGTTTTGCTGCCTTTATCTCTAGATCGGAATGTTGTAGCATTGCCTACAGAGCCTTTCTTCTCTGCATTAGGCGAGCGAGGAGATTTCATTTCATACATCATTTACAATGGAGTGCATCAAGAGCAGAGTTGGTGCATATTAACAGGGATGTGGGGAGAGAGTTGGATTCTTTGAAAGTTTCAAAGCATCTCCACTGAGGAGGGGAGCCTGGGCTGCTGATTCCCTTTCACTCTGTTGTAGAAACTGTGTGAACCAAAAGCCCATGAAATAGAAGGAGGAGAACAAAGGCACTGAAAGGCCTATAATGTGCCAGCATTAGTGGAAGTGGAGTAGCATGGGGATGGTGTAGCTCTTCTATCCCTTCTAACTCTCCTAAATGGCTCCTGCTTCCTGTATATCCACACTGGAGTCAGTAGAGGGTCCTATCCATACTTGGAAAGGGTAGTCAGTGGTTGGGAGAACATGATCAAGACGTTTTCCTCCTTTCTCCCCAGCCCATCTGACCAGCAGCTTCCCATAATTAAGCTTTCTTCATTGTCTTGTGCTGTACTTTAAGCCAGGTCTTCACTGCAGATTGGCCACCTCGTGTTTTAATGGCCACCCATTAAAAAGTGTTTTAGACAATGACTTGGTTTAAGAATTGATGTTCTTCATTGTTAAATATATTTGGAATGTTAAATGGCCATGTGTTCTCCTTTCCCTTGCCATCATGCCGCTTCCTTCTTTGAAAGGAGCTACACAGGCCATCCTGTGAGAGGGAACACGAAAGTCCCCAAGGCGTTGTGACACCTGTGCCAACATCTCGCCACCTTCCTTGTGGCTGGAAAGAGGCTTTGCGCAATGAAGCATGGGACCTTTCTTTGTGCATAAAAAATCTCTGCGTGCTATCCCTTTCCTTTTCATGGAAGACCACCTAAGGGGTCTTGAATTTTGTTTAGAAGCATCTGGCAGAGGGCCTTAGGAATAACACCAGGATCAAGGGCATCTTCCAGGATTGCTGCACTGAGAATACAATGATTACCTTATCTGCCTGATGCTGCACTTCCACGTACACAGTTGCAGGTCAAGGGATTGGGAAGAGATTTAAATAGGCGTTCCCATGGCTCCTGAAATTAATACAAAGTCTTACTTGGCTGACATTAATATAAAGGCTTTCATGGCTGTTATAATATTCACTGCATTCCATTCTGGTGGGTCACCTTAGTGTTATACGTTATGAGGGAGGACAGAAACAGCAGCAAAAATGTTTGGGAATGTCTACCTGGACTCAAACACCTTCAGGTTTGTTCAGCAATTCATACTGAACTGAGATGTTTCCTTGGATTTACAAAGTTTATTTTCAATTAAACTGTTGACTGGTACTTGCTCAGAGTCTGTTTCTACAACTCGTGGTGGATTTAAGTCACTCAGGAGACATTCAGCTTGCTCCAGGTGACTTCTACAAGGTTACAGGAGAAAAAACCCAACCATGCCGAGCTTCTGTCAGGTGCAATTTTTGCCCTGTTAGAGTTAGGAAATGGAAACTTTTCCCGTCTCTCCCCCATGACTATGCTCAAACCTCCACAATCCATTTTCTCTCACTTTTCACCTCTTCTCCTTTATATTGGCTGCTTTGCACCAAAAGCCCCATAGATACATGCACTTTGACACTTGCATTTCAAAATGCCTGATTGTGGAGTTCTGCCAATACCAGCAATTGATCTGGTGCCACAGACCAGCTTAATTATTCAAGGTCAGTCTCTCTCTGTCTCTTCTTGTCCAGGGAGCAGCAGCTATGGGGAATAAAACCTGAACAGTCTTTAAATTTTAATCATAAACTTTAGGAAGTCACAGATTTGTTTTGCTGTATGTGGGATTTTCTCTGTTGTACTTCCTGTAACTTTTTGAGCCTCCCTGCTCAGAGCATGGCTTTCCTCCTCAGTACAACACTGGGCTTTTGTAAAGCAAGGTATTTTACACTGCTATTTAAAATGCATAAGTTGTGTGATCTAAGCAGTTTCCAGTTCACTTCTGAGCTCCTGTAAAACGTATCCCTGAAGGCATTTCAGCTGAGCAACTAAGAAGGTGAGGGTATTAGAGGTTGTGAAATGGCTTGTCTGCTAATTCTTTCTATGTGCATCTCTTCAGATAAATCTCCTGTGACCTCCTACTACAAGCAGAACATTAGTTAAGTATCTTCTTGGTAATGGAGTGTCCTGGACCTGATCTTATGTTATACTAAGGACTCTTCACGCTGTCTGGGAAGATGTTTGCCTTCAGGGGGAATAGCAGAGGTGTCCCTGAAAGCACATATGGTGCAAGTAACTTCACTGAACAGTGCTGGCTGACTCAAAGACCCTGGTCCAGCCCTGCGGCCAGTCACAGGCACCGAGTCAGGCTTGAGCTTTCCTGGGCTGCACTGCCTTAGGTGAGCTCTTATCTGGCTCATGAAGGGGTAACAAGATCCATTTACAGCAGCCTTGGGCATGCCCTGGATTTTATCTGCCCCAAGCTATGGACAAACAAAGAAGCCTTTGAACCTCTTAGTCCATGCCTGAAGCAACTTGGGGAGATGTCAGAGTCCAAAGAGTTGTAATTTTAATAATAAATCCTCTTAATTATTCTGTATTTTAGAATAAGAATTATAAAGTAATAATAAATCTTGACAAAGAAAATCCAAATGTTTTTTAAAGTTAATAGGAATAATAAATCCTGTGTTTGGGGGGCAATATTGCAAAGATGTAGAAGGTCCAATCACCTTTGTCTTCTGGGATCATTAAAAGGAGAGTTGTGGGAAAGCAAGTTAACTGAAATAGTTACACAGGGTTCCAGTCATACTGATAATGAGAAAAGAAGCAGGCCCTGCCACAGCTCCTGTGCTTGGGAGAGGAACTGGAAGTTGTGAGTACAAGGACAGTGTCAGACCTGCCTGGGCAGATCTCTGCAGAGGTGAAGGTGGGCATTGAAGGCACGTGGCCCAAAGGCAGCCGTGAGGGTCAGGGCTGGGCTGGGGAATATCCAACTTGCCCACTGCCATGGATGCTGCCAGCTGGCAGGGCTGAGGGGTGGCACTTCTTACATATGTTTTGAGGGGAAATAAAGCCCAGAAATCTTTGTTAATTTTCAAACTCCCAGCATGACTACAGTATCTCTGTTTTACAGCACCCAGCTATTAGAGAAAAGCACTATGCAAGTCAATTAATGATAATGTCTCTTTCCTTGAGATAAAATAGTTCATTCTCACACCCGGCCGGGATGCACAGCAAGGCGAGCTGCGTGCTGCCCTTGATGGTGTGGGATGAATAGCAGCGCAGATCTGCTTTCTTCCGGTGCACTTGCTGGCTTTGTTGCAGATTTAAAGCAGCACTGTTTGAAGCTCTGCCTCTATAGCTCTGTTATGCTGTCCTCCTTTGTAATGAAAACTTCTCCTTTTTCATCATTTTTAATTTCAAAGCCTTCTGGGGTTGGTTCCTCAAGGCTACATCTCAGTCTGTGAAAAACAGGGTGTCTGGCTTTGCTCTTCCTCGCCAACTCAATGGCCAAGGCTAGTTGGCTTTCACCTTCTATAACAATAGTTTATAGCTCTTGGCTGGTGTGTACCCAGCACCTTGTCTTACTTTAAAATATATTTCTGGATGTGAAGCCATTTGTTCCCGAGCAGAAGCACTTGCTGCTAGTTTGGGGGAGGTTTGTTTACTGCAGTAACCAGCTTGCTCCGTATGTATTCCCATCACTCTCCCTTGCTATAACCTACAAATCTCTCCAACTTATTCAGCTCAATACTGGAGATGGTTTTTGAAGTCTTCTTTAAAGTACAGTGAGTGCCTTTAAAATTTTTCCTGACTTTGAAAGATTCTACCTGTTCTAATGCAATTCCCTATTTTAAAGATAGGGAATAAATATCTTGGGGATGGTTGGCTCACATACAGCTCCTATCTCTTAAAACATTAATGGTCCATGCTGTTTGATTCTTTTTGAAAGTACTCCATTCCTGCTTTGTTTATTTAAGTTCTTTTCTCTGCACTGGGACTTGCCAAATGGAGTTGTGTCCCCCCACCCCCACCCCCACCCTCCTGCTGCCACCCTTTCATTCACAGAAATCTGTGAGGTGTAAATACAGCTCATTTAGTATTAGCACTGCCAACTTTTGTTTCAAAAATCAGACATAAGGTCCCTTGAATTTTGAAATGGGTTTCTAAAACCTTTGTTGAAGAAGTAAATTCTGAATAATTTCTGGTTTTGCTTTCTGCATTTTGTGCCTTTGAAGGTTCACACTTCTGAGCCTTCATGCACAATCATAAGAGATTGAAACTTGCTTTACTGTTAATAACTGCTGCATCCCCTGCAATCACACAGCTCCAAAAGGGAGCCACTGTAGGAAATGAGCCAAGTCAAATACTGCAGCTTAACAAACTCCTAAGACTTGACAACAACAAATTTTCTCCTGAAAATTGCCCATCAGTTTGCCTACAGCAGCTATGAATGCTGGGAAAACAGTGGAACAGAGAAGGGCTCAGGGCTACACAATGAAATAAATCAGGCTGAGGGACAGGGGCATTGCCTCCCGCACAGTGGGACTGGGGCTTACAGACAGCGAGTTTGGAGATAGCAATGAATTTGTGCCCTGAGGGGTATGTTGGCCCTTAAGGGGTTTATCAAAGCTCCACACTACTTTGTATTAGAGCTGGTCTTTTAGCCCTGAGGCTGAGCTTGGGCTGCTTGAGCCTCCAGCAACACCCCTCCAGTTTGCCCACGACTGTAAATCATTGGGCTTATTAGTTGGAGCTGTCTCTCTTATATTAGTGTCATTTTAGCTTGTCCTGTCCTGTGGCAGGTATCCACGGTTGTTTGGCTGAGTATGACTGATGTCTTCTCTAATTCATGTCATATGTCAAGAAGAGAAAAGCTGGAGGAAGAGGGAGCTGCCCTTGGCCAGCACAGAAGCTGGAGCTGGTTTGCTGCTGGTGCCGCAGGCTTGGGAGAGAAGGGCTGGGACCCATACCTGAGCACCTCTGAGGTGAGCACAGCAGTAAAACTTCTGTTGGTCATATATTGATGGTATAGTTTTGCTGTGGGTTTTGTTTTTAGCAGCTTGTGCAGAAGGTGAGCGGGAGCTGAACATGAAATGAAGATGATTTGGTCTGTCAGAAATATGGACTGTTTTTTTCTCTGCTGTTGGGATATGTTGTTGACATTTCACAGATGGTCAGGAGACAAAGCTTGGGATGGCTGTGGCTGGTCATCTCTGCCCCATGCCTGGGTGACGTTGACAAAATCTTCGCCAGCGAAATCTTCCAGCACATACGGACCAGCACTGACAACATCAAGTGAGAGAGACCGAAAGCATATGTGCAGAGACTTGGCAGTTTGTAACTGAAGCATGTACAGGCAAGTATTTAATTAATCAGACATGTTTTCTGGGCAGCCAGGACTGGCAGGAGGGTCACCTAACCCCCCAAACTTCAGTCCTAAATCCCCTTTTCTTTTCTGCCTTTCAAGTCTTTTATCTTTTCATTCTGAAAGATGTGAGATTGCAGCACAGCCTTTATGCTTTCTTCCTTTTTTTCCTTACACACAAGATATATATAAAAATATATATAATTTATAGATAACGTATACATAAAATAATATTCTGTCTAAATACACGCAGACACACACAAAGCATGTTGCAGAGCCTGTGGGAAATACTGTCTGCAATGGAGTTTGCTAATTATAGGAGCTCTAATGGTAGCCTCCCCCCACCCTTCCCGATAGTAACAGAGATCAAAACCTTTTTTGTTTAAAATATTTACTGTACAGCTTGCAAAGCTTTAATCAACGTAACATGACGTTTCCTTGCAGCAGCCGAGTAATAAATATGCAATTAATAGGGAATTGAAATACACCCATTAGCTGTTTGCAGAGGCTCCACTTCCCCACTATAAAAATGCTTTCAGAGCATTTAATGCTCTGCCTACAGTCAGCTGTGCCACCAGAGCACGGAGAGCCAGGCAATCCCCCTGCCTTTCAGTGGGGAGTAGGATGAAGGGTTTCAGAGCAGCTTTGCAAAGTTTGCTGTGGGAATCACTCTTGCTTCTGCTTTGGCGGCTGTGACAAACCTGGGTGACATGGGTGGACAGTGAGGCGACAGCTCCACTCACGATTTAACTCTCTCCCACTTCGGAATTGGGCTTTTGAGGCTGTTGGTTTTGCTTCAGTAAGTGTGATTCTGCACGACTCACAGGTCCAGGAATGTTCTTTTCCAGTGACTTTGTACTTGCCTAGTGCAGGGCCAGCAGCAGGGAGCAGGATTCTGTACATTCTGGAGCCACAGCAGGGCTTCTCTTGAGCTGGGGTACCCCTTGGACAGCCCAGCTCCATGGGCTGTAGCTCCATGGGCTGTAGCTGCGACAGTGTTCATTCTGCAATGGCCCACTGACCAAGTTAGTTTGTGTTTTCTGCAATTTATAAGCTGCTTTTTAAAAAGTTAGCTTTCCACCATAGTTGTACCACTTTCCTGGCTCTGTCTTGGGCAGCAGGAGACAGCACAGAGGTGGCTTGAAGACCATTGATACAAAGTGGCAAAATGTACACAGCATAACCACCCACTTAAGGGTTTTCTCCAAACTCTTGTCCCACAACTAAAGCCACAGTGTGAGACGAAGGATTGAGATGAAGCAACAGCCCAGCTTTGCTCAACAAGCTTCTCCTCACTGTGGCTGACCATGTCCCCTGTGGCCACCTTGCTCAGCACTGCTCCAGATTGGGTTGAGTGATGCCCAGGAGGGTGTTGGGGCACTGGAGCTCATGGAGCTGCTCTGTACACAGCCAGAGCACCAGCCAGATGCCGCTTCCCAGCAAAGCCTCCCCATCGCATGGGGAGGAGGCGGCGCAGAGCCTTGTGCCTCCCAGCTAAGCATTAGTGAAGCTTTTTAATCTCTCACTGTGGGATTTCTTTTTTGCTTCAGCATCGCACCATAAAGTATTTCAGACAAGGTGACATTTTCCATCTGCATAAAGTGCTTGCAAACAGTGTGAATTTAACTTTTATTGGCCTGATTTAGGGGTATGGGACTGTGCATAAGTCATGGTCTCTCAACCTATAGCCCTGCACTTTAAGTGATGAATTAGTCAGTAAAATAAACAGGGCATTATCTAGCTGTACACACGTCTGCATCTTCCAAGGAAAATTAAACCGGGTTTGAACGTACAAAAGCTAATGATGGTGAAATCAGCTTGGCTATAAATTAACCAAAACTCAAAAGTAATCCCAAACTTTCTGAGAGTTTGAAATTGCTCTGCTCCTGGAGCAGAAAGCTTAATAGGTATGGGGTCAGTGGGTGACCATGCTGAATGGCTGCATGGCTGTCTCTGTGCCACTCTGTCTGTCCATCTGTCTGTCACGGTGTTCATCACTCCCCATGAGGTTTGAGCAGTGACAGGGGGAGATACTGATGTTACAGCAGTTCCCATTCCCATCCCCATGTGCTGAGGGAAAGAGTGATCCATCAGTTACCATCTGCAGCGATCGACAGATGTTGATGTCTTAATGGCAACCACCATACCTGCAGCTGGGGTGTGATGGAATACTGATAGAGACATTAGTACCCAGGCTGGCAATGTGATTTTATATTTCATTTAACCCAGAACACAACACACTGCAATGTATACATTTGTAACTGCTCCCTTGATGGTCTCTCTGGAGTATTATAAAGATTTATCATGTAGTGTTTGGTCAATACTAAATACCATGAAATGTCAGTAGAGCAGTTCTTGGGATTGCTTGAGCAGTAAATAACAGAATCCTACAATATCCAAAAAGAAATGAGCAGGTGAGCAAGTAACCTTAGAGAAACAAAATGAAAAAACCACAATCCCTAACCTTTAGGAAAAAAACAAAGCAGGAAGGATTTTATTAAGTCATCCTGACTTTTAATAAGGTATATGAATATTTGTCATTTAGATGTGTTGAAAAGCCATTTAGATCTAGAAATGCTGCACCATAGATATTTGGAGTCAGGCACCACATCAAGTTTTCTCTCTTTCTACCCCCATGAAATCCCTGCACCTCCTGCTTTGTGACCCTGTGGCAGCAGCTGTCTTAGGGTTAGTGAGATGGCATGAGTATCCTCTGCATCCTCCTCTCCAGAAACCTGCCTGAAAAATTAGCAGCTGTTTCGTGGGAAGTGGGGTGGCCACCCCTTCCCAGTGCTGACAGGTTCCCGTCTAATCCCTCCTCAGCTAATGATGGGGATTGTTCTGAGAAAACCTTCCAGGATTTTTTTTTACAGGTCAGAAATTGGCTACTACTTAAACATATGTTCCTCTTTCCCTGTCTCTGACTTGCAGAATAGCTGCTAACTAACCAAAAGACAACATGGTGAGCCAAGGCTATTAGTGAATAATAATGCCATTTGCAGGCAGCAAAGGCTGAGAGGCTTCCAGAGCAGTTAGCAGTCTGCAGGCATCTCCCAGAAATGCATGAGCAGAGCTCCTGTGCATCAGCCAAAGAGCAATTATTCTTGGAAAGCACGTCTGCCTCATGCTTTAAAACCTTTTCTAGTGTCTTGACTTTAAAAAAATAAATGTGCTGAAAGAAAGCAGAGAAACTAGAGAAAAGGACTTTATATGCTATGAATGAACATGCCTGCAAGTGTGGGCACCCTCCAGCTCCATGCTGGGTGCCCCACAGCAGTGACAGCCAGATGGGGTGAATCCAGGATGAGCAGCCCGCTCTGGCCTTCCCAACAGAAGAGACAGAGGCAGCAGGCAAAGGTCCTCAAAAACGGCATTTTTACAATGAACTTCAGTCAAGCAGTTTTGTTTGTTGTGGACTTTTTTATTTTCTTTTTCCTTTTGGCTTTCGTGTGTTTTTTTCCCCCAAACACCTCATTTGTAGCAGAAGATTATATTCCTAACGGGGTCTTTTTGAGTGCAGTATTGTACACAGTTCTGCTCTTTAAAGAACTAGCATGGATCCTAACAGCTCTCCAGGCAGGAAATCTGGTGGGAACTCTGCTTTCCTGCTTACTGATCTATCGCTGAATCCAGTGATCCCACTGAGCCCATCAGTGCAGTGCCTTGGTAGCAAGTAATGACACAGGGAGCCACCAAAGGACTGTTTTATGGTCCAAACTTGTTAACTTCAGAGAATTGTTCTTTTGCAACATTATTATATTTTTTGGCAAATCACCGAAATGTTTGCTAGTTTATGCCACAATTTTATTTAACCGCTGTGGTGCTATATTTTCCCTTTAAATTACATATTTCTGTTCCTACATGAGACTTATTGTCAACATTTGTGTATGTATGCTGTTACATCTTCTATTTTTTTTTGGTTCACTTATTTTAATTATGCATTTTAAGTACATTGTTTTATGACATCACTTGTTAATTGTTCTATTATTACTCTATTCCTCTGCTGCTCTGCAGAGTGCAGTAACCTTGAAGTGCTGTAGGAGCATCCCACAGTGGAGAGAAAAATGGTCTAAAGACCTAAAGTTGCATTACAGACAGTTCTGTGCTATTTTATTACATCTTGTTTGACAAATAATTGGTAAGAAATTATCTTTTTTCTCAGTATTGCAAGAGCTATTGCAGTTTGCCACTGAGCCCTGCCAGGTGATGCCCGCTGCTTCTGAATGGACTGAGCCCATGGCACAGCCACCAGCCCAGGAGCAGGTGACACTGTGATTTCCATGGATCATGAATGGCAGAACACGTGGGGTTACTTGGTGTCATGGCATTCTTGTAACTTCCAGGACTTCATGGCACCACAGACATCAGCGTGGGGACTGCACTAGCAGTCAGCTGGTCTGAGAAGGTGCAGGTTAATGGAGGTGCATTTAGCCATCATTTCTTAGCTTCCTAAGCAGACCTGCTGTAAGAAGTCCATGCTCCTCTTTAATTTACTACTACACCAACTTACTTACCACAATCTTGCTTCCCACTTCATCTTGGCTTTAGGATGTCAGCTCCCCATTACCTTTGGCATCTTCAAGGAGGAGTTAGAGCCTGTGGGCTGCATCTCCTGCCGTCAGCCCCACCTGAATTTCAGAAGACATAATTAAAACCAGCCCAAACTCCAAGTGATGCAGCTGCAGTTAGTTACAGGTGTGATGCTGACCACTTATCTGTGGATGCAGAAGCAGTCAGGTGCACACATTTTGACAGATGGATGAAAGGTGTCTTGTGGTCTGCAGATGCAGATCTATCGAGTGGCTCACTTTCAGCTTGGAAAGATAATGTCCCGTGTCCTCTTTGGCAGGAAAAGGACTGGCACTCACCCTGTGTTGCCTGAGCAGCTGGCCAGTGCAGACAAAGGCAGCACTGCCCAGCAGTGTGTGCAGGTTGATGTTAGGGCAGTTGGATTTTAAGTAACTCCCATTCATTTTTGGGAGACTAAAAAGAGTGATGAGAAATTCCTCTCATATGCTGAGCACAAAGCTGTGTGAGACACGTCCTCCATGTAGCTGTACAAATCTTCTATCATCATTTTTATCAAACAAAGCCAAAGACAGCCTGGAAGCTGGTTTATAACACTAAACTGTTCATTAGGTAGCTCAGACAAAGCATGCCAGGTGCTCCACGGCATGTCCAGGTACAAAACAGTTTCATCTGCAAGTCCATACTGTTTACTAATTTGTAAGGGATGTGTGAGTTGGTGGCTCATGTTTCTGTTAGGAATGCAACAGTTTGCGATGCATTTATAACAAAAACCTGGAAAAGAACTGAAGATGCTGAGATTCCCCATATATCGCTGCAGTTTTTCACTTGTTTTACAGTAATTTGATGCTGCCTGAACACAGTAGTCGACCTTTTTTTTAACTCCTGCTTGCAGGGTAGAACAGCAGGGATGATAAACCTTATGCTTTAGTTCAGAAATAGCACACATCAGTGAGAGCGACCAGGGTTGCACCACAGGAGAGAGGGGGTTGTGGCAGCTCAAAGCAGTACTGATTACTGAGGTTTATTATATATACAAGAAAACCATATTGCCTGCCAGAAAAATTGCATGTTGGCCAAAAGGACTGTTTAGGCTTTGTTTGCTTTCAAACTCTGGCTCATATCTAGTTGTATCTCCTTTTTCTCCTGCAAAGTGTGTTCATTTTAGAGCTCTGAATTACTCAGAGTCCTCAGAACCTGAAATGGAGACTTTCATGATGATTGTGATGGTCCTGCTCTATCTGGAGTTGTCCGTGGCTGGAGTCTGTGTCAGTTGAACACATGTTTAGGTTACTGTTCCCTCCTAAAGGCAAAACTGACGTCTCACAATACCCCGAGTATAAAGAAACCAGTGAAATAACTGCTTGAGGTGGAAAGGGGAACACATTGAGTGTGTGAAGGGGAAATCTCACTCTGGCCAACTGGAAACTGCATTTGTGCCCTAAGCTGAGGAACAAAGAATCAAGAGTAGCAGTGACCTTGCATCCTGTGCAGCCTTGCGGTGCTTGGGCTGTTAAGGACCAGCTTTGTTCTTGGGACAACATAGTTGTGGGGAAAGGTAAAAATAAACTACAGAGAAAAATAATACAGAAAAACTAGCACAGGATGAAAGCAGTACTCAAAGTCATCTGGGTGCTGAATAGCATCTGCTTTTGTGTATACAGGAGGAAACACAGCATGAGAAATGGCTCTGAAGCCACGCTGGATGTTTATTGCACAGATAGGACTGGGGCAAATGAGAACATCACTTTTTCAGCAGGCTATGTGCAATGTGGGTGACTTGTGGTGACCACAGACCTCAAGAACAGTGGGCAAGCACCTTCCTTCAAGTAAATCGTTATAATCTCTTTCCAAAACCGTGAAGCCCAACCTTAGAGATCACAGGGATTTTGCCTGATTAAAGACCAGAATAAATTTAGAGGCCAGGTTGTCTGGCTGTTGTAGCAGCAAATGTGGGAAGAAGAGCCTTGGGCTATTTTCCTTGACATGGGAAAGTTACATGACAGATCATTTGATGTGTTGATTCTATTTTTTAAACATTGCCTAGCACAGACGCCATTGCTGGCTGCAGCTCAGGCAGCCATCAGCTCTGCCCTGCACAGTCCAACACTTCTGCCTTCTAGGGCAGGAGCTGTGCCCAGATCCTGTGTGCTGGCAAGGACTGTGCTCTCACATGGGCAGGAGTATCTTCTCTCAGGTGTATTCCCCACATTCAGCACAAGCCAATAATAATCCCTGTGCTCCTCCATAAACTATTTACATGAGCACAGTCAGCCTTTGGCACAGCTTCCTGCTAGTGCTGTAACAGCAATGGCCCTCCCATGATGACTGCGCTGCCATCAGCTAAAGCTGCTCCACAAATTATCTCACCTGGCTCACAGTCTTCAACTCATCTACTTAGGGGTCAGCAGTGAATAGTCCTTCAAGACACATGGCCCCAGATGGCCCTGAAATCCTTATGTCATGTTCTAGAGGAAATATCAAATTCCTTTTGCTTGTCACATTAAATGGAAGATTCCCCCGGAGCATCACTGGCTCTGGGACTCATTGGCATGGGTGACACCTTGGAGGGCACCTTTCATGCTGGGGATCTTTACTGAGCTCTTGGTGCATTTCATACGCATGAAAGGAGACACTCTGAGGAAGGAGTTTCTTGGGAGACTTGAAGTGGCATTTGGCTGGTGGGATCTCTCTTACTTGTGCTAGTGTGTGAGAACAAAAATGAACCCAACTCTCAGGTCCTGGGAAGAAGTATGCTCAGGAACAGGAAAAAAGAGAAAATTGTACTTTCTGCTTTGTTTTTGATTTTTCAAACAGTTTTAAAAGCAAAAGCAATCCTAAACCTTCAAGGCTGAATCTTTTGTTTTGTCAGATTTTCAACACCAGCACATCGGAGCTGTGGACAGACCTTTAAAATTACACAAAAGGGTAGCAGAGACAGCTGAGAATCTTCCACTTGGAAGAATTCTCCAATCTGAACTTCCTGACAGAGACAATGGGAGACGGCAGATGGTAGGTGGCATTTTGTTTATCAAAACAAGGACTCTGGGATCTCTTGAGGTACTGGAAAAACTATACAGCTGCAGTGAGAAATGGTGTGCACTTACCAGCTACTTCCTCTGAACTAAAAACTTCTGTTTGGTGCAGTTTGGAGAAAATATGAATTTATCCAAGGAGAATGAATAGGAAAGGCATCAGTCTTATTCTGGGTTTGGAGGTGAGGTCACCAGGGCTACTCTTACCATCACCAGGAAGCCCAGAGTTCGGAGCCCAGAAACCAGCACTGAGGGTTGAAAAGGCATCCATGCCAGGAGGTGGCATCAGCCCCACTGAGAACTTCAGTTCCAGTCATTTTAGACCCCACTTCTTGATGTGCTTTCCTTCCATTTAAGCCTGTGGCATCCAGAAAGTGATTGGTATGCTCTCATATTCTGTCTTTATTATCTAAAATATTCAGAGACTATTTGACTGGAGAGGCTGTAGGCCTGTTGGGTTGTTTTTTTCCACACCTGAATATTGCCTGGTTTGATAAGAAATGTATGTTTTCTAGCATTTCTAAATGCCTAAAACTATCCCAGTTATGGCACAGAAAGGGCAATTAATCCAATTTATTCCTTGCATGCTTCAAACTCCCAAATAACTGGGGTAGCCACAGCAGAAAGATGAGGTGCAGAAGATGCAATACAGGTGTAGCACCCTCATGAGAGCTACCTAAAAACTGGAGGTAAATGCCTGTCACAAAGAGTAGTTGAATTAACAGGGGCTTCCCTTACAGTCATGCAGTTTTTGGCTGGTTTCCTCAGTGGAAAGCACTGATATTGTTAGGTAAATACCAAATTACTCTACATACCAAATCAGATATGTACCCAAACAGGTGTGGTCATTATGCCACTGGGGCAAAGCCAGAGCAGCTTTTGGTATGAAAGTGGAGATAAATTGGAATAAAAAAAGGTATGGGAAGAGAACTGGAACCTTAATGTTGCTTTTTCTTTCAAACTGATCTGTACACATGTCACACAGTTGGATGTATGAATAGTAAATTATTCTATTCATTTCTTACTCTTGATGAACAGTAAATTAGTCTAATAACATTTACTGTTCAATTCATTGATTGTCAGAGGGAGATTAGAGGCAAATAGCTTTTAAGTCTTTCCAGCTGCAAACATTAGAGTTGTCTAAAGTTATGAATTTTGACTGTAATTAGCTGCAGCTCTGCAGCATCCCCACCCCAGCTCCATCCCCACTGTGCAGGCACACCCCCAGCCCCTGCCCAGCCCTGCTTCTGCCAGCCCGTGCTGTTTCTCTGGTAGCAGGGATTCCAAAGGATCAATTCAGCTAGGTGAGCTCTTGCAGCAACTTTGAAAAAGCAGGTAGCAAAAATAAGGGTTTTTTTTAAAAATACATTTACTGAAATGGCTTAACAGTGCTGCACAGCAAGAATGCTGGAGAGTGAATAAACCTGAGAGCTGTGAGGCTGAGGGGGTGTAGGGGAATGTGTGTGTAAAGTCAGGCTCTGCCACGGCATGAAAAGCCTCACTGTTCTGTGTCTGGAGGGTCTGAAGTGCTCTTACACAGGAGGACTTCACTGAAGTTGCCGTACCGACACCAGTGGAATACAAGTGTGTGAGGGAGGAGAACAAGGCCCATAAACCAGCAGACGAGTCAAGTGAATTTAAGACGGATGCCTGCCTTGTACCCGGTGTGCCTCCTCTTTGTCATCCTCCTGCCTGTGGCACCAGCGCGGCTCTGGGATTCAGTCCTATCAGTAAGAAGGTGCTGCTGGCTATTTAACAGACATAGAATTACTTGTAGCCAAAGGAAACCATAAACAGTAGAATCACTTCAAACCCTGCCACAGCTTGGAGATGTTTATTACCTTTATCTACACCCTCACCCCCCTTTTCTTTCACAAGACTAAAGAAGTAAATAAAAGTAGCATTTTCTTGGTATGCTAGTGAGGTTTTACCTCTGTTAAAGACATGTTGGGCTCACTGCAAGCTGCAGGTAGGCTGAGACACAGGTGCTTTGGGGCAATCATCCTCCTGCCAGCACCAGAGCCTTGCTCAATCATAGAATCCTAGAATGATTTGGATTGAAAGGGACCTTAAAGATTATCTTGTTCCAACTCCCCTTCCATGGGCCGGGACATCTTTCATTAGGCCAGGTTGCTCGAAGCTTCGTCCAACCTGTCCTTGAACACTTCCAGGGATGGGACATCCACAACTTCTCTGGGCAACCTGTGCCTGAGCCTCACCATCCTCACAAGGAAGAATTTCTGGCTAATATCTAATTTAAACCTCCTCTCTTTCAGTTAAAGAGGGTTATTCCTTGTATGACCTCCCAAGGGAGTAATTCCCCCTGGTCCTGTCACTCTAGGTCCTTGTAAAAAGTCCACCTCCAGCTGTTTTGTAGCCCCCTTAGGTACAGAGATGGGCTTTAAGGTCTCTCTAAGGGATTAGCCTGTGTATCCAGCACTGCTGCTGTATGCTCGAGCAGAACGAGATGCTGCTGGGGAAAGCTCAGGTGAGGTTCCTGGCAGAGCAGCTCCTGGATCCTGGCACAGTGGGGCTGACATGGATATCCATCCAGCCCTGGTGCAGGGATAGGTGGGTCAGCTGAGGGCACGAACAGCCGCTGGGGCCGCTGGGGCTGGTTCGGCTGCTGAAGCTTCTACTTTCTAAAAATGTGGGCTGTAACAGCAATAAAATGCCACTCACCATATTTCAGGGAAATTTGTTTCCATCAGGAAATGGAAATCTGTTAAAACTCCCTGTGTGCAAATAGTGGATTTTTGGTGGAATATTCCACTGGGAAATCTGAAAAGGCATTTCATTGACTTGGAACACGTCAGGTTTGGTCTATATTTAGTTCCAGGCTCACCTAGGCTGTCGGTGTTTTCTGTGAGCATTCTCCATTTCCAGGGGCATGGTGTTGGCCTTGCTGAGGCTGACTCATTGCAAGGGTTTGGGAATGATGGAAGGGGAGTACAGGGTGAGGAAGCTGAGAAGAATAGGACCACGACTCCTGCAAAAGCAAACAATACCTCAGCTGCAGACAGGGATTAATGTCAAAGCAAGATCTTATTAAAGACAAGGCTTCTAATTTAAATTTCCCTGAGTATTTGCTCATTTCTTTTTTTGCTTCCTCTCCTTCCCGTAGAACGACCCACAGTAATGACAAAATATCAGAACTTGGGGGAACTAGAGTTGTGATTGTTTGGATGGGGTTGATTTTAAAAGCTTTACTGTTTATGCCTTTCTTATCCTGAGGTTTTCAAATAGAAATATACACACACCTTAACAACAAAAGGCTGTAATTACTGCATCGTCACCAGATAAAACTGTACTAAAAATAAATAAATGCTGCAGTTTAGCATGATTCAGTAGGCAGGGTCCTTATTATTCTTCTGCCATTGAAAGGAAGATTCAATTTTAGCATAATACACTCCATCTCTGTAGCCTCCCTCATTTGTTTGGGGCTTCTTTCAGAGCTTCTATCTGCTCACAAATGCAAAGGGTTAAGAGTAACCATGGGTATGAGTGTTGTGGTCACTGATGCATGTTTTTAAGTAGCAGGACACAGTGAAGAATCTTGGTTTAAGTGTAATAGAAGTGAGGTCCCGATTTGTTAATGAGGAGCATTGTCTGCTGCAGACACTAATTTCACTACAGGGTGCAGTCTTCAAACTTTTCATTCTAATTAGAATGCATTTCCATATTCTTTATCAATTTCTTCCCTTATTGAAATCTGCTCAAATGACCTTTTTTTCTTCACTTATGACTCATCCAAAGATTTTTATTTTTCCCAAAACAATCATTCAGATGCAACCGCATTTTTCCAGTAAACACGTTAAAAAATAAATGACCTTGCCAACTCATGCCTACACAGTGGGAGAAGGGCATTAGCAGTGCAGAGGCAGCTACTAATAATACATGGGAAAATTAAGTGTGGAAGAAGACCATCTTCTTCTAATTCCTTGAGCATTTAATTTCCAAATGCCCTGCAGTGGAATGTGTCTCAAGTAGGAGCTTAACAGCTACCAATGGAGTTCCAGCAGTGGGAAAACAAGTCCCAACAGAAACAGGGGCATTTTACGCACAGAGGAAAATAGGTTATCTGCTAAGGAGGCTTTTTTTTATCATTATTTCCTTCAGTCCTACACAGCTGTGTCCAGTTCCAATTTCTATAATAAAGTAAATTATTAACTCAAGTTGACGAATTGGTTGGTGTTGGTAATAGGCTTTCAAAATGATTAGTGATATATACTCATTACCCAAATTAAAAAGCCATATTAAAAATAAAGAGAGGAAATGTAGCAGCATTATCAAAGTAATAATTTCTATTTAGTGAATATCTTTCCTGAACTTTGGCAAATGTTGAATTATGCAAGACAAACACTAATCTGAAAGCATTCTAATTAATGATGGTATTTCTTTGCTATCAAATTAAAACCAACATGTTCACAGTGCATCTGACTTAAATGTTATCACAAGTCTTTCACACTTTGAGGAAAATTGTTGATGTGTTTGAAAATATTACACCTATACCCAAGTTACCATGCTTGAGCCATGGTCTTCCCTTGAAGAATGATTGCTAATGAGAAACACTTATATAATTCAACTTTCACCCAAATACTTGTTTTGTTATTCAACCATCTCAGGGATAATAATAATAATAACAACTATAATAACAATCAAAACAAAACCCAGAGATGAGTATCTTGACTTCAATTAATCACAGTGCTTTGTAATCCAGGGCTTTCTATGGTTTTCACCAACTAGCAGAATCAAACAGTTGCTTTCACTTTAAAGATGCTTTATAGATGAAAACACATTTACAAAACTTCTTTCAGAATAAAACAATAATCAGTCAGCTAATTAAGCACATTGTAACTGCTGAGCTTTTGAGTTAAAGACCTGTCCAGGCTGCAAAATCATTTTTACTTTGTTATTATATGCAGGAAGCTAATAAAAATATAATTTTGAAAAAAATCACATTAGTGATTTGCCAGAGTGAATGTAGATGTCAAAAATGCTAATGCAGAGAAGCTGTCAGGAGTTTAAATAGATTTTTCAGTGACTTGCCGTTCTTAATTATAGCTCAGCACCCTGTACAGGTTAAAAATGCCGGGTTCCTTCGAAACAAACTATGAGCTCCTTACCATCTCATCAAATTCTCCTTCTCCTCCTTTCAAATGGATCAATCAGATGCCAACACATAACATTTTTCATTTACATCTTTTCTTAAGCTTCCTTATCCACTGCAATTATATTTTTACCCAAACCTATCCTGAAGGGGATAGAAAAGATTTCATGGAGGAAGCATAATTGGCAATTGAGCTTGCTCTTTCGTGGGCTTCCTTTTATGAGAAAAGATAACGTTTTGTGTGGTAGAAATTCAGCACTTAAATTAGGGTGTATGCTGGCTACTTAGTTAAATAATCTAGAATAATCAGGTCAGGAGGGAATAGCATATAGCTTTCACTTAACATTTTGTATTAATTTTTCAGATAATGTAATTCCACATACTAACCAGGCATTCAAGAGTGCATCAAAAAAGTGCTACGAACTGGAGGATTGACAAGTTGCTAATCCAATCCTCTGACAGACACAGGGCATCATGTAAAAGAGATCCTTTGTTCTTTAAGAGCTGATTGAGTTCCATTAGTATCCATATTCAGAGCCCTGGGCACAATATTAATGCTAATACTGTTGTTACGGAGACGGAAAGCCGTTAAGAATGAACAATAATCAGCTCACAATATCATTGGACATATTTATGCAGCTTGTAGAGGGGTGAGATCCGATAGCTCTAAACCTTTCTAAAGAGAAAACGAAAATCCAATTAACATCTTCTGTGTAAACCTCTTCGGCTACTTTCACTGGAGATGACCTTGGGCAGCTGGGTTGCAATTTTGCCAAAACCTCAATTATGTCTTTCATTCAGTGATGTTGTTGGGTTTTGCCCAAACAGAAGGCCTGGCCCTGCAGCCCGCCCCTCATGCTGGGTGAGAGTTGCTCACACAAGTTACCTCAGCAGCCTTTGGCAGGTTCTGCGCCAAGCCACGACACAGACAGGCAGCAACCAGGCTTTGGGATTTACACGTCTGTGGGGATGTTCAAGCCAACTGGCAAAAAAATCTCCTTTTCTCTCCCTCTCTCTCTCACCTCCTATAAAAAACCCAGATTGGAGTGTAGAATAGTTTAGATTAGCAGGGATTTAAAGATCATCTGGTTCCAAGCCCCAGCCATGGGCTGGGATGCCACCTGACATGGCTGTTCTGGGTAAGATTGATGGTGAGACCTGGCAAGTGGTTAATCATATTGTGCTGATGGAGGATATGGTGAGGGGAGGAGATGCTCCATGTGCCCCTGTGCAGGACTCCTCTCCAGCCCAAGGTGGAATGGCAGAGCAGACATTGCAGCCCAGTTCCCTGGACTCGGTAACCTAGCCTATGTTCAAAGGAAAATCTGCTCATTTGGAACAAAATTTCCTACAGTCAGTTTGAATCAAACCTAGAAAAGCCCTAATTATGAACAAAATTTAGCCTGAAGGGAAAAAAATGTTTTTCTTTGGGGCAGGATATGAATTTACCTGCAATCATTGTCCAAGGTAGGGTGATGAAGCACCTGCCATGATAGAACTCTCAAAGAATTATTTTTATGTATTTTACTGTACTGTCCATTTAATGTTGTTCATTAAGCCAGTAAGCAAGCATGTTTTCACAGCCTGCCTTCCCTATCTCTTTTGTTTTTGACAAACAACCTACAATTAAACTAGAAGATATTGCATGACAGTGAACCCTCATCCTGGTGGTCACAAGGCTTGAGGCTTCCATAGGCAACATCCTCCATCACAAGGCCTGGTCCTAATCACACTAGCAGGACTCTGAAAGGAGAGAGGATCTCGATGGAAAGAAGGACATTCCAGCTTCTGGACATAAAGCTTTTCCTTCTTGTGACTGTGCAATCCACCAGAAAAGAGGTAAAAGGCTTGTTATGTACTAATGCCACTGAGATGTTCAACATGAGTGTAAGTTGTCTCCAACCCGAATCTTTGTTGCAGCTGCTGTCAACACCACAAGTGAAGATCCCAAAATATAAAGCATTTTGAACTCTTTCTTTTCATTTTCTTTTCATTATACCAGGACGATACTGCCTTATCTCAAAGACACACTTGCATATTTGCACTCTATAATGGAGAAACAGCACTACATACAGGTCCCTAAAAGTAAACACCAAACTTTCTAAATCTTGCATATAATTAGGAAGATTCCTTTGGATTTATTATTTTTTTCCTAAAGCTGTTACTGCTTGATTTGGCTGTCATCTGTGTCATTTCTATGGAAAGATTTTCTGTGTTAAAAAGGGAAAATCAGAGCAGCAAGCTAATAACTTGTTACAACAGGAAGGTTTAAGGAAGAAACTAATGAAGCAGAGCTGCTGACAGCAGTGTGAGGGCTTTACCTCTTCCTTAAATGCAACCAGACAGGATCACCCTTAGTTTTAGAGGGTCTGTCTTGGAACGAACGAGCACAAACCTTGGACCTGATGGACACAAACATCCTTCAGACTGCAAAGGAAACAGCTTCCCCATAAACATTCCCAGCCCAAGACCAACAAAATAAATTTGGTCTCAACTTTATAATTTTGATTTGATTTCCTAGTATATTAATTTTGGCCATTCAATCTCACTGATTTGTCCATCTCAGCTGTGACCTTGATTTGATTGCTTAATTGGCTTAATAAAGCCTAGATGCATTAGCTCTGTAATGCACTTGCTTATTCTTTCTTGTAAGATCTATAAAAATAAGAAGAAATTATTTTACAATAAATGGTAGCGACGCTTAGAAATCCCAGGGCAAAGATAATTTCAGGTGTGTGGACCTCAATCTTGCCTTTTTCAGATCTGTCAATGTTTGAACGTTGACGTGTGCCCTTCAGTGCAACTTTCTAGTTTGAGATCACTGTCCAGTAACTGCTTGGCTGAGGCATGAGTTCTCATTTTTTTCTCAGATGACTGCTGTGGGGGCTGTTTCTTCTGGTAGAAGCAGAGTAAGGAGCAGCTGGTGGCAATACCCTCTGCAGAGAATGTAAAACTTTTTCACATGGTTCACTATCATCATTATACCTGACTGAACCCAGCCTTTGGTGCTGCTGTGATTTTAAGAATGCTGATGCAATGCAGTGGCATTTCTGAGTTTGCTTCATTTGCATTTAAACAATCAAGAGTTTTAATTAAAATGCATAAATGAATCATGCACTAGAAGCCCTATCTCCCATGTTATTTATTTTTTATATTAAACCTTCAATTTGATGGATAAGTACTGCCATTGGTCATTTCTGCTAAAATGATCCCATCAGAAGTGAAATATTTGACAAATCTGATGTTAAATTTTTCATCCCTAGCTTTCAGCACTTGTGGCCCACGAGATAAATAGTATGTCTCACACTTTTGATCTATTCTTTGAAGCTCTCTGGGACCAGTACTCTGTTAAAGAGGGAGAGGTATAGGTCAAAGGATGGTTTGAGATCCAAACAGTGCTCTCCTTATGGCTTTTTTATACTGGCCAGCACATCCACAGCAACGATTGCCCTTTACTACTTCCATGTCTTCCATCTGTAACAACTATCACTTCTTTCTCTAAAGTGACAGAATGTGGGGGTTTGGCACTGACCTGTTGATGAAACAGAAAGAAATGTGGACTTTCTCCCAAGTAAAACCCATTTTTAAATGCTTTATCATCATCATCATCATCATCATCAATCATCATCATCATCATCATCATTATTAACATTATTATAATTATTACTATTTTTACCCTATGACAGTGGTATCACAGTAGTTCCTGCTACTTCCAGAACACACTACTTTGCAGCATGGCACTGAAATTTAACTTCAAGGAAAGTGATTTGTCCCAAGAACTGCATCCTATAGAGAATAAAGCAAAAAACACACTCTGCTGGTAGCTTCTCTCAGAGGATTACTGTAAAACTAAGCTAATAACAATGCAACATTCCTTCAAAAACTGAAATCTCGCTCACATGCTAAGAAGCTATAAGAGTAACAGCATCATCTGGTGGCTTCTGACACAAAGAATGGATTAATTGATTTTTATTTTGTTCTACTTTCATTTAAATTCCGCATCTCTCAGGTGAGGCCGGGTCCTGAAGGAATGTGTGAGAGCAAAAACAGACGGAAAAGGATAAAAATGAGAGAAGGCAATAATGAAATCCTCAGTTACACTGAAACATTAAACTACATCTGAATATCTCAGATCTTTTTAAAAGGATTTTTTAAAGAACACTGAAAAACACCATCCTCATTGAAGTCAAGCTTCATTTACGGCAATGCCAGATGGGTTGGGATTTTCGAAGCATACATTAAGAAGAGGAACAATGCTGCTAAAGGCCTTGAACCTTAGATAAGGATTGGTGTAAACCTCCACAAAATCTTAAGACAATTCTTTTTCATCATTTCTTTTGTAAGTGCCAAATCAAACCCTTCCAACTCCTTGTGCATCTTCCTTTTGGAGTTCTTATTAATGATCCTCTTAACACTTGGAGAGGCAGTATGTAAAAATGAGATGAACATATATTAGTTTGTAAAAGAATTTCTGCTGTGAACAAGTGCTATTGTGATTGTGACTGTAAAACAAGCTAATCCACCAAAGCCTACATCTATGGTTAGTGTAGTACTAGAGGCTGAACCAGCCTGCCTGAGGTATTAAACCTCCCTGACCTAAACGGGCTGAAGTATTCCCAGAAGTGTCCAAGGTCCCCTGTAAGAAGTTTATCACAATCCAGATGAAGCATAAGGGCCACACTAGCCCTTAGAACCCAAAGTCTTCAGGATTAGTTGTTGCAAAAGCTTATTAAAAAGGCAATAAAATGAAAATTATTCCTTCTGGCTTTATTGGTGTGCAATGTCTGTTTTACATTCATACAGTTTCTGTCCTATCCTTGGCAGTTGTCTTCTTTGTTGTATTCTTACAAAGAGAGAAATATCAAAACATTAATTTAAGCTGTCACAATGGAAAGGGCTGACAGTCATATAAAGAATTATCATTGTGGCAGAGAATGGAGACAAGTTAGCTAAGGAAAATTAAAGTGACTAGCTAAACAGAACCAAACTTCTTGAAAAATCTAGGATATTGCCATGACAATTCGAATTGCTCCAACTTTTTCTTTTTGTGTTTTTCAGCACTTTCCTACACAGTCTATTATCAGTCTGATGGAGAAAAAGAAAAAGAAAGCACTTCTCACATAGTCTAGTTTTAGAGAAATATGTATTTCAAAAGAGAAGATTCATCCTGCACCAGTTTGTCCAATAAGATAAATTGCAACTAACATCAATCTTTGTAATTTCCATAATTGTAGAAGTCAGACTGACCAAGATTATAGCCTGTCTAATCCTTCTTGCTAATGCATACAATATAGAAATGCTTCTTTGTCCTCTCCAGGTCTTTTTTGCAAAACAAAAATGATTCCTTTCTAACAAACAATAAGATTCCTGTAGGTGGTGGATCAGGGTCCCAAATTGCTTTGTATATTCCTAAAAATAATTTTAAATACTTTACAAGTTAGAAAAGGAAGTGAGTGGCTACAAGAAGAAAGTAACCACTTCAGTCTTGTGTTATGCTTTTCAACTATAGCTCTCAGGACATTTTACTCTGGCTCTGATGAAAGTGAGAGCATGAGAGAAAGTCTGAAGGTGCATGTCCCTGCCCAGTAAGCCAGACCACTCCAGCCTAATTTCCTTTCTCCAGAAAAGAAAATCAACAGAATCTTTGTCATAGGACAAGTTTTCAATGCTTAGTCTAGTGCTCTGGCCTCTATCTTATGCTACCTGGGTAAGAGGGGGATGCTAAGGATTTAACATAAAGAGTTGGTGAAACTCAACATCTCATCTTTCACACAAATGTCCACTGCCTTCTAGCTGTGGTATCTGCAGTGAAAATTAAGTCAGTCAGCATTGCAGTGGCTAACAGATCAGATTACTAATGAAGCATGAGTCCACAAGATTGCTTTATATAGTCAAAATTCATAATTAATTCCCATACACATAAGCAATCACTGAGTTCGCTCAGCTAGCACATCAAAACCTGATGAAAACACCAAAGGCTGAGCAAATCAGTCTTCCCAAGGTAAATGAATGAGAGGCTTACATGACTAATGCCAGCAGGACAGAGGCACAAAACTCCCTGTGGATGTAAGGACATAAGATCCTTTCTACTTGTTCATCATCCTTACCTGTCTTTAAGCACTGTAATCCTGGAATTAGAAAAGCAGACTGTTTAGAAACCCCACAGTAGGTTGTGGATATATTCAGCTGCAGTAGGCACTCAGTTCAATCAACGCCAAGACCAATCTGCTGGGACTGCCTGCCAGAGTGGGCTGGCCAAGCCCTGGTGTGTCCTTGCAGGGTTGGACCCTCTACACGGTGAAGTCACACTTAAAACATTGGCGTAGATCATGAGACAGAAAAAAATTACCAGGGAAGGACTTCAATTGCTATTATTCTCCAAATAAATCAGATGTACATTATGAGTTGGGAAAGCAGACAAGAAAACACTTAGAAATGTAATAAATGTGAATTGCTGCAGTCACACCAAACATAGCTTCATTCCCCTAATTGTATCAATTATTTTTTATGATTGTGATCTCAAAGATGTTAAGTTTTGGTAAGAGGATGTATTTGCAAATCACTTTGATTACTATCTGTGAATAGTGTGAATGCATTTAAAAGCTTCTACATATTTGCTTTGGCCCTCTGATCCCCTGTTGCAGCATTCTGAATCAGATGGCAGAACATTAGGCACTTTAAACACTTCTACTTGAAGGATTCTGACAATCCTGGAATTACTGGGGCTAGTCAAATGAAGAGTCTTTGTCTAAACTGTCCTTTCACTGATCCCAGGGCTCTTATGACTGACTTTGCTTTTCATATTTCTGCCTCTCTCTTTCATTTTTTAATCAGATATGTTTTACTGTGAGGAAGAATTTGACCATTTACTATTGTATTCTAAGAAATAAGCCTACTAGACCAAGCATTCAAGGTAATTTCATTTCTGCAATAGGAGGTATAATTGAAGAATCATATTTTCAATGTAAGACACTATCTAAAACTAGTCCTTGGTATGAACCCTGGTCAACTATATACAATCCTCTTTAATATGGCCTTTGATAACATTCATTTAACACTCTAGTGCAAAGCCTCCAAAAGGGCATTGAATGAAATTAGTTTCCAAAAGAAACAGAATAGTAACAGAAGTCTCTTTCTCTGAATTAATGGCAATCTTAAAATCTCAACTGCTTTGAAACAGCACATTAATCCACAATGAAAATGTTTGCATAGCATTTAAAAAAAACACAAACAGGATTAACAAAGAACTTTCCAAGGACAAGATATATTCAATTTGATTTTAAGAGTGAAAGGAAATTAAAGTGCCTTGACTTTGTTTTTCTTAAAAAAAACCAACAAAAACTAGAGAGAGTTCCTATAACTAGATGGGGGAAAAAACAACCCTCCCCTCCTCTTCCCAAAACACTGACTCGAATACTGCAAAGTTTATTTAGTAACCATCCATTACCATTACAAATATAAATCTATCTGCTTATTGATGCAGCGTGCCTGGCAATGAGTCTGTAACACACTAGCCATGAATATGCTCCCCAGCCAGCGCTGTAAGGCAGCCTGAGTCTGTAAGAGCCTCCTGAATCCCAGAACTCCCTGGTGCTCATACCAAGATCAGTAAAAGCAACTTCACTGGCTCAGGAAGTAAGATCTGTGAGCAAGGTTTAAGGTCTGTGAGCAAGTTGTTTTGGATCTTTTTAGTCATGCAGCTCTGTAAAGGAGCTGTAAAGGAAAGCACCCAGCTCATCATTGAGATAATTAAGTGCCAAAGGAAGGGGAGGTACTTCCAGAGCAGGAAGTTGGCCCCTCTCAGACTGAAGAAGGAGATTAAGCAACAAGCTTTGACTAGATAATAAAGATTCAGAAGGCTAAAATTAGATTGGGGGAATCCTACCCAAAACATTTCTGGGCTTGGTGTTCAGCTAACCTAGGTACAGATAGTCCATTCCCCTAATGAAGTGTGTGCTGGTTTCTGCCAGCAAAAGTTTTGGCCTTTATAATACACACAGTTTCTGGATCCAGAAAGCAATGAGCAAAAATCTTCTTGCAAGAGAGAATGAAAGCCTACGAGAAGAGAAGCCAATTGCCTTGACTGCACCTCCGTGAGGACACTGGTCCCGCCTGGAGAGCATGTTTCTTCTTGACACTTTCCACCAGCTGCTCATTTCTCCTTTGTGTTCCCTTCTGGGCTGAGCAGAGATGTAGCACCAGATCTACTCCTACCATCACTGATCAAAGAGCAGTTGCAGTGCTGTGTAGGATGAGCAAAGGACAAAGACAGCCTGGAGTGGAGGTGAGCCTCTGGAAGATGTAATGACATCATCTACAAATTATCTACCTGAAAGGTATGGACTTAGGAAGGCTCATCCTCCTAGAGCAGAAACAAGTTCTTACCATGGTCCCGTCTCTGGCTTGATTTCTGCATCAAGTCAGGTCTGGCCTGGTGACCACTCTGCTGAATGTGAGATGAAGCCTTCCTGCCCTCTCTGTCCTGTTTCTCACTTTTGAACTTGCACATCTACACACACATCTCAGCACCTGCACCAGGGCACCTTGTTTCTAAAAGTGAATTTAGAATGAGATGAACAGGAATTGTTTTGGGAGCAAAGAACAAACCTCTGCTAGGCTTTAAAACCTGTTCTTAGTAGATTTTTTGATTGCTCCAGGGTGTATATGCTCACATGTATGTACTTCTGCAATAAGAAAAAGTGCAACAAAAATGATTAAACACTTGAGGAAAGAGGCTTCCAACTAAAAAGTGATTAAAAAGACTAGCATTGTTTAGTTTACAAAACACAAGAGTAAAAGATGATACAACAGAGGCAGGGAGAAGGGACTATTTATTCTGTTTTCTCTGAAGCACAAATATGCATGGAAAGGTGAAGGAAAAATGACGAAAATATTTGTGCAGTCTATAATCAACCCTGCAACTCATTGCTGCAGGATATTAGGCAAATTTTTCAGAAATATTTCTAAATGTGTTTGATGCTATGAATAATAAGCCTTAGTTCCTGAGGTGAAGGAAAAACAGAAAGAAACCATCTCCCCAGACTGGATGGTTAGTCGCTGTCCTTGTGCTTAGATTGGTTAGAGATGGAATTTTTGTCTCCAGAGGGATGGCATTATTTATTTATCAAGTGCATGATATGAAAGTGCTCATTTCCTTCAAACAGGAGGTTCTGTAGAGGGCAATTGGAAGGGTCAGTATATGCAGCTGTATGAAGTCATTGCCAAGACATTTGTCCCACAAGACATAGACTTAGCAATGGTGAAGTGGCTCAGGTTTAGTTACTTTGTTCTCAGCTGATTCTTTTCCTCGAAGAACTTCAACTACAACCAGGTAACAGCCAAGGCTGTGAATGAAAATGGAATTAAATATATTCATGTCCTTGGAAAGTTCTTCACTAATCCTTCTTGTTTCCACACACTCGTACATGCCAAGTAAACATTTTCACTGCAGATACAGCCTATTTTGGGTACAAAAGGGAAAATGTTCTACCTCCAAAAGCACTCCAAATCCAGCAGAGTCTGGATTTTAATGGTCTCATCTGCACCAGCCAGTGTAGAGAGTAGCCTGGGAGGGAGCAGATCTGGGTGCTGATGTGACATGGCAGCCCAGTGCCGCGCTGCTGGGGCTGCTGGCGGCTGCTCTCCTGCATCCCACGCGGCTGCAGTTGGTGCTGTCAGACTGGGAACACGCTGGGAAGCAGAGAAGGTGCTGCTGTGAACGGAATTAGTACCTGCTTAAAATGTATATGGAGAACAAACTGTCTTTTAAAAAAAATTTTAAATGCTACTTCTGGCTTATGAATAGTTTTCTTGCAACTGTCAGGCCATCTGCTTGGAGAGGGGTCTGTGCAGTCATGAAAAGGATCTTAAAATATACTCTCCTCATAAACATCTTTTGTTTGGAAAATCCACATGCATCACATAATGCAGTAAATGGCAGCACAGGCTGAAGTGAAACATTTTTAAATGCCGAGGATGCAACCTTGGATACAGCTCCCCCCGCCCCCTGCCTCCCCTCTATTAATAAGCACGCTTTAAATGCACCCTCAGACACATTCTCTTACAGCCTCAGATTGGCAGCACCCACCTGCTGGGAAACATACTAAGATAACTTCCTTGGGTACATCCAAAATACCAAACTGGGTTGTGGGCAGAAAAGAAACAGGCTCCTGCAAAGCAGCTCTCTCAGAGATTACATCATTCTCACAGCCAATTTTCTGCCTACACTGCACCATTTTCTATGGGGCGTGTGTGTGTGTGTGAAAAAATAGCATACGTTCATGTGTACACAATCAAAAAGGCCAAATTAGGGGTGTGCAAGCACATCTATTTCTAGCATTTCCTAACTTTTGGGAGCTTAGATTTTCAAAACTGCATGGGACGTGAATATATACAAAACATACATATGCACATAAACATTTATTTGGTTTGCATGCTCAGAATATGAAATTGTGTGTATGAGAAGAATGTTGTGCTTTCCTTACATTTTTTTCTGTTTATTTTCATAATTCTTTGGTCATTTTTTGTTTACCCGCTTTTTCTTATTCTAATGTAAGTTCAAATACAAAAAATGCTAATTTTCCTTTACATAAAAATGTAATAAAACTTTCTGGCTTTCTTTATAAACAAATTTCAGCAGGAATGTTGATGGGATGCTGTATACCAAGTAAAGAAGAAATACTGTTTAATTATCTTCCATATAAAATCCAATAAAACGTTCTGGCTTTTCTTATTTTTCTGTACTGGGGATTAACATCAGCGTCTTTGTGATGAGAAATCTGCATTCATGGCTCCTCTATTTAGATTTAAATAGGAATTATAGTTCTTGGCAGAAAGGGATCTGTCAAATATCACAGCATTTGTGGCAGGTGGTCACTGCATTGCTTAGTACAGACACTGCCTGCTTAACCATAGCCTGAAGTAAACATCAAAAGTCAATTATTCTCTTTGTAAATATTTTATTTATATTTTGAGGCTAACAAACATCTTTTCAGTGCTTGGCTGAGACCTTCCTCCACAGATCATAATCCTACTGAACCTGCATTTGGGTGGTTAAGAATGTGTTTAGCTATCCAGGGAAACCAGCAAAGCTACCACTGTATATTTGGTTTCATAACCCAATTCTCTGCTTCAAAACCTTTAATGACTTGGCTGGGTTGAAGTGGACAGAGCTAAAACTTGTCATGGTTGTTACCGCTGCAGCTGCCAATTAGTATAACAACCATGTATTATTTTGCCTTTCCTCAGTTAAACTGTATTTTGAACATAAATACTGCAAAAGAGAAAAGAAAAACAAACAGAGACTATTTCCTTGGACTTAACACTTTGGGGGTGGGAAAGCAAGAGGTCTGGTTTAGTAGTAAGATAAGTGTGTGCATAGTGGCCCTGCAGTGGTAACTTGAATGCACATTGAGTAGCAAATATGGAACAAGAGCTGAACTCTGAGGGTCAAATGCCTTGAAGAAATGTCTTGTTGCAGGGTGAACCTACTAAAATAAAATGACAATATCTGGCAAGTTATGCATACATGGCAGAATCTCTCCCCAAAACACTATGGTGTGGAAAATGTCTAAAGATGCTGCAATACATTTTAGATCCTTATTTGAACTCTGTCTGAACTCTTTGGGCCATTAACTAATCAGATCATCTCATTTAAACAATGTTATAAAAATAATCAATTACTTCTGCCTACATAAATATACTTTGAATATATTTACCTTAAAGAACAGGGATTTCTTGGGTGTTTAATCCTGACATTCGGAAAACAGAAGGAGCACAAAATGTTGAGGAGGAGCAGAATTCTCTGAGATGGGGCTCTGGGTAATTTTCTCTGTAAGGCAGTTTGGTGGCAAGTTAATCGACTCCCACATTACTGAAACTGCAATGTACTAAAGCACTGGGTGCTCGTTTTGCTGCACTATTTGACTGGCAAAGGCCATCTGTTCTACCCCATCCATCCACATGCACAGTGTCTATTGTTGTCAACAGGATTCACATACACGTGGATCAAGGCAAGCATGTGCCTCTAACTGTTTTGATCCCTAGAACATGGATTTTTCATTTTCTTTGTTTCTTTGTGCTTGCCCAGTAATACTACTTGTCATCTGAGAATTCATATTGATCTTGTCATTGCCTTAAAATTGGATGACAATTACTATCTTTGTCAAAACTCGATCTGATGAAATGGCTCCAATTAGGAAGGAAAAAGAAGGAATCCATCACAGCAGGGAGCATTGTGTTTGGCATTAGAGTAGGGAAGCTTCTCTTAAAAGGGAACTGTTAGAACAAGCATGACAGAGATTAGGACACCAGGCTCAAAATCCACAGAAATTAGTCATACATATGAAATGAATAGCCATTTAATTTTTACAGTCCATATCTATCCGCAAATCTGAGTTGGAGCTCCTCTGACAATAAATGCCAGTAACTGTTGTTTTCAGTTTCTGATCTGGTCAGACACACAGTGGCAGTTGACGCCAGGCTTCCTACATTTTCAATTCCAGTTCTGATCACCAGTGTAATTATGATACATTATCAGAAGTAGATTTGCTGAAGTTCGTGAAATCATAACAGCATAAATTACATCATGTTTCCAGATACTGATCTTACCTTGAAACTAAATGGGATGAGGTAGTGCAAGAATTGAAAACAAAAGAGCAAGTGCACTTCCATTGCTACTGATATTGGCAGTAAAGAAAACAGCTTATCCCTGCCAATTACAAATAAAATTGTGCTAATTACAGATTTTTTGTTTTATAAACTAGCCCTAAAATTTTAGTCTGTGCATGTGTGTGTACAGGGGTGGGGGAAATCTTTTTCCAAACCAAAAATGTTTGTTTCATATCAAGTTAATGTTTTCTTCAATTAAAAAAACCTGACAGTGATTTGCTTCTGAGCAGGAATGAAGTGTCAGGTTCACCTGTAATTCTGGGTAGTCCCTCCCTGGGAGCTGAGAGAAGGATGTCAGTGCTCAGCTCTGCTCAAAGGACTGGAAGCCTCCACCCACCCAGTAGAATCATATCAGCTCAAGGCCATTCTTGCGTGGGCTTCTCTGAATTGGGGCAGTAAATGGTATTTCTTCACAAATAAAAGTGTGGCAGGAACTGGGCTTTTGGATGTGTTCAATTACTAAGCTTCTGAACATGAGACTGCACAGTTTACCTTCCTGGAAAATCATGTTTTCTTAACTATATGGAAGAGCTCTTCAAGACATTGAGGGAACCCAACCAAGAACACTATGCCTTTAGCAGGTGGTGACTTTCCAAGCTAAAATTGTAGGATTCGTGTGATGCAGAGATGAGTCACCACAGCTCATACAGCAGCAGCCTCTTTGATGGAAGAAGGTGGGTGAGCTGGTGCTCACAGGTCTTCCTCTAACAAGCTGGGCAGACATAATTTCCTTTGCCTCAAATCTTTCTTCCCCCACTTCTGTTTTTATTAGCTAAAAACCTACTTACTGACTCTGACCTACATTTGCAATAGTTCCAGAATGCAACAGAACTGTGTTTCTGGGGAATTTGTTGTTTGCTAAAAATTTTAATCCAACCCATTTTGAAATGTTATATGTTAACTGAGCAAACACAGCAATCAGAAAAGTATACAAACCCCAAGCAATTGTCCTGGACTTGTTTACGACACACTGCTATTAATGAGCATCTGGGATGAGTATGGGATCTTGTACTATGGATCTCATGATCTGTACAATAATGGCTGATTTTAATTGACTTTTGCTTCATATAGCTAATCCCAATTGGAGAAGTTCCAGGATGCTGCTAGTGAAGAACTGTGGGCGGGTGCATGTTTTGAAGTGATGGTAAACATTGTGACATATACTGTGTGTACCACATATTCTCATATGCACATTTTGACTTTTGTTGCCTTGGCTTTCACACAGCATTTCTAACATAGACATTCCTATTTGCCAGTTTGAGTGGAAATCTGTTAATATGTGAATACTGCTCGCCAGCATGTACCAGCATTGCTGGACTCTCAGTACTTCTCCCACAGAACGCCCAGCCCTGTGTGCTCAGAGGGGCTCCACAGGACCATGGCATCTGTGCGAGCAAGACTGGCAGAGCTGTGCAAACAAGGAGTGATGAGAGCTGCTATGAGAAACCATAACTTTGAGATCATGTAACTCAGCTCAGTATGATCCACTAATTTCCAATGTAAGTCACATCACCGAGGCCTCGCTCTTTTACTGCCATGAGTTCTATTTTCCTTTCAAGAGATGCTGGTAGCTAATGCCAAATCTGGTCAAGCTGTTTTAGCACTTGGAGTACTATGGGTATTAAAATACCTTTAAAGGTCTGGGACTATGCGCCAGATTACCTGTATAATGTATTTTAATGATTAGCCAACCCTTCTGCTTGAACTGAAATTTGTCCTGAATCCACAGTACCTCTTTGGGAACCTGGACTCAGCCAAGATTTGCACAGGTTTTTTAATCTGATGTGTTAAAAAGTCCCCTGCCACATATCCCATCCTGCCTGGCTGCAATATCATGGCCAATATTAGACTAGCAATTTGGTTTTAGGCTCTTTCTATAAAAACATTTGCATCACACTGAGAAAAGCTATGAGGTATTTATAGGCACTGAAGCTATGTGTATCCTCTTCCTAGCAATAAGGTGCTCCAAGCACTTGGGTGGTCTCTGCTCCTGCCCACACCACTGCCCATGTCTCCAGAGGGGTGGCCAGAGTGTCCCTGACACCTTTGCAGCAGCTCCTATACTTCAGCCTTAAAATATTTTTTTAAAAAGGAAGGAAAAAAAATAAAAGACTTAAATTTTCCTCAATGCAGGAGAACCACTTCTCACAGAGTCCACCTGGTTATTAGACAAGATTCATGCAAGAGAGATTTGCATGTGCAAGGAAGCCAGTGTGAAGTAGCTGCTCGAATCTACTGTGCTGCACACAATGAATTGAATGCTGGTGAATGGGTGTTTCTGTGAGGTAATACTTCCATCACATCCAATTCTCACGTTATCCAGCACATTGCCTTGCCAGGAGTCTTTTTGTATTGCAGGAAGCCATCTGTGATGGTAACTAAAATGGGAACGGAACAGGATTCACTATGGAGTGCCTGTCAAAAGTGCTCCCCTGCAGCATGTGCTGCCAGCAGCAGCATCTCTCCCAAGGTGAGGAAGGCACTTTCTGTGCATGCCCCAGGACTACCTCAAATGGATGTTGTGCCGCTCACCTGATATTTTCATGAGGGGTCCACACAATTTTCATGCCTTGAACCATGATGTGTCCTTGGCTGGGACCATTAATTGCTATGGAGATGGTGGGTGGGACGATGGATCATTTTGAACACGTTATCTAAAGCCTTGTTTTCAGTCTTTTCAACATATCTCCTGGCAGAAAGGGCTGATTGTTTTCATTGATCTCTGCTGCTTCCGGTTCAATTTTTCTTTATCTTCAAGTCTCTATCTTGGGTTCCTTTCTTTGCCCAACTACACATTTGCTGCTGGCTGCTCAAGGGTCTGTGTTTCAGAGATCTTCCAGTTCTGTCCATCTTTCCATTCTATTGCCCATATATTTTTTCTCCACAAATTTTTCCTTATTGTGCAGTGGCACGTGACTATCTGTTAATGCCAATATTACTCCTTAAGAATTCTTTTTTCTTGCATCATCAAGGGTTTAAGTGGAAAACCTTCAGCACAGTGCAAATTTCACTCCTGAGAAAATCCATCTTTTGAGGTAGCTGATTTTAATTAAAGAATACTCTCTCTCCCTCTCTCTCTCTGGATTATACTTTAATTTCAGTCTCTATCACAACAGTAGATACTTCTTAGATAAAATGTATTTTTGTCTCTTTTCATCCATGATTATCTGTAGTTTTTAAACACTTGGGGTCAGCAGCTGGTCCCCAGCTGATGTAGTTCAGGAATAATTCTATTCAAAGGAATTAATTCAGAACAAAATTGGTTTTAAGTTCAAAATCAGGAAAAATGTTCATACTATTTTGCCCTTATTACATATGTGAGTGCAACTCCCAGAAATATCAGTAATAACAATCATGGTAAAAAACAGTAATCTCAGAAATGTGTAACACCTTCCACCTGAGCATTTTAGACATCAATGCATTAAGCTGCTATCATATGAAGAAATATCATTATCCTAATTTTACACAAGGGGGAAAAAGGTGACAAGAAGTGAAGAACATCTTGTAACAAGAACTGAACCTACACGTCCTGATTTCCTGTTTCTAATGCCCTAAGCACAGAGCAAATCTGTTCCCAAGGGATATAAAATTGAGGCCTTGAGAGTTAATAGTTGTGAAAGAATCAACAGTATTCAAACACAAGTACAGTTTGAGTTTCTGCCTCCATCATCTTGCCAAATTATGATTGAAATAATATCACTATCATAACTTAAATTGTTTATGCACAATTAATTTGCACAGTTAAACCATTTCCAGATTTCTCACAGAAATTGCTGAAGTATAATCTGGGTGGAGAAAGTCTTGCTGCAGATTTAAAGCTTTGCTGATGCAAAGGAGTGAAACCCTGTCATTTTTGAAGCCAAAAGCAGAACTTCCCGTTATGGCGGAACCAGGATCCTGGCCAAGGTCCCTACGGCCACGAGGACCTCCCCAACCCCCCAGTCAGTGCTTCTTCATGTGAAACAGTAAGATATGGGTGTGTATATACATATGTGTATATGTGTGACAGAATGCAGGCAGATGCATATAAACCCACACAGAAATTATGGGCTGAGTTCAAGCTGGCAAGATAGGGTTGTTCTATTTTCTGTGTGCTGAGTGACATGAAGCAAGTTGTTAAGTCATTGCACAAGCTATTATAAGTTTTTTCCTCTTTCTCTTGTCTGCTTTTTGTTTGTTTGTTTTAATGCCCCCTCCAGCCTATACACAACACAGATATGTATCTCTGCTTAGTCATGCACTTCTGATCTGAGAAGAATTAAAGGAAAAAATATCCATGTAGGATAAGTGTAGGAATAAAATGTGCTTTGGCAAAGTGCTTTAAACTGTGTTTCTGCCAGTAAGCCATTAATTTGTGCTGCTTTGTTTTCTCCAAGCTCAGAATAATTCCCATCTGCCTTGACTCACTATCTAGCACAGAAAGGAAGAGGTCCTTTTCTGAGCATGGATGAAATAAGAAACTTCTTGTATAAATGAAGAATGGAGCTTGGAATTCTGGTGTTTCTACCACTGGGACTTAAAATAACTTGAGGTCCTGCTCTTTTAATTAATTTCATCATGATGAGCCAGCCTCTCCTGTTCGTGTATGTTTTTCCAGCTTTTGTGTTCCTGGCCTGCTTGCAATACATATGTATTCCCCTTCTTTACTCCTGCTGAAGCTGAAGATGCAATCACATCTTTGAACCATCTGGGTTTTAATTTATCATTTTCCCCCCTTGCATTAATGGGTCCTCTCATTTTTCTGTCAGGCTAACAACTTGGCTCCTGTTTATCCAAGATATGTTAACATGCTGTTCCTCTTCTGGGCACTCGCTCAGTCTATTGTATTTTCTGAAATTAAACACCAGAGAGTTTCTAATATTATTTTCTTCATCAGCCCAGGGAATATCCTCTACCTTTACAGCTCCTCTTCCTCCTTTTGTTGTTTCAGTGACCATTTAATGACTCTTGCTAAATTTAGGCTAATATCTTATTTTTCTGTCCTCTCTACATCATTCCCAAGATGATTGGTAGGAGCCTGCCTGGCCATGTTCCTGTGTGAGGAACTTGATGAGCAGCCTACTCATGTGAGGCCAGAGGTCATCCAGAATTCCCCGAAGGAGGCAGAGGAATCTCTGCAGTGCTCCTCATGTGTCCCTACGTGGCAAGACACAAGATCTGGGAAAAAAAACTTCCATGCACTGGCACTCTCACCCACAAAATGAACGGATTGGTGCAGTGGAGACCCTCACTTTGACAAAACCAGTTCTTGTCCCAGCCAGGTGAGGCTGTGCCAGGGAGAGCAGCCTGGCAATCCTGAGCCATAACAGGGAGCTGTACATCCCTAAGATGGCTTGAAAGTTCCAGGTAATCACAGTATGGAGCATAATGTGGATTTATATTTGTTACTTTACTTTTCTATAGTACCTCCCAAGAGCCTTCTGAGGCATTCCATTCTTTAATAAGCTGAAAGTGCTCTGAGATTTTTCTAATGAAAATGATATAGGAGCACACAGTGTTATTATTAAAACCTCTCTCTTTTTCTCTAGGAACTGCTAAAATACATTTACAGTTTATATCCTTTTTGGTGAGCATTAAACTTTCTAATTTAAAATAATAAAGCCTGGTTTGCTCACTTTCTTTCCCTTCTATTTCAAAAATATAAAAACCCGACAGTTTTCTAACTATTCTTATTTTGCTGAGTGATTTTTGGATTTCAATAAAAGTAACACTGTGGTTACAACACTTTGTGAGATAAGCAAAGAGATTTTTTTTTACAGCACAATTATGGAAATTTCAAAGAATCTTATAAATATCCTGCTATTTGCATATATGAGATAAGCATATTTTAGTAATGGTTATGACAGGCTAGCAAGGAAAACGTGTGGGACAGCTATATAGCAAATACATGCAAACGTGAGGGGGTGTTTGTGCACATGCAAACGAAGAGAGGGTGTCTGTGCACTTTTGCAGTGAAACCCATCCTCAGTGGGTGCAGGATCCCTGGGAATACATGGTGCTCCCCAAGGAAAGGGACCACCCCTATCCTACAACTCAGTTTTCCCCCTTACAGATGCAAGATTAGCGCTGTTTTTCTAACACAACAAGGCATTTTGGTCAATCCAGATGGTGAGCACTAGATAAGAGTCAATATGCCAGCTGTGAGTTTTGTTTCCACTTAGCAGGGTACAAAGGCTGGGATTTGCCAGGACCTCGGGGTGCAGCAGTGCCGTATCTCGGCCATCCAGGCTCAGGGCTGGGGGACATGGGGGTGCCTGTGGTGTGCATTGCCAGTCGCCCCACTCTGCTGCCACAGCCCTCACAGCTCGGAGGGACAAGGGCTGAGCCTCAGTGAGGCAGGTCAAAGCTGCCAGGGCTGCTGCTCAGCAGGCTCACAGCTACTCCAAGCTGCCTAAAAGGCTAACACAACCCTAAGTGCTCCTGAAAAACCCATAAGGCAGCAAAGGCTGGCTAGGTCTTCAATATGTACCCAAGCCTCTACTCAAACTTCCATGAGAATGGAGCCATAGCTGCTTAAGAGGCTTTCTGAACCCAACCATGCTTTTATTCTGTTGTTTGCCTTTATATTTTTAAGTCGGAAATTGTTCCTTGAGTTATTCCTCAGACCTACTGGAAAGTTCTGAGAATTAGTGTGGCAATTTTCTCAGTCCTCTGTTAAAAAGGAAGAGTCCACACAAAAAATGCACTGGTATTACAGCTGCATAAACAGTGTAAATTGCTGTCAAACAAAACAACGATTTAACTAAAATAAACCCCAAACAAACAATCCCCTCCACACACACTTTTCTGTCCCCGTTAGAACCACAGGTTTCCATTTTGTGGATCTCCCATCCATCTGCTTGGCCCTTGAAAGAGTCCTTGAGAAACTGAAAAATGAAAACCACTTACTTTCTGAAAACTAATCTTGGCTTCCCGGTGCCTGGCTTTCAGGGGAGTTCCACTTGAGGCTTGATTTCTGTAAGTGCAGATACTCAGTATGACCTAAACAATTAGATGCCTTTGAGGACGTTGAAAGCAAGACATAAAAAACCCCAAATCAATCATGAGTCTTCTTTGACAACTGACATTATTACTAATGCAAAAAAACACAACCACTAAATAAAACAATAATAAAACAAAACTCAGAAAGCTCAAAATTTAAAATAAAATCTACCAAATCAACCCTCACCTCTTTAGGTTTTAAACCATACATTTTTTGTACATAGTTTTCATTGGCCTGCCTAGAAAAAAATTAGAGGTACAGATCCATCTTTTTTCTCCCCTGCTGAGGCAGATGACCTTTTCCAGGAGCCAGAGTCCCCTGGCTTGTGCAGCACAGTCAGGGACCCTCAGGAATTTCACTGTGGGGGTGCTAATGGATTTCTTCTGACTTCTAGTGTTTGCAAGTCCTCCTTCCACACCACAAAATTGAAGGGAGATGGGGTGGCAGGATTACCCAGACCTTACAGGCCCTTGGGAGCCCACCAGCCTCTGGGCAGAAGATGACTTCCGGCAGGAGGAGTCCGAATGCAGCGAGTGGGACTGTAGCTGCCCAAACTGCAGGCAATTATGTTGTAATTTTTTTCCAAGCTCTCACAGAAGCCTGTCCCTTCAGTAATGGAGACAGAAAGGATTACAAGCAAACGCTGCCTCCCAAGCAGTTGATATTCACAAGAAAAATAGAAGAGCAAGGGAAGGGGCAGTTTTGCCTCGTCAGCTAATGATCCTTGACTCCTTTACTTTGTGTTTTTGGTAGCAACCACAGAGAGGTCACACATGAAACTGTGGAAGCGTGAGGTATCTTTATTAAATATATCAATGGAGTTTATTAAATGGAACAAGCAGTACTGGGTAGTGTAAGCCACTGTTGGATGGGCTCGGGGTCACGCAGGCCTCCTGCCTTGATGTCACCGGCTTTCGGATTAATACTATGAGCTCACAGCATGGGCCTGATTAGAAGGCCAGGTCCCAGGTGGTTTTACCTCTGCCCTCTGCCAAGGCTTTGTTTGCAGCGTGAGCGGTGAGCCTTTCAGCTCATCACCCAGGTGCCACGTTCAGAGCCGAGGCGGATCACGGAGGTCTTTTACCACCCCAGCAGATGCAGGGTTCTTAATTCCAGTCTGGTGGGAGGAGGGTGCAGAGGTGGAATCATTATTTCCTATTGTCTGATTGATTGTTTGGGCTCTGGAAAAGTCTTCCTTTTTGAAGATCTTTTTCTTTATTTTTTTTAATCTTCCCCCCCTCCCGCTTTTCTTCTCATTTTCAACGTGCACCAGGAGGGCAGAACAGAAAAGGCTGCTCAAAGACGTTTTTAGCTTGCTTTCTCTCAAGAGGTTCTAGTTCATGGCAGAAGAAACAAGTCCCTCTGATAGAAAAAGACTCGCCACCATAACAAGGCAGTATTCCCTTTTGGAGCCACTGGATTGCTCACACAGACTGGGGAGAGGAAAGGATGAAGAAAGAAAAGAAAAGACCAGGCTGCAGTGAGGACTGAGGGAGGAAGTGTAATCCAGAGGAATGCAGATGGGAGGAAGGGATTTAGTGTGATGGTGATCACTGTGTGATTAGAGATGACAGGAACAATAGTGTATGGCTGTGTCTACACTACTTGTTAGCAGCACATCGGCCTCTCAGGAAAGAGGAATGTCCCCTGTTAAATACAGTACTTTTAAATTAAAGTGGATGGGACTGCAGAATGGAGAAAAGAGCAAAGGAAACAAAACATAAGGACTTTCTAACTGTTGGGTGAGCCTGTGTTTTTCTTACAGCCACAGCAAAGCATGACTAGCACTGTGAAAGTGGGACTGATATAGTTCTAAGCCATCTTTGCGTGCATCCAGTTGTGGATGACCAGGGAGCTGCATGCTGCTGCTCAGTACCAAGTGCATCAAGATCTGCACACTGGTTTTATCCCACTGATCCCCCAAACTGCCCACAGAAGGTGCTTTGCTCAGACAGAGGGGGCAAAACAGTGAGGAGAATCTCTGCTCATTCCAGTCCTGTCTGCCCAATACAAAACACAGGCAACACCACCCTGCACACAGACCATGCACTGACACAACAGGGAGACCAGAATGAACCCAACACCATTCCATACTTCAGTAATATTGATGACCAATACAACAGCTGGAAGAGCTCTTCTTACACACAACAGCAGATCCATGTTTCTCTGCTGACCCAGGTCTGGTGGCTGGATAATACTCCTCCTTTCCGTCATCTGAAAAATAAAGACAACTTTTCATATAGCTTAGTGTTTTTCTCCTTTCCAAAGTTTTGGCTGTGATTGATGAAACTGCCTCACATTGTCAGAACTCACTTGAACTAATAAACAATAGAAATGCCTTTATAGATGCTAGTGCTAGGTCCATCCCACTCACAGCTCAAGTTTGCTCTTTCCCAGGAGCCCATGATGTACTACTTGCCATTCTTCATGTTGATTATTTAACATTTTCTACCTTTTATCCATTCTGTGAACGTTTTGCCCTAATTGCTCAGCTGTTTGTTGATTATCCTGCTGCAGTTTGTCAGATCCTTTTAGCCATTAATCTGTGAGACCCTTCAGCTGCTATTCATCTGATAAGGAAGTTTTTAACCACTGATTCTGTCAGAGTCATATCTCACTTCATGTCATGTCAAGGAATAAAATCATGGCTGACTGTAGTTTTTTGTGAGGTCATTTAAATGGGAACATCACATCCTAATGTTTGCCATTCACCTGTACTAACTTCCTTAAATCTTCCTTTAGAAGCTAAATTCTTCATACCCTGAGGTTTGTGGGCATTCTGCTCTGTGTAGTTCCTGCTTTATAACTAGATGGGCAAAAAACTTGTTCAGCAAAATGAAATCCTTCATCCTTGTTTGTTCAGTCCATGGGAAAGCACACCTAACAATGCCTATGGGATTTCTGCCACTTGTACTGAGGTGAGTCCTGCCCCACTGCCTCCTGCTCTTCTCTGCACGAACTGGAGCACATCTTATGCAAGCCTTACTCCATGGGAACCTGAACCACCTGTAAAGCAGATTTCTGGTTTATGGGGATGTATTTTGACAGAGGCAATTAAACCTGCACAGGCCACTGCACATCAGGAGGCTGCAATATCTGACTCATGTTCAGTACCCTCCACCACTAAGGTACAGAGGTGCTTGTGCCACGTGTCCTGTTCCAGCTCTAACTCTCTGAGTCATTCCTATCAGGGTCCATTTTGCCAATCCAGAGCTCAATATGCACCATCCTGTGCTTTATTGAACACATTGTATTTCAAGGAAGCATTACTGGTGTGTTGTGCCATTGGCCTTCCTCCAGAGAGATAATCCAATTTTTCTGATTTCCAGACTAAAGATACTCATTCCTTTTGACAAGGAGTTGTGGTGTCAATAAGATTTGAGATTCATATACAGTAGCCTGTAACACAGTATCTTTCTTTTTGTGCCAAATTAGCACTTTTTTCCTGGCTGACAGAGACAAACCATGCATGAGATTTCCTGGGTTCAGATAGCCCAGCACTGCAGTTTTGGGCTTGACTGAGCTGCCTCTGCTTTCCTGCACCCTGCTCCCACTGCCTGGTTTTCTCTAAAAGCTTAGCTGGAGGATGACTCACTTCAGTGAACATCAGAATAAAATCCTGCATACAATTAAATGTGCCATACAGTGGTCTTAGCTAGGCAGAGCAGTAGGGCTGGGTAGCTTTAGAATTAATTCCACACTCTGTTTATTGGGAGTGTGGCCTTCAATACCTAGTATTGCTCCTAAATATTTTACCTCTTGTTGCACTAATTGAACCTTTTGTCTGTTGACTTTCAATCCTTGCTCCTGGATTGCAGCCAAAACTTCCAGTCTGCTGACATGCTTCTTCTGCAAAATTCCCCAATTCAGGTGTAAGCCACATATGATGTCACACCCTTCCTGGACCTGCAAGCTAATTTCTCCCACATTTGGGTGATGTGTATGTGACAGATCACAGGCACTTTTAAAATCCTTGAAGAACTCATGAGAAACATTTTTTTTCTCCTGAACTATAAGAAATAAACTTTTACCAACATTTCTCTGCTAAAGGGATGGAGAAAAATGTGTTTGCTAGATCTATGACCAAAAACCACTTAGCTCCTTGTACTGCTGCAGCCGTAATTTCTGGCATTTTAACAAGAAGAGGTGATGTTTGCAGAGTTACAGCATTTAATGCTCTGAAATCCACAGTCAGATGCATCTTTCTATTTCCCTTTAATACCAGCCACACAGGGGAATTACACACACTGGGTCATTGCACTGGCACTCCTTGATCCACCAGGCTTTCTGGGCTCGCTTGGGTACTTACATCGTTTCTGCAGTCTTGGATCAAGCCCTGCTATTAAAGCAAAGGCATTAATCTTTCCATACTCCAACTTATCTCAAGCTTATACTTGCAGAAAGGTAACTGACCCTCATCCTGAGGTGTTCTGACTATTTCAGAAGCCTTTACAGGAGAACATCATTTTGGAGGTCAGGTAATTATGAGTCTTTCTATTTCTGTATTATGCTTCCACAGTTAGTCAGATCTAAAGTCACCTATTTTGTTTAAGGAATAGTCTGCTGAAAAGCCCATTTTTTATCCTGCAGATGATGCTGAATACCAAAAACTTCAAGCACACTCTCGAGTAAGTAGTTTGCACTGGGAGTGTGTAGGACCAGAGCTGAAACGTTCCCTGTACCAGAGGAGACCATTGTAGACTTGTGTCTGTATGGTGTACCTTATGGGCAGCCACACTCTTGCAAAATAGTAATTTCAGTAGTCATTGAGGCACCAGAATCTAATAACAGTTTGGGCTCCCAGTAGCTTGTTTTTCATTGCTGTTGTACAGTTCTGCCAATTTATGCATTAAGACACTAATGGGTTTTACATTCCATCTTGCCAGATCTCCCAGCCTCTAGTTCCCTCCAAACCCTATTTCATGTCTGCTTCAAATGCCATTTCCAAGATTTATCCAGTCCGGACAAAATATCCTCTGCCTTCCTGTGGGCAGAGAGCCACATACTGCAGGACTGCGAAGGTCCCTCTCATCCTCCATAGCTTCAGGTTTGTTTGTTTGTCCTCAGGAACCCTGATTAAGGTGAATATTGCTGGCATCAGTTGCTGTGGCTAGATTTGTTTCTAGTTCATTTTCTTTCCAGAAGATCCTTCCTGCCCTCTCAGCACGTCCTTCCATCCCTGCCCCTCACTGACATTAGCAGTGTTCACAGGTGCCTTAGTCATGCCTAACATCCAGCACTGTGATTCTGAATCCCAGTTGGTTACCACCCATAGGTCTTCAGTCTCCTCAATGGAGCAGCAGATATCTGAGGAGCTGTTTTTTAGCAATACATGACTCCAATACCTCATATGATTTTTTCTTTATTTCTTCTTTTTTTTTTTTTTCCTTTTTCAGTTTAGGTAATAAACCAATTTGAATTCTCAACGGTCATCACAACCACTGTAACTTAGTCTCTCTCCCCTTTTCTGGAGCTCAGTGTCAGGCAGAGTCCAGTTAATGGGCAGTCATCCAGCTTTATCTCCAGGATTTACCAGAATTGGTTTAACTGGGATGTTCTCCTAAAGCCACAATCTACTTGACACAAATATGCCTACTTAAAGGGTCAATTCCATAGTGAAATCTCAGTCTTAAGTGGTAACCAACTCCATTTAACTGAGTCTTTCAGTAGTCTCTCGTCCCCACTGGTCCCCATCTCCCTAAACTAACAACATTTCTTTGCCATGATGGGATCCTCCTATGCTTGTAGCTCATTATGGAAAGAAGCATAAATTTCTAGGGTATGTTCTGCGTGAACCAGGAGCATTCTGAATGTTTCCATTCCAGTCACTACTCTTCCTCCAGTTTGTACTGCAGTCAATATATCCAGTTTAGCTGACAACTTTTGTTTATTTTTCTCACTCACTTTCCCACTGGAGTCTCAGAATTCAAGTGTTCTTGTTCACTCTGTGTGGCAATGATTTGATTTCTGTTCCTGCTCTGCTCAGACTCTCACAGCCTCGCTCTCATGGACCTGACTGCTGGGTTACCACCAATCTGCCACATGTGAAATGCAGCCTGGTGATGCATTCAGACACCCCCTTACCCACCAGTGCAGAGCAGAATAAAAATGCCTTGGCTAATACATCTTTTACAAAACAAAACTGGAGAGGCTGACAAGTGCTAGTGCTGCCCTTGTATCAGATAATTTTGGGGCACTTACATGTGCATTGAGATGCCCAAATGCCAAGGAAAAGAAAAACCAAGCCTGGCAGTGGCAAGTCCTTGTTCAGATCCCTGGATGGTAGGTGGCATCTTCTGCCTACTGGTGAGAACTACAGTGTATTCTCCATAACAGCTTCCTTGCTTTCCCTTATATAGCCTAGTTTCAAAGAAAACCACTCCCAATCTGCCAGTTTAAGCTACTTTTTTCCAGGGTTAACTTTGCAAATATAGCAGTGGGTAATGTGACTATATTATGTACAACTAAATGATCATTCTGAGAAACAGATCCCAGTTTCCAACAGTTTTCCAGCCTACTCGCTTCAGATCTATTAAGTTACTTTGAGCAGTCAAACACAGTGTATGACTAAGGTGCTCTTGGAAGTTGTGTTGTAGCCAGTGTCACTCTCTGTATCATGACCCTTCTCAGGAATGATGTCCTCACCTTAACCTTTCCTTGTACATCCAAGCTGCACAGCTCCTTCAAAAATGTGCTGTTGAACAGGTGAAGCCCATGATAAATAGATCTCCCTGCCTTTCCATGGCATAGCCCAGAATCACGCTGCCTGTGCTTGTCTGTCAGCCAGGGTCTGGAGGCTGAAGGACCACACAGAGGAGCCTGTGAGGGCTTGTCTGCTACATGAGGGTCCTCATGCAGTTTGGGGATCCATGATGACACTGCTTACTCTGCAAATCTGAATTGTGAAGTTGTGATCTCCCATACTACACAGTGGCAGTGGTGCTGCATGTACAGTGAAGGACTCTGTGATTTGTGGTGCTATAAAATCTGAAAAACTCCATCATTGCCTTTTATATATAATTGAAAACACAATAATTGACTGCAGCATCAACTAAAGAAGGCAGCAGCACCCTTGGAAACACACACACTCGTTCGCACACACACGTGCACACACAGCCACCCGCTGCCAGCCAGGCAGTGCTGCGTGACTTGTCTTAATAGAATGCTTAAAATAAATCAGAATTATTTCCAGATTAGAGGGAAAAAAATCCTGTGAAGATGTTTCAGTCAAGCACAAAGAACACAAAGAGAGCAGTCTCTTTGCCAGTCAGCTCAGCATTTGCTTTACTCTGGTCCTTTGCTCTCTGTCCTCCTGTTCCCACAAACTGCCTTAACCTTTCTTCAGTCTAAAGCAGGTGAACACACAATTTGTAAAGCTGCTACATCCACACCAGTGTGTTTGCGAGCAAGTTATGTGTCTCCCAGACTTTCCTTTTTGCTTGTCTTCACAGAGGTCTCAGTTAAGCTCAGCAAACCAATGCGGTTCTTTTCTGAACTCAGTTTCAGCAGCTGAGTATAAAAAACCACAGTGTCCAAGATGATAAACTCAGTTTCTACTGGTATCACCCATGCAAATCCTAATCCTACAGAGCCCTTGATCCATGACCATGTCATCTGACAGAGTTCATTGCAGGGATCTTTGGCAGCTCCAGGATGCCAAATGCATCACAACATCGGATGGAGCTGGTGCTCCCACCTCTGATGCTCTGCATGCTGCCACTTCAGAGCAGTGTGAAAAGGTTTTCTCTTCTCCAGTGGTGGAGAAGCCACTGCAGGCAACTCACTAATTTTGGTGTCAAAACATGCAGGGATCTTGCATGACTTTCTCGGTGCTTCCACTAGAGGACAAAGCCTGGAAGACCTGCAGTATGGCAACACCTATCACAGCACATGAGGACAGGGCACTGAAGGAAAAGGGAATTGGGACAAAGGCTGAAAGAAAAGCAAAAGCCCCTCCTAAAATACCACTGACATCCTCCACTTCAGCTATTTACATTAGAAGAATATTTCATTTTTTGACTGCTCAAGTATGTTTTGTTTACCTCGGGGACTTTTAGGGCAAATTATAGAAAAGGCCAGTTTACCTCACTCTTGTTTTTAGACAGTTTCACTTTCAGCTTCTTCTGCACAAACTGCATGCTACAATTTGGGGTTGCAAAGGCTGCAGGGAAATATTGATTTCCTCACAATAACACTAAAACAGTTCGACCCAACATTTTCTGAAGGCTTTTACAAAACATACATTTTGAGGGACAAGTTTGGCTTGACAGAATTCTTTTAAAGAGAGCTGCCTTTCTGGTAGCCACCTTAGAACTGTTATTTACTACTTTTTATTACAGAAAGAGAATTGTTGGTGCCAGAAAATTCTTTTCTCAGGTAATTCCCTCTCAAGTTTCAGATTATCTGGCTATGTGAAAACCTGCATTGTAACGCAAGAAAAATTCTAATTATTCAGATAATTAAAAAAGACTTAATTATAATATAGAATAATTAATTTCTTTTGATACTTACAACTCAGACACTCCCCTGTATACCTCAGGGGTCCAGAAGTCTTAGCGAATGCAACAATGGGAATTGCTTCTTAGAAAAACCAGCTCTCTCTAAGGCTTTTCTTAGCTTGGCAATAGTTCTGTATACGAGAGTAGGGACTGATGGCCAATAGTATAGCTGGAGGTTCCTGAGCCATCAGATCTCAAATGCAGAAGGTCATATGCCACCTCTACTATCAAAAGCATTCCAAAAAAGGACACCAAAGTACCAAGAACTGCAATACTATGAGTGCACTGAACTGCAGCTCTTCTTATCTTGCCATCACAGCCCCAGTCGCAGCCCCCCGTGGAGTACCACTGGACTAGGAACTCCAGAGCCAGTCTTTCTTTAAACCCCTCTGTCCCATGGTTTCATCACAGACTTCCAGTCTATTCTTGCCTTGTGAAACTGCTCTGTGTCATCCAGCCAGCTGACACTCCAGGAGTGGAGCTGCTCCTCTACCACACTGGAGCTTTAATGTATATTCTGCCAGAGCTGCACATGCGGGGGCACTGGTAATCACAGCTAAACCCTGCAGAGATGAGTAGTTCAGATGGACACACAAGGTCAGGAGATGCCAAGATGGAAAAGAGGCTGATGCCTCCACTCAGAGCCATCACAGTGACTTTTTCCTCATTGTATGCCATTTGCCTCAACTACAGAGCCCTCCCTAATCAGTTTAATACAAAGAAATGGATCTTAGGTTCAGTCCTCCCCATCTCATTTATCCCAGTGAGCTGGGTGCTGACTGCTGTTGCCAGCTGCACCCCTTAGCCAGGAAAAGAGCCCATGAAGGATATGGACTCTGCATGCTGATCCCCCAAATACAGAGTGTCAATTTGCAGGGGGTAGCAAACAGACACCATAAGGACAGCTGGTAAATATTGAGTGTACTGATATGTTACAAACCTTGAGATTAAAGGGTGGGAGAAGGCAATGCAGAACCTCTGGGTCTGCCAAGACAGGAGGTACTTCTTGAGACATTTGCATTTTTCCAAAGTTAGCTAATAGAAAGGACTTGATTTTGTGAAGGCCTGCAAATGATTGCCCTGTGAGATCAATATCAGCTAACACAGTACTCTAACATTCCATACACCTTCACTTTTACGTGTTCTCCCTGTCCCATTCCAAATATCAGAGGAAAACAATCACTGGGAAACACGACATGCCCAGGTAGAACCTGCTCACATGCAGTGATCATAAACTGAAGATTCATGCTATGCTGACTCTTCAAGAAGCATTCTGAAAGGAGAGCTTTGGAGGCTCTCGGGTACAGCATCTTAGCCTTAGACTGTGTGACACCCCAGAAGCACCTCTATCTCTCTCTGTTTCTTACAGCATCTCTTCATCATATTGGAGGTTTCTGAAGATCAAGGCAGGACTACAACATTCACACATACCGAGGGACTCTCAGTAAAACTGGTAGTTAATGCTACTCATAAAAAGGACACATTTGCCCCATTTCTGGTCTTGGTGAACTAAATCTGAGTCAAAGCAATTGTGCCATCTTATTTCTTGCTCAAGGCTTTAAATCTCCTCTCCACCCATTCACATGGCATAGATAAGAGTTACATTTACATCCTGCCAGTCACACCCCACTGCACAGGAATGTAAAGCCACTTTACACAGGTTTGTTAGTAATGCAAGACTCTTTCCCACAACAGTAAACTTCTTTCTGCCATCTTTGATGGTGAAATAGGAAAATTCAATTACATTTCAATCCCTAATAAAATTCATTTATCTTTCATCTTTTTCTATTTTTAAATTATACCTGCATTTGCTACTTTTACTGGATCTTTTCCCTCTTAATATTCAGTAAACCTTGTGTGCATCCTCACTCATCTCCTCCTCTGAAGAATTAGAAAGAATTAATAAGCTGGGATATTTGAATAAAATCCTTTTTATTTCATGGCCTGATTTTACTTCCATAGTCTCTGCATTTATAGCAACCTCATAAATTACCAACATATATGGAAAATAAATACTCCTTGTCTCTTCTACTAAGCCTGCAGACTTAGCAAACAGATCTCTCAAAATCGCAGGAAAAGGAAAGGATATTTTCTTTTCAACTCATTCAGCTGGAAATACAATTTTGAGAAAAGCAAAGCAGTGTTTCCCTTTCGCTGTTTCCATTTCATTTGGGCTGATAAATGCCTCTGGGACATAGCATTTCTGTTTTCACCTCTTCTCAGCTGTCTGTCTTTCTCTTTTTCCTTTTCTTTCTCCCTCTCCCTGCTTTTTCAACTGGCCTGAAAATAAGTGGCACCTGGCAGCTGCAGAGTGGTGGCTGTCATAGGGGTTGTTGCTATGTGACCTTCTGTCCATGGTAGAGAAGGACTGGTTTCTTTTAGACAGGCACTGATCAGGCTGGAAAGGGGTTTGATTCTTCACTCTTGATGATATGAACCAAAGGATGCTCCAGAAGATGTCAAAGTCCTGTGGTTTGGTAGGTGCCAGATGTGAATGATGGGAGTTTATTGCAAACAGTCCCATCCAATAAAACCATGTTAAGACTTTGAAAGAGGAGAAAGCCACAGTGAATTCATGTCCTTCTTTGTGCTTCTGTTGGCAGCAAGGCACTGAATTAGTGTGAAAATTGAGCAAAAATTAATCTTTGCCTCATAATCCATTATTTAAAAGGGAACACTCACTCACTATAATTTTCAAGTCACTGCTACAGCAAAGTCATTCTGAAATCTGTAAGTTTGCCATAGGGGAAAAATAGCAACATAAGACTTGGTCTTGAGATCTGCCAGAGTGCCAGGCTCTTAATCTGCTTACTGCATTTACCATTTGCAATTTTGCATTGTAGTTAGAACCTCCCCAAGGTCACCCCAAACATCTCAAAACTCTTAACCATCTGTCCCTGATTCCTAAACATTAACACAGAGGTGGAAAGACTAACTGACTCATTAGGGTCACTCATTTACCACAAAGAAAAGCCTCTTGGCCAGCTGCACTAGGAGCAGAGCCCTGGGCAGCCATGGCAGCAAACCAAAACCCTTCGGTCTTTATAGGTAAGGCCAAGACCACACCACATCTCTGTCCCTGAAGTGTCTGGCTCCACGCTCTTGTAAGGAAATCACAGGCATGCTGGAACCCCATATACCAGCTCCACCAACACTCACCTCTGCCAGCCCCAAATCCTATTGAAGAAAGAGGTGAGGGACTCAGAACTTCTTCACACCTGCCATGGTTTGAGCAGTCATTGTGTAAAGGGCCTCAGACACAGCTTTTGTTCAGCCAGGTTTTCCCTTCATCACAGCTACCTCTTTCACATCCAATTTTTGGTCTAAACCATTCTTAAAATGAGCAGAGTTGTGCAAGAGACAAACTATACAGCTGTGTTTCATTTGTCATACGACTGCCCACTGCTCTCCAGCTTTCTGTGTGATTTCAGAGAGCAGGAGTAAGGTTGAGAGGATAAAGGAAACAGAGAAACAGTCCTGTGGATACAGGAACTGACCCCAGATCTTTAGGAAGGCTTGAGCCAGATCGCTGAATTGCTCTGTCTTCTTTCCCTTCCTGAAGCATGGCAGTAAACACATTCCTTGCTTATGTATGTAGATTATGATGCTATTTGGGCTCCTGCTGGATGTTTTGCAACCTGGGATGCCAGGCACTGTTGGAATCCATAAGATTTAACCTAATATAACAACATTACTAACAACGAAATACATATGTTACTGAGCATGACACATACACACAAATCCAGCTCCTGCTATGACACAAGAAAGGACTAGCAGAGAAATTTGTATTTTGTTTCTGCTTTTAGGAAAAAGCAAAGGAAGCAAACAGTAATGGTAGACTATAAAATAGCAATAAAAAGAATGGAGATCAGACTGCAGCATGCAGACTCTTGAAATAAATAGCAAAACCCATTTAAATTTGTTTCAACTGGGTCTGAAAAACAAATCTGAGACAAAAAGCCCCCCTGTCCCCTCCCCAAAAGCCATAGGCTACCTAAAAAAAGATATGGAAGGAAAAGATTGATGAATACTTTGAGAATGTGTTAACTTTTGAACAGCTTGAATATTCAAATTGGAATAAAAATATTTCTTCAATTAAAAATTATTAAAATTAGCTCAAAGTATTTTTTTGGTGTGTTCACTGCAAGAATTTAATAGGATCTAGTACTCAGCAAAGCTTTGAAGCAAAAATAACGTCTCAGGAGCTCATTACGCATTAAATCCTATCAAAAAGCAGAATCCCACTATGAAATTAACACAATTTGCAAATCATTATTGCAGGTTACTCCTTCCTTTGCTCTTTTGGTCACTTTTAACTCGAATCTGTGATGTTGTCAAAAAGCAACATAACAAGAAGCATTCACAGAAAAATGGGAATTGTAACTGAAATATCCTGAGCTGTGAACACCATGGTACAAACAGTCATGCAGAACAATATACAAAGGAGAAGCTGCCAGGAAATCCGAGAGGTAAAAAGTGAACTGATATGGAATATGGATCAAAATTGTGTTTGGGAACTTTTTATATGGTAGGAAATGTTCAACCTTGTGCCTCCCTGGGCTTCTGTAAATGTAGTGGTGTAGTTTTCAGTTTTCAGCCTGAGTCTTAATATGATTGAATTAATTGGTTATTTTATAGGATGTGTTCACCCACAAGTGTTCATGAAATATGAAACACTGGATAAAGTCTCCATTTAATGAAATGCTGATTCTTGTTTCCTCTTTTCTGAATTGGAGGAAGAGAAAAAAAGGAGAATCAATATGGTCTGAAACAGTGATAGCTCATTAAAATTCTAGGCTGTCAATACAGTATATGTCTATCACTTCGGAGGCTACTGAAGTGTTGGTAGTGTAATGGCACGTTACTACTGTATTTGTTAAAGTACTTGTTGTGCCTGCTAAAACTCATCAGGTGTTGGCTGCCTTCAGCATTTCTGGGGGCCAAAAGGAGGTGACAAGTAAGGGAGAGTCATCAGTCTCCCAACCTGTCCTCAGTTAATGTGAAAAGCGATGTAGCTGAGTTAGGGGATTCGTCTCCTTAGAGCCCAGCTGTTATTTTTAATGCAGTATGTGGAATATTAAACTGTTTATCTTGTTATTGAAGTCATAAGAAGGCTCTTTCATGTCATCATTTCTATTTTATTTTGTTTAGAGTCCTTCATTAACTTTTCATATGAAAGATCTGTAATTTAGATCTTCAAAGAACTTTCAAAATGTAAGTTTTAGGGACGACAAGTGCTGTATGTGTGCAGTTCTATTCTGATGGCAAAGTCAAATCACAAAAATACCATCAAGAATGTTTCTTCCTTTCCTTTTTTATTTATGAGTAAAACACAGGGGATTTCTCTGGGGAAAAAAGAATTATTCTGACTTGATACTAATCAGCACAAGCAGAAGGCTAAAACAGTGCTGCCTCTGAAAGGCTAAAGAAGGCTTTATGATCTGTGGTCCAGGGCAAAAAGCCCTAAATTAATTAAAGGTAGTTTAAGACCAGGAATATTCTGCATGTAATTGTTGGGCTTGTTTTGCAATCCTAATTCTAGGCAATCAAACTGGAAAGTCCTTCAAACCTGCAGGGGCTTCAATCCTCCTGTTAGGTCAGGGAACATGGCCCGATTTTCGGACACCTGGGAGCAGAGAAAAACCCTGGCCTGTGCTGTTAAGCTTTATTTCTCTGTTATACTGTTCAGTCCTGATAAGAAGTGCAGCTTGGAAGACCATTTCGCTGGGACATTTCATCAGCAACCACAGCAGGGTTCAGAAGCTGTATACCAAATCCTTGCCCCACAGAAATCTGCATCAACATCCTGGCAATCCAAAGAGGTTTATTTTACTGCATCCAAAGGCAATAACCCCTCTCAGGTCAAGTCCCGTATTATAAATCAGTCGATCAATCCCTGAGATTGCTAAAGCATTCGGTTTCACGTTGTGATGGTAAAGCAATTAAAAGCTCAGCCCTAAACAAATTAGATTTTGTATGTTTGGTTTTACAGATGTCCAGAAAGGGGTCAGATCTTTTATCACTGTTGTCAGTGGGGAGGGAGAGAATCCATCAAGTCACACAGAACTAATTTACACCACTTAGTGAAAAAAATTGGAGCTATAAATGGTAATCCAAGTAGAAAGGTTTCTTTTAATACAGAAATGCACCAGGCTCTGTAAAAGCCTGACAGATCGTGAGTTGGTACTAGCAGAGGCATCAAAAGAATTAGGGACACACTGGAGGAAAGGAACCTCTAACAAAGACTGGAAAAATGCTGGAATCTGGAGTTGTCTGACCATGTTTCTATATGTACCCTGTTATCTCAAGGTGGTATATCCTTATTGTGTTCTGGGGTTAAACATCCCTGGCTGTAGCTCTGGGGATTGCTTTACTGCACTTCTCTGCAGATGTGCCCAGCTGTGCTCACCTGGCATTTCCCATAGGTGGTCATGCTTTCATGGCACTCAGTTTCCCTAATCCTTAAATTGATCCCACCCTGCTGCCTCTCTTGCCTGTCAGGCACTGAGAAAAAAGCAACATCATACTGAGATGAGGAGGGCAGGGCTGGAAAACTCTGACAAGATCTGAAGACTGTGTTCAACCCTGGGTGATGCCAATATGTGTTTGGGTTAAATTTCTCCTTAAAATTCTCCCAGCAAGTCCATTCAGGCTGAAGACTGTGAACTGCTCAGAGTAGGGACCATCATTCACTATGCCTTTACTCATCAAGGCACATGCCTAATGCCTTATCTTTAATGAAAGTCTCTGCATGTTCCTGTACTATAAATAATAATTTAAATATTGTATGTCTGAGCTCCAGTGGCTGAGCTTGAAGTGATCATTTTGGAAAGATGGAACAGTTCTCATCTAAAAATACATATCTGAAAAACTATTCTGGAAGAAGCAAGACTTATAAATTGATAAATGGGTTGAGGCTGGGATGGAGACTGTGATGAGAGGAAAAATTCAGCTCTCAGAAGAAAGAAAATAAAAGGAAAGCAAGAACCGTTCCAAGACTTTTATTGTTTAGAATTAAGGATTTGAGGCGTAGCAATATAACAACTGGGAAACTGGCATTCTGAAAATGCTGACCTAGATGAGGAGCTTTTGAATCAAAAAAAACATCATTAAGGAGAATTTCCACTTAACCAAAGTAAGCAGGAAAAATGGAATTTTTTTTATGGAAATGTAACTTTGTAGGAGATTAGAGAAGCATGACAGAAACCCAAAATGAGGATTCAGAGGAAGCATATCTCAGCCAGCTAAGGAGCTTTGATCCTAATTGATAGGAAGCACAGATACAATTACTGTCCTTCCAGTCCTTTCCATACAAGACACTAAAGCCTGCAGAGAGTAGGAGTCCATCCCTCTGCTCGCTCCCACTGGATTTGTCTGCTACACCCAGCCTGCTGCCACTGGGGCCCAATACTTGCCATGACTGAGGCTTTGTCATTGTACAAAATTATACTCTTCTCATAAATAAACAGTATTTTTATATCTTAAACTTACTTTTTTTTTCTTCGTAGCACTTCACTTTTGTTTTTGACACCAAAAAACACTGAGTAAGAACAACTCCTCTGACATATTTCCTTTAATAATCCAGTAAAATTCTAGCATATTTTCTTTCACATTCTGTGTAAAGAGCACAAAACATTTCTCATTGCCATTTGAATTTTATCACTTCACTAATACAAAAGACATGTACTTCTAAGCATGACCTACCAAAGGTCTCTGAATTTTATAGTGCATGGACCAAATTAATTGCTTTATTAATGATTATGATAAAACCAGAGTTTTACTTCCTACTTATGAAAACCTATTACTCTGAAAGCCTTTAGAATGTAAACACATGAAGATGAATGCATTCATCTATACCAGCATGATGGGTGGTGAAACCTGGGGAAGGGAGGATACAGAGAGGCCAAAAGGTAAAGAAGGGAAGAAGACAGCAGAATGTGGAGCAGATTCCACTTTTGTGGTCATAATAAATGGACAAATTTTGTTTTCAGGAGCAAAAGAACCTCTCCACAGTCTTACTTTAAACCAATTACATAGATGGAGGAGATATCTATTGTGTGGCGAGTTCTTTGACAGAGATTCATTTGAAGCACACAGAAATCAGTGAAAAGCTATAGCACTGCAGTAGGTTTTGTTTTGGCCCTAAAAACTTATACCAACACCCAAAGTTTCAATGAATCTTGGAGCTTTATTGGGATGGTGAGCAAGAACTGCAGAAGACTATTTTATTGATTCAGAAATCCTGCAGTAGTAAATGGAGAGAAAGAATGAGCAGATGATGAAGAGCTTGAATAGCTAGGGCTGAACTAGGAAGAGAGAAAAAGAGTTGCTGCCTTGGCATTTGGGTATGGAGGGCTGGACACTCATGGGAAAGTTAAGTCTGCATTTGCCCCATGTTGCAGTTCAAGCAGGAGAATTTTATGCTGACAGAATGCAGGCTGGAGAGGGAGAAGAAGGCTGATTGATAGGAAAAAATCAAGCTAGTGAAAGTGAATAATAGAGGAGCAGACAGTAATTGTTGAAGGAGATTTGATAAACTGTTTCAGAGCAAGACAAGGAGCAAAGAGTCAACTACTGTGCTGCCATAAAAGCCAAAAGTCAGAAAAAATAACAAAAGTGAGTTTTTTTCTTTCAAACCCTCAGAAAACACCTAATAGGGTCTACATGAGAGAATAATCAATAGGGCTGATTTAAAGTGTGTTAAAAATTATTTTTAAATAATCCAAATTATTCAACTCAATTTAATTGCTGAATCAGCAAGATCTACCATGTAATATTTGAGACAAGGCTCAAGGATTATGAAATGAAGCTCAGGGAAAAGCAGGGTTTCCACATGAGCCCTTTGCAAGAGGGACTGAGAGAGAAAACATTGGAAAGGTTTGAGCAAGGACCTTTTAGCAGGCACTAAAAACATGACCAACATTTCAGCTTTGAGTAGATCATAAAACAGTGAAGAGAAGGGAGATAAGAGACAGTAGTTAAATGGGCCCAGACTGGACATGACAAGATACCTCCACTAGCTGGATGCCACAGCAGGAGGAACCAAGGAGGAGTGGCTGTTGTGCTGGATGCCTCGGCTTCCAGAGACCATCCCTGCTTGATGGAAGCACTACAAACATGGCAGCAGGGCTGGAAAGACAGGAGGGTTTTTAGCTCTTCTTGTTATGGGACCAGTAAACAAGGAAACAATGAGGACTTGAGAAGTCTAGATTCTGAAGGATGAAGTCAGTAACAGCACTGGGATTTTTTTTAAAGAGTTAAAAAAAATTATACATTGTTTGTGTTCCTTCTTCACGCACTTATGAAAAAGAATATGAAGAAAAGAGCCTGGTCTGCAGTGTCACAGGTCTGGGCCCACCATACATACACACATGTATTCCCATCACCAGATGGGAATGTGCTCATGCTCCAAGGGGGGAAGACCGTGGGGTTGAGCTGAGAATTTGCATTATGTGTGACTGTAGGTTCAGCTGGCATTTAGACTTTAGCAGTTGCTGGACCATAGTCTAGACCTGTAGCTGGGCTTCAGGTCCAGGCAACAACTAGGAGGTGGGCTGGCACTGAATGGGAATCACTGAGGCTCCCTTTGAAGGACCACTGTTGGCCTTCCCAATCACACTGAACTTCCTGTGTCCACAGATTAGACAAGATCTTAGAGATGGAATGAGTTCAAATGTAAAATACTCCAGTTGGCCCCTTCCCAGAGAAAGCTGAATCTCTTCAAGTCTGGCTTTACAACTAAGCATAGCTGTCCTGCCTCCTCTGTCCCACCAAAGTCCCAAATGCTTACTGATGGAAAAGCCCAGATCATATTCAGATCTGGATAATCTCATGCTTTGACAAAAGCAGAGTAACACTAGCATGGAAGACAGGATTAAGAAAGAGCTGTTGTCTCCTTTAGAGTACAGATCACCTATAAAAGGAGAAAATCGACTACAAAAGGAATCTCAGCAATGTAATGAAGCAGCACATTGGGAGTGCAGGCTGGAGCATCACACCTCCCAGCAGGTGTGAAACACAAACAAGTGTAAAAGTAATCACAGATTAAAGTTTGTCTCTTCACTGTTTGACTGACCTAAGGGAGACAATAGCAGGATTAAAAAGAATAATAACAATCAGCCTATGGGGATAATATTTAATAAAAATACTGTGCTCTGGAGGAAGTTCTGGCCCATTTCTGTCTGTGCAGGGGCTCCCAGGAGGGTGGCTGCTGCTGCTCTGTAATCAAAAGGAGCTGTGGAAGGGACACGGGAGGGTGCAGTGCCAGGTCTGTAAGACTGTAGGGCACGTGGGCAGGGGAAAGTATGGTCTCAGCCACAAATGCACTGTGTGGGAGTGCAGGCACAGACTACAGATTCAATGGGGTAAGACTTCAAGTGCGTGAGGGGGCTGATGAAAGCGCTGACAGCACACAGACACTAATGAAGGCATGAACTGTGTGGCAGGGCTTTTTATAAGGACTGCTTAATGAACTCCACTTTTAGATACATCAAGTGAAATATGTAAAATATTCACTACAGGGGTGAATCTCTGAGAGACCAGGAATAGACACCACTGAGAAAACACAGCTGCACCTGAGACCACAAAACTGCTCAAAGGGGCCATCAGACATCCCACAGCTGCCTTGCTGGGCTGTGGCAGGCTGACACCATAGAACAGGTGACACCAGCGATATATATGCCACAGTGGGGGGATCACAACACTTCTGCGTTTCATTTTGCTGGTCTAATAATGGATCTAATCATATTTACCCATCTTACAATAGAGCAGTGAAACTTAATGGGATGCTTTGAAATCTTGGACAATATGCCCTATAGAATTATAGAATTGTAACAGAGTCCTTCTCAAAGATCCTACAGTGCTTCATCTTACTACAACTGCCATGGTAACTCACTACCCAGAAAACCTTTGATAAAAACCTCAGTTGTCTGTTGCACATCTGTCTCCAAAGAAATGGTAAGCCTGAACACCCTCTACTGTGATCAGAGACACCATTTACGTGATGCTTTTTGATGAATGCCCCACCAGAGCTCCAACCAGATCATGTCTATGGACATTTCAGAACAGCAAATAGATTTACATCCCCAAAACACACTTGATGAATTAATGTGGCTCCAGAGTTGATGGGCAAAAGAAACTTGAGAGACATAAAAAAAACAAGTGAAAAAATGCCCCCAAATCAAGCATTATATTTACGGATTGTTAGTTCTTTTCCCTATACATTAAAAACTTGTGAAGGAGTTGTTGCAGAACAATATCACTAATATGCATTTCCAGCTGTAGAATACATCATGGCAAACACTGTCCTGCCTTTTAAACTCTTTGAAACTCATTTTTTTTCAGACTTTCAACCTGTACATGCCAACACCTCTGTGGACCTAACCTTCTTTAAAGTAAAATAATAATAAAATGGCAGAGACAGAAAAACCTGACCCTTCTTATACAACTCCTGTAACCATCAGTTAAGTCTTTATTCCTCAGACAAAGGTGGAAAAAGTACAAATGAAACTTATTTCATCAAGTACAAATGAAACTTATTTTATCTTTGCTCTAGAGCAAGAAGGATAACCTCCAAGTCTGTAAACTGTGGATTTTTTGAGTGAATAAATTCTCTATAGCAGCAGCCTGCAGTGTCAGACCCTTCAAAAGGGGCTGAAAATCGAGACGATTCTCCCACTTGACTAAAATTCACCTGAAAAAGGGATGAAGCTTAATGAGCACAAAACTTGTTGCCTTGAAAACTGAACATCCTCCATAAGATGAGACATGAGCACTGTGGCAGGAGAAGGTGGGCACCTCAGCAAACAAAACCTGCGCAAACTCCCACATTCCAACACACTGTGATGGGAGGAACAGTGGTGGGGACACATTGCTTGGGGTTACATCAACAGGCAAGGACTAGAGGGCTCTTCACAGAAACTTTTTCTTTTCACATCAAAGCTGCTACTTCTTTCCACTGAAACACACTTTGAGATAAATTAGCAAAAATACTCTATTTAAGATAAAGCCAGCAAAGTTTGTTTCAAGTACTCACAGATCTTGGGAAATCTAAAAAGTCACCTTCCCCAATCTCCAGTGCAGCCAGATGGGTTAATGTGGAGAGACCTCTGTGAGGTGTCACATACCGCGTTGCTGCTCCGCACACCGGCAGCAGGAGAGCTTGTTTTGGTCCTCAGTGCCATCCAGCCTCCATCCCAGGCCACAGGGATGCTCATGGAAACCCTGCTCAGTGTGAGCAAAGGGCTGCAGCATCTGGGCCTTGGCCTTCAGCAGAGAGGCTGGCACGCAGGATTAAAAATCCTGGCTGGCTGAGCTGACAACACCTGCTACTGCGTCCTGATAAGCTGGGCTACACAAGGACAATTATAAATGTCTCCAAGACATGTTAGAATACATGTTTTAATTTAATCAGAGAGAACAAAAAAGCACATTAATCACTGCTCTCTTAACAGCAAAGATGTCCAGATATTTGCCAAGATAACAACATTTTTCCCAAACACATCAGGTACAAAAGGACAACAACAACAAAAAATTACAGCCTTACAGGGGTAGGTACAAGGCCAAGTTCCACCTCGTGTTGCGCTGAGCTGCTGCCAGCACAGACAGCTGGGGGAACGGAGAAGCCTGGCAAGGCTGCTGGAAAGGCAAGCAGTGAAGGTCTCACAGAACTCCAGCTTTGTCCAGAGCAAAACCACTCAGGGCTTTGCCACTCCTTCACACTAACACACCTGACCTCAGGTGACCCTTGCAGGAAGTGTTTTCTTTCTGATTCTTCTGTATGGTAAACTGAAAATTATCAAGAAAACATTCTCAGAGATGACAATTGCACACTGATGCACCAGTCACAGGGCTGATCGAGAAGTTTACTGATGTGGGATGGAAGGATCAAGGAGCTTTCTGATGTCAGAGCTATGTCCTTTCCTTACCATTTGCAAGAGAGAAAATAGCTCTCATCATAACAACTTTTTTTCCCATTCTGTGCTCTGCTTTAATGACTAGTAGCCCCTTTATAGCATCCAACATTTTTTAATGACCCCTTCAGGCTTGTTCTTGATTCTGCTGATGGGGTTTACAGGGTGACCCAAGGTTGTAGCTCCCTGTTTGCCTTGCACAGATGCATTGAGGTTTGAAGCTCAACTGCATATCCAGTGGAACTATATACCAGCAGGTGCCCGGGGGCTGCCAGGGTGCTGTGTATTAACACCTGAGTGTGAGGCATTTTCTCAAGTCTTCAGTAAAAGAAGGAACAACTAAGAGATGTAAACACCACAGAGGTAGAACGGCTGAAGAGCCGCTTTTCCAAAGAGAAGTCTGAGAGCCCTGTGTTCTAATATCCCATGAAGAAAGAAGCATACTTGGCTGTAATTTTTAAATCCTAAAATAAATTTCTGAAAGTTGCATTGGTGGGTACTATGGGAAAGAATCTTTCAGAAAGTCTGGTCTATTGTCTCCAAGTGCTAATATTTCTTTTGCCAGCTGCAGTGCTGTGCTTTTAGCAAAACCCGGCTGGACTGACCACCTAATATAAAACTAGGCACCTGAAAAATGTGACAATATTAATGGTGTAGGTGAGTATATAGACATGTTTGTGCTGCATAATTTCCTGTAGGAAGTTAAACTTCTCAAATTGAGTTTCTTATGACATGAGATCTTCTTTCTTCCTACTGTTGTTACTTTTTCCTCTCTTAAATTAACATGTACAGCTGAGTTTGGAGCAGCAGAGTAGGGAGTAAAGAGGCACTAAGTAAAAATCATCTCCCTTAACTGTCAAAGGATTGTTTTTGTTAAAGCAAAATGCAGGCAATTTATTGACAGAGATACACTGCAGAGGGATGATTTTGCTTACCTCTCATAGGCTAAAAAAGTACAAAGGGAAGTTAGAGGGATGGAGTCATTTGATCTCAAATGGACAGCAAGTCATAATGATACATTCAACTGAGGCTCAACCAGATCGACAACCGAGAATGTTTGGCAGTAAGAGATAAGTGATAATGATCTCCATCATGCATTTCTACAGCACCTTTTTATTCCAAACCACAAGATGTTCTTTCCTTTCCCCTTCTCAGTCTGGGCTACAGTTCTTGTGGGGAGAGGGGGAGCAGGAAGAAGAGGGGCTGACCTGTTTCAAACAGCTGTACAGGAGAAGTGCTGAGTGGCAAATGAAGGTGCCAGAGGCTATGCTTTGATAGGCACACTTAGATGACATTCCTGAACTACAGCCTGGGAGAAGTCCAAGTGAAGTCAGTGAGACTGTTCATGTGAGAAATGATGAGAAGGATTAGGTATAGCTGGAACACACTGATAGCACTGTTGAAGCCTTTTCCTGAGCCTTGTAGTTGGGCATCCCTTGCTTGGGTGATTTAACAGAATTACTTGAAATGTAAATTCCAACAGGCACAAGGCCACCCTGTGTCTACTTCAGGTTGACTGCAGAAATTTAAAGTGGTTTTTGTTTTTCTGACCAACCTCACAAATCACTGAGAAATAAAAATCAATTTCCCTAAGAAATTCATCCAGCACGTGTGATGGCGTTGTGATGTGGCACATGTTATTGCTATGCAAGCTCGTCTGACAGGAACTAGAAAACATCTTTCTCATCTGAAACCATACGGGAATTTAAAGAGAGAAAGCAGAAAACACAGAAAATAATGCAAAAAGTACTAAAGCAATTATCAGTGGGATTTGGCAATTCAGATTAACCTCATTTTACTAGCATGTGGTTATTTATTAATCTTTTTACTCTTTAGGTTGGCAAATGAATGATAACTGCTCATTCAATTTGATCAAATAAGCTACTTTTGTTTCCATTCCACTTCCTAAAAAAGCCTGAGCAAAAATAGTAAATACAGACAAGTGAGAAGCACTCTGGAAACGTGATCACATGAAAAGCCTAGTGTTTGTTTTAGCATATTTCTTTTCTGGAATCACACTTCACAGGAGGTTATTTAAATTGGAATTGATTGGAACAACCTCTTTCAAAAGTGCAGATAACTAATGACAGTATGTGCTCAGAAGCTTGCTTTACGTGTCCTTGGAAAGACTGCATGTTTAATAGCTCAGATGAGCCATAATTCACCTACTAAATCCCATGGAGATTATTCTTCAGCAGCCCAGCTATTTCTTAGAAGCCACCTATTTGAGTCACTTGGACTAATCCTCCTTAGCTTATGTAAACTGCCAATATCATAGTGGAAGGTAGCTACAGGATATGGAAAAGCTATGGAAGAAACCATTTCTTTATCAGGAAGGAGGAGAAATGGCCTTGCAGCTCTCTGGTCTTTGTGGCCTTTGTGGCCTTTGTTCCTGCAAAAAGTGAAGGTGATAGCTCATGACAAATATCCCTGCCCTAAGATGAATATCAAATTACTGGAGAGTACAGAACAGTACTTGATCATTTATTGAAGAGGTTCGTAAAATGAAAAGAAACTCAAATTCAGAGGCTTTTGCAAGTCATATCAGCATGTCTGAAGGCTGTGGAGTGCTGTGCCAGCTACTGGCTCATGCTGGCACACCTTGACACAGCCTCCAGAGAAGGCAGCTGGGTTCCAGGTCTGTAACTAGAATTCCTAACTTGCCAATTAAATCTGGAGGTATGAATTAAAATGTAATTACTGAATATTAGAAATAGTAGGGGAATGGTTGTAGCAGTATTTATTTATTTTTCTTATTAAGAACATTAAGAATATTTTATTAAGTCTTAATTTATAGGACAAGAGGCAACTCTCTATAAACTCAAAGAGGGCAGGTTTAGATTGGATATTGAGAATAAATTCTTTACAGTGGAGATGATGAGGCACTGGTACATGTTTCCCAGAGAAGTTGTGGATGTTCCATTCCTGGACGTGTCCAAGGCTAGGTTGGATGGGGCCCTGAGCAACCTGGTCCAGTGGAAGGCGTCCCTTCCCATGGCAAGGGAGCTGGAACTGGATGGTCTTTAAGATCCTTTCCAACCCAAACCATTGTATGATGATTCTATAATTTTAGAAGATGATTGTTTTCTTGTCCCAACCCAGTCTATTAAGGGAAGGGAAGAAAAAAACCCCGGTCTTCTGCAAAAGCTGAGGACAAACAACAAGTAGGACCATGAGTCTGTATTCTGGCTGGCTACAACTGAGCAATTTCTTAGGTACAGTAGTGTTTCCAAAATTGCATGTAACTACCTGTGAGGCTATGAAAGCAGCCACTGTCAACATCCAGCTCTCCATCTGAGAGTGTGGTAAGCCTCTGTTCCCACTGTCATTCAATCTGCAGACATATTCTGGGGATCAGCCCTGCCTCCAACCTGTAGGTAAGCACAGCTCGGGAAGATTCCCGACATGACTCCCAGGAAAGCAGAGCTCTGTGCTTGCTACAGGCTCTCCAGCAGCAGCACAGGGGTGTTGACAGCAGTGGAACAAGCAGCAGCTGTGCTTGCAACAGCCACAGCGAGGAACCAGCGTCCAAGGATGTCAGAGAGCATCAGAGATGTCAGCAGGCTCCTGCCAGCACCTTTCCCTTCAAACCCTTGCCTTGTGCTCCCTGTGTTTCAAGCATATGCCTGTACATTGCAAAGAATAAAGAGGTGGGAAGATGTGCTTTCTTTTCCTTTTATACCACATGTAAAGCTGTGTATCCACAATCTTACAGACTTTACTGGGTCAACTAAAATATTTCTGCTACACTCACATCAGTGCTTTCACAAGGATAATGTTGGTAGTTTCCAAAACATGGATCACCTGCATGGGAACTTTCCTGAGTGGAGCAACACTGTAGGTACTCCATTCATTTTGCCTGCAATGGTGTATTTGAGCATGGAAGCTGCAGCTTTCTCTGAGGTTTTCTCTTGGATTATTTCAAGGTTAATACCTAGGCACTGCTAATGAGCAGCCTGAGCACTGCACCTGCAGGAGAGATGGGAAGGAAAAGGTCAGATGCTCAAGCTCATAGCAAAAGCATTTGTCACATGTGAAGCTGAATCTGGAGACAGAAAGATGCTGCCTTCAAAATTCCTTAATTTCTTTGAGGAGTTTATTATTAAATGGACCTGTGTCCTGCTTTACCAGGAGCTCAACAATACAGGGGATTTTTGTTTGGTTTCTGCTTCAGATTCTCCTCACTGCACATCTCTCAAAAATATTAGTAATCACCTGTTACATTCTTTAACTGGCAGCTCACCATCACTCTCATATCACCTCATCCAGTCAGCCTGAAAACTCATTGCTATCCTTTTGAGCATCATCTCCCAAACTCCTCTGAACTCTTTTTTGATGGGTTAAGCACCTGCCAGAGACTTTCAAGAGTAGCAGACATGAGCTCTCCACCTCAAGAAGCAGCAGGCCTTTGGCCTTGACAGCATCCCTTGTACAAGGACAAGTTTCTGTATGAGAAACTGCACCAATCCCTATGTCCTTTACCAGGTACTGTGTTTTGTGAAGTCATCCTATTTCTACTCCAAATCACAGACCCTGGAATGTGTCAGAGGGAACAGAGAAACACGACATCAGTTAGGGGTTAGGGTACATGGTGCATGAGGAAAGGCTGAGAAAACTGGGTGCAGCCAGCCTGAAAAAGAGAAGGGGAAAGGATCTGACTGCTGTCTTTAACTATCTCATGGCAGGGTGCAGAGAACTCAGAGCTGAACTCTTGGATGTGCAGAGATGACAAGAGAGACATAGAGGACAAGAGCCATGATAGGAAAAATTCTGAGTAGATGTTAGGAAAAACAAAATTACCAACATTAGAACAGGTGCCCAGTGAGGCTTTGAAGTCTCCATCTGAAGAGATATTCAGATCTGGACTAGGCAGGACCCTGAGCAACCTGATTTAGCTGGCCCAACTTTAGCACACATTCTCTTAGAGTCCACTGCTTTGTCAGAAGAGTCAATATGCTCAGGTTGGGTGATAAGGCCAAGTATATGGACCAAGTGTACCATCCCAGTCCCAGCCAGTTCAACAACACATTAACTAGATCCATTACCTTGATGTAAAGTCTCCCACAGAAATGGCCCTGTCAGTAGTGAGAGGCTGTGGAGCCTTTCAAAACTTTCTGCACAGGGGTGCCATGATTATGACCATAGGTTTGCAATAATGATAATGGAGCTAACCACACTACCATTTCCAACTGAGGTAAGATATGGATTTGTATAAAATACATATCAAATTATTTCTAGATTTTTTAAGTTCAGAGCCGACAGGAGTTTTTTATTATAATGATTTTGTATTGACAGAGCAACGACTTTGAGCTAAGTGGTTAGGACTATATATTTCCCTCATGGCCTCCAAAAGCACTGTAAATTGAAATGTACATTAAAAACAGTCAACCTCTGCTTGCTAGCAACATTGAAGAGGAATTGAATGTGTTTTTATTTAAAAAGCTCATATCTTACAGTGGCTGGACTACAATGAGAAGGGGTATTAAAGTGCTTATTAAAGATAAAAAAATAAATTCTCTATTTGACTAAATGTATAGAAGCATCATTTTGCTCAACAAAAGTATAAAGATGCTCTTTAATGTCTTCTCAAAACTGCTGCCTTGATAAAAAGCACTGAAGAAGACAAGGACCTGCAACTCTGTTCTACACTGACTCAATCCTTGTTGTCTACAACTGTTCCAGAAGGAAACAGGACAATCTGCTCTGTCCTGGTTCCTGAAGAGATCAGAGGTTCATAGAGTAGTTTGGCTTGGAATGGACCTCTAAAGGTCATCCAGTCCAGCCTTCCTTCCCATGAGCAGGGACACCTTCCATGATACCAGGTTCTCAGAGCCCCGTCCAACCTGACCTTGAATATTCCCAGGGATGTGGCATCCACCAGCTCTCTGGAAAACCCGTGCCAGTGTTTCCCCATCCTCATTGTAAAAAACTTCCTTCTTGTGTCTAATTTATATCAACTCTCCTCCAGTTTAAAACCATCACCCCTTTCAAGCTCCTTAGCTCAAAACACTTCAGTACAAAAGCACAAGGAGAACCTACATGTTCAGTTCTAACATGATGGTAAAAAGAGCAGGAAAATGCAGAGACTGGTAGTTAAAAAAATCCTTCTGAAACTTAAAAACTTCACTCAGGTAATGCAAAATATAATAAAACTAGAAATAGTGAATGACAGGACTTGGCCAGGCCCTAATGCTTTCTCTTCCTCAAACAAAGTCATCTGTGCACAAGTGATAGGTGCTAATTAATAAATAGTTCTGGTTTTATTTTGCCAATTACTTATTGATACTCTTGATACTCCTGCTTGATAAGTCAGTCTAAATTGGTAATAGCTTTTATCACAGCTGTGAACAACTAGAATCAAGCATCCAGTGCCTTCTCTTTTAAATTGTTTATCTTCTGCTGTTACAAGAATTCTCTGCAGAGTTTGTTTGGAATTGCAATGAATTAAACACCTTATTTTTTAATTATTATTATTTGTATTGTAGTAATGCCTAGAAATCCCACTGTGGACAAGGGCTTTGCTGCTATGTGAATATAACAGCACAGAAACAGCTCTGTCCCAGAGAGCTTACCCCTGAGCTTTGTGACTGATTGCTTATTAGTATTCCTTGCAAATGTTATCTCTGAGTGAGTGTTTTCTGTAATTTATGTCATATTCTATCTTCTGCCTTGGTTTTTGTCTGTATTTGGGGATGCAGTTTGTATGAAGCAGCTGGAAACATAAAGTTGTATTGCACAGGCCACCTGACATACTCCACCAAGTACTGAGATCTGCCCTCTCTGGAGAATGGAAACAAATTCAAAGTAGAAGAATAGAAGATTTTTAACCATGCCAAGTAAGTTCATGAGGAAAAGATTCTAGGGGAAAAAAAAAAAAGACAAGACCCTTAACCAGTACATTGACATTGATTTGAAAAACTCAAATACACTGTCACATAATTTGATCGTTTCAATTTGTTTTCTTTAGGAAGAAAACCCAAACTGAAACCCAGCATAGTAAAGGGAGCAGATTGCTGGCCTTGGAGCACTGAGCCTCCAGAGCACTGATTAAAGGCATCCACCCTCCAACACACACAACTCCTCCAAGAACTAAAGATATAATGAATGCCCTCACAACCTATTAGCAGGCTTTGTATTCTGAACAAGAGAACCCTGGGGCCCAGCCCTGAAAGGTCAGGAAATTTTTTCAGCTCAAACTAGACCTAATCAAGGTTTTCCCAAAAGCAAATGCAGGAAAATAACGATTTGTAAGAGGAAAACTTTAAAAAAAGAACATAATTCTCCCCTTCTTTAGAGTATCTGAGTGCAGTTGCAAATTATGTGGGACTCTGCAGGGGGAAAAAATGAAATTGGGTCCGGAAAAAGATCGAGGATCTTGTTTCTGCAACAGAGGGGCAATGATGGAGCCAACACTCATCAGGTTGTGCTTCAGTGATGTAACAGGGCTTGAAAAATTCTGAATCATGTTTGCTACTTCCAATGGCCATATGGGTTCTCTTCAGTCAAACCTGCTGTACCCTAGATTTTGTTATTCTTGGCAAATTCCTACATTAATCTTGAAGAAGTAACATTTTCTTTGTTAAAAACAAAGGGTTTTTTTATTTTCATTTGATGCAGATTTACTCTCACACTCAAACTGTCCTCTCACACATACACTTTCTCATGAACAGAGAACACCTTTTCAGACACCTCTTAAATTGTCACTGGTGATATTATCTACACCTTTTGTTAATGACAAAGAATTAAGATGGGCTTACAGTGCCAAGCAAGACTAGGTAGAAGTCTGATGGTTTTTGGAAGAAAATACATCAAATGACAAAACCAAGTTTACTACACACAGTTTTTTGACCTTCTCTCCCCTTTTTTTAATATTCAAATATATCCCACAAGGACTTTTAGTTGCAAAATAAAACTATTTGCTAATGATATAGCTTAAAAGCAAAATCAAAATGTACAGCTGTCTGCCTCAAAAACGCCCTCCTACAGTTCATTTATGGGTTTTCAAAGTAAGGGATTTTAGAAATGTAAAGAATAACTGACACTTTTATATCCATAATGCATTCCTCCCTAGGCACATTTACAGCCTATATAGTCTGTGGAATTTAGAAAAATATCCTGAGATATAAAACCAGTGACTTAAATACAAAATCACTTTTTGAGGCTAATGTAGTTTTATCAGTGGCAAGGATCCTGCACTGTCTCTTCGACTGTGACCTATGCTTCACTTATATTAATCTGTGTGTTGGCCAGCCCTGCTTATCAGGAGTTTGATATTTGAGGTGAAGTTCTTTTTCAGACTCTTTCCACTGCACCATTTGTCTTCACAGCACAGATTCTCTTTTCTCTCGACTATTCCACTGACATCTTTTCTTGACTTCATGTTCTTCTATCCACCCCCCAGGCTATGGCTGCCTGCTTATTTATGCTGTCGGCTTAATTTCTTGATTGATATTCTCACATTCCCCCTGCTACTTACTTATTTACATCCTCTGCCTGTTTCCAAGTCCTGCTCCTTTAAGATCGCATTGCTATTTTATTTATGGAAAAGAATCACTGTTTTCCACAGCATGTTCTTTATGCTTCTGCCACGACCTTCTACAGTACCAGTTAATCATCCCAAATATTGCTATGCTCCAAGTGCTGTGTTTTTCAATCCTCTGTGCCTCTCTGGTGGAATTCTCTTCCTGGGAACACCTCACCAGCTGAAGCAGTGCATCTTTTTTATTATATTCATTATTTAGCACCTAAACAGCACTACATTCTCTAGGTAAATAGAAGGGAAGGTATTTATGCTACATTACTCATGACCTGTGATTCTGATTTACCCTTCTCCAGGGTAAAATAGCAACAGTTCCCCACAGTCAAAGAGTTTACCCCTGGGTAAAACAAATTGGCAAAGAACGAAGTACCGCATGAGCTTATGTGGCAGTCTGATGGCAGAAGGTACAACATTGTGTAAGGGTAGGGAGGGAAGTGGTTACTCTTATCTATAAAACAAATGTTTTGGGAGGCCTGCGAATACATGAAGGGAAAATGCTGGATCAGAAAAGGCAAGACAACTGGTTTTAGTAGTGTCACTCACTGGGCTGTTAGGTTGCTGAAGGATGAACTAGGGTGTATCAGGACAGGAATCTCAAAGGAGTCGTTGGGGTGAAAGAAAGGTTGTAAAAAAGTAAGATGTACACAGACCAGCACCTAAGAGACAGTTTGACCTTGACCAAGTAGCCAGAAATCATCCTACCCCAAATGCTCTGCTCCTTCCAGCTACTGCCAAAACATGTTCATTCCTCCAGCCAAAGGTTTGTCATGAGAAAGGTTGTACCAACTTCTCTTTGTACATAACAAAATGTTCTGTAGGCTTCTCCTCATGAATGCTGCTGATTTCTGTTGAAGGGATGACCTTGCACCTCCCAACCAGCACAGATGGGTCAGAGGGGTCAGGATGCTCAGCTCTGCTGCTCAAGAGCATCGTGCTGCTGCCAGGGTTTGCCATGCCCTTGGGCACAATTCTGGGCTAACAGTGATGAGAAGGCAGGCAGAAAGAAACTAGGAATGTGACTGTTTAGGTGAATTCCCAAGTGTACCATGCATCCCACATAGATTCTTTTTTAGCACTGTCAAATCCAGCACACTTAGAGTCATACCTGAGTGGCATCTGGTTGTGGTTACAGCCAAGTTCACTGTCTCGTACCCAAAACTCTCCTGAACATGCTGGAGACACTCTCTAGGCTGCAACGTGATATATAAAAATGGAGTGCTTTGAGATGGACATGCTGAGCTGAGGTAGGAAATCCTGCCTTTCCTTTGCAGATGGAAAATGGGGAACGCTCTAACAACCCAAAATGCAGTTAAGTTGGCAAAACAACTTGTGGTGTTATTTAGCTGCCTCTCTTAATTGTTAAGAGTTTTGTTTTGCTCTGGGATGGAGAGCAGAGTCCAACTCTGTCCTGCTTTTGTACTGTGCAGAAGGGGAGGGAATGAGCAGAAGTTATTCATTTAACAAGTGGCAAAGTGGTGGTGCCACAGGGGGAAAAAAATAGATGCAGCTGTGCCTGCAGCATTACTTAATCTTTCTCCTTCCATTTCCTTCCACAAAGATTGAGCCCCAGCCAGCAAAGAAATAGCTGCTGGTGGTTATACAAAATATAATGCCCAAGTTCAGCCTGTAGCTGGGAGATATGTGTTTGGTTTTCTGCACAGCATCTTTTATATTCAAAGGTTCACAAAACTATCCTCATTGCCCATACCCCAGGACTGTGCCTCAGTGCTGGCATGGAGTTGGGGAATGCAAAGAGGAATTTCTATTGAAGTAAAAGTGCAGCCAACAAGGCAATAGTTGCGTCAGCAGCAGCAGGGTTGATAGCACTGCACTTACTGTCCTGCACACCCTCAGTGGCTGACAGGGAATCTCAGCTCAACCTATTCTCAATACTCGCTTCTTCCTCTCTGTGCCACCACATCGTGAACCCTTCAACCATGTCACATTGCATGGATCCTGCTGCTTTCAGTGGAGAAATGCAAGACTGGAAAGGACTTCCTGGGTTACAACCTGCTATTACAGACAGGCATTTAATCACAAAGACATAATAATAACAAAAAGGCATAAATACTCATTTTTAATTCTCAGTTATATAAAGGCACATCCAAATATAAATCACAAAGGAAACTTCAAAGAGAGCTAAATTGCCTCATCCAGTGAATCGGATCCAAAGCAGCCTACTATCTAGCTGCAGAAATACAGCCCACAAGACATTAATTAATACAGAAGCAGAAGGAAAGATTGATGCCAGATTTAAATAGGTGTATTTCAAATCACAATCTGGTCCAAAGCATCTTGAGTTATACTACATTCTGAATGACATGATTTGTGGTGGGTGGTAGGGGATGTTCTGCCCAATTGGAAGATTGTCCCATGTAATTTTGGCTACCATCAAACTTCAGAGCACTGAGATTTCAGTGGTCTGGTTTTACTAATTTACCTATGAGCTCATCTACTCAGACAGAACAGAAAGCTTCATTCTTCCACTGTTTGATGTAGAGCAAAAATGATAAAAATTGACAGAAAAATCCAACTATCAAAAGTCTGCCAGAACATCCAAAAAGGAGAGAAACAGAGATTAATGGATCCCAGCACCCTGTATCCACTTTATATCCTGCTTGGAGATGGACAATAGAGATACCATGACTATTTTACCATTGCATTGGCTGGAACACATGACCTGATGGAAGAGGCCTGGTCATCCCTCCATCCTGTTCCACCTTATGCCAGGGTTCCTACTGTTACCTTTCTGCTACAAGGAAGTGGCTTCTCCCTCTCTCCTGCAGGGCTGAACTGATTCCAGGGGGCTGTTCTGAGGTGGAGAGAGCCCCTTTCACTTTCCACTGCACCAACTTGCTGTAGATGTAGCAGAGCATGAGACAGTAAGAACAAATCCCAGGTAGGACCAGCTGGAATTTCACAAGTGGGTGGAGAGAGAACAGAGCATCATGGCACAGCATTAGGACAAGGGGAAATGGCTTCAGACTGGAAGAGAGTAGGTTAGGTAACACATTGGAAAGAAATTCTTCTTGTGAGGGAGGTGAGACATTGGAACAGGTTTCCCAGAGAAGCTGTAGGTGCCCCATCCCTGGAACTGTTCCAGGCCAGATTGGATGGGGTTCTGAGCAACCTGATTTAGTGAAAGGAGTCCCTACCCCGAGCAGGGGAGTGGGAACTAGGTGATCTTTAAAGCCCCTTCCAACCCAAACCATTCTATGATTTACTTAAGAAAAGGCTGTTTTAGTTCTCAGCATGGTAATGCTTGTTCTCACCTCATCTTTAATTCTTGCAGCAGTATTTCCTCTCAAGGAGAGAGCTCCCAGAGGACCCTCCCTCAGTATGACTAACCTCAGCACATTATCCTGTGCTTGCATATTTGCAAAGTAGCAGGGATATAACAATGACAGAGCCTGTGAGCAGTGCCTGGCCCAAGTCTGAGCATGACATGTCCTATTCATCCAATGAGACACCTATTAAACTTACTATAGTCTACCCTAAGGGGAGAGCACATTGTACAACACTTAGACCTTTAAGAAATCCTCGAGGCTGGCTGAGACGCTGGCTCTGTGCACACAGTCAATGAGCACCTGGGAAATTCCATATGGATCACAGCCTGACTTAAGTCCTGACTTAAGTGCAGCTCAGGTGAACATGTGGGCGTAAGGGCAATGCATTCCTGAGACTTAAAGTATTTATAAAAGAAAATCTGGCTTGAAAAGAAAACAAGCAGTCCGTTTAGTCTGATGCTTATTAAAACCTTGTGCATTACCTCTTGACCACAGTATTTTTAACATCTCACCCTAGAAAGCACTGGCACCTTCTCAAAGGTAATGAATGTTCATACCTGACAGCAAAGCTGGACAAAGGGAGCACTCAGTGACTCTCACAATGAGACGCACAGAGAGGATGGAGGAATGAGAAAAGCAAAGCCTCAGGCTTGGATGATCAGAAAATCCTGAAGGAGTTCAGATGCTTTTCTGAACCTGCTCTGCCTAGAAATCACAAAGGATCTGCTTCTCTCATGTGAATCACAATACTGTTCTGATTTCAGCTAGAAACTACACCGTATTTCAGCAGATTTTTCTGCTTTCAGCCTAAAAGCAAAAATTGCAAGAGCACAATAAACAGTCTGTTAAGTCTGACCAAACTTCTAGTCTCAGAAGAAATAGTTATCCTTGCTTTATTAGACCCAATTTGGATCACCCATCTGTTGTCTGAGGGAGTTTGAAAGCTCATGGGTGGAATAAAAAAAAACTTTCAATCTTCTTAACTATTCCACTGGCATTTGCTTAGTAGTTTACTGCCAACCAAGAAGTGTCTGAAGGGGACAGCACCTGAAGCTTTTTAGAACTAGCTTAGTTCAGGCTCTACATAGCAAGCAAGTGACAAGTGTATTGAGTATTTTCATGGGCATCTTTTCTCATAAGGAAAAAAACCCAAACAAACATGTATAGATCTGGAATTATTTTTTCCCACTCCTTTTTATTACTTTTCCTTTGTTCTCTTGCTTATCTATTCCTTTTTAATGCAGAAGATAATACAATTCCTATTCTCCTGGCTTGTGATGTTCAATGCATTTTGACATGTGATGCTGGTTGATGAAATTGGAGGAGAAAAGCTGCATGATGATTTAAAGTGTTATTTTCATGATTGTGCCACTCTTGAGTATGGCACAAAGGCAAACATGACACATGAGCCTCCCGAAGAAAATAATCAGGATGACAGAACGTTAAATTAAAAATTAAACTGTCCTGGTTAAACCAGGATGTCTGGACATCTAACCTTATAGGATTATATCTAACATCCTTTTACCAGCGACAGTTAATGCTTGAAGGGATTTTATTCTCATGTAATCCCTGCATTGCTTTCAAATCTGCTTGTTTGGGGAGATATAATTAAAACTTATTATTCCTCCTTTCTCTGCCAACCAACTGTCAGAGAGCAAGAACAGAGAAAACAAGATTTTTTTACCAGTGAAAAACCTTGTTATTTTATATCTAAACCCTTACAGATCTATTTAATTTCAAATCAAAGTATCAGTACAGCCTTTTCACTGGGAAAATGTAGTGGACATAACAGGCACTGGTATAAAATCTCCTTTAAAGAAAACTAAAAATAAAATTTTGACATATGATTGGAGAAATAGTTTCAGAAATAGTCTCTTTCTCATCCTCCTTTCTCTTTGTTTTCCATCTTATCAGCTGACTTTTGAATATGATGCAGTAAAATGACTAGAGAATTACATTTTTCCATGTTGCTCTACCTGTTCTGTGCATTTAATGTGAATGAAATAAAAAAATATATATACTATACACACATCACTGGATTAAAGTGGAAACCCCACATGAAATTTGGGAGTAACGCTCTAACATACATGCAGTACATGCAAGCAATACTACACTGTTTAGATCTCTGAAGGAGTTTCAGAGATTTGACAACCTTAATCCCAGGGATTCAGGACTTTTTCATTGCTGATACACTCTCTCGTGCCAGTTCAGGTTGATCTTAACAGCACAAATCCAGGATATGAAGAATGGCTTCTCTACCAGTTTCAGAGTGGACAGAGAAACCTGCAAGGAAACCTTTATATACTATGTGGCCAGAAGAAATTAAAGCCTTGCTTTTATGTTTTAGGCATTTAAATAAACTGATAATGGCAAAACTCAAATAGCCTGGAGTAAAGGGTAGCTGAAAAATCCCTGGTGCCTATTAGCTTCATTAGAGCAAAGAGATTTGTATTTCTCCTCCATACAGACATTTGTTTTCTTGATAAGTGAAGCAAACAAATTTCTGCCTCTCTTCCATGCCCCTTTTGCCCACCCTTCCTTGCCTTGCATACTCTGTCTCTTCCTCCACCCAGTATCCATAACAGACTCAGCTGAAGCTCTCCTGCTGCTCTGGGAGAGCAGTGCACAAACAGACCTACCCTGTGTCAGCCCCTCACAGTGCCAGCCTTCACCTCACGTGCCGCTCTTGGCTTCCCCAGCAAAGTGTCACTGGACATGTGGCCTTATACTGCTGTGACACATCTCCCCCACTACTCAGGACTGACACACTCTACATAAAGCTGTTTTGTGGTGATCTGAATCACTTCATGCTTCATGGGGTTCTCGCAGCTTTGTTGTTAAGAGTGAGATTCATACTAATATTGGCCCATCCCTGATGGACAAGCACCATATGAGTAATCCTGCCCACAGACCTCACTCTTTCCCAAGCCATCAGCGCCACTCAGTTACTCACAACTGTCTGCAAAAAGACTAAAATGACCTTCCTGGAAGCAAATAAGACCAGTCTTCAGTGCTGAGACACCTCTCCAGTATGAGCACAGCCATCAGTCTGTGTCCAGCAGGATCCCAGCCATGCTGCCTGCTCTGCCTGTGGGCAGTTCTGACCCCACTGTTTGGGCACAAAGATGCCTGAGGGTGGCCTTGCTTCCCTTGGAGAAGAACCTGAAGCCTGTCTGGAATTACTTCTTAGCAGCTTTCAAAGGACAAGCCAGTCAATTCCTCTAGGAAGAAACCCACAGCAGTAAATGATCCTATTAAGTTTGGTGCACAATTACCATCCTGAAGCTGAGAACAAGAATGATTTGATAGATACAAGAGGGTAGTTTCAAGGTACTCTCATAGGCAGTAAAGGTCAGCGATCACAACAGTTACCATATGGCAGTATGGGAAGCTGGGAGGTGTGAGGGAGGATGCAGGCTCCCAATTATCACTGAGTGGTACCTGGCAGATGATGGGCTTGGTGGTTCCATATCCATCACTGAACAGATTCTGCAGTTGTACCACAGCAACCTGCATTCGATCAATGAGGTCATAGCAGTGTCAGTGTCAAGAAACTACAGCTCCTTATTTTCTTAAGATTTTCTGAAAAGCAAAAGAATAAAAATACTCACACTATTCTTCCCTGAAAAAGTGTGGGTGTGATTATCACATGGTGTGGATCACTCAGCTCAGCCTGATGATAATTAATGGGGCTGTACTCATTTAATACCAGCCTAGATCCGGTACATAAACATCTAACATTCCCTTCAGCAGTCAAAATTAAAGAGAGTTTTGCATTTTTTTGAATGCTAGGACTGAATTCACTGAACACTTCAATATTTTGAAGAACACAATTCATTATACAAGTAAAGAAATTGCAAAAGAAGTAAACTTCCTGACAGCTTTTCCTTCAAAGAAAGAAAACAAGTAGGTTTTTATTTACCTGGGAGAACCTCTAACTAGCAATTCTCAGTCACCCAAAGGTGGCTGATTGAAATACTGATGAAGGTCTATTTCCTACATTATGCTCCTGTGGCAGCTTTGCTGCAGCTCATTCTTACATGCTAAAGGAATGCATTGTTTGGGAAAAAAATGCAGTGACTAGATCAGGTTTTAAAGTAATTTTAAGGCTAAACTAAATTCAGCCTGACTTTTCCAATTCTCTAGTAGACATAAGCAATGCAAACCTTCCCTTCACAGGTCTTAATCTTGGGGTGGAGAGTTTTTGTTTATAAAAGATGAAAAGATTTGGATAAAGGATGACAAGCATTTGGACAATGTTCTGAGGTACATGGTGGGATTCTTGGGGTGCTCCTGTACAGAGCCAGGAGTTGGACTCAATGATCCTTTCAAGTTCCTTCCAACTCAGGATATTCTGTGATTCTAAGATGCTTCAGTCTCAGTGTGCTAAATAGCTGGCCCAGACACTAATGCTACAGTACAGCCTAAGCTATTTATACTGGTGGTGTAGAACTTGGCCACCATCCTGGATATGACACATTTCACTCTTCATTCCTTCCTGTTTCTTGTTCTTCCCTCTCAGATCCTCAAATTCACTTGTGTGTTCAAATACGTTCCTATTCAGAACAGATCATAAATCAAAAAATTCCTTTTCACCATTCAGTTTTGGTCTGAATAAGGAGCTCAGTAGTAAACCAAACTTTTTGATATTCCTTTTTAATACCTTTAAAAAAATTTCAAACTTCTGTTTCTGGGCATGACTCAAAATATGAGTGATGAAACCCAGAAGAAGTTGGCAAAAGTGCTGTAGGGCTTTCTGATTCAGTCAGTCTCTTCCTTAAAGCAGCTTGCAGTAGAAGTGGCTTTCAAAAAGTCCAGGCAAGACTTCAGTCTATCCAGTAATCTGGTAAGTTCATACTGACTTTTCACAAGCAATGAAGCAGGTATTAGACTGTAAAAGCTAACAGCTGAAAAAATAGTTCCCCTTATCCCAGAAAAAGCTCTTTGGATGGGGGACTATGTAAAATAACCAGTCTTTAAACAGTTTGTGACTACAAAAATAAGTAAAATTTGGGTAGATCATGTACCGACTTGCAGTTTTTCTACTTGTGTGTAGTAATGAATTCAAGTCATCACTGAGGCAGGGCCAAATTCTACTGACCAAGGTCTATGAGGTTAAATAAGTGATTTATGTCAGGGCAGAATTTGCCTTGTGATCTGGATTTGAACCAGATGATCTATTCAGGAATAGCTGCATCACCCATTGCTTGAGCCCCTGATAACCTATTGATATTATCGTACTGATTTCTCCACTCTCATTACCTGCTTTCACCCACAGAGTCACTGAGTAGTCACCTTTGCATCATATCACCCCTATTTCAGCTATGATATGTTACCTGCTTTTAAACAGTAGTTACAGGCCCATTGCTGGAATCCTTCTTATAAAAGGACATATAATGCTTTTTATTGCACAGCACTTTAAGAACTTACTTTGTAAACAGCCCATTCATTTCAGATAGTTTGTTAAGGCAATTCCCAATTGGATTTAGTAGTTAGAAAAAAACTATATTATGCTTCAAGAAATGCAAATATATTATTTCATTTCTATATGTTGATCCAGATTCTAACCTAACATATGACTAAAGTAACATGAACATCTTTTAACAGCAACATTTTTTTTTCCAAAATGCATGCTTCAGTGCTGAATTAAAACTAGAGCTGGGGAATCTGCAACTTCTGCTGAAGTAAGCAAGGAAATGTCACGTCAGCAGCAGAGATGAGGGAGGGTGAAGATCATGACAACTGAAACTATCAGAGGAACTCAAATAAGAAGTTAAATGCAAAGACTGGAGTTTGGCCAGCAGATCTAGGTTAATGGTCTTACCCTTGAAAAACTTCATAGCAAGTGCTCAGCCACCTGGGTTTTACACCTCATCTTGGATGGTTAGGTGATCAGCTGCACTGTAAAGATGGCTTTGTTTCAGGGTCAAAGTCTGAAGGAGGAGAAAAGGGCAAGAGCAATGAATAACAGTGCCAGCTTTGCTCTGTAAACCTGGACAGATCCTCAGAGATTTTTCACTCAAGTGTAGTCCAGAACCAAAATCTTCAAAAAACTCAAACAGCAATATTTAAATATAAAGCAAAACACCAGAGCATGCTTGATATTGGTTTGTTACTGCTATAGGGTTCAAATAATTACCTAAGTACAACACTCATTGCATATTCAATTAAAACTTTGTAAGCCACAAAAGCTTAGAAACACAAACCTGTCCCAGTCTACATCCAACAAAATGAAAACCAGTTAACTAAATACCATAAGACTCAGTGGGAACACTGACATATGTATGCAAGTTATTTTAATTAGACTATGCAAGAGAGACACACACAATCTGCTCCCTTATGAACACCCAGATGTAGGCTTAGTACATATTACACCTAGAGTGAAGAACACTACGAGACTCTAAGACTCCTCAGGAAAGCATTCCAATCACCAACCTCTGCAAAAATAATTTCTTTCTAATTTTCTAAACCAGTCCAGCATCTCCAGCATTCACCCTGAAATAACTCTTGCAGGCAACGGTCAATTACTACAACATCTCTCTTACCTGCTTTTATTTAAAGTATCAGCAAACAGTCAGATATTTTGACATCAGCAGGTGGAACACCTTCATTATTTTGCAGAACTAAACCTACAGATTAATTAGTAACATAAACATCTATAATGGAACAAAAGGTAAGGGACAGTTAGTTTAGCTGAGCTCCCATTAAATGACTGCCTAAATTTATGTGTACTGATCTACCTGCTATAATAGCTTGGCCTCTTTCTCCCACATTCTTCTCTGGTACAGTGCCAGGCTCAGTGTAGGGATCATACGGAGTTAAATGAGGAATGTGGGGTGCCTTATCTGCAAAAACAGTTTCCCACTGCCCGTGGCATTATGAGTTTCATACCAGTCATTGCAAATTTTACTGACTTGGGTTTTGTGAAAACGTAATCAGAGGTAAGTAGCAGTGCCAACCAGTAGTTTGAGAAAATTCAAATGAGAACATAGATTAGCAGCTTGCTCGAGTAAGGAAGATTTACAGCCCTGGTGGAGGCTCTGCATCCTGGGAAAGAATAATCAGGTGAAATCCATTGTCCCAAAACCACCGTGGCTGGTAGAGAAAGTACCTGCTGCAGCACATCACAAAACTGCACAAGGTGAGACAAGCATTTGGTAACTTTACCAACTGAGTCAAATTTCTTCCTAAAATGGGTGGAAGTCAATAAATTCCTATGGATAGAAGTAGTTAATTGATTTTGCTGCCATCTGTGAGCCAAAGTAAGCCGTGAATGTAATATTACTTGCTGGCTTCTTCTCACTATTGAGAATATTTCACACAAGAGGACTCCAGACAAATTATTCTAGTCCTGTGTCTTTTTATTGCTGCTAATAGCTTGTTTCAACAAAGAGTCAGACATTCCAAAATTGATGGGAAGAATATTGACATTGGCTTAATAAATCCTTCCAACCAGAAAGAGTTGAACAAAGGGAAATAGGTTACAGTTTTCCTTGTGGACCTGTTCCGTAATTAAGAAGCTTGGGGCAGAATTTAAAGACCAAGAATTCCAAAACATGTGTCAGTTTGTAATTCCTCTGATCATTTCTTTCCTCAGTGTGCCCCTCTACCATCTAAATGCCTTTTAAAGTCTGCCCCTTGAACATTTCTTTCCTTGGCAATTTGTGCAGATCCTTTTTGATATGCAGGAAGCTTAGATATACCTCATACTGATGGCTAAAAGTGATGGGCTGCAGCAATAAAGCTTTAACTAAGATGAAATCAGAAAATCTGGAAAACTACAGGGTCAAGGTTGCCTGAGCAGCTTGTTCCAAGATTAGTGGTGTGCAAAGTTGAGGTTTTAATACAGCCAGCCTTAAGTTTTTCAGATATTCAGAACAGAAATTATGTGGCCTTGAATTCAGCCCATCACAGGCAGTTTAGCACCACTTGACTGCCAGAGCCAGACTGATTTTTATGATTGCTAATATTGGCTGCATAATAAGCTCATATGTGAACATCACGGGCAACCTTGATTAGTACTTATGTGACAAAGTGGTAGTGAAACAGGAGAGGCATCCAGGGTCAGAGGTAGGAAAGGGAGGACTCACTCTGTGGCCTGTGTCAGGCAGGATGGGATTGCTCCATCTCACTCACCTTCATAGAGAACATGAAAAGAAAAAGTTACTAAAGGAGATCTAATTTTACTAAGACAGGACTATCTGGAGGACAGCAGAAGAGCAACAGGGTCTGTCACAATGGTGAAATATGGATAAATGCTTTCTAAACTCTTTTTGGCACTTGACAATGAATCTCAGGGGTACAAAGTATGAAAAACTGCAGTTTCCACATCTTGTAGATAGAGCTGTTGTGGTAAGACCTATAAGATCTTTAAAAATATATCTTTACAAGCAAATTTCCTTCTCTAAGCAACATAAGAAGATAGTTTTCTAATCACCTCCTGCACCACCAGCCATTTTGGTCTCAGGAATGATACCGTGTTCAGGAAGACTGGGATTGACAGAAATCTTAACAAGCACAAAAGATTTTTTCTAAACCCTTCTCTGCTGTTGCATGTAGAGTTTTGCATACCTCATTCTCCTTTCATTCTCTCTTCTCCATGATAGGTTTTATCTCCCCCTTGCTTAGTCTGTGTGACCAGTCCCTCTCAATACTCTGTGCATCTGCTTGGCCTGTTCCCTCAGCTGTAGGGACAGAGCTCTGTTCACTGATCTCAGTAATGAAGCACCAAGCCTAGGGCACTTTTGGGGAAGATGAGGGGCTCTCTCATCTGCCTTCTTGTCCACCTGGAATGTCATATTCAAAAGGGATAATGGAGATATTTGGGAGAATAGGAGCCCTCCCATGTGGCAGAACATAGCCTTTATGAATGCTGTCTTGCATGGAAGGAGTAACTGAATTTTTACTCCATAACTGGCTGGACCTGTCATCACTCCACCAAAGAAATAGTGAGGATAGGTGTGAAAACTGGCTTTCAGTCTAATCTGAAAATAATTTCTGAGCTACGGGAATGACAATGCTTTGAGGCTGGTTGCTAGAGAAAATGTGGCTCTGACATGTGAGAAGGAGATATAAGGAGAAAGCTATGGTGCTTGGACAATGCACAAAAGGTCTGAAGCTTTGCTTCACTAATTTTCACCTCTCAGTGAAAATTTCCTCTCCCTGGTTTATAAAAAACATGTTTTTTTTCAAAGTGGCTGTTTGTACAAGACTAGAGTTCTTTGAAGTTCTGGCAAAAGGTCCCTGTGAAAACTGCTGAAAATTCCAGCACCACTGCTTTAGAAATGGGCTATTCATAAGCAAATATCAAATTACCTTGCTATCTTCATATGAGGCATTGTTCAGTAAATAAAGAGTACTGACAATTGACACTAAAGCCAGGCATTCAAATTCCAGAAGGTGAAAAATTCCTCCATACCGGCCCTTTGATTCCACCCTGATGCAGCTGAACTCTGCCTACAGAGAACTTCTATTTAAAAACCAGCAACAAAATAGCCTGTTCTTTCCTTTGTACTTTTTTCTGCTTTGTGTTAGGGAGTTGTAGCAACTTTGTGGAGTCATTGCTGTTACTTGTAAATGATGTATGAAAAGAAAAATTCCTGTCCTTTCCATGCACCAAGAGAATACTGGCAGCTCTCAGCAAGCCCAAGTTTGCTGCTTGTTTACATTAAATTTGAACCCTTCAAGATCCTGAATTTAAAGATAATTCTCATCCACCCAACTACTTCTATTGCCACGTCAAAGAAGACACATTTCAGAAGGGTCTTTGCTTCTTGATATCCCCCTACCCCACCTTCACCTTTTAAAGATTTTGTTTTAAAAGATAGGTTTGAAGTTTACAGGATAAAGCTTGAGGTGGACTTTTCCAAAGGCTTCTGGTTCTCTCTGACATTAAGGGAAGAATTCCTCTAAAGACTTATACTACAACCAGAAAAGACATTGGGGCAGTTGTAAAAACCAGACCCCATGACAGAGATCATGAGACAAACTCAGCAGTTTCTCCCTCTAAAATTCACTTTCACAGTAACTAAAGACTTCATTGCATAACTACAAGGATCTCTTACCAAAAAAACCCCCAGAAATTGCTACGATCCCCTATTCTTTAGGAACACCTTAAGATGCAGTACTCCCTTTGGCTGGGTTAGACTGCCACAGTAGGGATTTTTTAAAAAGGAGATACACTGAATACAGCATACTGTTTGTCTTGGTGTCAGCTACAGGTGAAACTACAGCCTCTGTTGTCACAGCTCTGTTGATTTCATAACCTCAGAATTACATCTTTTCTCCTTGCCATACTCTTTGATTAGGGGAAAAGTCACCACAGCTCTGCTCTCTGCATTTAAGTGTCTTTAACACATTGCCAGCCAGCTGACAAAATGACTCAAGCATGAAATACTTCACCTTCTCCAAGCTGCACGTAAAGAGGAATGCAGATTTTTATTTTATTTCCTTTCAGTGCTCAAATAAGCAGCCTATTCTTTCAGAGACACGAACTGTCCTCCTTCCCTTAGCTGCCTTCCCTAAGATGCTGTTCCACTACACAGGCATGTAAATAAATTACCTTATTTTTCCCATGGGAATAGCACATTGATATTTAATTCTAACTAATGCTTCAGGGGGTAAAAGGTGGGAAGATCTGGGTCAGAAAAAAGTATTCTCATGCTGTTTGGAGTGAGAAGCAAGGAAGAGACAGATGGCAGTTTTCCCTTCTTTCTGAAGTAATACTGTCTTAAAGCTCTTGGATGCTGTATTCTTAAATCTATAAAGAGGTTTGAAAGTGGCTGTGTGCGAGAGGCTGACAAGGGTGTACTTGTTTATGGGAAGTATTCCTGCTCTGGATAGGGTCATAAAAGACAAGGCAAGAAAAGCCTGGGATGTCTGGACTGTAGGTTTGCAGTGTTTTGCACTGACCTGGTACATTTAGATTTCAGTTCAGCAGCTGGATATTGGGGGGAGGGTGGGGGGGATAAAAAAAAAGAAATATCTCTAACCAAGCAATTCATCTTTTCAAATACCATCCCTGCAAATGGTCCTACATTATTGCTTTTGATCCCACATCACCTTCACCCCTGCCTCCATCAAGGTTTTAGAAAGAAAGCTGAAAGAGCTTCAGCAGACAGTGATCCTTCACCTCCTTCCTGGCTGCTCTACTCCTGCAAGCTGTTCTCCAAAGGGATGTATAGGCAGACTTGGAAGTCAGACATAAAGAAGAAAATCCACCCAAAGATAGCATAAAATCCTGCAACTCTCGTCTCCTTGGTTCTTCCATAGCAGAGCAGCTCCACACAGCAGTGATTGTCGTCTTTTACAGTCTGCCACAACCTGCGCAGGACAAAACAATTTCACAGAAATCCTGTTTTTAAGATGCTATTTCAAGGTGAGTCACGCTCTGTCTTCTGCGCTGTGTGGAGCTGTGATGTCTGTCCTCAGAAATACCCAGTCGGGCTCATGACCCACCGTGTCAGCGACTGTATGAAAACAGTTTTAGTGATAAAAGAGAGTATGGAATGATTAAAGGTGTTTGGCAGGAACTCTTTGCACCTTTTTTAACACTCTCTGCATCATTCAGTTCTTCTGTAGTTTGAGTTTGGATCCTATCAAAGCCTTCGGTGTCTGAAAGCTGTTGCCAATTCTTGCTTGCTCCAAGTAGCTACTGTGTTCTAGGCACACGTACAAGGAAAATTAACACCTTGATTAACTCCACTGCTGCTGTTCTGAGGTGTTTCCTTTATCTCATGTGGCCTATGAGGTTGCTACAAGTCACCCAGAGGCGACGCACGTCCCCCTGTACAAGACTGAAGTTCAGGCAGAGTGAAGGCAGCTTGCAGGCAGCTCTCCCACACTCATCCCCTCCTGTCCTACGCGTGAGTGGGGAATCTTAGAAAACAGATCTTACAGGTTATGCCTTCTTCAGGAAAGAAGAATATTTCAGTCTCATTTGAGAATACACTGACCAACACACATTGAGATTTTATAATGAGAAAAGCAAAAGACAACTTTGATTCAATTACACTGGCCATGGGATGGATAATGGACATGGAGCTACATTGCTATCTCTCCAGCAGCTCTCAGAAACAGTAATTCAAATAGTGGAAAAAAGAAGGTCAGAGTTTGTTCTGGAGCAGATTTTCTTACTAACTGAGTAACAATTTCAATAATTTGTTTTTTGACTGAAGCTGTCAGATCTCAAAGGCTTTCCCTTGCAGGTGTCTTCATACCAGTGAGTAAAACTGAGGTACTTCACAATACACTTGATTGCATTCATACAGAATTGTTTAGTGTGCTAGGACCTGACTCTGCAGGGCTCTGAGTGAAGGAAGACACTAAGAAAACAAGATTTTCTAAGCGAAGATGAAGAAGTGACTTTCTGTTTGTAAGAGTGATGCTGCCTTGCTGGGCAAACATCTCTCTGTTTGACTTTGCATGCTCGTGTTTACTTAAAGTTGACATGGTTGATCTTCACGCCAATCACACACAAATATGTACACCAAACTATATTTGCATGAAGCAACTTTGCAGTTAATTAAGAATTACAGAAAGATTTAATCTGGATTTATGCTGCCAAATTAGCTAAAACACAGACTTATGTTTTTTGTACTCCATACCAGTTCTTGAGTAAGGAATCTCATATTTCAAACTTGTATTTAACTTCACCCATTCACATACACAATCACTATGGGCTTATAATTACACTAGAGGAATGATGCCAGACTTCCTAGGTGACATTTAGATTTTTTGCCAAGTCATTAACCTTACATCCAATTCATATTCAATCTACTGTACCTCCTGAAGGCTTGGGATATTTGTTTGGTCAATCAGTTCTTGTAAATCACTGATTCATTTGAAACCTGATCGTGGTTTTGCCATGGAAATATATCACAGCCCTAAACACAAGCTCAAGAACGGCATCACCCTGTAGAAGCTAAAGATCAGGTATTTACAGAATCACAGACTATGCTGAGTTGGAAGGGACCCACAAGGATCATCGAGACCAAGTCTTAAGTCAATGGCCCACAAGGGGATTGAACCCATGACCTTGGCATTATACAACCAAGTTTTAACCAACTGAGCTAATTCCAGCAGTGAGAGGCTCCAGCCTTACTTTGCCTATACCATTAAGAAAACATATACAACAGAGCTACACATTGCACTCACTGATTGTAAGATAGTTTGCTATAGGTAGCTCATGCAAAGTATAAACAACTTTCAGATGTTTTAAAGCATCATATATAAAACACTAAAGGAAGTACCACTATCTGGCATTCTTGAGAAAGCTGGAACACTGGACGATATGTATAAAATATTTAAGAAATGTAGTTTTGATGTGTTATTTTCCATGTCTTTTTGCCTGCAAGTGGAAAGGTGGATGGGATTCCCAGAGAGTCTCTTTTATAGATTCTGCTGACAGCTCTACAGATCCAGTTCTTTTCAAGCCCCGTTGGTTCTCTTTCTAAGGAAAACACAAAACAAAGCAGAACAGCTACCTATCCAAACTTTACAAATCAAAATAAAAGAAACTTTTCTTTACAGAGAAGTTTGTTTTTAACCATTTCACTTTTATGTGGTTCCATTAATTCTGGGTGCCCTGAAGCACTAAGTACACATAGAAAACAAAAACCAGGGACTTTTGTCTTCACTCAAAACCTGTTCCTTGCCACCAACATTAAGTGTGACAGTCTCACAGAGCTGTATTGCCAGTAGGTTTGGATGTTTTTAAGACGATACACAATGCATAAATACACAAAGCCTTTTTAAAATCTATGCTCTATTCCTTTAATTTGAATGCACAAATCTTTAGTGGCTGGGAAACATAAAACTCAGTGCTTAAATCCCAAATATCTAACTGTTCTGTGTACTTTTCTTTTTAATGTACTCACAGCATCATAGAATGGATTGGTTTGGAAGGGACCTTAAAAATCATCTTGTTCCAACTCCTCTGCCATGGGCAGGGACACCTTCCACTAGATGAGGTTGCCCACAGCCCTATCCAACCTGTCCTTGGACACTTTCAGGGATGGGCCAGCCACAGCCTCTTTGGGCAACCTGTGCCAGGGTCTCACCATCCTCACAATAAAAGAATTTATTCCAAATATCTAATCTAAACCCATCCTCTGTCAGTGTGAAGCCACTTCCCTTTGTCTTATCACTCCATGCCCTCGTCAAAATTCCCTTTCAGATCTCCTGTAGACCCTTTAGGTACAGGACAGTGGTCTCTCCAGAGCCTTCTCTTCTCCGGACTGAACCTCAGTTCTTGCACCTTTCCATACAGAAGAGATGCTTCACCTTTCTAATCATTTTCATAGTCTCTTCTGGATTCACTCCAGCAGATCCATGTTCTTCCCATGTTGAGGACCCCAGAGCTGGAGGCAGCAGTCCAGGTGGGATCTCACGCAGAATCATCTTCCTCGACCTCCTGGCCATGCTTGTAACTTCCCTTTTCCACAGTCTTATACTTATTTAGCAAACCAGTTGTGAAAATCTGCATCTAGAGAGAGTTTTCAGATCCATGGATTAAAAGTTTCCAAAGTTTTCAAAATTTCATGTCCCATATTATTATCAGCTATAATCTCTCTGTCAAATGCTAGGGAAAGAGGTAGAGAGGGATGGGGAAAAACCAATAAAAATACAAATGTTCCATCTTCAGGTCTTCTATATTTATGACCTCTGTTATGGGTTAAGGTGGTCTCAGGTTCATTGGTGTCTATCATACATTGAAGGTGATGCAGGGAGGTTGGCACAACACAGGCAGAGGTTGAGAAATCCAGGGATCAGCCTAAAATTGTAATGCCAGTGCTACTCAGAAGAAAGTGATGCAATATCCCCCCTCCTCTCAGTTTTCTCTGCTATTCTGCTATCTCATCGGCTCCCCAGAGCAACATTAGTCCCAATTAGCACCTGCAATAGTAGATGCTCTGTTGCACAAGTGATTCAGGTCTGACATGCCAATGTCTTTGTAAGGGCCCGAGTTAGGCAATGAGTCTGACATCTTTCTAGAGTTAATTCACATGAAAGCAAACCCACAATACATTTTTGATTTACATAGCTGCTCCTGCCCACACAGCTCTGAACAAAAACACAGAAAAGTTGGTAAAGTTCCCTTTTGCCAGTGATTTGCTCTCCTCTCTGCAGAGCTCATTATGAGCTGGCAGTAAAGCACTGGGCCTTTGCCAGCATCATTTTTTTAAAAGCTTTACCTGAGTCACTGATGCTTGTTGTATCAATCCTAGTAAATAATGGTTTATAGCATTACTCAGGTTTTACGTGATAGGACAACCACTGCATAATATTGTTGTCTCTACTGAAGCTTTTGCGGGAGTAGGAGTCAAGAATAAGTTCTGCATCTCAGCTGGGGCAACAAAAAAACCACCTAAGACATAATCTGAAGAGTCACATGAACAAAAATATACAATTTTCTAAGTAAGTTTTTCAGTTAAGTTGTTACTGGCCCCCTTTTAACTACTGTTAGCAAACACCTGTTCACACCGGGGGTTTTTGCACAATCCCAAATGTTTACATAAGCAAGGTATCACAAGGCAGCTTGTTTCACAGGTGGGTTTCACCTGTGTAGAAGCTCATACATTGCAAAATCCTAGCACAGCCTGCCTGAAGGCCCAGCAGAGAAGCAGGAAGCCTCTGTATTCCAGGATCCAATCCGTCACACACGGAAACCAGCCTGCCTCCATCCATCAGCGGAGCCACGCTGATTCCCAGCAGCTGGCAATCTGGCCCCATATGTCTTAGCTGACCAGTCACACAGCACAAATAATGAACAGTCACAGCGAAAGATTAATGAACTCCAGACCACAAATCACCCATGCAAATGATTCTGAGATTACCAGTGTTTGTGAGCAGCAGACACAACTGCAGCCTCTCGCACAGAGACAATGGAGCCACAAAGGGCATGTGGAACAACGTGTGTGTGAAAGCCTCAGCGGGGCACAGCCATTATTACCACAGGATTTCAAACCACGCAGACAAGAGCAATGCATACAGATTTGATCAGGAAATTAAATGCAAATTTTGGCTAAAAAAGAGTAAAATCAAAATTGGTGAATACTAAGCTTGCAAAAAAATGTTATTTTAATAAGATTTTAGCCACCCATGCGTTCAGATTGAATTTTATAAAACTGTTTTGGCTTTGAAAAATGAAGATATTTTTCCGATACGTGCAAAAATATTTAATTCTGTTGTTTTGCAAGGAAAATGTTATGGTGCTTTAATTTTTAGTGAGACCTCTACTTGTGCCTTAAACATCTTATTTTGGAAAGCTAATAGAAAGTGTTGATCGTCCTGAAAATGAAATTAATTAATTAATTTGGCAACTTTGGCTCAAACTTGGGTCTTCACCCACAATAATAAGAAAACATAGCTGGATATAAGTACATGTATACATGGTTGTATGCATGCTTTCCTTTTAACTGGTTAGGCCAATGAAGTGGAAAAACCCTTCTGACAGCTCTACAAAAATATTTCTATCAAAATGGCAAGCTTTTCCTTCACACCCAGAACATGCAAAAACCCAATTTGCTTTTCCAAGCTTTTTCAGATCCCCAGCTTTGCACTGTGGCTCCATCCTCCTGGCTCTGGAGGATGAACTGAGCAGATCTGATGGGTGTGCAGCATCCCTGGAGGCACCGAGGCAGGTTCAAAGCACACAGTTCTCCAAGACTGAGTGGCCCTGAAAGTCTTCCAGCATTTGGGACTGCAGCAGCTCAGATGCCTTGGATCGTCCATGGCAAACTAAGCAAACTTCTCCATCTGACTGGAGCAGAGTGCCAGGGGAGAACTAAAGCTTTTACTACACCAGGTTGCAGCAGGAAGAATCAGATGGTTTCTGAGAGGTTGCAAGTGTATTAAGCAAAAATTCAAGATGAATTTTGTAGTTGCTAATTTTAGATTGTTCCCCTGAGGCACCAACCTTCAGGGATTTCTGCCATGGGAAAGCAAGTGGCAGGGATTCTTCCCTCTGCTCTCCTGAAAGCCTCTCTGAATGCACTGTGGGGCAGGACTGACATTGAAGAAATTCTTTCCAAAGTCTGGAGTTTAATTTGCCCTAAAATGAAGCAATTTGTCATTGTGTGCAAAGCACTGCTTCTGACCTTTAACATCTACAATGTATATATCAAATAACATATCTTCTGTCATATTCCCTTTTTGCCTCTCCCTCTGAAAAATACTGCAGAGTACGTGTGGAAATAATCACAGAAAAAACAAGCAGTCACTGAGGGTTTTCCACCAAACAGGATACAAACCTCTTGGTTAACAGCAATGTCACAAAGAAGCTGTAAAACCCCCAAAGTCATTTCCTCCTTCTAATTCACAATGACATTAACAAGATCTGAACCCTGACCTGCAGGTGACTAAATTATGTTGCCAAGCAACTACACTTTCAAAAAAGAGAGAGAAAAGGAGTGAGTGGAACACGCACACCAGGCTACTGCTGTGGGATAAACATGCCTTGTGTCTGACTCCCTGCACACCAGATCCAGCTCTGCTCTGGGAAAGCACTGGGGTTCCCCACAGGTGTACAAGCCGGTTTGTTTTTTCAGGTTTTTTTCCCCTGAAAATTCAACATAGATAGGTATGCAAGAACATTGCTACAGCTAAAACTGACAAAATGAAATATAGCAGCCATTTTTCTTTGGAGAAGAGGTGCTTATAAATTCACTTCATCCAAAGTATCTCTCACTTCGGCAATACATCAAACTATGCAGCCCCATCAGTCTGAATCAATTAGAAATTACTCACCAAGTAAATTACATTGAAAAGCTTTGATTTGCTACTGGAGTTTGTTACTGTTCTCTTCAATCTTAAGACTGAAAGCAAAAAAGTAATAATGTGACAGTGATAGTGAAATGTAACTTTTATTGAGATTGATGGGAACCTATTTGCCACAATATTTGCTTTTAATAATTTAATTTTCAAACACTGCAAAGGGAACCATAAATATTTGATTATGAAAGTCTTCCAATTTATGGTACATTGGTTTGCACTGGTTGCCTATTTTTTCAAAATTTTTGTATTTCATTTCTAAAAATAATTCTACCAACCATATGTTCATAGCCACCTTTTAGTTTGCCTTCTAACTGTGTTCTTTTAACTTTCATCTGTTGCAGGTTAGTAACCTTTCTACAAAAGGCACTTGAGGCACTGAAAGAAAACACAAAAGAATGACTCCCTTAAGAAAATATTGGTTTTTACAGCTTTGGTTTATTTTTGAATTCTGTAAAAGGGCCAGCTCTTTCTGACACGAAGGTCACTGACAAACTTCCAGTGATTTTGGTGGGAGCAAGGCTTGCTTCCCTCATTAGCATTGCTTACAGTTGCTGGGGTTGCTGCATGACTGGAACACAGGATTTTGTAATTGGCAAAACAGAAGGCATTTCTCAGGTTAAATCATACAATAATGTGAATACCAACAGAATTTATGCTAATCATAGACAAACTTTCTAGCTAGAAATATTTCTCCTTGCACTGATAGGTTTGCAAATGCTTAGTCCAGAGGACTTTGCTGGTTTTGAGGACAAAACCGCAAATTAAATTACACAAGTGGACTTTTCTGATATGACAGTTCATACAGATGTGTAGAAAACAGGTGCAAGGGCTGATCTGTCACTCTTCACCTGCTGTTCAACCATAAACATAAGGAAGGATATGAGGCAAAGCAGCTTTTACCTCCCCTTATCCCCAGGTTGTTAACAGAGCGAGGAAACCACAGCAGGCACTGCTGCTGAGTGTCCAGATTGCTGGATCCCACGGACCGAGACAGACGCTCTGACTCCTCATTGAAGGCTGGATGCTACAGGCTTCAACTCAGCTGCCTCAACTGGATGTTAAACTAGGTCATTTTACAGAGCCAGCTACAGATTTCCTGGTAAGAGCTGTTAGAGTCCACTGTGTCTTTCTGACAGGTTGGTTGACTTCTAGATGAATTATTGCACCTCAGACATGGCAGTCATTTCTGGTGCAGGAGATACTATACCGACTATTCCCCTCTCCCAAACCTCTGCCATTCCTGACCTTATATTCTTATGAGAGTATTAGATTAAACAATGTGGTAAAACATAGTAGTACATAATAGTAAGACCAAAAATTAAGACAAATGCAATCTAAAACCACTTCTAACATTGGTGTCCTACATAAATGTCAAATTCTAAAGTGTGTCATTTGTAGAGAAAATGACTCAGAAACTGAAAGACAAGGCAAAAAGAAGTCAGGTTAAGTTCTTTTAAAGGCTAGTAATAGATGACAAATGTAGTTCAAATAACACAGGTGAAGAATGAGTCATTATTAATGACCAAGAGCTTTAGTTATTGGTGCTGAATGGAAAAAAAATCATTATGTTTGAGGCTTTATACTGGCATAGAGTGGAAATTATATGCAATCCCTGCTAAGTGCCTGATTTTACTGCTAGAAAATCCCTCTGACTGAAATGTACTTCAAAGTAAACTACTTTAGAATTTCTTTGCGCTGTTGGAGGCCCAACGAAAGGTCATTTTCTCTCTCTCTTTGTGCATCATTTTAGCAATTTATAAAGTTTTTTCTCCCCATTTTCTGCAGTATACTTCTATTTTTCTACACTTCAGAGGGCCTAAACTGAAAATTGGATAACTGCATTTGGAAATGAAATGCAAAATCAGAAGCCTACAGTGATTTAAAATGAAGATGTTTATTCATCATGGACCTTTCCCTGCAAGGCACTGGCCACCCTCTTGTGCCATGGAACTCAGTAGCAGCAAAGGGGTTACAGAGCCTCAGCCCCTGGTGGGAGCCAGGGGATGGAATCCAGCCCTTCCCCTCCTCCCACTCACAGCCCAATTACTGCCAAGATTTACTTTTCCCTACAGCAAATTCCCACCATGCCCAGTAAAAATCCTTCATCATGGATGCTTTTTTTCTTAACGTTTTGGGATTCTCTGTCTCTAACAGTTTTCTCTCTCACTCAGTGTATTTTCTAGTCTCCTGATAATCAGAACACTGATACTGCACCCTGGTTAGAGCCTGAAAGGAGAGTTTCTCCCTTTGGTGTTGAACACATCTGCTCCTAGCGATAGTGAGGAGCACTTAAAAGGTGGCAGTGTTCAGAGGGAAGCAGAGGGCTGTGCAGAGGAACTGTTGGGCATGTCATCCTCTTTTGTTACTTCAAGAGAAACCCCATCCCAAACCTTCCAGAAACAGCAAAGCTCCTTGGGGCATAAATTGGGGTACACTTCAGTGTAGGTACAGACAGCTTACATCTCCCTGCTTTGGCTCTGCTGCTGCTCTGGTTAGGACACTGTAGGGCAACCTGAATGTGACTCCAACTTATCCTGTCTGAATATCAAAGGTATGCAGGCACTTTTCCCTCCCCACCTATGAGATATGTAAGCAGGTGATGGAAACATATGATTAAAAACCCATAACAGAACACAGTGCCTGAAGAACCTCCTCAGATCAGGGCAACAGGGCTCCTGGGTCTGTGAACAGACTACAGAACAGCAAAGCAGCATTAGCTGCTCTGTTTTCATGATTCCTTCAAGACTCTCTCTTGGACTGTTATCAAAAGAGCTAATTCAGCTGAAAATTAATGTTGCCCATCTTCTTATCCCTTTGGAAAAAAAAAAAAGTTGTTAGCCTTCAGCTTACCAGGTAGCTTACGCAGCACTAGCACCAGCAACACCAGTCCCTGGGCATGTGGATGCTCCCTTTGGCAGCTTTCCACACTACTGAAAGACCTGCAGTGAAAAACCTCATCCCTTTATTTATTTTTTTTCCTCTGGTGCACAAACAGCAAGTAGCTTTTGACCAGCATGTGATCCGAAGCAGAGAAGGAAACACCAGGAGCCACAGAACAGTGAGTAGTCATGAAAAGACAGACATGCATGTTTCTCCAACGTGGACTGATGCAATATGAGGCATTATGTTTTTCTTACTATTTTCAGTAACAGCAATATGACTTTTGTCTTGCAAAATGGCATCGTATGTTGCAAATATAGTGTGTCCTGAGGCCCTTCTATGTTTTTGGTGGAATACAAAATTGTGCTTACATGGAACTCTCTACTACACTGACAGGAGGAAAAGAAAGAGGAAAGAAATAGGACCGACAAGAAAAATTCTTTAGGGCAAACTAGTAATAAAAGAAATGTGAAGTTTTTAAACTGACTAGGGGATCAACATAACACCTATGAGAATCCTGTGTTCAGTTTCCAATTTCTGGTGCAGCTCCTGACCAGCTCCCTTCATCTCTCACTTCTTCCATTTTTATTTTTTTTAACCAAAAATGACACTACTAACCACCTTGCTTTATATTTGTGTTGTGAAGACTAATTCATTATTAATAGCAGAGAGGTTCAGAAGCACAATGATGTGTGCCACACGAGCTGGCAGAAACTCTGCTCTCCCCCCTGCACCATGCTTCGTACAAAAGGAGATAAAGGGGTTGATTTCTAGCAGGAGAGCTGTGACTGCTGCAGATAAAGGTTCCCTACAGACTAAAGAAGACATTATTTGAAGGTATTTAATCCTGTAGCTTTCCATACACAGCCATCTTTATTCCACATAAAAACATATTTACAGAATCCAGACATCAATGTGCTATGGAGGGGCAGGGAAAGGGATTTTTTTAAGGGATTTTTACCCCCTCAGTTTTCCCCTTAAGGGTGATCTGACTCTGCCCCCTGTCCCAAATCATTCCTTGGCACCTCTCTTCTCACATGTATCCTCAAACAGCCATGGAAACCCCATCCTTCAGACCACAGGATCATGTTTCTCCCTGCCTGTGAAGCCAGTTTAGTTTACCTAATAACACTCTGAGTGGATCATGACTTGAAACCTGGATTTGCCCACAAGAAAACCACGTATCAAAAAACAAATCCAAAATCTCTCTGAGAAAACATACAATTATCTTCTAAGCACCTGTGCAAAGGAAGGCAGAGGATGGATACAGTCACAAACCACATTTCTAACTGGCACCACTGCATTAACCATTGCCAGCCTCAGATGAACAAGTTTAGTGTTTAGAAGAAACTCCCTCTGTGGGAAACTCTGTGGGAAATTGGGCAGCAATCATATTTGGAGCAGTACAGAGGGGGTCTGGCAGTGGGGAAGGTGCTGGTCATGAAGAAACCCAGGCTGAAAGGGGATACTGCCAGCCCAGACCGAGATTCAGAGGAAGGGTGAAGGGATCATTTGGAACTAAGGTATAGTTAATTCTGCCTTTCTGCAATTACTTATAATTTCTGAATGATGTTGTTGTCTAGCCCTTTTTTATTATTGGATTTTTAAAAAAAAATCTAACAATGAAATCTCTAAAACTAGTTTTAGTGATGTGAAGTTAAGTTGGAATATGTAGCCACAGCTGTAGTAGGCAATTCAAACAACTGATGGCAGGACTAGTGCCTGGAAGTTTTGGCACTTCAGAATTCAGAGAAGCTTAAAAAAATCCTCCATAGTTACCTGAAGAACTTACAAAAACTTGCACTGTGGATGACAAGGACAGGTGAGGGGTCTAAGCAGCATCCAGACGATTACAGGACATCTTGTCACACTTCACCAAACAAGCCACGCATTCACAAAGACAATGGGACCAAGCCTTCAAAGTGTTCAAGGTCAGAAGTTTGGTTGGAGCTCTGAGAAACCTGGTCTAGTGAAAGATGTCCCTGCCCATGGCAGAGGGGTTGGACTAGATGACTTTTAAAGATTTCCTTCCAACCCATACCATTCTATGATTTGACGACTCTCCTGACCTTAGATTAGACTGCACAGGAACAAGGATGACACAGAGACCAAAGTCAAGCAAATACATTCCAGTACTTCGTAAATGCAAACACTCCTCACAGGATTTATGCCAGTTGACATTAGGATTAACTTATTTCTTAATTAGGATTACACACTTTGCTAATACAAAATGAAAAGAAATCCACTGCCTGATAAAATATGGCCCTATATGTTGTCTCATAAAGGTCTTAATGTAAATCTCCACTCAAACAGACAAAGCTCAGTGGTGAAATAAGTGCTGACCTCCAGGCATCTGGAGGACTTTCTGCCCTTCAGATAAGGGAAGTGTTTTGGAAAGTAAATGATACCAACTGCATGGCAGGTTCAGAGGCAGGAACATGGTCCACTATGATCCATACCTTCACAATTCCTATGATAAACTAATTTCTCATTATCAGACCTCTCATGTCTAGAGCCAGTTTGTCTAGTTCTGTGGTGAAAAATGGTAGGTTGGGCAGCATCCAACCCAGCATACTCATCATAGAATTATTTCTGTAAATAATACCTTTAAACTTGCAAGAGTGTCTGGAAAATGCCCTCTGGTTTATAGACACAGAAACAGGATTAAATCCTCCAAAAATCCACACCGCATTTTGCAAAGCTTCCTGCTGGTAAAGAAGTTCATGATTTTTAATTAGTACTATGCAGACATGGGGCCAGACATGCAATGTTCAATAAACCAGTTAGTTTTTACATCAGTAATGAGTCTTAGAATATTAATGTAGGGCCTTCAGAAGTCAGAAACAGAAGAGGGAATGTGCAGTGATCCTAACATTACCCCTAGGTGCATGTGAGTAGCAGAGATATTAACAACCTCAACAGTGTAAAGTTGGAAAAAAAATCCATGGAGGTGGAAATGTGTATTTCACATGGGTTAATATAATCAGCTGCAGGTAGATTTCAGAGGATTATTTCCAATCTTTTGAGAAGAGATTTCTTTTGTGGGCATGATAAAAATTGTTAATATGTTGCTGCTGTTTTATTCAAGGTGAAAATTTTGCTTTAATCACTTTCAAATAAATGCGAAACTCAACCATTACTCCCTTCTAATAATACTGGAGAAAATAGTTCATACTAAATCTAACATAATGAACACAGCATGTTCATAGAGAACTGAGTGTTCTGAGCTTAAGTCCCCTTTAATCCATAATTCCTTTGGAACTACATATTACATCCACATGAATACCAAAGAGGTTTATGATTAATGTTATTTTAATGAATAATAAAAAAAATGATGATGATTTATACAGAGTTATTTTCATTTTTTTCACATAAAGATTTGTTGGTTAGAGACTATGGTGTAAGTATAAAACAGAGCACTACAATCTGATTGGGATGGTAATGCTTTTGCAAAAGCTTCTAAGTAATGTGAACACGTAGCTGAATTGAGCTGGGAATAGCTGCAAGCTCTGACAGGCCCCAGGAACTCCCTGAATTCTTCCCCTACCCAAACTGTGCTGAGGAAGCACGATAAGAAACACACATTCTCAGGAGAAGTGACTTTGCAAGCTTGAGCAGCTGGGCCTGATTCTCACCTTGCACTGGTTTGCCTGCAGGATTCCTACCTAGTTATGGCAACACATGTCAGATGAGACCTGTCCATAGCAGGCATCACTCAGTGCAGGGGAATGCTGGGTCCCAGCTCCTGCCCTTGAGCAAGATCTTCAGCTGTTGTAAATGCCAGCAAAGTCACTGGCAATTAGTTACACCAGCACAATAAATGACAGCAAACCACAAATGGTGTGTATTCCAAAAATAACAGGCAGTCAGAGAGCTTTCATGTAAAGATTGAGGCTGGAGTTTTGCAGTCCCTCAGTTACAGCCCAGACTTCAGGAGGGCTTTTACTGCATCAACCAGCTTGAATGTGCAGAGACTGAAAGCTGTCCCCAAAATGCTCTCCATATGGAGTGGATTACAGTGTCTGGGGATCTCAAGGGCTGTCTCTCACCCCACTCTCTGGTACAGAGCTGCAGTAGTGCTGCCTCTCACCCCATGCTTTCTTGCCTTCTAATCTGAGACACTGGTTCTGGCCAAATCTCTTTGGCTCATCTTTCCAAGAAAGCCAAGAAAGTGGAAGAAGGGCTGTGAAGCAGTGATAGCACAGCATAAGCCTGTATATACTGTATCCAAATAACCTATTAATGAAAACTCTTTGGCAACTGTTTAAATGCTGTGAGTAGGAAACGGCTACAGTCAGAACTCTGTGGGATCCCTTCCTGAAAATGTCATCACCATGTTGTTATAATTAAAATATCATCCCCTCCAATGCCAGCTATCTTTATTAGGTACCAAACACTGAACCTCTTCCCAAATCACTAGGGTGCAAATTGCTTTTCGAAAACATTTTTGGAACTGATAACCATAAGCTTTCACACAGGAATGAACTTTCCCAAGGACGACCATTGTGTTCCTTTCTTCAGGCTCTGTGCTAGAGAATTCTGACTGACAGTCAACACCTGACTGGATGCTGGAACTGGTTTCTTGAACTTATGTGTTGGTAGACTCTAGATGATATTCCATAATGATACATGTTTGATGCTTTTGTCATTTTGACGAATCAAACTTAGATCCACCACAATACCTCCCAGGTGAACTCCAAACCAAGGTTTATTTGGGAAAAAGGTTGCAAGTGTGGCACCAGGAAAGACATGAGTTGAATGTGAATGCCCCCCTAAATTAACTCAAGCGGTACAACTTACTGTAAAATAACTAAATCATTTACATTTTAGTGGGCAACAATGAAAGTTTCTCACTAGAGGAAAGTTACAGTGTTGTCTGCTTTCCCTCACAACTGTCCACATTTGAGATCTGGGCCAAATCCTGTGCCTTACTGCTGTCAACCCGTTTCCAACATTCACATTATTCAACAGGCTTCATTACTTCAGAAGGTAGAAGTAGCAGTCTGTAAAAACTGCACTCCTACTCACAGTTGGTGTTTGCTTCTCTAACAGTTACAGCCAGCCCAGGGATGCCCAACCTGCTCACCTCTCCAGCGAGAGAACTTGGCACTTGCTGTGGAAACATCCCTCTTGGGACCTGAATGTGGTGAGGCAGAGCCTGGGGCAGAATTGCTGAGTCCTGTTCCTTAAAACAAAGACCCCCAGAAGAATTCTGGATGCCTAACCATGAACTAGAACAACCTGCTTTTTAACTACTGATCTGCTGCACAAAACAGAACCAAAGGATTTGACAGCAGATCTCTCTCTGTCCTTCCTGTGTTCTCATCACAGCAAGTAACCGGTGGCTTCCTTCGGCTCAACAAGTTATGCACAGGTGACAGACAGCCTCTGGGAATGGACAACTGTACCTATGCACTGACATGCTGTGTCTTTTGAAAAGTCACAGGGTATCAGAGAGAACTCTTCAGAGGGTGTAGGTCCCCCACAAGTCTTGTGTCTCATCAGCTTGCTCCTTACAGACACTGTTAAATGCCTTTCGGTATCTAAAGCCACACTGTGCACCAGTGGTCAGGAAAAGGATTCCCTCTCTCTTGATCATGTCTGAGTCATGCCTTCTCCCTGCTCTTCTCATCAGCTGCCACTAGAATCTCTCACCATCTTTGTGTCCTCTCTTTGTGTGCTCCAGGAGCCTCCCTCAGGCCTGTGGCTGCTCATGGAGCTCGTCTGACCAGCCTGCAGCAGATGGTACCACAGGCAGGAACAAGTCCCCAACCCTGCTGCCTATTGACACCCTTCAAGAGGACACAGTAAGCTGCAAACAAACAAGCAAAACTCCCACTGGGACTTTCAAAGGAAACATACAATTTGAAGGCTTCTAATCCAATTTCACAGGTTGAACACCCTCAGTATTTGTGGGAGATGAGGAGATGATCATGTCCTCCTCTCTCCTTTCCAAATAAACACTTCCTCCATTCCCTTTCCCTTGCATACTGCAAGACCTTTAACAAGGTAATGCCTACTGAAATAATTGCAAAGTATTTTCAGAGTATGAATTTTATATTTTACAATTCAATCTATATTCTGTCAACAAGCTACGATGCAGAACAAGATGTGGTCTGCAGGAAACAAGAGCAGCTTTTCCAGAGCATCTATCTGGCATCAATTTACCCTGGATTTTCTGAGGGCACAGACCACCGGACTGGAGAATATTTAATTCTGAAAATACATCTTCCTGTAAGTTTTATATTGCCACTTAAGCTATTTGGCCCTCTTCCAGTTTTTTTTAATTGCCTTAGTTTTCTAGAGCAACTTGGGTACTTAATAAACAAAATGTCATTTCGGTGCCTCACAAGATCATTGTGTTCATCTGCTAATAAGGTCAAAGCCATACTTCAGAAAGTTAGGCAAGTACACCCCAGAATGGCTTTTCCTGTTAAAAAACCCCAAAACCTGGATCACATTTTGTTACAACTAAATGTTTAAAACTCTTGTTCTCAGTGTTTAGAACCATAAAAAATACATAAATGTTAAGGGAGACAAGGAAGCAAACAGACTGTGTGTGTGCTGGATGACCTCATTATTCCACCGTGACCAGCTGGAAACCTGCTGGTTTGCAGCCAGTGTCTCTTGTGTCCGTAAGACCAAGAGAGAGCTGATGCAAGCTTCTCCTGGATGCACTGGGAGAGGTGAAAACTGAGTTTCACAGCAGATTCATTTCTTCGTAAAGGGTCTGTGTCCTTCCTTCCCTTCAGAGCAAAGAACAAGAAACTTCACTCAGTATCTCCTGCTAACAAACAGCTGACAACTCTTCTAGTTTCCCACTCCTCTCCAGTTGGGCCTTCCAAATATCACCTGGGCTACTTCAGTTATTGCCAACTCTGGAAATACAATCTCTAACAGAGGAATATGAGAAGTTTCTATTTTATCAGCAACATTTTCTGCACTGGTGTTTCACCTTCAGTGTTTTGCGATCATCTTTGCCATAATCACGTTTTAGCATCTGCTGTGTCAGCATCATGTTTCAGCATCAGCATTTAACCATCAGCTGTTCCACCATATGGCACAAGAAGCATCAACAACATAGCACTCAAAACACATACAAGCAAACAAAAAGCACTTGTAATTCCCCTCCACCCTCTCCGTTGCCCTTTCTTCATGCCACTGCCACCTTTCCCTGGGACAATACAGTCTTTATCTCTTTTTTCCATGAAGAAATACATTCTGAAGAGAATTCAAATCAAAACACAACCAAACAACTCAGTTCCTCTAGGCAAATTTGCAAGAGTCTCTCTTGTGATCTGATTTTCCTCTGAGGTTCACTGAAGCATTTTTAAAGTCCTACGCTACAAGAGCAAGCTCAGGGTCACTGACTGTCATGCTTTTAATCACGGCTGCCTTTTGGTATGGGAGCTTCCCAGAGGCAGTGACAGGAAGCCTCCTGGAGAGCTGGACTGAATTTTTAACTAATGCAATCTTTTGCTACCTTGGAGGATAAATTTAGGACACTCTTTAGACTAAACTTCTTCAGAAGGACCCAATTTATTTCACAAATGTTTAGTGTGCAGGACAGGCTGGTTGAAGGAAGCACCATTAGCAAAACTGTCCTTGTGACTGCGAAATATTTTAGACTGGCTTTAAAATGTTGGATAGGTACAGACATCTGGGAAGAGACAGCCTGTCTGAAGATGATAGAGAAGTCTTGCTATTCTATTAGTCCCATCATATACCATCAATATTTTCAGATGGTATTAACCCCCCAACAAATGCCAGCAAACATGGTACTTTTGGGGAGGGCTGCACTCTGCAAAACTAAAGCAGGATTTAACTCATGACCAAATGAATTTGATATCTGCCTAGCTTACAAGCAATTATGCCTCAAAGTTTGTTCCTAGTAAAGAGTGACATTTTTTCCACCTCATTGTGAAATTTGACAAATGCAAATTTTGTAGGCTTCACTCTGAGTGTGAAATTTTCCAACACAGTGCCTGTTTATCTATAGAAAGCTGTAGCTAGTAAGATATCTTTAAGAAAAATGCAGCAGAAAGGGAATTAAATGAGACATAAGGCTTTTCACCATTGTGGTCAGAGTCTACTCACTCCTTCTCTGAAGAACAGACAGTATGAATCAGTAGTTTTCCATTTTACAGTATACCAAGGAAAAATGTTGATCCTTGGAAACCACTCAGGAGCAGAGAAGCCGAACTGAGATTGCCACAGCACCAGAATGCTGACAAAATCCGTGAATGAAAGGACAGCATTAGCTGGCCTCTGATGGTGTAAGTCATGGTTACCAATACCATGGACACTACTGCCAACAATTTAAAGGAGGAAGATTAGTATAAAAGCTGTCAGAATTAACTCCTTCGTAATATCAGGTTATTTAGAATATCAATGTTATTTAGAATCATAGTATCACAGAATGGCTTGGGTTGGAAAAGACCTTAAAGATCATTTGGTTCCAGCTCCCAATTTAATTTGATTCAAAGTTTTAGATCAGAAAATCTGAATTTGCAGCAGTAATAAATAACTAGCATTAGTTTAATTGGCAGCATGCTAGTGTCTTAAGCACCATTTTTCATGAAAGGAGTGTCTGATCAGGGTGTTAGATGAAAGGCCCCACACAGCTGGAAGCCCGGTTTAGATGTGAAGACATTCAGAGCAGAAACAAGAAGTGCCTGCCTGTAAAGGTAAAGTTCAGTGGAAATAGGGAAAGACCCATGCAAATTTTACACTGTTATAAGGCATTATTATGTTCCTTCTAAGTGGACTGGCTGAAGGGAAGGGTGACCATGGCTATTCTCCAGAAAAAAACAACCAAAACCCCACCCTGACTCTGTAGTGACTGCCAGGCTCTTAGCCACACCCCACAGTGAAGGAATTTTTCTGTGTAACTATGCTCCTGGAAGACCTGACTTACTGTCATTGTGTGGATTACAGGGATTTGTCACTTAAGTGTTTTCAGAACCAGTTTATTTTGTGACTTTCTGGAATGTATGCTGCTATGTGATACCCCAGTTAATGGGGGAAATCCCAGCAGCATGTCATCAGTGGTTATTTTCATCTAATTTAAGGATCTGTTCTATTCTGTGAATAGATCCTTAACGAGCCCAAGATTCTCCACACCCAGCAACACTTTTTACTGTGAAATACTGTATTTTCCTTCAATAAAATGAATCCACTATGCTTTCCAGCCAGCATAAGCTTTTGTAACCAGCAGAGCCTGCATCTGCACTACTAATCACTCCAACCTTGTAAATTGTAAACAGGTCTCTCACAAAGCCAGAAGTAACACTTCCAGCTGTAATGCTATTAACCTAATCCCTGGTAGTTATTACAGAAACTCATGACACACAGCTTAGCAGATACCAGAAAATACAGTTTTTTCTCAGTAAAGTTGGAGCTGATCTTTGTATGTTATAAGCATTATTAAAACCAGCTGAATTAAAATGTTGAAAGTTGAAGCTTCTAAGGCTTTGATGTCCAGATGTAAAAGCAGCTGTATCAACTTTCCTGGTGAATAATGATAATCACACAGGGGAGCATGTTGCCTGTGTGGTACATTCAGGTTTTAATGTTTTGCATTTGAACCCAAACTACAACAATTTTATTGTACACAACTCAAATTCCCCATACTCTGTTCTCTGTATATGTCTTACTGTCTTTTCCACCCCGAGAAACAGGGTAAAATTATGTCCAGACTAAGTCAGAAGATAACAACACTTTAAATCTTCTTATGTTAAGCATATTGGTAGATTCTGGTTTATTTTGAGAAACTTATAGATCACTGTTATACTGCAAAGGCACCAAAAAGTAGATGGAAACAGGATTTAATTTATCCTGGTGCAAATAAGCACATCTGCAATTGCCACAAATTGTTCTAAATTAAAATTTATTCTAAAAACAATTTCATTGAAACAATTAAATCTCACACATTTCTAGGGGTACAAAGATATCAACCATTTAGCTCTACAATTATGGTAGAGAGCTTCAGGAGAGAAGCATTTCCTATGGTCTTTCATGGAAACTCATATTTTGTTGGTTTTTAATGCTTTTCTTCCAATAAATTAAATCACTTTATGCTGAAAGTTCTCTGTTTGCCTTTTTTCTAGGGAGCTGTAACTCCCACAGATATAATTCTTGGCAGTCTATCTGCAGGAGAAGACTGGAAACCTCACAGATGTGATATGAAAACCAAGGATTATCTCAGAGATAAATAATGATACACCCTCTTCCTACAGCACTCATTCATGCCGACTCCACTCTCACTGGGACCAGCTCATGGGAAAAACATTTTGAAGCTCCATCACCAAAAGCCTGAGCAGTACTTTGAGACACATGGGAAGCCTGTGCTTTAGGTGTGAAATGTAAGATGTTTAGTACACTTAGCCTGTCAAAGTTTCCCTCAGAGAACTGATTCCACTTTCCATGACTAGTGAGTTGGGTGAGACTGGCAGGTATTTGGTTGAAGCTCCCGTGTGAGGAGCACAGCTCAGGTATCACTGGCTAAGGGAAGGTGTCTCAGATGGAATCTATACCTCAGACCAGCTGTAGGGTCCTCTTCAACCCCAGAGTGAGGGTCGAGTTGAAGGCAGGTGAGGAGAGGGAGCAGTAGGAGCAGTGCCTCACAAGCAGGGGGAAACCAGTGGGATTCATGGCATGACACAGCTTTGGGACCAAACCCTGCTCAAAGCTGGACCCAAGACCTGCTGGTATAAATTCATGGCACCACAATCATTAATATGTCATGAGCACCTGAGCTGATGGTACAGAATGAACACAAGGAGTGAACAAGGAGAGTGCTCAGAGCTCTTTGCTGTGCCCTACATTCTGACTGTTTTGCTCTCTGTAAATCTGAGCAAGACAATGCTTTTCTCTTCTGAGAATGAGGCATTTAGTTCTGGAAAGTGGCCCACAGAAGAGGTTTCCCTCCAGAAAAGGAAGGAACATTCTTGTAATTTTAAATTAAAGTGTGCAATTACTGTTCTTTATTGTTGCCAGTTAAAAGAGATTTGCTACAGTTGCTTACATACACGTATAGGAGCTGGAAGAAACCAGCAGATTCTATAAGAAGGTTTCCTCCTGAGAGGTGTGAATTTCACAACAGCAATAAAAATGTTTTCTACAGAGCGAGAGCTATGATTTAAACACAGACAAATGCTTATTTCCCTTCTGATAGCATTTTCCTTGCTTCTTTCTGACACATATAAACACATTGCTTGGGAAAAAGACCTGGAATATTATTTTAAGATAAGATAGTACAAGTTCATAGTAATTAAGTAAAACTCTTATTCTATGAAAAGAAATGAGTGAGCAGGTTTCCATGGTAATTCTTTTCTTACCTTTTAAGACAAAGGACAGCTTAGAGCTACAGAATTGTCTTTTTCATCCCTTTCTTCTCATCCTTAACAGAGCTGTTTCTGTTTTAAACCATCAGTAGTTCATCTTTTCTGATAAATCCAGCTTCAATATCAATTTCTAATGCATATTTACACTAAATTTGTAATGATTTAAAAAGTAGAGGCATACAAAGTATTAACAAAAATACCAAGTCCTCATTTTTCTCAGTCAAATAAATTTCAGGTTAACATTAGAAGGAGGGTAGAGGTGGTACAAGTCTAACTGAGAGAATTTTACCTAATTATTGAGTTATTCCAAGGCACAACTTCAGTGACTTAATTGGCACTGCAGCAATGATAAGTTTGGCCCAATGTAAATTCATCTCTTGTCCATTGTTAGGACTCCTCAAAAGAATGTTTTTGTAACCTATTCCTGAATCCAACCATTGTGTTTCATTATCATTTTCTTTTGATTCTGTTACCATGTGAACAGTGAAATACACATAACCACAGCTCATGATCTCAGAATGTCAACTGAGGGGTATTTTGTGCTTTAGAGCTGATTGGAGTGACTCAGAGTATCCTTTGAAAGTTCTTTGAAAAAGTCACATGTGTGTTTAGATATAAAAATTAATTGGGGATTAAGGAACCAAGAAGCAGGTAAGGGAAATTTCTGAACACTTCAAACTCTATACAAGAAAAGTGGTTTCCACTGTGACAGACATGGATATTGAAGCACAGAAAGAATCTGACCAGTAGTTTCCATAATGTTTTTATTACTGCTAGAAGTTCAGTAGAGACCAAGACCTAACAGGTGAGAGGAAAATATTCATGCCTCTTGTGCTCTTTGGGACTATGATCTCTTTTCTTTAACAACAGCTGATCTTGACCTGCATTCTGAAGCTTTGCATGCTAGAAACTACATATAGTTCTCTAGCCATCTTATGCAGCGGTTAGATGAGAGAACCATCTCTAGAAGAACTGGTGGGAGAGAGTGGAGAAGAAACATTACTCCCTTCAGTAATTCATTTCTTCCTAGGAATGCCGAAGGGCTTCTCTCATCTTCACTGGAGAAAAGCAAGCAGTTCAAAACACTGTCAGAGCTGAAAAACTACTGGTGGTGTGTAATTCCTGCAAAAAGCAGAGAAAGAAAAATTGCTTGCATTTAAGAGAAGCTGTGAGAGATTTCTGGAAGTGTTTCTGGATCAGGAAAGAGAGACAGATCTGGGATGCATTGAAGACAGATTTCTGAATGCCAGCAGAGGCATTGCACTGGGTTCAATGACCTGACTATAGAATGAGATGGGTAACACTGCCAGCTCTTTGAAAGAAAGATTATCTGGGTTTACTCCCAGCTGTGCTACAGAATCCCCATGTAACTATGGATGAGTCACTTAAATTCAATTTTCTTCTGTTTACCTGTCTAAAAAATTGGAGAGCAGAGTAGGTAATTTTCCCTATTCAATTCCTATTCAGATTATAAATGCTCCAGGGCAAGATTGCTCTTCCTTTGTGTGGAGTTCCAAACACCAGGTCAGCAAGGCTTTTGCCTCAACTGGAGCCTCTTGTTTCTAACATAATAGAAATTACAGTAACTGCTCCCCCCCTCCCTCCTGTGCCAAAAATTTCCCTTCCCAAAACTAATCCTTACATACTCCCACTTTCACACTGTCCTCTGCTGTCCAGGGTGAGGTGCAAGCCCTGTCTTCTCTACTCTCCTAGTTTTGACTAAAAAGAGAACAGTCAGCAGTCAGCTTCACATTCCAGCTCCACTTCAACATTTAAATGCCATTTCTTCCCAAGGAGCATACAAGGAAGAACAATTATGGATGGCTGTTATTTTTATTTAAGAGCAAAATCAATGATTTTTATATAACTTTTCTTGTATTACCATAATGCTAGCAACTTTAGCAAACATCATAAACTAGAGGAGTTGCCAAATTCTCAAGTGGCCACACTTGATTTATAAGCTGCAATTATGTTTGTCAGCTGCTAACCAGAGACCAGATCAGTTTTCACCAATTTAGTGGACTAGAAGTGAATATTTTATTACCTTTACCCACTATTTCTTTTCAGATACAAAGTGCTTTTCAGAAAAAAAGGCAGTGACTTTTCTGGCTGGAGCAGCAGATGATTCTTGGTCAGCAGGGCTGAAGTTGAATGGCTCTCTCATGTGGTAGTGCTGAGAAACCACAAAAGCAATTCTAGTTTTTCTCACACTTAAAAAGGGACTTAAGAGCTGTTCTCAATAGCACATTTCCACACACTTCTCTCACTTCATTCTGGACTGTTAACCTTCTTTCCAGGACTCCCTTGCCAGATCAGTGGTGTTCATTGCCTAATTTTCTGCTATGGACTCAGAGGTTGTGCAAACAATTTCTCTGTTTCTTCTTGATGTCTCTGCCTACCGATCTTACAGTCTGGATGCATCATGGGTAGTACACAAAAGAATCCTAGGTTTGCTCCAGAAATAAATTAACTTTCCATTTTCAGATAATAACTTCCTGGAAAAAAATAAGGCAAGCTATTCTTCCTGTAGTTCACAGTAAGATTGACATTCACTGAAAATTACTGTTCATTTCAAAGATATTCTTTTACTGCAAAGACTTGATCCATGGTGCATGCTGGGGTAAGGTACCACTGCAAAGCCCAATTTCCAGAGAAACACAGTGAAATTAAAATTGAAATTAAAAAGAGAAAGAGCTCTACCGAAAGCAGAAGTTCCAGGATGACAAAGAGTAAAGATTCAGCAGGGAAATATTCGCAAGTCTGATGTCAGCTCTGCAATCTGGAACAAGTGCTGCTTTTTTGACTTAATAACAGTGAATGTCAAGTTTTTCAGGAAAGGAATTTGCAAAGTCTTGGTAACAAGTCTGCTGAGGAACTAAATCGCAGTACATTCACCAAGTAGATTATCTGTCACTCATAAAATCAGTACTTTCCAAGTCCCCTCTTAGTATGGCTCGATATATAGACACAGTTAAAAATATTTACAAAACCCAAGCTATGATGTCACTTTCTTAACCAATGATTAACTTCAATCTTTAAAAGGAAGATCTTCAACAAGCAATCTTACACCTGTATGACAATAATGAAATTATCTGTTTAGATAAAAATACCACTTTCATTAGCCAGACAAAAGTAAAGAATGGAGAAAACAACAGCTAAAGGGAAGTGACAAGAAACTAAAACCTATCTAGAGGGATCAAATTCCTAAGCTTGAGAAAGTCAGATAGCATGGTTCTCATCCCATGCAGGCATAAATCAGAAGTAAACATGCTAAAAGCCAGACCGGAGTGCTAATCACACTGACAGAATTGCAGATGTCATCAGTGGGATGGAAACAAGGGAAGTTGTGTTAATGAGATTAGAACCCATCCAAATGGTACTACCTCCATGCAAAAGGATAATCAGGCTCCGATTAGACAACTCCTGTATTATCACTTCAAAGCAGATGCAGCCAAACATGCTGATGGAAGAAGCAGAGTGGATAGGGAGAACACTCCTATCCACTGATGGATGATGGACGAGGAAAGAGTAAAACAGAAACATATCAGCGCTGGCTAAGGGGAAAAGTAAAACTTGAGATATGAGGGAGAGTTGGGACTGGAGCTGTCAGCCTCAAAGCAAGTGATGAAAGTACCACATTGCTTACCAAAGGTAACAGCAAAACACCTAATGAACATAAAGATTTCTGTCTGACAATAACTTTTGGCAATCATTGAGACAAGGGTGGATTGGTTCAACTAAAATTTTGAGATAAAGGTACATGGAAAAGAAGAGAGTTATTATGACTAGTTTCTGATTTATTTTGCCTATAACCCCAGATGATGCCTATGTAAGCTGCAAGCAGGGTGCCTGCAGCCTTAGTGGTGGTGGGGCCCTGATGCACTAGCATGTCCACAAATATGGATTTGCCTTGAGGCAATAACCTGTTGCTGTCTTGGAGGGCAGAAATGTCACTTCTGAAAAGCAAAATCCTCTCCTGATACTGAAAGAGAGGGCAGTGCAGAAGAGCAGGCATAGAAGCACTGGCTGGGAAAGAGAGGTGGCAGCTACTGATTTGCCCAGGCTCTCTCTACTCCACCATCAGAGATGATGTACATGTATGTCTATATGATAAGCACAGAGTCCTTTGGGGACTGTGAAAATATTCCCCATACCCACCAGAATTTGGTGAATCCTGGTACAATGAGCCTCCCATCCCACCTGTGCTAAACCTGGATGTGCACCAAGCCTGGCACAAGAGTTATAAACAGCAGGAGGGAGTTTCCACTCGAAGGAAGAGTGCTCACAGGCACCATACACTGTAGAGCCACTGCTACTGAATAATCAGGTATTAATATGCTGTCTGTGACCTTCAGTTCCTGTATAACTGGAGAGACTACAAGTATAAAATAAAAACTGCTCCCTGCTGCAGTATCCCTGGATACAAACTGAAAACATCTCCCTTTCTTGTGTTTGACTGAGATAAAGTGGCACAACCCTGGAGCTCCTCTTCCTCCCTGTTAGATGGTGCACTGGGGCTTCACACTTCGCCTCACTCTGCTTTAACCATATGTGATGGGAGCATGTCCAGGGACACAGCAAAATACTGGGATGAAGGTCTGGGAGGAAGAGGGAGATCCAGCTCATATCTTGGTGGCTGAGCAAGAAAACCTTGAGTTGTATTTCAAGAAACAGGCTTAGTCAAGTAACTTGCAGAAGTGCTTAGGTCAAATTGCAGCTGGTTTTAGCTCAGCACAGTCCCGCTGGTTTAGGGGAGATTGAAGGGAATTTGTCTTTCTGAGCGTGTTTTGCCAAATGAAGCTGTGGAGAACTATTTCCATAGTTTGAATGAAGATATACAACTTCCTACCTAGTGGAAATTTAATTCTCTGTCTGATAGACAGGAAAATCCTTTCAGTGAATTGTATCAATGTCTAGCTTTTCTTGTGTGCTGCCAGTACTGGTTTCTTGTAACACAATAGCCAGAATTGTGAAATTTCATGATATTTGCCAGGCAAATTGGAACTACAAATGATGCTGTAGCTGCAGTCCCTGCTTGGCTGGTAGACCTGAAAAGCCACACATCCTTCCTTAGTGCAGTAAGATGTAACCTTTACTTTTTCACTACATCTTCTTTCTTTAGATCATATTTGTCATTCAGAGTGTGGGCAATCTTTCTGGCTAGGTGAGCACAGAAATGTTCAGGTTATAATATATGGAGCATCTGAAAGATGTGACAAGGAAAGGCAGTATTATAAGTATCTGGGAGAGATTACAGGAAAGGGAGATGCAGTATTATAAGAAGTATTTGAGAGGCAGGACAAGGAACAGATATGCAGTGTAAGGTGATCACAGACATAATACTATAAAGAGCACTCAGAATCCAGGAATGGAAGGCATTTGAGAGATACAGTAAGAAGAAGAGAATTACTATACAGGGTATCTAAATGATGGGACAAAAAAAGATAGGAGATATTCCTGAACTTTTTATGATAAATGTAGTATTCACCACCAGTTGCAAGATATTTAGGAATAACTACATTTCACTAGGTGGTGTGGGACTGACTGAAAAGGCTGTTGGCATCTTTGGAGTTACTTAGCCATGATGTATGACTGAAAATGTGCTGGGAGAAGCCTGATGTGACAAGGTGCTGAGCACCTTCACTGGTGACAGCAAGGGGCAGCTTTTACAAAGGTGCTGAGCAGCCACAATTCTACTGGAATCAATCAGATCCACAGGGAGTAACCACCTCTGAAAAAATCTAGTTGTGGGAGTTGAAGGCACCCAGCAGGTTCAGGTCTGAAGTGTCACATTATGGATGTGACAGCAATATCTAATAAAATCTCTCTCCACACACATATACATGAACAAGTGCATGCACTCACACTCTTATACTTTGTCATAATCCTTCATCTTCCCTTGTTAAATGATAATAAAATTATAAACTAAATTATAAATTAAAATTATAATTACAAAAACATAACATTTTGTGAAGGCAATCAGAAGAGTGGTAATTATCACAGTTGGTCTGAATTCATTTGGTGGCCCAGAAGTGGGAGGAAAATACAGTATATCTTCAAAGACAGTACAGACACACAAACTTTTTTTAACTACGGTAACTTACTTTTGATTATTTTATTCCTATTTTAATAACCAGCAGTCATGAATTGCAGCACAGTTGTGCATGTGCCTTGAAATGAGAACAATTCTCTGCTTCCGTCTATCAAATAGTCTCAAACCCTGACATGCACGTTAAGTCAAGATCTTACAGCAGTCTTTCTTCTCTTGGTTAAATATTTCCTACCTCTCCAAAGTACTTCCCATTCTACCCTTCAAGGCAAAGTGGTTTGTACAATACCAGCACTGTGCAAATATGGTGTGACAAAACTAAAGTGCGAGTCAAAGCTCTGTCACCAATGCTCAGGTTCTAGGGGCAGATCTAAGGAGATAAACATGGTGACACAAACCCTGGACCAGTGTACGGGTGGTGGCTTAGTTTCTTGGAAAACATGTGCAGTGTGCAGAAGAATAAAATGTCTTGCCTATTCATACTAATTTTTATACTTGCTGTTTACTAAGTGATGGCAAGTGGCCTTTTCCACAAATTGTGTCTCCTTTTTCCTCATGCCTTCACACAGACTACGTGCTGCCTCATTTCTGCCAGCCTAACTTTTGATTGACAGTCTGCTGTGGCACCTTCTTTCAGAAGGGTAATCTGTGCCAGCTCCTGCAGGCTTAGAACACTCGTCAGAGGTGGTTGTCTAAGCTCTGCTTCACTGCACTATTTCGAATTTGATATCCTGCTCTTGCTGCATGAACACGGAAAGCACTGTATGCTCCCCAGAAGCTTCGGCCTGTGTGGGGCAAGTCCCTTTTCTTGACACATTTTCACTGATTTCCAAAGGGATTCATTCTGTATCTCTGAGTAGACACTCAAGAAAACCCCTTTTCAGAACTCAGTCAGAAGCTGATCTTTTCCGTGGGATTCAATCCCTAAAGATCACAAGAAGGGCTCTTCAAACTTGGATTAGTGCAATTTGCTTTTTTCACCTTTCTTTTGTAGTTTTTAAAACTGCTCTTATATGATTCCTTTTGCAAGAAGTACAGCTCCTCTCAAACCTGAATATAAAATTAACTGAAAATACTAACCCTGTAAAATGACTCCTTACTTATCAACCTCAGATGTATTCTGATGTGTCTTTCTTTCTGTACAATATAAAATATGGTTCCACTTGGCTCATAGTGATGCCTCTTCATGATAACACTTCACATAGTATTTGACAAAGCCAGACCAGTCAGTCAAAGTCTGTTCTCAACCTAATGTCTCTCCAGACTCCTTGGCTTAGACAAGGAGATTTCTGAAGAGGTGTCAAGGTTACTATGAATTTTTGGAGCTATGAAGAATTCATAGTAATGTAACAATTTAATATCTGCCCATTAAAAGGTAACAGATAAAGCACCATCCACCATGGCTGGGGTGATCTCCTACTACAGGCAACTCCAGGTAAGTCTGACTGATTTCAGAAGGGTGAACAGAGCAAAGGCAGAAAGTCTACAGCAAGCAAGCCAGCTGCTGTTGCCTAAGGGAAATTGCCAGTCAGTTAATGCATGGCTATTTGTGTGAGTAAATTAGATGTCAAGTCACTTCTGTTCTCGTGCTGTTGTACTTTGTAGAACTGAACAATCAGCAGACTGATCTCACCCCAGAAGCAATGCTTTTTGGTGGCATTTGATCTTGAAGAAGACATTGCTGTAGAGGAGAGCTGCTCAAAGATAAGACAGAGTAATCATGATACCAGCTCAGCTAACTGCAGCAAATCTATTTTTTCTACCTTTTAACATCTCTGGCATTCCCCTAGATAAGGCACTGGTTCCCTCTTTGAGCACGTTTGGACTGAGAGAATAGCATGTTAGGAACACTTTTGCCTTTTGCTGATCTTTTTCTCATTCTGCTTCATATTTGTTTATCATTAGCACAAATTATGATGGGAGTCTGTACAATTTGAACAACCTTTTCTCTAACAGTATCATCTCAGTCTTTTTTCTCTCTAAGCTGTAGTTCACTACAAGGGCTGTGACAGCTTTTATGTTTAACAGAATCTTTAGTCTGGCAATCATGATTAACTCATCTCTACAGAGAAGTGCTATTTTAATAAGACCAAGTGAAGAGTTCTATGAAATTTTTTTTTTAGAAGGCTTAGACATCTAAGAATTAAGACTCTGTAACTAAAGTTTAGATACAGCATAGCCAATTCTTCTGTTGGCCCCTTGAAATATCTTGGAAGGTTTCCAGCAGACCCAATTATTTCAAATAAGCTTCAGAAGTTACATTAAGGCCAGCATAACAGAATCTGTGAATGTATTCAGTCCTTGGCTGCTTCTGACCTCGGATTTATTTCCAAATAAAATGTTTAATGCTACTTTTTTAATTTTTATAGGAGCTTCTCGGGCTCAGACACTGACATTATTTTACATGTAAATTATCCAAAAAATCTAATAGCTTCTTTAGGGTCATGATTATGTTTTGGAGCAATAACACATCAGGAAACCCTATTCCAATATGCTTAGACAAAATAACATATTGTCCTTAGGAGGCTCTTAGAAATGTTTCATACAAAACAGCGTGCCTTGTATTAGCCTCATTCTCCAGGTAGTAAAATCATTGTCCTAAAAAGCCAAACATCCTCCTCAAAACAAAGAGTAAGACCAGAAAAAGGTAAAAAAAACTGAAGTGATCTGAATGCTAGAAACCACTTTCTGTTCTCTGCACCTTCTGTCCCCTGATTCAAACCAGAGTGAATAACTTCTCATTACACAAGAAAATTTGGAAATTAAAAAATAATGATGCATAAGGAAAGCAAATATGAATCTTCATCTTACTCATCCCTCTTCTCTCCCTCAATTCATAGCCCAGTGGTATTAGATGTTTAGTCTGAATTTCAGGATTTAGCCAATCTCAGTACAATACCTACCTAGGGCTCCAAAGGTTTCTGAAGAGCTGGGCCAGACAGAGGATGAGGTCAGGTTAGGAAAGATAAGAGAGAGAAGAGAAAAGCAGAGCAGGGCTCCTGCTTTTCAGGTCTTTATTATGCACCATGATACTGTGCAGAAAAATTGTTAAGAAGGAACACAAATGAAGGAGAAATCTAGAGTGCCTAATAACTCTGTAGCTCAAAAGACTGACAAAGTTTTTGTCTGATTTGTTTTATTGGAAACCCTACAGAAACTGATCTAAGAGCAAAGCAAGGATTGGGGGATCACTCTGTTTTGACACAACTTTAGACTGTTCCAGTGTTTATCCTGACTTCTTGATGCATCACAAAAAGGCTTCAGCAGAGGTCCTGATGTTTCCAAAATGTAAAGAAAAAGTAGGTGAGGCTGTAACCAGTATGAATCTTCAGGTTGGACTGGTCAGCCTGCTTCCTAAAGAACCTCATCTTTTCTGTGGAGCAGGGAGGTTTCTGGTCCTTGCCTTCCTTGTAAAATTCATTCCTGCATGAACAGTATCAGATAATCACATTGGAACTAGATCAGTGGAGAAGTGTGAAAAATGTGGCAGCATTCAAATTTCTATTTGAGAAGAAGCATTTACCAGTCTTGGGAGAGAGAAAAAAAGAAAGTGTATAATTCAACATTTCCTTTTGATCTGTAAACTACTTTTTTCTTCTGAGTTAATTTGCTTAAAAAATGCACAAAGAGGGAGGGCAAAGCAGAAAGAAATGTGCTAAAATGTTTGACAGAAATTCAAATGTTTGTGAAGAAATGCATTTGTTATTCCATGCACAGAGAGCATCAGTATTTGCTTTGCTTAGTTGGGTGTATAAATCTAATGGCAGAAGAGGTCTTAACACAGCATTAGATTTAAGACAAATTCACAGGACTGATGCCCCTTATCTGTTAAAGAAATGTGAACCACTCCAACAACACCGCTGTGAAGGCACAGTGCAAACCACTAACACAGAAGCTGAGCACTGGGGCAAGCCTGGGCTTTCAAAAAATATTGCTTAATCCAGTAAATGGCTGGAGGGTGCATGGATGGAACCACAGTAATGGAAGCACTGTAGTGTAAATTCTTGTACAGAAGACATAGCCTGGGGATATGAAAAAAGTGTGGGTAACACCCCAAATAAAAATGTTAAAGCAACTGTGTTGTATCAGATTATGCTTTCAAGAAGGTAACACCACCTTCACTGGGCTGCCCAACCTCTCCTTAATAACATTTTGGATTAATATCTTGCATGGAAACACCACATGCAATATGAGCTCCACCATATTAGATGCAGAAGGATTAACAATTCTGTTACTCTGAGTCACCTTCTTTCCATGAGCACGAAGGCCAGTGGCCTCAAGGCAGGTTTCTTGGGGGTCAGTAAGACTGGATGACGAGGTCTATGCTGAATGGAACATAGCAACTCTCTGCAATGCACTGTTTCTATTATGGTACGTTTTGCTATGGAAAGACGCCTTTTTTCCCTGACACACTTGGACAGAAATTTGCGAAAGATCAGTTTAAACAAGAGAAGGATCACTGTGTCAATCCAGCAGCCCTTTGATACAGTTTGTTGAGGAATGAACAGTCCATATCACTGTGCAAGGCAGAATCAGGAGCTTCTCATTCCCTTGCAGTGGGGTTAGTGAAGCCAAAAGGATGCTGCACGCCATTTCTGCTAGCATACAGAAATACCTGACCACAATTGCTCCTGGATTCTTCACATTACTGTGCACATTACTGTGGTAGAGCTAGAAATCAGATCTCCAATACATCTGCAAGCAAACATATTCACTTCAAACCCAGCTCCTATATCACCATAATACACTGTACCCAGCGAGGAAAAGTACAAATGAAATGTGAAGTGTCTGAGGACGGTCACTCTGAAGAGCAAACCCTTTCTTTACATCCATGCTCCTTCTTAAATTGACCTTAGTGATTCATCCCATCTAAAGCCATCCAGACAACTTAGCACCTAAGTTAAGAACTAAGAAATGCCAGGCTCCCAGTTCTCTTTGTGTACCAGCTGCTAATTCTCTTCCCTGACAGAAGGAACACATGGATTCCAGTCTACATCAATGCTGTTTGACAAATGCCGTGGGACAAAACCAGGCTACGATATGTAAAACTCAGTTCCTAAGGCACAAAAGAACTGGCTTCAAATACATTGTACTTGCCGGTTCCACACAAGTCACTGGAAACGTATCAGAGCAATCTGTAATTTCTAGCAGCTCTGAACCCTTGCAATTCTACTTTTTCTTTCTTTCTTTCTTTTCTTTTTTTTTTTTTTTAAAGAAAAAATTCAGGTCCCTGCTATGCTATAATAAATTAAAATGAAAACTCCCATCCAGTCAGTTTGGACTCTGGAGTATTTAAAATCTGTATCCTAATTTTGTGATTTAGACCTATTTATATGTAAATTAAAAAAAAAGAAAAAGATTACTTCCTTATTATTTCCCTTATGATAAATTAGTCTGAATTAGTGATGAATATAAAGAATTAACTCTTATATTCCATGTGTTTTGCCTCATTTACGAATGTCATAAGAGCCCATTAGACACTTAAAAAAGTATGTCAAGTAAAAATAAAATTCTCCACAGAAAACAAAGTAAAATGTTTAATGAGATAACGAAGACTCATTAATGTAATGCTTATTTTAATATAAAAAATTCACAAGAATTGTCATAGCTCTTGTCTTAATCAGATGAGCTTTTGTAATATTTATTTGTGTTGTAATTTCATAAATATTTATACATCCATTTTAAAACTTTACTGGTCTTTTCTGTATTAAATACATTTTAAACTTGTTAATATTTGAGGAGTATTTTCTCCATGTGTGTCATCCAGCCATTTTACGATGCCATGTGATCATAACTGTGCTACAGAAACTTAGAGGTACAAGCCTCTGAGAGGAACCTTTCTACACTGCTGCATGATAGAACCTGCTTTTTTCAGGATGTGTGTGGACTCAGAAATGGTGTTCATCAGTCCTCCCCATCTCTGTCCTTCCACTTTTCCTGTGCTCTGTGCTCAGCAGCTCTTTCTCACGGGTGTTTCCCAGATGGTGTAAGTAGTTGTTACAGTCCTCAAGGATCATGACCTTGCCTTAAGTAGTACCTCCATAAAAATCAAAATTTACAAGAAAGAAACAATTTGTTACTGAGCGATAGTGGAGAATTTCTGTTTTTGTGCTCCTGGCTCATAGTGCTATGCCCTGCTCAGTGAAATTAAGGCTCACAGTCCATTTTATTTTGTGCCTGGGTTCATCAGCATTTGCAAACTTAGACTGAAAACCTAAACTTATGGCAGGATGAGAACAAGAGACTCTTGAAAGACAAGTTTTTGAGATAGCACTCAGCATTCTTAACTTAATGCACATATAAATAGATATAATATGGAGTCTTTCAAATAACAAAAAAGTAATCCAACACTGGCCCTAGTGGAAACCCTTAGAGAGTCCTTTCATTGCAGAAAATCTCCCAAACAAGCACTATTACAGATGAAGGAAATCAGCAGCATACGTTTTGAGTGAAAACTGGTGCTGCATTAGAGAATGGGCAAAAAGCACAAAATGCCTTCACTCTCCTCTCAGCTATAGCACTCCCTACATCTTTACCCGTAGACTGAAATAAGATTTCCTGCTGTTTTAATTAAGGATAAATTCAGCAAACATGTAAAAATTGTGTGGCACAAGTGCAACAGTGTGAGTGGTACTCGAGGTGTCTTTGAGTTAATGAACTGAACACTCTTGAGTGCTCCCCACAGGAGGCTGGCACTGCCCAGGCTGGTGCATAGGATTGAGCCAATATCTGCATGGCTGTGGCTGTGCCTGTCGTACCTGTGCCACTCTGCACTGCCTCAGGTATTGCTTGGAGGATGTGATGGGCAGTGCCCTGTGCCACGAAAACACATCCTCTGAGCTGAAGGGCCACAGCACTGGCTGAAATGACAGCCTTCAGTTCCTGTATTGGGTACCCAAGGCCCACTGTTCTATCTGTAGCAAGAAGGAGGAAACATTAAATTTCAGCAGACCAAGGTCCAACAAGTAATTTTTTTTCAGGTCTCCTGCTAATGCTGAATGAGCTGAGTGGTTTTGCACCATACTCAAGGTGTCGATGCTCCATCACCCGTGCCTCTGGGCTCCTCCCATTCCCACAGGGAAGAGGCTGCAGCTCCAGCTGCCAGATCAGCCTCAGCTGGACACTGAGCTCAGCAAAAGGAGCCTGTTTATCCCCAGGGTTATACGAGGGGGCAGCGGGGACTGCCTCACTCACACAAGCTCTTCAGCTAAATGCTTGAAATTTGGTGGCAGAATGACCTCTAAAAGGCTTAATTGCTAATTGCATATAAACAACTAAAAAATGCAAAAAACTGCCTATACTTCTATAAGCCCTTCTCATACACCACTGTGAGCTAAATACCTAGATATCTTTCAAGAGAGTTTTTCATTTCTTCTCTCTTGATTTACCATCCTCTTTATAATTCGTGCAGTAATATTCATAAACAGTAATTATTTATACATAGTTATGGACCTCTTGAATTTGATTCTCTTCTCACTTAAGCTATAAATATGGAATAAAATTAATATGAGTCAGAAAATGAGGACCCTGAAGACTGAAATATATGTAAAACCACTTACAGTCCTCTAACTTTTTAAAGAGATTTTTTACTTTAATATTCTCCTGAGTTGCAAACACTATGGGGGAAGGTTTACATCCAATCAAGAACACATTTATTGAAGTGCTTAAAAATACACGAAAGCAGTTCTGCTAATATTAAGTTTTCTAACTCTCTCTCTTCTGGATTAAAAACAAAGCAAGGCCTTTTATCCCTGACATTTTAGCATTTGAAACACATCAAAATATTTTTTCTACTGCACTGGAAAGAAATTCTAATTTTCTTGTCCTGTGTTTGAGGCAAAGAAGTTAACAGAGAATTTACAAATTGAACTCTGCATTTTCAGAGGAGAAAGAAGGAAGATACAAAATTCAGAGATATCTCTCCCTCTGGGTTGGTATCTAAGACACAAACCTGACCTGTGCACCTTCTGAACCTGGTTACAGCATCTTTTTGAAATGCAAGTTTAAATCATGCACATTTTATTGGACTTGCAGAGTAACCAAATAAATAGCTGTGCTATTTAAAAGGTCAGATTAAATGACTTAACCCCTTCTGGTCTTAAAAATAAAAAGGTGAATTCTTCTGGGACAGATCCAAAATGGAAGAAACACCTGGCAGGCTCAGGAGATATCATGAGGATTTCATCACTTTGGTTCAGAGCTTATGAAATATTTTCACCATGGAAAGCTAACCTGAATCCTACTGCTTTTCAGGCTTTTAAAAACACTGAAAACACAGTGCTAATCCAGATCAGAACAGGCTCTCCTGCCCATCACCATTTTGAATTTAACACTCAACTTTGAAGTTTACAAATTAGATATTTCTTTTTGTTGCACTGAACTGAAGACATTGAAAACCGAGCAGGTGGAGGAAGAAGAAAACAGGTAGGAAACAATTCTGCAAATGAGACCTTGATGTTTGCATCATAAACCCACAAAGGGTACTGCCCATCTGCAGAGATTAGCAGTAGCATGTTTAGCAGCAATCTTTCTTTTCAGCTCCGAGCCCCAAGGAGGACACCATTATACCCCTCTGCAGTCCTGGGCTGCAGCATTCCCCGTGGTTCTAATGCACTGTGACTTCTGTAATGTATTCATCCAAAGCAGCACTACCACATATGCAGTTGCTGTTAATTTTAGTCTGCTTTGTTATTATCTTTGCAATTTTATAAATATGAGCTGAACTGAAAAGGACATTCAAAGAGTTGGGTGTGATTTTTTTTTCCCCCTGGAAATGAGTGCTGAGTGATGCTCACCATAAATTAATTTTTCAAGCTTTGTAGAGGTTATGTAAATTTGCAGAATGTTCTTCTGATGTTTAAGCCACATTTTGACAACAGTTTCAAAAACTGGTCAGAGAACTCTTGTTACTAACATCTGCTTGTTGAAATACATGTAATGACATGGTTGTGTAACACTTCCCATTGATCTCTGGATTCCAGGTGATCACTCAAGCTAAAAAAATGCATGTGCACACAATGGAAAAGGGGAATTTAGATCTTAAAAGCAAAGGAATGAGGGGGGTGGAGGGAAAGTGGTAAATTTCCTTCACCTTCTATAAAATGGTATTTTAAAAGACCCAGTACAGATTCAGCCACAATGGTAACTAAAATGTCTTTGGCTCTTGTTATTCATTCCCACTGCTGTTCCTGGTAACTATTTTGTCTTCCTTATCACAGCTTAGAAAAATAATTTAAATTGGGATCCTCAAAACAGCTCCCAGTTTAGGCTTTTTTTTTAAGTAAAGTTTAAAGCATCTCAACTGCTTGTGGAAAAATGGGAATCACTGTGATTTCCTTTGAGGTTCAGCTGTTTGAGAAAGCACTCAATTAAAGCAGAAGGGAAACTGTTTTACAGTGTCTGACATTCAACGTCTGTAATGCTTTTGTCACAAATGATGTCTCTTTTCAGCAACATGGTCTCCTTGCCACCAACAGAAGGCTTAGTTTAATTTAAAACACAATTTAAAGTTCTATACACGGTGGGAACTCTCTCTGTCAAAACATTCTGCTGAACACAATGGGTGCAGCCTTCTTTCAGGCATGCTGTGTCACTTTGGAGAAACACAGACACACAGGCAGCCCTGCACAAGTATCCAGAATTATATTTAGAGAGTAGCTGATACTGCTGGACATGTCCAGTAGATAAAGATTTCAGTACACAGGCAGACATGACAATAATAGTATTCCTACATAATCAAAATAACATACGTGATTTGATAAGATGACAAGTGTTTATTTCCAAATATATATATTTTAATTATATATAAAATTCAAACAAATCTTCAACTTTATTCTCCAAGAAATTAAAGAACTTTAGACTCTCAACTTAAAATGTATCAGAAAATACAATGCAGAAAATATTCTTCTGCTATAAACAACTTCACTTTGTTTTCAAATAGCTTTCTTTTATCATGGAAGTAAAAAACTCAGCATGACTTGTCTAAAAAGCAGCAAAGAGGATTTGGGATTAGTTATCAGGGAGAAAAATTGTGGAAAATACTGCAGGTGACAAAAGTGTGTAGCAAGACATGCTTGGCTTTATTACTTCTTCAAAGCAAACAGGCTGTATATGATCCATACATTAGCAAACCCGTTTCAGCAAGATACATTTCTCCCCTATCAAAACAAAAAAACCATCACTGCAATGAAACGCTCACACACTTCCCTAGCCAAGAGTCAATTATTTATGGATTCTATAAATAATGAATAATGACTTTTTTTTCCTCTCTTTTTAAGAGATGTGCTTCTGACACTTAAAATGTGCCTGTGTTCTCTATGACAACAGGTTACACCTCCTGGTGACCTCAGTAATGCCACACGTCCCCTTGCACAGATGAATGAACACTCACAGCCCACTGGAGTTACACCCTTGTGAGCTGGACCAGAGGCTTTCAGGGAGCTCTGCTCGTATAGACTTTGGAGTAATGTCAAAACTACCATTTAGTCAAAGTGACCTGAATCCCTTGCTTCCAAAATATGGAAAAACACTTAAGAACTTAAACTCCACAGCACAGGAAAAATGACAAGCAAGTGTATTGTGGATTTCTACCCAAACAAGTGAGCAACAAATCTCACAAATCCTTCTTTCAGGTCACAGAAAAACTTTGGACAATACAGCCTTTGGACATATTGCCTTTTGACAATATGCAGAGTGTGAATTTGGAGATATTAAAAAATATGGGGAAACAGGCACTGTTGAAATTGGATGTTTCTGATTGCATTAACCTTGTTAAGAGACACTGAATTTCTGTGGATAAGTCATGATGTCACTTGTCACGTTTTCACTAGCAGTGAGATGAACACCTCTGGCAGATCCTCAGTGAGGCCAGGATGAGTTCCTTGAAGATGGGGCAGAAATCTACCACTATATTTTGCTGATTCAGTGTCTTCATCTTGACTTGACCTGACAGATGGCAATGGTTGCTTGCTGGGGTTTTTTTTTTGTTTGTTTTCTTTCTTCAACATCTATTCTGTCAGTGTTCACAGAACTTTTTGGCATGTTTTGTCCTTGTGTATTTTCAATGAATTCTTATGTTAATTATTTATATTATTTTGGAAAGTGATGAGATTTTGAAAGCTATGTTATATTCAAAGTCATTGGAAAAGTCAGTATCAGCACCAGATGTTAACTTTTATGAAAGGACATGAATACAGATTTAAGCAGTAATTGGCAAAGTCCCAAGTCTGGAAGGGAGCTTGTGGATAAGCACCAAGAAAAGGGAGTCCTACCCAAACTGTCATCTCAACTATTTTCTAATTCCTTTGATTTTCACAATTTGGTGAAAAAAATGTTTCAGTCTGGGTTTAGCACAAGATTCCCAACATTACCCACATCTGGTCAGGTTAGTCAAACTGTCAGGACAGACTTTCTAATGGTACTTCGACACTTTTTACGAGCTGAAGCTGGCAGCAGAGGAACGTGAAAACACAACATGACAGGAGAGAAAGTGACAAATCTCTTCCAGAATCCACAAATTCACTCTGAATTTCTGGTAAAATTTTGGACTGGTTATTTCTCCTGACAAACTGGTGATGAATTCCATGGAGCCAGACACTGAGTTTGATTTAGAAACACTGTCCTTCCGCTCATGAAGCTTTAATTTAGCTGTTATGAAACAGGAATCCAGTATGGATGACTAAATGAATTCCAGTTCAGGTAATAGAAAATGCTGCACGAATATCTACACTGAGGTATAACCCTCACTATCCCCCCATACAAAACACTGAAATAAATTAATAATTAAAAAGTGTTTAGAAGTCAAACTTAAGAACACCATATAAGTGTGATGTCCTCCAGTTTGAAGTATTTCACTAGGATTTTTTATTTGTGTGCTGTGTAACCCTGTGTCATTTTCCTGCACCTGAAGATCATACTCTAAAAAGTTCCCCAGCATGTTCTGCAGGTGGAAATTTTGTAGACCATCAATCATGTGTTTCCCATCTCCTCTTTCTTAGAAAGTAACTAATTTCTACTGCTTATTTAAACTGGCAGTGCGCCTGCTTTATTATCAGTTAAGAACTTGTGCACAAAAATGACACCAGTTTGCATAATTATCATGAAATAAGACAGGCTTTTTTAGGGGTAACAATCTGGTAACTTCATAATAAATCTGTCTGGAGCAATCGTAATTACACAGTAACTCATCTTAATACATTTGTATTCGCAGCAGATAAGTGTGGTGATAAGAAGTCCCACTATCATCTGTGATTCACTGAAATGAGAAATTGCATACAAACCCATTATATACTGCAATTTCTAGAGCTTTCCACCCTGTCTTAAAGGCTTACTGCAAGAGCCCAAGGGTTTGTTTATCTAATCTGGAAAACAGCTTGAATTTTGCTTTTATTTTTTCCCCATAGCCAAGGATATAAAATGGCATCAGACATAAAGTTTCCAGTCTGTGTTAAATTTGTACACATTCAAAAATCAGAACATGCGCTGCTTAGTTCAGTCAGTACCTCCAGTTGTGCATGTAAATCGGTTAATTGCCTGTTTGCCTCGCCATGTAACAAGCAGCTATTCAATGGACACAGGAACTTGCACACATTTGTATCTTTTGCCTCATCCACATGACGACTCTTTGTAAATACAGAAATACGTTGACTTTGCTTTTATAGGGGATGATAAGAAATGGGTCTGAGGAAAAAAGATTTTGTTTGGCACAGGAGCAAAACAAAGAAAGGAAGAACTAAAGTTGTAATGCATTCCAGTCAACTGGATAATGAAAGGATGTTCTAAAACTTGTTCCTCTGAGTGCAAAGTTGAAAGCATCTATATATGCTCACTTCAGTGGTGATAAGGACACAGAGGATGAGACAGATTTTATCATATAAGAGACAAGGAAACTGCAGAAAGTAGCACAAAGTTGTTTGTTGGTAACCATAAGAAAAACTTGAGAAAAAGCAACTTAGAGAAGCACCACGTCTCCATGATATTCCTACAAAGTCCTAAAGCAGGGACTCTAAACTGATAGTGTATTCTTCTCCTGTGATGGTTGTTGCTGGATCTGGCTTTGATCAGTCCTGTGCTGCAGCAGCCACTCAACAAATTGTTCTCTCTGTGCCTTCCAAATTCTGTTTGTTCTTCACCCGTGGTCTCCCCTCTCATTTACTTTCCAGCTTACTAAATCACACAAAGCAGATCCAGAGAAATCACGTGGTCCATAGCACTGCCTAAAGCAGGAATAAACACACCCAAGACATTCCTGACAGATGTTTATCTGTGTTGCTTTTAAAAATTTTCAGTGAATGTAAATCTATAACCTTCAGAACTGCTGTCACCAGAAGGAATGTTTTAATGTTTGTTTTAAATTCTCCTTGCTAAAATTTAAGTCTCATACTTCTCACATTATCCACTTCTGTTTTTCTCTAAGCCTCCCTGGTTCTTTCTCACTTCCTATTTCATCTCCCTTGTTATCAACCCCATTTAGTCCTCATAAAATAAATCTAAGGTTTTATTTTCAATGACAGAGCTCAGAAAGAGACACACCCATCTTCATTGTGCTTTGGATAGTACTCTTGTTTCCTGATTCCTTCCCCATTTTTTTTTCTCTCTTCCTTTTAATTTTCAGACGGTGCAGGAGATCACACACGACAGAATGTAGAAAGTTATCAGAGACTCAGGACAAAAAATCACTACATTTCCCCAAACCCTGAGATCCAACAGATTGGTGGTGTTCTACGGACAGTTATAAGAAGAAAAGCTGCTAAGTATTTAAATCAACAAAAAAAAAATCATTCCCACCTTCGTATATCCCACACCAGTTTATAACCCCTGGCTCTACAAATATTAAGCACAAAACTGTCAAAGCAGAAGATACACAGGCTGCCAATCTGATCCCCTCAACACAGACTGAGTGCAGCAATTCTTAATAGCCAGTGAGGTCAGTCTGAGAAAATTCAGAAGAGAAGTTCATGTGCAATGAAATGTTAGTGAAAGTTGAGGATGGGAGAATGTAAGGGATATATAGGATTAATTTAATGTTGGTGAAGAAATTTAAGACCAGGCTCAGGGAATTAACTCCAGATGCAATCTGATCTTTTTTGACATATAACTAATTACACAGGCAATAGAAAGAAATTAAATTTATTATTTTCTTTGACTCTTTGGTTGTAGGATTAATGTATAATGCTCAATATTTGGTTCTATTTTCAGTGATCAAGAATGACTTTTTCGTGGAAAAACACCTAAGCTGAATTTGGAGATGTGGAAAGGCACTGTCAGAACAGTACAAAAGCTGGTGTGCTCTCTGAAAAGGAAAATCCTGCATCTATGAACTAGAGGAGTAGATCTGCAATAATAAGGTTCTTTAAAAATTTGAAAGAACATAGAAAATTAGTATGCTCTGAGTAATTATTGGGGAAAGTAAACAAAGGAACATTCTTGCCAGTTCTGGTCAAGAATGACTGCAAAAAATATCTCCTTTTATTCTTTCTGAACTGGATAGAGAGGTAAAATAATAATAATAATAAAAATACAGAACAGTGCCTCCCAAAGAAACATCAGGCATCCACTACTGCAATGGAAAAGGCAGAGATCTTGATGATTTGGTGCCAATTCTTCAGGAATGTCTTTATTTTATGACAGTGGCTAGAAATAGTGAGCAGGCATGTGGGCCCATGGTACTAATCATTGTACACATAATAATCCCTCCTTTGAAAATCTATACTGGAAATGGCTAAAATAAGCTACAGGTACATTAAACATAAGTGAGGTGGAGGGAAGGAGGGAGAAGGAAAGGTATGGCATCAAAGTGGATGCTTTCCATGTCAGCCACTGCTGTGCATCAGTAGCTTGTCATTTATGTCAAAGTCCAAGAGGAAAAAAAGCTTTTTCTCAGCTGAGAAAGCAACACATATTCTTGGCAAGATGATGATTACAGTTTTCAAGCAGAGAAGGAGGGGGAAGAGAGGACTAGTAACTATCTTTCCTGGGCTCCAGCAGTTCACCCTTATTTTGCATTCATTCCACACATGCCCATGGTCAATGGTGCAATGCTGCACCCTGAGATAGGACTAACTTTAAGGTGTATTTAGTTTTTACCAAAGGCGTGTAGATGTATCATTATTAGATAACTTGAAAATATTACCCTGGTTGTCTAGACCACATTCCAAAATTGTTATTAGTTATCTCTTATCTGTACACCTAGGCCAGCCTCAACTCTTATCATGCCAGTCTCAGCTCATCTTACACCACATTTACAACCAACTCTGTCAGCACATTTTGAATTTCAGAATGGACTGAGTTTAAAATGCAACTTGGCTTTAGAAGCTTCCCTTTATTTTAAAATAGCACTGACAAACTCAAGCTGCAATACAGAGTGCTCTGTTGGATAAGCACACGCTGGACCAAAGATACCCCTAGTGCAACTCTGCCAAGCTGAAGGTGATGCAAAGGATGTACTCAAGGTTTTTCTTATCTTCAAACTGTCACTATGAGGAGACAGAATTGAGACTGGATGAAGTTATACTGCCACCAACAAACCAACATGACTAAAAGAAAGACATAGGAACAATTAAGCGTTTTTTTTCATTATTTCCTTTCCAAACCCAAAAAATGAACCTTTGGCACTACCACTACATTTCTGATGACCCACAAAGTGTCATTAGTGCATAGACAAGACCTCTCAACAACCAAGCCAAATACAAATGGAGACTGTGGAGACTCCTCTGCAAAGACTGCATAGACTTTCATATAATTTAAACACCATATTTTCAGTAAGTTACAAACAGATCCTGTTTAAATTACCCTGTAAGTATTTTCTTCACACTCGAAGCTCTGTTGTATTTAGCAGATTTCTATAGACCTGATTTCAGAAGATTCATTACATAGGGAATGCCCCCATACTAGTTTCTAATATTTCCTGACCTTGTGATGTTCTCTGACTACTGCCATAATATAACTATATGATCTCTTGATTCACTTTATTGATTTGCTCTTTAGTGTTTTAATGGAGACAGGCATGAGGTGCCTTCAGCTGCTGTAGAGCTTCATTAGCCAAACATTACTGCACTTACAAGGAAGTTTAGTGCAGAGCCTTCTCACAGGTTAGAACAACATGCCTGGTCACCACAATTCCTTGGTCATGCTGCAACATGGCGGACATGGAATTACCAGGCTTCATATTAAAATCTCAGAGGCTTTTGCTCATTTACTTGATGTATATCTGAGATGAAACTTGGGAAAAAAATCTTAGGTTCTCCCTGTTTCCCTCAGTGCAACAGAATCAGAGCTGTTTGTCCTCTTGTGCCCGTGATGGGGAAGACAAAGGAGCACTGACTTTTCTCTGCTCAATTTAAATATGGGCACCTGCTCTGGGAAGGGTCTTGTTGGTGTCTGCGACCATCAACATTGCTGTCAAAGCACAGAGTTTCACTTTCAAGAGCACTATCATGAGTTTGCTCCTACAGAAGGTAGGAAAACATCAATAATCTTGCCAAGGACTCTCAAGAACTATGTTTGGGAAACATGAAGGTTGTGACAAATTAGTCAAGGGTAATGTCTTCATTTCTTGGCCACCTTTTACCTCTGGGGCATTTACATTTTCACAGTTTGTTGGTATTCCAGAGCTGCAGAAGGCGATTTTGACTTTCTCCTTTAACTTTGAAATATTCAAATAGTGGCTGGTAATTTTATTTTTCAAAATTTCTACATAAGCATTTATCTCAAGGACTGAATAAAATGATTCAGGTAACCTTAGAATACAGATAGCTCGGCAGTAACTAATTTGCTATCTTTGGTACACTAGAGGTGAACAGATTAAGCAAGCTAGTTTGCTATCTACTAGATAAGAGAGGAATGTATTATCATTTTCTCTGATTAGTATCTTATGCAGGTAATTATACTTCTCCTTTGCACATAATTAAAGTGAAGGTTGATTTCCATTCATTCTTCACAGTGGTAAAATTATCAAGTTACTTCTCAACTAATTATTTTCTATAGTATAGCCCTGTTTCAGATCCCTGTCACATTCCATTTAGCAAACACAATAGCTCTGAATAAGACTTATCACAGTCTGGGACTTTTATGCTATTAATTTGTAGGGAAAAAATCTTTAGATGGATGCTATCCAAGCTGAAAATGAATTTCATTGTAGAACATCCAATCACTTTGTTGTTTTCTTTCTAAATCTAACATTGAATCTTTTGCCTTTTTATAATCTCAATCTTTTGTTTGTTTAATTTGTGCTTAATTTGTTCAAGTTCGCAACACTTTATCTGAAAAAGATTCAGTAAATGAACTTATGATAAACATTTTGTGTGTCATATTAATTGCATATGGACTACACCTTGTTTTAAGGGTGACAAATATAGCAGTGATATGTGTTTGCTGGGATTATTTTGATTTTTTTTTTTTACACAGGTGGGAACACCACCAGCATTGTGATCTGTAGAGAAGTGGCCATGCAGAATAATTTGGCAAGAAATCTCTACGTTATCAACACATACAATTGTTGGTTGAAATAACTTTCTAGAAAGAAAATTTCTTTTATTTTTTTTTCCTGCCAGAAGCACTTAAAGGACTCTTATAGAAACTGCTGTCATTTGCAGAAAGAAAATTTAGCTCCTACTATTATTTTCCATCTTTCCATTTAGCATTCTCTTGAAACAGCTCTAAATTACATGGTCTGCCCCAACCCTGCTTCTTAGATTTTATGTCACCCTACTTCAATGGTTTCTCCCCTTTCTGAGAGTAAGAACAAAACATAAGTACTGCTACCATTTTGCAGGTGTCAAATTTAAAGCCATCCTTTAGCTGCTACCACTTGTGGTGATTTTTCTCCTCCTGTTCATTGTCCTGCTTGGCCATTGTGGTTCTTTGTTGTGCTTCAAAAGCACAAGTTCTTCACATTTTTTCTGCTCAAATGTAGTTCTTCTCTGCCAATTGGATCAATTTGATTTTATTACAGACCACTCAGAGCTGGATTCTCACCTTTTATTCCAGAGTCATTCCACTGAAAATGATATTTTTTTGGCTTGCCTTAGCAAAAAATTAGAGTAGAAACTCCCTGTCCTTTTTACCCCTTTTCTTTATTTTCCTTTCACAGCATTGAGGTGAGTATTTGTCTGCACAGTCCTTTATCCCTGGTAGACAGTAACACATTTCAATTCTCACCCCTGCCACTGCTCTATCCTTTCAGACATATCTTGATAGCTTGAGATTTTACCACTATCCCCCCATTAGCCTCTGCTCAACTCCTGGCTACTGCTGTTATCTGCTGTCTCTGCATTGTGAATTATTTTTTCTTCTTCTTTATTTCACTCTGTACTCTGATAATTAGACATACTGTCTCAAAGATCTGATTCCTGTTGCTCTCCTTGCTCCTGTGGCTTTTTGAGTCTCTTTCCATTGCATACTAGGCAACGTGCCTTGAACAATCCTGAGAAGTGCAACCCTACTCCATCAGTTGCCCTTTCCATCTGGAAAATTCTCATGTCTGAAAATTATGGAGCTAATCAAACTACCTTCCTTATGACTCCCACAATTTATGACTCACTCAGAAAATATTTTAAAAGTAAGAACTTTTAAACAGGTACATCATTCAACAACTTTCTTTTTCCCAGTTAGTTTAGATCCAAGAACATTGTTAGACAGGCAGAATAGAGGAATTAAGTCAATTTATCCACAGACAAGGTACAGCAAAAGCAACTTTCCCTTCCCACCACCATTTGGTCATTATGCTCCAGGGACAGTCCGTTGAAAAACCATATTTAAAACATAAGAGGTAGAGCTCTGTCACCATTCCTGCAGGCACTGATCCAACAGAGCACTTGAGTACACCAGACTCTGATTGATTTCAGTGGAACTATTATATGCTCAAAGTTCCTCATGGATTTAAGTGTTTTGCTGGATTAAAGCCACAATCCCCTGATTCTGATAAAACTGGCCACTGCCTGTTAAGTTCCTCAGACAGGGTTTTGTGAAGATATGATTGTTTGCTGGGACATGGATTGTGATCTCTTGTTTGATCACATGGCTGACATTCAGCTGCCCAAAAATAACTTTTCTGTTTTGGAGATAATACCTAGAAGTAAAAAAAATATCCTCCTGTCCTGTTACCTCTTACCTAGGCTGGCCAAAGGCAGTGTTGACCTCCTCAAACATAATAAGTTTATTTCACAGAAATGAAAGAAACTGTCTCGTTTCTTCCTTAGAAAAGGATAAATTAAAACTGTTTTCCAAAATGTGTTTTGTATCTGGCATTTTAAATGGCTTTTATTAATGCTTGAGCTAGTCCTTTCTTTGCTTTTTCCTAAGGGGTACTGCATAGGTGTCTGATTTTGTTTGACAAGACCTAATTGTGAATACAGGAAAGTGAAGTGAGAAAATGTGTTCTATCCTTTTCACACCTGAAAGCAAACTAATGCTATCATTTTTTAAAAATCTAAAAATAGATTTAAGAGATACCTCCTTCAAAAGAATTCTGTCCATGGATATTGAAACTGTAAGTCATTCAAGTCCCCAAATGAAAGTCCTCTAAGGCAAAAGAGAGCAAAGCTCAAAGACTGAGCACCTGTCCAGGAAAGGAATTTCAATTCAAAGAAGAAATAAGGCACTACAGGGTCTGCATTACCTGGCCACTGGTGCATGCCTTTGCTGCTTTGTTAGGATCAGTGCCAGGTTTCAAACAGCCAACAGCTGAAGCAATATCCACTTAATAGGCACTCCAAGAAGATTAACTATGGCTTACTCTGAGAAAAAAACCTTGCCTCCTAATTATTGCACTGCTTTGAATACTGCACAGAGGTACACAAATGAGAATTGTAGGAGTTGGGCTTCTGCATTGAAAACTATTGACAAATTGCATCATCTTATATATGTGTTTAGTCAACTTGCTTGTCACTCTTAGTGTGATGATTTCACAAGGATATTTCTGCATGTCTCACTCTTCACCAATGTAATTTTAAAATGATACCCACTGCAGAGCAGTTGCACAAGTGTCCTCCAGAAATTTTGTTCTGCTGAGTGAAATAAAGGAGGAGAAAAATACTAATTTTCTTTAAAAATCAAGGCTATTTCTGCTCGAGACATTAATCGCTATATGTCAAAATTGTATAAACTCCATTTAGCTATTTATTTATCTTCTAATATATAGACACAGGGCAGGAGGAAAATACTGAAATTTCTGAAGCAATTTCTGAGAACTTTCAACAATTGGACATGAACTGAAATCACTCCTATTCATCCTCCAAATTTACATGTTTTCAGGTAGAAGGGCAATTGTTTCCAGCAATAAAGGAAAGCAATGATGAAGAAAAACAAGCAGTGATAATAGCCAGCTCTTTTTCAGAGCTTTTTATCTGCAGATATCAAACCAAAAACAAATCACTTGGCAAATATGAATTGCAGAGTGTTGCCACTACTTGCTCTGAAAAAAAAATTCAAAAATACAGGGTAGATTTCTGCATCAAAATTGACCATGATGTTTGTCATCGTTATAAAGACTGTTCTGCACCTTTTCTGGAAATGGAAAATAGAGAAGTAGATGTGGATACCTTATTTTTATTTCCTTAAAACCTCAATAGCTATGGAATCCTATCCTCGTTCTCAAGTATATTCAATGCAGTATTCAGACTAAAGGCTACACGTTGTGACTATAAATCCCCTGTTTCACTAATTCTAATTAGACTCTTAAAGGAAAAAAAGAAGTTGCTTTCATCAGTATGAAATAGAGACCATCAGCCCTACCCAGATCAGTCCTTAAACTAACTGTCCAATGGCTAGAAGATCCAGCCATAACTTGAGCTCTTTCCAATCCCATTTCAACACATGTAACCATCTTCAAGTGGTGGGAGTATAAACAAGAACTGCATGTTGACCTCTCTCCCTTGTCTACTTTTGGTTTACACAGAATACAACAGTTCCAGGTTTCTGGAACTCAGCCATATTTCCTTCCCAAAATCCTACCCTAATGCTAAGCCTGTTCTTTGCAGTAACTGGAATGTTGCATTGCACCAAAGCATCAAGTACTACCTTGACACTGCTATTAAATGTTAACATCTGGATCTAGAAGGCTGTCACAACAAACCTCAGTAAAAAATGTTACTTCCTCCTAAACCTTAATACTAATCATTTAATTAACTGAACTTTGCTCAAGAGGGATGCTAGGAAAAAAGGAGCTTTAACATTCATCCTCACTGACATTATCACTTACACAAAACATTGCATACTTACCCAATGCAAATTCATAAATGCTTCTTTTGCCAACATTACCCTGTAATTCAACTTTCACCACAGAAATCACTCTACCAGGGAACCTAAACACAAATTCCTCCTCACTGATCTCAGTCCTCATCCCAGATTTCATGGGCTGTGAGAATACTCCAATAAACCTGAGAAATTCTTCTTTTACAATCTAAGTTAACATAACTACTTCCCTCATCTGAATCCAGATGATTTGTCCCTCATGAAAACCAAGCATTGTCTATTCTTCCATACTTATACTAGCATTTATCCTAGAAAACCAGCAGTACTGCAACAATAAACCTGATTCATAAATACATCTTTTCTCTGTCCCTAATTCTATCAAGTAGCCTTAACGATACCCAGGAGAGCAGAATCCAGAAGGAAAACAAACAGTCGTCATTCATCACTGCTGACAACTTCACTTATCCTACTGCTCCACTCTGAATAGAAAAAAAACCACTCAGCCTAACTCAGAAATTTCCCTGTTCACAAATTCTTAGCTCTAATCATAATCCCTCAACCACCACCCTAGTGCTAACCTTCACCATATCAGGGAGTCACTACCTAGAGGGAAGCTGCTATCAGTCCCTCAAACATCATGCATTTAAGATGAGTGCAATCTCATTGTGCATTTCCCTGCCCTAGAGAATACAGAAATAAATTTGACTCAGAAATATTTGATTCCCCAAAGTTCCCTCATACTCAGCTTTCGCTGCAACCAAGGGACCATTCCTTAGCCAAATACTGAACATCAGGCACTCATTCCTGATAAGGCTTGCAGTACTCTACATTTCTGAGCCTCCAAAAATGTAGCAATAAACTCAAATGATAAAGATGTGTTTTCCCATAGTCAATTCTTATTAAATTCTAGGTGACCAGTAGCAATGACGTAATTAATATTTTTTTCCTGTCCCAACAGAAATCCTAGGTCAATATGTGCTTTCTATAACCCTAAACCTGAACCCTAATCCCAACCTTAATTCAACCTGTCAGACTTATCTGTGTGACCAAGGCAGAGAAGAAAACTTGCTAGTCATTCATTTTGTTTGACAAAAGACCCATAAACATGCTGAAAATGATATCTACTTCTGTGTCTAGAGGAAAACCAACTATCAGTCTTTCCTCACTACTAAGACTTTCTCTGATATTCCTATGCAGAATGTGGAATTAAAATAAATTCATATAGAGCTCCTTTCCAAATCCTAATAACCTTTTGTTGCCAACTGAACTGTTATTCTAGCCTTTGTGGTACCTATGATATTGATACTTGCACAAAAATTCTTCTTGAGCAGCATTACAGGCATTCCTACTTTCTTCACCTTCTAGAATGCAGCTTCAAATCCAGCACTTCCTCCACCTTTGGCCTCAGCTCCAGCAGCTCCAAGCACAGGTAGAGCCTGCACTGGGCCATTAGGACACAGCTGAAACACAAGATTCTGTGTCTTCTCCCTGCTAATAACTCTGGTCATTCCTGACTTCTGGGTGTCACTGAATGAAACACAAATGCAATGCATGAACACACCTTTTCCCAAATTCAGCTCTGCCCTTCCCTGGTTATGGCTTTTGACCAATACTGAACACCAGCCTTTAGCCCTTGAAGTCCCAGTACCCATCTTGGTTTTTGAGGACACACAGAATAGAAGAACAGACTCCATAATTTAATGCCTGCATCTTTTCCAAAGCGCTAACCCCAATCTTCACTAGATACTTAATCACAGCAAGAACTGACATTAAACCAACACCTGTTATAAATCCCTGCCAATACTTGCACTCATCCTGTGCTATGCAGACTGCAGTGACAAGCTAAATATATAAGCCCTGATATTCCCACACTCAGGCTGGCGACTAGTTCTAACTTTAAAGTCAGTCATGTGGGACAAGCAGTACCTACAGCAAAATCACTCATTAACCACACTCCCCTGTTGACACATGGGCTCACCCCAGATTTCCAGGCTTTATAGAGATACAAGTTTCTCTACCAAGCATAGCATTAACTCTGTGTGTGTGTGTTTATGCATAAATACCCATATATACTTAGTGTATTATACAGTGCATTTCTGTGGCGGTTTCCCCCCCTCATTCCTTTCCTAATGTGTGACCATGCCCATGAGAAGGTTTATGTGGGTCAAGCAGGCTTAGATGTGAGGTAAAATACTGGTATCCAACTATTTCTGTGGAGACAACAGTCTGCAGAGTGGTTAAATGCCTGTTGGTAATTTGTTTTACAGCAGTGATGCTGCTCTGCCAGAAAAGAGCAGCCGTTCCTTGGGCTGCTCCTCTGCCAGGGCCTGGTAATGTCCAAAGTTGTGCTGTCTTTCATGGTTTTCTTGGTGGGACCAAGGACTATTCGAGTTTTATAATGAAAGATTAACTTTCTGGCCTTTCCCAGTGGAAAGAGAAGCAGGAGAAACAGTGCCTTTCAGCATCTCTTGGTTATTTTTCATCCTACAAAGGTGAATGTGGAGCTGTTGGAATAATCCTCCATATCACCTTGTGACTTCTTCACTCTCTTTGTTTCCCTCTGATACAGACAGCTGGACAAGAGTTATGAGGACAAAACTATGAGTGTCCATCCATTTCTTTGCATAGATAACTCAGCTAAATTACAAAGTTATAGCACTCTTATGTGATCATGAATACATTAACTATTCCTCCTATTGAACTCTGAGGGCTGGTGCTCATTACTCTGATGGAGGATCTATTACACATTATAGATGAGGCATTTCTTAAATAATCTTTCATCCTGTATATAATACCAGGAATGTAAACCTAACGATAAACACAGAATATCAAATAATCAATGGAACACTCACACTGAACTGCTCTGCAAACAGTTTATCCACCAGATCAAATAAAAACTATTAATTGAGCAACTTTGAACAAACACATCCATAACAGTCTTGATCTCCTCAGACAATCTGCAAACAGTTTAAATGAGCTCAGTCACACTAGTTCCTCTTCACAAAACCTTCCTCTTTGAACCTGCCTGCTGACAGATCTCTCTTACCTGGAGCTGAAGACACCCATAGGGTATGGAAATGACAAATAACAAGATGGAACTGTTGTAGTAGTCACACAGCACACTGAGGTGAAAAGAGAACCCAAGCTCCCCTGAGTCACACAGTGACCTGTCACCTTCCAGACTCATCCTACACAGGCATCCACTTATTCTGGCAAGCCCAGGTAGTTTGTGGGGCTTTGGCCTCGAAATTTTCTTAAACCTATTTGCTGTTATGACCTACCTATAAGCAGAAAAATAAGAAATGCAAGCAAATATATGCAAAGTACTGTACAGTAAATCTCCACCAAGCCCATTGACTCAACGGTCCAAAAAAGAACAATCAAACCAGCTTTGCCATTCCTTCTCTTAACATCAGCTTTGAATTTTGAGCTAATGATTTTTTCTTTTGAGTAAATTGATTGCCAGCTAAACCATTGGGCACTCCACATACAAGCAGCCAAGGTCTTCAAGAAAACAAACAAAAGCACTTACCTGCACCCATCCAGAATTTAATAAGTTAGTAAGAAAGCAATCAGCCAAAACATCACACTCACATTGTAACTTTGCAGCACTTGTGATGTCTGACAGTTCAATGTTTTTATAAAAGTGTATTGAGTGACAACACTTAAAGGCAGAGGACAGGGAGCTGGACTTCAGGGACAATAGCACATCTTCTATGAATATGTATCTCACACTCAGATATGCAAAATGAGCAGAAAAATGCTGAAAACCCAGCTCACATGGAATAACATTTACATGGCATGACTGTCAATCAGCTGAGGTTATACATGACTTTCAAATGATCAGATAAAAGCAGATTGGCTTTTTATTATCAAACACATTAAAAATTAATTATTATTGCATTTTTTTGCCAAGCTATCTTATTCTTCCTGTATCAAAATAGGTTTGACTTTCTTATTTCAGGAGGCAGAGGCTTCTCCAATAGCTTCACTTGTCTGAGGTTACAGGGAAGACAGTTTGTGAAATATCTCTGGATTATATGACATTTCAGAAATTAATTAACTACTTGATCTTTTAAAGCTTCTGAAAGTTGCTAGAGAACTACCTAACTTGTCAGGAGTCACATGCTAAACACATAAAAGTAAAGTTGAACAGCATGCATAAATTAGGAATCAGTACTGAGAGCTATTAAGAACAGGTGAGATTCAATGGTAGACATCTCAGTAATTCTTTCTGACTATGCAGATCTGTGAAAAATATTTTTTAGAGATAACAGGAGCTGCTGTGAGATTTTAAATTAAATTTCTGTTGTGTACAGAACTGAAGAATGCAAAGCACATCTTATTCAAGAGATCTATCACCCATGGAATCAGTATGCAACTCACTCATCATTAGAGTGAAACATTGCAGTTTGCTGTCTCTAGGTCTAACTTATTTTCAAAATATTCAGCCTTTCTGTTTTTTCTTATCTTTTTTAGCTATGTAGAGGGTTGGCCAATAAATAAGCAGCTCAGGCAGAATGATGGGAAGCCAAAGACCAAACCATGAAATTAATTTGGTAAGCAAAGCAAACCTTAAAATCCAAGGTAAGACAAAGAATTATAAAAAAAAAAATAAAAGAAAAGTTAAAAGAGGATTAGCATGTTCCTAAGTGCCGTAATTGGTTGAATGCTTTTCAACAAAAATTACTTTGTGACAGAAGATTTTATTTCACAGAAAGTAACAACATTGGACAAATAAATTTTAAAAGTGAAAATATGATTTGCAGAATATATAGCTTTCAGTGCTTTCTGCAAATGGCTTGCATCTTTTGGTACATGGAAAGCAGTAAATAAGCTGAGGCTGTGTTTCTCACCACTTTTTGAATTTCTTGCAGCTTTGCTGTCTAAAAAAACAAGTATGAGAAAGTAGAAGAAAACAGTTTTGTGCTTGCACATGGTATTCCAGCAGATAGAAAAAATGTAACAAAAATGAGAAAAGTTTTTCCTATTCTCCCAGCTTTCCCCTGTCCTTTTGAATTTTTGCAGGAAAAAAAAAGGTAGTTGTCAGGAAAATTTTTAGTGATTTTCTCTCTGAAAATCCCCATGGGAGAATTCTCATTCCTGCCCAGCTCTGTTGAGAGTTATTCTCATCCCTTGAGATAAGCATACCTTGTGCCTGTGCCACACTGCATTACAGATTCTTTAGTATGACAGATGCTTAAGTCAGTGATTTTATAGCCCCATTTACTTCATTGGCGTTTTCAAGTACTGAACTCCAGGGCCAAACATCAATTTCCACTTATTTACCAATAATTGAGATGGCACATAGGAGGCTTTTCCCTGAACCTCCCTGGTGAGCAGCGGCGGGTGAGGAAGCTGTGCAGAAGAGAACCAGCACACCTTCCTCTGCCCCCTCTGACGTTCACAGCTTTATTCCAAGAAGCCTGACATTGCCAGGTTTTATCTGAAGAAGAGAAGAAAAATGAGGGGCAAAAAACCCAGTCAGGTTCTCTGATGTACTGCTCCTTTCCAGGTAGCTGTGCTGGACTATGATGTACTGCTTTCAAAAGCTGGCTACTGCTGCTTTAAGAATAAAGATAAAGGACTCTCAGAGGTTTCAGATGGGAGAAGTGCAATGGTTTAAACAGCAACAGGTTGTTCTTTGCTCCTACAAGACATGGGAATTTCACAGCTGACTCTACAAGCACTGTGGAAGCCCAGCACACATGCCTGCCTGTGTTTCTAGATGTCCTAGTCATTAAAAAGTCAGATTTTCCATATTGTTCCCTATACACAGGGTGTTTTCCCTGGCTAGACTATACAAGTTTGCCTTTGATCTCCTTTCCAAGGTATCACGAGGCAATTCACATGAGACAAGATGGGTGACCTGTAAGAATGAGTGCCATCGATTTTTATTCCCTTTTTGGTGTCAGTGTATTTAACTAAGGACAACTTAAAATGAACAATGGCAAGTGATCATACCTATAAGTAGTGTATGTTTATATGGCACACTGCTGAGCCCAGGTCAATACTATTTACCTCCCAGCAGGACTCAATGGCTTGGGATCGGTGACCAGGTTGTAGAGCTGTTGACTGGCTCACCAGGAATGCAGGCAGAGCAAGCTCACAGCTGCCTTCACTACACTATGTAAATGCATGAATTCCCTGGAACTCATGTCCCCATCACTGTGGTCTCTGTCCTTCCTACTAATTTTTCAGTCACTACTATCTGTTTCTTTGCATACAAGTAGAGAAAAGTGAGTATATTTAACTGCACTTAGATATTATCATATGCTCAGAGGTACCTGAGCTGGACATCCCTCAAAAAAATGGAAATAATATAAAAGCAGTCAACAGAAACAAAGCAGATGCCATAGCAGTTCAAGCACAGAAAGGAGGAAATTAAAGAGGGAATTTCAAGGCACTGCACATCAGAAAGCTTGTCATCCCTTCAGACACCTCCAGGTGAGGAAAACATGGGGAAGCCTGCAGATACTCAGGATCTGGCACAGATCTGGCATCTTTGTATGCCACTTTCAGTGTTCTTACATTTGAATGAGGCACAAAACCTGTTCTATGAACGTATAATGATAATGATAATACTTTGCACTTCAAAAGCTGCTTCTCTTACACAGTCTGAAAGATTAACGAATGAGACTTCACAAACCCATGCTAGTTAGCATTTAACTGATCACAGTGTTTACACTGACACCCACGTCTTTATTTTTGAGAAATAATTTCACTGAAAGATTCAATAAATTACTGAGAAAAGGGAATTGTAATTATCAAGGGCCAAATCCTGCCTCCTATCTTCATACCAATTCAGAGCATCAGCTTTTTGTCCAGTTCACTTCACAGTGTTTTTTCCTTCCTCTTATATCCTCATACACTGCAATCTTTTTTTGACTCATTCTCTCGCTATTGATTTGATATCATTATTTCTCTTTCTTCCTCTTGTGATAGTAACTGTGCCTGAGAAGACTAAAGTGAGATCAGTACTTGAGTTGGTTTCCCTGGCTGCTAAATTTTCTTTTCAAGCTGCAAGTATTCCAAAATCTACAGCACATATCTGTCGAGCAGAAACCACAGCATGCAAATCAATAGACATGCTCAGGCTGCTAAGAGCAAAACTCTCATCAATCCCAAAATAGAGCTTGAAAACATGTATTGGTGCATGGTGATTTCTTGCTGCCCCCGCAATGACCACATTACTTGTTATCCTTGCAGTGACTCCAGTCAGCAGTCAGCTAGTCCTGGTTACGAACTACAGGCTGCTCTTTATTCTCATATCTGAGCTATTTTAGTCATTACTGATCTGCAGGAGAATGGTTTTTTGCTCCTGAGTGTTCAGTTCCTCTGAGACATCCAAACTCATTTGAAATACTTACAGAAAATACTGAGGACAGAGGGGAGGATGGTGCTGTCTGCAGAGACCTGTCAGCCTAACCTTGCAAAAACATGTCCATCACAAACACTAATCTTTCTCTGAAAACTAAAGCAGGTGTTTCCTTCAATTTTCCTCCTGGTTACAAATAGTAGCCCAATTCTGTCCTGCTCAGTCAGGCACAACTCCCAGTGAAATCCCTCACCCTCTCTCAAGTAGGGAAATGTTCTCTCAGTAGGTAGGACAATATGTCTGTATTGACTGAGGGTGATAGGCCTCATTTTCCCATTCTATCATCATAATATCACTGATTAGAGTAAAATAACTCAAAAGATACATCCAAGTGGTAAAACAGTGCTGTGGCTGAAGACAGAACTTTTACCAAGCTAGTTTGGATCCAAGAGCAAGAAAGCTGATGAATGCCATGTCTACCTGTGCAGGTAAGGGCAGTAATGTGCCAGACCTGCAGCAACCTGAGCTGGTAGATGTTATCCAGCTCTGATCTGGCAGCTGGGTAGCAGTGTCAGGCTTTGAGCTAAACACAGGAGAAGAGCAGGGGACTCCTCAGGCAGCACATGCTGAGGTGGCCAGGCTGGGACCCCACTGCAGCTGGTCGGTGCTCAGCCAGCCCTGTCCTTACTCCCAGCTGGTATGTGACAGAGAAGATGCTTAACCCTCATCAGCCTGCTCAGCTCATCACTGCTGTTGCTCTGAGCAATTTCTTACTTCTGTTTCTAGTGAGTGAAATACAGGTGGACTTTCCATGGACACCCTCCCTATGCCATTCTGACCTCCATTACTCTGCTAGTTTCATGAACAATCATGAATCCATGATCGTAACCAGATTTCCAGTCTTTTATTCTCCAAGAAAACAGAGCAAAATAAGAATTTGCGGGTTTTTTGCGAAGTTCAATGGCAGAAGGGTGGGTCTAAGCACCAGAATAAAATGTGAGGGAGAAGAAATTCTTCCTAAGACTTCAGGAATATCTTACAGGATGTTTTACAACAAATTCAGAAGGACCACCTCTTTGTAAACCATATGTATACTATGGCACAAAAGATATTCTTGGGGAAAAAAAAACCCAAACAATGTTAAAAAGTAAAAACATGCTCAACATACCTTGTTGAGATACCCATGGAAATGAGAAAACTACTCAGAATATCTTCATATTATTTTACTAGGAATTGTAGTGAGAATACTGAACAGAACCTACTCATAGCTGCTTCACCAACAATGAGAGGGGAGAAGTTGGGGTGTTGGACACCCCAGGGGAAGGGAGATTCTTAATCTCCTCTCTGGCTGCAGCAAGAACCACTGAATGCAACAGTCAGGGTAGATGCAATTAATGTTCTTTAAAAAAGCTGCAGTGGCAATACAGCCTTTCTGAGAGATGAATATCATGGTAAAACCACTAATGAGAAAGCTAATTGATTCAGCAGGTTAGAGCAGTAATGAAGAATCATCTACTGGATGCCTAAATCAGATCATCTGACACCTGCAGAGTATGAGTGTGCCTCGTCCAAAGTAGTGGGCCTGCTGTTAGCCTGTTAATAATTTCATTGTTCATTTCTTGCTTCTTAATCTATTTGTTTCACCTAACTTTGTGTGTTTTATTAAACAGAAAAGCAAACAAACAAACACACTCTCTCACTGTAACAATGACATTTCACAACAGCTACCTCTCTTGATTAATGCAGTTTTCAACTACTTGCACTGAATCGAGTAATCTGATATTTACTAGATCTTAACCATTTTTCTTTTTCAATCTATAAATGGGGCACCCTCAGGGGATTGTTGCAGCTTTCAGATGTTGTCATTTTATATACTATTTTATATATTGGTTTTTGAAGTACTGTGTGTTTCAGTTTTACCAGAAATTTGTTCATTTTTCCTGGTGTTGCCACCATTTTTCCTAGGTGACCAAAGACGACAGAATTAAAATTCTCTCCTGGCCAACTGCAACCTCTAATTGTTGGCACAAAGCCTGCATGTAAATGAAGCTTACCTGGTGAGTAAGAAATTGAGTGTCTGCATCTTTCTGCTGTTTCAAGGGTGGGTTTATCAAAGTAGAAAAACAATCCAAGTTTTCATTATGGGATCAAAAGCCAAATCAGGTAGTGATGTCTGTCAGAAAGTCACCTGCTATAAGACACTGTGGCCATTGTGCACATTTTATTAAGAAACAATCCTGTAGCATTTTACAATCTGGATTCAGAATACCAATGTATCAATATCTTAAGAGTCATTGCAGAGAAAGAAGCTCAGCTGAGAATTCCCCATTGTGTGAAGCATGCACTTATCCTCGGAAGTAAGCAAACATTCTTGCCTCTCAAATAAAGTATGTCAATAAACACATCATAAAGTACTGACCCTGGAAGGTACCCACTACTTTGGGCTTCACTGAGTTGTTTCCCGTGGGACACAGAGCCACTTATATGAGCTGGGTATTTGTTCAGAAGAAGTTAGTTGCACAGCAAGAGTACAGACAAAACTATCTTTCTGCAAATCCAAATGTAAGGATAAAAGATCAAAAAAATAATCAAGGGTTTCTTAACAAGCTGTCTTACCATTCAGGTCTTGTGTCAAACTATTCTCAAGCTTATTTGGGGGGGCAATTCTTGTATCTGCTGCTCTTGAGATCTGACATGTTTCTTTCACCCACTGTCCTATTCCTGCCTTTGCAGTAAGACACAGGGACATCTCTTTTTTGTTTTTTTATGTAAGTCAGACCTCTCTGTGTTCAGTGTTTTAGATGACAAGACAGTCTTCTTCAGCTGTATTAAAACTAAAGAAAATGTATAACTACTCTCTTATTTAGTATGAAAGAACAGTAGCTGGTAAATCAACCTTCTTCACTGAGGTTTACAATGAAATACATGCATATTTAAATGATTGTAAAGTCCCAAATCAGATTTTCCAAGCCATTCACCTCTAATTCTACACAAGACACCAAGACTAAAGCATTGCTTTAGTCCAAGCTTTAGATGTATCAGTACATCTGTGTCAACTTACTGCCCATGCACAAATTAAATGAACCAAATGCCATTTGTCTTTCCAATTGGAAGGCCAATGGTGTACATAAGCATTTTCTTATTGTAACACAGTCAGTTTAAACTGCTCCACATGCCATAATGTCCCTGTTCCCAGCACTCACTGGACCAGTACATCCGGTTTGGGTACTGTATTCTGAACTGGACCAAAGTACTGGTCACCACCTGCATCCTGAGCACTTCAGTGTTGCAAGGGGCAGGGTGGCACAGAGGTGGATACAAACTGCTTAAGCCAGTACTGCCACCAAAAGAAATATTTGTCAAACTACAGCTTTAAGATACAAAGCAAATCCATTTGACTGCTTTTTACGGCCACTCTGGAAGGTGTTTTCTCAAAGAGCAGACTGTCAATATCCTATTTACTTCGGTTCAGAAAGGTGGGGGTTGTTTGTTTGCTTTAGCATGACAAACTATGTTCATAGTGCCACACTACAAGCAAGAGACACTCTTTCCCTGGGGTGTCAGCCAGAGGGATGTAAGATCTGTCCTCTGCAGCTTTAGACTCTCCCATTCATTTGCTGGTGATGTCAAACCCTGACCGTGGCACGTTGCTACATACTGCAGTGCTATCCCTTCTCTTTCCCCCCTTCTCTGTCAGGCAGATGGTGTTTTTAGTTCTTGCCCTTTCATATGTCTCCTTTATTACCCTGTTTGCACTGTCATTTATCTGAGTTTGGCCTTTCTCACATATCTTCCAATTGTCATTTGCAGTTTCCAGTCACTGTTTCTGTGTTCAGAGGCAGTCAGTCTCAAATGTTGAACATTTTGCTATAGCAAGGTAGTCTCTGCAGGGATACTTAGAGCTTCTCCTCTTAGTGCCTTTCAGAAATGTTTCTTTAATAACACACATAAATATTAAAGGAAGAGAAGGAAAATTGGGAGGAAGAGAAGGAGGGTTTTGTTATTTTTTATGACCCATTTTCCATCCTTCAATTAGGTTCTCAGAGACAGATGAACTTCTGCATCCTTCTTCCCTTCGATACCTTCTGTACAACTCCATATGGATCTTCAAAAAATCCTGTCTTGCTCAACCTTCCCTCCCTGTACTCTGTCTGCATGAGTGCCCTATTTCTATTCCTTATTTCTTGGTAATTGTATTCAAACACTCTCTTTGTTCTTTGTTTGCTAACCTGCATTTTTTTTTCCTCTAGTCAGCTTATCTCTTTTTTAGTCCTTTTGATTAAAGTTCTCAATTCATTTAGTATCTTTCTGTTTCTCCCCAGTCCTTCTAAAGTGAAACTACAAAGCGCTGCAGGGAATGCTTGTATTTACCTCCCAATTCTCTCAGCCAGGCTTTCAGGCTGACTTGCAAGCTCTATACCACCACATCTTAAAAGTTTCCAAACCTGCACTGAGCCATTTTACTCTTCCCTTCCCATTCTCCTCTAGCAAAAGCAGTAAATTTACTTTTTACACTCCTCACAGTCTTTTAGAATTGTGATTTGCTGTTCCTGAAGTCCTTTTCTAACGATCAGATAAACTGAATAACCTACATAATTTGGATTGAATGCCTCTGTGCTCAGGCAGCATAACTGACACAGGAGCAGAGAGGTGAGAGGTTGCTATACTGTGCCTTTTTTAACTAATACATTATGTCACAGTTTTTCATCCACAATCTGTCTGAGGCAGCAAGGAAACTGTAGGAGTGCCCAACTGTAATTCTTCTGGGATTTGTCTTATATTTTTAAACAACTAGGGGAAACATCAAAGAAGTGTGCATCATAGCTTGGTTTAATTTGGGCTTTCATTGTCATTCCAAAATATCGTTTTTCTCTCTTCCACAGACAACATCCTGGTTTGCAGCCTGGATGTGTTCCTACTCAACACATCAATACCAGTGAGTTCATCTTTCCATTTTCACTGAAGTTGCTTAGTAACAGAAGATGAGGGGAAAGCATGTCCAGACTGCATTGCAATGTCTTATCTTCAGGTTCACTGAAAAAGATGGACTAATGGACCACCAACGTGAAAATGTTGTTCACATTTGAATCAGTGGGTCCATTTGATATTCCTCAAGGAGCTTTTAGAAGAATATTTTTGTCATATTTCATTTCAGCACATATACTTTTATGTGAATGCCCTTGGACTATGCCACATCTAAGAAATAATAGAGTATTCTCTTCTTTTATTTTCTTCACAAGGCACTCAGACCACTTTGGTAAGTATACAGGATGAGAGTTTCCATATTTTGGACAGGCACACTTTGAATCACTTTATAGTATCATTTTGAAAGTGAACTTACAGTCCATTAAAAGGACAGGCAATCTCAAGACTTCTTAATAGTGTGAACCTGAGCTTAATAAAGATACAGTCTCATGGATGAGTTCCCTCACTACTATGATCCTGAGAATGATCTCCACTCCCACAGTGACTGTATAACATCGTTCTAAAGCAGTACTGCATTAAGGAAGTGTGCAGGTGGGATTTTCAGGTCTTCAGCTGTCATCTAACTCTGCAGTTCCTCTAAGAACACAGTGCTTCCAAAATCTATGACAAGATTTTTAATTACCTATCAAGAAAATTTCCTCTTAAAAAAAATCAAACCAAAACAAAACCCACCAAAGCCTAACACAAATTAAATAAAAAGGAAAGGCCATGCAGAAAAGTCAACAGAAGCCATTCGTGATCACCAATCTCCAGACCAGATTTAAGACAGAGTCATCTCAGGACTCTTCAACAATGCATTCAAAGTTGAATTTTATGTCCATGTCCCTCCCTTTGATCTTGCACTAAGAAAAGAATTTCTCCTCAAATTTCTATCTTTACATAAACTTATTCCCAGCAGAAACACCTCTTTTCTGGACTAGCTCATTGCATCCAAAGCCAATAGCAGTAGCATGAGAGCTACAAACATACCTAAGAGTTACTTTCTTTTTATTCTGGCAAGTCCAGGGAAAAGGGAGATTAAAGCCCAGGAGTGTCTTGCTGGTTTTGACTGTGATAAAGTCAATTTTCTACCCAGGAGCTGGTATGGGGCTGTGTTTTGTATTTGTACTGGAAATAGTGTTGATAATTCAGGGATATTTCTGTTATCACTGAGCAGATCTTACACAGAGTCAAGGCATTTTCTGCTCCTCATCCCACCAGCAAGTGCTCTGTGAATGGACAAGGATTTGGGAGGGGACACAGCTGGGACAGCTGATCCCAAGTGACAACCCAGACCATATGGCATCATGGTCAGCATATAAAGTAGAGGGGAGAAGAAGGAAAGTGGGGGACATTTAGAATGATAACATTTGTTTTCCCAAGTCATTGTTACACAGGGTGGAGCCCCCCTGCCCTGAGGATGGCTGAACACCTGCCTGCCCATGGAAAGTGGTGAATTAATCCCTTGTTTTACTTTGCTTGCACATGTGGCTTTGGTTTTACCTCAGCCTGCGAGTTCTCTCACTTCTACCCTTTTGTTCTATCCCCCATCCCATGGGAGTGAGTGCATGAGTGGCTGTGTGGGGCTGAGCTGGGGTGAAACAAGGGCAGGTGAGTTTCTCCACTCCCTGCACATCAGCCTCAGCAGGAAGACAAGGAGAGGGCAGGCAAAGCAGAGCTGGCTGCAGGAACACACCAGTTCAGTAGTCTGCTAGTGCTGATGCTGTGCCCCCATTGTGGGAAAACTTAGGCAACTCTCTGCACTGGATGTAAAGCCAGTGCAATGTGGGGCTCGTTTTGTGTGTGCAGTGTGATGGCAGTAAATGGCTCAACACACGTGGTGAGTTATATACTTCGACTGCCTTATAAAATTGCTGTATGAACAACCTCTGTTAGTTCTTCTTGATCCATACCCTTGTCATGAAAATATTCTCCTACTCACACAGATGAAAGTGGGTGATGGGAATAAATACTGAATGTATGCTTGAATGTATGAAATATGTACCTATTATAAACACAGCTTTTCATTTATCTGTTAACAATGAATAATAAACAGCACTGTTAAAAGATGAGTGCTGGGTTCAGTCTTGGATATATTTTTGTTTTGAAAAGGAGAAATATGTCTGTATATCATTACAGAATACTCGAGGTCTGTGCAAAACTACCTCTTGATCATTAGTTTGTTTTTTATTTTTGTGTTTGAATCTTAAGAGAAAATGTGTTGCTGCTCCACAGCACTGCTTATTCAACGTCCTGAAATCCCCAAGGCAAAGAGTTTGGTTAGACACAAGCTGGCAGAGTACAGATCATCATTATACTGAAAGGGAAGCTTTTTAAAATTCAAGATTAAAAAAAAAAAGGTGATGAAATACACAGTTTGACTAAGAACTTAGAAACGGATGGTCAGGATCCTACAGGAATATCTTTAAATACTTAAGGATGCATTATTCAAGGCCTTTCATTATGCATTTATCATTACTCCCAACCTCAGTATCGTAACAGAAAATAAGTGTAATGACAAATTACTCCTATAAATCCTAGCAAATGGTTGATATTTTTATTGCATGTTTCCCTTGGGAGTCCTTTAAAATTCTTTGGAAAATACAGCCTATATTTTGCAGAGTGATAATTGTTTTACCTGTCCTGATATGACAGGAGTTTTATTTTATAAACACATCATAATGAAGAGATTTCCTGATCTACCACTGAAACCGTCACACCTGTAAACCACATGAAATCAAACACCCTTCAGCGCACAGTGTCACTACACTACAAAATAGGAGAAAGTAAAACAAAGATATTAATGTGATACAAAATTAACTCAAGCTTGTACTTTCTTTTTTTGATAAAGACCCTCCAAGATTCTTAAAAGTCCACACAGACATGTTAAGAAGAGAAACATCTACCAAAGTGAAGCCAGCACTATTCTCCATGCTGTAAGATGACTGAAAGAATGAGCTCCTGCACTGGAAGCAGCTCTGCCTCTTCATCCTCTGCCACCAACACCTAAGCTGTCACCAACTGTATTGCAGGTTGCTTGACACATTCACAAGTGTAATAAAAAGAACTAGACCATGTCCCAAAGGAATGGAATGAGAGAAAAAAATGTGAACAATAAAATTCCACTGTAGATACTTTCAGCTTTTCTGTGGTTTTCCCCATTATCCTCATCTTTAGAAAGGGAGGTTCCCTTCTTGGTTTGTGTGCTTTGTAAATAGTAGCAGCCATTATTTATTCAACATGTTTGCCTTTTGTAACGTTGGCTTTAATTTTTAATATTCACACTGATATTCTTCTTCAATAACATTGTGTACAGGGGCATATCTGTTTGTATTTATTAATTAGCATGTTGCTAATTAAATATGTGTCTCATTAAACTTGTTTAAAAAAAGGAGAAGTTGAGAAGAATGAACATACTGAAGTACAACACCCCAAGGCTCTGAAAAAGCTTCCACAGCTGAGTTGTTAAAAGTAATGTGGGCAGCAGGAGTGTCAAAAGCATCTAATGTTTTCTGCACAGTACCAAGTTTAAACAAAATGCGTGTGCTAAAGGTAGCAGGTAAAGTTAACATGTTTCTGTCTGCTTAGAATATTCATACCCAGAATCAAAGCACTTCAGTTACTTTTCCTCTGGCTGCTCTCCTGGCTGGCTTTTTGCCACATGCATTATTTTCTTAGAAGATTCCTTCACAGAGATACATCACGCAGAAATGACTATAAAGGGATCGTCTGCTTTGACTACCTCTGTGTGATGAATATTAAGGAACTGTTTTTCTCTTCAAAGTCTAGAAGTCCATGTCCTTGCCCAGCTTCTTAAATGCCACTGGATCTTCAATGTTGCCCTCTGACATCCCCATCTGAGAAACTATTGCCATACTGTTGGATGTTCCTGCTGCCTGTGCAGCAATAACTATGTGATTTCTACAGCAATGCAGCCCCAAAGCACGGCAAACACAGCAAAGGAGCTGCTCAACAACAACCTTACCTTTAAGATGGGGACACATGGAAACTCAAGGCACAAACCTGTCAGGATATTTCACTCGTTTTTGATCCTGTGCTGGCTGAACTTTCCCAAGTAATTCTACTGAGCTTCGCCATGCAAGGCTACACCCACTGCTCCTGACTTCCCTAGCTCACCAACCTAGTGTGACAGCTGGCAGGGACAAGTTCCAGTGAAAAATGAGATTTGCACTTCTGACTTCAAACTCTCGCCCAACTTAAAGCTCTGGTGCCAATCCCACCAGAAGAACCTGGTGAATAGCTCACATCGGATACGTGGGAAACGCCTAAGGACAAGTTGTTCTGTGAATACCCGATCACAAGAACTGGATGGTGAGGAACATATCCTGAGATGGTAATGGACAACTACAAAAAGGCTGTTTGTTTTTACCCCTCAGGAGAAAGAGTGGGAAACCAAGTCTGTGACTGGCACAGAAAGAATCACACTGGGCTGGAACACCAGCAGTTATGATGTGAACTCAGTGTATCAGAGATTTGCAGGAACATTATAGCAATCTGTAGATATTGCAGTAATGGCACATAAAATGAAAAGATATTTCAGGGGAAATCACCAGTTTATGTAAAACAAAAGGGTAGGCAGAGGAGAAATTTTTCTGAAGGAACATTTATTATTCATTTGCCATGACTACTCACAGACAGATTTGATGATGGTGGACACAGAGAGAATGACCTGGGTGCTAGATGAAGTGAAATTGTACTAGCTATAAAAATGTGCTTGTTAGAAGGAATAATGAAGGCTTCACGGATACAGAAATAAAAGATAAGTTTTAATAAAAGGTGTAAGGCATGAAGCAAAGCATTGCAAAAGACAGTTGTAACAGTCTCAGCGTATGTGAAGAAGGAACTTGGAAAGGATACTGTACATGATAATATATACTAGTGTGTAAGGAATGATAAACAGAAGAAAGATCAAGAGTGTGCAGAACAGACAGAGTGAGGAATGGCACAGAACAAAAGGTTTAGAGATAAACACTTATGGAGCAGATGCAGAACACAAAGTGCAAGAATGACATTCAGCTCCACTGTCACAGCTGCACTGGCAGATGGAAAAATACAAATAAGATATAAAACAATGCTCTAAGATCCATAAGGTGCCTGTTCCATGCTTACAATGGTCCTAAATGCACTGGTTTACTTTTCAAAAAGGATCAGTATTTAATCTGTAAGTATTTAATTACAATATGTTATGTGAACATATAGGAAAAAAAAATGCTTCTCTCACATGAATTTACTCTGTTTAGCCATTTACTTCTGACTTGCCCTCAGGGATCTGTACAGCAGTAGGATCCAAAAGAAAAATCATGTGATAAAAGTCATAGATGATCACACAAGCAAGGAATGGCCTGGTCTTCATTTGTAAGAAACTGATCTCTATAAACAGCATTTGGCTGAGACCAAAGAACAACAAAATTGAATTCAAATTTAGGCACATTTAACAACATATGGAGTGTTTTCATTCAACTGGAAGATTAAATTTTTATTATTATTTCATCAAACTTTAACTATCATCTGGAAGAAGAAACTTGTTTTTGTTATTTCCTTAGGATATTTAATTCTTTTACAGTAAAATATTAATGTTCAATCATGTATATTTTCCTTCTGTTCCTCATTCTCTCCAGTTTGTGTCCATTTAAATGTTAAAATAACATAATTAAATAACTTCTTTCTCAGTGTTTAAAGATTATTTCCATGATGAAATAAAATTTATTTACCACTGCATGTTTATTGTGCATGAATAGACTGAAATAGGAACCCTTCTCAAAGACCTTATTATTTAGTGCATGCAGGAAGAAAAAAAGGCAATTTGATAATGGAGAACAGCTTAAGTGACACTATTTGAGCTATTGATCAGGGAAAGGTAGAAGACTGCTTAAAACATGCTGTAAAATCCTGAAGTAACTCAGGTGTCTTTATTTATTTCTGTGGACCTGATTTTCTAGGCAGAATTTCTGGCAGAATGTAATGAAAACACACAGAAGTTACTCAGTAGACAAGAAAGATGGTTCCAGATATGAACTAATTATCTCAGACACAGTCAAGATAAAGAAATAAAGGTCATATTAGGAAGAGGGATGAATAGATCAAGTGAAATAGCACAACAAAAGGTTGCAAGAATGAGAAGACAATTTTCACTGATGAACAGCACTGAGGAATTTGTAGAAGGAGTGAGAGCAAAAGGAGGAAAGAACAACTGAAATGGAAGTAAGACAATGTCTGCAGGGGTAGCAAAGGAGACTCAGATTGGAGGAGTATAATTAATACATATATTCCAGGGTAAGATAAGAACAGAATAGAGAAAAGAAAAACAAGCCATTATAAATGTCAAAGTTAACATAATATTTACAAGATAGACAGTAAGGCATGACTGGATCAACACCATAGAGATAAAGGTAGAGGAAGTATATGATAGGCTCAGCTATAAAGATGGCAGCATTCAGATAGTGACTAAACAGCAAACATGATTTCAAAGTGATGGTTCAAGACACTGGATGACAGGTCAGGAAAAGAGATAGTTATTAGGATTCATCTGAGTATGGATATTGACTGTGTCAGTCATGCATGTCAGAGGAATCAGAAGAGGGCTAGAGGCAGAGTAATTTAACTGTAAACACCAGAAATTATTCTGCTATCATTACCATCCTAGCAGAAGTTCCCCTACAAGCCAACTGTGGAGACCTATCAATTAAGATCTGAACTGTCTGCTTCAGAAAGTGAGGTAATAGCTTCTAAGATTATTGTTTAATTCTACTTGGCTGTGCTAGGGATAATCTTAACACAGAGAGGTATATTAATGCATACATAAAGTAACTGCTCATACTGACATAATGTACCTAACAAATAGTTAATTAATATTATACAGCTTTTGGTTAACGATAGAATTTAAGTGTTGCACATACCAAACAGGGTGCTGTGGTATAATTTTAAATACAGACAAAGAACTGAAGTCTAAAAACTTTTCCAAAAAATTGAATGCAATGGTAACACATCATGACACCTAATTACAACAACATTGATAAATCTACCACTCTTTAGCCATTATTCAAAAGCACTTATGTCCCCACAATTCATTCTCTGATTCCTTATCATGCCTGAAACAAAATGGAAACAAGAAACTATTCTGATCAGTATTCTGAAGAGTATTTATAATTATTCTCTGTATTTATTATAAAAGTCATGAAAGTGTTAAAATATTGTTAGAATTTATCATTCCTATTTATGAGAAGTGAAACCATAAAGTTAAGAAGTAGATTTGCCACAACCTCCTGCCAAAATACTATATGGATATCCATAATTTAATCTGTTGCAGAAGTGAGGAGATCATCCCATTTCCATCCTGCTGCTGAAGGACAGGACAAGTACTAACGCTGTTGTGTCCCTCACCATCAACACCTTTTGTTCACTTCCCATTTGGGAAAGAGCAGCCACACTGTAGCACCAGCTCCTGTTCAGTTCTGGCTTCATTCCAGTGCAGAGCTTTGTTCCCATAGCCGATTCTGCCAAGATTGGTGAACATCACATTGCTTCACCAAACCAAAGAATGGAAATTTTTGCCATCCAGTTAATGTTTAAAACACCCCTTTCTAAAATGTAAATTGAAAATCTTAGAAGGTTTCAGTGGCTGGGTAAATGTGCTTGATATCTCTCACTGCAAGCACTTCCATTTTGGTTTCTGCCCCATCTCCAAGAATTTGCCACTTGTCTTATCTCATCCACAGGCAGCAAATCCTTCGGGCACTTGGCCAAGGTTTTGCTCCAGTGCTCGTTGCTCTATACACAGTGAGATCATGGACAGTTTGGGGAACTCCTTAAACTGATAATACAAACAGCCAAAATCAAACAAAAACACTTTCAACATTATCTAGAATTTGCCAGTGAAGATTTGCATATAAAATCAATACCTACATCTTGAGCTATCTAAACTGTGGAGATGTTGGCACATGATCATCCCTGGAACCACACACATGAGAATGTAGACACTTCATCCATCTAATTACATTAAGATAATCCTAATGTGAACATTCAGACAATAAAATTATTTTAATGCTACCTCTGCTGAGTATCATATATTTAGTGCCTTCATTTCAGTTTTGAGCTAAAATGTGTCTCTCTAATGCTAAATATATATAAAAAATCATTATTTGTTTCCAATCCCTGCTAGTAAAGATAATGTTATTCCACTTATTATAATGAAGTTAAGTGCTTCAAAAAGTCCTTCATGTGGCAGCATCATCTGTGTCCTAAAATGAAGTGTCCATATCTGCCACTTCAAAAAGCATTCTCTTTGCTGTGGGTAACCATTGAAATACATCCTGCACTAAAGACCCCTTCTCATTTGCTGAGAACTGAGTGTGGTGCTTAGTGAAAAACTGTTCACCACCCATCTCAACTCACAAAAACATATCTAATGTTTGAGTACAAAGAAAAATGACAACTGCACTAACATGATTTCAGTGCACCCAGTGTTCATAAAGAAATGACAATTTCAAGCTGTCACGCTGCTGAAGAATTCTAAAATTGCTGTTGATGCACCATGTAACCAGCGAACAGGTGCTAGCAATGATTGGAGCACGGTTCATATTAAATAGAGACCTTTGGAAAAGAAAGATATATTCTGCCAGGCAAATTTGGAGAGGTTCAGCTGATAACACATATTTATGAATACTGGCAAGCAATGGCAAAAGAACAGGAGGTAGAAAGAAAAAAAAACCCCAAACTTGGATGAACACAGTGATATCGCAGCAGAAAAGCAGACTGTTCCTCCACTGAGGGATTATAGCCATACACTGTGCAGGACTGTCAAACCTTTAATAATAACAATGACACAGCACGAAAAAGGCTTCCCTCTTGAAAAGAAAAACCAGCCACTGTATTTAATGAAAATCCTATTTCCCTAATATTATCAGTATCTGAAGGACAATCTAGGTGCTTTGAGACACCACGGCCGTTATCTCACAGAAGGTTAAATGGAGTTACCAACTCTTCAGCAACTTCTCTCTTTTACTAAACTCAACAGCTTAAGGGATTCAACTACAGATCCAAAACAAGGATAGCCAAAGGTGTGTAGAAAACTGTTTCAGCCTGCATGTGAAACAGTGGGGAGCATTTGGCAGGTTTTAGTCTGGAAGTAAGACAGCCCATTCCAAAGAAATCAGACAGTTCAATGCCCCTTTTGTACCCCTCAGTCTCTACAGCATCTACCGATTGTTTGACTGGTTTACCTTTGTCAGAGTTCCTGCAATATTGGGTGTGGGGATGTAGAGGGATTTGTGAGGAATGAAGAGAGAAAAGCTATTAACAGTTAGAAACAAAAATACAGCAAGCTCATTCAGCTGTTGGAAGTGGAATTTAAATGGCTGATATCAAACACTGTCCATCCTGTTACCACCTTTGACAAAACACCTGCAAGATGCTCAGTAACATGGAATGCTTGTCCTGTACCTACTAACTTTCATGAATATTGTGCAGAGCTCTAAAACATACCACATGGGATTTGGGTGCCACATCTGTGCCACTTTGATGTATGGGTTTGCCTTAGCCAAACAGGACAGAAAAACAGCTACAAGGGAAAACAAAGATCATTTCTCATATTCTTCCATTGCCTTTGGATTTGGTATTAAATTGTCTCAGACTCTCAGGTTGCAAAAGCCAACACGTGGCTAACTGCAACAGGTAGTACCCACTCACTAATTTTTATGCACCTGTGGATCTGAAAAAAGGCAGAAACCAATTCACCACACCTCTACCATACACAGCCAGAGCCAGCTGATGCTCTATGGCACAGGGACTGTTAGAAATTCCATCTCGGCCCTTGGTCAGCTGCAATATTTACTCCTGGAGTTATCCTAGCCTGGACAATAGCTGCAAAAATCTCTCCCTTCTGACTTCCCCTGACATGTTTATCTTCATGACTTTTTGCTTTACTTAATTCCAGATTGTGGCTATTGCATAAACAAGCTATTTTCTAATATAAAATTTTTCACCTTTATTTCAGTGGCTGATTCCCTGTTTTTGTACTGTGTGATGGCAGAAGGTAGGGAATGATCTGATACTGTGGCAATGGAAGTGTTGATCAGATCTTATCAATTTGGTATTTCAGTCAACTGCCTCTAAATAAATCTAAATTTGCATAATTTCTATTCGATCCTTTTATAAATGCAAATAAAACATCATCATTTAGGAAACAGAAGCAGAATGATAAATAAACCCTTTGGAAAGCTAAGTAGTGCCAGTTCTGTGCCTGAGTATTTCCCTTTTCAGACAACCACAAAGAAGAGCATTTTTTCAAGCCTAAGACACACAGGTTTGAATTCAGGAATAACTGTGGAGAATCTAAGGAAACCTCCAGTAAGATCTAGTTCACAAAATCTGTATTCAGAGATTAATTAATGTAAAGTTCCTGCAAACTCAAAGCTTCTGGGTTTGAACCTATCCTTCCTGAGAACAAATCCTTCAGGTATCCCTTACGATCTTTGAAATTTGGTTCTGGGTTAGCAGAAAAGAAGATACACATAGGACTTCATCAGGGTAAAGAATAAAAAACCCAGAATCAAACATAAAGCATCTGACAAGAATTTTACTAGTCATTATAACTGATATAACTGATATGGGTGATGAAAGTCTTACAACCAACAGCCAAATAGTTGATTTTGGTTCTAGAGAAAAGGTATTTGTTAATACCTTAGCAGTCAGGCCATGCTCTGGTGTGGTAAGAAGCACATCTCTCCTGGCATCCAATGATCTGTATTGGACACCACAAACTCGCAACTCGAGTCAAGGCAAGAAAAAAAGTCTGTTTATGTTCCTAAACATATCAGTGGGATAAAGACAAGACAGATATTGAAGTGGCAAACAGAACACAAGGGAACACAGTGACCTTACCAATATCACACACACAACCCCCACTGACAGCAGCTCTCCTACTAATTACACGGGTATTTTGTTAATGTGCCGAGAGAGATGAGTGCAGAGAACCCAATCACTCTGCTGTGTCTGCTTCTCAAATCTTTCAAAGGTCAAAATGAAACTGGAAGTAATCTAAAATATCCTGCTCTTGCCCCTCCATCCCCAGTGACATTTTGGAACCACGTGCTGAACTAACTAAGCAGCTTGTCACAGGACATACTTGGCCATGTCTCCACAGAAGGGAATATATGGAAAAGCACTTAACATTGACCTATTTGTGTTCCCATTTTAATCGACTGGAAAACACAGGCTGGTCAAAAATGGATGCATCTGAAAGTCCTACTTGTACAAATTGTTGTTACAAAAAGTAAGATGTGAATAAGTAATACCAGTAACTTCAATGGTCTCCTAAGGCCCCATTCTCCCCAAAGAGATGGCAAGTTCTCTGCTGGAAGTGGTTGCCCTCAATCTGAGTGAGAGATACTGAGGTATCTCAGGGTGCAAGGCATACCCTTTAGTACAACTGCTTTCATACTTTTAAGGCAAATCTTGTCTTGAGTAGCAATGACTAGTTTGCTTAAGTATGACTTCTTTTCAAACTTTCTTTGCCACAAGGTTCCCATCACCCTCTCTACACTTTATATGCAGTACAGCACGCAGGTTTCGTTTCCTGCTGAATTCACACTTTTTGTTTGCTTATATATTTCAAGATCTCAATCAATCATGTTGTCAAAACAGTCTTTTTGTATCATCTACCTACCACCACTTGTCATTAGAGATGTTTAAAGCTCCACTGCTGTAGAGAGTCTGATTTACGCTCTGACATCTCCCACACTGAGCTTATTATAGTCATGTATAAACTGCCCTTTCACAAGCTTTAATTAGGAAATAACAAATGGTTCAGGAGCATGCTGTTAGGCAGTTTATTCTTTCTAAATTCAGTATTTCCACTGTACTCTACCGATCACAATGTCGTGCTATGCAACAATCATGTTGATTTTTAAATTCTTACTTTAACATTTAAATCTCTTTGTGACCTTTTCCCTTCTACTCCTCCTTCTCCTCAAATACATTTAACAGTTTTCTGAATTGTTCTAGATGCAATATTTCTGTGCTGAAACAGGAATAAGCTAAAAATAAACACTGCACCATCAGAAAACATTTATTTTATTAAAGGCCCACTGGAGAGGTGGCTTTCTTGGTTACACACTGTACTTGCTGCATTCTAATATACCACTATAGCCTTAAAATTTCACTGAGGACTTTAATAAAAACTGAGATGAATTATATTGTTCAGTGACTTGGAGTCACAAACTCCAGAAAGGGTTATATAGTTCAATTAACTAGTCACCACATTGCCAGAGCTTATTTTATACAGTAAAATTAACACTGGGGAAATGCATTTACGGCAGCTGCTGCAGACCACAGTATTATATGAAACAAGGTCCAAAGAGATAATCACACAGATCCCAAAATAGATGGGAGAGGAAGTTCTAAAAGTTGAACATGAATGCAGTCTTTCGGATGCTTATCTATGCATCTCTTGTTTACAAAGCTTTGTTTTCCATGTCTGTAAATGGAATAGTTTATTTAGAGAAGATGATGATTTCAACCTCAATGACACACACAGTCCTGCACTACCTATTTACTTCACAGAAGAATGTGTTTTAGTATTTATGAGGCATAGTCCCAGTCTAGTCCACCTGCAATCAGTCACTGCTGCTTTGCAGCAGCATAAAGACTTCTGAGCAGATTCATCACTAGAACTGCCTGACAATAATTCTATTCTAAAATCTTGTTTTCATTGCTCAGCATCAATTGCAGCACAAAAGGTCTAAATGGGGTCAAAATATTTCTCTAATTTGCTCAGCTGCTGTTTCTCACCTGAGAGCTGGTTATAGTTCACGTACATAGCCCCCTTCCTCTTCAGTACCAGGTCAGACTTCAAGCCACTCTTACAATTGCTTTGGTACCGTATTTGTTTCAAATACCTTTTCCTTTGTATTACACAACCACCAGATACTGTCTCATGCATCAGAAGCTTCTGCACAGCTTGACACCCAACTGCCTCTCATGGCTGGGCTCTCCAACTGGCACAGACTCTCCAACGGCATTTGCTGCCACAGGCACTTTTGGAAAGGATACAGGAAGAAGCATTAGGAACTTTAGCATTTTGACTAGTCTACCAGTTGAGCTTAAATTCGGCAAAGACCTAAAAATCAGCATGCATATAGTTCATGGAGACCTCAGGAGCAAGAACCACAAGTTGCAATAAATAATATTTAGTTTCTTTGCTGTCTTTCACAGATATTTCCACACTTGGGACAAAAGTATATACATTACACACTGATAACTTATCTCTGGAAGTGTCAAAGCCAAGTTGGATAAGGCTCTGAGCAACCTGGTCCAGCAGAAAGTGTTCCTGCCCATGGCAGGGTGTTGAAACGAGATGATCTTTAAGGTCCCTTCCAACCCAAGCCACTCTGTGACTCACTTTGCTTGTTGATATGAACACACTGAAGCACCAACTTGCTTTGTGAATGCCTGACAATATAGAATAATCCCCTACTTGGGAACTGATGCTGTTTTTCTCCATGAAAACATGTCTTGGGGTCTGCTCATACAGTCTAAAATCTCTCTCTATAACTCTTCATTTTGATGAGTTTCTTCCTGTGACTTTCTTACAATAAAAATACATATATACAGAAATACTAATACAATACTTCATTAAACCCACAGCACTTTCCATTATAGTACAGAAGTATGTATTTGTTTGACATATGAAGATAGATGCATCATTACAGAAGTGGTGCACTGGAGTGCACTGGTGATCAAACTAAGCCTAACCTGTAGAAAATTGTATTTCTGCTTTATTAGCTCCAATCATTCATCAACTTGCATAGAAATTCTTGCTCAAACAACATCTTTCTCAAAGGGTTCTTCAGGGAACATACATAGCATGCTTTAAAAACGGATATATTTTGTTTTAATAAAATGTTTGACTTTGAGTACATAGACTGATATACTCTGTCAAAATGTGTTAGATCCCTAGATAACTGCATAACACCAGAGTATTATTTGACACATTTTTGAAGTCTGTTTTTACTTATTTTTATCTATTATTTTATTTATGTTTGGCAGTAGGCTTTGTTTTTATTTATTCACATTTGTTACTCTCAAAGTTTAGTCCTGGCATTTCATCTGTAGGTACTGTGTGCTTTTGGAATGCTCAGAGGGAAACTGTTGGGATTGGTACGAGTGAAATTTGTACTAGCTCATGCATCCCACAGGATGTGGATCTAAAATGGAGTTAGGCTGAGAGAGGGTCAGATTCAACTGTGTACTGAATGACTTCCAAAGCATGGTAATTTTCCAGTTTCCAGGAATGTGTTGATGTTGCAGATATAAAGAAGTAATTTCCAATTCTTCTAGGCCAGATTCAAACTCTCATTTACTTTAAGGCCTGTTATAAATTCTGGGTTTGTCTAGGTTATTTTGTGATGCAATGTGTTATTATTCTTCTACATAAAATAAACAGGAGTGGATACTTCAAGGATGAATTACCCTATATCAAAGCCAGAAGTGAAAAAATATGGAAATTATTTGTTTACAAAGTTCCCAGGAATAAAAATGATAAATTTTAAAATTCTAATAAATGATTACTGACCACTCTTTATAATCTCTCTGCTCTGGTGAATGTTCTGCTGGATTGAGTTTTCCCAAGGCAAAAATACAGTTCTAGTTTATAAATAATTTCCTGAATCCATGGGAACACCTATACAGAACTTAGAGGCAATAAACAATCTCTCAGAAGTCTGGACTATCCTTCCTTTTTACACAGGATTTTGGTTTTGCTCTGGCCTTTTTTTTGCAGACAGACTGACTGTAACCATTTCCTGAGTATCTTACCCCTCCTTACAGTGCATATGCTTTTTGGCAGGGAGATTTATTATAGTAGCAACAAAATACTTTACAAAGGCAAAGAGGCAAAATTTGGTATAATTTCAAAAGATCCCTCTGAATCAATTTAAACAGTCACAAATGGCCAAATCCTGTATGTTGAGACTATTATATGAAATGTAAGGCAACCAAAACAAACTCAGAGGGGACTCTTAGTGTTCAGATACACATACTGGTTGGATGCACAATTTAACCCAAACAATATCACTGGTAATTTTTCTTATTACTCTCTATATGGTTATTCCAGTAATTTGAATCTAGAAATCCCTATTTTTAATATGCAAAAAATGGAAGAATTTAATAAAAGTTTCCCTTTTATTTCATTCTAATAGTCATCTGCTTCTTCACATTCAGAAATCATTCTCAGTTCCTCAAAATCCCTTTGTTACAGGTGAACAATGATAACCAGACAATGCTGTTATTTCTGCCATGTATTACAGTAATAGCACATTTTTTCAGCAAATACATGTATAGCTGAAAAGTCCTAAATTAAGTTTCTGAAGGTACTGAACTGTACATCAGCTGTACCTCTGCTCTTCCCAGTGCGTGACAAAGGCTCTGGATACATAATGTACCACAGCTGACACAGATGAAATGCCTGCACAGATATTTGTACCAATTTTCACTATAGGAGATGTAGTGTTTAGTGTGAAATTTATCTGAAAAAAGTAGCTTTTGTAAGAGAACTGTCTGCTTTTCAGTATACGTGAGGTAGAGAACAGATGCACAAACCCATTCCCTCTGTGGGTGCTTTTAATGCTATCAAAAATTCCTTCCAGGAATTCAATTTTCTGAAAGGCAGTAAAAGCACAGAGAGGCCTAGAATTCAAGATAGCATGAGAGCACCAAAATATGATGAAGTCTTTGAAAACACTGAAAATTTAATGGATTCAAATGAAGAGGGAGAAAAAAAAGTAGGGATATTATTTCCTGTGACCTTTGTTTTCTTCTGTCATTTTTCCATTCTGCTATGCAAACTGAAGCACGAGTATGTGTAGTCCTAATTAGAGTTGGAAACCTTCACAGGGAGGAAGAGCTGTGCCAAATGATGCCACAAAGCTTCAAATCTATATCTGTAAATACCCCCAGAAAGTCACAGTCAGATATGTCTGCACTGTCTCTTGCTGAGGGATGTGAGCTCACTGGTTTTAAGCCGAGCAAAATTCACACGTAGCAGTGACATTAAGCTCAAGTTAATAAGACCTGCTGGTAGGTATTTGCTGCAAACAAAGAGGTAGACAGGCTCTTTCTTTCTGGTTCCAATGTGTTCCACGTTGACTTTATGAGCGTTTTCTAAAACAGCACAGAAATCTTACTGGGCTGTGTGAGGAAATTGCTGTTGTTAAATAGCAGCAGAAGGACTGGTGGCTGTAGGGATCAGGGCCAAATTCCTAAATGACTGACAAATAAGCAGTGAGAATGAGTGGAAGGCACTAAAATGTCAGGATGCTGAAAACTAGATGGATTACAGAGCCCATCGGTTTTGATAAATAGCTCTCTTGGAATAAAGCTCTAACACGTTATTGGATAAAGCACTGGTTGCTCTTCAGCTGAACAAACAGGTCAAGTGCGTGTCCAGGCAAATATCTGTTCTTCAGCAGTAAAGAGAGAGTTGCAACTCCACTTCTCCTCTCTGTCACTTTGGCTTTGGATCCGTTTTGACTTCTGCTGTACTTGTGGGGATTGAACCAGGACATATCAGAGCTGGAAGGGCCATTTCACAATGTCTCAGTAATGTGTGTCTGCCTCATTCAAAACTGGATTATGGATAGCAGTGATCCTGAGCTTTATTTACACCTTGTTTAAGGAACACAGTCCCGCTATGGTTGATTAGGCAAATATAGTAGCTTATTAAAAAGGACAAATCCAGAGAAGAGCTCACCACTTCTGTGGGTTAGCACTTGCAATCTATTTATTCTGCCAAAATGACACATTTCTAAAGCTTTTACACCTAACTGAACTCTGCTGTTTTTCTAGGGGTTTCTATGATACTCCAGCAGGTAAGATTTATAAAAGCATACCATATTTTATGTCATACCTTTCATCCTGAGATATTTCAAAATCTTAAATTAAATTATAATTTGGACAAAGGTAATTTATTACAACTCTGAAGTGCAGCCCTAATCTATGGTGGGATGGACTAACCATTATTTCAAAGACCACAGCACATCAGGTTTGCAAAAAAAAAGAAGAAAAAAGAAAAATCTTGAAGTGACTTTTAGCCTAAATGCAGATTAATATCAACAGCAAATCACTTGGGTATTTAGCTTTCTTTCAGGATTGACTAAGTAAGTCTGAAATAATTTCTCAGAGGCTGCTAAATGCCAGATAGCAGGGGGCTGGTTTTGCTTACTTGTTTGTCTTCTGTATGAGGAAAGACTTTTCCCTACCTGAGCTAGATCCAGAACTGTCAGCTGCTCCACAGTTCCTGCTAAAACCACTGAGGTGTCCAGATCCTGAGATGTATTTGAAATTAATATTTGAAGCCATCTGGTCAAGAAAAATATACTGAAGCTCGACAGAAGACAACTGGCAGCAGACAGAGGTATAATTAATTCAATTTTAACATGCATACAGAGGCAATGCTAAGACAGGACCAGGAAATCCAAGAATTTAATTTCTCTGTTCCGAACTTTCTGACACTCTGGAAGAATAACTACAACTACTGCTGTCTGAAAACGCTTTCAGCAAAAGCCTTAATGTTCCAAATGGCCCCGCAAATCTCATTCCTGTATGGTTTTTAAGTTGTTTAGTTCTGAATCAGCAGTCTTAAAGTGTGTTTAAACACTGCAGGTAACTATTTCCCATGGAACAAATAGGGAGGAAATCAGGTTATAGCGAGGGCACCCAGCAGGACTCTTCTACTGTCTACTCAGTGTCATTGTAAACTGATTCCTTTAAGAAAGACACTCGGGGAGAAGTGAACAGATTGTGGGAAACATGTTCTGCATGCAAGAAAGAGTGAGGAGATGGAATACTGGATACTATGAGATAATTATGCACAGGGAGAGAAAGAAGAATCAGGCAGGGTAGTAGCAGAATAACAATATTTCAGGAGATGGGAGCTGTACAAACTAGGCTGACTTTCAGCAGCACAAGGCAGATAATAGATGAGCATCCTCTCTCTGTGCTCACTTACTAATTCATGGAAAATAACTGCCACACTGCAAGTTTCTGATGGTTTATCACTGTTCAAGTCTCTAATACTACTGGTTTTGCCAACTAATGAGTTATGAACTAAATAGGAAACTTACTACAGAGAACTGTAAATGGTTTTACATTAAATATAAAACAAACAAACAAAAACAACAAAAAAAACCCCTCTTTCAGATTGACCAAAAAATTGATTATGACAGCTGCAAAATTGAGAAAAGGTTGCTGTAACAAGCACAAAAAACACGTAGAAAGATGATAAGTAGGCACAAATCTTGAATGTAGACAGCCCAATACCTTTCTGCTTGTGACTTCACTAAGCTATATGGTGGCTATAAGGATTGTACCTCTCCAGTTACAATCTCATAACACATCATGTCACACACTACAAAGAAATCAAGAGCAATCAAAGGAAAATGCAATTGGAAATGTTCTTCACTGATACAATATCAAGCTGTTTAAATAGGTTTCAAATTGTTCTAACAAGGATCTAGCAGAACATAACACATTTAGACTATCAAGAGAGTGGGATTACTTTAGTCATTAAAAAGAAATGCTGGTACTTTTGACAGAAATTTTTATTATTTTGCAGTTTTGTACTACAGAATCATTAAAGGGATTACAAAAGTGATATACAGCCAATAAAAATGACCCAAACTCTCCTGGAGAAAATCAGCTTTCTTGCACTCTGCTACAGCATCTGGAAGAGAGGACTGGGTATACCCAAGGACCAAGAGAGAAATGTGACCATGACCTCATCCCTCTGAGTGAACTGAGCACAGCCTAAAGGTAAAGGAAGATAAATGTAGCTGTTCCATAATTTCAAATCCACTTAATTATTTTGAGTTTCAAATTTCAACTCTTTATGAGTTTCCTTTTTAGGAAAAAAAAAGACTAAAAACAAAACAAAACCAAAACAACACTGAAAATGTTTATTGGGAAAAATGTGGTAAAAAATGGATCAAGGAAACAAAATGTAATGACAAAAGAAAAGAGCAACTATATGTTTGAACATGAGAGATAATTAACCTGGGCCAGTGGAGAACTGAATATCCCTTTTCCATTCCTGCATATGAACAAGAAAAAAGAAAAACGAAACTTAAACTGACTTATCCTTGAAACAAACAAGGCTTCCATGAGTGACAAAAATTTAGTCAAAGAAGTTCTTGAACTTCAGAACAGATGACCTCTCCTTGTCCGTTTTAAGTAATCAGTAAGCCTATGGCAAGGTCTGAGCTTTTGTTTATCTTACTTCTGAATCTGCTGCTTGCCTTCTAAAACCTTTATAAACAGAGTAACAACACAAAGTCAAACTGGTTTGAGCACAATGCTGCAGTATGTGGCATATCAGGAAAATAAATCCTAATTTTAGACTATGACAGAGCAATAGCCATGATTTTGCTTTAGGAAAAAGGAAAAGGAGCATTTCAGATGTTGTCACTAGACAAGATTCTGAGATTCTTCCATTTAATTCACAAATTCAAATTACCTCAAGAGCACGCTGATGAGGTAAAATAAAATAAAAAGAGAACACTATAAACAGTCACCAAGGAATGGCAGTTGCTAAATACCTCTATAACTGCAGGTTCCCACTATATCACAGAGGTACATGTGCTGCTGTGACTGCAGAATGTGAGAGGTAACTACAGCAAGCACAAGGAGCCTTCATAGAATGGAAATCATAGATTTCAAAATTGGAAAGGTTTCAGGACTAATGAAGTGAGAGCAAACAGGAACTCTCTGCATTGCTGAAAAAACTAGTCAACAAAATTAGGGAGCAAATGAAAAACTCCGGAATGGGTAGTAATTACTGAAGCTTTCAAATGAGAAGCACGATACTCAGTCACAGAAAACCAGCAACAGAAGAAGCCCAGATATTGTAATTGCACAAAAAGATAATCGTGTGTATAATAAAGTAACAAAGAAAATTGTGGTAACCAGGAGATCAGACAGGATTCTGCAAAGGATAATACAAAAGAGGGAGTGATACAGAATAATTTCAGAGACCAAAATGAGGAAGCTGGGGAGAAAGAATGGTAAGGGAGTAGGAGGGATTTTATAACATGCTTGATAGAGCTTTTTTTTTTTTTGTTTTAAAGACCGAGCTAATTAGACACTGAAGAGTCATCTAGAACAAAGGTTAAGCATCAGCTGTTAAGACAGAACAGAGCACTCAAGGTGAACCTATCACAGATTTCCAAGTTGCAATAAAAGATAAAAGGAAGGTGATGGAAGACTGGCTTAAAATTTTAGGGACAGAAATAGCACAGGAAGTGACAATTTCTCCTGTGGTTTTCTTATTGTTGGGAACAAGGGGCATGTATATCAATCACAAAGCATATTTTCTTGATGCACTTTTTAAAAGAATAAATCACAGTGCAATAGCTTACTGTTAATGGAAATATTCTAATTACTGAATATATGTGAAAATAACATCCCCACACATCAGAAGAATTTTATCTCATAAAATGCAGTTGCTTTTTCTGCTTGTTGTGACATGATTCCTGGATATGTGATTGCAACCAAATATTCATGCTAATGCAGACCAGGCCCTATTTACTTCAGCTCCAAAGCAGATGGGCAAATGGGTCTGCAAGAATTATTCTGGTTAGCATTATATTCCATACATAATAATCCTTTATTTCTTTATCATCAGGCCCAGTAAATTACTAGTCTACCAAAACTGAAAACTCAGGATTGTTTTTGCAGTCTTATCCCAAATGTACTTGTTGAGGAATCTCAATACTGTATAAATACCAGAGACAAAAACTGGTTTAAACAGTTCTCTATTTTATGTGATCACTCCAACAACTCACCTCAGTCCCTGATCAAGTTTCTGGGCAGTGTCATTTTGTAAAGAACAACTTTGTCAACATCTGCAACCACAGTGCAGTGTTTTAGGCTATACTTGGGCTCTTGCCTTATCTCCAGAGAAGGGTTGCCACATTGCTTTTTTGTCTCTTTCACTCAAATATAACTGTATTCAATGAATTTATATTATAGGTGTTTATTGGAAACATCTTCACTTCTAAACCCCTATAAAGATTTTCAAAGGATCCTATTAAAATAAGTTAAACTATCAAGTTCAGAGGGATTGGCTGTATGTTTAAAAAAACCCATTTTTTCTAAAGTATCATTTTACTAAATGTAACAGAAATCTACATATAAATAATTCACTTTATCTGAACACATATTGGTCATTGAAAGGCAACTTATATTTTTTTTAGAGCCTAAATGGACTTCAGTTGTTCTTTCCTTGACATGTTAAAAGGCAATATATTTCTGCTATAAGAATTATGCACTCTGGATTTCTCAGTAAATGTATTTATTTTTGTAGCTTTTTTTCCCTAGGAACATTTAATGAGATTTGGTTAGTTTGTCTGGGTTTTTGGGGGGGCCTTGGGGGTGTGGATTTGGTTTTTTGTTAGGTTTTGGGGTTTTGTGTGGTTTTTTGTTTTGTTTTGTTTTAATGACAGTTACATTTTACAGCATCATAGAAAAATCCAGGCTGAATCCAAACTGGATCAAGAGCTAATCCAAACTCCTATTAAAAGGATGACCAGTTATGAGATCAGTCCAGATTACCCACCACTTAACCTACCCATGTCTTGAAAAGCTCTCAGGAGGGAGACTATGTAACCTCTTTGTACAGCCTATTTCTATGTTTGACTGTCCCAAGAGTGGAAAAAAACCCTCAAACCAAAAACATAATAAATATTAAAAAAAAGATTTTTCTTCTATTCAGTAAGAGCTGCCCTGTCCATTGTCTCTCATCTTCCCACCATGTACCACTGCAGACACCTGCAGGCATTGGCAGGATGTTTTTAGGTCCCCCCTAGGCCTTCCCTCACTTCTCCAGAATAAACAAGCCCCTGCCCCATTCCCAGGCTGGAATCCCTCTGCTGAGTCCACTCAGGGGAACCAATGGTTTATTTGTACTGGGTGTCTGGTAATCTGGACCTGGTGTCCCAACATCTGAATAAGATGTGAATAATCACTTTTCTTGACATCCTGGCTGTGCTTCTGCTCTTCCAGCCCAGGCTGCTGCCAGGTTGTGCTGTTGGCTCAAGCTCAGGTTGCTGCCAGCTGCTTTTCAGCAGAGCTGCTCCCCAGGCTGTGTCACTGCGAGGGGCTCACCCCTCCCAGCTGCCTTTGGGTCTGCCCTCAGTGGATTTCACAAGGTTCCTGTCTGCTCTGCTCTGAATAGCAGCATATTGGCCATTCCCCAGATTCCTGTCATTGAAAACTTGATGAGGGGTAGGTCTCATTAGCTACAGAAGGTTAAATTGCCTATTTGATAGAACAAATAAAATTCCCACTACCTTAAATAGGTGATTGCACATACGGAATGTAAT